>NC_139142.1:85635914-88035914 GCF_964270905.1 Leucopleurus acutus
AACAAATTTTACTTACATCACAAGCGCACCACTCTTGGAACATTAGTAAAATGTTCTTCAATTGCATCTGTATAGCAATGGCAGCCTCCCAGTCAGGATCCACTTCTATGTGTTGCCCAACCTGTCTTCTGATTTCTTCCATTCCCTACAAGAAAAGAGTGGTTAACATATACATATGGGCCCTCTTTCTTTGCTCTTCCACTGGCAAAATATAAAATCATCAGGATTTATATTCATGTATGTGTAGTTTTTTAACATAGCTGTTACACTAGGTCAGAATGCATGGGTTCAAATCATAACTCTGTCACTTTTCTAGCTGTATGACCCTGGTCAAATTATTTCTAAGCTATGATTCCCTTATAGGTAAAAGGGGGATAATAATAGTAACTACCTCATAAGATTGCTATGAAGCTCAAAAGAAAGAATGCATGAAAGTGCTTACTACAGTTATCACATGGTAAGCATAAATAAACATTAATAGTAACAACTGCAGTTAACTAAGCTATTCAGAAAGATCTATTAAAGCAGAATCAGTGAGGCAGTGTTTAAATTTTACTTCTATTTTGCTAGATTTATCCTTTCTCAAATAAAAAACATAATTTGCTCAAAACAAAACAAAACATTAAAGATTGGGGTTAAATTTTTTTAAATAAATTTATCTTACTGATGTACAGAAGAACTATCATACCTGCATACAGGTAAGAATCTTCAAAAAAGATCTAAAGCCTTCAAGGAACTGCATTCTTAATCTTTCCGTCCACACTGCAGGCTTGCTGATCAGGATATACCTATCATTTCAAGAGACAAAGAAACATTTCACTTTCCTATTTTGGGATAATTTTAAGGTTCTCAGGACTATAGATAATGTTGATTCATCAAAATTATGAATTCTAATTTCTTATAACTCTAGGCAGTGCTAGAATTACACCAGCAAAATGTGAATGCTCTACCTATGAGAGGCAGATGTCAAAGCTAAGCCTGACTTCTCCACTCAAAAGTTAGTCTGATTAAGTGAATCTAGCCTGTCACAGCTGGACAACCACAGTACAAATTTTCTAGAACTGTTCATACCCTTCACCCAAAGGACCAGTTGAAATCCCTTCAGCCTCAAAATGCATGTCAAAACTACATGTGCATGATGTATGCTGGTTGTGCAAACTATTTCAGAATATTTTGTAAGTTATAAAATATTTTTGTGCATTAAAATGACACACATTTTCCCCTAAAATTCCCCTAAATTTTCCCCTAAAAATTTCAGAATATTTTGTAAGTTATAAAATATTTTTGTGCATTAAAATGACACACATTTCCCCTAAAATGACACACATTAAAATGACACACATTTTCTCATGCAGTCATGAGAATTATAGTAGTTTGGCCTGAGGATTCAATACCTTTGTTACTGCTGCTCAGTATGTAATGACTAAAGATTTGTACAACTTTGTGTGACTATTCTGCACTGGTTCCCAGAGCCATTCGTTCCTGCTACCTGATTTCAGTACCATAGATATACTACTGCTGGTGGGTCAGGAAATTTGGAACAGACTTCCTACCTCCAGGCTTTCTTCGCCCAGAACCCAGAAGAAGGATATAAGCACCTATGTCATCGTGGCTTACATATCAGAATGTATTTGTTTCATAAGATAAACAGACCCATTTTAGCCTATAATTTACAAGACCAATACTTCTTTTGGCTGTAAAGACAATGGCTGTTTTCATATCCAGTGGGAACATGGTTTATCACAAAATAACTTCTCAGGAAGGAATCATTAACAATTGTTAAAAATTATTTTGCACTCAGTCAACCCAAATCAATTCCTATTACACACCAGGTATCAGGAACATAAACATGAACCAGACACCCTACCCTTGAGGTTCAAAGTGCAGATGGGAAAACAGATATGTATACTGCACACTGTAATCCAATGTTAAGTTCCCAAAAAAAGGGCACAAAGGAAGTAATGCTGAACATAAAAGACATGGCAAAAAGATGGAGGAAAAATTAGTTTTATTCATAAAGATAGTAAGGATTGTGGTTTAATTTTCCCTTTCTTTAAATATCCATTAATATGTTGAAAGTTAAAATACAATCATCAGGGGCTTCCCTGGTGGCGCAGTGGATGAGTGTCCACCTGCTAATACAGGGGACATGGGTTCGTGCCCCGGTCCGGGAGGATCCCACATGCCGCGGAGCGGCTGGGCCCGTGAGCCATGGCCACTGAGCCTGCGCGTCCGGAGCCTGTGCTCCGCAACGGGAGGGGCCACAACAGTGAGAGGCCCGCGTACCGCAAAAAAAAAAAACAAAAGAAAAACAATCATCAGGACTTTATCAAAGAAATAACTTTGAAATATACTAATTACATTCTAAATCTTCCTTTTAAAGTAAAAAAGACTAAAGTTTAAACTCTACCACAATGAACAAATGGCATCAAAGTTTGGCTGTTTTCTAGAGCACTGCTACTCAAAAGGTTGGTTCACAAACTAGAAGCATGAGCATCAACTGAATCTTTAGAAATGCAGAATCTACTGAGTAATAATCTGCATTTTCACAAGCTCCCATAAAGATTTGCATTCATATTAATATTTGAGAAGCACTCATCTAGAGAAGAAAATTTACATTTCTAGTTTCACATAGTTCATGCCTGACCCCTGTAGGAGACCTAGGAAGTAAAGAAGATGTAAGATAGGAAGAAAGGAAAGAGTAAGGAAGGAAAGGAAAAGAAAAGCAGTCTGCAGATAAAAATAGGTGGTAAAAGCAGTGGAAGGAGAGGGTGGGACAGAGTAGGAGAGGAAGAGGGTGACTTGCATTGAGAATATGCTATACTTTTCAGAAAAAGGAAGGAACAAGTTAGAGTAATAAAAGGACAATATTCACTTAACAGAACCAAGGTTCAACTGCATCTCTTTTCTAAGTTTCATTTCCATAATATCCCAACAGATACCTTCCATAGAGTGAGTGACAAATGAAGCTAAATTAATACAGGTGTATTTATTTAGAATGAGAGAGGTAATAAACCCTTCCTTCTACTACACAGACCTCAGAGTACTGTGTTCATTTCTTGGCATATACCTTAAGTGGTACACAGTCAACTAAAACAGCTTCAGTAGCGAAGGACAATAATGTAGAAGGAATTTTAAATATGAAATGGGTATATTTAAAGAAAATGATGCAACTTAACATAAAAAAGAGTTGTCAGATATGCCTACTGTCTTCAAATACGTCAAGTTAAATGAGCACTGAGTTGTTCTGAATGGACAAAGGGTGAGCTAGAGCCACATAATGAAAGCTACAAAGACAGATTTCAATATAAAATAAACTTTCTAAAAGTTGGAAGGGGTTACTCAAGGGTTAGAATGCACTGCTTTGAGAGAGTGAAAATTTCCTGAGGCAGGCTGAACAGAGCTTCTGCTAGGACCAATAAACTTATTTCATGCTGAGGTGCAGTCAGATAAGTAGTATATAAAGTGAGACTATGAAGAGCTACAAATTCTGGAAGAATCTGTACTTTATTCTAGAAACAGTTAAAAGGCATTAAGTATTTGTGGTTATTTCTAACTGATTTAAAAATAAGCAGGGCTTCAGGAAGAAGTGGTGAATGAGTAAGTATATGGGGAAATAATAAGAATGACTACAAAATTTCTACAATGAGAGACTGAGAAATAGGGTTCAGTAATTATTTGTTAAATGAAGGGTATATCTGACTGGTGCTTTAGGCCAGGTTTCAGAGAAGGCTTTGTTGTTGTTTATGTAGTCTGTGAAGCTCCATAATGTAGTGAAAGGAACATGAGTATTACAGATAAATAGCGTTAGGCTCAAATCCAAATTCTGCAACTTACTAGTTTTGTGACCTTAGGCAAATAATTATAATCTACAAATAAAGATATCACCAACCTTATGAGAATGTTGCAAGAATAAAATGAAGTAAAATAAGTAAAGCTTCTTAGCACATAGCAGTTACTAATAAATAACACAGGACCCTTGTGAGAGTGAATTACACGAGAAGTCTAACACAATATCTGCTAATCAGGTCCTCAAAAGACATTAATTTTCCCTTCTCCTTGTCATTAGAGATATCTCTACTTATGTAAGGATGTAGGAGAGCAGTTGTGAGCATCAGATGAGTGGGAAAACTTTAAAATTACCTTCCCAACCAGGGACCCTAAAGTTTTACCATAGGGGTAAGTATCTAGGGATGCATTAACTCTAAATTATTTACCACAGAGAATAATTATAGTCAGAGATCCACAAAATAAAATAAGACAAAACAATGATGTGATTATGCACTTCTCTGGATAGAAAAATAACTCTAAGAATACTTCAGAGTAATGAGAACCACAGAAAGAGATTTTTCCTATACAGTAGACCAAAGGAATGATAAATACACTGATTTAACACTAAACTTTAAGTACTGCCATTTGGAGTTTTTGTATATTTTTTGTTTGTTTTGCATATTGTAAATTATGCATAATTTGTGAATCACACTGGCTAAATGGCAATTCACTACTGAACTCATCACCATCTCAACTTGTACTGAAGATATGATAACATAACGATTTACTGAACTTTAAAGAAAGAATTACATGTCATAATCATGTTTAGAAATTGCAGAATTTGAAAGGGTCTGAAAACATTTTTCTGAGTAATATCAAGGATCCAATGCATAGTTCCAGAAATCTGTCAAATGTATTTTTCTAACTAGAGTAAACTATTTCTAGGTTGGTTTAGAAACTTGTTTCCAGCTCTCTATACTTTACATGGTCACTAGAAGAAGTGGACAAAATTAGAATGATTTTATTCACGTAGGGACTAGAATAAGTAATCATATATATCTTAGAGCTCTTTTTTTAATAGTGAACTAAATGAAACATATTTTGTCTTAATATATTCTTAAAATAATTAAGTTTATGATTTATTGAATACTTTATACAGCATAATCCTTATAGTAGTCACCATCTATTTCTAAAAAAATTCGAAATTTATTTCCTTTTAGGTCCAATGATCCCAAATGTGACCTATCATATGATTCCAACTTTACTTTAAAAGGAAACTCCATTTCTTCAGGGAGAAAAACTTAAGAAACCCCTGATGAATACTTGGTCATATGTATGAAAAAGGAGTTAAAAAAATTCACATCAACAAGATCATCTGAAACTAAGCACAAAGAGACTATGCAAGAGGGGCAGAATCAAAATACATGAGTGGAAGTGAGTGGAAGGCATGGTGACCATGATGGAGATTCATTTGGTGACCCCAAGAGACCCTAAGTTCCTGTGAGAGGCCCTTCCTCAGTACCTTCTTTATTGACCTGATTTTAACTCTATTAGAAGCCTTCACTTAAAACATTTATTGACATCACAGTAACAGTTCTTTGTCCTTGCCATCATTATAAAGATTCCAAGATAACCAAAAGGATCAGATGTTTATATATAGGACAGAATAAACACAACTGTGTTTAACAGGTACCCTCACCTTTTTACTCGAACAACTTACTTTAGATCACATATTACTGCATATACTCTTCCCAATTTGTCCTGGCTGTAACCCTGGAAGTTGAATTTATTGTTCCTATCCAAGTACTCAGGCAAAACTTCCAGCAGAGTTTCAGTGATGACAGAGATAACATTTTGCTCTTCAATAAGATGTCGAGCCTGCAGAACATGTGAAGAATACTGTCTTTAGTATTAACTCATTATAGTATGGACTTTACTTATTTATTCATTTGGTTGGTAAATCATTTTGAATAAATGTTTGTTGAGCATCAAACATACTCCTTAGTCTCATAGGATAGCAATTTCTGAGAAATTATTTTCTAAGAGTAAAAATTCCCTACTCCTCAGCAACTAGAAAACACCTGTCTGAACACCCCAAGTCCATTACACAGGTTACACAGTATCTGTGTAACATTCATTTACATGAATGTTTACCACTGTTAATCACACAGTGAGCAAAGCAGAACAAACAGATATACTTCAGGCTTCTGTCATATATATTTTCTGTGCTGACATCTCCCCCTTAATCGCAATCCAATTTCTCTTCCCCATTCTTTTCTCTGGCCTTTGAAAAGAGAAAGTAGGAACTTTCCAGAAGAAACAGGAAAAGTAGCAGGATAAAAAGGAAGCAGAATCCTCCACCCTCCTCCTCCCAGGCCTATGCAGCTCCATCTCATGCAAATGCTCAACAGTTATACTCTCCTCCTGTTTTGTTTTGTCTTACTCTATTCCCCCACCCTAACAATGATTAAAAAAAAAAAAAACCTAAAGAACAAGAGAATAGCATACAAAAAAATTTTTGGTATTAAAAAGGCACTGTTCCTAAGTTACTCTAGACACTGAGAAACCATCCCTAGGTTTCACCTGCAGGAATAAGCACTTTTGGACCAAGGTAGTGCCATCACTCCCACTCCACAAATTACCTAGCCCTTGGGTATCATTAAAGCATTTTCACGTGCAGATACCACTGAAGCATTATTCAATTTTCCACGTGTAATTAGACCAGCATAGTGACTCAGAAATTGTTTTAATTCAATTCAACACTAACTAAAATTCTTAAATAATAAAATAAATATTACTTAGAAAGGTTGCCAAGACTAATTAATACATACCAAAGTAGGAACAGTAAACATCTGAACTGAGAGTGCAGTTATAGAGATACTTCTGTCATGATCATCACTGATATAGTCTTTCTGTAGCTGCTTATAATACTGGAAGATAAAACAATAAGTGGAGAAGCAATTATAAATAAGTACTGAAAACTTTTAAAATCCCAATTTTAACAGCTGCTATATTTGTTCCTATGTATAAGATGTCAAGTATTATAACTCCTATTTATTAAGGGGAGATACTATGGTCAACAAAAATTTACTAGAAAGAGAATAACAAAAGACTGAATATGAATTCAGCTACCCAAACTAGCATAGTTGGATACTGAGAACTATTTTTAAAAAACACAACAAACACACACACACACACACACACACACACACACACACACACAAAAATCACAGAGGACTGCAAAGGTGTAGTATATACTTTCTCAAACAGAATCTGGGGCAATTTTTAGCAGATTTTACCCCAATGGAATAGGGCAGGGACTATATTGAAAGTATTTAAAAGCTGATATGACCCAGAAAACCAACCATCAGATTCAACCCAGCCTTAAACAGAATGGATGCTGGCTGTACATAACTTCTTATACATACTGGTGCATACCAGCTGAAAATCAATCCTGATATCTTGGGAGAACAAAAATAATAATACATCCAGTCATGCATCAAGCATCTATTATATGTAAGCACAGTGTTAGATTCCTGACCTACATATTTAATTTCAACCATTAGAATTCATACAAAGTTTAAGAGGTAACCATGGTATACAGAAAAACATCATATAAGGAGGGAGAACTGCTGTTGTATAAGGAAAAAACTTCATTTCAGATCACAGATATGGTCCAATATTCTATCTCTAATGAGTTTTAGAAGAATAGAGTTGATAATTTGAGTTGTCATCACCTTTAAAGAAACCAAATGTCTTAGTTACTTTTAACAATCTACTTATAAAATCCAGGAAGTGCAGGTATCTTATCCCATAGTATCATTTGCCTATGACAATCATTATTTAACTCTCTGCTTCCAATTCCATCCTGGGTCTACCTCTGTCCTAAGTTTTACAGAATTTCCTGCCACTCAAAATCAGAGTAAACTAACAAGTATTTACTGGATACCTCTATATAAGGCAAAGCAGAAGGTTAAAGAAGTACATGTTCTAACTAGTCTAACTTGAGAGAGAGAGACAAAAAATATAACAATATAAGGGATATACAATAGATCAATAAAACAATATTAAAAAGCTGTAAGATTTATCTTTATATTCTAGCCTCAAATAGTTAAGTATAACTCTTGCCCATCAGATATCTGCCTCCTTTTAGCATGTATATCTGTTCCTTTTCCCTGCTATGCCTTTCAGCTAGTCACTGCTCTTGTTATAATTTTACTAACAAATGATTAGAAAAGATAAATGTATTCATGAATGTGATAACTTCCTACTGCTTTTTCTAGGCAAACAATAGGTCATTTTCCACCTATCTCCTCTCTCAGACTACTGTTTCCATACTACCAAACGTGAAAATAAATGAACTTTTTGACAGAGAAATGAACTATAAAATTAAATTCTTGCTTCATAATTATCCCCTTTGTTTCCATTATTTCACTTACAAAAATGGTTTTCTATTTCTATTTATTGATATCTATTTATAAAGAGCAATTACCTTCACAAATTCCATAGCAAAGAATTTTTTGTATTCCATCTCCATAAAAAAACTGCTGAAGATCAATTCGTGAAGGATCTTACGGGCACCTATACATCATTTTTTAGGGAGGTGGGAGGAGTATCACCAAGGCAAAAAAAACATTCCAGCTATTAGTAGTGGCAGAATATTATAAAAATATTTCACATGCTAATAGACCTCAAGGACTCAAATGTTAGTGGCATTTATTGCATTAATATTTAATAGCTAGAATTTAAAATACATACATGTAATGCCTTTCCCTTCTTTTTCTGTACCCCTCTCACTCCTGTACCTTACTTCATCCTACTTCTCCCACCTTTCTCCATTCCTTTTCATTCTGTTTCACTAAAGACTACTCTTACTCTGTACTTTCCCTTCTCCATCCCCTTTAACCTTTCTCTCACCTTTTACTTTTGGTTCTTCATTTAAATTTTAAAAATGAAAATTAACATAGCTTTTATAATGGCACTACTGCATGAATGCATACATACTCTTTTTACTGGTTCTGAGTAAATGAAAAGGCACTATAATTAAAAGGCAATATCCCAGGGTTTTAACACAGAATACATATTGATTGGTTAACCTCACCTTCAAAGTATAATATCTTATCAAGTTCACTGATTTAATAAACAGAAGAGATTAAACTCCACTTTAAGGTCATAATATTCCTCTGCTTCATGGCAAGAAGCACAAGTAAAGATCTACCTACCTTTATAAAGCTTTGCATCCCAAAGCATTAACCTGCTTATGAGACAGGGATTCTCAGAGCCAGGTTCTTCTCTAAGGCATGCTTGGCAAAAGATCTGTCTGAAGTCACCTACAAACAAAAAAAGTCATATAATTTTTATTCTTAAAGTATTTTCTCCCAAAAGTACATTTCCTATAATAACATATGAAAAAACTAACAGTAATCATCCTACACTTGATATCAAGAATTATTCTGTCAATATCAAAGAATCAAGAGCCAATGAAATATTATTCACAGCATCTGAAATGCAATCCTGAAAATAAGCAAAATGTATAAAAAAAAACAAAAACCATTTTATTTTATACTCAATGACATTTTAAAATTTGTGGCTATTTAAAAAGACAATAGTTTATGAAAAATAAGAAAAATAGGCTATATACTTACTTGAATAGCTCATAATTTTATTCATCCAGGACCCCAGACGCAAAGCAAATTTCTGATGAGCCATAACCTCAGAGTGTAATACTTCTACATGAAGTGGATGTTGAGAGACATTTTCTGAATGACTCTAGAAATGAAAGGAATATTAAAAACAAACTAGTTTTAAAATTTTTGTTCTAACTAAGTAATCTACTCTTCAAAAAAAGAAATCTATAACTGTTGCAGTTCCAAATCTCTGGGTCTAAATGCTCCAATCTTATCTTTACTTAGGATGTCAAACCACTTCAACAATATAATTGTTTTACTTGGGCTCTTGTAATGTGCATTCCTCTTAAAATTCTCTTTTTGACTCTAATTCAGAAAATTACCTTTATATCTTCCTTTGCTTCCTGGCAAGCAGCAAAAGCACCTGCTTTAACAGCCCGACGGCCCTAATTATAGACAAACATGAGAATTAGGTGGTAGTAGGTTGACAATCCCAATCAATCAATAAGTAATATAAAGCCCAAAGACCCAATAAGCTCTTAATTATCAATCATTTGTTGACTGCCTAAAAGTCCTAAGATTGACAATACCTAGAAGATAAACATAAATGTTTAGCAGTTTTATGTAGCTTCAGAACTTTCAATACCACTAGTGGAGAGTTTCTATACTTTAGGATTCTAGATTTCCTGCTTGGCAAGAATGTCAATTATTTACTTATTGTAGTATATTCTATTTCTATCAGATAATAATAAGTTAGGTTTACTAAACTCTTATTATATGTCTTAGATAGTTTTCATGAGTAAACTTAAAATTCTTCATCATGTGTTCCATATCACACTTTTGGTCCACTAGTGGGTTAGAGGTTTGGCGAGGATATTGATTCCTCAAGTCCTAGAATCACAATGCTAATTACTAGTGCCATGATATTTCTTCTACCATCTTACCCTCCTCTTGAGGGTAGGGATTAGGCTAATGTTCCTTCTGCATACCCGAAGAACACATTTTGCTTTGGATGGGTGTTAAATAAAAGCTGAGCCATGCTATCAATATTATTCTAAAAATAGTTTTAATAGATGATGTTAACTAACCAACTTCTCATAATTCATGCATTTATTCATTCATTCAATAATTATAGAAACAGACTGAGGTTGAGCTGACATTCTTTTTTTTTTTTTTTTGGCGGTACACGGGCCTCTCACTGTTGTGGCCCCTCCCATTGCGGAGCACAGGCTCCGGATGCACAGGCTCAGCGGCCATGGCTCACAGGCCCAGCCACTCCGCGGTATGTGGGATCTTCCCGGACCGGGGCACAAACCTGCGTCCCCTGCATCGGCAGGCGGACTCGCAACCACTGCGCCACCAGGGAAGCCCGAGCTGACATTCTTAACTACTCTTTGCCAAGTATATTCAGTAACTTTCTAATTATTTAGAACAAAAGAGGAAAATTAGTCATCTTAAACTGTTAAACACACACAGAAAAATCAAGTTTCAACCAATTTACTTAGGCTATAAAGGATAAATGAAGAGGATGGTTGTACCTAACACAATACTAAGGCACTTGGCAAGGGCCAGTCAACACCCAATTTCCAGGAAGCTGATGAAGACAGCATAATAATTCAAATGACACGAACCTCTTTGTCTATGGCAGTGGTGTGCAACTGTGCCTCTGCGAGCTCACAGTCAAGAGCTCTTTGTAGACTGTATATGACATGGTCATATGAATGGTGTTCATCATTGAAAAGGACACAGTAGTAGCTATCATTTTTCTCTCTGTTTTTAAAAAAAGATATATATTCAGACACTGCAACAAATAAACAAAGGAAAACATGAAATACAGGCTAAAATAATATATGCCATGTGATGAAGCAGCACCATGTAGCTTCCTACGTATGGGAAAGTACCTCTGTAATACTAGTATAGGAGGTGATTTTAAGTGGTACAGTGCCATAAAATTTAAAAACCCTGACAAAAGTATTACCTTTTCGATGTTTGTCCCCCAATTTTTCTAACTTTCAGAATTAAAATATTATTCTCAGTAAGTGGCAGTATGTCTTTAACACCATTCTTAAATCTTGCTAATCTCCCACTTTGACAAAAGGAGACAGGCCTCAGGCTCAGAACCTTCAAGCAGGCAACGACAGACAGATTTTATTAACATTTAGTTTTTATTTAACTTATTTTTGTTTTTACCTTCTATTTATTTTAAGTGATACTGGTTTTATAGCACAATTAAGTTTTTTTTAAAAAAGGTATATAGATTTAAAGTGCCAGAACTACCATTTGACTGAGAGGCCTTAGACAAATCACTTAAGCATTTAATCTTGCTGAGATGAAAGTAGCTTTTCCACCTCTAAGAAGAGTATAATATCTACATTTGAGAGTGGTGTGAGGATCTTATAAAATACGTGAAAATGGCTGTCATGGGCTACACAAATGTCAGAAGTTATTATCAGTTTTAAACAGTTTATAATAACCTTTCACTAATACTCAATTGATCCTCATAACTCTAAGAGGCAGCTTTTCTCAGGCCTCTTATACCTTAGGAAATAGAGGCTCAAAAAGACTTCTCTATGGTCCCAAAGCCAATAAGCAGTGAGAATTAGAACTCAGATCTGTGAATTTGAAGTCCAGTGCGGTCTACATACATGACCACACTCAAGCAACCCACCCTTTTTAGACAGGCATATTGCTAGTACTATGTTTACCAACACAAAGTTTCTTAAAGCATTTAACTGATGCTATCAAAATAACTGAAATTAAAACCTTTGTGGACACAATCGCTGATGATCGTTATTTTTATAAACAGTTTATGGCCCAGCAAAAGTCAAAACAATACATTTAATGTTTTTAAAAATTGAAATTCTTAATTCTCTCTCATAGAATAATACAAATACACCCAATAAACTAAAAAAACTGTACTTAGGTTTGTGAAACTCCTATATTACTCAGGTAGAAAAATTCCTACAAGCCCCAAACTGTATTTCATATCAGGTCTAGAATTCTCTTTTGCATTTGTAAATTAAGAGCAAATATTACTGTCACTAAAAGACATATGGTCGTTAGAAATTGCTGGGTTTTAGCTAAAAAAAACTGTTAAGGGAATTCCCTTGTGGCGCAGGGGTTAAGAATCTGCCTGCCAATGCAGGGGACATGGGTTCGAGCCCTGGTACGGGAAGATCCCACATGCCGCAGAGCAACTAAGCCCGTGTGCCACAACTACTGAGGCTGCGCTCTAGAACCCACGAGCCACAACTACGGAGCCCGCAAGCCACAACTACTGAAGCCCATGCGTCTAGAGTCTGTGCTCCGCAACAAAGACAAGCCACTGCAATGAGAAGCCCACGCACCTCAACAAAGAACAGCCCCTGCTCGCCGCAACTGGAGAAAGCACGCGGGCGGCAACGAAGACCCAATGCGGACAAAAATAAATAATAAATAAACTTTTAAAAAACAACTGTTGGGGCTCTTCCCTGGTGGCAAAGTGGTTGAGAGTCCGCCTGCCGATGCAGGGGACACGGGTTCGTGCCCCGGTCTGGAAAGATCACACATGCCGCGGAGTGGCTGGGCCCGTGAGCCATGGCCGCTCAGCCTGCGCGTCCGGAGCCTGTGCTCCGCAACGTGACAGGCCACAACAGTGAGAGGCCTGCGTACCGAAGAAAAACCACAAAAAACTGTTAAATCCCTACACCTGAAATAAATCTAGATCCCAAAGCACAGGGCAAAGGGCTATCTCCTTATTCCTACCATCAAATATTTTAAATTTTTTAAAATTAATTAATTTATGTATTTTTGGCTGCGTTGGGTCTTTGGTGCAGTGTGCAGGCTTCTCGTTGCGTTAGCTTCTCTTGTTCCAGTGCATGGGCTCTAGGCGCACGGGCTTCAGTAGTTGTGGAACATGGGATCTCAAGTGCAGGCTCAGGGCTTCCCTGGTGGCGCAGTGGTTGAGAGTCCACCTGCCGATGCAGGGGACACGGGTTCATGCCCCGGTCTGGGAAGATCCCACGTGCCACGGAGCGGCTGGCCCCTGAGCCGTGGCCGCTGAGCCTGCGCGTCCGGAGCCTGTGCTCCACAACGGCAGAGGCCACAACAGTGAGAGGTCAGCATACCAAAAAATAAAAATAAAAAAAATAAAGTGCAGGCTCAGTAGTTGTGGCACATGGGCTTAGTTGCTCCACGGCATGTGGGATCTTCCTGGACCAGGGCTCACATCCATGTCCCCTGCATTGGCAGGTGGATTGTTAACCACTGCACCACAAGGGAACCTCCATCAAAATATCTTCTTTTCTTTTTCTTCTTTTTCTTTTCTTTTTTTTTTAAATTTAATTTTATTTTTTTATACAGCAAGTTCTTATTAGTCATCCATTTTATACACATCAGTGAATACATGTCAATCCCAATCTCCCAATTCATCACACCATTCCCCCACTCCCTGCTGCTTTCCCCCCTTGGTGTCCATACGTTTGTTCTCTACATCTGTGTCTCTATTTTTGCCCTGCAAACCGGTTCATCTCTATCATTTTTCTAGGTTCCACTGATATGCGTTAATATACCATATTTGTTTTTCTCTTTCTGACTTACTTCACTCTCTATGACAGTCTCTTGATTCACCCACGTCTCCACAAATGACCCAATTTCGTTCCTTTTTATGGCTGTGTAATATTCTATTGCATACAGGTACCACATCTTCTTTATCCATTCGTCTGTCGATGGGCATTTAGGTTGCTTCCATAACCTGGCTACTGGAAATAGTGCAGCACTGAACATTGGGGCGCATGTGTCTTTTTGAATTATGGTTTTCTCTGGGTATATGCCCAGTAGTGGGATTGCTGGGTCATATGGTAATTCTATTTTCAGTTTTTTAATGAACCTCCATACTGTTCTCCATAGTGGCTGTATCAATTTACATTCCCACCAACAGTGCAAGAGGGCCGCCTTTTCTCCACACCCTCTCCAGCATTTGTTGTTTGTAGATTTTCTGATGATGCCCATTCTGACTGGTATCAGGTGATACCTCATTGTAGTTTTGATTTGCATTTCTCTAATGATTAGTGATATTGAACAGCTTTTCATGTGCTTCTTAGCCACCTGTATGTCCTCTTTGGAGAAATGTCTATTTAGGTCTTCTGCCCATTTTTTGATTGGGTTGTTTGTTTTTTTAATATTGAGCTGCATGAGCTGTTTATATATGTTGGAGATTAATACTTTGTCTGTTGATTTGTCTACGAGTATGTTTTCCCATTCTGAGGGTTGTCTTTTCGACTGTGTGTAGTTTCCTTTGCTTTGCAAAAGCTTTTAAGTTTCATTAGGTCCCATTTGTTTATTTTTGTTTTTATTTCCATTACTCTAGGAGGTGGATCAAAAAAGATCTCGCTGTGATTTATGCCAAAGAGTGTTCTTCCTATGTTTTCCTCTAAGAGTTTTACAGTGTCCAGTCTTACATTTAGGTCTCTTATCCATTTTGAGTTTAATTTTGTGTATGGTGTTAGGGAGTGTTCTAATTTCATTCTTTTACATGTAGCTGTCTAGTTTCCCCAGTACAACTTATTGAAGAGACTCTCTTTTCTCCATTGTATATCCTTGCCTCCTTTGTCATAGATTAGTTGACAATAGGTTGCATGGGTTTATCTCTGGGCTTTCTATCCTGTTTCATTGATCTATGTTTCTGTTTTTGTGCCAGTACCATATTGTCTTGATTACTGTAGCTTTGTAGTCTAGTCTGAAGTCAGGGAGTCTGATTCCTCCAGCTCTGCTTTTTTCCCTCAAGACTGCTTTGGCTATTTGGGGTCTTCTGTGTCTCCATACAAAATTTAAGGTTTTTTGTTCTAGTTCTGTAAAAAATGCCATTGGTAATTTGACAAGGATTGCATTGAATCTGTAGATTGCTTTGGGTAGTATAGTCATTTTCACAGTATTGATTCTTCCAATCCAAGAACATGGAATATCTCTCCATCTTTTGGTATCATCTTTAATTTCTTTCAACAGTGCCTTATAGTTTTCTGCATACAGGTCTTTTGTCTCCCTAGGTCAGTTTATTCCTAGGTATTTTATTCTTTTTGTTGCAATGGTAAATGGGAGTGTTTCTTAATTTCTCTTTCAGATTTTTCATCATCTGAAGGAATGATGAAAAATCATTGTATAGGATGATGTGTATACGAATGCAAGAGATTTCTGTGCATTAATGTTGTATCCTGCAACTTTACCAAATACATTAATTAGCTCTAATAGTTTTCTGGTGGCATCTTTAGGATTCTCTATGTATACTATCATGTCATCTGCAAACGGTGACAGTTTTACTTCTTCTTTTCCAATTTGTATTCCTTTCATTTCTTTTTCTTCTCTGATTGCCTTGGCTAGGACTTCCAAAATTATGTTGAATAATAGTGGTGAGGGTGGACATCCTTGTCTCATTCCTCATCTTAGAGGAAATGCTTTCAGTTTTTCACCATTGAGAATGATGTTTGCTGTGGGTTTGTAGTATATGGCCTTTATTATGTTGAGGTAGTTCCCTCTATGCCCACTTTCTGGAAAATATTTATCATAAGTGGTGTTGAATTTTGTCACAAGCTTTTTCTGCATCTATTGAGATGATCATATGGTTTTTATTCTTCAATTTGCTAATATGCTGTATCACATTGATTAATTTGCGTATATTGAAGTATCCTTGCATCCCTGGGATAAATCCCACTTGATCGCGGTGTATGATCCTTTTTATGTATTTTTGGATTCTGTTTGCTAGTATTTTGTTGAGGATTTTTGCATCTATATTCATCAGTGATATTGGTCTGTAATTTTCTTTTTTTGTAGTATCTTTGTCTGGTTTTGGTATCAGGGTGATGGTGGCCTCATAGAATGAGTTTTGGAGCTTTCCTTCCTCTGCTATTTTTTGGAAGAGTTTGAGAAGGATGGGTGTTAGCTCTTCTCTAAATGTCTGACAAAATTCACATGTGAAACCATCTGGTCCTGGACGTTTGTTAGAAGATTTTTAATCACAGTTTCAACTTCATTACTTGTGATTGGTCTGTTCATATTTTCTATTTCTTCCTGGTTCAGTTTTGGAAGGTTATACCTTTCTAAGAATTTGTCCATTTCTTCTAGGTTGTCTATTTTATTGGCATAGTTGTTTGTCGTAATCTCTTATAATTCTTTGTATTTCTGCCATGTCAGTTGTGATTTCTCCTTTGTCATTTCTAATTTTATTGATTTGAGTCCTCTTCCTCTTTTTCTTGATGAGTCTGGCTAACGGTTTATCAATTTTGTTTATCTTCTCAAAGAACCAGCTTTTAGTTCTATAGATCTTTGCTATTGTTTTCTTTGTTTCTATTTCATTTATTTCTGCTCTGATCTTTATGATTTCTTTCCTTCTGCTAACTTTGGGTTTGGTTTGTTCTTCTTTCTCTAGCTCCTTTAGGTGTAATGTTAGATTGTTACTTGTTTTTGAGGTGGGCTTGTATAGCTATAAACTTCCCTCTTAGAACTGCTTTTGCTGCCTCCCATAGGTTTTGGATCATCGTGTTTTCACTGTCACTTGTCTCTAGGTATTTTTTGATTTCCGCTTTGATTTCCTCAGTGATCTCTTGGTTATTTAGTAACGTAGTGTTTAGCCTCCATGTGTTTGTGCTTTTTACGTTTTTTTCCCCTATAACTGATTTCTAATCTCATAGCGTTGTGGTCAGAAAAGATGCTTGATATGATTTCAATTTTCTTAAATTTATTTAGGCTTGATTTGTGACCCAAGATGTGATCTATCCTGGAGAATGTTCCATGCGCATTTGAGAAGAAAGTGTAATCTGCTGTTTTTGGATGGAATGTCCTATAAATGTCTATTAAATCTATCTGGTCTACTGTGTCATTTAAAGCTTGGGTTTCCTTATTAATTTTCTGTTTGAATGGCCTGTCCATTGGTGTTAATGAGGTGTTAAAGTCCCTCACTATTATTGTGTTACTGTCGATTTCCTCTTTTAGAGCTGTTAGCAGTTGCCTTAAGTACTGAGGTGCTCCTATGTTGGGTGCATATATATTTATAATTGTTATATCTTCTTCTTGGATCGATCCTTTGATCATCATGTAGTGGCCTTCCTTGTCTCTTGTAACATTCTTTATTTTAAAGTCTATTTTATCTGATATGAGTATTGCTACTCCAGCTTTCTTTAGATTTCCATTTGCATGGAATATCTTTTTCCATCCCCTCACTTTCAGTCTGTATGTGTCCCTAGGTCTGAAGTGGGTTCTTGTAGACAGCGTATGTATGGGTCTTGTTTTTGTATCCATTCAGCAAGCCTGTGTCTTTTGGTTGTAGTATTTAATCCATTCACATTTAAGGTAATTATTGATATGCATGTTCCTATGACCATTTTCTTAATTGTTTTGGGTTTGTTTTTGTAGGTCCTTTTCTTCTCTTGTGTTTCCCACTTAGAGAAGTTCCTTTAGCATTTGTTGTAGAGCTGGTTTGGTGGTGCTGAATTCTCTTAGCTTTTGCTTGTCTGTAAAGCTTTTGATTTCTCCATCAAATGTGAATGAGATCCTTGCTGGGTAGAGTAATCTTGGTTGTAGGTTCTCCCCTTTCATCACTTTAAGTATATCATGCCACTCTCTTCTGGCTTGTAGAGTTTCTGCTGAGAAATCAGCTGTTAACCTTATAGGAATCCCTTGTATGTTATTTGTTGTTTTTCCCTTGCTGCTTCCAATAATTTTCTTTGTCTTTAATTTTTGCCAATTTGATTACTATGTGTCTCAGTGTGTTTCTCCTTGGGTTTATCCTGTATGGGACTCTCTGCCTTTCCTGGATTTGGGTGGCTCTTTCCTTTCCCATGTTAGGGAAGTTTTTGACTATAATCTCTTCAAATATTTTCTCGGATCCTTTCTCTCTCTCTTCTCCTTCTGGGACCCCTATAATGCAAATGTTGTTGCATTTAATGTTGTCCCAGAGGTCTCTTAGGTTGTCTTCATTTCTTTTCATTCTTTTTTTCTTTATTCTGTTCCACAGCAGTGAATTCCACCATTCTGTATTCCAGGTCACTTATCCGTTCTTCTGCCTCAGTTATTCTGTTATTGATTCCTTCTAGTGTAGTTTTCATTTCAGTTATTGTACTGTTCATCTCTTTTTATTTGTTCTTTAATTCCTCTAGGTCTTCGTTAAACATTTCTTGCATCTTCTTGATCTCTGCATCCATTCTTTTTCCAAGGTCTTGGATCACCTTCACTATCATTATTCTGAATTCTTTTTCTGGAAGGTTGCCTATCTCCACTTCATTTAGTTGTTTTTCTGGGGTTTTATCTTGTTCCTTCATCTGGTACATAGCCCTCTGCCTTTTCATCTCGTCTATTTTTCTGTGAATGTGGCCCCCATCAAAACTTCTGATCAAGAAAATAGCTAAAGACTTGGACTAAAGGGAGACACAGTATTCCGAAGTCCCCACCTTTGTTCACAAACCTCTCAGAGAACCTGGAAGTTGGTCCAGGCCAGTATCACACTGGGCAGTTTACTCCCTACTGGGATGAATGGCTGCTAGGACCTTGTAAATCATTTAGAACAAGACCCCCAAAATGTGTTTTCTTAAAAATCTGAAGCTCCTGATTAGGCTCTTCCTTTGGCTTAACTTCTGTATAGTGTCTTAAGAGACCATCTCATATAAATGGGCATTTTGGAAGTATTTCAATAAGGCAATTCTCTATAAAATCTTCATAATGATAGTTAAGTTAAAGCAGTAAATAACAACAGACATTTTTCAAACACCCGTTTTGCAATATAAATAACCATCATGAAAACTTCTCCCTTTTAAAAAATCCCCCACCTTATCTGGAGTTGAGGAGGCAGTTCTTTTTCCTCTTCCCATACAGTCATTTCTACAATGTATTTTATCACTGAAGGGAATATTTTCCTGGCTTGGTCAATTACCTCTTCATTCAACGGACAGCGTAAGTTCTGCAAGAAAGTATAGAAAAACATACTACCAATGTTGTATACAAGTAAGTGGATGAGAAAGATAATGTTATTAATTTATAGCAATAATTTCAATGAGTTCATTTACACCATCCTCCAGGAATGAATTTAACTTCAACTCAAGACGCTGCTATTCACATCGGTTTAGCTTAACTCCTTGTGGCCAAGTTGGTGCTACAGATGACAGAAAGGCAAGAAGGCAAAACCACAGAGGTCTCCTTTATGATGCTCTTCATTATGAATGTTCTTCCCTGCCTGAATAATTATATCATCAGAGAACAATGAGTTATAGGGAGTGGTTATCCCCTCCAGCTGACAAAAACTTTTCTCACTAATTTATTTCAACTGATCCTTATAGCCACTCTGTTAAGGCAGAAAATTAAAGGCATTTAAAAGATAAAGGTCCCATCCAAGGTCAAAGAACCTCTAAACAGATATAAAAAGCAAGACTAAAATCTGGGTTTTTGACTCCCATGGGGGGAAAAAATGTTAATTTCATTACAAAATACAACTTCCTTAATAAAAGGCTTGTTCAAACCAATTAGCTAAAAAAAACACATTTAAATGCTCTATGTCATAAACCATTATGGAAATGCAAATCAAAACCACAATGAGATACCTCTTCATACTTGCTAAGGTGTCTATAATCAAAAAGGGAGATAACAATAAGTATTGGCCAGGATGTGGAGATATTTGAACCCTATGCACTGCTGGTGGAAATGTAAAATGGTTCAATTTGGAAAACAGTCTGAGAGATGCTCAAAATGTTAAGTATAGTTACCATATGACCCAGCAATTCTACTCCTAGATATCTATCCAAGAAGTATGAAAACATATATCTGCACAAAAACTTGTACACAAATATTTGTAGCAGCATTACTCATAATAGCCAGAAAGTGGAAACGACCTAAATTTCCATAAACTGAAGAACGGATAAATAAAATGGTATGTAATCCATACAATGGAATATTATTTGGTCATAAAAAAAAGAATGAAGTACATGTTAAAAAAGCACTGAAGTTATACTTTAAATGGGTGAATTCTTTAATACATTATGCAAGTTACAGCCCAATAAGATGTTTAAACAAAGCAGTAAGCAGGAAAAGAAACATAGTAGCTCTTTAAGACACACACACACACACACACACACACACACACAATCCACTAGAAATTCAGTACAATGCTTTTAATATTCAATTTTAACCTACCTGCTATAGACCGTACTAATGAACTGTATTTTATTCTGTGGTGACGAAAACATTAACCTACACATTTATTCTTTTGCACCTATTCTTTCTCACTCCCCAATGCTTTATTATTTTAATTTCTACCATCTCCTCAATATGTCACCTTTCCTCTGGAGATTTTGCTCAGAAGCTTTTGCTAGAGAGAGAGAAAATAGAGTGCCAAAGGTACTAAGAGCAATATTAATCCACTATGTTCCTATTTCTTACCTTTTTTAGCTCAATATTTCCTTTCAATTCCTCAGAAAAGTAGTCTGAATTAAAGAGTTAAGAGAATCTACTCATTACTTCCATACTGTATCAATCAGAGGCTAAGTTCTTCAGAAGAGGTCTGGTAAGTACAGAAGAAACTTTTTTTTTTTTAATTTATTTTTTGGTTGTGTTGGGTCTTCGTTGCTGCACACGGGATTTCTCTAGTTGTGGCGAGCAGGGGCTACTCTTCATTGCAGCACGCGGGCTTCTCATTGTGGTGGCTTCTCTTGTTGTGGAGCACGGGCCCTAAAGCACACGGGCTTCAGGAATTGTGGAGCGTGGGCTCAGTAGTTGTGGCTCACGGGCTCCAGAACGCAGGCTCAGTAGTTGTGGTGCACAGGCTTAGTTGTTACAGGACATGTGGGATCTTCCCGGATCAGGGATAGAACCCATGTCCCCTGCACTGGCAGGCAGATTCTTAACCACTGCGCCAGCAGGGAAGTCCAAGTACAGAAGAAACTTTAAAATAAATCATTTAGAGCTTAGAAAATAAGAAGGTCCATTAGAGGGAACAAAAGGGTGATAATCAAAATAGATTTTAAAAAACCTTAAAAATTAACCCAGAAATATACTGCAGGACTAGAAAGAAACTTCTCTTAAATACACTTTAAGAGATACTGCCAAATGCTGGATGATGGGCTGATTAGTATCAGCCACGTCTAATTACATTTGGTAAATCCCTATTATGGTTGGCACAATGCCACACGCCTGGCAGAGTATGGATTTCACATTCACCAAAGCAGAGATGAAACAAATGCGAAGTACAAAGGACTGTTGGGTGGCAATTGATTAGTTATATGCTAGCCATAAGTGTCCTTCTCTCACATCTAGATCATGAATCAGATCTAGAGTCATTGCAGAATATCCAGATTTACCTTCAGAATAAGACTGAATGACCAACTACCTTTGGAATCTAATTAGAAAGCCAAAGAAATCCAAGAAGATCAGGTTAGTTCAGGACTAAATTCAGTGTACTGAGGCCATATGACTCAGGAAAACCACCAACAGACTGGAATCCCATGATATAGGAAGAGGGAGGCTAGTTTTGTAAACTCAATGAGCAATTTAACTCCCAAGGATTCTTCAGCTACTTAACACAAAACAGTACAAAAACAATTTTCTAGAATGATTAGTTATGGAATGATGAGGATATAAAAATCAAGCCACAAAGCCCTCTGACTATATGCTAAAATATTCCAATACCCTTTAAAAAAATATCAGAGGAGGAAATGGAAATAATCAGAATGAAAAGGGTTCTTAAAACAGAAACAAAAGGGACTTCCCTGGTGGTACAGTGGTTAAGAATTCGCCTGCCAATGCAAGGGACACAGGTTCGAGCCCTGGTCCGGGAAGATCCCACATGCCATGGAGCAACTAAGCCTGTGCGCCACAACTACTGAGCCTGCACTCTAGAGCCTGTGAGCCACAACTACTGAAGCCTGCGCACCTCTAGCCTTTGCTCTGCAACAGAGACAAGCCACCCCAATGAGAAGCCCACACACCACAATGAAGAGTAGCCCCTCCTCGCCCCAACAAGAGAAAGCCTGTGTGCAGCAATGAGGACCCAATGCAGCCAAAAATAAATAAATAAATTTATTAAAAAAAAAAAGAAAGAAAGAAACCAGAAACAAGAGAATGAATAGAAAGGGACATCTGGTGATATTTAATCAAGCAAATTTTTTATTTGTCAAATGAAGGAATAATCATTTGGAATCAGGACAAATAAATGAGTAACAGAGAAGAGGCAATCTAAAAATAAGAGGGCTGAGGGACTTCCTCATGGTCCAGTGGGTAAGACTCTGCACTCCCAATGCAGGGGGCCTGGGTTCGATTCCTGGTTGGGGAACTAGATCCTGAACGCATGCCACAACTAAGAGTCTGCATGCTGCACCTAAAGATCCCAAATGCCACAACTAAGACCCAGAGCAGCCAAAATAAATAAATAAATATTTTTTAAAAAATAAATAAATAAAAATAGAGTGCTGAACGATAAGGTATATGTTAACGATAGGTGAATGGGTAAAGAGTATATGAATATTCTTTGTACTCTATTTTTGCAACTTTTTACAAATTTGAAATTATTTCCAAATTCAAGGTTAAAAAAAAAAAAATGTGCTAGAGCCCAGATTCTAAAGATCTGAATTTTAGTCCCAACTGTCACATTGTCTGGATTACTATGGCTCTTTAATACATTTAAAATCTGTTGGATCTATTCACACTCATAACTCTTCAGTTTTTCCTGGCAATTCTCATAAATTTTTCCAGAAGAACTTCTGATTACTTTTGTCAAATTCCAAAAGAGAATTTGGCTGTTATTCTGATTGGGAATATAATGAATTTATGGACTAATTTTGGAAAAACTTTTATCATTTGTAATACTGAACCTTCCAATCCAAGAATGAAATGTGTCTTCTGATTTTTTTTTTTCTTACATGCCCATACTCCTACAGGAGTATAGTTTTAAAGTTGTCTTAAAACAGACCTGGCAGATTTCTTCTTGGTTTTTTCCCTAGGTATTTTTTTTTTTTTGATGGTATAGTAAATGGGATCTTTTCTTTCACTACATTTTCTAAAAGCTATTGCTTTTAAGGGCATTCAAGAAATATTTTTTCTATAACAACCTAAGTGCAAAAAGAATTTGAAAAGGAATAGATACATGTATATGTAAATAAATAAATAAAGTGACTTGCCTGAAAAAAAAATTTTGTTGAATACATTAAACTATGATTTTTAGTATGTAAGTTCCATAACTAACAACCTAACTAAACTCTACTATAGTTTCTAATTCTTTTTCAGTTAATTTTCTTGGGTTGTCAAGGTATAAATCATGACTATTTTGCCTCCTCTCCAATATTTATGTATTTTAGTTCATTCTGTTTGTCTATTTGACTGACTTCCAGAATAGCGGTAAATAATAAGAGCAATAGTGAATTTCCTTATCCTGTCTCTATCTATAATGGGAATACACTAGTGCTTCATCATCAAGCATGATTAACAGCTTTTGATTTGAGGCCAATAATTCTGGAAGAAACTGAAAATCTTATCAAAGAGCTACTTTCCCAAAAAGTGCCAGGCATAAACAGTTTCACAGATGAATTCCAAAAACAGTTCATTCTAGGAATGTAGGCATGATTATATTATTCTGTCAAACTTGATTTTACCTGTTAGTTTTATTTAGGCTTTCAGCATAACAATTATTAATACAACTGATTTATAAATTCCATATTATGTCAGATCTGAAGTCAACATAATGTTGGCTTTATATAACAAATTTGGAAAATTTCCCTCTTCTGCCCTCTGTGTTCAGGAACAATTTGTATGTTTTTGTTATTTGTGTAGTGTTTAAGTAATCGAGTGATTTTTATTTATTTTTTATCTTTTTTTTAAATACAGAGAAACCAGTATAATAAAAACTAATTTTACCTAAATTTAGTAACTCTTTTTTCCATATATGCTTCCTTTTTTATTGCTTATTTTAAGGTAAAAAATAGTCATCATGATATTTTACTCCTAAATACTTTAATATTGATTGATTGATTGATTGATTGATTTTTTGTGGTACGCAGGCCTCTCACTGTTGTGGCCTCTCCTGTTGCGGAGCACAGGCTCCAGACGCGCAGGCTCGGTGGCCATGGCTCACGGGCCCAGTCGCTCCACGGCATGTGGGATCTTCCCGGACCGGGGCACGAACCCGTGTCCCCTGCATCGGCAGGCGGACTCTCAACCACTGCGCCACCAGGGAAGCCCAATAGTGTTTAATTTTGATGAAGTTCAATTTAAGGTTTTTTTTCTTTTATTACTAATGCTTTTGGTGTTACATCTATGAATCTATTGCCAAATCCAAGGTAATAAAGATTTATCCCTATGTTTTCTTGTAAGAGTTTTATCGTTTTTGCTCTTATTTTTAGGTCTTTGATCCATTCTGAGTTAATTTTTGTGGTTGGTGTGAGTTAGGGGTCCAGATTCATTCTTTTGCATGTGGATATCCAGTTGTCCCAGTCCTATTTGGTAAAAAGATCATTCTTACCCTAGTGAATGGTCTTGGTACTCTTGTTGAAAAATGGCTGACCACAGACATGTGGGTTTATTTCTGGGATTTCAAATCTATTCTGTTAATCTATATTTTTATCATTATGCCAGTACCACACTGTCTTGATTACTGTTGCTTTGTATTAAGTTTTAAAAGAGGGATGTGTGAGTCCTCCAACTTTGTTCTTCTTTTCCAGGGTTGTTTTGGCTATTGTGGGTCCCTTACAATTTCATATGAATTTTAGAGCCATCTTGTCAATTACCTAAAAAAAATTTCCAGCTGGGGAACTGTACTGAATGTGTAGCTGAATTTGGGGAGCATGGCCTTTAATACTGTGATTTATAATAAGAAATATCTTCATCCCAGTTTCTGGCACAGAGCTCCTAAAACCCTTGGGATTTCCCAAGTGAAGAAGTGGGGGCTGTCTTTTGTTATGTTTATGAGGTGACTTTTAGAAAGCACCTAAGGATGCGGGCTGGTTGCCTGGAGACCCAACCTTGTGATTAGAAGGTTGCAACTTTCAGTCTCATCCCCAACCCCAGAGGGGCTAGAGGTTGAATCAATTGCCAATGGCCAATGATTTAACTAATCGTGCTACGTAACAAAGCCTCCATAAAAACAAACAAACAAACAAAAAATCTCCCATGGGCTTCCAGAGAAATACACACAGATGTCTCTAAATACATAAAAGATCTACTACTGCTAAATTCTTTCCAGGCAACGAAGCTTTCAGCCCCTGCATGCTCATCCCCTAGATATAAAAGGATGCAATGAACACTTTAAAATGACTACTTTTCTCTTCCTTAGGTCAGATAAATTCTGAGGTAAGCCCCGGGTCCCAATTTATTTTTCTTCCCATTACTTTTATATATAACTGAGTTGATTTGAAGTATCAAGACATGCACAAGTTAGCACAAGTTAAGATCTGATCACATCTAAATATGCCTGCACTAAATCCAGAACTGTGACACAACAGCACTTAAGTAAAATCTTTGTAAATCTGCTTCCCTAAATCTGGGACACTGAGAAACAATTAGAAAAATGCAACACTGTCCTTAGAAACTGTACATGTTGAAGGAGTGGATATTCAACAAAAGTCTGCCAATGACCATAAGTACAAAGTAAATACTAAAAATGTTTTAATGCAAGTAAAAAAATATATTCTTGTGAAAATATTTAGGTTTGCCAAAAATTGTCTTGTTAAAACAAGACAGTTTATGCCATGCCCAATTATTTGTTACATGATTTCTGTGCAAATCTTTATAACTGGACAAAGCCTCAGTCCCAAAATGTTCCTCTTTAATTAAAATTTATCCAAATTCAATCAGAAGAGTCCATTTGAATTTATTGTTTTACATAAACAACATTAGAATCTATTTCTTTTTATATTTTTTCTTCCAGTTTTGAGATATAATTGACATAGCACTGTTTAAGTTGAAGGTGTACAGGATAATATGACTTAAATACATCATGAAATGATTACCACAATAAGTTTAGTCAACATCCATCAAGTCATACAGATACAAAATAAAAGAAAAAATATTTTTTCCTTGTGGTGGGAACTCAGAGTTTACTCTCTTAACAACTTTCACATATAACACACAGCAGTGTTAATTATTTTAATCATGGTGTACATTATACCCCAGTACTTATTTATCTTAGAAGTTTATACTTTTTTGACCACCTTCATCCAATTCCCCCTCCTCCCACCACCTGCCTCTGATACCACAAATCTGATCTCTTTTTCTATGAATTTATTTGTTTGTTTTTGAAGTATAGTTGACCTATAATACTATGTTAGTTCCTGGTATACGACATAGTGATCTGATATATATTTGATAATAAATGGTCACCATTTCAAAATGGTCACCGTAAGTCTAGTCACCATCTATCACCATACAAAGATACTATATAATTATTGATTATACTCCCCACACTGTACACTTCATACCCATAACCTATTTTGTAACGGAAAGTTTGTACCTCTTAACTTCCCTCACCTATTTTTTTCCTCCCCCTAACTCCATCCCCTCTAGCAAACACTTGTTCTCTGTATCTGTGACTCTGTTTCTGTTTTGTTATGTTTGTTCATTTGTTTTGTTCTTTAGATTCCACATATAAGTGAAATCATACAGTATTTGTCTTTGTCTGATTTATTTCACTTAGCATAACACCCTCTAGGTCTATCCATTTTGTCTCAAATGGCAATATTTCATTTTTTTATGGCTGAGTAATATTCCATTTTGTGTATGTGTGTATATTTACACAGACACACCACATCTTCTTTATCCATTCAGCTATTGATGGGCACTCAGGTTGATTCCATATCTTGGCTATTGTAAATAATGCTGCAATGAACATTAAGGGTGCATATATCTTCTCAAATTAAATACATTTTGTATTTCTTTTTTCTTAATTTCATTTTTGTATTGTTCATTACTAATGCATAGACACAAGTAATTTTTGTATAATTATCTCATATCCTGCAACTGTGCTGAATTTATTAGTTCTAATAATGTTTTAGTGGATTCCTTAGGATTTTCTATATACAAAATCATGTCATCTGCAAACAGAGCTAGTTTTACTTCTTCTTTTCCAATCTGGGTGCTTTTTATTTCTCTTTCTTGCCTAACTGCCCCAGCTAGAACCTCCACTACAATATTGAATGGATATGCTCTGTGGCAAAAGCAGAATCTGCCTTATTCCTGATCTTAGGGGGAAAGTATACAATATAATTATAGTTGTTGAGTTTTTCATAAATGCCCTTTATGGTTAAGGAAGTTCTCTTCTATTATAAGTTTACGTCTTTTTTTAAATTTATTTATTTATTTATTTATTCATTTATTTTTGGCTGCGTTGGGTCTTTGTTGCTGTGTGCGGGCTTTCTCTAGTTGAGGCAAGCGGGGGCTACTCTTTGTTGCGGTACACGGGCTTCTCATTGCGATGGCTTCTCTTGTGGAGCACGGGCTCTAGGCATGCAGGCTTCAGTAGTTATGGTACGTGGGCTCAGTAGTTGTGGCTCGCGGGCTCTAGAGCGCAGGCTCGGTAGTTGTGGCACACAGTCTTAGCTGCTCCACAGCAGGTGGGATCTTCCCAGAACAGGGCTTCAACCCGTGTCCCCTGCACTGGCAGGCGATTCTTAACCACTGTGCCACCAGGGAAGTCCCTATAAGTTTAAGTCTTCTTATCATGAAAGTGTGTTGGATTTAGTCAAATGCTTTTGCTGCATCTACAGAAATGATCATGTGGCTTTGTTTTTTATTCTATTTATATAGTATTACATTAACTGATTTTCAGATGTTAAACTATGTACTGTATTTTACATCATACGAGGAGGCTCATTATGCCATATCAACCCAATATTCATAATGATGCTAATACTGATGACTGGTTTCAGGTGACAACAGTATGATGCCCTCCCCTGCCCGCCTCACTGTACAGTTTTGTTTTTTCCCTTATGACTAGCAAGTAATCTATGAGATGGTAATTCAGAACCATGCCCATATTGTTCCTCATCAATTCAAGTTTTAAGGGTTTTAGCATCCATTAATGATCTTTGTCTAAATCAAATATTTCCTTAGGGTTTGCAAAATGTTGATTTTTCTAATTCTATTATTCCTTCTCTATTAGCTAGCATTCCTGTAGAAAGAAGAGCTTTACCTCATGAACTGGAGATACTTGCTTACAATGAAATACAATTCCTGTTGAAAAGGTAGAATAAACGTTTAGTCCATTCCCTTCAATTACCAGTTTTTAGAGTAAGGAAATGATACAATAACCACTGCATGGCAACAAACAAGTTTTATTCTATTTAGTTCTTATGTAAGTTTCATTATTAGAAACTCATGGATTTTTATATATTAAGTATGATTCAATCAATCATAGTGGTTATTTATTATTGTTTTTCTGATGCCCCAATTGTCCAACTCAGGTCAGTGGGAGCCTTTTCAAACTGGGTTTTAGGTTCTTTTGACACAAACCCATCCTCACAAGCCTACCTTATCTATTCCCTAACTCACATGTGGAATCAGGCAGTTTTACAAAAAGCCCTGATTTCTTTTAGTGGGAAATGGTACTTAAGAGATCAAAATATATACCCTAAGGGTATTCAATGCTATAGTTATCAGGAACAGTTTAAAGAGTACAAAAACTATTTATTCCTTAAGTTTTGAAAAGGATTCCTCTGTAAAACTATTAGAGCATGGCATTTTTTAGGAAGTACTTTCTTGTGACAATTTTCTAAATTTCTTCAATGGTTACTGCCTATTCAAGTTTTCTATGTTTTTGAATAAATTATGGCACTTAATACTGTCTGATAAAAGAAGAATCTATTTTCAAATGTATTTGTTCAGAGTCACATAAGGAGCCTTTTACAATCCTTTTGTATCTGTAGTTCTATGGTTATTTTCCCATTCCTTTTTAACGGTCTACATCTGGGCTTGCTCGCCATTTTTTTTCTTGATTAGGATGTATAGTGGATAATCAGTTTGCTGACGTTTTTTTCTTTAAGAAAAGCAATTATGGAATTTATGTGTCAATTCTACTGTTTTCTAATTCATTATAGTCTCCTATCTATTAATAACTACTTCCATTTGCTCTTTTAGGTTAATATATTGTTTACTCATCAAATTGCTTAACAAAAAAGTATTCTAAGTTCATCTTTTCATTGTAAATTCATTCCTTCTTTAGAGAAATATGGAATATAATTATCAAACACTTAAATTCTCTAGAGTCAAATAAAACTCCTTACATTTAAATATTAGAACATAAAAATCAGGATTATCAATGGAATTCGGCTTAACCCATACACGTAACATTTATTTCTATTTAATTTCATCAACCTTAAAATAGTTAGCAATTAAAAAAATAGCAATATTCTTACCTCTTTTGTGGTACCTGCTCTTCCAGGTTCATGACTTATACAAAAAGGGCCAGTTTTCCATGCTTCTGTGTCTCCACAGTCACAAAATCCTCCTCCAGTAGAAGTATGCATCTGATAAATGAAAAATGAGTATGTCTTAATTTCAAAACATATCACAAGGCAAAGAAGAATGATAAAGATGACTCAAATAATAAATGTTTCCCTCTATTTCAACCTTAATTGCCTTTAATGTTATAGATATATATCAAAAATATTTTGATTAGTTAACCAAAAAAAATCCTTAATACTTAATCACAACAAAACTGAACCTTCAAAATTGATATTTTTGAAACATATTCAAAGTTTTTAAATAATAGTTTTTAAACTTTGTACTAATGGAGAACAGGTTGTGACGTGTGCAAAAAATAATCTATACTTCACCCAGAATGCTTCAGTAGATTTTATGATTAAACAAACTTCTTAAAAATCATTATAATGATACTTGTATAAGTACTTAAGACATGTATAAAGTATTTTCATCTATACTGATGTTCCACAGCAACTAAAACTTATTCACAACATTGTCCCTGTGAGGGTTCCTGTAAAACAAATAAAATTATCTAAAATATCCTAATTTAGATAGAGAAGGATGACAATGACCTGAATTTGAATCTTCCCCAAATCTCCCCCCTCCAAAGCATACAATTAACAAGGAGAACAAATAAAGCCACACATGACTCATGTCTGCAAGATTACTAGGAGACAAAAAATAAATACCACAACCTTCAAATGACTTGCTTTATCAGAGTTCCTGTTGCCTATCACTTCAAGCCTGTGGTTACAGACAATACGAGAGGGAAGCTTAAGTGACCCCATGAAAGAGAACAGAGGGGTACAAAGGACTTAGATCAAGCACAAACAAAATCACACTCCAGAAGAGAAAGCCCAATGCCAAGGGACAAATACTGAACACAGGTTAGGACTTGGTGGTTCACAGGGAAAGAGACTGAAAGTAAACAGGACCAGAAGTGGCCACCTCAGAAAAGCATTACTTTTGGAGGAAAATCAAATACATTAAAAAAGGTGGTAACCCATTATAGATGGGGCAGTAAATGAAAGAAGTAAATAAGAAAGAAAATTTAAGGATCCTATGAAACAAGAGAGAAACAAGACATGCCAAACCCTCCCCTCACCTCACCACCATCACCAATATCATCTATAAAATAAGTTAGGGGCTTCCCTGGTGGTGCAGTGGTTGAGAGTCCGCCTGCCGATGCAGGGGACACAGGTTCATGCCCCGGTCTGGGAAGATCCCACATGCCACGGAGCTGCTGGGCCCGTGAGCCATGGCCGCTGAGCCTGCGCGTCCGGAGCCTGTGCTCCGCAACGGGAGAGAGCACAACAGTGAGAGGCTCGCGTACCGCAAAAAAAAAAAAAAAAAAACAGAGAAGAGGGTAGAACTGACAGAAGAGAGCACTTGTAAACCTATCCATGAAATGAAAATGAACAGAAAGAAGTACACCATATCCACACAAAACTATTGCAAAAAAAAAAGCCAAAAAATGCAAATAAGAGCCGAAACCCAATTATGAAGCTGGAGAAAACTATACAATGCTCCAAACTGAATTACACAGCCTCAAACAAGCATTAAAAACCCTTAATCAGACTAAACACCTTTAATCATAAATATAAGAACTAAGAACAGAAACGGACAAAGAAATAGGAATAAATAAAATGAGACTCGAGTGAACTAAGGGGAAAAACCAGGAAGAAAACGATATCATATCAGAAATGAATTTTTTTAAATTACAAGATGATAGACTCAAATGAAAAGTTAATAAATAGCATTGAAACAAAGCAGGAAAACAAGAGAATGAAAATAAGATGAAGTAAAGAAATACAGGGTCAGAGAAAAAGTGGTTGAAATAGAAGATAGGCCTAATAGAGGCAGATGAGTATAACTGGAATCACCAAAGAAAAATCAAAACAATGGAACAGAGGTAATATTTAAAACTGTAATCTAAGAAAACTTCCTGGAAATAAAAGACCTGAATCTACACAATCAAACGGCCAAAAGTGACTAAGAGAAAACTCACTCAGTATGATCAACTCCAAAGTATACCCTCATAAAACTACTGGATTTTAAAGATAAAAGTCCTGAGGCCCTAGGCAAAAAGATGAAATAACATAATCACAAGAAAATTAGACTGGCATCAGACTTCTCAATAACAACACATAAAGCAAGACAACAGCAGAGCAGCATTTTCAAGGAAAGAAACTGCAAACCAAGAATACTGTCTACAGCCGAGCTATAATATAATTTTGAACATGTCAGAACTTAAGAAACACAGTATACATGCGACCTTCCTGAGGAATCTACCTGAGCGGTGATCAGCAAACTTCCTGTGTAAAGGAACAGACAGTAAATATTTTAGTCTTTGCAGGCCATGGAATCTCTGTTGAATTACTCTATTCTGCTCTGGCAGTGAAGCATCAGCCACAGACAATAAATAAATGAACCAGCATAGCCACATTCCAATGAGACTTTATTTATAGGCACTGAAATTTTAATTTCATATAATTTTCATTTATCATGAAATATTATTCTTCTCATCTTTTTTCCCAACCATCTGAAAATATAAAAACCAAGCTAAGGGACTTCCCTGGAGGTCCAGAGGTTAAGACTCTGCGCTTCCACTTCAGGGGGCACAGGTTTGATACCTGGTTGGGGAACTAAGATTCCGCATGCCTTGCGGTACAGCCAAAAGAAAAAAAAAAAAAGAAGAAAAGAATAAAAACCAAGCTTAGCTTGCAGGCAATACAAAAACAGATGGTGAGCCAGATTTGACCCACAAACTGTAGTTTACTGACCCCTAGAGGATGCACTTCAGCTGACCAAGCAGTGACTGGGGAACTTCAGAAAAAGGACAGATGGCGAACATTTTATGTATTTAATTGTAGCGCTAAGAACAAATCAAGGGTGTTGAAAGATACATGGATAGAAGAATGTAAACATTATATGATCTCACAATCAGAAAGACTACAACTAAAAAGTGGGAGAAGGGAAAGAGAAGGCAACATAAGATTATCAACTATTAAATAGGTAATAGGAGGGAGTCAAAGAAAGCATTAAAACTGACAGACTAGATAATAAAAAGTTACATAAGGGAGTAAAAAGGAACTAAAGGCATTATAAAAATTATTAGTACAAACATTATCACTAGAACAATAGTAACAAAAGAAATTAGAATATACAAATCAATTTTATATACTGAAGAATGCTAGACTCATCCATGATTACTAAAAATGTAGTTGTTTCAAATGAAAGTAAAAGCATAACCTTAGTATAGGGAATGCCATGGAAGCAAGGCACAAAATCCAGAAGCATTAAAAAAAAATCTGGCAAATTTGACAACATATAAATTAAAATGTCAGTAAGGCAAATGATAGCATATATCAAGTTTAAAAGACAGAAAATAGATTTTATACAGTCAAAAAATACACTTAATTTATAATCCAGCAATATCACCCTGAGGTTACCCAAGAAAAATTAAAACAAATGCCCACACAAAGACATGTACTTGAATGTTTGTAACAGCTTTATTTAAAAGCTGGAAACAAGACAAATATTCATCAACTGATGAACAGGTAATATATTGTGGCATATCCATACAACGGCATACTACTCAGCAATAAAAAGGAACAAACTGCTGAGACATGAGAGGATCTCAAAGGCACTATGCTAAGTGAATATAACCAGATAGGAAACACTACATACTATATATAGATTTCACTTATATGACATTTGGAAAAGCCAAAACTATAGGGACAGAAAACTGATCAGTGACTGCCAGAAGCTGGGGTAAGTGGGCAAGAGGACTGCCTGCAAACGGGAGAACTTCTGGGAATGATACGTTTTATATATTGATTATTGTGGTGGTTACTGAACTGTATGTCTGTGAAAACTCATGGAACTACACTTACAAGGGTAGATTTTATTGTATATAAATTATATCTCAAAAAAATCTGACTTTAAAAATTATTAAAGATAAGCATAGTAAGAGAAAATATTTGTAACGTATATAACAGTAAGAAAAAGGCAAAAGAAAAATTAAGGATAAAAACAGGCAATACACAGAAGAAATTAAACATACAATTAAAAAATGAAAAGATGTTAATACTAGTAATAGAAATGCAAATTAAAATGAGATTATTTGACTAACGGATTGGCAAAAAGTAAAAAGACTGACTAAATAAACTTTGGGGATGTAGATAAAGAACATTCTCATATCCTTTTTTTATTTTTATTTTTGGCTGTGTTGGGTCTTTGTTGCTGTGCGCAGGCTCCCTCTGGTTGTGGCGAGTGGGGGCTACTCTTCGTTGCAGTGCACGGGCTTCTCATTGCAGTGGCTTCTCTTGTTGTGGAGCACAGGCTCTAGGCGCGCGGGCTTCAGCAGTTGTGGCAAGCGAGCTCTAGAGTGCAGGCTCAGTAGTTGTGGTGCGTGGGCTTGGTTGCTCCGCAGCATGTGGGATCTTCCCAGACCAGGGCTCGAACCCATGTCCCCTGCATTGGCAGGTGGATTCTTAACCACTGCGCCACCAGGGAAGCCCCTCATATCCTTTTAATGGGACTGTAAATTGACACAGCAATTCAGGAAAAACATTTGGCAAAATCTATGAAAATTTTAAATGCATGTACCCTTCAATCCAGAAAATCTACCTCTAAGAATCTAGTCTCAAGCATTCTTTAATATATACACTGGTTTATATTAAAACAAAGGTATATGTGTATGTTCCATTATTTGTTGATCAGTGAAAGCTGGAAACAGTGTAATTATCTAGAAAAGGGTGATGGGTTAAATATTTGATGACATATTCCCACAAAGGAATACATGCAGCAATTAAATAAGGCAAGAGTTATTATATATATCAACACAGAATTATCTCCATGATATATTAAGTTAAAATCAAGTTGCAGGGAGTTCCCTGGTGACCTAGTGGTTAGGATTCCAGGCTTTCACTGCTGTGGCCCAGGTTCAATCCCTGGTCGGGGAACTGAGATCCTGCAAACTGTGCAGCATGGCCAAAAAAAAAAGTTGCAAAACAAAATATATAGTAGGATCCCATTTGTACACACACAAACATCCTCCTAAACATATAAATATATATATGAGTGTATATGCATAAAGATCTGTAAGGATGTGCACTAAATTGTGTTCAGTTTAACAAAGAAAGTATGATGGGACAGAAAGGCAACAAAAATTTTTATTTGTATTCTTTTGTATTATTTGAATTTTTAAAAGGTAAGTTTTATTGCATTGCCTAAATTATTTTTTTAATGTTGTGTTTCAAAGATAATATATGAATACAAATTCTCATCATGTAGGATTATAGCAGGCTGTTAAAATAGACCCTGATCGTTATTTTTATACCTCAGAAAATACTGAGTTCTCATATATCCCTCCTTTTCCCTACCCACAGTTTCCCCTATTATGAACATCTTGCAATAGTGTGGCACATTTGTTGCAATTGAGGAGTCAACGTTGATACATTATTTTTTTTAAATTAAGTAATTTATATTTGGCTGCTTTGACTCTTAGTTGCTGCACGCGGGCTTTTCACTGCAGTGGCTTCTCTTGTCGCGGAGCACAGGTTCTAGGCACATGGGCTCAGTAGTTGTGGCACACGGGCTTAGTTGATCTGTGCCATGTGGGATCTTCTGGGACCAGGGCTTGAACCCGTGTCCCCTGCATTGGCAGGCAGATTCTTAACCACTGTGCCGCCAGGGAAGTAAGTCCCTGATACATTAACTAAAGTCCATAATTTACATTTGGGTTCTCTCTTTGTGTTGTACATTTTGGGGGTCTTGACAAATGTATAATGACGTATATACACCACTACAGTATCACACAGGGTAGTTTTACTGCACTAAAAATTCCCTGTACTCCACCTATTCATCCCTCTATCCCTCCCACCATCATCTCCCAGCCTCAGCATCCACTGATCTTCTTACTGTCTCCATAGTGCTGCCTTTTCCAGAATGTCATACAGCTGGAACCATACAGTATATAGCCTTTTCACAATGGCTTCTTTCATTTAGAAACATGCATTTAAGGTCCTGCCATACCTTTTCATAGCTTGATAGATCATTTCTTTTTAGCACTGAATAATATTCCATTGTAGGACTTCCCTGGTAGTGGGCGCAGTGGTTAAGATTCTGCCTGCCAATGCAGGGGACACAGGTTCGAGCCCTGGTCCAGGAAGATCCCACGTGCCGTGGAGCAACCAAGCCTGTGTGCCACAACTACTGAGCCTGCACTCTACAGCCCGTGAGCCACAACTACTGAGCCCGTGTGCCACAACTACTGAAGCCCGTGTGCCCTATAGCCCATGCTCTGCAACAAGAGAAGCCACCACACTGAGAAGTCCGTGCACCACAACGAAGAGTAGCCCCCACTCGCTGGAACTAAAGAAAGCCTGCACACAGCAACGAAGACCCAACGCAGCCAAAAATAAAAATAAAATAAATAAATAAAACATTTTTTAAAAATTCCATTGTATCAACGTACCAAAGTTTTTTCACCCATTCACCAACTGAAAGACATCTTGGTTGCATCCAAGTTTCAGCAAATATGAATAAAACTGCCATCAACATTTCTGTGCAGGTTTTTTGTGGATATAAGTTTTCAATTCATTTGGGTAAATACCAAGGAGCATGATTGCTGGATTATATGGTTACAGTGTATTTATTTCTATAAGAAACTGCCAAACTGTCTTCCAAAGTGGCTGTATCGTTTTGCATTCCCAACCCAGCAATGAATAGGAGTTCCTGTTCCTCCACATCCTCACCAGCATTTGGTATTGTCAATATTTTGGATTTCTGCCATTCTAATAGGTATGTAGTGGTATCTCACTATGGTTTTAATTTGTAATTCTCTAATGACATATGATGTTTTGCATCTTTTTGTGTGCTTATTGCCATTTACGTATCTTCTTGGTGAAGTGTCTGTTTCAGATCTTTTGCCCATTTTTAAAGCTGAGTTGTTCATTTTCTTACTGTTGAGTTTTAAGAGTTTTTTGTATATAGTGGATAACAATCCTTTATCAGATACATGTTTTGCAAAGCCTTCCACCCAGTCTGTGGCTTGTCTTTTTATTCTCTGAAAGGTCTCTATTTTTTAATCCAGTAATTCCACTTCTGAGAACCTAGCCTAAAAAATAATCTTACATATAGAAAAATGATTTACATATAAAGATATTTATAGCAATATTGCTTACAATTAAAAAAAACTGAAACCTGAACAAATTCTCCAATAGGTAAGCAGTTAAAATATATTATGGTTTAATATTATATACCCAATAAGTTCTAAAAGAAACATAATTGAATGCAAAATTGAATCCAAAAATTGAATGCATAATTATACATATTGTGCTTTTTCCATTTAAAAGTATAACATGAGAATTTTATTCTTCCTTTTACAACTCTGTAAGCTTCATTTGAAAACTGTTTTTTTCTGATTAGAGGAAACAGCTGTATGAATATACTATTTTTGTAACTCACTATTCTCATTTAACAACAAAAAGGAAACATTTATGGAGTTAAAAATAATCTTTGGGACTTCCCTGGCAGTACAGTGGTTAAGACTCCATGTTTCCATTGCAGGGGGCACAGATTCGATCCCTGGTCGGGGAACTAAGATCCCACATACCACGTGGTGCAGCCAAAAAAATAATAATAATAATCTTAAACAGTGGGTGTTTTTATTTTGAGGATAAAAATGCAGAGGTTTACTGAAAGTTTTTTTAAAGATAGTACTTCAGTATATTCTTTCTTGTTTCATGGTTACCTTTTTGTGTGTATGTAAGAATGTTTAAGTTCTACTCTCTAAGCAAATTTCAATCATACAATAATACAGTGTTATCAACTATAGTCACCATGTTAAATACATTAGATCCTCAGACCTTATTTATCTTACTGTAGCTTTTTTTAAGGGATAAACTACTGAAAAGCTGGATATCACAAAGAAGGGTCACATTACACACAGCAGAACAAAAAGCTCCAATTTTTATCTGTTATTTTCCTGTTCTCAAAAGGTTTTTGTTTTGTTTTGTTTCTTGTTTTTTATGCCTCTACTTTACTTTCAATTCTCATCTTGGATTGTGCAAGATCACAGAGAAAACTCTTTGGAATGGGATATAAGTTTTACACATAAGGGAAAATTCAATTTTTGGCTCTTTGGTATTAAATTAAAATTTATATGAACACATGAAGTTTGACACTTAAAAGCAACCTCAACAGGGCTTCCCTGGTGGCGCAGCGGTTAAGAATCCGCCTGCCAATGCAGGGGACATGGGTTCGAGCCCTGGTCCGGGAAGATCCCACATGCCACAGAGCAACTAAGCCCACGCACCACAACTACTGAGCCTGTGCTCTACAGCCTGCGAGCCACAACTACTGAAGCCTGCGCACCTAGAGCCCGTGCTCCGCAACAAGAGAAGCCACTGCAATGAGAAGCCCACGCACCACAACAAAGAGCAGCCCCCACTCACTGCAACTAGAGAAAGCCCACGCACAGCAACAAAGACCCAATGCAGCCAAAAATAAAATTTTAAAAGAAACAATAAAAAGTTAAGATAGTTAAGTATTCATTGATATGATTTTTTATCATAAACAATATATAATCAAGACGAACTATTTTTGTGTCTGCAAGTCAGGTGCTATCAAGCAAACAGCAATCCTTTTTAAATGTTTAACTCAAAGACAAATAGGAAGACTCAATAAATTTTAATTTTCCAAATGTTCTCAGAAAGAATTATCAGAAGCATCCTCCAGTTATAAAACACAGTTGGGTAATCCATTTACCCCAAATGAAACACCTGTGTGTGTTGTGAGGTAGCAATGATAGAACTATGATCTTCTGTGGTGATAACACCCGCAACGCAGAAGCATTCTCTCTTCACATGAAGAGTGTGAATAACAAGAAGGGATGGAGAGTCACCTTTCATTATTTCATCAACTATTGGTGTTTTCACAGTATTTTAAATGCCTGATTTCAATTTTACAACAATAATACCAATATTTATTCTGAAAGGTAATCGTATGTTCCAAGTAGCAGAACTTCCAACACGATCTCTAAGAATAATTCAAAGTTCTTTTTTTGGCCGCACTGTGTGGCTTGCAGGATCTCAGTTCCCTAACCAGGGACTGAACTCGGGCCATAGCAGTGAAAGCACTGAGTCCTAACCGCTAGACCACCAGAGAACTCCCTAATTCGCAGTTCTGAACCATGCTTCAGAAAAACATTTCCAGCAGTGCAGGATTTATTCCTATTTCATCGTTGGTAATAACTGCACATGTCACTGCAGGAACTTTACATTCTTCTGCTGCAGACTTTAAGACTGCTGTGAAAGGTGTACTTTTGGGAACACTGAGTACTCCGTAAGGCAGACAGCAGTGTGACTTTAAAGGAAAACTTGGACATGGTGGAGCAGCTCTGGACAGAGTTGCCATGCCATCTCCGTGCAGCAGCCCCACTTCCTCTGTGGTGCCGGGGACTGCAAAAGTTGTTCTGTGCTATTCTGTGACAAAAGGTTTTTCTTGGTGCTTTCTTCACATAGTACCTGATCTTGGGTCTGCATCCCCATCGTTATTCTTTTCTTCCCCTTCTCTGCAGCAACACAGATCCCTTCTTATTTCTTCTCATCTTTTTTTTAAATGGCTTCATTTTTTCTTTTATTATGTTTTTTATTATAAAAAGAATATACACAATGTATAGGCAAGTTACAAAGTATAATAATAAAATGATCCAGCATCTAACACAAGAGAATATTAATACTGTTGATGTTCCCTCTGTGATCATCCACTTGCCCTGGAGGTTACTATTACGTGAATTGTATTAGTCATTCCCTCACTTTTCTTTAAAAATTTCACCACACATAATAGGTATTCCAGAAAGACTCTACCAAATTATTCTCCCACCAAAAGTCTTCTGTTCTCTTCACACTCACTTTTGAAGGGTAATATTTTTAAAAGCTTATGAACATAATTTTTTATTAGTTACATAACAGCCCATCCTTCTGAAAACTCAAAGGTTCCTGAGTAAGCTGTGTACGCACCCTCTACAAGAAGAGCTCTGCAAAAACCTAAAGATGATAAACCTAAGCATGCTTCATAAAAGAGTGCTTTGTGGTGGCAGTGTAGACTGGTAAACTTTCAATACTCGTAGGTAGCTTACTGAAGAAGTTCCTAATATTTAACAGACAAGTTTTACCAGTCCACGGAAAATCAGAAAAGGAAGGAATAAGGAATGTGATGAGCTCTTTAACAGAGCTACATGTATGCAATCTAAAGACCTGCTCTTTAGTCTGAGATTATCCTACTTTCTTGGAATTAAATTTTCTTTTTCTTCATAAAATGATAGGAGATGGTAGGTATTTTTTGGTTGCTGTTCATGTGCTCTTTTTAAAATTAAAATTGAACTTCCCTAGCCAAATAAAAATTTGAAAACCCTATGTCTTACCCAAGTCTTGTGAAATTGTACTGGACCACAAAATCCCAAAGTTTGGCAACTGGAAAACTCTGGCCTTGAGACTTCAGCATCTCTCCCCCTTAACATCCCAGAGTACAACTAAGAAGAAATTAACAACTTCCTCATTGTCTCTACTTCTGGCATCCTTTCTTGAGTTCTCCAACATAAGGAAAAAACTATAATAAATGGAGACGACTGGGAAATATGAAATTAACCAATGATCAACTTTGTAAATTCCATCACTGATTAGCTTTGCAATGTTAGGAAAACATTTTAACCACACTATATGATAGGCTCCTCATGTTTTTTCTTTTGCACAATAATAAAAATACATATATATATATAACATATATCTATAGCTTATCATTTCCTGAGATAGAAGCACTAATGTTGAAGCCAGTCTAAAAACATGAACCACACTTTCAGCTCTATGGAAGAAATAGTCTACATAACTTTAAGATGTTATTTACATTTACATGGGACCTTCAGCATATTATATGTATGTACAAAGAGAAACATCAATTATTATATCTGCCCAAGCCCAGAGCACAGAACCAATACTGTTACTTGAAAAATACATTTCAGCTCAAAATAACAAAGTTGTCTGAAGATGTCACAGGAGAGGCAAATCCCTCAACCTCACTACTAATTAAGAAAATTAAACTAAGACCACCATGTGATACCATTATATACCCACCAAACTGGCTAAAATTTAAAAGACTAGCAACACCAAATCTTGTAAGTGTGTGTTGGTATAACCACTTTGGAAAACACTATCTACTATGACTTAAGATATACCCTAGAACTCAGCAATTCTATTCCAGATATATACCCTGGATAAACTCCTGTACATGTGTACCAAAATACACAAATAAGAATGTCCACAGCAGAATTGTTTTAATACAATAACAGTCCCAAACTGGAAACAATCTACATATCTATATACAGTACAATGAATAAAGACAATATGGATTATTAAACCCTATAAGGTAAATGGACAAAATATATATATGCGTATATATATATAAGTATATACTTAATGCCGAGTGAAAGCTACTCAACAAGAAAAAGATACAGAATGACTCCATCTGTACAGAATTCAAAAACAGAACCATTCAATATGATTTGGGTGATAAGCTAAAAGGGAAATCAAGGAAACCATTATCACAAAACACAGGAGAGAGAGATTATCACAAAGGAGGAGAGAAGGATGGTGATCCAGAAGGAACAAATGGGAGGCCACTGAGAGCTGGAAATGTCTCATTTCTTGACCTAAGTAGTGGTTACACAGGTGTTCATTTTATAGTTATTCTTTAAGCTGTTCATATGCTTTATACAATCTTCTGCATAAAAATGATGTATCTCAAAAATTAAAAAATTGTAAGGAGCTGCATCTTGAAGTAGTAGATGTCTTATCACATGATATGTTTAACCAGAGCTAAAGGTTCACAAATCAGGTCTGTTACAGCAGGAACTCAAGTACTAGTCAGGAATTTGGACTAGCTGGCCATCAGACTCCTGCCAATCTAGAGATTTTAGGCATCTATTTTCATACCTTGTAACGATGATTTTTATGAACACTATTCTGGAAGCAGTCCATACAGAGTACACATGTTGGATCAATTGCACAGTCCCTGAAAAAGATTAAAAATCAGACTCCAAAATTTACATGACTCCTGCTGATGCTCAAGGTATGACTATAAAATAATGTGAATGAATTTCCTATATCATGCACAAACTGATTATGAAAATACTTTAAAAACTGAATTCCAGGGACTTCCCTGGCAGTCCAGTGGTTAAGACTTCACCTTCCAAGGCAGGGGGTGTGTGTTCAATCCCTGATCGGGGAGCTAAGATTCCCACATGCCTTGTGGCCAAAAAACCAATACATAAAACAGAAGCAGTATTGTTAACAAATTCAATAAAGACTTTAAAGTCAAAAAGACATGTGCACCCCAATGTTCACTGAAGCACTATTTTCAATAGCCAGGTCATGGAAGCAACCTAAACGCCCATCGACAGATGAATGGATAAAGACGTTGTGGTACATATATACAGTGGAATATTACTCAGCCATAAAAAGGAACGAAATTGGGTCATTTGTAGAGACACGGATGGACCTAGAGACTGTCATACAGAGTGAAGTAAGTCAGAAAGAGAAAAACAAATATTGTATATTAATGCATATATGTGGAATCTAAAAAATGGTACAGATGAACCAGTTTGCAAGGCAGAAATAGAGACACAGATGTAGAGAACAAACATATGGACACAAAGGGGGGAAAGTTGGGGGTGGTAGGGGTGGTGTGATGAATTGGGATTGACATATATACACTAATATGTATAAAATAGATAACTAATAAGAACCTGGTGTATAAAAAATAAATAAGATTCAAAAAAAAATTCATTTTCTGGTGCTCCATTTGGTAGCACATATACCAAAATTAGTTTTCTGAAAAATCATCAGCTTTTTTTCATTCTCTGCATCATCTTACCCTATTACAGTTATGAATGTATTTTACAGACACTGATTGTTCACTGGTAAATGAGGCTTGGTTAAAGACAAAATTCATTAGAATGTAAGCAACATAAATTAAAGGATTTTAATTTATTTTATTATAATGATATGTCCCAAGCATGTAGATCAGTGCCTGGCACACAACAGGTATTCAAAGAATATTTACTGAATAAATTAAATTCAATCTCTCTTAATCTCTTTCCTAATAAAAACTTCTAAAATGTAAAATTTTATTTAATACTTTCAAGGAAACATTAACAATAATATATATTAGAGCAAAGTGCAAAATTAATTTTTAAAATATTTATTTAGAAAAGTTGAAGAGATGGAATTCGGCAGTTTTAAAAATGAATTTTTATAGGCTAATAAGTAAAAACTGACTAATAATAGCCTCTAAAATATAATATCATCTACTAACCTATTCAGAGCAGGATTTGTCAACCTCAGCAGTACTGACATTTTGAACTGAATAATTATTTGCTGGCGATATAGGTGACTGTCCGTGTGCCATAGGATGTTTAAGCAGCAACCCTGGTCTCTACCCACTAGATCCCAGTACCATTCCCCTAGCTGTGACAATTAAAAATGCCTCCATGACCCTTTTGGAGAAATGAGGTCTACAAATATCTACTATGCTTTAGCTGAAATTGACCAGGCTTCAGCTAAAAATATATAAGAAGATAAATGAAACTTACTGTCATATAGCAAAATAGAAATAAAATACTAAAGCTGACTGTTTCCTGAGAAGGGAAGAGAATAAAGAAAAGCAGTATGTTCTAGACAACTGTTAACTATACATAAACCAGTCAAACCTAGAATTACAGTGAAGCAAAAAACAATTCTCTGTATAAAATCTAAAACTTCACATTCCTAACCTAAACAACCTCTAATAAAAGAAAGAAAAGGGCCTCCCTGGTGGCGCAGTGGTTGAGAGTCCGCCTGCTGATGCAGGGGACACGGGTTCGTGCCCCGGTCCGGGAGGATCCCACATGCCACGGAGCGGCTGGGCCCGTGAGCCATGGTCGCTGAGCCTGCACGTCTGGAGCCTGTGCTCCCCAACAGGAGAAGCCACAACAGTGAGAGGCCCGCGTACCGCAAAAAAAAAAAAAAAAAGAAAGAAAAAAAAACTAAAAGTGTTGTTAAGATCTAAAAGTTAAAAGTTTCAGGCAGGAGTAGAGAATAAAAAAGTTCTCTGTGTTACCATGCTGTGTTAAGTCAATCTCTCTCACAAAAGGCAAAAAAAAAAGCCTAAAGCTGTTTCCAGTTTCCTTACCACTGGCCTCTTCTATCCAACTAAATTACAAATGCTCCTACAGGTCCACAACCCTCTGATACCAAATCTCACTTGGTGGCGGAAAAATGACCTGAAATGACAAGGGACTATAGACTTTATTTATACTACTTGCTGTGAACAGTCATAGGTTTCTTACAGAAATGCTCTGTTTGATTACAGGATCCTGACCTGACTCCACTAGGGAAGTATTCAGAATTCTGAAATACATGTGGCGCCAAGAGTTTCAGATAAGGGTGTATGGACTATGTTATAAACAAGGCAAAAATATATCTCTTATATACTTCTGGAGAACAGGAAGAAAAAGTGAGAGAATTGTTTAAGTCATATATTTAAAAACAAGCTGTATTAGCAAAAACAAACTTATAGTGCACAATAAAACAAAGTAAATTATGTAGAATTAAATATATTATAAATAGTAATATACCAAGAAAGGTACATCATAAAATACATACAGAACACCAAGTTGTTATTATAACCAATCCTGTACATTTCTAAATCTTACCTACAAGAATATGTTGTCTCTCCACTTTTGAAAACCTTCCCACAGAGTTGAAATGCTCCACTGTGCTTCAATTTCTCTAAGCAAATATCTGGATCTTCTCCAAATAAGTACCATTCCAGTGGAGTGACTATTGACATTTGTATATTCTCCTCCTGCTTTTCCAAGTCTGGTTCCATTTCAGCAAAATAAATTTCGGGCACCAATCGTGCCAAATGGTTCAAGAAAGTAGTATGAAAATCAATTTGCTGATGCCACCACTGAAAAACAAAACAAAACAAAAATTAAACTTTGTTACAAGTTCCTTCTTAAAAATCTAGGGGCACCAGTAATTGTGTAGTTTCAGAGGAACTGATTTACAATATATTCTTCCTTTATACTTCACCAATACAAAAGGAAAGTAAATGATTTTTTTTTTAAAAAAAGGCTTGGAAATAAGTGGTTGTCCCCATATCACAGATATCTGGAAAAAAGAAGTGCAGCTATAGTGGATGGAGAATTACTCTTCCCTTCTGAAATGGTCAACTCCTGGTGTGTGAAGATTCTATTATCAGTCAAAGGCTGTACAGACAAAGTATTCCCCATACCAGTAGTTTAACTATTTTATTTTCTTCTACAATTTTATTGAGATATAATTGACATATAGCACTTATAAGTTTAAGGTATATAGCATAATTATCTGACTTACATATATCATGAAATGATCACCACAATAGTTTTAGTGAACATCCATCATCTCACACAGAAACAAAATTAAATGAATAGAAAAAAAAAGTGTTTTTCCTTGTGATAAAAACTCTTAGGATTTACTCTCTAGTAGTTTAATTATTTAAAGGAACCATAGCGTTTAATGAGAGATCAAAATGAATGAGTGCCAGAGTTTTCAGAACACAAAAAGCACTAACCATAAAAGAAAAAAACAGATAAATTGGACCTCAGCAAAAGTAAAACCTTCTGCTCTTCAAAAGAAACTGTTACAGATGGCATTTCTGCCATGCTTATTTATACATGAAAACATGTTCAACATCATTAAATCATTAGAGAAGCGCAAATTAAGACAACAATGAGGAGAAACCAAGATGGCGGCGGAGTAGAAGGACGTGGAGTTCATCTCTCTCCACAAAAGCATCAAGAATACATCTACAGATGGAACAATTCTCAAAGAACACCAGCTGAACACTAGCAGAAGACCTCGGACACCAGAAACGACAAGAAACACCCCTGCATAACCGGGTAGGATGAAAGTAAGAAGGGAAAAATAAGAGGAGAAAAAGTGGGACAGGATCTGTGCCCCTCAGGGGAGCTGAAGCACAGAGGTTCCCGCATCCGGGGAAGCCCCCTCACTGATGGGGAAATCACTTGGGACAGAAGGCAAACATCTGAGGCTGTCAGAGGAGGATGAAATGGCTGGTCTGTAGCAGACGGGACAGAGTGAGACCTACACAGATGGTCAGTGCCACAGGCCTGTGTGCCCCAGACTGGGACGTGTGTCTGCCAGTTCACACGGGGGCTGAGAGCTGGAACATGGGGATTAGAAAGCAAACCTGGGGGGAGAACTGCTGTTGGCTGCAAGGAGACAGCCTGAGGGGACAGGAGGGAGGAAATCAGCAACCGGGACACTTATGAAGGAAACCCAAACTGCCATAGAAGCAAGGCACCACTGTTGAATGACGTGCAGTGGGTGGAACCACCACAGCAGCCTCTCTCTCCCCACGCACTGACCCCTGCCCCAACAGGCGCTAGGAAAAGCTGCCAGAACTGACCTTCTCATGCCGGTCACCAGGCGCTAGGAAAGGCTCCCACTAGGGCCAGATCTCTCATGCCCGTGGCCACCAGTTTTCCTGCGTACCTGTCGCTGCCAGGGCCCCCAAGACCCAGGCAGTCATGCCACCTCCGCGCCCTGTCCTCACCAGAGCAGACCTGAGGGCTCCAAGGCAGCCTCGGAAGCAGACTCCGGTGGGTGGCACACACGCAAAGGTGGGGTTAAAACCACAGCTGAGCCCCAGGGGCGGGGCGACTAAAGAAGAGGAACAAAAATCTTTCCGTGCAGCTACACAAACTGCACGTTAAATCCCCGCGATCGTCTTGGTAAATCCTCCATCTATGAAATATCTGGACGGACAACGAGTGTTCCCAGAACAGAAACCAGTCTAGTGCTAGCAGCTATGGACTTTGGGGACTAGTACACCCAAGAGTTGGGCCATGTCAGAGTCCTAGCTGTCCCCCAGTACCCAGAGAGAGACCAGAAACCTACCTAGAGGTTTTGGAGGGTGGCCTGGGGATACAGAGGTTGGCTGTGACTCAAGGTGAGGGCAAGGACACTGACAGTTGAGACCCCAGGAAAATATAATTATTACTATTTTTTTAATGTTTTGTTTTGTCCTGTATATTTTATTATTTGTTTTTATTTAGTTTTTTAAATTTATAATATATTTTTTCTATTTCTACATTACTTTTTTGTTGTTCTGTGTTTTTAACTTGCTTTTTTTTTCTTTGTGCTATTTAACTTTTATTTATTGTTTTTGTGTGTTTGTTTTGTATTCCTTGCTTTTTCCTTCAATTTGCATTCTGCTTTTGTTTTTGTTTTTCTGGTTAGTTTTGCTTTTAATTGTTTAATTTTGTTTTGGGATTCTTTTGTTGGTCTGGCTGTTCTTTTTCATTTTCTCTGTTTTATGTTTTTGTTTCTTATTTTGTACGTGTGTGTGTGTGTGTGTGTGTGTGTGTGTGTGTGTGTGTGTGTGAGATTATTTTTGTTTCTGTTTGGTTTTACTTTTACCATTTGGGGCTTTGTTTGTCTCTTCCTTTGTTTGTTTCTTTCTTTTTAATTGTTGCTGTTGCTTCTTGCTTGTTTTTGTCTTTGCTATTTGTCCCGAGTTTTGTATGTCTGTTTGTTTTCATTTGTTTTCTTCCTACCCTTTTATTTCTTTCTTTTTTCTTTTCTTTTTTTTTCCCCCATTTTTGCTGAGCTGTGTGGCATGCGGGGTCTTTGTTTCCAGGCAGGGGGTCAGGCCTGAGCCTCTGAGGTGGGAGTGCCGAGCCCAGGAAACTGGAATGCCAGAGAATTCCTGGCCCCAGAGCTCTCCCGGGAGTCTCCATCTCAACTCCAAGACCCGACTCCACCCAACTGCCTGCAGGCTCCACTGCTGGACACCCCACAACAAACAACAAACAAGACAGGAACACAAACCCAACCATCAGCAGACAGGCTGCCTAAAGTCGTACTAAGGCCACAGACACCCCAAAACACACCACCTGACACAGCCCTGTCCATCACAGGGAAAAGATCCAGCTCCACCCACCAAAACGCAGGCGCCAGTCCTTCCCACCAGGAAGCCTAAACAAGTCACTGGACCAAACTCACCCACTGGGGGCAGACACCAGAAGCAAGAAGAACTATGACCCTGCAACCTGCGGAAAGGAGACCTCAAACACAGTAAGTTAGACAAAGGAGAAGACACAGAAATACGCAGCAGATGAAGGAGCAAGGTAAAAACCCACCAGACGAAACAAATGAAGAGGAAATAGGCAGTCCACATGAAAAGAATTCAGAGTAATGATAGTAAAGATGACCCAAAATCTTGGAAACAGAATGGAGAAAATACAAGAAATGTTTAACAGAGACCTATAAAAACTAAAGAACAAACAAACAGTGATGAACAACACAATAACTGAAATTAAAAAACAAAATAGAAGGAATCAATAGCAGAATAACTGAGGCAGAAGAACGGATAAGTGACCTGGAAGATAGAATGGTGGAAATAACAGCCAAGGAGCAGAATAAAGAAAAAAGAATGAAAAGAATTGAAGACAGTCTCGGAGACCACTGGGACAACATTAAACGCACCAACATTCGAATTATAGTGGTCCCAGAGGAAGAACAGAAAGAGAAAGGGTCTGAAAAAAATGTGAAGAGATTATTGTTGAAAACTTTCCTAACATGGGAAAGGAAATAGTCAATCAAGTCCAGGAAGCGCAGGGAGTCCAGGCAGGATAAACCCAAGGAGAAAAATGCTGAGACACATATTAATCAAACTATCAAAAATTAAATACAAAGAAAAAATATTAAAAGCAGCAAGGGAAAAACAACAAATAACATACAAGGGAATCCATGCAAGGTTATCAGCTGATCTTTCAGCAGAAACTCTACAGGCCAGAAGAGAGTGGCAGGATATATTTAAAGTGATGAAAGGGAAAAATCTACAACCAAGATTACTCTAGCCAGCAAGGCTCTCACTCAGATCTCACAGAGAAATCAAAAGCTTTACAGACAAGCAAAAGCTAAGAGAATTCAGCACCACCAGACCAACTTTACAACAAATGCTAAAAGAACTTCTCTAGGTAGGAAACACAAGAGAAGAAAAAGACCTACAAAAACAAACCCAAAACAATTTAAAAAATGGTAACAGGAACATACATATTGATAATTACTTTATATGTAAATGGATTAAATGCTCCAACCAAAAGACACAAAGTGGCTGAATGAATATAAAAACAAGATCTGTATATATGTTGCCCACAAAACACCCACTTCAGACCTAGGGACACATACAAACTGAAAGTGAGGGGATGGAAAAAGATATTCCATGCAAATAGAAATCAAAAGAAAGCTGGAGTAGCAATACTCATATAAGACAAAATAGACTTTAAAATAAAGACTGTTACAACAAAGGACACAACATAATGATAAAGGGATCAATCCAAGAGGATATAACAATTGTAAAAATGTACGCACCCAACACAGAAGCACTTCAATACATAAGGCAAATGCTGACAGCCAAAATAGTGGAAATCGACAGTAACACAATAGTGAAGGACTTCAACACTACACTTACACCAACAGATAGATCATCCAGAAAGAAAACTAATAAGGAGTCACCAGCCTTATATGACACATTAAACCAGATAGACGTAATTGATATCTATAGGACAATCCATCCGAAAGCAGCAAAATACACTTTCTTCTGAAGTGCACATGGAACATTCTCCAGGACAGATCACATCTTGGGTCACAAATCAACCCTTGGTAAATTTAAGAAAACTGAAATCATATCAAGCATCTTTTCTGACCACGATACTATGAGATTAGAAATCAATTACGGAGAAAAAAACCGTAAAAAACACAAACACACGGAGGCTAAACAATATGCTACTAAAGAACCAAAAGATCACTGAAGAAATCAAAGACGAAATCAAAAAATACCTACAAACAAATTACAACAAAAACACGACGATCCAAAACCTATGGGATGCAGCAAAAGCAGTTCTAAGAGGGAAGTTTACAGAAACACAAGCCTACGTCAAGAAACAGGAAAAATCTCAAATAAACAATCTAACCTTACACCTAAAGGAACTACAGAAAGTGGAACAAACAAAACACAAAGTTAGCAGAAGGAAAGAAATCATAAAGATCAGAGCAGAAATAAATGAAATAGAAACAAAGAAAACAACAGCAAAGATCAATAAAACTAAAAGCTGGTTCTCTGTGGTTTCCCTGGTGGCGCAGTGGTTGAGAGTCCGCCTGCCGATGCAGGGGACACAGGTTCGTGTCCCGGTCCAGGAAGATCCCACAGGCTGCGGAGCGGCTGGGCCCATGAGCCATGGCCGCTAAGCCTGCGCGTCCAGAGCCTGTGCTCTGCAACAGGAGAGGCGACAACAGTGAGAGAGTCGCATACCGCCAAAAAAAAAAAAAAAAAACGCTGGTTCTTTGAGAGCATAAACAAAATTGATAAACCTTTAGCCAGACTCATCAAGAAAAAGAGGGAGAGGACTCAAATCAATAAAATTAGAAATGAAAATGGAGAAATTATAACAGACACCACAGAAATACAAATCATCATAAGAGACTACTACAAGCAACTCTATGACAATAAAATGGACAACCTGGAAGAAATGGACAAACTCTTAGAAAGGCATAACCTTCCAAGACTGGACCAGGAAGAAATAGAAAATATGAACAGACCAATCACAAGTAATGAAATTGAAACTGTAATTAAAAATCTTCCAAGGGCTTCCCTGGTGGCGCAGTGGTTGAGAGTCCACCTGCCGATGCAGGGGACACGGGTTCGCACCCCAGTCCGGGAAGATCCCACATGCCGCGGAGCGGCTGGGCCCGTGAGCCATGGCCGCTGGGCCTGCGCGTCCGGAGCCTGTGCTCCACAACGGGAGAGGCCACAACAGTGAGAGGCCCGCGTACCACAAAAAAAAAAAAAAAAAAAAAATCTTCCAACAAACAAAAGCCCAGAACCAGATGGCTTCACAGGTGAACTCTACCAAACATTTAGAGAAGAGCTAACACCCATCCTTCTCAAACTCTTGCAAAAACTTGCAGAGGAAGGAACACTCCAAAACTCATTCTATGAAGCCACCATCACCCTGATACAAAAACCAGACAAAGATACTACAAAAAAAGGAAATTACAGACCAATATCACTGATGAATATAGATGCAAAAATCCTCAACAAAATACTAGCAAACAGAATCCAACAACACATTAAAAGGACCATACACCATGATCAAGTGGGATTTATCCCAGGGATGCAAGGATTCTTCAATATATGCGAATCAATCAATGCAATACACCATATTAACAAATTGAAGAATAAAAACCATATGATCATCTCAATAGATGCAGAAAAAGCTTGTGACAAAATTCAACACCCAATTATGATAAAAACTCTCCAGAAAGTGGGCATAGAGGGAACCTACCTCAACATAAGAAAGGCCATATATGACAAACCAACAGCAAACATCATTCTCAATGGTGAAAAACTGAAAGCATTTCCTCTAAGATCAGGAACAAGCCAAGGATGTCCACTCTCACCACTATTAATCAACATAGTGTTAGAAGTGCTAGCCACAGCAGTCAGAGAAGAAAAAGAAATAAAAGGAATATCAATTGGAAAAGAAGAAGTAAAACTGTCACTGTTTGCAGATGACATGATACTATACATAGAGAATCCTAAAGATGCTACCAGAAAACTACCAGAGCTAATCAATGAATTTGGTAAAGTTCCAGGATACAAAATTAATGCACAGAAATCTCCTGCATTCCTATACACTAACAACGAAAGATCAGAAAGAGAAATTAAGGAAATAATCTCATTCACCATAGCAACAAAAAGAATAAAATACCTAAGAATAAACCTACCTAAGGAGACAAAAGACCTGTATGCAGAAAACTATAAGACACTGATGAAAGAAACCAAAGATGACACAAACAGATGGAGAGATATACCATGCTCTTGGATTGGAAGAATCAATATTGTGAAGATGACTACACTACCCAAAGCAATCTACAGATTCAATGCAATCCCTATCAAATTACCAATGGCATCTTTTACAGAACTGGAACAAAAAATCTTAAAATTTCTATGGAGACACAAAAGACCCCAAAGAGCCAAAGCAGTCTCGAGGGAAAAAAATGGAGCTGGAGGAATCAGACCCCCTGACTTCAGATTAGACTACAAAGCTACAGTAATCAAGATAATATGGTACTGGCACAAAAACAGAAACAAAGATCAATGGAATACGATAGAAAGCCCAGAGATAAACCCACACACCCATGATCAACTAATCTATGACAAAGGAGGCAAGGATATACAATAGAGAAAAGACAGTCTCTTCAACAAGTGGTGCTGGGAAAACTGGACAGCTACATGTAAAAGATGAAATTAGAGCACTCCCTAACACCATACACAAAAATAAATTCAAAATGGATTAGAGACCTAAATGTAAGACCAGACACTATAAAACTCTTAGAGGAATACATAGGAAGAACACTCTTTGACATAAATCACAGAATCACAGCAAGATCTTTTTTGATCCACCTCCTAGAGTAATGGAAATAAAAACAAACAAATGGGACCTAATGAAACTTAAAAGCTTTTGCAAAGCAAAGGAAACTACAAACAAGACGAAAAGACAACCCTCAGAATGGGAGAAAATATTTGCAAACATATCAATGGACAAAGGATTAATCTCCAAAATATATAAACAGCTCATGCAGCTCAATATTAAAAAAACAAACAACCTAATCAAAAAATGGGCAGAAGACCTAAATAGACATTTCTCCAAAGAGGACATACAGATGGCCAAGAAGCACATGAAAAAAGCTGCTCAACATCACTAATATTAGAGAAATGCAAATCAAAACTACAATGAGGTATCACCTGACACCAGTCAGAATGGGCATCATCAGAAAATCTACAAACCACAAATGCTGGAGAGGGTGTGGAGAAAAGGGGACCCTCTTGCACTGTTGTTGGGAATGTAAATTGATACAGCCACTATGGAGAACAGTATGGAGGTTCTTTAAAAAACTAAAAATAGAACTACCATGTGACCCAGTAATCCCACTACTGGGCATACACCCAGAGAAAACCATAATTCGAAAAGACACATGCACCCCATGGAAGCAACCTAAATGCCCATCGACAAGACGAATGGATAAAGAAGATGTGGTACATATATACACTGGAATATTACTCAGCCATAAAACAGAACGAAATTGGGTCATTTGTAGAGATGTGGATGGATCTAGAGACTGTCATAGAGAGTGAAGTTAAGTTAGAAAGAAAAAAACAAAAATCATATATTAATGCATATATGTGGAACCTAGAAAAATGGTACTGATAAAACGTTTTGCAGGGCACAAATAGAGACACAGATGTATAGAAGAAACGTATGGACACCAAGGGAGCAAAGTGGCGAGGAGGTAGGTGGTGGTGGGATGAATTGGGAGATTGGGATTGACATGTATACACTAATATGTATAAAATAGATAACTAATAAGAAATTGCTGTTTTAAAAAATAAAATTTGAATGATAAAATAATAATAAAATGGTAGCTCTAATGTCAACCACATCAATAATTACATTAAATTTTTTTAATTAAAAAAAGAAGTAACAAAGGATTAATCTGCAAAATATACAAACAGATCATATATCTCAATATCAAAAGCAAACAAACCAATCTAAAAATGGGCAGAAGCCCTAAAGAGACATTTCACCAAAGAAGATATGGAGATGGCCAAGAGGCACATGAAAAGATGCTCAACATCACTAATAATTAGAAAAAGGCAAATCAAAACTACGAGATATCACCTCACACCAGTCAGAATGGCCATCATCATGAAATCTATCAACAATAAATGCTGGAGAGGGTGTGGAAAAAATGGAACCCTCTTGCACTTTTGGTGGGAATGTAAATTGATACAGCCTCTGTGGAGAACAGTATGGAGGTTCCTTAAAAAACTAAAAAATAGAACTACCATGTGACCCAGCAATCCCATTCCTGGGCATATATCCAGAGAAAACCATAATTCAAAAAGACACGTGCACCCCAATGTTCATTGCAGCACTATTTACAATAGCCATGACATGGAAACAACATAAATGTTCATCAACAGAGGAATGGATAAAGAAGATGTGGTACAGATATACAATGGAATATTACTCAACCATAAAAAGGAACAAAATTGGGTCATTTGTACAGATGTGGATGGACCTAGAGACTGTCATACACAGTGAAGTAAGTCAGAAAAACAAGTATCATATATTAACGTATATATATGTAATCTGAAAAAATTGGTATAGACAATCGCATTTACAAAGCAGAATAGAGACAAAGACGTAGAGAACAAACGTATGGATACCAAGGGGTTGCGGGAGTAAGTAGGATGAATTGGGAGATTGGGATTGACATATATACACTACTGATACTATGTATAAAATAGATAATTAATGAGAACCTACTGTGTAACATAGAGAACTCTATTCAATGCTCTGTGGTAACCTAAATGGGATGGAAATCCAAAAAAGAGGGGATATATGTATACGTATAGCTGATTCACTTTGCTGTACAGTAGAAACTAACGCAACATTGTAAAGCAACTATACTCCAATAAAATTTTTTTTTAAATGACAGTGAGATACACCTATAATACCTAAATAAACATTTGGCAATACCAAGTATCAACAAGGATGCAGAAAACTGGAAAAGGAATGTGCTGGTAGGAACTCAAAATGTTATACATCCACTTTACGAAAGAGTTTAGCAGTTTCTTACAAAGTTAAATATATACTTACTATATGACCCAGCAATCAAACTCCTAGTTATCTACCCAAGAACTTATGTTCACAGACAATTGTACATGAAGTTATAGCAATTTTATTTATTATCGCTCAAAACTAGAAATGATTCAGGTGTCCTTCAACTGGTGGATTATAAACAAACTGTACATCCAAACCATAGAATACTGCTCAACAATAAAAGGACTGAATTATCAATGCATGCAACATCAAAAGAAGTCAAACTCAAGAGGTTATGTCCTACTGCCTCTTAGCAGTTGGGACCATGTTCATGTTGTCAGCGTATCTGTGAACTGAGCAAAGCCCACCTCTGTGCCAAATTCCTGATTCCCATTATAAGTGGCTTTGGTGTTTTTCCTTTTTTGGCTGTGCTGCAAGGCATGTGGGATCTTACTTCCCCGACCAGGGATCGAACCCACGCCCCCTGCAGTGGGAGTGCAGAGTCTTAACCACTGGACTGCCAGGGAAGTCCCTATAAGTGGGTTTAACAGACACTATATGCAGATTTCAATACCACCACCCTTCTCTTCAATCAAACAAGAGAGCTTTCTAAGTATCAAGAAATGCCCTGTTAAAAGACTTTCATGGATTACTCGTTGGCAATTTGGCCTTAAATGTGAAGTGATTACCTCAAACCACACAGCCAGCTCAACATTTTTAATGCCACTCAGTAACAGCAGGCCTAAAAGAGAGGTAGGAGAAACAGAACTCTCTAGTATCAAACCAACAGTGGTGATTTCAGTTGCAGTTAATATCCTTCCAATTAAATTAATACTGTTCATTTGAAATATGTTGGCTTTCTGGTTTTATTAGAATTTCATGTTTGTTTTATACTTAAATTAAAACTGTAAGTATAAGGCATTCATAGTAGTTTTATATTTGTACACATTTAAGTTATATTATAAATTTTTAAAAAATTTTTAAAGGCTATATGCTATATAATTCCATTTATATAACATTCCAGAAAAGGCAAAACTACTCGAGATAGAGGATAGCAAAGTGGTTGCGAGGGGCTGACTACAAAGTAGCAGCAATGTAATTTTTGAGGGCAATGGAACTGTTCTGTAGTATCTATTATGGTGACGGTTACACAACTGTTGGCAACTGTCAAAACTCATAGAACTGTAGAATAAACAGTTATTTATGTAAATTTTCACAGTGAATAAAAAAGAACATAGTTTGAAAAAGAAAAGGAGAAACAGGTTGAGAGAAAATATTTGCAATAATACATTCCCTCCAAAGATCAGGGATGAAGCAAGGATATCTGTTCTCTTCTATTCAATATTGTACTACAGGTCATAGCTAGTGAAATAAAACAAGAAAAATAAATAAAAGGCATGATGATTGCAAAGGAAAAAGTAAAGCTGTCTCTATTCACAAACAATATGATTACTCTTCATAAAAAACTCTAAGGAATCAGTTAAAAAACACACATAAAAATGGTAAGTGAATTGAGCAAACTCATTAGATATAAGATCAACAGATAAAGATCACCTGTATTTCTATACACTAGCAACAAAAAACTGGAAAATGAAATTTTTAAAAAAACAGCATTTACAATAGCATCAAAAAACATAAAGTACTTGGGAGTTAATTTAATAAAGATTGTGAAAAACCCCTACACTGAAAACTACTAAACATTATTGAGAGAAATTTCTAAAACACCTAAAAAAATGAAGAGCTACATCATGTTCATTACTTAAAAGATTCAATACTGAGATGTCTATACTTCCTAAACTGAGCTACAGATTCTACACAATCCCAGAAAGCTTTCTTGTAGAATTGACAAGCTGATTCCAAAATGAATATGGAGGGAATTCCCTGGCATTCCAGTGGTTACAACTCGGCCCTTTCATTGCCATGGCCCAGGTTCAATACCTGGTTGGGGAACTAAAATCCCACAAGCTGCACAGCACAGCCAAGAAAAAAAAAATGTAAAGGACTTAGAAAAGACTTAACACTACATGATTTCGGGACTTACTATAAAAGATATAAGAAATGAGACTGTGGAATTAGCACTGAGATAAATATATATATATATTTTGAGATAAATATATTTATCAATGGAACTAAGAGAGAGTTTAAAAATGAATCCACACATATAAAGACAACTGATTTTTTTAAAAGGAACCAACATAATTCAAAAGAGACAGCATTAAAAAAAAAAAAAAAGAGACAGCATTTTCAAAAACTGGTGCAGGAGTAATTAGATATCCTTATGGCATCAACCCGTACTTCACACCACACACAAAAATTAATTCAAAATGAATAAAAGATTTAAATATTAAAAAATAAAACTGTTGGGACTTCCCTGGTGGCGCGGTGGTTAAGAATCCACCTGCTAATGCAGGGGACACAGGTTTGATCCCTGGTCCAGGAAGATCCCACATGCCACGGAGCAACTAAGCCCATGTGCCACAACTACTGAGCCTGTGCTCTAGGGCCCACGAGCCACAACTACTGAAACCCACACACCTAGAGCCTGTGCTCTGCAACAAGAGAAGCCAACACGATGAGAAGGCCGTGCACTGCAATGAAGAGTAGCCCCCACTTGCCACAACTAGAGAAAGCAGGTGTGCAGAAGCGAAAACCCAATGCAGCCAAAAATAAATAAATAAAATAAACAATTTTTTTTTAAAAAATAAAATAAAACTAAAATTTCTTGACAAAAACATAGGAGAAAACTCTTTGACATCCTATGGGTGGGCAAAGAGTTCTTGGACAGGGCAGAAAAAGCACCAACCATGAAAAAAATGGATAAATTTTTTATTTTAATCAAAATTAAAACCTTCTGTTACTCAAAATGAACATGAGTAACTGTTACCCAATACTGCTACTCACTGTGCATTTTTCAAATTTTTCATACAACCAAATACTGAAAGATGAATTTTAGAATGAATCTATATTAAAATGAACATGCCCCTACTTCTTAAATTAAGCTACCCCTTCTATGAAATTACACAGAAATAGGAGGAAACTAAGAAGTATATTTATCATACACTAACCCAACTTGCCAGTAGAGCATAGGGCACCAACCCACAGCTATCTATGGTAGCTAAGGTCCTGACCCTTTTGGCACAGGAACACCCTTGTGCCAAGATGTGAGACTGATTATTCAGACCACTGGGTAGTGTTATCTAGGCAAAAACTTACCAAAAGAATGAAGGAATCCTAGAAAAAATAATAGGGATGGAAAATTAGGACTCTTCAGTCTGTAAAAACAAAGGCTAGATAACGTTTATAAAATCATAAAGAGTTTCGACACAGTTAACATATACTTGTCCACTATATCTTAAAGTAAATTAACAGGTGTCCCCTTGAAGTGTTAAAAAACAATTTTCAAGGCAAAGAAAAGGAATGAGAATTCTATTCAGCTATGATAAATTAATAAAACTTGTCTAAGGAGTTTTCTAACCTGACATTTAATTAGAATTAAGAATTTACAAGGCAGGGAGACCTTCAAGATGGCAAAGGAGTAAGACGTGGAGATCACCTTCCTCCCCACAAATACATCAGATATACATCTACATGTGGAACAACTCCTACAGAACACCTACTGAACGCTGGCAGAAGACCTCAGACTTCCCAAATGGCAAAAAACTCCCTGCATACCTGAGTAGGGCAAAAGAAAAAAGAAAAAACAGACAAAAGAATAGGGTCAGGACCTGTACCTCTGGGAGGGAGCTGTGAAGGAGGAAAAGTTTCGACACACTAGGAAGCCGCTTCACTGGTGGAGACGTGGGGTGAAAGGGGGGAAGCTTCGGAGCCATGGAGGAGAGCACAGCAACAGGGGTGCAGAAGGCGAAGTGGAGAGATTCCCACAAAGAGGATCGGTGCGGACCAGCACTTACCAGCCTGAGAGGCTTGTCTGCTCACCCACCGGGACGGGTCGGGGCTGGGAGCTAAGGCTCGGGCTTCGGAGGTCAGATCCCAGGGAGAGGACTGGGGTTGGCGGCGTGAACACAGCCTGAAGCGGGCTGGTGCGCCACAGCTAGTTGGGAGACAGTCCAGGAAAAAGTCTGGAACTGGCTAAGAGACAAGAGACCATTGTTTCGGGGTGAGTGAGGAGAGGGGATTCAGAGCACTGCCTAAACGAACTCTACAGATGGGCGCAAGCTGCAGCTATCAGCGCGGACACTAGAGACAGGCAGGAAACGCTAAGGTTGCTACTGCAGCCACCAAGAAGCCTGTGTGCAAGCACAGGTCACTATCCACATCCCCCCTCCTGGGAGCCTGTGCAGCCCGCCACTGCCAAGGTCCCGTGATCCAGGGACAACTTCCCAGGGAGAACACATGGCACACCTCAGGCTGTTGCAAGGTCAGGCTGGCCTCTGCCGCTGCAGGCTTGCCCCACATTCCATACCCCTCCCTTCCCCCAGGCTGAGTGAGCCAGAGCCCCCTAATCACTTGCTAATTTAACCTCGTCCTGTCTCGGGGAACAGACGCCCTTAGGCGACCTACACGCAGAGGCGGGGCCAAATCCAAAGCTGAACCCCAAGAGCTGTGTGAACAAAGAAGAGAAAGGGAAATCTCTCCCAGCAGCCTCAGGAGCAGTGGGTTAAATCCTCACAATCAACGTGATGTACCCTGCATCTGTGGAATACCTGAATATACAACAAATCATCTCAAAATTGAAGTGGGAGACTTTGGGAGCAACTGTAGACTTGAGGTTTGCTTTCTGAATCTAATTTGTTTCTGGTTTTATGTTTATCTTAGTTTAGTATTTAGAGTTTATTATCATTGGTAGATTTGTTTATTGAGTTGGTTGCTCTCTTCCTCCTTTTTTTTTTGTATATAGATATATATTTTTTTCCCTTTTCTCTTTTTGTGAGTGTGTGTGTGTATGCTTCTTTGTGTGATTTTTGTCTGTCTTTGCTTTTATCATTTCTCCTAGGGTTCTGTCTGTGCGTTTTTGATTTTCTTTTTGTTTTAGTATAGCTTTTAGCATTTGTTACCATTGGTGGATTTGTTTTTTGGTTTGGTTGCTCTCATTTCTTTCTTTCTTTTTTTTTCTTTTTTTATTACTTTTTAATTTTTTTTATTTTTTATTATAATAACTCTATTTTACCTTGCTTTTTTCTTTATTTTTTTCTCCCTTTTCTTCTGAGCCATGTGGCTGACAGGGTCATGGTGCTCTGGCCGGGTGTCAGGCCTGTGGCTCTGAGGTGGGAGAACTGAGTTCAGGACATTGGTCCACCGGAGACCTCCTGGCTCCATTTAATGTCAAACAACAAACGCTCTCCAAGAGATCTCCACCTCAATGCTAAGACACAGCTCCACGCAACGACCAGCAGGCTACAGTGCCGGACACCCTATGCCAAACACTAGCAAGACAGGAACACAAACCCACCCATTAACAGAGAGGCAGCCTAAAATCATAATAAGGTAACACACACCCCAAAGCACACCACCGGATGTAGTCCTGCCCACCAAAAAGACAAGATCCACCATCATGCACCAGAACACAGGCACCAGTCCCCTCCACCAGGAAGCCTACACAACCCAACTAAACGAACCTTAGCCTCTGGGAGAAGACACCAAAAACAGTGGGAACTAAGAACATGCAGCCTGCGAAAAAGAGACCCCAAACACAGTAACTTAAGCAAAATGAGAAGACAGAGAAATACACAGTAGATGAAGGAGCAAGGTAAAAACCAACCAGACCAAACAAATGAAGAGGAAATAGGCAGTCTACCTGAAATTGAATTCAGAGTAATGAGAGTAAAGATGATCCAAAATCTTGGAAAGAGAATGGAGAAAGTACAAGAAACCCTTAACAAGGACCTAGAAGAACTAAAGAGCAAACAAACAATGATGAACAACACAATAAGTGAAATTAAAATTGCTCTAGAAGGAAGCAAAAGCAGAATAACTGAGGCAGAAGAACGGATAAGTGACCTGGAAGATAAAACAGTGGAAATAAGTACTGCATAGAAGAATAAAGAAAAAAGAGTTAAAAGAATTGAGGACAGTTTCAGAGACCTCTGGGACAACATTAAATGTGCACCAACATTCAAAGTATAGGGGTCCCAGAAGAAGAAGAAAAAAAGAAAGGGACTGAGAAAATATTTGAAGAGATTTTAGTTCAAAACTTGCCTAATATGGGATAGGAAATAGTTAATCAAGCCCAGAAAGCCCAGAGTGTCCCATACAGGATAAATCCAAAGAGAAACATGCCAAGACTCATATTAATCAAACTATCAAAAACTAAAAACAAAGAAAAAATATTAAAAGCAGCAAGGGAAAAACAACAAACAAACAAGGGAATCCCCATAAGGTTAACAGCTCATCTTTCAGCAGGAAGTCTGCAAGCCAAAAGGGAGTGACAAGACATATTTAAAGGGATGAAAGGGAAAAACCTACAACCAAGATTACTCTGCCCAGCAAGGATCTCATTCAGATTCAATAGAGAAATTAAAACCTTTACAGACAATCAAGAGCTAAGACAATACAGCATCACCAAACCAGCTTTACAACAAATGCTAAAGGAACTTCTTTAGGCAGGAACACAAGAGAAGAAAAAGATCTACAATAACAAACACAAAACAATTAAGAAAATAGTAATAGGAAGATACATATTGATAACTACCTTAAATGTAAATGAATTAAATACTCCAAAAGACACAGACTAGCTGAATGGATACAAAAACAACACCCATATACATGCTGTCTACAAGAGAACCACTTCAGACCTAGGGACACATACAGACTGGAAGTAAGGGGATGGGAAAAGATATTCCATGTAAACGGAAATCAAAAGAAAGCTGGAGTAGCAATTCTCATATCAGACAAAATAGACTTTAAAATAAACACTATTACAAGGGAAAAAGAAGGACACTACATAATGATCACGGGCTCAATCCAAGAAGATATAACAATTGTAAATATTTATGCACCCAACATAGGAGCACCTCCATACATAAGGCAAAGGCTAACAGCCATAAAAGGGGACATCGAGAGTAACACAACCATAGTAGGGGACTTTAACACCACACTTTCACCAATGGACAGATCATCCAAAATGAAAATAAATAAGGAAATACAAGCTTTAAATGATACATTAAACAAGATAGATTTAATTGATATTTATAGGACATTCCATTCCAAAACAGCAGAATACACTTTCTTCTCAAGTGCTCATGCAACATTCTCGAGGCCAGATCATATCTTGGGTCACAAACCAAGCACTGGTAAATTTAAGAAAACTGAAATTGTATCAGGTATCTTTTCTGACTACAATGCCATGAGACTAGATATCAATTACAAGAAAAAAATCTGTAAAAAATACAAACACATGGAGGCTAAACAACACTGCTAAATAACCAAGAGATCACTTAAGAAATCAAAGAGGAAACCAAAAAATACCTAGAAACAAATGACACTGAAAACACGACACTTCAAAACCTATGGGATGCAGCATAAACAGTTCTAAGAGGGAAGTTTACAGCAATACAATCCTACCTCAAGAAACAAGAAACATCTCAAATAGACAACCTAACCTTACACCTAAAGCAATTAGAGAAAGAAGAACAAGAAAACCCCAAAGTTAGCAGAAGGAAAGAAATTATAAAGATCAGATCAGAAAGAAATGAAGGAAACGATAGCAAGGATCAATAAAACTAAAAGCTGGTTTTGGGGCTTCCCTGGTGGCGCAGTGGTTGAGAGTCCACCTGCTGATGCAGGGGACACGGGTTTGTGCACCGGTCCGGGAAGATCCCACATGCCGCAGAGCGGCTGGGCCTGTGAGCCATGGCTACTGAGCCTGCACGTCCGGAGCCTGTGCTCCACAATGGGAGAGGCCACAACAGTGAGAGGCCCGCGTACCACAAAAAAATAAACAAATAAAATAAAATAAAAGCTGACTTTTTCAGAAGATAAACAAAATTGATAAACCATTAGCCAGACTCATCAGGAAAATAAGGGAGAAGGCTCAGATCAACAGAATTAGAAATGAAAAAGGAAAAGTAACAACTGACACTGCAGAAATACAAAGGATCATAAGAGATTATTACAAGCAACTATATGCCAATAAAATGGACAACCTGGAAGAAATGGACAAATTCTTAGAAAAGCACAACCTTCTGAGACTGAACTAGGAAGAAATAGAAAATAAAAACAGACCAATCGCAAGCACTGAAATTGAGACTGTGATTAAAAATCTTCCAATAATCAAAAACCCAGGACCAGATGGCTTCACAGGTGAACTCTATCAAGCATTTAGAGAAGTGCTAACACCTGTCCTTCGCAAAGTCTTCCAAAATATAGCAGAGGGAGGAACACTCCCAAACTCATTCTACAAGGCCACCATCACCTTGATACCAAAACCAGACAAGGATGTCACAAAGAAAGAAAACTACAGGCCAATATCACCAATGAACACAGATGCAAAACTCCTGAACAAAATACTAGCAAACAGAATCCAACAGCACATTAAAAGGATCATACACTATGATCAAGTAAGGTTTCTCCCAGGAATGAAAGGATTCCTCAATATATGCAAACCAATCAATGTGATACACCATATAAACAAATCGAAGCAGAAAAACCATATGATCATCTCAACAGATGTATTAAAATCTTTCAACAAAATTCAACACCATTTATGATAAAAACCCTCAAGAAAGTAGGCATACAGGGTACTTACCTCAACATAATAAAGGCCATATATGAGAAACCAACAGCCAACATTGTTCTCAATGGTGAAAAAATGAAACCATTTCCACTAAGATCAGGAACAAGACAAGGTTGTCCACTCTCACCACTGTTTTTCAACATAGTTTTGGAAGTTTTAGCCACAGCAATCAGAGAAGAAAAAGAAATAAAAGGAATCCAAATCGGAAAAGAAGAAGGAAAACTGCCACTGTTTGCAGATGACATGATACTACACATAGAGAATCCTAAAGATGCTACCGGAAAACTACTAGAGCTAATCAATGAATGTGGTAAAGTTGCAGGATAGAAAATTAATGCACAGAAATCTCTTGCATTCCTATACACTAATGATGAAAAATCTGAAAGAGAAATTATGGAAACACTCCCATTTACCATTGCAACAAAAAGAATAAAATACCTAGGAATAAACCTAGCTAGGAAGACAAAAGACCTGTATGCAGAAAACTATAAGACACTGATGATAGAAATTAAAGATGATACCAACAGATGGAGAAACAGATATACCATGTTCTTGGACTGGAAGAATCAATACTGTGAAAATGACTATACTACCCAAAGCAATCTATAGATTCAATGAAATCCCTATCAAATTACCAATGGCATTTTTTACGGAACTAGAACAAATCACCCTAAAATTTGTATGGAGACACAAAAGACCTCGAATAGCCAAAGCAGTCTTGAGAGAAAAAAAAACGGAGCTGGAGGAATCAGACTCCCTGACTTCAGACTAGACTACAAAGCTACAGTAATCAAGACAATATGGTACTGGCGCAAAATCAGAAACATAGATCAATGGAACAAGATAGAAAGCCCAGAGATACACCCATGCACCTATGGTCAACTAATCTATGACAAAGGAGGCAAAGATATACAATGGAGAAAAGACAGTCTCTTCAACAAGTGGTGCTGGGAAAACTGGACAGCTACATGTAAAAGAATGAAATTAGAACACTCCCTAACACCATACACAAAAATAAATTCAAAATAGATTAAAGATCTAAATGTTAAGCCCAGACACTATAAAACTCTTAGAGGAAAACAAAGGCAGAACACTCTATGACATAAATCACAGCAAGATCCTTTTTGACCCACCTCCCAGAGAAATGGAAATAAAAACAAAAATGGGACCTAATGACACTTAAAAGCTTTTGCACAGCAAAGGAAACCATAAACAAGATGAAAAGATAACCCTCAGAATGGGAGAAAATATTTGCAAATGAAGCAACTGACAAATTATTAATCTCCAAAATTTACAAGCAGTTCATGCAGCTCAATATCAAAAAACCAAACCACCCAATCCAAAAATGGGCAGAAGACCTAAATAGACATTTATCCAAGGAAGATATACAGATTGTCAACAAACACATGAAAGGATGCTCAACATCACTAATCATTAGAGAAATGCAAATCAAAACTACAATGAAGTATCACCTCACACCAGTCAGAATGGCCATCATCAAAAAATCTACAAACAAGAAATGCTGGAGAGGATGTGGAGAAAAGGGAACCCTCACCCTCTTGCACTGTGGTGGGAATGTAAATTGGTACAGCCACTATGGAGAACAGCATGGAGGTTCCTTAAAAAACTAAAAATAGAACTATCATATGACCCAGCAATCCCACTACTGGGCATATACCCTGAGAAAACCGTAATTCAGAAAGAGACATATACCACAGTGTTCACTGCAGCTCTATGTACAATAGCCAGGACATGGAAGCAACCAAGGTGTCCCTCGACAGATGAATGAATAAAGAAGATATGGCACATACATAAAATGGAATATTACTCAGCCATAAAAAGAAACGAAATTCAGTTATTTGTAGTGAGGTGGATGGACCTCGAGTCTGTCATACAGAGTGAAGTCAGAAAGAGAAAAACAAATACCGTATGCTAACACATATATATGGAATCTAAAAAAAAAAGGTTCTTATGAACCTAGGGGCAGAACTGGAATAAAGATGCAGATGTAGAGAATGGACTTGAGGACACAGGTAGGGGGAAGGGTGAGCTGGGACGAAATGCGAGAGTGGTATGGACTAATATATACTACCAAATGTAAAATAGCTAGCTAGTGGGAAGCAGCCACATAGCACAGGGAGATCAGCTCAGTGCTTTGTGACCACCTAGAGGGGTGGGATAGGGAGTGTGGCAGGGAGACGCAAGAGGGAGGAGATATGGGGATATATGTATACATATAGCTGATTCACTTTGTTATAAAGCAGTAATTAACACACCATTGTAAAGTAATTATACTCCAATAAAGATATTAAAAGATATTTTTAAAAAAAGATATTACACACTACTACCTATAAAATAAATAACGAATAAGAACCTACTGTAGAGCAGAGGGAACTCTACTCAATACTTTGTAATAGCCTCTATGGGAAAAGAATCTAAAAAAAGAGTGGATATATGTATAACTGATTCATATTGATGTACACCTGAAACTAACACATCATTGTAAATCAACTATACTCCAATAAAAATTTTTTTAAAAATTTACATAAAGTTCCATCACAGGTAAGTAAGGAAGGTTACACATATTTGATTATATATAAGGCTTTCTGAGTTTGCTCTCCTGAAGCTCAATATGGCTCCATAAATGAGCTGAACTCAATAAAACTTCACGTAAAACATTATGTTAAAACTAGATATTATTAGGGACTTCCCTGGTGGCACAGTGGTTAAGAATCCTCCTGCCATTGCAGGAGACATGGGTTCAATCCCTGGTCCGGGAAGACCCCACCTGCTGTGGAGCAACCAAGCCCGTGAGCCACAACTACTGAGCCTGCACTCTAGAGCCCGCATGCCACAACTACTGAGCCCATGTGCTGGAACTACTGAAGCCTGCCCTCCTACAGCCCATGCTCTGAAACAAGAGAAGCCACCACAATGAGAAGCCCACACACCACAAAGAAGAGTAGCCCCCGCTCGCCGCAACTAGAGAAAGCCTGCACTCAGCAACGAACACCCAACAGAGCCAAAACTTTAAAAAACAAATGATAATAATAAAAAAATTTTTAATTAGGTATCATTGTAGAAATTAAATTAGCCTATCCTCTCAGAAGGACAATTTTGATAGTTATTAAAATTTTTAATTTATATAACCTTTGACTCAGAAATTCCCACTTCTAGGAATTTGTACCTCAGATAAACTCAAATATGTAAAAAGAAATACATACAAGTATTTTATTTACAGCATTATTAATAATAATAAAAGACTGGACATGTGCCCATGTAAGGAGCCCGCCTGCCGTAACTAAGGAGCCCCATTTGCGGCAACTAAGGAGCCCACGCGTGGCAACTAAGGAGCCCACCTGCCGCAACTAAGACCCAGCGCAACTAAATAAATTATTTTTTAAATAATAAATAAAAAAAAATAAAATTTAAATTAAAAAAAATAATAAATAAATAAGAGACTGGAAACAACCTAAATGCTCCATAAGAAGAGTTGAATAAATCATGGTACATAAATTCAATGCAGCCATTATAAAAAAGGGGGGCAGATATCAATATATACTGCTATGGAACATTCCTCAAGTTATATTTTTAAAGAAGAAAAAAAGGTGGGAGGAACCAAGATGGCTGAGTAGAAGGACGTGCTCTCACTCCCTCTTGCGAGAACACCAGAATCACAACTAGCTGCTGGACAATCATCGGCAGGAATACACTGGAACTCACCAAAAAAGACACCGCACATCCAAAGACAAAGGAGAAACCACACTGAGATGGTAGGAGGGGCACAATCACAGTAAACTCCAATCCCATAACAGCGGGATGGGTGACTCACAGACTGGAGAACACTTATACCACAGAAGTCCACCCACTGGAGTGAAGGTTCTGAGCCCCACGTCAGGCTTCCCAACCGGGGGTCCGGCAATGGGAGGAGGAATTCCTAGAGAATCAGACTTTGAAGCCTAGAGGGAATTGATTGCAGGACTTCGACAGGACTGGGGGAAACAGAGACTCCAATCTTGGAGGACACACACAAAGTAGTGTGCACATTGGGACCAGGGGAGACTGAACCAGACCTACCTGCTACTGTTGGCGGGTCTCCTGCAGTGGCGGGGGGTGGCACTGTTTCACCGTGGAGACAAGGACACTGTCAGCAGAAGTTCTGGGAAGTACTCCTTGGCGTGAGCCCTCTCAGAGTCTGCCATTAGCCCCACCAAAGAGCCCAGGTAGGCTCCAGGGTTGGGTTGCCTCAGGCCAAACAACCAACAGGGAGGGAACCCATCCCCACCCATTAACAGTCAAGTGGATTAAAGTTTTACTGAGCTCTGCCCACCAGAGCAACAGTCAGCTCTATCCACCACCAGTCCCTCCCATCAAGCCTCTTAGATAGCCTCATCCACCACAGGGCAGAGAGCAGAAGCAAGAACTACAATCCTGCAGCCTGTGGAACAAAAACCACATTCACAGAAAGATAGACAAGATGAAAAGACAAAGGGCTATATACCAGATAAAGGAACAAGATAAAAACCCAGAAAAACAACTAAATGAAGTGGAGATAGGCAACCTTCCAGAAAAAGAATTGAGAATAATGATAGTGAAGTTGATCCAAGACCTTGGAAAAAGAATGGAGGCAAAGATCAAGAAGATGTAAGAAATGTTTAACAAAAACCTAGAAGAATTAAAGAACAAACAAACAGAGATGAACAATACAATAACTGAAATGAAAACTACAGTTGAAGGAATCAATAGCAGAATAACTGAGGCAGAAGAACGGATAAGTGACCTGGAGGACAGAATGGTGGAATTCACTGCTGCGGAACAGACTAAAGAAAAAAGAATGAAAAGAAATGAAGACAGTCTAAGAGACCTCTGGGACAACATTAAATGCAACAACCTTCGCATTACGGGGGTCCCAGAAAGAGAAGAGAGGGAAAAAGGACCCAAGAAAATATTTGAAGAGATTATAGCCGAAAACTTCCCTAACATGGGAAAGGAAAGAGCCACCCAAGTCCAGGAAGCTCAGTGAGTCCCATACAGGATAAACCCAAGGAGAAACACATCGAGACACATAGTAATCAAATTGGCAAAAAAAAAGACAAAGAAAAATTATTGAAAGCAGCAAGGGAAAAATGACAAATAACATACAAGGGAACTCCCATAAGGTTAACAGCTGATTTCTCAGCAGAAACTCTACAAGCCAGAAGGGAGTGGCATGATATACTTAAAGTGATGAAAGGGAAGAACCTACAACCAAGATTACTCTACCCAGCAAGGATCTCATTCACATTCGATGGAGAAATCAAAAGCTTTACAGACAAGCAAAAGCTAAGAGAATTCAGCACCACCAAATCAGCTCTACAACAAATGCTAAAGGAACTTTTCTCTAAGTGGGAAACACAAGAGAAGAAAAGGACCTACAAAAACAAACCCAAAACAATTAAGAAAATGGTCATAAAACATACATACTGATAATTACCTTAAACGTGAATGGATTAAATGCTCCAACCAAAAGACACAGGCTCGCTGAATGGATACAAAAATAAGACCCATATATATGCTGTCTACAAGAGACCTACTTCAGACCTAAGGACACATACAGACTGAAAGTGAGGGGATGGAAAAAGATATTCCATGCAAATGAAAATCAAAAGAAAGCTGGAGTAGCTATACTCATATCAGATAAAATAGACTTTAAAATAAAGAATGTTACAAGAGACAAGGAAGGCCACTACATGATGATCAAAGGATCAATCCAAGAAGAAGATATAACAATTATAAATATATATGCACCCAACATAGGAGCACCTCAATACATAAAGCAACTGCTAACAGCTATAAAAGAGGAAATCGACAGTAACGCAATAATAGTGAGAGACTTTAACACCTCACTTACACCAATGGACAGATCATCCAAAATGGAAACAAATAAGGACACATAAGCTTTAAATATCACAATAGACCAGATAGATTGAATTGATATTTATAGGACATTCCATCCAAAACAGCAGATTACACTTTCTTCTCAAGTGCGCATGGAACATTCTCCAGGATAGATCACATCTTGGGTCACAAATCAAGCCTCAGTAAATTTAAGAAAAGTGAAATCATTTCAAGCATCTTTTCTAACCACAACACTAAGAGATTAGAAATGAATTACAGGGAAAAAAACGTAAAAAACACAAACACATCGAGGATAAACAATACATTACTAAATAACCAAGAGATCACTGAAGAAATCAAAGAGGAAATCAAAAAATACCGAGAGACAAGTGACAATGAAAACACAACGACCCAAAACCTGTGGGAGGCAGCAAAAGCAGTTCTAAGGGGAAGCGTATAGCTATACAAGCCTACATCAAGAAACAAGAAAAATCTCAGGTAAACAATCTAAACTTACACCTAAATGAAATAGAGAAAGAAGAACAAACATACCCCAAGCTACCAGAAGAAATCATAAAGATCAGAGCAGAAATAAATGAAATAGAAACAAAGAAAACAATAGCAAAGATCAATAAAACTAAAAGCTGGTTTTTTGAGAAGATAAACAAAATTGATAAACCTTTAGCCAGCCTCATTAACAAAAAGAGGGAGAAGATTCAAATCAATAAAATTAGAAATGAAAAAGGAGAAGTTACAACAGACACCGCAGAAATACAGAGCATCCTAAGAGAATACTACAAACAACTATATGCCAAAAAAATGGACCAACTGGAAGAAATGGCCAAACTCTTAGAAAGGTATAACCTTCCAAGACTGAACCAGGAAGAAATAGAAAATATGAACAGACCAATCACAAGTTATGAAATTGAAACTGTGATTTAAAATCTTCCAACAAACAATAGTCCAGGACCAAATGACTTCACAGGTGAATTCTATCAAACATTTAGAGAAGAGCTAACACCCATCCTTCTCAAATTCTTCCAAAATATTGCAGAGAAAGGAACACTCCAAAACTCATTCTATGAGGCCATCATCACCCTGATACCAAAACCAGACAAAGATATTACACAAAAAGAAAATTACAGACCAATATCACTGATGAATATAAATGCAAAAATCCTCAACAAAATACTAGCAAACAGAATCCAGCAACACATTAAAAGGATCATACACCACGATCAAGTGGGATTTATCCTAGGGATGCAAGGATTCTTCAATATACGCAAATCAATCAATGTGATACAGCATATTAGTAAATTGAAGAATAAAAACCATATGATCATCTCAATAGATGCAGAAAAAGCTTGTGACAAAATTCAACACCCATTTATGATAAATACTCTCCAGAAAGTGGGCATAGAGGGAACCTACCTCAACATAATAAAGGCCATATATGACAAACCCACAGCAAACATCATTCTCAATGGTGAAAAACTGAAAGCATTTCCTCTAAGATCAGGAACGAGACAAGGATGTCCACTCTTACCACTATTATTCAACATAATTTTGGAAGTCCTAGCCAAGGCAATCAGAGAAGAAAAAGAAATAAAAGCAATACAAATTGGAAAAGAAGTAGTGAAACTGTCACTGTTTGCAGATGACATGATAATGATAGTATACATAGAGAATCCTAAAAATGCCACCAGAAAACTACTAGAGCTAATCAATGAATTTGGTAAAGTTGCAGGATAGAAAATTAATGCACAGAAATCTCTTGCATTCCTATACACTAATGATGAAAAATCTGAAAGAGAAATTATGGAAACACTCCCATTTACCATTGCAACAAAAAGAATAAAATACCTAGGAATAAACCTAGCTAGGGAGACAAAAGACCTGTATGCAGAAAACCATAAGACACTGATGAAAGAAATTAAAGATGATACCAACAGATGGAGAGATAGATATACCATGTTCTTGGACTGGAAGAATCAATACTGTGAAAATGACTATACTACCCAAAGCAATCTATAGATTCAATGCAATCTCTATCAAATTACCAATAACATTTTTTACGGAACTAGAACAAATCATCCCAAAATTTGTATGGCGACACAAAAGACCTCGAATAGCCAAAGCAGTCTTGAGGGAAAAAAATGGAGCTGGAGGAATCAGACTCCCTGACTTCAGACTAGACAAAGCTACAGTAATCAAGACAATATGGTACTGACACAAAAACAGAAAGACAGATCAGTGGAACAAAACAGAAAGCCCAGAGATAAACCCACACACCTATGGTCAACTAATCTATGACAAAGGAGGCAAAGATATACAATGGAGAAAAGACAGTCTCTTCAATGAGTGGTGCTAGGAAAACTGGACAGCTACATGTAAAAGAATAAAATTACAACACTCCCTAACACCATACACAAAAATAAACTCAAAATGTATTCGAGACCTAAATGTAAGACTGGACACTATAAAACTCTCAGAGGGAAACAAAGGAAGAACACTCTTTGACATAAATCACAGCAAGATCTTTTTTGATCCACCTCTTAGAGTAATGGAAATGAAAACAAAAATAAACAAATGGGACCTAATGAAACTTCAAAGCTTTTTCACAGCAAAGGAAACCATAAACAAAATGAAAAGACAACCCTCAGAATGGGAGAAAATATTTGCAAATGAATCAACGGACAAAGGATTAATCTTCAAAATATATAAACAGCTCATGCAGCTCAATATTAAAGAAGCAAACAGTCCAATCCAAAAATGGGCAGAAGACCTAAATAGACATTTCTCCAAAGAAGACATAAAGATGGCCAAGAAGTACATGAAAAGCTGCTCAATGTCACTAATTATTAGAGAAATGCAAATCAAAACTACAATGAGGTATCACCTCACACCAGTTAGAATGGGCATCATCAGAAAATCTACAAACAACAAATCCTGGGGAGGGTGCGGAGAAAAGGGAAACTCTTGCACTGTTGTTGGGAATGCAAATTGATACAGCCACTATGGAGAACAGTATGGAGGTTCCTTAAAAAACTAAAAATAGAATTACCATACGATCCAGCAATCCCACTACTGGGCATATACCCAGAGAAAGCCATAATTTATAATGACACATGCACCCCAATGTTCATTGCAGCACTATTTACAATAGCCAGGTCATGGAAGCAACCTAAATGCCCATTAACAGACAAATGGATAAAGAAGTTGTGGTACATATATACAATGGAATATTACTCAGCCATAAAAAGGAACGAAATTGGGTCAGTTTTTGAGACGTGGATGGATCTAGAGACTGTCATACAGAGTGAAGTAAGTCAGAAAGAAAAAAACAAATATCGTATATTAACACATGTATGTGGAACCTAGAAAAATGGTACAGATGAACCAGTTTGCAGGGCAGAATTTGAGTCACAGATGTAGAGAACAAACGTATGGACACCAAGATGGGAAAACCGCAGTGGGGTGGGGATGTTGGTGTGCTCAATTGGGCGATTGGGATTGACATGCATACACTGATGTGCATAAAATTGATGACTAATAAGAACCTGTAGTATAAAAAAAAAACAAAAAAAACAACTAATACTAAAAAAAAACACACAAAAAAACAAAAGGTACAGAACAGTAAGTACTGTATGCTACCATTTATAAAGAAGGGAAGAGAATGAAGAGGAGATATATATGTATATGCTTACATTTGAGTAGAAAACCTCTGAAAGGATTCAAAATACATTGTTAACAGTGGAAAGACCCCTGTATTTATTTTTCACTACATATCCATTTTTACTATTTCAATTTTTACTATATAGATTATCTGTTAGAAATCATTTTAAAGCTTTTGCCATCTACACATTTCATGTACAAAGTTATTCATATCAGGAAAAAAAACCTGAATGTCCATCAATAGGGGAATAGTTTAAAGAAATGATGGAATCTATCATTTAGCCACACCTGCCCTACTGTGAAAAAAAAAATATATATATATATATATTCCACTGTGTGCACAATGTTACTTGTAACTGTGAGAAAACGTCCACCTAAATGTCTATCAATAAAGATGCATCTATACCATTCTATGCAGTCAGAATATCATAAAATACTGTAGCCCGAAAAAGCAAGTTTAAAATAATAAAATTTCATTTTTGTAAATTAAATGAAAACCTAAATTATATTTACTTTATGTATTTCTACAAATTTGAGTTTCCTAATTCAACATACACACATGTATATAAATGTATAGATATATGTATAGATGTTTCCTAAACATGGAGTTAAGTGTCTAGAAAGAGAAACATCAAACTGTTTACAGTGATTACATGGAGAAAAGGAATTGTGGAGAGGGTCTAAGAATTTTCACTTTTTACTTCAAACAATGTAATTCTGTTTGACCTTGTTTGACAAGTGACAATACCTCTGCAATCAAGGGGCAGGGTGGGGGAGCCACTCAAAAAACTATAGGATATACACCCATTTAAAATGATGCCAAATACACAACATTGTTAAGCAACTATACTCCAATTAAAATCAATTTAAATTTTTTTAAAAATAAAATAAAATGATGCCAAATACACTCAAAGTATCTCCCTTGAAGATACTTATTAACTACAAAGGGAAAAAGATAGTAAGTGTAAAGTAGAGAAACCCTGCAGATACCAACTTAACCAAATGATTAAGATAAATATCACCAGTAATAAGAAATATTGATATCAAGAATCCCTTAATATGATTCACTGAGAACGATATGGTACCATTTTTGTGTTATTCTTGCCAAAAATGTATGCCCTCATTCCTAACTTAAGAAAATATCAAACCCAAATTAAGGAACATGACACAAAATTACTGCTCAATATTCTTGAGTAGTCATGTCAAGGTTATGAAAAACAAGGAAAGACCAAGACACTTACAAACTGGAAGCAGACTATGGAGAAAGTGAGACATTGTTACATACTGGAAGAGACAAACAGGTGGGATGTCAGGTGGGATCCTCAATAGGATCCTGGAACAGAAGAAGGATATTAGTAGGACAACTGGTAAAATTTGAATAAGGTCTGTCGTTTAGTTAGTAGCAATATTAATTTCTGGTCCCTAATAATTGTTCTACATTTATGTGAGATGTTAGCATTAGGGGATGCAGGAGTGAGGGATATAAGAGAACTGTCTGTGCTAGTTTTCTAAGTTTTCTAAAAGTCTAAAATGAGTTCAAAATAAGAAGTTAGAAAAAAAGAGCTGATAACTGAAGATGTCTATTTCCATCTAATGGAAAGGCATTGAAGATACACAGTACATTAAAGTAGGTTACAAAGCAGTGTGTATAAAATCTCATTTTGGTTAAGTGTTATATATATTAACATGGGGAAAAAGTTAGATGGAATATATACCAAAATGTTAACAGTAGTGGGTAGTGGGATTTTAGCATACTTTCATGGAATTTGTATGTCTGCTTACCTAATATGAATAATATCCTTACAGTGATTCCATATTTTGGGAGTAATTTTTTAACTGTAAAATTTTAAATATTTTACTAAAATCTTTTTTTAAAAAATGAACTAAACCTTCCAATATTCTAACTCCAACTTTTCTAGGATACTCACAAACCAACAACTTGTGTTCTCTGCATACCTGGCAACAACTATAATTAGCAGATTTAATGTTCTATGGAGTACCTAAAGTTCTTTTCTTCAAACAGCACTAAAGAAAAAAAAAATCCTGTATATTCAGTCCTATACACCAAACAAAAACCTTTTTCTGTCCTTCCTAATTATGGAAGGCACAGAACTAGTTTCTGTTCTAGTTTTCAAGAATATTTTCAAGAACATGAGAAACTTGAGAATCACCAAAAACCTAAGGGATCTATTCTGGTTCAAGTCCTTCATTTAAAACTGAGTGACAAGGAAAAAGTAAACTGGCTTGTTCAAGACTGAATACTATCCGGGTCAGGAATAGAACTTAGGTATCCTGACTCCCAGAGTTCAGTGTTCATTCTACTTAACCAAATATAAATACATTATTCTTTTAAATTTACCCTTAAGACTTGCTCAATTTCACTTTAATAGTGAAACAAAACAAAAAACAAAGCTTTGCCTTCTTTTTAATTTTTCCCTCTAAATGAATACCACTAAATATTCTTAAATTATATCCCTGTCATTACATGTCTCAGTCTGAGGAACTGATATTTTAAAATGTTATCTTTACATAATTGGATGATTTGGACAGAATGTCTGGGTGTTGATGCCATCAATGCCCTCTCCACTGACCTTACCACTAGGCTCTCTATCCTTCCACCTCCCCCCACCTTAGTTGTTCCTTAAGGTCGATTTAGCTCAAAGCCCACCTCCATGAACACTTCACTGACCCATCTAAGAAAATTTCTCTCCCCTGTAACTCCAATGCAGCACTTACTAAAGAAGGTACTCATTCAGCACCTGTACCTTTGCCAGATAACATTAGTTACCTTTAAATGTGTACATCGAGCCTCTTCAACCAGATTTTCAGCTCCTTGAGGGAAGGAACTTTCCTTCCAAATCCTTGTATTCACACAAGCCTATCTCAAGTACTTAACAAAAGGTCTCAGTCATTGTTGAAAGTTATAAACTTCTTGCTAAAGAGAACAAAGCAAATAATAACATTAAGCCTTCTAAAACTGTTTACGAAATTCTTACAGGAGATAAAGTACAATTACGCTGTTTCACAAATATTTTTTCCTAGATGACTGCTGCAAGTATGAAAAAATTTTTTTCAACTAAGATTTCTGGGTTTTTTTTCTAGATAAGAAAAACTATACAGGATGTATTCTACTGGGTGACATGTTCAGGAATTACTGGTGACTGGAGTAGGTTTGATTCTTTGGTTGGTTGCTTTTAGTATTTTCTCCAATTTGAGACATGATTAAATTAAGGAATTTTTATTTTCATGTTCAGGGAAAAAAACTTTTTTCAACATCTGGAGTTAAGGGAAGACTCTCCCAATTGACTGTCCTGTAAAAACAAATTCTCACAACATTTAAATCCCCAAACATTCCAAACATTTTCCTCATCCCCATGGAGATTAAAAAATATGTTTTCAACTCTGACCCAGGGACTGGGATGACTGGTAACATCAGTCTGAAAACAGAACTTACTTTAAGTACACTAGGTTCCTTTTGTTCAAATCACAATTTACCCTTCCTTAGATAACTGATGGACATCTATGGAGGGCCTGTAATTCTGTTTCTAATTCCCCTGTTTTAAAGGCATAACAAAATCTGGAGGCGGCAGAACTGCTCAAAGCAAGTACTGGACTAGTAATTGTAGCACCTCTAGGCACCAAGAAATCTTTTGGTTATACTAAATTTTCTTGTAATACTATTTGACAGGTTTATGAAGTTTAAAAACAAGCAAACAACAAAACCTCTAGTGCACCCACTTATCCCATAGGGAAACCCTGTCTAAAACATATCTGATAATCAGCTCCCTAAGCCTGTCTGAACACATCCACTCAGCCAACTTCCATTCTTACAGCTCATAATTAAACCAAAATCTACCTTCCTGTAACTTTTATCCTATGCTGCCTGAAATAATCCAATACAAATTACTCTGCTCTTTCACCCAACAACCTATCAAATAAATGAAGCTAAATATTATGTCTCTCATTAGTTTCTTTATTCCAGGGCTAAACAGGAATGTAGAAACTAAAGAAATCTGTTCATTCCTAGAAATGAAATTTAGCCATCCCTAATGACATGGTATCCAGCCCACTCTCCATGTTACATAGAACATGCACTCTCTCTCTTACATAGAACATGCACAATATGTCTCTGTACATAGGAGTGGGACTGCTTATTACCTTCCTTATCCAGGACACTAAACTGCTTTAAAAGTTCGCTTTTTTGTTTGTTTGGCAGCCACATCACATTATGACTTAGTGAGTTTGCAGAAAACTAAAACCCTCAAATCATTCACATAAGAGACCTAGTCCTACACACAAATACCCGGTCCTAGACATAGTCTAATTTACTTTCATGGCAATTAAATTTCACCTTGTTAGTTTTGATGCAAAATTTAGCCTAAGGAGATTTTATGTGTGTGTCCTATAACATATCGGTCCTATGTCTGTTAAGCCTTGTGTTGTTTCGTACATAAGTCTACTATGTCCTCATGGCATTGATAAAATTAGCCAGAATCAAATATAGAGTAGTGTGACAAATAAGGCCCCTCTCTCTTCTTTCCTGTTGAGATAATATATATATATTCATGCTGTCAGAATTTAGTTTTCGAAAGCATACCATCCCTTCTAAGCCTTTCTCTTCCTTTTCTGCTCTGACCATAGGCTCATGCTCCAATTTTCTAAGCTCTCCTTTAAGTCTCTGGATGAATGAAATCTGGTTTCCTACACTATGGGGTACATATCTCATATTCTCTTTCTACTGTATTGAATAAATATTTCCAATACAACTAAAATTCTTTCTTAGATTGCAAGGCAGAGTATGTATATATAAAAACATAAATGCATAAATTTACAGATTTTTCCCCCTGTGGCTAAAGTCATTTCTAGCTTATCCAACAATATCAAAAGTTCAAAGGACTTTTAAAAGGTAGTCCATAAAAACACATTAAGTGGTTATAGCCCCACTCCTCCAAACAAGTCAAACAGACTTCGTTCTGAAGAATAGCATCAAGTAAACTATTAGAAGGAGAATTACATTCAAGTGATCAAAAACAAACTCCATTCTGGACAGGGCCTATGTCATTCCTGAATATCAAGTAGGCACTTATGGAAGCACAATAACTCTTCTGGGGTCTTTCAATAGCATTATTTAGTAGAGCGTATTTCCATAAGCACTTAGCTTACTACAGGGTGTAACAACATTAAAAAAAAAAAAAAGCTGTACCAAATGCTTTAAAAAAACAAACTCATGAAATAACTTTTGTTTCTTCAACAGGAGGCATGTTAACCAGAATATCTTAGAAGAACACATAGGAGTTCACAGAAATCACTCAGGACTAAAGAGGTCTTAATAGTTTGTTTTAAGCCATCTGAGTTAAAAGCTTAAAGAAAATTGTTTCACAGAACACAACATATGATTAACACCTTCAAAGAAATCTGAGGTAACCCTCAAAGCCAGCACACACGAAGAAAGGACGGGCAGGATACTGCATTGGTTCATCCTACATCACTGATTTATATAATATCTACCCAGACAGACACCCTATGCAGTACTGAGGACAAAAACCTCTTTATTTGCAAGACAATGTCTGCTATTAAACATAAGCAGTCAGGCTCAAGCACCAGCTCATCTAGATAAATTACTAGATAAATTACTAGTAGGACTGAAGCTGTCACTCTTTTTTAATTTTTATTTTTTATTTTAATTTATTTATTTATTTTTGGCTGTGTTGGGTCTTCGTTTCTGTGCGAGGGCTTTCTCTAGTTGCGGCAAGCTGGGGCCACTCTTCATCACAGTGCGCGGGCCTCTCACTATCGCGGCCTCTCTTTTTGCGGAGCACAGGCTCCAGACGCGCAGGCTCAGTAGTTGTGTCTCATGGGCCTAGTTGCTCCACAGCACGTGGGATCTTCCCAGACCAGGGCTTGAACCTGTGTCCCCTGCATTGGCAGGCAGATTCTCAACCACGGCGCCACCAGGGAAGCCCGAAGCTGTCACTCTTGACTTGCAGTTTTAAAACTTAACTTCATCAGACTCTACAGAATTTGGTACTGAAAATCAGAATTTTCCCTAGCTGCCTACAATAGAAATTAGGAGATGCTGATGAAAAAACAACTGTCACTAGGTTCTGCTATGGAATCCGCCTGCCAATGCAGGGGACACGGGTTCAATCCCGGGTCCAGGAAGATCCCACGTGCCGCGGAGCAACTAAGCCCGTGTGCCACAACTACTGAGCCCACGTGCCACAACTACTGAGCCCGTGTGCCACAACTACTGAGCCCGCGTGCCACAACTACTGCAGCCCGCATGCCTAGTCAATAAGAGAAGCCACCACAATGAGAAGCCTGCACACCGCAACCAAGAGTAGCCCCCACTCACTGCAACTAGAGAAAGCCTGCACGCAGCAACAAAGACCCAATGCAGCCAAAACTAAATAAATAAATTTATTTATTTTTTAAAAAGAGAGACTTTGGTTTTCATCCTCGTTTTCTCACTCTAAGTATGTTCTTACTACAGAAAGCTGTGCTCTGGCCTAAAATAAGAGATACAGATTTCTAAGGAAAATCACCTCCACTGAAAATAGCATATAACGTCTCATTCCTTCCTCTATATCTCAATATTTTAAAGTCCACTATAAAAAGACTATGTTATCTCTTAAAGATCCCCTATACACATGAGATTGTAGATAATTTTTCCTTGACATGATCAGGAAATGATCATGATCAAGTCAGACATGATCCTTGCCTTCACGGAACTTACATTCTGGTAGGAGAAACAGACATTTAAATAAATAAAGACAATACAGTAATCACAGATTGTAATAAGTGCAGTGGAGGAAATAAACAGGGTGCTTTGACAGAGAATGGTAAAAGGAACCCATCTTTTAGACAAGGTAAGTATCAAGAAAAAACAGAGGAAAAACACTGTATGAAAAAGAACAGCAAGCAAAGGCACAGGCCCTGAAGTAAGACAGAGCTTCGACTTATTTTGGAAGCTAGGGAGGCTAAAAGTAAATGAAGAGAAAGTAACAGAAAATGAGGGGAGATGGAGGGGCTGGATCAGGCCAGATCTTGAAGAACATGTAATGAGTTTAGATTTTTTTCCAAGTAGATGGGAAACCACTGAAGGATTTAGGCAAGAGATTGACAATGATCTGATTTAGTCTTACAAAGATTTCTCTGGCTGCTCTGTGGAGAATGGACTGGAAGAGGGCAAAAACAGAAGCTAAGAGACCAGTTAAAAGGCCACTGCAGTTGCCTAGGCAACAGATGGTGGCTAGGACTAAAGAGATGGAGTGGAGACAGACAGAGTTGTTTGTATTCAAGAGCTATTATGGAAGTGTCATCTACTGAGACAGGGATAACAAAACTTGATGTCTCCCTTCTTTGCCCTCCCAAAACCTGGTCTTTCCTCTCAGTATATGACACAGCCACAATCATGAATACTTAAGTCAAAAACTGGGGATCCAGATGTCATCTGTTTCTTCCCTTTTCCCTCATGCCTAAACCATAAACAAATCTTTCTACTTCTACCATACTTCCAAAATCTCTCCCCAATCCATCCACTTCTCTTCATCTCCAGTGATATCGCTTTAGTACAAGCCACCAGCAACTATGGCTTGATTACTGTAGTAGCTTCCTAATTGCTTCTCCGTTTGAAACACTTTTCAGACATCCAAGTGGATATGTCAAGTAGGCACACGGACTTGTGACTGTGGAGCTCAAAAGTGAGATGACCCTGAGATACAAATTTGGGAACTGAACGAATACAGATGGTATTTAAAGCCACAGAACTGGATGAAATCACATGGGCAGAGGATGTAGACAGGGAAAAGAAAAGAGTTTAGTACCATACCAGGAGGCATCTTTTGAGATGGACTTAATGAAGAAAATCCAGTTAATGAAGACAGAAGGCAGAAGTTCTGTCAGACCACTCCACATACTATGAATTCTCAATTTTTCTCACTCTTCACCTCCCTAGACCCAATAAACTACCCTCTCCTAGAAACTACACCCTATGACACTGCACTACTCTCACCTCCTACCTGCTTGTCTGCTCCCTTTCTAGCTCCTTCCTCCACTGTCTATCCCTGAAATTCAATCATTCCTGTCTTCCTCGCTTCTCCCTCTCTTCCTCCCTCCCTCTCTGTGTGACCGTCTCTTTCTCTCTGTGTATGTATAAACACACACACAAACACAGATTTTCCCCTCAAAGATCTTATCCATCCCCACAACCTCAACTTTCAACTCTATACTGAGAACTTCTAAATGTCTCTGGCTAAATCTTACTCTGTGGCCCACAGACCAGGACTTCATTTGCAGTGCATGCTTGTGAAAATGCAAATTCTCAGATCCCACCCTAGACCTACAGAATCAACTCCCCTAATTATTCTTAAGCAATGGCTCTTCTAATAAATGTCCAATAATTCATACCTATTACTTCACTCTAATTGCATGTTATGTGATGTCAGGAATTTGAGAGACTTCATGCCTGTTGATTGCAACATGACAGTAAAAAAAGACCTGGGCTCTAAGAAGGAAGTTTGATTTAAGAATAACAGAAACTATATAATACCCAGGGACAAGACTCTAATGGAATTGGTAAGATTTCTTAGACCTCTGTAACTGTTCCATATTTACTATTTTGTTTTCCCCTGCCTCCCAATGGTGATTTAAGATTCAAATCATTCAAATGTTAAAGAATCTCTGAGATCACTTCACTTAATCGAGAAGAAGAAGTAAACTGGAAAAGCCAGTGTCTTACTCCATTGTCAGGATAAAATTGAAGGTGGTATTTTTAAAAAGAATAGGAAACTAGGAAGATGTCTGGAGTTCTAAAATAGAGAGAGCCAAGCCAAAAAAGTGATCAGGAGGCTCACCAGTCACAAGTCTTCATTCACTTACATCACCCTATCTTGTATTAAAATTTGAGCACTTGTCCTACCTGTGTCTCTAGAGTGTGAGTTACCTGAGGCTTTTACACTTCTCTTGTCATCTACCTACTATCTTGCAAAACCCAAAACCTTGCCCAAAGAAATCTAATATTGAAGAGTTTGCAACATAATTCTAGCTGAATTCCTGTACCATTATCTCCAATCTCAAATAAGTAAGATCCAGATTGATGAGGTTTTTTGGTACCACCTGGAAGGAATTAATATATCAAAGCTTTAAATAAACACTAGTCATCTTTAGCAATACAAAATTACGATAACACTTCTGACCACAGCACAGTTTCTCCACTCCTTAGAAAATGTAAGAAGCACAGCTTTACATTAAGACCAGATGTTTCAGCTGCTTCTAAAGTTTCCCTGTCTTCTCATTTCTTATCATCTCAAACACATGCTTCCCCCTTCAATACGTGAAATGAGGTTGAACTGCTACTTGGGGTAGAGGATGGTTGCAAGCACTGCCCTAGTTGATGGCCAAACCCTTAGTCCAACTCCTTCCCCACCTGATTTCTGTCTCCCAGCCAGTCTCTTCAGTCCCTGAGGTGGACTCTTTTCTGGAGCTCACTCTGTTCTCTCATAAAACAATGCTCAAGTGTCTGCAGGGTTAAAATACTTCAAAAATGATTTTATTAAAACTACAAACCAAAGAAACTTCAGAAAGAGGTGTAATCCCACACCTTTCTATATGCACCAATAAAGATAAATTAATAAAACTCTTCACAGCATGCAGTGACCAATATTTGAATATTTTCTATATACCTCCCCACTAGGTGCCTGGGGACATCCAGAACATTCCCTAATGTTGCCCCCCTACCTCTTATCCTCCTCAGTCAGCTTTCTCCCTGTAGTCAGACTATTGACTCAAATTTACTCACTATCTCTGCCTTCCCTTTTTTTTTTTTTTTGGTTTTCAAAATACAAGGGCAAAGTATAGATTCCGATATTAATTAATGGTATCGCTCTGACTTGAAATGTCTGAAAGTCTGTTCTTCACCTGTAAAAAGCAACGACAGATGATAGGTTTCTCCACGGAGGATTCGGCCTGGGTTCTCAAGATGCTACAACGAAGGACTACAACTCCTACACCCTATATCTTGACGTGAGTTGACAGAGGCAGCATTCCCTGTCACTATGAAGCCCCACCCAGCCAGCTATGCAATACAACACTAGGTGCTGCGTCCTGGACGTCTATCGTCTAGGAGGGGTTAACACTACGTCTGTCGGAAAATGGCTCTTCCTCCAAACCCCTACACCAGACCATCTAATAACATTACCAGTTCTTTCTATTTCAGGATAGAGACAAGCTTGAACTCGTCACGGCTAATAAATGACAGTCATTATACACCGGAGACTTGGCCAGCAGGAATGTGGGTGATGACTAACTTTATTCTGTGGCTTCCTTTCTGATCAATCCATACGACTCCCGCTCCCCAGAGCCACCGTAAGGGGTGAAGCCCCACATCCTCCTGAACGCGGTAGGGAAGGACTCGGGGGGACAAAAGCAACTAGCCTACACGGACTTACAGAGGCCAGTCGTTGTGGAGTCTGAGGCAACTCCGTGCTGACTTCCATCCTCTCTGCGTCCCCAGCCTCCTCCTCCGCCATCTTGAGGAAAACTGACACCCGCAGATCCACACGCCCCGCCGGAGGCGCGTGGGACCCTGTGTCCGGTCCCAGAGACGAAGGGCGACAGTTTTACGACGGCCCCTGAAGTCGGATTTGACGCAGAATCAAACAGCGGTTTCCGGTCCGCTTCCGGAAGCAGGCGTCACGGCCGGTGCGGCTGTTTCTTCCACTTGTTTTTTAGTCACAGTGCTTGGTGGCCGAGTGGTTGTATAGCTGGTTTCGGTGCTGGGAACTGTTGCATCTACGAGGTGAAAAACAAGTTCAGCGTCCATTATGAAAGGAAGAAAACTGTCGGGGCTAAGTGAGAACCTGCTCTGAGTCTCTTTCTGGTCGGGCGGTTGTTGGGTGTGTTTTGCCTTCCTAAGTACCTGCATTGGTTCCCCAGAGCCAACAAAATGAAAAAATACTCAAATATAAGCTCTCTTTAAGAGCGTAGCTTGTGGGAACTTGCACATGCGCGCAAGAAAGCTTGGGCCCCAGCAGCTCTTGGGAGAGGTGGTGAAGAAGTAATGAGAAATGGGAAACCTAGTCATTCAGCGGCAGAGGAAAGACGAAATAAACGTGGTACATCTGCATTATGGAACATCGTGTAGCTCTTAAAGAGAACAAAATAGCTCTGTGTGAAAAGATAAAGATAAATTAAGTGGGAGGAAAATGCAATCAAGTTGCCACAAACTATGGTTTGGCACTTACCTACCTTTTAAATGCGAAAGTAACAGTCTTGAAAGGGAACAGAGCAAACTATTAATAGTTAGCTCTGAGGTACAGGAGAGGAGGGAGGTGGTCTAGAGCTACTTTACCTTCTGTATTGTTGTAAATTGTTTACAAAAGAAGTAATTTTAAAACGTATTTTTTAATAAAAGGAAAAAAGCTAACGTTCTGGAAAGAGTTAATAGTAGTTAACTATTTGGGGAAAGATTAAGTTAGGTCTTTACCTCAAATAGTATATAAAAATAATGAATTGAGGCATTAACTGCTTTAAAAAAGTAAAGGAATAAGTAAATGTATTTGTATAATATTGGGGTGGAGAAGGCTTTTTAAAGCATGACAGAAAAGGCAGAAAATATAAAATATAGAAAATATTAAATGTCAGAAATATAGACAGATAATATAAAAAGACTGATAGGTAATTTCATCAAAATTAAAAACTTACATATAAAAATAAGTTACACAAAGTTAAAAAGTAAACAAAAACTGGGTAGAAATTTCTGTAACACTCACTCATGACAGACCAAAGGATAAAATCCCAAAGAAGACTCTTCCGATTTTAAAAATGGACAAAATACATAAATACGCATCAATTTGGGGGACTTCCCTGGTGGCACAGTAGTTAAGAATCCTCCTGCCAATGCATTGACACGGGTTTGATCCCTGGTCCTGGATGATCCCACATGCCGCGGAGCAACTAAGCCCGTGAGCCACAACTACTGAGCCCGTGAGCCACAACTACTGAAGCCTGCGTGCCTAGAGCCCATGCTCCACAACAAGAGAAGCCACCACAATGAGAAGGCTGCGCATCGCAACGAACAGTAGCCCCCGCTAACCACAACTAGAGAAAGCCCACGCTCAGCAACAAAGACCCAACACAGCCAAAAATAAATAAATAAATAAATTTATTAAAAAACAAAATACTCATCATTTTTTATAAATATATGAAAAAAACCTAACTAGTAAGCAAATAAGTGCAAATTAAAGAAAAATGGATTCCATTTATTGCCTGTAAATTTGGTGAGGTTTTTTTGTTTGTTTTCTTAAAGATAATCCCTGTTGTTGATAAGCTGGAAGGATACTCATATATTGTTATGTAAAATGCAAGTGTAAATTGGTAAACCTGCAGGAAAGCAATGTGGCAACCTTCCGGATCCTTTTTTTTTTTTTTTAATGCATACACTTTGGCCTAGCAATTCCATTTTTAAGACTGTATCCTAGAGAAATAATTCAGGGTGCAAGTGAAGTTTTAACTACATCATTACTGGCAATGGAGAAAAATTAGAAACAACTCAAATGCCCGCAATAAAGGACACTGGCTAAATAAACTGTGGTCACACATACAGTGTAGTACTCTGTAGCCTTTAAAAATATTTTAGAACATTGGTTCTTAAAGTGTGGCCCACAGACCCCATGAGAGTTCCCAAGATTCGGAAAGTTCGTGAGGTAAAAACTTTTTATGGTAATGGCAAAGAAGTTACGTGTCTTTTTAAACAACCATGTTGGTATTTGTAATTACTGCTGCAGAGGCAATGGTGGATGAAACTGCTGGCTGCAGCACAAAATAAAGGCAGTGGCACCAAAAACAACTAGGCACCAAAGTCACTGGTAATTTCTTCACCACCATTCCCTTGCACTTGAAAAAGTCAGGGGGCCGGGGCGGGGGGGGGGCCTGTTTCTCTTAACAATGTTCTTGATGAAACAGTAAAAATTATTAATTTTATTAAATCTCAACCTGTGAGTCTTTTAAATATTCTGTATGATGAAATGGGAAGCACACATAAAACTTTTCTGCTGTATCCAAAGTATGATTGTTGACTTGAAGAGAAACACTTCTGTGATGGAGTTGCTAGCTGAACCAGCCACCATTTTCATGGAACACCATATTTACTTAAAACAACTGACAGATATTCTAGGGTTATGAGATTCTGGAGCAAGTAAAAGATAGAATGAGAAGGCAGGCATTTTCTCAAATATGAACAAATAAGCCATTCTCATCAAAGAAAACAACAGTTTTTGTCTACAATAAAATTCAAGCTTTCAAGTGAATGTTTTGTGGAGAACTTGTATCTGCCACTGTGAGTTTGACAAAGTCCCAGTGAATTTGGTAGGATATTAAAACATGTGGTTTTGGGGGGTATTGTGTAATGAAAAGTATTGACATTTGGAAGATCTGTATAAGTCAATGAACCAATATTTTCCAAATGACAAATGCAGGATGTTATGAAATCCAGCATGGGTAAAAGATCTGTTCACATTGCTAAATAGACCAGTAGAATTTAATGTTATGGAGTACAAAAATTTCAGATTCCGTATTGAATTGATTTTTAAGATTTTACTATTGGCCCAGTTCTGATGTAAATTCAAAGAATAATATCCACAGTTATCTGAAAACACTTAAAATACTCCCTTTTCCAACTAGGTATCTGTGTGAGGCCAGAGTTTCTTCATATACTTGAACCAAAACAACATATCACTGTAGATGGAATGAAGAAAGAGACACGAGGGCTTCCCTGGGCTTCCCTGGTGGCGCAGTGGTTGAGAGTCCGCCTGCCGATGCAGGGGACGCGGGTTCGTGCCCCGGTCTGGGAAGATCCCATATGCCGCGGAGCGGCTGGGCCCGTGAGCCATGGCCGCTGAGCCTGCGCGTCTGGAGCCTGTGCTCCGCAATGGGAGAGGCCACAACAGTGAGAGGCCCACATACCGCAAAAAAAAAAAAAAAAAAAAAAAAAAAAAAGAAAGAGACACGAGAACCCAGCTGTCTTCTGTTAAAGAAATTGGCAAAAATGTAAAACATTGCCACACTTTTTGTTTGTTTTGGATAATCTATTTTTCACTTACAATTTTATTTATTTTAACATGTATTGGGTTGGTAATTGTTATTTTAGACAAATTGATATTTTTAAATTTTCCTCCGTTTTAGTTTCTAATACAATAAATATAATAGATATAACCCACATAAACAGAAGAACTTGGAGTTCCCTAATTTTTTTTTTCTTTTTAAAAATTTATTTATTTATTTATTTGGCTGCGTCGGGTCTTAGTTGCAGCATGTGGGATCTTTTGTTGTGGCACACAGGCTCTTCGTTGTGGCACGCAGGCTCCAGAACACCGGCTCAGTAGTTACAGCACGCAGGCTCCAGACAGCGTGGGCTCAGTAGTTGTGGCACACGGACTTAGTTGCCCCTGTGGCATGTGGGATCTTAGTTCCCCCCATGGCGTGTGGGATCTTAGTTCCCCGACTAGGGATCAAACCCACGTCTCCTGCATTGGAAGGCAGATTCTTAACCACTGGACCACCAGGGAAGTCCCAAGAAAAATGGCTTTAATCTTTGCCTGGCAAAGGGGAAAACACAGCAGGCTAGCACCTCAAGAATCAAGTTCCCTAATTTTTAAGAGTGTAAAAGGACCTTGGACTTCCCTGGCAGTCCAGTGGTTAAGACTCTGCGCTTCCACTGCAGGGGGCACAGGTTCAATCCCTTGTTGGGGAACTAAGATCTGGCACACTACGTGGCTCAGCTTAAAAAAAAAAAAAAAAGGTATAAAAGGATCTCGAGATGACAATTTGAGAACTGCTGTCGTAGAGGCATTCTTATTGACTTAGGAAGATTTTTTTTTCAGTATTTATTTATTTATTTATTTGGCTGTGCCAGGTCTCAGTTGCGGCAGGCAGGCTCCTTAGTTGTGGCATGCGAACTCTTAGTTGCGGCATGCATGTGGGATCTAGTTCTCTGACCAGGGATCGATCCCAGGCCCCCTGCATTGGGAGCACATCTTAACCACCGCACCACCAGGGAAGTCCCAGAAACTTTTATTTTCTACTTTGTGTATTTTCTAGTTTTTCTTACAATTAATATTTCTTACTTGTTTAAAAAATATTTTAATCTACCTCTTTTTTAAGATAGAAAAAATACTGAATACCCAGCTAGATAGATAGTAGATGGATACCCAATCTATCCAGATCAAAAAGCTTCCTTGATAATGTCTTTCCTGATCTAGCCAGTTGTGGTGGATCTTTCCCTCCCCTTGGAGGAACTAGTAGCTATACAGCTCTAATATGTTAGTTCCTTAAGTGCAGGAACCAAGACACATACATAGAAATGTCAACTACTGCGTGAAAGGTTTTAGATGCATGTTAAAGTATGTTAAAATAACTCTCAAAACAATCCCATGATGTTGTTCTCATTATCACCATTGTACAGACAAGGAAATTAAAGTTTGAACAAGTGAGGTTGCTTGTTCAAACCTGCAATTACTAAGTAATAAAACCTGTATTCAAAACCTAGTTCTGACTAGCTTCAAAATTTGTGCCTTTAGCCACTGCACTCTCCTACCTCCTATTTTTTTAAAAAAAGAAACTTAAGTCTCTTTTACCATTTTATATAATATAAATGTCTTCATCAGGTATCTGGCAAACATTTAACATCCTAGCACATTTATATTAGACATTTTACAGGGCATGAACCAGATAAAATAGATACAAACTTATGATTTATCATTGCTCTTTTCTTATCTAGACCAAGGTGTGGTTTGGCCTAGTTTAGAATAAGATTATTAATTTCTTTGATTCTTATGCAAAGACACACTTTTTTCAATTAACATCAGTTCACAGTAACTTTTGTGAGTAAGTAAGCTACAAGGTCATTTTTCAGGTGCCATTTTACTGTTTGACACATTAACAACTGACACTTTCTGGATGCCCCAGGATGACACAGTCAGTTGGGACAGCCATGCTCAGAACTGTTTTCCTTAGAATACTCATATATGGGTTATGCTGTAGGCTTTCAACCCTGGTTAAACATTAGGATCACCTGGGATCTTTTTAAAACTTCCAATGCCAGGCCTCATTCTAGTGATTCTGATTTAATTAGAAAGGGGTGAGACCTGAATTTTCATTTTTTTAAACCTCCCCCACGTGATCCTAATGAGCAATCAGAGTTAAGAACCCCTGGGTGATTCCATTTTAACTGATCTCATTCGCTGGGATTATTTTCGTATATAGGATGATAGTAGGGCCTACATAATTCCTCCTGCCTGGTACAAACCCTTGATATTCCTCATCGAGATTAGGGAAGAGCAGCCTTCCTAGTTGGTCTCCTTATTTCCTCTCTCTTGCTCATATCATCCTCTGTCCTCCTGCCAGAATTATTAAGAATAAATCTGATCATGTGACTCTTACCTAAATGTATTAGACAACTGCTCTAGGATAAAACTTAACCCTTAAGCATGGCATTCAAAGCCCTTCTCAACCTAGCTTGAAATGATTTTTGCTAGTCTTATCTCCCTTGCCACCCCTCTTCTTAAACTATCCACACTGTGTTTTCCACACACCATGCCATCTCATAGTTCTGTGCTTTCACATAGGTTAGTCCCTTGGCCTAGAGTGCCCACCTCCTTCACCACAACTCTTTCTATAAAGAGATTTTGACTGCTTCTTTAGGGATCAGCTTATATATGACCCCCTCTGAGTTTTCTGATTCTCTCATTCTCCAACAGGTGGAATTGTTCTGTGTTTTCATGGCACTTTAAATGCCTCTGGCCCTGCACTTATCATGTGATGGAGTTATTTCAATGCCTGTTAACCCTACTAGGCTGTGAGCTTCTTGAGAGCAGGAAGTCTGTCTCAGCTTTGTATACATAGCACAGAGTGGCTGCCTGCCATATCATGGACGCTTAAAATTTATGGAAAAAACTCAGAAAAGACTAAAATACTACACGATACAAATTATTGTATTTGAAATTTATAAATGGTTCTTAAAATACAATCTTAAAAAATCAAGTCACAAAATATTCATTGGTCCCACAATAATTTAGAAATCCAGGTTAGAAACTAGCACTTATATTTATTTCATAATCAGAGGCTTCTTTCTAGGGATCTTAGAGTTTTCAGCCTGAGGCCTTCTTAAAATGCAAGTTATATTTGAGGAGGATAACTTCCTATCAGATTACCTTGTAGTAGGGATTAGTTTAACAGATGCCTGAAATCCAAGTTCTATGAATTGTACATGGTGTTAGAGGTTGGGTTTCAAATGAAACTGACTGAAGCAGAGTTTAGCATACAGGTTTATTAGGGAGATTTCTTGGGATCAATACCTGTAGGAAGGGGAAAGAATGGGAAAGAAACATCACTAGGCTGAGGGAGAAGCTGAGCTGCAATGCAATCTGAATGAAGGACTCAGCCAACTCCCTGGGGATTTCTGAAGCTGGACTCACTCTTCAGAATTGGGACCAGGGTGGCTAGGCCTTTATATCCTCACATTGATCAGTCCTTAGATGTGGCAGCCATGGCAAGAGGGGTCACCTTGAACAAGGCAGGCCTCTTCAGCAGAGGCAATTATTCCCTTCCAGCTGAGGGAATGCAGCCAGCAGCACTGCCAGCAGCTAGGGAAGTAAGTCCTTCATTCCTGAAGGGGGATTTGGGCTGCACATCATGGTTTCCAACACAGATAGGAATGGTGAGAAACAAAGGGCTGGAAAAAGGCAGCTAAAAAAGCCCAAAGACAAATCTTATCTTCTTCAGTTTAGCCTATGCTCTTGGGAGGCTGTGTGACACGTGGAGACTATGGAACTCCGAATGCCAGCGATTTGAATCCTGATTTCACCACTTCCTACCTGCAAAGTATTAGGTAAGTCTCATAGAGTCTCTCAGCCTTAATTTTCTCATCTATAACTGTGATGAAAAAATTTCCCTGATTAGGTAGTTGCAAGAATTAAACAAGAAAGTATATGTGAAACTACTTTGTCGATTATCAAGTGCCATACAAATACATGGTGTTGTTACAAATATTTGATTTATTGATTAAGTTAACTAGTTCAAAAATTAAGTATATGTTTAAGTTCTCTGTTCAAAAACTAGCAGGTAACAGAGAGGGAGTACAACTCTTTTGTATTGTTTCCTCTTTAGCTCTTGCTCGGTATGCTCCATTGATCCAAGAGGCTGCCAAGATGCCTACCTTAAAATTTCTTTTACTTTTAAAAAAAATTTTATTTTTTGCTGCATTGGGTCTTAGTTGCTGTGTGCAGGCTTTCTCTAGTTGCGGCGAGCAAGAGCTAGTCTTAGTTGTGGTGCGCGGGCTTCTCATTGTGCTGGCTTCTCTTGTTGCAGAGCACGGGTTCTAGGTGCATGGGCTTCAGTATTTGTTTCACGCGGGCTCAGTAGTTGTGGTTCACGGGCTCTAGTGCACAGGCTCAGTAGTTGTGGCACAGAGGCTTAGTTGCTCCGCAGCATGTGGGATCTTCCCGGACCAGGCCTTGAACCCGTGTCCCCTGCGGATTCTTAACCACTGTGCCACTGTAGGCAGATTCTTAACCACTGTGCCACCAGGGAAGCCCTACTATTTTTTTTTAACTTTTTAAAAACCATATTTCAATGCAATAACTTCCTTACCTAACAATGCATGTGGATTTGGTAGTATTGTCTTGGGCCAGCGAAATTGTAATTGAATTATATGTGAGCTATTTCTATATTAACATGTTCCAAGGATATAATTTATGGCCTTTATACATGAAGCTCTAAAGGTGGGGACTGATGATCTCAGAACAGAAGGCAGCTCAGGAACTCAGGAGGAGAATGGCAGAGGATAGAGATACAGAGGAGCTTAAGCTTTTGAGAGATGTGGGGAATGACAACGCTGAGCTGCTGATGATTGAAAGGGCTTAGGCAGTGAGCCCATGAGAAAATCCATTAACCCCAAATGTATTATATCATTTACTCCTTAAAACAGTTTTGTGAAGCAAAGACTGCTATAGTTCTCATTTTAGAGGTAAGATAACAGTGGGTCAAAGAGGTTACAAGATTTGCCTAGTCACACAGCTAAAAAGTGACAGAGCTGGCTTCAACACAGATACGTCTGAGGTTCTTAGCCGCAACAGTATATTGCCTGAAAAGTGTGGTTTCAGCCTGAAACCAATGGGTACTCCTGGAGAAGAGATAATGACAAAGGGAGGGTAGTAGAAGTGGGAAAATAAGTCTATGAATAAAGTAATAAAGAATAGTGACCTAAAAAGACCTGGCTAGGTGGGGATAATCATGTGGATAAAAAAACAGGGAGACCCAAAAAAGGCTGCGTGGGATTGAATGGATGTGCTATCTTTACCTAAAATTTCCAAAACTGCCTTATTGTTTCATTAAGGCCACAACTGAAGGTAGAGAGTGAAAAAGAGGAGAACACAATAATTGTGACTTTGGGGGAAGAAAAAAGAAGAAAGGGAGAATTGAGTGAAAGAAATGGAGACAAGGCATGAAGAAGGCAAGGACTTGTGACCTCTGTGGAAGGGCAAGTGGAGTTGGGTTATAGAAGAGTCTAATGACCTTCCAGGCACGAGACAAAATAAGAAGAAGGGGAAATGAGCAGACAAGAGTGAAAGGAAAAAGGGGATGAAGGAAAATTAGTGGAAACAGAGAAGATAAGCTCTTAACATGATGAGGAAGAAAAAAGGAATATTACATTAATTTATTTTCAGAGTGATAAAAGGGTGACAGAATTGAGTAAATTTACTGAAAGGTCCTGTTCTTGTCATAAATACACACATACATACACTTTTTGTCACACTAATAAAAAGGCAGCAAAACTAAAACAAATTAAGTGACATAGTTTAACAATCCCAGGAACTACTTTAACCAGAACCTATAAAGGCAAGGATATTGTAATAATTTATCTTACACCATGTCACTTAAGTTATACAAGTTTTTCCTAGGCATCCAATTTCCCAAGAAAAAAACATATATGAAAATCTTTCTTTGAGAGTACAAAGATGCTTTAAAATTAAAGATAATTTGTCTTGAATGTAATGCTTTCATTCCATATCTTATTAACATATATCAGGGTTGTTTTGTCGGATTTTTTTTTTGTTATTTTATTTGTATTAGTTGGCTATGTCAACATTTTCAGTAGCTATTAAGGGTAAACTGTTAAGTTTATGTGTGTGTGTGTGTGTTGTTGTTGTTGTTTTTCTATTTTCACTGTACATTTTTCCTGAATGGATCTTGTAGTGTTTGAATAATTAGGTCCCAAAATATTGCACTTCAGATATGGGCTTTATGTTTTGAAGTTCAAAATAATTTATCTTTGAATATAACCACCTCCATGTAATGAAAGATACTTTTTTGTTCATAGAGATTCACAGTAATTTGATGAGATAAAGCGATCTAAGGCAATAATCTGCTAATAGCTTTTACTAGTAGTCAGCAAACTATGGTTGTCCCAGTGCTTGTTTGTATCACTCTGACCTAAGAATGGTTTTTACATTTTTAAGTGGTCATAAAAATCAAGAATAATAATATTTTGTGACATGTGAAAGTTATTTGAAATTAATATTTCAGTGTCCATAAAGTATTATTGGAACTTTGCCACTTGTCTCTGGCTACTTTCATGTTGCCACAGCAGAGCTGAGTACTTGCTACAGAGACCAGATAGCCCACAAAACCTGAAACATATATTATCTGGTCCTTTACAGAAAGTGTGTCTACCCCTGTCCTAGAAAATGATACAGCTCTGCTCCGAGTAGAAATTACATAGTTACACTGAGGTCAACCCTGAATACTGACTTAACCAAAATTGTGATACAACTGTTTTGGGAGGAGGGGTCTGGGTATGAATTAAGGTAGTCCTTGTGGTGGTTGTGAAAGAGGGTTTGTTCCTAGGTGGGAGTCAGTAGGATATCACTTAATCCTGAGAGCCCAAAACTATCATGATTGGCATGTCAAGAGAGATATGGAGGTTGATAAAAAAGAGTGAGCTCCAGAATTGAAAGTCTCCTCTGGAATTGTGAATGGGGAACACTTGGGACCCAACATTTTCTTGGTAGTAAATGCCATTTTCTTAGTCACAAATCTGTTGAAATATTGCTTCCTTAAACTGAGAGCATGTATAATTTTGAGTAAAATAAAAATTATATTAGAAAATAGTGCCATGAAGGGAATCAGTATATAACACCCCAAAATATGCCATTTTAGCATAAGGATTATTTTGAGCTAAAGGCAATTCATAATCAACAGATATAGGAAGGGTTCTCTGCCTTTCTCTCTCCAAAATCACGGCATATATTTCCTTTTGTGAAGGTGACATACATTTCCTCCCTCCCTCTCCTGGACCAGGACGAGGAGAGAGACCTTATCACCAGAGACAGAGCCAGCACCAAGATGAGCCTGCATAAACAAATCTTACTAAAATAAAGTAGCCCCTTATCTTCTATTAGTTCTCCCATATATTTCCTAGTTACTTCCCCACAAATGATCTCCCTTGAAGCCCAAGCCCTTTCTTCGTTAAGAAAGGTATATAAATTCCCAAGCCTAATGGCTTCTGTGAGTTACCTCTTTTCTGTGAACTCCTATGCATGTAAAAAATATTAATAAACTTGTATTCCTTTTCTCCTGTCAGTCTGTCTTTTTTCAGTTGAATTCACAGGCTCCCAAATACCAAACTTAAGAGGGTAGATGAAGTTTTCCTCCCAGTCCCTCCACACCAGGTGGCTTAGTCCCATTAACAGTATTCCTGACAGGAGAGCTCAGGTGTCTCTTCACATACCTCCAAAGCCTCGGTTGGGCAGGAAGGGCTATTATTATTTTTTAAATTTATTTATTTTATTTATTTATTTTTGGCTGTGTTGGGTCTTCGTTGCTGCACGCGGACCCTCTGTAGTTGCGGTGAGCGGGGGCCACTCTTCATTGCAGTGAGCGGGCTTCTCACCATGGTGGCCTCTCTCGTTGTGGAGCACGGGCTCCAGGCACACGGGTCTCAGCAGTTGCAGCACTCGGGCTCACAGGCTCTAGAGCACAGGCTCAGCACTTGTGGCGCACGAGCCTCGTTGCCCCACGCATGTGGGATCTTCCCGGACCAGAGCTCGAACCCGTGTCTTCTGCATGGTCAGGCGGATTCTTAACCACTGCGCCACCAGGGAAGCCCAGGAAGGGCTATTATTTTTATCCAGAGCTCCCAAAGTACCTAAATAGAGAAAATATGAAGAAGTTTGGCCTGTACTGCGTCCCCCCAGGTCCTTGGTCTTCCCCTAGTCCTGGCTCTGTCCCTTCTGCCCTACTCAACTCCCAACTCCTTCCCTAAGTATTAGTGTTTAACCCCCAACAGTCCTTGGCGCCTGGGGAATTTGGCTTGAGGTCCTTTAATTTGGAACTCCACCTCTCTTTGGGTAGGCCACCCAGGACCACTCCCACCCCAGGCACCGACTTCAGACCCCATTGCTCGAACTCCGGCTCACCAGCACTGGCTCCTCACACTCTGGTTTCCAATGCTCAGGGGATATCATCATATCATGGGTATGACACGGGTAACTGAAGTGACAAAGGAAAAAACTTGGCGCTGTTTATCGTCCCCATGGAAACCGCAGCCTCCCACCACCGATTGGGCGGGGCTTTAAGGGGCACGGCCAGCGGCAGAGGGGCGGGTTCCACTCGGAACGCCCCGCCCCGCCCCCATAACGTCACTGAAGGGCTGGAGCTTTTGCCAGGAAGCGCTTCCCTAGGAGGCAGAGCAAATTGGTTAATACTGCCTAGTGTCCCTCTTGTGGCTCAAACTCCTGATCACCGTGGGCAGGTCGTGTTGAATGAGGGCTGTCCCCTGGCTGCACATTCAGGGCTTGACTAGACTGTCAAGATTTGAACGTACCTAAAGGAGAATCATGGCCAGGTTCCAAATTCTTGGGTAATAAGATGAATTGTCCTAGATTATGGGAAAAATATATTTTGTGTTTTAAGAAAAGACTACTTCTGGGACTTCCCTGGTGGTCTAGTGGTTAGGACTGTGCGCTTCCACTGCAGGAGGCACGGGTTCGATCCGGATCCCTGGTTCCGGAACAAAGATCCTGCATGCCACGCGGCGGGGTGCGGTGGGGGGAACCTGGGGGGATTCAGTAGAGGCCAAACTTCTTCATATTTTCTCTGTTCAGGTACGTTGGGAGCTCTGGATAAAAATAATAGCCCTCCCTTCCCAGCCGAGGCTTTGGAGATATGTGACGAGACACCTGAGCTCTCCTGTCAGGAATACTGTTATTGGGACTAAGCCATCTGGTGTGGAGGGAGTGTGTGTTGGGGGGGAGCAACTTCGGAAAGTTGGGAAAACAAAAAAATCATGTGCAGGCAGAACTTGAATAAATATAAAGGATGTAAAGCTAATATATATGTTTATGTATGTACAAATTAAGCATCTACATTGAATTGAACGTTTCCATTGTAAAAATTGTCAAATTATTTTTGCTATTCTAGTAAGATTATCCCAGCTTCCTGTTAGTCTGTAATTTACATGAGTGGTTATTCTTAGCCTTTTATTTGTCTTGTTCATTGACTAGAGTTCCTGGATTGTCTCAGTTGGGTCATCATGTTCCTTGTCAAGAAATATTTCCTTACTTTTTAACATTAGGGACTGTTTTCTTTCTTTCTTTCTTTTTTTTCTTTTTGGCTGCACCTCGCAGCATGTGGGATCTTAGTTCCCAGACAAGGGATCAAACCTGTCCTCTGCAGTGGAAGCAAAGAGTCTTAACCACTGGACCACCAGGGAAGTCTGGGACCAGGCATGATTTCTTAAATGCCAGCAATTTGAATGTTGCAGAGTTGGAACACAGGTGTAAAAATGAAACATGTATGGAAGCAAATCCCGTATACCCTCTGCAAATTTGAAAAGGCATTTATTTACGTATGGTGAATGCTTAGTGGTTTGAATGATGATTATTTGCTCTGGGGTGGAAAAGTTAGCCTGTCTTCAGAGAGGGGGACTCGTCTTATCTCATGATCAGTTTAGAAAACAAAACAATATGAACCTAAGCTGAGTCTTGTGTGTTGTAGTTTCTTAGGACAGGGCCGAAAGTAAGCTCATCACAGGAGATGAACTGTGCCGAAGCACAGCAGGAGAGGGCTGCCGCTCGCTCAGGCAAAACAGCGCCGTCTGTCTTGCTGTGGTAGCTTTTATTAAAGCATTATCTAGATTTACACTTTAAGACTTGTTTCCTTAACATTTCAGAAGTGCCAAAGCAGCAACCTATGTTTTTATTAATTATACAAGCAATAATTGGCTTTCGTGAGCACCTGCCGTGCTTCGTCCTTGAGCGCAAGAACAGCATAAAGTTCCCACCATTATTTTGATTATACTGAAGTAGCACAAGGACATTTCCTTGCGTTCCCACCACTCTGATTATACTGAGGACATCTCATGGATCAGTGCCCAAAGCACTCAATGCTTCTTTTGCAGGCCCCCGGTTTGCCGGGGGGGCGCTCGAAGCATTCAGAACTGTTCACAACTCTGGCTTATTCGCATGCCCCCGGTTTGCCGGGGGGGGGGGGGGGGGGGGGGGTGGGGGGGGGTGGGGGGGGTGGGGGGTGGGGGGGGTGGGCGCTCAAAGCAATCAGGACTGTTTGCAGTTCAGCCCCCAGTTTGCTGGGGGGGGGGCTCATGGGTCACGTCTCCTTTCCATGTCCTCAGTTATCCCACTACATTTCCCCCTTTTTGTTTTACAATTTTTGTAGCATCAAGGAGAACACGGCAGCATTACTCTCGGTACTAAACTACATGGAATTATTTTGCAGCTTGTGCAGCATCAAGGAAAACACAGCAGCTTGTTGCGATGTTGCATAGCGGGTAGCTTTCACTCGTCGTCGAACTACAATTAAACATATGATTATTATTATAATGAGCATTAACAATCCTGCAGTAGAACCAAATAAAGCATGTAATTTAGACATGGGATTTAGATTATTAAGTCCTTGAATAATTCCAGTCCATACTTATTGCGAATTAAGTCGTTTTAATTTCTTCTGGAAAGTTTGTTGAATTTTCCCTTGTAAATTTACAGTTTCTTCTGTCAAATTTTTGTGATGTAATAAATGCTTTTTTATTGTTGTCCAGGGGAATGCAGACTGATTATATGGAACTGAAGTGACACAAAAGGCACTTTGATTCCAGTCACAACATAGCTTCATTTGTCTTTGTAAATTTACAAGTTGGTCCCCCAACATAACCACAGCTTGTTGTAAGTCCGCTATTTCCGAATATATTTCCGAATCAATTTGTCGTTGATAGGACCAAAGCATTCCAGAATTTTTATGCCAGTCAGTTATATAGTCAACGGTCTGAATAGATTGTTCTAAAGCAACTCCAGCAACTGCAGCAGTAGCTGTTATGGCTATACTACCCATGACAGCTGCAATCAACATTCCTACAAATCTTTTACTTCTTTTTAATGCATCAACTAAATATTGCAAAACAGCCATAGGAAGAGATTCTTGCCATTCCCTTCCAAGATTGACAGGAAGCCAAAGACCTGTCCGAGCTCGTAAGATATACAAACTTTCAGTAGATATGTTAAAAGGTATACTAGAGTTAATACAGGTATACAGAGAGCAATTTTTACACATTATAATACCTTGAGTCTCATTCCATACAGCTGGTCCCTTTAACAATATATAAGGTAATTTCACACAACTACGAGTATACCGAGTAACATCTTTATGAAAAATCAAACTATGATTTTCAGATTTATTAACCATATGTCCTACCCAGGCATTAATCTTTCTCAGAGCTGCCGTAAGCTTCCACAAGTCCTTTTGGATAGGATATCCATTTAAATGAGGACCAGGAGGAGAAAACCCTCCAGCATGCCATACTATGGTATCATTAATAGTATCGCTATAAATAGTGTTATCTTCTTTATGCCAGTATAAATCCTTCAAATCCTTTTTTCCTTGGGTGGAGCCAAAAGGGCTCCAATCAATGACGCTTCCCCAAGAAGTATTAACAAGAACCCGAGCCATTTCTCCTCGGCATCGTGTCCAGTGGACCCAATCTGATAATCGATCCACAAGAGGCACCTGGCATGGAGGCAACTAAGGTGCAGAAACATTTTCATTAAGAGTGGAATTAAAACTTTTAAAACTATAAACACTCAAAAGATATAACCCATGATATCTGCTTTCATTTTTGACAACACTGAACCATGCCTGATAATTCATTTTAAGGCAATGATCTCCCTTTCCCATACAAATAGGAGGTCCATTAACACCCACAGTGTAATTTTCTATTATCCTTCCTTCTTCTTCTGGCTTCAAAGGGCCTCTATCATCAAAAGGACCAGGCAACCATCCAGACTCATTTACGTATACAAGAATTGGGGCATCCCACCAGCTAACCCCCATATTAAGAGGAGGGTTAGGAATATAAGTCCAATAAGTATGGTTAGTACAATTTATCTCATTGGCTGATATGCTTATTACCTGTGCAGACAACATTGCCAACATAGCTACAAAAAGATTGGTGCTAGTGAGGGGTTTACCCTGTGAAATGACAAGATTTTCAGCAGTGCCTGCAAACTTTTTCATTTGCGCCCAAGTCAATGGAGACGCCTTCTTTGTTTGATCCAATGGCACATGGAATGCTCTCTTGCTCAAATCCATCTCCGCACATCCCTTCGTCATTCCATCACATCAAGGCTACGCTTAGTTGCCATCCCGAAGCTTTATCTTCTTAGCCGGCACCCAATAGGATTCAGCTCCTGCAAAAACAAAAGCATATCCTCGGCCCCAACGAAGAGCCTCGCCAGGTTCCCAAGTGTTAGTATTTTCGTTTAATATAAAAACAGGCTGTCTAAGTTCTTGTGTACTTGTTTTTGTCCAATGTCTGTCAGCTGCACTAAGATCATCTTCTCCATGATTCAAAAAATTAAGAGTAAATAAAGCAATATGTATTCTTTTCCTAGGACTTTGTACCTCATCTCCACCTTTTTGTTTTATAAGCATGTCCTTCAAAGTGCGGTTTTGTCGTTCAATAACCGCTTGTCCCGTACTGTTTCCTGGGATACCTGTAACATGCTGTATATTATGTGTGGCAAAAAAAGTCTGACATTTTTGAGAATGATATGCAGAAGCATTATCAGTTTTTATGCTGTCGGGAATTCCCATAACAGCAAAAGCTTCTAATAAATGAGTTATTACAGCATCAGCTTTTTCAGAAGATAATGGAGTTGCCCATGAGAAATGAGAGTAGGTATCTACAGAATGATGAATATATTTTAACTTCCCAAAGCCAGGATATTGAGTTACATCCATTTGCCAGATAGTATTAGCAGATAAGCCTTTAGGGTTAACTCCAATATTCAAACAAGGTTGATTAATAGCAGCACATTGCGGGCATGTACGGAGAATAGTTTTTGCTTGTTTCCATGTAAGATTAAATTTATTTTTCAATCTTCTGGCATTAGTATGATATCTATGATGTTCTGTTGTAGCTAATTGTACAGTACCCATTAAAGTATCAATAAAATAATTTCCATCTACCAATGGATCGGGTAAATGAGTATGAGCACGAATATGAGTAATATAAAGTGGTGTAGTACATAGTCTAATTATATGTTGTATTTGTAAAAATAAAGAATGTAGTTCTGATCCATTATCTGGGATAAAAGCGGTTTTAATATTTTTAGCTGTAAATTCCACATACTGAGAGTCTGTAATTATATTAAGAGCAATTGGATAATCTTGTAACATTAGTATTACAGCAAATAGTTCTGCTTTTTTTTTTTTTTGATTTTTAAAATTTATTTATTTTTTGAACTTATTTATTTTATGTATTTATTTTTTTGGCTGCACTGGGTCTTCATTGCTGTGCACAGGCTTTCTCTAGTTGCGGCTAGCGGGGGCTACTCTTGGTTGCGGTGTGCGGGCTTCTCATTGCGGTGGCTTCTCTTGTTGCAGAGCACGGGCTTTAGGTGCGTGGGCTTCAGTAGTTGTGGCTCACGGGCTCTAGAATGCAGGCTCAGTAGTTGTGGCACATGGGCTTAGTTGCTCCACGGCATGTGGGATCTTCCCAGACCAGGGCTCGAACCCGTGTCCCCTGCATTGGCAGGCAGATTCTTAACCACTGCGCCACCAGGGAAGCCCCGAGTTCTGCTTTTTGAACTGAAACATATGGAGATTGTAACACCTTATGATCATGACTGTTAGTATATCCTGCTCTTCCCGTTTTATTGGCATCAGTAAAAAAAGTTGGTCCTATAACAGGATCTGATTGAACTATTTTTTTCAAAATCCAATTAATCTTTTTCAAAAACTGTAAACGTTTATCAGAAGGATAATGATTGTGTATTTTACCTATATAATGAGCACAGGCAATTTGCCAGTTATCCTCTAGTTGAAAAAAGAGTTTGTATTTCTTTGTTTGAAAAAGGGACTATAAGTTCATGTGGGTCCTAACCACATAGTTGCCTTAATCATAACCTACCTTTAATAATAATATCAGCTATTTTTTGTACATAAGATTGCAATTTCTTTTGAGCTTTATGAGCTAAAAATATCCATTCTATGAGATTATCTTGTTGTTGTAGTAAACCAGTAGGAGAATGAGGAGTATGAAATACAATAAGTCGTAAATGATCGAGAGATTCAATTCGATCCAATTGTGCATCATGTATATGTTTTTCTATCCATTTAAGTTCTTGTTCAGCCTGGGGAGAAAGTTCACGGTAACTATTCAATGCTGGATTGCCCTGCAAGGTGTGAAATAAATTCTGTAACTTATAAGTAGGAATTCCTAAACTAGGACGTAACCAATTAATATCTCCTAATAATTTTTGAAAATCATTTAATGTTACAAGAGAATCTCGTTTAATTTTTACTTTCTGAGGAATAATCTGAGTATTGGTTACAATTTGTCCAAGATATTGCCAGGGAGCACATTTTTGAATTTTTTCAGGAGCTATCTGTAAACCCCATTCTTTAAATTTTAACTCTGCTTGTTGTAACATCTGCTGTAATGTTTGCTGATGAGGATGAGCAAATAAAATGTCATCCATATAATGAATAATACGTGCCTCAGGATACATGTGACGTAATTCCTCCAGAGGCTGATTAACAAAAAATTGACACATAGTTGGACTATTTAACATCCCCTGAGGGAGAACTTTCCATTGAAATCTCTGAGCTGGATGTTCTTGATTTAAGGCTGGTACAGTAAATGCAAATCTTTCACAATCTTGAGATTGTAATGGTATAGTATAAAAAAGTCTTTTAAATCTATAATTATAAGTTCCCAATTGCGAGGGAGCATTGCAGCAGATGGAATTCCAGGTTGCAATGCCCCCATAGGTTGAATAATCTCATTAATTTTTCGTAAATCTGTCAACATTCTCCATTTACCTGATTTTTTCTTAATTACAAAAACAGGTGAATTCCAAGGGCTAGTGGATACTTCAATATGCCCTGCTATTAATTGTTCTTGTATTAATTGGTGTAATGCTTGTAATTTTTCTTGAGTTAAGGGCCACTGCTCTGTCCATATAGGGGTATCTTTCAACCATTTTAATGGTAATGCAAATTTTCGAGCAGTGGCCCCTACACTAAATTTGGATATCCAAGCCCAGTATAATCTTTCCCCGTTTTAGTTACATATTGGGGTTCAGTAGCATTTAATTGTGAATAATCACATTCCTTATTTGACATCATTTGCATTGCTTCAGGGGAAATTGTTGGTATGGAGATAGAGGTTCCCCATTGTTGTAGTATATCTCTTCCCCATAAATTAATTTCAATATTGGCCACATATGGTTGCAACATAGTTTTTTGTCCTTCCGGGCCTTTACACCCCAATAATTCCTTACTGTGCCAAATCATATGCAATGTTCCTATTCCTGTAAAAGTAACTTCCACCTTTTCTAAAGGCCAATATGAAGGCCATTCAGATTGTTTTATTATAGACACATCAGCTCCCGTATCAACAAGGCCCGTAAATTTCACATTATTGTTAAAAGTAATCGTTAATTGAGGACGTTGGTCATTGAGAAAGGATTGCCAAAAAACATTTTTTCCCGTGCTGCCGAACCCCCCTGTACGCTTTACAGGGGCGGCTGCTTGTTTTACATATGGTAACAATAACAATTGAGCAATTCTTTGTCCCTTATTAAATTGTATAGATTTTGAAACAGAAATCATAATAGAAATTTCTCCAATATAATCCTCATCAATAACTCCAGTATGAACTGTTACACCCTGCAGAGTCAAACTACTTTGTCCTAATAATAGTCCCACAGTTCCTGCAGGTATAGGGCCATAAACTCCTGTAGCTAATTTGTGTATTCCTCCTGCTGGCGTAAGGATACAATCTCGAGGAGCAATTAAGTCAACGGCAGCACTGCCGCTGGTAGCATGCATGAGATCAGTAACTAAGAGCCGAGGTTGAGACTGTCCTGTAATGTCTGATAAAAGCTGTCATTGCTTACTGGATACTGTTGAGAGTTTACTGTCACTTTTCCCGTATTGTTTTTGCGGCCCCGGGTTGGGCCTAGCTTCCCGTTTCCCGAGACATCATCTCGTGGAGGCAAAAGATTTCCTAACTTATCCCTTTTTGAACGGCATTTATTAGCCCAGTGTCGTCCTTTACCACACCGTCGACACATACCAGGTAGCTGCTCATTCTTAATCTGTTTTGATATCTGGCCTTGCCCTTTTCGACAATCTCGCATCACATGTCCATACTTTCCACAATTGTAACATTTAATACGATTATCTTTCAACCCTTCATTTATGGCAGCTGCAAGTAAATTGGCCTGATAAGTAGGAGATCCAATATCATGGAAAGCTTTTGTATACTCCTCAAGTGGTGCGTTTACAGCCCGTAAAGGCCGCAATGCCTTCTGGCATTCAGAATTTGCATTCTCAAAAGCCAAAGATTGTAATAATAAATCTTGCACGTCTATTTGTGCTACAGCTCTTTGAATGGCTGCACGCAGTCTAGACAAGAAATCAGTGTAAGGGTCACCAGGCCCTTGCATTAACTTAGTAAAAGATTGTGCTGTTTTTCCAGGGGGTTCCACTCGTAACCATGCTCGTAAACAACACATACGTATTTGAATGATTCGTAAATCATCAAATTGAGCTTGAGCTTGTAGATTACTAAATGCACCTGCTCCTATTAATTCATCTAAAAGTGGCCCTGGAGGATTGCGGGCCGCATTAGTCCTTGCCATGGTTTCAGCTTCCTCTCTCCACCAAGTTTTAAACTGCATATATTGTCCAGGTTCAAGAACAGTTTTGGCAATCGCTTCCCAATCATGAGGAATTAACATGTTTTCAGTAGCATACCCAGACAAAAGTCCTTGAACATAATTAGAATGCATCCCATACGCATTGATGGCTTCTTTTAACATTTAAAAAATTTTTATATCATGATGGTTATAATCAACATTTACATATCCATTCGGAAATTGATCATTAGCAGGCATAGCTTGTCTAACAATAGGGAAAGCAAAAAAGGATTCAGAATATTGCTTTCCTTGTTTATTCATCTCTTCTTCCAACAATATTCTATTAGATTCAGGTTTTAGAGGAAAGCGAAACTGACGAGAGGCTCCAACAGGATAAGCTGCTAATTCTAAAGGAGGAGCCGAAGGAATAGTAGGACATGGCTCCTGATATGAAGGAGTAGTAGTATTGCTTTTATTTTCTTCCAGTTTAGTCATTAAATTTTTTAACTTTGAAAGTATATCAGAAATCTCATTCTGTTGAGAAAGTGGCATTTCATTTTGTTTGCTAACCTGCTCCTGATCTTCATTACCATCAGAAAAAGCCCCTTCATCACTGGAATCCGAAAAATCCTCTCCTATCTCAGACACAAGGGGAGGAGGGGGCGGAGGAAGGTCCTCTATAGGAGACTCACGAAACAAAGTACGAAAAGCAGCAGATTGATCGGGAGCAGAATTCGGACGCTGAGGACGCGCCCCATTGTCACTTTCCGTTTCAGATTGTAATGGTTCCAGGGCAAGGGAAATTAATTTACAAAGAGACCAAACACGGACAGATATAGGGTCTCCATGCTGATGAGCTCTTCTTAAGGCTCGCATAACCGGTTTCCAAACTTTTAAATTTAGCTGGTTATGACCAGTAGGTTGAAACCAGTAACAATGTTTACGTACCAGCGCAAACAATTCATCAAAAGATTCCTGTTTCACTTTTACTCCTGAACTCCATAATAACTGTTTCAGGAGTTTACTATATTGAAATTCTACTGAATGGGAATTCCCCATTACAGTTACTCTACTGTTGCCGAAGGTTTCGCTTACTCTGAGCGGACCAATTTCCCCTTCGGTCCCGCGATCACGCGATTACTTACCTTCAGGTCCCTGTTCGGGCGCCAAATGTTGTAGTTTCTTATGACAGGGCCGAAAGTAAGCTCATCACAGGAGATGAATTGTGCCGAAGCACAGCAGTAGAGGGCTGCCGCTCGCTCAGGCAAAACAGCGCCGTCTGTCTTGCTGTGGTAGCTTTTATTAAAGCATTATCTAGATTTACACTTTAAGACTTGTTTTCTTAACATTTCAGAAGTGCCAAAGCAGCAACCTATGTTTTTATTAATTATACAAGCAATAATTGGCTTTCGTGAGCACCTGCCGTGCTTCGTCCTTGAGCGCAAGAACAGCATAAAGTTCCCACCATTATTTTGATTATACTGAAGTAGCACAAGGACATTTCCTTGCGTTCCCACCACTCTGATTATACTGAGGACATCTCATGGATCAGTGCCCAAAGCACTCAATGCTTCTTTTGCAGGCCCCCGGTTTGCCGGGGGGGCGCTCGAAGCATTCAGAACTGTTCACAACTCTGGCTTATTCGCATGCCCCCGGTTTGCCGGGGGGGGGGGGGGGGGGGGGGGGGTGGGGGGGGTGGGGGGGGTGGGCGCTCAAAGCAATCAGGACTGTTTGCAGTTCTGGCTTATTCGCCAGCCTCCAATTTTCTGTGGGGGGGGGGGCTCATGGGTCACATCTCCTTTCCATGTCCTCAGTTATCCCACTACATTGTGCTTACTAAAGGAAATACAAATTTTAAAGAAGAAGCAAAGAAAGAAAGAAAATTATAGAATGGTACCACTGTCCTCATTTTCTGATTCAGTTTCTTCGCAGCTTCTACTCCTGCTACCTCCCAAGAGTGCTGATTTCTGAGCTGAGAAAAGTGGGGCAGGGGAGGGGGGGTGGCTATCTGTCCTCTCAGGGAGGCTGTGGACCATAGCAAACCGATTTGGGGGCAGATTCACTTGAAGAAAGAGGTTCCCATATTAAGCTAAGAAGCAGGGGTCATTGAGGTCAATAGGGTCAAAGGATGTGGAGAGGGTGGTCCACTGTAGTCTTTAGTCTTGGACTAAGATCATTCCCACAGCTGGGATCAACCCTCTGTTAGAACCAGGAAAGTCCTGAGAATGTGGAGAAGTAATCAGGGTTGGAGACATCAGCACCAATTTTGGAAGAATCAGTCCTCAGATCAGAAATTTCATTTCTGAGTTTGGCTTGGCTTGTCAGGGTTAGCTTCATTTTAGAGATAAGGATTTCCACACTCAGGGAATCATTCCTGGAGTGAAACTCAGATTGCTTGTTCAAATTGAGTCAGACATAGGTTAGGGGGCATAAATAGACCTGGATCTTGGTTTTACTCTAAGCCCTGGATCTAAGCCCTGGATCATTTAGGGCACTGCTGGTCAGAGGATGCTGGCACTGCAGGTGATGAAACACAAGAGCATTTCAGCCATAGTGGAGGGGAAAGGGTGTGGAAAAAGAGGATCAGACAAATAAAGAATTTGCCAAAGGTAACACAACTAGGAAGAAATAGAGTCAGGATGTGAATCAAGATCCATAAGACTCTAGGGAATGTGCTCTTCACAGAGGCTCCTGGGCATGGAGATGTGGAAGTGATTGGGAAGGAATGAGACTAAATGCTCAATGGAAATAACTTTGTTAAGACATGCAGGAAATAGCTCAGTCTACCAGGAGAATAAAGTCTAGTTTGGAGGACTTCCCTGGTGGTGCAGTGGTTAGGAATCTTCCTGCTAAGGCAGGGGACATGGGTTCGAGCCCTGGTCCAGGAAGATCCCACATGCCGTGGAGCAATGAAGCCCGTGAGCCACAACTACTGAGCCTGCACTCTAGAGCCCACAAACCACAACTACTGAGCCCTCATGCCACAACTACTGAAGCCCATGTACCTGGAGCCCGTGCTACGCAACAAGAGAAGCCACCGCAATGAGAAGCCCTCACGCCGCAACCAGAGAAAGTCCGTGCATAGCAACGAAGACCCAACACAGCCAAAAATAAAATATAAATTTTTTTAAAAATCTAGTTTTTTGGAAGGAGTTATATGCCCTAGTTTGCAGATGACTACTTCAATCCTGGGGTTCAAGTGGTTTGGTGAACACATTAAATAGACATGAGCAAATTTCTTTGTCCAGGATCTGAGTAAATTCTAGGAAGAGGACCCACATGGGACCCATGATGGACCCACGATGGTTTGAGAACCTGTCGATGCAGCTTGCCAACCAACTATATATTCTATACAGGCATCTTTTCCCTTAAAATGTGGCAGTGTTCCAATAAAACTTTATGTGTGGTAGGACTTCCCGGGTGGTCCAGTGGTAAAGAATCCACCTTCCAATTCAGGGGATGCGGGTTCAATCACTAGTCAGGGAAGTAAGATCCCACGTGCCATGGGGCAACTAAGTACATGTCAAAGCTACTGAGCCCGCACACCTCAACTAGAGAGCCCGCGTGCAACAAACTGCAGAGCCCATGTGCTCTGGAGCCTGCACGCCAAAACTAGAGAGAAGCCCGCACGCCCCATTGAAGATCTTGTGCACCGCAATGGAAGATCCTGCCTGCCGCAACTAAGACATGATGCAGCCAAAAATTAATTAATTAATTAATTTAATTTAATTTAAAAAACTTTCTATGTGGACACTGAAACTTGAAAAAATGGAGGTGAGCTGAGTATAAGCAATACATGGAGCACTGTATTACTAACAGAGATAAAAGGCAAAAGAAATCCCTAGGCACAGAGTGAAAGCAGATACCCAGACAACAGCTGTGTACCAGACATGGTGAACAAACAGGCCAGGTTAGAAGTTAGAAAGCTCTGGGAGACGCTGCTTCTGAAAAATCAGACTGACACAATACTTGAAGTGTTTAAAAATGCCAAGTAGAAGGTCAGACAATTAGTGCTAAGAACTTGAAAAACAAAACATATAGAAAAACCAAGATAATTCATCACTGTAGGAAAAGGAGTTGTGCAAGATAAGAATAGTTGTCCTAGAGCAGGGGTTAGCAAAATGTGGCCCCCAATCCACCTGCTGCCTGTTTTTGTACAGCCTTCAGGCTAACAATAGTTTTTACATTTCAGATGGTTGAAAAATAAATCAAAAGAAGAATATTTCATAATACATGAAAAATACATGAACTTCAAATTTCAGTGTCCATATGTAAAGTTTTATTGGAACGCTGCCACTTCATTAATTTATGTATTGACTCTGGCTTCTTTTGGGTAGAGTTGAATAATTGCAAAAGAGACAATCTGGTCCATTAAACCTGAAACATTTACTCTCAGGTCCTTTATAGAAAAAATTTGCTAACCCAAAACAAAACAAATTTTTTTTTCTCTTTACATGGTCATTGTTAACAACTCAGAAAATATGTATAAGCAAAGAGAAGAAAATATAAATAACCTATAATTTCATAAAATCTCACTATCCCAAGATAAGCATTATTGACAGTTTGCTATACATGTTTCCAGGCTTTTTTCTGTGTGTGTGTGTGTGTGTGTGTATGTGTGTAAAATGACATTATACTGTACAGCTTTATAAAATACTCATGTTATTAACATATTTTCATAACATTAATATTTTTCTTCAAAATTGTTTTAAGATTATTACATGTAATTCCCTTATATGGCTGTGACATTTTATTTTTAAGACTCTTATTGTGGAACATTTACTGTAGTTTGTTTCTAGTTTTCTCCTATTATAAATTTTGCTTTATTTTTAAGTTTTAAAAATTATTTATTTATTTATTTATTGGCCACGGAACTTCCAGGGATCTTAGTTCCCTGACCAGGGGTTGATCCCTGCCCCCAGCAGTGAGAGTGCCAAGTTCTAACCACTGGACCACCAGGGAATTCCCAAATTTTGCTTTAATAAACATACTTACTGGTAAATTTCTATAAACATCCATATTTTTCCGTAGGATAAGTTGTAAGTAGAAATACTTAGGATAAGTTGTAAGCTGAATGTACATTTTAATATTTTTTATACTTTGATGGATAAAGTATGAATTTATTATATTTTTATTAAATGTATCTCATAAGAATTTTGTGTTAAATATTTTATACTACTAAAGATTACATGTAACATGTGTACAAGTTAAAGAATAACGGTAGAGGGCTTCCCAGGTGGCGCAGTGGTTGGGAGTCTGCCTGCCGATGCAGGGGACACGGGTTCACGCCCCAGTCTGGGAAGATCCCACATGCCGTGGAGCGGCTGGGCGCGTGAGCCATGGCCGCTGAGCCTGCGCGTCTGGAGCCTGTGCTCCGCAACGGGAGAGGCCACAAAAGTGAGAGGCCCGCATACCGCAAAAAAAAAAAAAAGAATAACGGTAGAATGAATACCAGTGTATCCACCACCAGAAGAAATAAAGGCTAATTTTTAAAATTATTTATTTATTTATTTGGCAGCACTGAGTCTCAGTTGCAGCACGTGGGATCTTTGTTGTGACATGTGGGCTCTTTAGTTGCAGCATGTGGGATCTTTCATTGCAGCATGCGATCTCTTAGTTGCGGCATGTAGGAGCTAGTTCCCTGACCAGGGATCGAGCCCGGGCCCCCTGCATTGGGAGCTCAGAGTGTTAGCCACTGGGCCACCAGGGAAGTCCCAAAGGCTAATTTTTAAATATTAAAAATAAATAATAATAATGTGACCAAAATATTTTTCTGGTAGTATTTAGTTTTAATGACTGATTTTGGTGCTTTTTCTGACTTTTGATGAAGCCATTAGTCCTCTGCATTTTTTTTTTTTTAATTTAAAGCTTGTGGATTCATGCTTCATTGAAGGGATGGCAGAGTGGCATTTGTATCACAGGAAAGTGAAAGCTGACAATCTTATGATTGTTTGTAAATCTGTTTCATACATTTAAATAGATGTAAAGAATAGATTTGAAGTTAACTAAACTTGCCTTGATTGACTCATTCCAAAGTGGCTATCTGGTCATTGTCTCTTTTACTCAACCGTAAAATGACTTATGAATGGTGATCATTTTAATAGTGACCTAGGTTCAAGCCTCCCACCTCTATTTTTTTTTAGTTTACTACTTATTCTTATTTTAGGAATTGTGGTAAAATATAAATAACACAAAATTTACTATTTTAATTTTTAAAGTGTACATTGTGTACATTTTTTGTTGTCGACCCCAAGTCTGTGCACCTGACAAACGGTGATGCCAAACAAACAGAAATGTCAGAGTTCTGAGGAGAGAAAGGTTTATCGCAAGGGCCAAGCAAGAAGTAAAGGTGGCTCATACTCAAGAGACCTGAACTCCCTGATGGTCTTCAGAGAAGGGTTTTTAAAGGCAAATTTTGGGGGAAGGGCTGCAGGATGTGTGAATTTCTTCTGATTGTTTGGTGGTGAGGTAACAGGGTGGTGTTTCAGGAATCACAATACTCAGTCTTCTGGTTTCAGCCAGTCTGGGCTCTATGTGCTTGTGCTTGGTATGTAGTCACCATCCTCTACCTAGGTGGGGACCTTAGTTCCTGTAGAAGAGCTCAAAGATATGTATCAGATTGTTATCTATATCCCTTCAGGAGAAATGAGGACTGCTTTATCACCTCACTATTGTTTCTTGACTTCTTTTCCTTTGTTTCTTCATCCTCTCACTTCCCTAATTAGTAACGGTTTGAATATGCCCTTTGGAGCTCAGGGAAGGTCTAGGCCTGCAGGGACCTACTTAGTTTTAATCCCCCCTTTTCTTTGATACTCCTCAATCTTTTTTTCTTTTTTTTTCCTGTTACTTTATTTTTAATCTCTTTTAACATTTTTATTAGAGTATAATTGCTTTACAATGTTTTGTTAGTTTCTGCTGTATAACAAAGTGAATCAGCTATACATATACATATATCCACATATCTCCTCCCTCTTGCATCTCCCTCACAACCTCCGTATCCCACCCCTCTAGGTGGTCACAAAGCACAGAGCTGAACTCTCTGTTCTATGCAGCTGCTTCCTACTAGCTATGTATTTCACATTTGGTAGTGTATATATGTCCCTGCCACTCACTCACTTTGTCCCAGCTCATCCTTCCCCCTCCCTGTGTCCTCAAGTCCATTCTTTACGTCTGGGTCTTTATTGCTGTCCTGCCCCTAGATTCTCTAGAACCATTTTAATTTTTTTAGATTCCATATATATGTGTGAGCGTATAGTATTTGTCTGTCTATTTCTGACTTACTTCACTGTGTATGACAGTCTCTAGGTCAATCCACCTCACTACAAATAACTCAATTTCATTTCTTTTTATGGCTGAGTAATATTCCATTGTATGTATGTGCCACATCTTTATCAATTCATCTGTCGATGGACACTTAGGTTGCTTCCATTTCCTGGCTATTGTAAATAGACCTGCAATGAATATTGTAGTACATGACTCTTTTTGAATTATGGTTTTCTCAGGGTATATGCCCAGTAGTGGGATTGCTGGGTTGTATGGTAGTTCTATTTTTAGTTTTTTAATGAAGCTCCATACTGTTCTCCATAGCGGCTGTATCAATTTACATTCCCACCAACAGTGAAAGAGGGTCCCCTTTTCTCCACATCCTCTCCAGCATTTATTGTTTGTAGATTTTCTGATGATGGCCATTCTGACCGGTGTGAGGTGATACTTCATTGTAGTTTTGATTTGAATTTCTCTGATAATTAGTGCTGTTGAGCATCTTTTCATGTGCCTATTGGCCATCTGTATGTCTTCTTTGCTGAAATGTTTATTTAGATCTTCTGCCCATTTTTTGATTGGGTTGTTTGTTTTTTTGATATTCAGCTGCATGAGTTGTTTGTATAATTTGGAGATTAATCCATTGTCTGTTGCTTCATTTGCAAATATTTTCTCCCATTCTGAGGGTTGCCTTTCATCTTGTTTATGATTTCCCTTGTGCTGTAAAATCTTTTAAGTTTCACTGGGTCCCATTTGTTTATTTTTGTTTTTATTTCCATTTCTCTAGGAGGTGGGCCAAAAAGGATCTTGCTGTGATTTATGTCATAGTGTGTTCTGCCTACGTTTTCTCCTAAGCATTTTATATTGTCTGGCCTTAACATTTAGGTCTTTAATCCATTTTGAGTTATTTTTGTGTATGGTGTTAGGGAGTGTTCTAATTTCATTCTTTTAAATGTAACTGTCCAGTTTTTCCAGCACCACTTATTGAAGAGACTGTCTTTTTTCCATTGTATATTCTTGCCTCCTTTATCAAAGATAAGGTGACCATATGTGCGTGGGTTTATCTCTGGGCTTTCTATCCTGTTCCATTGATCTATATTTCTGTTTTTGTGCCAGTTCCATATTATCTTGATTACTGTAACTTTGTAGTATAGTCTGAAGTCAGGGAGCCTGATTCCTCCAGCTCCGTTTTTCTTTCTCAAGATTGCTTTGACTATTCGGGGTGTTTTGTGTTTCCATACAAATTGTGAAATGTTTTGTTCTAGTTCTGTGAAAAATGCCATTGGTGTCTATGCCAATAGATTGCTTTGGGTAGTATAGTAATTTTCACAATGTTGATTCTTCCAATTGAAGTACATGATATATCTTTCCATCTGTTTTTGTATCATCTTTAATTTCTTTCATCAGTGTCTTATAGTTTTCTGCATACAGGTATTTTGTCTACTTAGGTAGGTTTATTCCTAGGTACTGTATCTTTTTGTTGCAATGATAAATGGGAGTATTTCCTTAATTTCTCTTTCAGATTTTTCATCATTAGTGTAAAGGAATACAAGAGATTTCTGTGCATTAATTTTGTATCCTGCAACTTTACCAAATTCATTGATTAGCTCTAGTAGTTTTCTGGTGGCATCTTTAGGATTCTCTATCTATGGTGTCATGTCATCTGCAAACAGTGACAATTTTACTTCTTCTTTTCCATTTTGTATCCTTTTATTTCTTTTTCTTCTCTGATTACTGTGGCTAGGACTTCCAAATCTATGTTGAATAATGGTGGCAAGAGTGGACATCCTCATCTTGTTCCTGATCTTAGAGGAAATGCTTTCAGTTTTTCACCATTGAGAGTGATGTTTGCTGTGGGTTTCTCATCTATGGCCTTTATTATGTTGAGGAAAGTACTCTCCATGCCTACTTTCTGGAGGGTTTTTTATCATAAATGGGTGTTTAATTTTGTCAAAAGCTTTTTCTGCATCTATTGAGATGATCATATGGTTTTTATTCTTCAGTTTGTTAATATGGTGTATCACATTGAATGATTTAAATATATTGAAGAATCCTTGCATTCCTGGGATAAACTCCACTTGATAATGGTCTATGATCCTTTTAATGTGCTATTGGATTCTGTTTGCTAGTATTTTGCTGGGATTTTTGCATCTATGTTCATCAGTGATATTGGCCTGTAGTTTTCTTTCTTTGTGACATCTTTGTCTGGTTTTGGTATCAGGGTGATGGTGGCCTCATAGAATGAGTTTGGGAGTGTTCCTCCCTCTGCTATATTTTGGAAGAGTTTGAGAAGAATAGGTGTTAGCTCTTCTCTAAATGTTTGATAGAATTCACCTGTGAAGCCATCTGGTCCTGGGTTTTTGATTATTGGAAGATTTTTAATCACAGTCTCAATTTCAGTGCTTGCGATTGGTCTGTTTTTATTTTCTATTTCTTCCTAGTTCAGTCTCAGAAGGTTGTGCTTTTCTAAGAATTTGTCCATTTCTTCCAGGTTGTCCATTTTATTGGCATATAGTTGCTTGTAGTAATCTCTTATGATCCTTTGTATTTCTGCAGTGTCAGTTGTTACTTTTCCTTTTTCATTTCTAATTCTGTTGATCTGAGTCTTCTCCCTTTTTTTCTTGATGAGTCTGGCTAATGGTTTATCAATTTTGTTTATCTTCTGAAAAAGTCAGCTTTTATTTTATTTTATTTTATTTTATTTTATTTTTGTGGTACGCGGGCCTCTCACTGTTGTGGCCTCTCCCATTGTGGAGCACAGGCTCCGGACGTGCAGGCTCAGTAGCCATGGCTCACAGGCCCAGCTGCTCTGTGGCATGTGGGTTCTTCCCGGACCGGTGCACAAACCCATGTCCCCTGCATCAGCAGGTGGACTCTCAACCACTGCGCCACCAGGGAAGCCCCAAAACCAGCTTTTAGTTTTATTGATCCTTGCTATCGTTTCCTTCATTTCTTTCTGATCTGATCTTTATAATTTCTTTCCTTCTGCTAACTTTGGGATTTTCTTGTTCTTCTTTCTCTAATTGCTTTAGGTGTAAGGTTAGGTTGTCTATTTGAGATGTTTCTTGTTTCTTGAGGTAGGATTGTATTGCTGTAAACTTCCCTCTTAGAACTGTTTATGCTGCATCCCATAGGTTTTGAAGTGTCGTGTTTTCAGTGTCATTTGTTTCTAGGTATTTTTTGGTTTCCTCTTTGATTTCTTCAGTGATCTCTTGGTTATTTAGCAGTGTTGTTTAGCCTCCATGTGTTTGTATATTTTACAGATTTTTTTCTTGTAATTGATATCTAGTCTCATGGCATTGTAGTCAGAAAAGATACCTGATACAATTTCAGTTTTCTTAAATTTACCAGTGCTTGGTTTGTGACCCAAGATATGATGTGGCCTCGAGAATGTTGCATGAGCACTTGAGAAGAAAGTGTATTCTGCTGTTTTGGGATGGAATGTCCTATAAATATCAATTAAGTCTATCTTGTTTAATGTATCATTTAAAGCTTGTTTTTCCCTTGCTGCTTTTTATAATTTTTCTTTGTATTTAATTTTTGATTGTTTGATTAATATGTGTCTTGGTGTGTTTCTCCTTGGATTTATCCTGTATGGGACTCTCTGCTTTTCCTGGATTTGATTGACTCTTTCCTTCCCCATATTCGGGAAGTTTCCAACTATAATCTCTTCCAATATTTTCTCAGTCCCTTCTTTTTGTCTTCTTTTTCTGGGACCCCTATAATTTGAATGTTTGCGCATTTAATGTTGTCCCACAGGTGTCTGAGACTGTCCTCAATTCTTTTCATTCTTTTTTCTTTATTCTTCTCTGCAGTAGTTATTTCCATTATTTTATCTTCCAGGTCACTTAACCATTCTTCTGCCTCAGTTATTCTGTTATTGATTCCTTGTAGAGAATTTTTAATTTCACTTATTGTGTTGTTCATCATTGTTTGTTTGCTCTTTAATTCTTTTAGGTTCTTGTTAAGGGTTTCTTGTATTTTCTCCATTCTCTTTCCAAGATTTTGGATCATCTTTACTATCATTACTCTGAATTCTTTTTCAGGTAGACTGCCCATTTCATCTTCATTTGTTTGGTCTGCTTGGTTTTTACCTTGCTCCTTCATCTGCTGTGTATTTCTCTGTCTTCTCATTTTGCTTAAGTTACTGTGTTTGGGGTCTCTTTTTCGCAGGCTGCAGGTTTATAGTTCCCATTTTTTTTGGCGTCTTCTCCCAGTGGCTAAGGTTGGTCAAGTGAGTTGTGTAGGCTTCCTGGTGGAGGGTACTAGTGCCTGTGTTCTGGTGGATGAGGCTGGATCTTGTCTTTCTGGTGGGTAGGACCACATCTGGTGGTGTGTTTTGTCGTGTCTTTGAACTTATTATGATTTTAGGCTGCCTCTCTGCTAATGGGTGGGGTTGTGTTCCTGTCTTGCTAATTGTTTGACATAGGGTGTCCAGCCCTGTAGATTGCTGGTCGTTGGGTATAGCTGGGTCTTAGCATTGAGATGGAGATCTCTGGGAGAGCTTTTGTCATTTGATATTATGTGGAGCCAGGAGGTCTCTCATGGACCAATGTCCTGAACTTGGCCCTCCCACCTCAGAGGCTCAGGCCTGACACCCAGCTAGAGCAAGACCGTGTCAGCCACATGGCTCAGAATAAAAGGGAAAAAAAAGAAAGAAAGGAAATAAAATAAAGTTATTAAAATAAAATAATTATTTAAAATAAAAAATTAAAAGGTAATAAAAAAGAAAGAGAGCAACCAAACCAACAAACAAATCCACCAGTGACAACAAGTGCTAAAAACTATACTAAAAAAAGAAGCAAAAAACGGACACACAGAATCCTAGGACAAATGGCAAAATGAATGCTGTACAGACAAAATCACACAAAGAAGCATACACATACACACACACAAAAAGAGAAAAAGGAAAAAAGTATATATATGTATAAAAAAGGAAGAGGGCACCAAATCAATAAACAAATCTGCCAATGATAATAAGCTCTAAATCCTAAACTAAGATAAACATAAAACCAGAAACAAATTAGATGCAGAAATCAAACCCCAAGTCTACAGTTGCTCCCAAAGCCCACCACCTCAATTTTGGGATGATTCATTGTCTGTTCAGGTATTCCACAGATGCAGGGTACATGAAGTTGACTGTGGAGATTTAATCTGCTGCTCCTGATGCTGCACAGAGAGATTTTCCTTTCTCTTCTTTGTTCGTGCAGGTCCTGGGGTTCAGCTTTGGATTTGGCCCTGCCTCTGCGTGTAGGTTGCCCTCTGGCATCTGTTCTTCACCCAGACAGCAGGGGGTTAAAGGAGCCGCTGATTAGGGGGCTCTGGCTCACTCAGGCCGGGGGAAGGGAGGGGTACGGAATGTGGGGCAAACCTGCGGTGGCAGAGGCCTGTGTGACATTGGACCAGCCTGAGGCGTGCTGTGTGATATCCCGGGGAAGTTGTCTCTGGATCACGGGACCCTGGCAGTGGCGGGCTGCACAGGCTTCCAGGAGAGAAGTTGTGGATAGTGACCTGTGCTTGCACACAGGCTTCTTGGTGGCTGCAGCAGCAGCCTTAGCATTTCCTGCCTGTCTCTGGTGTCTGCGCTGATAGCCACGGTTTGCACCCATCTCTGGAGCTCATTTAAGTGGTGCTCTGAATCCCCTCTCCTCACGCACCCCGAAACAATGGTCTCTTGCCTCTTAGGCAGTTCCAGACTTTTCCCCGGACTCTCTCCCGGCTACCTGTGGCACACCAGCCCGCTTCAGGCTGTGTTTGTGCAGCCAACCCCAGTCCTCTCCCTGGGATCTGACCTCCAAAGCCCAAGCCTCAGTTCCCAGCCCCCACCCGCCCCGTCGGGTGAGCAGACAAGCCTCTCAGGCTGGTGAGTGCTGGTCGGCCCCAATCCTCTGTGCGGGCATGTCTCCACTTTGCCCTCTGCACCCTGTTTCTGTGCTCTCTTCTGTGGCTCTGAAGCTTCCCCCACTGCCACTCCCTGTCTCCTCCTGTGAAGGGGCTTCCTAGTGTGTGGAAACTTTTCCTCCTTCACAGCTCCCTCCCAGAGGTGCAGGTCCCATCCCTGTATTTTGTCTCTGTTTTTTCTTTTTTCTTTTGCCCTACCCAGGTGCACAGGGAGTTTCTTGCCTTTTGGGAAGTCTGAGGTCTTCTACCAGCATTCAGTAGGTGTTTGGTAGGAGTTGTTCCACATGTAGATATAGTTTTGATGCATTTGTGGGGAGGAAGGTGATCTCCACATCTCACTCCTCTGCCATCTTGAAGGCGCCTCTCCTGATGCTCCTCAATCTTGAGAGAGAACAAGTGTGGGACAGACAGGGCATAAAGTTTTGGATAGAGAGGTTAATTATAAACTCTGCAGAAGAACTTGGCTTTAGGGGAACTCAGTTTGATTTTTAAGTGTACATTGTGGGCATGCACATTTTAAGTGTACAATGGCATTAAATACATTCACATTGTTTTGCAACCATCACTATACCATGCATCTCAAAGACTTTTTTCATCTTGCAAAACTGAAAATCTGTACCTCTTAAACATTATTTCCTCATTTCCCCCTCTCCCCAGCCCCTGGCAACCACCATTCTACTTTCTGTCTCTGTGGATTTTAGTAGTCTTGGTGCCTCACATAAATGGAATTGAAACCTGGACCTGTGGGGCCCTCCTGGGCACAAAAGTCTTTCTGTGTCCCTGTTTCTTTCTTTTTTTGTTTTTAATTGAATTTTAAATACACCCACTTCAATCCGCTCATTTAACACTTACATTTTAAAAAATTAATTAATTAGTTAATTTATTTTTGGCTCTGTTGGGTTTTCATTGCTGTGCATAGACTTACTCTAGCTGCCGCAAGCAGGGGCTACTCTTTATTGTGGTGCACGGGCTCTTCATTGCCGTGGCTTCTCTTGTTGCGGAGCACAGGCTCTAGGTGCACGGGCTTCAGTAGTTGCGGATCCCGGGCTCTAGAGCGCAGGCTCAGTAGTTGTGGTGCACAGGTCCACATGCTCCACGGCATGTGGGATGTTCCCGGACCAGGGCTTGAACCCTGTCCCCTGCATTGGCAGGCAGATTCTTAACCACTGCACCACCGGGAAGTCCCCTCCCTGTTTCTTGCTTGTAGGAAATAGGCTTCATTTAGCCTCCTTGACCTTCCCTGAGTTCCACAGGGCAGATTCAAACAGTTGCTAATCAGGGAATGGAGGGGTTGCAGAAACAAGGGAGGAGCAGTCAGGAAACAATAGTTCAGTCTTAGGGCAGGGTCCTGGTTCCTTCTGAGGAAGTATACATAACAATATCTTTGAGTTCTGCAGGAACTAAGGCCCCCCCACCAAGGTGGAGGATGGTAACTTCAGGCAGAGCACCAGATTACTGGAGCACCACCGTGTTATGTCACCACTAACCAATCAGGAGAAGTCACATACTCTGCAGCCCTTACCCCAAATTCTTCCTGTAAAAGCTTCTCCCCTAAAACCACTGGGGAGTTTGGGCTTTTGGGGCATGAGCCACCTGTTCTCCTTGCTTGGCCCTGCAATAAACCTTTCTCTGCTACAAATTCCAATGTTTCAGTTTGTTTGGCTTCACTGTGAGTCAGGGACACGAACTTTTGTTTGGTAACAGAATCATTCAGTATTTGTCTTTTGTGACTGGCTTAATTTACTGGCATAATGTCCTCAAGCTTCATCCATATTGTAGTATGCATCAGAATTTCTTTGATCTCTGACATTACTTTTGCAGGTGTTTCAGGTTCCTTATACAGAGCCTTAACTACCTAGATAAAATTCCCCTCAAATTTCTGTTTCCTAAGGAGTTAAAGGAGTGCTCCTTGTGCATCTGTCAATCCCAATTTATTCTCCCGACCATGCACACTATCATATATAAAATGGATAAGCAACAAGGACTTACTGTACCTCACAGGAAATTAAATTTAATATCTTGTAATAAACTATTGTGAAATAAAATTCATATTTTATGGCAAGATAAGAAAAATTTAAACATAGAAATTTTTCTTTTAAACATAAAATTTTTTCTATGTCCTTTGGCCTCCTCTTTCCCTGCACTGTGCATTGTTTAACTGCATTATGCATCGACCAAACCTCCCCCATCAGAAATGCTTGCTCGATCGTCAAGAGCAACATTGTCCTACCATCAATAAGATGACTCCTTAAAGATAATATTCCTTCTTGATAAGGGGTCCCATGGCACTTAGATCTGGATTGTGTAAACTGTCAATAATATGTAATTTAATGTACAGCCCTCTTTCTCGAAAAACTTACATAACTGTGCCTTGACTTCTAATGGGCAGAAGAGTTCTCAGAGCTTTTGGAGATGCTTTCCCAGGTTATTATCCTCAAATTTGGCTTGAATAAAAATTTCTGTTTCTTTCTTAGATGAACTGATTAATTTTTTGTCAACAGTATAATGGAAGAGAATTAGAAATAGAATATATATATTCATATGTGTGTGTGTAACCGAATCACTTTGCTGTACACCTGAAACTAACACAATATTGTAAATCGACTAGACTTCAATTTTTTTAAAAAAGGAGTGTTCCTTAAAAAGCTTTAAAAATATCCGGTACAGGACTTCCCTGGTGGCGCAGTGGTCAAGAATCCGCCTGCCAATGCAGGGGACACGGGTTCGAGCCCTGGGCTGGGAAGATCCCACATGCGGCAGAGCAGCTAAGCCCGTGCACCACAACTACTGAGCCCGTGTGCTGCAACTACTGAAGCCTATGCACCTAGAGCCCATGCTCCGCAACAAGAGAAGCCACTGCAATGTGAAGGCTGTGCACCGCAACAAAGAGTAGCCTCCTCTCACCCCAACTAGAGAAAGCCCACACGCAGCAATGAAGACCCAAAGCAGCCATAAATAAATAAATAAATTTATATATAAAAAAATACCTGGTACATAATGATGTTTAGCAGCATTATTCACAATAGCCCAAAGGTGGAAAGAATCCACATGTCCATTGACAGATGGATGATTAAAGAAAATGTGCTATATTCACATAATGAAATATTATTCATCCTTAAAAAGAAAGGAAATTCTGACATATGCCACAACATGGATGAACCTTGAAAACATTATGTTAAGTGAAATAAGCCAGACACAAAATGACAAATATTGTATGATTCCACTAATATGAGGTACCTAGAATAATCAAATTCATAAAGACATAAAGTAGAATAGTGGTTACTAGTGGCTCGGGGTAGGGAGGGAAGAATAGGGAATTAATGTTTAATGGTTACACATTTCAGTTTTGAATGCTGAAGAGTTCTGGAGATGGAAAGAGGTGATGGTTGCACAACAAAGTGAATGTATTTAATGCCACTGAATTGTACACTTAAACATTGTTAAGATGTGTAAAACAAGGAATGTTGCCATCCATTCCAGTTCTTCAAGGATTAAGTTGCAACCCACTGCAGTCACCCACCCTGAGGAAAATTCAGGATGGAACAAGAAGCATTCTGTGCTTTGGATATAAGGGCACCTAGATAGTTAAGATGCATATCTAAGGAAAAATTTCTATGACCCCAGATTCTTGCATCTTCCCATATAGAGAAAAGTGCTAAAATCATTCACTTGAAATATCTGTTCTTTGTGATTAGCAGTAATCTTTTTATGCCTGACTACATGTTTTTCCCTACAGCAAACTACAGCAAAACATTCACATATATCCTGGCTCCTTCCCTGCCTCTTCACAGCAGTTCCTTAGAGCTATCTGAGAGGCTGTCTCCTGGGCTATAGTTCTCAGTCAGGTCTGTAAATAAAATTGAAACATACTGCTCTTAGGTTGTGTGGGTTTTTCAGTTAATAGATATATAACACGTTATATGTATTTTATCATGATTTTGAAAAATAATTTTTAAAAACATTTATATACACGTAAAAGTCTTTTGATTATACTACTTTAGCTTTCTATGGAAATTGAAGCCATGCTCCATAGCGTTAACAGAAGCTGGTAACTAATGAAAATTGTTGAGCTTGTCTTACAGAACAACAGGTGTGGGAACGGCTTGTTAAAACCCCTCTGCCTGTAAATGGCCTTCATTGATTAAGGTTTTCTTCCTTCCTTCCTTCCTTCCCTTCCTTCCTTCCTTCCTTCCTTCCTTCCTTCCTTCCTTCCTTCCCTTCCATCCGTCCTTTCTTCCCTCCCTTCTTCCTTCCTTCCTTTCTCTCTCTCTCTCTCTCTCTCTTTCTTTCTTTCTTTCTTTTTTCTTTCCACACCTTCCCATCTTCACACAGTCCAGTTGTTTCACAGAAACTTGCAGTTAGCTCTTGCCCAGTGCAAGCTGGCTGGGGCTGTGTGACCTTTAAAACTGGGCCAGGGCAGGTGTCTGATGAATAGCCTCTTGATGTGAGACAGCTGGAAAACTCCACCCTCTAATCATGCTAAGCAGTTCCATTTTCAATATGCAGAAACATGTAACCCACATGCACCTGCACAGAACACCGATTACCTCAGCTTTTCCCCTACCTCCAATCACCTTTCCCCATGCCTAAGACCACCCTGCTTATCCCATAAATATCCCACCCCCGTCGCCTTTGGGGAGGCAGATCTGAGACTTGTTCTCTCATTTCCTTGTCTGGCTGCCTTGTGAATAAACTCTTTCTCAGCCATAATCCTCAGAGTCTCAGCGTTTGGCTTACTGTGTGTCGAGCAAATGGACCTCACTGGGTAACAAAATGACTTCACAGAACAATGATTTAATAATACAGTTTCAGATTTTAAAATAACGTTAGTATAGAAATAGTGATCTGATGGCAATTGCTATCATAAAGATAGCAAGCAGCAATTTACCATGAAAGCAAACTTTCCTAGAATTAAAGGCAAGGGAGGGGCTTCCCTGGTGATGCAGTAGTTAGGAATCCGGCTGCCAACACAGGGGACACGGGTTCAAGCCCTGGTCCGGGAAGATCCTACATGCCACGGAGCAACTAAGCCTGTGTGCCACAACTACTGAGCCCACACGCCATAACTACTGAAGCCCGCATGCCTAGAGCCCGTGCTCTGCCACAAGAGAAGCCACCGCTCTGCAATGAAGAGTAGCCCCCACTCGCCGCAACTAGAGAAAGTCCGTGTGCAGCAACAAAGACTCAACGCAGCCAAAAAAAAATAAAATAATTTAAAAAAAAGTGAAGGGAGAATCTTTCACTTGGACATTTCACAATACAATGTACATTGTCATCAATACTCATGTTTATGAGTCATATAGTTCAATTTATGAGTCTTGATGACAATGTACATTGTATTGTGAAATGTCCAAGTGATAGATTCTCCCTTCACTTTAATTCTAGGAAAGTTTGCTTTCATGGTGAATTGCTGCTTGCTATCTTTATGAGATTACAAGAAATCTACCTTTCTCCTTTGACTGTCAGGAACTGAGAACCAGCTTTTATATTAATTTGTAGTGATTAGCTGGTCAAACCAGTATTTCTCTGGAGAATCATTAACCATCATGACATAAATAAATTCCTGTTTCTACTCACTTTTGTTACTGAACAAATTTCGTGTGCCCGATGCACAGTGAGGCCAAGTAGATCAAAATGTTGAAGCCTGGAGCAGAGAAAGGTTTACTGCAGGGCCAAGCAAGGAGAACAGGTGGCTCATGCTCAAAAACCCTGGACTCCCTGATGGTTTTGGGGGAAAAGTTTTTATAGGCAAAATTTGGGATGCGGGCTGTATGGTGTGTGGCTTTCTTTTGATTGGTCGGTGGTGAGGTAACAGGGCGGTGTTCCAGGAATCTTGTGCTCAGTCTGAAGTTACCATCCTCCACCTGGGTGGGGGCCTTAGTTCCTGCAGAACTCAAGGTATTGTTATGTATATATTCCTTCCTGAGGAACCAGGACCCTGCCCCAAGGCTGCACTATTGTTTCTTGGTGGCTCCTCCCTTGTCTCTGTATCCCTTCACTTCCCTGATTAGCAACTGTTTGAACCTGCCCTTTGGAACTTAGGGAAGTTTAAGGAGGCTGAATGAAGCCCATCTCCTACAAACAAGAGATGGGGGACACAGAAAGGAGGGATGGCCCCATAGGGTTCTGATCTGTTTCACTTTGAGCACCTTGGGTGAAGCAGCTTGGTTACAATTCAGTGTCTGAAATTCAAACTGCTGGCCTTTGTGACGTTAAACCATGTTTCTCTGTCCAAGATGTCTTTACAGCAAGTCTGTTCCTATCATCTATCACATGGCTTCTTGTTGTATTCCATTTCTGGAAAATGATTTTCATATCTTTGAGGTAGGTTCCTCCAAAACCTCTTCAAATGCATTTTTTTATATGCTACATTGCCTGTGTTTTAAATCAGATTATCTCAACCATATCTTCCAAATTTGCTTTAAAGATATTCATCCAGATGTTTTTTAGTGGCACAGTATTAGACAAAACCAAAAACTTTATTCATGTGGACAGTGGTCTCTACACATACACTATAGCCCTAGTTTTTTTATCACTAGAGTTCCAAATTTTATACTAACTTTCAGCTATCTTTTGTTCTTCCTTCAAATATCCAATCAGCTGTCAAATTCTGTAGTCTCTGTCTTTACAATCCTTCCTTTCTAATCTCAATGTCACAGTCTTCCACCTTCCTACTTCAGGCCTTTGTAATTACCCACCACCTGGATATCTTAGTCCATTCAGGCTGCTATAACAGAATATCACAGACTGGGTGGTTTGTAAATAACAGAAATTTATTTCTCACTGTTCTGTAGGCTGGAAGTGTAAGATCAGGGTGCCAGTGTGGTCAGGTTCTGGTGAAGACACTCTTCCAGGTTGCAGACTGCTGACTTCTTGCTGTGTCCTTGATCTTGGGTGGCCTAGGCCTGTAGTGGCTTGAAGCAGGATTTTGTTTCCTCATCCAGAGACTGAAGTCAGGCCCTGTCAGTTAGAGTGCTGAATCCTAGCCAATAGACCACCAGGGACAGTGTCCATTTCAGCTGTTGCTGAAATGTCGGCTTCCCTGTGCACTGATGCTGAACAGAAATATGGAGACAGGGATTTTGGAGAAAGAGAGAGATGGCTTTATTTTTCTGCCAGGCTGAAGGGAAGACACAGCAGGCTAGTGTCTCAAGAACTGTGTCCCCCCACTCCTTGGGAATCAGGTAAGATTTTATATGTGGGGCTCGCAGTCCGCGGGTAATTGAGGTCCTGCAGGCTGGTAATTGTGTCTGTTTGCCTCTGGTTTATTGGCCGGTGACCTTGTTTCTGAAATGCAAAAACTACAGGGAGTGATTTGTTACCAGGGGCATATAGAATGTAAGTGCTTGGAGGTAATAAGGTTAGGGGGTGACAGGCATCCTGTGTGAGGATGTAACTCACACAGAGTTAGGGGTGATAGGTGTCAAATGTAAATTACATAGTGTCAGGGAGTGAGATTAGCTTTGTAAAGTACAAATCTAGTTACTACAAATTAGTGACAGTTAAAGTAAAACAAGGAGTGATTAACTCTTTCAGGCCAGGTTATGTTTCTTCTCTAGCTTGTTTGCTGTTCCCTTTGTTTTCCTTGCTCTCAGGAGAAGAAGAAAGAAAACTCTCACTGCTATTTACATTGCAACATAGTGACAAGGCCCTGGCCCTTGGCTTTGTAGAAATCAATTTCCCCAGGAGACAGAAAGTAGTGAAACAAGTAAAGTGTTTATTAGGAGGAAAAAGAGTACCTGTGAATAGACACACATGGGTGGTCGCAGAGAGAGAGTTGTGCCCTCGTGGTAGTTTGAATCACTTATATGGGGCATTTGTTCTGGGTTTCCTCTGGCCAATCATCTTGCTCTGCCTGGTTCTGAGTCCCTATTTGGTTTATCTCAGGGTCCTCCCATGTGTGCACACATGCACATCTCTTAGCCAAGATGGATTCTAGCGAAGAGGCCTATGGGTAGGTTGACGTCACTCCCTTTTTGACCTCCAAGGAGCCTTTCTGCACATGTGTAGTTGGGAAGGTCTCCTTGACTTCGAGAATGAGAAATATGTGGTCTCTTTATCTTTTATCTTGGCAGGGCTCAGCTCCTCTCTGCTACTGTCCCCCCACAGGGGACAAACTCCAGCTGCTCAGCCTGGGGTACACCTATCTCCTGCCTCATCCTCACATGGTGGAAGGGGCCAGGGATCTTTCTAGGGTCTCTTTCATAAAGGCACTAATCCCATTCAGGAGGTTGGAGCCCAAAGCCCCCACCTCCAAATACTATCAACATATGAATTTTGTGGGGACATATTCAGATCGTAACACAGGATTAGTGCAGTATTCTTTTAACAGGACTCTCTGCCACATCCCTCTGTTTAATTGGTTCCCTATGCCATTGCCAGATCTATCTTCACTCTTGGCATTTATAGAGGCTTTCTGTTGCAGGAAAAAAAAAAAAGGGGGCACAAGAAGAGGGTCATGTCCCAGGTCTTGAGTGAGTCTGTGGGACTGGCCGCCAAGTGAGGGTCCTTGGCTTTGCACAGGAAAGAATTCAAGAGTGAGCCATAGAAAAGTGAAAGCAGGTTTATTTAGAGAGATACACGTTCCATAGACAGAATGGGGTCCATATCAGAAGGTGAGAGTGGCCATGGGAGAAACACACTCCAAAGACAGAATGAAATGTAGTCCCTCTCAGAAAGTGGGAGTGGCCCCGAAATACGGCATGGTTAGTTTTTTATGGGCTGGGTAATTTCATAGGCTAATGAGTGGGAGGATTATTTCAACTATTTTGGGGGAAAGGCAGGGATTTCCAGGAATTGGGCCTCTGCCCACTTTTTGGCCTTTTATGGTCAGCCTCGGAACTGTCATGGCGCCTGTGGGTGTGGTGTGTCATTTAGCATGCTAATGTATTACAATGAGCATATAATGAGGCTCAAGGTCTACTGGAAGTTAAATCTCCCGCCATCTTGGACCTAGGTGGTTCTAACCAGTTTTTGTTGTATCCTCAACATCTATGTCATTCTTTTAAAGGTTGTGCCCTGCCACCTTCCCTCCTGTTTCAGTTCCAGGAGTCTGTCCCCACCTTCCACCCCCCACCACCCAACTGCCAAAACCACTGGGTGCCCAAGTCCCAAATTTGGCCCTCTGTATCTGCAGCTTCCACACCCCCATGGGTTGGTTGAATCCACAGATGCCCAACCCCTGGATAAGGAAGACTCTCACTGTCTCTTCAACATGACCTGCGTTTTCTCACCTTAATGCTCTGGTTCATGTTGTTAGGTCCTGGTGGAAAGTGCTTCTCCCCATCCTGCCCCCAATCTCTGCCACTCAGAAATACTATCCATCCTTTATATGCCACCTCCTTAATTAAACTTTTCCAGAGTCTCTCCAAAGAAGTGATCTCTCAGGTTTTAACCTTCCTCTAGCATTTTATATCTCAATGTCACTTGTAGCAAAATGGCATGTTCTTCTCAACCTCATTTATGTATTTCTCTCTGCTACATAAACTTCTAAGATAGTGAACTTTTTAGCTACTTACCATTATGTTTCTTTATGTTTTCTGCTTAGATCAATGTCTTGAATTCCAAAGGTACTAAAAAAATTTAATGAATTGAAATAGGCATAACTTAAATACTGGCAACACAGCCCAATAAAATAACTCAAAAAGGGGTTAAGAAGGGGGCTGTATTCATATAAAATTGTTTATTGAGAACAGAAATATGTTTACCCAGAATATTTTTCAAAACATGTTTATTCAAAAATGTTTATTCAGAACATAATAAACAATCCAAAAGTTCAACAATAAGGGAATGGTTAGATAAATTAAGGGCAGGGCCCTAATGTAATTCTTCTCTTGTACCTGGCCCATAGGAAGTATTTAAAAATGTATTAAATGAATGACACACCACCGTATTAGACTATTATGCAACCAAGTGCGCATGAAATCAGTTTTAGGAAAAAACAACTTTCACAAAACATACGGATTAAATCTATAGAAAACCTACGGAGCGACTTTGTTAATAATCAGAAGGAACCAGAGAAAGCCACCTGCCACATGTGTGCAGCAATTTTAAAAGGCGTCCTCATACATACTTTGATTCTCACAACAACCCTGTGAAGTACGCTCGGTAGGTATTAACTCTGGTTTGCAAGGAAACCGATCACCGAGGTCCGGCATGGTTGACTAAGGCGGAGTCAGGACGCTAGCCTCCGCCTCCCAGACCCGGGCTCCTTCCCTGCCACCCCAAGGCTACTGCGAGTGGCGCTGGGGGCGGGGGGGGGGGTGTCAAGGTTTTTTTTTTACCCCGCATTGCATTAGCAAACCGAGCCCAGAGCCGCGGGCGGCTTGCAGGTACACAGCCAGGCGCAGGTGCCAGCGCCGGCTGGCCAGACCGGCGCCGTAGGCCCCGCGACCATAGAGTCCGGAAGTGCGGTCAAAGCAGCTCCCGGTGGGCACCGCTCGGTCCCGGTGCCGGTCCCTGACCCGGCCCCGCACTCGCGTGCCGCGCCCCGGCGGGCGGAATGGTCTTAGCGCTGGCCGTCCGGGTGGTCGCCGGGCTGGCGGCCGCGGCCTTGGCGGCAGTGCTCTTGGAGCACTACGGCCTGGCTGGGCCGCCCTCGCCACTGCCCCAGCCCCGCAGCCCCCGGAGCCCGCACCCTGCGCCGGGCCTCGGAGCCAGCAACATCTTCTGGGGTCTGCAGGTGACGCAGCGGGAGCTCAGGCGGGGGCTGGGTGGGTGCAGAGCTGGCGCCGCGCGGTGAGACGCCAGCAGTTAACGCGGGGTCGCGACCCGCTCCTGTTTGGGCCCACACTCTGGGCTGGGGGAGAGGGGGTTGGTGCTCCGTCCTTCCCTGGGGGTTTCGTTGATGCACTGCGTCTTTGCCTTTTACTTCCGCCGGAGAGAGCCGCTGGGTCTCTGTTCGTGCTGCCTCCTCCTGACTCAGATATCTCTGTTTAACACCTGCTTTCGGCAGATATCCGACATTCACCTGAGCAGGTTTCGCGATCCAGGCAGAGCTGTAGACTTAGAGAAGTTCTGTTCTGAAACTATTGACATCATTCAACCAGCTCTCGTCCTAGCAACAGGTAGGGAGGATTGCCGTGCTGTCATGTTGTTCTGTGGTCCGGATGGTAGAATGAAAACAGGGCTGCAGCCTTTTAATTTGGGGACGTTAGGAGAACTTTAGCTACAGCCTCAGGTGAGTCCTCCTCCTGTAGAGGAGATAGGATATTATAATTTCCTTTGTCTATGGATAACTGAGTCAAGATCCGGGCTAAATGACTTGCCATAGCAAGGTTTTGGCCAAGCGGTGGAAGCAAGGCTCATGATTCTCGCGTTAGTGTTCCGTCTGCCGTCTGTTATCTGTTTTTTGTTGTCGTTGTTCTTGCAGCTCTGGATTTGAGAGAGACTTAGAGAAAGCCCTTTAACCAGAAATGAAAAGTTCTGCTCCTCCTCCTCTTCCTCTTCTTCTTTTTTTTTTCCTTAACTTTTCCATTTTCCTTACAGTATTAATCTTATATTGTCAGTTGTTTGAGGCTTCAGGTAACTCAGGACACTTTTTTTTTTTTTCCATCCTTTGGTACTTCTGTGACTTGGTTCCCTAGAGTGTTCAAACCCCAAACCCTTTGCTCCCAACTGTGTTGGAGAAGAAGCTAAAGGAGCATCTATCCCGGCTCTTGGGGGATTCATCTTTCACTCACCTTACTGAAACACCTCTGCTGATATGATGGAGTCCTCATTTTATGGACAATCTCAGTTTCAAATGTCTGTCTAGTTTCCCAGAAATTTTGGTATTTCATTTTCCAAACTACACCTTCCAGATTGTTTCTTGCCGTAAAAATAATATTTGGTCAGATCACATATCCTGATTTGGGGTTTGGAAAATAAGGTTACCATAGATATTTACACCTTCCCAAAGTGTTGGAATTTCTTATTAAAGAGTTTTCATTTCATCAGAGTCTCAAGATGCATTTTGTACTGCTCCCTTTAAAGATACATTTTTCACAACCTATTTCTAATATCACAGGAAGTTAAATAGGCACTTGCTAACCTATAAGAAACAAATAAAGCCCGTGCTGAGAATCTTATTTTCAATGGCTTGCTTTGGACAGAGATGGATTCATAAGTGGTTATGCTAATACATGTTGAGTACTTTAAATATCTTTGTTCTTCAGTGTGCATTTAAAAAAAAATTGAACCCCCAGCCCAGCTTTATTTTGCATTGTTATTCAATTCTTATGTAAACCTACAGGAGACCTGACAGACGCCAAAACAAAGGAAAATTTGGGATCTAGGCAGCAGGAGGCAGAATGGCAAACTTACCAGGGTATTCTGAAGAAGACAAGGGTCATGGAAAAAACCAAGTGGCTCGATATCAAAGGAAATCATGGTAAGAGTCAAGTCGCAGTTATAATTAAGACTAGATTTTTTTCCTTCAGGAGCCTAGATTCTCCAACTTAAATTGTAAAGTTACAAAATGGGACATTGTAACATAAGCTTAGGTATACTAAAGGCCACAACTGTGAAATTCAATGATAATATGTGATTTTAAAACTTCAGATGTCACTGTTAGACCTTGAGGGGGAAACTGGTATGGTTTCTTTCTTCCTTACATGGAAGAAAAGCATATAGCAAAATCCATGCAGATGGACGTTTAAAAAGATATAATTTTGCTAAGTGAAAGAAGCCAAACCCATAAGTCTACATTACTGTATAATTCCATTTATATGACATTCAAGAAAAGGCAAAACTATAGACAGAGAACAATCTGTGGTTGCAAAGGGTTGAAGATGGAGGGAGAGGCTGACTAAAAAGAGGCATCATGAGATAATTTTGCGGGGTAATAGAACTGTTCTGTATGTTGATTGTGGTGGTAGATACATGACTATGCATTTGTCAAAATCCATAGAACTGTACATCACAAAGATTGAATTTTGCTCTATATGTATTTAAAAATTAAAATTACAAATATATTCCAATATGCATGGAGAGAGAAATGGATAACCCCTTCCCATTTTTTAGACTATGATTGTTGTGTTAATAAGGAATTGAACTGTTTTCCAAGAGTCCTGATGGTAGATCTGTTTGTTTCATAAAGGTTGACTTTCTTATTGGTTACTTAAGTATTTCATTTGCTTGCTTCACTTGATTATTCATTGCTGATGAGTACCTATTTATATATTTTTTAAAAAGCTATCTTTTAAAATTCTATCTGGTGAAATACACAGCTATTGGTTAGATCGAACAATCCCTCTTTATAAAAACAGTTGACCCTTGAAGAACGTGGGGGTTAGAGGCACTGACCCCCAAGCAGTCAAAAATTCGGATATAACTTTACAGTCGGCCCTATGCATCTGCAGATTCAACCAGCCAAGGATCTATGTAGTACTATAGTATGTATGTATTGAAAAAAATCTGCATATAAGTGGATTGACGTAGTTCAAACCTGTGTTGTTCAAGGGTCAACTATAGTTCTTACAAAGCAGCTAGAAATTATAAATTAAAAATAGGATTCTGGCTTACAACTTTCTCTGGTATGTTTACATTCCCTTTTTTCCCTGATCTTAATTAAGGGTACAAGTCAAATTCTTTTGCAATAAAAGCAAATCTGTGTATATTAAAAAAGTGTTCCAAGCCAAACTACTGATATATTTAAAGTAACAAATATCAAATGGAGTTTTGTGATTAAATAATTTGGATAGTCCTTTGGAGTTCATAATCATTTAATTTGACTTGTATAGGCATAAATGCTTATGGTATATATGTGTGTGTGTGTACGTGTATATATATATATATATATAAATCTTTATTAAGATTTAACTATAATAGGGAGTTCTTTGGTGGTCTAAATGTTAGTATTCGGCACTTCACTGCCGTGGCCTGGATTCAATCCCTGATTCAGAAACTGAGATCCCACAAGCCATGCAGTGTAGCCAAAAAAAAGAAGAAGATTTAACTCTAACAGAATTGTTCTCTTAGCAAGAGGATTATATATACAATAATATTTCTTTTGGCCTAAATTGAGCTTTCAGCTTACTTTCTAAGGTTATTAGAAATGTTGTGGATTCTTGGAAGTCAAAGCTGATAAACAATTTTAGCCTATTGCAACCGAGCAATCAAGCTCTATGAAATTATTATATTTCCAGATAAGTATTCTATGATGTCCTTAACCTTTTCCCTTACCATTATATAACTTCTTTGTTACTGAATCTTTTTTAAGATTTAAAAAGAGGGGCTTTGGCCCTGTTATCAAAGTCATCTGCTGTTTAGAAGCCCATGACATGGATCCATATATCAGACATGAATCCAGTCCTTCCTGGCTTCCAGAATCACACAATTAAAACAGCAGCAACAGTGGTCCAGTCTTATAACTTCAAATTGATTTACTCTGAGTAGTACATAATTCAAAATATTTATTGTTCTTCAGTATACTATGTGCTTTAGATAAGTTTCCAGATAACCTGAATTCTATTATCAAGTTTTAAAAATTAAAATTAAATGCCAATCTAATTAATTGGCATCTCTCATCTAAAGTGTTATTGAAAGAATTGTCATTTTTCTTTAGTCATTAATATGTTTGCATTTTTCTTTTTAATATAGATGATGTTTGCTCTTTTCTTTTTAATTAGATGCATTCAACATTCCAAGTCTGGAGAGTGTTGAGAATTATTACAGGTACTGTAATGAACAGACGGCAGACCACCATGTAGAGTCTGTTACAGGGAGGGTGCAGTCAATTCACTGAATGGGTGAAAACATTTTTTAACAGAGAAAAGAACCTCTGGTAATTTAGAAAAGGAGCCTTTTAGTTTATTATTATTATTTTGGTGATTCATTTTTTGTTTGTTTGCTTGGGCCTCTTCTTTCTTTTTATACTTTTTAAAAAAAATATTTATTTATTTTTGGCTGCATTGGGTCTTCTTTGCTGCCTGAGGGCTCTCTCTAGTTGCAGTGAGCAGGGGCTACTCATCATTGCGATACGTGGGCTTCTCATTGCAGTGGCCTCTCTTGTTGTGGAGCATGGGCTCTAGACACACGGGCTTCAGTAGTTGTGGTATGCAGGCTCAGCAGTTGTGGCTCACGGGCTCAGCAGTTGTGGCTCATGGGCTCTAGAGTGCAGGCTCAGTAGCTGTGGTGCACAGGCTTAGTTGCTCCACAGCATGTGGGATCTTCCTGGACCAGGGATCTAACCCGTGTCCCCTGCATTGGCAGGCGTATTCTTAACCACTGCGCCACCGTGGAAGTCCCTTTTATTCTTTTTTTTTTTTTTTTTTTTTTTGCAGTACACGGGCCTCTCACTGTTGTGGCCTCTCCTGTTGCGGAGCACAGGCTCTGGACGCGCAGGCTCAGTGGCCATGGCTCACGGGCCCAGCCGCTCCGTGGCATGTGGGATCTTCCCAGACCGGGGCACGAACCCATGTCCCCTGCATTGGCAGGCGGACTCTCAACCACTGCGCCACCAGGGAAGCCCTAGATTATTTATTACACTTAATTATCACTATGAGAAATCAGAAAAGACAGAGGTTAGCATGGGGTGAACATAGAGCAGACTTTATTTTTTATTGAGATATAATTGAAATATAACATTGTGTAAGTTTAAGGTATACAGTGTGTTCATGTGATACATTTATATATTGCAATATGACTGTCACCATAGGGTTAGCTAATAACCCTATCACAAGTGACACAGTTACTGTTTCTTTTTTTGTGGTGAGAACAATTAAGGTCTGGTCTGTTAGCAACTTTGAAGTTTATAATACAGTATTGTTGACTTTAAGTACTATACTGTGCTTTAGATCTCTAGAACTTACTTATCTACTAGCTGCAAGTTAGAGAAGACTTTGTAAAAGTGAAAATTGTGTCCAGTCTTAAAAAAGACGGGTAGCATTTGGAGAAGTAAGAAATTCTGAGGGGTATATTTTGAAAGGATTAGTATAAACAGAGCTTTAGTTGCATGCCACAACTAAAAGATCCTGCATGTTGCAACTGAAAGATCCCACATGCTGCAACGAAGATCCTGCGTGCCACAATGAAGACCCAATGCAGCCAAATAAATAAATTTTAAAAAATTTAAAAATACATTAAGAAAGCTGGAATGAGCTTTTGGGGGGCAGTAAGGAAACTGCTATCACCAGAATAAAGGTTCATATTGAGGATTGGTGTGACTGGGTAGATAGTGTAGAGCCAATTTATGGAGGTGTCAGGTGACAAGTGACACCACAAAAATTTAGATGTGATGGGTAATAGTTTATAATCCAGTATAGGTTCCTAAGGAGATAAGTAACAATGAAAATAGTATTTTATAAAGGGCAGACACACAACAAAATAGGGATAGGGATAAAAAGAAAAAGAGAGAGATTAGAGTTGTGTAGACCAAATAGAAGAATCCTGCAGCAGTCTAACCATCATAAGGTAAAGGCCTGAAATGAATATAAGACATACCTGTCTGAAAAAGGGTCATGGATATGGGGATGGTGACATGAATTTGAGGATGGTAGGTCAAAAAGCATTGGTTAACATATAACTAGAGTCACCTTAACTTGGAAGAGGAGGTTGTCCTCTTTTGTTAATGTGAGGAAGGAAAAGGACAGAGATGAAAATCTTTCACTTCTTATTAACTGTTTGTATCTTTGATGGCGACTGTGGGAATGGGCTTAACAGACATTTTCAAAGAATCAGTAGGACTTAGGGACTGATTAGTTATTGGGAAGGTAAAATTATTAGTCACTTTAAAGTTTCTTACCTTTATATTTTTGTTTCTAACCACCTAAACTTTATCCGGATTTAATATGTGACATTTTGCTAGAGATGTAGACATTACAGAAATATCAACTGGAAGGAAAAAAAGCTTAAGGTTAAATCTTGATCTCTACAATGACTCAGAGATGCCAAAATCCAGAATTCAAAAACTATTGTATATTTTAACCTCTGCTTTCAAGTAGTTGGATTTTATTTTAGATAGTTGGATTTTAATATGTCAAAAATGTAGGAAAGAAAACAACATATGTAAGATTATAAGATCCTGAAGAATAACTCTGAAAACAAACTAAGCAGGAAAAATATAAATACAAATCTTAATGAGGAAAAAATCCTGAAATAGAAATTCAAAATATACCAAGAGGAGCTAATTGACTATTAATTGTAATATCTATGATAATATATTTATTTATGATATATTTGTTGGCTGTTGCTTAAAAATAGCTCCCTGATAGCACATTAAATTTCAGAAGTTTATTTGTATTTTTTTCATATGTGCTCTTAGGTAAAACATCATATAAGACACTTAGATATTTTCTTAATGTTCTGACATTTGAATAATAAAGGTATGCTCCAAATATAATCTATCCTTTCTTTCACATTTATTCAACAAATACTTAATGAGTGCCGACGCTGTGTACTCTGTTACCCATCTTTACTCTCCAACTTTCTGGACACTTGAATACTGTTGATTCTTAAGGTGGTGAGGACTTTCATTACTGGATGTGGACCCTGTGTATGTTTTCAATATATTTTTAGGAACCGATAAAAGATTTACTGGCCCAGACCTAACATTTTTATCCTGGCTTGATGACTTCATCTCTGCAAGGCTTTATTGTGACTTAAGCCTCTGCAGTCCTGTTTCAAGAAGTAAACAGTTGTATCTCACTACACCAAGAATTCTGCTAGGTACTTAGAAGGCCCTCACTAAAATTTTTGATGATTGATAAATACCATTTCCCTGGATTCTGACTAATCTCTTTTAAAATGTTTAGTGGACCACCTAAATTAGCCACGTACTTCTCTGCTTTGCTTGGTGACCTTGTGCTTGGTTACTGATGAATATGTTTGCCTGAATCTTTGGAGACAATGGGAGAAAATCTTTAAAATTTCTTTTAATCGTTGTATCCATTGTGGATCTAGTTTTGTGTATTTCTCTGTCAGATCATGGAAATTTCCTTTTCAAAGGGAGGCAAAATATAGTGTGATATTAGGGCAGGAATTTAAACTCATTCTGTTATTTTATGATTACACTAAAACTTTCCTGTCTTGTATTTTTTAGGAAATATTCTGCTGTACGTAGGGATGGCTCTTTCCATTACGTCCACAGTACTCCCTTTGGCAACTATTCTTTCATCTCTTTGGATGCCACCGTAAATCCAGGGCCTAAGAGACCTTTTAATTTCTTTGGAATTTTAGATCAGGTACGGTAAAAAATCTCACTTCCCTTTGCAGCTAACCTATTTTATCTTTTCCCAGATACATGCGGCTCACTTAAAGTTATACTAGATAAACAAGTTCTTATATAGAAATGCTTGAGGAAAATTCTGCTGTGGTTACAGGTATGGCTAGAAGAAATTATTGACTACTTGAACCCTATTATTGTTATCCCTGTCCTTGTTCCAAAATCTGGGAAAGCAGTACCTCACATTTTACATTAATTCAGTAAACAGTTGTTAAATATGTACAGGGACTTCCTTGGTGGTCCAGTGGTTAAGACTCCTTGCTCCCAATGTGGGAGACCAGGGTTTGATTCCTGGTCAGGGAACTAGATCCCGCATGCCACAACTAAGAGCCCGCATACTGCAACTAAAAGAGTCCTTATACTAAAACGAAGATCCTGCATGCCGCAACTAACCCAGCGCAGCCAAATAAATATTTTTAAAAAATAAAATAAATATGTACTAAGTGCAGCATGCACTTTGCAAGGTGCAGGGCATACAGCTTTGTATACTATATGGTATATTCCTAAATCCCCACAGTTGCCATTTCTAACTAATGGTCTATATTTTTTTGGTACGAGAAGGGCAACCATTGAAGTAAATGAGTTTTCTTTTTTTTTTTTTTCTTCATTTATTTTTTGTCTGCGTTGGGTCTTCATTGCTGCATGCGGGCTTTCTATAGTTGTGATGAGCGGGGGCTACTCTTCTTGTGGTGCACTTGCTACTCTTCCTTGCGGTGCACGGGCTTCTCATTGCAGTGGCTTCTCTTGTTGCGGGGTACGGGCTCTAGGTGTGTGGGCTTCAGTAGTTGTGGCACGTGGGCTCTATAGTTGTGGCTCGTGGGCTCTAGAGCCCAGGCTCAGTACTTGTGGCGCACGGGCTTAGTTGCTCCACGGCATGTGGCATCTTCCCATATCAGGGATCGAACCTGTGTCCCCTGCATTGGCAGGCAGATTCTTAACCACTGCGCCACCAAGGAAGTCCTAAATAAGTTTCTTTTAAAGTATTTTTCATTAAGCTCGGTGAAAATTGTTGCTGGATTAAAACTGTATGGAAAGTCACATCTGAGAACCTCTAATTATTTCTTGGTGCAGCAAATGTCAACTCATTATTGAGCACGTGCCCAAATGCAAGACATATGTGTCCATATATAAGAATACAAGGGTGATAAGATCAAGTGCTTGGCCTCTTAGAATATTTAATGTACTGGTGGGGCTTAAGACCTATACAGAAATAACTATAATAAAAGGCAGAATTTGCTAAGTGCTGAAAGATTTAAAGTGATATGAGGGTTCAAAGAAACTTGAGCAGAATATTGTTAAATGCTTTGGGTTTATTAGGCATTTTATTTAAGGAAGGTATATTTTGTTTCCTGTCTACTGAGTGTCTTTAGACAGAGTTGATCAGCTTATTATTTTAAAGCCTACCCCTTAGAATAGTGTTTTTTAAGGTATGATTTGATAATCTGCATGAAAAGCAGCTGTTTTGTAAAATGCAGATTCCTAGGCTTTGTCTGAGACTTAACAAATTAGGAACTCTGAAAGTAGGGCCCAGGAATTCATTGCTTAAGCACTTTGGAGATAATATTAATGTATATATTTATATATACAAGTTATTTTAGAAATCATCTTTATGAGGGATGGTTTACAGACAATAAAATGCACTCATTTTGAGTATTTGAAGAGCTTTGACAAATGTATATACTGGTGTAACTGTCAGCACAATCAAGACAGAACATTTCCATTACCCCAGAAAGTTCTCTTGTGTTGTTAGTCTTCACCTGCAGTCCCAGGGAACCACTGATGGGTTTTCTGTCAGTATAGATTAGTGCTGTTTGTTCTAGAATTTTACATAAATGAAATCATACAGTAGGTACTCTTGTGTCTGGCCTCTTCTGCTTAGTATGTTTTTGAGATTCATCCCTATTACTGTGTATATCCTTTTTATTGCTGAGTAGTATTCCATTGTATGGGTATGGATATACTGCAATTTTTTGGTGGTTTCTAGTTTTTGTCTGTTATGAGTAGAATGTTGTAAATATTCAGGTACAAGGCTTTCTGTGGACATATGTTCATCTTGTTTTAGAAGTTTCGTTTCAATATCCTCTTCATTAATTGCACTGTGGTATACAGGGCTGAAAAGATTAGTGGTTCTTCTTCATTGCTGCAAAGAAATTTATAAATAAAGAAAAAAATTTATGTAATTTAAAGATTGTTTATTTCTGTTTCTTTATCTATCAAATGGGAATAATCCCTGTCCTAGTTAGTGCAGAGTTATTTTTAGGATCAAATGAATTGTATGTTTAAACAGTTTGAAACTTATGGAGGTCCATACAGGTCACTGGTTAGTAGGGTTTAAGCTTTAGATGTAATATACTTATTATAAAACCTCAAGGGAGTTGTGTAACCTCTTGACATTAGATTTCAGCCTGAGCCCTAATTAAAGCTCCTTCTGTTTTTCTCTGATTTCAGAAACAGATGGAGGATCTTTTATTACTGGCCAAGGAAAGTAGTCGGAGCAACCACAGTATTTGGTTTGGACACTTCACAACATCCACTATCCTTTCTCCATCCCCAGGAATTCGGTCCATAATGAGGTGAGGCAAGCTTCCAAAATCAAAATTAATTGCTTTTAATTCTTTTATGTTGTTCTACCTATCTTGCTTTTCTGAAGAGATATTTTTATTAGTTTGGCATCACAAGTTATCTTTGTTCATTTATTTCATTTATTTTTCATTGGTTAGTTCGGCTACAGCTTATTTGTGTGGGCACCTCCACACACTTGGTGGACTGATGCCTGTTTTGCACACTCGTCACTTCCAGGGCACTTTGGAACTTGAGGTGGGAGACTGGAAGGATAACAGAAGGTAAGGGAACTACCCCACAGAATACAACTTATACGTGTAAGTTTTGCTAAAGCAATGATAGTTTTCTGATCACTATCATGAGTGAGTGATCCCAGTTAAGGAAAAACATGTGATATCTCTATGTTTTTGAAGGAATATATGTATCTGGCAGTCTTTATCCTTATGCAAAAATCTTGTTGCAGCAATTATGTTTGCCATCACTATGTTATGTTGGCTTTTCAAATGCATCCTCTAGGAAATAGTTCTCAAAATCTAGTATACACGAGATCTATGGAGGAGCTTATGAAAAATAAAAATTACCAGGCCCTGTCTCTAGAGATTTTGGCTGTGTTGGTCTGGGTTAGGACACAAGAAACTGCTTTTTTTTAAAAAGTCCACCAGATGCTCAATGGACCATACTTTGAGAAACACTAGGGCTAGAAATATGTCATCTTTTTCCCTGAATTTGATATTTGCCTTTCTAGTTATTGCTACAACATGTTAGTGATTTAAGTTCTTCAAACAGATTATAGTTGGTTTTATTAAGGTTAAAGTCTTTTAAAAATTATTATTATTAAACACTTTTTTAATTGAAGTATAGTTATACAATATTATGTAAGTTACAGTTGTACAGTATAGTGATTCACAATTTTTAAAGGTTATACTCCATTTATAGATATTATAAAATATTGGCTGTATTCCTTGTGCTGTTCAATATATCCTTGTAGCTTATTTTATATGTAATAGTTTGTACCTCTTAACCCCTACCTCTGTCTTGCCCCTCCTCCCTTCCTTCTCCCCACTGGTAACCACTAGTTTGTTCTCTATATCTGTAAGTCTGTTTCTTTTTTGTTATATTCCCTAGTTTGTTGTATTTCTTAGATTCCACATGTTAGTGGTATCGTACAACATTTGTCTTTCTCTGTCTGACTTATTCACTTAGCATGATACCCTCCAAGTCCATCACTGTTGCAACTGGCAAAATTTCATTCTTTTTTTATGGCTGAGTAGTATTACATTGTATATGTACCACATCTTGTTTATCCATTCTTCTGTTGATGGACACTTAGGTTGCTTCCATATCTTGACAATTGTAAATAATTCTGCTATGAACATTGGGGTGCATGTATCTTTTCAAATTGGATATATACCCAGGAGTGGAAATGCTGGGTCATATGGTAGATCTAAGGTTAAAGTCTTCTGAAGAGAAAACATAACTTATTTATCAAAAGGATACAGGATAGTTAAATATATATTTATTGAGAAGAACGAAATATATATAATTGAGAATAACTATTTAAGTGCAAGTTTAAATATAAATAAGTGTCACCTCATTGTTTTTTATCAATTGCTCTTTAACTTAGTCAAACCCAGTGCTATGAAGATATTAGGTACTTAGTGAATATTTGTTGAGCTGAATATGTTATCTTTCTAATAACTACAGTTGATCTTTGAGCAACACAGTTTGAACTGTGCAGGTCAACATATACTCAGATGTTTTTCACAAAATACTACAGTACCACACAATCTGTGGTTAGTTGAATCTGTGGATGTGGAACTGAGGATACAGAGGGCTGATTGGGAAATTATACTCGGATTTTCCACTGCTTGGGGGTCGGTTTCCCAACATCCTCATTGTTCAAGGGTCAACTGTACTCCCATTCATTAAAAAGCAGCTTTATATCTTGGAAGGAACTTATTCATTTCAGTTGGCTTTTCTAGAAACTGTATAAGAGCTATGCTTGAAGCCTGTGATTAGTTGGCAACTGTAATTAGTTTGAACTAAGACCTGTCTGTTCATGACTGTGAAGCTGTGGGCTGGGCTGGAATTGCCTTTACCAGGTAGCCTTCCTAACCCTTGATCAGCTTCTTTATTTCTTATAAATGCTACAGTTACAAGTTAAGTGATGTTAATTATGGAGCTATTTCCTTTCTTTCTCTTCCCACCTGCTCTCCTGTATTCCAACCCTGGGGTTTTATTTGGAGTTTGTTTTACTGAAAGGACCTAAACTTTACCTGCCCTTATAAACGTTTAAATTAAATTAGTACAATAGAAGAGGTTTTTTTTTTTTTTTTGGCTGTGTCTAGTTCCCCAACTGGGGATAGAACCCCGGCCCTCAGCAGTGAGAGCGTGGAGTCCTAACCATTGGACTGCCAGGGAATTCCCTAGGAGAGTTTTTAAAAACAGTTAGTATATTAGTAATGTTAGACTAGGCTTTGTTGTGGATGCAAATAAATCTAGAAATATCAATGGCTTAACACAACAGATGTTTATTTTGTCATTTATGTAAATCAGTATAAGTCAGGGAAATTCTCCTCCATGGGGTAACTCAGGGATTCAGACTTCCTCCATCTTATAATGTGACTATTTCAACACCTCAATTCCAGGGCAGGCAAGAGATCACAGAGAACTCATACCCATTCTTAAGTACTTTGGACCAGAAGTGTGATACGTGTCACTTCTGTTCACAGCCCATTGGCCAGAACTAGTCACATGGCCCCAACCTAATACCAGGGAGACTGGGAAATGCAGGGGAGCACGTGGAGTATTTGGTGAGCACTATTGTTTCTGCCATAGCTAATAATTTCTCTCCTTAGTTCTAAAAATTAGAAAATACAAAACTTTGGTTACTTTTTAGTGAATAGTTTTACCTTTCATTGTGCATTTAGAAAATCAAAACCACTTAACTTTTGCTGTTTTCTTTGAAATTATAGAAATAAAAGTTTAAAAGAAGAATTAAAGGTTTCTAAGTGTGTTTATTTTAATATTTTATGTAGCATTGTTGATGGGATGAAGAATGTCAGATATTATTAGACTTATGATGAATGTTTTAGGTTCAAAATAGTCTTAAAGTATAGAAATCAAATGACTTAATTCAACAAACATTTATTTAAAAATTAAAGAGTACATGCTATGTACCAGGCATTGTTCTAGGACACAGTGAAAATTCATTGCTTCAGTCAGATCCCAGTTGTGACACGTCACATGTGCCAAAATGTATAAAGTGATAAGGGTAAGGGAAGAAAGAGGAACAATATTATTTACTCTGCATTCAAATTCATGATCTCAGAAAGTATAGTTTTATCATTTTACATTTGTTCTGTATATATCCTTCAGGCTGTCTTATAATATGAAGTAACTAAATTACCTTATTGTCCTCTGGTGTCTAGGTACCGGATCTTTGCTTTTGATCATGACCTCTTTAGCTTTGCAGATTTGATCTTTGGCGAGTGGCCTGTGGTTCTTATCACTAATCCTAAATCACTCCTCTATAGTTCTGCTAAACATGAACCACTAGAAAGACTCCTTCACTCAACACACATCAGGTATGTAGCAGTTTTTCAGAATTTACTTTCAGTTTGATATTGATGAAGAGTAAGTCATTGTGATTGCATTCTTATGTGAAAGCTATGAGATGCTCTACTTTAGTTTTCTCAGCAATCTAAACATTATATAAATTGCCTACTGTTTCATTCCTATTCAGTTAAAAAGTATATAATTTTTAAGCTGCTGAAATAAAAAAAAATCTAGAAACCCATAATCCTACCATTATTATTTTTGTATTTTATTCTCGCTTTTTTATATGCATGGTTTTACATTGCTGTAATCATAATGTACCTATTCATTTGTATCCTACTTTAAAAAATTTACATCATATATCAGAAGTATATATTTTTTTGTTTTGCTACATAGCCTTTCAAAAAAGCAAAAGCTATGTAAACCTTCTGGAATTGAAAAATCATTTGGCATATGAATTTGACAGTGCATATAAATAGAATCTTTTTTTAAATTTATTTTTTATTGAAGTATTGTTGAATTACAATGTATTAATTACTGCTGAGAGCAAAGTGACTCAGTTATACATGTATACATTCTTTTTCATATTCTTTTCCATTATGGTTTATCACAGGATATTGAATATAGTTCCCTGTGCTGTACTGTAGGACCTTGCTGTTTACCCATCCCATATATAACAGTTTGCATCTGCTAATCCCAAACTCCCAGTCCTTCCCTCCCCCACCCCCTCCCCCTTGGCAACCACCAGTCTATTTTCTATGTCCCTGATTCTGTTGCTGTTTCATGGATAGGTTAATTTGTGTCATATTTTAGATTCCATATATAAGTGATACTATATGGTATTTGTCTTTCTAACTTCACTTAGTATGGTAATCTCTAGTTGAATCCATGTTGCCGCAGATGGCATTATTTCGTTCTTTTTTATGGCTGAGTAGTATTGAATAGAATCTTAATGAGACATTAACATTCCTTTTGCAAAGAGACATAACCTTTTGCAAACATAAGGGCACTTGTTTTAATATACTCTTTTAAATTTTATTTTGAAAAGCAGTACAACATAACTTTTGGAAAATAGAGTAATGGGATTATATGTGTATCCCTGTCCCACTCCCCCCCCCCATACCCCAATAGAACTATTATTAACATGAGTTTTCCTTCTCAGGCATTCTCTTTCAGGCCTGTATTTACACAGTCGTAATCATAGGGCACAGTGTATTCTAATTGCTATTTTTTTTCTGTCAACAGAGAGAATGGACCACAGTTTAACCATTTTCCTATCTTATTGGTGAACTTTCAGATTTTTTTCTAATTTGAGGATGAACATCTGATGCATATAGATTCTTCCTTCATTTGAATAATTGCTTTAGATAGAGTTCTGGAAATAGGATTCTAGGTGAAATAGTTTGAATTCCTTTGTGACTGTTGATAAAGATTGCCTGATTACTTTTTTTTTTGCCACTAAAATCATTATTCTTTTTCAGAAAATTGTGGTAAAATATACAGAACATAAAATTTACCATGTTAAGCATTTTTAGTGGCAATAAGTACCTTTATATTGTTGTGCAACCATCATCACCATTTTTTTCAGCTTCCAAAACTGCAACTCTCTACCCATTGAACACTAACTCCGTATTCCCCCTCCCGCCAGCCCCTGGCAACCACCAATTCTACTTTCTGTCTCTATGAATTTGACAACTCTAGGTACCTCATAGGAGAATCATACAGTATTTGTCCTTTTGTGACTGGCTTTCTTTCACTTAGCATAATGTCCTCATCCATTTTGAAGCATGTTTCAGAATTTCCTTGCTTTTTAAGGCTGAGTATTCACTGTTTCATTGCATATGTACACTACATTTTGTTTATCCATTCATCTGTTGATAGACATTTTTGCTTCTGCCTTTTCACTACTGTAAATAATGCTGCTATGAACATGGGTGTACAAATATGTGTTCCAGTCCCTGCTTTCAGTTCTTTGGGTATATATTCAGAAGTGGGATTGCTAGATCATGTGGTAATTCTATGTTTAATTTTCTGAGGAACCTCCACATTGTTTTCCACAGTGGCTGCACCATTTCACATTCCCACCAGCAGTGCACAAGGTACCTGATTACTTTTTAAAACAGATACTAATTTATAATGTTACCAAGCAATATGAGTGCCAGTTTCACAGCACTCTTATCATTATTGGATATTGTACTTTTAAAAAAATTTACTAATTATTCTGGAAAAAAAGGGTACCAATATGCTTTAATTTATTTCTTTTGATCACTAGGTAAGTGGAACATACATCTCTTGGTCAGGTTTCTTGATAGGAGCTGGATATCAGATTTAGATTTAGAATAGTTTCTGATTTCTCACCAATTCAGGTTGGCTGAATTATACAACTCCAGAAGCCACCATTTAGAAAGAAACCAGATCATATGAAGAGTGCCATATGAACATTTGTACAATGTAATGTGGTCTGCCTTACCGTTGTCCCTCGGTATCTCTGGGGGATTGGTTCCAGGACCCCCTGGGAATACCAAAGTGTACAGATGCTCAAGTCCTTTATATAAACTGGTGTAGTATTTGCATATAACCTATGCACATCCTCCCTATACTTTAAATCATATCTAGATCACTTATAATACCTAACACAATGTAACTGCTATGTAAATAGTTGCTGGCAAGAGGCAAATTAAAGTTTTGCTTTTGGGAACTTTCTTGAAATTTTTCTTTTCTGAATATTTTCGATCCATGGTTGGTAGAAACCACAGGTTCCACATCCCAGTAACTCGCAGATCAACCAACGGAAGGCCAACTGTACTTACATCTTTTCAGGTTATAATAGGGTTATTCTTCTTTATAAAAACAATGCCAAATACCTAAAACCATGCATTTATGCTCTCATTTTAGAGTCTTGGTGTTTTCCTTATCTTCTGTTACTTCAGTCGCAGTTAAGATTGATGGAGTTCATTTAGGGCAAGCTAGTCATTTGTCTGGTCCTATTTTCATACTAAAGTGGAATCCAAGAAACTACAATAATAGGACACATAACGTAGAAGTAATCGTCCAGGTAAGTTAGTAATTTTCAACTTGCTATGTGAATGATTAGGCTGTAACCACGTTGAACTCCGATTTGTTTTTTGTTTTGTTTTGTTTTTGTCAATTGATAAGATGAAACTAAGTTAATAAAAAATTTGAATACACTGGATTTAGTATGTTCTGAAAATGGACACTCAGGAATAATTCTACTTTTAGACTAAAAACTGGGCAGAGGACATGAGTGTGCAACTACTGGCTATAGTCCCCTCTTTTATCCCCAGGGAATCATTGTTCTGGTTTCTTCCAGCTTTGGCCAGAATCTTTTAATAATGGGAGCACATTCCCCAATATTCCTGAAGATAATAGAATAAGTCAGAAAACATAATATTTATGTATCCACGCCTTTGATTGCTGTCTCCAAGTATAGGAAATTGTGTCACTATTTTTTGTTTTTGTTTTTGTTTTTGTTTTTTTGCGGTACGCGGGCCTCTCACTGCCACGGCCTCTCCCGTTGCAGAGCACAGGCTCCGGACGTGCAGGCTCAGCGGCCATGGCTCACAGGCCCAGCCACTCCGCGGCATGTGGGATCTTCCCGGACTGGGGCACGAACCCATGTCCCCTGCATTGGCAGGCGGACTCGCAACCACCGTGCCACCAGGGAAGCCCTGTGTCACTATTTTGAAAGCTCTAGGATAAATAATTTTTAAGGCATCCATCAAAGGGATTTTTTGTTTGGGGAGTGGGCATTGATAGCACATGCAGTAACTGTCTGCTTGTCCCTTTTCTGATTCAGCTTGAGGAGCATTTAATTCACTAGACCTGCCAGAGTAGAAAGTGATCATCATCACCAAAATAGAGCAGTTTCATCAACAATTTGAAACACTTTAGGGGATAGACTGTGCTAAAAAATTAGTTTCTGGAAAAAAAAATCTGTCAATTTCTACAACTTTATGATTTGATGAAGTTTTAAACTAATCTTTTAATGTTAAGTCTTGGTTTGAAGATTATCAAGTAATCCTTCAGAAAACTCATGTGATTATTTTCATTATCTTTTTTGTATGTGTCACAGAGAAGGATTTAGAGCAGGAAGGAGCTATTTACTGAGCTTCTTCTAAGGAGATGCCAGACACTTAGAATTTTTTACGAAATCTGTATAACAATCTTATGTGGTGGGTAGTTTTATCCCAATTCATAGATGAGGAAACGAGAGAAGGCACTTTGCAGTACCACCCATCTTTTTTTTTTTTGGTGGGGTACGCGGGCCTCTCACTGTTGTGGCCTCTCCCGTTGTGGAGCACAGGCTCCGGACGCGCAGGCCCTGCGGCCATGGCTCACAGGGCCCAGCTGTTCCGCGGCATGTGGGATCTTCCCGGACCCAGGCACGAACCCATGTTCCCTGCATCGGCAGGCGGACTTTCAACCACTGCACCACCAGGGAAGCCCGATACCACCCATCTTTGAAGTGTTCTGCTTAGGAGGAAGAAGACACTCATGGGTAGAAAGTGGAAGGAGGGACTCCTGGGGATGAACTCCTTAATGTCTTTCATATTAGAAGTTGGCTCATTTTAAAAAGACTTGAAGGGCTTCCCTGGTGGCGCAGTGAGAGGCCCGCATACCGCAAAAAAAAAAAAAAAGACTTGAAGATACAAGTGCACATAGAATAAATTGTTCCCTATCTTTACAGTCATGGGGAAGAAGTAGGAGCAACCGTAGGAGACCTGCTCACTGTTGGAATGGGGAACTTCCAAATCTTTGGATTGCTTCCGAACCTCAGCTTCTGTAGTTTTATGAGGAAGAAACCATAGCTCACATTTCTTGAACCTTTCTGCCTGCTTAGTTGAATCCTTAGTAAAAATGTGAAATCACATATACTTTTTATATGTTTAACATTTCTTACGTTATTGAGGTAGAATTTATATTAAAAAACTCCATATATTTAAAAAGTACAATTTTGTGTGTTTTGACTTTCTTATACATCCTTAAAACCATTTCTACAATCAATATGATCTATCACCCTCAAAAGTTTTCTTATGTCCCTTTGCAACTGCCTTCCCTCCACCCTCATTTCCAGGCAACCACTGATCTGTTTTATGTCTATGAGTATAACTTTAAAAAATTAGTCTACTGAATATTAAACAGGGAACCTGTCCCCTCATTCATCAGTGAGAAAGTTCTGTCCTTTTAAATACAGTATACCATAGATAAGTCTGAAAGAAAAATTCATGGGAGAAGACATCGATTTATTATCTTATATTTTACCTATTCACTGTATTTATTGAATATCTGTAAAGTTCTGGGCAGCCTAGTACCAACTAGACCTTTAGATCAGTTCTCAGTGTGGTTTCTGAAGTAGTAGCATCAGCATCACCTAGGAACTTGTTAGAAATCCCATCCCACACCTATGTATCAGAAACTCTGGAGATGGAACCCAGCCATCTGTTTTGACAGTCCCTCCAGGTGATTCTGATGTGCATTAAAGTTTGAGAACCAGAATTTAAGATTATTGTGCCTCCTTTGCCAATTTAAAGAGCAAACTCTAGAAATCTCTATATCTCAAAATTAAAGAAAATCTCTGCTTTAAAACAAGAACTTAAAAAAAAAACCCTAAGAACCTGTCATTCAGAGTAAGAACATTTGAGCAATAAAAGTTTGATAAACACCAGTACAAGTTCTTTTTGCTATTTTAAAACTTTTTATGATGAGGAATTTTTAAAATATATGAAAGAGATAATGCTATAATAAATCTCCATGTATCCTTCACCCAACTTCAAAGATTATCAACTTTTGACCAGTCTTGTTTCATCTGTACTCCATCCACTTCTCTCCTCCCTGTACCACGATGTCATTTCATCTGTGTAAATATGACAGTATATATCTCTAAAAGATAAGAGCTATTTTAAAAAAAACGTCACCATAGTACCATATCACACCTGAAAAATTAACAGTAATTCCTTAATATCAGACTATCCAGCTAGTGTTCAGTTTTCTTATTTTGTCACATATAATTGCGTTTGGTTAGTTCAAATAAGAATCCAAACAAGGCTCAAATATTGCATTTAGGTGATTGTCTCTTCAGTGTCTTTTAACCTATAGGTTCTCTCTCCACCCTCCTTTTTTTCCCCCTCTCAATTTGTTTTGCTTTGGAAACTGGATCTTTTATCCTGTACTGTTTCTGTATTCTGGATTTTTGCTGTTTATATCTATGTGTTATCATATAGCATGTTCCTCTACCCCATCTAGTTTCTATTACTGTAGTTAGATTGGAGGTTAGATCAGATCTGAGTCTGTTTTTTGGCAGGAATACTTCATTTGGTGTTTTATGCTTTTATCAGAAGCCTATAGTATCTGGTTGTCTCTCTTTTAATAATGTTAAGATTGATCAGTGTATGCAGATATTGTTGACCCTACCCAGTGGTATGCTGGTAAATATTTAACAACCAGCTTGGGGCAGGTTTGAAGGGAGGACCCTGATTTGTAGCATCTCCCTGATTTATACCAATTTCCATAGTATAAATATTTCTCCTGTAGCTGGTTTTAAGCTACTAACACATCAGCTGGTCTGCAAAATTCCTGAATATGTAGCAGTTGGCCCTTGTGGGTCAGTCAAGCCAGTACCAGCACACTGCAGGCTTATCCTCCATTCAGCTTTTCAGTACTCAACCAGCTTTTCACTGAGGGATTAGCACTTACTGATAATCGCAGTCTAGATCCATTATTTCATCAGAGTTATAAACTGGTGATATTCAAATTACACTCCTAATTATAGGAGTATTAATTAGAATAGTCCCACAAAGAAAACATTTGCCTCATCTATTTGGTACCGAGATATAGAGTTCATACAGGAAAGGCAAGATAAGTCTTCATTCTTCCTCCACCTTTCCTGTTCTAAACCAGTTTTCAAAGTAATGAGTTACTTCTCTAGCTTCTGCCAAAGGTAACTAAATGAGTCTTCTAGTATCATTATTAATTCATAGTTAAAAATATATATATATTTGATATGTTTCAATCCATTGCATTTATTCTTTTTGATGCTCAGTTGTTTGACTAGTGGGAGCCTCTCCAAGTTGGCCACTAAGTCCTTTGATACAATCCCTGTAGTCCTTGTTAGTTTTCTTGCTTTCTGGTAGAAGATGTTTCAAGTTCTTTTGCATTTCTTACTCAAGAACTGGAATCACCTATTTCTCTAAAGAGCACTGGTTTCTTGTAGTGATAAGTTTTATTTTGAGACCAAAATCTGGGCACTAGCCCAGCTAGCTCATTGTTGTTGAGTTCATTATTATTTTTAGGGCTTTTCAGTAAACAGAGGGAAATACAGATTTCTGTTTTTTAAAAGAGAGAATACATTGTAATACATGCTGATATTTCCAGTTCAAATCTAGAATTACAGGGTTTAAAAGAAGTTTTATTTAAAGTGCTTATAGGAAGAATCAAAAGTAAATGAAAAAAATATTGCTTATTCCGAGGTAACTGACAAGTTATTGGAAACTTAATCTTGGAACATTGTACGTATTTGTACATGAGGGTTGCTTCTCTGCTGTGCTTATAACTAGGACTCTGCTGGAAGAAGTAAGAGTGTTCACCACGTATTTTCTGCTCGAGAGGACATTCACCTCAGGTTTGATCCTCTGGCATCATTTATTCTCCTTACTGACCATTGTACTGTGGTGAGTAAATTCAACTAAGTGTTATGTGTGTTTTTAATTTGGTAGGTCCAAAGTCATAAATAATATAATAATCATGTGATGAGAAAGTGGAACCTTATAAAATTAAAAGTTTAGTTGCTTGTCTAGAAGAATACAGTGATTTTGAAGTGGAGGCATGGACATATAGTACCTGTTTTGGGACCTAGTTCTACCTAGTGCCATAAAACAAGGATAACTAAGGGAATTATAGGGACTGTGCTAAATTGGATTGGGATCTTTCAAAAATAATATTTCTTCCTACATAAATAATACATGCTTAATATAGAACACTTGGAAAATTTAGAAATAAAGTACAATCAGCTCCACATCATTCTTTTATCACACTAGCCATTATAGCCATTGTATTTCTCATTATGATACTCTCTATTTATTTTTCTCTTATTTACATTAAGATATGAGTTTTTAATATAAAATGGTAATATACTTTTCATTCTCTTTTTTCTGTCTGATTTTTTCCACTGAGGAATTTGACTGTTTTCTCACATCACATTTATTTTATAAATGATGCTTATTGGCTGCATTATATTATCATAGATACATCTTAATTTATTTTACTATTTCCCTTTTGTTGGACATTTGTTTCCAATTTTTCCCTCTACTATAAAAATACTGCTTATAACTAAGTTTTTGCACATACTAGTTTTTTTTCTTAAACTTTTTATTTTATATTGGAGTATAGTTGACAATGTTGTGATAGTTTCAAGTATACAGCAAAGTGATTCAGTTATACATATGCATGTATCTATCCTTTTTCAAATTCTTTTCCCATTTAGGTTGTTACATAATATTGAGCAGAGTTCCCTGTGCTATATAGTAGAGGTCCTTTTTGGTTATCCATTTTATTTTATTTCTTTTAATATTTATTTATTTATTTAATTTATTTATTTGGTTGCACTGGGACTTAGTTGCAGCAGGTGGCCTCCTTAGTTATGGCTCGTCGGCTCCTTAGTTGTGGCATGTGAACTCTTAGTTGCAGCATTGCATGTGGGATCTAGTTCCCTGACCAGGGATTGAACCCTGGCCCCCTGCATTGGGAGCGTGGAGTCTTAACCACTGCGCCACCAGGGAAGTCCCTGGTTATCCATTTTAAATATAGCAGTGTGTACATGTCAATTGCAAACTCTCTAACTATCCCTTCCCCCCACCCTTTGCCCCTGGTTTGTTTTCTAAGTCTGTGAGTCGTACATATTAGTTTTTTTGGAAATTTCTGGAAATGAATTGTTGGATCAAATAGTGGACACATTATTCTATATACTTCATTTATTATATAATTACCCAAATTTTTAAATTATTTATTATATTCATTGTTTTTGGTCTGTCCCTCCTCATTAAAATATAAGCCCCATGAGGGCAGAGATCTTTGTCTTTTTGATATGCCTAACACAAGTAGGCCCTCAAATAAATATTTCTTGAATGAATAAATGGTTTTTTTTTTTTTAATATACACTGTCAAACTGTCTTTCAGAGAAGCTCTGGCAATTTACACTTTATTTTCCTCAGATCTCCCTATCCTGGGCATTGACATAAAATATGCTACAATGTTCAGAAGAAAATTTAAACCCCCTTTAATTTCATCTTCCAGAGATACCTTAGTATATATCCTCACATACTTAAAATGTGAATTCCTTATTATTTTAATTTACTTTTATTACTTGTGTGATTGAACTTTTAAAAAATATGACTAATGGGCATTTGCATCTCATTTTTACAAATCTTTTTGTGTCATTTATTTTTCTTTTGGGAATTTTTAATGGTCACCTAGATCAGGCTTTGGAAACTTTGGTGTACTTATGAATCACCTGGGAATGTTAATAAGAGGCAGATTCTGATTAGTAGGGCTGAGATGGGGCCTGAGATTCTGCATTCCCAACAGGCTGAAGGTGATTCCAATGATGATCTGGGACCCATACTTTGAGAAACAAGAACCTAGATAAAATGTCTCTTTACTGTGAATTAATCTCCAAGTGAGTGACTTCTTGATAGAGAAAGCATAAGGAAATGCAGTCTCTGTTCACTCAGCCTGCAGTGTACTGTGTACTGTTGTGTTTTTTTCACTCCTATACAACTTTAAATAAAACAGTACAAATTATACTTATCCTAGTACAGTGAAAGTAGACTATTTTAATTTGATCACTTTATATAAGTGTATGAAATCACTTAGTTTCAACATTGGTCCAGGTATCATATCCAAATCTTGAAAGAATAATGCTGAGGCAACTTACAATTATCTTTTTTGGTGGGTCAGATGTTCAGTTCTCTTTGACTGTATATTTTTCTCATATAGTCATTTCTGCTAATGATGTCATTTCCATTTTTGTTAATTAGGCCATTTAATAAAACTGAAGCTGTATCCATGTATGTACGTCACATGAATATCTATTTCTCTGCAGGCCCGGGTCCTTTTTGTGATGATTGTGCTGATCCAGCTCATCATTCTTATTACTTTTCGTTATCGAGCATATCCAGAGCATAAAGGTTAGTCACCATGGTTCCTTAATCTTAGAAGACTTTACTTTAGTGTATCCCATAATGTCCTCACTATTACCAAGTGATAAATATCAATGCAAATTATCTTTGCCTGAGCTCTGTGAGGTGCATACTTCAAGCTACCATGCTCACCTCAAACCCTCTTTTCCATACCATTTTCTCCAGCCATTCTAGGTCATAATGAGCGCTTGCTTCTCTGAATCCCAACAGTCCTTCCTGAGGATTAATTCTGTATTTAACTAGCCGATGACCTTGTTTTACATTACCACTTCAAATGTATATACATTTTCTCTTCAATCAGACTGTAATTTCCTCAATATAGGAGCTCTTGTTTTCTACTTCTTTTCTCTTTTCCACGGCACCCAGTTTGTGCATTACAGACAATAAATACTTGTTGAATTAAATGTTCATTATCCCTTCTTGGCTTGGATGAAGTCCCTGGGATCAGGAACTGATTGTGGGGCAAGTGAGTACTGTAGTAAAGGTTAAACAGTAAAATGATGAACTGAATAGGTAGTATACATATCCTACTGAATGTTTGTCTGCTTATATATATATTTTTAAATTCTATGAAAAAGTTCAAGAAGCATTATTGCACACATATATTTTCTTACCCACAGTATAAATAAATAAATATTTGAGGGAGGCCCCAGCTTCATGTGGGGATACCAGTATTTTTGTATAGTTGTTTAAAATTTACAACATATTTTTACCTACATTATCTCACTTAATCCTTACAACAATCCTGTGAGGTAGGTATTATTGTCCCCATTTTAAAGATTAGAAGACTAAGGACTGCAGGGGTTATGTAGGCTGTCCAATGTCTCATAGCTAATAAGAGACTGACCCCAGGTTAGTTTTTTTCTTTAAACAACACTTATCAACTTTGACTACACCTTAGAATCTCCTGGGGAACTTTTTAACATTTCAGTGTCTACACAACACCCTCAATGTTTACATAGAATCTCTGGGGGTAGGACCTAAGCATCAGTATTTTTTAAAGCACCCCAGATGATTCCAATGTGCAGTCAGGGCTGAGAAGCACGGCTCTGTCTAAAGCAGTATTTTCAGTCCTGCTGCCTAGAATCAGCTGGGTTGCTGTCCCAGCTCCCCTCTTCCCCAGGCCAATTAAGTCAGAATCTCTGGAGGGTGAGACCTGGGCATGAGTATTTACTAAAAGTTCCCTCAGGTTATTCTAATGTGTAGCCAAAGTAGAGAATCATTGCTTAAAGTTTAAAGCAAAGCTGCCTCTAAGGCTAAAGAATGATGTATTTATAATAAATAATAATTACTATAGGTGGATATGTAGATTAATACTTTGAGAGGTACCAGACTAGAACAAGAAAGAAGCTGAGAGATGAATGAGTAGCAAGTATGAAACACACAAAGTAAGAAAGGCCATGCGTTATCAGGCTTTGTCTGAAATTAACTGTCAGGCTGAACAGTGTTATGAGTATAAAATGAATATGCTGGCCTATTAGGGAAGACGTGCTATTTAACTTACATCAGGCTGTCTTTCACTGGAGCCAGTCCTTTAAACCTTTAAATAGTTCACCTCTAGCATTGCTCAGTGTGTACTGAGCTTGCCATCATAGTCTTCTGCTAACCAGTGTATGATCGGCTGCAGATGAGTGAAATGGCTGGCTGGGGTTGAGGAACTGTGATGCTTTAGTCTGTGGCTGCAGAATGAAGCCCTTATGCTTGGGCTTTCTGGCATTGTATTGTGTGTGTGTGTTTGCCGCACCACACAGCTTGTGGGATCTTAGTTTTCTGACCAGGGAATGAACCTGGGCCCTCGTCAGTGATAGTGCAGAGTCCTAACCACTGGACCACCAGGGAATTCCCTTTAAGAGATGCTAATTTGGAGTTTTGCGGATCCCTTTCAGTTGGAGTAAGAGGATAGCTGTGAGTTAAGAGCTGTATCATATATGGGAAAGGAATATTTGGACAGATACTCATAGTTAAGATTAAATTTTTTTCTTTTTTTTTTTTTTTTTGCGGTACGCGGGCCTCTCACTGTTGTGGCCTCTCCCATTGCGGAGCACAGGCTCCGGACGCGCAGGCTCAGCGGTCATGGCTCACGGGCGCAGCCGCTCCGCGGCATGTGGGATCTTCCCGGACTGGGGCACGAACCTGTGTCCCCTGCATCGGCAGGTGGACTCTCAACCACTGCGCCACCAGGGAAGCCCAAGATTAAATTTTGATATTTGTTTGATATGCCTTTGATATATATAGTATATATAGTACTATATATATATAGTTTTTAGAAAATTTTATTGGAGTATAGTTGATTTACAATATTGTGTTAGTTTCAGGTGTACAGCAAAGTGATTCAGTTATACATATATGTATATTCATTCTTTCTCAGATTCTTTTCTCATATAGGTTTTACAGAATATTGAGTAGAGTTCCTTGTGCTATACAGTAGGCCCTTGTTGGTTATCTGTCTTATATATAGTAGTGTGTGTATGTTAATCCCAAACTCCTGATTTATCCCTCACCCCCACGTTTCCCCTTTGGTAACCATAAATTTGTTTTCAATATCTGTAAGTCTGTTTCTGTTTTGTAAATAAGTTCATTTGTATCATTTTTTAAAAATTAGATTGCACATGTGAGTGATAACATATGATATTTGTCTTTTTCTGTCTGAATTACTTCACTTAGTATGATAATCTCTAGGTCCATCCATGTTGCTGCAAACGGTATTATTTCGTTCTTTTTTATGGCTGAGTAATATTCCATTATATATGTACCACATCTTTATCCATTCCTCTGTCAGTGGACGTTTAGGTTGCTTCTATGTCTTGGCCATTGTGAATGGTGCTGCAATGAACATTGTGGTGGCCTTTGATATATTTTGATGCAACTTTTGGAAGTTTGTACATTTGGATACTAAATCTCATGGAAAACAGGGATTTGATCATCCTTTGAGCACAGAGTATATGTGTGTTTGTGTGTGTGTGTCACAACTACACCATTGCTTTGCCTTCCTACCCTCTGTAATTCTAAGTGAGTTGGTTTATCAGAATTCCTGCCAACTTCTGAATTTAAAGTGGTATCATCCATATAACAAATGATTTGCTGAAAATGTAGTAGATGCCCATGGAAGTCGTCTAGAAAATATTATAAAAAACTTGAACTTTGCATGTGTTCACTGGATTTTTCAAATTTATTCTGTTTAGGACCTCCAGGATTTGTAAATTTGACCTCATTTTCCCTTCATGTCTTGAGCAAAATAAGCATCTTCTACTATTCTATGTTGTTGCTGACACTCTATACAGTGCTGGGTAAGTCAATTAGGAAACCTGAGATAGTGGAGAATTCTGCTGAAGAATATACTGAGAATTTTAACAGTAGTCATTTAGGTTCTTGAGAGCATAATGACCAGCACACCACTCTTTCATAGGTCATTTCCTGTGACATGATCTTGGGAAATAAAGTTCTTTCCTAACTTAAAGGACATTTAGTCAACACCAAGTTAACTTAAGGGTGCTGAGAGGACCATGACAATTAGTATTTGTGTACAAACCTAATAGAAGATAGAAGTTCAGCTTCAATGCCATCTCCTCAGAGCAGCCTTCTTTGACCACCTTAAAGCTTTATCCTCTATTTCACCATACTTTTTATTTCCTTCATTACTTTATCAGAATTTATGATTATCTTCTGTATATATCATCTCTCCCCTCATTAGAATATCCATTGATGTCCTGTCTATCTTGTTCCCCTCTATGCCCAGCATTAAGCACAATGCCTAGTATGTAGTTGAGTGACTATTTACTACCATGTGACTCCTAAAAACTCAGCTCAAAAAAGAGAGAAACTGAGATGAGCAGTGAGTTCAGGCATTTGAGCTCTTGTCTTATATTTATTATACCCAATACTGACAAAATCACTTAGTCACTTATGGAAGCAGAAAGCACTGTTCTTTCAAGATTTAAAGCTTTTTACTAATGTTCCTTACTAAGAGTCATTTAGGAGTAGATTAGACTATTTGTTGCTTAGTCTATGTTTTCTACTTTTAGTCCATCTTTGGACTTTTCTTTCCTCATTAGTAACTCCCACCAGAGAACAGAAAGTAGTTAAAGAAATAATATGACCCTTTACAATTCTGTATAACAAGCTATGCCAGATTCCCCTTTTGAGATTGGTTTTCTTGTTAGAAGATAGGTTGAAGCTGTTTTACACACTAGTCTTCCACTAGGAGGCAAAGCAGGTGATTTGGTTCCTGGCTGTAAAGGAAAACATTAGAAGGGGAGAAGTTGTTTCATTTTTAAAGGTTGAAACTTAAAGGGGAAACACTTTTTAAAACTAATATGTATCTAATGGAGTATATATAATATATATCTGAGAAAATTACCTATGACTTTTTAAAGTTGAACTCTACTCTTTTTTTTTTTTTTTTAATATTTATTTATTTGGCTGCACCGGGTCTTAGTTGCAGCACTTGGGATCTTCGTTGTGGCATGTGGGATCTTTTAGTTGTGGCATGCAGGATCTAGTTCCCTGACCAGGGATTGAACCCGGGTCCCCTGCATTGGGAGCATGGAGTCTTAACCACTGGACCACCAGGGAAGTCCCAGTTGAAATCTACCCTTACCAGCAAATGATGGTATTACATTTTGAGAAGGGAAATCCGACTGTCCCTTAATCACTCTTGACAATATAGTAGTTCTAGAAGCCTGAACATTGAGAAGGGGCAGTAAATAATAATACGGGGTAGAGAAAAGTCATTCTGGCATTGCAGATGAAAAATTAAAATAAAGAAGTGGGTTAAACTTTGTACATGTTAACCCTGAATATGTAGTTGATGTACAAAGTAATGACTGTGGGTCAGCCAGAAAAGGTTAAAACACATTCATTAATATTTATAAGAAAGAAGTGTGTTTTAGAATGATTAAAGTGGTTGAAGTCTTATTGCTTAAAGGAGTAAATCTCAGTTATCTGGAAAATTAACTGTGGTATCTATGGAGTACCTTTTTGCTTCTTAAAGGAAATGTTAATGCTTTATATTAAGGTTACTACTGTAATAGAAACTTCTAAAATTTGTGAATGTACTCCTATCTGTTTCTGGAATCTATTCCAGGTATAGCACGTACTCAGGCAATTTTATAATCTAGAGAAATATGGAGCAAAGGAGCAAATAATTGGTTAGCTAGGATATTGAGTGCAACACAGAGATTAGCAAAGAAGAAAAGCTATACAAATACATGCTTATAGATGACTAGTCTCATATTTTTTCATTATTTCTGTAAATGCATGTCATGATGTATGTAATCAGTCATAGTTATTTAACTTCCTTTCTTGTTCATTGCCTCTTTCAGGACCATGGTTTGTTGGTGAAATCACTAAAGGCAAATTGGGTTGCTGCTTTTCCTTTGGGATCTTTGTTGATGGACATTTCCTACAAGGCAGTGTAACGTTTATAGTTGGAATTCTCCAGGTAAGAAGTCAAAAACACAATTTAAGAACATCTTGGCCTTGTTGGGCTAATTGCATAATAGTTATGAATTAAATCCCAAATCCCAAATTTATCACCATAGATCATGTTTTCTAATTTACTGGCAGGGCAGTCTTTAGTATCTGGTGTTTTGTTTGCTTTTAGAGTGCTTCCTAAGCTCTTTGTTCCACCACTCTTGTAAACATCTAAAATACATTTTTGGCAGGAAGTTTTATAAGAGGTGAAAGAGCTTTTTGTTTTTGTTGTTTGTTTCACTGTGCTTTTTCATCGATAAACAGTGAAAGAAGAGACTTATGGTAGAATAAATGAGACTTCTGGGTAAAACAAAATTGGTTATGATAATGAAGAAGGAAATTGTTTCAGAGGGAGGAAAAGAAAAATAGACACACAAGAAAAGTGGGTCAGTTACCCAGTGGAAGCTTTCTAGTGATGTCCTAGCAATACACTTGTTTATGAAACACTGATATGTTAGGTTTACATTTGGATTGACATTCCTTTAGAACAAACACCAATAAAAAACCCAGACCTATAGCAAATTTCTATAAATGGGTTTGAAAACTATTTACCTAACAATTTTTCTCTTATACTCATCTGATGGGACTAATGAATCAAAATCTGAGGTGATGATCTAGAGTTGTATAAGAGATCCAAAAACATTGTTTGAAATGAGTTCACAGCCTCATAAGAGGGCAGTAAAACATGATCAGCAGGATTAGAGACAGACAAGTAGGGAAGATCTTTGCCTAGTGAACACTGACCACAGACCAGAATATTCTCTGTTTAGCAGCATTTTATATGTGACTAGATCTGGGTCTAGTTCAGTTTTCTATTATGTAGATGGAGGCTGTCTCTCAGGAGCACTCTTATTCCAAGTAAAACCTGACCCTTACCAAAAGGTGGGCTTATAGTCATATTTTAATAAATAGTACACTAAGAATGGATTTTATGTATCATCAGGCCCATGGCCCCTAAATCTATAATATCTCTGACCTAGACCTCTTCTCTGCACCTCAGGTGCCTATATATCCAACCGCCATTTTGCATCTTCCTTAGATATCTAACAGGAATCTCAACTTAATATACCTCTAACAGGACCTTTAATTTCTATCCCTGAACCTGTTCCTCCCCTAGTTCTTTCCAATTTCAATAAATTATCCAGGATGTATCTTCTCCAGGGTGTATCTTCAATTTTTCTCCTTCCCTTATACTTTATATCTAGTTCATCAGCAAGTAGTACTGTATTTGATCTACCTCCAATACATGTGCTGAATCCACCACTATTACTGTTACCACCACCTTTGTCTAAATAATAATTATTTCTTGCCTGGACTACTGCAGTAACCCCCTAACTGGTTTCCCACTGCTGCTCTTGCCTCCCTATTGTCAGTTTGCCACAGAGGATGCACTGTGGTCCTTTTAAAATCTTAATCAGCTCACTCACTTCTCAGCTTAAAACCCTTTAAGCAAATCAGTGACGTGATCTGGGTCATGCTGACTGCTCCAGTTTCCACCTTGCTTACCATGTTCCAGCTAACCTCTCCCACCTCTGGGCTTTTCATTTGTTTCTTCTGCCTGGAATGCACTTCCTTCCACTGACTCATTTCTGTCCTTCAGGCCTCAGAGGGCCCATCTCCCAGTTACCTCCTGTGACCCAGTTATTTTCTTCATTGAATTCATCACAATCTATAGTTATCTTCCCCCTCCTTTTTTTTTTTTTCTTTTTGGTTTCTCTTCTCTCTACTAGAATGTAAGCTCTATGATGCATCTTTTCCAACTTGGTCACCCATGTGTGTATCCCTTGTCTAGAGCCTTGCACAGTACCTGCCACATAATGGGTGTTCAATAATTATTTGGTGAATGAGTGACTCATATAGTAGTTAAACTTGGATTATTACTTAAATCTTCTAATTTATATTGCAGTATTCATTATGCCACTTCACATAAAAATGCAGGGAGAAGAAAAAATACTGATACCCAAGTCCCCCCCACTCTGCCAAAAATAAAAAACAAAAAACAGAGTCCTGTACCTATGTGTGTGTGTCTGTACACCCACATATTCAGTTCATTTCTACCTTAAACATTATTTGAGGGCTTCAACATAAATGAAATGACACTTGCCTTTAAGATGAACAAAAGGATACAGGAAAATAAACAACTAACTACAAGTCAACTATTGTGAGTGTTATAAGCAAGTGTGATTGAAGCATAAAGAATCAGTTAACCCCCAAGAGGGAAAGCAACATATTTTTAAGAGCCACCAATAATATGTTAGTGAGACCTGACCCTTCCAGGGCTTGCTAATAAGCTAATGGTCCTGTTCGCTCTTTCCAGCTGGTGTTTTTTAACATCCCCTTGATGGTTTACCTGTGTTGGAGCTTGCTACAGCGGTGCTTTGGTCACAGCTTCAGGTCTCATCTCCATCAAGGAAAATACTTGAAAATTGTACCTGTTCACCTACTTATGTTACTACTGTACATCTGGCAGATTTATTCCTGCTACTTTCTTCATATGACATATGGTACTCTAGCTTTATTATTCTCCCCTCTGCGGACCTGGTTGACACTGGTGACGCCTGTTCTCATTCGTTGTGTGTGGACACTGAACTCTGCCGAGCTTGGAACCTTCATAGTGCAGTTAAAAAGCCACCTGAGCTCCTGAAGGCCATGTCTCATCATCCACCTGTGTTGCCCAGGCCTCTACCCCAGCAGCAGACGGAAGGCCAATATTGGTGGGCAAGCCTTGGACGTTCCTTGGACGCCTGGGAGTTGAGGGGATTATCCACTACTGATTCCTGCAGAATGGACTGCAGAAAATTCTCTAAATAATGCCATGATTCCTTCCTTCCCCAAGAAGGCAAAGGGTTGATTTACTTTTGTGAAGAGAAAGCCCTAATCTAGGAGATCCACAGGCCAGGGGCTGGTGGGTATGGGAGTATCTGCGGCCCACCCAGTGTGTTTTTTACGTTACCTCATGTAAAGTACCTAGCACAGTGTCTGGAACTCAGCAGCCTATAAGGGCGCCACTTTAGGAGCAGGGAACCAGTGCAAACTTGGGCCTGACCCTGACTACCCTTGATTAGTTCCGAGCCCTCTTTTCCAGCAGGGTTATGGGCTGTCTGCTTCCTCAGTCGGGGGTGTTTTCGAGTAATTAAATATCAATAAATGAATGATCATAACTCGGTCTGGGACTTGCCTGTGTCGCCGTGGCGGGGCAGGGCGGGGCGAGAGGAGGTGTAGCCGCGCATTGGAGCGCGGAAGGAGGCGCGGCTGGGCCTCTGGGCAGGGGCGGGGCGGGGCGGGTTGTTGCCGGAAGCGAATCCGCGGCCCGGAAGTGGGGCCGTCACGGCAGTGCGGCTCCCGCAGCGGCTTAGTCCGTGGACTCCTCGCGTCCTGCTGAGATGGCGAGCGCAGCTGCACCTGCAGCCGCAGACTCCACCCTGCCTCCGGCTTTGGAGCAGCTCCGGCACCTAGCAGGGGAGCTGCGGTTCCTCCTTCCTGGAGTGCGGGGTGAGCTGACGTAGTGGGGACGGGCGACGGCCGGGGCGGGCTTGGGTGGGAAGGGGCGAGGCCGTGGCGGCGGTGGGGTCCGGGCGGAGGAGGTGGGGTCTGGAAGTGACTCCGCTTACCTGTGCTCTTTACTTTGCGGCCGCCCGGCCCGCACGCCGCGCCCACTAGTCGGCGAAGCCCGGGAGACCACCAAGGAGTTTGATCGGGAAACCTTTTGGAGGAGACTCCGTGAGTGCCTCTCCTGTTTCAGGCTGCCATCTCTCATCTCTTGCAGCGTCCCTACCCCTTTCTTTCCTGCTTTCCCCCGCCCCATCCTGTCTGTGGGGATACCTCGCCTTACCCATCCTCAGCACCTCTGAGATTGAGATAGAAAACACTGATTTGGGGTTGTTTTTTTGAGACGTCTTAGCCGGCAAGGGTGGAGAGGGAACGCGTTATCTTCAAAGTCCATGCAGCCGCTGGAGCCTTATCCTTTTGGCACTAACATATTGGCTCCCGCCGCCTCCTCTATCACCTCCCAGGTGAGGCAGCTATGGCAGTGTCAAGGGCAGCCACGACTCTGACCGAAGTCTTCTCTCGACTTCCACTGCCGTCACCACAGGTGGGCTTCACTTTCCTACAGTTCTTGTGATGCCTTGTTATTCCTTAGGAATCCTCTCATTTTCTTTCCACGTTTTACATTCAAAGCAGGGGATTTAATTTCCTCATCTGTAAAGTAAGATGGTGGTTCTCACATTACAGGATTGTTCTGAAGATCAAATTGCCAAATGCAGTAGCTGTCATGGGTTGGGCAACTCTTCTAAATATTGGTTCATTCTGAAGTTCATCCTGGTTATTTCCCTTCTGATAATTTTTTTTAAAAAGCACTTGCTATTTGCTAGGTGTTTTCACATACATGATCCCCATCTGACAGATGGTAAGCAGGCTCAGACGCTCAGGTTAAGGTGGATAAGTAGTGGAGCTAGGATTTAAATTAGGTTCTATCTAATGTCTAAGCTACACCTTTTTTGTTATATTACATAATACTCTTTTACATTGAATTATTTTTTACATTAGTAATAATGTAGACAGTATAAAATTCAAAAGATATCAAAGTTAAATGTGCTAAAAAGTTTATATCTCCTGCCCCTTGTTCCTTTTGTATTATTCCATATACATGCTATGCATATACACACTTACGTATATATACCTGCTTCTTTTTACACAAATGATAGGATACCATAAACACTTTTCTGGACCTTTTTAAAAAAAACTAACAACATAGCTTGCAAATTGATTTTTGGGAGCATATATAAAGTTGCTCAGTTTTTTGTAATGGCAGCATGGTATTCAACAGAGTGGACATAACCATAATTTATCTAACCAGTACTGTGTGGACATTTAAGTTGTTTCCAGTTTGTAACTATTATATTATAAACAGTACTGTGGTAGATTGCCTAATACAGTCTTTTTGTATATCTATATAATCGGTAAAAATTCCCAGAAGTGGAATTGCTAGAACAAAGAATTTGTGCTTTATTATAAAACTTTATTATAAAATACTTGAAAGTAAATGTTGTTGGCTGTGGCCAGGTATGCTCTATGCTCAGTTTTTCTAGAGCTAGGTATACTTAATTTGGGAGTAAGTTTGTTTTAAAATGACATATTCATTGCCTTATTTTATTTTCATAGTCAATACTTTCATTCTCTTTCTCAATTATATATCTAGATGTTTTGAAATGAAAAAATCTTCTCTTGCTGCACCTACAGTAGTAAACTCTCTCCACTTACATACCTCAGAGATCTGAGATGAGGAAACAAGAGAATTTTATGAAAGTACTTTAAAAGTTTGTTGAAGAAAGTCAATCTTTATTTCAAAGGGAGTAGTAATGTTACCTTATTTTTCTTATGTGCTGACTCCTTTCTTCCAAATACACTTAGGACTTGTGGCTAAAATTCACAGCTAGTAAGATACCATGAGGAGCAAGAATAGAACTATTTTTCTGTACATGCTCAGGACAGTGGTTTTTTACTCATTGATGAAAAATTAGAATATGGTTTTATTTGAATTATATATATTTGAATCACAATTGCTTTCTTAGGATCTCAGCACATTAGTTCTATTAAAGAATGTTTGGGGTTTTTATTGTTTTGTTTTATTTTAATTCCAGTTCTTATGGCTTGGTATTTTTATGAAATTATATGTTTGAATGTTGAAACAATGTCAAATTGGCATAAAAGTTTCTAAGTGCTCTCAGTCATTGTATTTATCCATCCCAGACTGGTAACAGACCATTTATGGACTGGCACCAATCTGTGGACCACATTTTGCATAATGCTGGCTTAGAATTGAGCAGAGAAGTGAGGACAAAGAAGGTAAGAGAAAGCCAGTGACTGTTTCGAAGAAAAATAGTCAACATTGAGCATTGTAGAGTCCATGCTAATTACTTTTAGATATACTGAGATTCTGTTAGAAAGAGACAGAGACACACACAGAGGCAGAGAGACAGACAACTGGTTAATGGCCTAAGATAGAGTTGGCAAACTTTTTCTGTAAAGGGCCAGATAGTATACATTTTAGGCTTTGCAGACCTCAACTCTGCCCCTGTAGTGTGAACACAACTGTAGACAATATGTAAACCAAGAGTGTTGGGACTTCCCTGGTGGTGCAGTGGTTAAGAATCCGCCTACCAATGCAGGTTCGAGCCCTGGTCCGGGAAGATCCCACATGCCACGGAGCAACTAAGCCCGTGCGCCACAACTACTGAGCCTGCGAACCTAGAGCCCATGCTCCGCAACAAGAGAAGCCACCGCAATGAGAAGCCCACTCACCACAATGAAGAGTAGCCCCCACTCGCCACAACTAGAGAAAACCCGCACGCAGCAATGAAGACCCAATGTAGCCAAAAAAAAAAAAAGTGTGGCTGTGTCCCAGTAACACTTTATTTACAAAACCTGGCATTGGGCCTGATTGGGCCCTTGGGCCCTAGTTTGCCAACTCCTGGTCTAAGGTATGGTGAATACCTCAAAACAGATCACAAATATCTTGGGATATAGAGTATCAGGAATAAGTTTTTCCTGCTGTTTCTTCATGTCTTAATCAGTTGTCTGCTCAGTATCTGGTATCCAGCTAACTCCTCTCTGGTATGTTATGAGAATAGCACAGGGCCTAACACATAATAAGACTTCAGAAAATGTTTGATGATGCTGTACAGATGTCTGCTCTCTTCCACAGTAGATGGGTTGACCACATTGATCTAATCCATTTCCTTTTTTCTTTCTGAAATTGGCTTATCACCTCATAGGAAACCCAGAAGTTCTCTGAACAAGTCCATGCTTCCATCAAGGCAATTATTGCAGTATACTATTCGCTTCCCAAGGATCAGGGTAAGCCACTCCCTACACGTAAGCATTCGGTTTATGGAATAGATCTTTGCTACTATGACAGCTTCTATCCTGAAATTTTTACCTTTTCCTCATTTTGAGCATGTAATGTAACTTTCTCCCATAAAGTGCAGTCAAAGGTAGTTATGTAATATATGTGACCTCCATAAGTAAGCCTTTGTGCTAAGGTTCAGATGCTGTGTTCCCATCTCCCCTGCCTTGCCTCTTTTTTTTTTTTAATAAATTTATTTTATTTATTTATTTTTGGCTGCATTGGGTCTTTGTTGCTGAGCGTGGGCTTTCTCTACCTGCAGTGAGCGGGGGCCACTCCTCGTTACGGTGCACGGGCTTCTCATTGCAGTGGCTTCTCTTTTTGTGAAGCACAGGCTCTAGGCATGCGGGCTTCAGTAGTTGTGGCTCACGGGCTCTAGAGCATAGGTTCAGTAGTTGTGGCACGTGGGCTTAGTTGCTCCGCGGCACGTGGGATCTTCCCGGACCAGGGTTCGAACCTGTGTCCCCTGCGCTGGCAGGCAGATTCTTAACCACTGTGCCACCAGGGAAGCCCTTGCTTGACTCTTAACATTTTTAATTCTCCCTGGCTCCTCCCTCTCTCTAACATTATAACTGCCACAGATGCTGGTTGGATATCAGCCCCATCCCCAGGCCCAGGCAGTCCCCAGGCTCCTCCACCCATATTACATCACATGCTGTTCCTGAGCTCCCTTATAGGTTAAGTGGCCTCCAGCCCTGCTTGTATATTCATGCCTTGATTATAATCATGCTATAATTATAAATGAGTACATGTCTCATGGATCTTCAGGGCTACTCATGTGGTTTAAACTTAAAGTGTTTTATCCACAGTTGTCAAGAAGCCACTGGTTTTTTTAAATTTATTTTTGGTGACGACCAGGCTGCTTAGTCTTTGGGTTTGGCTACAGGAATCACCCTGCGAAAGCTGGTACGGAGTGCCACTCTGGACATCGTGGATGGCATGGCTCAGCTTGTGGAAGTGCTTTATATCACTCCAACTCAGAGGTAGTGACACCACAGTTGGGGTTATTGGTTAATGGGGTTCCTTGCTTCTGGGAGGGAGGAAAAACTCATTTTAACAGCAAAGTTACTGATAACTGAGAATAATGACCAGCAGGAAGGACCTTTTAGGAAACAGGAACCTAGGTTATTGATACATCCTTATTCCTTTCTGCAGCCCTGAGAACCTTATTTCCTACAACAGTGTCTGGGAGGCGTGCCAGCAGGTGCCTCGGATCCCAAGAGGTGGGTGAGAGTGCAAAGTGGACATCGACTCTGATGGCCAAAACAGATAGACCTCTCATATCTAGCTGCCGTTTTTGTAGTATATATGTATTTTTACTTAGATAAAGAGCTTAGTGAAATAGATCTGGTTTATCACCAACATGAAAAGACAGGTATTAATACTTTTTGCCAGTCTTTTTAGTTCTCATAACTTCTAAATTCAAACACTCTCTGGCTGTGGCTCTGTCTCTTGTTGAAAGACATGGTTTCCTCTTCTGGTCCTGCCCCAGGGGCAGTATTTTGAGGACACTGAAGCAGTTATGAGGTAGAGCCTGCTAGGCCAAAAGCAGTGGTCATCCAAGAGGACCATGATGAGAAACATCATATGACCGTTTTATTTCTTCCTGTGGTGAATGACAAAAAGCTTTTCAGCCCCTGTCTGAGTACCCAGAGGATGTATGTGAGAAGAATTTTACATTAAACTGCTGCCCTTGTTGACTGTCCTCGGCACTCCTTTCAAATGCTTTTTGCAGTCTGCTTTTTGCAGACTTAAGAGAATTGTTGGGTTTCTTCTCTAATTGTAGTACTTCCAATTCTTCACTCATAGATAACAAAGCTGCAGCCCTTTCAGTGCTGACAAAGAGTGTGGATCTTGTGAAGGATGCACATGAGGAAATGGAGCAGGTGAGGGGACCTCTGTCTTTGATGGTCATCAGAAGGCAACTCTGTGTCTAGATGAAGATTGGTTATAAAGAGAGAAGATGTGCTGAGCGTCGACCAAATAGGTCCCATCCTCACTCCTGTCCTCCATCTCCTATCTCCCACCCCGTGCTGGTGTGTGATTTAGTACCGTTCCCCTCTGTTCCACTGCTGCACTAGGAGAGTCAGAAGAGGGTTTATGAAGTAATTCAACTCTGTAGCCATTAGGGAAGTAGCAGGCTAAAGTTTGGGGACAACTCGGACATGATGCTGAAAGTACAACACCTTTTTATTTTTTTGGCATTCACATGTATCATGGTGTGCCTTAGGCTGTGGAAGAATGTGACCCTTACTATGGCCTCTTGAGTGACATTGAGGAGGACAACTCTGACAACCACGGTGATGAGGAGGATATATTGGGATGTCCAAGCAATCGGGACTCATATTGGTCAGAGGAAGATCAGGAGCTCATAATCCCGTGCCTTGCACTGGTGAGAGCATCCAAAGCCTGCCTGAAGAAAATCCGGCTCTCAGTGGCAGAGAATGGGAAGAAGGATCAGGTGGCTCAGTTGGATGACATTGTGGACATTTCTGATGAGATCAGCCCTAGGTAAGCGTGATCTCCACTCAAAACCTCTGAGCAGCAGCATTCTGATGTCAACTTGTGCCGTCAACCCAAGGTTTTTCCCCACCTTTTCATTTTGAAAATTTTCAAACCTACAGGAAGGTTGAAAAAGTATTGCAGTGAGTACCTATACCTCCATCTAGATTCACCTATTGTTCACAATTTTTTCTCTATTGGTTTATTTCTCTATAATTAGAGGTAGCTTTTTAAAAATTGAAGTAGATGTGCCATTTTTATCCCTGAACCATTTGAGAGTAAGTTGCAGACTTTAATGACATTTCACCCCTAAATATTTCAGTGTGTATCTCCTAAGAACAAACATTCTTACTCTTAGTATTACATTTAAGAAATTTATAATAACGTTATCTAATATTCAGATTTCCCCAGTTGTCTCTACAATGTCTTTATAGCTTTTTTTTTTAAATTCAGGGTTCTGTCAAGGTGTCATACCACATTTGGTTGTCTTCTCTTTGGTGTCTTGCAACTACAACAGTCCCTGTCCTTTTTAGCTTCTTTTGACATTGACTATTTTTTTTAATGTATTTTTTTAACATTGACATTTTTAAAGAATCCGGGTCAGTTGCCATGTAGAATATCCAACAATCTGGATTTATGTGATTGTTTTCTCATAATTATATTCAGGTTAAACACTTTTTGGCAAGAATATCACATAGTTGAGTGTTTTGTGCTTTTCATTGTATCATATCATATTGGGGAGGCACATGGTGTTAGTTTGTCCCATTATTGGTGGTATAGTAATAACTTGATTGCTTGGTTAAAGTGGTGCCCACTTTAGTGGCATTCAGGGATGAACCCTGCCTGTGTTAGTTATTAAATTTATGGTTTCAGATCCTCACATTTTTAACTAAATTAATTATGTCCCATCCTACTGGTCAAGGGAGGTTTTCCCCCCAGCTTCCTAGTGAAACAGGGTATGTATGTATTCCATAAATACCAGTTGAATTGGTTATTTATTGGTTGCCCAATTTAAGGAACTGATACACATTTCTGGGAGTCATTTTTTCACTAGTCACATCCTTACTTGTGTACTGGAAACCACCTAGCTGAGCTTTCTTCCTTCTTTGTTAATGGTTATTTTTGCTTTCTCCCCTTAAGTGTGGATGATTTGGCTCTGAGCATATACCCACCCGTGTGCCATCCGACTGTGCGAATCAATGTAAGTACCGGCTTTGAGGGAATAGCTACAGACCTAATTGGTAGAATTTCAGTAATCACTAGTATTTCCTTTAAGCTATAGGGAATATGTTTATTTGTTACACTTGGATGCAAGTACAACAGTAATGTCACAATGTGTTTGTGCTTGATCTTTATCAAGCTGAATTTGAATTCTAATAGCCACGAGCTCTGGTAGTACTCTCTTCCATAACCACTTGGGTAATCATTTAGAAAAACCCAAAGACTGTGGAAAATCCTGCTTTGAAAAGAAAGTCTTAATTACTACAGTGTTTTAGGATTCTTTCAACCTGAAGTCACAAGTTTCTAATTTCCTATATAGGCCAAAATAGGTGTTTCAGAAACATACTCTGTTTTAATATCAACACATTGTGTAATTTAACCACAAGGGTTAAGCTCTTTATAAAAATCTGTTTTTATTGTATTCTTTCAAGTCCTGGGTCCTGTGCTAGAGTTCTATTCTCTTATTTTTATAAACTTCAAGTTCTTATGTCTCATTTTATTGGAAAGAGAAGCAAAACTGCCAGTGGCTTATATTTTACCATCAGATGTATCAATCCTAATAATATTTGGTAAATTAGATAGTGGAAATTAGAGTTATCAAATGTATCTTCACAATGTGCAAACACCTTGGAGTACAATAGGATCCTTTCGGGCATTAACTTTTTTTTTTTCCACATACACTTTTTTAAAAGTTGACTTCGTAAGAAATAAACATCTTTAGCAATATGCCTTGTCAGTTACCCCAAATAAAATTTTAAGGAATGCACAGTGTATTGGAAGTATACATACATCCTCATGTTATCTTGTTATTGGTATTCCTAAAATTCTGTAAGTAAATTAAAAAAAAAAAAATCCAGGGGCTTCCCTGATGGTGCAGTGGTTAAGAATCCACCTGCCGGAAGTCGGAGGAAGATGGCGGAAGAGTAAGACGTGGAGATCACCTTCTTCCCCACAGATACACCAGAAATACATCTACACGTGGAACAACTCCTACAGAACACCTACTGAATGCTGGCAGAAGACCTCAGACCTCCCAAAAGGCAAGAAACACCCCACGTACCTGGGTAGGGCAAAAGAAAAAAGAATAAACAGAGACAAAAGAATAGGGATGGGACCTGCACCAGTGGGAGGGAGCCGTGAAGGAGGAAAGGTTTCCACACACTAGAAGCCCCTTCGCGGATGGAGACTGCAGGTGGCAGAGGCGGGGAGCTTCGGAGCCACGGAGGAGAGCGCAGCAACAGGGGTGCGGAGGGCGAAGCAGAGAGATTCCCGCACAGGGGATCGGTGCCGACCGGCACTCACCAGCCTGAGAGGCTTCTCTGCTCACCTGCCAGGGCAGGCGGGGCTGGGAGCTGAGGCTCGGGCTTTGGTCAGATCTCAGGGAGAGGAGTGGGGGCGTGAGCACAGCCTGAAGGGGTCAGTGCACCACGGCTGGCCAGGAGGGAGTCTGGGGAAAACTCTGGACCTGCCGAAGAGGCAAGAGACTTTTTCTTCCCTCTTTGTTTCCTGGTGCGCGAGGAGAGGGGATTACCAGCGCTGCTTAAAGGAGCTCCAGAGACAGGTGAGAGCCGCGGCTATCAGCGGGGACCCCAAAGACGGGCATGAGATGCTAAGGCTGCTGCTGCCGCCACCAAGAAGCCTGTGTGTGAGCACAGGTCACTCTCCACACCTCCCTTCCAGGGAGCCTGTGCAGCCCGCCACTGCCAGGGTGCCGGGATCCAGGGACAACTTCCCCAGGAGAACGTACGGTGCGCCTCAGGCTGGTGCAACGTCACGCCGGCCTCTGCCACCTCAGGGTCGCCCCGCATCCGTACCTCTCCCTCCCCCCGGCCTGAGTGAGCCGGAGCCCCCGAATCAGCGGCTCCTTTACCCCTGTCCTGTCTGAGCAAAGAACAGACGCCCTCCAGGGACCTACACGCAGAGGCGGGGCCAAATCCAAAGCTGAGCCCCAGGAGCTGTGCGAACAAAGAAGAGAAAGGGAAATCTCTCCCAGCAGCCTCAGGAGCAGCGGATTAAATCTCCGCAATCAACTCGATGTACCCTGCATCTGTGGAATACATGAATAGACTACGAATCATCCCAAATTGAGGAGGTGGACTTTGAGAGCAAGATTTATTATTTTTTCCCCTTTTCCTCTTTTTGCGAGTGTGTATGTGTATACTCCTATGTGAGATTTTGTCTGTATAGCTTTGCTTTCACCATTTGTCCTAGGGTTCTATCCGTCCATTTTTTTGTTGTTTGTATTGTTACTTTTTTAAAAAATTTTTTTCTTAATTATTTTTTATTTTAATTATTTTATTTTATCTTTATTTTATTTTACCGTCTTTCTTTCTTTCTTTCTTTTCTTTTCTTTTCTTTTCTCTTCTTTCTTACTTTTTCTCCCTTTTATTCTGAGCCATGTAGATGACAGGCTCTTGGTGCTTCAGCCAGGAGTCAGTGCTGTGCCTCCGAGGTGGGAGAGCCAATTTCAGGACACTGGTCCACAAGAGACCTCCCAGCTCCACATAATATCAAACGGCAAAAATCTCCCAGAGATCTCCATCTCAACACCAGCACCCAGCTTCACTCAACGACCAGCAAGCTACAGTGCTGGACACCCTATGCCAAACAACTAGCAAACAGGAACACAACCCCACCCATTAGCAGAGAGTCTGCCTAAAATCATAATAAGTCCACAGACACCCCAAAACACACCACCAGACATGGACCTGCCCACCAGAAAGGCAAGATCTAGCCTCATCCACCAGAACACAGGCAGTAGTCCCCTCCACCAGGAAGCACACACAAGCCACTGAACCAACTTTAGCCACTGGGGACAGACACCAAAAACAATGGGAACTATGAACCTGCAGCCTGCAGAAAGGAGACCCCAAACACAGTAAGATAAGCAAAATAAGAAGACAGAAAAACACACCACAGATGAAGGAGCAAGATAAAAACCCACCAGACCTAACAAATGAAGAGGAAATAGGCAATCTACCTGAAAAAGAATTCAGAATAATGATAGTAAAAATGATCCACAATCTTGGAAATAGAATAGAGAAAATGCAAGAAACATTCAACAAGGACCTACAAGAAGTAAAGATGAAACAAGCAACGATGAACAACACAATAAATGAAATGAAAAATACTCTAGATGGGATCAATAGCAGAATAACTGAGGCAGAAGAACGGATAAGTGACCTGGAAGATAAAATAGTGGAAATAACTACTGCAGAGCAGAATAAAGAAAAAAGAATGAAAAGAACTGAGAACAGTCTCAGAGACCTCTGGGACAACATTAAACGCACCAACATTCGAATTATAGGGGTTCCAGAAGAAGAAGAGAAAAAGAAAGGGACTGAGAAAATATTTGAAGAGATTATAGTTGAAAACTTCCCTAATATGGGAAAGGAAATAGTTAATCAAGTCCAGGAATCACAGAGAGTCCCATACAGGATAAATCCAAGGAGAAATACGCCAAGACACATATTAATCAAACTGTCAAAAATTAAATACAAAGAAAACATATTAAAAGCAGTAAGGGAAAATAAATAACACACAAGGGAATCCCCATAAGGTTAACAGCTGATCTTTCAGCAGAAACTCTGCAAGCCAGAAGGGACTGGCAGGAAATATTTAAAGTGATGAAGGAGAAAAACCTGCAACCAAGATTACTCTACCCAGCAAGGATCTCATTCAGATTTGATGGAGAAATTAAAACCTTTACAAACAAGCAAAAGCTGAGAGAGTTCAGCACCACCAAACCAGCTTTACAACAAATGCTAAAGGAACTTCTCTATGCAAGAAACACAAGAGAAGGAAAAGACCTACAATAACGAACCCAAAACAATTAAGAAAATGGGAATAGGAACATACATATCGATAATTACCTTAAATGTAAATGGACTAAATGCTCCCACCAAAAGACACAGATTGGCTAAATGGATACAAAAACAAGACCATATATATGCTGTCTACAAGAGACTCACTTCAGACCTAGAGACATATACAGACAAAGTAAGGGGATGGAAAAAGATATTCCATGCAAATGGAAACCAAAAGAAAGCTGAAGTAGCAATTCTCGTATCAGACAAAATAGACTTTAAAGCAAAGACTATTATAAGAGAGAAAGAAGAACAGTACATAATGATCAAGGGATTGATCCAAGAAGATATAACAATTGTAAATATTTATGCACCCAACATAGGAGCACCTCAATACATAAGGCAAATATTAACAGCCATAAAAGGGGAAATTGACAGTAACACATTCATAGTAGGGGACTTTAACACCCCACTTTCACCAATGGACAGATCATCCAAAATGAAAGTAAATAAGGAAACACAAGCTTTAAATGATACATTAAACAAGATGGACTTAATTGATATTTATAGGACACTCCATCCAAAAACAACAGAATACACGTTTTTCTCAAGTGCTCATGGAACGTTCTCCAGAATAGATAATATCTTGGGTCACAAATCAACCCTTGGTAAATTTAAGAAAATTGAAACTGTATCAAGTATCTTTTCTGACCACAATGCCATGAGACTAGATATCAATTACAGGAAAAGAACTGTAAAAAATACAAACACATGGAGACTAAACAATACACTGCTTAATAATGAAGTGATCACTGGAGATATCAAAGAGGAAAGCAAAAAATACCTAGAAACAAATGACAATGGAGACACGACAACCCAAAACCTATGGGATGCAGCAAAAGCAGTTCAAAGAGGGAAGTTTATAGCAATACAATCCTACCTTAAGAAACAGGAAACATCTCGAATAAACAACCTAACCTTGCACCTAAAGCAATTAGAGAAAGAAGAATAAAAACCCCCCAAAGTTAGCAGAAGGAAAGAAATCATAAAGATCAGATCAGAAATAAATGAAAAAGAAATGAAGGAAACGAAGCAAAGATCAATAAAACTAAAAGCTGGTTCTTTGAGAACATAAACAAAATTGATAAACCATTAGCCAGACTCATCAAGAAAAAAAGGGAGAAGACTCAAATCAATAGCGTTAGAAATGAAAAAGGAAAAGTAACATATGACACTGCAGAAATACAAAAGATCATGAGAGATTACTACAAGCAACTCTATGCCAATAAAATGGACAACCTGGAAGAAATGGACAAATTCTTAGAAATGCACAACCTGCCAAGACTGAATCAGGAAGAAATAGAAAATATGAACAGGCCAATCACAAGCACTGAAATTGCAACTGTGATTAAAAATCTTCAACAAACAAAAGCCCAGGACCAGATGGCTTCACAGGCGAATTCTATCAAACATTTAGAGAAGAGCTAACACCTATCCTTCTCAAACTCTTCCAAAATATAGCAGAGGGAGGAACACTCCCAAACTCTTTCTAGGAGGCCACCATCACCCTGATACCAAAACCAGACAAGGATGTCACAAAGAAAGAAAACTACAGGCCAGTGTCACTGATGAACATAGATGCAAGAATCCTCAACAAAATACTAGCAACCAGAATCCAACAGCACATTAAAAGGATCATAGACCATTATAAACTGAGGTTTATCCTAGGAATGCAAGTATTCTTCAATATACGCAAATCATTCAACGTGATACACCATATTAACAAATTGAAGGATAAAATCCATATGATCATCTCAATAGATGCAGAGAAAGCTTTCGACAAAATTCAACACCCATTTATGATAAAAACCCTGCAGAAAGTAGGCATAGAGGGAACTTTCCTCAACATAGTAAAGGCCATATATGACAGACCCACAGCCAACATCGTCCTCAGTGGTGAAAAACTGAAACCATTTCCACTAAGATCAGGAACAAGACAAGGTTGCCCACTCTCACCACTCTTATTCAACATAGTTTTGGAATCAGAGAAGAAAAGGAAATAAAAGGAATCCAAATCGAATCCAAATCAAAAAAGAAGTAAAGCATGTCACTGTTTGCAGATGACATGATTCTATACATAGAGAATCCTAAAGATGCTACCAGAAAACTACTAGAGCTAATCAATGAATTTGGTAAAGTAGCAGGATACAAAATTAGTGCACAGAAATCTCTGGCATTCCTATACACTAATGATGAAAAACCTGAAAGTGAAATCAAGAAAACACTACCATTTACCATTGCAACAAAAAGAATAAAATATCTATGAATAAACCTACCTAAGAAGACAAAAAACCTGTATGCAGAAAATTATAAAACACGGATAAAAGAAATTAAAGATGATACAAACAGATGGCGAGATATACCATGTTCTTGGATTGGAAGAATCAACATTGTGAAAATGACTCTACTACCCAAAGCAATCTACAGATTCAATGCAATCCCTATCAAACTACCACTGGCATTTTTCACGGAACTAGAACAAAAAATTTCACAATTTGTATGGAAACACAAAAGACCCCGAATAGCCAAAGCAATCTTGACAACGAAAAACGAGCTGGAGGAATCAGGCTCCCTGACTTCAGGGTATACTACAAAGCTACAGTAATCAAGACAGTATGGTACTGGCACAAAAACAGAAATATAGTTCAGTGGAACAGGATAGAAAGCCCAGAGATAAACCCACGCACATATGGTCACCTTATCTTTGATAAAGGAGGCAGGAATGTACAGTGGAGAAAGGACAGCCTCTTCAATAAGTGGTGCTGGGAAAACTGGACAGGTACATATAAAAGCATGAGATTAGAACAATCCCTAACACCATACACAAAAATAAGCTCAAGATGGATTAAAGACATAAATGTAAGGCCAGAAACTATCAAACTCTTAGAGGAAAACATAGGCAGAACACTCTATGACACAAATCACAGCAAGATCCTTTTTGACCCACCTCCTAGAGAAATGGAAATAAAAACAAAAATAAACAAATGGGACCTAATGAAACTTCAAAGCTTTTGCACAGCAAAGGAAGCCATAAACAAGACCAAAAGACAACCCTCAGAATGGGAGAAGATATTTGCAAATGAAGCAACTGACAAAGGATTAATCTCCAAAATTTACAAGCAGCTCATGCAGCTCAATAACAAAAAAAAAACCCAATCCAAAAATGGGCAGAAGACCTAAATAGACATTTCTCCAAAGAAGATATACAGTTTGCCAACAAACACATGAAACTGCTCAACATCACTAATTATCAGAGAAATGCAAATCAAAACTACAATGAGATATCATCTCACACCAGTCAGAATGGCCATCATCAAAAAATCTAGAAACAAATGCTGGAGAGGGTGTGGAGAAAAGGGAACGCTCTTGCACTGCTGGTGGGAATGTGAATTGGTACAGCCACTGTGGAGAACAGTATGGAGGTCCTTAAAAAACTACAAATAGGGGCTTTCCTGGTGGCGCAGTGGTTGAGAATCTTCCTGCTAATGCAGGGAACGTGGGTTCAAGCCCTGGTCTGGGAAGATCCGACATGTCACGGAGCAACTGGGCCCATGAGCCACAACTACTAAGCCTGCGCATCTGGAGCCTGTGCTCCGCAACAAGAGAGGCCACGATAGTGAGAGGCCCACGCATCGCGATGAAGAGTGGCCCCTGCTTACCACAATTAGAGAAAGCCCTCCCACAGAAACGAAGACCCAACACAGCAAAAATTAATTAATTAATTAATTTTAAAAACTACAAATAGAACTACCATATGACCCAGCAATCCCACTATTGGGCATATACCCTGAGAAAACCATAATTCAAAAAGAGTCATGTACCAAAATGTTCATTGCAGCTCTATTTACAATAGCCAGGAGATGGAAACAACCTAAGTGTCCATCGTCGAATGAATGGATAAAGAAGATGTGGCATATATATACAATGGAATATTACTCAGCCTTAAAAAGAAACGAAATTGAGGTATTTGTGTTGAGGTGGATGGACCTAGAGTCTGTCATACAGTGTGAAGTCAGAAAGAGAAAGACAAATACCATATGCTAACACATATATATGGAATCCAAGAAAAAAAAAATGTCATGAAGAACCTAGGGGTAAGACAGGAATAAAGACACAGACCTACTGCTAGAGAACGGACTTGATGATATGGGGAGGGGGGAGGGTAAGCTGTGACAAAGTGAGAGTGCAATGGTCATATATACATTACCAACCATAAAATAGATAGGTAGTGGGAAGCAGCCACATAGCACAGGGAAATCAGCTTGGTGCTTTGTGACCACCTGAAGCCCACGCACCTGGAGTCCATGCTCCACAACAAGAGAAGCCACTGCAGTGAGAAACCTGCGCACCACAGTGAAGAGTATCCCCTGCTCACCGCAACTAAAGAAAGCCTGTGCAGCAAGGAAGACCCAATGCAGACAAAAAAAAAAAAAAAAATCCAGTTGTTGCTGCTATTATATATCCTGAGCTATCAGCAATTGGGAGAAATTCAGGTTATATTCTTCCTTTTTCTGTTTTCTTTAATTAAAAAATATTTTAAATATAGAAAAACTTACAACGATGTTATAGCTGGCTTCCCTGGTGGTGCAGTGGTTAAGAATCCACCTGCGAATGCAGGGGACACGGGTTCAAGCCCTGGTCTGGGAACATCCCACATGCCGCAGAGCAACTAAGCCCGAGTGCCACAACTACTGAGCCTGCGCCCTAGAGCCTGTGAGCCACAACTACTGAGCTCACATGCCACAACTACTGAAGCCTGCGTGCCTAGAGCCCGTGCTCTACAACAAGAGAAGCCACTGCAATGAGAAGACTGCACACCACAATGAAGACTAGCCCCTGCTCACCTCAACTAGAGAAAGCCGGCGCAGCAACGGAAGACCCAATGCAGCCAAAAGTAAATAAATAAATAAGTTTATTTTTTAAAAAAAAGATGTTATACCAACAGTATTAATAAGATTTTGCTAAATAGAGAAGAATCCATGATCCCACCACCCTAATCTAATCAACATTTTTGTTTTTCCCTGTTTTCTCCAATGGATTTTTTATTACTTGAGTATTAAGTAATAATACTTAATGACTTTTTAACAATGACTTTTTATTACTTGAGTATTAAAATATTTTAGCTCTCCTTCCCCCCCACTCCCTATTTTTCCCTCCTTTCCTTTTTATGGTGGGGCTCAGGGTGAGTAACTTCTCTTGTTTTTTTCTAGTGTGCAAAACTTGTATCCGTTTTAAAGAAGGCACTTGAAATTACAAAGTGAGTATGAAGACTTATCCCCAAATAGCTTTTTGAGAATAAACCTATATAGCCATTCTCAACTCCCAAACCCCCATTTCGAGGAGTAGAAGGTGAGTGTAGTGTTTTCTTTCAACTTTACCTGTGGAGCAGCTGTATTTCTGCAGAGAAACTTGCCTTTTCTTACTGTAATTTTCCCTGTGCTCCCTTTTGAGGATAGGTTTTTCCTTGACAGTATGATAAATTTAACTTCTGGTTTTCCCATTCCATTTGCAGAGCAAGTCATGTGACCCCACAGCCAGAAGATAGTTGGATCCCTTTACTTATTAATGCTGTTGATCATTGCATGAACAGAATCAAGGAGCTCACTCAGCATGAAGTTGAATTATGAATTTTCAGGCTCATTTGTACTCGCCTCTCTCCCTTTCTGTCGCAGCCAAGCTCTGATGTCTGCTTTTAGAATGGGGCTAGGATACTTTCTGGATCGAAAGGGAGGTCCTATCTATACTTATCAAGAGACACTATTACCAAAGTTTGTTGATTAGGCCAAACTGGCAATTATTTATAAACCATATGAATATGATATGTTTTTCTGTGCCAGATATAAAAGATAACTATGAGTTTTTGTTCTTGAGTTGCCTCTCAGAGATTCCTGGGGAAGCTGCCTTATTCCCTATTTGCAATAACGTGTGTCGTTTCATTGTTAAAGATGTTGATAGTCTCAATAAAATGCTAACCTGCTAGTGGTTAAATGAGTACCTTTCCAAAGTCTTTTCGACCAGAAATATGTGGGTTGAGACTAACAACATTGCTTTTGTTTAGGTTTATAGGTCTAAAGATCTGATTCTGCTCAGAAATATATTTAGAAGAAAAAGACTTGACTTTTTTTAGAGCAGATGTCTCCAGAACCCCTCTTAGTACTTCAGCATGTTATAGAATATAATTATTCTTACCAGAAGGTTCTTCTGAATATTATTCCAGTTTACTCCATGCCTCTATTGGTATTGAGCTTGTGAAAATTAATAAAGGGGAACCTTCTTTAAAATGGAGTTGAGAGGCCAGAAAGGGTGGGGGGGGGCGGCTCTCATGCAGTACCACTCTAGGTCAATAACAGGAAGGACTGTCAGTTACAGACAGGAATGATATATATTGCCTCTCCTAGGAGAAACTGACTACCCCAGCTACTAAGCCAGTGAGAACCCCTCATCACCCTGAATTCTTGCTTTCCTCCATGGAATATTGTTCAGAACTCCAGCTTCCTCCTTTTTACTCCTTCATTTGTGGGACTTGCCTGTGGCTTTTACTATAGCCTGTTTGACCCGAATTGCAGCTCTTTGTTATTCCTGAATAAACCCATCTTGCTGGTAAAATAAGTGGCTGTTTTTTTAGGTTAACAAGCTCAGTTGTTAGGTTTGTTCACCTTATTGAACAGGGTTGTTTTCCTTATACATACTTGTATTGTTGTTCTCTATTTTGTATTATGTATCCCCAAATGTAAGTACAAAATTTTTATAAATCAAAAAATTTTAAATGTATAAGAGAGTTTATATAATATTAAGGGCCTCTTCAGTTAATCCTTTTGCAAAACCATCGCCAGTTAATTATATTTTTGCATCAGTCTGGAAAATCACATCTTGGAAAGCATGGTAAACCTGGAAGGTCATATCTTAGAGAGCAAGGTACACAGTGATGTATATTCTGGTGACCTGACTTAGGCCTTATGTATGTACTACAGGTCTCCACACTTCTATTGCTGGTCCTTTGTCTTGTATAGATGTACTTCATCACATCTGCCCTTCTGATGTCCCCATGGTCTCTTTAGGTATAATCAGCAACAGCAGCTATCCATTTTTTTAATTCCCACCACCCTTCTTTGTTATCTTCAGTAGTTTGTTGTATTTTTTAGATTCCACATATAAGTGATATCATACAGTATTTATAGTTCTCTGTCTGACTTATTTCACTTAGCATAGTACCCTCCAAGTCCAGCAGCCATTCTTTTGAGAGACTAGTGTGTACTTGGGGTCGAAATTCCTTGAGTCAAGAGTTTTATTTTATTTTATTTTTTTAAGAGTTTTAATTTACTTTTATAAAGTGCCATTCTGTACTTTTAAAAAGTGTTATAAGGAAAAGGAACTAAAATCAAACAGTATCAAAACAACAAAATATAAGCAAACAAAAAAACTTGTAACTTTGTACAAAAGGAGTCCAGTTCTTTTATCTTTCTTTATAGGTCCTATTTTCTTTTTCTTTTTTTTAATAGGTCCTATTTTCTTTATACTTAATAATTGTGTATTTCTCTACTGGACCAAATTTATGTTATTAACATCAGACTTAATTGTGGGATATTTAATATTTAATAATATTTAACTCTAATAAGGACTTATCTGTAGCTGAATCTAGAATATCATTCTGTGCTCAGGTCTCATGCTGTGTGTTTTATAACTTTCTTCAGTCATCTTTGGATCTTTAAGTTTAATGGTCAGGGATGGCACTGGTCAGTGTAATCTTAGGATTACCTAAAAATCATATTTTTAGCTAATATTGTCCCATTTCATTAGAAATACAAGAATGATTTAAATGTTAGGTTCTTTTCCTTTATAAATTAATGTATGAGTGAACAGTAAATGGTTATGAAGAACCCTGGACTCAAAAAATCTGAATTTACTTATCAGAGTACCTTTACAAAGGCTTCTTTTTATTCCTCAAGCCCAGTAGTTTCCGTTCTAAGACAGCTAGTCTTCATGGGTGCCTTGAGCTGGGGTGACAGAAATGAATGAATGTCTTTTCTATTGATTTCTGGGAATCTAGTTTTGTTCTTGGTCACTCTTCTGGTCAACCTGAACAGAGATCTACTTGTCTGATAAGCAGAGTTTCTCTTCCCAGCACATTCGGTTTTAGATTGTAGATTCAAGGGGTGGTTGGGGAGAGTGATGCTGGAGCTGGAAGTTTAAGCTGGAGTTTCAGGGGCTACCACAGTGATACTTCTGAAGTTGGTTAGGTTCTGGAACATGTTGCAGTCCATTTCCACAGTGAGCCTCTGGAGCCCCACCTGCATTGGTGTGAACTCGAGTTGGGTGCGCAAGGTGTTTCTGGACTGCACCGAACTTAATCTGAAATAAAGGAAAAGGCAGGTGCTAGTTCTATCCCAGGGTCATTGCTTTGCTGGTCCCAGTGACTCTGATCCTTACCTGCTTAAAGAAGTGGACTCTGAAGAAATAAACATCCAAGTACCTTGCTGTTAAAACAGGAGGTTTGAAGGGGATGGAAGGCAGGAGCCTCCTATGGTGAGCAGTTGTATGTTTGAGAAGAGAAACATCCTATTCTAAGGGCTTCCAAGTTACACCTGTTGTTTCGTTTATCACCTGCGACTTCAGTCTGGTCTCGTTCTTAGTATGTTTGGGAAGGCTGTTTTGGAACCCTCGTTGCTAACTGCAGTGGGTCCAGTGGGCATATTGAGATGTCAGTATGTCAACAGGTGGTGTTTTGCAGCCCTATTAGCAACCTTCTAGTCTGCCTGTGGACCTTCTTATGTTGACTGAGGGAATGGTGCAGATATTTTTGAGGAGCTTTGCCCCACAGTTGAGCTGGGAGAACACAGAAGTCTGGTTAAATGTTGGTAGTCCCTCTTCTCAACTTACGGGCAAGACTGACCCACTGAGTTTCTTGAGGTTGAGGCAGTGGCTCAAAAACAGACAACCTGTGAGGGACCTCATGGGTGGTAGGAGTAGGCATCGTGAACTCTAAACTGTATGTATGTATTCAGAAGATGCCGTGGACTTCATGAGAGAAGGAGCAATAATGAACGAAGATACAACATCTAAAACCAACAAGGCACTAATCTAGACTATACAGGGTTTGTGTATACACATACACACACACACACACACACACACACACACAAATCAACAAGGAAAAAAGGCAGGAACACCAAAAGAAAAGTGGGCAAAGTTAAAAACAAACTATACAGAGGAGGAAATGGAAAAGGCTAATAAACATATGAAGAGTTACAAATTAAAACAATAATGAGATATTACCTTATCCTGTTAGACTGGAAAAAAAGACAAAGCTGGGTATTGCCAAGAGTGGAGGAATCGTAGGAAGATAGAAACTGTCAAGTACTGCTGGAGGGAGTTGTAGACTCTTGCAGCCATTATGCAAGCCAATCTGATAGCACGTGGTCAAACCAGGTCATATCCTATGTCTCAGCTACTCCATTCCTGTCCATATTTCCCCCCACCTCCCACAGATTTTCAAGCGAGTATGTAAGGGGACGTATATCTGTAGTGTCTGAGAGTTGGAGGTGCTGTGGAGTGGCGTGGTAGGAAGTCGGGGGTGTACACGATGGAGTAATATGTAGCAGAAGCAATGGACTTGACATGTGGATGAATCGTAAAAACATAGTTCTGAGTGAAAAGAAAAAGAATTAGACGTAACACCATTTACGTAAGTTAAGAATACAGTACTCATGAAGCAACAGTACTCATACATACTAAAAAAGGTATATGAAGGGTGGTAGTGGGAATGGGGGTAGGGAATAGGAGTAAAAGAGAATGTAGAAATAAACAGAATTCTGTATTGTGTTGTCACTAGTAGAATGCAGCTCTCTCGCTTCACTGAGAGGCAGCCTACCCTCCCTGTGGCATTCCCTCCCACCCAGCCCTAACCCCCTCACCTGCATTCACCAGCAATACCCAGGCTCTCCCTGTGTGACCAGAGCCGTGGCCAGCGTCAGGTGCCCGAGAGGCACAGAGCCTCCTCCGTCACTCCTGCACCCACATTGGTGGCCCCAGGATGAGAGAGACCCTAATCCTTTAGTTCAACTCTGGCAGGTATTTCTGTCTCCATAGACAAAGCAAAAAGACAGTCATCGATCTTGGGTTCCTGCCTTTCTGACCAGTTGAGATGTTTTTGTGGGTTGAGAAGCTTGCGGTCTCTTACCTGTAGCTCTTCTCTCTGTGAATGAGTCCCCTTCCGAAGATGGAGATCACACAGCCCTTCATGGGAGCATCTAAGGAGTTATGGATGCTGACTGAGGCCGTAAGGGGCTGATGTTGCTCTGCTGTCTCTGGCATCTGTGGGAGATGCCAAGAGCACAGAGCTGCAGTCACTCCTTCCCCTCCTGGCCACCCTCCCTGAAGCCTCCTCAGTTACTCTCCTAGCTCTGCCATCCTCACCCAAACTCCACAGCTGACTTCTCTACCCCTCTACCTGCTCTTCCTGCATTTACTCTCACCCTTGACCCATCACTGACAACCTCTGATGGTGCCTTTCCCTCACTTAGAAACTTTGGAGGGTTTCCCATTGTCCTCAGAATCCAGCTTCGGTTGGCATTCAGAGCCCTTCCTGATCTGCTCCCAATCTACCTGCAGGCTCATCTGTTCCTCCCCTGACTGCAAGACATGCCAACCTCTTCGGGCACCTTTGGAGCCTCAATGCACCCCCAGGCTCCCCTCCTTTGGGCCTCTTTACTCAGCCTTCTCTCTGCAACGGCCTTCCCCCACCTCTGCACTGAAAGCTTACCCATTTTTCAAGGCCCAACACAAATGCCACATCCTCCATGAAGTCTTCCCCAAACCCACCAGCTGGAATTAATCCCCTTTACTTCACTTGTCCCAGAGCGACTTTGTACCTCTCCTAAAGCTCTGACATAAAAGACCACACGTTGTGTCTCCCTTGCCCAACTGTAATAACCTCTTCCAGAGCAGAGACCAGGTCACATTCGTTTTGTTCTGGGTAGACATGTGGAAAGAGTACTGGACCAGGAGCCCTAAGCCTCTAAAATGTCCTATTTTTATGATCGTGGGCATGATGCTCTCTGGGACTGTTTCCTCCTCTGAACAATGGGAACAATTCCACCTCCCAGGGCTTTTGTATTAAAAGAAGTAAAAGAGGTGAAAATACATTGGCACATGTACAAAGTGCTAAATAAACATAGGCTGTTATTATCTCTGTAAGTATGGAGGCAGCAACTGGGAAGACCCCAATTTTAGAAAACTTGACTTAATCTGAACTAAAGTTGGAAGATTTAAACTTTAATAGCATGTATAAGAAACCATCTCTTTCAAGAGAAGGAGCTCTCAACCCAGCATTTCCTGGTAGTTCTTCAGCACCGTCACCTGCTCTGAAGCTGGAGAGGCTCGGTGCCTTCTGAAACGGGGACCTGAGTAGCGGCAAACGCCAGTGATATGGGGAAGGACTGGTGCCTACCTCGATGGCAAGGTGTGGTCTGCAAATGGCGATGTCTTGCTGAGCAAAGCAGGTAGGGCTGGAGTGTGTTGCCATAGCGGTGAGTCTGAGGAAACTATTCTCTGGCGGGTTTTGTTTAAAATTGGAGAAGGACAGGAAGGTGGAGATTTTCTCAGCTGAAACATATGACAGGTGGAGTCAGCACCCAGGGGTGAGTGCATGCGCCCTGGAAACAACCAGTAGTTTCACACACAACGCAAAGGAGTCGGGACCTCACTGAAGCCAGAAAGATGCCTCATTCCTCACAGCAATTTCAGAATTGAACTCAGTCAAGAACCCACCCGTGACCGCCATCACTGCCGCCACTAACACTCTTGATGGACCACCTCCACAGGGCTGGGGAAAGGGCCCCTGTGAACTAGAACAAGTGAAGCTCTTAGAGCCTGTTTCCTTGTCTAATAACAATGCCTACCTGGAGGGACGGCTTGTGGTTCACGAGACAGTCATTAAGTGCTGGTCTCAGACCTGCCACCCAGCTGTGACTGAATATATGTATGCTTAGTCCCCTTCCCTTCTCTGCTTCTGCTCTTTCCCTTTTGCAGAGAAAATGAAGCCATCCTTCGTCCTTGAGGAAGCCTCTCGAGCTCATGTTCTCATTCGCAACCTACAGACATAGACATCTACCCCTGCTGTTAACCCCCCCGGAGGGTGAGGCATCCCCCCTGTCCAAGTCCAGTCCTTTGCTTTTCAAATCAGTGCCCCACCCTGACCCCACCACTGCTTAGCTGTGTAACTTCGGGCAAATTATTTAATTCTCTGTGTCTTGGTCTCCTCATCTGTAAAGTGGGATAATAATGGTTCCTGCCTCATAAGGTCGTTATGAAGATAAATGAGATGATGCATATAGAACATTTAACACCATGTTTGCCAAAAATAAGTGCTCGATAAATGTGAGCTATAATTATTCTAGTTGCCTCTCATTTCCCCAAGGATTGCACCATCAATTATAACCCATCTCTCCTGAGGTTTCCGTCCTTTTCTCTCTGCTGATTCTTCCTCAGCATGTAAGTGGATTCTGCTGTCTCTCATCTTAAAAGAAAACAAAGAACACCCTCCTCCCCAGTGTCCCTGGCTGACTACCACCAGGTCTCCCTTCTTTTTCCATCCATCCTTCCAGGAAGGACTGCACACCTTGTCTCACTTCCTCAACTCTCAATCTGTTTAAGCCCCAGGAACCTGGTCTTTGCCATTGCTTCTCTGTCAGACCACTCTGTCAGTGGACACTTTTCAGCCCTGACCTCTCATGGCCTCTCTGCTGACCTTGCTTCGTGCCCCCATCCTCTCTTTCACTTCTCAGTCTCTCACTCTGCTCTTTCCCTGACTGCCCCCTGCACCCCAACATGCTGGTGCTGCCTGGGTTTCCTCCTCACCCTCTCACAGTCCTCTCCCACTCCCCCCACCCCCAAACAGGCCTTTATCTTGAATACCAGGTTTAGGTTTCCAGCTGCCTACTGGCTGTCACAGCTTGGATGTCTTATGGGCTTTCAAATCCAACATGCCACAAACAGAACTCAAGATCTTTCTCCCCAAACCTGCTCTTCCCCATTTGCCCTATTCTGGAGGCTCACCCAAGCTGGAAGCACCATCTCCCCACATACACGAGTTCAATCTAGCCTACCTCTTCAATATGACTTCATTTGAAAAGTGCAGCTAGTTTAGTTTGTCCTTTATTTCTTGGCTTGATTATTACAAAACCTTCCAACCTCCAATCCAGTGGTTGTCGACATTGGATGTACATTAGAATCATATGGAAAGCTTTATAAAACAATCCCAGTGCCAGGCCACACCCCAAATCAATTATAACAGACTCTGACGGTGAGGCCCAAGCATCAGTATTTTTTAAATTCCCCAGGTGATTCAACGTGCAGCCAAGGTTGAGAACCACGACTCTAATACGACCCCTTCCATTCCATTCTGCCCATGAATTTCTGATCACATTGACTCCCCTGGTTAAAACCTCCCACCAGCTCCCCACTGCCCGGAGAACAAAACCCAAACTCCTCAGCAGGACCTACAAGCCCCTTCATGATCTGGCCTTGTCCAGCTCTCACACCACTCCCGCACTCCATCCCTCCCTCCCTTGGAAAGGGAACAGGGTGGAGGGACTGGAGGCAGGCGGACCCATCAGGAGGCTGCTGCAATCATGTAGACAAGGACTATTCCACTGAGTCTCTTGCCTGCACATTGGAATCACCCAAGGACTTAAAACTTTTTTTGATGTTTGGGCCAAACCATAGAGTTTCTGATTTAATTGGTGTGGGGTGCAGGCTGAGCATCAAACTTCCCCCAGGTGGTTCTGATATGCAGCAAAGTTGGAGAACAACTGCTCTAGTCCAGGGAATTTCAACCCTAGAATAACCCAGGGAGCTCTGAAAAAATACCAGTGCCTGGATCCCATCCCAACTCAATTAAATAAGTATCTGAAGGAGGAGGAAGAACCTGAGCATATGTCCCTTCTTCCTGGAATGCCCTTGACCCACTTTTTTTTTTTTTTTTTTTTTTTGCGGTACGCGGGCCTCTCACCGCTGTGGCATCTCCCGTTGCAGAGCACAGGCTCTGGACGCGCAGGCCCAGCGGCCATGGCTCACGGGCCCAGCCACTCTGCGGCATGTGGGATCTTCCTGGACCGGGGCACGAACCCACGTCCCCTGCATCGGCAGGCGGACTCTCAACCACTGCGCCACCAGGGAAGCCTGCCCTTGACTCACTTTACTGTCTGACACTGTCCTACTCAACCTTCAAGACCGAGGGCAGCCCGATTTACCTGGGGGCAGCCTGCTCCAGCCTGGGTAAGATTCTAACCTGCCATTGTACTCTGTTAACCTTATCAAACACTTCTTACACTGTCTGTTTGCTTATATAACTGCAATCAGAATTGTGGGGTTTTTTCCCTGTGTGAAGCTCAATAAATATGTGTTGAATGATAAAGAGAGAGAGAAAAAGAGAGAGAGAGAGAGGGCACACCAGGGGCTAGATGCTATCTCTTCAGATCTGCAGGGGGTGCTGTATGGCTGCTGCCTGCCCAGGGCGGGAGCTGGGTGTGTGGAGTGTCTGGGGAGGGGGGCCGTAGAGAGTTACCTGAGTTGGCCCTGAGTGTAAGGACAAGCTTCTTCGTCCAGAGCTTGGCAGCAAGGACACCATTGTAGTACACTGCCTGCAGCCCAACAGCCAGCTGCACCTCTTTATCATGGTCACTAGGGTTTAACAAGTTCACAGAGAACCGGGCGTCCCCTCCCAGGGCTAGGGAGCTGGGTGCTTCCAAGAAGAAATGTAAAGGATCATCAGTCTCGAGACTGGGAGGATGGATGCCATCGTCTTTCCCATGTTTCATTCTGTTTTCCTGGACCTTCTCCAGCACCTCTTTTTCTTGAAGAGATCCTGAAGAATGGAATAAACAAAGCAGACCTCTTACCCAGCAGCTGTAGACCCTTCTAATAGCAGCCCAGGATTAAGGTTCATTTCCCCGCTGCTGTTCAAATGCCAAAGCCACATGAGCTTTGCAAACCTCTAGGTCCATATTTAGCTAAAAAAAGATCTGTGTTAGACCCACCACAGATACAGTGTATCTCTTCCAAGCCACTCACGGGATCAAGTTCTTCAAGTGCTATGAATTTGCCCCTTGAACGGTGAGAGAGCTAGTTTTTGTACAAGTTGCAGGCACTTGAATCTTCCTAAGTGAAGAAGTTTGGACTTATTCCAAGGGCAATGGAGGCCATGGAATATTCTGGAACAGGAATATTCTGTAACATAATTATATTTGTGTCTTGTGAAGCTCATTCTGGAAACTGTAAGTTGAAAATAGAGTAATGATGGGGAGACTGGAGGCGGGGGTCTAGTTAGGAGGCTGCTGCAATACTTTAGACGAGAGATGATGAGGCCCTGGATGACCTACAGGCAATGGGGAAGGAGATGAGGAGATGGGTGTGAGAGTACAGTGGGGTGGTGATGGGGGAGACTCAAGGACAGTGCAGGGCTTCTTGTTTGGACAAATGGGTGGACACTGCAGTGGTGGGCTCCAAATCAGCTTGGGGGGGTGTTGAAGGAGAGCAGAAGAGAGAGAACATCTCTTGGCAGCTGGGCTTGGTATTAACTGTGCTGTTGTATAGCAGTGGTTCTTAACTGGGGGCAATTGTGCCCCCAGGGGACATCTGGAAATGTTGGGAGACATTTCTGGTTGTCACAACTGGTGGCAGTGGTTGAGGGGGAGCCGGCATCTAGTGGATAGAGGCCAGGAATGCTGCTGAATGTCCTATGGTGCACAGCCCTCCACAACGAAGTTAGCCAGTCCAGAATGTGAATAATGTCAAACAGGGCTGAGAAATCCTGTTTTATATGATGGGGAAAGGACCTCTCTTTGGCCTGCGTGTGTCTGGCCCATTCTTTTCCTCCTGTTGCTGTTTCAGGGCCCTCCTCTGCCCAGTACCTTCAGGATACTTGTAGTTCTGAGTGATGTCCTCACAGCGGTCACAGTCCACACCCTTGGTGCTGATGTTGTTGCCAACATACTTAGTGTTGGAGTCGGTCAGCTCCAGTGTGCCATCCTCATGGCACTTCCAGACCACACATAAGGCATTTATCGAGGCAAAAATGTCTGATACTGCAGGGGTCAGCCCCAGCGTCCCCTCCTTGACTGCTTTGACTGGGACCAGATCACAGGCCTCCAGGACTGAGGGAGAGAAAGGGAGAAAGGTCGGTGAGCGAGAGGAACCACGCCCAGACCTCAGCTTGGGTCAGAGCTCACAACAGCAGTCCCCATCCTATGCCCTATTGTGCCTCCCCTGGGATCAAGGTCAGAGGTGGGCACTAGGCAAGGTTTCTGAGAGGGCACTGCTGAGGTGAAACTCACTATTTAGCGACAACACTTTTGTCATGGCCTATGGCAGGAGCCCTCTCAGAAACTGGACAGGTAATACCCTCAGAGGTACAGAGTACACGGGAGTTCCTAAGCCAGCTTGACTACAGACATGATAGAGATAGGTTGCCTTTGCTGAGCACTTCCTATGTGCCAGGCTCTGTGACAGTTCTGTTCCTGGGAAAGGAAGAGCCATCCTTTTATAACTCCTGAAGATTCCTTTTCTGAGCTTGAGCCTATCCTGATATCCTCTTCATCCATATCCAGAACCCCGGAAGTCCCACTCTACAAGCTGTCTTAAGACCCTCTGCCCTTCCATGAGACTCAGCTCCCTCACCTGTTGCTCTGAGTGGGGCTAGTCTCCCTGAGACCTTGGGGCCAAGAACCCCGGAAGTCCCACTCTACAAGCTGTCTTAAGACCCTCTGCCCTTCCATGAGACTCAGCTCCCTCACCTGTTGCTCTGAGTGGGGCTAGTCTCCCTGAGACCTTGGAGCCTGCGGGCATCAGGTCAGCATTCTGCTGGTCACTATCATTCCTGGCGCTTCTCCTGTTTTAGGGGATGCAGACCCCCTTTGGACCACCTGCTACCCCTCTTTCCTCTCCAAAGGACTCCTTGTCCTCATGCAGCTCTGTGCAGCCCAGGGAAGTCCTGGGCCCATGCCCAGGCTTTACCTCCACCTCCATTAGGGGCACTTGGGTACAGAATCTGCCATCCGTCATAACCCTGGGGCAGAGCAGGCCGAGCCATCCAGCACTCCGTGGAAGTCTGGAAGATCCTGAAGGTAGCAAAGGAAGCAACTCAAATGGGGATAAAAAGAGTCCTGAAGTGGTCCTAGAAATGACAGAGCTGTTACTAGGGGAATAGGAGGATGCTGCATAAAAGTGGTTGCAACACTCCTGGGAAGGGGCATGCACTCCACAACTCACCCTGACCATCAGCATGCTGCTGTCAAGAGTCTTGAAGGCCTACTCTCAGCAGGGCCCCTTGGGGTTCCCATGGGTGACACCCCGCGGGCTTGGAGCCCTTCCAGGTCTGGGACCTCATCCCCTTCGGGCTTCTCACCAGATTCTGCCTCTGTGGCCTTCTCCATTCTGAAGCCCCTCCTCACTGTAGTACTCATCTACGAGCAGGCCCCCGCCAGTGCCCTGGGCTGAGGTGAACGTGGTAACGACGCGGGCAGGGATTCCCAGGCCTCGCAGCACTGCATGGAAGGGGGCAGGGGGTCAGGGCACCAGAGAGGCCTGGGATGTGGAGGGCAGGGTACATGGCTAGCGTTTTCAGGGTCTCCTCTGGACACCGGGCACTTTCACTATCTTAAATGCCAGGTGACATTGTGGAAAGAGAAGGGGCACAGGCACCAGAAAGTTAGAATTGACACCAGCCAGACCCAGGCCATATGAGGGCCCAGAAACGAGGAACAAACCAGTTACACAGCAGGCAGACTACACAGCGGAGGGAGGCTTACGGGATACACAGCAGGGCTTGCTTTCCTGGGGCAGGGCCAGGGGAAGCTTTGGGGAAAAGTGAGTTTGGGAGCAGAGCTTGCCAGATGGGCCCAAGTTTGCTGAAGGGGCAAAAGGAGCAGCAGCTGGTTGGGAGGAGTTGCTCGGGATAAGTAGCTGGTTTCTTGGCCAGAGGGAAGCAGAAGCAGTTATAACTGCACCGGAAGCAGTTATGGGTGTGATTGGAGGCCGGGAAGTGCTGCGGGTGGAGGAGGGGCAACCCAAGAAGCAGAGCAGACATTGCGCCATCGCCAAGGGGACGTTTGGATGCATCAGGCAAGGCTGCTCTGTACCTGTGCAAGCAACGGCGGCCAACACCCAGGCCTGACCATCATACACGGGCCTCCCCTGGCCCTTGACCCACTGCCGCAGGATGGGCGCGCTGCCCCGGCGCTTGTTCAGCAAGGCCTTTTCCTCGGTGGTCTGGATCTGAGGGGTGGGCAGGACACTCTTCTCCTTGAGGGCGTGCAGCTGTTTGGGGAAATGTGGATGGGCAAGGAGGGCTCATCACAGTTCTCCAAGGGGGCGTGAACAGACCACCTGCATGGCAATCACCTGGAACTTGTTAAACCTGCCTGTCCCTGGGCAGTGAAAGCACTGAGTCCTAACCACTGGACCGCCAGGGAATTCCTGGGAATCCTCCTTTTTAACAAGTCCTCCAGAAGCAGGGCTTCATGGACCATCGTGAAAAACAAAACTCAGGACACAAGAGCGGCAGGAGGGCTGCCCCTTGGCCTGCCTGGCTCCCATTCCTTGTAAGTGTTTGCACCTGGGGCCTCGAGGCCCACGCATCCCAAGCTTCCTCCCCCTCGCAGGCTGGCCCTGTCCCTCACCAGTTCTTCAGAGGCGTGGACGGAGCCACATGAGGAAATGCGGGACACGTTATTCCTGTGAGAGAACGTTTAAGGACAACAGGAAAGCACAAAGCTACCTTCATGGGAATAATTTAGAAATGAGAACAAATGCCTTTGACCACCTTAGCAGCAAACACTGGGTAAGATGGACGTGACCCCCTTCCTCCCAGGGACCTAAGCCCCCAGGTTGGGCTGGGGGTGGGGAGGAAGGGAGGGGCCAAGGAAATCCGGGCCAGTTTTAGTCCTTGCTGGCTTGTGTCCTGAGGGATGACACCTCCCTGTGCTTTTCTCTCCCCTGTGGATGCTACTGTCCTTCCCTCCTCACTCAGAACCTTCTTCAAGGACTGTCCCCCACACCCTGGGAGGAGGGGACCACTTGTGATTTGAAGATCGCCAGGGCCGTAGAGGTGGGGCAGCTCTGTCAGAGGGCTGCCGTCTCGTCACCTCCCCCTCCCGACCCTGTCCTCACTCACCAATGCACCCAAGACACGGGCCACATGCACGGGGTTGCCCCACTTCTCCACCCGCTTGTCCACGCTCAGTAAGTCCAGGCTGAGGTCGATGACATCCTCCTCGAACTATAAGGACCACACAGGGCCATGATGGTGGGTGTGCAGGTCAGGCATTCTTCCCACAAGTCAACCCCGTCCCCTCGTCCTTCTCCAGACTCAGGCTCCACTCCTTCCTGCCTTGCCCCCTCGGGAGTTCTGGCTTTTCCCTCTGCCCCCAGGGCTGCCTGGTCCCTGTGCCCGACACTCCAGCCCTTTGCCTCTTCTGTCGTCTGACTCCTGATAGCGTGAGCTCTTGAGCGCCAGGGCCGTGTCGAGTCCTCTCATTTCTATCGTTTTCTGTGTCATTTGCTCCCACTGCCCCTGACAGGGCAGTCCTGTGTGGGGGCAGATAAGACGGCAGCTCCTGCTCTTGAGGAGCCCGGGGTTAGGAGTGAGGGGGACATGTGGCTGCTTAGGCTACAGATCTCAGCAACATGGCCAGGGCTCTAGGAGAGATGCCCACCCAGAGAGCACAGTGGAGAGAGTCACTCTGCCTCTGGGGGCTGGGGAAGGCTTTCAGAGGGCCTTAAAAGATGGGTAGGAGTTTTCCAGGGGATAAGGGAGGGAAGGTATTCCTGGCTGAGGGAACATTCAGCCTGCACATTCAAGGGATGGCCAGGGGCTGGAGCATGGAGTGGCTCTTGGGGAAAGGAAAGCAGTGGCCCGGCTGTGAAGAGCCTTGCATGTCAAGCCTGGGGATTTGTGTTTTATCCTGTAGATGGTGGGAATTTAACAGAGGTTTGATTTGTGTCGTCTTTAGGAAGATAACTCTGGAAGCTGTGGAGGATGGTCTAGTGTGGCTCTGAGGGAGGAGAGGTACCACGGGGCTGAAACTGCATAAAGAAATGGCCTCATGACCAGGGGATTTTGGACCTGCTCAGTCTGTTTGACCTGAGTACTGAAGGTTATGGGACACTCACTGTCCCCGAGGCTTCCCCGGAGGCCCCTGTACCTGGCCAAAGTCCCAGGGCTCAGCCTGGATGCAGTCAGCTGTGCCCAGGAAGATGAGGCCGTTCTGGTTCAGCAAGTACTCCCTGCGTTGAGCTTCATTCGCCAGGAACACAGCATCCTCTGGAGAGAAGCAGGCAAGAATGAGGCTCTGGGGGATACTGGGCTTGCCCTCCACCTCCAGGCCTCTGCCCTCCATGCTCAGCTGGGATTCAGCTGCAGGCCTTCTCTTCAGCTCCAGGTCTGATGGGGACTGAGGAGGAACCCCCTCTTTTCACCCCACACTGGGATCCAGGCTCCTCTCTGGTGAGAGTGGGGAAGGGTGTCAGAGTCCCTGGGTCAGCCATGGTGGCCTTCATGGTCAGCCAGCCAACAGGAACAAGTCAACCTTAAAAGGCCTGCTGGTTCCCGAAGATACTTGCAGCCAGAGTGCCACTGAACCAAGAGAATTTGGCAACAGCCCAGGGAGCGTCCCAGGGGGCCTGTTATGTCTCTCTCACAAGTTCAACCAAAAAAAAAAAAGTGATTCCGAAAAACCAATCAAACGTGTTGACAGGTATGAGCAGAAGGGAATTTGAGCAGGTATGTGTAGAGCGGTAGCCAGAGCATTAGTTTCCACCCAGGGTGTCCAAGTGGGTCTGGGACTCCTATGGTCTCTCCCCGCTGCCTCTCCTGCTGTCTTCATCCGAGGGTTGGGCTGGGGATCATGAGGAGGGTGGGGGCTTTAAGGAGGCCATCATCCACTCTAGGAAGCTGGGAGCAGCAGAGGGACCTGCTCTGCTTGCCAAGTGTCTCCCTCTGCCTGGTGCTAGGGGTGAAGTGGGGGGTGGTAGACTAGTTCCTGGGGACTAGAAAGAGAAGAGGATTTCCAAACCATCCCCCAGGCATCCAACTGGGATGAGGGTACTCAAAGTGAAAGAAGGATGGCATATTAGAAATCAGGAATCCTTGAAAAACCTGGGACAGAAGATCACAGAACCATGGGCCCAAGGAGCCCTGGGCCCCTGCCCCTCCATCCTTAGTACTGTCTGTGAAGTCAGCTGGACATCACTTCTTTGGAAATCACTTTAAACCGAGGTGTTTGGCCCCAGGCCCTGCAGGCTCTGGGAAGTACATTTTCAGAGCATAGGTAGCAGCCCCTCCTCTTCTCTGCTTGGGTGTAGCCCCTCCCCCCTTTATAAAGTCCCTGCTTATGAATAGGATTCTTTCATTACAGGGTGCAAAATTTCCTTTTGAATCCAGGAGAGCCCCATCTCCAAGTATGCTAAGATGAGACTGAGTCCCAGATAACCTCTGAAAATCTCTTACCTCCCAGGTGAGCAGTGCCAACAACTCACTCCTGGCCAGACAGACCCTGCCCCCCTCCACGCCTCCCTCACCCCCATAGAGAGGCCTTCCCTACACAGGTCCCTACAAGTCAGGCATGGAGGCAAGAATCCTGGCACTGAGTCAAGACTGTGAGCTCCCTCTGAACCAAGCACTGTCCCAGAACTGTCTTTGCTGTGTCTTTGCTCTGGCCATCAGGGTCTAGCTCTGGATGTGGGCTCAAAGTCAGCGAGGCAGGTACACTAAACCCCCAGTTTTGGAGGGAATGGCTTGAGGGTCTTTCAGTGTACGGAGAGCCATGGGGCCTCTCCCAGCTGAAGGGGCCCTGAATCCACACTCACCCACATGGGGCAAGGGTACCTCAATGGACACTAGTTCTCATCCATTGTTCAACCTGCCAAACCCCTTGGAGCAGAAGCAAAGGGCCTGAACTGAGGAGAGACAGGGCCACCTGAAAGAGGGGATACTGCAGAACCCCAGCCTGGGCAAAAGAAGTGGAGATAGGGAGCTCACTGGGATTCAGGTGCCATATAGAAAGGGCATCAGGTACTGGGGTGCAGGAACCTGGTAAGATTTCTTCTACTTCCCCTTATTCCCAGCCCTGCCTCGTAATGAGGCCATGAAAGGAAAAGGCTTGTCTGGCGTAGCAGGGACAGGCAAGCAGGAGGAAGCTTTTCCTGTCCCCCAAACAACCGTTCAGGGAACACAAAGGTTTAAGGTGGGGGGTGGCAGATTCTAAAGGGAAGACAGATTCAGTCTTCAGAATGGGCAGGAAGAGGAAATGTTCTCTTAGCTCCCGTTTGGAGCACGTCAGCCATGTCTGATGACTTTTCTAGATGAAATAGTCCCGACAGCTAGAGCTGAGCTTTGCCAGAGGTTGCCACTGGAGGCCACCTGACCCCAGGAAGTCCACTCAGAGGCTGCTGAGCTAGGGAGGCTGGCTGTTTGATTTGTTGCTCCAGGCAGATATTGGGATAGGTCGGTGTGGAGAGAACCCAGCAGTCTGTAGTAAGGACAGAACTAACAAGTGGAGAAAAGCAGAGAGCTCAGAAAGGAAGATTTACTGTGAAGTTGAAGCTGCAGCTTTGGGCCCCCCACCAGTACAGACCCCTATAAGCCCAGGGAGGAGCCTTAGCAATTCACAATTCTGTGTTCTTTTTCTGAAAGAGGGTCCCCCAAATTATATAAACTTCAGGTCCCACAAAACCTGGATTCACCCTGGAGACAAACTATGGGAGCCCAGGGAGGGAACAGAGAAGCCCGTCCCTCAGGTCGCCTCTTTTCCTGAAGCGCTTTCCAGCTCTTGGCCCCTGTCCTGTTATAAAAGAGGGTAGTTCTCCTAGGGTCATCTCAGTGAGTCTCAGCTCCTGTGACCAAATAGCCTGAGCCAGCACCAGACAAGCCTCTGCTCTCAGTGGGAAGCCCTGGGCTGCTTCTTCCAAGATGACCCCAAGAGAGGACCCTTGGTCTGAGAGGCCATTCATCCGGAAGGCAGGCACCACAGGAGCTGAGTGCTAGTGCCGCCCTAGAGGGAGCTGGGTCCTGAGGCCTGGAGCAGTTGCACCCCAGCTCCGGGGCCTTGAGTCCTTTGTAGCCCAGGCTGGCCAAGGTCCAAACTCACCTCGACCCCAGGGGTTAAAGAGCAGCGTGAACTGGCCCAGGCATTGCTTCCTGCCTGAAACCTGCAGCAGGAGTGAGTAGTGGCCAATGACAGCGTCTGCGGGTGTGGTCACAGAGATAGTCCAGGACTGGTCATCTCTCTCCTCCACCATTGCACTCCACCACTTCCGGTCTCCAAGACTGGAAATTGAGAACGTGGCTTGGGTCTGGTTGGCCTTGGAAGGCTGCTCTCCTGCAGTCATACAGAGATGAATTGGTCATTTGGATCTCTTTGCCACAACTCAGAGTAACAAAGTGAAGTATCCCAAAGATGGAGCAAGTGAAAATTAGATTAGGAGGAGAATGAAAGCAGCCCATCCAGGAATGGGAGGCAGTAAAGGGTGATGGGAGAGCACAGGTCCTCAGCGCTCATGGACCTAAATCTAGAAAAGGTTCATAGTGTATAACATGGGTGTAGTAATGATACCTTTTTCATAGGGCCAACGTGAGGTGTTTTTTTTTTAATACATTTATTTATTTTATTTATGTATTTTTGGCTGCATTGGGTCTTTGTTGTGGTGCGCGGGCTTCTCATTGCAGTGGCTTCTCTTGTTGCAGAGCGTGGGCTGTAAGCACGCAGGCTTCAGTAGTTGTGGCACATGGGCTCAGTAGTTGTGGCTCACAGGCTCAGTAGTTGTGGCCTGCAGACTGTAGAGTGCAGGTTCAGTAGTTGTGGCACACGGGCTTAGTTGCTCTGCAGCATGTGGGATCTTCCTGGACTAGGGCTCGAACCCGTGTCCCCTTCATTGGCAGGAGGATTCTTAACCACTGCACCACGAGGGAAGCCCCCAATGTGAGGTTTTAATGAGATATTGCATGTAAAGCCCTTGGCTCAATATCTGACATGTAGTACAGATTCAGCAAGTAGTAGCAATTAAATGTTATATTTAGCCTAGGTTAAATCCCATTCAGACTTTTCTACAAAACTGATATTATATATGCAACAAAGGAACCCCTTAGTGATAATGCGGCTGAGAAACTTCTGAATCATAATAAATGCTACGTATTATGCATATTATCTCATCCTCACAGGCCCTGCCAGTGAGCAGGACTTCTGGAGGCCCAGGTGCAGTGTGAGCCACGTGCCCCTTGGTGGGCAAGAGAAAGAAACCCCCAGTCCTGCTGCCAAAGAGGTCGAGGCCTGCCCCACTCACCAGTTTGTGCAATGAGGACTACCTTCTTCAGGGTATGCAAAAATGTGCGGATTGGAGCCCAGAAGTTCAGGCTGATGGTGAAGGGCTGCCCCCTCCTCACAATGAGGCGCTGGGAGCTGATGTCATTGGTGTGGTGCTCTACATTGTTTCTTGCTGCCTGGAAGTCGCAGCTCTTGATCCCCAGGCCTATTGTGAAAAGAAAGAAATCATGGAGACTAGGCAAATATGACAACGTCAGTAAATGCAGAGACGCTGGAGTCAGAGACCAGGGTTTAAATCTTTGGCTCAACTCACTTACTAGCTGTGCGATCTCAGGCAAGTAACTTAACTACTCTGAGCCTCAGTTTCCTCTTCCTTAGAACAATCATCCCTCCTTGCAGGGTTGTGGAAAGCAAATGAGGTAATGTATATAATACGCTTGGCACCATGTCAGACACATAGTAAGTCCCATTAAGTAGGACTGTTACTATTATTAATAAGAGTGAAGCTTGTTCTCATTGTCAACCCCACTTTCTGGTCCCAATCCAGAAGCAATGAATAAAATCCAGAATTTTGCTCACCCCTACTCATTTTTTTTCTAAGAACACAATCAGACAACTTTTAGAGCTGGTTTTGAAATCACTGAGTCCAACTGTTTTGTTTTATAGGTGAGAAGAGTGAGGCCCAGAGAGCAGAAGCAACTCACTCGAGATTGCACGTGGCTCTTTCACCTAAAGGCTCATTAAACCCTTGGTACCATGCAGCCCAGAAAAACGCTACAAGAAGGGGGCCTGTGAGTATCATGACATCCTCTCAGGCAGTTCTCACTTTACATCGAGAACTTGTAAATGTAAATGTGCTAACAGAGGCCCCTGAGATTTCTGCATTCTCTGCTGCTGCCTGTTTCCCGGCTTGGTGTCTGCCTCTGCCCCTTTTAGTTGGATTCCCTGGCTCCTCCTTCCTTCTCTCCCATTTAGCTTTGATGTACCACAACCCAGTGAGAAGAGCCATGTTAGGATGATCCTGGGATAAAGAATATAAATCCGTTTAACCACCATCATCATCTTACCACCATCATCATGACGATGACCAATTTACCACCAACAAACTACCCTATTGCCACTCCATAGCCACGCTCCCAGGACCATCGCTACCACAGCACCCATCACCACTTCCCACCATAATCCACCTCCGTCATCTCCACTGCTGCCAGCACCGACTACTACCCTTCCCACCAGAGCCACACAACCATTACCTCCAGTACCACCAGTACCCACGGCCAGCCCCCACACCTCAGCCCCTCCACCAGCAGCAGCACCCATTTACTATCCCCCCACCATAGCCCTACCGCCATCACCTCCACCACCATTAGCACCCACTACCACCTCGCCGTCACGGTCACATCATCGTCACCTCCACCACCATCCTGCTTCTTTTAATGAAAACATGTAAGGATGGAGGAGCTACTGAGAGCCCAGTAAGCCCTGTGGAGAGCAGGCTTGGCTCACCTTGTCCCATGGCTGCAGGCTGCTCTTATCCACTTGGCTGTAGGAAATGCCTGTCTTGAACTGTTGCTCTGAGCTTCCTCTCTGAATCTGTCTTCCAGACAGAAAATGATGAAGGCACTTCTGTTGGCTTAAGAATCTGTAAATACTGGAGTTTCCTTCTGCTTCCCCACATGTTTGTCTCTCCTGCTCCTTCCCCTCTGGTATCTCTTGGACCAGCTGCTAGGAGTTCCCCTTTCTCGTTTTATCTCTTGTGCCAGGAGGCCCAGACAGGGGTATGTCTGACAGGCTGGAGCGGGGGGAGGAGGGGGGCAAGATCTGACAGTTGGAGAAGCCCAGGTAAGCTTCTAAGCCTCTTGCTTCGGTGGCCTCAAGAGACCCTCAGAGATGTTACCTGGATGACACTGAAAGACTCTGGAAGGAGGCCCATATCCAACTCCAAATTCAGGGCCTAAACATATCATGAGCTGCAAGCTGTTAGATGTTCATGGGCCATTTTGATAGTATAAAGAGAGAACATGTGTGTCTGCGATTCATCTGTGTGAAAGAGATTAGCGGGTGGAATTTGTTGGTGAAAAATAAATGTCCTAAAAGCAGAAGCAAGAGCTCTGCCTCTTCCAAGCCTGATGGGTTTGAGACACTCTACCAGAAGGTTTGGAACTCTGTTGGGACTTAGGGCTTATGTCTTCCCTATTTCTACTTGTTTAGTCAACAAGGACACGACACAGAGGAGGATCTCCTATTTGGCCCTCTTTGGCCTCCTGGGTTTTATCTGGGCTTCTGAGACTGTGTCACCAGAAGCTCTCTCAGGTGCAGCTGGACTGGCCTGCATATATATGGCATATCTATAGAAGGATATAAAAGAAACTACAAAGACCATTGGTTGCCTGTGGGGAGGGGAGCTAGGGAATGGGGTAAGAATGTGATTTTTCTGCTGTTTACTGTTTTGTTTTGTTTTTAAACATCTTTATTGGAGTATAATTGCTTTACAATGGTGTGTTGGTTTCTGCTGTATAACAAAGTGAATCAGCTATACATATACAGATATCCCCGTATCCCCTCCCTCTTGCGTCTCCCCTCCCACCCTCCCTATCCCACCCCTCTAGGTGGTCACAAAGCACTGAGCTGATCTCCCTGTGCTATGCGGCTGCTTCCCACTAGCTAGCTATTTTACATTTGGTAGTATATATTAGTCCATACCACTCTCTCATTTCGTCCCAGCTTACCCTTCCCCCTCCCTGTGTCCTCAAGTCCATTCTCTACATCTTTATTCCAGTCCTGCCCCTCGGTTCTTCAGAACCTTTTTTTTTTTTTCTAGATTCCATATATTTGTGTTAGCATACGGTATTTGTTTTTCTCTTTTTGACTTACTTCACCCTGTATGACAGTCTCTAGGTCCATCTACCTCACTACAAATAACTCAGTTTCGTTTCTTTTTATGGCTGAGTAATATTCCATTGTATGTATGTGCCACATCTTCTTTATCCATTCATCTGTCGATGGACACCTTGGTTACTTCCATGTCCTGGCTATTGTAAATAGAGCTGCAATGAACACTGTGGTATATGTCTCTTTCTGAATTATGGTTTTCTTAGGGTATATGCCCAGTAGTGGGATTGCTGGGTCATATGGTAGTTCTATTTTTAGTTTTTTAAGGAACCTCCATACTGTTCTCCACAGTGGCTGTATCAATTTACATTCCCACCAACAGTGCAAGAGGGTCCCCTTTTCTCCACACCCTCTCCAGCATTTGTTGTTTGTAGATTTTTTGATGGTGGCCATTCTGACTGGTGTGAGGTGATACTTCATTGTAGTTTTGATTTGCATTTCTCTAATGATTAGTGATGCTGAGCATCCTTTCATGTGTTTGTTGGCAATCTGTATATTTCTTTGGAGAAATGTCTATTTAGGTCTTCTGCCCATTTTTGGATTGGGTTGTTTGTTTTTTTGATATTGAGCTGCATGAGCTGTCCAAGCTATACTGTTAAATGAAATAAGCAAGGTATAGAACAGTGTGAACAGTATGTACCTTTGTATAAAGGTGTGTGTGTGTGAGAATATATATAAATTTGCTTGTGTTTACATAGAATGTTTCTGGAAGGTTACTGCTTCTATATAGGAAAATTCAGTGCCTGGGAGTAAGGCTTTTTTCTTTATGTCCTTTAGTGTCTTTGTACCACAGGAATATATTATGTGTTAGTATTAAAAAAACAAAAAAAAATCCCAAAACTTGTAGGCATAAGAAAAGGCTGACCAGAAGACTGTTTTCACCACTGTGAGCCCCCTACCTGGGAGGACAATGGGGGAGTTGTGGGTTGGCTCCCCTTTTGGGGTTCCACTTCCGGCACTAGCAAAGAGAATCTTCTCTTTCCTGATACAGTTTCCATAGAGCTTCACAAATATCCATTCTCTGGCAGTATTTCCATTGGGCCACTTTTAGAGAAGCCTGTGATGAGACAGATACTACTGTGTTTTGGGGGAGCTGGGGAAAGGCCAGTGGGAGATGTGAGGAGGATGTAGGGAGGAGTGACCAGAAAGGTCTGTCCTGCTTCCTCGTGCACCCACACCTTTCAATGCCCCAGCCTCTGACAGAACAACAAACTTTCAGCTAGTGTGCACCCAAGAAGGATTCATTTATTCACGTGACACAAATATTTATTGAGCACTGTTGTGATTCTGGAACTGTATTAGGCACTGACTGGTAATATAGTAATAAATTAGCTGGGTGTGTACTTGCCACCAAGGAGCTTATATTCCAGCAGAGGCAAACAGACAGTATTAAGTGCTTACACCATTAATTATTTACTTGCTGTTGTGACAAGTGCTATAAAAGATAAGTTCTGAGTTCTAGGACCTAGATGTGGAGGTCAAGGAAAGCTTCCCTGAGAAAGTGATATTTAAGCTGAGAAACTGGAAGAGTAAACAGTGAGCTAGGCAATGGTACAAGGGATGGGGTGGGAGGAGAGAGAACAGCCTGTGAAAAGGCCCTAAGGCAGTAAGCAATTGAAGGAATGCCATGGGACTGGAGCACAGATTATAATGGGGAGAAGTAAGGGAAGGGCTCCTCTTGCAGAGTTGAGTTAAGGATTTTTAATTTTATCCTTAGATCATTGGGGAGCTATTGAATGGTATTTTAAGCAACAGTGTCACACAAGCAGATTTTCATTTTAAAAATACCACACTGGTGGGCTTCCCTGGTGGCGCAGTGGTTGAGAGTCTGCCTGCCGATTCAGGGGACGCGGGTTCGTGCCCCGGTTCGGGAAGATCCCACATGGCGTGGAGCGGCTGGGCCCGTAAGCCATGGCCGCTGAGCCTGCGCGTTTGGAGCCTGTGCTCCGCAACGGGAGAGGCCACAACAGTGAGAGGCCCACGTACCGCAAAAACAAAAAAATAAAAACAACCCACACTGGCTAAAATAGGGATAATAAGTTATATAAAGGGGGCAAAAGTGGAAGAGAGAGGACCAATAAGGAACAACTGTAATGGTTCAAGTGAGAATGACAGTGGCCTGGTCAGAGGAGTGTTGGTGAAGATAGAGGTGGACAGATTTTTTTTTTTTTTTAATATTTATTGACTTATTTGGCTGTGCCAGGTCTTAGCTGCGGCACGCGGGATCTTTAGTTGCTGGCACGTGGGCTTTTAGTGTGGCATGTGGGATCTAGTTCCCTGATCAGGGATCAAACCCGGGCTCCCTGCGTTGGGAGCACAAAGTCTTAACCACTGGACCACCAGGGAAGTCCCAGAGGTGGACAGATTTGACGGAAATGTAGGAGGTTAAATTGGCAAGACATGCTAATGGCCAGGATATGGAGGGCAAAGAAGAAAAGATATTCAACGTGACTCCCAGCTTCAAATAAACTAATCATGCCAGTACATTGCTTTACAAAGCACTTTCACATACATTATCTCATATCATCTGACCTCAATCTTGTAAACGCAGTAAGGAATCAATATTCCAATTTTATTGGTGAGAAAACAGGTTAAGGGAGTAAGCATGTTTATTTTAATGAATGAATTAATGAATAAATCGATTACCATACTGCCTTGTTCCAGAAAGAATTTAAGATGACTAACAACGAAACATGATGTGTCAGAAGAGCATATATTAAAACAATGCAAAAGATGAAAGATGAATAGAGACGGAGACAAAACAGAGCAAAGATGAGGCTAAAAACGCACATCAAACCTACCTGTACACATGCTGTCCACACACTAGAAATTCATCTCTAAGCTTCCCAGTATTTGAGGCTTTCCCAAGATCTCACAGTGTATGATAAAGACTGGACTCCACTAGGGTTTTCCAGCTCAGATCCCGTACATCTGAGTTCATATTAGTCTGTAATCCAAACCACCACTGACAAGGTCTCTGTAGTCAATCTTTTTTTTAAAAAAAAAAAACTCAAGCATTTCAACTTCTAAATATAGCAGAATAGCTTGATACCATTGCCCCTGTTGAAAATTACTAGACATCTGACTAAAATATCTCAAATTCCTGTCTGAAGGAATCAAAGGCAGCAGAGATTTGAGGGATCGTAGGGAGAAGAGAAGCACAGAGAGGTAAGTCTGACAGAGTGCCACTTTTTCCTTTGGGACACTTGCTGATTCACTATTGGCAGATGACAGCCTGAGGATCTGAGCAGATCTCTGGCAGTCTTACAAGGATGAAGGATAAAAATTGGAGTTTCAGAGCCATTAAGGATGAATAACCCCAATAAACACCCTAGGTTATCAGTAGGGAGCCCTTCAGGGCTGTACCCCAGGAGTAAATGTAAATAGGAAATAGACGAACACTTACAAAGACTGACGCCTGATTTTGATTGTTTTTAGGCTCTCAGTCAATGGAAATTTTTACTCCTGCTGACGCTGTTATGGATGCTATTATCACTATTATTTATCTAATAAGGTTCTAAATGTTGGAATAGCAGAGAATGGTTTAAAAAATTTTTATCGTGATAGAAAATATATATCATAAAATTTATCATCTTAACCATTTGTAAGTGTACGGTAGTGTTAAGTATGTTTACATTGTTGGGAAAGAAATCACCAGAACATTTCCATCTTGCAAAACTGAAACTCTGTACCCATTAAACACTACTCCACTTTGCCCCCTTCCCTCAGCCTCTGGTAACAATCATTCTACTTTCTATATCATTAATTTGACTAATTTAGATACTTCATGTAAGTGGAATCATATTGTATTTATCCTTTTGTGACTGGCTTACTTCACTTAGCATAATGCCCTCAAGGTTCATCCATGTTGTAGCATGTGACAGGACTTCTTTCTTTTTTAAAGGCTGCATAGCATTCCATTGTTATGTATATACCACATTTTGATTATCCAGTCATCCACTGATAGACATTTAGGTTGCTTCCACCTCTCGGCTACTGTGAATATTGCTATGAACGTGAGTGTGCAAAGATCCCTTCAAGACCCTGCTTTCAATTCTTTTGGATATATCCCCAGAAGTGGGATTGCTGGATAATACGGTAGTTCTATTGAAGTGGTTGCGGCATTTTACAATCCCACCAACAATGCATGAGTTCCAGCTTCTCCACATTCCCATCAATACTCATTATTTCCTGTTTTTCATATTAGTCATCCGAATGGGTGTGAGGTAATATTTCTTTCTCTCTCTCTCTCCTTTTTTTTTTTTTTCTTTTTGAGTGTGAGAGAGACGGGATTTATTTTTCTGGTTCTAAGGATACAGACGTTCACTCTTATGAAGAAAGGATTCCTGATTTGTGATCCCTGTACACTGTGGAGCTGCCGCAGAACACTGCACTCTGCTTTCTTTCAGGACGAGGGATAAAGAAAACTTAGAAGTTAAAGATACCTATCCCTATATAGTCATAGAATAAGCTATTTTATTAAAATTAAAAAGGCTTGCTCACTCTCCACTCTGGTAGCCCCGTGTTCCCCTCTGGCCATTTCGGGGCTTTGCTCCGCACCAGGGTCCCAGGTCCGACTGGGTGCCGCCCACCCCGCCCCCCTGCAGCCCCAGGCCCTCCTTCCTGCTGACCGGATGCAGGGCCAACGAGGTGGACACCTCCAGGCCCCTAAGTTTAAGCTGTTATTGTCGTAGGGTTTCTTTCACGTGTGTCTGGCTGACCCCTCACCTCCTCGGGCAGAGCTGTAAGGTGCACCGGAGGACAGACGGAAGACGTACGAAGGACGGACGGGCGCAGCGTGTTTGCGACCCTGAGCGGACTCAGGCTCCCCACCAATATGTCCAAGGGGCTCGCGGGGTGGCCAGTGTCGTGTTGGGGAGACGCTCTGAAGGCAGCCGTGTTGGTGGTGGGGAGACTTTCACCGGGAACGGTCCTGCATGAATCCATATTCCCACGAGGGGAAGAATCAGTTCTAAGAGAAGCAAAAGCAGAAGGGAGGCCTTCTCCCCTCTCAGGGGCACTTTCCGGGGTCAGACCCCGTGACGGGGACCGAGGGGGCGCAGTGGGGCTTGGTCAGTGATTCTGGAGGCGGACGCTGTGCTGCCCTCATTTTGCAGAAGAGGAAACTGAGGCCAAAGGAGGTTCAACTAGAAAATGGTGGAGACTCTCCGGGTCGGTCCCCAGACGCACTTGCTGGGGGACCCAGGGCGCTCCAATTCGCCTCCAAACGCGGAAGGCTGAGTGCCGGAACCGAGTGGGCCTGTTCCCCTCAGCTTCCCCACAGGTCATTTTCTACGGTTCGACACCCACGTCCTAGCCTCACTGAGTCCAGCCGGCGGGCCTGCACTCGGCCGACGCGGGGGTCACATTAGGGCCGGGTTTCCATGGAGACCTCCTAGCGGCGCCGAAAAGCCCTCCCAGGGGAGGGCCTGGCGCCTAGTGAGCGCTTTTACGCAGAAATACGAGCACAGCCACCTACGCAGCTAACCTTGCTTCTGTAAACTGAGGCGGAAGCAGAGAGGGGGTCTTGGGCCAGGCCACCAACGGTCCCTTGCACCTTGCTGATTCACTATTGGCAGATGACAGCCCGCCCGCTCCGCGAGGTCAGGACCCGGGCCTCATCTCAGCAGCGCATGGCCGACCCCTCTGGCTCGGGCCCTGGATAAGGCAAGTCTATGTCTCTACCCACCCCGGCCGCGCCCAGGGTTGGAATCCTAACTGGGAGGACGCCCCCCCCCCACCTTCAAAGGGTTGAGGAGAGCGTGAGGGCCCCTAAACTGAAGTGTGCGTGAGTCTGCCCGGTGGGGACCTCAGCCCCGATTACTGAGCGGCCCTTCCAGAAGCGTGGAGGGCACAGGGGACCAGGTGAGCCCCCCGCGGCCCATGCTCCGCTGGGACGCCGCCCTCCATTAACTCAAATGCTCCTCCACCAAGACGCCAGCCCTGGGTTTGAGACGTGTTCGAGTTTTACGGGAGGATTGGATCCCCGAGCACTAGCACCAACTGCAGTGATTAAACTTCGATTCAGCCCGAGCTCCAGCACCGGCTTCCGGGAGTAATTCCAGAAGAACCCATAGGGAAGCCAGGCCCACATTCTAGGGAAGCAGGTTTCCCCAGCCCAGGGGTGCGGGGCTCTGCCTGGTGAGGCAATATTTCAATTAAGTTTTTTTTTTTCACTGCTTGTAAGATTTTATTTTTCTATCCTAATTTTTAAAAATTGAAGTATAGTTGATTTACAATGTTGTGTTAGTTTCTGGTGTACAGCAAAATGATTCAGTTATACATATTGATATATACGTATTCTTTTCATATTCTTTTCCATTATGGATTATTACAGGATATTGAATATAGTTCCCTGTGCTATACAGTAGGACCTTGTTTATCTGTTTTACATATAATAGTTTGTATCTTCTAACCCCTGTTCCTAATTTATCCCTCCCCCCACTTCCCCTCTTGGCAACCACAAGTCTGTGTTCTATGTCTGAGTCTGTTTTGTAGATAAGTTCATTTGTGTCATATTTTAGATTCCACATATAAGTAATATATGGTATTTATCTTTCTCTTTCTGATTTACTTCACTTAGTATGATAATCTCTAGGTCCATCCCTGTCCCTGTTGCTGCAAATGGCATTATTTCATTCTTTTTTATGGCTGAGTAATATTCCGTTACATATATACACATACCACATCTTCTTTATCCATTCTTCTCTTGATGGACATATAGGTTGCTTCCATGTCCTGGCTGTTGTAAATAGTGCTGCTATGAATGTTGGGGTGCATATGTCTTTACGAATTATGGTTTTCTCTGGATATATGCCCAGAAGTGGGATTGCTGGATCATGTGGTAACTCTATTTTTAGTTTTTTAAGGACCCTCCATGCTATTCTCCATAGTAGCTGCACCAATTTATATTCCCACCAGCAGTGTAGGAGGGTTCCCTTTTCTCCATACCCTCTCCAGCATTTGTTATTTGTAGACTTTTTAATGATGGCCATTCTGAGTGGTGTGAAGTGATACCTCATTGTAGTTTTGATTTGCATTTCTCTAATAATAAGCAATGTTGAGCATCTTTTCATGTGCCTATTGACCATCTGTATATCTTCTTTGGAGAAATGTCTCTTTAGGTCTTCTGCCCATTTTTCGATTGGGTTGTTTATTTTTTTGTTGTTGAGTTGTATGAGCTGTTTGTATATTTTGGAAATTAGGCCCTTGTCAGTCACATCATTTGCAAATATTTTCTCTCATTCTGTAGGCTGTCTTTTCATTTTGTTTATGGTTTCCATTGCTGTGCAAAATCTTGTAAGTTTGATTAGGTCCCATTTGTTTATTCTTGTTTTTATATCTACTGCCTGGGGAGACTGACCTATGAAAATATTGGTACGATTTATGTCAGAGAACATGTTGCCTATGTTCTCTTCTGGGAGTTTTATGGTGTCATGTCTTATGTTTAAGTCTTTTTTTTAAATTGGGGTATAGTTGCTTTACAATATTGTGTTAGTTTCTGCTGTACAACGAAGTGAATCAGCTATATGTATACATATATCCCCCTCCCTCTTATATCTCCCTCCCACCCCCCCACCCCCATTCCACCCATCTAGGTCACCACACAGCACTGAGCTGAGCTCCCTGTGCTCTACAGCAGGTTCCCATTAGCTATTTGTTTTACACATGGTAGTGTATAGATGTCAATCCCAATCTCCCAATTCATCCCACCCCTCTTCCCCCACCATGTCCACATGTCCATTCTCTATGTCTGTGTCTCTATTCCTGCCCTGCAAATAGGTTCATCTGTACCATTTCTCTAGATTCCACATGTATGCATTAATATACGATACTTGTTTTTCTCTTTCTGACTTACTTCACTCTGTATGACGGACTCTATGTCCATCCACTTATGTTTAAGTCTTTAAGCCATTTTGAGTTCCTTTTTGTGTATGGTGTGAGGGAGTGTTCTAACTTCTTTGATTTACGTGTGGCTGTCCAGTTATCCCAATACCACTTGCTGAAGACTGTCTTTTCTCCATTGTATATCCTTGCCTCCCTTGTTGAAGATTAATTGACCATAGGTGTGTGGGTTTATTTCTGGTCTCTCTATTGGACACAGTTGGAATTTGAACCCTAGTCCCTCTAATTCTAAGGTCCATGCTATTATCACTAGGCTATACTGTCTCTTTTTATTTGACTCAAATGACATGGAACTGCCAGATTAACTTTCCTAATATATTTCAAGATGTCACTTTTCTAATCAGGTACATCCAATAGTTCCCAACTGTCAACAAATCCAAATCATTCTACTTTTATATTCCTAATTGCCTATCACAGTTCAGCCCACAATATAAGTTTAATATATAGTCTCAAATAATTCAACTCATATTATTGAATAAATGAATAAATGGATGAGAAAACTTCTACTGTATTGCTAATCTGTATTAGATACTAGGATCTTAATACTTGCTTTAACATTTCCCAATTCACCAATCTTAATACATAGTATGCACCGAATAAAAAACTTATTAAAACCTATAATATACGTATAAGCACTATCAGCTTTTAATCTGCCCACAGATAACATTATGCCTCCAAGTCAATGAAATACTAAAACTCAGCAACACCTATGTGTATGTATACATAGATGTGCATGTATATAAAATACATTATTTCATTTTAAAGATAAAAGTACTAAAACAGGGCTTCCCTGGTGGCGCAGTGGTTGAGAGTCCGCCTGCTGATGCAGGGGACACGGGTTCGTGCCCCAGTCCGGGAAGATCCCACATGCCGCGGAGCGGCTGGGCCTGTGAGCCATGGCCGCTGAGCCTGCGCATCTGGAGCCTGTGCTCCGCAACGGGAGAGGCCACAACAGTGAGAGGCCTGCATACTAAAAAAAAAAAAAAAAAAAAAAAAAAAGTACTAAAACATCTTAAAGGTTGCACATATTATATGAGCCTATTTATATAAAATTTTATGCATATATCTCTGTGCCTGTATATTGAGAAAGTTGTCTGTGAAAATGTTTAGATGGCTTTTACCGTTTTTCTCTGAAATTTTATATTTTGTTGTAATTAATTTGTATGTAATTTTTTAAAAAGCAAAACTATTTAAGCTGTTTTAAGGAAAAATTCTTTTTGAATCCTCAACAGTAAAGGGATTAAAAATAATCCCTCCCATCTCACTCAAAAACATACTGAATCATATTTGGGAAGTAAATATTGAAATCCTAAGAATAGGTAGCTACATAAATTAGAAGATAGTTTTAATTTTTAGAAAGACATGTTATATACTCAAAGGCCCTGAAATAATTCCTTATTAAATTAAAAATGATTGAAAAATTATCAGTATTTATAGCACAGTACTGAATTTTCATTGTTTCACATGATTACTGAAGAGTAATTACATTTATTTCACAATGAAGCAATCATTTTTTTTTCCAGAGATCACATGTATTTCACATCCACTCTAGATGCAATTTTTTTTAAAAGACATTTAACAGTGTGTAGAACTAAGGAATTTCTTTTTTTTTAATTTTTATTTTATATTGGAGTATAGTTGATTTACAATGTTGTGTTAGTTTCAGGTATACAGCAAAGTGATTCAGTTATACATACAAATATATCTATTTTTCAGAATCTTTTCCCATATAGGTTATTATAGAATATTGAGTGGAGTTCCCTGTGCTATATAATAGGTCCTTGTTGATTATCTGTTTTATATATAGTAGTGTGTTTATGTCAATCCCAAACTCCTAATTTATCCCTACCCTCCACCTTTCCTCTTCAGTAACCGTAAGTTTGTTTTCTATGTCTGTGAGTCCATTACTGTTTTATAAGTAAGTTCATTTGTATTGTTTTTTTAAGATTCCACATATAAGTGATATCATATGATATTTGTCTTTCTGTCTGACTTACTTCACTTAGTATGATAATCTCTAGGTCCATCCATATTGCTGCAAATGACATTATTTTGTTCTTTTTTATGGCTGAGTAGTATTCCATTGTATAGATGTACCACATCTTCTTTATCCATTCATCTGTTGATGGACATTCATGTTACTTCCATGTCTTGGCTATTGTCTCATTTATTCTGCTGTTGATTCCTTCTAGTGCATTTTTCTTTCTTTAAAAAAAATTATTATTTATTTTGGCTGTGCTGGGTCTTAGTTGAGGCATGCAGGATCTTTGCTACCATGTGCAGGGTCTTTTAGTTGCAGCATGTGGACTTCTTAGTTGCAGCATGTAGACTTCTTAGTTGTGGCATGTGGACTCTTAGTTGAAGCATATATGCGGGATCTAGTTCCCCGACCAGGAATCGAACCTGGGCTCCCTGCATTGGGTGTGTGGAGTCTTACCCACTGGACCACCAGGGAAGTCCCTAGTGTATTTTTCATTTCAATTATTGCATTCTTGAACTCTGTTCTTTGTATCTTCTCTTTGTTAAACATTTCTTATATCTTCTCGGTCTGTGTCTCCATTCTTTTTCTGAGATCTTGGATATCTTTATTATCATTACTCTGAATACCTTTTTGGGTAGATTGCCTGCCTCCACTTCACTTAGTTGTTCTTCTGGGGTTTTATCTTGCTCCCTCACCTGAAGGTGAGGGAGCAAGATAAAACATATTTCTCTGCCATTTCATGTTATCTAACTTTCTGTGTTTGTGGTCTCCGTTCCACAGGCTGCAGGGTTGTAGTTCCTCTTTGCTTCTGGTGTCTTCCCCCTGGTAGGTGAGGCTGTTCTGCAGGCTTTTGCAGCCCTTCTGGTGGGAGGGACTGGTGCCTTCCCACTGGTGGGTGGAGCTGGGTCTGGTCCCTTTGGTGGGCAGGGCTGTGTCAAGGGATGCATTTAGAGGGGGCTAGGGGCTCAGGAAGACTTTAAGTAGCCTGTCTGCTGATGGGTGGGGCTGTATTCCCACCCTGTTGGTTGTTTGACCTGAGGCATCCTAGCACTGGAGCCTACAGGCTGTTGGGTGGGGCCAGGTCTTGGTGTCAAAATGACAACCTCCAGGAGAGCTCACGCCAATGGGTACTCCCCGGTACCTCCACCACCAGTGTCCTCGTCCCCACAGTGAGCCACAGCCACCCCCACCTCCCAGGGAGACTCTCCAAGACCAGCAAGTAGTTCTGGCCCAGGCTCCTACGAAGTCACTGTTTTTTCCCTGGGTCCTGGTGCACATGAGACCTCGTGTGCACCCTCCAAGAGTGGAGTTTCTGTTTCCCCCAGTCCTGTGGAGTTCCTGCAATCAAACCCTGCTAGCCTTCAAAGCCAAATGCTTTGGGGGCTCCTCCCCCTGATATCAGACCCCCAGGCTGGGGAGCCTGACATGGGGCTCAGAATTCTCACTCCTGTGGGAGCACACCTGCAATATAATTATTTTGTGGGTCACCCACCAGGCAGGTATGGGATTTGATTGTATTGCGAATGTGCCCTTCCTACCATCTCACTGTGGTTTCTTTTTTGTCTTTGGATGTAGCATATTTCTTTGGTAGGTTCCAGTCTTTTCTGTCAATTGTTGTTCAACAGTTAGTTGTGATTTTGCTGTTTTCATGAGAGGAGGTGAACTCAAGTCCTTCTATTCCACCATCTTGTCTCCACCTCCTCAGAACTCCTGTAGCTGAACTCTGGGGGAAAATATTCTCCCATGAAAGGAGATACAAATACTTCTACACACCTTTTTATCCCATAGCATGTCCTTATAATCTTCCCAGAACCTCAGCTTTCAGCACATTCTCTACCGTCCAGCAGACAGACACCCTGGTAAAATGGCAGCCCCTAGGTGCTACTGCCACAGGCTGCTCCGGCCCCTTCAATGCAGTTTGGATTTGCATTTTTCTCATAGTTAGTGATATGGAGCAACTTTTTATATGCTTATTGGCCATTTGTATATCAACTTTGAAGAAATGTCTATTCAAATCCTTTGGACATTTTTAAATTGGGTTATTTAATTCTTGTTGTTAAGTTATAGGAGTTCTTTATATATTCTGGATATTAGCCCCTTATCGGATTTATGATTTGTAAATATTTTCTCATAAACCATAGGTTGCCTTTTCACTCTGTTGATTGTGTCCTTTGATGAACAGTAGTTTCAAAGTTTGATGTAGTCCCATTTGTCTATTTTTGCTTTGGTTGTCTGTGCTGAAACCTTATTTAAATCAGCCTGGGTTATGGTGTCCTACCTTAAGTGCCTGCTAGAAGGAAATTTCTCTGGAGGATATTAACAGTATCCAGAACCTGACTTAATCTCTATGATTTTTATATACAATATCTGGCATTCAATGAGAAATTACCAACCATAACAGAAAAAAAGACCAAATGACTGAGAACCAAGAGAAAATATAGGCAATAGAAATAGGCCCATGGGAGATCCAGGTATTAGAGTTATTCATCACAGACTTTAGAAAATATGTTTATTATATTCAAGAAAATAAATGATAATCTGCAGAATTTTGGCAGATGATTGAAATATGTAGTAAATAATCTAATGGAGATTCTAGTATTGCCAAATACAGTAACTAAAATTAAAAACATCGTAAATGAGTTTAAAAACAGATTAATCCCAGCAGAAGAGAAGGTTGGTGAGCTGGAGAACAAATCAATAGAAGAGAGTCAAATTAAGCATGGAGGAAAAAGTCTCTGTGAAACGGCAGTCCCAGAGGAGAAGAGAGAGAAAGAGAATTGGGCAGAAGAAATTTTTGAAGAGATAATGCCAAGAATATTCCAAAACTAAAACCACCAATTCAAGATTGCTAAGAACTCTAGTCAGGACTTTTTTTTTGGCTGAATGTGGTCTTAGTTGCAGCACATGGGATCTTCATTGCCGCATATGGGATCTTCGTTGCGGCATGCGGGATCTAGTTCCCTGACCAGGGATCAAACCTGGGCCCCCTGCATTGGGAGCACAGAGTCTTAACCACTGGACCACCAAGGAAGTCCCTCTAGTCAGGATTTAAAAAAAAACTTTTTTAAGTAACCAGAGAAAAGCATATTACTTTCAAAGTAGTAAAATAAGATAAATAGATGATATCTCAATAAAAACAATATAAGCCAGAAGATAAATGAAATGATCTTCAAAAATGCTGAAGGAGAAACCGGCTAATCTAGAATTGTATATATGAGAGAATATATTCCAACAAACAAAGGCTTAGATTTCCAGGCAAACAAACTTTCCTTGTTATCTTTTGTTATGCCCACAGCAGCAAACACAGGGGCTCAAGAAACATTTATGGACTGATGGGTTTAATGAACAAATGAAAAATTAGAAAGCTGAACAAGGATTCCCTAGTTTGTTGTTTTGGTTTTTTTTAGTTTTGAATTATAGAATGATAATGCTAATGTCTGGGTGAGATTAATCATTGATAGTCTTTTAATGTTTTTCTTGATAGAAGCCTATTACCCAAAGAATTGGATAGCTCACCTCATTCCATAAAAGGGGTAAAGTTTAAAAATATATAAGGAAACTGAAAGTCAATTAACATAATTCCTGGTCTGTCATTCTGTATTTGTAACTCAGTTAATACCTACAACACGGGTCTTAATGAGTCACTCTTTTCTTAGCCAAAGTGTTCTGCAGTCCAGTTTAAAAGGGCTTGTAAGACCATATGACTTTTAACATTTCCTGCAGGATTTTTTCCAGGGCTGAACAACTTGTGAGTCAATGCACAGCTATTTCTGGATTTAAGTAGGATGGGAGAGTGGTCTGTCTGTCAGCTCACTGAAGGTCAGGGGCTGAGCTGGGGTTCTGGATGCAGGAACTTTCTTTATCCTTATTGTGCCCCAGCTGGACACCAAAGTGTGTGAGCAGCTGGGCTTTACTGCAGAACTTCAGACATACTCTGCAGGTTCATTGTGTTTGCAAACCTATGCCTGCTGTAAGTTTTTTGGTTCTGAATTACAGCCCCTTTAAACTGTGGGAACCTTGACTCCCTTGCCAAATGTGTAACACAGTAATAAACTAAGCAGGCATTTAAGAAGTAGTTCCTGGAGAATGCAGACTGTACCATGGAGGAGTGGCTGTAGAATATACCATCCATAAATGAGAAATAGGCCATTTCCAGCTAACATGAAGATCAATTATTTTTTAAGGTTTGAGTCACACTTTTAAGAAGGTAACCTGGAGAGTAGAGGAGTGTGAACTGGTACCCAGGCCAAGCTGTGCTCCTCACCCATGGTTTTCTGGGCCAGTATTCCGCCTCTGAGGCTCAGTACCTTTAAAATCAGGAGGTTGGATTAGTTACTTCCTATGCTGGATAGTTTCCATTTGTATATACTCTGCACCCCTCTCCACCTTGCCTTGTGCCCCAAAGCTGGCTGATGGACCAGTGTGGATGATACACAAAGGCTCCCTGCCCTCTGACCCCCGTTATGTCCTTTGCCTAACAAGGGGCACAAACATAAAATCAGAGGATGGAGAAAAGCGAGGTTGGAGTATCAGTTCTTCTGATTCCCTCCCTGTAGCATCACTAAAGGTCAGTTCCCAGCAGGCAGCCTTCTCCACAAAGCTCCTTCTGTCTCCTGTTTCCAACAGTCTCCGCCTCCTCTCGCTCCTCAAGGCCTAAGTCTCTGGGTGCCCCACGGTTACTGTGGTTCTCTACCCCCTGCCCACCTCTAAATAGCCCCTCTCCTAAAAATATACCCCCCTCACAGACAGAATTAAAAGGAGAAATAAATAAATCTACAGTCATAATGGGAGATTTTTTTTTTTTTAATTTTTGGCTGTTTTGGGTCTTAGTTGCTGCGCGCGGGCTTTCTCTAGTTGCAGCGAACAGGGGCTACTCTGCGGTGCTCGGGCTTCTCATCGCTGTGGCTTCTCTTGTTACGGAGCATGGGCTCTAGGCACACGGGCTTCAGTAGTTGTGGCTCGAGGGCTCTAGAGCGCAGGCTCGGTAGTTGTGGCGCACAGCCTTAGCTGCTTCGCAGCATGTGGGATCTTCTTGGACTAGGACTCGACCCCTGTCCCCTGCATTGGCAGGCGGATTCTTAACCACTGCACCACCAGGGAAGTCCCATAATGGGAGATTTTATTTTATTTTATTTTATTTATTTATTTATTTTTGGCTGTGTTGGGTCTTTGTTGCTGCGCGTGGGCTTTCTCTAGTTGTGGCAGACGGGGGCTACTCTTCGTTGTGGTGTGCAGGCTTCTCCTTGCGGTGGTTTCTCTTGTTGCGGAGCACGGGCTCTAGGCACGCAGGCTTCAGTAGTTGTGGCACGCAGCTCAGTAGTTGTGTCTCGCAGGCTTAGTTGCTCCGTGGCATGTGGGATCTTCCTGGACCAGGGCTTGAACCGTGTCCCCTGCATTGGCAGGCACATTCTTAACCACTGCGCCACCATGGAAGTCCCATAATGGGAGATTTTAATACACTTCTCTTAATAATTTATAGAACAAACAAAAAAAACATGCGTTACAAAACTGCAGAACACACACTCAAGAGCACATGAAACAGCTGTCAAAATGGACCACACTCTGGTCCACAGCACAGGTCTCAACAACTTGCAAAGGAGTAAAATCAGATAGAGTAATCTAGTCGCATTGGAACTAGGCTAGAAATCAGTACCAAAAGGTAACTAGAAAATCCCCAAGTACAATGGATGTAAAAAATATGTTTCTAAAATCAGCCTTTCGTTCCCCCTCTGTTTCTAATCTTGACCCTTCTCCCTCCAACTTGGTGAAGAGTGACAGAGCTCTTTCTCACATTCCCACAGATTCCTATATTGTCCCAGCTCAAGCATTTACTGAACCCCCTTGCTATCCCCAGCAATTGGCCTGCCTCCCCTTAGGAAGCTCTGTGCTCGTGTACAGTCTGAAGCCAGGTCCCATCCTATGGGTCTGAGGCAAGCTTGGAGCACTTTGCAATCAAATTCTTTTTGTCTGTACTTATGAAAAAGCAGCAGGCCCAAAGCTGGCACCAGGTGCTTTCCAGACACTGGAAAGTTGGGTCTTATGGGCAGGTAGAGAGGCAGTACTTGCTGCACATTGGTTGTTTCCCTGCTAGTCAGTGGGCAGATGGTGAGGGAGAAACGCTGGGCAATGGGCCTTGAAGCATCATGCCAGAGACCAAAGGAGGAGCAGGGCCTGGGAAACAAAGTCTAGCTCTTGCTGCTGCCTGCCCTTTCCACACTGCCAGCCTCAGCCTCTTTTGTTATCTACAGGGTTGGGGTGAATGAGGGTTTCTGCCACTTCCTTGAACTTCAGGTTCGTTTCTGGCACTAACAAGGACACCCCTAGGACCAAAGGGCAGACTTCTAGGAGCACTGGACAGCATGGTATAGTGGGAATTTGGAGTCGCAATGACTTTGCTATGTGATCTTAAACAAGTTATCTAATCTCTCTGAACCAGATAAAGTCTTTTGAATGCAAGTAATTGAGGGAACTCCTAGAACTGATAGAAAAAGGAGGACCAAGCTCAGAACCAGGAGAAGGGTGGAATCCAGGGCAGCTCAGGAGGTCTAGGAAGCAGGAGCTGCTGGATGGTCTCTTTCTGGGGCTCTGTTGCCAGAATGGATCAGCTCCAAGTCTCTGCCTTCTCTGGCTCACTTCCCTCTGCAGCCAAAGTCCTAGGAGAAGCGTCTGGTCCAGTGTAAGTCACATGCCCACCTCTTGGCTAGAGGAAGGCAGGGAGCCTTGGCTGACTGACCCACCAGAGCTACTATGAGGAGCAAAGGGACTCCTCCAGAAGAAGCTGGGATGCTGTCACCAAAGGAAAGGCGAGAACAATCAATGAATGTCCATTACACTTCTGTGCCTCAGGTTTTTCCTCTATAAAATGGGAGTTATAATATCTATCTTGCAAGACTGTTATGAGAATGAGTTAATGTAATGTAGGTCATATGACTGGCAGGTACAGGGGAAGGTGATTGATAGAAGATAGATGATGTTATTAATGTCAATACCTACAGCAAGAAAGTGGTGCTGGGGAAAAAAAAAAAAGACCCTGGATTTGGAATTAGAAGACCTAGGTTTGAGTCTGGCTCTGTCACTTTCAAGCTTTGAGGCCTTAAGCAAATCACTTAACTTTCTCTGACACTTAGTTTTTCCTTCTACAAAATGGGGATAATAACAATACTGATCTCGTAGGTGTTGTGAGGTTGAAACATGTGGAAGCACATACGGGATTCATGATTTCCAGCACCTACAAGTCTTCACAAGGCTCCTTTGTGCCTGCGGCTAGACTTTTGTACAGACCCACCTCATTTTATTGCACTTTACTTACTGCATTTTGTAAACATTGTGTTTTTTACAAATTGAAGGTTTGTGGTAACCCTGTGTTGTCAGATAATAGTTAGCATTTTTTAGTAATAAAGTATTAATTAAGGACTGTACATTGTTTCTTTAGACACAGTGCTATTGCACACTTAATAGACTACTGTATGGTGTAAACATAACTTTTATATGCATTGGGAAACCCCAAAATTCGTGTGACTTGCTTTATTGTGATATTTGCTTTATTGCAGTGGTCTTGAACCAAACCTGCAATATCTCTGAGGTCTGCCAGTGCTGAATTCCACGGGCAGGGGTTGGGGGTTAGGAGTTGAGAATGAATGGGGGGAGGACCTTGTTTGCCTTGTTTACTGCTCTATCCCCTGGGCCTAGAATATTCTACACATAGGTACTCCTATTTAAATGAATAGATGAAAGACAACCTTGACATTCAAGGAAGGCCTTAAGGAAGGCCTTAACTCCAAGGCCATCAGAGTGACTCTGATGGAAATTGCAAGGTCCTGTGACAGATGAGGATGGAGAACTATTTGTCCTTTAAGTACTTCTCAAATCACATGAAATCTGCTCAGCTCTGCAAAATAGGATCAACTTTAAGCATTGACATCGCAGGCAATGACTGTGAATCAAGATTTAGAGGAAACAGATGCTTGAAGATGATCATGGTCCAAATTCCTTAGACTGCCACCTGAAGCTCTTCACCCCCTGGCTCTTGCCACATTTTTTTCCTGCAACTTGCTCCATCCTGCTCTGATCTCTAGCCATCTCAGTGACATGCGGTTCCTGACTGCTTTACTCCACCCCCAACCCTTCAACGCCGCTGAGTCTATTTGGCTAACTCCTGGGCTTTTAGCTTTCAGCTTAAATGCCACTCCCTCCAGGAAGTCTTCCTTGATCCACAATCGTAAGACTGGACTAACTGCCCCTCCTCACGCTCCCACAACACCCCGTACTCACCCTCATGGTGGTTCTCACCACTCTGTATTGTAACCTCCTGTTTATTTTTCATTCTTGATATGCTTAGACTTGAGCTCCATGAGGGCAAGTCTTGGTCCTTCTTATGTCCTCGGTGCCTAACTCAGGGCCTGGCCCCTAGTAGAAACTCAGTGAATATTTGTTGAGGAAAAGAGTAAATGAATATGATGTTAAAATCAGGATTTGTAGGAATTCCCTGGTTGTCCAGGGGTTAGGACTCTGAGCTTCCACTGCAGGGGGCAGGGGTTCGATCCCTCGTCGGGGAACTAAGATCCCGCATGCTGTGCGGCAGCCAAAAAAAAAAAAAATCAGGATTTGTGAAAGAGTCTGGAAGTGCGGTAGCTTAAGTGTTTCAGAGGTCATTGCCTCTGTAAGATGCTCCCCTCCATGATGTTTTCCTTAAGCCATTTTTCATAATTGTCAGATGATAATTATAGAAAAAATAATTATAGGCTGCCTCTAGCTCCATGCTGCCAGGATTCTCCTGGTTCTCAGCCCTCTCTTTAACATGGCTATCAACCTACTCTGTAATTCCCACCACACCCTCTCCTCTCTCTCTGATTGACTGCACTTACCCTTTTGTTCATATATAATAGAAGTATTTAACTTTTTAATTTAATGTGTGCATTTAATATATACCGTAAACAGCTGACTCAGTCAGGTAGCCAGTTCCTAGAGGGCAGGTGTATCATGCCTTTGTGCAGAGCTTCTCGCATTGCTGTGAGAAAGTGGGTGTGTCCCAGAGGAGATAATGCTTGCAGTTGCTTTGTGCTCAGTAGGACCATAAACACAAGCTGCAACCAATAGAAAAGTCTGAGAGTATTTCATTCCCTACCCAAAATCTACCTCACTGCATTATTCAGCTGGCTTTCTCCCTGGAACACAGCCATCCCAGGGCCATGCTAGACCACAACGCACTAGTGGACTTTCAGCCAAGGGGTTGGAACTGTTAAGACTGAGGAACCTCTTGGATGTGATTTGGGAAGGGATTCAAAGGATGGCCAAGTGAGAGATCTTCCAGACTTTTTTCTAAGTCACAAAGATAGTAGCATGTAGAAACACCTTTTGTTTTCCTAACTCAATCACAACTGATACACCATCTGTAAGCGCCTTCCTTATTGGTTGACATGTTTATTCTCTGTCTCCCCCACCCCCCGGCAGGATGTAAGCTCCAGGGGGCAGGGACTTTGCTTTATTTACCACTTCATCCTGTACACTCAGAACAGTGCCTGGCACATACCAGGCACTCAGTAAATGTTTCTTGAATGAGTGAGTGGGCTCAGGTAGTAAAACAGTAGGAGACTCCCAGAATCCAGGGAACAGGTGGGAGCTGCTGTGGGGGAAGTGATGACTGTATGGGCACAAAGATGAGAATGAGGGCTGAAGTTTATTGGTACTAGGGAAGTAGCCATTGCGATGACAAAGTGACAGTGAGCTGCTCAGCCAGTCTTCTTCTTTTCTGGACATCTGGGGATCAGTAAATCATGGCCAAGTCCAACAATTCTGGACTGCATGGCCAATCTCACAGTTCTGGACGGGACACCATGGAATTCCTGGGCCCTTAACAGAGTCCTGGGGAGCTGTGCAAATGGCCCAGGGGACTATCCATTGCCAGCATCTCTCTGCTGCTCACATCGGAGCCCAGAGAAGCCTCTGTTTGGGTGGGGAATGGCACAGCTTGCGTTTGAACTTGCTCTTTCCCTGAAGCTTAACATCTACATGTCCACCTCATTGTCCCAGAATTTATAACCCAAAGTCTACATAGACGTTCCTGTAACCCTTGATGTCTTTAAACTTGTTGCTGCTCAGATTTGCTTGGATCTGCCTTTGGCCACTCTTGAAGGGGACAGTCTCCAGAGTGAGGCTGGCTCTGTGATGGGGTTTGAGGACTCCAATGCTGCAGCAGAGAAAGGAGAATGTCAGAAAACCATAGGATTATGATAACCCCACAGTCCCTTTCCACACAGCAACCAGGCCTCCCCTTTCCCTGTGTCCAGAAAGGACAGTGCTACCCCCAGGATAAGATGGGAGGGAGGGCGGAGCACTCCCAGCACTCACAGGACTCTCTGCCGTCTCCTAAAGAGACCACTTCCTTCCACAGTCAGTACACAATCTTCAACCTGCTCCGAGAGGGGGTTTGAAAATATCACCTGTATGAAGAGTGGCCGGTTCACAATGGCTGCTCCTAAAGCCTGAACAGGGAAATCCAGAGAGGAGGGAGCAGAGAATTAGCCTCATCCGCCGGTTCACCAAGCATTTATGGAGGGCACTGTTCCCTAGATCTGTTCCTGAAGAGCTGGTTTTCCGTGGCCTGTGTTTTTCCAACTATGGACAACTTAATGGGTTGTCATTAACATTTAAAAAAATGAAATAGAAGAGAATATCAGTGTACCTCACAAAAGATATTGTTACATGAAACATTTACTTCACTTATACATGTATGGATGTTTGTGTAAAATATTTCTACTCAGCCCAGCATATGGAAAGGTCTGATGAGTTGGGAGTCTCCAGTAATATTTCCTCTGCTCCAAGGATTTCATCCAAGTGTGAAATAAGCAAGAGCTCCCAAAGGATTCTCATGCATAATTTGAGTGGATAGAATATTTTTTGGCAATTTTTGCTGGTTTCTTCTTTTTGCAATCTGACTCCATCCCTTCCTACCCTCTTATCTTAACTGGCTTGATTTCTTTTTTTATTTTATTTTATTTTTTTTGTGGTACGTGGGCCTCTCACTGTTGTGGCCTCTCCCGTTGCGGAGCACAGACTCCGGACGCGCAGGCTCAGCGGCCATGGCTCACGGGCCCAGCCGCTCCACGGCATGTGGGATCTTCCTGGACCGGGGCATGAACCCGCGTCCCCTGCATCGGCAGGCAGACTCTCAACCACTGCGCCACCAGGGAAGCCCAGACTGGCTTGATTTCTTTTCACACCAGTGTGTGAGTCAAGAGCAAAGGATCATTTGGGGCATAGAGAGAAGGAAGTAGCCTCAGGAAACTTGAAGGCACCTTTGGAAACCCTCCCTAAAACAGACTCCAGTGGCTGGGCTTGCCAGACACACCCCACCAGGAGGCACCCCAGGCTCACTCAGCAGGGTCCAGGGGGCTACTTGGCACTGGGGAGACAGCACTGGCAGGAAGGGCCCTGTGAAGTCTCCCCACCAGAATGTCAGAGAAGGAGGGGTCCTTGGAGGCCATCTGGTCTAATCCCATCATTGACAGTTCAAGATGCAGAAGCCCAGGGGCTTGTCCAAGGATGCACAGCCAGGAAATGGCAAGTCAAACCTAAGCTGACCTTTGTTCGCGCAGTGCTTTTCCCCCTCTCAGGACCCTCCCATTTGAGCCCCTGTTTCCTCATGTTGACCCTGGGGAAGGCCTCTCATGGTGTAAGAGGATGGAGACCGAGTGTGTTCAGATAAACCTCCCGCTCCTGGTGGGAGGTTCCTGGAGGCCACAGAAGAGGCAGGGGACAGGAGGGGCTGCTCTCCTGAGCAAGCTCTCAGGGGGCTCCCCCACCGCCCCCGGCCCAAGCTGGACCCAAGGAGCCCTCAGGTCACACGCAGGGCTCTTGCCTACATTAATCATGATGCCGGGATAGGCTAAGGTGATGATCTTGTTCACCACGGTCTTCTCGGGACTGCTCTTCTCTTCACCCAGGGCACTGATGCAGATCAGCTTGTCTGTGGACAGGTACTGGCCGTACTGGGAACAGGGGATTTTGCAGGGATAGGTCTTTGCTAGGGAGAGAACACAGGATGAAGTGAGACTCGCTGGGGAAATCAGCTGGGCCTGGGTGGATCTGCGGACCCTTCTACAGAGAGGAGGGGGCCAACCTGTACTGATCCCCAGTACAGTAGGTACTCGGTTTTCTGATGGAGCGGCTGAGAGGTGAAATGGCTTGCTTAGGGTCATTCTGCTGGTAAATGGGTGCACTGAGGCTCTAACCAAGGTCTGGATGACTTCAAAGCTCAGGCTTTCCCCACTAACCCAGGCTCTATTCCTTGAAGTAGTAAAGAAAGGATTGGAGGAGAAGAAGGAGGAGGACAAAGGAAAGAAACAGAAGGAGGAGAGGAGAAGGGAGGGAGAGGGAAGGAAGGAAGGGAAGGAGGAAGACTCTGTGCTGGAGGGGACACTAGGAAGACCAGTGTCACAGGGGTCTGCCCCCAAACCCTTGTTGGCTGGCTTGACCCCACTGGCATTTCCATAAGCCACTGTGTTCACAGACTGTCCCCATGCCCATACCCAGAGCCCATACCTTCTTCAGGAGAGAGTGTGATGAAGGCTGTGTCCTGCCAGAATGGGGGCAGGGGGCTGCCATCATGCAGCAGAGACTGGGCACTCAGGTTCACTTTGAGGTCCTTGAACTGGGGCGACGTGTTGAGGGCCAGCAGGACAAACCTTATGTCCCGGCCCATGTCGGGTGGGTTGAGCAGCTGGAATTTCAGGGAGACCTGGACAACATCACGGGGCCGAAGGGAAGGCGTAGCAAGGCTCCTAGGACTGTCCCTTGGCAGCATGGACCTGGAAGTTTGTTTGGAGGGAGCCTTGGGACCTTCCAGGCTTCAGCTTCTGAAGAGCCTTCAGAATCACCTGCCTCTCCTGGAGGGAACCTGGGAGGACAGAGCACAGAACCAGCTGTGGGCCAGCCTGACCCAGAGGGTAAACCTTGGCTGAACACCCTCCGTGAAGGCTCCACCAGGGTGTTAAAACCTTCATTTCCAATAACAAAGGCTCCCTACTAGTCATCAAGTCTTTCCAAGAGTCACACTCTGCTGAGCTCTTACACCTTTCATCTTCATATCAACTGTGAGAGAGATGTATTACTATTATTATTATCATTCCATATACAGATGAGGAAAATGGGGCTCAGAGAGGTCATGTCACTCGCCCAAGTCACACAGCTTGCACAGGGCAGAGTCAAGTGGAAACCAAATTCATCTGACGTGAAAATCTGTGCTCACGACCACTGGACTCTATCCCGCGTTCCCCAAGGGAAAGATGAAGGCTCACAATGCAGAGGAATAAACCTTAAAGACAACAGGACATGGTGTGATTTTCTGCTCCAGGACCAAATTATGGGTCAGTTGAAGACTAATTCCTGGAAATTGAGAAACTGAGAAGCTACGGTAAAAAAAAAAAAAAAAAAAAAAAGGAAATTCAGGCAAGCCGAGTTTCCAGAGTACCCAGGCTTCAGTCCTGGGCAGGCGCTGTGGCCAGGATGTGCAGGAACACTCATCCGTGCTTCCCTAATAATCCCAGCAGCTGCCTTCACTGAGCACTTACTGGTCCCCTCAGTGCAGCCCCACAATCTCCCCAGGCTGAGGCCACTCTTCTCCCCTCGCTCTGGGGTCATTGTAAGCCTGGATCCAGGCAGAAGAGAATCTTGCAACATTGGCTTCAGTAAGAGTGAGCCCAGAGAGGTGTGAATCAGACTTAGCTCATCTGTGGGCTGCTCGACCCCCAGATTCTGCCAGTCCAGTGGGAGGAGACACAATGCTATCTGACTGAACAGGACACTCAGGCCCACTGGAGAATAGCTCCAACCACCCCCCGGCCCCCTGGCCCAAGTTCACAGAAGAACCCTGTGGACCTCTGTAGCACATGCTGTCAGTGCCCCACTCACATCTCCTTGGCACTTGCTGTGTCAGTGTCCACGTGCCCTAATTTCAAATTCTAGCACCTGCGGCTCTTTGTGGCTTTCTCTGCCACCAGAGCTGACTCCGCCCATGCGTGGAACAGGCCAGGAGTGCTAGGGAAGTTACGCCCCCCAAGGAGCAGCCCTCAACCCCTGACTGAAAGGAGTTGGTGGATGAAGAGCCTAGGCCCCTTGCCTCGTGGGTGGGATAAATCTGCGGTGTTGTTCTACACTTTACACTAAATCTCTGATAGGGTTGCCAGATCTAGCAAATAAAAATACACGGCAGTTTCATTTGGATTTCAGATTAACAACAACTAATTTGGGCCATGGTTAGACAACAGCATTCTTTGTCCTGCATTTTCCCAGGTCACCCCACTGGCAGGGCCCCCAGCAAGACTGAGTCCCAGCAGCCCACGGTGCTAACCCCGCCTGACAAGGTGCTCTGCATTGGCTTTCTCCCCTTCCCCGCCTCCCTGGCTCACTCTCCTTCCTTCCAGTAGTTCTTTTTTTTTTTTACATCTTTATTGGAGTATAATTGCTTTACAATGGTGTGTTAGTTTCTGCTTTATAACAAAGTGAATCAGTTATACATATACATATGTTCCCTTATCTCTTCCCGCTTGTGTCTCCCTCCCTCCCACCCTCCCTATCCCACCCCTCCAGGCGGTCACAAACCACCGAGCTTGTCTCCCTGTGCTATGCGGCTGCTTCCCACTAGCTATGTACCTTATGGTTGGTAGTGTATATATGTCCATGCCTCTCTCTCGCTTTGTCACAGCTTACCTTTCTCCCGCCCCATATCCTCAAGTCCATTCTCTAGTAGGTCTGTGTCTTTATTCCTGTCTTACCCCTAGGTTCTTCATGACATTTTTTTCCTTAAATTCCATATATATGTGTTAGCATACGGTATTTGCCTCTCTCTTTCTGACTTACTTCACTCTGTATGACAGCCTCTAGGTCTATCAACCTCATTACAAATAGCTCACTTTCGTTTCTTTTTATGGCTGAGTAATATTCCATTGTATATATGTGCCACATCTTCTTTATCCATTCATCTGATGATGGACACTTAGGTTGCTTCCATGTCCTGGCTATTGTAAATAGAGCTGCAATGAACATTGTGGTACATGACTCTTTTTGAATTATGGTTTTCTCAGGGTATATGCCCAGTAGTGGGATTGCTGGGTCGTATGGTAGTTCTATTTGTAGTTTTTTAAGGAACCTCCATACTGTTCTCCATAGTGGCTGTACCAATTCACATTCCCACCAGCAGTGCAAGAGTGTTCCCTTTTCTCCACACCCTCTCCAGCATTTATTGTTTCGAGATTTTTTGATGATGGCCATTCTGACTGGTGTGAGATGATATCTCATTGTAGTTTTGATTTGCATTTCTCTAATGATTAATGATGTTGAGCATCCTTTCATGTGTTTGTTGGCAATCTGTATATCTTCTTTGGAGAAATGTCTATTTAGGTCTTCTGCCCATTTTTGGATTGGGTTGTTTGTTTTTTTGTTATTGAGCTGCATGAGCTGCTTATAAATTTTGGAGATTAATCCTTTGTCAGTTGCTTCATTTGCAAATATTTTCTCCCATTCTGAGGGTTGTCTTTTGGTCTTGTTTATGGTTTCCTTTGCTGTGCAAAAGCTTTAAGTTTCATTAGGTCCCATTTGTTTATTTTTGTTTTTATTTCCATTTCTCTAGGAGGTGGGTCAAAAAGGATCTTGCTGTGATTTATGTCATAGAGTGTTCTGCCTATGTTTTCCTCTAAGAGTTTGATGGTGTCTGGCCTTACATTTAGGTCTTTAATCCATTTTGAGCTTATTTTGTGTATGGTGTTAGGGAGTGATCTAATCTCATACTTTTACATGTACCTGTCCAGTAGTTCTTGAATCTCCTCAGTGATAAACCACTTGTCCTCAGGATCCCTCACCAAAATAGCCACAGAGAGAACGGGGTGGAGGGGATGATCGCCAGTACCCTTGGATGTGTTCAGTGTTGTCTCTCAGGCTCAGACTCTGGAGCTCCTCTGTGTTGGCCCCAAAGGCCGACACGGACAAACCACAGACACCCACTTGCTGGCGCTCCCAGGAACCTCAGGTACCCCCGCCCCCGCCCTGTGTAGTCATGAATCACTCCTGCTCGGGTCCTGCCCCTCACGCTGCTTCTGGCCCTCTTGGACTGCATATTTTTGCTTGGCTCCCTGGTGGTTGAAACTGGTGGTTTGTCTCAGTTTCCAGGAATCAGTACAGCTGACTGATGTAGATGCCCTTTGCTCTTGCTGGCTTGGGTCAGAAGACCCTGCTAGGGCTCCCATCTCTCAGAATCATCCTCTGCACAGGGTGGACGTAGGAGTGAACATTTGGCCTTACGTGGGCCTCGGTGCTGGCTGTGGTCTGGCCTGTCCTCCAAACACCCAATGAAACGTGAATCAAACAATAAGCTAAATGAAATTAATAAAATTAATAGAGAGTTTACTCAATCCCCTGCCATCTTCAGTGGGAGGCTGATTTTTCGGGAAGGCAGGCGCAAGGAATTCATACACTGTTGACGGGATGCCTGTCAGTGGCCCTGCAATCAATGTGACCATCTTGTGGAGGGTGCTCACTGGCCTGTGGGGAGTGGGGTGGTGGTGGGCATGAGGAAGTGAGGCAGTGGGGACACCCCAACTGGGACCTTAAAACTGAAGGGCTGGGCTTCCCTGGTGGCGCAGGGGTTGAGAGTCCGCCTGCCGATGCAGGGGACACGGGTTCGTGCTCCGGTCCGGGAGGATCCCACATGCCACGGAGTGGCTGGGCCCGTGAGCCATGGCCGCTGAGCCTGCATGTTCGGAGCCTGTGCTCCGCAATGGGAGAGGCCACAACAGTGAGAGGCCTGCGTACCGCAAAAAAAAAAAAAACAAAAAAAACCCTGTAGGGCTGAGGAGACAGTGGGCCTGGGTCCTGCCCATCCACACCCCAGAGGGCTGCCCCAGCTGGCAGAGAGGTTCTCTGGGGTAGTGGGGAAGGTGCCTACAGGGATTGGTCGTACCTTCTCCGTACTAGCAGTTTTCCGTGACGTCATCCCACTCATCACTCTGGATCCTCTTGGTGCTGATAAAATTGCCAACAGAATTGGTGTCCAGGTGACGTTTCTGCTCCTTCCCTCCAAAGACCAGCCAGGCCATGCAGTCACATTTACCATGGAGAAGGCGAAGGCTGTGTCCTAGTTCAGATCCACCTCTCCTTCTCTGATGGCTCTGATGGAGGCAGGGCCGTAGCAGTAGAGGCCTAAAGGGGAACAGGGGGGCCTCAGTGGGCTGTGGCTGCAGGGCCGGGTGGAGTCGGGTCTGTTTCTGTGGGAGTGGGCTCTGCCTGTCCTCCCAAGAGCCTCACTGTTGCTCATCTCCTGAGGTGTGGCGTCCAGCACCTGCCAGCCTCCGTATCCGGGAGGGAGGTCATTCCGGGCCATCCAGCACTCATTCCAGATGTGGAAATTCCTGAGGGAGAAGCCACAGGAGTGGGTGTCAGATGAAGCTGAGGGAGAGTTTATGATGCTCAAGTTCTTTCTGGAGCAAGGCAGGGGGCGATGTGTGATGGACGGCTAGATAGAAAGACAGGGCACCACAGGCCTGCACCCCTCCGTGGGTGACAGGTGACCGCTCTTCCTCCTGTGAGCCTCAACTTGCCCGGAAAAGAGCTTTCCTCTCTTTGTAAATAAGAGTGAAGGTTTCCAGAGGCAACGGAAGTTAAAAACCCTTCACTCTCTCTCAAAGAGACCCTTGAAGCCCTTTCCTGTATGTGCTGCTGACTCACAGAAGCAGTCACAGAGGCAGAGGTTTTTTTTGTGTCCAGAGGTGAGACTTCAGGCCCTCCTGTGGTCAGAGCCACAGGCTGAGTATTAAATGAAGGAGGTGACAAAGGGGAAAACTCCCCCAGGGCAGAGAGCTCTTGTGATGTGACAATTCTAGACTCAGAAAATCATCGTATTTGTGTTCAGCTGCCTCCCAGCCTTCAGGCTGGGGCTAGCAAGCCCTGGGGCTGGTGAAAATGGGGGTGAGGCATGAGAGGGCAGCAGGCTCATAGGTACAGTCCTGGCCTGCTTCCTGCTGGTAGGGTTTGCCCTAGAAAGAGAAGGTGTCTCTCGCCAGACACTGTCCTCCTTCTTACTCTCTAAAGTCCTGCCTGTGTTGTCATAATACTCATCTACGATCAGGTTTCCGTCTGTGTCGTGGCCAGAGTCAAAGTTGGTGATTACTTGGGTGGGGATCCCCAGGCACCTCATCACTGTAGAAAGGACAGAAAAATCTCCTGTGGGCTGTGGATTCCTGGACTTAGCTCCCTTAGGCTCAGGGAAATCATGCCTTTGGCAGGCAGGAGCTGTCTGGGGCACTGGGTTGGCGACACTTCCAACTTCCCTCCCCACCTTCCTGAGCTCCTCTCCCTGGGGCTCCACACAAAGGTTAGGCAGCTGGTTGCTCAGACAAGCACTGCCAGGGCCAATAGAGGGTCTAGCAAGTGTTGGGTTCCCCTGCCCCAGCCAGCAGGGTGGGAGAGGCATGCCTCCTTTGGCAAGACTCAGCAGCTTGACTTGCCTTGACAAGCATCCTTGATGATCCTTGCCTGAATTAATTATTATGCTGGTGGTACCAAAATGATTATATTCTAACACTATCATTTCTTCTACCTGTATTAGCTGGCATTCTTCTATAAAGGAAAGCATTTCAATCCCCCTCTCCCATTTTTTGGTGTTGTTATGGGTTCATGTAGTTTTTTTTTTTCACTTCAGCAGAGGTTATTTTTAGACATTTGCTTGGTTTCTAATTTTTCCCCTGTTGTAAATAATACTGTGATGGACATCTCTGTAGATCAATTCTACTTTTCCCCCTTTGGGACAGATTCCAAGAGGTAAAATGACTGAGTCAAAAAATACAGATATTTCTAAGGGTTCTTCACAAATACTACTGTCATTTCAAAATGTTTATAATTTTTAGTTTAGATACTTATTTATATTAAGCATTTATTTGCTTATAGATTTTAGTTTAGGCTCCTTCTTATATTTTGGCACAAAGCCCTTCCAGGCTGGGGTGGGGACACATCCCTGGATGCAGAGAAGCCCAAAGGGGGAGCATGCACTTCCTTGGAACGGCAGGTCTGCACAGATCTGCAAGGAATGGAGGGCAGGGAGTGAGCAGAGCTGACAGTGAATTGTAGGTGGAGGTGACACAGGACCGCCTCGGAGGGGAGGGTGAAGGTGGGAAAAGCTGCCACTGAAGGAGCATGAGACAGGAGTGAGGCGAGAGCATGCAAGTGACTCAGAAGCATTGCATGGGCACATTTATGTTAAGATTACAGTCAGGAGGGTGTATAACACTAACGGTAATAAGAGCACGTGCCAAGGAGGGGTGGGCAGGGAGAGCAAGGAGCAAGCCTCCATTCTTCACCATGATTGATGAATTCATGAAGTGCCAGTGGTGTTGTCAACTCCTGCCAGACATGGCGGGATGGGCACTTTTCCACCTGAGCACAGGTCATTGGTCTCATGGCGCTCTGAGTTCTCTACTAGACACGGTACATGGTGTGTAATGATTTGTTTATGAGTCTGTCTTCCTGAGGGCAGGGATTGTGTGATAGTCAGCTTTATCGTTATGCAACCATTAACAATACAAGGCCGGCCTGTATTGCAGAAACGTAGTGCATCTTTGCTGGATGGGTGAATGAATGTCTTGAATCTTTTGTCAATTCTGGTGATTTCCGACTTCAGCACAGCACCGTCACTGTGTGCTGTGCTGTGGTTACCAAGCTTGATTGTCTGTAGAGCATAAGCTTTGAGTGGTAATGGATTTGCACTGATCCATTCTCACCACTTCCTCATCGTGCCTTGTGAGAGGACTGGGATAGGGGACAACAGCTGTCGCAGTGAGGCAACAGAGGGACAAGAATTGTTTCTTACATAGGGAGAAGGCCAAGGCTGTAGCTCCGGTATCACACGAAGGGAGCTGACAGCATTCAGATCTGCACAGTTGTGCACATACATGTTTCACGGGGTTTTGCCCCCTCTGTCCTGCTTTCTCTATACCCCCGCAAAGAGCTCCTCCTGTCTTGTGGCTTCATCTCTCACTCCTTGCCCACGACTCCTGAATTTGAATCTTGAGCCTGCATGGACACCTTGCCGTCACTAAGCACATCCCCAACCGAGCTTGTCTTTCATTCTTTCCAAGCTTCCTTGACAGTTGATGACATCATCATCCTCAAAGGTGCCAGGCATGGTGCCAATCACTGCACAGGCATAATCACACTTAATCCTCTCCACAGCGCTGTGATTATCCCACCTTTGAAGAGGAAAAACCTGAAGTTTAGAGAGGTTGAGGTCACATGGCAGGAAGAGGAGAGCCAGGGCAGGATTTAAACCCACATTTCTCTGATCTCAAAACCCCTCAGGCTTTTAACTACAAGACACCCCACTGCAACTTCACTAGACGTCCCAGCAACGCTGGGAAGGCATCATTCTCAAAGCGCCTTCCTCTGTGAAGTTTTCACTGACTACTCCATGCCACACTAATCTCCCTTCCCATGCTCTCACTTGATTCCAGTCACCAATGCCACACATTTTATCAATGCATGAAGCTCTCTATGATCTCATATATTTATCTTATCTTGTCAGCCAGATTACAAATCCCCCTAGAGTAGGGCTCAGATCAAATACTTTCCTTGCGTTTCTTCATTCCTAGCACAGTGCTGCCCAGAGTAGATGCTCATTAAATTCATGTTGAAGTGAGTTTTCTTTAACCTCACTTCTGCAGGCTATCAGTCCTGATGCCTCAGTTTGACATGAGACTCACGTGACTCTTTCATGGATAATTCGGTGGGAGCTGAGTCCCTCGTAAAAGAGAAACCCTTATGGGGTGTGTGTGTTTGTATGTGTGCACACACATGCATACACATTCACACAGTTGCACATGGACAAAGGTGGACAAGATCTCAGAGTCAGGAAAAGGACTGCAGAGTTCCTAAGGTATATTAGGAACCACACTCCTGGCATTAATTACTATGTCTCTTCACTCAGCCATTCAGCACTCATTCAAATGAACTTATTTACAAAACAAAAATAGACTCACAGACAGAGAAAACAAACTTATGGTTACCAAAGGGGAAAGGGAGGGAGAGGGATAAATTAGGAGTTTGGGATTAACAGATTCATACTACTATATATAAAATAGATAACCAACAAGGACCTACTGTATAGCACAGGGAACTCTACTCAATATCTTGCAGTAATCTATAAGGGAAAAGAATCTGAAAAAGGAATATATATATATGTATAACTGAATCACTTTGCTGTATACCTGAAACTAACACAACATTGTAAACCAACTATACTTCAATTTAAAAAAAGCAGTATTGGGACTTCCCCTGGTGGCACAGTGGTTAAGAATCCGCCTGCCAATGCAGAGGAAATGGGTTTGAGCCCTGGTCCGGGAAGATCCCACATGCCATGGAGCAACTAAGCCCATGCACCACAACTACTGAGCCAGCGCTCTAGAGCCCACAAGCCACAACTACTGGGCCCACGTGCCACAACTACTGAAGCGTGTGTGCCTAGAGCCCGTGCTCCACAACAAGAGAAGCCACCGCAATGAGAAGCCCGTGCACTGCAACAAAGAGTAGCCCCGCTCACCACAACTAGAGAAAGCCTGAGTGCAGCAACAAAGACCCAATGCAGCCAAAAAATAAATAAAATAATAAATAAATTTGTATTTTAAAAAAGGCAGTATCAGGCTAATTGTATAATAGCTAACACTCATGTCAATCTCAGCATGTGCCAGACATTTTCCCAAGTGCTTGCCACATGTTAACCCACCACCCTGCGAGGGAGCATTCCATACAGTCCTTGATGTCTCATAAATCAGTGGGGAATAACAGTAGATTCATACTTAAGCCAAAGGTTGAGGCAAAATAATGTGCCAGGACCTTGGCTGGGGTTCCTTCTTTGAGAAGGAAGGGCTCAGTAAAAACAATGAGGACTAGAGTTATTGTACTGAAATGAAGATCATGAGACACTTCATAGAGACCACTATACAACTGAGTGAGAAGAAATCTTGGATGACTTCTAACCCAAGGGTGTTCACAGTGGTTTTAAGCAGAGGACTCCTCATGCGAGCCAGATCATTGGGAATCCAGTATGTAAAAGATGTACGTGTGGGGTAGTTTTGGGTGCCCTAAGCACACAGCCTCCTCATCTCCCAGGCTATTTCCCACCACCCTTCTCTGGGGTTCTGGGCCCAGGACCCTACTTTACAGAGGAGGGGATGATGCCCGTAGGCCTGCTCAGAATCCCAACCCTCAAGCCCAAGTCACGGCTGCCCCCACCCCACCCCCTGCAGCTGTGGGCAGGGACAGACCAGGCACATCCCCAGGATGCCTGGCTTTTCTTTTTTAAACAGTTTTATTGAGATACAATCCACATGTCACAAAATGTACCCTTTTAAAGTGTACAATTCAGTGGGTGTAATATATTCACAGGTTGCGTAACAATCTCCACTGTCTAATCCCAGACCATTTTATCACCTCAGAAAGACACTCAATGCCTGCTAGCAGTCACTTCCCATTCTCCCGTTCCCCCAGCCCTAGGCAACCACGAATCCACTCTCTGTCTGTATAAATTGGCCTATTCTGGGCATTTCACATATATGGAATCATATAGTACCATAGGTGGCTTTTTGACGCCTGGTTTTGGGGAGAATTTTCAGGCAACAGAACATCACTGTGCCTTGCACCAACAGAGCAAGGCATCCAGGCTACTTCATAGACCTCAGGGCTGAGGGGTCTGACGTTGTCACAAGGAGTGGACGGCCAGGACAGGAAAAGCCTAATGACTGAGAGAGACCTATGGAGCAGTCAGACATGAGCACTGGAAGGAGGGTAGGTCAGGGATTTCTCTGAAATTCCCAAAGTAACAGCCAAGTAAATTGATGTCAAGGAAACATCTGTCCAAAAAATTATAATCGTATCTTTGATGCATGGAAAATCTCCTTTTTGTGATTTTTCTTTAGGAAGCTTGAAGTCAATATGCTGTTGTTATTAAAACAGGTAATACAGGGAGGAAGAGCTGCAGAGGGGAGAATGCACTTCTGAGTGAGACTGGAGTCACGTGGTCACCTTAAGCCTCAGTTTTCTCATCTGTAAATTGTAATTAATGATACCTACTTTGCAGATGGTTGTGAGCATTGTAAAGTACCCAAGCGCAGGGGATGCTGGCTAAATGGCAGCTGCTAGCATCGTTCATGCAGCAGTATAGTCTAGTGGTTACAGCCAGCCAGACCTCAATGTGAGACTAGCCCTGCCACTCAATTTCCTCATCTGTAAAATGGAGATAATGATAGAACCTACCTCTAAAGCTCTTCTGGGGAATCAAACAAGGTGATCCTGGTTAGAACTTACTGAATTCTCACTGTAGCCAGGCATTATTCTAAGCACTCTCCATGTATGAACTCAGTCCTTTCAATAACCCGACGAGGTAGGTACTATTAATTTCCCCATCATATGTCTGAGGAGACTGAGGTACAAGTTAAATGACTTGCCCAGGGTTACTCAGACAATTAATGGTAGTGCTGGTATTTGAACCCAAGCTTCACCATTACTCTAGGCTGTCAAGGTTTTAGCACAATGCCTGGCACCAAGGAAGTCCCCAGTGTCAGCTATTGTGATTGTTAAAGAATAACAATAATAGTAATTTTTAACAACATGCTTTGGCAACTGTACTGGATTAAGGAGTTTGACTATATCCTTGACTTTTAGTGGAGGATTGAGGCTGGGTCTTACCCGTCTTTATAACCAAGATTATAACTTGGTTATATAACTATATATAACTATATAACTTGGTTATATAACTGTAGCATAAGGACTCAGTATGTGTTGTTGGATGAATGAATGAGTTTTCCAAACTGATAGACATATATATTAATGTAAAACATGGTGGCCCTGTTGGGGAAGGCTGGTATTGATGCAGCTGCAGGTGGACCCGGCCACGTTTGACCCACTTTGCCCAACCCTTTGCTTCCTAGGTCACTAAAAGTGCCGTGATTCTCATAAACATTTTAATTGGCCTGCTCTCATACCATAATCTCCATTCACTGGCTCCATCTCTCACCAACCAGTTCCAGACAACCACACCCAAACCCCTGACCCTCTCCTTCTACACATGCGCACCTGGCCCATTAGACTCTAGGCTCTTCCAGGCCCAGGAAGGCTCCCTCTCTAACATATACAGGATTGATCCATTCTCTGCCTTCAGTCTTACGCCTGATCCCTGGATGACTCAGACATCCCAGTTCACCCAAATGTCTGTGACTCTGGGCATCAAAGCTGTCGAATTCCTGGTTTCCTACCCCTGGGCAATCAAGGCATACAACTCCAGATGGGGCTGTGCAGCTGCAGAGGAGTAGCTCCCCCTCGCCAACCCATATGAAGTCATCCTGTGTGGGTGCTGACAGAAACCTCCTGGTGCCCTTGGACAGGGGGCTGGCATCTGCTTTTTAGCAGCCTGGGGCTCCACAGGCTTCCTGCGAGAGCCTGGAGATGGGTCCAGCGCGCGTGCGCACACACACGCACACTGCACCAGCCTTTGCATACAGGGAATTTCTACACAAAAGGCCTGAGTCCTCAATAAACACCAAGTTGTGGGCAGATCTGGCTTCCCTGGATTAGACTAGAGAGTCTTGTGAGAAAAAGCCATACTTGACCTCTTTGCCCAGCCAACAAGAATAACTTCCTGATGGTGGCCCAAGGCAGGTACATAGATACACCTGCCAGGAGGCGGAGAGCCGGCCTAGGCCTGGGGGCAGGGTGAGGACCAGAAGCAAGTGTGGCCCTGAGTGAAGCAGAAAGCCTCCTCTTGCTACCTGCAGTATATAACTCATTTCCAGGTGTGCCCTCCCTCAACAGCCTCCTCCCCTGCCTTCAGCTTGCTCCTCTTGTCACCAGCAAACCAATTTCCAGTTGCCCTCTTTCCCAGTACCAATTTTTAAGCTTTTCTTCTACTAATGTAGCATTCACTCCCTCTCTGAGAAGCTGATCTCTCTTGGTCCCCCTTCCCCTGACTCCCTGGGCTGAATCAGGCCTCCAGGCCCTCTGAACATGTGACAACTCTAGATTCAAGGTCATTGTTCTTCGTCTGCCATCTTGCTCTGGCCCCGTGGCCCATACCCCTGCTCAGACACACCTTTCGCTCCCATGTATGCATCTTCATCAAGCCCATTCTCTGTGCTCAGAAAGGACACTAATCAGTTTGTAAGTTTTCTAATTACTTGGCCTCTCACCTCATTCCTGTCTTAGACCTGGACAATTCCCAGCCAGGCTCTTAAGAGGATTCTGTTAAGTTTGTCCAAGTTCGAAAGAAGGGAAGGGCGCCAGGTTCTGAGAAGTGTGTGGTTTCCCCCTTAGAACCACCCTCTGAAATGAGCTCAGATATGTGAAGCCTGAGGTCACTGATGAGACGTTTTGCTTCCTTGCAAATGTCCCTTGGTGGGAACTGTGTGAGATTTCTGGGACAAGAATGGTTCAGAGGGTTGCGACATGAGCCATTGTATTTTTTATCTTTCCATGGGGCCCTTTCCACTCCCTACCTGTGCACATGACAGCGGCAAAGACCCAGCACTGCCCGTAGCACACTGGCTGGCAGACTGTGGCATGCCACTGCTTTAGGATGGCCACGCTGCCCGTCCACTCCACGGGGTTGATGTCGTCTGAGTAATTCTCGCTCCAGTCTCCATTGAGCACCCCACGGTCATCGTTGCTGTTGATCTGAAGAGAAGCCATATGTAGAAGCATTAGAAGCAGCCTTTTCCTCAACGAGATGTGAGGTGTGGGTTGCCTTTGCAAGGACCCTGGGCCTGAGATGCAGGAGGCTTTGATCTCATTTTACCTGCTGGGGAAGGGGTGAGGGTGGGAAGCCAGCTATTCTGACTTGTGTACCACTGTTAATTAGTTTATTATTCTGTTTCTACCCACCCTCTTAACCCCTCCATGCCCCATCCCTGCAAAGCCAGAGCTTGGCTCTTAAGAGCAGAAATTTAGAAACAACGAGACTATTTCCCAAACCAGAGCTACACTTAGTCTTTCCCAAAAAATGCAATTTGGAATTAATGAAGGTGATGGCCCACATCCAGCTCTTTCAGAGCTCAGCTGAGAAAACCTGTTACCCACATTCTTTCATCAGTCTCATCAAAAATGGCTTTGCTGGAGGGCCTCTGCCTCTCGACTCTTCATTCCCTCACTGCAGGGGCAACCGTGAGTGGGCAGGGCTCCCCTGCACAGCTTCCGCCCTCCCTGGACATGCCCTGGGTGGGCAGAAAGAGACCCAGCCTCCCCATGGCACACACCACTCTGCTGACGTGGACGGGGCTGCCCCGCAGGGCCTAGTCTGTGGCTGGGTCAATCTGGAAGTTCAGGCTCTTGTCTAGCAGCTCCAGGCAGATGTCTATGATATTCTTTTCCAACTGCGAGAGGAGATGCAGAGAGGCAAGGTGCCCAGACTTGGCACACGTGAGATGAAAAGAAATGCATGACCCACCCCTCCCAGCTGTCCAATGGAGTGCGTTTGTGGAATACAAGCCCATTTGGAAGGAAACTGTCCAGCAGCACAGCTATGGACTGCCCTGCCTCTGGGGCAGGTACAGGGTCTCAAAGCTCTGGGGTCACAACTCACCCAGTTTGTAGGTCCTGCCTGTTAAATTCCTGTAGTTTTTCCCAATGAGTCTGACTGGCTGAAACATCTGTTTCTCCCTCTTCTCCCCTTTAATCCCACACTCATGGAGCTCCTGGGATGTTCTTGCTAAAGCCATGTTGCCTCATCTTCCACCCGCACCTGCTGACCCAGCTCATCACTGGCAGCTAGTGCTGAGGTGATGGCCCCAACTTGCCACGGCACCTGTGATCCAGTGGGGCTTTGGATTGACCAATAGCATGTGAGTTATGGAAAATTTTTAGCGAAGGCAGGCTGACTCCGTATCCTTCAGGCTTGTCATGAACGCCACTTCCTCTGAGGCTTTCCTTGAGCCAGGTTTTTCTCCACGGCCCTGGCCTCGTCTCTTACTCATCAGACTCTGTTACAATGCGGTAGCCAAGGTCTGTCCTGCCTGCCTGACTGTATGCGTGTTTCTCTCCAGTTGTTCTCACAACTCTACCCCCAGACCTGGCACAGTGCCCAGCACATAGCAGTGACTCTGTGCATCTTTGTTGAATGAGAGTAAATGACAGTGTTCCATTTATTCCCATGGTACACTGGGCAATAATCAGGATTTGGAGGCTTCTCTGGTCCATTATCCCCAGGGGACAGTTTGATTGGCTCACTTTTCTGCCTTAAAATGTTCAACGGCTCCTGTGGCCTACAGGATCAAAGCTGTAACCTCCTCTACAAGGTGCATAAGACCCTATCTGATCTGGCCCCCTTCTACCTCTCCAGCCTCATGTCTCAGTAACCCCCTGCCGCCTCACTGTTTTTTGCTCCAGCAACACCAGATTCCTTGTAACCCCTGTAGCAGGCCAGACCCTTTCTCACCTTTGTGTCTTTGCCCACGCTTCCCTCTGACTGGGATATTTTCCCCCTCCTTCACTTGGCTAACTCAGTTCAAGCACACCCTCTCCCAGGAAGCTTCCCTGGCACCCCCATGCCCAGCCGAGTGCTCTTCCTCCAGGCTCCCAGAACACCCTCTGCCTGACGCTCAGTCTTTACATACCCCACTGTGTAATAAGCGACCTGCTTATGTGACCAAGTCCCCACTTTACTGTGGGCTCAGGGACAGTGTTTCATTCATTTTCATGCTTCTGGCACCCAGTGCCTTGCCTAGCACTGAGCAGGCATTCAATATATGTTCACTGAAGAAGAGAGAGAGAGAGAGAGAGAGAAGAACCCAGGGCTCAGAAGGCATCAACTCCTCACTTCCAGGATCCGCATCTGCCCATGGTGCATGAGGAGCTGGGGATGTCAGTTGGGACCAGTTGAGGCTGCCATGTCTCATCTTGACTATAGCCACCCCAGGGGCCGAGGCTAGGCCTGATGCTACATGTGTTGGAGTTCTATTTGGGCAAGTCCAGGAGAGGGACCCATATTAAACTGATACAAGCTCTACAAGCCCCCCGCTCAGGATTTTCCAGCCAACACCCCTTCTGAGCAGCCAGAGCTGGCCCTCTCCCCTGCTACCCCGAGAGTGTTTCTGTGCTGGGGCTCAGCCTTAAGAATCCTTTCCCTGGCCTGGCACTGGGCTTCCTGCTGTCGGCTGAGCTTTCAGCGAGAGGCAGGCTTTCAGTAACGCAGGAGTTGCAGAGCATTGCAATTAATACGATGCAATTTTTACAAATAAAATCGCATGTTTTAGAATATGCACAGAAAACAAAATGTAGAGGAACATACATTTTGCTAGTGACAGTGCTTAGAAAGACCTTCATATTCTAGGCACCTATTTTTGTAATGTTTCTCTATAAAGTTTTTAAAGCAATTATGTATTACTTCTTAAAAATTTTATACCAATTTTATTTTTTTATTGTAGTATAGTTGGTTTACAATGTTATGTTAATTTCAGATGTATAGCACAGTGATTCAGTTATATATATATATATATATATATATATATATATCCTTTTTCAGATTCTTTTCCCTTATAGGTTATAAATCAGGAGCTTGGGATTAATATATACACACTGCTATATATAAAATAGGTAAGCAACAAGGACCTACTACATAGCACAGGGAACTACACTCAATATTTTGTAATAACCTATAAGGGAAAATAATATGTATTACTTTTTAAATTTTTTTGCCTGTGCCTCATGGCATGTGGGGGTCTTATTTCCCTGACAAGAGATGGAACCCATGCCACCTGCAGTGGAAGCATGGAATCTTAGCCTGAATCTTAGCTTGCTTCCTGGTGTGGTTCCTGCTGGGTTCCTCATACCCTTTGTGGTTCATGCTGGGTTCTCATCCCCTTTGAGATGTGGGCCCTCTGGTTTGAGGTGGTTCCTGTTGGGTTCCTCACCTTTTTATGATGTGGGCCCTTCGGTGTGACATCGATCCATCGTTTGACATCGTTGACATCGTTTCCATCCTCTTTGTGATGTGGGCACTCTCGTGTGAGGTGTTTCCTATTCGGTTCCTAACCTTTCTGTGATATGGACCTCCTTGTGTGAGGTGGTTCCTGCTGGGTTCCTCATCCCCTTTGTGATGTGGTCACTCTGGTGTGAGGTGGTTGCTGTTGGGTACCTCACCTCTTGTGTGAGGTGCATCCCGCTGTGTTTCCATCCCCTTTGTGATGTGGGTCCTCTGGTGTGAGGTGGCTCCTGCTGGTTTCCTCATCCCATTTGTAATGTGGACCCTTTGGTGACAGGTGGTTCCTGCTGGGTTTCCATCCTCTTTGTGACGTGGGCACTCTCGTGTGAGGTGTTTCCTATTGGGTTGCTAACCTTTCTGTGATATCGGCCTCCTTATGTGAGGTGGTTCCTGCTGGGTTCCTCATACTGTTTGTGATGTGTGCCCTCTGGTGTGAAGTTGTTCCTGCTTTGTTGCTCCTCCCCTTTGTGATGTGGGCCCTCTGGTTTGAGGTGGTTCCTGTTGGGTTTCTCACCGTTTTATTATGTGGGGCCTTTGGTGTGAAGTGGTTCCTGCTGGGTTCCTCATCCCCTTTGTGATGTGGGCACTTTGGTGTCCGGTGGTTCCTGCTGGATTCCCTTCCCCTTTGTGATGTTGGCCCTCTGGTGTGAAGTGGTTCATGCTTTGTTGCTCATCCCCTATGTGATGTGTGCGCTCTGGTTTGAGGTGGTTCCTGCTGAGTTCCTCATCCCCTTAGTGATGTGGGCCCTTTGGTGTAAGGTGGATCCTGCTGGGCTCCTCATCCCGTTTGTGATATGGGCCCTTTGGTGTGAGGTGGTTCATGCTGGATTCCCTTCCTCTTTGTGATGTGGGCCCTCTGGTGTGAAGTGGTTCCTGCTTTGTTGCTCATCCCTTTTGTGATGTGGGCCCTCTGGTTTGACGGGGTTCCTGTTCGGTTCCTCACCTTTTTGTGATGTGGGCCGCATTCTGTGAGGTGCTACCTGCTGGGTTCCTCATACCCTTTGTGATGTGGGCCCTCTGGTGTGAAGTGGTTCCTGCTTTGTTGCTCTTCCCCTTTGTGATGTGGGCGCTCTAGCGTGAGGTGCTTCCTGCTGGGTTCCTCATATCCTTTGTGATGTGGGCCCTTTGGTGAGCGGTAGTTCCTACTGGGTTCCCATCCCCTTTGTGATGTGGGCCCTCTGGTTTGAGGTGGTTCCTGTTGGGTTCCTCACCGTTTTATTATGTGGGGCCTTTGGTGTGAGGTGGTTCCTGCTGGGTCCCTCATCCCCTTTGTGATGTGTGCCCTTTGGTGTGAGGTGGATCCTGCTGGGTTAATCATCCCCTTTGTGATGTGGGCCCTCTGGTGTGTGAGGTGGTTCCTGCTGGGTTCCACATACCATTTGTGATGTTGGCCCTCTGGTGTGAAGTGGTTCCTGCTTTGTTGCTCATCCCTTTTGTGATGTGGGCCCTCTGGTTTGACGGGGTTCCTGTTCGGTTCCTCACCTTTTTGTGATGTGGGCCGCATTCTGTGAGGTGCTGCCTGCTGGGTTCCTCATACCCTTTGTGATGTGGGCACTCTGTTGTGAGGTGCTTCCTGCTGGGTTTCTCATCCCCTTTGTGATGTGGGCCCTTTGGTTTGAGGTGGTTGCTGTTGGGTACCTCACCTTGCTGTGATTTGGGCCCTCTTGTGTGAGGTGGATCCTGCTGTGTTTCCATCCCCTTTGTGATCTGGGCCCTCTGGTGTGAGGTGGTTCCGGCTGGTTTCCTCATCCCATTTGTTATGTGGACCCTTTGGTGACAGGTGGTTCCTGCTCGGTTTCCATCCTCTTTCTGATGTGGGCACTCTCGTGTGAAGTGTTTCCTATTGGGCTCCTAAACCTTCTGTGATGTGGGCCGCATTCTGTGAGGTGCTGCCTGCTGGGTTCCTCATACCGTTTGTGATGTGGGCCCTCTGGTGTGAGGTGGATCCTGCTGGGTTTCCATCCCATTTGTGATGTGGGCCCTGTATTTTTAGTTGGTTCCTGTTGGGTTCCTCACCTTTTTATGATGTGGGCCCTTTGGTGTGTTGTGGATCCTGCTGGGTTATTCATCCCCTTTGTGATGTGTGCCCTGTGGTGTGAAGTGGTTCCTGCTTTGTTGCTCATCCCCTTTGTGATGTCGGCCTTGTGGTGTGAGGTGCTTCCTGCTTGGTTCCTCATACCCTTCGTGTTGTGGGCCCTCTGGTTTGAGGGTGTTCATGTTGGGTTCCTCACCTTTTTGTGTTGTGGGCCCTCTTCTGTGAGGTGGTTGCTGCTGGGTTCTTCATACACTTTGGAATGTGGGCCACCACCAGGCAAATCCCTGTGTTACTTTTATAATAAAAAGATACGTAATCAAAGCAAATAACTAGGGACATCCCTTGTGGTCCATTGGCTAAGACTCCACGCTCCCAATGCAGGGGGCCGGATTTGATCCGTGGTCAGGGAACTAGATCCCACATGCCGCAACTTAGAGTTCACATGCTGCAACTAAAGATCCTGTGTGCTCCAACTAAGACCCTGTGCAGCCAAATAAATAAATATATATATATATATATTTTTTTTTTCAAAAGCAAATAACCAAAGAGCAAATAGTAACGGGGAGGGAGACGCACTGCTGCTTATCAGCCGTGCTTCTGGATGAGATGTTCCGGGCACAAGTTTTCCTCAGTGTGACAGAACTGACCCTAGGAACTGTCGCCTGGTGTTGTGAGGATTAAGTAAGCGTGGCAGCTGGGCCCCCGCTGGAAACACAGTTAACAAACAAAAAACCAGCCGCCATCATGGCTGTTGTCACTGTTGTCCCTTCATCTTCACCCTCTTACTTAGTGGAATTCCTGAGTGGGTGCCTTCAGCTGTCCTTCCCCCTTAAATCCTGTTGTCCTAATCAGACGTGATCAGCAAAGAACACCTTCCAACTTTCTATGGCTGCTCCCCTAGCTCCCAGGAAGTTGTGGGGTCATGTCTCACAGCTTCCTGGTGCCATTTAGTCCCCACTTGTCAGCAGTTCTGGGTGAAGCTTGCATGAAGGGCACCCTCCCATCTGGTCCTCCTCCCCTCTCCCTAGGAGCCCAGGGCCCGGATGGGCCATGAACAGGGCTGAGACTCACCTGTCCATAGTTCCAGGGGCAGGGACAGATCCAGTTCTTGTTCCTTTGATAGGAAGCCGTAATCATTCATGACATACTCCTGCCTCTGGGGTTCACCGTCCAAGTAGACAGCGTCTCCTGGGAATCAAAGTGGGAGGACACAAAGCAGAAAAGTCATGCCACCCTTCCTGTTCCATTCCCACCCCCAGAAGGCCCAGGGCCATGGAAACTGAGCTCTGGGGAGAGAACCCGGTGACTCCAAGAAGGGCATGAGTGAGGTGTCTTGGGGAGGCCCATCCCCTACCCTCCATCAACACCAGCAACAGGCTCAAAAGGAACATGGGGTAGAAGTAAAAGTTACCTTTGGTGGAATTTCTTGGTTTACAGAGTACATTTACCTCCTAGCCCCATTTCAAGGTTGAGGAAACAGGCTCAGAGTGATAAGTAACTTGCCCAAACCACACATATGTAGAGTGAAATTTGAACAGAGCCCATGTGAGTCCATGTTCCCTTCCCTTTCTGCTACACTCAACTAGTCCTGGTTGGAAATGAGAAAACTGGAACCTAGGGGTTGGCATTGACCTCAGCATTCCTTCTGTAGGAATTTATTCTAAGCAAAGTATTTAGAAAGTGCACAAAGATTTAGATACTTAAGCTGCTCATCTGAGTGCTGTTTATAACACTGAAAAGTTGGAAACAACCTAAAGGCCCTGTTCTTAGGGACTAGTTAAATGATCATCTCCATCACAGAATTCTGTACACTATTAATATATGGGTGCAAAATTGTATATTTAGACAGAAATCTACGTTTGATATATTAAGCTTGAATAGGTTACATAATGTGTAGGGCACGAATTGACTTTTGTTGTAAACATGTGTGTATGAACAGAGGATTTTGAACCCTATTCTGAAAGATGTTAGCAGTATTTTTTTTCTTTTTGCCTATTGGTGTTCTCTAGATTTTCTGGAATGAACATGTCTCTTTTATGATATAAAAAGAATTTTCTCTTTAAAGTTAAGAATGAACAAACAAAAGGCCATGGGGGCAGATGTCCTCATTGCAGTGTCCTGGAACTGTCTGGAAGCCCTGCCTGAGCCTCAGGTGATGGTACCCTCCCCCCTTCCTCAAAGGCAGCCTCAGACAGTCTGAGGGGGGGCGTTGCTGGTGGAGAAGGACTCCTGGCTGACATGCATTTTATCAGGTTTTGGACCAGTGTGGTGAGAGCTGCAGGTTCATGGTTGAGAGCACGCACATCCGTCTCCATAGTGGGGAGCAGCAGTGGCCTGAGACAGGGTGTGTGGGGCTCCCCAGCCAATATCTTGGCCGTGGTGATGGGGGAGCCACTGATCCTGATTTCAGCCCCTACCAATCCCTAGCCCCTGTAGGTTCTCCCTGGGACCTGGGTGGGGCACAAGACTGAAAAGAGAAGGCCTCACAGGCATCACTCTCCTCCCCACAGCTCAGGGGGGCCCTCAGTACAAGTCTGAAACCCCTAGTCTTGGAGGCCGGGAGATATGCGTGTGTGTGTGTGTGTATAAGAGAGACACAGAGACTGGGAGAACAGAGAGACAGACAGACAGCTGTCCTCCTTGATTCAGTGGCAGTGCCTCTTCACCGGGCTGATAGGTAAGAGTTCTGAGCCGTTCAGCGACAGGGCAGTGAGAGGTGGTGAGAGATGTTGAGGGTTCTGGGTTCTGGCACGACACAGCAGGCCCCCTGGGGATAAGGTTGGGGGAGAGGGAGAGGGAGGAAGGGAAACGGGGGCGTCCTTTTTTTTTTTTACATCTTTATTGGAGTATAATTGCTTTACAATGGTGTGTTAGTTTCTGCTTTATAACAAAGTGAATCAGTTATACATATACATATGTTCCCATATCTCTTCCCTCTTGCGTCTCCCTCCCTCCCACCCTCCCTATATCCCACCCCTCCAGGCGGTCACAAAGCACCCAGCTGAGCTCCCTGTGCTATGCAGCTGCTTCCCATTAGCTATCTACCTTATGTTTGGTAGTGTATATATGTCCATGCCTCTCTCTCGCTTTGTCACAGCTTACCCTTCCCCCTCCCCATATCCTCAAGTCCATTCTCTAGTAGGTCTGTGTCTTTATTCCTGTCTTACCCCTAGGTTCTTTATAACATTTTTTTTCTTAAATTCCATATATATGTGTTAGCATACGGTATTTGTCTTTCTCTTTCTGACTTACTTCACTCTGTATGACAGACTCTAGGTCTATCCACCTCATTACAAATAGCTCAATTTTGTTTCTTTTTATGGCTGAGTAATATTCCATCTCACACCAGTCAGAACGGCCATCATCAAAAAATCTAGAAACAATAAATGCTGGAGAGGGTGTGGAGAAAAGGGAACACTCTTGCACTGCTGCTGGGAATGTGAATTGGTACAGCCACTATGGAGAACAGTATGGAGGTTCCTTAAAAAACTACAAATAGAACTACCATATGACCCAGCAATCCCACTACTGGGCATATACCCTGAGAAAACCGTAATTCAAAAAGAGTCATGTACCAAAATGTTCATTGCAGCTCTATTTACAATAGGCCCAGAGATGGAAACAACTTAAGTGTCCATCATCGGATGAATGGATAAAGAAGATGTGGCACATATATACAATGGAATATTACTCAGCATCCTTTAAGTCAGAAGTAAGGCTTGGTTGAGTCTCGCCTCTGCCCCCAAAGCCCACCAGACCCACTCCCTACTCTCATCCCTCCCTGCCCTTCTTCCTGCTCTCTCCTCCTGGCTCGCCCTTCCTTCTGCCCACACTGTGTCTGCATGCCTGTGGAACTACCCCTGCCCCCAGGCAGATTTAGAGGATGGGAATTATCGGACATGTGGTGCTGGGACACTCTCTGTAGCTTTGTCTGTCTAAACAAACACTAGAAACAGCCAAAATGCCCATAAGTAGGGGACTAATGAGAAACATTTGGTGCATCCAAACAGTGGAGTGATTGTAGCTATTAAAAAGAATGTACTGATTGGAAAGTATGTCCAGACTTGGGGATTGATTGGGTTCGGTGTGATTGGAAGAGGGGGATAGGAGGGGGAGGGTTCTAGAGACAGGCCGAGAAGAGGAAGCAGGAGTTGGGAGGAGGGGACCTTAGGGTCAAGTCTAACCAGCTGGAGGGAGGCCCCTAAGTGGAAAAGGACATCTCGGCCTAGCAAGGGAACTGGGCAGAATGGTATGACTAAGAAGGAATGAGTAAAAGGGAGTCCTTCGATATGACATGGGAGTGGACCGGTCTGGACTGGGAAGGATGGTTTGCCATCAATACCCATGGCCGAGATCTGGGAAGGAGAAACTGGCCCGGAATAAGTAGGCAGGACCGAATAGGTAGCCCCGTGTCCACCAGAAATGAGATGGACTTACCCGCTACCTGTAGCGTTACCCTGGACTCGGCGAGGGTGATGGGGGTCTTCGAGTCCGGGTGTCGTTAGTCGTCAGCCAATCCCAGCAGTTCGAATGGTAATGCCGTTGGGTCGGCCTGCCCCCCGCATGGAGACGCTGAGGGAGGGCCAGTCGTAGGGCAGTCACTCTTCCAGTGGCCGTTAGCCCGCAGCTGGGACAGGGCTTAGAAGGAGGTCGGGGATTGGGACATTGGCGAGCCCAGTGGCCTTCTTTTCCGCATTTGAAGCAGGCCCCCGGCGGGGTTGCCCTTTGCGGACCCCGTGGATGCTGTGATCCATGGGAGATGGCCGGCCTTAGGGCGGCTACAAGAGCTTGGGTTTGGAGGGCAACCTTCTGGTGCATCCGAGCCTGTCGGCTGGATTCTGCCAAATCCTCACGGCCATTGAAGACTTTAAAGGCCATCTTTACCAGATCTCGAATAGGGGTTTGAGGGCCGTCTTCTGCCCGTTTTAATTTCTTTCGGAAATCAGTCCGGGGCTGATTGGGTGATAAAATGGGTGGCTAGGACCGCTGCCCCTGCCGGGGTGTCGGGATCCAGCCGGGTGTATAGAGTTAAAGCCTCTGTAAGGCGATTGAGAAAGATAGCTGGATTTTCGTTAGGTTCTTGGGTTATCTCTTTTCGTTTCTCAAAATTGACTACCTTATGAGCGGCAGCCTGCATGCCAGCCAGGAGGCATTGGATCATGAGGTCGCGCTTACGACGGCCATCTTGGCCATCCTGATAAGTCCAGTCTGCATCGGTGCCAGGTACGGCAGTCGCTCCGACAGGCATGGAGTTGTCGGTAAGGTGAACCTGATCTGCATGGTTTCGGCCAGCAGTTCGAATTCTTTCCGTCTCGTCAGGGGTCAGAGTAGAAGATAGGATCACAAAGATATCGTGCCAGGTTAGATCGTAAGCTTGAGAGAGTAGCGAAATTTTTTGATGTAGTGGGAAGAGTCGGCATAAAAGGAGCCTAATCGCTTTTCTATTTGAGAGAGATCTTGGAGGGAAAAGGGAACATTAACTCTAACTAATCCTTCCGCTCCTGCTACCTCCCTCAGAGGGCAGAGGAGATTTGGATCTTGGGAGTCGTGAGAGCGTGTACGTGCACTAATTGGCGAAGCAAGGGGCGTGGGAGGAGAAACCGTTGAGGGAGGCGGGGGAGCGGTTGGATGGGCCGGAGCGGGTTCGGGAGGAGGAGGGACCGCTTCAGGGTAGGGTGGAGGTTGGAGAGGAGTTCTGGAGGGGGGAGAGGCGAGAGATTCGGGTGGGTCGGCTAGTGGAGAGGGGTCATCGTCAAAGGAAATTAGGGGCTTGGATGTAGGAGATGTAGAAGGAAGGGCGGGAGCGTAAATACCAGAAGGCCTGAACATAGGGTACCTCGGACCATTTGCCCGTCCTGCGGCAGTAATTATCTAGATCACGGAGGATGTTAAAATCGAAAGTACCTTCAGGATTAATTGTCTAGAGGATATTGTGGCCAGGTCACAGTGGAATAGAAAATAAGCCATCGGCAACGGAGATCTTGGCTAGGAGACACCCCAGGGGCGTCTTAGGATCTGGTTTCGATTGTGAGGTTCTCATGACCCCCAGTCTGTCCCTGAGTGAATGGAGAGGGAGAGAGGCGTCCCTGGTCTCAGTCTCCAATTCACGGCAGGTCGGAGGGCGGTCAGGCGATTGGGACGTCTCCACAATCACCCGAGGCCCGGCGGGTCGGAGAGCGGTCAGGCAATTGGGACGTCTCCACAGTTGCCCGAGGCCCGGAGAGAGGACGGAGGAGTCCCTGACGCGGCCGCGATTAGGGACAGGGAGTCCGGTGGGCAGGGACTCTGGGGGTCGGAGGGAACAAGGGAGGGGGACTTACCCCGTTTTCTGCCGGATCGGAGAGGTTCCCTGGTTGTCTCCTGGGGGAGGGGAGGAGCGGCCCGCGCGGTAACCCGCGGGGCTTTGTACCCCTCCCGGGTTTCGGCACCAAATGTAAGGTCGGATCTTAACAAACGGCACCGCGAAACAGAGGAGAGCTTCAAGTGAGCTTTATTAGGGAGCGCTCCCCGGCGAGGTTCACTGGTCTGAGAGAAAGGGGCCAGAGAAGTCGCACCCGGGCGAGGGTTGGGCAAGATTTTATAGGGGAAGAAGGGAAAGGGGTGTGGTGAATCTGGGAGGGCGCAGGGTATTCCTTATTTGGTGGTCTTTTCGGGTATCCTGGGGGACCGTTAGTCCCGCCCCTCGAAAGGCGGGAAGGCTGGGCCAGGTGCAAAGTCCCCAGGTCAGTTCCTGGAACTGGGTGGTCCGGAAAGTCTCCAGGTCAGTTTCTGGAACTGGGTGGTCCGGAGAGTTTCGGTCTGATGCAACCTGTGAATCTGATTGTGTTCCACTGCCTCGGGCCAGTTGGCCTTACACTCCCCAATCCCCTGCCTCCAGCCCCTGGTAACCAACATTTTACTCTCGGTTTCTACAAGTTCAGTTTTTTTAGATTCCATGTATAAGCGGTATCATACAGTATTTGTCTTTCTCTATCTGAATCACCTCTCACTTAGCATAATGCCCTCAAGGTCCATCCATACTGTAGCAAATGGCAGGATTTCCTTCTTTCTCACGGCTGCCTAATATTCCATTGTATACACCACATCTTCTTTATCCATTCATCTGTTGACAGACACGGGTTGTTTCCACATCTTGGCTAGTGTCACAGAGGTGCAGATATCTCTTCGAGATAGTGATTTTATTTCCTTTGGTTATATGCCCAACAGTTGAATTACTGGATCATATGGTAGTTCTATTTTTAATTTTTTGAGGAGCCTCCATGCTGTTTTCCCCGGTGGCTGCACCAATTTACACTCCCACCGACAGTGCACACGGTTTCCCTTTCCTCCACACCCTCACCAAAACTCGTTATCTCTTGTCTTTTTGATGATAGCCATGTAATGATAACTTTCAAAAACACAGTGAAAGGGGGGAAAAGACCAGAAAGGTAAGTGTCAAATGTTAGCAGAGATTTCTTCTGGGATGGGGAAGCTATCGGTGATTTTTCTTTTGTTTCTTTTCACTTTTCTGTACTTTCCAAATTATCTAAGAAGAGCACAAATGATCTAGAGAATCACAGGAAGAAAATACAAAAGAGTGGCTCCCTGTTCTTAAAATAACAAAAACACACACAATGAAGGAAGAGAGGCTGAGGAGGTCAGGTTGAGGAGAGGGAGTTGGTGAGGGAGCAAGAAGGGGAGATGGGGTCAGGGAAAGTGGGGGCCTGTTTTGGGGGGCAGCCCGCTACCCCTGTGAGTGGGCCCTGCCCCACTGTCCCCAGGCTCTCAGGCCGGCAGCAGCTTCTGGCCGGTCCCCGCAGGCCACAGTGTCCTCCCAGCATGTCTGGGCCGCCCTCCCCAGACCTCCCTCCAGCCTCTGCTTGCGGGCTCACTAAGACAATTTAAATGGAGAGACCTGGGATCTAGGATTCCAGAGAGGGTGGTTTAGAGGGGATCACGTTGCACTTATTTTGTGGCTGCAGATCTTGCAGGAGGAGAGAGAAGACAGGAAGAGCAGGGAGGGCCCAGCCACACAGGTGGCAGTCAGGCTGAGAGGACCAGCCAGTAGCAATAAGTAGCTTGTTAGCACACAAAAAGGAACACTGATGATAGATAAAGCATTTTTATTGTCTCTTCCCGAGATGCACAGTGCTTCTAACAGCACTTCCTTCACCCCCAGGCAGGGGGGGAAGAGGACAGAGAAGGAGCAAAGATAACACCACACCCTCAGGAGGAGAAGAGAGCAAAATGGGCCTGGAGGGATACGGGGGCCCCAGAGGGTGTCAGGAGGGGGGCAGGGGAGTGGCTGGATGACTGGGAAGGCCTGAGGAGGTGGGTGTGAGGCTCAAGAAGCCCTTCCTGCAGCAACGAAGATGTACTTGTAGCCCTTGATCTCCTTGATCTGTTGCTGCTGATGAGGACTTGCAGCTGGTGGGGTCCGGCTTTGATGGGGGTAGAGGTCCAGTTGAATTTGGATGGTGTGTCTGGCCACCAGAGTTCCAAGACTGAAAGTCAAAAAGGGCCTTTTAGAGCCTTGAGTAACTGCTTGGGTGGGTGATCTGGTTTCCTCTCTTCGTTGGTAGCACATCCCACACCCCCGCACCCTCAACACCACTGAGCTCAACCTTCCCCAAGGAGGTGGGAAGGTGGGGGAAAGGAGGCAGCATCCAGGAGACTATGACCATCCTATGACCCCACGAGGCATCCCCTTATCTAAAACCAGCATGAGGCAGGTGGATAGCCATGGTACTTACTCATTTGTTATCTGCCCATTGATGAGGCCACTGCCCTCCAGAACCATTGTGCAGTGACTCAGAGCCACCGAGAGGGTATTGGTGAGCGTGATGTGGACTCTCAGGGCCTTGCCCACCTCGGCCCTCTCGGGCACCTGTGTGGAGAGAAGACGGGGATATCATGGGCAACTGGCCTCATGTCCGCACTCAGTTCAGCTACCTCACTTCCCCATCCCTCTGATGACCACCAGGGACTGCTCACTTAGCACGAAGACGCTGCAGGGGCGAGAACATGAGCCCACAGTATTCACGGTTAACACATACACTGGCCTGCCTTAGGAGCTCACAGTACTACTGGAAGCCACCACCAACTGGGAATTGGCACCAAGTGAAATCTATTTCCCTCCCCGTCATCTAGCTCAGGATGGCAATTAGATTTCAACTTAAGTGCCAGCTCCAATCCGTTAGTTGTGGCTGATAGGAATGGTGTGTTAAAAAGGATCCTGAGGACAATCCAGAGCCAGTGAGAGGGTCATGATTGATTAGTAGTGTCTGACACAGGCATGGGATAAGGAAGTGGTGTCATGTGTGCCATCCATGTGCCACTCGTGATGTCATTCTGAGGCCCAAGTTGCAGGATATGTTAATGGCAGAGAAGGACCTGACCCAGGTGTCCTAGACCCCAGTCAGGATCTTCCTCCCATGCTGCTCTGTCTTCATATACATTAGCAGACCCTGAGTTTCTCCAGGTGTATTCAGTGCATCACATGTGAGGTCTGTGTCATAGGGCAGCATGGCCTTGACTTGTGAGTGGGAGGCAGGGATCCATCCTACTCACTTCTAGAGCCCCAGTGCCTAGCACAGTACCAGCCAAATGATGGATATTTGGTAAACGAGTGTTGAACTGAAATGACCTGACCACCCAGATCATACTGGGGGCACGTTCTGGCTCAACCAGAGAATCGAGGAGAAGGAAGAACACATCCTGACTTCTCTGGAATTCAAAGAAAAGAAACAAGTCCTTTGTACTCTAGTGAGTGTGCCAAAGTTGAACAAGGTCAAAATAGCTTTGGCATCCAGCATGGTCACACAAATCATCCCGGGGTTCCTTAGCAATGGGGACCAATTAATAGCCTACTTGGCACTTGATGTGTTTGCATTGGATCCTGTTGTAACCAGGGCTTTGTGTAATGGGCAGGGCCCTCACCTCAGCCCCAGGCTTGTGTCTGCTCTTGTGATTCTGCACACTGTTACCCCCTCCCCCCTAATGGAGGCTGCCTGGCATCACTTGGCCTGATGACCTCACAGCATGTCCAGGTGAAAGCTGTCAGGTGGCCAGACGGCTTATGATGTGGAGCCACTCACATCTCTTTCTGGTGGGGGTGGAGGGTGCTGTTCACAGATCCACCAGGTGCACAGTCAGGTGGGGATTAGGCAGTGGGCAAGGCCTTCAGGTAGGAGGGGAAAGTGGGGAAAGGAGCCTTCAGAGGAAGAAAAACCCTGGTTATAGGACATGGAGATCATCCCTGCCCTCCCCCATTTACCCTTCCTTCACCTGTATTCCGTTCCTCATGCAATTGCCTTGCCAGCCACTCAAGCCTCTGAACGTGAAATGTGAGGCTCACCTTTCATTTGTTTCCTTCTTCCTTGTCACCCCTGTCTTATCAGGTGACAAGGAATTTGGCCTGAGTCTCTCTCAAACCTGTCTTCTCTATTCTATCTCCCAGATACCACCTTTCTTGTCTCTTTGCCTCTGCAAAGCTACTTCCTTACTTAAAATGCCTTCAACTCCATCTCATTTCTCTAGAGTGTCTTCCTGTGCATCTTCTGTAAAATGTCACCTCCTCTGGGAAGCCTTCCATTTGCACAGAGTGTAAGGGACCACACCATACTGCACTTTAATCACCTGTTTGGTGTCCAAGGCAGGGACTGTGCCTTGTTAGCTGCTGTGCCCCAGCCCCTGAATTGGGTGAGTCAGAGGGCCCCTGGGCCCCATCTCTGTCCAGATGCCTTACCTCAGTAGATAAGTGGGGAGGCCCCAGGGAGATATCTTTTAGGACCAGCATGGACCTCCCTGTCTCCTCCACCTTGGCAATGCCAGACACACAGATCAGCTTTTCATCCATCAGTTTGTTTCTATAATTGTTGTAGGGTAGCAAGAGCAGCCACTGTGTCTCTAAGCACAGACAAACTACATCTTGAGTCCAGGAATGGGTCTCGGAAAGAGAGAGTGAAAATGTGTATGTGTGAGAGAGGAAATAATAGTTTGTGTTTGAGAGAGAATATGAGTGTGAGTCTATGTGCATGTGTGAAAGTGTTTGTGTGTGTGTGTAAGAGAGAGAGACAGATGGTGCTTACCCTGCGCCCCTGACCCCCCGAGGTCACTGCTGTGTTTCACCTGGTGGGATGGCATCAGAGGTACAGTACCTGACATTCAATCTCCTGCCAACAGCAGCTTCACTGCCCAACGTGTGTGTGTGTGCGTGTGTGCTGTGCGTGCATGCGCGTGCATGCGTGTGTGTGCGTGCGTGTGTGTGTGGGGGTGCCTTGTTCACGGCCCCAAGCTTCCCTCCCTGTATGTGCCTTTCCAGGCCTGCCTCATACTCACCCTCCCCGAAGTCCAGGGTCAAGTGCACTATTTGTCTCCAGAGGGGCTCCCAGGTGCCACCGTCGTGCAGCAGGGTCTGTGCACAAAAATGCACCACCAGGCGGATGGGCCCCTGGGGTTGGGCTCTATCTGCCAGACTCCCGGCATTAAGCTTCGGCAGCAGGTCCTGGCCCCACTCAGCCTTTCTGGTCAGGTAAAGCTGCAGCTGTGCCAGCTGATCCTCAAAGCCCCCAGACCCCAGCAGGTCCAGGAAGGGTGAAGAGGCCTTCCAAGGGCCCAGCATTTTCCAGGAGGCCTTCATGAACACAGATCGCTCCTCACGGGATCCTGACAGAAAGGAGAGCCAGGAAAGACATCAGTGGGGAGGGGTCAGGAGAACCAATGAACTTCTTGCTGGAAACAAGGCACCCAGCAACTCCCAGGTCCCCTCCCGAAGCCTCAGCCACAAAGAATAGCTGCCTAAGGAGACAATACAGCATCATGGCTGGAACGAGGGGATTGGTGTTGCTTGGAGCTGGGCTCAAACCCTTGCTCTATCACAGTCCCTTCATCTCTTGGTGCTCAGTTCAGTCACATATAGCCCAGGGATATTTCCTTGCCTCAGAGTTGCCAAAAATTTGGGTTAAATGAGTTCCTGATTTTAAGCACTGGATGGTGTCTTTTGTCATCTTTTGCGGAGGCAGTGGTTAGGTGGTGATGGTTTCAACGTGAGAGCCATCCTCATGTCCTTTGGGAGGCAACACAAAGGAGGTTATAGCTGCCCCCCTTCCCTGAAAAACTGGGGCCCCAAGCACCTTCTGGGTACTTGTAGGAGCTGGTGATGTTCTGGCTCTGGTCTGACCCTACCATCTTGGTGCTGATTTCCTTCCTGATGGAACTGATGATATGGGCCAGGAGTTCCTGGGCCTGGCCATCCCCCAACAGCCAAACGACTTCATCGGCGTTCACCTCAGCATACACAAATGGGGTGTTGTAGGGCAGGTGGACCTTCCCTTCCCTGATGGCCTTTACAGAGGCAGGGCCACAGTGGAACAACCTTGTTCAGGGAACAGGAGTTGTGGACCATTAACTTGGCTGCTGACATATGGACCAGGGCCAGCGGGTCCTGGCCATGGGAGGTAGAGGTAGGGAGATGGGATGGGGAGGGGCAGTGGCATTAATGACCCTCATCCATGGGGTGCTCTCCAGTTCCCATTAATTCATCTGATGCTCACAGCCACCCTGGGAAGCAGCAGTCATCACCTTCATCTTCCCTACTTTACAGGTGAGGAAACAACTGAGAGGTCCAGTGACTCATCAGCTCACCCAACTGTCAAAGGCAAAGTTAGACCCCTGACCCGAAGTTGTCTCTGCTACGACTTTGGAAAGCGGATGAAGTGGGAAAGGCATCGTTCCTTTCTGGCCTCCTGCTCATGGGGTCAGTCACCCTGACCGGCGTCCCCACAGAGCCCAGACCCTTCCACAATGGTCTGCTCTCACCACTGCTGGTTTGCTGGGGAGTGGGGTCCAGAACCTGCCACCCGTTGTATCCTGGAGGGAGATCTTTCCGGATCATCCAGCACTCGTTCCAGACATGGAAATTCCTGCAGAAAGCAGTAAGGAGAAAAGGACTCACGTTTTCAGAGGATTTGCCAGGTATCAAACCCTATACTGAGTGCTTTGTATCATTGTTTCTTCCTTTATTTTCTCTACATTTTATTTGGAAGTAATTTCAAGCTTATAATAAAGTTGCAAAAATAGTACAAAGAGCACCCATATACCCAGTTCATCTATTGTTAGCATTTTGCCCCATTTGCTTTATCACTAGCTTTCTTTCAGTGTGGATATGGAGATTTCTTAGAATAGGGATTTTCCCTGGTGTACTCTTGTACAGTTATCAAACTCACACATTTAATATTGATACTATCCTTGGGCTTCCCTGGTGGCGCAGTGGTTGAGAGTCCGCCTGCCGATGCAGGGGACACGGGTTCGTGCCCTGGTCCGGGAAGATCCCACATGCCGCGGAGCAGCTGGGCCCGTGAGCCAAGGCCGCTGAGCCTGCGCGTCCGGAGCCTGTGCTCCGCAACGGGAGAGGCCACAACAGTGAGAGGCCTGCGTACCGCAAAAAAAAAAAAAAAATTGATACTATCCTTTTATCTACTTTACTGTCTATATTTCAATGTTGTCAGCTAATAATGTCCTCTATGGCAGGGGTCCCCAACCCCCGATACCGGCCCGTGGCCTGTTAGCAACTGGGCCGCGCAGCAGGAGGTGAGCAGCGGCGAGCGAGTGGAGCTTCATCTGCTGCTCCCCATCGCCTGCGTTACCGCCTGAACTATCGCCCCACCCCTCCCGTGGTAAAATCATCTTCCACAAAACCGGTCCCTGGTGCCAAAAAGGTTGGGGACTGCAGCTCTGTGGCATTCTTTTCCACCCAGTCCAGGATCACACATGGCATTTAGTTGACCAATAACCTTTGTGTCCTTTGATCTGGAAGAGTTCTTCCGACTTTGTTTTATCACATTGACATTTTGAATACAGTATTTATTTATTTATTTTTATCAGAGTGGCCCCCATTTTGGACTTGCCTGCTGTTTCTTCATGATTAGATTCAGCTTACGTGCTCACAGACAGAATTCTACACAAGTGACATGTCCTTCCTAGATACACTACTGCTCATTGACCCAGAGAAGTTTCAGCCCTCGAAGAGCCCAGAGAGGGAGGGAGCTCCAAGGACAGCAGCTAGTTCTCATACAATTCAAAGGTCTCACCTGGAAACTGGCTGGAAAAGCAAAAACAGGAAATCAGATGTGGGGTAGAGCAGAGGAGAAAGGAACCAGAGGAAGCAACTAGAGGTCCAAAAATAAAGGGACACACAGAGACACACACAGACGTATATACACATGCCTACAGAGAGGGAGTGGGGCAGGGAGAGGAGAAGTCAGCAGAGACCAAAGGAAATATGCAGAGGCAGCTAGTCCTGGCTTTGCCCTGACAGAGAAACAGAGAAATGTGCTCTGTTTTCTGAAACAGAAAGGCTCAAAGAAGGAAGAGTAAGATGAAACAGATTTTGAGGTCAGTATTCAGAGGACACACGACCTATTCATTTGGTTGCCAGCTTCAGAATACATTATTCCATAGTCTTCTATCTCTGAAATGAACTTGATGTGATGCTCTGATTAGCCAGAACAGCTTTCTGGCTGGGGAACTTATTCTCTGAGCATCGGCAACAATGTACAGGGCAATATTTCCTCAAGGCCAGACAGCATCAGGCCAGAATTCTCCTACCCTACCTGGCACGGAGCAGAGACCTGTAGGAAACAGTGCCCCTTACCATATTTTGTCTTGTTTCTGAGTTGGCAGCATCTCTGCTTGTTGGTCATAGTAGGTGTCGATGGTCAAGTTTGCATCCACGTTGTATGCAGAATGGAAATTGGAAACGACACGGGTTGGAACACCTAAGCATCTCATTACTAAAGAGAAGAAAAGCATGGGGACTAACTGAGTGTATTTCAAGAAGAATCATTGGTTTCATGAGCATACTTTCTCACTTTCAAGCTGGAGGAGAAGAAAAGGCCAAGATTCTTGCAGATCCATACCTGTCACTCCTTTATCCTCAGAGCACCTCACCCAGGCCCAGAACCTTGTGGCCTACCTGCCCTATCCATAGTCTCCATTCCACCAGGAGAAAGAAATCATTTGAGGGTCACTTAACAACAACTCAATTTATCATTTAGGGATTTTTCCATTCAGCAGCTTTCCAAACTAAAAAAAGAGAACCTAAACATTTGATAATTGGAAAGAAAAATTTAAAAAATTAGACCTATGCTGTGGCCAGAAGAGAAGCTGTGTGACCTTAGGTAACTGGCTTAACTTCTCTGGCCCTTAGTCTTCTTATATGTAACAAAATGAAGAGTTGGACCAGATGATTTTCAGTTCTGAAATTCTGGATCTGTAATTATACTCAAATAAAAGGGTTTGGAGGAAAGAAAGAAATCAAAGCACAGATAGAAGAGCCAGATAGACTTATGGAGATATGTGGAAGACAGCGACGAAGGGAACCTTGCATGTACGAGGCAATGACCATCTTTGATAAGACAACAGCACCCTCTTGTGGCGTCTCAGGAATCACACAAAGCAGCCACTACATCACCGTCGTCCGCCCCCCCCCCCCCCCCCAACCACCACACACACTTGACCAGGGCCAGATGAAATTAAGCCGACAGCCAGGTGTGGAAGCAAGCAAGGTGAGTTTAGAGAGAGGTTTATCCCACCCCTGTCCTGCTTAGGAGCAGATGGTGCCCGCTGAGGCTGCTGGGAGGATTACAATGCTTTGAAATGTAAGAGGACTATTAAGAATGACCAATCTTTTTGTTTCGATTCATTGAAGATCCCCAAAGGACGCCACCTGTCCACAATCGCCTATCCACTGCCAGCACAGCTCCTGGGCTTTCACAAACCCTTAACCCTTGGTGAGAGTTAGACCAGGGCTGCCAGTGGCCAGAGGCAACTTGGCAGGAGCAGCTTTCCCCTCGCTCAAAGGTCGTAGACTCTAGGGCCTAGCCGTGGGGAGAGGCTCGGAGGTGGAGCAAAGATGCACACTTAGACCTTCTCCCTCTCTTTGCAGGGTTTAAAGGCCTGAGCCCTCCTCCTTAACACCTGCCTAGTCAGGGACATCCCAGCCCAAGGCAAATTTGGCTGTACTAAATACTGGCACTGTGCTGAGCATTTTCCCGTGAAAACAAATGAACAAAATGAGGTCACTTGATTTGAACACTCATATTTAAACCCCTCCACTGTCTGTAGCACCTGTACATAACTGCCAAGCTATGTTGCCCCTCTCAGAAAAGTCTAGAACTTTGTCTTTGGACCCTGTCTCTGTCCTCCCCATTCCGTGCTCCCTCGTTCTCCAACTCAGAGTCAACACATCGGTTCAGTAAACACTTCTTGAGCATCACAATGTAACAGGCAGCACTGTGCAAGGTACTCCTGCCTCTTGGGGGAAGATAGGCAGGTACCACAGTGCTTTCCATCTTTCCCTCATCTTCACAGATAATCTGATCAATGACTTGGGACTAAATTGTAAGTAACTGATAATGCATAAAGCATGGATGCTCCTTAAGGGTAGTCAGCAAAGTAGTCAATCTCTAACTGTAACTCCTCAAGCATCTCTCTGAGAAGTGTTTGGGAGCCACCAGCTCTGCCCACAGATGAGATCAGGCTTCCAGATTATCTGCTTGCACCTCAAGCTTCCCTCAACCTGCCCCTGACTCCAGGCTCACCTTGAGCTGAGAAGCCTGAGCAGGTGTCAGAAACAAGCCAGTTTTGCCTCCACTTTGGGACCAGGTGACCATTTTAATAGCCTAACTGCTCCATCAAGGAGACTGAAGAGTGATTGCAGCAGGTCACACCTTCCGTGGTTATTGCAGGATTCCTTGAGACTATAGAGTGTGCTGGTTAAGAGTCAAGTGACCACCACTCCTTAGCCATGGGGCTGTGGACAGGCCACCGTTAACTCAGGTGAAGTGGAGATAATCCCAGCCCAACCTCGAAGAGTTATCACGAAGAGTCAATAAGTGATTCTGCATTCCCATCTCCCCCTCACTCACCGGTACCCGTAACAGCTGCAAATACCCAGCACTGCCCATACCTCACAGGCTGCCCGCCCCTGGCTGCCCACTGTCACAGGATGGCCACGCTGCCCGTCCACTCCAGTGGGCTGACCCCCTGGGAGTAGTCCTCTCTCCAGCTCCCCTGCAGCACACCGCTGTCATCATTGCTGTTGATCTGCAGAGGAGAGACAGGTGGGTTTTTGCGGTGCGGTGGGGGGAGTGGAGCTCAGGCAGGGCCGGGGAAGCTTCTGGCCTTACCATGGCGCTCACCACCCTGCAGACATACACCACATTGTTCCACTGGGAGTAGTCTTTGGTTGGGTTCTCTAAGAAGTACAGGCTCTTGTTCAGAATCTGAAAGCAGATATCTATCATGTTCTCTTCAAACTTCCAGGAGATTTCAAGGAAGAACAAAGAGAAGAGTAAAAACGTCTAGAATTCTGAAGCCAAGTCAGTAACACCGACGTTTGGGGTGGGGCTAAATATCAGACAAGTTCCTGCCTTCAAAGAGCTTGTAAGTCAAGTTGGGAATGTGTTAAGATTCAGAATTTTGAAGAACTAACCTGTGTGTTTCTGATGGAAAATGCAAATGGAATTTGGAAAGATGCGAGTCAGCTGAAGGCATCGGAGAAGGCCATTGGAGCCAGTGGGCTTGGAAGGACAAGGTAGACAGGAAGAGAGCGGGGTGAAGGCATTCACCCAAGGTCTTTGGGCGTGATGGGTACCAGAAACAAAGGCTCAGAGATTTTCCTTCTGGAGGACTTGCGAGAGTAGGAAGAGATTGGATGGATACATATAAGGCCAGGCATGTGAGGAGAGGGGGAAGAGCGTGGAGAACCTTCAAATCAGGTAGAGGGTTCAGTGCTGATGGTGTGAGCATAGGAGAAGCCAGTGTACACTCATGACATACAGCTACATGTATTTGCTACATGTGTCGTAACCCTTTTGGCTACCAAATACCCTGGTATTTTTCTAAGTTTCAAAAAATTACACAAGTTGTTGGAGAACAGGGAGCCTGATCTTCCTCAGCAAGGCTCCCTGCTTCCTGCCCCCAACCCACTCTTCCCTCCCGGTGGGTGTGGACAGGGCTGAGAAGGCAGTGGGAGGCGGAGAGAAACTATCCCAGCCACGGCTGGTGGTTGAGAGTAGAAAAGTTGCCCAGAGTCAAAGGTCCCCCGCGGTGTACCTTAACTGGGTATTTGGTGTTATTAAAGAATTGCTGTTCATTATTTCAGTTATAATACTGTATTGTGGCTCAGTTTTTCAGAGAGTCATCATCTTTTAGAACTATATTTGGAAGTATTACTCGATTAAATGATATGGTAATTTGCTTCCCAAAAATCCAGTGATGAGATGCGAGGAATGGGGGAGAATACACCAGGGATTGGCAAAGTTTTTCTGTAAAGGACCAGATAATAAATATTTTAGGCTTTGCAGACCATAGGGTTTCTGTCTCAACTACTCAATTCTGCCATTGTAGCATGAAAGCAGCCACAGATGATACCTAAATGAATGAGCATAGCTGTGTTCCAATGAAATGCTGTTTATTAGACACCGAAATTTGAACTTCATATAATTTGCACATCACAAAATACAGTTGGCCCTCTGTGTCTGTGGATTCTACATCCATGGATTCAACCAATAGGATCAAAAGTATTAGGGAAAAAAATTCCAGAAAATTCCCAAAAGCAAAACGTGAATTTGCTGCACAGTGCCAGCAACTATTTACATAGCATTTACATTGTTTTAGGTGTTATAAGTATCTAGAGATGATTTAAAAGTACATGGGAAGTTGTGCATAGGTTATATGCAAATACTATGCCGCTTTATTTTTTATTTATTTATTTATTTATTGGGGGGTGAAGTTGAAAAGAATAGTTTTATTGCTTTGCCAAGCAAAGGGGGCCACAGAGGGCTAATGCTCTCAAAACTGAGTGTCCCAACCTGGAGGGGGTAGTGAGGAGTTTTATAGTAATGGTTCAAAGACGAGGGTGTGATCAGCTCATGGACTTTCTTCTGATTGGTTGGTGTGAGGTAAGTGGGAGTCAGCATCATCAACCTTCTGGTTCCAACTGGTCCTGGGTCCTGCCAGTTGTGGCAGCATACAGTTAACTTCTCCCACCTGGCAGGGGTTTCAGTATCTGGTTTCAGGACTTAATGAAGCTCAGGTTCTTGATGTCTCATGGCAGAAAGAATTCAGTGAGAGACAAAGTGATAGGTAAGAAGTGGATTTATTTAGAGAGAAACACACTCCACAGACAGAGCGTGGGCCATCTCAGAAGGCGAGAGCGGCCTATGCCACTTTATATAAGGGACTTGAGCATGCTTGGATTTTGGTATCTGTGGAGGCGTCCTGAAACCAATCCTCTGCAAATACTAAGGGATGACTGTGTTATTTTTAATTTTATTTATTTATTTTTATTTTTTTTTGCGGTACGCGGGCCTCTCACTGTTGTGGCCTCTCCCATTGCAGAGCACAGGCTCCGGATGCGCAGGCTCAGCGGCCATGGCTCACGGGCCCAGCCGCTCCGCGGCACGTGGGATCTTCCTGGACCGGGGCACGAACCCGTGTCCCCTGCATGGGCAGGCGGACTCTCAACCACTGTGCCACCAAGGAAGCCCGACTGTGTTATTTTTTAAAAATTCTTTTTTTCAGCAGTTTATAAAGTATAAAAACCATTCTAAACTCTTGGGCCATGCAAAAACAGGCAGTGGGCCACATCTGGCCCACAGGCTATAGTATGCAAATCCCTGATTAGATGAAACAAAATACACCATAAATTGATCACTATTGAAGGTAAGAGGTTCATGGAGGTTCATTATAGTAGCCTGAACCTCCCTGTTTTAAGTTTTTCATAAAATATTAAAAACTGAGAAAGAAAGACATCTCCCCTTCCCTCCTTGTGCCTCTCACTGGAAGGGAAATTGGTCCAGCACTGCACATCCTGACTTCTGTTAGTGGCACTTCATAACCTAATAGAGTTGTCTAAGGCCCACTTCAGGTGACAGTGTTACCTGCCCATAGTTCCAGGGCCAGGGGGTGATGACTCTTTCATGACCATTGTAAACAAAGCCATAGTCCATCATGATATACTCCTGCAGCAGTATTTCACTTGGCAGGTAGACGTCATCCTCTGAGCAGTTAAGAATAGCAGTGGGGGCAAAGCCCCAAACCAAAAAACAAACAGTAATAAAATTAAAAACAGTAATGACAGTATCTTGCTGGATAATCAGATAAGCAATGGGTTGATGGCAATAGAAATCAAGACTGGACCCCTTAAAAGCCTGTGTGCTTTTCTAGAGGCCCGCGATATAATCTATATTTTTTAAAAAGATGATCTTTTCTTGGTTATAAAAGCCTCAAGCTTTTCATAGAGATTTGGAAAATATGGATGACAGAAAGAAGACAATGAAGATCTCCCCTTCTTACTACTCAGAAACAGCCATCGTTACATTTTAGTGTATTCTGGCTGTGCTCTCTTTCTCGGCACTTATATGTAATTAGAATCATATGTGTTCCATTTCCTAATTGATTTCACTTGACATCACACCATGAACATTTTCATCATGCCATTAAAAATTCTCTGTAAAGATGATTTTTAGTGAGTACATGGTAACACATTGCATAGATGTGCAGCATTTTATCTTCAGGGCTTTCTAAGTAGATCCTCACGGAGTGTTCCCAATGGATCAGTTAGAATTACAACCTGTGAGCAAGTTATACCTGCACTTCAAGGGTTAAAAAGCAGGATGAAAGTCCCCAGAGGGTGGGTTGTGCTGTGACCAGGGCCCTGAGAGATCTCCATCTTCAGAGTGTAGGGACCAATGACTGCATTGGCTGGTGTGAAAAGGGAGACAAAGAGTGAGTTGGCATGAATGGTGAAGTCAGAAGCACTCCAGACATTGCCTTGTCGGGCCTGGGTGAGCAAGAAGGTGGCTCGGGTTCCCAGCAGCTCGGTGGGCTGTGGTCCTGTGTAAGAGAGAATGACCCCAAAGTGAGGTGCAAAATCTATGTGACACGATTTCAGAGGAACTGGGAGGACCCTTACCCTCTCCTACCACTTGCTAATCCTTTTACTGCCACTGGGTGTCCTTGGCCATACACTTACGATCTGTGGGCCTCAGTTTTTCAATCTGTAAAATGGGATCTTAGTAGTACCCACCTGAAAGTCTTGTCACAGGGATTAAATGAGATAGTGTGTGTGAATTTTTAGCACAGTGCCTGTTGTGTATTTAAAAGTTGTCTGTTATTATCACAATCTTAGTTTGCTGAGTTGGCCAAATCTTTTCTTAACAGCGCTAATAGGGTCCCCGGGGTCCCAGGAGAAGAGAGGGGAGGGCGGTTCAGAAAGGAGAGGCAAGGGCTTCCCTGGTGGCGCAGTGGTTGAGAGTCTGCCTGCCGATGCAGGGGACGCGGGTTCGTGCCCCGGTCCGGGAGGATCCCACATGCCGTGGAGCGGCTGGGCCCATGAGCCATGGCCGCTGAGCCTGCGCGTCCGGAGCCTGTGCTCTGCAACAGGAGAGGCCACAACAGTGAGAGATCCGCGTACCAAAAAGAAAAAAAAATGTGGAAGTTCAGAAAGGAGAGGCAGGGGCCCTTGAGGTGAACTTTGTCTTGGGGAGGGGCGGGCTCATCTGTCTCAGCCACAAAGATGATGTAGTCGGTCTCAGAGTGGAAGCGTCGGTTGAAATGCAGCTGGATTGTGAAGGACTCACCGTGGCGCATGATGAGCCACTGCAGGCCCATCTCCTGCCTGTGAGGCTCCTGGTTGTTCCTGGCGTTCTGCAGGTCGACGGACCTGAGCTCCAAGGCTGCCACTGGGACGGGGGTTGGCGGGGGGACAGGTCACTGCCCAGCTGTGGCTCCCTGGGCTCAGCATCCCCTGACACTTCTTGACATTTCATGGCACCTGGCTCCGACTTGGGTAAGACTGCTGTCCAGATCTTAGCCCTCTGCCACCTGCCCCCTTATCTCAGGACTCAGCCTCAGAGAGCATTTCAGCATTGTGATCCCAGTGACCTCTGGACCTGGACCTGGAGCCACAGTGCTCGAGAACTGGGGTCCCAGACAGCACAACATTTCCAGATAACTGAAACTTAACCTCAAAGTGCCTCCATGTACTCTTAATCACTTTTGTTGACAATCTTTCTAAAAATTACTCTACTATCCTGATGATAGAAGAAAGAGGATACTTGAATTTTGTATGAATTAAGTCAATGAGCTGACTGGAGGCTGGGACCTCAGCTATAGGCGAGTCCCTGCTTTAGGATATGGGGGAGGGTGGGCACCTCAGGGTTATTTGCAGCTTATTTCTTGCTTCTCAGCCACATTCCAGGTGGATGAGGGTACTGGCTGCTTCCTAGGATGTACACTTAGTGTGTAATTTTAAAACTCTCATAGCATAATGGGCAAGGTGCAGGCTCTCACCATCTTGGCTGTGAAACCTTAAGCAAGCCACTTAAGGTCCCTAGACATCAAAAAAATGGTGACAATGGTGTTCCTACCTCCTAGAATTCATGTGGGCATTAAGTGAGGACTCACAAGTAAAGACCTTAGCATAGTGGCGGGTGCAGGGTAAGCACTCAGTCATCAGTAGTTGCTCCTAGTACTGATAATAATGCAGCCTCAGATTGCATTTGCTTTGCTATTTTTGCTGGTGATAAAAATTCATTAGGTCCTTTCCCCCAGTAGTACCTCGGTTTATCTCAGTGGTTCTCAACAGGGGCAGTTTTGCCCCCTAGAGGACATTTGGCAAAGTCTGGAGACATTTTTGGTTGTCACAACTCGGGGAGAGGCTGCTACGGGCGTCTAGTGGGTAGAGGCTGGGGATGCTGCGGAAGAACTCGTGTTTGCTCCAGCCAGTTTCTGTGCCATTCGCATTTTGAACTTTTTTCACATAAGTTCTCTATATTTTCACGAAATGAGTTCACTTTGATAGTTTTAGCCCATCTTTGTTACCTGGCTGGATTTTTTTTGAGTCCTACTTATTTCACCTAAACGCTTTATCTTACTATCTGGGAACTGGCTAAACAGTCTTCCAGGTCTTTGTCCAAGTCATTGGTAATACGATGGTTCTAAGCATTAAGGCTTAAGTCAGAGGCCAGTGGAGTATTATTGTTGGAGATTCCTTCCACGTTAACACTGAGCCATTAGGAAATACCCTTTAAGTATAGTTGTTCAACTAGCTGTGATTACATCTAATTCTTTACGTGAGGAAATTGGATTAGGTGTTTTTAAATTTCCTTCACAGTCTAAAATCAAATCCAGCTTTCATCTTGCATCTTTCCCACAAATTTGTCAAACATCTGGCTGAAAACAGAACGTGCATGATGGTCCCTTGGCCCTCCCTCCTAGTAACAATCTTTCCTTGAGGCAGATTCAAAGATGAATCACTGGATCAAATAGTACAAAGTTTTTCAACCTCTTAAATATAACTTAGGCACTTAAATAGTTATATTATTGGAACGAGAAAATTCAGGGCAAGATCTAAGACAGGTGCCTGTGAGTTATTAAACAACATTTTGTAAACACGTCTAATCTATTAGTAGTTCGTGAAAGAAATTTAGAGAAATGTGGCCAATACTTTTTTTAAAGAACAGAATAGAAAATATCACAATGCACCCTACATAGGAAAAGCAAGCATAATTTTATGTATTATATAACTGGATCATGATATAAATTGTGGGTTATAGTCAAAAAGTTTGAAAGCAACTAGCCTAGATCCTGGTGGAAATTGATACATCTCATTTGTTCCTGAGGGGCCTGCATTTTCATACCAGGACCTACTGAGCCTTCACAGAAGCCTCTCGACCCGATACATAACAACCAATGGCCATTCGATCCTGAAAGATCAGATACCTGAAAGGGGCAGTGAAGAGCACACAGGTGTGTGCATCACCTCCACAGTGGGGAACGGGACTGGGGGCAGCCTTTTCCTGGCCGCTGCCCACAGCTCAAAGTGTTGTTCCTAAGGGCAGCCCACTCTGTTTCCCCTTTACCCAGGCCAACTATTGGTTTAGGAAGGAAAGGGGAGGGGGAAGAAGGAAGATATCTTCCCCTCCACGCCCAAGGTATACAATGCATGGAGAAAACTCATTCTCCATTAGGGGACTCAGTTTTTTGGTTTTGTTTTTATTTTACTTAATATAATTATGCATTTGGCTCACTGAAGTGCTTTTCATGTCAGGCAGACGATGACTTTAGAGAACAAAAGGGAGGGCCTTCAAGGGAGCAGGCAAAGAAAGCCAAGAGGATTAGGAAGAGGTTCAGCAAAGCAGGAAATCAAGCAGAATCAATTAGGAAAAAAAACATGGCAATGCCCACAAGTCCTTCTCGCCTTGGCCACCAGCCCACGCTGGTTAATGACGAGTAAGAGATGTAAAGCCTGGCCACATGACTCCTGGCGCTTGACTAAGATAAAGACAAGGATATAAAAGGATCAAAATATATCCCCATGTATTATGAGCCTTAAAACAAATAGAGAATTTAGAACAGCCATCTGCCTGCAATGAGCTCTGGGATGCAAAGCTCCTTTCATCTGAGACATCAAAAACCAAGCCAGCCCTGTTCTCCTGAGTGCCCGTCTCCCCCTCGGGTCTTGGCTCAGAGGTAACATCACACAGGGGCTTTCCTTGACCTCTGAACATGATGCCCCATCTCCCACCCTATGATCATCTGCCATCACAACACCCTTTTTATTTTCTGAAGAGCACTTCACAGCATCTAGAATTAGTTCCACGGAAGCAGAGACCTTGGCCATCTTCTTACACCTGGACCCCCTTTGCCTAGAACGGAGCATTGTTCCTAATTGCTGATAATTACAGCTAATGTTCGCTGAACACTCACTACATGCCAGCCACTGTCAGAAGCATTTTACGTGTCTGAAATTGTTTATGTCCTTACAGCCTGTGGATGGAGGTGTTCATATTGTCCCTGACATGCAGGAATGGGAGGACTGGGATCAAACCCAGGCACAATCTTAACCTCCACAATCTCCCGCCTTACCTGGTGGGTGCTCAGAGATGTTTGCTGAATGGATATGTGCTTGCATGTGTGAGGTACGAGGAGAATAATCTGGCAGGAGGGCAGTGGGGCTGTAGAGGAGGAGAGAGAGAAAAGCCTGTGAGGGCAGCAGGGCCAGGATGAGGAGTGGCTTGACTCCAGGCAGAGGTGCTGCTATTTGCTCAGTAGTAATGGGTATACCTCTCCTTGATGGAAGGATAAAGTGTTACACCTTTCTGAGGGCAATTTATCAACATTTCTTACAAAATAAAAGAAAGCCTTAAAACATAAATTCCTTTGATCCACAGATTCCTCCTCTAGGAATTTTTCCTAAGAAAAAATCATAATTTGTGTATAAAAATGTAAACATAAGGATATTCAGTGCAACCCAAATATCCTACAATGAGTCGGATACGTAAACTTTATTCCTCTCATCCTGATGTAATCAACAAAAGGACAAAGGATATTGGGAAATAATTCATGAGATATTAAAAAGCAACATAAGAAGTTTAAAAAACAATACATTACAGATTAACTGTAGGTGGTAAAATTATGGGACATTTTTCTTTACTTTGAGCTTTTCGGTGTTGGTCAAGCTTTTGCTTTGAACGTGTATTAGTTTTATATTTAAGGGAAAGTGTTCCTTTGATTAAAGGCAGGGTTTTTTTGTTTTTTGTTTATTATTATTTTTTTTTACAGCATGTTCTTATTAGTTATCTATTTTATACGCATCAGTGTATACATGTCAATCCCAATCTCCCAATTCATCCCACCACCACCACCACCACCACCCCGCTGCTTTCCCCCTTCGGTGTCCATACATTTGTTCTCTACATCTGTGTCTCAATTTCTGCCCTGCAAACCGATTCATCTCTACCATTTTTCTAGGTATCACATATATGCGTTAATATATGATATTTGTTTTTCTCTCTCTGACTTAACTTCACTCTGTATGACAGTCTCTAGATCCATCCACGTCTCTACAAATGACCCAATTTCGTTTCTTTTTATGGCTGAGTAATATTCCATTGTATATATGTGCCACATCTTCTTTATCGAGTCGTCTGTTGACAGGCATTTAGGTTGCTTCCAGGACCTGGCTATTGTAAATAGTGCTGCAATGAACATTGGGGTGCATGTGTCTTTTTGAATTATGGTTTTCTCAGGATCTATGCCCAGTAGTGGGATTGCTGGGTCGTATGGTAGTTCTATTTGTAGTTTTTTAAGGAACCTCCATACTGTTCTCCATAGTGGCTGTACCAATTCACATTCCCACCAGCAGTGCAAGAGTGTTCCCTTTTCTCCACACCCTCTCCAGCATTTATTGTTTCGAGATTTTTTGATGATAGCCATTCTGACCGGTGTGAGGTGATACCTCATTGTAGTTTTGGTTTGCATTTCTCTAGTGATTACTGATGTTGAGCATTCTTTCATGTGTTTGTTGGCAATCTGTATATCTTCTTTGGAGAAATGTCTGTTTAGGTCTTCCACCCATTTTTGGATTGGGTTATTTGTTTTTTTGTTATTGAGCTGCCTGAGCTGCTTGTAAATTTTGGAGATTAATCCTTTGTCAGTTGCTTCATTTGCAAATATTTTCTCCCATTCTGAGGGTTGTCTTTTCATCTTGTTTATGGTTTCCTTTGCTGTGCAAAAGATTTAAGTTTCATTAGGTCCCATTTTTTAATTTTTGTTTTTATTTCCATTTCTCTAGGAGGTGGGTCAAAAAGGATCTTGCTGTGATTTATGTCATACTGTGTTCTTCCTATGTTTTCCTCTAAGAGTTTGATGGTGTCTGGCCTTACATTTAGGTCTTTAATCCATTTTGAGTTTACTTTTGTGTATGGTGTTAGGGAGTGTTCTAATTTCATTCTTTTACATGTAGCTGTCTAGTTCTCCCAGCACCACTTATTGAAGAAGGTGTCTTTTCTCCACTGTATATTCTTGCCTCTTTTATCAAAGATAAGGTGACCATATGTGTGTGGGTATATCTCTGGGCTTTCTATCTTGTTCCATTGATCTATATTTCTGTTTCTGTGCCAGTACCATACTGTTTGGATTATTGTAGCTTTGTAGTATAGTCTGAAGTCCAGGAGCCTGATTCCTCCAGCTCCGTTTTTCTTTCTCAAGATTGCTTTGGCTATTCGGGGTCTTTTGTGTTTCCATACAAATTGTGAAATTTTTTGTTCTAGTTCTGTGAAAAATGCCAGTGGTAGTTTGATAGGGATTGCATTGAATCTGTAGATTGTTTGGGGTAGTATAGTCATTTTCACAATGTTGATTCTTCCAATCCAAGAACATGGTATATCTCTCCATCTATTTGTATCATCTTTAATTTCTTTCACCAGTGTCATAATTTTCTGCATACAGGTCTTTTGACTTCTTAGGTAGGTTTATTCCTAGATATTTTATTCTTTTTGTTGCAATGGTAAATGGGAGTGTTTTCTTAATTTCACTTTCAGATTTTTCATCATTAGTGTATAGGGATGCAAGAGATTTCTGTGCATTAATTTTGTATCCTGCTACTTTACCAAATTCATTGATTAGTAGTTTTCTGGTGGCATCTTTAGGATTCTCGATGTATAGTGTCATGTCATCTGCAAACAGTGACAGCTTTACTTCTTCTTTTCTGATTTGGATTCCTTTTATTTCTTTTTCTTCTCTGATTGCTGTGGCTAAAACTTCCGTAACTATGTTGAATAATAGTGGTGAGAGTGGGCAACCTTGTCTTTTTCCTGATCTTAGTGGAAATAGTTTCAGTTTTTCACCATTGAGGACGATGTTGGCTGTGGGTTTGTCATATATGGCCTGTATTATGTTGAGGTAAGTTCCCTCTATGCCTACTTTCTGGAGGGTTTTTATTATAAATGGGTATTGAATTTTGTCAAAAGCTTTCTCTGCATCTATTGAGATGATCATATGGTTTTTCTTCTTCAATTTGTTAATTATCCCAGGATATTGAATATAGTTCCCACATCAGCTTCTTATACATGATTACCAACCCCACCTGGAATCTAGCGAAGCAACTATATTGGGCCTCTAATTTTTAATTAAGTTATAATCATTTGATTAAGTTATGATCAATATTCATTATGGTTTTACAAATCATGTTCTTTGACTGCTCATATTATTTCTGTTTACTCTATAGATTTTTCCCCTAAAAGACAAAAGCCCAATACAGTCAACCTTTAAATTTAGTTTCCAGAACAAAAAAGCGCTTTAACCATAAAATCATTTCTATGTTGATAAAAGACCAGCCTCTGTTAAGGTTAATCCATTGGATTTGTCCCACAAGAAGACAGCAAGCTCTGAGATCTTTAACTCTAAAATAGATACGGACACATTATAATCCTCTCCTGGCTCCACACTCTTAATATGTGTCTACTGGGTTCTCCACTTGAAGATCCTACAGTCACTTCAGATTCAATATCTTCAAAATTGAACTCATTAGCCCCACCCATCCCCCGAATTCATATGATTTCTTACTCATCCTTGTAAATATTATGAAATTTCATTAGCTGTTTGGAACCTGCTATTTGAAGGTCGTGTGACCAAATGGAGAGAACAGAGGTGTCTGAGTTAGAGAACCTGGTTTAAGATACTGCTCCAGGCCTTCTGAGACTTTTTTTACTTTATTTGACCTTAAGCAAGGAAGCATTGACCAGAGCCTCACTCCTATGTAAAATGGGGCTAATAGTAGTGCTCACTTCACAGAGCTGCTTTGAGAATAAAGTAGACAGTGTTTGTGGAAGCCTTAAAGTTCTCTATAAACATTTGTCAGTTTCACTGGTAATAATGATAATATTTATGATCCTTCAGAATGTGAGATTCATGCTGAGTGACAGAACGTGTGTCAACATCTGTTGCTAAGATGCTCGTGGAGACATTCATGACCACGGAGAAACTGTCATAGCAAAGTCCAGACTCAATCTCAGTCTTGTCAGTACTCCTGGCTTGATTATTCTCAGGGAGACTGAAGACACTACATATGACCTAAACTGATTGGATCATACCTCTGCTTCAAACTCACCAATGGCTTGCATTGCTCCAGTGGTTCACACGTTCTGCCACCATATTTACCCTGACCACATCTCCATCTCTATTGCCCACAGTTCTACCTCTCACTTGCTTTCTGATCTTTTGGTGGTTTGCCCAATTACCAAATTCCCAAATGAAAGTCTTTCTGCAAACCATGCTTTCCCTGATCACGCTTTCTACCATCTCTCCAGACCTCCGTAGAAATGTTACTCCTCACAGAAGCTTTTTCTAACTAGCTGAAACCCCATATTTACTCTCTTGGAACACTTGGATTCTCCTTCACAGCACTGATCACACTCTAAATAGTCATTTGTATACTTGGTCTTCCCCTCTAGGCTTCTCATTTTTCTGTGTGTCATCCGGATGATCACCATAATCTCTCCTTTTCTCTCCCTTCCAGGACCAGAGGACCTTTAGCTCCCTTTCCATCTAGAAGGTGCTTCTCTTATATCTTATCTCCTTATTTTGTACTCCAGCCTCACGGCCTAGGGTTAAAAGCTATGTGACCTAAGGGAACCAAATAGGAATCATCAAGAAGAGAAAATGTGTTGGGAAGCATTCCAAAAGCATCATCCCAGTTGAACCTGGGAAGCCCTGCTTCTCGCCTCTGTTCATCTATATTCTATCCATCCTTTCCATACGAGGCATTTTTCTCACATTATCCTTGATGCATCCTTTGACTACTCCTTCTCATGCCAGTCAAAACCCATTTTGCCAAGAATTACCTGTGCAGCTGTGTAACATCTCTCAAACTCTTTATCTGATTTCTCAAGGATATTCTGTGAGTCCCTGAACATTACACTGTCCGTTCTAATTGTTCTCCAGTTGTTCCGTGTGTATTCTTTTTTTTATATTGTAAGCTTCTTGGGGAGAAGAGACCACGTTTCTCCCGCTTAAGATCTAGCACAGTGTTAAACAGTCATTATATATTGGACTTACTGGTTAAGCACTGGGGACAAACTACTCAGGGGAGGTTGTAGAATATCCCTCCCTACCTGTGCCATGTCCTGGGCTAACATTTGCTGAGCCTTATTGTATGCTCTACACTGTGCTAAAATGCACTATTTACATTGTCTTATAAAATTCTCTCATCAACTTTTGATGTGGGTACCATTATTATACCACCCATTTTACAGATGTGGGAACTGAGGTTTACGGAAGTTAAGTACTTTCCCAAGGTCACATACCAGTAAGGAAGAAAGCCAGGATTCAATCCCAGGTCTATCTAACTCCAAATCCCATGAGCTTAAACTACCCAGCTGCCATTGGCTTAGTTGTTCAGCATGAATTTTTTTTTTGCGGTACGCGGGCCTCTCACGGTTGTGGCCTCTCCCGTTGCGGAGCACAGGCTCAGCGGCCATGGCTCACGGGCCCAGCCACTTCGCGGCATGTGGGATCTTCCCGGACCGGAGCATGAACCCGTGTCCCCTGCATCGGCAGGCGGACTCTCAACCACTGCGCCACCAGGGAAGCCCCAGCATGAATTTTTGTCACAGTTCTATCTGGTTAGTTCTTCAGGATGAGAGAACATTAATTCGGGTTGCCAATGACTACACATTTGCTGTGCTCCTCAGGTTTGTATTTACTTCTCTTCTACCTTGGGTAGCGGTACTTTGGTTCTTCACCTGCTCATTCTTTTTCTCAGGTCTCCCCAGAGCTGATTTTGTAGACCATAGCTCTCATCTTGCTTGTGAAAAAAAAATAGCATGAATAATACCATATATCTTAGTTTCATAATCTTAGTAACCTTAGGGACTTGAAGTGATTCTTATCAGATATAGCAAGAGAAGGCACTCACTCATCAAAGAGGAGATTCATCAACTGAGGAACTGTCATGCAGACACCAGCTGAACAAGAGTCATGCACAAGAACTATCAATCACTTGATTCTATCCCCCTGAAGTTAACTTTCTTTGTGGCTGTGAAAATTTTTATTCAGAGTTTATAAAAAAGGCATACAGTGTAACCCCAACATGGTTAGAAAGTCCTGGAAAATGTTTAAATGTATCAGATCTTGCTTTTTAAATATTTCTATAATGAGCATATACACAATAAATAGCAACAGGTTTTTTTTTAATCTATAGCCTTTTTAAAAATTGAAGTAAAGTTGATTTACAATGTTGTGTTAGTTTCTGGTGTACCGCAAAGTGATTCAGTTATACATATATATACATATTCTTTTCCATTATGGCTTATTATAGGGTATTGAATATTGTTCCCTGCGCTACACAGTAGGACTTTGTCGTTTATTTTTTTAATGTAATTTTTATTTTATATTAGACTATAGTTGATTTACAATGTTGTGTTAGTTTCAGGTGTACAGCAAAGTGATTCAGTTATCTACCTGATATATAGTAGTTTGTATCTGCTAATCCTAAACTCCTAATTTATCCCTCCCCCACTTTCCCCTTGGTAACCATAACTTTGTTTTCTTTGTGAATCTGTTTCTGTTTTGTAAATACGTTCATTTTATCATTAACAATAAGGGTTTTTCAATGAGCTGTTGGCTAACACATAGCAGGGTACAGAAACTTCGATGCTGTGTGCTCTAGTCGAGTTGACACTGGTGTGAGTCTAGGTCGTCAGCTCAAACCCAAAGTGACCACAAGCAAATCTTACCCAAACTGCAAACTCAAAGGAAATTGGGCTAGAGGGTAGGTTGCAGGCTCAAGTCACTATGGAGTGGATCTTCTTTATAGTTAAATGTGGTTAATATGCTAGTCTCCTTCTAAAATAAGAAAAAAAAATCCACTGTCTCTGTGGTTACTTATCTCTGTCACTACCCACCAGATGTCTGAGTGGAAGATGGGGGAAGCAGTGGGACTAAGAGAGGGGTTCCCGAAAGCAGGTGTTTATAATCACAGCTGTGTTCTAAAGGTTCTGGCTGATTCTCTCTGCACTTCTGACCAAGGACACAGGTTTGCATGACAGGCTTGCATTTGGGGTGTCATTGTATTATTTTTCACTACTGCTACTCTGTTCTTCCCCAGGAAGCCAGTGGCACAGGATATATTACATTAAAAAGGTATGAGAAAGATCTGGTGATGTTAAACCCCAACAATGAGAGATCGTTGTTCAATTCCGATGTTGACACCTGTATTTCCAGGTGCTGGAAATACAATGGTGAATAAGATACTATCCCTACCCTCAAGGATCTTCAATCTAGTGAGTAGACAGATGAGAAAATAGATTATAACACAATATGGATGATAGTTACAAGGTGCTCTGGCAACACAGAAGAGTAACCCATCCCAGCCTGAAAGGGTGGTGGATTCGAACCAGGGAATGATTTCCAAAGATAAGCCTTGAGTCAAGTAGGAGTTTTATGAACAAAGTTGGGATAGTGAGGTTGAGAGTAAGGTAGGAGAGGCAGTCTTAAGAGTCCCAACAGGGAGAACACGGTAAGTAAAAGAATGGAAGCATGTAACAGTATTCTGTCCTTTGGGTCCCAGGTATACTTCCTATATAAGTGGGATGTCAATAAGGGGAGGAGGAGTGGCAGGGGATGAAGCTTGTGAGATAGGGAATGTCAGATTCTGGCCTTATGAAAAAGCTGCCAATGAAGAATTACATAGTATGTATAATAAATATTAATAGAGAAATAAATGATAATTAGAAAAAAGCAAGACAATGGGGGAGGAAGGGTGGTGGCAAAGCTTTTTTCCTCCTTAAATTGCTGATGTATCCTTGAATAAGAAAGATCAGTTTTGCTAACGTTTCCTGAAATAGCAAGTCTAAATATGAATCAGAGGTTGAGGCTCTTTTCATTAGAAAAGCCTAAAAATGTGGACAAAAGCTAGGGAATGAGAAAAGCTCTATGTAGTGTAATATCCTAAAAATCATTCTTATTACAATTTATTTCCCAGTCTTAGTCTGACAATTAGGTGGCAAATGACTTTTCACATAAATATTAGGGCAAGGTCTTTCCTATCCCTGTTAAACTTACTTTGAGAGTTACACACCAAGTCATACCCAGTGAAGCATCAGCACATCCTAGGAAAATCCTGTATTCATGTGCTCGCAAGCACATTTATGCATGTTCCTACTCCCTCAGATTAGCCTTCTGGCAGAGTGAACTCATTTCATTTCCAATGGATATGGGGTAACCATGGTCCATTGTTGAGCAAAAAGGGGTGAAGATCAGCTGGAAACTGCAATCAAGAAGTTGATAACTCTCATAACTACCCCAGAGCTCCATACCAGAATTTTAAAACAAAGATATTCAGAGGTGAAATGGAGAAACAAAAAGCATAGTCCAACTTCAGTTCTTAATCTGGCCCACATCTCTAACTGCTGTGGATTACTGTTATGAAACTGGGATCCAGCACCTCTGAGTGCTGCTCCAAAGGCACAGAGTTAATGTTGAGGACAAAACTCTAAGTGCTCTAAAGAGTAGAGCTTGAGAAATGAATAACTCTTTAACTGAGTGTGATGCATGTGTAGGGTCAGAGGTGGAGCACATGCTTAATCCGGTAATCACATAGAAATGTGGAACAAGCCCAATTACTCACAATGTGCCATACTGGGCAGCACTTGAGAGAATAGGCATCACTGTGCTAGTAATTTAGGTCTGGCATACATCCACATTCTCCTGACAGCCTCCCCCTCCCACCCCCACCCCTCTATATGGCCCCAAAGTAATGATATAGTAATGGTTGATGGTACCATCTAAGAAGTAACATAATGGAAGGGATACCCTGGGCTTTGGAGTTATTTCTAGGTTAGAATTCTGGTACTAACTACTACATAGCTGAGAACACTCACTTCATTAATGTTCTGCTTTGATCTGCTCCTAAAAGTTGGAGGTGGGCTTGTGGTGAACTTAAAAAATACAGAGCAGCCTTTTCCCCTTCCAGTCACAGTCTTGCCAGTAACCTAGTACCTGGCCCACTGATAGCCTTGCAGATGCCTAGCCATAGTTAAGTCCTTTGTTTACCAGGACTCATGACAGTAACTAGTAACTCTCCCAGAAAGGGCTGTGCAGGCTCAGGGAAGCTGAAGTTAAACAACAGTTTATTCAGTTTGTCTTCTCCTGGGAACCTTCATCCAACAGAGCCAACATTGCCCTCTCCATACACTAGGCTTGTGTTTGCTACTTGGTTTTCATATTGAACACTTTTTACATGCATTATATGCAAAGTTGTTAATTAAAATATTAGGGAAAAAAGATTCTCGGTCATACTAAGTCCATCAAGATGTTAACATTGATAGTACTTGTAGAATTTAGGTACTTGTAGAATCTCAAGTTATTATTAAGGTTTCAAGGATTGAAGACTAACAAGAAATACTGAAGTGGTACACTTAAGTACCAACAAAGCCACTACCTTTTGACACACGAATTTCACAAGGTATTCACAATTTAGATGACAAATTAAGGCTCAAGTTTTAAGGATGAATACCTAAGACGTTTCATGATCTCACAAGGCTCACCAGGAAAGATGGTCCATTTCAAGGGGATAGTTGAGGAGAGTTTAATGAAGATACTAATTAAAAGGGGTTGAGCAGGGTTAAGGGAAACCAAGTCAAGATGGTGAAGTACCTCAGTGGAGTCCAGATGTTTCTGCAATGATGGAAATGTTCTACATCTATATTGTCTAATACTGTAGCCATTAGTCACATGTGGCTATTGAACACTTAAAATATGGTTAATGCAACTAAGATACAGAATTCTTTGGAGTGATGTAGAGTTAGAGCTATACCTTATAGAAGACTACATGACAGGAGCTGTGGCTTTTACGAAAAAAATGCAGCTGCGGGCTTCCCTGGTGGCACAGTGGTTAAGAATCCACCTGCCAATGCAGGGGACACAGGTTCGAGCCCTGGTCTGGGAAGATCCCACATGCGGCAGAGCAACTAAGCTCGTGCACCACAACTACTGAGCCTGCGCTCTAGAGCCCGCGAGCCACAACTACTGAAGCCCATGCACCTAGAGCCTGTGCTCTGCAACAAGAGAAGCCACTGCAGTGAGAAGCCCACGCACCACAACTAGAGAAAGCCCGCGCACAGCAACGAAGACCCAACACAGCCAAAAATAAATAAATTTATTTTTAAAAAAAAGAATGCAGCTAATGCCAACTTGCAGACTGGTAGGGGAAACACCTGGAATACTCTCACTGTCCAACCATCCCTCTCTGGTACCTCTGACTGATGGAACTCACCAAACGCCAGAGAACAAGTAAACTCATTGATGCAATTCATAAAGGTTGGCCTCCTGGGACACAGAACATAGTGAAGGGTGGAGTAGATCTGGAGCAAAACATTTTCATACCATATACAAAATGAGCTGAGAAATCAAATGTTTGGTTTATTAGCACTTATAATTCTAAATAAATATAGAACCGGTGGCAAAAAAATGGAACAAAACCGTGTGTCAATAAAGTCATACAAATGTGTCTTATTAAAGCTATCACAGAGTTCTCTGCTGCACTAAATGGCACAATGCTTTAATCAAACTGCAGCTGGGTTCATTTCAGGTTTCATACATGAAGAACGAGGTCAATACCATGTCCCTTCACCTATATTCAGCCTTGTATTCTTACCAAGGATCTGTGTGAAACTTCTTCCAAGGTCCCATCTAAAATCACAAAGCCTGGCATTGGGAAAAGTTTCACTTGACTTAGGCTACAGGTCATTGTAACTCAGTAAATGGATAAACTCAGATTAGAAAATGGGAGGAAGACCAGTAAACTAGATACAGGGACCCAAAGGCCCCTATTTCCTACTCTAGGACTATATGACCACTCTCTTCAGATAGGCCTATTTATGTTTTATTTTTGTACCATCTCTTTGAATGTTGGTGTGTGTTTAAACAACTTTTTTTCTTTTTGCACTGAACAGAAAAAAACAAAAACAAAAAAAGGAATGGGAACAGGGGAGTGGTAGTATCTATAGCCAGAGTCAAATACTATTTTGGAAAGCTTTATTGTCTACTTTAGTGGGTCCTGAATATATCACAAGTCCAGTCCTTACTGCCTAGCACTTAAGGAAGAAAGGTCTAATGTCACTGTACAGGGGTTGAAGTAGGTACCAAAGGAAAAGCAGTTCCCACCACCTCCAAGGAGCAGGAGCTGTTGCTCTTCAGGAAGGAGAATGCTGGTATGATTGTGTAACATTAACGGCCATGGCACACATGTTGTGTCAATCTGATACTCGAAGCTCAGTCCTGTAGACAAATCAATAACAGTCACTCCAGGAACTGAGGAGGAATGAATCCAGACCCCTCCAACCAACAAAAGCTTCCCATTGACCACATGAGCTGTGTGGGAGTACCTTGGGGTAATGGGAGGCTGGATGGCTATTGATTCCCAGATGAATCCACAAGAGATTGGTTTCAGAAAGAGTACAGAGCTTAACGGCTCCTCAGAAGCACCCAGACCTCCAGCAATGAGGGCTCCCCCTTGACAGCTGCAGGCACTGTGGGAATGCCGACCTTCAGGTACTTCTCCCTCCACTGGGATCCTCACCCAAGCCATTGTCCCCACATGTAGGAAATGCCAGTCACTTAGTACAGGTTCGGCCACACTGCGGCCCCCATACACAAACAAATATCTCTGATTCTCATAGGACACTTCTGTTGTCGAGTGGCGCCAACATGACAAAGTGGAATCTTCTTCTGGGCCGACCTTTGTGACTGTGACATTTAGGTCCTCAGGGTTATTATCCTCACTCTTGCAAAAAAGAAGCTGGAGAATCCCCAAGGCTGGAGTTACTGGGGACAGTCTCCCTCCCAGAACCAGAACCTGAGTATCTGAAAGTCTTGTCATGGTGTGATAAAGGCGTCCATCCCACTGAGCTCCAGCCCCCCAACTGCATATTTGGTTGCCTTTCCATTCAAAGTCACAGTATCTTGAGAGCAAGTGAAACTTTCTCACTCGGCAATGTCGCCCCTCCTGCTCTCCAAATCCTCCAGCACTGAGAATAAGACCTGGGCTCAAAAGGACCGAGGCGTGCCCATATCTCTTAAGGTCTGGGCCCTGGCTATCACCAGTGACTACACTGGCAGGGAAGACTCCTGAAGGGGAAGCAGGATCTATCCGAGGAAACGTCTCTGAGGGTGGAAACACCAGAGTTTGGGAGAGGGCGTCTCCCCGAGAAGCGGCCAGAATGAAATAGTGGGCGCACTTCAGATGCCACTCCTCAAACTCGTCGAAAGTTTCGAGATTTTCCACGCGCCGGCGTTCTTCTGCGGGAAGAAAGCAGCGATAGAACTCATTCATGTCCATGGCACGGCAGGCGGTCCAGCCGGCCTGAAGGAAGCGCTGCTGCTGGGCTTCCGCGTCGGGAAAGCGGTCCAGGCCATGCAGGGGAGAATTCAGCTGCCGAAAATGTTGCTGCATGAACTCGCCAAAGGCGTCACGCGGCCTCATCTGCTCGTAGACGACGAAAAGGGCATTAGAAAAACGCTGGGCGGCCCAGGCGATGAGGGCCGCGGCATCATCCGGCTCGAGGTAGGTCAGCACGGCCTCAGCCAGGAGGAGAGTCGGTGCGGCTGCGTCAAGGCCCGCGGTGCCCAGGGCGTGGTCCAATCGCTGAAGCTGCCGCAGGTCCAGGCCCAGGATGCAGTAGTCCGAGCTCTCAAAGCACAACGTGTACCCGGGGTCCCCGCTCTGGAAAGGCCCGGTTAACGCACACAGTTCCGGCGTATCTCGAATCCTCTGCGCTTTGCGCTGTGCCACGTCCGGAAAATCTACCTCCCAGACGGCAGCCCGGGTCAGGCGGCCCGCAGTTTTGAGGCGAAAATACAGCGAGTCCGAGCCAGCGCCGAGCGACAGGATCTGGGCGCGAGGCGCGCCGGGGACCGCGCACGTCCCCTTCAGGAAGGCGCGCACGCAGTGCCGCACAGCGCGTGCGCGGACGTAGTAGCCGCGGTGGATGAGCGGCGCGCGGCGCGCGGTCCCTGGAACTAGCAAGGCGGCGAAGGCGTCGTGCACGTACCCGCGCGCAGCCAGGGAGGTCTTGCTGACGGCGCTGCTGTCGTTGGTGCTCTGCACTGCCCCGGCGCGACGCTCGCGGCTCCGCGGGCCCATGGTTAGGGAACTCAGGAGCGACGGTCCGTCCCGGTGGTGAGCTGCCTTTTCGTTTCCCAGTAGCCACCTCGCGGACTCTGTACGGAAAAATCACCCCCGCCCCCGCACCCCGCTCCGTGACGCCTCTTCCTTGGACAGGTGTGCGTCACTTCCGGGAAGAGCGCACCTCGCCAATCAGTATTGAGGCGGGTGCAGCTGGTGCTGACATTCGGCTGTGATTGACATTTCTTTGATTCTCTGGGACTGCAGTTTCGCGGCAAGACTGACGGCTGCGTCTTATTGTGGACACGTGGACTGTGTCAGGGAAGCGCGGGTTATCACTTTTCTACAAGCCTTCCTGTCTGAAGTGAAAATTTAAGCTGTCATAAGTTGACTCAACTGTTGACAGAAATCTTTAAAAGGTGAGTCTGTGGGGACTGACAACCAGAGCTCCTTGGACGGCAGGGTCTGCATTGAGTGTCTGGTAGGGGCAAAGCAGGGTTAGAACCACTGACTTCGGTGGGCAAGGAGAAGGGGTCGCTCCTCGGATGCTAACTACGAGTGCTTACTAAGAGATCCCATTTAAATCTGAAAACAAACCAGTGAGGCCAGGTGCAAAATGAAGAAACCTTTACAGAAGTTGTGACTCACCCAATCAATGTTTCCCCACAGATGTACGCTATTGATTCCCTTGTATTCCCGGCTCTGTGCTAAGCTGACAATAAGTAAACCACTCAGCCTCTTGTTTCTCAGCTGTAAAATGACATTCCCCTCCACGTTCAAAGTTCTGTTTTCTAAGACAAAGTTGAATATGTCTGTGGAAGAGGGAATCATGGAAGAGAGGTGATTTTTCCCTCTGATACGGTCTGAGTCTTGGAGGTTTAAAATAATCGAGTTTCTAATTTGAGTATTTGGGAGTCGTCACCCGTAGGAAATCGCTTGCAGAGATATTTACAGGATTTGTAACTTATTAATTGGGATTTGGTGACTGAGATGGAGAAGGAAATCAGGATGACTATAAATATGGTTACCTTGAAGCAGCATAGTATAATGGTGAAGGGCATGAGTTTTGGAGTCCAGCCAATTTGGATTTGGATACTACAACTGTGTCATTTAGATGTGGTGTTTAAGAGCTCTTAATGACTTTAGGGAGAGCAATTTCTGTGGAGTAGTAAGGGCAGAATCCATGTTATAATGAATGGGAGATAAGTAAATGGAGGCAGCTCAAGTTTAGCTCAGAAGGAAAGAAGAGACAGGGCAGTAGTTAAAGAGGAATGGGGGATAAAAGAAAGTTTATTTTTATTTTTTTAAGGTGGAAGCAAGTACTGTACTTACCTGGTGGTTCCCTGAGGGAAATTAGCAACTGGAGAGAGAGAGGTTGATGAACAGAAAAGTGAGAAGATTAGTGGAGTAATGACTTGGAATAGATAGGAAGGAATGGGATCCTGGGCACAAATTAGTCTTGGGGACAAGAGAATGAATCCTCTTTCTCTGATTCATGAGGGAAGAAGGGGTATAGATAAAGATAAATTTAAGTGTGAGGGAAGCAGAGAGAAATAGAGGGAATTCGTGTCTGAAGGCTTTCGTTGTCTCTATAAAGGTAGTGACTGAGTTGTAAAGTTCAGCCTAAGGCAGCTGGGTCTATGGAACGCTTGAGGAGTTTGGAATTGGAATGGGAGAAGGACTTTCCTGAGCTTGCTGGACTTTGAGATAGTCATTTCTAAAATGAGGGGATTAAGTGCTGCTTTGTGTGGTGTTTCAGGGTTTATCGAGGGTCAAAGAGAAAAAAAGTTGTAGGACTTTGAAAAAAAATATACTGTGCTGTAGAAATGAATTTGTTTGTTTGTTTGTTTGTTTGCGCTACGCGGGCCTCTCACTGTTGTGGCCTCTCCCGTTGTGGAGCAAAGGCTCCGGACGCGCAGGCTCAGCGGCCATGGCTCACGGGCCCAGCCGCTCCGCGGCATGTGGGATCTTCCCGGACTGGGGCACGAACCCGTGTCCTCTGCATCGGCAGGCAGACCCTCAACCACTGTGCCACCAGGGAACCCCAGAAATGAATTTTTATATGACAAGTTAGTAAAATGTACATGATATATTAGAAATACTACTTTTTTGGTAAAGAACAGATCAAGAAAAGTGATTCAAGAAGAAAGAGAATGGAGCAAAATTTGTGATTTGGGTGCCTTACGGTTGTTTTCTGGTTATTTGTTAAAAATCTATATTTTCTTATGTAAAATGAGACAGTAATACCTCATGGGTTATTATGAGAATCAAGTAAAATTACCATCCAAGACATTTAGCAGAATGCCTGGCTCATACTAAGTGCTTAATAAATAGTAACAAGTGTTTTTATTATCCTGAGTTCCCTTTTGGGGGCGGGGGTGGAGGGCGGGGAGGAAAAATGTTCTCTAGGACAGTGGTCCCCAACCTTTTTGGCACCAGGGACCGGTTTTGTGGAAGACGATTTTTCCACGGGGTTGGGGGGTGGGATGGTTTCGGATGATTCAAGCGCATTACATTTATTGTGCACTTTATTTCTATTATTATTACATTGTAATATATAATGAAATAATTATACTCACCATAATGCTGACAGGAGGCGGAGCTCAGGCTGTAATGCGAGCGCTGGGGAGCGGCTGTAAATACAGATGAAGCGTCGCTTGCTTACCCACCGCTCACCTCCTGCTGTGCAGCCCGGTTCCTAACAGGCCAGGGACCAATACCGGTCCGTGGCCTGCGGGTTGGGGACCCCTGCTCCAGGAGAACAGGAGACCTGGTTCTGGCCCTGCTCTAACTTGATGAAATATTAGTACAAATATAGAAAGATCTTATCTCAATGTGTTGCTGTTTGGCACATCACTCCCACCCCACCTGCTTCTAATCCATGCCAAAGCCAGCCCAGGCAGACTGAATCTGGCAGGGCATGGAATTGTTGATAGCAATAGCTTAGGTAATGATCAGTGAAACAACTTTTAAAAATGTGTAAAAACTGTGCTTGCTTTGGTGGCTTTCAAATTTCCATAGGTTAACATTGTAGCTATTGGGTCAGTAAATTTACTCATAACTAGTTAAGGGGCAATCTGGAGGTGGTTTGAAATGTGCCACAAAATCAGGTCAGGATCCTAGAGTAGGATTGAAAATTTATACGAAAATTTAGCCATCTGTAACATTTGTTAACAGCCTGCTATGTAAAATGTCCTAAATTCTTTTTCAGGCTGTCATTCTGTTGTCTAAAGGTAAAAGTTCTTCCCTCTCGTAATTCATATTAATGAAGCTGTTTTGCAAGGTTTCTAAAAAGTTATTTAATTATTTTATGAACAATTCTGTAAAATTAATTATTTTAATGGATTTATTAAAGTAATAAGTGAATTAATTATCTAAATTTATTACTTAAATTTTAATTTATTAAAATTATTTCAAAAAGTAATCAGGTATTACATGCAAGTTGTAATACCTTCAAATTGCGCAAAACTTTATAAGGTAAGTAAAAATAAAATTCTGTCCCTTGACCTTTGCCGCTTCCAACCCACTTTCTAGTGTGAACAGTTTTCTATGTATTCTTTCATACCTATTTTAGGAATAAAGATATATATAAATAAGAGTGTGTGTGTGTATACACACATGCTTTGTTTATAAATGTCATCTTTGTGAACAATGTTTTTTTGCAACTTACTTTTTGGAAATAACACTATATTATAGAAGTCTTTCCATATAGTCATAGATATTCAGTTGGATGGATATACAATTAATTTAACCGGTACCCTACTGATGGACATGTAGGTTGTTTCCAATTTTTTGCTATTATAAATAATGCTACAAGAAGTGTATTTGTACGTATCCTATAAGATACAGGATAAATTCCTAAAAGTATAATTATTGGGTCAAAAAGTATGTGGGTTTGTGTGTGTGTGTGTGTGTGTTGCCAAAGTACCTTCCAAAAATATCATACCAAGTTCTGCTCCCACCAGAACTTTTACTCTCACCTTCACCCATATTGGGTATTCTTCTGAGCTTCATATTTTTTTCTGAATAATTTTACAAGTTAAGTCTTCCACATGAACTTTAAAAATCAATTTCTAAGGAATAATTTTGGGAATATTTTGATTAACATTTACTTTATAGGTCAATTTATGACAAACTGACTTTACTATGTCAAGGTATGTTTTTCTGTGTTAATGACATCTCTTATGTACTTCAGTAGACATATTAAACATATTGATTAAATAGTCTACCTTTTTTCATTTCTTACTATTAAGCACTTACTACAGCATTTTATTGAAATTCTATTGAAATTTATCTCATACTGGGTTAGCCTTTCTGTGGATTTCTATGGCTCTGTCTAGATCTCTACAAACTATTTTCTTAATTGCCCATTTTAATATCTTCGTAACTTATTTAACCCTCTCAGTATCAATTTAGTGATTTTTAATGTGGTGAAAATATTTATTTTACAAGCTTATGGGGAGGGTTATAGATAATATTATTTAAAGTGCTTGCCACTTAACTGGTAGGCTCTGAATGGAAACTGCTATTCTTATCAACATCATCATCATTAATATCTGAGGACCATACTTTGAAAATCACTGAATTTCACTTGGAATTTTGTCTTAATTTATAAGCCACCTTCAGAGGTAAAGGGAAATTAGGATTTATTTATCACCTACAAAATGCTGGGCACTGTGTTAGGTGTGAAACTGCACTCCTTCTCGGGTGGGACTCAAACCCACGGGCTGGGGCTCGAACCCACCTGCACCTCAGATTGGGACTTGAACCCGTGATCCCTGACTTAGGAGGGACTCGAACCCACTGTCTTTTAAAAAAAATTTTTTTTATTTTTGGCTGCGTTGTGTCTTTGTTGCTGTGCGTGGGCTCTGTCTAGTTGCAGTGAGCCGGGGCTACTCTTCGTTGCGGTGCGCGGGCTTCTCATTGCGGTGGCTTCTCTTGTTGCGGAGCACGGGCTCTAGGCTTCAGTAGTTGTGGCGTACGGGCTCAGTAGTTCCCGCTGTCTTTTCATTGAAACCGCTCTCCTGGTGTCAGGACTTACTGAAACTCAGGTACTTTTGTCTTGGCTCAGAAAGAATTCATTGAGAGGGAAAGTGACAGACAGAGTGAGTTTACTTTTTTATTTTTAGGCTGTGCCTGCACGTCGTATGGGATCTTAATTCCCCCACCAGGGATCAAACCTGAGCCCCGTGCAGTGGAAGCGCCGAGTTCTAACCACTGGACAGCCAGGGAATTCCCAATGAGTGAGTTTATTAGCATGGGATGCTTGTAAGAAATTCAAGTGGGCAGGGGAGAAGGCTCTGCTCCAGGACTGAGAAGGCTTCATTTTTATAAACAAAAGAAAATTGGAGAGGGGAAAAAGACCACCTTCTTCCTCATTCTTGGGCAGACGTCAAGGCTTACATCATTATTTCCTCCTTTGGCCCTGAAGGGTTTAACCACGACTGTCATGCTGCTATTTAAATCATATGTATATTAATAAAAAGGTGGTAACATATACTAAAATATGGTAATTCATCTCAGGTTTCAGTATAATGTCCCCTTTCACCTAGTTTGTTTCCCTGTATTTCTGTCTTGGCTACACAAAGAAATGCTACTCTTCAAGGACTATTAACTCCCTGACTTCATGTAACAAGATTCAGACCGGTATCTATTGTCTTGTGTTTTAACTATCAGGGTTTGTGGCTTGAGTGCGTCTGATGCTTGGATGCACCTGTTCTTCCTTCAAGGTAGAGTAGATTGTTGCTAGGTTACTGGATTCTTTTTTTAAGTGGTCGTTAGCTTACAACAGTCTCCCAGACTCCCTTGAAATTCCCTTTCTGTCTTTAATCCTTTAGTGGGATTTTTAAAGTAACTGTTTAATTATCCTACTCTATCCCTATCAGGTGCTAGGGAGGTAGTATAAGCCATAGTCCCTGTTAGGAAGTTTATATAGTCTGGTGAGGAAGAAAGACAAGTAAATCAGTGATTGAGATACAGTATGATAAAGTGCTGAATTAAAGGTAGTCACTGGATTATGTGGGAACATAGAAGAGGGGAATTTAAAGTACCTTATTAATCCTCACAGCTACTCTGCATTTTTATCGAATTTTTATCCCATTTTTACAAATAAAGAAACTGAAGCCATGGGGTTAAAAGTGACTAAGGCCACACAGCTACTTAAGAGCAGAATTGGTAAAAGAATTAACCTAGGTCCATCTGACTCCAATGCCTCTTCCTTTATATATTTTAAATAGTTCAAAAATGTAAACTTTTGGACCCAAAATAGGTCTTATAAATTTCTAGTTTTAGAAGTAGTTTTATAGAAAGTGCTAATAGGTAAAGGAATATACCCTACTAAATTTCAGATTTTAATTCACCTCTTACCAGCTTGAGGGCTTTTCTTATTTCTTGTTCAGGTTGTTGGCTCACTTAAGTTAGCTTTGGAGTAGATTTTGTCTATAGAGGAATAAATTAACAAAACCTGTTTCTTTGCTTTTGCATCAACATCTGAAAATGTTCACGTTCGTTTAAATAGGTGAAGCTGAGCCCAGAACTATGCATACTGTTTATCTTATCAAAATGGGTGGAAGTGAAGCAATCTGAAGGAAATTCAAGACCACAGAACTTACTGACTGAACCACATTGTATTGTTCATGCCAAGAATAAGTGTTTGGAGAAAGACCTTGCTATTCTGCTAAATCATGATGGAGGCAGAAGAACAACAGCCATGGAAGACAACCTTTTACTCAGAATTACCTAAAGTGGTGAGAATTCAACCAAGGAATCTGGAGTGTTGTTAATTATAATGACTTCTGTGTTGTTTCTTTTCACAAAAGACAAGTACATTTTATAAGTAGAATTTGCAAACTCTGTACATTTTAAAAGTTATATAGCTACATCTAGTAGGCAGTTTGCCTAGTGCAGACTACAAACATCAAGCACCTGGTATGATGCTATGAATCTAGTGAACCTGAGAAGTTTTTACTGATTGTATTCTTATTTTAGGAACTTCATGCCCACTTGAATGGATCCATTAGTTCCAATACCATAAAGAAGTTAATAGCCAAGAAGCCAGGTCTTAAAATCCACTATCAGATGACTATGATTGACAAGGGAAAGAAAAGAACTTTAGAAGAGTGAGTTTGGGGAGATTGTGGACATACTTCTTTTTTTCTCTATTTTGCGATTGTAAATAGTATGTAAGGATTCAGATTTTGGTAGTTAAAGGAATAGGGTAGCCATCTGGTATGGAGAGTATAACTTGACTTATAGCATTTTTTCCAACTGTCAGACTGTTGATAGTATTTTTAGTGATTTGTACTGTTTGTGAAGTTACACTATATTGTAATATTCTTTAGACTTGAAAATATAGACTTGTTGGTTTTTTTCCCCAGTTTCCTGCTACCACTTGGGGTAGGGGTTGGGGGTGGAGAAGGGAAACTATTACTTCCCACTTAAAAGTAATGTATGATTTTCAGTCATTTGATTATCCCTCCAGATCAATGTAATTTTTGAAAAACCTACTCTCTAGTTCTTTATAAATATATGATTACTATTAGCCTAAAATCAGTTAATTTAGTGAAGTTTTTGATGACTAAAGTACGTTAAAACTTTTCATGTTGCAGATGTTTCCAGATGTTTCAAATTATTCATCAGCTTACTACTGGCCCTGAAGATATTCTAATGGTGAGAAATGAAGTAATTTTTAGACTGGTTTAAAAATTAGTAAGTAATTGATGCCCTTCTGTTGTTGCATGTGACCTTTTGCTGTCATCAAGAATCTGATGAAAAATGTTTTCTGCTTTTTTAATGGTAACTCTTTTAAAACATAATGTAAGACATTTGTCTACGAGCTAATATCAAAAGATATGTTCATTATAAAAGATATGAGGAAAGAATCAAGATCAGAATCTTCTGTTAGGTAGTGGACAATGTGGAGGAGAAAATCTTGTCCTGTTTTACATATATATATATGAAATATCTGACCACAGACTTTACATGTATTGCTTGGAATACTTTGAACTATCCCTGGGTGGACATTATAGAGAATGAAGAAGTTCAAGAGGTGCTTACAGATTGAATGATTAATCCCTAGGGAAATTGTGCCTTCCCTCTGGGGATGAAGAGCTAGAGGACTCCACTGTGTTGCCTTAGCTGAAGCTCTGTGATACTAGAGTCTGATATGGCAGACTGGCTTCTGTATATTGATCTGACCAGGTTGGCATTTTTAAATATTCTCTTTGTACTTGGAGAGAAGCAGAATCCTATCAGTGTTCTTAACCCTTAGAAAAAATGCAAAGTAAGAAGTGTAACCTGCGTTTCTGGAGAGGTGACTTTTGACTGGTCAAGAAAGAATTTTCCTCCTTGGCTGGCACGGATCCTTATGGTAGTTATTAAGTAAATTAATCACCTTTTGGAGGAGTGTTAACTCTAAAAGTTTAGTTCAACAAAAGTTGACTGAGTGCCCACAATGTTCCAAGCACCCTGCTAAAGACTGGGAGATATAAAGATAGATCAGCATGGTCCCTGCCCCTCAGGAATCTATAGTCAGGCTGGAAAGACAGACCCATAAGAGGATAAATCCAACATCATGAGGTAAGCTCTGTGTTACAGACGTGCACAGGGATTTATAGGAACCCAAGGGAGCATTGTCTAATCAGCCACTCAACAGGTACCACTGAACCCTGCTAGGAATGTCCACCACAGGAGGCTCTGTCTCACTTTCTGTTGTTGAGTGTAACAGAGCAAACCTGATAAAATTTTAGATTCTGAGAGCTCCATGGGTATCATATGCCATGCTCATTGTTTCATTCCTTCCAAAGTTGGTAAAAAGCTTTATTAAAATGAGGCGAGGAATTAAGATTCTGTAGCATTTGACTTAGTGCTACTTAGACGAACACCTGTAGGTGGTCGAGAGGATGACAGTGAGTTGCCCCAGAGAGTGAAATTAATAACATTTACATATAATAAATGAGTCATGTGTGAGAGTAAGCCAAGAGATTGTTTACAGATGTGGGACTGAGTGGGGATCATTTAACAGTCAAGTTATGGTGACTGGGTGTAATCTCAAAGAGACAGGATTGAAATGTGACTGAAATAATATTAACTATTGCATGTGCCAGACACTATACTCAAGATGACTTTCTGAGGTGGGCATTTTTTTTTTAACATCTTTATTGGAGCATAATTGCTTTACAATGGTGTGTTAGTTTCTGCTTTATAACAAAGTGAATCAGCTATATACATATACATATATCCCCATATCTCCTCCCTCTTGCATCCCCCTCCCACTCCCCCTATCGAGGTGGGCATTTTTATTGTTCCCTTTTTGCAGATGAAAAAAACTGAGGCCTAAAGAGGTTAAGTGTAACTTGTTCAAGGTCACTCACTGCGAGTAAGTGGCAGAATTGACTATTTTGTCCGATTCCAGAGCCCATGTTCTTTCTCATTCAAGATGTGCAGTCTTACCATTCTTGGAGAAAGCGGAAATTTAATTGTGATGGATTCTATCTGAAGAAAGTACTTGAGTAGATGTTCTCAGTCCAGCGCATAGGAGAGGAAAGCCCAAAGTGCCAAGAGTTGCCCTTGGTACCTGTTGCTGCATGGAGCAGAAAGGGCTGAATCTGGCCAACACGGATATGGACCCTAGGGGAGTGTTCTTGGACGTGAGCTAGAGATGATTCCACAGGCCTTAATGTGGCCTAGAGAAATCTTCCTCCCATTGCTCTCAATCAGCATTTGCCAGCAATCTTCTGGTGTTCTATTTGGTTTCACATGTACCTCACCATCAAGAAAGGGGGTTCCCTGGATAGTAGATAGGATCGCTTCACACCCTCACTTCCACCCTCGTTGGCAATTCATACATTACAAATAGGCTTCTGCGTTAGTCTCCTGTGAGCTGGGGTAGGGTGTCTCTGGGTCTGCTTAGTTCTGGAGCAATGATAAGATGTGAGTTCTTCAACCTGCAAAGATGAGGCCTGTGCTCTGGTGGTGGCAGTGGCAGCATCATGGGGTTCCTGAGAAAGCAGTGCTATGGGGTCCAGTGCCTGTGATGATGCTGCAGAGGCTGCAGGGTTATGCTCAGTGGTGGAGGAAGCAGTGGTGTCTTGCTTGGTCCAGGGGTGTCACGTGATTTTGAATGCTTTTGTGTTGTCCTGAGCTGTGTAATCTCTGAGGCTGATTCTCCAGACCTCCTGGTGAATCCAAGCCACCCGTTATATTCATATTATAATAAATTCCTTTTTTGGCTTTAGTGTAAAGAAAAAAGATGAGGCCCAGATCTTAGATTGCAATGAATCCACCAAGGCGGGGCCACCCAGTTAGGCACCATCTGCGCAACCAGCCAGCCTTGTTCCTTGGCCAGGACGCCGCACCTGCATGCCCATGTGCACATGGTCAAAGCAGGTTAAGAGTAGGATACCAGCTGTAAGGACTAACTAGGGCTGGTTGTCACAGCATTTCTAACTTGGTCCTTTTTTCTTCTAGATTTGGTATATTTTAGGGTTGATGGCAATGAAGGAAAACATGCCTTCAGCCGTTAGATGTCATTTATCTTGGTGATTTAGTAATTTTTGGATTGTTGAGTTTTGTGCTAGATTGGATACAGTTTTACTCAAATTTATCACCCATTTTCTTTGCCTAAGAAGAATCTTCCTAAGTACTTCTGGGGGGAATTTAACCCTGCCGGAAGAAATTCTTGAAAAATACAACTTATCCCTAAATAGCTTGAATAAGAATCTTAAGCCATGACTTTAAATGGTACATCAGTACTACCTAATCATTTTAGTTGTTTATTTCCATATGTAATGAAATTTCAAATAGTATACACTCATAGGTGGTTTTACTGGTTTTAGTTTTGCCTCTGTTTTATCAGTCTGCTGTTCATTAGGAAATAGAGAAATGGTTAAAAGGGGAGAAGAGAAACAAAAGGTGTGGGTGATGTCCAGATTTGGATTTCATGTGAGTATGGGCGCTGGGTAAGGGGAGCTATTGGAAATGTGGTAGTTTTGTCACAGCCTCCACCAGGGGTGTGACAAAGCAGGTCATCCTCACCATGTGGGAGACTCCCAACACTACTTGCAAGTCAAATTTAATGCATGAAATAAAGCTGTAGCACGTGGCATTTTCATGGGGACGCTTACACTAACATAATCAATATTGCATACATTGCCTTTATTATCAGGTCACGAAAGATGTCATTAAAGAATTTGCAGATGATGGTGTCAAGTACCTGGAACTAAGGAGCACGCCCAGAGAAAATGCTACAGGTAGAATCTAACTACTTCTCAGGAGATGTCTATCTTTTTTCTCGTGTGCTTTGATGATGCATGTGTTTGCAAGTTGAGACTATGAAGTATTTACTTTTACACTATTGTAAAAGTAGGGTCAGTGGTCCAAATCTTCTGATGTACATTAATGATGTATGTTATTAATGAGTGAGTTATTCTTTTTTTTTTTAAATTTATTTATTTATTTTTGCCTGTGTTGGGTCTTCGTTTCTGTGCGAGGGCTTTCTCTGGTTGTGGCAAGCGGGGGCCACTCTTCATCGCGGTGTGCAGGCCTCTCACTATCGCGGCCTCTCTTGTTGCGGAGCACAGGTTCCAGACGCGCAGGCTCAGTAGTTGTGGCTCACGGGCCTAGTTGCTCCATGGCATGTGGGATCTTCCCAGACCAGGGCACAAACCCGTGTCCCCTGCATTAGCAGGCAGATTCTCAACCACTGCGCCACCAGGGAAGCCCCGAGTGAGTTATTCTTAACTTAAAAAAATCAGGTCAGGTATTGTCTGTTGAAGGGAAATAAAAAGACCTGCAAACATTTTGTTTGTTCTTATTTTTCTCACTCTGAGAAAAGAACACTTTTTCCTTATAGTTACATTGTCTTAAATAAATGCTAGTTCGAGTTCCCTGCATCAAGGCACTGTGAGACAATGAGTGGATGCAGAATCACATTTCATGACAATCACTGAAATGAAGGTTATTGACTCACGTCTCAGGGACTGATGGTATCTTAGGCCAGGAGCAAGCTGTGATGTGGCAAAACCTCTCTGGATGGAGATGAGTGGATCTGGATGTGATCTGGAGAAATTTCCTGGGACCCTCTTTCCATAAGAGCAGCATCAGGAGATATTCTGTAGTGCCCTTGGGTCCTCCTTAGCACTTTGTCTGTGACCTAAAGAGGCCCTACCAGATCATCTTGCACCCTGATATGTGTAGCCCAGCATCATTCAGGGGGTAAAATTTTTGAAACTGCATATAGTAAAGTAAGTGCTGAAATGAGACAAGCAGAAGATTCTTTTTTTTAAATTTATATTGGAGTATAGTTGATTTATAATGTGTTAGTTTCTGCTGTACAGCAAAGTGAATCAGTTATACATACACATATATCCACTCTTTTTTAGATTCTTTTCCCATACAGGTTATTACAGAGTACTGAGTAGAGTTCCCTGTGCTATACAGTAGGTCCTTATTAGTTATCTGTTTTACATATAGTGGTGTGTATATGTCAATCCCAATCTCCCGATTTATTCCTCCCCCTGAGCAGAAGATTCTTATCTCACATTTTTAAACTGTAGGATCCTGATGAGGATAGTGAAAGGGAAGGAAAGAAGAGACCTGCTAATTATTAGTGCTAGTTGACTCTTCAAATGGAGATTCAAAGGGGAATGTTACCTTAAGTATGCAGCAATAGGGGAATAGTTAAATAAAAGTTAATGGAATATTTGGCAACCATTAAAAATATTTGCAAAGACACTTTAATGACGTGAAGACATGCTCAGAATACAGTGTTAAATGAAGGAACAGGATACATATATACCTAGTAGCATCTCATCTGTTCAAAACTATCTATCTATCTATCTATCTATCTATCTATCTATCTATCTATCTATCTATATATGTTTACACATATGTTTACACACACTTAGAAAAACAGCCAGTGGTTATCTCTGAGTGGTGGGATTACAGGTTATTTTTATTTTTCTTCTTTATAATTGTCTGTGTTTTTTCTAGAGATTTTCCACTAAACATAAACAGTTGGGCTTCCCTGGTGGCACAGTGGTTGAGAGTCCGCCTGCCGATGCAGGGGACGCAGGTTCGTGCCTCGGTCCGAGAAGATCCCACATGCCGCGGAGTGGCTGGGCCCATGAGCCATGGCCGCTGGGCCTGCGCGTCCGGAGCCTGTGCTCCGCAGCGGGAGAGGCCACAACAGAGAGAGGCCCGCGTACCGCAAAAAACAAAACAAAACAAAACAAAAGTAAACATTTTATAACTGGGGTATGAGAGTATTTTAGAGGAGGTTGTTCTGGAGAGTGCTTTTTCAGAGACCCACAGAAGAGGAGGACTTGAGCACCTGAACTTGAAAGAACGTCTCTAGTGCCCTGGATGAGAAACACTGAGTCTGAGCAGGGTTGAGGGAGAGGATTTTTTCCTGGACAAGCAGGAAAACATTCTGCTAGTAGAGAAAACATTTTCTGGCATTTTTTGTTTTTAAGGACAGGCCTTAGAAAAGGGCTTCTTTTTTTTTTTCTGGCCACACTATGCACGTGGGGATCTTGGTTCCCCAACCAGGGATCGAACCCATGCCCCCCTGCAGTAGAACCACGGAGTCCTAACCACTGGATCACCAGGGAATTCCCAGAAAAGGGCTTTTGTTATTCTTGTTTTGTTAGATCAAGCATTTAAACTTTTTATAGCAATTTGTGAGAGTAGGTTTTTTGTTTTTTTTTAATTGATTATTTATTTATTTATTTATTTTTGGCTGTGTTGAGTCTTCGTTGCTGTGCGCAGGCTTTCTGTAGTTGCGGTGAACAGGGGCTACTCTTCATTGCGGTGTGTGGGCTTCTCATTGCAGTGGCTTCTCTCGTTGTGGAGCACGGGCTCTAGGTGCGTGGGCTTCAGTAGTTGTGGCTCGCAGGGTCTAGACCACAGGCTCAGTAGTTGTGGCACACGGGCTTAGTTGCTCCACAGCATGTGGGATCTTCCCGGACCAGGGCTCGAACCCCTATCCCCTGCATTGTCAGGCGGATTCTGAACCACTGCGCCACCAGGGAAGTCCTGAGAGTAACTTTATGTTTGTTGAATTTGAGAATAATTTTTAAACAAGCTTGAATTTTATGTCTTTTTTTAATTTCATTTTTCTAGTATTTCATTTTTTTCAATTTTATTAAAGTATAAATGGTATTTACTAAAATGTATCCATAACTCATCTTTAACCATACCTGTATCACACATAAAATGAAAATGTATTTGTTCATATAGGGATGCTAATGTTGAAGGATGAAGTAGTTGATGATCTCTTTAAAAATGTTTTATTTGTGTCCTTTCCAGGAATGACTAAAAAGACTTATGTGGAATCTGTACTTGAGGGTATAAAACAGTCCAAACAAGAAAACTTAGACATTGATGTTAGGTAAGAAGCATTGTACCTTAGTGGTCACCATTTAAAATACTAGAATGTGAAAAATTTACTCTTTTGAGCCTGAGTATAGTGGATTTTATAAATCAACCAATAACCGATTTTTATCTTTTAATAAAAAACAGAGTCAAGAACCTTGTTGTTTAAAGTTGAGAATGCAATTCTGAATTTTTTCGTGTGGCAGTAAAGTTCTGAGTCCTGTTGCTCTTGTGAAGTATGGCTTCCCATGGCTCTTCAGCAAAAATCCAGGCTTCTTACTATGGCCTGCAAGGTCCCACGTGGCTGCCTTTCTTACTTCAACAGCCTCATCTGGACCACTGGTCACTTATCACGCACCGGCCCGCCCTCTGTTCCTCAAGTAGTCCAAGACTGTCCCACATCAGCACCTTTGTACTTCCTGTTACTTTTGCCTAGAACACACCTCCACTGTATCCTCGCATGGTTGGCTTCTCATTATTCAGTTCTCAGTGTGGCTGTCACTTCCTCAGAGGGGCCTTCCTTGACCACCTTATCTAAAGTGCCTCCCCACATCTTCTAGTCACCCCGTTTATTTCCTTTATGGCACTCTTCTTAACAAGATCAGAAGTCTTCTTGTTTTATTTGTGTACACACTCACCCGCTAGAGTGTAAATGCAGTGAGGCCAGGGCCCTTGTCTTTTGATTCACCACTACCCCACCAGTACTTAGAACAGAGCTGGCACATAATTAGGGCTCAGTAAGTCCTTGAAGGAAGAAAGGAAGAAAGCTAACTGTATAGTTTCTGGCTATAAAATCTCTCAAAATTAAGCTTAACTGGACTAATACCCCAATTAAAAAAAAAAACAGGCAAAAGACAAGAGAATTCAGAAAAGAAGACATACAAATGGCCAATAAATGTATAGAAAACTATTTAACTTCACTAATCAAATAATTTTAAAACGAAATATTACAATGGCATTTCAACAGGTACCCCGCTCCCCAAAAAGAGTATTAACCAGTGTTTGTGAACTTACACACTGCTGGTGAGCATATGTAATTAATAAAACCTCTCTAAAGAGGTATTAAGATCTATAAAAATAATTTCCCTCTGTGATCCAGTAACTCTGTTCTAGAAATGTATCCTAAGGAAATAGATTGATTAATGTTAAAATTCTTCACAGTAGTGTTATTTATAACAAAAAGTAGAAAATATCCTAAAATGTCCAACAGTCAGAGAACAATTACATTACGTTATATTCATATGATTTATATTGTTTTCTAACATTTAATGGCAGGGGAAATTGTTAAGTGGAAAAAAAAAGACTGCATTTTATATATAGTTGATCCAGATTTTGTAAATAAATATATGCTGGAGAGATTTCTTTATTTTGTGAATAAATAGATAAACTAATAAATGCTGGAGGAAAATTACACAATATTAACAGGGGTTCTCTGGGTATTTGATTTCCTTGTAGGAATCCAGCTAATGTATGAAGAATGAATTCGTATCAGCTATTGGATACATGTTAGAATTAGAATATTACCAGTCTTGTAACCCTTAATGAAATAAGGGATCTAAGCCTCCTGATGAAAGAACTATCACCACCTATGAAATCCTCTTGCCTCAATATTGAATCTGATCTGATTAAGCCTCTAGACTAGATCCAGTTTCCAATTCATAGGAAATACAAGAGACAGGAGAACATGTTATCAACATGGGGATTCAATCAGCAAAATCAGATGTGGGAAACTATAGGAAAAATGATGTGGTTTCTTCAACAAATAAATTCAAGAAAAGAGGCCGGGGGGAGGTGTGAGGTAGAGGGTGGAGGCATGGGGGAAGTGGCTATAGATTAAAAGAGACTTGGGACACATTGACCAACACAATGTGTGGACCTTAGTTGGATTCCGAATCAAACTGTAAAAAACAAATACATGAACAAAAAAACAGGAGATAGAACTTTGAACACTAACTAGATATTTGGTGCTGTTTAGTAATTTATGTCTCATTCCTTATGGCAAAGTAAGATGTCAAGTTAGTCAGGCTGTACTTTTCCAGTAAGATGTATTCCATGTAGCCTGCCATACCTCTCTGGCCATACTCAAGAGTTGTCTTTTTCATCTACACAATCAATACTCATTTTCAACTGTGTTTTTCTTGTATCAAAGGTATTTGATATCAGTCGACAGAAGAGGTGGCCCTTCAGTAGCCAAGGAGACTGTTAAACTTGCTGAAGAATTCTTCCTTTCTACTGAGGATACAGTTCTTGGCCTTGACCTCAGTGGAGACCCTACTGTAAGTTACTTTTCCAAAACATATTTTATTTCTAAAAGGTAGAATCAGTTTGTGGGATGAGGATTAGCTTGGAGCATCCTGCTTTCTCCAGAGGTCCAGCAGACTCTCTGTGTGGATGAAGCCCTATCCTGCCCTGGATGACCAGAACGTCTATAGCAACTGCTCTCAGACAGGGTTCTGTGAAAGAATTAAGCCCCCTAAAAAAAGAGGAAAAGATTTGCATGACAATATGATTATTTTATTTTGGTTCACAGCTAGTACCATTCTACTAGAGAAGTTAATTTATTAACATGTAATCCATGTCTAATGCTTAATTATGGCTAGGGCTTAATTGTCTCACAGAAGCCCCAGTTGAGAAAGGCTGGTCTAGAGCTTCTTGGTCAGATTCAAGCAGGGTGCCTCAGCTGTGGCACTACTGACATTTGGGGCCAAAGAATTCTTTGTTGTAGGAGGGTGTCCCGTACATTATAAGATGTTTAGCAGCATCCCTGGCCTCTACCCAATAGATACCAGCACGCTCTTAGTTGTGACAACCAAAAATGTTTGTAGACATTACCAAATGTCCCCTGGAGGGCAGAATCACCCCAGTTGAAAACCATTGAAATAGAGAGTCCTGTGAACCTGGTTCTTACGGCTTTGTCAAAACCTGGGCTGTTCTGGCCTTGTTTCATCCGTCCATTTGATAGAAGCTTTCTTTACAAATCATGCTGGTTCCTGAATCAGGTGAGTTCTCCCTCTTAGCTTTAGATATCTAGATATCCTTCCGAAAGTAAAATTTGGTGACTGTTATATCAAGCTTAGCTGATTGTCATCAGGTTCACTGATACTTAAGATTCTTGAGGGCAAGGACTGTGTCTGTGCCAGCTTTGAATTCTCTAACATGTCTAGCACACCGTAGATACTTTATAAACAAAATGTGCAAATAAGTCCATCTGCCGTTTTTTTTCTGCCATTATTTTATTTCTTTTTTTATTGAGACAGAGTACCCAGTTCTTCAGTTTGCCTGTACTCATACATCCTCATTTTAACTTTTGTCTTCAAGGTAGGACAAGCAAAAGACTTCTTGGAACCTCTTTTAGAAGCTAAAAAATCAGGTCTGAAGTTGGCATTGCATCTTTCAGAGGTAAATAATATTGTAAAATTAGGCTGGAGAGGATAGATTACAATGGAAAATAATAATCATTTGTACATGGCTAAAGATAGACCTGGCTTGGGAAAACATTTTTAGAAAGAGAAAGTAGAAATATTTTTGTGTAAATTATAATGATGAAGGCATAACTTGCTTTAGTCCCTCATGTTACTGTTCCTTTGTTTTTGTGGTTCCTGGGGTTGGCTGTTGACGTGCACTACGGTTGTGTCCTTAAAACAGCTTAATTGACAGCTTGCTAGAGAAAATGCATGAATTTATATCAGCAGCCTTGTTAGCGGCAAGATGACACTGAGAAAAGCATGAGTTTGTCTCACCTGTGCTTGCAAGGAAGGGACCTGAATGTATCACATACACTGGCAAGAAAGGAAGTAGCTCATCATCATTTTATAAGGCTCAGCAGAAGATCAAGTGCCCCTGTGGCACCAGCTCCTTGGCAGCATGAGCACAGTGCAGGTAATGCACAGAGAGTAGCTGGAGAACAGTCACTTTCTTAATCAGCACATCCCTGTGAGGCAACCAAGGGACTCTCCTGGACTTTTCCCCATTTTACAGATGGATTTACTTTCTACTTCAGTACTTCTACCTATTACTTTTTTTTCTTTTTTTTAACATACAAAAAGCTATACATAATTATACAACTTGATGAATTTGGATTTGTTTCTTTTTTTATTATTATTTTTATTTTTGGCTGCCTTGAGTCTTTGTTGCTGTGTGCGGGCTTTTCTCTAGTTGTGGTGCGCGGGCTTCTCATTGATGGCTTCTCTTGTTGCAGAGCACGGGCTCTAGGCGCACGGGCTTCAGTAGTTGTGGCATGCGGGCTCAGTAGTTGTGGCTCACGGGCTCTAGAGCACAGGCTCAGTAGTTGTGGAATACGGGCTTAGTTGCTCTGTGGCATGTGGAATCTCCCCGGCCCAGGGCTCAAAGCCATGTCCCCTGCATTGGCAGGCGGATTCTTAATCACTGCGCCATCAAGGAAGCCCCTGTATTTGTTTCTTGAATGCAGGAAATAATACTTAGTTTACTTACCTCGTATGATTATTTTGAGAATTAAGGTCATGATTTAAAGACTAGGGGAAAAATGGGAGCTTCGTGTCAGTACTGGCTCTTTTTCATGTCTACAAAGCAGAGAGTCAGTAATCTAGTGGCAGAACTTAAAATCTAGGATCCATGTTTCCACACTCTGATCGAAAGATCTTTCTTGTGTAGGACACCCTCTAGTTGACCAAACTGATGCCAGATTGAAGTCATTGGTCAGGATAACAGAACAGCCAGCATGAGGCCAGTTACCTCTGGCCTTTGTGCACAGCATCAGAACCTGCTCTTTACCTTAATTTCTGTGGCTTTTCTTGTTTGGTCCATTGGATATAAAACATTTCATTTCAACATGTTATGGTCGTTTGTCTTTTAGGCTATCTAGGAGATGAAGAGCACAGCCAGACATTTTCATGGTGGTTGTGGTTTGCACTTAGCTAGCCTTGTCGTTAGATAGAACATGAGCGCACTGTATGTGGATGGAGTCTGGGCCCCGGAGTCAGATGGAGCCGGGTTTCACCCTTATCTCCACCATTCACTAGCTCTGTGAGCCTGGACAGCTTTTCTTTAAAATGCTTTATATTTTTAACTACAAAAGTTATATGTATCTGAAGAAAATCCACTTGTACAGAAATAGTGTAAAGTAGAAGTAAAGAAATAAAAAATGAAAGGTCCCCTTAGTTCTGCTCCTGAGTTGATCCTATTAACGGTTTTGTTATTTATATATATTTTTTCTATCCCTTTTTGTAATATGTATGAAGACATATACACAACACAAAACACACATATGCATATAGAGTTGTGAGATTTTGTTTTTGAAAATTACTTTTTCTGAGTTTTGATTTCTTCATCTTAATACTTTTGTATGATTCTTGTGAGGTTTAAAGGAGAATGTGTGTGAAAAGGCTATTGACTCCATAGTTACTATCATCAAAATGAATCTAGAAGAATACTAGGAAATAAGTGGGAAGATAAAAGGCAAAGAAGAGAGCTGGAAGGTCTAAGTGGTTCAGCTTCCCAGAATGTCTGCATTACCTTCCCAGAGGGACAAAATACCTGGCTATAGAAAAAAGTACTTTTAAGAACCACTGAAAGAGGTTATTGATGCTCTCTTTCCCCTTTTTTTGAGATTCCAAACCAAAAAAAAGAAACACAAGTACTCCTGGACCTGCTTCCTGACCGAATCGGGCACGGCACATTTCTCAACTCCTTGGAGGGAGGATCCCTGGATCTGGTGGACTTTGTGAGGCAACACCAGATACCGCTCGGTAGGCTTTAGGTCCTCCAGGCAACTCACTGTCCCTTCCTCCCCAGCCTCCAGGTTGCAACCCATATGTAGAGAAGCACTGTTCTAAATACATAAATATCATTTAGAAGTTAAGTGATGCTTTCTCAGCCTCATTTAAGTAACAGGAAGTTTTAGCTCCCATTAGAGTATAAGCTCCATGAGAGCAGGGCCCTTATCTGTCTTGTTCACTGCCACATTCCCTAGTTCCTGGAACCAGGTATTATATTGAGGGAATAAGGTTGTCTAGTATTTTGGAATGACTTTAACCAATTTACGTATGTTGTGAAAATGTGTAACATTTAGTTAAAAATTAAGACTTATGCAAGATTCCAAGTATATTTTTATATGTCTGTTAACCATCACACACTTGCTTGTCTGCATGTGTATACCTGGAGCTTTTTTTTTTTAATTAATTAATTTTATTAATTTATTTTTTTTATTTTTCATTGCTAGTATAGAGAAATACAATAGATTATTTTATATTTATCATGTGTTATGTGACATTGCCGAACTTAACTTATTCACCATTACTTTGTAGAATAAGAGTGATGAGAGCTGACATCTCTCCTTGTTCCCTATCTTAGGGAAAAGCATTCAGTCTGTCGCTATTAAGTATAATGTTAGCTGTAGGGTTTTTATTTTTATTTATTTATTTATTTTGGCTGCGCTGGGTCTTCGTTGCAACTCGTGGGCTTCTCTAGTTGTGGCGCATGGGTTTAGTTGCCCTGCGGCATGTGGGATCTTAGTTCCCCAACCAGGGATTCAACTGCGTCCCCTGCATTGGAAGGCAGATTCTTAACCACTGGACCACCAGGGAAGCCCCCCTGGAGCTATTTTTATTTAACAACAAATACTTATGAAGTGCCTACTCTGTTCCAGTCACTATTCAAATTGCTGGGAATACAGCAGTAAACAAAACAGACAATGTTTCTTTCTCAAGAAACTTATATTCTAGCATAGGTAAGAGAGACAGTAAGCAAATACACAAGAAAATATCAGTGTTAAGTTCTTTGAAGAAAAACAGGCCAGTAGAATAGTGATGAGATAACCACTTTTGATTGGATAGTTGGGGAAGGCCTTTCTGATGAGGGAAAGAAGCAGTTGGCTGAAAACCTCTTTACTGAATGATGAATTCACTGAACTTACAAATTTAACAATTTGCAGTAACACCTGTGTGGGTGTGTTTTTTAACTAACATAGAGTTTGTCAGCAATTCATAATGGGTGAGATTTCTTTTCTTTTTACTAAGGAAATTTTTAAACCTCTACAAAAGTAGAGGATCTTGGAAACCACTTGCATAGTGATCTTACTTGGTGTGGTGGCCCGGCTCTGCTCTCAGCAGGGGCAGGTTGGGTTTGCCATTGCTGGGACTGAGTGGCCCTGTGTTGCAGCCGCCTTACTCAAGGGAGCAGATGCCATCAGTCAAGTCAGTGAAGTATTTTACTCTGGCTGGGGAGCCGGGCATAGCTTTTCAAGGCAGGAGTTTTATAATCATAGAAGTCGTTCTTAAGATGGACTTGCAGCAGGCAGTGAATGGATGGTTGTCTGAGTAAAGGAGTTTAGAGGTTTTCTTTGAAGCCATAGAAGAAGTCCATTTCTGCTCTTGGCTTTTTATAATACTGTAACCCTCGACAGTGCTACCATTTTCTTACCTTTACTTTAGCTCCCACTGTAAGACCAGGAAGAAGTGCAGCAACCCTTCAAAGATTCCTTCTGCTCCCTTATCACGATACTTCCCTGCCTTCTTCATGGTGACTGGCTTATCACACCCCTCTTTCCTCTCCTTCTTTGGTAAAAGAAAGGGAGAAAGAAGCACAGGGCTGTGAAGGGGATGTTAATTCCCTGCCATGAGCTGCAGCACATAGTTCCCACACAACTACACTCATTGGACTACAAATTTTCACATGTAAGAAAAGGTCAGTTTTGTAAAATAATGAACTACTGAAAATTAGCATAGTTTGGAAAGATTTCTCATGTATCTACTTGGTGACAGTGAATGAGTCTACTAATCTGCTTTTAATAAGAGGCTTCTTCCTTTCCCCCCTTCATCTAGAACTCTGTTTGACCTCGAACGTCAAAAGTCAGACAGTTCCATCTTATAAGCAGCATCATTTTGGATTCTGGTACAGCATGCTCCATCCTGCCGTGATCTGTGTAAGGTGTTTTGTTGTGAGGTATTTTGCTCCTCTTTAGTCCCTGAGTTGCCATAGGTCAGACATTCACTACCTAGCTGGCTGCCTTGCACACCTTGGGGGTGATGCCCAAGTGGAGGAGTGAGAGGAGATTGGGGCTTGAGAGGCTGCAAAGGGCCAGCGTGACTCTGGTTTGGCTCTACGGGGAAAGGTCCTGGACAGTACCTGGGGGAACAACAATGCTGATGCCCAGCACCCAGCCCTTGCGATTCGGCTTTAACTGATCTGAGGGGAGTCCTGGGCACAGATACATTTAAAAAGCTCCCTCGGTGATCTAAACATGCAGCCGTGGTTGAGAGCCACTGCCCTGGTGTTTTATTTTTTGTTCTTAAAAAGGATAAACAAGCCTGTTCAGTCATAGATGTGCATGGATATATTTATAGGCCCCTGTTTAAATTCTTAAAAGAAGCATGGTAAATAGGAAAATACTCTAAACGAAAGCTGTTGTTTTTTAAAAAATCATTTCCTCGTTCATTTTGAAACTTTCTTGCTTATGTTGGCAGACCGATGATAAGGGTGTTTTTGCAACACACCTTTCTCAAGAGTACCAGCTGGCAGCTGAAACATTTCATTTGACCCAGTCTCAGGTGTGGGATCTGTCTTATGAATCCATCAGCTACATCTTTGCTTCTGACAGCACCAAGTCTGATCTGAGGAAGAAGTGGAATCATCTGAAGCCAAAAGTGTTCCATTTTTAAGCTGTAATGAGGTGAACTACTTTCGAGTATGTATGACAACCTAGATCTCCCTGCTGTATCCCACTTAGTAAGCTGTCCACTGCTCCCTCCCGTGGAAGCATAGCAGCCAAGTGCCGTGGGCTCCAACACTAGCACCTTACTCACGGCGGATGCCCAGTCTCTCTTAAACTGACTGGCAGGCTCTGAGGTCGTCCATGGCTCACCTCCATGCTGCTTACAGGAAGGGACTTGAAAGTTGCTGCTCACTGAACTCCCCATTCCAGCAGTGATTTTGACTTAACAGTCCTTCATTAGTGATCATGAAACTTCAAGAAAATCAAAGTAGGTTCTCATCAGGAAAAGTTTTGGAATTACTAGTCTAAATAAGGTGAAGAGAGAAGGAAAAACAGATTGTCGCCAAAACCTTTAAGCCATCTAGCTTGTGATGACAGCTCTGTATTTTGTTGTGCTTACTTTAATCGGACTCCTTTCACTTAAGTATTCCCCAGAACTGTGGACTCCAGGGATACCATGCATTTTTGTGAATCCCAGTAGCCAGGGTTAATCTCCTTTGGGTGGGTGACCCTAAGTGACAGATAAAGCTAGCTTCTGATATCTGCCTTTGCCCTTCTCATGATTAATCCTCCTGGAGTCAAGATACATTTTAGATTTTGAATCGAACAATGGAGAGAGAATGGATCCATTCTTATGTTCATATCTCATCTTCCCTCCCCTACCTGGTTACCATAAAAATAATTCTCTACAGAGTTGACAAGACAGCCTCTATACTCAGATTACAGTAAAAGAGAAATGGTAGTGCTCGCTCTCTCTCCCTCTGTGTATATATACGAATGTATGTATGTGTGTGTGTGTGTGTGTGTGTGTATTAAGTTCTGTGGCATTGGCCATAGAGAATAAGCAATAAAGGGAAGAATGATAGCATGGGGAAAATAAAAAGAAATAATAGCACTAAGGAAACAACTGATGAGAACAAATATGACTGTCCAGCTCCTAATATATTCTTGCTTCCTCTGCTGCACATGCCATCCAGTCTGTCCCTACAAAGGCTGAACGAGTATTAAAAGGGAGGGGTGCATAGATCCTCTTGCTCCCCCATCAGTGGGCCTGGTTTCTCTTTCTTAGAATGTTTGAAGACTATGTATTATTTCTTGCTTCTTCCATCCTCAGGAGTGGCAGATTGGGTGGCAGATAATGGTTTGTGAGCTAGTTTGAGATAAAATTGGGTTTTCCCTGGTAAGAGTTTTGCCTTTGCCCTATTCCTTTTTTTTTAAACATTTTTATTGGAGTATAATTGCTTTACAATGGTGTTAGTTTCTGCTGTATAACAAAGTGAATCAGCTATACATATACATATATCCCCGTATCTCCTCCCTCTTGCGTCTCCCTCCCACCCTCCCTATCCCACCCCTCTAGGTGGACACAAAGCACCGAGCTGATCTCCCTGTGCTATGCGGCTGCTTCCCACTAGCTATCTGTTTTACATTTGGTAGTGTATATATGTCCATGCCACTCTCTCACTTCATCTCAGCTTACCCTTCCCCCTTCCTGTGTCCTCAAGTCCATTCTCTATGTCTGAGTCTTTATTCCTGTCCTGATATATGGATATATGGAATTTAGATTCCATATATCTGTGTTAGCATATGGTATTTGTTTTTCTCTTTCTGACTTACTTCACCCTGTATGAGTCTCTCGGTCCATCCACCTCACTACAAATAACTCAATTTCGTTTCTTTTTATGGCTGAGTAATATTCCATTGTATATATGTGCCACATCTTTATCCATTCATCTGTCGATGGACACTTAGGTTGCTTCCATGTCCTGGCTATTGTAAATAGAGCTGCGTGGACATTGTGGTACATGACTCTGTGAATTATGGTTTTCTTGCCCTATTCCTTTTGCACATTCTCTTCATCTGGAGGTTGGAGGGCTGGTCCTGGGTCTTTTAAAATTGACTCATTCTCCATGCCCAGTTATGATGGGTCCCAATGGATATGGATACAGATACTAAGGAAAGATTTTTATTTCTATTTTACCACATTCTAATTTGTTTTTCAGCCTAGAACATAAAGATTCAGAAAGGCATACCTGTAGTAACCCCACACAGGCAGCCAGAAAAAGCAGGTAAAGATTTATCTTTTCCTACCAGCAACAACTTAATCAAAATTTGCATATATACATTTTTTTTAAAAAAACACCTAGAGAACCACTGGGCATTTTATAGATAGAATTTTTATTAACATGGTATCCCTGAGAGGCAGATTAAGGTGTAAACACTGTTCTGCTTTACAGAAGGGGAAATGGAGGCAGGTTGACTTACACATAAGACATTTGGAACCAGAATTTGTATCTGTTGGTACCACAACCAGTGCTTTTCCCACAAGACTATACACAGATATACTGAAGACAAGTGATCCCTCATGTTTTAAAAAACACTATAGCACACTTCCTAAACTATCTCAGATCCCGAGGCATTGCTTTAGACTCGTGTTTCTTGTATCTTCCTGTCTGCTTAGGCAACATAATTGAGACACCATCTCCCCTTAATTCGTAAGAGTTAGGAATTAGGAAATTCCCTCAGCACCAGAACCCTAACTAATCTTTCATCTACCACAGTAAGCTATGGATTTTAGAAAATTCTACCTCCCCACTTCTCTCTCAGATCTCATTCCCATCCCAACTCATTCAATGTGACTAATGATGCAGCTACTTATCCCAGGCCTTGGCCATCACTCACGTTCTTCTTTCCTCTGAACTGCCCATTGAAGTATCTTCTTAAGATACTGGTTTCTGACCTTCGTCTCCCATAGGAGCTAGTCCCCTAAGACTGCTCATACTTCTTCCCCAGTGCCAGTCAGCTGTTTCCTTGTCAGTAAGCACAGCACAGTACCTGATTTACTCTGGAGGATGGGAGCCCACCTCCTGATCTGCCTGGCACTCCATGTTTTAGCTGAGGCGAGTCCCTCTCTGCCTTCTGTACGGCCCATATCTTGCTACCTCTCCAATTCTGTGCTACTCCAAGCTTTGTCTAACCTTCCTTACAGTCTGTCCTTTGCCCTCTGCTCCCTTGCTCCCCAGTTTTCCCATTTTTCACCCATTCAGCACTCAGTTTTGCAATGAGTTTTGGAAAGTTCATCCCACCCAGTAACCTTCCCTCTGAGCACTTCCTGCTTCATGAAGCCTTCCTGATTAAAGAGAAGAAAATACCTCTTAAATTTTTTCCAAACTCTAATGCATCAGACCTCAAGTTTTATGCATAGTGTTACTACCTAGCTTTCTAGATTTCTCTAAAACTGTTGCAGCTATACATGTGCACTATTTGTCCATGTCGGTGTCATCTGTTTTAGTTTGTAAGGAAGAGGACAGGGTCTGTTTAACTTGTGCTGTACCTGCTCATCATACTGCTATGAACATGTGGGCAATTAATTCAATACTATTTGATCATAAAGATCAGAATTACACTTGCATTTGAACAGCTGCTTTTAAAAGTAGGTGTATACAGTTGAATATGTGTGCATGTGTGTGTGTAAGTATTGTCAACTCCACTGACCAAAGATAATCTGTCCTCCTTACCATTAGGGTAAAGAGTTGTTGGCACAAAGTGGTCTGTTTTCCCAGTCCGTGGGAATGTGGCAAGTGGCCTCTGCGCATTGCAGGTCAGTATTATGTCCACAGGGTGCATGACACTAGCCCATGTGTTTAGAGTGTGTGGAATATGGACAATTCCCTCTTGGCAGTTCTAACTGCTTTCCCTATCACCGCATCCAACTGGCTTGCTCTTTAAGCTTCTGGACCACAAGGGACACATGAAATTCTGATGAGATGGACCAGAAAAAAAAAATCACACCAGATGCTGTAAATACAGTATTTTTCTATTCCAAAGCTTCTAGAGCTTGGAAGAAACTAAGAAATCCAGGGTTCACACCTCAATATTTATACGAGGTTTACATTGTTTCCCCATATAGCACACCTAGGTTCTTGACAAAATGACTTATAGGTCAGAACCAAATTGAACACTTAAACTCTCCTTTAAGGTAAAGGAAGAGTGTGCATGACAAATATATCATTCTGAGCACAGGGTTAAGTGAGCAGGAAAAGTCATTCTTCTTTGCATTTCCATTGCTATATAAAGAGCTACACCCATTCAATGAGAATTCTTACTACTTCTCCATGAAATGCTGCTGTGATGGGTTTTTCTAGTTGAAATGCAGGCTATAACAGGATGAGTAAAGAAGGGTGCACGTCACACTCATAGGATCTACTACTGTGTCCTCTCTATTAAGGAAACAACATAGGCACTGAGAGGGAAAGGTGTTGCCGTCAATAAAGGCAAGGAGAGGGAATGAAATCTTCCTTTCATTCTTAAGATGCTTTGGGAATTTGACTCTAGCTCCAGAAGAAACATAGGAACAAACAGTGGGGTAAATTCTAGAGTATTTCCTAAACTAGTCAGGCACAAATTAGGAGATGGATCTCACTATTGGAGGACTTTTCTAAACAATTTCAATACATGTAATGAGACTGTTTTCTTCATAGATCCTCAGGGGCTTACTTAGGGGCTGGCTGTGAGAGAAGCTTTTCTCGTGTATGGATCTCTCGGTGCTTATTAAGAGCAGAACTTTTACTGAAGCACTTGCCACAGTCATGACACCCATAGGGTTTCTCTCCTGTGTGGGTTCTGTGGTGTGCACGTAAGTCAGAACTCTTACTGAAACTCTTTCCACAGTCAGGACACACATGGGGTCTCTCTCCTGTGTGTATCCTTCGATGTGCACTAAAATGAGAACTGTTATTGAAGCTTTTCCCACACTCTTCACACTGATAGGGCTTTTCTCCTGTGTGGGTTCTCTGGTGAATGATAAGGCTTGAGCTCTGGTTGAAGCGTTTTCCACACTCACCACACTGATACGGTTTCTCTCCTGTGTGGATTCTTCTATGGGTGATGAAATTTGAACTGTCACGGAAGCTTTTCCCACAGTCAAGACATTTATAAGGTTTCTCTCCAGTGTGGATTCTCCGGTGTCTAATGAGGCGTGCACTCCGACTGAAGCTTTTCCCACAGTCAGCACATTTATATGGATTTTCTACTTGAGGGGATATTTGATGCATGAGATGGGAGTTTGGACCAAAGCTTTTGCCATATCTGAGATATTTATAGGGTCTCTCCCCCAAGTAAGGTCTCTGATGACTTAGAACTTTACCTAAACTCCTCTCTGGGAATGTTGGTTTTCCTCTTCTCTCCCCTGGGGTCTTCTCCCACTGTCTTCCTGATCTACATTCACTCTCAATGCCTTTACCTTGATTAAGACGCCGGGGAATTTTCCTCTCAGACCTTGCAAGTAACGTCCTGTGTAGTTGTACTTCCTCAGCAATATCCCGTTTTAGATTCTCTTCATTCTCAAATCCAGCCTCAAAACCTGACATAAGAATAGAATTTTAAAAGTTATCCGTTTTCTCAGTTATGTACCAGGGTAAAGCAAGTATCACATTAGATGATTAAATGTAAAAATTAGGGAGTTCTAGATCCCAAATAACTACCATCTGTTAAAATTCCGATGTTTTACTTCTCTAATGGAATCGATGCTCTATGGAACACACTTAAAGAATGCTGATCTAAAGAACTTTTGGAAAAGAAAACTTATTTATCAAATGCCCAAGCACTGTGTTAAGTACTTCACTGTGGTACTTCATTTACATCAACCTTATGAGGTAGGTCTTAACATATGAGTGAATTTACAGGGTTAAGTAACTTGCTCTAAGGTACTCAACTAATAAACAACATAGTCTAGATTCACATACATATATATGTGTGACTCCAAAATCAGAATAATTTTCCTCACAAGGAGGGAAGCCATAATGAAGTTTTGGGGTTCTTTTTCTTATACAGTAGCTGAGATTCAAAGGATCAGTTCCCTCAGAAATCTCAGACTTTTGCATAAGTGTGTCTGAAGAAAGAGGTTATCAGGTTTTCATATATGTGAATAAAGCAAGCATACAGCTGGTTTACAAGCTGAAACTAGAAGAAAAAACAAATGAGAATGAACTTTAAAAATCAACTTCATCCATCTATGGGTATATGACATGCTACTTGGGAAATGTAGGCTTTCAGATTGCCTGCTAGGTAAACTGCCTAGTAACCTAGCAGGTCACATGCAGATGATGGCTAGTTTACAAAGTCTGCAGCCATCTCAGATTGATGCTGTAGTGTGAGGAGGCAGGTCAAGTGAATAGGGGATATAAACTAGCTGCTTTATAATAGACAGGAAACATGGAGAAGAGAGAAGGTGGTCACAATAAGAATCCAAGAGAGCTGGGTGTAGAGGCCACTTCTGGTCTTCAATCTCATGATTTTTCTCCTAAATCCCACTGCCTTCCCTTTGCTATTTGCTATATCTACCTTAAGAAGTAAAAGGATCTTACCACTGGGGCTCTGAAATAAGACTGGAGCACGGGTCATAGCCTCTGGGGGTACCTCGGTATCTTCTTCATCATCTTCAGAATCTTCTTCTATGGCCTCACCTGCTTCCTCGGCTTGCTTCTCGGCTTCGGCCTCACTGGTCTCCTGGGTGGGACACAAGGCTGCCTCCTCTTCCCGGCCATCACTGGGCAGGGCAGCACCCCGGGCACTCACCAAAGCATCCATCTCTTCAAAGAAGGGACAGGTCTCTGGTGCTTGGCCATTCTTGACCTTCCGATAGCTGGTGTGGAGGCTTTTAAACTTGGTCCGACACTGCTCTGGTGTCCTAAGGAAGCCATATTCCCATAACCGCTCAGCTACTGCTCCATACAACTGGCTGTTGCGGTGGCAGTTCTGGAGGGCTTCATAAAACTGAGTCTCACTAAGAATTGCAAGGTAGGTCTTTGTCTCTTCATAGCCCCAGTGTACACCTGCCACCAGAAGAGAAATTTCAGCACCACTTAATCCAGGGCTTTATAGTCTCAATTCCTCAGTCCTATCATCTGCATCATGAAAAATCACCTAAGCTCGGGCTCCTAGGTGAAAAAGTAAAAACACCTCATGTTTCCAAAATCAATACGAACTCTCAGAATGTTCTGCTTCTCTATATCCTATATCAATTTCACAGAGACCTTTATTCCTGCATTCTGTTCAAAAGAGGCCTTTCCACCTTATCACTGTAACAATCATTATGTACTCTGAGGCAGGTGTACAGAATGCATTTCCCCATTCTTCCGGTAATTCTGGAATTCTGATCCTAATTAGAAAATAACTGGTATGGGGAAGAAGACCCACAATCAGTCACTGTCAGCCATGAGCCATCCCTAAATTCTCTGATCAATCTTTTTCTACCAGTCCTACTTCCTTATGAATTAAGTTTCCCATAGAATGACTCAAAATCCCAAGGAAGAGTCTCTTTCAGAATCACACTGCTGCTTAATCCAATCCCTTTTACGGCCCTTCTTCACTTGCCACAATCTCAAAAAAAGCCAACCCAGCAATAGCAAAGACCTGAAGGGTACAAGATAAGAACCTGTAGTCATGCACCATCTTGGGAGTGAAGGAGTGGCAGAGCCAGAAAGAGGAAGGAAGCAGAGCAGATAGCATCTTCTGGCCTGAGCTCTGCTAAGGCTGCAGGCCATCCCAGCTTGGGCAGTACTTCTTCAGGATGACTACAGGCTCTGCTCCCTGAAGGTACCCAAGGGAGAGGGAAGGAAGATTCTAAGAGCCTTCCTCCCACTTGAGAGCTAGCTGGAGATTACACTGCTTCCATTACCCTCCACTCACTGCAAGTAATGCAGCTAGCACATGTGCCATGATTGTGATTTACCGAAATTTATTCCAGTGACAAAACGGGGAAAAAAAATTTTTTTTTTTTTAATTTAGGCCATGCAGCATGCAGGATCTTAGTTCCCAGACCAGGGATAGAACCCATGCCCCCTGCAGTGGAAGCTCAGAGTCCCAATCACTGGACCACCACGGAAATCCCAAATTTTTTTTTAAAAAGGAAAAGGAGGGGCTTCCCTGGTGGTGCAATGGTTAAGAATCTGCCTGCCAATGCAGGGGACATGGGTTCGAGCCCTGGTCCGGGAAGATCCCACATGCCATGGAGCAACAAAGCCTGTGTACCACAACTACTGAGCCTGCATGCCACAACTACTGAAGCCAACGTGACTAGAGCCCGTGCTCCATAACAAGATAAGCCACTGCAATGAGAAGCCAGCACACCGCAATGAAGAGTAGCCCCCGCTCGACACAACTAAAGAAAGCCCACGTGCAGCAACGAAGACCCAACGCAGCCAAAAATAAATAAATAAATTTATTTATTTATTTATTTTAAAAAGGAAAAGAAAAAGTCCAAGACAGAAGAAGACTAGAACAGAAGTAACAACACATATAATAAAACATGGAAGGGACACATAACTGTTCCCAGTGGAACTGCAACTCTAGAGTAGTCCTGCTGCTGTGCCACATTTTACAGTTGAGGACGCAAACTGTGAAATGGCCAGATAGCTGTGCGAGGTCACCCAGCTGATTAGTGGTCAGGGTTAGAAACGAAGTCTCCTGATTCATACTTGGTGCTCTTCCCATAGCAACATGGTTGTACAAATTACATCAACAGTAATAAGTGATATTTTAAAATGGTTCCATAGGCAAATAATACTTCAGCAGAGTGTTAAGCAAGGTTTCTTGCTGCAAGACTTCTTAGTCCTGTTAAAATGCCAATGTGTGTTGCAGATCTCACAGAGGAAACAAAATGTTTCCCCAACTTTGGGCAGTCCTTCACTATGCTCTTCTAAGTAAAAAGGAACACATAATAAACTGACCTTGAGTTTGGAGAAGTAAAGATAAAACACCAGTTCATATAAGGTGCTCAACAAATATTAGTTAAAGATAATACAGTACCAAGTTTTTCTCAGCCCTCAGTGATTTTGTAATCAGGAAAAAATATTTTAAGAAAGAAATGGAAGGAATGATACTCCTTTTCAGGAGTCTCTTGAACTCTGAGTGTACTTCTTTAAAATATCTAAAATTATTCTCTACTTACTATTAGCTCAATGATTTTCCCACAAAAGAGAATGAAATACACAGAGAACTAAGAAGTGCCTCTGTTCTCTCAGTGACAAAGCTGGCAGGTGACATTAAGCTTCCTGACTCCACATCCAGCCTCATAACTCCTCAGTCTAATCCTAAAACCCCAAGAAGAAAAGCTTACCACTTGGGCTTCGGAAAAGGACGGGTGTGGTGGACTTGTCGGGGTCCTGGGGGGTGGCCTCCTGGCCCACTTCCTCACTGTCAGACTCTTCAGCCATGGCATCTTCTCCCTCCTTATGCTGCCAGTCCTGTTGCTCTGGCTCCTCAGTCTCAGCATCACTGCCCACCAGGCCAGAGTGAGAGGCTGCCTCCTCCAGGCCATTACTGGGCAGGGCAATGACCTGGGCACTCATCAGGGCTTCCATCTCTTCAAAGAAGGGGCAGGTCTCAGGTGGGTGGCCACTCTTGACTTTCCGATAGCTCTTCTGGAGACCTTTGAACTTGGTCCTACACTGCTCCAGGGTCCGGAGGAACCCATACTCCCGGAGCCGCTCAGCCACAGCCCCATACACTTGGCTGTTTCGATGACAGTTTCGGAGAGCCTCGTAAAACTCAGTTTGACTGAGAATTGCGAGGAGAGTTCTGGTCTCTTCATAGCCCCAGTGCACACCTGCCACCTTCTCATCCTCGAAGCCCCAGTGATCCTGTTCCACCCAGCTTCTTCTCTCTCTCCTGGATGGTAACAGATCAGCATGCATTTGTTTGTCTCCTGTGTGACTGCCTCTTGGGAATTCCTTCTCCTTGAAGCCCAGATCTGGGATCCATGGCTCTCCTTGCTCCAACTTGGAGACCACACTGGATTTAGGAAATGGAAATCCTGCTTGCAGGGAGGCAAACAAAGGATATCATAGTTTGGACTGATCATAAAAAACATCTCTGAGTTCAGACCTGCCTTTTTTATCCAAGAGGTTTATAAAGCAAAGTATCTAAGAAAATGTTTTCAGAAAGTTCAATGGGTTGAAGAAAGTGGGGAAAAATACATGAAACCTCAAAAAATGAGAAATATTTTACTTTCCAGAGCAGGGTGACAAGAGAGGAAAACGTTCTGTTGTGTGTTCAGAGCAGATAATTCTGTTCCAAGTTGCTCCCTAGCTCTCCTAACCACTTGTAGGCAGGTCCTGCACTGCTGGAAAGTCACCTCCTGCCTCCTACACAGCTGACCAACGTGGGGGTTATTCCAAGTACAGCTCATAGCAGGCCCTCTGGATCCATGGTTCCTCCACATCTGCAGACTTACCCAACCACAGTACTGTAGTAATTACTATTGAAAAATATCCATGTATAAGTGGACCCACACAGTTCAAACTCACGTTGTTCAAGGATCAGCTGTAGTTCTCTACTTGGGGCCAGAGAATTAAACTCAGAGTGATTTCAAGGGGGAGACTGTCTTCTACTCTTCCATTTCCTTCACACTGAGTCACGAAGTTCTAAAGGTTTTTCCCTTAGTATATCCTTTATTCCTACTGCCACCATCCAAGTCTAGACCCCTTACCTTCTCACACCTGGGTAACTGCAGCAGTCACTGTCCTACCTAACTCCAGGCTCTTGCTTCCTCAGCTCATATGCTATTTGTATTGCCAAACCTTAACCAGAGTGGTTACCAGGCATGGCCCGTTCAAAGCAGACTCCTCTCCAAAACACAGCACATGTTTATTCACCACTCTGTGCCTTTCCTTTAACTCCCTCCCTTCTATCGAAATTTAACCCATCAGTGCCCCCATGAAGCCTTCGCTACAGCCCTCCCTCGTCTCCCACTCTGCCAAACCCCTATTGTACTCACAATTGAGTAACAAGTCATTGTTTGGCATTGTTTCAATACAGTTCAGTTCAGCACATATTTATGTTCACTTTTGTGTTCTCAATCATATTATAGGCTTTTTGAGGATAGGCACCTTTTCTCATTGCAGAGTACCCTGCAAGGTGTTGAGCACATGGTAGGTGTTCAAAACTGATTAATTCTGCAAGTCTGTGTGTGCAGTTGAGGGACTGCATCTGGATGACTAAACAGAGACCACTACCAGACTGGCTGAGAAGCCTAGTGTCTTAGATAAGATCAGAATTCAAAACAACCTCAACAAGTTAAAGAAGTGATCAAAGAAAAAAACACACAAAATGGAGTTCTGCAGAGTACAAAGAAGAAAAACAAGTTCCACAAAATCCAAGTTTAAGAATAAGAACTAGGCACAAAGACAATGGGGAAAGCTCTAAGAGATGGGGGAGTATCAAGTGAACGACAATCATTAGTTGAGTTATACGGAAAGAAAGTGTAGTGAAATTCTGAAGTAAAATTCTTACTCTGCCTCTACCTACCAGACCCTCACTGGAATAATATATATAATTTAATTCTGCACAACTAACATGCTATTTGGAGAACTTAAAGTTTCCAAGGGAGAGTAACAAAAACTTAGTAGGTCTGAAGAATGGAGCTTCTGGGGAAAAGCAGAAAGAAACAAATATAGTTTAATATGGAGAAAGAAAATGACTAAAAGGAAAATGTGCTTTCAAGTATAGAAAAGAATTTTTATCTAGAAAATACTGACGTAGTATCATCATTACCAGGAGGAAAGAAATTCCAAGTTCTGGAAAAACTAGGGAGCCATCCTCTGGCAGACTTATCAAAAGAGTAAATATAAGAATTGCAGCAGAGAGCTAAACTATATGCCTTCAGGAGGTCCCCAACACTGCATACTCTATTTCCACTCTTTCCTGAAATCCCTTTCCCACTCACTACTCCCAACCCTACTTCCCAATTTAGAATGGCATCCTATCTTCCCATATAAATCTACTCCTCACCGCTCCTTTGAAAAGGTCTGAGCTTCTCCTTTGGGTTCATCTGCTCCTGTGGTCCCAGGTCTGGGTTTCTTGCCCTCTCTTTCTTGGGTACATCCCTGGGCTGGGGTTCCACTGACTCCTGCCGAACACTTAATAACTCTCGTGATGATTTCAGGGGTGTCATCTTCTCCAAGCGCACTTCCTGCCCCTTCACAGAGACTGTGACCTAGAAACAACCCCCATGAATTGTCACTGCAAGGTCATAATGAGGGGTATTCCCAGAGGAGATTATTTATTACCCCAAAAGAAATCATCCTTTTGGGACATGGCTAGGGTTGGGGCGGGGGGTGGTTAATAGTGAACAAGGGTCTTTCTTAGTCCATTACTGTTAGCTTAGAGCAGCTGGAACTACAAAAGAAAAAGATCAAAATAGTAAACCCGACTCCAGGCTAAAAAATAACTCCCCTTTCTTCCCTAATAAGTAAAAAACTATGAAACTATGAATAACTCGTTATGATACCTAGCAAAGGTACACCCAGGTAGCATCTCCCGATAAGCTCTATCTGAAAAAGTTACCTATTAAAGGACCAGAAGTATAAGCATCACCAAGGGAGACTGTGCCCCACTTTAAATCTGACTGTGCCTTAATTTGGCTTTTTATCCTGCCCCTGCCCAGTCACACACTTCTGAATACCCCCTCCCTGCTCACCGAACGTCCAGGTCTTCCAGGCTCTCTTTCTAATTCTTCCACCAGAGCCACTGCCTCCTCTCCACTTTCTGGACATTGCTTTTGTACCCATTTCTGGATCTCCCCAGGTAAGACGGTCAGGAACTGCTCTAGCACCAACAATTCTACAATCTGCTCCTTGGTGCGCACCTCCGGCCTTAGCCACCGACAGCAAAGTTCCCAGAGTTGGCTGAAAGCCTCCCGGGGCCCAGCTACCTCCTGGTAATGAAATCTCCTGAAGCGCTGTCGGAAGGTCTCAGAGTTAGCGCCATTCCCTCTCAGGGTGGGTTTGGCCATCGTTCACAGCAGAAAGCAGCTTCCCTCCACTTAAGGGTCTAGGTTCCACAGCTTACACCCATCTTCTCATGTCCTTGGAGAATCACCTGCAGATGAGTCTCTCTCTGTAAGAAGAGTTTCCTCCTAGGATAGAGAGAGATGGCACTATCAGAAGGAACATACTCACATGTCTGAAGTCTTGCCAGAGCTGGCCTGACTTCGCAGATGCTCCACGTAGCACCAAATTCAGGACAGCAAGCCAAAACCGAGCATGAAGGTGAGACACCATTCAAAAGCTGCATTTCTGGGCGACTTGCAGGGCAGCCCGGGTAAGCAGCAAAGAATAGAAAGTACTGTCTGTTCCTCTTCCACCTCCCCCAAATCTGACCCACTGAAGCTCCCCCGACCAGTGTAGCATAGTGTGTTCGAACCATATGGGAGCTCGAGAGGTTCTAAAGGCATGTCACCATCCTGCTGAAGGCAACAAAAAGCCTCTGTCCAGCGGGTCGCAGCTGATCTCCCCCAGTACCTCCGCCGTCCTTCCCCGGGCCCTCTCCGTCCGCCCCGCCCACTCGGACTCCACCACTACCAATTCCCACCCCAAACAAAAATCAAGTACTGAATACTGGGTCTTTGTTCTCCCTCACAGCAAAAGTAACCGCTCAGTAAATAGCCGGGAACTACTGAATGGAAACCTCGCGCATTGAGAGAAGTTGGTTTGGGCTCCTGAAGCGAGGGCCGGGTGGGCTTGGGGAGAGTCCCACTGAGTTGGTGGAGAGTGGGAGTCCGAAGGGGCAGTAGTCATGGGTCTCCTGAGGACAAGCTCGGGTGCTGGCCAGGCGCTCCGAGGGCTGCAAGGTTCGCGGATGCGGGGTTCCGGCCTCTTTGTCTTCTCTCCCTCCGGCCAGGTCACTCTCAAAAGCCGTCGTGAGCCCCTCCAGAGGCCTCCGACCGGGCTAAGCGTCCTGAGAGGACCCTCCGACCCACCCCTGGGAGCTTCTCCTTCTCGGGCTGTCACTCAACCCACCCGCATTTCTGACCGCGGGCTAGCCTCACCCACTCGGGGTAGGGCTCCAGCCCGGGTTCTCCAGCCTTCCAGTTCAGCTCCCAAACCGGAAGTCCGAGCGGGCGACCCGGGCGCTGGAGGCGCATGCGCGAGGGAAGCTCCCGCGACTCCTGCGGAGCACCAGCTGGAGCCTGCAAGTGGGCCCAGGCGAGCGCGGCTCACTTCCGGGACGCGGCGCGCCGACCCCTTCCCGGCTTCCCGTCAGCTCTCCTCAGCAGTAGTCTCGGCGGGTACAGTCAGGAGGAACTGCCCTTCCCGGGGTCCTGTGCGCGTGTAGTGGAGGGAGCGCTCGCCTCTTTGGTTGCCTGGTGAGGCTCTGGAGGAGGGTGCGACGGATATAGGGACTCGCGGTCCGCCGTGGGAATGATCCACGAACTGCTCTTGGCTCTGAGCGGGTACCCAGGGTCCATTTTCACCTGGAACAAGCGGAGTGGCCTGCAGGTACTGTCCGCCTCAGAGCGCGGGAACTAGCGAGAGCGGAATGGGTGGAGCGAGCTAGTGCCAAGGGGAGGAGTCTGAGGGACCGACAAGGCGGGGCTTGCAGGGCCCGAGGCGTGGGGGGCTTGTCCCTGGGCAGGTAACCGGAGGGCTCAGTAATTGTATGTGCTTTTTTTTTTTTTTTTTTTTAGCGGTACGCGGGCCTCTCACTGTTGTGGCCTCTCCCGTTGCGGAGCACAGGCTCCGGACGCGCAGGCTCACGGGCCCAGCCGCTCCGCGGCATGTGGGATCTTCCCGGCCCGGGGCACGAACCCGTGTCCCCTGCATCGGCAGGCGGACTCTCAACCACTGCGCCACCAGGGAAGCCCTGTATGTGCTTTTAAACTGAGTTTTGAAAGCTAGTCCAAATACATAGTGCCTGACGCACAATAAGGGTTCAGCCAGTTTTGTTGCACGAAAAAGTGAAAGTGTTTACCTTATTACACCTCGCCCGGGAAATTTCTGCACTAGGAGAATTTGGAGGGGGGCCTTCATGTAACCAGGAATGTGTGAGGGGGAAGGGCTATGTGCTATATGCTTTATCTCATTTAATCTTCACAACCACCTATCTCCATTTCAGAGATTAACTCCCGTTGTCAGGGATCACGTAGCGATTAGCAAACTTGGTCTTGAACCCAGTTTTTTTTTTTTATATAGGCTTTTTAATGATGGCCATTGTGACTGGTGTAAGTGGTATCTCACTGTAGTTTTGATTTGCATTTCTCTAATAAGTAGGGATGTTGAACATCTTTCCACATCTAAAGGGTATTTTAAAAATAATAGTGTCCTCTATGTATATATAGAGTTTATTGCTGTTATTACCATTGAAAATAATCTGCATTTGTTATTGGTGGTGGGATTGAAACAAAATACAAATCTGATATATTTTAAGGTTTAGGAGTGATTTTAACCAGTTTACTTAGATTTAAAGATGAGAAAACTGAGGCAAAGTGAAGTTAAGTTACTTGTGAAAGTCAAAGATAGTAAGTGATGAAGTAGAAATTCAAATCCATGCCTGTTATTTTATTTTCTTATATTTTGACTGATGGGTTATTTAGATTTGTATTGTTTAATTTCCAAGTATTTGGAGGGGTTTTTCTAGATATCTTAATGATTTCTAATTTAACTGCATTATAGTCAGAGAACAAACTGTCAGATTTCAAATTTTCAGAATTTTGTTGAGCCTTATTTTTATCCTTGGTAATAATTCTTTTCTTGAGACCTACTTTGTCTGATAGTAACATAGCCAACCTGACAGAAAAACAGATTTTTATGTTTACTGTATGGTATGTCATTTTCCTTCCTTTTACTTTCAAACTATGTCTTTTTTAAATTTTTATTTAATTTTTTTGTTGTTGTTGTTACTCACATCACTCTGTTATTGGTCAAATCAGTCATACAGTCAACTGGGTCATTCCATCATTGGATGACTTGAATAATATGTATATTTTTTTATACAGCAGGTTCTTATTAGTCATCAATTTTATACACATCAGTGTATAAATGTCAATCCCAATCGCCCAGTTCATCACAACACTACCACCACCCTCCGCTGCTTTCCCCGCTTGGTGTCCATATGTTTGTTCTCTACATCTGTGTCTCAATTTCTGCTCTGCAAACCAGTTCATCTGTACCATTTTTCTAGGTTCCACATATATGCGTTAATATACGATATTTGTTTTTCTGTTTCTGACTTACTTCAGTCTGTATGAGAGTCTGTAGATCCATCCACGTCTCAACAAATGACCCAATTTCATTCCTTTTTATGGCTGAGTAATATTCCATTGTATATATGAACCACATCTTCTTTATCCATTCATCTGTCGATGGGCATTTAGGTTGCTTCCATGACCTGGCTGTTGTAAATAGTGCTGCAATGAACATTGGGGTGCATGTGGCTTTTTGAATTATGGTTTTCTCTGGGCATATGCCCAGTAGTGGGATTGCTGGGTCATATGGTAATTCTATTTTTAGTTCTTTAAGGAACCTCCGTACTGTTCTCCATAGTGGCTTTATCAATTTACATTCCCACCAACAGTGCAAGAGGGTTCCCTTTTCTCCACACCCTCTCCAGCATTTATTGTTTGTAGATTTTCTGATGATGCCCATTCTAACTGTTGTGAGGTGATAACCTCATTGTAGTTTTGATTTGCATTTCTCTGATAATTAGTGATGTTGAGCAGTTTTTCATGTGCTTCTTGGCCATCTGTATGTCTTCTTTGGAGAAATGTCTATTTAGGTCTTCTGCCCATTTTTGGATTGGGTTGTTTTTTTAATATTGAGCTGCATGAGCTGTTTATATATTTTGGAGATTAATCCTTTGTCCGTTGATTCGTTGGCAAATATTTTCTCCCATTCTGAGGGTTGTTTTTTCGTCTTGTTTATGGTTTCCTTTGCTGTGCAAAAGCTTTGAAGTTTCATTAGGTCCCATTTGTTTATTTTTGTTTTTATTTCCATTACTCTAGGAGGTGGATCAAAAAAGATCTTGCTGTGATTTATGTCAAAGAGTGTTCTTCCCATGTTTTCCTCTAAGAGTTTTATAGTGTCCAGTCTTATATTTAGGTCTCTAATCCATTTTGAGTTTATTTTTGTGTATGGTGTTAGGGAGTGTTCTAATTTCATTCTTTTACATGTAGCTGTCCAGTTTTCCCAACACCACTTATTGAAGAGACTGTCTTTTCTCCATTGTATATCCTTGCTTCCTTTGTCATAGGTTAGTTGACCATAGGTGCGTGGTTTTATCTCTGGGCTTTCTATCTTGTTCCATTGATCTTGTTTCTGTTTTTGTGCCAGTACCATATTGTCTTGATTACTGTAGCTTTATAGTATAGTCTGAAGTCAGGGAGTCTGATTCCTCCAGCTCTGTTTTTTTCCCTCAAGACTGCTTTGGCTATTCGGGGTCTTTTGTGTCTCCATACAACTTTTAAGATTTTTTGTTCTAGTTCCATAAAAATGCCATTGGTAATTTGATAGGGATTGCATTGAATATGTAGATTGCTTTGGGTAGTATAGTCATTTTCACAATATAGATTCTTCCAATTCAAGAACATGCTATATCTCTCCATCTATTTGTATCATCTTTAATTTCTTTCATCAGTGTCGTATAGTTTTCTGCATACAGGTCTTTTGTCTCCCTAGGTAGGTTTATTCCTAGGTATTTTATTCTTTTTGTTGCAGTGGTAAATGGGAGTGTTTCCTTAATTTCTCTTTCAGGTTTTTCATCATTAGTGTATAGGAATGCAAGAGATTTCTGTGCATTAATTTTGTATCCTGAAACTACCAAATTCATTGATTAGCTCTAGTAGTTTTCTGGTGGCATCTTTAGGATTCTCCATGTATAGTATCATGTCATCTGCAAACAGTGACAGTTTTACTTCTTTTCCAATTTGTATTCCTCTTATTTCTTTTTCTTCTCTGATTGCCATGGCTAGGACTTCCAAAACTATGTTGAATAATAGTGGTGAGAGTGGACATCCTTGTCTTGTTCCTGATCTTAGAGGAAATGCTTTCAGTTTTTCACCATTGAGAATGATGTTTGCTGTGAGTTTGTCATATATGGCCTTTATTATGTTGAGGTAGGTTCCCTCTGTGCCCACTTTCTGGAGAGTTTTTATTATAAATGGTGTTGAATTTTGTTGAAAGCTTTTAATACATCTGTTGAGATGATCATATGGTTTTTCTGCTTCAATTTGTTAACATGGTTTATCACATTGATTGATTTGCATATATTGAAGAATCCTTGTATCCCTGGGATAAATCCCACTTGATCATGGTGTATGATCCTTTTAATGTGTTGTTGGATTCTGTTTGCTAGTATTTTGTTGAGGATTTTTGCATCTATATTCATCAGTGATATTGGTTTGTAATTTTCTTTTTTTGTAGTATCTTTGTCTGGTTTTGGTATCAGGATGATGGTGGCCTCATAGAATGAGTTTGGGAGTGTTCCTTCCTCTGCAGTTTTTTGGAAGAGTTTGAGAAGAATGGGTGTTAGCTCTTCTCTAAATGTTTGATAGAATTCACCTGTGAAGCCATCTGGTCCTGGACTTTTGTTTGTTGGAAGATTTTTAATCACAGTTTCAATTTCATTACTTGTGATTGGTCTGTTCATATTTTCTATTTCTTCCTTGATGTTCAGTCTTGGAATGTTATACCTTTCTAAGAATTTGTCCATTTCTTCCAGTTTGTCCACTTTATTGGCATACAGTTGCTTGTAGCAGTCTCTTAGGGTGCTTTGTATTTCTGCAGCGTCTGTTGTAACTTCTCCTTTTTCATTTCTAATTTTATTGATTTGAGTCCTCTCCCTCTTTTCCTTGATGAGTCTGGCTAATGGTTTATCAATTTTGTTTATCTTCTCAAAGAACCAGCTTTTAGTTTTATTGATCTTTGCTATTGTTTTCTTTGTTTCTATTTCATTTATTTCTGCTCAGATCTTTATGATTTCTTTCATTCTGCTAACTTTGGGTTTTGTTTTTTCTTCTTTCTCTAATTCTTTTAGGTGTAAGGTTAGATTGTTTATTTGAGATTTTTCTTGTTTCTTGAGGTAGGCTTGTATAGCTATAAACTTCCCTCTTAGAACTGCTTTTGCTGCATCCCATAGGTTTTGGATTGTCGTTTTTTCATTGTCATTTGTCTCTAGGTATTTTTTCATTTCCTGTTTGATTTCTTCAGTGACCTCTTGGTTATTTAGTAACGTATTGTTTAGCCTCCATGTGTTTGTGTTTTTTACGTTTTTTTCTCTGTAATTCATTTCTAATCTCATAGCATTGTGGTCAGAAAGGATGCTTGATATGATTTCAATTTTCTTAAATTTGCTGAGGCTTGATTTGTGACCCAAGATGTGATCTATCCTGGAGAATGTTCTGTGCGCACTTGAGAAGAAAGTCTAATCTGCTGTTTTTGGATGGAATGTCCTATAAATATCAATTAAATCTATCTGGTCTATTGTGTCATTTAAAACTTCTGTTTCCTTTTGAACCCAGTTTTGTCTGGCTCCAGTATCTCAACCACTCTTTTCTACTCCTGCTTCCAGTAATATTATCTAATCATCTCCATAACTTAGTAACTTAGGTATTGTTGGCCCCAGTATACAGATGAGCAAACTGAAGTTCAGAGAACTTTATGGTGGCTAGTCTTGATAAGGCAAGATTTGAATCTAGCTCTGTCTGATCACAAAGTCATGCCTGTTCCTATGAGAGTTGGTAGTATAGGCTGTAGAGGAGCAGAAAATATACATTCTTGGTCTATAAAACTTATAAATCAAACAGATTGCTTTTGTTATTGTTTCTTTTCTTCTGTAAAACTAGCACAATGCCAGGAATATAGGAGAAAAATATTCAGGAGGTAATTGTTTGTGCCTGACTGTCAGAAGTAAAAAGAGACGAAAGAATATGGGAACAATAGCTGCCTTCCTTTTTTTCTTATAAAATAGTCTCAATCGGATATTTTCCTCAAGTTCTCAGCTTTAAAGTTACTTCTCAGAAAAACCTTCTCTGACCACCTCTTTAAGTATACTCCTTATGCCATTATTTTCTATCACAGCAACTTGTTTATTTCCCTTATAGGACATCACAATTCATATTATTTATTGTTGTTACCTATGTTTAGTCTTTCTCTCACATAGATTGCCCATGGGGGCTAAGACCACAGTGGTCTTCTTCATAGATGTACCAGGAGCACCTAGTACAGTTTCTGCCACATACTAGGTATTCAGCTATTTGTGAAAGAAAAAAATTCCACCAAAATCAGCAAATATTGCATACTTTTTGCAGAATGGTGTTTTTCACATTTCGATAAAGGGAAAAATTGTCATGAATGCCCAGTGTTGATAAAAATAAGTTTATTGTAATATTGAATATGTATACACATTAAGCTAAGTATAAACTCAAGCATATTGCTCTTTAACAACTGTAAAACCAGTTATTTTTACAAAGTAAATAAAACTACCAAACTTATCAATTCAAATTGACATTAATCTAATGCAGCTTCTCAGCATTGGCACTACTGACATTTTGGACTGGATAATGTGGGGGCCGTCCTGTGCACTGTAGGATGTTAAGCAGCATCCATGGCCTCTACTTGCTAGATGCCACTGGTATCCCCTGAGTTGTGCAACCAAAAATATCTTCAGACATTACCATGTCCCTTGGGGGCAAAATTGCCCCCACTGAGAACCACTGATCTAATGTAATATATACTGCTGTTTTGCTAAAACTAAATTGTCAACATTGAGTTAAATGGTAGAATGACTTTTCTGCAGATCTGGCTCTCTGTTTTCTATTTTGACTTCAGTAACTCTAATGAAGAGAATGCCTGTTCATATAAGTAGGTTGTACCAAATGGTACCAATAACTTTAAGGTATCGTTTGTTGTTTCAGAGTAACCAGACCTGGAACTTTTCTAAAACTCTGCCAACAAACACTGCTCAAATGCCAATTTTTTTTTTTTTTTTTTTGCTGTACGCGGGCCTCTCACTGTTGTGGCCTCTCCAGTTGCGGAGCACAGGCTCCGGACGCGCAGGCTCAGCGGCCATGGCTCACGGGCCCAGACGCTCCGCGGCACGTGGGATCTTCCCGGACCGGGGCACGAACCCGTGTCCCTTGCATCGGCAGGCGGACTCTCAACCACTGCGCCACCAGGGAAGCCCTCAAATGCCAATTTTAATAGGAGTATCACTTAATAACTGAGTAGAGCTGTCCTAATAATAAAAAATTGCTGACATGCATTGAGCACTTGCTATGTGCTTGGCACATGTGATTTACATGTATTAATTTATTTAATCCTCACAATTATCATCTTTATAGGTATGAAAACTGAGGCACAGAGGGGTATTGCTTGCCTAAGATTTCAAGCAAGTAAGAGGCAACTCAGGGATTCACACCTAGGCAGTCTGGCTCCAGAGATCAAGTTCTTAAGGACTATGTCATGCTACCTCTTAAGTTGTTAACTTGAAGATATGGTTAGCATTGTGTCATTAAAATCTACATTAAATGGATTCCTAATCAAATTATTGTGGAATCAGTAACAGAAAAATTCTTCTTTGCCTATTTATTACTACAGTTACTGTCACATAAAGATGGCTTCCACAAAATACAACATGAATGTGAAATATTCTGAGTTCCTTGGGAGTAGTAAATATGTCTGATTTTGTTCACTATTTAATCTTGGAATGTTAGCGCAGTGCCTGGGATAAGTACATAGTCACTAAAAGTTGGTTGATTCTCCAAAGAAGATATACAATGGGCAACAAGTGAAAAGATGATCAATATCACTAATCATTAGGGAAATGCAAATCAAAAGCACAATGAGAGGGGTTTCCCTAGCGGCGCAGTGGTTGAGAGTCCGCCTGCCGATGCAGGGGACACGGGTTCGTGCCCCGGTCCGGGAAGATCTCACATGCTGCGGAGCGTCTGGGCCCGTGAGCCATGGCCGCTGAGCCTGCGCATCCGGAGCCTGTCCTCTGCAATGGGAAATGCCACAACAGTGAGAGGCCAGCGTACCGCAAAAAAAAAAAAAAAAAAAAAAGCACAATGAGATATCATTTTATACCCTTTAGGATGGTTATTACCAAAAAAACAGGAAATAACAAGTGTTGGTGAGGTTGTAGAGAAATTAGAACCCTTGTGCATTGCTGGTGGAAATGTAAAATGGTACAGTCCCTGTGGAAAACAATATGGTGACTCCTCCAAAAATTAAACACAGAATTACCAAATGATCCAGCAGTTTTATTCCTGGGTATATACCCAAAAGAAGTGAAAGCAGGGACTCAAATAGATATTTGTAAACCCATGTTCATAGCAGCATTATTCACAATAGCCAAAAGGCAGAAGCAACTCAGATGTCCATAGACAAATGAAGTGAATAAACAAAATGCAGCATGTACATACAATGGAATATTATTCAGCCTTAGAAAGGAGAGACATTCTAACACATGCTACAACATGGATGAACCTTGAAGACACTATGCTAAGTGAAATAAGCCAGTCACAAACGGATAAATATTGTAGAGTAGTCAAATTCATAGAGACAGAAATTAGAAGGGTACTTACCAGGGTGTGTGGGGGAAGGAACAATGGGGAGTCATCATTCAAGAGGTACAGAGTTTTAGTTTGGGAAGATGAAAAAGTTCTGGAGATGGATGGTGGTGATGGTTGCACAACAAAGTGAATGCACTTAATGCCACTAAACTGTACACTTGAATGGCTAAAATGGTAACTTTATGTATATTTTGCTATGACTTTTTTCTTAGTTGATTGAATGAATACATTCTCCCACTACTATTTTTCTGCTTGAACTGCTGTGAAATCTTTACATACCATACTAGGCTATCATTTGGCCATGATTTAAATTAAAAATACAAATGAAAATATGGACACTAAATTATATGTCCAGTTATAAGGTGCTTTTACAGATTATAATATGCTATGTTAATTTTACATTTTTATCAAAATGAAAACAAAATTTAAATTTTCATAGAGAATTTGTAAATCCTAAGAATATGTCTGAGAGACCTCTGGAATCTGCAGAACCAAGAGTGAGCAATATTGCTCAAGAGACTTTGTTGCAACCAGATCAAAAACCCCATATATCCTTATAGACCATCCCAGGAAGATTCCATAAGGAATAGGTAATATACTTAGCCATGAAAAAGAATGAAATCTTGCCATTTGTGACAACATGGATGGGCCTGGAGGATATTATGCTTAGTGAAATAAGTCAGACAGAGAAAGACAAATACTTTATGATTTCACTTATATGTGGAATTTAGAAAACAAAACAAACAGACAAACATATGCATAGACAGAAACAGATGCATAGATACAGAGAACAAATGGTGGTCGCCAGAAGGGAGAGGGATAGGGGGAGGGATGAAATAGGTGAAGGGTATTAAGAGGTACAAACTACCAGTTACAAAATAAACAAGTCACGGGCATGTAATGTACAGTACAGGAATATAGTCAGTCTTTTTTTAAAATAACTTTATTTATTTATTTATTTTGGGCTGCATTGGGTCATTGCTGCTGCGTGTGGGCTCAGTAGTTGTGGCTCGCAGGCTCTAGGGCACAGGCTCAGTAGTTGTGGCACACGGGCTTAGTTGCTCCGCAGCATGTGGGATCTTCCCAGACCAGAGATAGAACCTGTGTCCCCTGCATTAGCAGGCAGATTCCTAACCACTGTGCCACCAGGGAAGCCCCTAGTCAGTCTTTTATAATAATTTAGTATGGTTTGTAATCTGTAAAAATACTGGATCACTATGTTGTACACCTGAAACCAATATAATATTTATACTAAAATTTAAAAAAAAAAGCAGGTAGTAGTGGCTGCCTCTGTGGAGGTTGACTTATTTTTCATGTATACCATTTTGTACTGTTTAAATTCTTTACCATGCATTACTGCCTATTTCAATAAATAACTAAGTTGGGACTGGGGAACAACGTCTTTGTAGTGATTTGGAAATACTTTTGTTATCTAGAACTTACCAGTCTTAAATAGCCATCTTGCAAAGGGAGACAATCGTTCTAGTGAGTATAGTGAGTAGCGGGCATCAGCGTTTTTAACATTATTCCTCTCCTGCAGGTGTCACAGGACTTCCCATTTCTCCATCCCAGTGAAACCAGTGTCCTGAATCGACTCTGCCGGCTGGGCACAGACTACATTCGTTTCACCGAGTTCATTGAACAGTACACGGGCCATGTGCAGCAGCAGGTAGGTTCCTGTTCTCAGGGAACGTACACCTCCCCAGGGCTGAAGCTATGTTAAGCTTTCAGTGAATCCATTGGTAATTCATGTGATGTAAGTGCCAAGAAGTTATGAATTTCTCATCACTGGAATTATTCAAGTGAAGGCAAGGTGACTGTACCTCAAACAAGGGGAAAATATACATGGGGACCAATTTAGGCAGATGGATGTAAGAGAAAGTATGCTTTGCCCAAGTTTTAAGAGACCTGAATTAAATCAGTTTGAGCTGGACCAGAGTTCCAGTCCCAGAGGTGAAAACACAAAGCATTATTTAAAATTCCTTTGCCACTTTGCTTCTAACTACCGTAGTTACATTGAGGCAGGCAACTAAAATCTTCAGGCTTCCTTTTTCTTATTTGTAAATAAGAGTTAAACTGGAGAAGGTTTTGGCATGTGGTAAGACTTAATAAATATTATTGATTAATATAAATTAATTGGAAGTCAGTGCTTTATAGTGTAGTGGCCAAAGATTTGTTTCCTGTCCATCACTTACTGGCCATAGACTGCTCAGCAGTAACCTGAGGCTCAGTTTCCTTACCTATAAAATGGGGATAGATAGTACCTATCTAATAGGGTTGTGGGGATTAAACAAGGTAATTCATGCGAAGTGACTGGCATATAGTAGACACTCAAATTTTTTTTTTAAGAGAAATTTTAAAGTTCTTTTTTACTTTTAACAGTCTGCAATTCTGTCAGTGGTAAGTAAGAAGATTGCTGCATTGTGTGACTCTGATTCAGTGATGACTGTTTCCCAGTGGAAAGAATGATTCTGGTTGAAGAGAAAGGCAGAGACTTCTAGAAAGGAAAAGGAAGGATAGTTTTCTGAAACAATGCAGTCAGTACCACCTGGCCCCTGTTATATAAACTGGTTGTCAGGCCCTTGGTGGTAATCTATGGGACAAAGGAGTCAGAGAATAATGCCTTATATTTTCATCTCTGGGACAGGGATCCTGATTCAAACAGATTTTGTTGCAGAGAAAAGAATTTAAAATCTAATCAATGCCAGGGACTTCCCTGGTGGTGCAGTGGTTAAGAATCGGCCTGCCAAGGCAGGGGACATGGGTTCGAGCCCTGGTCCAGGAAGATCCCACATGCCACACAGCCCGTGAGCCACAACTGCTAAACCTGCGCTCTGGAGCCCGCGAGCCACAACTACTGAGCCTATGTGCCAGAACTACTGAAGCCTGCGTGCCTAGAGCCCATGCTCCACAGCAAGAGAAACCACTGCAATGAGAAGCCCGTGCACTGCAACCAAGAGTAGCCCCTGCTCACCGCAACTAGAGAAAGCCCGCATGCAGCAAGACCCAACGCAGCCAAAAATAAATAAATAAATTTATATTTAAAAAAACCTAATCAGTGCCAGTTTGCTATGAAGTCATAATAATGAGAACACAATGATCAAAGTTGGAACCTGTATACATATTAATATAGATGAAAAGGGCTCTTTAAGTGTTTGTATATAACACTTAAAAAAAACCAAACCTGTCCTATATTCGTGTGACTATGTGGATCTTATATGTGAATTCCTACTTTCCCAAATTCTAAAGATATTTGTAGTACCTTTTTCTTTTTTGAAAAGTAAAAGCAGTCTCATTTTTTCTTTCATTTTGTGATAAATGAAGACATTCAGTTCTCTGGAATGACACAACCAAAACAAAATCACCTGGTTGTAAGCCAATCTGGTCTATTTCACCCTATGCCTGTGCTATTCTTATTATAGCTGGGAACATTTATCTCCAGGAACTACTAGTATCCTCTGCAGCATCCTGTGGCTACAGTGTGCCTTATAACCTCTGAGCCCAAGCTTCCTACCACATTTGTTGCTGAATTCTGCTATGGTATCTACCACCACCAGAGCCTGACCATGCAAATCAGTACATAGCCAGAAAGGCTAGTCATCATGGCCTCTAGTCAACTGTTAACTGCAATTCCCCCGTGTAGAAAAAGAATGCTTTTACAAAGAAACTGCAGCTTTCTGAAAAGACAAACCGTATTTGTTAATAGCCTCTTGGTGAGTGTCTTCTAACTCCCCACGTTGGCTATCAGGTTCGGGTTTTTGATGAATTGCCATCTAGGCAGGAGAAGGGTTGTTAGAAGGAGGACTGAGATCATTTTATTTATTCAGTAAATAGTTACCATCTGTTCAAAGAACTGTGCTAGGAAATGAAATGCAAAGATGAACAAAGTATGGGCCCTTGCTTCATGAAGCTCTTGGTCTAGTGAGGGGACAGATAAACAAAAGTTCAGTTCCAGCACTAAACAGGGATGCTATGAAAGCAACAAAGGGGAGCTATTAATTCCCTAGGGAGAGTTAGAAAGGGCTTTTCAGGGAAGAGATGCTGGAGTTGGGTCCTGCAGGAAGAGTAGGTATTTGTCACAAACATGAGTTACAAGCAGACTACACTCATTCACAGGGGTGAGAGATAGAAACAAGGCACATTCAGGGAACTGCTGAGTAATTTGTAAATGAAGATGTGAAGTTGGAAGCAGTTAAAGATAATTTTAGAGAGAGAGTAAGGGCCAGAAGTTGTATACCATGTAGAGGAGTTTAGATATTATTCTGGGGCAAGGGGAAACCACCAAAGGGATTTAAGCTAGAAGTTACAAGGTTAGAATTGAGTTGTTGGAAAACCTCTAGTGACAGTATGGAGTAATACCTGGTTGGTTGTAACATCTGAGCCACTTGGAAAATGAAAACATTATCACATTTTAAAAGGTCTCTTCAGTCAGGTTTTCCTCTCATTGAAGCACTGCTTTGATAGGGAATTATTTAAACAAAAAAATGCCATTAATAAAGGATAATGTCTTCCTTGGGTTTCAGGGTCTGAGCTGAAAAGTTGACTTCTCTTTGTTTGATTTCAGGATCACCATCCATCTCAGCAGGGCCAAGGTGGGTCACATGGAATCTACCTAAGGGCCTTCTGCACGGGGCTGGATTCAGTTTTGCAGCCTTATCGCCAAGCACTGCTTGATTTGGAACAAGAGGTGAGAAGAAATACGGGAAGGAACACCTCTGGGACAGCAGATGAGGACATGTTCCTGATTTGTAATGCCCTTTGATACGGTCAGGTGGTTAAGAATGAGCTATTTTCTGCGTGGCTGGAGGGTAAGTGTGCTCTCTGTGATTGCCCAAGCCATGATCAAAGTGGCAAGTGGATCACGGCAAAGGTTCCTGAGTGAGTTTAGAAGAGCCCTAGCTTTGGTTTTGTTATCACCTGAAAATCAACATTAATAATCTTCTATAAATGATCAATTCTCAATACCCTAAAATGAACCCTAAGCATACTCTCACATTCGCTTCCGGTTTTCATAGAAGAAATAGATTCAAGATATTTTATATGGAGCCATAATCAGAGTGTTTTTTTGTTGCAGTTCCTGGCTGACCCCCATCTCTCCATATCACATGTCAATTACTCCTTAGATCAGGTATGATGCCCAGATAACAAAATGCTTTGGAATCTGTTGATATCATTAGAATAATCTAACTTAAAATATTATTTTTGAGAACTTTTTTCCTTCTGGATTCAGAGCCCAGCATTTGATATTTTGTATGCTTTCCTAGATCAGAACTGTTTGAAAAGTTCCAAATTTAGTGAAAACTTACTGTGTGATGTTAATGCTCTAGATTGGCCTCAGTATTAGCAATTATGCTAGCCTCAAACATAGAAACTGCTTCTGTCTGCCATTCTCTTTCTATCTGCAGCCAACCCCTGTAGCAAATTGCCTTAGGATACTGGATCTTGGCTGTTCTGTGGTAGTGCCATCTTTATGTTAAGTGGGACTATTTAAAAACAAAGGCATTTCCTGAGTTAATTTTTTTTCCTTGTATTTGATTATATACCATTCTAATTATTCTGTCCTTTGCAGTTCCAGCTCCTTTTCCCCTCTGTGATGGTTGTAGTAGAACAAATTAAAAGTCAAAAGGTGAGAATTTTCCTTTTTCCTTTTGCTCTGGTAAGCACCAAGGAAATACTCGTAATTAATTTTCCTTTACATTCTTTTTTGAAGAGCCTAGTTTTCAGAAGTTTTTATTACTTATTCATTCAGTGATATCTGCTTGAGTATCATGCTAAGTATCAGGAATGCAAAAATAAGTTAGGACCCTGCCCTTAAGCACCTCCTGGTCCAGAAGGTGGGGGAAATGATAATACATATACCCAAGAATGCTGCTGGGTAAGAGAACAATGCTACAGATACTTGGAGGTGAGAGCATTTTACACTAAGGATTCAGAACTGTTGGATATGGATCTTGAAGAGAAGCAGAAAGTTAATCCTTAGAAAGAAAGAAGGTAGTAGGTTTATCGTTAGGGTACTGGCAGTTTTCTGAGAATTCTTAAATCATTGGGTGAAACCCAGCTGTTTATTTTATTAGTTAAATATGCCTATTCTTATCACAAGTTTTTATTATATGCATTGAAAAGTTAGGGTCTCCAGTGTCCAGAGAATGTCTTTTCTGGGTAGAATTAATAATTCTGAGATGCTTTGAGATTTTACATTAGAAGAAGTATCTGCTGGTTCATAATTGGGTCAAAAAGGACAGATGGATTAAATATGTTTAGTTCATTCATGTTCTTAAGCTGTTATATCTGTGCCTTAGCTTATTAAGAGTGTTCATTTGAATATAACTAGTTAACTAGTCAGTTTGCCAGGTTGCTACTTCATTTTTTTGCTGTATAAGAAACTTACCCTCTGCTGCATTCATTCTGTGCTAGCAGAGCCAGCAGGGGAAGTGCTGTTTGACCCTGCAAAGCTGATGGCCCTCATCAAATAACATCGAGCTTTTATTTGCACTTGTTGCATACCAGGCACTCTGCTAAATGCTTTACATACATTATCACAGTCAATCCTCTAAAAAATCAAATAGGTTAAGGAATGTGCTTAGGGTCACACAGATGGTAGTAAATGGTACAACTAGGATGTAAACCCAGGGCTGTCTGACTCCAAAGACTATGCTCTTAACCACTCTACTAAACCATCTCCCAAAATTGGAGGGGAACTTCTAGGTAAGTGGGGTTAGTGTAAGGGTCCATACATGCCGGCACGTCTCAGTTGACTTTGAGCTTCCGTTGGCCAAAGGAAGGAGAGTGGAAAATGAGTAGAGGGATTGCAGATGGGTGAACCTTCCTTCCTGCCGAGGAGGTTGTAGGAAGCTGAGTGCTAAGGCTCTAAAAAATGAGGTTGTGGGTGAGAATGGGGGAGTGCGCACAGGCACAGGGGATCCTTTTAGAGTGATGGAAATGTTATAAAACTGGATTACGGTGATGGTTGCACAATGCTGTAAATTTACTAAAAGTTGTTGAAAGTACCCTTAAAATAGGTGAATTTATTGTATATAACTTATACCTCAATAAAGCAGTTAAAAAAAAAAAAGCAGAGGCAAAAGGACATTGAAAGAGGAAGCAGATTTTTAGAAAAGTGTATATACCTTGTAAGTAGTTGGATTAGGCCTTAATCTGAAGTAAGAGCTTTCTTTACCTCTTTTCTTGGAATTTCAACTCTAAATGATTCTGGTTTTTCCTTAGTGCAGTAGTTCTCAAACTTCATTGTGCCTTAGAATCACCTGGAGCAGATTGTTAAAACCAGATCGCTGGGCCCTACCCCAGAGATTCTGATTCAGTAGGTCTGGAGTGAGGCCCAAGAATTTGCATTTCTTACAAGTTTCCAGGTGATGCAGCTGCTGCTGGGGGATGGGGGGGATGGGGAGGGGCAGGGAGGTGGAGGGTCCATACTTCGACAACAACTATTGTGATGTTGTGATTTATAATAAGAAATATAGATTTGGTCTTCGTCCCGTTTCTGGCACAGAGCTTCTAAAACTCAGAATTTCCTAAGTAATAAGAGCAATAAAGGTGACTTGATATTCATAACAAACCCCTTTCTACCACACCTGAGTTTGTTAATGAGGTGATTTGGGGAAAGCACTTAATATGGGGCTGGTTGCCAGGGGAAACACCCACGTGATCGGAGGGTTGGAACTTTCAGTCCCACCATTCCCACCTGACCTCTGGGGAGAGAGGAGGGCGGAGAGCAGGGCAGAGAGCTAGAAATTGAGTTCAATCACCAATGGCCAGTGATTTAATTAATCCTGCCTGTGTAATGAAGGCTCCATAAAAACCAAAAAGGACGGGGTTTGGAGAGCTTCCAGATTGGTGAGCCAGAGTGCCTCTATGTGCCACGATGCCGGGCAGAAGCTCCTTTGTTCGGGACCTCGCCCTGTGTATCCTTTTCATCTGGGTGTTGACTCGTACCCTTTAGTATCCTTCATAATAAATAGGTAATCTAGTGAATAAGTGGGTTTCCTGAGTTCTGTGAGCTGCTCTAGCAAATTAGTGGAATCCAGGGAGGGGGAACCTCTGATCTATTAATCAGCCAGTTGGAAGCACAGGGAACAACCTGAACTTGTGATTGGCGTCGGAAATGGAGGGCAGTCTTGTGGGACTGAGCCCTTAACCTGTGGAATCTGATGCTATCTCTGGGTGGATAGTATCAGAATTGAGTTGGATTGTAGGACACCCAAGCTGGTGTCAGAGGATTGCTTGGTAGTGTGGGGAAACCCCCCACACATTGGCATTGGAGTCAGAATCAGAACTATACAAAAATCTTATGAGAAAGTTTATCCCCATTCTCTGCAGATTGTGCCCTCTGGATTGAATATAGAATATGAGATTGTGCTACATGAACTATTAAAATGGAATTCAGCTTGACAAGGCTGTATTTTCCACAGATTCATGGTTGTCAAATCCTGGAAACAGTGTACAAACACAGCTGTGGAGGTTTGCCTCCTGTTCGCAGTGCACTAGAAAAGTAAGTCACGGCTTCATTGGGGTTGGGAGGCGGAGTGGGTGGTCAGGTGACTTGATTTTGCACAAGTTTTATTTTCAGGTCATCTCAGGTTTCCTTCTGGGGAAAGTTATGACCAGGATGGAAAAGCCCCATGAGCAGAGGAGCCCATGTAATCCTTATGGTGGCTCAGAAATTGCAAAAAGGGGGTTTTAATAAAGTGTTGAGTATCGAAGCAAGGCTCTAGATGACCTTGAGGCAGTCCTTTTTCATTTTTGGATCTCATTATCCTTGGAGAATTTCCACTACATGTGCTGGATTATGCTTAGCTATGTCTAAACATGTGTATTTTGAGTAGCTTTATAATCTTATAATGCCACTCTTAAAAATTTTATCCTAACAAAATTATTCAAAAGAAGAAAATAACCATATGCACAATCATTATTCACTGCAATGTTGTCTACTATATTAAGAAATTTTAAAAAAAAATTAGAAAATTACCAGCAGCAGAAGAAAGCTGATTAAAGATATATTCACTTGGTAGACTATAATGCAATTAAAATTACAAATACTATAACAACATGTAAAAATATTTTTATAATACTATCTGAAAAAAAGGATACAAAATTTTATGATTACAACTGTATTAAATGTGGAGTATGATCAAAGACTGCCTGTAGAATGTTCCACAATCTGGATTTTTCTGATTATTTCCTCATGATTAGATTCAGGTTGAACATTTTTGGCAAGAATACTACATAGGTCATATTATTTCCTGTTACAGCATATCAGAAAGCACAAAAAGTAAGTTTGTCCCATTACTGGTGTTAAGTTTCATCACTTGGTTTAGGTGTTTTCCACCAGATCTCTCTGTTTTAGAGGGACGTTTTCCCCTTTGTCATTAATATGTTACCTGAGATGTGATCCCTTGAGACCATGTGAATATATCCCATTCTCCAGCAACCTTTCTGCATTTTGTTTCAGTCTCTGGATTTTGTTAGATAATACTTTTCCAGGTATATCAGCTTCTCACATACTGAATCTACTTTCCTTATGTGATTCCAACAAAAATAAAAACTAATTTAATACTGTGTTAGCCAAAAAGAGACTCCTGTAAGTCCATTTAATTTTAAAAGGAATCATCCATTTTGAAACTTACTTTACTCAAAAAGAGGGAAAAAAATGTGCTTCTTCTAAAAGACTATCAGAACATTTACTGAACATTTCAGACTTCAGTACACTGGCTACCAGTTTGGAAATTTAACCACTTAGTTCATCCACAGACATTTAAGTTAAAATAGCACAATTATTTTTAGCTTAATTGGTCATTTCCCTTCTGCTGACCAAACCCTCAGGCCTCTGTTTATCCTGTAGCAGTTTAAAGCATGGGTTTAGTGTCCTCTTAGTGGACTTCTAAGGCTCTTGCTTTCCTCTCCACTCAGAATCCTGGCCGTGTGTCACGGGGTCATGTATAAGCAGCTCTCAGCCTGGATGCTACATGGACTCCTCTTGGACCAGCACGAAGAGTTCTTTATCAAACAGGGTCCATCTTCTGGTAATGTCAGTGCCCAGCCAGAAGAGGATGAGGAGGATCTGGGCATTGGGGGACTGACAGGAAAACAACTGAGAGAACTCCAGGACTTGGTGAGAGCCCAACCAGAAGTCTAGCCTGCTCCTGCCAGGAGTTGGAAAAGTCTACAGCTAGATGACCTTTTGGTGACTTGCCCCTGCCCCCAGCCTCCAGCTCATCATAGCCTGGGTACCTTCCATAAATTCTTTAGATGTAAACACTTGGCTTTATCTTAGCTTAATACTTAATGCCTAACAATGTGAGACTATAAAATAGAAAATATATTCGTGAGATTCCTTTTGTTTCCCCTCTTCCTGGTATACGCGTTTAAGAGAATAAGTCTTGTCTCTTCAGGTAGTCTTGTAGGTACCCAGAGATTTTACATGCAGTTTAGAGTTTTGATTAGACTCCCCAAAGTCCTGTATTGTTCTTATCCATTCATTTATCCTGTTACAACATTTTATTGAATGCCTGTTACATGCCAGGTACTGTTCCACATGCCACAACTGCATAAACAAATAAAATGTAGTAGTCTCTGTCCTTAAAGAGCTTATAGGTTGGTGGAAGATATATTACAGTGTACTAAGTGCTCTGGAAAGAGTAAGTATGGGTATCCTGGGAACATGGTCTTAGAGTAACTAGAGAAGGCTTTTCAGTGGAATGTATGTCTAAATTGCAAAGAGTTTGGGAGGAGGACTTCCCTCACGGTCCAGTGGTTAAAACTCCAGGCTTCCACTGCAGGGGGTGCGGGTTTGATCCCTGGTCGGGGAACTAAGATCCCACATGCTGCACGGTCAAAAAGAAAAAAAAAAATTCCAAGCATAGGAAAGGACTGTGTAAAGTATACAGAGGCCATGAAGGACATGGCTCATTTGGGGAACCGTTAGTGATTCAATTGAGAGAGTCAAGTAAATAAAGGCTGAGATGTAGAGTGTAAGGGACAGTGGGGGGGCGGGTGTGGGAAGTGGCAGTCAATGAAGCTTTTGAGATGAGCAGAGGTAAGATCATGAAAGCCCTTGTAAACAATGGGAAGGAATTTAGACTTGAGCCTGAAGAGAGCTGGGAACCCTGAAGAATTTTAGGCAAGAGGTTAACCTACCTCTGTATGTTAGATCAGACTTTATGATAGATCATTCTAGAAACTGTGTGGGGAATCGTTTTTTAAAAAATTAAGATTAGCAGCAAGTAGTTCAGTTAGGAGAATGTTGGGGACATTAGCTGAAAAATAATGGTGGCCTACACCAAGGGTGGGAACAGTAAATATGGTGAAGAATAAAGAGGCTTGAGAGAGATTAAGGAGCTGGAACAGGTAGGTCGTGGTGATTGATTGGCTATGGGTCCAGAGGGAAGAATCAAGGATGATACCCAAGTCTCTGCCTTTAGTAGTGGGCGAGTGGTGATGATAAGGAACATGGATTGCTGGTGTCAGGGGAAAGAAGATGGGTCTAACTTTGGACACATTGAGTTTGAGGTACTTGTAGGAAATGACCAGTGGGCTGAGCCTAGAGCTCATGAGAGTAATCTAGTTTAAAGTCTTAGGAGTCATCGGCATACAGAAGTTTTTAATTTGGGGTTCACAAGTGGCGTCAGAGGGTCTGTGAAGTGTACGGTTATATATTTTTCTGGAAGGTCCGTAGCTTTTATAATTGCAGAGTCCTGTGATGCAGAAAGATTAAAAATATCTCTTATGATGATCAGTTCAGCCTTAGAAGAAGATGTGATTGTCTAGGAAGAGTGTTGAGAGCCAGAGGAGAAGAGGGTCTAGGATAGTGCCCCGAGGCACACCAGCACCCAAGCCCAAAACTAAAAGGGTGAATAGCAGAGATCAAAGTCAGGAGTATGGAGCCTAAAGTTCCAGTTGGAGCTGGATAAGGGTCAACTCAAAAGCAAGTCAGGGAACAGAAGGGGCCTGAGTGATTGGGTGGTGAGTGGGCTAGATCAGTGGTTCTCAAACTGGAGAGTGCCTCAGAATCACCTGGAGAGCTAGTTAAAACACAGACTGCTGGGCCTACCCCCCAGGTTTTCTGTAAATCTGGGGAGGGGCTTGAAAATTTGCATTTCTAACAAGCTCCCAAGTGAGGCCAATTGTGCTGGTCCAGGAGCCAGGCTTTGAGAACCACTTGGCTAAATGAGTCAGGCTTGTGTAAAGAGCTGGGCAGAGCAGGCATATGCACAAGATAATAAATCGTAGACATGCAGATCTGGAAGAAAACAAAGATCAATTATTCCATGGGACAAGTAAGGAGACTGGGTTCCAGACCTACTGCACAAGTTTTTTTTGTTTGTTTCTTTCTTTGTTTGTTTTTTGCGGTACGCGGGCCTCTCACTGCTGTGGCCTCTCTGTTGCGGAGCACAGGCTCCAGACGCGCAGGCTCAGCGGCCATGGCTCACGGGCCCAGCCGCTCCGCGGCATGTGGGATCTTCCCGGACCGGGGCACGAATCTGCGTCCCCTGCGTCGGCAGGCGGACTCTCAACCACTGCGCCACCAGGGAAGCCCCTGCACAAGTTTTTACGCAGTAGCCAAGGCAGAGGGCTAAAATCCTAATGTTAATAAAACCACTGCTATTTCCACCATGCTACCTTGCTGCCTAAAAATGGAATACATTTCTCTAGCACCAGTAGTGTAACAATTATGCAACTTCATATTTAAAGTCCCTGCTTCTAGAAAATGTAAATCACGGGTTGGGAGACCTGCCGGATGTTTCCTTGCTTTCCCTTTGTCACTTCCTACGTCATCTCTGATACGGATTATTTCTTTGACCAGCGCCTGATAGAAGAAGAGAACATGCTGGCACCATCTCTAAAGCAGTTTTCTCTGCGAGTGGAGATTCTGCCGTCCTACATTCCAGTGAGGGTTGCTGAAAAAATCCTGTTTGTTGGAGAATCTGTCCAGATGTTCGAGAATCAAAATGTAAACCTGACTAGGAAAGGTAGGAATCTCCTTGCCCAACTGTACCCCATCCTCAAAGGCTTATTTGATGCTGTGTGGCCCCAAAGTCTGCCTGGGCAGGGTGGGTGGTTACTGACTTTTATGTTCTGAGATTTCAGCACAGCTGTGAGTGATATGCTTACCTGAGAAGCAGGTGAAATAGCTGTGGCACTGGGATGAGAAACCCTTGCCTGTGCAGGTTCCCTGTCTTCCTTTGACAGTGCCTTCCCGTTTTGCAGGATCCATTTTGAAAAACCAGGAGGACACTTTTGCTGCAGAGCTGCATCGTCTCAAGCAGCAACCCCTCTTCAGCCTGGTGGACTTTGAGCAGGTGGTGGATCGTATACGTAGTACTGTGGCTGAGGTTTGTCTTTCTTAGTATATTTTCTTCGGAAGAAAATAGGTTAGTTCCCCCAAAATTGAGTACGTGACTTTTGTTTCTTCTTAATGTGATTAGAACTTAGCTTGGAGGGAATTGAGAGAGTTGAAGGGCAGGAAGTAGAAAATAAAAGCATTCTCTCTGTTTTTAATAATAGAACTGCCTTAGCCTTTTCCCACCTGACAGGAGTTTGATTGTTAGCTAGTTAGTTAATTAGTTGAATAAAGGGAGGTCTTGGTTTCATTTCAGACTGTCAGCATTTTGAATCTGTCTGTATAGTTGGCAATGACTTCAGGAAATCAACTGATTCTGACTAAATTTAGTGCCTTACTTATATTTTAGAATGGCTTTATTATATATCCCTTAATTTATGGATATGATAATTTTAGGAAGTCAGAACAAGTAATATTTTTCCATTCTTATAAATGAAAATAATTCTCAGAAAGCTAACTTCTCTGGTGAGTAACAAAGGTGGGCTCAGAAACAAGTCTTTGACTCCTAGTTCAGTGTTTTTAAGTGAATTGTGCTTCATCCACCAACTTAAATTGTGACCAGTAATTTTTCAAATGGGCATATGTTCTGTGGCGTATAATAAGATTTGATGCACAGGTGTGTGATAATGTGAAATGAGATCTTTTGTTAGTTGTGTTAACTTATTAGTGGTTTTCAACTCTGGCTATGCATAGAACGGCGTGGGGAAATCTGAAAACATGCACTTGCACCAAATCCTTACCTCCAGAGTTTCTGACTCATAGGTCAGGAGGGAGTCAGTACTGGTAGGTACTTGTACTTACACCAGCCAATCAACAAACCTCTGCAGGTGATTTTCAAGCACAGGGGCACTAGGGTCAGTGTCTAAAATTGCTAAGATTAGTGTCAGATATACTCATGTTGGAAGCACAGTAATCTACCATGAATATGATTTCCTTTTCTGGTCACTATCTCAAAAATTCCAAGGCACTGGAGACAGAGCTGTGATGTAGACATAGAATATTAGATCTTGAGGTGACCTTGAAGTATCACTTAATTTGATTCCTTATGGGAAAGTAAATATCTAAACTACCCAGAATACATATTTCTGTCCATTCAGACTTTCAAGACACTGCCTCTCCATCTATAGCCAAGGCAGCTGTTGTCTAGGGGACTGGTGCCTTCACTCCCTTTCATCTTACTGACTTGATTTCTCTTCTGTTATCATTTTTGTGGTAACTCTTTAGGAAATATAGTTAATGGAGGAAAGTAAAATTTTATTAAATGAATAACATAGAATTTCAAAATTGTTTCCTTGGGAAATTTTGAAACGCATATGTTGCTCAAAATTATATTTCCAGTTTGTAAAAATGATAGACAAAGAATTGAAGCTCAGACTCTTGGAAGCTAATACTTTGACAGCTATAATTGTAACAATAATAACAGCTTAAAGTAATAAAAAGAGAGTGTACCAGGGAGGAAAAGGGAACAGTGTCTTGCAAATACATATCATACTCACCCCCTTTTGGATCTCCTTCTCTCCTTTTTCATTTTTTAAAAAGGTATACATACCATATGAATCTTTATATAAGGTTTAAAAACAAGCAGCGCTAATCTGGTGTTAGATGTCAGGATAGCATTTGCCTTTGGTAGGTGGAAAGGACATGGGTGGGCCTTTCAGGATGCTGGTTATACAGGTGTGTTCATTTTGTGAGAATTCTTCAAGCTGTAAGCTTACAGTTGGTGCACTTTTCTGTATGTATTTTTAGTACTTCAACAAAAATATTTAAAAAATTAATTGCTAGATACATAATAGGTTTTTTTTTTAATTTTATCTCTAGTTGGTTACTACTTATATAGAAAAATTGTGGTATTAATTTTTGTAGGTTAATCTTATACCTGGCAACTTATTGAAGTCTTTTTCTTTTTTAGTTTTAATGGTTTGTCTGTTAATTCTATTGATTTTCCTCACTAATGATCATATCATTTGCAATTATTGAAAGTTTTACAATTTTCCTTCCAATTTTTCAACTTTTGCTTTTTTTTCTTACAGCCTTAACTAGGATCTCTAGTACGGCATTCAATAGCTGGGTTGATAGTTGATATAAGCTATGTTAAACAATAGAGGTGATAATGGGCATCCTTGATTTGTTGGCTCTTAAAGATAATGCATCTAAAGTTTCTGTGTTACTTTAGTGTTTGCTGTAGGCTTTGGCACATGAGTTTATCAAGTTTAAAAAAATTACCTTCTCTTCCTAGTTTGCTGTGAGTTTTTATAATAAATAGATGTTGAATTTTATCACTGCTTATTCTATATCAGTTAAGGTGCAGTTTTTTTGTTTTGTTTTTTTTGCGGTACGCAGGCCTCTCACTGTTGTGGCCTCTCTCATTGCGGAGCACAGGCTCCAGACGCGCAGGCTCAGCAGCCATGGGTCATGGGCCTAGCTGTTCCATGGCATGTGGGATCTTCCCGGACCGGGGCATGAACCCGCGTCCCCTGCATCGGCAGGCGGACTCTCAACCACTGCACCACCAGGGAAGCCCTAAGGTGCAGTTTTTTGCTCTGAGTTCTTTTTCTCCTTCAGTCTATTCATAAGGTAAATTCCTGTTTAGATTTTCAGATGTTGAATCTTCCTGAGATAAACCATACTTGAGCGTGATGTTTTATTTTTTAATGTAGTGTTGGATTTAGTTAGCCAAAACGTGTTTGGAATTTTTGTATCTACATTTACTAGTGAAATAGACTATACTTTTCTCTTCCTGTATTGTTCTTATGTGGTTGTGGAATAAAGATTATATATAAGCCTTATAAAATGAGCTTGGTGTCTATCACTGTTTTCCTGTTTTTTAGAACAGTTAATGTAAGACAAGAATTTTTACTGAAAGTTTGATTGAACTAACCTGAAAAATTATGTAAGTTAGGTTTTTTTAGGAGAGGAAATCTTCACTGATTCAATATATTTAAAACCTATTAATCTATTTAAGACATTTATTTCTTCTTGTAGCACTTTTGGTATTTTCTACTTTTCAAGGAACTTACCCATTTCATCTAAATTTATTTGGGACTTCCCTGGTGGTCCAGTGGTTCAGACACCATGCTTCCACTGCAGGGGGCACGGGTTCAATTCCTGGTCAGAGAACTAAGATCCCACATGCCGTGCACCGTGGCCAAAAAATTTAAAAAAAAAGACAGCCACTGTAACAGGTGTGAGGTGATATCTCATTGTGGTTTTGATTTGCATTTCCCTGATAGTTGGTGATGTTGAGCATCTTTTCATGTTCCTGTTGGCCATTTGGATGTCTTCTTTGGAAAAAAGCCTATTTAGTACCTCTGCCCATTTTTCAACAGGATTGTTTGGGGGTTTTGGTTGTTGTTATTGAGTTGAATGAGTTCTTTCTGTGTTTTGGATTTTAACCCCTTATCAAATATATGATTTGCATATATTTTCTCCCATTCTGTAGGTTGCCTTTTCATTTTGTTGATTGTTTCTTTTGCTGTGCAGAAGCTTTTAAGTTTGATATAGTCCCACTTTGTGCTTTCTTTTTCTTTTGTTGTTTGTGTTTTTGGTGTCACATCCAAAAAAAATCATTGCCAAGACCACTGTTTTCTATTTTTTAATATTTATTTATTTATTTGGCTGCACCAGGTCTTAGTTGCAGCATGCAGGATCTTTTTTTAGTTGCAGCATGCGGGCTCTTAGTTGGAGCATGCCAGATCTAGTTCCCCGACCAGGGATTGAACCTGGGCCCCCTGCATTGGGAGTGTGGAGTCTTAACCACTGGACCACCAGGGAAGTCACGCCAAGACCAATGTTGAAGAACTTCTTCCTTACATTTTCCTCTAGGAGTTCTTCTGCTATCAGGTCTTATGTTTACGTCTTTGATCTATTTCAAGTTAATTTTTGTGCATGGTGTGACACAGGGGTCCAATTTCATTTTTCTGTATGTGCTTATCCAGTTTTCCCAGCACCATTTGTTGAAAAGAGACTATCCTTTGCCCTTGGGTGTTCTTGGCTCCCTTGTCAGATATTAATTGACTATATAAGCGGGGCTTTGATTCTAAGTTTTCTGTTCCATTGCTCTATGTCTTTTCCTGCCAGTTCCATACTGTTTTATTTTTTTATATTGGAGTATATTTGATTTACAGTGTTGTGTCAGTTTCAGATATACAGCAGAGTGATTTAGTTATACATACATCTGTTCTTTTTCAGATTCTTCTCCCATGTAGGTTATTACAGAGTACTGAGTAAAGTTCCCTGTGCTATCCAGTAGGTCCTTGTTGATTATCTATTTTATATATAGTATTGTGTATATGTTAATCTCAACCTCCTAATTTATCCCTACCCCCCACCTTTCCCCTTCGGTAACCATAGGTTTGTTTTCTAAGTCTGTGAGTCTATTTCTGTTTTATAAGTAAGTTCTTTTGTATCATTTTTTTTAGATGCCACATATAATTGATATCATATGATATTTGTCTTTTCTCTGTCTGACTTACTTCACTTAGTATGATAATCTCTAGGTCCATCCATGTTGCTGCAAATGGCATTATTTCATTCTCTTTTTATGGCTGAGTAATATTGCATTGTATATATGGACCACATCTTCTTTCATCATTCATCTGTAGATGGACATTTATGTTGCTTCCACGTCTTGGCTATTGTAAATAACGTTGCTATGAACATTGGGGTGCATGTATCTTTTCAAAGTATGGCTTTCTTCGTATGTATGCCCAGGAGTGGGCTTGCTGGATCATATGGAAGCTCTATTTTCAGTTTTTTAAGGAACCTCCATACTGTTCTCCATAGTGGCTGTACCAATTTACATTCCCACCAACAGTGTAGGAGGGTTCCCTTTTCTCCACATCCTCTCTAGCATTTATTGTTTGTAGTTTTTTTTTTTTTTTTTTTTTCCCCAGTATGCGGGCATCTCACTGTTGTGGCCTCTCCCGTTGCGGAGCACAGGCTCTGGACACGCAGGCCCAGCAGCCATGGCTCATGGGCCCAGCTGCTCCGCAGCATGTGGGATCCTCCCAGACCGGGGCACGAACCCATGACCCCTGCATCGGCAGGTGGACTCCCAACCACTGCGCCACCAGGGAAGCCCCTGTTTGTAGATTTTTTGATGATGGCCATTCTGACTGGTGTGAGGTGATACCTCACTGTAGTTTTGATTTGTATTTCTCTAGTAATTAGCAGTGTTGAGCATCTTTTCATGTGCTTTTTGGCCATCTGTATGTCTTCGTTGGAGAAATGTCTATTTAAATCTTCTGCCCATTTTTTGATTGGGTTGTTTGTTTTTCTGATATTGAGCTGCATGAGCTGCTTGTATATTTTGGAAATTAATCCCTTGTCGGTAGCTTCATTTGCGAATATTTTCTCCTATTCTGTGGGTTGTCTTTTCATTTTGTTTATGGTTTCCTTTGCTGTGCAAAAGCTTTTAAGTTTCATTAGCTACCTTTTTTTTTTAATTACTCTAGAAGGGGGTGTCCAAAAAGATATTGCTGTGATTTATGTCAAAGAGTGTTCTGCCTATGTTTTCCTCTAAGAGTTTTATAGTATCTGGTCTTACATTTAGGTCTTTAATGCATTTTGAGTTTATTTTTGTGTATGGTGTTAGAGAATGTTCTAATTTCATTCTTTTTTTTTTTTTTTTCTGGCTGGATTGGGTCTTTGTTGCTGCGCGCAAGCTTTCTCTAGTTGTGGTGAGTGGGGGCTACTCTTTGTTGCGGTGTGCAGGCTTCTCATTGTGGTGGCTTCTCTTGTTGCGGAGCACAGGCTCTAGGCATGCGGGCTTCAGTAGTTGTGGCACATGGGCTCAGTGGTTGTGGCTTGTGGGCTTAATTGCTCCGCGGCATGTGGGATATTCCTGGACCAGGGCTCAAACCTGTGTTCCCTGCATTGACAGGAGGATACTTAACCACTGCGCCACTATGGAAGCCCTAACTTCATTCTTTTACATGTAGCTGTCCAGTTTTCCCAGCACCACTTACTGAAGACACTGTCTTTTCTCCATTGTATATTCTTGCCTCCTTTGTCGTAGATTAGTTGACCATAGGTGCGTGGATTTATCTCTGGGCTTTCTATCCTGTTCCATTGATCTATAAGTCTGCTTTGTGCCAGTACCATACTGTTTTAATTAATGTAGCTTTATAGTATAGTCTGAAGTAGGGGAGCCTGATTCCTCCAGCTCCATTTTTCTTTCTCAGGATTACTTTGGCTATTGGGGTCTTTTTGTGTCTCCATTCATTGATGAGCTCTAGTAGTTTTCTGGTGGCATCTTTAGGATTTTCTATGTATAGTATCATGTCATCTGCAAACAGTGACAGTTTTACTTCTTCTTTTCCAGTTTGGATTCCTTTTATTTCTTTTTCTTCTCTGATTGCCGTGCCTAGGACTTCTAAAACTATGTTGAGTAAAAGTGGCGAGAGTAGACATCCTTGTCTTGTTCCTGTTCTTAGAAGACATGCTTTCAGCTTTTCACTGTTGAGTATGTTAGCTGTAGGTTTGTCATATATGGCCTTTACTATGTTGAGGTAGGTTCCCTCTGTGCCCACTTTCTAGAGAGTTTTTATCATAAATGGGTGTTGGATTTTGTCAAAAACTTTTTCTGCTTCTGCTGACATGATCATATGGTTTTTATTCTTCAATTTGTTAATGTGGTTTATCACACTGATCGATTTGCAGATATTGAAAAAATCCTTGCATCCCTGGGATAAATCCCACTTGATCATGGTGTCTGATCCTTTTAATGTATTGTTGGGTTTGGTTTGCTAGTATTTTTTTTTTTTTTTTTGGCTGCGTTGGGTCTTTGTTGCTGTGCACGGGCTTTTTCTACTTGCACTGAGTGGGGGCTACTCTTCATTACAGTGTGCAGGCTTCTCATTGTGGTGGCTTCTCGTGGAGCACAGTCTCTAGGCACACAGGCTTCAGTAGTTGTGACACGTGGACTCAGTAGTTTTGGCTCATGGGCTGTAGAGCGCAAGCTCAGTAGTTGTGGCACATGGGCTTAGTTGCTCCATGGCATGTGGGATCTTCCTGGACCAGGGCTCGAACCTGTGTCCCCATTGGCAGGTGGATTCTTAACCACTGCGCCACCAGGGAAGTCCCGGTTTGCTAGTATTTTGTTGAGGATTTTTGCATCTATGTTCATCAGTGATATTGGCCTGTAACTTTCTTTTTTTGTGGTATCTTTGGTTTTGGTATCTTTGTCTCTTTTGGTATCAGGGTGATGGTGGCCTTGTAGAATGAGCTTGGGAGTGTTCCTCTGCAAGTTTTTGAATTAGTTTGAGAAGGATAGGTGTTAGCTCTTCTCTAAATGTTTGATAGAATTTGCCTGTGAAGCCATCTGGTCCTGGACTTCTGTTTGTTGGAAGTTTTAAAATCATTGTTTCAATTTCAGTACTTGTGATTGGTCTGTTCATATTTTCTATTTCCTGGTTCAGTCTTGGAATCTTGTACCTTTCTAAGAATTTATTCCATTTCTTCTAGGTTGTCCATTTTATTGGCATATCGTTGCTTGCTGTAGTCTCTTATGATCCTTTGTATTTCTGTGATGTCTGTTGTAACTTCTCCTTTTTCATTTCTAATTTTATTGATTTTAGCCCTCTCCCTTTTTTTTTGTTTAAAGATTTTTTTTTGATGTGGACCATTTTTAAAGTCTTTATTGAATTTGTTACAATATTGCTTCTGTTTTATGTTTTGGTTTTTTCACCACGAGCTCCCCAACCAGTGATTAAGCCCGCACACCTTGCATTGGGAGGTGAAGTGTTAATCATTGGACTGCTAGGGAAGTCCCTCCCTTTTTTTCTTGATGAATCTGGCTAAAGGTTTATCAATTTTGTTTATCTTTTCAAAGAACCAGCTTTTAGTTGCAATGTTTTCTTCGTTTCTGTTTCAATTATTTCTTCTCTGATCTTTATGATTTTTTCTGCTAACTTTGTGTTTTGTTTGTTCTTCTTTCTCTAGTTGTTTGAGATTTTTCTTGTTTCCTCAGGTAAGACCATATTGCTGTAAACTTCCCTCTTAGAACTGCTTTTGCAGTGTCCCTTAGATTTTGAATCATCATGTTTTCATTTTCATTTGTCTCTAGGAATTTTTCAATTTCCTCTTTGGTTTCTTCAGTGATCCATTGGTTGTTTAATAGTATATTGTTTAGGGCTTCCCTGGTGGCGCAGTGGTTGAGAGTCCGCCTGCTGATGCAGGGGACACGGGTTTGGGCCCCGGTCCGGGAAGATCCCATATGCCGCGGAGCGGCTGGGCCCGTGAGCCGTGGCCGCTGAGCCTGTGCGTCCGGAGCCTGTGCTCCGCAGCGGGAGAGGCCACAACAGTGAGAGGCCCGCGTACCGCAAAAAAAAAAAAAAAAAAGTATATTGTTTAGCCTCCACATGTTTGTGTTTTTGTTTTTCTTCTTGTAGTTGATTTCTGATCTCATAGTGTTGTGGTCGGAAAAGATGCTTGATATGATTTCAATTTTCTTAAATTTATCAAGGGTTGCTTTGTGGCTTAGCATGTGATCTATCCTGGAGAACGTTCTGTGTGCACTTGAGAAGAATGTGTATTCTGCTGCTTTCAGATTGAATGCTCTATAAATATCAATTAAATCCATCTGGTCTAATGTGTCATTTAAAGCTTCTGTTTCCTTATTAATTGTCTGTCTGGATGATCTGCCCATTGATGTAAGTGGGGTGTTAAGTCCCCCACTATTATTGTGTTACTGTTGATTTCTCCTTTTATGACTGTTAGCATTTGCCTTATATATTGAAGTGCTCCTATGTTGGGTGCATATATATTTATAATTGTTATATCTTCTTCTTGGATTGATACCTTGATCATTATGTAGTGTCCTTCTTTGTCTCTTTATAACAGTCTTTATTTTAAAGTCTATTTTGTCTGATATGAGTATTGCTACTCCAGCTTTCTTTTGATTTTCATTTGCATGGAATATCTTTTTCCATCACCTCACTTTCAGGCTATGTATCCCTAGGTCTGAAGTGGGTCTCTTGTAGACAGCATGTATATGGGTCTTGTTTTTGTATCCATTCAGCAAGTCTGTGTCTTTTGGTTGGAGCATTTAATCCATTTACATTTAAGGTAGTTATTGATTTGTATGTCCTTATTGCCATTTTGTTAATTGTTTGGGGATTTTTTTTTTTTTTTTTTGGTGATACGCGGGCCTCTCACTGTTGTAGCCTGTCCTGTTGTGGAGCACAGGCTCCGGACACGCAGGCTCAGCAGCCATGGCTCACGGGCCCAGCCGCTCTGCAGCATGTGGGATCTTCCCGGACCGGGGCACAAACCCATGTCCCCTGCATCGGCAGGTGGACTCTCAACCACTGCACCACCAGGGAAGCCCTGGGGATTGTTTTTGAAGGTCTTTCTTCTTCCCTTCTTCTTTTGTTCCCTTCTCTTGTGATTTGATGACTATCTTTAGTGTTGTGTTTGCACTCCTTTTTCCTTTTTATGTGTATATCTATTGTAGATTTTTGGTTTGCAGTTACCATGAGGTTTGATATAGCAGTCTATTATATATCCAAGATTGTTTTAAGTTGCTGGTCTCTTAATTTCAAATGCATTTCCAGTATCCTGCATTTGTACTCCGCTCTTCTCACGATTGCTGTTGTTTTTTTAAATAAATTTATTTATTTTGGGCTGCATTGGGTCTTCATTGCTGTGCATGGGCTTTCTCTAGTTGTGGTGAGTGGGGGCTACTCTTTGTTGTCGTGCGTGGGCTTCTCATTGTGGTGGCTTCTCTTGTTGCGGAGCACAGGCTCTGGGCATGCGGGCTTCAGTAGTTGTGGCACACAGGCTCAGTAGTTGTGGCTCGCGGGCTCTAGAGCGCAGGCTCAGTAGTTGTGGTGCACAGGCTTAGTTGCTCCACGGCACGTGGGAGCTTCCTGGGCCAGGGCTCCAACCCATGTCCCCTGCATTGGCAGGCAGATTCTTACCCACCGCGCCACCAGGGAAGCCCTGCGATTGCTGGTTTTGATATCATATTTGTGTATGGATGATTTCTACCTTTACTGTATGTTTGCCTTTACTGGTGAGCTTTACCATTTGTAATTTTCTTGTTCCCAGTTGTGCGCTTTTCTTTTCCACCTAGAGAAGTTCATCTAGCATTTGTTGTAAAGTTGGTTGGTGGTGCAAAATTCTCTTAGCTTTTGCTTGTCTGTAAAGCTTTTTATTTCTCTGTTGAATCTGAACAAGAGCCTTGCTGGGTAGAGTAATCTTGGTTGTAGGTTTTTCCCTTTCATCACTTTAAATATATCATACCACTCTCTTCTGGCCTGCAGAATTTCTGCTGAAAAATAAGCTGTAACCTTATGGGGATTCCCTTGTATGTTATTTGTTGCTTTTCCCTTGTTGATTTTAATATTTTCTGTCTTTAATTTTTGTCATTTTTATTAATATGTGTCTTGGTATGTTCTTCCTTGGGTTTATGCTGTAAGGGACTCTCTGCGCTTCCTGGACTTGGGTTACTGTTTCCTTTCCCATGTTCAGGAAGTTTTCAGCTATTATCTCTTCAAATAGTTTCTGAGGCCCTACTCTCTCTCTTCTTCTGGGACCCCTATAATGCAAATGATGGTGCATTTAATGTCCCAGAGGTCTCTTAAACTATCCTCATTTGTTTTCATTCTTTTTTTTTAATTCAGTTCCGTGGCAGTGATTTCCACCATTTTGTCTTCCAGCTCACTTATCTGTTCTTCTGCCTTATTTATTCTGCTATTGACTCCTCCTAGTGTATTTTTCATTTCAGTTATTGTTCATCTTTGTTTGTCTGTTCTTTAAATTTTCTAGCCCTTGTTAAACATTTCTTGTATCTTCTCAGTCTGTGCCTCCCTTCTTTGTCCAAGATCATGGATCATCTTTACTATCGTTACTCCTAATTCTTTTTCAGGTAAATTGCCTATCTCCACTTCACATAGTTGTCCTTCCTGGGTTTTATCTTGTTCCTTCATCTGGAACGTATTCCTCTGCTGCCTCATTATATCTAACTTTCTGTGTTTGCAGCCCCACAGGCTGCAGGATTATAGTTCCTCTTGCTTCTGGTGCCTGCCCCCTGGTGGATGAGGCTGGTCTAAGAGGCTTGTGTAGGCTTCCTGGTGCAAGGGACTTGTGCCTGTCCACTGGTGGGTGGAGCTGGGTCTTGTCCCTCTGGTGGGCAGGGTTGGATCAAGGGGTGGGTTTAGAGGTGGCTGTGGACTCAGGAAAACTTTACGGCAGCCTGTCTGCTGATGGGTGGGGCTGCGTTCCTGCCCTGTTGGTTGTTTGGCCTGAGGCATGCCTGCACTGTAGCTTTCAGGCTGTTGGGTGGGGTGAGGTCTTGGCATCAAAATGGTGGCCTCCAGGACAGCTCCCGCCAGTGCGTAGCCAGTACCTCTGCCACCAGTGTCCTTGTCCCCACAGTGAGCCACAGCTGCCCTCTGCCTCCCCAGGAGACCCTCAAAGACCAGCAGGTAGGTCTGGCCCAGGCTCCTATGAAGTCACTGCTTTTTCATTAGGTCCTGGTACACATGAGACCTTGTGTGCACCCACCAGGAGTGGCGTTTGTTTCTCCCAGTCCTGTGGAGTTCCTGTGATCAAGCCTTCAAAGCCAAATGATCTGGAGGCTCCTCCTCTGATGCCAGACCCTCAGACTGTGGAGCCTGATGTGGGGCTCAGAAGTCTCACTCCTGTGGGAGAACTTCTGCAATATAATTGTTTTCCAGTTTGTGGGTCACCCATCCAGTGGGTATGGGATTTGATTGTATCACAGATGCACCCCTCCTACCATCTCATCGTGGCTTCCTCTTTGTCTTTGGAAGTAGAATATCTTTTTGGTAGGTTCCAGTACTTTTCTGTTGATGGTTGTTCAGCGGTTAGTTGTGATTTTGGTGTTTTCGTGAGAGGAGGTGAGCTCAGACCCTTCTACTCTGCCATCTTGTCCCAAAGTCCCATACTCTTTTAATTACTTTAGCTTTGTAGTATAGTTGAAGTCAGGAAGTGTGATACCACAGACTTTGTTATTCTTTCTCAGGATTGCTTTGGCTGTTTGGAGTCTTTTGTGGTTCCACACAAATTTTAGTATTTTTTTCTATTTTTGTGAAGAATGCCTTTGGAATTTTGATAAGAATTTTTACAGGGTTTGTGTTGAATCTATAGATAGCTTTGAATAGTATACACTTTTTAGCAATATAATTCTTCTGATCCATGAAAATGGAATGTCTTTCCATTTGTGCTGTCTTCAATTTCTTTCAACAAAGACTTGTTTTGTTGTACAGATTTTTCACTTCCTTGGTTAAATTTATTCCTAGGTATTCTTTTACTGAGCATAATTGAGATTAATCCATGTCACATATATTGATAGTTTAGTCTTTTTTGCTGATGAGTAGTATCCCATTGTTCATACCAATGTGTTTTCCCATAATCTGTTCATAGACATTTGGATTATTCCCCCATTGTAGTTTTAATTTCCATTCCGCTAATGACTAATGATGTTGAAATTTTTTTCATACACTTGTTTGCCATCCATATATCTTCTTTGGTGAAGTGTCCAAAACTTTTGTCCATTTTTTCTTGTTTTTTGTTTTATTTTCTTACTGTTGAGTTTTGAGAGTTTATGTATTCTGAATGTAAGTCCTTTATCAGATATGTGACTTACAAATATTTTCTTCCTGTCTATGACGTGTCTTTTCATTCTCTTAACAGTGTCTTTCAAAGAGTAGAAGTTGTTAATTTTGATTAAGTCCAGTTTTGTCAATTTCTTTTTTGTGTGTGGCTTATGCTTTTGGTGTTGTGTCTGAGAAACCTTTGTGTAACCCAAAGTCACAAAAATTTTCTCCTCTGTTTTCTTTTAGAAAACTTATATGTTTTAGTTTTACATGTAGGGTTATGATCACTTTGAGTTAATTTTTGTATGTGGTGCAAGGTATAGATCAAGTTTTAATTTTTTGCATATGGATATTCAATTGATCCAGCGTCTTGGTTCTTTTTTATGATTTATTTTTGTATATTTATATTGCTATTACACTTACCTCTTTAAGCATATTTGTAAAAGTATTTAAAATTTTTGGTTTGTGTCAAAGGTCAGATTTCCCCAGGAAATAGATTTTGTGACTGAGATTTGGCAAGAAGTGAGGGAAGCAGGATTGAGTAGAGAGGGGAAATAAACTGTGATGTGGTTGCAGCAGAAGACTTGGCCATCTCATGCAGAGCTCTGAAGCTAGAATGGCCCTTCAGAGATGTCCCAAATTGAGGTTAGAGGGCTAGGCCATTATACCTCTGCATCTATCAGAAATTGGTTCCTCAGGAGGGAACGATGGGCAAGGTAGCGCCCTTTAGCCAAAAGCGCCAGTAGCAGGCAGTACTCTGAACAGCTGGGATATGGGAAACCTCAGTCTTACAGGGGATATCTCACTATACTAGCCACTCAGTCAGTTCTAAAACTTCTGCTTCAGATGGTATGTGTTACCTAGTCTGTTGTATTTCTTTTACTCTTCCCATGTCTAATTATTTTGACCTGTGTGCTTATATTCCTCTGGGGATGTCAGCTATTTTGTCTAGTATTGTGTATTAGAGAAGGGCCGAAGGCCAGTTCCTAATCTGTATCAGTTCCAGTGAGAGAAGGCAAAGGGGAGCACCAGGGTGGAGATTCCAGGAATCCTGAATCAACATTGATCACTTCACGACATTGATCACTTCACGGGGCAAATCCTAGTCAGGATCCTTTGATGCTGGTAACAGCTATGTAGTTGATTTTTTGTATCTCAGTCACCAAGCTTGCCGAATTCTCTTACTAGTTCTAATAATCTATATGTCAGTCCTCTTGGACCTTCTGTGCAGGTAGTGAGTGATATCATCTGTCAATAATAACAGTTTTGTTTCTTCCTTTTCAGTTTTTTTTTTTTTTTTCTATATTGGCAAGTCTTTAGTACAATGTTGGATGACTTTAAAGGAATTTCTTCTAATGTTTCACCATCAAATAGGTTCTTTGCTGTGGGGTTCTGGTATATACCCTTTATCAGAATAAAGAAATTTCCTTCTATTCCTTGTTTGCTTTCTTTCTAAAATCATGAACAGATGTTGAGTTTTATCAGATGCTTTTTCTGCATCCATTGAGGTGATCATATTTTTTCTTTTTTAATCTTTAATGTAGTGAATTATATTCATATTAAAACTTTTGAGATAAAATTCACACAACAAAGTTAAACATTTGAGCCATTTAAAAATAGGTACAATTCAGTGGGTTTTAGTATGTTCACGATGTTGTGCAGCCATTACCACTATCTAATTCCAGAATATTTTCATCTCATATATTTTTTTAACTGTTAGACTTTTATTCCTGGGATTAACCCAGTGTGGTCATGGTATATATTCTTTTTTCCAATACCTTGCTGGATTTGTACAAAAACATTCTTTATAGGAGTTTTCATTGTAATGAAACTTTGACCCTGTTTTTTTTTCTTTCCCCACATCTTTACTGGAGTATAACTGCTTTACAATGTTGCATTAGTTTCTGCTGTACAACAAAGTGAATCAGCTATATGTATACATATATCCCCATATCCCCTCCCTCTTGAGCCTCCCTCCCACCCTCCCTATCCCACCCCTCTAGGTCATCACAAAGCACCGAGCTGATCTCCCTGTGCTATGCAGCAGCTTCCCACTAGCCATCTATTTTACATTTGGTAGTGTATATATGTCAGTGCTGCTTTCTCACTTCGTCCCAGCTTCCCCTTCCCACCCTGTGTCCTCAATTGACCCTGTTTTATTGGTTCTTTTCACAGCATCTCTGGAAGCTGATGGTGGAAGAGTCAGATTTACTGGGTCAGCTGAAGGTAATAGCTTAGCTGTTCTTTTAACTCTTAAAATGATGCTGGTGGACAATGACGTTATTCTCTATCCTCTCCTGAGAGTACTGGTTGCCTGTCCCCAGACTTCCAGAGTGGCTCCTTATGTCCTCATCCAAGTGGGCAAACTCCATCTAATGCTACAGGTTTATTACAGTACAAAGCTTTGGCTTACTTTCTTCTGGCATTATTGTGCTTTCATTGAATAAATGATATCAAAGACACACCAGTCATCCTGCCATTACTAAGTATGTCCCTTTAAAATGCCAAAAGCCTACGACCTTTCGTAGGTTGGGCTCAAACTGATGAAATTGGAAATTATATGCATAATTCTCTTAGGATAGTGAAAAGCTCTGCTGGATTACTGAATTGTAAATTGAAATTCTTTCTGCAGATCATTAAAGACTTTTACCTTCTGGGACGTGGAGAACTGTTTCAGGCCTTCATTGATACAGCTCAACACATGTTAAAAACACCACCCACTGCAGTAACTGAACATGGTAATTGCCCTGGGGCCCAAAAATTACCAGCTTACTGAAGTTGTAGTGTATTTCTTAGCTGCTGCCAAACCATTTAGGCCTGGGCCACATAGGAGCAGCCTAGTGAGTTACAGAGAGTGTTTCCAAAATGGAAGGCCACTCAGGTAGGCTCACACTGTTGTTACTGGGAGCAGCTTCAGCTCGTGACTCTTCCTGGAAGGGTTGGTACAGGTCTTCAAACCAGTATTTCATCTCATCAGATTATAGCCATTTATTTCTTAAGGGACAGATTGAGATTTTCTTTTTTTTTGGCCACGCCATGTGGCACATGGGATCTTAGTTCCCCAATCAGGAATCGAACCCGTGCCCCCCTCCCCGCATTGGGAACGTGGAGTCTTAACCACTGGACTGCCAGGGAAGTCTCCATATTGGGACTTATGGCCACTTGTTGTATTAGAACTCATTAGGCTGTCAGTGATGGAAAACTAACCTAGGTAGAAAAGGGGAGTGTATTTGCTATTGTATCTGTAACTCCAGCGGGATAGGGATATATCTGGTCCTGAGAACTGAAACTAGGGATTGCTAGGCTTCTCTCTCTTACCTTATCTTGCCTCTGTGTGCTCTTTGATGGCCTTCCAGTCCCATCTGGCCACATGGCCACCAGCAGCTCCCAGGAACATACCTCACAGAGTCTACTGGGGGAGTCAAACCTGGTCTCTCTGGTAGCAAGTTAAGGGATTCCAGGGAAAGGGTTTTGATTAGCCCAACTGGATCATATACCTATCCCTGTATCAAAGAGGTCAGACTAAGAAACGCCTACTTTGGGGACTTACCTTGTGGTCCAGTGGTTTAAGACTCTGAGCTTCCACTGCAGGGGGCACGGGTTCGATCCCTGGTCGGGGAACTACGATCCCGCATGCCACAAGGTGCAGCAAAAAAAAAAAGGAAGATATGCCTACTTCAGTAAAGTGTTCACCTTTGACCAATGGGAAGGATTACCATTCCTAATCAAACTACTTGAGGAGAGTTACATAAGGATCAGAGTCAAAAAAGAGGGGAGTGGGGCAGGAGGGGAGACAGGGTTACTGTTTTTCTAGCTCTATAAAACAATAGATGTCCACTGTGCTTACACAGGACTTTCTTGGTTGCAAGAAAACCCAATTCAAATTCACTTAAGCAAAGGAAAAAAGAGAATGTATTGATTCTCGTAACTGAAAAGGTCAGAGGTAAGATGGCTCTAGGCAGTTTTGCTCCAAGGCTTACATGACGCCTTCAGGACTTGGTGTCATTCCATCTTTCACCTCTGCCTTTTCTTCTGAGACAGGCCTGCTCCGTATGGTAGCAAGATGGCTTGCAACCAAGTTCACATCCTACTGAGTCCGTGTTTATCTTGAATAAAAAATAGCTACCCTCTTTCAGAATCTGAATAGAGCCTCTGGATTGGCCTGGCTTGGGTCATGTTCATATCCCTAAACAAAATAGTGTAACAAGGTAGATCGTTCCTGGGTCACCTGCCTACCCTGACGGTCAGGTATTGTCTACCCCACTGGAACTACATGGATTGTTCTGGACAGGGGTGATTCTCCAAGGAAAACCAGGGCGCTGTTATCAGCAACAGGAGAAGGAATGCATGCTAGTCAGGCAGAAGCAACTACTGTTTACCGTATCCTACTATTAGTGATAGGCGGGCTGCAGGAGAGGTAGAAAGCCAGGGGAGTCTGGATTTGTTACATAGCCAAGCCTTCTCTCAGCCCATGTGTTCTTTCTTGCAGATGTGAATGTGGCCTTCCAACAGTCAGCACACAAGGTGCTGCTAGATGATGACAACCTCCTCCCTCTGTTGCACTTAACAATCGAGTATCATGGAAAGGAGCATAAAGGTTTGCTGTGCTTCCTAGAGTCTTTCTGCTCCTACTGGTCATTATCTGTTCTGCTTCCATCCACTTCCACAGAAACCATATCATTTTGGACCTTAGAAATCACCTAGTCCAGTACCCTAATTTTACACAAAAGAAAAGGGAAGTCAAGAGAGGCTAAGAGATGGCCAGGCCATGGTTTTGGCTTGTTTTTGTCATGCTGCTGGAATGGTCTCTGTTTATTTATAGCCACAGTTCTTTAAGACTAAAAAAAGAATCTCTAAAAGACCTCCTAAGAGAACACCTCATGGGAGTTTCCTTGCCTTCTACAAGTCCCCTTTGTATCCCCTTTATGCTTCTGACACTGCAGGTTCGAGTGAGCGCTCATTTCATGAATGTTCCTCACCTTGTTGAAACTCTAGTTCTAGATGAGCAAAGTCATCTTCTCTGTTCTTAACAGATGCTACTCAGGCAAGAGAAGGGCCTTCTCGGGAAACTTCTCCCCGGGAAGCCCCTGCATCCGGCTGGGCAGCCCTAGGTCTTTCCTATAAAGTGCAGTGGCCACTACACATTCTCTTCACACCTGCTGTCCTGGAAAAGTGAGTATTTCTGAGTTTCTCACAGGTAATTATTACCCATCTTACTTCCACGAGAAGAAATTATCAGGAGTAGAATTGGTTGGGAGCAAGATAGCCAGCCAACTGGTTTTGTTTGTTTTCTGGCCACGCCCTGCAGCTTGCAGGATCTTAGTTCCCTGACCAGAGATTGAACCCGGGCCCCCTGCAGTGGAAGCACCAAGTCCTAACCACTGGACTGCCAGGGAAGTCCCCCAGCTGGTTTTTAACAGTCTATAAGTCAGAGGCTGCAAACTCAGATGCCTTCGGGGTCTGGACAGATAACATTAATAAGTGAAGCTGCAGATGTGAGACGGTAGGAGTAGGAGATGCTAGGATGAGTGGGCGGGTCAAACCCTTAAAACCATCAGAGGTTTTTTTTTTTTTTTTTGCGGTACGCAGGCCTCTCACTGTTGTGGCCTCTCCCGTTGCGGAGCACAGGCTCCGGACGCGCAGGCTCAGCGGCCATGGCTCACGGGCCCAGCCGCTCCGCAGCATGCGGTATCTTCCCAGACTGGGGCACGAACCCGTGTCCCCTGTATCAGCAGGCGGACTCTCAACCACTGCACCACCAGGGAAGCCCCATCAGAGCTTTTTTTTTTTAATTGCAAAATATCGAGCAATTTACAGGCTGCCAGTTTCTGGCCTCTCTTCATCCTCTCCATTCCTGTTCATAACCCTCTACTTTTGGGGGGAAGAGAAGCTTAGGGTATGAGAGACTAGACATAAACTGGAAAGATAAAGCTGGTTTAGGGAGAAGACGCAGAGCCCACAGCCCACATAAGTAAGCTGCCTGGACTTTGTCCAAAGAGTCTCCGTAGCTCCCAGTCCACTTTCCTTCTCACTTGAGATGCTCTTAACACGCTTGAAGAAATCAAGCTCAGAAGTATTTTCCTAAACATTTTATTTTGAAAATTTTCAAATATAAACAAAGGTATGGACTATCACGAACACCCATGGATGCATCATCCATCTTCAGTAACTAGCAACATCACGCTGTTTGTTTCATCTCCTCTTTTTTTTTTGGCCAGAGCCTTATAAAGCAAATCCCAGACATGTCATTTTACTCCACCACTGTGCAATTCAAAAAAGCCATCTTTGAGAGTTACCTGGTGGCGCAGTGGTTGAGAATCCACCTGCCAATGCAGGGGACATGGGTTCAAGCCCTGGTCCGGGAAGATCCCACATGCCGCACAGCAACGAAGCCCGTGCGCCACAACTACTGAGCCTGCGCTCTAGAGCCCGCGAGCCACAACTGCTGAGCCTGAGTGCCACAACTACTGAAGCCCGTGCACCTAGAGCCCAAGCTCTGCAACAAGAGAAGCCACCACAATGAGAAGCCCACGCACTGCAACAAAGAGTAGCCCCCGCTCACCGCAGCTAGAGAAAGCCCATGCACAGCAACGAAGACCCAACAAGAAAGACCCAATGCAGCCAAAAATAATTTTTTTTAAAAAAAAGGCATCTTTTTAACATAACTACAGTGCTATTATCACACCCAGTAAAATTAACAATAATTCCTTATTATCTGATATCCAGTCCACATTGAAATTTCCCCCATTATCTAAAAAATGTCTTATGGTTGGGTTTGTTCAAATCAGAATACAAACAAGGTGTACTATTTTCAGTACATTGTTCCATTAGAAATAATTTTTAAAGGCAGATGGAATCAGGTTATCTTATGCAAGCCAGCCTAAGAATAGGTAAATAAGCCCAGTTCCACCAGGAATCAGCTGCTCTTCCCATGCATCTTCTCGGTACAGGGCTCAATATCAGGCAGCTACCTAGAGCTGTGAGGGGAGCCCTTGATTTTTTTTTTTTTAATTGAAGTATAGTTGGTTTACAATGTGTTAGTTTCAGGTGTACTGCAAAGTGATTCATATAGATATATATGATTCTTGTTTTTCAGATTCTTTTCCATTATAGGTTATTATCTTGAATATAGTTCCCTGTGCTATACAGGAGGTCCTTGTTGGTTATCTACTTTATATATAGTCGTGTGTGTCTGTTAATCCCAAACTCCTAACCTATCCCTCCCCACCCCCACTCCCCACAGAGCCCTCAATTTTATCTCCTCTTCTGTGGGCTTCAGGGACAGAGAATCACAGCAACCAAAATCCTTGGTTCCCAACACATTCTTATTTGTCCATGCAGGGCCCTCCTTCCTCCTTCATACACACACACACAAATGCCACAGAACCACTTTTAGAACAATGTCTAGAACACTGGCAGTAATGTCCATCTACCTGTGTGGTCCTTCCCAGCCCTGCCCCCTTGCCTCCCCCAACCCTAAGTGACCACTACCCTAAATTCCATGTTTTATTTTTTTTTATAAATTTTAATTTTTAAAATTTTTGTTTGTTTTATATGCATTTTATTTTTGGTTGTGTTGGGTCCTCGTTGCTGCACGCGGGCTTTCTCTAGTTGCAGCGAGTGGGGGCTACTCTTCGTTGCGATGCACGGGCTTCTGATTGCGGTGGCTTCTCTTGTGGAGCACAGGCTCTAGGTGCACAGGCTTCAGTAGTTGTGGCTTGCGGGTTCTAGAGCACAGGCTCAGTAGTTGCGGTGCATGGGCTTAGTTGCTCCATGGCATGTGGTATCTTCCTGGACCAGGGCTCGAACCCGTGTCCCCTGCATTGGCATGTGGATTCTTAACCACTGCGCCACCAGGGAAGTCCCTTCTATCCTTTTTACACAGTTTTATAACATCTATATATGTTCTCCCAAAGTATATATATTTTTTCTATTTAGTTGTTTTAAGCATTACAAAAAAAGGTATCAGGCTATATGTAATCTTTTTAAATTTCCCTTTTTTATTCAAAATCATATTGCTAGGAGTCATTTTATGTTGTACAGCTGAAGTTCATTCATTTTAATGGCTGTGCAATATTCCATCATATAAATAAACCAGTTTATCTGTTCCCATCTCTAGGCAAACTTATATCCTTCCTGCCTTTTGGGGAGAAATGGGTGGCACAGAGTTCTAGGGTTTGTCACGCAGGTGGGGCTTGAGGGGGGTGAAGTTTTTATCTTGAATAGTCTGGTGTTTCTGTCAAGGTACAATGTTGTTTTCAAGTACTTGCTGAGTGTGCGCCGGGTACAAGCTGAGCTGCAGCACTGCTGGGCCCTACAGATGCAGCGCAAGCACCTCAAGTCCAACCAGACCGACGCAGTCAAGTGGCGCCTAAGAAATCACATGGCCTTCTTGGTGGATAATCTTCAGTACTACCTCCAGGTCTGTGTCGAGGGATGAGTAGAAGGAAGGGGTGTGAAAAAAAAGTCCAGGAGGTTGGCAGGAGTCATTGAAGAGGAATCCTGCATTTGGTGAAAAACTGGAATTTGAGAAAGTTCATGGATTATATCACTAGGCATGTTTCTTGGGGGGCATTTTAGAGGGTAATGGAAATAAGTGGATGAAGGAGAACGAGGAGTTAAGGTCCTTATCAGTAATGCAGTATTTAATTATTGTTGCCCCCTTATTTTATAGTTTGCTGTAGCTTCTGGAATCCCATAGGACTTAACCAAGTCAGTCGGCGGAGGGGATGTGGCATGCGGGGGATGGGGGTGTGGGGGTGAGATCTGCCAAGACATTGGAGGTCGTCAGGAAGTAGGCAGACGACTTCCTACAAGGCGAGGCAACATAAGGGGGTCTTCGTTCAGCTTTAAAGGGGCTTGGATAGGAGGAAGGTGAGTGGGAGCAGAGTTCCTGTTTCATCCTCTCAGGCATCTGATGTTCTTGAGTACTTCAACTACGCAAGGTACTAAAATCATTTGTGCAACTGTCTACCAGGTTGATGTGCTGGAGTCTCAGTTCTCACAGCTGCTTCATCAAATCAATTCTACCCGAGACTTTGAAAGCATCCGATTGGCTCACGACCACTTCCTGAGCAATTTGCTGGCCCAGTCCTTTATCTTGTTGAAACCTGTAAGTAGGGCTGGCTGGTTTCCTCAGACTGCTTCTAGCCTGACTGTTCCCTTAGGCACTTGCCAGGATATGGAACTATCATTAAGCAACTTTCCAATCTCTGTCTTTAAACATTTTTAACAACTTATAAAGCAAAACTAAGAGGGAATACTAAAAAGGAACTTAAATGTCTTTGAATTTCTGAAATACTATATCACAAGATGTGGTAAGCAGCTATAGATAAAAGAGTATATGCTTAACCCTCAGAAGGAAGGATTTAAAGAAATTTTTAAAAACCTTTCTGACACCACAGAAAGACTAATGAAAAGCATGTAGAATTTACTTTCTTAGAAATCTTGTGGATCAGGATCGACCAGTTTGGAAGTTGTTTTCACAGACAACTAGAGCAGTGTCTCCCTCTGTGTGTGTGTGTACATATGTACATACATATATTGTGTATCTCCCTCAGGGAAGTTATTCTCAGCCTTGGACCCACGTGGGAATCATCTGGGAGCTTTAAAGTAATCTAGGACCCAGAGCACTTAAATTAGTAGAACCCAGGCACCAATCTTTGAAAGCTCACAAGCTGATTCCAGTTCAAGGATGAAAAAGCAGGAAGATGAAAATGACCCCTTGTAGATTCTAATAGAACAGTTATGCTTTATCTTTGACGGGAGCTACTTGTTATTCCTCAGTTGTGCCACACTCTTTTGTTCTGGTATTTGGGGCTGCTGTTATTTTTAAGGGAGAGTGAGTTCTGTAGATGCCACTCCAAAGGGTTCTGTGAATTGAAAACAACCAAGAACCATTGTCACAGGTAGACTGTCCTTGTACAGTATAAGTGCATCCTTGGGGAAAGCAGAATATCAGAGCAGGTGATGGTCATTAAATATTTATTGAGTGCTTACTGTATGCAAGGCACTGGGGATACAAAGAGGTATAAGTCATGGCTCTGCCCTTAAGGAGCTCACAATCTAGTTGGAGAAACAGGACTTACATACATCACAGATCAGTAACAACACAGACGGCCTGAACAAACGCCAAGTACACAGTACAGATAATATAGAGGAGAGGGAAGCAAGGGGTCGCTAAAGGCTGTGGTGGGGAAGGGAGCGCGCTGTTAGGAGTAGGACTCAAGCTGGTATTGAGGAGAGTATCCCAGGCACAGGGAACAACACTGAAAGCAAAGCTCAAGGTGGGAGCACACTCGGTGGGTCCCAGAGACAATGACTAGTTTAATGTGGCTCGAGTGGAGGTTTCGTGCAGGGTGACTAAGAATGACAGTGTCTTTGCCTGGAAGGGAAGAGTGTTTTACACATGTTGCATTTTGAGGGGCTGGCAGGACTTGCATTGTCTCTACTGAGGTCAGATGTAGAGAATGGGAATAGGTTGGCTCTTATTTTCCCAAATCTTTAATTTCACAGGTGTATCTTCCTTTTTCTCCTAATGTCAACTGTGTTTCCTGGCTAGGTGTTTCACTGCCTGAATGAAATCTTAGATCTCTGCCACAGCTTTTGCTCGCTGGTCAGTCAGAATCTGGGCCCACTGGATGAACGTGGGGCCGCCCAGCTGAGCATCCTGGTGAAGGTAAGTCAGCCTGGCCACTGAAAGTAAGCAGCCCTGTCCAAAGGACAGAGGTGGCTTTGTGGATGGGAAATCGTGATCTTTTCCTCTGAGTCAGTTAAAACATTTCCCCAATACATACACACAGAAATAATAAGATAAAAAATGTCGGTATCAGTTTTTAAAGCAGATAATTATGTGCTGCCTGAGCGTTCAAATATAGTTCAGCCCTGAATAGTTTATTCAGCCCACCAGATATGCACTGGCTTTGTTCTTACTTTCTAACATCCAACCTCCTTACTTCCTTGAACTAACCCTCTGTTTCACTGAGATTATAATTATCTGCCTGTAACAGAAACACAGGCTCTCCCCAACCCCAGTACACAGCAGAATATATTAATTTGAAGCTGGCTGCTAAATTCCTACTGAGTATGAGAGTACTTTCATAGGAAGTCATGCATTCTATGGACTCGGTATGAAGAAGTCATTTTAGGAGCTAACAGAAATGGGAATGGGGAAGGCCAGTTGGTACTATGGAATTTTCAGCAAGACTTTTCCAAGGAATCTCCCCTGCTCCTTCACTCCACATGGATAGCTGGTAAGTCTAAGAGGAATGACAGCTTGAGTCCTTCTCTCTGCAGGGTTTTAGCCGCCAGTCTTCACTCCTATTCAAGATTCTCTCCAGTGTTCGCAATCATCAGATCAACTCGGATTTGGCTCAACTACTGTTACGACTAGATTATAACAAATATTACACCCAGGCTGGTGGCACCCTGGGCAGGTAGGAACAACTGCCTTTGGGGCACTCAGTGGACTGTGTGTGTGTGGCTTTGTAACAAGTTGTAGAATTCCAGAGCTGGAAGGAGACTTTAGCCATCATCTAGTCCAAATACCCTCCTTTTATAAACAAGCAAAGTAAGGCTCAGCGAGAGAAAGGGCTGTGTCTGATCATCAGTGAAGATTATTTTGCAGTCAAAGTCATCAGAGTAAAGAACCAACACTCCTGGCGCTGAGGCAGGGCGTCAGTCCCTAGCGTGACGCGAACCGGCTGTGCAGCCTTAGCATCCCCCACCCCAGCCTCCCTGCCCCCCAGCTTTTTGCCTCTGAAAGGAGGGGACTGCTCCTTCTAACTCCAAACTTTTTAAAAATCTAATAGTGAGACTCAGTGGTAGGTGTCTTCTCTCAGAGGTCTGTCCCATTCAAAAAAGCAATTTATTATTCTGCTTTCTCTCTCTGAAATGTCAAGCAGATTTCTCCTAAGTGATTTTATTAGCAAAAAATTTTAAGATGAGATTATCTAGATCACAGGTTGCCCTGATTCATATTTCTTTGAAGAAAATCTTGGGAAAGCATGATATTTTGATGCAACTCTTTTTTTTCTTTTGCAGTTTCGGGATGTGAGAATTTCTGGTCCACAAACTAAGTAAGTCAATCCCCTGCGTTGTAACAGAAGATTCAAAACAAACATCCCATTCTCTGGCCAGACACTGTATGTCTGCAGCTACTGGAAAAGCTCTACCTTTTCTCCTAGAAGCAGTTATTGAACATCCATGGATACAAATCCTCCCCCCTCCTTCCCATGTGGAAGGGGCACCTGCCCCACCTTAGGGGAGTTCTTAACCCATCCACCAAGGAGGACTTGTGGCGTCAGCCCTCCCTCTGCTGACCATGCAGGATCTGTTACATTGAGAACATTTGTCGGATATGTTCATTTACTGAGCACCTATATGCCTAGGTACTGTTCAAACTGGGAGAGACACAGCAGTAAGCTATACAGATCAGAACGTTAAATGGCTCATGTGAAAAAGGAATTACATTTATTAATAAGTCAAATTCTGGCTGTTACCACTGAGCAAGAAAGGCACCAGGTAAGACAGGCTTCCCCACACCCCACAGACCTCCTTTCCTCTTTCAGAAATTAAAACTGAGCATCTCCTATCCTTAAGGATCTTCAAAACTGTGAATCTGAAGAATTTTACCAGTAACTTCCAATTATTTCAGATTGGTAAGAGGGTAATAATTCTAGCTATTGACAATGTATTCAAAGTATTTTTTAACAAAGAAAAAAGGTCCTTAAGAAAAAAAATTGTAGATTTCAAATAGTGAAAGATGCAGGTCTAATTATCCCACTTAGAAGGACCACAGGAGTAATCTGGCTCAACCATCACTGATAACAATCTTCATATCAGTGTGAACCGAAATATTCATTGAATAACCCCCTCCAAACTGAAAAAGAATGCAGCATTCTGGCCTCAGTGTGTAGCCACTCAATCTGGTCCTCATCTCTACATCTTCCACCACATACTACACACCCTTATTCCCTGTAATTGCCAGCTAAAGATGACCCCTTCCACTGCTTCCTCTGGAGCAGAGGTTAGCAAACTATGGCCAGCCACCTGTTTCTGTAAAATAAAGTTTTATTGGGACACAGTCACACTCATTTGCTTACCTATTGTCTACAGTTGCTTTCATGCTGTCGTAGCAAAGATAAGTAGTTGTGGCACACCAAATGGCCAAAAAAGCCTAAAATATTTACTGTCTATCTGGAAGAAAAAAAAGATATTTAAGCCCACTTTAGAGAATGAGAGGACATCAACAGGGATGATGCTAGGAGTACAGAAGGAACAGCTTCCAGCAACTGTAACAGTAACCGTAATAAAATTTTGGACCTCTGGCTAGAGCTTCTAACAAACATTTCCAAGTGTTATCACTGTTTCTCATGTTTATATCCTTGCAGCAAGTCGTCGTTTATAGTCACCACCCATTCACAACAATTGGTCCTTTACCCTTTTGGCTGAGAGTACAGTACCCACAGGTCAGCTGTTAGTAAGCTCAACTCTAAAGAGAGATTTTTTTTTTCATTGACAGAAAACTAAGAGCTGTGCCCAATTCCACTCAACTTCTGCCACAACTATAACTCTGGGCCTATTGTAAAATCAGGTTTTTGAGAGTGCTGAATTTTAGACAGCCCAGGTTAATCTTTTGACAGACAATGATACCACAGAAAACTTTAAAAAAAATTCACTCCTTGTTATTTTCCTTGGCTAGCTGTCCTTCTACAGTGAAAAAGCCCATTGAAAACTGCAGAGAAGGTACTATGTTTGTCTTGCTATTTGTTGAGATTAAGCTCAAAGAAATGGATGAAGAAATCCCAGTTACTACAACCAGAGATTCAACATTTATTTTATCATAAAAGTCCAGCAAATAAAAGTATATACAAGATCCATGCAAGGAATCCGGTTACACACAAGACACATTTAAAACCTGGTTAAAACACAGTCTCCACAACACCAGGGAATAAAACCGGTAAGACCTAGTATCCTTAGTGAGAAACATAATCGTGTTTATATTTTGGATGCTGCTTGAATCCAATTCTCTGCCCAACAATGAGGCACTGGATCACCCACTCTTGTGACACCACAGGCAGCTGCAATGCTTCAGCACACTTCAGCACCGAGGCTGGGCACGAGGGGTCCGTCACCACCACATCAAATACCCCTAAAGCAATATCTGCAGGAAGCAGGGGAAGGTGAGTGAGGAAAGGAGACTCAATTTAGTTCTCCAGTTAAAAGACAGATGAGCCTTCTCACCAGTATATCCCGCTCTGCCCAAACTAAAGCCCTTCATGTCAAACACAGTGCCAGTGATCACAACCAAAAGTGAAAAGTCACAATCACTATGTGCTGGCCTTGAGTTTAGCAGGTATACCGGTGGACACCAGGAGAAGCATAAACAGCCCGGTGCGTCACTCATGTTGGCTCACCTCTTGAAGGTGGTACTTTTCTTCTCTTAGAAACACGGGTAAGGTCAGCCTATCAAGACTGAGACTTAGACCACAAGGCCTAAGTGCTACGGGTCATGGACATCCTTGGAGCAATAACAACACACACAAACTTTTCAGGTACCTTTGTTATGGGCACTTGAATGGTGCTGCTTCACAGAGGCTGCCCCCCCAGTCATGAGGATCTCAGACCAGAGCTCCAGGAAGTTCTGCTGTTGGTCTGATACCAAGAGTACCTTCAGATTCTGGAAAGGGTTTTCACGGGGTTGCCTACGAAGGAGTCAGAGAAACAGCACAACAGATAATATCCAATGACAGCCTTTCTGCAAAGGGACGCAGGTACAGCTGACTGCTTTCAATAGCCCTGCGTTAGGGTATCACCCCCCGCCCCTTCCCTCTTTCTCTGAATGATGCGTATTTTCTGGGATCCTGACCTTCTCATCTACCCCTTCTGATTTCCATGTTTATCCTGAGGCCAAGTTTAAGCCAAATCATGCTCCTGAGCCTGTATTTTTAAACGTGTTGCTTAAAACAAGTTGAGAATATTGAATCTACATGAAAATCTCACACATTTTCAAAAGGTCCCTAACCAATATACTCTAGGATAATAAACTAGATGAACTGCTAAAATAATCTCAAACCCACTGAAATTCTGTAATTTATCCTATGATCATTCTAGTTTCTAGAAATATTTACTCTCCTAGATTCTCCCCCTCTGGAAGCTTGCTGTCTTCCTGTCTGCCGTTCTAGATGGGCTCTCAGCTACTCACCAATCCAGAATTTTTTGCTCCTCGAGGCTGTACCCAGCTGGCAGCAGATAATTGCGGTAATTCTGGAGCTGGTTGGCATGGCAACTATCATGGACCCAGACATGAGACACACAAGGAATCCCACTGGCAAGGCACAGGAAGTACTTCCGGGTTCGACAATGCTGATCCGCAATTAGGAGACACTGGTAGGCTGTATTACACTGGAAGGAAAGGAACGGCACCCATGGGTCTAGTGACTTCTAGGGAAAGCCCCTGAATAGTAGCCTTAATGAGTCATAGGGAACAAATCTGAACACTTCCATTATACTATCCAAAATGTGACTGAGTCTGTCCTTCTGCTCAAGGCCTGTTCTCTCACTAAAAAGCCCAAGTAGCTTCCCTAGATAATCCCTCTGCCTCACCTGCAGCTTTCTGGGGGCTTAAATCCTCAAGGGACAACCAAACCCCAAGTATTTAGCCAACACTGTAACAGGGATTACTAGTAAACACCAATTTTAATCTGCTTTTGTCCCAGCAACAGAACCACAGCTATTAAGTAACCCAAGGTTCTAACTTCTCTTCCTTGTACACAGTAAAAATTCTGTTTCATGCGACAATGTTTTGGCAGTTTCCCAGTTCCTGAAATCTCTAGCAACTGTATCCATCATCCCCGGCCCCTATCAGCCTTCTTCTCGGTACAGCAAGTGGACTCTTCTCATCACTGCCCCTTTGGGAATCTACAAAAAGAAACTCCTCACCTGGGCTTCATTGAAGTCTTCGAGAATATAGCCAGCTCCTGCTCGAAGCTGGGATTCTGTGTATTGCTTGTTGAAAGGAGGAATTTCTAAAAATTCTATTAAAGAGACATAACCAAGATAATAGTTACTACCAGATGTTTTTTTATTTGCTACTTTATGCCTGCTTCTTACTGCCCCCTTTTCTACTCCCCAGCTATCTCCACAGCACTGTATCCCAAAGATGCAGGTGAAGGCTTCCCCATGGGTCAGAAAGAGATCTGTCTTGAGGCCTATAAAATGCTGCCAAAAGAAGGGAAAGAGCAGGAGGGGTGGGGGAAGATGAGAAATGGAGGCAGGTCCTACACCTGAAAACATCAAAAGTTTCTATACTAAGAATGAGTCATGGGACTGTGCACAGGGATGGACACGCACCCACTTCCCACAGTGCTGTACTCCAACTTGAGTAACCCTTACCATCAGGAAGTTCCTCCTTATGTCTACCCTAAATCTCTCCTTCTGCAAACTAACCCTATTTCCTCTAATTCTGCCTTCTCTGGAGATGAAGAATGACTGATTAGCACTTTTTATAATAAAGCCTTCAAATTTGCCCTTCATCAGCATTTTACCCCCTTATACACTAAATCTTTGATAAACCAAAATGCTCAAAGAAAACAGTGTTTCTAAAATTTAACTAATTAAAGTGAAGTTTCGCCAGAAAATCCTGATTCAACCTTTTATTGAAAACTATCTCCCTTTGATGGTCTTGAAGTACCTCAGGACACTGAACATCAATGACTGCTCTATAGTCTTTTTTTTTTTTTTGCGGTATGCGGGCCTCTCACTGTTGTGGCCTCTCCCGTTGCGGAGCACAGGCTCCGGACACGCAGGCTCAGCGGCCATGGCTCACAGGCCCAGCCGCTCCGTGGCATGTGGGATCTTCCCGGACCGGGGCACGAATCCATGTCCCCTGCATCGGCAGGCGGACTCTCAACCACTGCGCCACCAGAGAAGCCCTGCTCTATAGTCTTGAGGGTGAAGTAGAAGTAGAAGTTATGAGACATGAGGCTGAAGCTATAATGACCCTAGGCAATTAGAAATTGCTTCTTTTGACCAATATCTAATTTGAGCTTGTTTTCTCGTCATCTGCTCCTCTTATATAAATAACACATTAAAAATATATTTTATTTAATTAGGAAATTGTAGAAATTAAGCTCTATTGAACTTATCACCAATAAAAAACCCAACCAAATGTATAAAAGTTCAGTGCCAAGACCACTCCCTTCCCCCTCATACCCGTAGTAAAACCTGCTGGAGCAGACCCCCTGAGGAGGCTGCCCAGCCCCCTGCTCTCTGGTGCCCTCCCTGCTGCTGGGGCTGCTCAGGCAGTGTTGATGCCCCAAACTCAGGCCTCTGTTTAGGTCTGACTGGCCAGCCTATTCACTTTTATTGCTCTTTTCTTGAAAATGAAAACTCAAAATGAAACTGGAAACTCTAAAGGGTTATAAGAAACTCAGAATACAGCAAGACTATTTCTGTTTTGCCGTGGCATCCTCGACCCATATCAATATATCATGCCACAATTTTCAGTACCAGCACTCTGCTGCTGAGTCACTGCCAAGGCCCCGCACAGCTCTTTATTTGTCTCAAGACTTCTATTTTATGTCTAACTTAATCCAGGACCGTTTCTAGTCCCAACCTGTTTAGATTTTAATCCCCATCTATATTTCCTGCATTTGTGTAATCAAATATTACCCTGTCTAGGCAGTCCCTTTCTCTAATTTTTCTCAGTTAGTTTGGATTTAATTTTCTTTACTTTTGACTTCATGAATGGCCCTGCCAACCAGAGGCTAAAATGAACAGGTTTTTAATTCCATCATCTAAATCAAGGATGAAGGTACTAAAACCTAACTCTGGAGTCCATCCCTGTGGCTGATGGGTCCCTGATGGTGTGCCACCTAACGAGACTAGGTGCCATATTCTTAACTCGTTACTAAGTATGTCTCACAAGACTGATTCAAATATTTTACTGAGCTCCCGATATAAATAAAAGAGATTCCCATTTATCTGGAAGATATACCACATAGTTTCTTAAAAACTGTAATTCTGTGGAGGACCATTCTAATACAAACGTCTCGGGCTTTTTGAGACAGACGAACCTTTAAACATTCTCATATACCAAAAATATCAAAGGATTTTGGTACTGTTGGGGCAATGTCTAAGGATGAAGGAGCAACATAAAGCAGACATATTCACCATAACCACACTTTCTATAAGAAACATGGAGATTCCTCTAAAAAACTGTCCAAATTCCTCCTCATTTAGACAAAACCTACCTCCCCTCACACATGGTTACAAGAATGGGATTAAAAACATGTGATATATCTGCCAAGGGGAATGGAGGGAATTCTCAGGTTTATTAAATCTCACACAGGCTCACAGATTTTGAAGGAATTTGACAGTTTGCATCTCATACCAAAGCCAGCTTTCTTAGGCATGCTGTACTAATCAACAAATAAAACATCTATAGAGCTGCTTTGTGAAGTCCTGGTCTAGGAAAGGGCTAGGAGTGTGCTGAAGAATAAAGACTAGAGTCCATCAATATTGTGAAAGCAAAACCAGACCACGAACACTGTTTTGATACCATGACACCTCTTCACAGAAACCTCAAGGGACTCCCAATCCCTTATGATCAAAGTCAAACTACATTCTTGGCTAGGAAACTCCTCACACACCTCATTTCCCACTGTACCTATCTGAATTGTCTGACAAACCAGGCCTGATCCACACTTAATCTTGAAACCCCCCCACTCTACACCTGCTCCCACACCCTAAAGCCTCAATACTCACGACTGTTTGTGCACCTTCCAGATAGTATAAACCTCAATTGCAACTCCCTGACCACCCTTCCCACGTCCCTGAACAGATCTCCACATAGCTGTAGCTGGTGAGATATAGCTTTGGTTAATTAAGAAAATCAGGGGCTTCCCTGGTGGTGCAGTGGTTAAGAATCCGCCTGCCAATGCAGGGGACACGGGTTTGAGCCCTGGTCCGGGAAGATTCCCACATGCCGCGGAGCAACTGAGCCCGTGTGCCACCACTATTGAGCCTGCACTCTAGAGCCCGCGAGCCACAAATACTGAGCCCGTGCGCCTAGAGCCCGTGCTCCACAACAAGAGAAGCCACCACAATGAGAAGCCCGTGCACCGCAAAGAGTGGCCCCCTCTCCCCAACTTGAGAAAAGCCCACGTGCAGCAATGAAGACCCAACACAGCCAAAAGTAAAATAAATAATAAAATAAATAAATTTAAAAGAAAATCATCCACATACCTGAAGCGCCAACCATCACAGATCTGCAGTTGGTGCTATTTTCTGATAACGATGTTCCCTGATTCGATTCCCTCTTGCAAGACTCAGCATTAGTCAGAACTCTAACTTGTAGAACATCATTCCATTTGGACTGTTAGTCTTTGCAGACACATTTGGGTACTGCACTGCTGTCAGTCACTTATATTACAATGTATATTTGTACCTGCCCAGTTTTCTCTCCTAGATCACACACTCTTTAGACATGTCAAATAATTTCTACCTCTCCCCATTGCAAGTCTACTCAAACCCTGAGTAACAGACAACATAGAAATGTGTAGGTTTAGTTTAAGGTTGAAACACAAGAGTTGAAAAGGCCTAGAGGCTCTTTCTCTGAAATCACCCTGGGACACTGGGTACCTCACATTCCCAGTCTTACACACAGACCTCAAGAGAATAAACTTCACTCTAGCCCCTAGAACACAAATGGGAAGGATGGCAGGGCATTCAGAAACCTGACTGACATGGATGATTTGATTGTAGTAGGTAAAGTGAACGTTGGGTTCTAAGTCCCAAGTCTACCATTATCGTGGATAAAAAGCAATTATTTGACCTCTCCAAGCTTGTTTCCGCGTCTATAAAATGTAACATCTATCTCCCGTCTGCCTCACAGGATTGTTTTGAGGAACTGATCACTAAAAGGAATCCTGTGAGAATAGTCTATAAACCAAGAAGCAGGGTTAAATTAATTTTCCCTGACCGTGATTCCAGTTGCCACTTGCTCTTCCTCCTCTACAGATGGTTCATAAAGTGAATGGAAAGGAAGGAAGTACACATGTTAGAGCCCTCAGGGCTTCTTAGGGTCTTACCCTCCTCTTCCTCACTGCTTCCTGTAGGACCATCTGGCAATTTGGAGCGGCTAGCCAACTTGTCAGTTGTTGTGGCCATGGTGAGGAGAAAGGCATAGCCCAGAAACAAGGTCTTGTTGAGGGGCAGAGGCCCTCTCTGCTCTTCCAGGGCAGAGGGTTCACCCATGTTGTCTCCACTCTCACAGGGGCTCACAAACTCTCCTGCCCCCACTGCACCTGGGAAGGACAGAGGCACAGGGTACAGACCATTCCTGGGCACGATGGGATGTGCAGGCAGTGTCCTGATGAACTTTTTTGAGCTATAAACCAAAGACCAATCCTATGGCCAACAACCTAGGAACAAGTTTGCAGTGCACAGAAGTTCTATGTATTTAAGTTTTACAGTCATGACAATGTATACATTATTTTCATAAGTGAAAATCAACTAGTATTGTTTTTATACAGCCAAACCAAATACTTCTGAGGTCATCTGCAGAAAAGGTGATTCTAATACAAAGATAAAGTAAAAGTGAAAAATGTTTGGAAATCTTCAGCCCACTTCCTCTGCCCAGTGCCCTGATTTCCCCAGGATATGTGATATCTTGAAGCAGCCTTTGAAAAAGTGGGTTCACCAAGAAATGTCCCCAGCAGATACTCCCACCCAATCCCTGACCCTCACCAGAACAGTGCACAGAACTTTGTAATAAAGTGTTTTTACGTGTTGACGGAACAATATGAAAACAGCCTGCTTCAACTGCCCCAGTTTTCAACACCTGGGAGTAGGTAAGTGAATCAGCCAGTCCAGAACACCCATGCTCGGAGTGCCCCAATAAATCCTCGAGAAGAAAACAAATACCTGACTTGGAGAAGCTGAATCGTAGGCTCATTAGGAGGCTAAGATGACAGACAGGTCATGCCTCCCTAAAATAAAACCAGCAGCAAGAGAACAGTCTGATGTAGCATGTATAAGCCTGGGCTTCAAAATCAGACTGCCTGAGTCTGAATTCTGGATTACTGTGTCACCTTGGGAAAGTTAGCCAACTTTTCTGTGCCTCAGATTCTTCAACTATAAAGTGAATTCTAGCACCTATACCTCATAGGGATTATATGAGGTAGTATGTATGACGCACTTAATTCCATGCCTCACATACCCTGAAACACAGCAGAGGTGTTAGATAGATATGGAGATGACACAACTCAAATACACAGGAAACAAAAGCAGCTCTGGTGCCAGGACGATGTAACAACCAATGAACTTCCTCAGTTTGCGAGACTCAGAAAGCGCCCCTGGGGCAGACTCTGAGGACTTTACCTCTGTGTCTCCAGAAGCCACAGTGGCTGGGCCTGGGTCACAGCAGAGACCCAGTAAACAATAAATGGATTGAACTCCTCTATTAATATGACTTGAGGGACTAGAAAGGGGTTATTTGGGGGTAGGTAGGGAGAGGGGAGATACAAGCCAAGGTACTGGCTTTCAATAGGACATCCGGGAAAGCCAAAGGGCCCTGAGCACAAGGGAGAGGGGAGCAGAGCTTCTGGACGGAAATGGTGCCAGGAAAAGGAAGAGGTCTAAGAAAAATTTCACCTATTTTGAATCTGCTCAAATGCATTACATTTCCTCTCTCTCCTAGAACCAACACAGGGGTCAGCGGATGTTGCCAATCAAGACCCGGCTTCCTATCTACCCAACTGGACTCTGCTGGGAGATGGAGGTTTGTGCAGGACTCCAGCTTTGTAACTGGGACGGAGGAGCCATTGCATGTATCAGGCTCCGTCTCTCCAGCAGCTGACCCTGCATTTGCTGTGGTCTGAGGGAGAATGAGGCAAAAGGGAGCACTCACCAGGTTTCACAGTGGCAGATTTCCGGCCTCGCTTGGCAGGGGACCGTTCCTCCTCAGAAGTGGTAAGTTTTCTTTTGCCTGAGGGAACTCCGGTGGAGGCACGAGGGCTTTCTGTGATCTTTCGGGTAGGGGTTGTACTGCTGCTGCTGGAGGCAGTGGGGGTGGCAGGGGAGCTGATGTTACTTCGCCGCTTCCGTTTCCCTTCCACCAAATTGTCTATGGGAGGATAAGCCGCAGGTGAGTCAACTCCCATGGTCTGAGGCCCTGAACGCCAAGAAGCTGGGCACAGCCTGATTCAGAGACCGCCACACCCTTTCCCCCACCTCCCATGGGGGCAGGAAGCCTCTTTTAAGGCCACCATATTTTCTGTTTCAGTCTCTGCCATGACTAAAATGTGCTGGGTCCCTTATAGAACTGGGGAGGCCAAAAAAAATCTGAGGACTTACTATTTGGTCTTGGCGAGAAAACAGAGCTATGAAGTGGCTCCAAAAAAACTGGCTCATTACCATCTCATAAACGACCAAGGAATGATAAGATTCAGGGAAGCATTACTGATTGCTCTAAAAACCACTCCTCCTACCACAAGCAGGCCAGGGTCCAGAGGCAGTTAGCTGTTCAGGAAGCAGAGGTCTTACCTAAGCTGATATCTGCTGCCTTGGTGAGGGGCGTCACTGCCTCATATGGGCCTAGGCCGTACTGCTCTCTCAGTCTGTTTCCTTGCTCCAAGGACAAGATGACAGCCATTCGCTTATACCACTTCCTTTGGCCTTCTTTTTCAATGCTGTAGTACAGCTCTCCAGACTCCTTCCTATGCCCTTTCACCACTCCTGGGTAGGAAAAACAAAAAACCGGCTTGCTGTTTAGGCTGTTCAGCATCCACTCAGAGCAGGCCTGAGTCAGGGAATTAGAGGAGGTACAACAGAGGACTGCAGTTAGGGCTGAACAGAACCCTGGCTGTCAATCCCAGACACCACACCACTTAGGGTACATGTAGACACCACCCAGGGACTGGACCGTGAAGCTTCTCAGCAGAAGGAGCCCTTTAGTTATAAAATAAAGCTTCCTAAAGCCAGCCTTTGTGGGTTGTTAGCGGTTCAAATGGTTCTTGAAGTGAAACGGCATGTGGTTTGTTAAACAGTCCCATTACAACTTTACTAAACCTTTCCTTCTTGGTTTCTTTGGAGGCTGGGTGATAATTCTTGAGTTAAGTTGTAGATGAAAGATGACATCATTCAAAGAGAGAAAGCATGTGTCTGTGTAGCAAAATCAAAATAGAGATATAGACCAGAGAAAGGAAAAAAATAAATCCTGCCTCTCCTCCCTAATCTTCCCTCCTTATTATCTACTTTTCTGCTCTTGTTCTGATTCAGAACCTCAAGATAAGGCCTTTAGATTAGAAGGAACACGATGTGGGGTATAAAAGGAAACTGGGCTAGAATTCAGGAGACCTGAGCCTAGGCCTAATTCTGCTACCACCAAGCTGTGTGATCTTGGGCAAGACCCATTTCCAATCCTATAAAAAAGATACATATATAAATATAAACATAAATGCAACACACATATGATATAAAAACAGGGCACTAATGTGAATACTTTTTCATTCCTATGAACAGAAGGGTTCCTTTGTTCTCTCCCATTAGCCTGTGCTTAAATGAAGGGCTAAAGAAACCCAGAGCATGCACCAAGGGGGAAAAAACGATAGAGGAGAAAGCAGGCCTTGGTTCTCTCCCTCACCCATGCCACAGAATCACTCTCTTTCCCCTTTGCTTGTTCATCTCCTGGCTTAAGTCTCTAAATCAAAAAGACCCCTCAAGAGCACAAAGAAGCCCAAGGCCAACAATACACTTCACACTAATGACGAGCTACTAGAACTAGAAGCTGTCTAGTGTTAACATTAGCAGACAGCCTCAATAAATGGGACACAGAATCCCCTCCCCTGTATGCCATAATTCACTCAGGATAGAGAACTGCCTCTCTCTTAAGAGGGCCTAATGTGGACCTCCAAGAGAGGCTTTACACCAGAAAGAGGAACAAATGCATTTGATACAAACTATGTTAGGTCACAGGTCATAAAAGATCTCAATCCATGTGCTACTAACTGATGCTACATGGAGCTAAGTGTTATCCAGAACTAGAAGGTGAAGTGGCCCATATAACAATGAAATAAAGGGGCAAAGAGCAACTACTCAGGAGTCCAGATCACGAGAAAGTCTGAAGAGACTTCAATAGAGGCATTTTTGCCCATTATATACCAATCCTTGTTCCAAAAAATCCCCCAGAAAAAGGATGTTTTTAAATGACAAACTCAATGCAAACATGTATTCCCAAATTACTTCACAGAAAAGAGGCAATATATTCAAAGAATGGGCACATGAAACAGTCATAACAGACAGAAATCTGTCACCATCACCGGTACAGGGAACTGTACCGGTTTTAAAAAAAAAAAAAAAAAAGGCACCATTTTTCCAAACCAGAGAGTAAGTGGTGGGTGTGCAGACATACAAACACAGCACTAACAACCTCCTCCTAAGCAAAAATATCTCAATATATTTGCCACATTCAGCTACCTAAGGTTCCCATCAAGAAAGGCAGTAACTTTACAAGTCAGTGGTGAAAGAATAGAAAATGGAAAGGGAAAAACACTAACTTTACAATGGAGAAACTTGGCAACCACCACCACCAATGATGAAGGTTAATATCAGCAGAGATGCCCTTTGGATGTCACATACTGCCCTCCCACATACAATGTGTTGAGAAAGACACTTCACTTCTGCAGCATTCCTTTCAAAAACCCATAACGCCAATCTAGAGAAAACATGAGACAAACCCAAACTGAAGGACATTCAAAAAACACCTGACCAGTACTCCTCAAAACCGTCAAGGTCATGAAAAACAAGAAAAGATTCAGAAATTGTTACAGATCAGAGAACAAAAGACACATGAGGGGGCTCCTCTGGTGGCACAGTGGCTAAGAATCCACCTGCCAATGCAGGGTTCACGGGTTCCAGCCCTGGTCCGGGAAGATCCCACATGCTGTGGAGCAACTAAACCCATGTGCCACAACTACTGAGCCTGTGTTCTAGAGCCTGCAAGCCACAACTACTGAGCCTGCGCTCTAGGGCCCGTGAGCCACAACTACTGAGCCCACAAGCCACAACTACTGAGCCCACGTGCCACTACTACTGAAGCCCATGCACCTAGAGCCCGTGGTCCACAACAAGAGAAGCCACCGCAATGAGAAGCCCACGCACTGCAACAAAGAGTAGTCCCCGCTCATCGCAACTAGAGAAAGGCCGCGTGCAGCAACGAAGACCCAACGCAGCCAAAAATAAATAAATAAATAAATTTATTTTTAAAAAAAAGAAAATAAAAAGACACATGAAGACTAGATGCAATACAGTAATCCTGGATTGGATCCTGGGACAGAAAAACAACATGGAACAGCTGGTGAAATCCAAAAAAGTTGGGAATTTAGTTAATAGTAATGAGCCAAGGTAGTTTTCTTAGTTTTGACAAACGTACCATGCTAACGTAAAATGTTAACAACAGGGAAACGGGAAAGCTGCGTGAGGGGTTCATGGGAACTCTATATACTACTAATACTCTGTACTTTGCAACTTTTCTGCATATATAAAATTTTTCAAAAATAAGTTTATTCAAAAATAAACAAGCAATAAAGAAGAACAAAAAAGCCAGGGGTGAGAGTAACCAGTGCTAGGAATGAAATACGACTTTAGAGAACACAGAAAAGTACTCAGGCTGCAGTGAACGCTGTTGGTATTGGAGGACTGGAGAGGTGTTAAGAGAGGTCTTGCCTCTTTTATTACCTGCACTGAAATACTCATCCTCCGAAAGGGCTGTCACTTCTGTGTCCAGTGGGATGGGGTCACACAGCAGAATGTCTTTGCCCAACACATCACACTCATACCCATCATCAAAGAGCAATTTATACTTCCCAGCTCCAACATCTCGTGTGATTTTTCCAGAGTAAAAATAGCCATTGGATGACCACTTGGCTACAACACGGAGCCCTACAAAGCTGTTCCCTGGAGAGGAGGCATCTAAGCCATCAGAAGGGCCAGCAGCAGTCTGGAAAGGAATCTCTGGAGAGTCGCTTCGACGCAAAGCACCAGCACCCATGTCTGCTCGTCTGGTGGAGTCTGGCACGCGGGGCACAATACGGGTGAAGGATTTATCATCTGGCGACATGCTGGGTGAAATGTCCTCTATGCCCAAGGGGCCAGGCACAGCTGTTTCCCTAAAGAGAGATAAGAAAAAGGAGAAGGCAGTGAGAATAAGCAGAGAGCAGTACTTATCTACCAATTTTCCCACTCCTTTGTCCATGGGTCTCCAGCCCATTCTTTGCTAACCCATCACAGGCAGAAGCCTGGTGTCTCAGCAGCCTCACTCTGAACCCTGCCCACTCCCCGGTCAGTGTGGGCCCCTCTTCTCCCTCCTGACACCCCACATACTCTCTACTCCCCTCTCTGCTCTCTACTCCCTTTTTTTCTGAACAAGTCATAGACTAAGTGCATCTCACACTACCCGGGTACCTGGTTCCAGTGGTCCGAGAAGGCGGGCGGCCCCTTCGCCCGCGCCCACGAGGCGTGACGGGAGCCTTCCCTCCCTGTCTGATGCCAAGGCCCGCATCACCATCCTCCTCACACACTGGCGTCCCTGTCTGACTGACCCCTTTTCTAGGACTAGAGAATGAAGACAGGTTAGTCTGATAGCACCTGCTACTGGATCCTTTCTTCACAGTCTCCCCTTGGTCCTCAGACTACATGCCAGGCCAACACGTGCCGAGCCTCGAGGGCAGCAGGAAGCTGGTCCACACACCCACCACCCAATCAGCTGGGAGCAGGAGTACAGGGTAACAAGTAAAGGACATCCTTCTATGCAAGTCTACTCCCTCCTGACAAAGCTTCCTACTGCTGCCCTCAAAAACAGCACATCCATCTCTGCCCTGCCTTCTCTTGTACTTCAGGCTCTGGATACCTGTAGAGGAAAACAAAAAGCTAGGGAATGTGTCAAGTTGGGGCCGCTACCCCAAACTTTCTGTACTCCCAACCAAAACACTCATAGGCTGCAGAAAATGGGGGCTGGGGGACAGGAATATGTGCCAGCTTTCCCAAAGTCCCCTCACCTGTTTTCTACAGTTTCTCAGGAAGTCTGCCTCCCAGAGGGCTCCACCCTACCTCCCATGCAAACCCAAAATAGAAGAGGAACGAAAGGGGAGGAAGAGGAGTTGATTTATCCTAGGAGGAGGATGCGGGGACTTCCCATTACTCCCCTTTTCCCGTGATATTAAAACGTCAGCAACCCTGCCCCTGCTGTGGCTCTCTCTCTGGAGACCCTGTCTGCACCTCAGTTTTCCTGGGCCTCCTCGGGAGCTGGGCAAGGCAAAATCTGCGGGTTCTGTCCCACTGGTTTTCCCTTTGAGTGGTCCGGCTCCTCTCCCTGAGCTGCCACTGCTGTGCATGGCTGAGAGACTTGTCCCACTTGACGTGCGGTGTAAGCTGGATGCCTTGGAGGAGAAGGAGCTGATATCCCCCAGGTCACCTGAAGAGCCCCCAGTCTGTGAAGGGGAAACTTCAGTTTCACACTCCTGACACTCTACAACTGGCTCTTCAGTCTCCTGCAGGGAAGAAATGGATACAAGAGCTTAAAAAAGCCACAATAACATAATGCTCATGTGATGGTTGGAAAATCCTAAATGGCAAGAAATTTCAATTCTGAAAGGTGGGAATTAGGAGGGAACTAATTCTATATCTTGCTTTGAGTAGTGGTCACATATAACTGTCAAAGTCACTGAACTGAACATTTAAGACCTGTGCATTCTACAGGGAATACATATCTCCGTAAAAAATAAAATAAAGGTGGTACTAGATCAGAAGAAAGAGACCTCTATCCTGAGCTAAGTTAAATTATCTTTTTACTGGACAAGTTCACAACCTTTGGCTGCTGAGAACCCAGCAAGGATTCCAACCCAGAGGACACAGGAAATTCCCTGTTTAACAGAAGAAAGGTAAGGAAGTAGGTAGGTTAGAGGAAGAAGTGGTTAGGAGCCCTTCTGGGTACATGATTATAGCAGTGGGTAGCCTTACATGTTTTTTGAAATTAGATATTTTCTATTACCTTTCAATATGTGATCAAGGAAATTAAAAATTATAGGCAAAAATAGCTATATAATGGTATCACTGTTTACCAAAATGAAAACCAAAAAGGCAATAATCAAAATATATGAATTTCCGGTATCTACAGAGGACAGGAATATCAAACTGACTTTATCTCACTCGCATGCCTACTTTGATGGATTGGTAGTGGTTGCCTGGAGCTCAGTTTTAAGCAGCCACTAAGGCTAATTCCCAGGTTTAGTGAGGAAAGGTTCTAGGACCAATCAGCAATGTCCTCTATGGGCACAGGATTGAGAAATTGCAGCACAGGTGCTGCACATTTGCTTTCCTACTCTAGCCTGTTCATGCCTTATTGTGCTAATTATCAGAGAAAATATGGAGAAGTTTAAGACAGACTCTTCCCTCAAAGAGTTTACAATCTCTCTGGGAGACAGTATGCAATGCACACATGTTTTAAATAATGCTATAAGATGATTAAATGATTATTTTTGACCACTCCCTTCTTGAAAATCTCTTCTCCTCTAAAATCTATAAAGTCACTTTTTCTTCCTTTCATTCTACCTCTTTAGCTACTTCTATTTGCACTTGTTTTCCGGTTCCTCTTTCTCTGCCTATTCCTTTTAAATTAGTATTTCCCAGGACTCTGTTCTCATTCCTTTCCTCACTCTCCCATGCTTTCTCTGGCCAGTCTTACCTGACTTATTCCGGCCTGTTTACCAACAATACAATGATGACTCAGCTCCAAATTCACGGATGCGAATGCCTACTAAACTCTTCCCCTTGTATGTACTAGGGACACCTGCAGTTTAACCGATCCAAAACTCTATCTGTCATCTTCTCTTCATTTCCTTGCCTTCAATGAATGAATCCTGGACCTCCCCAGTGTAACTCATATCCCCTGCAGCTCTCTGTAGCACGGGCTGGTTTTTCTCAACCAAACCTCAATTCAAGAGTTTGGAGATGAGAGGCCTCCTTGCTCCCCACTGCCATTAACAGATCATTTCTAACTCCCCACTTCTTGCTCCTACCAAATCATTATTTGCCATTCTGTTAAACTCTCTCCTTCCCTCATTGTTACTCACCAATATTCTATCAATTACTGACTCTTCATGCATGAACACCTTACACTCCTGGTTCACAGCCTCCCTTCCACTGTCATTTTCCGAGGCTAACATCCATCAGATGACCCATCCAGCAACAATCTTTCCTGATCTAATTACCACCATTAACCTTTTCCTCTACTCTACCTCAGCCATCTGCTACTACCAGGGTCATTACCAGAAGCTGCACCACCTCCAGAAATCTCACCATTCTCCAGTCACCATCTCCTATCATCCAACTTGCCTTCTTTAGCTGGATGTGAGTCAGCATAATCTGCCAAGGCCACTTGACTAAAGCAGGTGCTGAGAGCTCAGAACTTAAGTCAACTCCTTCTCTTGGACACGGCAAATGAGCAGGGGCAAGACCAGCCTAGAGGGCTGGGACTCCAGGCTGTGTCTCAGTTGGAGAGTAGGCCCAAAGAACAGTAGCTAACTATACCTGCCTTTGCAACTGTTCAAAAGTTGAGCCCTTGCTCTTATAATGACTTGGGCCCAGGCTCCAAGGTGGCCTCATGATCTTTTTAATGTATTTGCTTATTTTTTTCCTGTGCGTCCTTCCTACTAGACTACAGAGGCCACATTAAGACAGAGTAGTGACCACCTTCTTTCCTGGATTTATCCTCAAAATAGCACAGTGCCTGCCACAAAAGAGGTCCTCAGTAAATACTTACTGCATGAAGGATCTCCTCTCTCAAACCAGTGTCCTATTTATATTCTCTCAGTAAATGGTACCACCATCTATCTGCCCAGGCAAAAAGCCCAGGCATCATATATGATTCCTCCCTCTCCCACAATCCCCACATGTAGGAATTCACCAAAGTCTATCAATTTCACCTTCTATATATGTATTTTTTTAACATCTATTTCCCTCCTCTCAATCCCCACTACCACTGTCCTAATTTGACACTCATTGCCTCTTGTCTGAACTATGCCTCTAACCTCTCCCATTCCAATCAATTGTTACACTGCTGCCAATCGGACCTTTCCAACATGCAAATCTGAGCATGTCATCCCTTTCCCCCAAATTCTTTAAAGGCTTTCCATCACACAAAAGATAAAAATCTCAACTCTCTTCTATGATATACAAAGCCTTATGCTCTGGGCCCCTACCATCCTCAAGAGCACCCTCTCTCACAATTCCCTACCCTACTGTCCTTGTCACATTCTAAATATTCATTAAGCATGCCATGCTGTCTACGTATTTACAAACCTTTTCATTCTGCCTGCAGCGTCCTTCTCCCCTGCCCTTCGATCTCATCTGCCGCACTTTGAGCACTACATCTTCTGTGAGGCCTTTTAGTCACCTTCAGGTAAGTTAGCAGGCTCTGGCCCCTCTTTCTAACACATCTTTCCATACCTCTACTACAGCAACCACAAGTTCTGGATTTGTTGCATGTCAAGTGTAAATAAGCTCCTAAGAGAATAGAGACCCTGTCTTTTTATCTTCTTAGTCTCAGTGCCCACCATAGTGCTAGGAACACAGCAAAAAAGAAGCTGCTGGTAAATAAATGAATAAAATTTTTAAAATATGATAAACAAAGGCTACAAGAGATGAGGGAAGGAAAGTTCCCAGAATCCTCTGACGTCAACCTGTCCACCTTCACACCTCTACACATCTTTGGGCTGCCCACCAAGTGTACTGTTCCCACATCTGTGCTCTTAACTTTCTGCCTCTGTGCCTTTGCTCACCAAGCCTTCTTTCTATATAGAACACCCTTTCCCTGTATCTCCCAATATCTAAAAGCGTCAGTGTCCAACTCAAGTACTTTCTGGCCCTCACCCAGAAAGGCTTTATCAAAATTCTCTTCAGACACGTTTCCTCCTCTTTTGAACTACTACACACACCTTCCGTTTGACACACATCCCTTTCACTCTCAAGAGACAGCACAATGTAGTAGTTAGGAATGCAGGCTGTGGAATTAGACTGCCTGGGATGAATTCTAGTTCCTCTGTTTATTAGCTTTGTAGCATTAAGCAAGTGATTTTAACTTGCTATGTCAGTTTCTTGAGTGCAAAATGGGAATAACAATATCCACCTCACAGCTTAGTTGTGAGAATTAAATGAGTTAAATCACATAAAAGTCCTTAGAATAGTGCCTGGCAGAAATAGAGACACAGATGTAAAGAACAAACGTACGGACACCAAGGGAGGAAGGTGGTGGGGTGGTGGGGTGTGATGAATTGGGAGATTGGGATTGACATGTATACACTAATATGTATAAAAATAGATAACTAATAAGAAACTGCTGTGTAAAAAATAAATAAAATTTAAAAATTAAAAAAAAAGAGTGCTTGGCATATAGCTAGTGCTCAATAAATGTTATTTGCTATTACTATTTTAATTATGGCAAGTGTTTCCCAAACTATGTAACATAGGTGTATAATACACATTACTTTAAAAAATGCTGGGCTTCCCTGGTGGCGCAGTGGTTGAGAGTCCGCCTGCCGATGCAGGGGACACGTGTTCGTGCCCCGGTCCGGGAAGATCCCACATGCTGCGGAGCAGCTGGGCCCATAAGCCATGGCCACTGAGCCTGCGCGTCTGGAGCCTGTGCTCCGCAAAGGGTGAGGCCACAACAGTGAAAGGCCCACGTACCGCAAAAAAAAAAAGTTCAATAGTCAAATAAATTTAGGAAATGCTGTGTTACACAATAAAATAGATTTTTAAAAATATTTATTCATTTACTTTGGCTGCGCCGGTTCTTAGTTGTGGAGTCTCTGTTGTGGTGTGCGGGATCTTTTAGTTGTAGCATGCGGGCTCATAGTTGTGGCATGCATGCAGGCTCTAGCTCCCCGACCAGGGATTGAACCTGGGCCCCTGCATTGGGAGCACAGAGTCTTACCCACTGGACCACCAGGGAAGTCCCAAAATAGATATCTTTACTGGAGGGCTTCTTAGACCCTTTAATGTAATATGCACTGTGAATCTCCATGGTGGGGGAGAGGGCAGTTACAGCACTAGGTGTTTTCTCAAACTTAGTATTTATGACCATGGAACTTTGTTTTCCCTCTCAGAGTATCTAGCAGGCCTGCTGTTTCCAAAAATATACTTTAGAAAGCACCATAAAAAATATTAAATAAAGTAATATGTTTAACACTTAAAACTAGTACCTGGCACATAGTTCAGTGTAGACTACAACAGTTACAAAAACTTTTCATGAAAGCAAATTTTTTCTATAAAGCTGCTAAGCTCACAATTTTTCCAAAATAGTAATAACACTGAAAAAAATTTTGTAAACATAAAATTGAAGGTAAATCAACGTTTTAAAAGAATTATTTCTGGAACTTAGTGTATAATAAATAAAGAATTGGGAACTCCCTGGCGGTCCAGTTGTTAGGACTCCATGCTTTCACTGCTGAGGGCCCAAGTTCAATTCCTAGTCGGAGAACTAAGATCCTGCAAGCTGCACAGCATGGCCAAAAAAAAAAAACAAAGACAATTTCTCAAACTAATATAAAATCCTTTCTGACATGAGGGCCACAATGGCCCAATAATGAACAATAGCAATAATATGTTCCACTTAAAACTATATACCAGTTTTGGACTTCCCAGGTGGCACAGTGGTTTAGAATCCACCTGCCAATGCAGTGGACACGGGTTCGAGCCCTGGTCCGGGAAGATCCCACATGCTGCAGGGCAACTAAGCCCGTGCGCCACAACTACTGAGCCTATACTCTAGAGCCCGCATGCCACAACGAGAGAAGCCACTGCAATGAGAAGTCCGCGCACCGCAATGAAGAGGAGCCCCGCTCACCGCAACTAGAGAAAGCCTGCTCACCGCAACTAGAGAAAAGCCCGCACGTAACAACAAAGACCCAACACAGCCAAATAAATAAATTTATTTTAAAAATTTCAAAAAAAATAAATAAAACTATACACCAGTTTAATTCTCCCTGAGCACAACCTCCTATATGGCTAGCTGGCAGAATTAAAGAAAAGTGCTTGACTAAGGAATAGAATAGCTATGCCTCTTATCAATTACTAAAATGGTTCCCAGATATTAACATATATACCAAGAAAAAAGTGCCAGATCTTTAATTCTAGAAAATCTCTCTAACCTCAGCAAGTATTAGATCTAAACAAAGTCAGCATACAACGTTGTACACTATAACAGTCAATAAACACCAATATTAATGCTGACACTGGGAATGAGTCCATAATGAATCCTACTAAGAAATAAAGGTTCATCTCCAGGACTTCCCTGGTGGCGCAGTGGTTAAGAATCTGCCTGCCAATTCAGGGCACATGGGTTCGAGCCCTGGTCTGGGAAGACCCCACATATCGTGGAGCAACTAAGCCTGTGCGTCACAACTACTGAAGCCCACGAACTCTAGAGCCCACGCACCACAACTACTGAGCCCGAGTGCTACAACTACTGAAGCCCGTGCACCTAGAGCCTGTGCTCCATCGCAAGAGAAGCCACCGCAATGAGAAGCCCACGCGCCACACTGAAGAGTAGCCCCCGCAGCAACAAAGACCCAACGCAGCCAAAAAAATAAATTAAATAATTTTTAAAAAAAAAGGTACATCTCCTACTAACGGGTTCATAACCACACACGAATGGAAACTAAGACCAATGAGTAAAAAATGGTAACACGTGAGAAAACAGTGAGAAACGATGAGAAAATACATGCAGCTAAGCAGGGAGTTCTACACTTCATTAGTTTCCACGGATTAAAAATAACACGTAACAGGGAACTATATTCAACATCCTGGGATAAACCATAATGGAAAAGAATATAAAAAAGAAAGCATGTCTCTATGTGTATAACTGAGTAACTTTGCTGTACAGCAGAGATGGACACAACAGTGTAAATCAACTACAATTAAAAATTTTTTTTTTAAACACATAAAATCTTTACACATGAGAGAGATTTATCAATCTGTTCTTTATAGATACAGAGTGCATGATGGGATTGGTTAAATAAGTGACCAGAGGTCAAACAGCAAACCCATAGTTGGGAAAGACAGAACTCAGAACTCTAGCCCAGTTGTTATACTTTCTCATAAAAGGATTAAAGAATACAGTGTTAGTAGCTAGTTGTATAGGGAAGAGGGGAGCAGGTAGAGAGCCAGGGTAATTCTTCTATTGAAAAAAATTTGCCACATAGACCCACAGTGTACATTACCTCAGTTACTTTTCTTTCTACCTCTGTTCCGTCCACATAATACACATCTGTGATGACACGAGTGACAAGTGTGCGAACCTCACGAATTGTTCTCATGTGGCGATGCAAGACATGGCCATGAGGGGGCTGAGGCATATCAAACTCTTCCTCTCCCTATGATAAAAAATAGAGAGTCTCACCGCAAACTGTCAGAATCACAAGTCAACTGCTTCATGATGAGCACTGTTCAGAGGTTCCATGAATCTAATGTGATGGAATTTTCCCGTTGCTTTGTTTCTATTCACCTATAGGTAACACTAGGGATGGACCAGCTGTCTAGCCAGAGGCTAGGAAAAGTCTGTATCAGTTTCACCTAAAACAACCTATTCCTGCCTAAATTAAAAGCATAACATCTAGCACTTATATCTAGGATATTTAAGTGAAACTTTGACCCCCTAAAAGCACATTGAGATTGTAATCCTTCTGATTTTGTTGCCGACTTGTCAATCAGCATTCAAGTTTACACTTAAAACAGGCTCTTCAGATGGAAGGCATTCTTTAGAACTTTATATAAAGCAATAACATCTGTTAGTCTCAGTGCAGTCTGTTTTTTCTGCATTAGTAAGTGAAAACTACGGTATATTTATACCTGGAACAAGACACACTGATTTCTCCTAGAATTAAATATGAAATATTTGATCTATTCCAAGTAAGAGATTGTAACTAAAGAGTTGAGCTAGTGTCCAGAAACAGAGAACATTAGCAAATTAGGATTTCATATCTAGTTTCACCATAATCAGTTATATATTTTAAATAAGACCCTACATTTTTATGACAACTGTTACCTACATGTTTTCTCATAACACCTAGATCACATTTATCCATATCCAAGCCCCCCACCCCCCTTCTACCCCATGGCTCTGCAATTGTGAAAGAAAATGCACACTTTTTTCTCCCACCTTATTTCCCCTATAGTAGACTGATTTTACTTTCTGCAGTCAGGGTCAAGGTATCTAAGTCTTTCAAAAGAGTTATATTTACCACTGCAATAATGAGTCTGGTTTTTTCCCGATAGTGTGGTAGTAATTTACCTAAAGTAATTTCTCTGAATAATTTGCACTCCAACTTCATGTTAGGGGTGAAATATCTACTAAAATTATGTGAATAAATATAAATAAAATAAAATGCGTGGAAACTTATTCAACCAATTCCTTAAAATACTTCTGTATATACAACTCTGGTTAATGAATGGTCAGGGCATACGTCAGTCATCAGGGTGTATCAGAGCCATGGCAGCCTGGACTTCCTGCCTGCACACACAGGGGTCTAAAAGGTTTCAGTGCGCTTTATATGTCCCTGAAATGCGGCCAAAACGCCTCCCTGTATTCTTCCATTACAACAGCCAGACAAATGATCACTTCAAGAGACATACCTAAATAAACATGTCTGATAGAATAAGAAAGGAGAGAAGGGAAAAAGGGCAGATAAAAAGAAAGTTATGCTTACTCTCTTCAAATAGTCTTCTGAAAAGAGGTTTCTGTAAAGATAAATAGCTCGAGGATCTTGTTATAATTAAGGGAAGATAAAATAAAAATAAAACCGCACTTTTACTTCATAGAAAACCTGGCTCTAGGCCCACTTGACACATAAATGGAAATTTAAGGAATGTCAAATGTAGGCTGCCTATGTTTTTCTCTGAGTACTGAACTGAGTCCTACCCAGACTGCAAGCGATAAAAAAGCACTGATGTTTGGAAAACCTCCATAGAGCGTTCCTCATTTTCCAACCATTCTTCAAAAGATGGCACATCAACCCCAATTTCTGTTACTGTACCCACCATTTATATTTTTTAATTGCGGTAAAATATACTTAACATAAAATTTACCATTTTAACCATTTTTAAATAAACAGTTTGTAGCATTATGTACATTCACATTATTGTAAAAACATCACCATATCCACCTCCAGAACTTTTTTATCTTTCTCAACAGAAACTCTGTACCCAATCTGCATCTGTATTTCTTTAGCACTTTTCTTTCCTTAGCAGGAGCAACTAGCTCTTAAATATGTCATTTCACTCTGTATGACATAGTAGTAGTACAGCATAAGTGGTGGTTGTGCTGTTAACAGCTGCAGTAGTAGTAGTTAAAACAATAATAATCAATAGGTTGTAGCAGTAGCCAACACATATTGAGCATTTACTGTGTGTCAGACCCAGTGCTAAGAGCTTTGCAAACTTTATCTCAACTTTCACAACATCCAGATGCTGTCTGACTCCAAAGCCTGAGCTCTGGCTCACTGGCTCCTATCATCATGTTGAGACAGGAACAGAAATTATTTCCCTATTTGACAGAGGGAGAATATGAAGAAGTAAAAGAAAATACAATCTAGTGGCACCCACATGATTGCTGTCTTTAAGGTAAACTCTTTTTATAAAGGCAGAGAAACCTAATTACTATGTGGCAGAATCAAACACTTTAAATTAAGGGCGAAAATAAACAGCTGCAAAATAGGGTCTGATGTGCTACAGCCCCTATATCCAAAAGGCTATGCTATTTTGAATCTTCCTGAATTGATAAGGTCTTAGGTCTCAGAGGCTGTGTTACTATAAAAGGCTAATATAAACAGAATTTTTGGAGAGGCATGGATAAACAGAACAAGACTACACAAGCTGTGATTTAAAAACAGAAAAGCAACATAGCATAATGAAAAGAATACCGATTCTGAAGTCAGATATGCTGAGTTCAAATTCCAGTTCTGCCACCTACTGATGGCAAAATCTTGGGCAAGTTACTTAACCTCTCTTCAGCTTGGTTTCTTTACCTGTGAAATGGGAATAATAATACCAACCTCATGGGTTGTCTTGAGCACAATGCTGATATACTGTAGGTGTTCAATAAATAGGAATTATTTTATTTTTATAAAACAAACAACTTGGACCATTCGAATGTGAGGCACATCACTAGTGAAGCTTTCCTAGGCAGATCCCAAGTGAAGATGATCTACCAGAGCAACTGAAAAGGCAATTTAACCACTATTACTAATGGAATTTTATGAACTTCCTCTTGTTAGCATGTACATTACTACCACCACTTCTTACCCACTCAATTTTCACTAGTACCTACACTTCCCTACTCTATTCCCAAGGAGCTGTTCTTCTTCCAGTCTCACGTTCATCAGCCCCAAACCTTTTCTTCCCAGTATGTCTATTCCCAGCCTCTTTCTGCAGTCCCTGGTCACCTGGGGACTTTCCCTGTTAGTGTTCTTTGTTTACAATACTGTGATAAACTATCCTTCATGCTTCTTCTACTCCTTCCTCCTTTACTTTCTACTCTCTCAGTTCCTGGGAACATTGGTTAAATAGACTTGGGGGACAAGCAATTAGCTCTTATGGTTATAAAGGAGGATGAGAAATGATGGCAGAAGGAAAGATTGAATGTAGAAAAGTATTACAGGACCCAGACTATATTCCTGGCTTTCTCTTCCAGTAAAGACCTACTTGACAAACTCTAGTACTATTCCATTTCCCTGAAAGATTATCTTATTGGCTATAGCTACCCATAATTTTCACTACCCTATCCCAATCCTGGATGAATTGTTTTTATCCTTTAACCACTGGTCTGTATAAAACTGTTAAGAATTATCATTAAGTACAAGTACCACAACTTAAATTCTCTGGGAATCCAGAAAGTTGAAAACAGGGCCCCTGAGGTACCCTGTATGTTCTCTCACCTGGCTATGGAGTGACTCTGTATCATCCCCAGGAGCACTGACTGGTTTCTCACCACTCCCCCTCTCAGTCTGAACTGTGGCATCTTGTTTTCCAGAGTTCTGGTCCACTGTACTGGTCCCTTGTTCACACACATTCTTTACAGTCTGAGTTGCTGCTGAAACAGTTTCGGGGACCCAGAGGGAATGCTCTATGGTCTGGATTCCTACGTTATTTTGGCTGGGCCTTTCAATCAAGGCTTCACTAGATTTTTCCTGACTGGTATTCTGTCCTTCTTTCTGGCCTTCTGGCATATCTGTCTCCATTGCTTCCCCTTGAGGACTGGATGGCTCCTGTGTGGCCATCTCCAGGGAGGTAGGAGAAGCAGGGTCTTTGATAGGACTACTGGGCTTCATAGGCTGTTGACTCTGGCTGGTCCTTTGGTCACCTTCTAATTTTCCCTTCTCCTCTTCATCTTGAGTGCTTGGAAAATGCAGCAAGTTCCCCCTGAAAATCAAGCACATAAAGAAACCATGTCAAAAAAAAGAAACCATATCAAGTAAGCAAGTGTATACGTGAGTGTGAGTGTGTGTGTGTGTGTGTGTGTGTGTGTGTGTGTCAAGGGGGAACCATAATTTGACACTCTGAGATATGTGGGGAAGGGTGAAAATGAGGTGACCGAGTATATGACCTTACAAGATTTCTCATCATAATTTCACTCCTGTGAAAAAAGAACGGTGCACAGGACTATTCCACCATGATGGTAAAATAGCCATAAAATTTCTTCTCTCCATTAGCTATGAACTCTGAAAACTGACACAGGAAAATAAGGTAAACAAAGGATGCAAAACCATTATTGAAGTCATAAACACTGAAGGCAACTTAGGGATCTACTTCAAAACAGATCTATTAGGTCAAGATGTCTCATTTGGCTTTATTAATGGTTCTAATATTCCTTAAATGACTCCTAGCATTCTAGATACTGTTCATTACACCCCTTGACTAACCCAATCTGTAAAGGAAAGAGTTGTAGGTGAGATTCTATCTTTACTAGCTATATTGACATTATCTACAACTAACCATTTCAGAATGACTTGGTTCCTCACAGTTCAGGGTATTTCTTTTCATTAGTCTTCCCATTTGGCTATCAGTGATTTATTCACATATCCCACAAGCATTTGATGCATGTCTCCTACAAACCAGATACCATGAAGCCCTGAGGTGCCTAGGAGCTTTCTTAAATGCTCTCAACAATACACCAGAATAAATAGGCCCAGATTAACTCCAAGTGAGCAGGTTACACAGAAACTTGACATTCACATCTTATTCATCTCCACACTTAAAACACTTAACACGGGGTTTAATATAAAGTGCTTAGGGCTTCCCTGGTGGCGCAGTGGTTGAGAGTCCGCCTGTCATCTCCACACTTAAAACACTTAACACAGGGTTTAATATAAAGTGCTTAGGGCTTCCCTGGTGGCGCAGTGGTTAAGAGTCCGCCTGCCGATGCATGGGACACGGGTTCGTGCCCCGGTATGGGAAGATCCCACATGCCGTGGAGCGGCTGGGCCCGTGAGCCATGGCCGCTGCGCCTGCGCGTCCGGAGCCTGTGCTCCGCAACTGGAGAGGCCACAACAGTGAGAGGCCCGCGTACAGCCAAAAAATAAAAATAAATTAAAAAAAATAATAAAGTGCTTAATAAATTTACTTTCAACAAAAGAATGTTCTCTCAATCAATTAACTGCAAAAATCTACTTTCAGATTAACTAATTGTATAACTGTGTTCATCATATAGAAAATGCCCGTAACTTCTAACTTTTTAGTAAACCATAAGTTGAATGCATCACTGTACTATAAAAAACAACATACTAATGCATTTTTAGGTTGTGTTAAATATATAATAACCAAAATAAGATAAAAAGAACCCATTCTGAACTGACCATGGAAAAACATCTGGAATGTTTCAGGTCATCATATTTTACAAAGCATAAACTGAGATATACCCAGAAGATAACATCCAGGATGATAAAGGGTCTAGAAACTATGTCACATGCTGTTGTGTTTGGCCAGAGAAACATGGAGCCATCTAGACAGAAAAAGCTGTCTCCAACTTAGGAGGAGCTCTCACCCTTAGAAGCTGAACTGACCTGGGTAGACAGAAAAAAGAAGCATGAAGAACTCTTTGGGGCTTGCTCTGCTCTGGATCTTGGAGAAGAAAGAGAAAAGGAGAAGTCTCTGAGGTTTCTATCTTGTGCAGCTCAGTTTACCAAAACAGGAGATCAAAGTGGGATTTAGAAAAGAGTTCTAGCCAAAGAGAGCCTGGTATGCATTTGGTTGTTAGAGCCTGTGTCTTCTCTGTCAGGAACCTCAACTGAATGGGGATATATGGTCCAGTGAAGAATAGGTAAGAATAAGATCACCAGAAGACAGACGAATAACACCTACCTGGTTTATAAGTGATCATACATATAAATTACTTAGCACAGTGCTAGATACACAGCAGATGTTCATTGATATTAGTTGCATAAGACAAAGTATGAACTGAATACCCATGTTTGAATCTTTAAGACATCTAAAGTATCAACAGCTGAGCAATAATGAAAGTGAGCCAAAAGCTAGAAGGGACAAGACTTGATTAACCATTTCAAGAATTCAATTACCATTGTTCCCCGCACTTTAAACAAGCCTAGACATTTTACCTCAGAAGCTATTTATTTAGTGTAGAACTTCCGAATAGAGTTTTACTTCTAAAACAAAGCTTTATTTTTTTTCTTTGTTTTATTTTTGACTTTTTAATTCTTAATTGACAAATATTAGGCTGCTTTTTTCTCCCAAACTGTTAATTGGAACTCCTCTCTCTCTAAAGACTAAAGGTATCTCATTGCAACATCAGCAATATTCAGCAGATTCCTGTCAAATACCAGAATTTTGGTATCTATCTTTCTTGGGTTAGCATCAGTCAAATAAATAAATGATGTTCAAATCACAATCACTTCCCTCCAAGAAACATCTGTCATAAAGATGTGGTATATTAATCTCCCAAGAAACAATAAAGAAGGAAACTTCAGTACCAGAAAAGAGACAGAAGAAATTCAATAATTGTAAGAAGGACCACACTTCTCTTTCTTCATTAGTTCCAGCTACACAATTCTACTCTGGTCACTATATGTCAGATTTAAAAACTGATACAAAGAAAGCAAATTTTAGCAGGGAAAGCCTGGGTAAAATTAATCCAAAGTGAAACATGGAAGAAAAAACCTCCATATTTAATAAATTTCTAACCATTCTGTTTTGAATGTAGGTCTGTCTGCGGAGGAACTGGAATCAAAACCAGCTGGAGTGCTTCCCTGGTGGCACAGTGGTTAAAAATCTGCCTACCAATGCAGGGGACACGGGTTCAATCCCTGATCCAGGAAGATCCCACATGCTGCGGAGCAACTAGGCCCGTGCGCCACAACTACTGAGCCAGTGTTCTAGAGCCCGCGAGCCACAAATACTGAAGCCCATGCGCCTAGAGCCCGTGCTCTGCAACTAGAGAAGCCACTGCAATGAGAAGCCCGTGCACCCCAACGAAGACCCAATGCAACCAAAAATAAAAAATAAATAAATTTTAAAAAAACCAACAACAACAAAAAACAGCTGGATTCTCAGGCCCTTGTTCTACCAAGGTTGAACAAAAATCACCAGCATCCTAGTCTCTCTATTTTAAAACAGTCTCTAGTGGGAAGCAGCTGCATAGCACAGGGAGATCACCTCGGTGCTTTGTGACCACCTAGAGGGGTGGGATAGGGAGGGTGGGACGGAGGGAGATGCAAGAGGGAAGAGATATGGGGACATATGTATAACTGATTCACTTTGTTATAAAGCAGAAACTAACACACCATTGTAAAGCAATTATACTCCAATAAATATGTTTAAAAAAAAGTCTCTATTTTAAAATAGGAAGGCAATACGATGCGATCAATTAATTTCCTAATTGCTGGGTCAACACCATACCATTTTTGGAATAAAACAAGGTGGCATTTCGCCTAACAAGCCTCCTGATACAACAGAGGATATCATCTGGGCTATCTGATTCCCAAAAATACCAACAAGTTCACATTTAATCATCAGAATGTCCAATAAAAGCACTGACATGTTTCTCTTAAATATTTCTATCAGTAAGGAACACAGAAATTATGCTGCAGGGAATTCCCTGGCAGTCCCGTAGTTAGGACTCTGCACTCTCATTACCGAGGGCGTGGGTTCAATCCCTAGTTGGGGAACTAAGACCCTGCAAGCCACGGTGCAGCCAACAAAAAAAGAAAAAAATAAATTATGTTGCAAATAACACTATTAGGAATATACCTGTTGACAAAACATTATTATATTCCCTAATTACAAAATCATTGATTTCTAGAGATAAAAGATTCCACTTCATAATGATAATACAAACTTATTCCATTGCCATTACTTATTTCCCTATACTAAATATAAGAACCACATATTCCAAACAAGATACTTTTCTAATAGAGAAGAAATACTTTGTAATTCAAAAAATTTTTTCCCACTTCAGAGCTGTTCTAAGAGATGAAGGAGTAAAGAAATTATGGGAATTTTTTAATTCCATCGAGTCTGACAAACTTTAAATTTGAGATGTTGAACATCTATCTCAGTTTTGCCATATGGGAAATTAAAGAGAAATAAAAAGTCTGTTAAAAGTAAATGTTTTCGGCACTTCCCTGGTGGCGCAGTGGTTAAGAATCTGCCTGCCAATGCAGGGGACACAGGTTCGAGCCCTGGTCTGGGAAGATCCTACATGCCACAGAGCAACTAAGCCTGTGCACCACAGCTACTGAGCCTGTGCTCTACAGTCCACGAGCCACAACTACTGAAGCCCACGCGCGTAGAGCCCAGTGCTCCGCAACAAGAGAAGCTACCGCAGTGAGAAGTGTGTGCACAGCAATGAAGAGCAGCCCCCGCTCACCGCAACTAGAGAAAGCCCGCACACAGCAACGAAGAAGACCTGACGCAGCCATAAATAAATAAATAAAGTTAATTAAAAAAGTAAACATTTTCAAACTAAGTAAAAGGAAATAATCTTAGAAATACAGAATGATATATTTTCATAAGTTTATGAAGACTGAATCATTTTAAATTGATAGAACTGGCAGATAAAGACAAAAATCTGTATCTATAAAATATTTAATAAAATTTCTGACCTCTTATTTATAAATCCACCTAGAATATGTCACAGTCCCTCAGATAAAAGAGTAAGCTCAAGTTCACAAAACAGTAGCAGTATATTCCAGATTTTGCTACCAACCATTTTGTGAATCAATGTAGCCCAAAAGATGCTATGAAAATAATGCTTGCCTGATGGGTACAGAGGGGGAATCCTGACTTCGAGCCTCATCCTCTTGCGGGGCTTCACAGACACAGCTAAACGCAGACATGGTCTTCTGGGGACTAAGAAACAAATTAAAGCAATATACTGTGTTAGTTCTGAAAGGAAAAGTACCTCTGGAAATTATCCTTTTAGGCACAGAGAGAATAAAATCCTTTCTCTGAATCTGAAAAATCTGAATACGAAATATTTGATGACATTAAGGAATCAATGTCAGTTTTAAAAGCATGATAGTAGTACTGTGGTTAAGTTCAAAGTAAAGAATTCTTATCTTTTAGAGACAGCATTGAAATATTTACAGATAAAATGATATAATGCTAGAATTAGCTTAAAAATAATCCAGTGGAGAGGAGAGTGCTGGAAGTATTTATAAATGAATCAAGACTAGTCATAAGTTGGTAATTTTTGACACTGGGTGATGAATATATGGTAGTTCATTATACTATTCTCTTTACTTTTGTATATGCTTGAAACCTTCAATAATGAAATGTGTGAGAGAGAAATAAGATGGCAGCAAGTAATCTGAACAGTGCCCAGTTACAGACAACACTTAAAAACAGCGGTACTGCTTCACCTAAATGCAGAGGAAGCAGTGATCATTTAAACTGTGCTACGTGCTACAGAGCTTACTTTAAATGATTTCTTATGGTGAACCCAATGGTAAAGTAAATAGTCAAAGATTCTTAAAATCTAGATTCTCATATACAAAATTTGCTTCACAACAATACCAGTGAATCTCATTCCATGATCCACCAATCCAACCCTCTGCCTCAAGTTTTTCCCCTATTTTTCCATCCCTACATTCCATCCAAAGGATCCAGGAATCTTCAGCAGCATATTCTGTTCTCTCTTAGCAAGCACATGTACAGACTAATAACAAGTTGTGTCGGGTACACAATTCTGTTAAAACCAAAGAGATTTCTTCAACATATCATTAAAGAGTCTTCAACTGAATAAGAATTCAAAGGTACTTATCTTTCAGATTAAATATGCAAAAACTCAGAAAACAACCAATCTCTCTAGACACAGCTTGGTACAAATCAAAGGATTCAGATGGGTCAGAAACTTCCAACTAAGGATCAAACTTAGTCTACAGACAAGCAGGAAATTTTATTTTTAAAAATCCTGATTTCTCTTTACAAATTTAAAGATTTGGCAGCAGTAGGTGTGCATGGTAATGACCGGCTGGAAATGAGCAAGGGCTAACCCCCCCTTTTAAATGGGACACACGTTCAGCTGGCCATCATCGTCAACATTTCATGCTCTTGCACCTAGCCTGCGCTTTACTTACGTACAGTACCTGTCTAGCCTGATTTAAGAATCCTCACTTATATTTCAACAACCGCTGGTAGTATTTTCATACTGGATGACTCACGCCAGAAACCAATGAAACAATTCTATTCTCACGGCCACCAGATGGCAAAGCTTACCACCAGAGCCTCAGGATGGGGTCATACTCATCCTCAAAGCATTACAGCATTCATGACAAAGCAAAAATAACACTTCAAGGCTGTAGCTAATTTGGCAGGCAGAAGAGAAAATGGCCTGAGGCTATGGTGGGGGGGGCGGCGGGGTGTGGCAGCAGCGCCAGACCTTAAAAGGAAAAAGGTCTATGGCTATCTCGTTAACCCTGTTTCCTCACCAATAGCAAAAACAATCTCAATCTCACCCACAGAAAAAGAAGAAATGGCACTCCCACATGAACAAAAGGGAGAAAGGGAAACACCATTAAATATCTTATTCTAAGTATAGCAAAAGCTTTATTAAAGTATTAATAAGAAAGCCTAGGGTTACATTCAACACACTGCTAAACCCTTTATGCTGAAGTTTCATTTTAAGTTTTTTTCCTCTCTTGATAAATTATCTTCCCCTCATTACCAGTGGCTTTGTATATTAAACTACTCTAAATAGCAACCAGCTCTGGTTACCTGGTAACAGCCTCAGCAACAGCAGTAGATCCATTTTTTCTTTCACCAGTTGCTGGCTCTGAATAAAAACAAAAGCAAGTAAAGAAAGGAAAGAGAAACAGAACTCAGTATCACACCTTAAAACCTTCTCTTAAAAACCTGCTCAAACCCAATGATACTCTAAAATAATGCTTGGATTTCAGAAGCTTCTGAAGGCCTCCTTTCACTAAGACATAAAAAATTAATAATAAAAATGAAAAATAAAAACCTGCTTTACTAGTATTTGCAACAAATAATAAAAAGGAAATGGGTAAGAATAATAAGTGAACATGAAAAGACTTATCATTTTTTTTTTTGCGGTACGCGGGCCTCTCACTGCTGTGGCCTCTCCCGTTGAGGAGCACAGGCTCCGGACGCGCAGGCTCAGCGGCCATGGCTCACAGGCCCAGCCGCTCTGCGGCACGTGGGATCCTCCCGGACCGGGGCATGAACCCGTGTCCCCTGCATTGGCAGGCGGACTCTCAACCACTGCGCCACCAGGTATGTCTTTCTGACTTCTACCAATTTTCTTTCAAACTTCCTACAGAAGACTATTCAGTTTCTCCAGAAATACAATATAATGAATTACTAAGTAGTAACATTTAAAAATGAAAATGAAACTTCTGAATCTCAATCCATCTCTTCTCATACAAGTAAAAAAATTATGTAGTAAAAAAACACAAAATTAATAAACAAAAAAATTTTAATTTAAAAATTTTAAAACAAATTAAAAAACTTCTAAAAACGTTTATTAATCTGAAACTAACACAACATTGTAAATCAACTTCAATAAAAATTTTTTAAAAAGGAAAAACTTTAATAAAATCAATTATGTAGGAAAATGTCTCAGGTTCATGCACAAATTTTAAACAGTGTACAGTTTTAAAAGAACCCATACATAGAAGGTACTCAAGTTCTTCCCAAAGTGCTTTTGGGATAGATATTTGAAAAATAAAACACATTTTCAAGAAAGAATCTGTAGCAAAAATTAAAGGTCATACTGAAAAGAATCCCATAGTCTCAAAGCAATGCTACTAATGCCTAGGGATTAAAATTTGTTCATTTACAATTCATTCCAGCCTTAGAGAAAATAACAAATATTTTTAAACATTTCTAAAATAAGTCATAACCCAATATAATCTGAATAGTCCATCAAGGAGGCAGCTGAAGTTTGGTGGTTAGAGCACTGGCTCTGATACAGAAACCTGGTTCAGGCCCTGGCTCTAGCACTTAGCAGTCCAACCTGGGGGTAAACTTCATCTTCTGAATCAGTTTCCTCATCCATAAAATAGGGATAAAAAGGGACCAACACGGGAATTCCCTGGCAGTCCAGGTGGTTAAGACTCTGCACTGCACTTTCACTGCTGTGGGCCTGGGGTTCAATCCCTGGTCTGGGAACTAAGATCCCACAAGCTGCAAGACCAACCCTCATAGGTTTGTTGTGAGGATAAAATGAGGAAAACTGTGAGTATGGTGCCCGATTATCAGGAAAGGTAGGAAAATTTACTAATATGGTCATCTTTAACATTTAGCTCCATTTAAAAGGTCTTCCCAATTGTAATTTCAAATCTAAAGATTCAAAGCTACCATGTACTCTCTCTTGATAAGTCCTACTTGATTTCAGAGAAGATGACAGTAAGGATGGAAACATGAAATACTTTATTTCTACTGAGGTTCTAATTTTCAAATCAATAAGCACTGAGAAACAGAATAGCACTATAATTCAGAACCAGACTTCTGGTTCTTGGAACTACTTTGAATTCAGGCTACTTTATTTACTAGCTGTGTGACTCTAGAGAACATGCCCAACCTGTCTGTGCCTCAGTTTCCTTAGCTGTAAAATGAGAATAACAATAGGATCTACTTTACAGGTTTGTTATGAGATTTAATGAGCTGTACATGTATGGAATATATGCCTGGCATATAGTAAGAACTCAAAATATATTAGCTAAAATTTCTTTTCTTTGGTCTCAGAGAATGAGAAATCCTTATTCAAGTCCATTCACTCTATCTGTGGTCTTTGAAAGCTCCCCTTCCATCTCTCTCTCAGGGGTCTCATTTTTAACGCATCTCTCTTTTGGAGATTTCCTTTCAATCTATAAACCTGCTCAGGTATCCCTCAGTCTAAAAATGAAAAAAAAAAAAAAACTCCTTCAGTCCTGTATTTCTCTCTAACTTGCCATATTTTTTCTTCCTTTCTCACATAAACTTCTCAAAAGTAGAATACATTTGCTGCCTCTTCTCCTCCCCTTCACTCCTCAATTACCTTCAGTATAGCTCCTACCCAAACCACTATACTGTAGTAGTTCTTGCTAGAGTCACCAAACGGATCCTAATTGCCAAGTCCAGTGTACATTTTCAGATATATCTTACTAGACCCTCACTTCTGCATATAACATTGTTGTCTTCTTTTAACTCTCCTTCCCTTAGGCTTCCATGGCGTTATACTCTCCTAGTCCTCTTCTTGGAATATTCCTTTACAATCTCCTTTATAAAACTTCTTCCTCTTCTAACGCCATTAAACCACTTTTACAAACTACCTAATGGAAGAATGATGAGCTTTAGAGTCAGATGGATCTGATTCACACTCCAGCTCCACCTCTTACCAATTACTGTAACCTCAGGTTTAAAACCTCTATTACTCTCAGTTTTCTCACCAATAAAATGGAAATAAGGATATCTACTTCAGAGTGCTATCATGAAAACAAAATGTAGATATAAAGTCATTCTATATTTTTTCCTCTCTCTTGCTTCCATATTTAACTGGTCCCAAGGTCCTCTCTATTCTACATTCATCTCTCAAATTCATCCCCTCACCTCCATCCCCACTACTAATGACCCCACTTCCTGGTTAAAGACTGCATTTGCCCGCAGCAGAATAGAAAATGGGCAAGGAAAGGAATGATGAACAAAGGCACAAATTTTTCAAACATTCAGCTGATCCTTTAAAAAAAGCAAATCTGATCATATTACTCCCTTGCCTAAAATTCTTCAGCTGTTCAGCATGATGTAAAAGGCCTTTCAGAACCTAGTCCCGACTTTGCAGCCATTCCCTCATACCTTCTCTGTATTCTAGCCATACCAAACAACTTGCAATTAATGTGGGAAATAGCTAACATAAACCTACAATGTGAATCCACAATCCTAAATTTTCTACCCACTTCTGAACTCCTTCTGATTATGAAAACCAATTAGTTTATATAGACACAAGTTTAATACAGAGATACAAGCAGTACCACAGAGGTTACAAAACAGAACATCTGCAGTAACATTAACAGTGACTAGCCTAAAACAAAGAATTAAATTCATGAGAATAAGACTTTACAAATACATTTATAATTATAAAAGTATCATCATTAAAACTAGAAGAAAAATAATTAATACTTCCAGAAGATGTGGAGCTACTAGTTACCCAAGATTAATACAAAATAAAACTTACTTTCCAGACTAAACTGCAAAGACTCTTCACTCGCCTCAGTCTCAGGACTGACCAATTTCATTCTCAGACACAACTGATCACCCATTTCTGGGGCAGCCCCAGAATCTCCTTTTTCATTCCCAAGCATGGGGTCGTTGGTCTCCACCATGCTTTCAGACATGACATCACTGGTTGCTATGGTGCTTTCGGGATAGTTGCTAATACCTGAAAGAAGGGAGGCAGGGGGAAGGAAGGAAGAAAGAACACTAAAATACAAATATGAAAAATAACAATTCAAGGTCATCAATTTGCCTGTTTGGCTCCATAGCTCTGCAGGATTGAAGAGGATTCCTAGGATAGATCCTGTCACAAGTATCAACAACTACGCACTAGTATTGACACCTGGTCTTAAGAAGAGCAACAGGATTCAGTTCCACTTCTGCATCTGGACAAAGGATGCTGCATGAGCCCTCAGCCAACCCACATCTGCCAGCATCAAGCATAGGTAGCAGGAGACTCCAGACGGCATGATTGTTACCTCCCAGCACTGACTAGAGAAAACAAATAGGTTAATGTAGAAGACTACCAGCTGCTTCAGGGAAGGAGGATCTAAATTTTCTTCCCCTGTCAAGCAGCAGACTGATTAGCCAAGGTCCTGAATAAACAGTACTTCTACCCTACCTGCTACCTCTTCCTCATAAAACAGCTCTATATCATTGCTTAGCACTCAAGAGTCTATGGCCTTGCAAGTAATAGAATAAAATCTTTATAAATATTCTTTCTTCCTTCCTTCCATCCTTTCTTTCCTTCCTCTCATCACTGCTCAACATCTCCTGGGAGTAAACTCATGGAATCAGACACCACAACCTTATTCTTCCTAAGACAAAAATCAATCTTATCAGCAGGCCCAACTCCTGAGATATAAAAGAATCACTGGCATAAAGAATGATATCTCAGAAATTCTGCTTTAAACATCATTACATTTTAATCACTCACCAATAGGAGTACTGTGTCTCTTGGGCTCCAATTTTAGATGCCCAATAAGAGGTGGAGTTGCACCAGTCAATGGTGGAATAACATCACCTTCTTTAGGCAAAGTAAAATGAAATGGAGTTTCTGGAGAAAACAAAAAACAAAACAAAACAATGATAAACAAAAAGGAAACCAAAACAGAAGTATAAAAAAAGCAAAAGTGAGGAGAACTGCAAGAAATATCTCAATTATTCTTTTCCTTCGCTCCCAAATTCTGCCTCATTCCCAACCCCCCTCACCAGGCCTCTCAACCAATTTACTACTATTTTCTCTGCTCTCTGTACAACCATCAACAGGACTGACACAAAGTAGACAATCAGGGGCCAGGCAAACAGAGGAAGCCCAAAAGTTTGGAGGCCTGAGGAACATGGGGTCAAAAGGAACAGAGAAACATCTGAGCCTCAAGACAGTAAGTACATATGGGGATACTACTCAGTGATACAAAGTTGGATAGTTCCAAAACTAGACGTTTTAATTTTGTGTAATGCTAACCCAAGGAGTTAATTTATAAGCTTTAGCAATCTGTAGGATTCTCTATGTTAAAATCTGATGTTAATACTTAAAATTTACAATCTACTGAAAGAGGTGACAAAGGATTTCATGGGCTAAAGCAGGGGTCCCCAACCACTGGGCCTGCTAGGAACCGGGCCGCACAGCAGGAGGTGAGCAGCGGCAAGCGAGGCTTCATCTGCCGCTGCCCGCTCCCCATCGCCTGCGTTACCGCTTGAACTATCCACCCCCCCACCCCCGCCTTCCGCCCCACCCCCCACCCCATCTGTGGAAAAACTGTCTTCCAAAAAACCGGTCCCTAGTGCCAAAAAGGCTGGGGACCACTGGGCTAAAGGACTTCAAAATACTCATTGGTTCTAACAGAAATCATTTGGGTTTCACAGTTCAGCAGTACTGACCAGCATTTCACTCTAGGTCACAGCGGTAGTGTTCATATCTAAATCTCTGTGCAACGGTAAATCTCACATATATGAGCATCTCCATTGTACACATTTTGGTTAGTCATTATTAAATTAAACATTTGTCAAGAAACAAAACTTTACTTTTTAACTAGGTCTCAGTTCCAATTTCTAATCAGAATTAGCAAATTGCCAAAATCACATTTTCTGATTTCCTAATTATCTCTTTTAATAAAACGACTAAGTTTGGGAGAATAAAAGAATTACTCCAGATTGCTGTTCTTAAACGTGACAGATGAAAATTTGTACTTACTTTCCTGGAATGGCTCAAAATAACTATAATCTGGCATACCCAGTCACTATTCCTTGTGAAAACAGTTTGTCTAATGTGCTTCCCAACATCGTCAAGCAATTCTCCAATTCCCAGCACACACTTAGCGGGTGTCCTACGAACTTAACTCAATTCTGACACTATCTACCCAGAGGTAGCATCAGATCCCACAAGTTAAAGGCTCAGTCCCACAAGACTGCCCTCACTTAAGACATCAGTCAGAGTCCGGGCTGTTACCTGTGCTTCTAAGCAACTGGCTCTACACTGCAGGTTCCCATGACACTTTCCTCATGTTCCATTAATTAGCTAGAGCTACTTATAGTACTCAGATAAACATTTGCTTACGTTTAGCAGTTTATTATAAAGGACACAGATGAACAGCTATATGAAGAGGTACATAGGGTGAGGTCCAGAGGGTTCTGATAGCAGGAACTTCTGTCTCCCTTAGAACTGGGATTAGATACCCTCCTGGCTCATTTATCAACCAGGAAACATCAAATTTTGTTGTTCAAGAGTTTTTATAGAGCTTTAATCCCCACCCCACCCCCCATCGAGGAGGTTGGTGGGTGGGGCCGGAAGTTCCAACCCTCCAATCACTTTGTCTTTCTGGTGAACAGCCCCATCCCTGAGGCTATGTAGGGAAGATCCCACCCTAAATCACCTCAATAGCATTACTCAGGTGTGACAGAAAGGGCTTAAGCTTATTCCTATCACTTAGGAAATTACAAGGGTTTTAGGAGCTCGGTGCCAGGAACTGGATGAAGACCAAATATATTTCTTATTATACCACATTTTTCTTCTTTCATCTCTTCCCATTCCACTTCCACCCTTCATTATCTTTAATATCAAGCACACCTTGATATTTTTTCTTCAAAATCACAAAACAACAACAAAAAACATCTCTTACATCTACATGAAAGAAAATGAATTAGCAACTTGAAGGGATGAAAAGAGAAAATGAATGGACTTTAGAAATAAAGGATGAAAAGTACACATGCGCTGCTAAAGAAACTGTGAAAAGCAGAAGTGGAGAATCTCAACGTCATTATCTAAATGGCAAAGAATTCCACCATAGTTACAGCAAAAAGAAATGGGTTGATAGGTAAGCATTCATTCTCTGGCAACTCCTTAAAAAGCAAGTCCTTTAAGTTAATAAAGAACTTAAAAATATACAGAAACTAAAATTAAAAAAAAAAAAAACCACCTCACAAAGCATCATACATTCCAAAGATATATTTTATAGAATTTTCATTCCTGGAACAACCACCTATTCTGCTATCTTGACAGGAACCATCCCTCACATTATGATCGACCATTCAGACTTTTGAAAATCTGTATAAAATATCTAAGTACATCCTTCTACGTGACAAACCATAATACGCAAATGTAATATGCAAGCGTTAATTACAGAAGACTATTTATGAAAAGTTATCTTAGCACCACTGATCTAACACATCACTAAAACCTAATGGAAAATTGGCTCTTATACAGGCAGCACTGCCACTACCCTTATCTGGTCTTCAATGCCTCATTCCTGGACTATTACAACAACCTATCAATTACCTTGTCTGCCTGAAGTCTCCCCCTTTCCCCAACCCACGATTCTTTCTGTATAGCAACCAAAGCAACCTTCCTGTAAAACATGACTTAGATCGACAAAAGTATTTAGATGTAATGAAATTATAAAAATCTTCAATAATATAGAATATTAGGTCATTCAGACAGTTCTTTACCATAACTCAACAGAATCAGAGAAACTATATCATACAGTTTTATAGTAGGAAAAAGCATAGACTTGGGAATCAGGAGACCTAAGTTCTAGTTCCACTTCAATCATTAACTAGCCACATGACTTTAGGAAGAAGAGACTGAACCCAGTATCAGCTAACCTCCTTTTCAGCTCTAACATTTCTCATTCTGAAGAGGAAAAAAAATATTCATGAATATAAAGCCTAATGAACAGGGGAAATTTTGAGATTAAAAAAAGTACTACTAATAATCACTCCTAAACAAGAAGTATAAACGGGACTGTTCCAGGAACGCCGAAAGGTATGATCACCCATACTGATAGCTATGGTGTTACCTAAATACTGTTTCTCATTTCCCTATCCTTAGAAGCTTGCTTTCTTAAGTCTGTATTTTGTTTTTATTCTTTTGTTTTTGGAGTTTGCTTTGTTTACTTATCAATTGATTTATGGCTGCACTGGGTCTTTGTTGCCGTGCATGGGCTTTCTCTAGTTGTGGCAAATGAGGGCTACCCTTTATTGCAGTGTGCGGGCTTCCCATTGCCATGGCTTCTCTTGTTGCGGAGCATGGGCTCTAGGCGCACGGGCTTCAGTAGTTGTGGCTCACAGGCTCTAGAGCGCAGACTCAGTAGTTGTGGCACACGGGCTTAGTTGCTCTGCAGCATGTGGAATCTTCCTGGACCAGGGCTCGAACCCGTGTCCCCTGCATTGGCAGGTGGATTCTTAGCTACTGCACCACCAGGGAAGTCTCTGTTTTGTTTTTAAATTATACTAACTTTGGACATTCAGAAAGTTTGAATTCTTTTCAGCTAATGTCATACATGACATTCTAGAAATATTTCAGAAAGTAATCTATATTCTCATTCTTGACTTTATAAAGAACATAAGCTAACACCTTTCCCAGTTTAAGGTTTAAGATGTATATATGTTGAACCAAATTTAGAAAGTTTACTTAATGCCCATAAGGAAGAAACAATCCACAGAGTTTTGAATATGATTTAACTGCGTAAGGTAATCAAAAAAGATCCCTGTACTACAAAGCCACTCTCAAAATATAAAAATATGGAACAAGGTTGGAACCTAAGTAGAAAATACCAGATGGGTACAATTTCTAAATACTTAGAAAATTCATGTTGATTACTCCTGAGTTATAAAGCTGATAAAAACCTCAACTGATCTCTGATTCTAAAAATAATTACAGCTACAAAAGAAAAATACAACCCCAAATTTTAAATATCCCAACTATTATTGGTTGCTCATAAACATAAATCCAAGTTAATTTTCAGCCCTGATGTAATAAGCATGTGGTTCTCTCCTACCTTCCATTCCAAATTATAATTTGGTTGGAAACACAGAACAATTTGTAATCACACTTACCACTAGAGCTTTCACAGAAGCTTTGTGAGGCATGGGCAGAGGCTTTCTCCAGTGGCTGGGCCCCTACACCTGAGTCCAGCTGCTTTGTATTAGCCATTTTTGAGTCTTCTCTTAATGTGCTAACTGTTGTCTCTTTTGGTTGGGTCTGCTGCATTTCCTGGCCAGGTCCTGGAGCATCATCTGTTCTCACTAAAGTCAAGGGAGGCTGTGAAGAGTCTGCCTCTACAGGTTCTTTTTCTGCAGTCACTGATTTCAGATCTCCTTCATATTCTGCACTCTTTTCTTCTTGGGTATCCGCTCTATTCTCAACACATGGTTCTATTTCTGGAGCATCATCCTCCCACAACTGAGAATCTGAGCATTTTTCCACTACCTCTAAAGGTTCAGAAGAAACATCAACTCTGGGAGATGGTTCCTTCACATCTACAATGACAACACTCGAGTCCTCTGAAGTAGCTTCTTCCCATGCTTCCTGATCCTTATGTTCCAATTCTTGGTCAAGTACTGGAAGCTTTTGGGGGGAATCAATACTAATCACACTGGTTTCAACTTCCATAGCTTCCTGGCATTCTTGTTTGGGGACTTCCTTTGGAAGACCCAGCCCCTGAGACTGAGTTTCAGTCAGAGAAATGTGCAATGCAACACTCTCCATATTTTCTTCTTTGGGCTCCTCTCCTTGACTTTCACAAGGAGTCTCAGGGATTTCTTCCACCTCAGACCCTGAAGACCCCTCCTCTGGATGATGTTCTTTAAGTTCTATAGCTTCCTCCTGATCTAACACACTAGAGAGTGCCTCAGATCGAGTAGCTGGAGAGGGAACTGCCTGACTACCTGAATCGCAAGTGAGATCAATACAAACGTCTTCCGCCACAGTTTCTTCTCTGCCTTTGCAACCATCAGCTAAAATACTAATGTCGTCTCTGCTTTCCGTGTTAACCCTCTTTGTTTTATCATCATTCTGATTCAGTTCTACTTGGCCATCTTGTGCTGGATTAATCAGGATACTATCATTTTCAGCAAGAACAAGTTTAGAATTGAGAACTGGAGACATGGGTTCAGTATCCTCAATCTGTGTGCTTTCTCCATCTTCATCAATCCTGTGAGAACTCAAGCTTTCTATCTTTGGGGACTGACTATACTCACTTGTAGAAAGCATCAACTTACAAGAATCCCCTGTCAAAGAAAGCCCAAGATCCTCAGAGGAATTCTTTGGTTCAGTCTCTGAAGTTTTAGAATACTCAACAGTCAAAGATGAACTATGCAAACCTCTATCCTTCTTCTCATCATTTGATCGTTCTTCCAAACTTGGAGATGGAATGAAAATGTCCTAGGGAAGAACAAAAAGACACAAATAATCATTTTGTCATAATCGTATTTCTTTTATATCTAATCCTTCAATTCTAAAATTTCTAAATCAACTACACAAGAATTTTAAAACTCTAGGGCCATAATCACCAGTCTGTTCATCAACACAAGTCACTGTTTAATGATCTTCTTGTGAATCACTGATCTAGAATAAGCACAATCCAAACAAAAACCTAAAGGTATTAACTTAGGTAGGAAGACACTTAAATTTAACTGTATACCACTACTAAAATCATGTCATACACTGTATGATGGGCCCTCAATTATACAGGAATCACGTGAACATATGCCTACACAGTCCACTTCGGTTCTCACAAAGTGGGAATATATACAGGCATAACTCAGAGATACTGCAGGTTCAGTTCCAGACCACCACAATACAGCAAGTCACACAAATTTTTAGGTTTCCCAGTGTACATAGAAGTTATTTACATTATAGTCTATTAAGTGTGCAATAGCGTTATGTCTTTAAAAGATGTACATACCTTAATTAAAAAATACTTCATTGCTAAAAAAATGCTAAATGTCATCCAACAATGATGGATTGCCACAAACCTTCTATTTGTAAAAAAATAAATTATCTGCAAAGCACAATAAAGCAAAGTGCAATAAAATGAGGTATGCCTGTCCTTATTTCACATCCCACTATTTCAAAATATGCTAGCATTCATAAAGATGTAAAATTCAAAGTTAACATTAATATTAGTTAACAGATACCACTACATACCAACAAGGAAGGCTGAAGGTAGTAAGACTACATCCTGTTGGTGAGGATGTGAAACTGTCATACACTGCTGGTGGCAATGCAAAAGCTAGAGCCACTTTGGAAAACAGTTTGGTACTATCTTCTAAAGTTAAACATACATTAATATTACCATATGACTCAGAAATTGTACTTGTAGGTAATTAACCCAAGAGAAATAAAATCATATGTCCACACAAAGATGTAGTATGCAAATGTTCACAACAGTATTATTCATAATAGCCCAAAACTAGAAGCAACCCAAATGTTCATCAATTGGTGAATAAATTGCGGATATCTATATTACAGAATACTACTCAACAATAAAAAGGATTAAAATATTAAAACTTGCCAGAATATGAACGAATCTCAAAAATATGCTAGGCTAAAGAACTCAAACACAAAACACCATACACTTTTGATTCCAATCATATGAAATTTTTTTTTAAATTTTTGGTTGTGTTGGGTCTTCGTTGCTACACACAGGCTTTCTCTAGTTGCAGTGAGCGGGGGCTACTCTTCATTGTGGTGCGCGGGCTTCTCATTTCAGTGGCTTCTCTTGTTGCGGAGCACGGGCTCTAGGCACGCGGGCTTCAGTAGTTGTGGCTTGCGGGCTCTAAAGCGCAGGCTCAGTAGCTGTGGCACACGGGCTTAGTTGCTCTGCAGCATGTGGGATCTTCCTGGACCAGGGATCGAACCTGTGTCCCTGCATTGGCAGGCAGATTCTTATCCACTGTGCCACCAGGGAAAACCTATATGAAATTCTTGAAAAAATAAAACTATAGTGACAGAAGGCAGATGAATGCTTGCCTAGGGTAGAAGAGTGGATGGGGGCAAAGGATTATGAAGAAACTTTTTAGGGTGAGGAAACTCTTCTGTACTTTGATGGTGATGGTGGTTATACATTTGTATACAACTACCAAAATTGATCAAACTATACATTTAAAATGGCGTTCTTATTTTATGTAAATAATACCTTAAAAAAAAGAAAATAACCCAAAGCTAAAATATGTTTTTATGTAAGAATTTAATTTGTTATTTTGCCTAACATAAATGCTGTAACGCTCTAGACATAGCTGGTAAGGCATTCATTTCCTATTTTTAAGGGAATGAGGAATCAAAATAGGTTGCCAAACATTCTGTATATTCTATAACTTCTGGTATTTCAATGTCTGGTGTTACTGTTTACACTTTTAGATTATAAAAATAGTCTTAAATTTCAATCTGCTCATATACTCTGAGGCATGACTGAGTATAAATTGGTTCAACACTTCTAATGGCAATTTGGCAATACACGACAACAGCCTTGAAATTTTATATACCCTTTAGTCCAATAATTCCAGTTCCAGGAAATTATTTGATGAAAATACACTGGGATTTAGCTAGAGTACTTGATGTTCAGTACTATAATTATTATTTGGAAAAGGAAATAATATAAAATATCTTAAATATCCACTGATAGGAGATTCATTTAAAAATTATGATACACCTACATGATGGAATACTTTGTAGTTACACAAAATTGTAGATGAGTATTTTAAAATATAGAAAAACATGCAGGCTATGCATTAAATAGAAAAGTTTTTAGTTAAAAAAGTATATGAATATATATTTTATTGTGGTCTATACATTTTTATATAATTTTCATTTTTTTAAGTTAATAAATATATACTATTAAAAAGTTATGAAAAACAAAACAAAAAAGTTATGAGCAGTTTACTTGAGACAGGATAATTGATGATCTTATTTTCACTTATCTGTATATTATACAAGAAAAATGTATTTACTTTTCTTGTAAAAAATAAGTCATTTTACAAAGGCTTATAGTTAAGACATTGCTAATAAAATTATAAATACCTTTTTAAAAGTCAAACTCATAAAATAACCACTTTAAAGTGAATATTTACAATGTGCAACCACCACCTCTATCTACTGAAATGAAAATGAAAACATTTTCATCACTTCAAAAGGAAACCTCAGGGACTTTCCTGGTGGCACAGTGGTTAAGAATCCGCCTGCCAATGCAGGGGACACGGGTTCGAGCCCTGGTCGGGGAAGATCCCACATGCCGCAGAGCAGCTAAGTCCGTGTGCCACAACTACTGAGCCTGCACTCTAGAGCCCGTGAGCCACAACTACTGAGTCCGCGTGCCACAATTACTGAGGCCGTGTGCCTAGAGCCCATGCTCTGCAACAAGAGAAGCCACTGCAATGAGAAGCCCACACACCACAACAAAGTGTAGCCCCCGCTTGCCACAACTAGAGAAAGCCCATGCGCAGCAACGAAGACCCAATGCAGCCAAAAAAAACATAAATTAAATAAATTAAAAAAAAAAAAAGGAAAGGAAACCTCATATTCATTAAGCAGTTGTCCACATTCTGAATATGTTTTAAGTGTTATCAAAGTAAATACGTGATATCTTTTACAGAATTTTTTCAATATATGTATAATTTCAGTCAGCAAAGTAAAACTTCAGGGGCTAACCAGCCTATCAATAAGCTGTACTTCTTGATTTTTTTTTTTTTTTTGCGGTACACGTGCCTCTCACTGTTGTGGCCTCTCCGTTGCGGAGCACAGGCTCCGGATGCGCAGGCTCAGCGGCCATGGCTCACGGGCCCAGCCGCTCCGCAGCATGTGGGATCTTCCCGGACTGGGGCACGAACCCGTGTCCCCTGCATCGGCAGGCGGACTCTCAACCACTGCGCCACCAGGGAAGCCCAAGCTGTACTTCTTAAGACTGCCTGATCTAGCCTCCGAGTGTCTGGCCCCTAATAATCCACAGCGCTGAGGCTCCCTGAAGGCCTAGTCAGAATAACGAAGTTAAGTGAAAAAACCACCTCAGGGCTCTGGATAAAGACTGATGAAGAACTGTCAGGACTTCGTTCAATGAGTCAACCAGTCTAGATTCAACAGACATAAATCCATAGTATCCAACCAGTCAAAAACTGGTCTCACACACACAGAGTTTAGGAGCCACACAAACAATCATCTATACTCTGACTTGTCATCCCCAAATTAATATGTATATCAAGAATGAAAAAGTGTTAAATATCAAACTATTTTCTACTAATCCTCTCCTCAGCCCTCACATCCTGGTGAAGGGTCGAAGAGGCTATGAAGTTAACAAATATATTAGGAAAAAAAGAAAGAAATACATGGGGCTTCCCTGGTGGCACAGTGGTTAAGAATCCGCCTGCCAATGCAGAGGACACGTGTTCAAGCCCTGGTCCAGGAAAAATCTCACATGCCGCGGAGCAACTAAACCCATGTGCCACAACTACTGAGCCTGTGCTCTAGAGCCCACGAGCCACAACTACTGAGCCCACGCGCCTAGAGCCCATGCTGCGCAACAAGAGAAGCCACCACTCCCACTCGCCGCAACCAGAGAAAGGCCGCGCGCAGCAACAAAGACCCAACGTAAACAAAAGTTAATAAATAGATATTACAACATCAAAATTAGGTTCACTTGGACTTCCATAACCAATTTACAGAAGAAATAACAGATGTGCAAAGGTGAGTCATTAAGACTAACATGTGGGCTTCCCTGGTGGCGCAGTGGTTGAGAGTCCGCCTGCCGATACAGGGGACACGGGTTCGTGCCCCGGTCCAGGAAGATCCCACATGCCGCGGAGTGGCTGGGCCCGTGAGCCATGGCCACTAAGCCTGCGCGTCCAGAGCCTGTGCTCCACAACGGGAAAGGCCACAACAGTGAGAGGCCCGCATACCGCAAGAAAAAAAAAAAAAAAAAAAAGACTAACGTGTAAGGAGTTTGATACATAATGAAAAAAGTATGGAACTTCCAAATAAAAACAGTGGATTTAATACACACATTTCCTTTAACTCTCTTCCAAAATCCCACTAAGCAATGGTAAAGGGATTTTTTTTTTAAATGCATTTTCAAGAAAAAGAGAACAGGGATTTCCCTGGTGGCGCAGTGGTTAAGAATCCGCCTGCCAATGCAGGGGACATGGGTTCGTGCCCTGGTCCAGGAAGATCCCACATGCCACGCAGCAACTAAGCCCGTACACCACAACTACGGAGCCTGTGCTCTAGAGCCCGTGAGCCACAACTACTGAAGCCTGTGAGCCTAGAGCCCGTGCTCTGCAACAAGAGAAGCCACCGCAATGAGAAGCTCGCGCACCGCGAACAGTAGCCCCTGCTCACCGCAACTAGAGAAAAGCCCGCACGCAGCAACTAAGACCCAATGCAGCCATAAATAAATAAATAAATAAATTTATTTTTAAAAAAAAGAAAGAAAAAGAGAACAAAGAACAGATAACCACAATAAAATTTTGCAAGAGTGGTCATCCATCTAGCAGACTAGTGAAAACTGAATTCCTAAGACAGCAGTGGAGAAAGCTAAGAAGTAACCCAAATTATACCTCAGAACTACCATGTCCCAAAAAAGATTCAGGACTTGGCAGTAGCCCAGGTAACTCTGGAAGTGGTGATGAGGGTAGTGCTAAAAACAGGAGGAACACTGGCTGGAAATCTATTTAAGAAGCAGTTTAATCCCCAGATTCGCTCTTCCTGACCCTCCTCTGCCCTGGAGAGGGTAAAACAGAGCATCCCTGAACTGGAAGAAAAGAGGCACAGTTATCAGAAAGTACCAGACTGAAAACAGGGAGATTAAATGAAAATTTACATATTCAATGGAACCTGCACCTGCCTCTCAACACCCCCAGTCCTCTTCCATCATAGACTTCTAAAGCAATGGCAGACAGGAGGGAATGTGAACAAGACAAGATAAATCAAGATACTGACATTAGGGGACCCCCAAAATGGCCCTGCATATCACACTACAGTAAATTCCAGACACATGAAGCACTAACCACCAATTCAGAACTTCCAATCAGTTTTCTGGGATTTCACTCTTAAAGCAGTCAGAAAATCAAGGATTATTATCAGACTCTTGAGGAAAGCCTCTTTAAAAGTCAAACATCAAAACTAACAAAACTAACTAAAATCTATTTGAAGAAATAGTGACTATTGCAGGGAGAAAACTTCTCAGAAACTATTACTAATATCATTAAGGAGATAAGATAGTATACCCATGAAATGACAAAATGCTATTTTTTTTTTAAAAAGGGAGAACATTCAAGGAAAAAAAAAGAGTATAGAAATGAAAAATCCAAGAGTAGAAATTAATGTCTCAGAGAAAGTTATAAAATGGTTGAACCTGGCAGTTGCACTCCTAATTATATACAAGAAAAATAAAAATACACATCCGCGCAAAAACTTGCGCACAAATGTACACAGCATTATTTATAATACCCAAGAAGGGGAAACAACCCAAAGGTCCATCAACTGATAAATGGATGAATAAAACGCGGTATGTACATACACAGTATTATTCAGAATAAAAAGGAATGAAGTTCTGATACATGTCAGAACGTGGATGAACTGTGAAAACATTACAGTAAAGAAACCAGTCACCAAAGACTACATATTGTATAATTCCAGTTATGTGAAATGCCCGGAACAGGCAAATCCATAGAGACACAAAGTAGACTAGTGATTGACTAGGGCTGGAGGTGGGGGAAATGGGAGTGACTGTTAATAAGCATGGGGTCTTTTGTTGGGGGTGGAGGGGGAACGTGATGAAAATGTTCTAAAATTAGACTCTGGGGCTTCCCTGGTGGCGCAGTGGTTGAGAGTCCGCCTGCCGATGCAGGGGACACGGGTTCGTGCCCTGGTCCGGGAAGATCCCACATGCCACGGAGCGGCTGGGCCCGTGAGCCATGGCTGCTGAGCCTGCGCGTCTGGAGCCTGTGCTCCGCAACCGGAGAGGCCACAACAGTGAGAGGCCCGCATACCGCAAAAAAAAAAATTTAGACTCTGGTGAATAACTATACAACTTTGTGAATATACTAAAAGCCACTAGATTATACACTTTAAAAGGGTGAACAACATGATGCGTGAATTATATCTCAATAAAGTGAGGGTTTTTTTAAGTTTTAAAAAAAAATAGTTGAGGAAATCATCCAGAAAGTTAAACAAAAGGAGAGAGAGATGGAAAGTAGGACACAAAATAATAAAATTACTAGACTATTCTAGGAATATGAATATCCGAACAATAGGTACTCCATTAAGAAAAAAAAAGAACAAAGGGGAAGAAATTAAATAATTAAATGTCCCTGAACTGAAGGGCTTGAGTTTCTAGATTGAGAGGGCTTACCAACACAATGAAGGAAAACAGACCTATGCCAAGGGTCTGGAAGTTTCAGAACACTGGGGATAAAAAGAAAAATCTACAAGATTCCAGTAAGGAAAAAAAACAGCTCACATATTAAAGATCAAAATCAAACTGGCCACACTTCTCAACAGCAACACTGGAAGTCTGAAGATGGTAGAGCGATGCTTTCAAAAGTTTAAAGGAAAATTATTTCCAACCTAAAATTCTATACTCCTACAAACTATGAATCATGTATGAGGGTAGAAAGTATGCTACTAAAGAATGTCCTCCATCAAAATGAGGGAGTAAACCAAGCAAGAAGACACGGAGCCCAAGAGGAATCCAACACAAAGACAGGTAAGGACAATCTCCAAAGACAATGAAAGGGAGGTGACAGTTATATACCAGGAATAGAAGGCAATAGCACAGATTAGAACTCAGGAGGCTCCAAAAGTGGTTTCTCCAAAATGAAAAAGTTTGAGGCCCCTGAACATCTTGAAAGGAGATATTGACAACTGGTGGAGAACCTAGGGTTGATTTAGTGAGAAGTTCATGTGTTAAGGCAGAATAATGACTAATGCCCCCTTTCAATTTCAAAGCAACATTTTTAAGAAGTTAAAGACACAGTACAAATTATACTCCAATAAAGATGTTAAAAAAAAAAAGACATAGTACAAAATTCAAACATAAAAAGTACATCAAGATGTTAGATGACCCTGGAAATGTTCTAAAACTAGATTCTGATTAACAGCTGCACACTTCTGTAAATTTACTAAAAAATCACTAAACTATACACTTAAAATGGGTGAGTTTTATGGTTTCTAAATTATACCTCAATACAGTTGTTTAAAAAAAAAAAGATGTGGGCTTCCCTGGTGGCGCAGTGGTTGAGAGTCCGCCTGCCGATGCAGGGGACACGGGTTCGTGCCCCGGTCTGGGAAGATCCCACATGCCGCGGAGCGGCTGGGCCCGTGAGCCATGGCCGCTGAGCCTGCGCGTCCGGAGCCTGTGCTCCGCAACGGGAGAGGCCACAACAGTGAGAGGCCCGCGTACCGCAAAAAAAAAAAAAAAAAAAAAAAAGATGTTAGAAGGAAAAAACTTTTTCTATGATACTCACATGAGAAAACTCAGGCTGGGATGGAACAGGAAGTGACCCAGGAGTGCAGACTGGTGTGCTCTGAGATACCGGTGTTGAGGCTTGTGGTGATATAGTGGGCTCAGGTGGGAGAGGAGGGTTTTCTATCCCTACCGGTTCATCACCTTTGAGTTTCTTCTGAAAAGACTCTCCCCCTTCAGATAACACTGACATATCCATTGGCTCATCTAGTTTAAAATAGGAAACACAAATTGAGAAATAAGCACTCATCAATACTATTCATGTTCCAATACCACTAATAACAATTATATTCAGATATTTTCATCCCTAAAAAAAACAGTGACAATTTTCAGAAAAGCTGATAGGTTAATAGAAGATTGAGTCCTGGAAATCTAGCAACACTTTATTCCCCTGGGGGAGGGAAGTCCACACTCCTAAAATACTCAGATACAGATTAAAATAGGGTTCATCTAGGGATACCCATCCATCCATGATAGTAAATTAACTAGGTTCCTCTGAGACCCTTTCCTGATTATAGCTCAGTTTTCACATTTGCATAGGAACGCCCAGATTAATGGCACCTAATTTAACCACAGGCCTTGAAAGGCAGTGAACTTGTTCATCACTCTAAGTAAATATCTACATATTTATGAACTCATTTTATTTGCATTAACTGCTAAGTGCAGAGAGGTGGATGCCAGGACAAATAGAGAAGAAGGGAAAAAAAAAATCTATCAATGACAATCAGCAATGATTTATCAAAGAACAAAGTACAGGACACTAATCCTGAGACAAACTGCTCAGGAGGGAAACATACACAAACAAAACACAAAACACTGCTTTTCGTATAGTATACTACCCACCTGTAGGCTAACAGGATCTTCCTCAGAGCCAGCCTAGCTCGCTAGGTATTTGATTCATCAACCCCTTTTCCCCTATCCTACAGCTTGACCCCAAACAGGCTTCCATTAGACCACTCTCACAAAGTACCTATGCCATTTAGTTTTTCCCTATAATCCACATTCATGCTACCAGGTACCCGCTCCACCTCCACCTCAATACCTACCCCTGCTGCTTAGCTTGGCCTCAAACGCACACTCCACTCTAATGCTAGGTTCGGGAACTGATGCTGTAGGCCTTTATTTCCCTACCACAGCTGTGTTAAGTATTCTCATTACACCTTTTGATCTTTATTGCCGTGACAAAGCTCTTATTAAGGACTGTTCTAAGCACTACATATAAAAAGGCTTTAGGTTAATATTCTTAGACAACAACAACAAAATACAAAAAAGCATACACAGTTGCACAGTTATGCACATATTAAGCAAATGCATTAAATCTAAAATTAACAAAGGAAAATACAATGTTACATGAAAAAAAGAACACTGAATCATATACATAACATGATCCCACTTGTGTAAACATACTTCTTTATATTTATGCATACAAAACACTCTGAAAGGAAACACATATCCAAATACTAATTCTATCTGGACTGTGGTATCACAGGTGATTTTTATTTTCTTCTCATTACTTTCCCATATGCTTTCCAAACTTTCCACAGTAAGTACTAATTATGTTTACAGTCAGGGAGAGAGCATTTTTAATATAATTACTTTTATATATCTTCAGTGTTCACACTACAGATAGAAAAAATGGTTCTAAGGATAAGCCAAACTTAACTTGCATTAACAGCCTTTTTTGTAGAATGGATTCACTTTTATTTTTCACTGAAGATATCACTAATCATGTTATGCTTAGAATGATATTAGTCCATTTGGATACCTACATTGATTTCAAGAGAAAATAGCCAGACACAAACTTTGTGACAGAAGAAAGTCTAAGATTAAATTTTGTCATGGGTAAATGAAAACCCATGAGCACAGGCTCTGGAGGCAGCTGCCCAAGTTCAAATCCTGCCTCTGTGGACTTAGTTGTGAAATCTCTCTGTGCCTCCATTTTCTCATCTGTAAAATGGGGATAAAAGTAACACCTACTTCTTAGGAATGTTGTGAGGATTTAAAAAACAAACAAACAAAAAAAGAAACAAACAGAAGAACCCAGAACGAAAGAGAAGGAAAAAAGAACAGTGCCTGGCATAAAATAAGTGTTCAATAAATATTAGCTATTGTACCATTACTGATATATGAAAGAATGAAAAGGAAAAAAATCATGGAATTTATTGGAAAAGGCTTTGTAGAAGTAGGAAAAATTTAGAAATATCTTGAATGACTGGATAGGAGACTAGAAGAGAGCAAAAGAGGTTTAGATAATGACATAAATTAAGTAAAAAGAAAAACTTTCTTGTGTATAAAGTAATATAAAATCACTAGGTCCTCAAAGGAGGAAGGGAATTAAGCCAAAATTTCTACCACCTGCTCCTAACGACTCTTTGGCTAAAACTGCTTTGATAATAGCAGAAATAACCTATAAAGAGCAAAAGAAACAATTTTTGGTTCCCTCTGACCAGTAACATGCTACCATGTTGCTGGACACTATTAGGCCAATAGCAATAAAGGTCTTCATTATACTACTGATAATTCATTTGAGTTCAACTTGAACAATTTTCCCTTAAGGGTCTTTTCAAAAATTAAATTGTCAATAGAGAATTCTCAAAAGAATCAGTGCTAGAAGAGCAAAGAACTAAGGAAAGCACTTAACACTAGGCCACTCCCCTGAAGCTTAGACATGAGTCCTAGCGAATAGTCGAGGTCACAGTGTTCTAACATGTAAAGGAACAGTACACTTCACAAGGCAGAAGAAGTGCTGCCCCTCTTCTAACCTGAGATCAACAGATAGATCAAGAGAGCTCACCTTTTCTCCCTTCTTGCTCTGTGGGACTGCTAGGAACGATAAAGGGGGTAGATCGGAAGGCGTCAGGGGAAGGAGCAACAAGGTCTGAGGAATTCCTTTATACAAAGAGAGAGCCACAGGTTATTTTACCACAGCTACAGCTTCGCACTTGCTTTCTACTTTTTAACAGCAAAAATATCTGTAACTCATTCAAGTACTTATTAGTGCTTCTCTCAAACAGCTAACCGACCTTGGTAGAAGAGCCATGAACAATACTTCAATAACTATTTCTCACACCAGACATATCCAAAATTAGAATTAAAAAAAAGATTAAGGGAAAAGTCATATGATTACAAGAGAAAGTAAATGACCAGACACAAGGACATCATAACTGAAAAGCAGGATGAGATAGTGCTAAAAAAATTAATTCATCTGCAGATTTGAGACAAATATTTACTCCATTTTTTGCCTATTATGAGAAAGATCATGTATATTCTTATTAAAAAAAAAAAGCAACCTCTTTGCCCTAATACGGATAAAGAAATCCAACTACTGTCAACTCTAGCATAACCTCTTCTGCACCCCTATGCCATTAAACGGGAAGAACTGCTAGCCAAATGGAGCAGCAGGCAGCTTGTTTTGGACATGTAACAGTCTCTAAATAACTGGGCAGTTTCTTTCCTGGTGAAACCTTTGGGCTACAATTTTAAAATCTCCAAATGGGAAAGCAGATCTACCTGCCTTCGATAATTCCACTAAGTTCTTATTCCCCAAAATTCTTAAGCCTAGAGTTTACTTTTCAGTTTCAAAAAGACTTCTGGACTACCAACTTTAGCTCTTTCAACCTTAGCCTAAAACCATCAGGCACATGTTTCCTTGAAAGGGTTATTTTAGGCTTACTTACGTGGAAAGACTCTCCTGAACAAGAGACCTCTGACCAGAGAGCTGCAGGAGGTGCAAAGTGGTGGCAGGTGTGGAAGCCAGAGAACACCCACCTTCTTCCCTTGAAGGAGTACAGCAACCATCAGAAGCTACTGAGAAAAAAAAAAAAATTCTAGTTGCATTTACTTCTCATATTGACATTACTGAATTGTCAAAAAAACAAAAAACAAAACACACTCAGTAGTACAAAAAGCATAATATTCATATATCCACCCATGTTCCAAGAGGGCAGAAACTGTTTTCTAACTGCAGTACAATTAGTGGAATGCCACACTAACGCAAATCTTGAGTGACCATTAAACATCCTCTCCCTAATGAATTATGGGTTTCTTTAATAAAGAATTGACGAAAAGAACTCCTTAGTCCTTTCTGTCATGATTAAAGCTTGGAGAAGAAAAGCCAGGACGCTTAAACCTCTCCTTGGCTGCTCTTCTTTCTGGTCAAGTTTCTATTATAAGACAGCAAGCGAGCCCTTTATTCCAAGGTCTACCTAAGGTGAAGTAAAGCTCATGCCATGATGCAGATGGGAGAAGTCAAAACGATGTGCATGACACCTGATGATATGAACGCAACAACTTTCATGATTAGAACCTGGGCTCCTCAAAAGACAGAAAAAATACTAAAGCACAAGTAAAAGGATATATGAGCAGTCATTACTGATTTATACTATGAAGAGGCTCCTGTTGGTCCCTTCTCCTTAGCAACAAATGGAGTATCAGCTGTATTAATTGCAAGAATAAAGAAATTTCTTAAATACAACCTTGTAGCTTTAATGAGAGACCAGAAAAGGTTTCTTGGTGATGCTCTGTATGTCCTGTACACATTCACAGCATAGTACAGGAGTATAACCTTCTCTTCCTCCCTACTTACAACCAATACATCATATTTTGCTGATTGTTACTGAAGCTTTCTGGCTCTGTGAGGTTGCAGCATGGGGCACTGGTGGGGGTTAATGAAAGGTGAAACAAATACCATTCTAGTCTTCTAAAGGTATTATATTCTTTCTGCTGGACCATAACTTCCTATTTGTGGCAGAGGAACTAATAAACAGATGAATAAGTGACTGTTACCCAGGTGAACATGAAAATCTTCACTTAATTATCATGATATTTAAGATTTGAAGACTTATGATAACAGAAATAGCTACTCTTTCCATAACATTAAATCTGCCATATTATTAGCTAGTATTCTTCAGTATCTCCATTTCCAAAAGAGAAAGAAAATTATGTTAACACACGCTAAATAGCAATTATTTCCAAAAAGCCCTTCTCATTAATCAGCTAGAAACGTACTTTCCTTCCATACCACAAACAAGTCTGCACACCTATAAAGTGCCTTCTGACTTAAAACAGTAGCCTCAGAACAGAAATAAAAGTTTAGATCTTCAGAAAAGAAGAGCTACGGCAACGAATTACTCTTTGTACCTGTTTTATTGCTCTGGTCAAACAAGTCTTCCTGAGTTGACAAAACCTCAGGCTCTGGTGACTTCTGAATCTGCATCCCACCTTCCAGAAGTTCCTGAACAGATATTTGTTCTTTTGTTTCCACAGCAGCAAGAGAGCCTTTGGGACTAGCAGGCATGTCCTCTGACCTAGGAAATTCATATCACCAGGAGAAAAAGTTACTATGTTCAAAGGCTTTCATCTTTGAACAAAGAAGCATTTCCTGTTTTGTGTGTTTTCCTTTTTTAATTTCAAAACTTCCAGAAACTATTAAAAGTGAAATAAGCTACACTTTATAATGATGCAAAGCCCTCAGCCCATTTCAAAGTGTGTCTCAGTCTCTCACAAAGCAATACCTCTTTTCCACTCTGCTCACTGCAGTGCTGCATGCTGTCCAAGATTTCTGATAAGTGAGTTAGGGATTTTTGTTTCATACATTGTTATCTAGAGGTGCATGAAGCAGTGTGATCCAGATGGCAACAATGCCAGAACAATGACCTCCCACAGAAAGAGCTTGGATGTAAATCATCCTCTGCACCAGACACACACTTTATCTTCCGCTGACCTTTTTGATCTGATCTACTCAACCCAAGCCCCAAACCAAGACTCCTTCACACAAATACTACTTACACATGTAAGACACTCACTGCTGGCTCCGTTCCAGAGACTTAAGTGGTTCACCTACTCTACCATTCCCCAGAGTAAACAGGCTAGCAAAACTACCTAGAGAGTAATTTCCTAAGGAAAAGCGGAACGTTAAACTGAGTGTTTTGCATTAGAAAGACAACCTCTCTTGATATTCAACTTTGTTCAGTACCCCATTCCCCACTGTTTCTACTGAAGGAAGAAACAAAAGAATACTAAATGTTTACTCATTCCCTTCTCCAAAATGGAAGCATCCCACTTGTCCTCTGCCATATCTAAACTTGAGGTATTGACCAGAGACAATGCTGTTTTGGATACAACAATCACCATAGGCAGAACAAAGGTATACTGCCCAATTCCCACCAAGTTAAGAGCCTGAAAGACACGGGAAAAGAATACCTCCCTATTTATCTATGCCATAAGCTACCAGATGCAGGATACCTGAGGACCCAAAGCAATCTGGGTGCTCCTCAAGTATAAAAACAGTAGACTATCAAATATAATATTCTTTTGACTCTTACAACACTAGAGAATTTAAAAAGACAGACCACAGAGAGATAGTGCCTCTGCAGACAAAGAACAGAGAGGAGGAGTAACAACCAAAGATTAAGGGATCATCCTTACAGTTAAAGCAGCAATAAATTGGGCTTGTAATATGCCTAAAGATAAGATGACACAATGAGAATTCATAAACAATAAATGTTTCTACTGGACCATAAATATGCCCAGGGCAAGGGGGGAAAAAAAAAATCAAGAATTTCTAAAAAAGTTTCCACCTGGCCAAGTGAAATGAGTGTAACCCGATAGCAGAAACCCAAAAATACTTTCTAGAAAGAACTTGGTTTACCTTGCAGGTGGTGAATTTTGCTCTTCTACTACAGGTACATCCTTATTGGGCTGTGGTGCCACAGGGATATCCTTGCTGGGCTGTGCTGCCATGGGGATACCGTCATTAGACTGTTCTTCATGCTTAATTGCTTAAAGTTTTAGAAGAAGACAGGAAGGAAATATTTAATTTTTCAAAGTACTAGAAGTAGTCCCAAATGCTTTTTAAAAGGCAAAGATTTTAAAGAAAGAAATACAAACTGAAAATATATACAGGCATCATTCCAGAAAGGAAAATAACCAATTACCCACTTACAAAAAACCTTAGTATGCAAGCCATCAACTGACAAGTACTGGCCAGACAACTCTACAACCTTACTATACTAACTTAGATTATATTTACTTAGATAGCTATAAGATATATCAAGGAAAAAACAACTAGCTCTAGCATGGGAGAAAATACTTATAAACAAACTCTAAATGCCAGAAAACATGTTACGTACCAATATTAGCATCCACATCAGATAGCCTAGTATAAGCAGAGTTGGTGGTTACTGACTGTAGATTGTCTGCTTCACGTGGCAGAGTTTGTTCCTCAACATCCTGGCTCTGGGAAAGTTCTAGAACCCCAAAGCCCAGCTGTGATGAGGCAGGATCTAGGAAGAAAACCCCAAGAAATCAGGTACCATCCCACAATATTATGTACTATGCAAGGTGCTGCCCTTTAGCAAAAGAAGGTCATACTAAGTCTTTCACATCAAAGCCCTGCCCCCCAAATTTTTTCAAAATAAAATTAAGAATAGAAGCACTAAAAGCAAAGGGGGAAAATGCATAATGAAGCAAAAACTGTGTACCATAAAACCTTACAAGCACCTAATAAAGGTAGACTATTTCTACTTTCTAAAGAAATACATAAGCCACCCCCTACCGTGCACACGCGCACACACACGCAGAGAGCACTGTACTTCATATTGTAATTCCACCCCACAAGGCATGCATCCCCAAAATATTTGAAAAACAAATGAATACAAAAGAAGTAGGAGTCAGTATGCAGAAAGGGGGCTAAAAAATGAGCTAAAAATTCCTGAACACCAAATTAGGTGGATTATCTTAGGCTACCAGCAAATTTCCTAACGACTATTCTCAATTTAATGATAAGAAATCTATAACCTGATAAAAGGGAGAAATTTAGACATCTGCATGCTCATGTTAAAGGGGTTAGACCAATCTACTATCCTGAGAAAGGCATAAAGCTACCTTCAGCACCAAGGGAGTGTGTGGTATCGTCTGAAATATCTCCTTCTTTTTCCTTTTTCTCCTTCTCTTCCACCTCTTCTTCCTTCTCTTCACCCACAGGAGGAGCAGATTCCACTGACATTCCCAAAACACTATACAGCAAAAAGACACAATCATGTGTTCGCAGATAGGCCGGGATATTTTGCTCAAAGAACTCTTTAAATTTTATTATGACTCCCCACACACCAACCACGTTTTAAGCAAATTTGAAAAAGTAAAAAACCTCACCCCATTATTGCTTCTTTCTACAAAAGGCACCTAAAAGGTTAACAACTCAAAACACTGTAGTACAGAATTAAGTAATACAAATAAGAGACAGAGGAAGAAACAAACATACTTGATTTTTATCTTTCTCTGAAAAAATCTGAGCAGGGATAGAAAAATCTTGCACTCAAGAGAATTACTGACAAGTGACAAGAGAAGATGTGCATTAGATGTGCAGAGAAGGGGCTCAAAAATACATCTATTGGGCTTCCCTGGTGGCGCAATGGTTGAGAGTCCACCTGCCGATGCAGGGGACACGGGTTCGTGCCCCGGTCCGGGAGGATCCCACATGCTGCGGAGCGGCTAGGCCCGTTGAGACATGGCCACGTGTCCGGAGCCTGTGCTCCGCAACAGGAGAGGCCATAACCGTGAGAGGCCCGCGTAGCGCAAAAAAAAAAAAACAAACAAAAAAAACACATCTATTTAATAGAACAGTTCATAAAAGAATTTTAGTAAAAATTCGTAGAATACATAACATAGAACCACAGTGGCTGAAAAAAATTCAGGTAAGACGTCTGTGTATTGAAAAGAAGACATCACAGGTCAAAAAACGATAAACAAAAGTAAAACACACATAACAATTAGGAAAAAATATCTGCAACAATATAACAAAAGAATAGTCTCCATAATATACAAGGAACTCGTTAGAAGAAGCTCAAGATATGAATGGACAAACAACAGAAAAGACAGCTCACAAAAAAAAGAAATACAAGTATCTTTAAACATGTAAGAAATCAGGGCTTCCCTGGTGGTGCAGTGGTTGAGAGTCCGCCTGCTGATGCAGGGGACACGGGTTGGGGCCCCGGTCTGGGAAGATCCCACATGCCGCGGAGCAGCTAGGCCCGTGAGCCATGGCCACTGAGCCTGCGCATCCAGAGCCTGTGCTCCGCAACGGGAGAGGCCACAACAGTCAGAGGCCCGCGTACCGCGAAAAAAAAAAAAAAAGGTAAGATATCAGAGAAACCATTTGTTGCCAATCAAATTAGAAAAGAAAAACTGTAAATACTGTACTACTAGTCAGTGCTGCCCAAACCTGAGGTGAGATTAGCATTATAACATACTGTTTATGAGAGTATAAACTAATAGAACCTTTCTGCAGAACAACTGGTAAATATGTATCAAGAGCTCTAAAAAATGTTCATACCTAGTAATTTCAACCGTAAAAAATAATTTGAAATATGAAAAGATCCTTATACAAACTTACTTTCGAAGTTCACTGTGACTAACAACCTACTGTAAGCCCAACAGTAGGTAAATGATTAACTAATTTCATAATCCATAAAATGGAATTTATGCAGCCATTAAAAATGTTCAAAACAACCAAATGCAACATGTAAACCATAATCTGGATTGGATACTGGATAAAAAATATATATATATATATATATAAAATAAAGCCATCTTTGAGACAACCTGGAAAATCTGAATATGCACTTATTACTAGGTTTTACAGAATCGATATTTTCTTAGGTGTGATGAGGGTATTATGATAATATAGGATAATATTTTTCTTAGGGGATGAATGCTAACATATTTGAGGGGAACTATGATTTCTGCAACTTTGTTTCAAAACAGTATATTTTATACACACACACAGAAAAATGCATAGTATCTTTTGAAAAAATGCATAGTATCTTTTCATCTCTACTGTGGGTTTAAACTTTTAAAATAAAAAACTAGGGGCAAATGTTATTTAGAGTGTTAATTGCAGGGGAAATTAATTGCTCATGTTGTTAAGCAAAAAGGTCAAGAAACACACGAACTTTTACTTCCCACGTGTCAACTATGTATATCAAATGCACAACAACAACAAAAAACAACAGGGAAAATAAGCCAAAATGTTTACAGCAATTAGCCTCTGGGTGGCAGAATTATAGATGACATTTTTGCCTCCTGTAACATTTCATATAAAGACCATTAAGCATAAGTTTAATAAGCATAAAAGAGAAGAAAACATAAATTTGCAAAGTTGGGGACCATGATCCAAGGAAGAGAAAAAAGGACTGAATAAAGACTTCCACAAAAATAAAATAGAATGTTACCTACACAACTAGGAGGACCAGATGCCTGACCTCAGGAAACATAGGGAAAGAAAGTCAAGAGTGTGTATGACAAAAAGTAGAAGAGCAAATGAAAGACAGCACAAACCACACACCTTGGATCTTCCTCAGTCTCTTTTGGTGGTTTTCTTCAAGTTCCTAATGCTCGTAGGCACAGTGAGTCCTTGGACCTCTTCTTCACCTACAACTCACCCCCTTAGTGATCTTATCCAGACTCATGACTTTGAACATCATCCATATGCTTATGACTCTGGAATTTTAAATCTCCAGCTTAGACCTTCTCCAGACATTCACATTGTCAACTGCCTCCAACTGGTAATTGAAAAGGCAGCTCAACTGTAACAGGTCTATAACTGACCTTCCCCTGCAGTCTTCTCATCTCAATTAACAGAAACTCCATTCTTCTAGTTCCCAAATGAAAAACATGGAATCACTGTTACCTCCTTCATCTCTTGCATACTTCACATCCAATCTATCTTTGAATCATATTTTCAAAAACCCAGAATCTCACCACTCCTCATCCACTTCTACTCTGGTCTAGCCACTGTCACATTTTGCCTAAATTATTTCAGTAGTCTCCTAGTAGGTCTTCCTGACTCTACCCTTGCTCTCCCTTCAGACTATTCCTTTTTAAATTTAATCTGAAGAGCTTTTTTTTTTTAATTTTTATTTTTCCCAGCTTTATCGAGGTATAATAGACAAATAAAAATTGTATGCTCTTCAGTCTATTCTTGATCCAGCGGCCAGAGTGATCCTGTTTAAATCTAAGTCAGATCATGTCATTCCTCTGCTCAAAACCGTTAAATACTTTCCTAAGAGTAACAGCCAAATTCCTCACAATGATCCATAAGGCTTTATATATTTTGGTTCCCTCTTTACTTCCCTGACCTCTTCTCCCACTCCTCTCAAGCACTCCACGCCAGCCACACTAACCTCCTTGTCATTTCTCAATTATTCCAGGCACATGCTTCTCTCAGGGCTTTTGCATTTGCTGTTCTCTATGCATGGATTACATTTATCCCAAATAATAGCAGAGATCACTTACTTAAGATTTTTAGTCAAATGTCACATCACTAAAGCATCCCCTAAGTCACCCTACCTAAACTTGCAATTCCTTTGATGTTTCCCATCCCCTTCTCTGCTTTATCTTTCTCTTCAGCCCTATCAGAGTCTAAGATACTATATATTTTTACCTATCTATCATGTATTGCTATATCCCATACCAGAATGTAAGCTCCATTAAGGTCTAGGGTTTCTTATCTCTTCTGATCACTTTGTATCCCCAAAACTCAACAATGCTTGGCATATAGGAAATACTCAATAAATATTTAATTAGAATGATTAGGTGAATCAGAAGAGGCTTGAAATTAATCCAATTATAGACAAAAAATAGTACTGATATTAAACTTTTCTCCACTATCCAAAACTGATGGAAAAAGAAAACAAAGGTTTAAATATATTATTTAGAAATACAGAAGTAGCCAATGAAAGAAATAAAACAATTATCATCAAAAATTAGGAGAATGTTGTTGTGAGTTAAAACCTCATCTTTCATTATGGAACTCAAGTGTCTTAATTTGATAAAACAAGAAATGGTAATACAACAGTGTTACTTAGTTTTACAACAGTATTAAGAGCTAGGAAGATAACCTCCCAAAGAAATAAAAGCACAAACACTTAAAAAGCTTTACCTCTGTGAAAGGGGACCAATGGTGGGAATGGACTCTTTGCTTTTCATAAGTTCTTTTTAAAATAAATTATGTATTTATATCACTCTTAAAAATATTTAACAGGGCTTCCCTGGTGGCGCAGTGGTTGAGAGTCCGCCTGCCGATGCAGGGGACACGGGTTCGTGCCCTGGTCTGGGAAGATCCCACATGCCGTGGAGCGGCTGGGCCCATGAGCCATGGCCATGGAGCCTGTGCATCCGGAGCCTGTGCTTTGCAACGGGAGAGGCCACAACAGTGAGAGGCCCGTGTACCGCAAAAAAAAAAAATTAACAGATCTCATCAAAATTAAAAACATGCTCTATGGAAAAAGCCTCTTAAGAGGATGAAAAGACAAGCTACAGAGTAGGAGAAAAATATTTGCAAACCACATATGCTACAAAGGACTAATATATAGAATATATAAAGAAGTCTCAAAACACAATAAAAAAAAATCCAGTTAGAAAATAGGCAAAAGACATAAACAGACATTTCCTTGAAGAGGATGTACAGATGGCAGAGAAGCACATGAAAAGATGTTCAACAACATTAGCCATTAGGGAAATGCAAATTAAAACCTCAGTGAGATATCATCACACACTTATCAGAATGGCTAAAATAAAAAATAGTGACAACACCAAATGCTGGTGAGAATGGAGAGAAATTGGATGTCTCATACACTGCTAGTGGGACTGTAAAACGATACAGCCACTCTAGAAAACAGTTCAGCAGTTTCTTAAAAAAACTGAACAGGCAACTACCCTATGACCCAGCAATTGCCCACCTGGCCATTTATCCTAGAGATATGAAGACTTACAAAAACCTGTATGCAAATGTTCATAGCAGCTTTATTTACATTAGCCAAAAACTAGAATCAACCCAGATTTCCTTCAATAGGCAAATGGTTAAACAAATTGTGGTACATCCATACCATGGAACACTACTCAGCAATAAGAAGGAACAAACCACTGACACATGCAACAACTCATATGGATCTCCTGGGACTTATGCTAATTGAAAACAGCCAATCCCCAAAGATTATATACTGTATGATCCTATTTATATAACATTTTAAATGACAAAACTTTACCAGTGGAGAATGATCTTTTTTTTTTTGGTCCCACTGCACGGTTTCCTGGATCTTAGTTCCCCACCCAGGGATCGAACCCACACCCTCACCAGTGAAAGCACAGAGTCCTACCCACTGGACTACCAGGGAATTCCCCAGAGGATGGTCTTAATTAGCGGTTGCCAGAGGTTCATGTGCAGGAGAGGGAGGTGGGTGTGTTTATAAAAGGGCAACACTGGAGCTCCTGTTCGGCATTTTGACCTCAGTGGTGGATAAACCTACACAGGTGATTAAGCTGTAAAAAAATTAATACACACACATGAGTACAAGTAAAACTAGGGAAATGTGAATAAGTTCATTGGATTTTATCAATGTTAATATTCTGGTTGTGAAAGTATACTATAGTCTTGCAAAGTGGTACCATTGGGGGAAACTGGGAAAAGTACACAAAGAATCTCTATTATTTTTTACAAATGCATGTGAATCTACAATCACCTCAATTTTCTTAAATGCTTAACAGGGAAATAAAAATATCCTCAGCATCTTATTTTAGGACACTTCATGTTTAGGACCACAGGCTTACATCACAGTAGGACATTAGATAAGAGAGGAAGATCTTTTGGAATTTTATGATATATAAAAGTTCACAAACAGCCTTTTTCAAAATATCTGCATTAATAAATAAAGACAACATAAAGAGATCAGTATACATGTGCTTTGAAGTCAACCCCTTTTGGAATCAACCCCACATTCTCTGCGGTTTTCGTGGCCTTTACACATGCTGCTCCCTGTGTTTGGAAAGCTCCTCCTCCCACATGCCACACTTCTCCCCAGCCCTTCAACTATGCCTAACAAATTTGTATTTATAGTTTAGATCATCCTTCTCAAAGAGGTTTTCCCTTATCCCCCATGTTAGGTTATATATTATTTTTTTCCTCTTTACAATCATCACAGTTCTCACTGAATAGCTATTTATGTAATTATTTAACATCTGCTTCCCCTATTAAATTGTAAGCTCCATAATGGCAAACATGCTTTAAAACACCTACCACAGTGCCTGCACGTTTCCTAAATGTAAGCATTCAAGTATTTTTTTTAAGGAAAGAGCAACACCTTGATGCAAAAAGGGAAAAGAAGTAGCATGAGACTTCTCAAACAGTACCATTAATTTATAACAAGGGGTACACATGCATTCTGTCCCCACTGGTTCAAACTCAGATGCCGAGCCACAAAAACACAGATAAGCCTGGCACATGTTCCTAAAGAGGTATCACAAAAACTTAAATGCCTACAAAAAGCAAAGAAAGGTAACATAAATGAGTTAAGTGGCTGGGTTTAAGAACAAAAGCACAAGCCCTAGGATAAATGAAAAAAGAATACCTGGCCTCAGTGTCCAAATACAACAGTGAGTTACAGGCACTATGACAGACCATAGCACTCATGCCCTATCTAAGCAGAGGCTGGCTGCTCACAGCTCCCGCCAACTGCTGCCAATAATACAACAGTTGCATTACTTCCGGCCTAGTAATCCCAGAAGCTGGAAATCTAAGTTCTATGTGAAATTTCCCTATTTTTAAATTCTATCAACTAATTCAAATATATTTTACAACTATGTGTAGGCCAACTAGAACCCACCTGAGGGCCAAAATAAGTCCACCAATTTGGGGATTGTTCTAAAGCATCCAACTGATGATTTGAAAGAAAAAATTTAAGTGCAAACACAGAGTATTAAATAGAACACAAACATACACACACAAAAAAGCACTTATTTTTGAGATAAAACCCTAGTCTTTCACCTCATACTAACATCCTCCTCTCTGACTACCTCCCTTTTCTATTCCACCACCCCAAGACTCCTACGTTCTCCTTTGATCTTAGGAGAATTTGGGTATTGAATAGTAAAAAAGAAAGAGAGGCACTTGAGTCAGAAGGACTCAAAGCCCAGCTCTGTCACTTACTAGCAATGCATTCTAGAGCAAGGTTTTTAACTTCTTTGCCTAACACTTCCCCACCTAAGTAAGGGAAGTAACATAATGTGTTCATCGTACAACTGCTTTAAGGATGAAATTAAATGGCAGTATATATCAAACATCCCATCTAGTGCCCAACATAGAGGATAAACTCAATAAATGGACAATGTAAAGATATACAGGAGACAAAGTAAAAACTGAATACAGTTTAGGGTATGAATTAAACATTCTGGGTCTAAAACTGGCGAGGTTCTTTGGTTGGTAGGTAGAAACCATGCTTAACTGTTTTGATAATATACCTAAATATTTTTTGATTATTTTTTCTAGTAATAAGTCATATCCAAGCTAAGAATAAGGAATGCTTGTTTCACATGCACAAGGCAGATCACAATCTGAATAATGTAGGTGCAAAAAAATGTTACCACCTCATAAAAGAGATTCCAGCTATCAGTACCAACAGAATGCTAGTTAATACAATTCTCAAATCCCACTCCCTAATTCACAAAAATAAGATTAATCCTTTTATCCTTGGAATGAGACAACAGGTACAGATAAAAAAACTGATCCACTAATACATTTAAATAAATTCCTTCAAACACTAGTATACCTGCTTGTCCTATTTGGCTGAGGTAACTGTTCAATGACCTGACTGATGGAACCACATGTGTCCAAATGAGAAGAATCCATAGACTCTGAAAAAAATAAGTGGATATTAGCAGAAAAGGCATTTACCACCAAACTGTAATACAAATTCAAGAATGCAGACAATACCAATCTAATCAGCTACATTAGAAAACCAACCTTTTGAGTACTGTGCACCAGATACTGTGCCAGACTTCCTTACATACATTCACCACAACCACATAATGTTTATATCCACCCAGCTCCAACAAGAGCACCCTTGCAAAATGGACTTCACCTGCAGCTTTGTTTTCTTTCAGTTGTTCACTGAAGCTACTATTACTGTCTCCTTGTTCTTCTCCAGCTGTTTGTTCACTATTGGACACAACATCCTAGAAAATATACATATATAATATACATCCCAGAAAATATACATACAAAATATACATTCATAATGTATACATACATATGTACATAATATGAAATATACATTTCATAATATACTATATATGAAATAATCCAAAATGATACATATTTTTGTGAAACTGATTTTATTTTCCAGCCAACTTTATCCAAAAGATAGTGATCTCCTAAGTACTTACTTTGCAGCTTGGTCTAGATTAGGGGGAAAAAAAAATCTACTCAATCATTTCCAAGCAACCTATCACTCACCAACACAGGGTTCTCTTTGTGCGTCTGTAGATTAGGAAGGTGTCGAGATAGCATACTGAAGCGAGAACCAGAATCATCGTCTAGAACCTGGCTTTCAGGCTGAGAATCTTCAATGATCAGGCAAGGAGTGTCTTGCTGAGAGAAATCTGACTCCAACTGACTTCCAGTGGGGTCCATCTGCTCCCCTGGAATGGAATAACAAAAGATCAGTTCTGTGTAACCTACTAGCCTTCCTCATGCAGTCTGAGCTTAAATAATGAGGCAGAAGTACAAGACCTGGAAAAGAGGACCAGTGTAGGACTCTTCCAATTAGAACATTATAATCGCTGCAATCACTTTCCTATCATACCTTCCAAGGCCCGATTTCCTCGTTATTTACAATCAGCCTGCCTATCCTTCTCTCCCCCTTCCATCACCTTCCCGTAGACACCCTTTCCCCTCCTTCCTAACCTCTTCTCTCCCCGCCCCTTTTTCCATCCCCCACAACTCTCCCTACGTCCTTCTGGCGCCTCTACCACCCCGCAAAAGGCTTCTTTGTAATCTCTGCTCGTTTTAACCCCCACAGGTCTTCACGCTTCCTCACGACCACCCAGCCTTTCCAGCTAGGGCTACCCCACCCCCTCCTCAGGGCCCTCCAACCCTTTCCCTGTCACCGCCGCCATGCTTGCCACCCCGCCCCCTCCGGTCGGCCATCCCCTTCAGACCCGAAACCCAAGCCTTCAGAGCCTACTACTTCCCCACTTTTCTCCAAACAGTACCAGGCATCCCGGCGGGAGGTCCCTCGCGCTCCAGCTAGAGATCTCCGCACGCTCCCGAGGTCCCTCCAGCTCGATCCCCAGGTCGACGCTGTAGCCACCGCCGCCACGGGCCGCGAACTCCCCCTTTCCCGTCGCGTCACGCGGTATCGGCTCGCCCATTCGCTGTTGCTGCCCGCCACTCAAGAAAACCTGTGGATGATTGGTGGCTGGGCGGAGTGCCCCGCCCCACGTAAGAAAAAGGAACACGGCGGCGTGTTTCCATGGCAGCCTGGACGTTGCAGGCCGTCCCTCTAATACAGCCGGAGAATGACAGTATCCTTGAACCGAAGGGACCTTGAGAGGGCGTGAAATATATTCCCCTGCCTCCAGGACGGTTGTTTGTACCACTAGTCAGACATAAGAGAAAAGACCAATTTTCTATCGTTCATGCACCATAAGTCCCCTCTCTCACCCTCTTCCGTGGAAAAGGAGAGGGTTTCCCGGCTTTCTAATAAAAGGGCAAAGAAGATCCAGGATGGCTAGAATTTCAGAGATGGTGAAACTGAAGAGAGAGGACTCTTTGGGGTTTACCGGGTCAATCAGGATCCCTTTTGTAGGCCTCTACGCGAATTCAAGGGCTTCACATTACGTCTCTGCCAGTTCTTTAAAAAAAAAAAATTTTTTTTTTCCATTTACATTGTCTGAGGGCCCCGGTAAGCCATATTTTTCCCCATTGCCCTTTCCAGTCTGAAACGTCGTAGTTCAAGCTTCACATTTGCTTATCGTTGACCTATCTTTTGTGGAATTGCAGCCTACAGAGACCATAGACCCAGACATGTTTTGCACGTCCGGTTGAGACAATTGAGCACAGTAACTGTCAGACTCGGTGGTGAAGAGAACAGCTGCCGCCCCTTTAACTAGATGACCTCAAAGGTCCCTCGAAGCCTTGAGAGTCTATTATCCTAATTATGGTGCCGGAGTCTTATGGAGGGTGTGGCAGCTGTGACTTGTATTAATGAAAGAGGCTCCATGAGGAATATGGTTTTGTTTCTGGGTTTTTTTGCAGGGGGTGTTGATTTTTGTTTTTAAGTGGTGGTTGGATCTGGGATGGAATTCTAGCCAGAGCAGCTGTCAATAGGGAAAGCACCTAGCACACTGCCAGGCATATACATAGTAGGCATTCAATAGGAAGTAATTTTCTCTCTCTACCCCAGCCTCAGAATGACTTAAGCACAGCCCAACCATGATTCTCCAATTCTGTAAATACCCAATTCAATACCTGATATAGGCTAAGCTGAAGTGGAGCTTCCTACCAACGAATGTTCTCCCTATCAAAGCATGTCATCTCAGTGTATGTTACTTATGGGAACAAAAGGACAGAATCTTTGAAATGACACTTTCCTGAAAAATCTAGAATCTATTGTTGCTATAACTAGAATATAATTAAGGTCCCCAGAATGTTTTATGAGTGGAGCAATAAGTGGAATGGAGAACACAGAGACACATCCCACTTCTTAATCTTGAAATCATTTATAATTGATTCCTCTCTTCCCCCCCCCACCAATGCCAGTGACCAAATAAATTTAATCCTGAAAAAAACAGGTAAGGTCAATATTGACTACACTCGGTAGACAAAGTGAATTCATCTGCTCGATGTGAGAGGACACCAACAATCAGGTCCTGATGTGACAAATCTTGACCTTGATTACCATAAAAATTCCCCAAAGTCACTATATTTTTCCCTTCTCTGTCCTGCTACTGCATTTCCCATCACCAAGCAAGACATAAATAAGCAGGCTTTCTTGCTCATTTGACAAACAACTGTATGTTTGTCAAAACTTATAAAACTATATACTAACAAGGGTAAATTAAACCTCAATAAGCATGACTAAAAATAAATAAATGAGCCTGAGCCATTCCCATTACTAAATAGAATAAGAGCTTTAAAAAAACCAAAACAAAACTGTGAAGAAAAACGTGAATTCCTTGTTAAGCAGGATGATAATGAAATTAATCATTAAATTACCCAAAAAGATCAGAAAATGCAGGCAGGATGGTTACCCACTGAGGCTGTGACTGATTAGAGTCAGGTGAGCCAAAGTCCTTTATTGACTCTTAGACTGCAAAGGACCATCAGCATATCTGCCTATCTACAGGTGCATCTTTACCTAGGCCACCTCCGAGAAATCTAATCTACCTCTAAAGCCCTCCAGAGGAGAAAATTCCGTCAGAAAATTCCATCAGACACTATGTTAACTCACTTTGAAGTTTAACAGACCTCATTGCCTGAAAATTTTCTTCTAATTATCTAACCTAAATTCTTTTTTTTAAATATCTTATTCGTTATGCCATTTTTAAATTTGTATTACATTAGGATCCTCGTTTTTAAATATTCATTTATTGATTTAGACTGTGCCAGGTCTTAGTTTTGGCACGTGGGCTTCTCAGTTGCAGCATGCATGCGGGATCTAGTTCTCCAACCAGGGATCGAACCCAGACCCCCTGCATTGGGAGCAGAGTCTTAGCCACTGGACCACCAGGGAAGTCCCACTCATATTGTCTTTAATCAGCAAGTTTAAAACCTGGACAAATTCTCCTAAGGCTGGGATCATGTCATCTGTTCCAATAATTCTACCAATCAAACAATGAACATAAATGCTACATACTTAGTTTAATAGTCTTTTTCTGAGGTCTCCTCACAGACTTCTCTAAGTAAAAGAACCCCAGATGGTTTAACCCTACCTCACAGACACTATTCACCAATCTTTACATTTGCTTCATGGTTTTCCTCTGGAAACTCATAGTTTTGAAGCTCAGTGGCAGAGAACTTTACTGAGGATAAGTACTAAATTTAATGATAAACTATCACATATCCCTTTTAAGCTGCAATATTAAAGTATTACAAACTGACTTATATCTAACATAGAATTATTCTGACCCCTAGGCTGCCTTCTGTTGCACTTGGACCTAAACAATCACGCCCAGTCATATACCAATGATATAATTCATTATTAACATGAATTACATTTATACTATGTGGCAGGTATTGTGCTCTGGGTTTTTTTGTTGGTTTGTTTATTTATTTATTTATTTATTTATTTTTGGCTGCGTTGGGTCTTTGTTGCTGTACGTGGGCCTTCTCTAGTTGCGGCAAGCAGGGGTTATTCTTCGTTGTGGTGCGCGGGCTTCTCATTGCGGTGGCTTCCTCTTGTTGCAGAGCACGGGCTCTAGGCGCGCGGCCTTCAGTGGTTGTAGCTTGCGGGCTCTAGAGTGCAGGCTCAGTAGTTGTGGCTCTCGGGCTTCATTGCTCTGTGGCATGTGGGATCTGCCTGGACCAGGGCACGAACCCATGTCCCCTGCATTGTCAGGCCGATTCTCAACCACTGCGCCACCAGGGAAGTCCCTATTCTGCTCTGTTTTACATTCATTTTCTCACCTAAAAGCCTCATATCTCTTTGAGGGTTACAGATGAGGACACTAAGGCTTAGAGAGATGACATAATTTGCACGATGTCTCAGAATCTGTGAGCACTCACCCAGTCTGTCTAACTGCAGAGGTTTTATATATCCATGATGGAGGAGAACAGTGACAAAGAAATGGCAAAACAGTTGATACAGAACTTTTTTTGTTCTTTTTGTATTTTTATTTGAATACTAAATATGGGTGTCCCTAGTGTTCTAGAAATTCATAATAATTAAAATAATATGAAGAAAACAGAGGAGAAAAATGAAAAGTTGTCAATTCCACATCCTTATGAAGAAGTTAAGTCAACAAAAAGGTGATGACATGATTAAAATGTGAAAATAAATTGCCTAAGGTAGTCAATAATTGCCTATGATACTATATTAGCTTCTTAACGCCAGGCTTATATGCTTACTAGGTACCTGCAATCCCTGCAGTGGAAGCAATCCTAACTGGTCTATACCTTACCTCTACAGAACGTCCTCCTGTTAATATTAAGTAATTTTTTTATTTTGAAAAAAATTTCAGAGCAACAGAAAAGTTACAAAAATAGTATAATAAAAAAACAGTATAATGATCTCTCATAAACCCTTTCACCTAGATTCACATGTTGTTAACATTTTGCCACATGGCTCCGATTCTTTTTATTTTGCGCTACGCGTGCCTCTCACTGTTGTGGCCTCTCCCATTGCGGAGCACAGGCTCCGGACGCGCAGGCTCAGCGGCCATGGCTCACGGGCCCAACTGCTCCGCAGCATGTGGGATCTTCCCGGACCGGGGCACGAACCCGTGTCCCCTGCATCAGCAGGCGAACTCTCAACCACTGCGCCACCAGGGAAGCCCCCCCATGCTTTTTTTTAGTGTGGTAAAATATACATAACATGAAATTTACCGCTTTAACCATTTTTAAATGTACAGTTTAGTGGCATTAAGTGCATTGACATGCAACCATCACCACCATCCATCTCCAGACCTTTTTTATCCTCCCAAACTAAAACTCTGTACCCATTCAACATTTATTTCCCCATTCCCCTCTCCCTCCAGCCCTTGGCAACCACCATTCTACTTTCTGTCTCCATGAATTTGTCTACTCTGGGTACCTCACACAAATGGACTCATACAATATTTGTCCTTTTGTGTCTGGCTTATTTCACTTAGCATAATATCCCCAAGGTATATCCATGTTGTAATTTTAATAGCATGTGTTAGAATTTCCTACCTTTTAAAGCCTGAATAATATTCCCTTGTAGGTATATATCACATTTTGTTTATCATCCTTGTTCAGTTTAACCCACTTTTCAAACATTTCCAGAGCCCCAACTTTGCCACACCAAAATATAGATAAGGCCCTGGAGGCACATTAGCAGAACCCCACCAAGGCAGCACACTGCCACCCCTTCAAGGTTGCTTAATTTTCCAGCCAACCAGTTAGCTGAAGGCCCTCTTATCAACCCGAGTCTCTCAAACACACAACACCAAGCACAATTGTGACTCCACCTTTCCAAATGTTTAATCCAAAGAGCTCAACTCCACCAGAAGCTGCTTACCTGGAAAGAGAGAGGTAGAAACAGAAGGTTGTGGTATGAGGGGGGAACAAAATGGAATCCTTGTCTATCTGAATACTGATGGGGCCTGCCATTTTACCTTCTCTGGCTCATTCCCTCCCCTTATAGAAGTATTCAAATCTCCACATCCTAGTAGCATCTCCCCTCCACTCCACTTCTTTATCAAGCTCCAGGCCTTTCTTTTGTCGTTGCCCTCCAAATTCTGCTTTCTCCATACCAGTAACTCCATAATCCTTTGCAATCTAGCTTGAACCTCCATAAATCTAGTGCCTAGAACAAAGCAGTTACTCTAAAAATGTTTGTTAATAACTGATTCTGAAAATTTCTTGTCAAGTTATCTTATTAGCTTTGACCTCTATCATGTTTGATAGTGTTGCTGATTCCCTCCTCTTTAAAATTCTCATCCTGTAAACAAGCTAAGTGCCCATGAACAGATGAATGGATGAAAATAAGATGTGATATATATATATATATATATGAATACTACTCAACCATTAAAAAAAAGATGAAATCTTGCCGTTTGTGACAACATGGATGGATCTTTAGGGTATTATGCTAAGTGAAGTCAGATGGAGAGAGACATATACCACAGGAACAAACAAACAAACAAAAAATAAATGAACAAGCCAAACAAAAACAAACACATAGATAAAGAGAACAGAGTAGGGGTTACCAAAGGGGAAGGGGTTGGGTAAAGACAAAGTGGCTAAGGGGGTCAACTGTATGGTGACAGATGGAAACTAAACTTTTGGTGGTGAGCACTCGGTAGGGTACACAGAAGTAGAAATATAATGTTGTACACATGAAACTTATGTTGTAAACCAATGTTACCTCAATAAAAAATAAATAAATTTAAAAAACAATAAATTTAAAAAATAAAATAAAATTCTCATCTCATGACTCCAGAGTTCCTGGCTCTTGTCCTCCCTCTCAGTTTTTCTTTCCAATCCCTAATTTCCTGGAAGCCAGTACTACAGAATAAGAATCAAGAGTGTTACCAACATGCTACAACATGGATGAACCTTGAAAACGTGCTAAGTGAAATAAGCCAGATACAAAAGGACACATATTGTATGATTCCATTTATATTCCATTTATATACCTGGAATGGGCAAATCTACAGAGACAGAAAGTAGAACAGTGGTTTCCAAAGGCTGGAGGAAGGGAGGAATACGGACTTATTGTTTAATACGCACAGAGTTTCAGTTTGGAAAGATGTAAAAGTTCTGGAGCGAGATGGTGGTGATGGCTGCACAACAGTGTGAATGTACTTAATGCCACTGAACTGTACACTTTAAAATGTTTAAAATGGTAAAGTTTATGTTATGTGTATCTTACTATAATGAAAAAGTTTTTCAATGAGACAAAACTAAATTTTAATAAAGATGCATACCTAAATCATAAAAAAATAATAAAGAAATTATCTGATTCAATAAAAGTCAGGCCTAGGGACTTCCCTGGTGGTCCAGTGGGTAAGACTCGGCACACCCAATGCAGGGGGCCCAGGTTCGATCCCTGGTCGGGGAACTAGATCCCACATGCATGCCACAAGAGTTCGCGTGCCACAACTAAGATCCGGCACAGCCAAAATAAATAAATGATAAATAAATAAATAAATATATATATATTTAAGTCAGGCCTAGTGGTTAATTTTAGAGGGTATAAAGAGGTTGTAATTCTTTAGGAGCCAAGTGGGGTGCTTGGAAATTCTATTTTCTTACTAGAGGCACTACACACGTGTACTACAGTTAAGTCTTCTACATATGAACCTTCAAGCTGCAAGCTTTCAAAGATGCGAATGTGCATCTGGTTCCAGCAAGGAACCAGAAACTGTGCCAACAACATCATGCACGAGTGAAATTGCAGCTTGCCCTCCGTCTCCTATTGCTGACAATTCTTCAGCTCTACCATCTTCCACCTCCTCTCCCTCTACTAGGCAGTAACTCTTCTTGCCTGTTCACTCGATGCCAGTCCGTATTTGGCAGTTGGTGTACTGTACTTTTCAAGGTACTATACTGTAAGATTAAAAATGTTTTCTTTATTTTTTGTTTGTTTGTTTTTTATGTATTATTTCTGTGAAAAGTATTATAAACCTATTACAGGACTTCCCTGGTGGCACAGTGGTTAGGAATCCACCTGCCAATTCAGGGGACACGGGTTTGAGCCCTGGACTGGGAAGATCCCACATGCTGTGGAGCAACTAAGCCCGTGAGCCACAACTATTGAAGTCCGTGAGCCTGGAGCCTGTGCTCCACATCAGGAGAGGCCACCACAATGAGAAGCCTGCACACCGCAGCAAAAAGGGGGGCCCTGCTCCCCGCAACTAGAGAAAGCACGCACGCAGCAACGAAGACCCAACTCAGCCAAAAGTAAATAAATAAATATATTTTTTTAAAAAACCCTATTACAGTACAGTACTATATAGCCAATTGTGTTAGTTGGGTACCTAGGATAACTTTGTTGGACTTACAAACAAATTGGACTTAACAAACACACTCTCGGAATGGAACTCATTCATCTGTAGGGGACTTACTGTATTTATAATTCATACATCTGTACATTTAGGTTTCATTCACTTTTTAATGTGTTACAATAAAGATGATTTAAAATAAATAAATATCATTGATACTAAAACTAGTACTGTTCTGGAAAAGGGGGTATTTACATTGTCTCAAACTATCTCCCTAAAATGTACTGAATTATTACAAACAGAAAGTAGTAAATTTGCAGTGAAAAAATCTGGTAACTTAATGAAGTGATCCCAGTTAACATCACTAGTAATGGGACAAAACGTCATCACGTGTCACTTGATATGATACACTGAGAAGGAAACAACATCACTTTAATTGTATTCCTGCCCAAAATTCATAATCTGAATCTGATCATGAGGAAACATCAGATAAGCCCAAATTGGTGGAAGCTCTGCAAATAAGTAGCCCATATTCTTCAAAAAGCGATATACAAATAACTATAATACAAAATACAATAAAAGTGCTGTAGGAGTGCAAAGAAGAAATCAAAAGAAAGAATTTTAATCATGTGGTTATAATGAATATTATTGAGCATTTACTGTGTTCTAAGCTCTGTCTAGTCTCACTCATTTCTGATCTCATCCGGTCTCATTGCTGTAACTACCATTTATATGCCAATGACTCCCAACTTTATATCTCTAGCCCTGACCTCTCTCCCAAATCCTGAACTTATATACCTAACAGCCTATTCAATATCTCCCTTTGGATGTCCAATTGACGTCTTAAACTCGACATGTTTAAAACTGAACTCATTCTATCAAATCTGCTCCACTTGCAGCCTTCCCCATCTCAGTTGATGGCAACTTCATCCCTCCTGCTGTTTATAACAAAAAGCTTGGAGACATTCTTTTTTAATAGAAAGGAAAAAATAACCCATGTACTTATCATCCAACTTCAACAATTATCAACAAATGCCCAATCTTTTATAAAAATTATTTTATTGAAGTATAGTTGATTTACAATGTGGTGTTAATTTCTATTGTACAGCGAAGTGATTCAGCTATACATATACATACATTCTTTTTCATATTCTTTTTCATTATGATTTAATCACAGAACATTAACTATAGTTCCCTCTGCTATACAGTAGGACCTTGTTGTTTATCCGTTCTACATACAATAGTTTGCACCTACTAATCCTAAACTCCCAATCTATCCTTCCCCCTTCCCCTCTTCCCTTTGGAAACCACAAGTCTGTTCTCTATGTCTGTGAGTGTGTTTCTGTTTCTTAGGTACGTTAATTTGTGTCATAGTTTAGATTCCACATATAAGTGATATAATATGGTATGTCTTTCTATATCTGACTTACTTCACTTAATATAATAACCTCTAGGTCCATCTATGTTGCTGCAAATGGCATTATTTCATTCTTTTTTATGGCTGAGTAGTATTCCATTGTGTGTGTGTGTGTGTGTGTGTGTGTGTGTGTGTGTGTGTACCACAATTTCTTTATCCATTCATCTGCCGATGGACAGTTAGGTTGCTTCTGTGTCTTGGCTATTGTAAATACTGCAGCAGTGAACATTGGGGTGCATGCATCTTTTCAAATTACACTTTTGTCTGGATATATGCCCAAAAGTGGGATTGCAGGACCATATGGCAACTCTATTTTTAGTTTTTTGAAGAACCTCCATACTGTTTTTCATAGTGGCTACACCACTTTACGTTCCCACCAACCGTGTAGGAGGGTTCCCTTTTCTCCACACCCTCTCCAGCAATAAATGCCCAATCTTGTTTCAACTATATCCCCACCCACTTCCCCCCAACTGATTATTTGTAAGAAAATCCCAGACATCATATCATTTCATCCATAAATACTTGTATGTGTGTTAAATATAGAGAATCTTTTAAACATAATATCATTAACACACCCAAGGAAAATTAACAGTAATTTTTTAATATTATCAAATATATAGTGTTCAAGTTTCTGCAATTGTCTCATAATTTTTTTTTTTTTTTACAATTCCAAACAAAGTTTACACATTGCATTTGGATGATACTTACCTTAGGCCTCTTTTAATCTGCAAGTCTTCCTCTTTTTTATTTCCTGCAATTTATTTATTTGTTGATGAAATCACATCATTTGTTCTGTAAAATTTCCAACTTCGTGGATTTTTCTGATTGCATCCCTGTTGTGCAATCAGAAAAAGTATTTAAAGTATTTTCCGGACTTCCCTGGTGGCACAGTGGGTAAGAATCTGCCTGCCAGTGCAGGGGACATGGGTTTGATCCCTGGTCTACGAGGATCCCACATGCCGCGGAGCAACTGAGCCTGCGCGCCACAGCTGCTGAAGCCAGCGTGCCCTAGAGCCCATGTTCCGCAACAAGAGAAGCCACCGCAAGGAGAAGCCCCACGCACCGCAACGAAGAGTAGCCCCTGCTCGCCACAACTGGAGAAAGCCACGCACAGCAAGGAAGACCCAATGCAGCCAAAAATAAATAAATAAATAAAATAAAAATAAATAAATAAAGTATTTTCTTTTTTATTTTTTATAAATGAACAGATAGGTATACTTGTTCAGATTTATGTTCCTTTTTTTGGCAAGAATAACTGATATAAACTTCTTATTGCATCTCATCAGGAGGCATATAACATCTGGTTTAATGTATTTTTGTTCTGTTACAATTGATTAATAGGTTCAAATATTACCATCTTTTTACCTGACAGCTTAGCAGTCACTGGTAATCGTTATCTAGCTGCATTATTTCATGAGGGGCTGTAAAAAAGTGATATTCTAATTTTAGAACACTATCTTTATTCATTAGCTGGAATTCTTCTATAAATAAGAAATTTCCCTTCATCAAATATTTGATTACCTAAGGAATGGCAGGATAAATGTTTGATTCTTTCCTTTGATTTACTAGTTTTCAAAATAATGAGTTGAGGTTCTCATGTAATAGAGAATAGTTCTCTAAATAATGGAATTCTCCAGCATACTGGATGACTTATGAGATTTTTGTTTTTAGTATCACTATGAACTATGGGTTTTAACACATTTGGTGTGCTTCAACCCACTGCAATTATTCTTCATTTGAAATGCATATTGTCCCTTGGGACTTCCCTGGTGGCGCAGTGGCTAAGAATCCACCTGCCAATGCAGGGGACATGCGTTCGATCCCTGATCCAGGAAGATTCCCACATGCCGTGGAGCAACTAAGCCTGCGAGCCACAACTACTGAAGCTGGTGTGCTCTAGGGCCTGTGGGCTGCAACTCAATGCTGAGCCTGCATGCTTCAACTACTGGAGCCCATGCACCTAGAGCCTGTGCTCCATGCTCCGTGCTCCACAACAAGAGAAGCCACCGCAATGAGAAGCCCACGCACTGCAATGAAGAGTATCCCCTGCTTGCCGCAGCTAGAGAAAGCCCACGCGCAGCAAAGAAGACCCAACGCAGCTAAAAATAAATAAATAAATAAAATAAAGAGGACCCAAGTACATTTTAAAAAAAGAAAAAAGCATATTGTCCCATCTTTGAGCTGTGGAAGTCCTTTCAGATTAGCCCCAGATTTCTCTTGACATGATTCCAGTAGTCTTGGATAGCTTCCTTGCTTTCTGATATAACAAGATGTTCTAGGTTCATCTTGTTTATTTCCTGCCTCAGATCTAGAATCAGATGTTTCTCTAAGAAGTCTTAGTTCATTTAGTAGTAAATGGCATTTAAAGACCACAATTTGGATGGTTGGATGCTTGTTGCTACTGAGTTGGTCACTGTTTGCCTTTTTCTAACTAAATGTAGGATTTCAGGGATTTTATCCAACTTTCTTGATTTTATATTTGTATCTCTTTCTAGTATAATCAACATCTTGGTTCCTGATAACATTAGCACGATTTATTTATTTTCTTTATTCTATTACATATATAAAACCATTTCTGAAAAAACCCAATATTACTAACAAGATGGCGAATGAAAACAGTTTAACATTTTTTGCAGTTCATTTCTTTCCTTTGGGTATATCCCATAAAAATGTACGATTAAGAAGTATGCTACAGGGCTTCCCTGGTGGCGCAGTGGTTGAGAGTCCGCCTGCCGATGCAGGGGATACGGGTTCATGCCCCGGTCCGGGAAGATCCCACAGGCCGCGGAGCAGCTGCGCCCGTGAGCCATGGCCGCTGAGCCTGCGCGTCCGGAGCCTGTGCTCCGCAACGGGAGAGGCCACAACAGTGAGAGGCCCGCGTACCGCAAAAAGAAAAAAAAAAAAAAAGATGGAGGAGGGTATGGAGATGGATGGTGGTTACGGTTCCACAACATTATGAACATATTTAATATCACTAAACTGTACACTTTAAAATGGTTGAAATGGTCAATTTTATGTGTATTTTATTTTATTATTTATTTATTTATTTGGTTGTGCCGAGTCTTAGTTGCGGCAGGCGGGCTTCTTAGTTGCGGCAGGTGGGCTCCTTAGTTGCGGCATGCAGGCTCCTTAGTTGTGGCATGCGAACTCTTAGTTGTGGCATGCATGTGGGATCTAGTACCCTGGCCAGGGATCAAAACCAGGCCCCCTGCACTGGGAGTCTTAACCACTGTGCTGCCAGGGAAGTCCCATATGTGTATTTTATCACAATAAAATTTTTTGAAAATAATATACAGTTAAACTATTATATTTTAAAGTCATTTGAAAGAATTCTACCAATAAACAGGTTAATTTATTTCACTTTGATTTTTATTTTTAGTGACTGTTTTCTTCATTTTGATTTTTTAATTGAGGTAAAATTTAAATACCGTGAAATGCACAGCCCATTTGTATAATTTGATGAGTTTTGATAAATATAAACACCTATTAAACTTATATACCAGTCAAGATATAAAACATTTTCCTCACTCCAGAGAGTTTTTCATGGCAACTATATTCTTATTTCTATCACTATATATTAGTTTTGCTGCTCAACAATTTTATATAAATGGAATCATGCAGTATGTAGTCTTTTGTTTCCATCTTCTTTGCGCAATACATTTCTGAGATTCATCCATGTTGGTGCATGTATCAGCTCAGTAGTATTCTTTTGTATACATGTTCCACAATTTATCAATTCACCTATTGATGGATATTTGGGTTGTTTTGGACCATTATAAATAAAGCTCCTATGAATATTCATAAATAAGTCTTTTTGTGAACATACGTTTTCATTTCTCTTGGGCTGATATGCAGGGGTAGAACTGCTGGGTCATAGGATAAGTATTTGTTTAACTTTATAAGAAACTGACAAACGGTTTTCCAAAATGGTTGTATAATTTTATACTCCCACTAACAACATATGAGAGTTTCAGGTGCTGCACATCCTCACTAACATTTGGTATTGTTAATGTGAAGTGGTAGTTCATCGTGTTTTTCAGTAAACTTTATACATCATTTATGTACAATAAAATGTGCCTGTTTTAAATATAGAGCTTGATGAACTCCACAATGTATATATGTGTGTAACCACTACCATAATCAAGTACAGCACATTTTCATCACCCCAAATTCCCTTGTACCCCTTTGCAATCAATTCCCATCCCCTCCCCAGCCCCAGTAACCACTTATTTGCTTTCTATCACTGTAGATACGTTTTGCCCATTCTATATAGAATTTCACATAAACTTATTCATGCAGTATGCACTTGTGGTGATCATGAATACGCATCACTGAAATCTTCTTTCAGAGAGTATATTTGGTTGGTGACCACACCTGCTGCCCCTCTAGACCTACTCCCACGTTTGCACCAAAGCCACACTTCCATAGGCTAATCCCAGCCAATGCCAGAGAACAACAGGGCCACAAAGGCAGGCCCAATCCTGTGATAAAAAGGATTCTTCCAACAGGTCCTTTGACTTGAAGATTCTTCATCTGCCTGGCCAAACCTTTTTGGGACCTACGCTGTACGATAAGACTCTTCCTTTCCAATCCTCATTCCTTTCCTCTCTCTTTTCCACACATGTCAGACCTGTATCTTGGTCTGAAGCTCTCTCTGCCTTCCCTTGATCTCCCTCTGTGGTGGTTTAAAATATATCCACAAATTCAGTGACACTCCGTTCAAAAGGTAGAGCCAATTTCCTTCCTCTTGAGAGTGGACTAGACTCAGTGACTTGCTTCTAATAAATAAAACAAGGCAGAAGTGATGATGCCTAACTTCCAACGCTATGTCATAAAGAGGCATTATAGCTCCCTCCTTATTTTCTTGGTTCACTTGCTCTGGGAGAAGCCAGCTGTCATGAGGATACTCAAGCAGACCTATGGAGAGTCCTACAAAGTGAGGAGTTGAGGTTTCCTGCCAACAGCCATGTGAATGAGCCATCTTGGAAGCAGATCATATAGCCTCAGCCTCAAGCCTTCAGATTACCATAACCCCAAATGACATGATGACTGTAACCTCACAGGAAATCCTAAGTCAAAACCACCCACCTGGGCTTCCCTGGTGGCACAGTGGTTGAGGGTCCGCCTGCCGATGCAGGGGACACGGGTTCGTGCCCCGGTCCGGGAAGATCCCACATGCCGCGGAGCGGCTGGGCCCGTGAGCCATGGCCGCTGAGCCTGCGCGTCGGGAGCCTGTGCTCCGCGGCGGGAGAGGCCACAACATGAGAGGCCTGCGTACAGCAAAAAAAAAACACCCACCTAATTTGCTCCTGGGTTTCAGATCCTTAGAAACTATGTGACGTAATAAATGTTTGTTATTTTAGGCTGCTAAATGTTGGAGTAATTTGCTTCAAAGCAATAGATAACCAATATACTCCCCCAATAAATCTCTTGCACATCTAATCACGTCTTGGTATCTATTTCTCAGGAGACCAAAAAATATTCTTTTGTGTTTTGTTTCTTTTATTTCAGCATAATGTTTTTTATTTTTCATATATGCTGTGTATATTTGTAGTTTCTTTTTACAGCTGAGTAGTATTCTATTGCATGAAGGTAACACAATTTGTTTATCCATTTTCCTACTGATGGATGGGTTGTTTCCAGGTTTTGGCAATTATGAATAAAGTTGCTATGAACAACTATCGCAAATCTCTTTGTGGATATACGTGTGTTGATTTTTCTTGGGTAAATGCCTAGGAATGCAATTTCTAGGTCATAGTGTAGATGTTTAGTTTTATAAGAAACTTCCAAATACTTTAATAAAGTCATTATAATGTTTTACACTACTATTAGCAGTATATAAGAGTCTTAGTTGTTCCACATCCTTGCTCACATTCGGTGTTACTGGTCTTTTAACTTTTGCCATTTTATGGATAAGTGATGTTACACTGTGGTTTTATTTATTATTATTATTATTATTTTTTGGTTGTGCCACGCAGCTTGTGGGATCTCAGTTCCCTGATCAGGGACTGAACCCTGGCCATGGAAATGAAAGCCCAAAATCCTAACTACTATGCCACCAGGAGACTCCCCACTGGGATTTTAATTTGCATTTCCTTAGGACTAATGATGTTAAACACTTTTTCATGTACTTATTGGTCATTTGTATATCATCTCTAGTGAAAACCCATTCAAATTGCTTGGCCACTTTATAATTGGGTTGTCTTTTTTAATTGATTTGTAGATTTTTAAAAATATATTCTGGGACAGGTTATTTATCAGATTGGTCATTTTGATTTAATTTTGTTTTATACTTATGTAAACCATTTACATGATTCCAATGTCAAATTTACAAAATAAGATAAATTCTAAAAGTCTACCTTCCATCCCTGGCTGCCTTACAATCTGTTTCTTCTTTCCTCCTATAGACAACTTTTGAAAAGTTTTTCATTTAACTTTGGAGTCACTATTTACTCTCTTTCTCTCTCACTCCCCATTTGGGAGGCAGGAAATCAGATTGGCTCTACCTTTAAAATACTGTGTGTCTAGCATCCCACCATCTCCACTGACATTGCTCTGATCTGAGCTACATCATTGCTCACCAAGATTACTGCAAGTCCCCTGGCTGTATTCTCACTGTATTATTATTATTTTTAACCAGGGCGCCTCAGACCCCCAGGTGTCAAAGTCCGGCAGGCACTTCATCCTCAGGGGTGATCAGAGTCCAGTGCTGGACATCATGAGAGTGGTTTCCCACTTTAATCCTTACAACCTCTACAGTCTATTCTCAATACAGCAGCCAAAGTGATCCTGTAAAAATCTACATCAAACCATACCATTCCTCTGTTCAAATGCCTGCATATGTTCCCTAATTCACTCAGAGTAAAAACCAAAGTCCTAACAATGCCTACAAGGCCCTATGTAATCTGGCCTCTATTATCTCCAATCTCATCTCCTATTCCTCTTTCTTTCACTCCTCTGCTCCAGCCACAGTGGGCTCCAGCTATGCCTTGAATATACCAGGCATACCCCTACCTTAGGGACCTTGTACTGGCTATCCTCTCTGCCTACAAGACTCACTACCAGATACCCAAACGGCCAACCCCCTTACTTCCTTCAAGTCTGCTTAAGTCTCATCTTAATAAGGCTCACCCTGACCAGCCCCTTTAAAATTGCAATCTTTCCTGCCCCTTCACCATTCTTCCCCATCACCACAGCCTGCTCCAGCATTCTCAATCACCCTTACCATATTTTTTCTTTTTTGCCACAGCACTAATCACTTTCTGACATACTATATACCTATTTATTATCTGTCTCCCCAACTAGAACATAAGCGCCACAAGAGCAGGGATCTTTGTGTTTTATTTGCTGGCACACAGTAAGTGCTCAATAAATATTACTGGATGAATGACTTAAAAAGTGAATTCTAGGCATTGTTCTAAGCATATTTAAAAGGTTATCCCACTTAATTATCAAAATAATCCTTAAGGTGGGGTGCTATTACTAATAATTTGACAGATGAGAAAACTGAAGCACAGAGAGGATGAGAACTTGCCTAAGTTCACACAGTTGGCAAGTGAGGAAGTCAGTTTCAGAGAGGCAGTTATTTGAGTTAGGCCATACTCCTTAAATTTTTTGTGAGATGAGATGGAACCTTATTCCACAAATAAAGTAAATCATAAAGGTAAATCCCTAGATGAGAATTAAGGGTAACAACACACTCAAGGAAAGAGATGCAGCCTGAACAGAAAGTTCAAGAATGGGGACTTCCCTGGTGGCGCAGTGGTTAAGAATCCACCTGCCAATGCAGGGGACACAGGTTCGAGCCCTGGTCCAGGAAGATCCCACATGCCGTGGAGCAACGAAGCTCGTGCGCCACAACTACTGAGCCCACGTGCCACAACTACTGAAGCTCATGTGCCTAGAGCCTGTGCTCAGCAACAAGAGAAGCCACCACAATGAGAAGCCCGTGCACTGCAACGAAGAGTAGCCCCTGCTCGACGCAACTAGAGAAAGCTGTGCACAGCAACGAAGACCCAACACAGTGAAAAATAAAAATAAAAAAATAAATTTATAAAAAAAGAATGGCCGGGGCTTCCCTGGTAGCGCAGTGGTTGAGAGTCCGCCTGCCGATGCAGGGGACACGGGTTCGTGCCCTGGTCCGGGAAGATCCCACATGCCGCGGAGCGGCTGGGCCTGTGAGCCATGGCCGCTGAGCCTGCGCGTCCGGAGCCTGTGCTCCACAACGGGAGAGGCCACAACAGTGAAAGGCCCGCGTACCGCAAAAAAAAAAAAAAAAAAAAAAAAAGAATGGCCGAGGGAAAGGCAAATGGCTCAGATTGACTGAATGAAGGGGTTAATGCAAAGTACTTACAGGAGGTATCATTAGAAATGGAAGTTAGGATGTATGATGAAGGATCTTCAAGAAAGAACTGATGAGGACTTCCCTGGTGGTCCAGTGGGTAAGACTCTGCGCTCCTGGTGCAGGGGGCCTGGGTTCAATCCCTGGTCAGGGAATTAGATCCCGCATGCATGCCACAACTGAGATCCCACGTGCCACAACTGGAACCCGGTGCAGCCTAAATAAATAAATAAATAAATATTAGATAGAAAGAACTGATGAGAAGACATAGTATCTGTGAGTTTGTAATATTGTAAAGGGAACAAAATTTCTGCAACCCAAGTATACCTTGAAGGAAAGTAACTCTATTATATATCTCGGAAAAAAAGATGCAAAATATAATTCATACACAGGCATGGCCTCCAAACTAAGTTTTACATATAGATTCTCTGTACCACCATCCTCTTAACCATCACATGAAAATCCTTAGCGATTCCTACAGGAAGAGGCAGCTTTATTCAGACTAAAGGAAAAGGTGTTATCAGAGGCCACAGCCAAACATTAACTTTTATTTCAGATGCTAATGGAATGGAAAAGAGAAAATAGTATCCATAAATGTTTCTTTCTCACATTTAGGAATCACTTTCTTAAAAAGAAGAGTGTGGAGAGTGAGGGAGGAAAAAGGGGAAGTTTCTTCATTGTCCTTTGCAATGCTCTGCACAAGGAGGGTAAACCCAGTGCCTTTGCTCTTCCCATTACTTAGGGAACAAATAATAATTAGGAAAATTATGCAACAAATGTTTATTGTGGGCTTCCTCTGTGTACTAGATAGAGTAATAAATGCAGACTTCTTCCCCATCTCAAACTTTTTAGAGATTACTCGGTACCCCATTAGAGGTTATTTCACTCAGTGCCTTTGCAGATAAACCAGCTATTCATGTTAAGAAGTGACCCTATGGCTGCTGGTATGTATTATGAGCATAGCATTTTCCCCAAAAGCCAAGGATAAGCTTCTGACACATCAGTCATGTAATCCAACACACCTCTCTCTGTGTAAAGAATGCTTTATAGGCAGAACTGAGTACAGGATGGGAATGTGAGCTGCATACACCTCCTTTTGGATATTTTGGTTGATAAGACCATGCAATCCAGCAGAGCAGGCTGGAATTCTGCCAAACGAGCTCATATCCCCAGAAAAACTAATGACATTCATTGGGCTAGCAGGGAGGAGTCAGTATTTTTTCTTTTTGAATTATCAGAGCTAGCTTAAGTCCTATGGAGACCCTAAGCATTGAAAGGATTATGGTACCTTCCTCTCCCACACATACATAATTCAGGATGAGTGTAATTAATTCCAATAAATTTCTGATTTTCTCATGAGGACAACTTCAATAATTGAAATACCAAAAATGAAATTATTTCCACAAAAAATTTAGAGATGCCCCTCCTACTTTGTTAAGCATGTATATGATTTACCTGTTGGGTATTTATCACCATATATTATGAACTGACAAAAGTCTGGGGGCTGAGAATCCCTTAAGTGGCTTAAACTTAGCCAAGGCTACCGTTACCTTTCAAACAATTTACGATCTGTAATATCTTCTGCCTTATGCCCACTCCAGTGCATACCCAAGGAAAGAGCCTGTAATACCGTCTTCCTTTTACACCCCCTCTAACTTCCTTTTTCACTGATGGATCCTTAGAGAACCCTTCCACGATTCAAGGGTCCTTCATCACAAATAGTTTGGAAAGCATTGGTTGTAACTGCTATATCTACCAATGCTGTATGACAAGAGTGTGGAAGAGAATACAGAATAGGAGAGTTCCCAAAAGATCATACCTGGTCAGTTCAAGGGGTAAACAGGAAAATGAAATACTACAGTGGGCTCTATAACCAGCACACACTACTGCATGTGCCTCACAATCATGTATATCATAGGTTCTCAAATGGACGGGTCTTTGAAAGCTCCTGCCACAGCAAACTATTCCTAAACACAAAATAGGATTTCATATACTTCTCAATTCAGGTATAAATGTATTTCTTTAAAGATTTTATTCAGCTTTCAATGCATTGTACATATGTCGATCAGTGGTTTCTGTCTTCAGTTGTAAAATTCTGGAGCATAGATGCTAACACTCCACAGTTTTCTTTTAGTACTATCATAACCTGTATTTGCAGCTCTAATTATTTTTTTTATTTTATTTATTTATTTTTGGCTGCATTGGGTCTTCATTGCTTCACACGGGCTTTCTCTAGTTGCGGCGAATGGGGGCTACTCCTTGTTGCGATGTGCAGGCTTCTCCTTGCGGTGGCTATTCTTGTTGCGAAGCACAGGCTCTAGGCACACGGGCTTCAGTAGCTGTGGAACGCGGACTCAGTAGTTGTGGCTCGCGGGCTCTAGAGCGCAGGCTCAGCAGTTGTGGCGCATGGGCTTAGTTGCTCCGTGGCATGTGGGATCTTCCCGGATCAGGGCTCGAACCCACGTCCCCTGCATTGGCAGGCAGATTCTTAACCACTGCGCCACCAGGGAAGTCCCCTGCAGCTCTAATTATTAAAAAAGCCAGTTCTAGCAGGGTCTGAGATCACAGGCCTGAATTTCTGCCCCTACCATCTAATCAGTGTGTGGTCCTCCCCTATACCATTCATATCTATTGTCTAACCTCTTTGTCAGACTTGATGAAAGCAGAGCCTATGGTTAACTGCTGCTGACCATTATACTGAGGCCCTGTGCTAGTTAAAGGCTTCATCTCTACAGTTGCTATGGTAACTATCCCCTTCCTCTCCCTACAACCTATTCTGGCTCTGCCTCCACGTGGCACTCTTTTCTGATTGCAGAAGAGGAGACCTGCACATCTCTCTGTGCTCTTTGCCAGATTCAGATCTGCAAATTGTGGGGTGGAGGTGTAGCAGAGCATTGTCTCATGCGTCATATAGGGTGAGGCATCCCCACCATCTTATGTTCTGCCAGTACTATTTCTCCCTCTCTGCTACAAAAAGGATTTTCAGGGCCCTGTCAATTTTTAAAAACTGAGATGTAATTGACATATTATGTTCATTTCAGGTAGGGCCATATCCAAATTGCAGAATGGATTGGATATTTTGCTAAATACATGTTCCATGATAGGAACCAGGACTGCTGTGAGATACTCAAAATGCAGACACTGTCCAATCCTCGTCAGGGCCTCCAGAGGAGGCCTCCAGTGGTTCACATGCAGCCTTGCTGAATCAAGTGCTGTACTCCTTTCTTCCCTGTACATCCGGAAAGTATAAGGCAAATGGGACTCCAAAAAGTGCTGCTGGAGCCCTAGGGTGAAAGACAAGCTCTGCCTGATACATACACATACAGAATGATTCAGTATCCTGTGTAAAAGAAGACACTGGAGTGCAGAGTAGGTGGTGGAGACACACTGAGGAAAGGAGGAGGGTAGACTTACAGCACCACACCATTTTTACAAGGATGTTCCAGTCAGTCATAAAACAGTGCCAGCCTCCTCAGTCCTCTTTCACATCCCCTGGTTTTTCTTCTGTTTTGTTTTGTTTTGTTTTTAATTTTGGAAGGGTCAACCTCTTCACTGGTTCAAACACTGCCCCTTCTATTTTGAGAACTCCCTGGGGGAAGTAATACCATTGTCTCCCAAGGTTACCCAACTCACTGTGTCACATTACTTGCAGTTGGGTAGGTCTTTCCTGGGTTTTACTCAAACCCCCCTTGCTGCAGTCTGAGCTCATTGCACTCAGCAGAGATGGCGATGAGCCAACCACTATCTTCGGAATAACAACTCACCAGGGACTCAGGGCCGGAAGGTCATTCTGTCCCTCCAATACTGCACAGCCTTCCAGAGCACACCCAGGGCCTGAGACAATGACGACAGAAACACCAAGGATGCAATGTAGGACCCTGGCAGGCAGTGACAGAAGGAAAAAAAAAAGCTCCAGACAATGATAATACAGACACACCGACAAAGAACGATGCACCCAAACAAACTCAGAGTCAGAGAGGGACAAGATGGCTCCCCTCGGTTCGGGCGAGGCTGCGGAATTGCCAGACAGCTCTTATCCGGGAAATATCCTAACTAGAAGCTTCTTCTGGCGCCGAGGCAATAGACTCGCCCCTCCACCCGGCCCTCAGAGCCCCCATCCCTACTCAAGCCGGAGTGGGAGCTCCCTCTGGAAAACGACTGGGGGCGAAGGGGGACAGCCACGCCCCCGCCCCCCAGGCACAGCGAAACCGCAGAGCCAGAGCACGCGGCCCCAGCCCGGCCCCTGCGGCGCCAACGGTCCACCCCCTGACAGGCAGCAGCCAATGAGCGGCTCCTGCCGCCGGCCTTTAAGAACCGCGCGCACTCTCCCTGCAGCGGATGCTGCCGGCCTAGCACTCCAACGGAGTTTCCATGGAGACCGAGGCTGGGCCCTGGCGGCCTTTCGACGTTGCCATGGAGACAAGTCCCGGGCTAGGGCTCCGAAGCCCCGGCTCTCTGCTGGCTCAGAACCCCGCGGAGCCGCTGTGCGAGGCCGGAGCCGCGGTGGCGGCGGCACGCTGGGACCTGCAGAAACACTCTTTGCTCATCGTGATCGGCGATATCGGTACAGAGAATCAGCTGAGGGCCGTTCGGGCCCACCTTGAGCAAGGTGAGCTTTCTGTCCTGGCTGCGCTCGGAACATCCTCCATCCCGTGCTTCTCTGCCATGTGCATCCTCCATCCCTAGCGTGCACTTCCTGAGATCTGCGCACCCTGTTAATCTGAATCATCAGCCCCTGTCACCTGCATCTTCTGTGTCACGCGTTCATATCCTCCCAAGCTGCCAACATCTCACATCTCCATCCTTCCCGCACACCCCCTGGCGTTCGCAGTCTCCCTGAGGCAGGCGGGAGCGTGGGGGAGGGGGGAGCTGGGCAGTGCCTGGGTGGGGGGCCCTCTGGTTACACCCCTCCTTCCCGCAGTGTCTTGGGCCAGAGGTCCTGAAAGTCGTCACCATCCCTTGGAGAGTCCACGTCCCTACCTTAGTTTCTTCTTTAGGGCGTCTGAACAGGATCAGGGTGCGTTTTGAACGCCGCAGACAAATCTCAAATATCCCAGTGCCAGCGGCCAACCTGAGAGAGTGACCTTCGTGGCCACAAGCTCCTCAGTCCTCCACTGCCTGTGGCGCAGTGCTGCGGAGCCACCTGCGGGTGGAAGCATGCCGCGGGGGAGTGGAGGCAAGGAGGGGGCCACAGAAGGAGAGTGTAGAATCCTACTTACCTGTATGGGGAAGGCAGTCCCTAGTAGCTGGGAATGGGCCCTTGGGTGTCACTTCTATCACAATTGGGCAACTGTGCAAGAAAATTCCTACATACAAACTCGTTAATGACCAAATTTAGCCTAAACTCTGCACTTCTCCCTCTGGCTCAGCAAAGCCCAAGAAAGGCACAGGATGGGAGCTAGACATAGGCACTAGCCACATTTCTTAAAGACATCAGTGAGGCTGATCATGGCAGCCGTCCTTATCCCCTCCCTCTCCTTACCCCTTCTGTGAGCTTGGAAATGCTCCCACAAGTCCAATCCCTCTGACCTTATCTAGGTCCCTCTTTGTTTCTTTTTCTCTCACAGGGATTCTCTCCTGGAACATTGATTTATCATCCATTGACTTGAACCAACAATTGAGACTCTTCATTACCCGGCATCTAGCTCACTTCTCCTCAGAGGTCAAAGGTTAGGACCAGTGTCATTTGTCTCAGTCCTTTGGGTGAGGGCTGGTCACAGAAGAGCAGAAGTCCACTCTCCCTGGCAGAACTGGCCTTGTGGGAAGTTTGGGTCAGGGAGGGAGGGACTCTTGAGAGGAAAGTTGTAAAGCTCCTTAACTATTCCCACATACCCAGTACACTTCGCAGACAGATGGTATGATGGTGGAGGAAGCCTGGAGAACGTAATTTCTACTTGAGAAGAGGGTGGGTTATGGACAGCCACTGACTTACAGTAAGGGAACGTGGTACCTCTTGAGTGATCAGTCATCTCCCAAGTAAAAATTCCTTTTTTTTGTTTGTTCCCCTTTCTGTATGCCCTGGCCTCCTTGCTTCCCTTTGCAGAGACCCTTGAACCTCCCACTCACCTTCCCAGATCCTTGCTTAGCAGTTTCCCTCAGGCTGCACAGCCTATCCTCCAGGTTTCAGGGTTTCTGCCTCCTCCTTTGGCTCAGTCAACAGATGTCCAAGCAGAGCAGAAACCTTGTACCAAAGGCTGATGAGCCCATGAAATCCAGAGTGGAAGCAGGGTTTCCTGGATTTACTGCTGCAAGAACTAGTCATACTTTGAGATTTGGCACTGAGATCAAAGTTCACAGGATGCAGCTTCCCATTCTGCTGTGTGGGAGAAATGGTCAGGAATTTGAGAAAATAATATTTTAGGAGTTATTATTCCACGACAATATCTGTGGGGAGACTGCAGAAAGCCCTACACCCCATTATAAAAGTGCTGGGCATCTGCTCATGTTATTGGTAAATGTTGACAAACCAATTCATACACCAGTGTCTTTACAGAATATAAATCCACCCAACTCAACAGTCACTGCCATCAAATGACTGAATTCGTATCTTATACAGATAATTCTCAATTATCCAGCATAATAGATAGTCACTTCCCTTCTTTTCCTGCTCCTCCTGCTAACTGCCACATGGTTGGTCATTTCCCTGATCACCTACTCCTCTGCTGCTCCTGGAGAGAGAAGACATGGTTAATATGACTAATGCTCCATTATCTTAGGAATATGTGCAGCATTTTAAAAATGTGAGTCTGGCATCTTCTTGATGTGACTGGCTTCCTATGAAGGTAACCAGTCACTGTTTTGAGACTGCCTTCTGTTTAGTATTATTCATTTCATGGCTTCCTCCATTAGCTCTAATAATTTTAAAATCAACAGTTTTACCACTTGATTAATCCTAGGAGCTTTGGTGCAAGGCTGGATAAAGGGATGGCAGCATGAAATTAATGACTGAACTGAAGTTTGGGGAGTGTCTGCTGATGTTATTAATTCACACTGAATTCTCCAACCTTGTCCTTTTGGACACGGATGTAAGAGTAGGATGCCTTCTGGAATGATGTAAGAATGAATAGAACTTAAACCAAAACACCTAGCCATTCTTCAGATTAAGATTTGGGGATGCTTGGGAAAACACTTACAGGGAGATGCGTAGTTACTCTCAGGGACCTCTCAGAAACAAGCACTGATATACAAGCACCTACTAGATCTTCTCAAGCAAAGAGTTTTACCATGGTGTCCTCAAGAGGCTTAGGGCCATTATACCCAAGATCAGGGCTTACTTTTGAGTTTTTTTAGGTTTGGACATTTTCATGGTGGCCTGTGTATGTCCCTGGAGAATAGTGGAGAATTTCCTGGAAAACCCCACAAGGCCCAAGACAGCCACAGCCCCACCCCTGCTGGCTCCTCTTTCAGCTGTCCCCGCAAACAACAGCCCAGAGCAGCTGCAGACACTTCCCCTCCCTTCAGCCTCCATTAGTGGGGAGGCAGAGGGAACCAGGCTGCTGGGATGGGCTCAGTGGAATATGCTAGTACCTTATGATTTAATCCTTTCTGCCCACCCCATAGGCTGGGCCACCATCCCTCTCACCTCTCCTCAAGCCCTGGGCCAAAATGTTGAAAAGGAGGACAAAAATTTATCTTGCTAACTATCCCCTACACACACACACACACACACACACACACACACACACACACACACACACGGAGGGGACCCTTTGATGGAGCATCAGTGACAAAAATTTATCTTGCTAACTATCCCCTACACACACACACACACACACACACACACACACACACGGAGGGGACCCTTTGATGGAGCATCAGTGACAAAAATTTATCTTGCTAACTATCCCCTACACACACACACACACACACACACACACACACACACACACACACACACACACACACACACACACACACACACACACACACACACACACACACACACACGGAAGGGACCGTTTGATGGAGCATCAGTGGCCCAGCTCCTTCTAGTGGTCAAATGTGGTAAAGGCTTTGCACCACTTTTGTCTCCAGTGGTGACTTGGAGCCTTCCTTTCTAACTCCTGCAAAAAAATCTGGAGCTTCTGAGCATTTTAAAACAAACCCAGAAACGATTAGAACAGTGGGAAACTGATCTTAAATAACACTCTAATACTACTTCTACTATGGGGCACATATAAGAAAGGGAGAGGGCTTCATAATTTATAATTCATGATGGATTTTCTAGGACTAAAAAAACACAGGCTGAAGGACCAGTTTGGAAGCCTTCTGTCTGACTCTGCATCACCACTGATGCACTCACTCAGGAAGTGTTAGTTCCTTTACTTCTGCAAACATGAAGACTATTCTGAATTAATACAACAGCTCATTGGCCCCTAGAACTGGGTTTTGCATTGCTGTCAGAAATAGGAAAGGAGGGACATGAAGAGTATTTTAAGTCCCTTCCTGCAGGCACCTCCCAGGCACCTGGGTTTACCTGGGAGCTAAGTTACTCTAGAGTTGAGATTCTGGTTTAGGATTTCCCTGATCACCTAGGTGACCTCTCATAAATCTTCCACAAAAGGGAGACAGACTTCCAGTGGTATTTGTGCATTGCAGGTTTAGGATTCTAGGAATGAAGGACTTTTTCATCTTTTATGTCATTCACTCCTCATAGCATTGTTGGAGGATGGTACTAATATTACACTCATTTTATAATTCAGGAAGCAAGCTTTCAGAGGGCTTAAGTGGCTTGTTGAAAAGCATGATTAGTAAAATGGTAGAGAGGGGTCTCAAATCCAGGACTTGCGATCTCACTTTGTGTCTGAGCTCAGGCCTCCCTCTCATCTTTGGCGTCTCACCATTTCATTGCAGCAGAGCCAAGGAACACAGCGGGTGGAGGTGTGGTTGTGGTGAGTGGCTGTTCAGAGGGTGAAGGCTGAAGGAAAACTCCACTGTGAGTTGGAACCTTGCCCAGGGTGTGGCCCTTGGGGGTAACAGCTGAGAATAAGGGTGGGCTCTGCGTTGGGCTGAGAAATGTTATTTTGTTCTCAAGCTACATGTCTACTCAAGTTTCCCTCTTTGCACACTCCAGAAAGCTCCAGAAAGCAGGGAGGAGATGGAAGGTTTGAGGTGGGAGGAAATAAGAACTATGAAGTTGCAGAAAGGAGGTGTTTCCCCTTTGTGATGTTCAGAACTCAGCCTGGTTTGTGTTGTATATCTCTGTAGCTGGCCTCCTCTATCCAAGTGGGGCTGTTGCCATGTTGCTGCTTTGCATCCCCGGATCTCAGCAAGGATTCCTCCCCCTCTGGAGTCCCCCTCCCCCCCTTGCACTGGTGACTCAGCTCCTCCTCTCCTCTGGTGGCAGTTTAGGGGGGATGGGGATGCTGAGAGCAGAGACTATTTTGGCTTCTCTGACCTTCAAAAGCTGCTCTTGGCAGCCAGGGGCAAGGGTGGGGCTGGTGCTGGGCTAAGAGTGGGTGGATGTCATTGTGAGGAAGGCAGTAGGAATCGGCCAGGACTGGGGAGGGATGATGGAAGGGAAGAGGGCAGGGGGACATGAGCATTGCCCCGTTGGAACTGAGTGCTGGAGCTCTCCAGGTCCTCTCTTTGAGTCCTAGAGCACGTGTCACCAAATCTGAGACAGGGGTAGAGACTAAGGGAAACAGGGCCAATGTTAGAAGGATTAAGATCCTATAAAATGGAGACATCAAAGAGACATAGCGAAGTGCAGAGACAAGGAGAACAGGGACCCAACACCCTACAAAGTCATTACAAGATCTTTTTAGTCCAAAGAGTACTTTCTGTGACTTTTAATAATTGGCCAAGAGTAAGAAAATCTTGTACGCCTGGGGCCCTGGTGATTTTCCTTCATCCCTTTAACTATTTCACTGAAAGGCAGAAAGTGCCCTGAATCTTCAGAAAATGCCTCTTCATACCCAATGACCGAGAATCCCAAGTATCAGTGCCTGTGTTGTTGCTGTGCTGTGCTGCATCGGCACAGAATTGTATGCGGTCTTAGGGCCCCTGTGCCCCACCCCCGATGGGCTAGAGATGGACTAAGGACCATGTGTCCACTCCAGGATTTCAAACTACCCTCCAACCTAAAATGAGACTTATTTCTGCACTCCCACCCCATTTCTACAGCTGTGGCTCAGAAGCCAGCAGAGCTCAGCGCAACTCCCTCCCTTCAGTCGTCCCCAGCCTTCTCAAGTAGTCCCCCCTCACTCCTACCCCATGCTCTCAGGCCCCCAGCCTCTTTGTCTCCTGCTCCTCCAGGGATTGAAGGTCACTCCCTGAGTCTGAGGGGAGAGGCAGCAGATGGTTCCGGAGAGAAGGGGGGAGGGCCCAAGCAGCCCATACCTCCTACGTCCCCCCAGTGTGCAGCACAGGACTTTGGTCTTTTGGCTGATGCTAAAAGAATATTTCTTAACTAAGCGAGGTTGGAGGAGAAGGGCCCTGTGGGCCATTGGAGACCACCCTAGCTCTGAGCTGCTAGACAACTCCTCAGGTCCCAGCCAAGCAGAAGCACCAGATCACTGACATTGTCAAGGCAAAGAAACAGTTAAGTCTCCAGTGCCTCGTCATGGACCAGCCCCTCTTCCCCGCCCTGGCGCCGCCCTCACCATCAAGCGCCCCCCCCCCCACTCCCACCCCTAGTGCCGCAGACTCGTCCCCGAAGCTGCCGGCTGAGGCCGGAGCCACAGCCTCGATGAGGGTCTCTCTCCCACACCCCAGGGTAAGAACCGAACCGAACTAAAGGGCTTGGCGTGGGGCACGGGGGATGCTGTGATAGGGAGGTGGGATGCGGGTAATGGGAAGGGAGTTGATACCTCATCTGGTGTGTCTGGAACTAGCCCAGCGGGGTGGGCAGGGTGGGGGAACAGAGAGAGGAGATGAACTGGCTGTGGGGCCAGCCTGGACCCAGAACCAGGTGGAAGCCAATGGGGCCAGGACCGTGACAGGCCACCTCGCGGGCTGAGCTGGGCTGAGCTGAGCTGGGAGCCAGCCGCCTAGGGGCAGCCGCAGAGGGTGGTGTCACTGGCTCTGCCCCGAGGCCTGGGGCTCTGGTGGCGTTTGGGGGCTCTGTCTTTGGTGGGGGCAGAAGAATCTGAGGGAAAGGCGGATGTTATGGGAAGGCACCTGATGGGAGGGTCTCTGGGTGTCAGCTGCTAGATTGCTTAGCTGCTCTTATGCTGGGGGGTGAACGGGACTGCGAGTTTTTGCCAAGTATGGGAAGGTGGGGACACTATGGAAAAGAAGGAAGGAAAGGGTCATTAAGACGTGGCATGCGCCTCCTCACAGACCAACCTATTTGCAGCGTGCTCCCCACACCCATTCCCTGCGACGAGCTTGAAACTTGGGCCGCGAGCCCCCCTTTCTGGCTCCCTCCGGGGATGGAGAGGCCGCTCCGGAGATTGAGAGCACTCCCTCCGCAGCAGCTGCCCCGCATTCCCCGTCCTGTCAACCCCACAGGTTCCCAGTCACGGCCTCCCACCCCACCTCATCTCTGCTTCCCTTCCCAAGATGGGGGCTCTGAACAGAGAAGCCAGTTCCTTCTCCCTCTCTGCGTCCCCCCCTCCCCGCCCCCCGTGTAGAGGCAGCCAAGAAAATGACTTGTCATGCTGGTGTGGGGGGGTGGGGGTGGGGGCGGAGCTGGAGCCTGAGCTCAGCGCGCACACTCACACTCGCTCACACACTGCGGCAGACTGCAGCTGCCCGGGCGCCCCCCCTCCCCGGCCGCCTCCCTGCGGAGACACCTGCCCTCCCGCCCGCTCAGCCTCAGCACCCGCAGCCCACCCCCCAGCCCCATCTCTGGCAAAGGGACGGGCCCCTGCCTCACCAGGTGTCCTCTCCGAAGAAGGAGGGAAGACAAGTCAATTGCCTTCAGCGGGATCGCGGGTGGTGGGGGGGTGTAGAAGAGAGAAACAGGGCTTTCCCCCAGGCCTGAAAAGGAGGAGCACAAGGTGTAAACCATGTAGTTGCCAGTCACAACCTGAGAGCACATGGGTGAGGGGCAGGGTCTTGCGTCAAGGCAAGTACTGGGATCAGAGAGGTCTATGGTTATAAGCCAGTCTAGGGGACTGCAGGGAATGGTAGACTGGGGAAGGCGGGTAGTAGATAGAAAGCAAATCCATCCGTGCCCCAGATCTTTCTCTTTCTGGCCCTCCTAGTTCAAATGTGTGACCTTGTGTGTTCGTGGTGCGTGTGGCGGGTGGGTGTGGGGGGAGAGGAACTGCCCTTCTAAGCTAAACTGCTTAGAGCTAGCCTAGGGCCAGCCGCTCCCCGAACCATAGTGTATCCCTCATCCCTCACCTGCCCAAGCCCTGCCCGTGCGTGTCTCTGAGGTGCTTCTCATCCTCTGAACCGACCTCAAAGTGTCCCTCAACTCCCAAGTTAATAGAAAAGAACGCTTGAACTCCTCATGGGCCCCACCTACCCTGTGCGGGGCTTGGTCTTCTGACACCATCCCTAGTTCATTTCCCCCCGCAGCTGCAACTGCAGCCCAGTGCTGCCAGATCTGCCTGATCCTGGCACCATCGCTCTTCCGCTTAACAAAGGCCCTGGCCCCAGGGTCCTCTTGTCTGAGCCCCAGAAAGAGGAGAGAGCACTGGGTCACAGAAGAGGGTCTGGGGGACAGGTTATGTGTCCTCCCACCAATATCCTCCAGACAGCCCACTCCCCAGACCATCTGTTCAACTCCGTGTTTGTAAGGTAAATCCACTGTGTGCTGCAGTTGGTAAGGGCAGGAACGGGATGGCAGCATCCTTCTTCAGGATCTCCTGTCTAACCTGGCACTTTTTTTCTTTGCTGCATTGCTTGGTGTTTCATGTGAGCCTGGATAAGGGAAGTAGAGAGGGGATTTGATGGTGTACTATGTTCCTCCATAGCCTGGGGAATACTCTGAACCTCTCCTGCCTTATCTGTTTCTTGTTTGTGAATCCCAGACTCCCCTCTCCATGACAGAAGGCCCACAGGAGAGGTGCAAGGATGAGAGGAGAAACTGTTTGAAAGGGATGGGTTGTGGGGAGTGAACCAGGTCTTTCTGGAGCCTGGGGACATGAAGGTGAGGTGGGACGGGGAGCTGTGAAACCTTTGGTGGTGGAAACAGTACGATTGTGTGCATGTTTGTGAGTGCAGGCTCGGCCTCTGAGGAACCAGAGCACAGAACAAGAGATCCTATTTCTCCTCTGCATTGTAACCAACCCCCAAGGGTTTAGATAGCATAGACTTCTCTGAGTCTTTTCGAATGGGACTTCTGGCCTTGGATGGGGGTTTGAAAGGAGGATGAGGAGTCTGTACTCACTGCACAGAAGCACCCATCTCCTTATTTCCAGGCACTGTGGCAAGAAAGCCCAGGGCAGAGGCAAGCTAGTGAGGACAGAGCTGAGTGAGGACCATCCTCCGAGAGGCCCTCCCTTCAGCTGAGCCCCCCGCCCCCCCCCCCCCACCGGTCCCCAGGCAGCACCAGGAGCTTAGTGCTCGAGAGGGACAGACAGGGACAAAAGGTTCTTGTCTCCAGGGCAGTCTGAGGCGGGAGTTCCAGGCAGAGGGGGTGGCAGATGAAGGGAGGGAGAAGACAGCCATTGTGGGAGAGGGGAGGAGGAAACCCTGAAAGGGAAGGGCTGCAGGAGCCAGTCCCTAGACCTTACTCAGCAGTAGCCAGAGTGGCAGGATCTCAGGATAAGCAGGCTTCTCTTTCCCCTAAGCCCCATTTTCTGACAGTGCATTCTTTCCTCTCCTGCCTTACACAATGCCTCTCCATTTTAGTCTATACCCACTTCCTTCAGTACAAATTCCTGCATCTCTCCCTCAGGCCAGAGGACCCTCTGCCACCAGAGTGAGATCCTAGAGACCATCGTCCTGGTAAACCCCAGTGCCGACAGCATCAGCTCCGAGGTAAGGCCAGGGCCTGTGCTTTGCCACGAGGGCCTGCCGAAAGTGCCATAACCCACCCTTGCCAGTGCTACTGCTGTAAGGCCAGGAATTCCCGGACTTGGCTTTGAGCCATCCTCTCTCTGCCATCTAAGCTGTCTCACAATCCCAGCCCCATCCTGGAGGTGCTGTGGGGCTACCAGTGGGGAGCGTGTCCTTGCAGAACTGAGGGGGACCAGGAACATTCTGTGCCCTTCCCTGGGCTTCCTCTCTCTGTGACCAGTCCTCTCCTTCCACTCTAGGTTCACCACCTCCTTAGCAGCCCATCAGCTCACAAACTACTGATCTTGAGTGGGCAAAGTTTAGAGCCTGGGGGAGACCTCATCCTACAGAGTGGCACCTACTCCTATCAAAACTTTGCCCAGGTCCTTCAAAACCCAGCGGTAAGTTCTATGAGTGTCTAGGAGGAACAGAACATGGGGTAGGACTAGAGCTGCGGGGAGGGATCCAAGGAAGGGAAAATCCCACATTCCTTGACCACCAGGGATGCTGGCAGAATGGTAGGAGATCACCTCAGAGAGAGACGGAGATTAGCAGATTGAGTCTGAGTTGGCTTGCGATAACCCCAATGACCTGATCAGCCTTCTATCTCCCCTTCATCTAGATTGCCCAATTGCTCAGCAATAGAGACCCTGGGATCCAGGCTTTCCTCACTGTGTCCTGCTTAGGGGAGGGTGATTGGAGCCACCTGGGACTATCCAGTTCCCAAGAGACCCTGCACCTCCGGCTAAACCCTGAGCCCATGCTGCCCACCATGGATGGCGTGGCTGAGTTCTCCGAGTACGTCTCTGAGACCGTGGATGTGCCATCTCCCTTTGACCTGCTGGAGCCCCCCACCTCAGGGGGCTTCCTCAAGCTCTCCAAGCCATGCTGCTACATCTTCCCTGGCGGCCGCGGGGACTCTGCCCTCTTTGCCGTTAATGGTTTCAACATCCTGGTGGATGGTGGCTCTGATCGCAAGTCCTGCTTCTGGAAGCTGGTGCGGCACCTGGACCGCATTGACTCCGTGCTGCTCACACACATCGGGGCAGACAACCTGCCGGGCATCAACGGACTCCTGCAGCGCAAAGTGGCAGAACTGGAGGAGGAGCAGTCCCAGGGCTCTAGCAGCTACAGCGACTGGGTGAAGAACCTCATCTCCCCCGAGCTTGGAGTCGTCTTCTTCAACGTGCCCGATAAGCTGCGGCTGCCTGATGCCTCGCGGAAGGCCAAGCGCAGCATTGAGGAGGCCTGCCTCACTCTGCAGCACTTAAACCGCCTAGGCATCCAGGCCGAGCCCCTCTACCGTGTGGTCAGCAACACCATCGAGCCGCTGACTCTCTTCCATAAGATGGGTGTGGGCCGCCTGGACATGTACGTCCTCAACCCTGTCAAGGATAGCAAGGAGATGCAGTTCCTCATGCAAAAGTGGGCAGGCAACAGTAAAGCTAAGACAGGCATTGTGCTGGCTACTGGGAAGGAGGCTGAGATCTCGGTGCCCTACCTGACCTCCATCACTGCTCTGGTGGTTTGGCTACCAGCCAACCCCGCTGAGAAGATTGTGCGCGTGCTTTTTCCAGGGAATGCTCCCCAGAACAAGATCTTGGAGGGCCTGGAAAAGCTTCGACACCTGGACTTCCTGCGCTACCCCGTGGCCACGCAGAAGGAGCTGGCCACTGGGGCTGTGCCTGCCAACCTCAAACCCAGCAAAATCAAACAGCGGGCCGATAGCAAGGAGAGCCTCAAGGCCACAACCAAGACAGCCGTGGGCAAGCTGGCCAAACGGGAGGAGGTGGCCGAGGAGGGAGCCAAGGAGGCCCGCTCAGAACTGGCCAAGGAGTTAGCCAAGACAGAGAAGAAGGTAAAGGAGTCATCTGAGAAGCCCCCAGAGAAGCCTGCCAAGCCTGAGAGGGTGAGGACAGAGTCGAGTGAGGCACTGAAGGCAGAGAAGCGAAAGCTGATCAAAGACAAGGTGGGGAAGAAGCACCTGAAAGAAAAGATATCAAAGCTGGAAGAGAAAAAAGACAAAGAGAAGAAAGAGATCAAGAAGGAGAGGAAGGAGCTCAAGAAGGATGAAGGAAGGAAGGAGGAAAAGAAGGATGCCAAGAAGGAGGAGAAGAGGAAAGATACCAAACCTGAGGTCAAAAAGATTTCCAAGCCAGACCTGAAGCCCTTTACCCCTGAGGTACGTAAGACCCTCTACAAAGCCAAGGCCCCCGGCAGAGTCAAGATGGAGAAGAGCCGGGCTGCCCGTGGGGAGAAGGAGCTGTCCTCTGAGCCCCGGACACCCCCAGCCCAAAAGGGGGCTGCACCATTCCCAGCAAGGGAGCTGGCCTTGTCTTCACCAGAGGATCTCACACAGGACTTCGAGGAGTTGAAGCGTGAGGAGACGGGGTTGCTGGCTGAACAAAGGGACACAGGACTAGGAGAGAAACCACTCCCCCCAGACACTGCAGAGGAGGGACTCCCAAGCACATTGGCCCCGGGGGCACCACCCTCTGTCCCAGGGCTGGAACCAGAAGAGCCTGTGATAAAGGAGAAAGAGGCTGTCCCAGACATCCCTGAGGAACAAGGCAGCAAGGACAGAGGCCCAGACTCTGGGGCTGAAACAGAGAAAGAGAGAGCCCCCTGGGAGGATAAAAAGGCAAAGGAATCAGAGGGGATCCCCGACAGAAAAGAAGCCAGAGAGGAAAGTGAACCTGAGGTAAAGGAGGATGTGATAGAGAAGGCCGAGTTAGAGGAAATGGAGGAGCTGCACCCTTCAGACGAGGAGGAAGAGGAAGAGACAAAGGCTGAGGGTTTTTACCAAAAACATATGCAAGAAGCCTTGCAGGTAACGCCAAGGGGCAGGGAGGCTCTCGGGGTGCAGGAACTAGGACTCCAAGGCAAGGCCCCTGAGAAGGAGACCTCGTCATTCCTAAGTAGCCTGGCCACCCCTGCAGGAGCCACTGAGCACGTCTCTTACATCCAGGACGAGACAATCCCTGGCTACTCAGAGACCGAGCAGACTATCTCGGATGAGGAGATCCATGATGAGCCGGAGGAGCGTGCAGCTCCACCTAGATTTCCTACAGGTACCTATGACCTCCCTGGGCCTGAAGGTCCTGGCCCCTTTGAGGCTAGCCAGCCTGCAGACATTGCTGTTCCCACCACCCCCAGCAAAGGCTATGGAGCGCCAGAGTCGGAACTCACCTACCCCCCCAACATGGTGGCCGCCCCTCTGGCTGAAGAGGAGCATGTGTCCTCGGCCACCTCAATCACTGAGTGTGACAAGCTTTCTTCCTTTGCCACATCTGTGGCTGAGGACCAATCCGTGGCTTCACTCACAGCTCCCCAGACAGAGGAGACAGGTAAGAGCTCCCTGCTGCTTGACACGGTCACAAGCATCCCCTCCTCCCACACGGAAGCCACTCAGGGCCTGGACTATGTGCCATCAGCTGGTACCATCTCACCCACCTCCTCACTGGAAGAAGACAAAGGTTTCAAATCACCACCCTGTGAGGAGTTCTCCGTGACTGGGGAGTCAGAGAAGAGAGGAGAGATTGTACAGAGAGGCTTGTCTGGAGAGAGAGCCGTGGAAGAGGAAGAGGAGGAGACCACAAATGTACAGATGTCTGAGAAACTTCACGATCAGTATGAACCCCTGATGTTTGCTGCCCCTGGCCACACCCTACATCCCGGGGAGCCAGCCGTTGGAGAAGCGGAGGAGCGCTGCCTCAGCCCAGATGACAGCACAGTGAAGATGGCCTCTCCCCCACCATCTGGCCCACCCAGTGCCACCCACACGCCCTTTCATCAGTCCCCAGTGGAAGAAAAGTCTGAGCCCCAAGACTTTCAGGAAGCAGACTCCTGGGGAGATACTAGGCGTACACCAGGTGTGAGCAAGGAAGATGCTGCAGAAGGGACAGTCAAGCCAGGGCCTGAAGAGGGCACACCAGAGGAGGAGGGAACGTTGCCTCCTCCCAGGAGCCCCCAGGCCCAGGAAGCACCCATCAGCATTGTTGGAGGACATGCAGGCTGTACTGTCCAACTGCTGCCAGAAGAGGACAAAGCAATAGTCTTTGAGACTGTGGAGGCGGGAGAGCCCACAGGGCCGATTCTGGAAACAGAAGCCCTTCCCAGAGATTTGAGAACATCACACCAAGAACCTGGTGAACCTCAGAAAGATGAGGTGCTCCGGTTTCCTGACCGAGGCCTCTCCCCTGAAGAGGTGGAGTCCCCCTCTGTCCTCAGCGTGGTCTCCCCAGACACTGCCGACCGAGAAGCCGTCCCTAGGTCTCCCTGTGGCCTGACAGAGCAGCACCTACACAAAGACCTTTGGCCACAGGTATCTCCAGAAGACACCCGGTCGCTTTCTCTCTCAGAAGAGAGTCCCAGCAAGGAGACCTCTCTGGATATCTCTTCTAAGCAGCTGTCTCCAGAAAGCCTTGGCACCCTCCAGTTTGGGGAACTAACCCTTGGAAAGGAAGAAAAAGGGCCTCTGATGCAGACTGAGGACACCTCTCACCGCCTGGCCCCTGTGTCTATTCCAGAAGCCTGTGCAGCCACAGTGTCACCTCCCACAGATGGGACCAGTGGATACGCTGCACAGGCAGACGTCACAGATGACAGCCCTGACAGAAAATTACCTGCCAGCTCCTTCTCTCTCTCTACACTGTTGGGAGATGGGAAGCAGTCACCTGGAATGATCACAAGCCCTGGTGAACACATTCTGACACCTGATAGCTCCCTCACCAAGAGTCCTGAGTCCTTGCCAAGCCCTGCCATGGAGGATATTGCCATGGAGTGGGAAGATAAAGTTCCAGAGTTGAAAGACGGACCCCCAGAGCAGAAGGAGAAGGGACCTGAGCCAAAGGATGAAGTCCTACAGCAGAAGGACAAAAGTCTGGAGCAGAAGGATACTGTCACAGAGCAGAAGGGTACAGCCATCTATCGCAAAGGTGAGGTTCTGGAAGAAAAGGACAAGGCTGTGGAACAGCAGGATAAGGCTTTGGAACAAAAAGGCAGAGACTTAGAGCATAGGGACACAGCCCTGGAACAAAAGGACAAGGCCCTGGAAGGAAAAGACAAAGACCTAGAACCTAAAGACAGAGACTTAGAACCAAAAGACAAGACCTTGGAACAGGAGGACAAGGTCCCAGGAGAGAAAGATGAAATCTTAGAACAAAAAGTCAGAGACTCTGAACATAAAGACAAGGTTCCAGAGGACAAGGTCCCTGAACTGAAGGGCAAGGCCTTAGAACAGAAAGATGAAGCCCCTGAGCAGGACAAGGCCCCGGAACAGAAGGACAAGGCCTTGGAAAAGAAGGACCAGGCTTTAGAACAAAAATACTTGGCCCTAGAACAGAAGAGTGAAGCTCTGGAACAAAACATTTGTCCAAAGGCTGTTGAACAAAAAGACAAGATTCTGGAAGAGAAGGACAAAACTCAGGAGCAGGAGAGTCCTGTGCAGGAGGATAAAACCATGACACTAAAGGAGAAGATCCTAGAGGAAAAATCTCCAGAAAAAGTCAAGGCTGTGGGACAGAAGGAAGAAGCTCTGCTGGAGAAGACCAAAGCTCTGGGGCTGGAAGAGAGCCCAGTGCAGGAGGACAAGGCCCGGGAGCAGGACGAGAAGTACTGGAAGGAGCAGGACGTGGTCCAGGAGTGGCAAGAAACATCTCCAGCCAGAGGAGAGCAAGCTGGAGAACAGAAGGAGCCTGCCCGGACATGGGAGGACACATCTCCTGAGCAGGAGGACAGGTACTGGAGGGGCACAGAGGATGTGGTCCTGGAACAGGACACATACTGGAGGGAGCTGAGCTGTGAGCGGAAGGTCTGGTTCCCTCATGAGCTGGGTGGCCAGGGGGCCCGGCCACGGTTCACAGAAGAGCGGGAGAGCACTTTCCTCGATGAGGGGCCGGATGATGAGCAGGAAGTGCCCCCCTTGGAGCCTACACCCAAGAGTCCCTGGGCCTCAGACTTTAAGGGCTTCCAGGAGCCCTCACCACAGAAGGAGCTGGAGGTGGAGCGCTGGCTTGCTGAGTCACCAGTTGGGCTGCCACCAGAGGAAGAGGACAAGCTGACTCGCTCCCCTTTTGAGATCATCTCTCCTCCGGCCTCCCCACCTGAGATGGTTGGACAGAGGGTTCTGCCAGCCACAGGACAAGAGAGCCCTATCCCAGAGCCTAAGCCCATGCCACCCATGAGGAATGAGCCCACCACCCCGTCATGGCTGGCTGACATCCCACCATGGGTGCCCAAGGACAGACCCCTGCCCCCTGCACCCCTGTCCCCAGCTCCAGCTCCCCCAACACCTGCCCCACAGCCACTCACTCCTGCGCCCTTCTCTTGGGACACAGCCGAGTATGACAGTGTGGTGGCTGCAGTGCAGGAGGGGGCAGCTGAGTTGGAAGGCGGGCCGTACTCCCCCCTAGGGAAGGACTACCGCAAGGCTGAAGGGGAAAGGGAAGAAGAAGGTGGGGTTGGGGTTCCTGACAGCAGCCCCCTCGGGTCAAAGGTCCCAGAGGCCAGCGCGAGCCGTGCCTCTAAGGAGCCCGAGCAGACCGAGCCAGAGCAGAGAGAGCCCACACCCTATCCCGATGAGCGAAGCTTCCAGTACGCAGACATCTATGAGCAGATGATGCTCACTGGGCTGGGCCCTGCATGCCCCACTAGAGAGCCTCCACTTGGAGCAGCTGGGGATTGGCCCCCACACATCTCAGCCAAGGAGGAGGCTGCTGGCCAATGCACATCTGCAGAGAAGGAGCTTTCATCTCCTGTCTCGCCCCATCGCCTCCAATTCGACACTCCAACCTTCAGCTATGCAGCTCTGGCGGGACCCACCGTACCCCCCAAGCAGGAGCCTGAGCCAGGGCCAAGCGTGGATCCCAGCCTCACCCCACCTGCAATACCCCCCCGTGCTCCTATCCCCCAGAGCAAAGGCCCAAGCCCCCCACTTAATGGTAACATCCTGAGCCATAGCCCAGATAGGAGAACCCCATCCCCCAAGGAACCAGGCCGTGGTCACTGGGATGACAGCACGAGTGACTTGGAGCTGGAGAAGGGGGCTCGGGAGCAGCCTGAGAAAGAGGCCCAGTCCCCAAGTCCCCCGCAGCCCATGCCTGCAGGCCCCTCCGCCCTGTGGCCTGAAAGTGAGGCACATACCAGCCCTTCCTTGGACTCCCACCTGGGTCCTGCCCGACCCAGCCTGGACTTCCCTGCATCAGCCTTTGGCTTCTCCTCATTGCAGCCAGCTCCTCCACAGCTGCCCTCTCCAGCAGAACCCCGCTCGGCACCCTGTGGGTCCCTTGCCTTCTCTGGTGACCGAGCTTTGGCTCTGGCTCCAGGGCCCCCCACCAGAGCCCGGCATGATGAGTACCTAGAAGTGACCAAGGCCCCCAGCCTGGACTCTTCACTGCCCCAGCTCCCATCACCCAGCTCTCCCGGGGCCCCTCTCTCCAGTCTTCCGCGACCTGCCTCACCAGCCCTATCTGAAGGCTCCTCTTCTGAGGCCACCACACCTGTGATGTCGAGTGTGGCTGAGCGCTTCCCTCCCGGCCTGGAGGCTGCAGAACAAGGGTCTGTAGAGCTGGTCCCAGGAATGGAACCAGCTGCCCATGGCCTCTGGGACCTCACTGCTCTGAGCCCAGCACCTCCAGCTTCACTGGACCTGGCCCCAGCTCTGGCTCCAAGCCTGCCTGGAGACATGGATGAGGGTACCCTGCCCTGCCGCCTGGAGTGCTCAGGGGCAGCCACCAAGAAGCCAAGCCCCTTACAGGGCCCCTCCAGGGATCGTGCCACCAATGGCCCAACTGAAACCAGCCCCAAGCCCCCAGGCCCTGCCCCAGCTGAGGCTGAGAAAGGAAAGGCTGAGGCCTGTCCCGCCTGGGAACGTGGGGCCTGGCCTGAGGGAGCCGAGAGGAGCTCCAGGCCTGAAACGCTGCTCTCCCCTGAGCAGCCACGGTGCCCTGGAGGGGCCTCTGGAGACCAACCTAGAAGTGTCTCCCCTGAGATGGAGGCTGGGCCCCAGGGATGTGCTGCTGAGCCCCGGCCGCATCGTGGGGAGCTCTCTCCGTCCTTCCTGAACCCACCTCTGCCTCAATCCACGGATGACAGTGACCTCTTAACTGAGGAAGCTCGGCTGGTAGGGAGAGGGGGGCGGCGTCGGGTGGGGGCTGCAGGGGCCACAGGGGGCCCCTGCCCCGTGGCAGATGAGACACCCCCGACGTCAGTCAGCGACTCGGGCTCCTCGCAGTCAGATTCTGACGTTCCACCAGAAACTGAGGAGTGTCCATCCATCACAGCTGAGGCAGCCCTCGACTCAGATGAAGATGGGGACTTCCTGCCTGTGGACAAAGCTGGTGGGTTTAGTGGGACTCACCATCCCAGGCCTGGCCATGACCCACCCCCTATCCCCCAGCCAGACCCTCGCCCAGCCCCTCCCCGCCCTGATGTGTGCATGGCTGACCCCGAGGGGCTTAGCTCAGAGTCTGGAAGGGTAGAGAGGCTACGGGAGAAGGAGAAGACACAGGGGAGAGTCGGCCGCAGGGCCAGAGGCAGGGCCAAGCCAGCGTCTCCTGCCCAGCGTCTGGATCTTCGGGGAAAACGCTCACCCACCCCTGGTAAAGGGACTGCAGATCGAGCATCCCGGGTGCCACCCCGACCACGCAGCACTCCAAGCCAGGTCACCCCAGCAGAGGAAAAGGATGGACACAGCCCCATGTCCAAAGGCCTAATCAATGGACTCAAGGCAGGACCAAGTAAGTATAACATGGAAAGTGGGAGAGATTGTGGTTTGGGGCTGGGTGTGGCTGGTCAAGGGCTCCAGTGGAAGAGAGGGAGGGTGGGAGGGAAGAAGAAGGTTGCCAAAAGAGTTCTACTTTCCCTCTACAATGAGTCCTGTGTTGTCTCTACAGCGGCCTTGGGTTCCAAGGGCAGCTCTGGCCCCCCTGTATATGTGGATCTTGCCTATATCCCGAATCATTGCAGTGGCAAGACTGCTGACCTTGACTTCTTCCGACGAGTGCGTGCATCCTACTATGTGGTCAGTGGGAATGACCCTGCCAATGGCGAGCCGAGCCGGGCTGTGCTGGACGCCCTGCTGGAGGGCAAGGCCCAGTGGGGGGAGAATCTTCAGGTGAGTGGCAAGAAGCACCAAGGAGGTAGTCTGGTCAAACTTTACTCAGAGGCAGCAATGGAACACAGTCTCTATTTATAAAAGGACTGAGGGGCACTTCCCTGGCGGTCCAGTGGTTAAGACTCTGCGCTTCCACTGCAGGGGGCGCAGGTTTGATCCCTGGTCGGGGAACTGACATCCTGCATGTCGCGCAGCGCGGCCAAAAAAATAAATAAAACATAATAAAATACAAGGACTGAGTTCTTTCTCCGGGAGTGGGACTACATCCTGGACCATCAGGTGCCCCATCCCCCGACTTCACATCCTCACCTCAGGCATGTCTTGTCTCCCACCTAGGTAACTCTGATCCCTACTCACGACACGGAGGTGACTCGTGAGTGGTACCAGCAGACTCATGAGCAGCAGCAACAACTGAACGTTCTGGTCCTGGCGAGCAGCAGCACCGTGGTCATGCAGGATGAGTCCTTCCCAGCCTGCAAGATTGAGTTCTGAAAGAACCACTCTCCCTTCCCCAAGGATCTGCTCCCACAACCCCCTTAGAGAATGGCTAATGCTGAGTCCTTTGGGGTTGAGGGACATGGGAGTTGAGGGGGGCGAGGGGGACAGGATGTCTAGTGGGAACTTAGGCTGGGCTAAACGGGAGGGGTTGTGCCTCCCCTTCATCCATGCCTGAAAGGAGTCTCAAAACCAAAGGTAACAGGATTAGGATAGGGGGAGGGTGCAAAATTAGGATACAAGGTCATATGATGCCTGAGAACCCTGGAGTGACACCCTCTCTTAGCACTGCCTAATGCTGGTGCTGGGTGGGGAGTGAGGATGGATCTCAGAGAGCAACCTCCTCCCTCATGGAGGGAGATCATATCCCCAACCCCAAGGACCTCTTTATCTTAATCTATGTATTTAGCATCCCAAGGAAGGATTTCCAATAGTAATTTATGTGACCTGGGGGCAGGATACTGTCAGTGAGGTTGCCAGAGCTGCATCCTTTCCTCCATCTCCCATTCCCTTCCCCACCAGAGTCTGGGTCCCAGCAGGGTTCTGGGGGTATGCTGCTGCTACACTGTCCCACTGCTTCTCTCCGTATCTGAATGTTTCAATCCAAAACTTGAAGCTCTTTTGACCAACAGATTGGTGAGAGAAGAAAGGAGCTTATTCTCCCGGCCCCTGCTTCATACCATTCACATCCCAGAGCTGTGCCCAGACCAGGCCTACTGGGCAGCACAAAGGAGCAAGGAGAGCCCAGCCCCAATCGCAGACTTCTTCCAAGCTCCCTGACCTTATGAAGTTTTCACCCACCCATTCCAACTCTCCTGATCCCTTCTCATACCTGCTTGGCTTATCTGCATGTGGTCACCTGCTGTGGCCTGGTGTGTAATGGGTTAAAAAGCCACTGCCTGACATCCTAACATTTGACACCCCAGCAACGTGTGACTCCCCCAACATTCCACTATGCCATCCTGCAGCTGAAATGGGAACGCTGGCTGCTTTTCCAGCCCCAGACTCTTGGACAGAGGATCGGGGAGGTGGAGGCCATGCCAGAGGACTTGGGGAAAATGAGAGGGAGGAAAGAAAGAGGGAGAGGAAGCTGAGCTAGGTCTTAACTCCTACTGAGTGAGATGAAAACAGGCCGAAAATACCACCCCAGGAGAGGACCTCACCCCAAGCAAGCCAATAAGCAGCCCTGCCAGACGACTGCGGGACTGAGAAATCCAGATGCTCTTCAGGGCTCAGCTTCTCTGCCAAATGACTGTGTGGAAACCAAAACGAGACCACCTGTGTTCTTCCTAGCTCCCACCCTCTCGTGCTGCTGTGCTCTGCTCCCTCCCACACGTCCCTGCTACAGTTCCCAGCTGCTGTGACGGAGCCATCTCCAACTCTAACAATAAATCAAGTTCATTACAGACGCCGTAGTGCTGCTTAGGCCTTTTCTGACTCCACACGTTGCTTAGTTGCTGGGCCCTGGCTTCTAACTCTCTGCTTCTACCAGCATGGTCATTTATCTTGATGCCTTTGATGACTGGAAGCAGTTCCAGGACCCAGGGAAGCCAGAGAATATAGGGCGGGTGAAGGGAGAAAAAGTTATGGGAAGCCAGCATTATTTCTGAAAATAGGTGAGAATGCCCAAGTATGGGTAATAGGAACTGAGGGTGGGGACATATATTTGGTTTGGGGGAGGAAAGAAAGGCAGGGGGCCTCCTGGGAAGGGGATCTGCATACCATGGGGTCAAGAGCTAAGGACCGAATAACCAGCATCAGATACCTTGCGTAGGAGAACACCAAAGAGGTAAGGAATTGAGGGATCCTAAGAGATCCAGAGCCTATTGAGGTTGTAAACAGCCTTCACCTGTGCAGTCAGGCTTTCCATGAAGTATTATAAAATGTTGGATTTTCCTCTACAGTGAAACCCTTTATAGTCCTGGGTATGTCAGGAAAGGCCAAGTTGTGAATGTGAATACATGCGGAGGGGGATATTCCAGCCCCCCTAGTGTTCTAGGCTTTCCCAGTGTAAAGACATCAAGGGGGTACAGAAAGCACACGCCATTTATATCAACTCCTGACACTCACTCCCAAGCATCAGTTAAAAATTAAGAGGGTAATTCCAACGATCTGGTGAGAAGGCACTGTACCCTTTGGTGCTTCACAGAGATAGAACCTCTCTTCCCGGTAACACTATTTATTTAAGAAATTTTGGGATTGTAGGCTGATTGCCATAGGGACCTCCTGGGATGTTTAATCTCCATATTTTTAAGGTCCATTCCTGCTCAACTACAATGGCTTTTGACTGGTTCAGATTAATTCAGTCACAGACTTGACTGACCTACAGTCATTCATTCTTTTTTTTTTTAATATTTATTTATTTGGTTGTGCCAGGTCTTAGTTGTGGCTCGCAGACTCCTTAGTTGCAGCACAGGTGCTCCTTAGTTGCGGCCAGCAGCCTCCTTAGTTGTGGCATGCGAACTCTTAGTTGCAGCATGCATGTGGGATCTAGTTCCCTGACCAGGGATTGAACCCCGACCCCCTGCATTGGGAGCACAGAGTCTTAACCACTGTGCCGCCAGGGAAGTCCCCAGTCATTCATTCTTGAATTCACAAGGACATCATCACCACCATTATTATGGTTGACTATTCTCATTATTTTATATTTATTGAGCACTCATAATGTTCCGGCCCCCAACTCCAATGACCACATTACCCCTCCTACTCACCCCCATCCCCATCCCCATCCCCAGATCTTTGGGAAAAGCTTCATAATCACACCTGGCCTTAAAGACACAATGATATGAGGACAAATCCTATGGGGACCCTGGAGTATTTGGTCTTTGGCCAGTCTGTCCCTGACTCGACTACAGAAATATATATATAATCTTTGCTCATGTCTGTACAATACTGATCTCTGCTGATTGCTTAAAATAGAACCTGATTTTTCTCTACTACAATATCTCCTAAGCCATATAGTCCCACAACAAAAGGAGGCCCAGCTTTACAGATTGGCCAAGAACCCCCAGAGCATTTTAAGTAGTTACTCTGAAATTTTCACAGCAATCTAATACCTATTTTTCCCTAGAGCTATTGCCCAGAGGAACAGGACTAGGGCAGAGAGGGCACCTGGGGATGATATGGAAACATCCATAAGCCCAATCTAAAAATTTGTGGCCATGATGGGTATTTGTTTGGGAAAGGAACTCTTTTTTCCCAGACATTTCAGACAGCCATCCTGGGCCCACCTGAGGATACTAACAAAGACAAGAGTCCCCTGAATGCGCATATGGTCTAAGGGTACCTTGAAAAGTTGTGAATATTTTCCGGAAAAGTAGAGACCTTGGAGTCCCCTTTTGCACTTGCTATCCCCAGGTGTTGTCTTCAGCAGTTAAGTGGCAGTTCCTTTACCAATCTGGGATTTCCTGGGATGATCAGAGAAAGTTAGGTAATGATAGACCCATTTACCTCTTGAAGGAAATCGTTTTCAAGTCTAATGGCTAGGTGAGAAGTCAACAGCTGCTTTAACCTGAAGTTGGCTCCTCCCCAAGCCCAGCTCTGGCACAGGTATGCTTCATGCCAAGAGGACTGCTTCCTCAGACACCTCTGGTGAGATCCAAGGCCTTAATGCTGGCGGGTGAGTTAGCCAACAGAAAAATTTGCTAGCTCAAATGTCTGGTATGTGTGACACCACTAATGAGAAAATGATTAATCACATGTTGCTGGTGGAAGGGGTGAGTTCTGGTCACGGGCTAGAGACTGGCTCTGAGGGTTTACATTGCTAGATGGATACTGGACTTCAGGAACATCCTCTCCAGACAGCTGGTCAATCAACTCAGGGACCACATAGGACTGCTGCTGATTCACCTCCTCTGGGACCTCCTGGACATGCAGATCACCCTCCCCAGGGAACTCTTGGGATGGTTTATCAACCTCTGGGATGTCCTGAGACAAAAAAATGATTGCAGAAGCCTCTTGGGCCAGCCTGCCAATGTCCCCAGAGAATTCCTGGCATGGCTGGCTGAGCTCCTCAGGGATCCCTTGGGCTGGTTTGCCGACTTCCACGAGGATTTCCTGGGCCAGGCCACCAACCCCTACAGGGAACCCAGGGACCCGCCTGCCAACCTCCACAGGGACCCCCTGGCGTGGCTGGTTGACCTCCTCAGAGTTCTCCTGGCAAAGCTCGCAAGCTTCCTCAGAGACTTTCTGGTACAGTTGGCTGGCATTCTGGCATGGTTGGCTGATCTGAGGGACCTCCTGGCATGTCTGGTTAACATCATCATGGTTCTCCTGGCATGGCTGGCTGATGTCAGGGACTTCCTGGCATGGCTGGCTGACCTCTTCAGGGATGTTCTGGCATGGTTGGCTGACCTCCTCAGCAACCTTCTGGCATGGCTGGCTGGTTTCCACAGGTGGTTCCTGTGGGGACTGGTTTCGTTCAAAAGGCTCTTGTTCCCCTTCTATGGGGAGCTCTTGTGCTCCATTCCCAATGGTCTCCTGGAGCAGCCCAAGGCCTTGATGCTCTTCAGTCACATGTGAATTTAGGGAGGGGTGATCACTGAAGCCAAAATGGCAGTTACCATCCACTGCAGTAGGGGAGGAAGGACCAGCGCTGGACACAGTGCTGGAAGGGCCACTGCTGTCTGCAAAGCAAAGTCAGGAGACCAAGTCAGACAAGATGGAAGAGTAGGTTCTATGTATGTAGTTCAAATGCCAGAACAGACGGCCTATATTACTCATGTCTTCGGGAAAGAGGGTCTGAATTCTTCTTAAGTTATGCAGAGACTCCTAAGTTAGCCTAGCCCAGGAACTGTTGCTTTGGCCTAAGGTATAGTACAGGAGTGGCACTAAGGGACATCTAAGACTTCAGGAGACAGTGCTGAGGCCCACTTCATCCAGTTCTTTCATAAATGTACCCCCATTCCAACTCCAAATTCCCATGGCCCCTCATTCTTACTTTGGAGGCATATGAAAACTTCATACCAGTGGTTCATAATTAGGGTTACATACCAAAATTATGGGAAATTTTTTAAAAAAATAGATATTTCCAGATTCCATCTCCAGAGATTCTAATTCTACATTTAGGGTAAAGGTGTGGGATGTTGAAACACTCCCAGTTAAATCTGATGTATATCTTTTGTTAAGAATTATTTCTTTAAAGCACATTTCTGGGGCAGAGGTAACCTTTATTTACTGCCCAAGAGACAAGTAAGCAGGAAAACGTAGAAAAACTTTGTGAATCAGAATAATAGGAAGGAAAATGATTTACTCAAAGATGGAAGACTGCCATGAAATCTCTAAATGGTGGCAGTTCTTTTATTTTTTTTTTAATGGCAGCAGTTCTTAATTAACCTTTCTGGGGGTCACTGACCCCCTTTGAAATTCTAATGAAAGTCATGGACTATCTTCCCAGGAAAATGTACATATGGATATTCCCCCTCATCTTTACATATGATTCCTGGGGTTCATAGACTTTAGCCTGAAATCCATCTACAGATCCAGGGTTAAGACCCTCTAAGTCTTGGGACATACAGTGTTACAGGCTTATGGATATTATATACATATAAAATACAAAAACTAATTCCTAGATCTTGACAGTAGTAAATGAAGGCCTTAGAGTCTTCAGTTACACTGTGGGACAACTCCTACCCCAACTTCTACCTCTTCATTAATCTCTAGTAGGAGACTAATCTACTTTTCCCTTTGTAAATATCATACTAATTGATGGTACTGTAGCTTTAAAGCACTCTGATATCAATAATGATAGATTTTGGAAATCGGGGACACCTGAATAGCTTGTCATCAATGAGAACCAGGGAAGTTGGTAAATCTGAGTCTGCAAAGGCTCCAACAGTCATTGAGTTTAAGGAATGCCAGCTATCTCTTTTCTGTAAAGCAGGGGTCCCCAGCGCCACCCCACCCCCCCCACCCCCCACCCCCCCCACCCCCCGCCTTCCGAGGCCTGTTAGGAACCAGGCCGCACAGCAGGAGGTGAGCGGTGGGCTAGCAAAGAAGCTTCATCTGCCAGCCGCTTGCCATCGCTCCCTATCACTCCATTACCGCCTGAACCATGCCCCTCCCCACTGGTCCGTGGAAAAATTGTCTTCCACGAAACCAGTCCCTGATACCAAAAAGGTTGGGGACCGCTGCAGTAAAGGATTATATGAGGCATGCTTCAAGTGGAAAAAAAAAAAAAAAGAGGAATGTGGTTTGGGGCCAACAAGGCCTATTTAGGACAGACAGACAGACCCTAAAGAAAATGTTTACCAGTGAGGCTATACATCTGATACTGAGATTTAAAAAAGAAGAAAACATGTGTAAGCTGAGTTCACCCAAGGATAGAAGTAGCCTTAATATTTAGCTAGTAGTTTGATTCCGACAAATCAAAGAGTTCAGACAGAAACAGAAGTTGAAGAAAGATAAGATTTCTAGGGCACAGAACCTATAAACACTATTGGACAGAGGTAAAAGGACCAATGGCAAGGGGAATATAGGATAATCTGAAATTCAGGGGAAGAATTCTTGGTGTCAGGAAGGAAAGTTTCTTCTGCATAGAGGGTGCTAGGAGAAGGGCAAAATTCTACAACTGTTTGCCCCAATGCTAAAAATATGAATCTTTGCTTCAGTTCTATCCAATTAAAATAATGTTTGATTTTAGATAGTCCCTGGAGGTAGGACGAATATGGGAAGGATTCTTCCATTGCCAGTGTCTCTGGGCCTTATCCCCTGTCTGGTCACCACTGGTATCTCTCCCCCTCTACAATTACCCTAAGAACTCCTTGTGGCTCCACTGTTCACACTGTTACCAAGGATAAATAGTGATAGGCTAGAGATTATAAGGAAGAGATGGGAAAAAGCAGCACCTGAACTTGAACTTACAAATGAGAACAGACACCTTGAAAGAAGGGACAGGTAGAAAGTAGTAGCAGATTCTAGTTTCTTTTCCCCAGCTTTTCTATATATCTAGGTTTCCTCCCAAGTCATTTCTACTGAGAAAGCTGTAGAGACCAAATGGGGACTTGAGGAGAATGCAGCCTTCATCTTTTCTTCCCTAAAGGACCCTCTGAGCCACTACCATTAAGGAGCCCCTCCAAGGAGATAGAGGGCACATGGAGGACAGAGGCGACGGATGAGAGAGAATAAACAGATCCGCCCTTCATCTTGGAAACAGCAAGTGCAACTGCTTCCCTGCCTGGTTACTCCTGGTCCTTCAACCCTCATCTTTGTTTCCCTCCTGTGACGAGTCTCTTATTCACCAATCCCTCCATTCCCTCTTGGCCTTCTCTAGGCAGTTCCAAAACAATTACTTACACCAAGGGGGCTTTTCAGAGCGCTGCCGGAGTTGCAGGGTAGGTGAATGAAGAGTGCGAGGTGGAGAAAACGGGCTATCAGAGGTCTGGTTGCTGTGCATAGAGTCAAAGAGCGCTGGACAGGTGAGGGAGAGAGAGGGAAGAAAAAAAAAGGCTATGAGGAAGAATTCAAGAACCACAGGTTGTCAATATAAGTGAAAACCAACTTATACTTCCTCAGACTGAGAAGTAGCATTTCCTAGGGACCCTTCATACAAACCATTTTTAATATTTTAAACTTTATATTATGAATATTGTCAAACATATTTTTTAAAAAGTAGTTGAGGGACTTCTCTGGTGGCGCAGTGGTTAAGAATCCACCTGCTGGGACTTCCCTGGTGGTCCCGTGGTTAAGATGCCGTGCGTCCAATGCAGGGGGTGCGGGTTCAAACCCTAGTCAGGGAACTAAGATCCCACGTGCTGCGTGGCCAAAAAAAAAAGAAAGAATCCACCTGCCAATGCACGGGACATGGGTTCATCCCCAGTCTGGGAAGATCCCACATGCCGCGGAGCAACTAAGCCCACGCGCCACAACCACTGAACCTGCGCTCTAGAGCCCGCGAGCCACAACTACTAAGCCCAAATGGCACAACTACTGAAGCCCATGCTCCTAGAGCCCGTGCTCTGCAACAAGAGAAGCCACTGCAATGAGGAGCCCACGCACTGCAAGGAAGAGTAGTGCCCGCTTGCAGCAGCTAGAAAAAGCCCGTGCCCAGCAACGAAGACCCAACGCAGCCAAAAATAAATAAATATATTAAAAAAAAATAAAAGTAGTTGAAAGACTAGTACAATCAATACCTATATATTCATCTCCTATATTTAACATGTTAACATTTTGCCGTATTTGTTTCATCTATTTCTTCATGCTGAAGTTCTTTAAAATAAATGACGAACAGTATGAGACATTTCACCTCTAAATGCTTCAGTATTCATTTCTAAAATATAAGGAATTTTCCTACATAGCCATACACCATTAATAAACTTAACAAAATTTAAAAATACCCTAATATCATCTTAGTACCCAATCCATATTCAAATTTCCCCCAATTATTCCCAAAATGTCTTTTATAGTAAGATCCAAACATGAACTGTGCATTCCATTTTATTATGTCTCCAAAGTCTCTTTTAACACATTTTTGACTGGAGATGTATTATGGCCACAGGTGTTAGTTTCTGCAAAAATCCCCCAGTCAATAATGTGTTAACCTAGAATCGAGCTCCCCCCTATTTTTTTTATACTGACTTTTTTAAAAAATAAATTTATTTATTTATTTTTGGCTGAATTGGATCTTCGTTGCTGCTTGCGGGCTTTCTCTAGTTGCGGTGAACGGGGGCTACTCTTCGTTGCGGTGCATGGGCTTCTCATTATGGTGGCTTCTCTTGTTGTGGAGCATGGGCTCTAGGTGTGCAGGCTTCAGTTGTTGTGGCACATGGGCTCAGTAGTTGTGGCTTGCGGGCTCTAGAGCACAGGCTCATAAGTTGTGGCACATGGGCTTAGTTGCTCCGTGGTGTGTGGGATCTTCCTGGACTAGGGATCGAACCCGTGTCCCCTACATTGGCAGGCCGATTCTTAACCACTGTGCCACCAGGGAAGTCCCTCATAGTGACTTTTTGAAAAGAACAGGCCAGCTGTCTCACAGAATGTCACATTCCACACTCTGGATTTGTCTGATTGCTTCCTCACTGAAACATTTAACTTGTTTCACTATCCCTTGTATTTCCTATAAACTGACAGATACAAAAGGCTTGATTCAATGATTCAGGTGTTCTTTCTTGGGTTTTTTTTTTTTTTTTTTTTTTGTGGTACGCTGGCCTCTCACTGTTGTAGCCTCTCCCGTTGTGGAGCACAGGCTCCGGACGTGCAGGCTCAGCGGCCATGGCTCACGGGCCCAGCGCCTCCGCGGCATGTGGGATCTTTCCGGACCGGGGCACGAACCCGTGTCCCCTGCATCGGCAGGCGGACTCTCAAACACTGCGCCACCAGGGAAGCCCTCTTGTTTGTTTTTAATTTTTTATTTTTGGCTGCATTGGGTCTTTGTTGCTGCACACGGGCTTTCTCTAGTTGCGGCGAGTGGGGGCTAGTCTTCGTTGCAGTGCACATGCTTCTCATTGCGGTGGCTTCTCTTGTTGTGGAGCACGGGCTCTAGGAGCGTGGGCTTCAGTAGTTGTGGCATGCAGGCTCTGTAGTTGTGACTCACGGGCTCTACAGCTCAGGCTCAGTAGTTGTGGTGCACGGGCTTAGTTGCTCCGCGGCATGTGGGATCTTCCCGGACCAGGAATTGAACCCGTGTCTCCTGCATTGGCAGGCAGACTCTTAACCACTGCATCACCAGGGAAGTCCATTTGAGGTGTTTTTCTTTTCCTTTTTTTAGTGTAAAAACAAATGCTTACATTTTTAATAATTTTTTTTAGGTTTTGATAATTTTTTAAAAATTGAAGTATAGTTGATTTATAATGTTAGTTTCAGGTGTATGGCAAAGTGATTCAGTTATGTGTATATATATTCTTTTTCAGATTTGTCTCCACTATATGTTATTACAAGATATTGAATATAGTTACCTGTGCTATACAGTAGGTTCTTGTTGGCTATTTTATATATAGTAGTGTGTATATGTTAATCCCAAATTCCTAATTTATCCCTCTCCCCCCTTTCCCCTTTGGTAACCATAAATTTGTTTTCCATGGCTATGAGTCTATTTCTGTTTTATACATAAGTTCATTTGTATCATATTTTAGATTCAAAATATAAGTGATATCATATGATATTTATCTTTCTCTGACTTACTTCACTTACTATGATAATCTCTAGGTCCATCCATGTTGCTGCAAATGGCATTATTTATTTTTTTATGGCTGAGTAATATTCCATTGTATATATGTACCACATCTTTTTTATCCATTTATCTGTCGATCAACATTTAGGTTGGTTCCATGTCTTGGCTACTGTAAATAGTGCTGCTATGAACATTGGGGTGCATGTATCTTTTCAAATTACAGTTTTCTCTGCATATATGACCAGGAGTGGGATTGTTAGATCATATGGTAGCTCTAATTTTAGTTTTTTAAGGAACCTCCATACTGTTCTCCATAGTGGCTGCACCAGTTTGCATTCCCACCAACAGTGTAGGAGGGCTCCCTTTTCTCCACACCCTCTCTAGCATTTATCGTTTGTAGATTTTTTGATGATGGCCATTCTGACTGGTTCAATGATTCAGTTTAAATAACTTTGGGACTTCCCTGGTGGTGCAGTAGTTAAGAATCCAATGCAGGAGACATAGGTTCGATCCCTGGTCTGGGAAGATCTCACACTGCAGAGCAACTAAGCCTGTGCGCCAGAACTACTGAAGCCTGCACGCTCTAGAGCCCGCATGCCACAACTACTGAGCCCACATGCTGCAACTACTGAAGCCCATGCACCTACTGCCGGTACTCCACAACAATAGAAGCTACTGCAATGAGAAGCCTGAGCACCACAGTAAAGAGTAGCCCCCACTTGTTGCAACTAGAGAAAGCCCGTGCGCAGCAATGAAAACCCAACACAGCCAAAAAATAAATAAATAATAAATAAGTAAATAAATAACTTTGGCAAGAATACTTCAAGAGGTGATCCTGTGTACTTTATATTGTATCATACTGGATGAACATAATGTCTCATTATCCCACTAAGGCTAAATTTACTAACAAAGTTAAAGTGGGGCCCATGAGATCTCACCATTGTAAAGTTTTCCCCTTCTGATTAGAGGTAATCCTTTGGCACTGTGGAACCTGATCAACATTTCACCTAATTGTGTTAGTATCCACTGATGATCCTTAATTACTTTATTAGGACTGTCAAGTGGTGATTTTCTAATTCTATCAATTCTGTATTTATTAGCTGGCATATTTTCTGTAAAGAAGAGCTTTCTCTCTTTAACTGGGGCCATTTGATTACATTAAACTGCAGTTTTTACTGAAAAGGAAGGATAAATGTTTATTTCCCTTTAATTAGTTTTCAGAAGAAAGAGCTGGTGAAAAGTATTCATCAATAGTGACAGATGATTATTATTTTATTTTATTTTTGTTCTCTTTTTTGTAAGATTCATTATGAGCTTGTAGATGTTTACATGTTCAGTGCACTTTAATCAATTACAATAAATTATTCTTTTTAATGCTAAAATATTCCAATTCTGGTCAGTGGGAGCCTCTTCAGGCTTGATTGCTTCCTTGCTTCTGTTACAACATGCCTCAGGATCACCTTGTGCTTTCCTTGCCCTAGATCATGCATCCTCAATAAAATTGGTTCTTGGTGAAAGTGAAAAAATTTAGATATTCCACTGGTTTGTGGTCCATCAAATGGCTACAATACATAAACAGACATAAAGTTTATCTGTGGTATTAAAATTTCAGGTGGCGGGGAGTGATTGGAGGAAAAAAGTCTAAAAAGGCTCTGTAGGAGGGGGTGTGATTTTAGTAAAAAAAAAAAAAAAAAAAGAAGGTTAAAAAACATGGGCCTAGACCAGGAATCCAACCATGGAATCCTGGTTGCTTTTACTGGGGAATGATATGTAGAGACCAAAATCTAGGTGCCAAGGGAGCTCATTGATACTCTTTCTAATGCATGATATCAGAAAAAGCATTAAAAAATGGAATTCATATTGATATTTTCAATTCAAATTTAACATTACAGCACTTTAAAAATCTTCTGAATTTATATTTATATATAATTTATCTGACTTTGAGAATTCTTATTCCTAATAACAGAAACATAATTACTTATTTGCATTACTCTATTATATGTGTGTGTGCATATGACATATGTTTCAAAATAGTATCAATATCACTACTAACAATTAAACCACTGAATGAGGATTAAAATTATTTTATATTTCTTTTTGTTCCACTAAAGGATTTACAGTCAAAGTACAGTATTCCAAAGTTATTTGAAAAATTATTTTCCCTGTGTGATTATGTTACTATTTTGATATAAAGTTAGGGTAATTTCTTTCCATTTTTTTTCCAATTTTAGGATTCACTTCTTTTGATTTAGTCTTATATTTTGAAAAACATTTACAGGTTCACAAGTCAAAGGTTTATAAAAAGGCATATTCAGAGGAAGTTCCTTTTTCTTCATGCCCTTCAGCCCCATTCCTATTGCTGTCCAGTGGTAAACATTTTTATTAGTTTCTGGTGTTTACTTTTATCATTTCTTTTTGCAAATATGTATATTTTCCCCTTATTTCCCCTCCTTATAGAATAGGTAACATACTATCAACACTATTCTGCACCTTTTTTTATCCACTTAACAATATATCCTGGAGATTACTTCATATCAAAACACATAGACCTTCCTCATTAGTTTTAACAGATCCATAGTACTCATTTGAGTGGACATACCACTGTCTATTCAACCACTCTTGTACTGAAGAACTTTGGGGTTGTTTCCAAAAATAATAAATAAACAACATAAATTATGTCACAATAACTGTATACGAATGTTATTTCAACTTTGTGTACAGTAGCTTCAGAATAGATTCCTAAAACTGTATTATTAGATAAGAGAGTAACTGTATCTGTAATTCTCTGAGATATTACAAAATTTACCTTCATATGGGGTTGTACCATTTTGCACTCCCACCAACAGTGTATGGAACTGCCTCTCTCGTTATAGAGTGGTCAAGAGAATGTGTTCTCAAACTTTTGGATTTTTTACAATCTAATAGGTGAGATATGATATCTCAGTGTAGTTTTATTTATTTATTTTTTAATTTTTAAAAAATTTTATTTATTTACTTATTTTTGGCTGTGTTGGGTCTTCATTGCTGCACGTGGGCTTTCTCCAGTTGCGGCAAGCAGGGGCTACTCTTCGTGGTGGTGTGCGGACTTCTCATTGTGGTGGCTTCTCTTGTCGTGGAGCATGGGCTCTAGGTTTGCACGGGCTTCAGTAGTTGTGGCACATGGGCTCAGTAGCTGTGGCTTGTGGGGTCTAGAGCACAGGCTCAGTGGTGGTGCACGGGCTTAGTTGCTCTGTGGCATGTGGGATCTTCCCAGACCAGGGATCGAACCCGTGTCTCCTGCATTGGCAGGCGGATTCTTAACCACTGCACCACCAGGGAAGTCCCTCAGTGTAGTTTTAATTTGCATATTTCTTATGATCGAGGTTGAGCATCATTTCACATGTGTAACAGCCACCTGTATTTCTTTCTTTGTAAACTATCCTTTTTCAAAAATCACACTTTTGGTCTTTTCTTTCCTGATATGTAAAAGTTCTCCGTATTTTAGGATGATTAAGCCTACATGTGATATAAATTGCAGAAAAAATTTTTCCTTGCTTATGATGTTGCTATTGGTTTTACAACATATAAAAAAATGTTTACATGGCTTAGTTTATCAATCTTTTCCTATTGTTTCCCAAATTTGAGTTTGAGTCAGAATTAGGTTCTCCTTACTTTCAGGTGATAAAGGAATTTATCACCATCACCCCTGCTTACTTTTAGTACTTGCATGATTTTTTAAAATTATTATTAATTTTTAAGGGAAAGCCACATAACATAAAGCTAACCATCTTAAAGTGTATAATACTGTGGCATTTAGCACATCAACAATGTTGTGCCACTGCCACCTTATCTAGTTCCAAAACATTTTCATCACCCCAAAAGAAAACCCCATATCCATTAAGAAGTCACTCCTGGGCTTCCCTGGTGGCGCAGTGGTTGAGAGTCCGCCTGCCGATGCAGGAGACACGGGTTCATGCCAGGAAGATCCCACATGCCGCGGAGTGGCTAGGCCCGTGAGCCATGGCCGCTGAGCCTGCGCGTCCGGAGCCTGTGCTCCGCAACGGGAGAGGCCACAGCAGTGAGAGGCCCATGTACCGCAAAAAAAAAGAAGTTACTCCTCATTCTACCCTACCTTCAGCCCCTGGAAACCACCAATTTGCTCTCTATCTCTATTCTAGTTCTTTCATATAAATGGAATCATACAATATGTGACTTTTTCTGTCTGGTTTCTTTCACTTGCCGTGTTTTTGAGGTTCATCCATATAGCAACATATATCAGTACTTCATTCCTTTTTATAGTTCAGTAACATTCTATTGTATGTATATACCACATTTTGTTTACCCATTCACGTACATTTCAGTTGTTTCCACCTTTTGACTATTGTGAATAGTGTCACCATAAACTTTTGTGTGTAAATATTTGTTAGAGTACCTGTTTTCATTTCTTTTGAATATATACCTGGGAGTGGAATTGCTGGGTCAGACAGTAACTCTATATTTAGCTTTTTGAGGAATTGTCAAACTGTTTTCCACCAGAGCTGCACCATTTTACATTTCCCCCAGCAATGTACAAAAATTCTAATTTGTTCATACCATTACTAACACTTTTCTGCTCGCTCTTTCTCTTTTTAAATTATAGCCATCCTAGTGGGTGTGAAGTGGTACCTCATTGTGGCTTTGATTTGCATATCCCTGATGGTTACTGAGGGTGAGCATTATTTCATGTGCTTCTTGGCTATTTGTATATCTTCTTTGAAGAAGTGTCTATTTAAGTCCTTTGCTCACTTTTAAGTTGGGTTGTTTGTCTTTTTGCTGTTGAATTGTTATATTATGGACCTTTATCAGATATATGATTTGCAAATATTTTCTCCCTTTCTATAGGCTGTCTATTCCCTTTCTTTCATGTTCTTTGATGCACAAAAAGTTTAAATTTTGGTGAAGTCCAATTTATCTATTTTTTCCCCTTTTGTTGCTTGTGCTTTTGGTCTAAGAATCCATTAGCTAACTCTTAAGGTCATGAAGATTTATCTTATGTCTTGTAAGAGTTGTACAGTTTTAGCTCTTATATTTAGGCCATTTATCCATTTTGAGTTAACTTTAGTACATGGTATGAGGTGGGGGAGGTCCATCTTCATTCTTTTGCATATGGGTATCCAGTTGTTCTAGCACCATTTATTGAAGAGACAATTCCCCATTAAATGGTCTTAGCAACATTGTTGAAAATCAACTGGCCATGGAAGTATGGGTTTATTTTTGGACTCTTGATTCTATTCCATTGGTCTCTAACTTTATCCTTATGGCAATCCCACACTGTTTGGATCACTGTAGCTTTGTAGTAAGTTTTAATATCAGAAGATGTGAGTCCTCCGACTTTTTCTTTCTCAAAATTATTTTGACTATTCAGGTCCCCTTGCAATCCCATATAAACTTGAGGGTCAGCTTTTCCATTTCTACAAAAAAGTGCATTGGAATTCCAATAGGGATTGCATTTAATCCAGAGATCTCTTTGGGGAGTACTGTCATCCTAAAAATGTTATGTATTCTACATGAACATGGAATGTCTTACCATTTATTTAGGTCTTCTTTAATTTATTTCAGCAATGTTTTACAGTTTTCAGTGTACAAGTCTTTAAACTTCTTGGTTAAATTTTGCTCCCAGGTACTTTATTCTTTTGGATGCTATTATAAATGGTATTGTTTTCTTAATTTCCCCTTTGGATTGTTCATTGCTGGTGTATAGAAACACAACTGATTGTTGTGAGTTGATCTTGTACCCTGAAACACTGTTGAATTTGTTCATTAGTTCTGGTAGTTCTTTTGGGGTTTCTTTTCCATTTTCTCTATATAGGATTATGTCCTCTGTGAATAGTGACAGTTTTACTTCTTCCTTTCCGATTTAGGTCCTTTTTTTTTTTTTTTTTTTTTTTTGCCTAACTGCTCTCCCTAAAACTTCCAGTACAATATTGAATAGCAGTGGTGAAAGTGGGCATCCTTGTCTTGCTCCTGATCTTACAGGGAAAACTTTCAGTCTCTCACCACTGAGTATGATTTGTGCTGTGTTTTTGCTTTGTTTTTTAATATTTATTTATTTATTTGGCTATGCCGGGTCTTAGTTGCAGCACACAGGATCTTCGCTGTCTCGTGTGGGATCTTTGATGTGGCATGTGGGATCTTTGGTTGCAACATTTGGGCTCCTTTAGTTGTGGCATGCAGGCTCCTCTCGTTGCAGTATGCGGGATCCCTGACCAGGGATCGAACACCAGCCCTTTGCATTGTGAGCACGGAGTCTTAACCACTGGACCACCAGGGAAGTCCCTAGGGGTTGTTTATAAATGTCCTTTATAGCATGGAGGAAGTTTCTTTCTGTTCCTAGCTCAGTGAGTGTTGGGTTTTGCCAAATGCTTTTCCACATCAATTCACATGATTGGTTTTTTTCTTTCTTTGTTCTATTAATGTAGTGTATTACATTGACATGTTTTCTTACGTTGAATCACCCTTGCATTCCTGAGATAAATCTCACTTGATCATGGTGTAGTATAATCCTTTTAATGTGTACTGTTGGATTTGGTTTGCTAATATTTTGTTGAGAATTTTTTTTGTGGGGGGGGAATGTTGAGAATTTTTGCCTCTCTACTCATAGGGGAAATTAGTCTGTAGTTTTCTTTTCTTTTCTTTTTAAATTTATTTATTTATTTATTTATTTATTTATGGCTATGTTGGGTCTTCATTGCTGCGTGGGCTTTCTCTAGCTGTGGCAAGCAGGGGCTACTCTTCGTTGTGGTGCATGGGCTTCTCATTGCAGTGGCTTCTCTTGTTGTGGAGCATGGGCTCAAGGCATGCAGGCTTCAGTAGTTGTGGCGTGCAGGCTTCAGTAGTTGTGGCTCATGGGCTTCAGTAGTTGTGGCTCACAGGCTTAGCTGCTCTGCAACTTAGATGCACGTGGGAATCTTCCCAGACCAGGGCTCGAACCTACGTCCCCTGCATTGGCAGGCAGATTCTTAACCACTGCACCACCAGGGAAGCCCTGTAGTTTTCTTTTCTTAGGGTGTCTTTGTCTGGCTTTGGTATCAGGGTAATGCTGACTTCACAGAAAGTGTTTCCTCCTCTTATACTTTTTGGAAGAGGGCGAGTAGGACTGGGGCTAATTTTTCTTAAATATTTGGTAGAATTCACCAGTGAAGCCATCTGGTCTTGGACTTTTCTTTGTTGAGAAGTTTTTGCTATTGATTCAGTCTTTTTCCTTGTTATAGGTATGTTCAGATTTTCTATTTCTTCTTGAGTCGGTTTTTAGAGTTTATTTCTAGGAATTGTCCTTTTCATCTATGTTATCTAATTTGTTGGCATACAATTGTTCATGGTACTCTCTTACAATCCTTTTTATTTCTGTAAGGTCAATAGCAATGTTTGAATTGATGGCGATTAGCTTCAATAACATACAAACACTCTGTTGCTATAAAGCTCAGTCCCCACCTTGTTATTGTCATAAATTATCATATATCTTTGTACATTGTGTGCCCATTAAAACAGACACAATGATTGGTTTATTCATTTGCGTGTTGTCACACATGAAACAAAAAGACAAAAAGGGGAGCTATAAACCAAAAATACAATAATGCTGGCTCTTATATTTACCAGTGTAGCTACTTTTACCAGAGTTCTTTATTTTTTTTCTTCTTTCTTTCTTTTTTTTTGAGTTCTTTATTTTTTGATATGGCTTCAAATTTCTGTTTAGTGTCATTTTAGCCAAAAAGCCTCCTTTTAGCATTTCTTGTAGGGCAGATCTACTACTGACAAAATCCTTCAGCTTAAAGATGTTACTGGAAAACTACTAGAGCTAAACAATGAATTTGGTAAACTAGCAGGATACAAAATTAATGCACAGAAATCTCTTGCATTCCTATACACTAATGATGAAAAATCTGAAAGTGAAATTAAGAAAACACTCCCACTTACCATTGCAACAAAAAGAATAAAATACCTAGGAATAAACCTACCTAAGGAGACAAAAGATCTGTATGCAGAAAACTATAAGACAATGATGGAAGAAATTAAAGAGGATACAAATAGATGGAGAGATATATCATGTTCTTGGATTGGAAGAATCAACATTGTGAAAATGAGTCTACTACCCAAAGCAATCTACAGATCAATGCAATCGCTATCAAACTACTGCTAGCATTTCTCACAGAACTAGAACAAAAAATTTCACAATTTGTATGGAAACACAAAAGACCCCGAATAGCCAAAGCAATCTTTAGAAAGAATAACAGAGCTGGAAGAATCAGGCTCCCTGACTTCAGACTATAGTACAAAGCTACGGTAATCAAGATAGTACGGTACTGGCACAAAAACATAAATATAGATTAATGGAACAGGATAGAAATCCCAGAGATAAACCTATGCACATATGGTCACCTTATCTTTGATAAAGGAGGCAAGAATATTCAATGGAGAAAAGACAGCCTCTTTAATAAGTGGTGCTGGGAAAACTGGACAGCTACATGTAAAAGAATGAAATTAGAACACTCCCTAACACCACACATAAAAATAAACTCAAAATGGATTAAAGACCTAAATGTAAGGCCAGACACTATCAAACTCTTGGAGGAAAACACAGGCAGAACACTCTATGACATAAATCACAGCAAAATTCTTTTTTGACCCACCTCCTAGAGAAATGGAAATAAAATCAAAAATAAACAATTGGGACCTAATGAAACTTCAAAGCTTTTGCACAGCAAAGGAAACCATAAACAAGATGAAAAGACAACCCTCAGAATAGGAGAAAATATTTGCAAATGAAGCAACTGACAAAGGATTAATCTCCGAAATTTACAAGCAGCTCATGCAGCTCAATATCAAAAAAACAAACAACCCAATCCAAAAATGGGCAGAAGACCTAAACAGACATTTCTCCAAAGAAGACATACAGACTGCCAACAAACACACGAAAGAATGCTCAACATCAGTAATCATTAGAGAAATGCAAATCAAAACTACAATGAGATATCATCTCACACCAGTCAGAATGGCCATCATCAAAAAATCTACAAACAATAAATGCTGTGGAGAAAAGGGAACCCTCCTGTATTGTTGATGGGAATGTAAATTGATACAGCCACTATGGAGAACAGTATGGAGGTTCCTTAAAAAACTAAAAATAGAACTACCATACGACCCAGCAATCCCACTACTGGGCATATACCCTACCCTGAGAAAACCATAATTCAAAAAGAGTCATGTACCACAATGTTCACTGCAGCTCTATGTACAATAGCCAGGACATGGAAACAACCTAAGTGTCCATCATCGGATGAATGGATAAAGAAGATGTGGCACATATATACAATGGAGTATTACTCAGCCATAAAAAGAAACAAAATTGAGTTATTTGTAGTGAGGTGGATGGACCTAGAGGCTGTCATACAGAGTGAAGTAAGTCAGAAAGAGAAAATCAAATACTGTACGCTAACACATATATATGGAATCTAAAAAAAAAAAAAAGTGGTCATGAAGAACCTAGGGGCAAGACGGGAATAAAGACGCAGACCTACTAGAGAATGGACTTGAGGACACGGGGAGGGGGAAGGGTAAGCTGGGACAAAGTGAGAGAGTGGCATGGACATATATACACTACTAAATGTAAAACAGATAGCTAGTGGGAAGCAGCCGCATAGCACAGGGAGATCAGCTTGGTGCTTTATGACCACCTAGAGGGGTGGGATAGGGAGGGTGGGAGGGAGGGAGACACAAGAGGGAAGAGATATGGGAATATATGTATAACTGATTCACTTTGTTATAAAGCAGAAACTAACACACCATTGTAAAGCAATTATACTCCAATAAAGATGTTTAAAAAAAAATCCCTCATCTTTTGTTTATTTGGGAATGTCTTAATTTTTCCTTCATTTTTGAACAGTTTCGACAGATATAGAATTCTTGGTTGACGTTTTTTTCTTTTAGCACTTTAAATACTTTAAACACCCCACTACTTTCTGGCCTCTATGGTTTCTGATGAGTGCCTTGTTAATCTATTAAATATCCCTTGTATGTGACAAGCTGCTTTTCTCTTGCCACTTTCAACATTTTCTCTTTGTCTTTTGACAATTTGATTACAATGTATCTCAATGTAGATCTCTTTGCATTTATCCTTCTTGAAGTTTGAACTATTTGGACACATAGACTTGTGTCTTTATCAAATTTGAGAAGTTTTCAGCTATTTTTTCTTCAAAAATTTTTTCTGCCTCTTTCTCTCTCTCTTCTCCTTCTGGGATTTCCATTATACATACAGTGGTATGTTTTATGGTGTCCCACAGTATCTTTGGCTCTGTTCACTTTTCTTCATTCTTTTTTATTTCTTCTCCTCAGACTGGATAACTTCAACTGACCTACCTTTTCTTTTGGCTGGAACACTATTTTTATTATAACATGTTTATACATCTGCAGGTAGAAGAAAAAAGTTTTTACCCTCCATTAAACAGAATGGCTTACCCCCACCCCACCCCACCCACATCACTTGATTATGGTTATGGTTCAACAGATGCATTTTTCAAAGGATCATTTACTCATTAAGCCTCAAAGGAATTCTGTAGCCATTCCTTGTTACTTAATAAATTCAAAATTTGTAAATGTATATTTCTTCTCCCTTTTGTTATGCTTTTACCATTCCGTACTTCAAACTTACCCTTTCCCATACTGTCTTAATTAGTGAGATCCTGCTAAACACCTAGTAAATGGCCACACATAAAACAGACATGCAGAGGAAAAACATACACAATGTAGAGGTTTAAAAATTAAACAAATTAAAAAGCTAAACAATGGAAATACTATGCACCGATTTCAAAGTGTCCTCTGAGGAGGCCTGGATTCACAGACAGCCTAGGAATAGGCTGGAAGTACAGGTGGACCACTGAAACAGGGCAGCACTGTGTTCATCTGTTTTGTATACTGGCCAACTGGAGGAGGTATCTTTTGAAGAAAGGGTTCCTCAGGAAAAGTTTGAAAACCATCTCTGTGCAAACTTCAAAAAGATACGTATGTCAGCCTACGTATAGCTGCCAGCCCTTGTCTGCAGTCCTGTAGTAGGGATAGTTTTTCGTGAATAAATTCCATTTAGGGTGAGTTGTTTATCAGGAGCCATCGTAATTGCTTGTACAATTAATTGTGCATAGGAATAAGGTGGCTTTGAATAATCCTTTGGGCTGTCTCCACCTGAAGCTTCCTTCTTATTTTCTGGCTGTGAGTTGTCGGCCATTAAATTGAGGTCAGATGGTACCACACGGCCCATTTTGTACCCTGAAGACCCTGCTCCCCAGGGGGCTGGATGGACAGGAGTTCACAGCACTGATGGTTCCTGTGGGGGAGGGGAGGGGGCTGATGAGGTGGGCCAGGGTGTCTGGAATGTTGATGGTCAGTGGGGAGATGTGAGCCTGCACGGGCTTCACCAGGGACTCGGGCGCTTCCTGTTTCTCCCTCTCCTTGCTGGACAGGGCAGTGAAGGTGAGTGATCTTGACGTTTGTGCTTGGGAACCTGAATGTGCACATGCGCGGCAGCTGCAGCGGCGGCACCCCGCGCCTTTGGAACACGCCGTCCACGCACATGCCATTCTTGCCAAGGCAGCGCAGGTAGAAGTTGCCACCCGCATCGGGCCCGGGCTGCGCCGACGGCTCCAGGGCCGCCCCAGGATGGCCGCCGCTGCCGCCGCCCGGGGGCGTTAAGATCTCGAGGTGGCGCCGCAAGATGAAGCTCGAGTGGCCCATGCTCACGTCCACCGAGCCCTGCGACAACTTTCGCCCGATGGTCACCAAGCGCTTCTTCATCAGGTACTCGAACTTGCAGCCCTCGAGGCGCGCCACTGCCCAGCCACCCGGTGAGGACCCGCCCGCCCCCAGCGCCGCCGCCCGCGGGAGGCCCGCCCACGCCCGGCAACACCGCGGCCGCTGCCATGGGCCTGCGAGGGCCCGGGCCGCCTTCCAACGCCGCCACTGAGCTGAGGGCCGGCCGAGCGAGGCCTCCGGCCGGCGAGCTACAAGTGGCGGCAAGGGGCGGGACACCCGCAGCGTGCCAGCGTCAGGCCATGACTGACGGCGGCGCCCGCCTTGACCTATCTTTAAGTTTGCTGATTTTTAATTCTGCCTGCTCAAACCTTCTAAGAAGTCCTCCAGTAAATTTTTCATTTCTGTTATTATGCTTTTCAACCCCAGATCTTCTGTTTGGTTCCTTTTAATATATATATATTTAAAAAAATAAATTTATTTATTTTTGGCTGCATTGGGTCTTCCTTGCTGTGCCCAGGTTTTCTCTAGTTGCAGTGAGCAGGGGCTACTCTTCGTTGCGGTGTGCAGGCTTTTCTCATCGCGGTGGCTTCTCTTATTGTGGAGCACAGGGCTCTAAGCATGTGGGCTTCAGTAGTTGCAGCACACGGGCTCAGTAGTTGCAGCACGCGGGCTCAGTAGTTGTAGCATGTGGGCTCAGTAGTTGTGGCATGCAGGCTCAGTAGTTGTGGCTCACAGGCTGTAGAGCACAGGCTTAGTAGTTGTGGTGCACGGGCTTAGTTGCTCCGTGGCATGTGGGATCTTCCCGGACCAGGGATCGAATCCATGTTCCCTGCATTGGCAGGTGGATTCTTAACCACTGTGCCACCAGGGAAGTCCCCCAACTCCCTTTTTTTTTTTTTTTTTTTTGAGATGATCATATGGTTTTTTTCTTCTTCCATTTGTTGACATGGAGTATCACATTGATTGATTTGCATATATTGAAGAATCCTTGCACCCCTGGGATAAATCCCACTTGATCATGGTGTATGATCCTTTTAATGTGTTGTTGGATTCTGTTTGCTAGTATTTTGTTGAGGAGTTTTGCATTTATATTCATCAGTGATATTGGTCTGTAATTTTCTTTTTGTGTAGTATCTTTGTCTGGTTTTGGTATCAGGGTAATGGTGGCCTCATAGAATGAGTTTGGGAGTGTTCCTTCCTCTGCAGTTTTTTTGGAAGATTTTGAGAAGGATGGGTGTTAGCTCTTCTCTAAATGTTTGATAGAATTCACCTGTGAAGCCATCTGTTCCTGGACTTTTGTTTGTTGGAAGATTTTTAATCACAGTTTCAATTTCATTACTTGTGATTGGTCTGTTCATATTTTCTATTTCTTCCTGGTTTAGTCTTGGAAGGTTATACCTTTCTAAGAATTTGTCCACTTCTTCCAGGTTGTCCATTTTATTGGCATAGAGTTGCTTATAGTAGTCTCTTAGGATGCTTTGTATTTCTGCAGTGTCTGTTGTAACTTCTCCTTTTTCATTTCTAATTTTATTGATTTGAGTCTTCTCCCTCTTTTCCTTGATGAGTCTGGCTAAAGGTTTATCAGTTTTGTTTATCTTCTCAAAGAACCAGCTTTTAGTTTTATTGATCTTTGCTATTGTTTTCTTTGTTTCTGTTTCATTTATTTCTGCTCTGATCTTTATGATTTCTTTCCTTCTACTAACTTTCCAACTCCATTTCTTAAAGGCTGTCTTTCCCCTAGTATTTTTAAATGCTAACTTCAACTATTTCTGGATTTTCTACTTTGTTTGCTTGGTCTCTGTTTATTCATGTACCAATACTACACTGTTTTTATTATAGAAGTTTTATAAAATGTTTTAAAATCTGGTAGGGCCAGCATGACTTCATTGCTCTTCTTTTCAAGATTTCCTTGGCTATTCTTGCTTGTTTTTTTTTGTTTTTTTTTTTAATGACAACTTCAAAATCAATTTGTCTGACTTTAGAAAAACAGTACTATTTTTACTGAGAGCACATTAAATTTATAAGTTAACTTTGGAAGGAGTGATAGTTCTATGCTTTTGAGTTAACCTATGCAATTAAACATTTTTTCAAGTCTACTTTTTCAGAGTGCCTATCTTTTTAATTTATTACTCATGTTCTAGGAAGCATGGGAGTGGGGGCAGAGATAGTGGTACAAGATAAGAGTATTCTCCATACCTGCAGATGCCTGTGCTTGGGCATCAGTGTGGCGCTGGCAGACTCTACTCAAGAATTCACTCACTTGACGCAGGGAAAGGGCATTATGCAGTGTTTCCAGGGGGTAAATGGTAGGCACCATGGAGCACCCTTCAAATCCTGTTAGAAAAGAGATGGGCAAAGTCAATGTTATTCCTGCTGGATATACCCCAACTGGCCAAGGAAGCATGGAGGGTCCCTGAGAACCATCAGGAGTGTCTGTGGCTTTTGGAGTGTGGGGTATCCAAGATTCTCAGGAGAGGGAACTCTTTAGAGCCCCTACAAGAGTCTATTTCTGTCACCTCCAGATTTTCTAAAAAGTCTTCCTGCTAAGGCCTCTGGGTGAATCAAATCACCTCTTATCCTACCTATGGAAAGCCTGAAATATTCCATGGAAAACGCAACAGAATCCCAATGAGGTACACTCCTCTTGTACTTTCTGGGGGAAATAAAACAAAGGTCCAGAGGTAAGGGGTGAAATTGTAGGTCTAAATGAGAGGTAGGGAGGTCATGGAGCTGGGAAAAAACAGCAGATTTCAGGGATCATGTACAAGAGAACCAGATTACGGAGGAGGGCTGGGATCTGAGGAGGGGTTCATGCAGATTTAGGATATGGGTAGAAAGGCTAGAATATTGGAAGCAGGAGGGCATGCAATACACATGAAGCTCAGCTCAGGAAAACGCATGTATGAACAGGTTGGGGGATGGAAGTTCTTTCTTGGTTATTTTCATCACTTCAAAGCTTCTTTCCTCTGCTCTCACTGAAGACCCCAGACTTGCTAGTATTTCTCTATTCCTTCAGGAAAATGAGGCAAACCCCCTAGAAAAAAGAATAAATACCGATTCTCTGCTCTGAACCCAACAATTCCAATGTAGATCTACATTGTAGGGTGAAGGGTAAACCTAAATGTGTAACTCTAATCCCAGGGCCTGTTGATGAAAAAAAAAAATGCCCCCATTAGAGGATCAAGAAGCATACATCTCAACCACTTTTTTAGTCCCCAATAGTTCCTATGCTTCCTTTATATCTCCTTAAATGGATTAAAGGTAGGCAGGACAGCAATATCTATTCAAGACACAGCTTCCTGTCTGACAATGATTAAAACCTATATAACTCAAAAGGATTATACCTGACCATCTTCTAACCTTCAGCCCTTGTTTTCTTCAAGTATTCAATTGAGACCGCTATGCCTCAATTTCCCCCTGTACTCTAGTGGCAGGAGGGCAGGAGAGGTACAGTCTCCAGCTTCTCAGAACTGCTAGAAAAACACTTGGATTTGAAGATGGTGGTAGTAGAGGGTCATAGAGATAAGAATAGATTCCAGGGCAAGAGACTACTCCTGTACCAAATAGCACTGGGAATAGGTAACATTAGGAGGCAGTGAGGAAGGAGAACAGGAAGGGGAGGAGCAGCCAACGCTACAGCTACCAGGCAGCCTGGCCCCAATCCCATCCAAGCAACTAAATGCAAGTCACATAACCTTAGAGTAAATAGGAGGAAGGAATAGGTGGGCTCTCCTGCCAAAAGTGCAAGAAGCAAAGCAGTCAGTCCCAGCCAGGGTAGTGGCAGCAGCCAGCTTGGTGGCAGGGGGTACCGTAGAGGCACTCAGGATCATCCTGGCCTGAGCGCAGCCAGTTCCGGAAGAGGCGCAGGTGGTAGGAGCACTGGTGCAGGTGATGCGCCAGCGTGGCATCCAAGGAGACTGGCCAGCCCCCTGTGCAGTCAGAGGAAAAACTGCGCAGCAACCGGACCACAGGGTGCTGGTCATCCAGCAGCTCTTGGAGGGGTTGGGGGAACCACGGCAGGAAGCACAAAGATAAAGAAAGAGAAGAGGGAGAGACAATAAGGGGGGTACTGGATGACATAAGCATTCCTGGGAGGTGGGGCCACTCAGCTCCAAGGTGAGGTAAGAGAGAAGCAGAGATGGTCAGAGCCACAGGACATGTCTTGCAGGGGAGAAGAGTATTGGCATCATGCTAAAAGAAGTCTAAAAGAAGTGAGTCTAGAAGAAGGGGCACGTGAGACCTCATCATACAGCAGGCCCTCTCCTTTCTCGTTGTGCACAATTCAGTCAGTGCTTGCAGACAGCAGTCACATCGTTCTGGATGGGGTGAGCTGGCAGTTCTGTAGCTAGGAACTCCAGTGTCCCCAATCATTCTTGGGCAAACCCTAGTTAGGGCTTGTTTCTCAAACGAATGTATTTATGAGGTTGGGATAGAGATGAAAAGATCTGAAGTCACTCAGAGAAGAGGGTCAAGAGTGGTATACGTTATCAAGATAAAATTTGAAGCTAAAAAAGCTCCTGAGGACTCAGGCTGGGCTCCCTGGACCAGACTCTAAGATAGCCACAGACAAGGCTTGGGTTAGGTAACTGACGTAGATTAGCAGGAAACCAGGTGTCCTTTAAAACAGCATGTAAAAAACGGAATCAATATGTGAAAATGCCAATATTGATTAATTATCCTTCATTCTTGTTCAAATACATAGACTTTTAAAAAAACGTTTGCATAAGTCTTAAGGGACACTGTATCAATTATAGAAGCCAAAAGAGATAATTTTATATTTTCTTCCCACTGCTGGTGAGTTTAACTGCACTTTGTTCAGCTAGACGAGTGGAAAAGCTTTAATCCGAAACTACTTACTATCTTAGCTGGTTGGCAAACTTTGTGGATATATGCGATTCAGCTGCAAATGGTTGAAGGCAGTGAAAGGCATGTGGAAGGGGGTTTAAGAGGAACAGTAGGAAAAAGATCTTGGGGAAGAGGTACGGGCTCTTAACTGATAACAGGAATATGGTACAGAGAAAGTAGGATCAAGGTAGCTGAGGATGACTGCTCAGAACCCCCAGACCAGAATGGGCTCCACAGGGTGATCCCATGAGACTATGGTTTCCAGAGACCTTAGTCTGGATGTCAAGAGAGATTTCTGTACCAATGGTCATACAGTTGTGTGGGTCCCTAGAAGAGAATGAGCTTGGCAGATCGGGTGGGTACACTCTGACATTCTGGATGAGGGAGAGACACAGTCTCTTTCCCACTATATTAGTTCACCTTGGTAAGTTCAGCATGCGGTTTACTAATGGGCCATACTTATATACTTGATGTAGTCACAGGATGTGACAGAAGCTTATCAGGAATAGAGGGAGGGATGGGCTGAGGGGTGTTCTCCCATCAAAGCAAGGAAGTAGCACTGCCTTGCCTCCTTTCCAAAGCCAGGTCCAGTTCTTCCAGCTGCTATTTCAAAGCCACACCTCATGGCAAAGAGATGGTGGTGATGGACAGTAGGCTGGCACATTGTTGTGACTAATCTGCTGCAAGCAATTGCAGACAGAGCATCCACTCTGTAATTGCTGGGTCAGTCCAGTAACATTTGGCCATGGGGTAGAGCCCTCATGTTGTCCTAGGGCCAAATTAAATCTAGATAATCTTCAGCAAGAGACATAATAGCTCCAAATCTTTTTCTCCTAGATTCCTGCTTCTCAGGCACTTTAGCCTCCAAGCTCAAGTACAAGAAGAACAAAGGCCAGCAGAGCCCTGAGGTTGTGTGCAGGGTGCTGGAGGAGATCTTAAATTTACTCTCTTGCACTATAATTGTCCAGGTCTTTCTTCCTCTCCCCCTTTTGGTAGAATTAATTCTTCTTTACTGGTGAGGCTGCTAACCAAGCCTTCAGGGAACTAGAGGTATATAGGTTTGAGGATCTGCTTTAGGAATTTGGATCTTTTCTCACAGAGCCTAAGAGTTAGGAGAGTTGTGATTTAGCTCTGATGTCAGGGGCCCAAGTTCCTAGTACCATCTTCTGTTCCCTAAGTAACAAGTCTCATAAGTCCAAATCCCAGGCTGTAGTGTTGGGGTTGGTGCCTGAGGGTCTACTCTGGAGATGACTGTGGCACGAAGGCCAGAAGAGCTTGAAGCTAACTGTGCAGGCAGTCAGGCCACTCTGAATGGGAAGCTCCTGTCACAGGCACAAACAGGAGTGCAGGTGGGGGGTAGGGGTATAAACTGAGCAAGTATAAGCTAGTCAACATAGGGAGATTTCACCAGTGCCTAATGGAGATGTATGGCCTTACTGGGCTAAAATCTAGCAGCTGCCACTGCCTAAGGAGCAGGTGATCAGCACCTAGAGTTTTTTCAGCCAGGAAGCCAAGCTAATTTTACCTCCCTCGGAGTCTTAGCTCTTGAACAGAAGAAAATCGTATCTAACAAAACTGGATTTACCTTGAAGACAAGATACAATGCGGAGAGAAACTAAGGATATAAAGGATAAAGCAAGGAGTAAGTCCTGGATTCCTCTGCCATACCCTACAAAGAGACCACAGCCCTTCAGTTTTGGGTTTACGCAAATCTCTAAACTCTCCCACCTTAGTGTGGGCAGACCCTGTTCTTCAGTATTCTTGAAATATTATTTATTCCTAAGCTCCCCCGGAATCTCCAGTAGACATCTCAACTCTTCACTTCCCCTTCTCGGAGACTGCAGTGCCATAAGTAGGCTGGGGCTGCATGGAAACCACATGGAAACCCTCAAGGCACAATTCTTTTTCCTTTACCTACCAACTCCTACTCCTTTTGTTCTTTCTTGTATCCCAAATCAATCTGGACTCCTGTTTTCTAGGCTCAGACCCTAGGTTAGTAGTGACGTAAAGCAGATGTCAGGAGCACAAGAGCCACACAAAATACACACAATGGGAGGAGATAGGAATATGGAGATGGAAAACAATATACCCAAGACTAATGCCTTTATGGGTAGGCTTGGGAACTGGGAACTGCAGCACTGCTCCAAAAGGGAAGCAAACTAGTCATCCACTCCAACAAAAGAGCTGGTGAAAAAACAGGAAGATCAAAATTACGTAAGCTGAGGAGTTGGGGAAACAAATAGAGAGAAGAAATGGGGATGATATAGGTAATACTACGCTCCTTCTAAGAAGGGGAACCAGTATCATGTTTGTACAAAGCCTGGCAGTCATGTGATGGGAAAGGAAGAGGTTTAATTCATGTTTCGGTGATGATGCTGAAAAAAGTGACACAATGGTGATGATGGTGACCATGGAAATAAGACCTTGAGTTGCCCCAGGAATCGGGCAGCCAGGCTGCAGCCAAGGCTAAGGTCTGTCACAACAAGTGATATATCCCAAGAGCGACAGTTAGTGAGTGGTTCAGAGACAGCAGGGTGTGAACACAGTGGAGGGAGAGGGAAAGTCAGTGTCAGAACTCAGAGGTTAAGTGTCTGGAGGTGACATGGTGAGGAGGAATGACGTTGAGTCAGAAGCAAACGTACCGTTAGTCGGATGCTTTGCAAACGACACAGAAAATCGTTTTACGGCCGGGACAAACAAGAGCTCTGGGGAGAAAAGACATCACGGGGATTATACCCACCGCTGTCCCCACCCTCTGCTCTGGAATTTGCTCACGATATACTCTGTTCTTTACAGTTAGTATACGACCTGCTCCCACCCCCGCCCCTTAGATTCCTTACTACCACATTTCAATCTTTTCCTTTGGATAATCTCCTCTCAGGAATCCATGTGTCATCTCTACCATAATACGGTCCCACAAACAACCCTAATCTCACCACCACGTCCTCTTTCTGGTCATTTACAAAGAAATAAAATCTTTGTAGAAACTTTCATCACTTCCCCCAATCTCTTTCCATATCATTTTTCCTCCCTTGGCTGAACAACTTCCCCATCCCTGATTTCCTAGATTTTAATTGAGGCTCCACTGCATTCTTCCTGACCGTGGATCATCCTCCTTGGTCCCTACCGCTACAGGCCAGAATCCAGGAAAGAATACAAAGGTGGAGTAAATTGATGTAGCAGGGCTGTATGTGGCTGATTATGAAGGGATAAGCATAAATAAGTAGTATTCGTATGGCGAGAGGGAATGCAAATGGAGGGGTGGATGGGGTCTTGGTTGCTTCTCCCCTCTATAACTGATGCAGAAAACTTGTTGTAAGGCTAGTGTCAAGCACCATCTTAAGTGTGAATTGTTCTTGAGCTGTGTTCTTGCTGGTGGACAAATGAAGAAAAGAGTTGCCCCCCAAAACCCACCCACATACCATCTCGGTGCTTCAGACTGGCAGGTGGTAGCTTTTTGCCTTGGCTGCGGGCGTAGTCCTGAAGATTCGGGGCGCTGGAGGAGCCGCCCAGCACTGTGGTGCTGAACAGCCCCGTGCACTGTGAGCCTGTAAGGCCGGGAGTGCATTAGTAGCCACGCAAAGCTGCAATTACCACACAGAAGTACGCACGATTTCACATGACAACATCAGGACACACGCACATAACCATTCAGAGCCACCACCACGTGGCCACTTCACATAACCACAAACAGCTTTCACTACTGTCCACAGCCACACTGGGCAAGCAAAGTGAGGATGCTCCTGAAAGTCTACTTGGCAGATACAAGAGGCCACTACAAATACAGGGTTAGTCATATTAGGGGACTCAAAGCTACTGAAAGGGATAAACTATGCTCTCTAGGTGGCTCTCAGGAATGCTCAAAGAATAGGTAGATCCCTCTAGATCTCCCTAGATTTAATTCAGTGCTCCTTATGCTGGATATAGGGTTTGAAGAACCCAGAAATCGACTCCCTTATTTGTTTAAAAGGAAAGACTGAAACTAGAGACTAAGTTTAGAGTACTCAACTCAAATTCAAAGTTCTCATAAGTTCCAATTCCTCCTAAGTTTTTCATCCAGCGTTCCCTCCCTTCTATTTTCCCTTAGGCCTTTTTACCTTTCCCAAGAAAGTATGAGACTCACTGAGTTTTTGAAGCTGGAATGGATTCAAAGATCATCCAGTTCAGCCTTCGTACTTTAGAGATGAAGAAACTGACATTCAAAAGGGATCTCATTTGTTCAAGGTCATACAGTTTGTTAGGAGCTAAGCTGGACTAGAATCCAGGTGTCCTGACTCAGGACCAACTGTGTTCAGTTAGAAAAGAAATAGTAATTTTTTTCATCAAGAAGAAACAGAGCATTGTTTCTGAAGTGAAAATGGACACAAATTGAAAGGCATGTGAAGGGTCAGGTGATTATATGCAGAACATGCCTACTAACCGCTGAACACCCTACTCAGGAGAACCTCGTGAGCAGAAAACAGCGAAAAAGATGTTTTTTCTCTCGAAAGTTTATTGTCTTGTAAGTCCTATGCTCAAAGCCAGATGCCCACACACATAAGTTCAAAGAAAGCAAAGAGAACTCTTGACAGTAAGTGGAGTAAATAAAACTTGAAAAATCCTTGAAGCAAATAAATCAAGCTAGTCACTGTCCCAAGTATCTGATCGACAGTAGGGTTGGGACTCCCATGGTCCCGTCTCCTACTATAGCCCACAGGAGAGAATGGGCAGGAGGAAACAAGATTAACACTCCAGTTTGTGGGATTTTCTCCTCTACTTCCAAATCCATCTTAGCCAAGACCCTGGGTTTGACTTGGGAACTTAACATTCATAGGGGAAATGGACAGAGTGGAGACGTCAGTTTCCTTTGCGCCCACAAAGAGGGGATATCGTTTCAGGGGTCCCAGCATTTCAGGGTCACCACATAAATCAAGACGTTCAGATGGCTGATAATTTCCACCCTGGAATTAAGGACCACTCCTCTGTGCAGCAATTTCTCCTACGTTTCATGTTCAAACAAGCTCAAGAATAGAGTTCCAGAGAGAAATAAGGGTTGCTAAATATGTCTGCTTTTTTCAGAGAAGCTGGAACTAGCTGGCTGTATCCCAGCCCACCCCCAAGCTTTGTTCTACATTTACTTCCTCCACGAAATAATTTACTGGCATAGTCCCACCAATCCTGCCGTGTCCAGTCTTGGATCATCTCAGGGGGTAGTCTTTACCTTACCACCACCATCTGTCAACCAGACTCATGCCTCTGCCTTGTTCTTGACAGCACTCCCCCTTAACTGGGCCAGACACACCTATCCTCTTTCCCACCTACCTGAAACCTATTCTCTTCTGGGGTTTCTGGGAAAAGAAGTCCATATTCACAGATCTAGACATTTGTCATTTATTTTTCATGCACCAAACCATCTACCTCATTTTAGGGATGTAGAAGGCAATCTACTCCCATAAACTTAGCCTGGAAAATTACCAAAAACCTTTCTTCCCATTTCTGGTCCAAATGCTGACCGTTTTGGGGCCAAGAAATTGGGTGCCAAGGAGACCTTTCTCTTTCAACAGAAAAATGAAAGGAGCTAAATGGAGAGAATAATAGGACAAGATAGAAAGAGCCAGGGGACCCAGTCTAGACCCCACACCACTGTCTCTACCTGCCAGTTCTGGTTAATGGCTCACAGGTGCTGTGTTCAAAGATAGTCCCTCCCAAGGACCCCTCCCCACTCCCAAAGAATACAATACCCTCTGAAGCTTGGTCCTTCCTGCAGTCTGTGTTCTTAGGAAAGGTTGAATGATGTTCTCCACCCCTCTCCAGGAATCAAAAAAATCAAGAGACATTCCCTCAAAGTCCTGAGAGAAGCCTCTGCCACTACACCAGTCTCAGATTTGTCCCTCAATTTTCAGGAAGGAAGGAAGAAGAATTACAGGATTAAAAGAGGATGAAGGGGAGGGCACGGAGGTAGGAAGGGCCAGAGCAAGGATGTAATAAACACAGGTCTCAAAGGAAGACATGGCACAAGTTCTCCAAATGAGGAATATGACCGTTATTGAGGGAAGGGAGCGTCTCACAAGTGCCTCTATTTATAGCTTTGTCTCTGATAACTCTGAAGAGTCAGAGTCTCCACGGAACCTAAATGTCTGGGCTAGACTGAAGGGACAGATAAAGAATAAGAGGGGAAGCCAGAAAAATGCCCTTCAGCCAGAGAAATGGGGGTTGTGTAGTAAACCAAAAGACAGACACCTTCCTGGAATGCAAACAATCATCTGGGATCAAAGCTCACACCTACATGTGGCTTCTCCCAATTCATCCTCCCTAGCCCCACCCAACAATTCCACTGACTAGATGACCCCAACTCCCATGACTAAGGTTCTCCACAATAAAACTCTAAAGAACAGACAGACACCCCTTCCCAACAACAGATGAGAGATGCTGAAAAACCATACCTAGGCCACTCTGCTTCATCTCCGTTGGTGGCCGTGAAGATGAAAAGAGTCGGTAGCCACCAGGTCTCGAGGATGAAGTCTCAGAAAGCACCTGGAGAAGAAGGATTCTATATTAATTACCGTTTTGCCACCTCAACTGAGAAGTCTAAAACCCAGGTCCTGAATTCCTGCCCCTACAAAACCAAGCAATGTCAGGAAGTTTAAGGATTTTTATGAGGAAGAGGAATGCAAAGTCTAAGAGTATACTTTACAGAGGAAACTGTCCAGGGAATCCTTCTATACTAGAAAGCACTTCTATTTCCAAGATGCCTGTCCCTACAGCCCTCTAATCCCAAATCTGAGAAATCATTATTCAACCATTCTCAGTGCTTAGCAGGGCAGGGTACCTTAATCTTTTATATCCCTCCACAGAACTCAGAAAGCAAATCACAATAGCTCAGCCACAATAAGAAGTCTGGCTGCGCTCTCTTCTTTCCATGGGACAGCTGTGGCTACGGCAGCCATACTCAGTTTCTTATCTGAACCGAAAGCCCTCCCCTCCACTCCTGGAGACATGAAATGGATTTCTGAAAAGCCCACAAGGGCTCAATCACATAACCCACACCACACACACACACACACACACACACACACACACACACACACACACACACACACCCCTCAACAGTGTTCTGAGTCCCTAAGTCCCAAAAGGCAAAGATAGAAGCAATAAGGGAAGATGAAGTATGGAGGGACACCTGTGTGCAGGATGCCAGGTGAGTGGTGGACACAGCCCGGGGCTGTAGGCCGATGGCTGGGGAAGGCCGGGGGAGGTCCCCTGACCTCCGGCGGCGCTGTCCCCGCAAGGGGATCAGGTCCAGGTTCCCCGTGCACTGCATGTTCATGACCTGCAATCAGACCGGGTGGAAAGCCGGTCACGGCTCCTTACACCCCCAGGCTCCCCAAAGCCCTGGGCCCATTGGGCAGAGGCAGTTGTAAGGCTGGAGAGGATGATTGCCTAGGGCACAGCTGCTCTGAAGGTCACAGATTTTGTATTCTAAACCAGTCCAAAAATATAAGATGACAAGAGAAGAAGGGATGGAAAGAAGGGTCGTAGTTGATAAGAATAAGACTACCAATGCCTGTACTTATAGAACATGGAGAGGAAATATTAATATTAAAAGGTTGTATGACCAAAGAGCAGAGAGAAGATTTTCTTGCAAAGCTGAGGAGCATATCTTGGGCAACCATCATCCTGGGTAGCCATGGTATAAGCAGCACTAGTAACTGAGAGGAAGAAATCTGATTACAACAGAAAGCTTCCTATAGGCCTGAAAGAAGTCAATTTCATCAAGTCTGAGAGATGATACACTGAGAGCTCTGCTTTGCCTGTCTCTTGACTGCTTAAATCAGAAGAAAAAAGGGGGTCCAGCATAATAGTGCCAGAGACTGGCAGACGATGTGAATGGGGAAGACACTGGATGTGGAGGAGCAGTTTATTAATGGAAGATCATATGTCATTCTGCCCATTTGATCTATTCACATGAGTCTGCAGTGTACTAATGTACCATGGATACTAAGTTAACTTACACCTCAAAGAAAATATGACGCATACCCCACCTAAGGAAACTCTGAGTATTCATGACCTCAAGTCCATCTTAAAATAATCAGGAAGAAAAGGATGAGTCTAGAAGAGAGACTGCAGTTTGTCTTCTCAGCATTCCCCAAAATCTGAACCATAAACCTTTGTCTGAACCTATGTAAGCTAGTTATAGATTCTTCTGAGATATTTCAAAATGGAAAGATCAATTCCTTTAAGACAGAGAGCAGGCACCAAGCCAAGCGAACAGATTCATCTGTCAAAGCAGGACCCAAAATAGACAGTCATGGTCCCTGAGACAGGGATAAATCATGGGGTCAAAAAGAGTGTCATTGGGCCAAAGAGGGAAAGGATCTCTCCAGGAAAAGACCAAAACTTTGGTTTTTACTCCAGGACACAATGTGAGATTTACAACAGTCCTTTTTCCTCTAGGCTAGAGAAATAGAACCAGAACTAGGAGAACCCAGGCCCAGACTGATAAACCTCGTCAGAACAAAGGGGAGATAGATAGACCTCAAGACTTGATTCCCTTTCTGGGATGAGAGTATAGATAACCCTAAAGGGGTTAAATTAAAGTGCCATTTTTAGTAAAGTGATATTTACTACAATCTGAGCTTTAATATTTACCCAAGACAACAAAGAGATGGAGTGGCCTGGCCTTCAATATCAACTGTATTGTTATCGTTGTTACTGTTTACTAAGCATCTACATGGTGAGTATTACTTATATTTTACAGATGAAAAAAATTTAGCCTTGGAGAAGGTACCTGTCCAAGATCACACAGCGTCTGATCAGACTGGGATTTTAGCCCAGAGTACACGCTTTTCTACTATATTTCCTTTTAAAGAACTGCCTTCTCAAATTCATCCAGAGGCCTCCTCCTCAATCTCATCTCTAAAAGTCCTTATCTCTCAGGCATCCCTCACTGGCATCTCTTTAACCTCAGAAGTAGCAACCAGCTTAAAGGAGCTTTCCTGGGAGACCAGCTGTGAAAGAGAGATTAAGTAAAACATATCCATCAGGGGCAGGAAGACTCTGTTTAAGGTCCTAAGAATTCTACTGAGGGGATTCAGAGATTCATGGATATTGTCCTATGAGCACTTCCACCACTTCTTTCTCCCAAGCCCCTCCCATTACCTCCATGGAGCCGGCTTTTCGGTTACGAATGAGGGGTGATCTCTTTGGGAGGCCAGGGCCCTCAGAGGGCTGGGGTGAGGTCTGCAATGCTCCGTCTGGCTCATCTGATGCCTTCCCCGGGCACAGGTCCTCCATGCTGCCTTGGTCTGTTTTCATCTCCTCATTCTACCCAACAACAGGCATAGACAGGAGAGGTGTTAATGGTCTCCAGCCTCCTAATCCAATTCTCCCCAACCCTTTTAACCTCCCTGTACTGTTTCCGAGTTCCCCATCACTTGGTTCCTAAATCCTCCAGTCCCAAATCCCAGCACTCTGACCCACCTCAGAAGAGGCTGGACGGAATCCACAGCCAGTTGGGGCACTGCCTTCTTCCTCGACACCTTTCACTCCAGGGCTGAAGTGCAGCTCCACATGGAACCGCTCCTCTGATAAGGGATCCTTTAGGGCATCACCAGATGAAAGGGCAGTTGGAGAAGCTGGACATGGTGGTGGAAGACCAGGCAGGGACAACAGAGAGGAACTCAAGAGGACACATCCTCCCAGGGCTGAGGTTTCAGTGTCTTACACCCCTCTACAGTAATAGCTCCCTTTAACTACAGTCTAGTGTTACGGGATGCTCATACTCTCAACCTCCACAGGACTTGCCAACTTCCAGTTCTACAACTGTCCCCCTCCCTATCCATCTCCCACAGGAATTCAGCTTTGCTACAGTGCATACAGCAGCACATTTAAAGATATCTTTGTGGAGCCAGATGAAGAAGGTATATGTGTAACAATGTTTGAGAGAAAAAGACTCATTGTAACATTGTTCAAATTCCATACCCTCCCTAATGCCAGAGCTATGTTCTCTGGTATCTCTCTGGCTCAACACCAACCCAAAACATGTTTTCTGTTCCAGGAGGAACCTCCTGGATGTTCTCTATCATGCTGCACCTAGGTACCACACCTAACTGGATTCTACAGAATCTAAGCATAAAAAAGTTTTTCCCTAAAAGGGGATGGAGAAGAAAGAAGGGGGCCTCTCCTCACCCCGCCCTGTTAGCTCCTCACCCGTGTGTTGTCTTCATAAAGCATGATGACAATCTGGGTCATGTAGTTGAGCTCTGAGATGGCACTAAGATAAGCCAAAGCTCGCTGCCATTGTGCATCCTTGGTCTCCTACCGAACACAAGAAGAGGTAAGCTAATGCCCAAGGACGAGGGAGTCAGGGAATGGGCAGGGAGACGAGGAGAACAGAGGAAGCTTGCAGTAAAAAAGAAGCATGAGGAGGAGAGTAAAAGAACGCTGGGAAAAGATATTCATAGGCTGAAGGAAAAAGGATCCTTACATCAAGAAGTCCCCCATAACGGAAGACACTGAGTAGGGAGTGGACGTGGCTTTCACTGGTGAAGTAGAGACGTGTTCGAACATGGCGGCCTGGGGAGAGCACTCCTCGGGAGTACCTGAGACAGCAGCTAAGTCACTCACACTGTCAGCCAGTCCTCTTCTCAGCCCTCCACAAACTCCCTCCTCCCGCCTCAAAGACTTCTCTCTCTTTTCCACCCCAGGACCCCTTCTGTTCTTGGTTCCCCAAGCTGTCCCAGCCTGGGTTCCCGCAAGAGCTCCCTGACATGCCCCTCCCTCCATCCAGCACCCCACCCAGCCCTCCCTCACAGGGGGTGCAGCTTGTTGACAGACTCATCCTCGTGGGTTCTCTGCAGGTCAAGTAGTATCTTCCGCAACAGTGGAAGACAGAAGCCCACAGCAATTTCCAGTTTCTCCTCCCGACTGATCCCGTACTCCTAGGGGCCACAGGCCAGGAATAAGCACCTCAATGAATCTTGTTTTCCTCTTGCCTTATACTCCCAGGTCCAAGATCATGCTTGTCTTCACCTCAGGTCTAGGGCTTCTTCCAGCATCACCACATTCCCCCTCTCCAGGTTTTTCCTCAGTTAGCCTCTTGGGCTTCCTCAGAGCCAGGATTGTAGCTCTAATTGTAACAACTAATTCCTTCTCTAAGTTTCCTTCCCCTGGTTCCCACACCGCCCCTCCTTCCTGCCTTTTCTCTCCTTCCTTCTGCAGTGCCCCTAGCCCCAGGCTCCATCCCTTATGTGAGACACACCTGGGGAATGACCACATCAGCCAGTGCCTTAGAGAGACGGAGCAACTCTGCTGTTCCTTGAAGTCCCAGACTCCCATTGTGCTGCACATCATACTTGACACAGTCATAGATGTCAGGGATCTTACTGATATCATAGCGCCCACTCTTCTGTCGAAAGTCACGCTCCAGCTTGCTCCAACGCTGTAGCATTAGCTCTAGTGTCTCGCTGTGGTAAAGCTGCAGGTCTGGAAGGAAGACAGACAGACAGAGCCAAAGGCTTCACCTCTAACAAAAGACCCTAGCAAATCTGAAGCAGAACCAGAGAGATGAGGATGACGTGTCTCAGACACTTAGGAGAGGACACAGGATTGCCTGAGGAACCCATCCGTACCCAAAATCTTGAAAGGAAGATAGTAGTATTCAAACCCACCTACAGACCTGGGGTCCTGCATCCGTTTCTGGATCTGGTGAGTGAGGTTTTCAATCAGGGCAAATACCTGATCACAGACCTTCACAGGATTCTGGATTATAGCCATGGAGTTGAGTAGGGAAGTGCTTCCAGTGGGAGCCAGCTGTGGAGAACAGAAAGATGAAAAGCAAGACAGGTTCAGTGCCAGTTGCCTAGATTGCTGTGAGCTTATTGCAGAGAGACTGCCTGCAAATAAGCTCTGTCTGTTGGCTCACCCCAACGAGGCATTCTTTTTTTTTTTTTTTTTTTGCGCTACGCGGGCCTCTCACTGTTGTGGCCTCTCCCATTGCGGAGCACAGGCTCCGGACGCGCAGGCTCAGCGGCCATGGCTCACGGGCCCAGCCGCTCCGTGGCATGTGGGATCCTCCCAGACCGGGGCACGAACCCGTGTCCCCTGCATCGGCAGGCGGACTCTCAACCACTGCGCCACCAGGGAAGCCCCCAACGAGCATTCTTAGGCTACTGGGAACACTAGCAGTTCAGATGAGGGGACTGCTCTAGCACACAGTCATCTAATAATGGGTCATCTTAAAAGTCTTGGAGTCAGAGGAAATAAAATAGATCTAGGTTCTTTTCTTGGGGGTTCTAAAATAAGCACGGAAAATGCTGAGGAATACAGATTAAACCAAAATCCCCACAGAATGTTTTCATGAGTGGGTAATAGACATAACTATCTTACTCCTCTAAACAAGATGCTAGCTTGAATCTGGAGTAGAGGTGCTGTCTCAGAACAAAGTTCCAACTCAAGCATTTATTTAGGATGGTCACAGTCAATGAAGATGGGGAGGGGGAAAGGAGATTGCAGGTTGAATGTACTCATTCTACCTCGGTCCTCACAAGTTCCATTCTTGCTGGCAAAAGGAAGCAAGGAAAAAGGAAAGATGCCTTAGCTTTTTTGGATTTGACATTGAGCAATGGATTGGAAAATAAGGCAGCAAGATCCTGCCCCTTTATCAAGGCCTGCTCAGAGAAGAACACAGAAAATGCCATTCTCTAGTCAATGTGCTCAGCTACTTTGCTTATTTAAGAATTTATCAAAAATGGTTACACAGCAGTTATGAAATGAGGAGCTGTGAGTAGGAGGATGGTAGAAAATCATTGTCTGGCACATGATCCCCAGTCAATCATGGCATGGATACATAGGAAAAAGGAAAAAGAATGGCTTGGATAGTGGCATCCACTGTGATTAACACTGTGAGGCTAACAGCCTGGGCTCTCTAGTTAGATTCCTTGGGTGACCTTGGAAAGGCTGCTTAAGTTCTTCTGAGCCTAGGCTTCCTCATCTGTAAAGGGGGGGAAAGTAGTACCGGTCCACAGTTCTTACAGTGGATTAAAGATGGCCATTAATTCTTTGTCACATTCCCCTTCCCTTGAATCTGGGCTGGCCCGTGACTGTTTAACCAACAAAAAATAATAAAGTTATACTGTGCTAATTCTGGGCCTACACTTTAAAAAGGCTTGGAAGTTTCTGGTATGGGGGAGTCCTAAGCTACTATTTAAGAAATCCGTCTGGGGAGTTCCCTAATGGTCCAGTGGTTAGGACTTCATGCTTCCACTGCCGGGGGCATGGATTTGATCCCTGGTCTGCTAGAAGAACCACATGGGAAAAACACATGGAGAGGAGAGGCTCTGAGACTACAGGGACAGGGACATCACAAGGAGGGAGAGAGCCCAGCCATCCTAGCATCCCAATTGAGCCACCAGATGGTTCCAGCCCCAACATCTGGACAGCAGCTGGGCAATTTTAGGGAAGACCCTAAGCAAGACTAGCTGAGCCTAGAGCTGTAAGGTGATAAAATGGTTTTTGTCTTAAGTTACTGAGTTTTGGGGTAGTTTTTTATACAGGAACAGATAAACTGAAACATCCTTCCATTCAAAATCCTTGGGATCAGCTGTGTTTTGGAATTGAGAATTCTTGGGACTTTAAGAAGTTAATACGGTGCATCTGCCACATGTTAGATAATACCTCCAGCAGGGCCTAGGACATAACCAAACACTTTTCTATTTCTGTAGCAAAATGTATGACTATTTACACTAGATGGGATAAATGGGGATTAGAAAGAGTCTTACCATGTCGGGTTTTGCTGTCAAACGAATCTTGGTGGCAAAGTTATAAAAATCTTTTTCATTTCCAAAACTGTGGATGACAGATTGTGGACCCATACTTATCTCAAAGGGTAAAGATTAAATGACACAATACATGGAGAGCACATAAAACAGTGCCTGGCACACAGTAAGTACCATCACTGATCACTATTATTTAGAATTCTAGGATTTGGGGATTGGGTTGTGTTGGGCACAAAGTCTAGGAGAGCCTGACCTGATCATAATCCTCAGGGGCAAAGGGTGCATCCTGCTGCAAAATGTGGTGCAGCCGAGCCTTCACCCGGTGCTGGCAGCTGCTCAGGGAATCGCCATCACTGTCCAAGAGCCCGTTCATGTTGGCACTCTTCACCATTTGTACCAAAATGGGTGTCAGCTCCCCTTCTAGAGCTAGAAGGCCCTAGAGGGGAAGCACAGAATCTATTAGTTTTCCTTCCAGTCTAGTTCCCCTAGGCCTCGATGGTCCCAGAGATCCAATGAGAGCTGGCTTGGGAGTTGGGGTATAGGTCAAGGGGCCCACCCCACTAATTATTCTCAGTAGTATAGAACGCAGTCAGTACATACAGCTGATTCACTTTGCTGTACAGGAGAAACTAACACAACATTGTAAAGCAACTATACCCCAATTAAAAACAAAAAGAATGCAGTCAGACACAAGCAGAAACTTCTCTGAGTTGGCACACAAACACTCTGAAATTTCCAACTAGTTCTCCAAACTCTGCTTCTCTACCTAATGGAAGCTGGAACTGTGGGTGAACTGTAGTGTGCACCTTGGCAAAGGCTGCAGCAGTCATCTGGACACGGCCCTCATCAGAGGCGTAAATCTTGAGATCATGGCGGAAGGTGCTATGGAGGCGAAGCAGCCCACACCCGGGGAAGCCAGCATAGTCACCTGGGGGCAAAGGGGAAGACCAGGAATGGATGGCTATAAATACCCAAGAATGCTCATTTCCCCTTTAACTTCCCTATTGTCTCTGTCCCTTGTTTCCCCAACTTATTCTCTAATCATCTTATCTCAGCCCTGCTAGGTATTTACAAAACACTCACCCTGTCCTCCAGGGTACATGCAGCGGAAAGCTCGCCCCAGCTCCTCAGCCTGAACACGGCCAGCAGGGGTCAGTTCTCCACCCCACTTCAGTACCAGCAATAGGGATGGGGCCAGAGCCTCCCCCTGTGGATCTGCGGGAATAAGGGGCAGTGAACAGGTCTAGATCTAAGGAAAATAGTGGGGACATCTAAATGTTAGGTCTTCTGAGGAGCCCGGAAAGGTAATTTGGGATAGAGGTCATCTAAGGGTTCAAGAATAAAAGATGTGAGTGGTAATGGGAAGGGGGTATTACATCTTACCTTGCCCCTCATTAGAAGCTTTTACTCCATGAGGGTAGTAAGTTAACTGCACCTTCCGGTTGATGCCTGAGAAGTGACCATACCTGCAGGATAAACTCACAGTTTACTTTCTACCCCAGCACCCAATTCTCACTGCTAGTGGCCCCCCTTTCCTATTCCCTTTCTCACATCTCCAGCACAGATTTCAGCTGCTCCAGTTTCCCAGTCTTCTCCTCAATCTCACCACCTGGTTCTTTTTCCAGTTCAGCCAATAGCAGCCTTGTGATGTCCAGCACCTCCTGGAGGAAACAACAGGGTATCCGTGCAGGAGGCCAAGTCCTGGCTGGTTAGGCTTTCATCCTGGTCTCTCACTGAGGCCCCCAATCCCATACCCTCTATCTTTCTGTAGCACTGCTCCTCCCAGCCAGATTCATCACCTTACCTGTAGCTGCTCAGGCCGCTTCAGTTTTAATTTCCCTGTCTTGTAGCCACCATGTTTTTCAAATAGACTAAAAAACCTGAAGAAATAAGGAGAAGCTTCAGTATGGGCTGAGACAGACAAGAGCCTCTGGGAGGTACCCCTCCCCATTTCCCTCACAAAAACCTATTTGTCTAGATTAGGATACTCTGCCCACCTTGGGTGTGTCACTTCCATCTTCATCTTCTGCTTGGGGGTACGATCCCCGTGACGGATAATTGCAATGACGCAACGAAGTTCCATCCTAAGATAGGGAATGTTGTTAGAGCCTCTCCCCAGTCCCACCCCACACCGCCTCCCATTTCATCCTACCCGATGGGTCAAAGAACAGAGGAAAAACTATCTGAGATTAGGAATAAAGGTAGGCTCCACCAGTCAGATGGCACAGGGTCAGGAAGTAACCACTGGTCTGACACAGATGCCTTAAGTAGGTTACTCCAGATTTTTAACTTTTACTTTTGCTCACATAGTGCCAGATGTGGTAGGGACAATGGGAATGTCCTCAGCTTCTGTGGGGATGGACCATGGGATCTGGAACTGCGGGGCAAGCTCCCGCATTATGGTGTTCCTAGAAGGAGAAATGCAAAGAAGCCATGTGAAAATGAATGAACCAGAACTACATATATGAATGAAGCTCACAAAAACTAACAAGTAGTTGAAAAATACATTAATATAAAATCTAAAAACATGCAAAAGCCACCCCATATATGTAATAAAAATATGAATATATAAATGGGAATGACCAAATAAAGGACTGGTTACCTCTGGGCAGTGGGAGGGAAGGGGATATAATTAGTAAGGGGTATGTAGGGGCTTTAACTATATTCTTTTTTTTTTAATTAATTTATTTTATTTTTGGCTGCGTTGGGTCTTCGTTGTTGCACGCGGGCTTTCTCTAGCTGCGGTGAGTGGGGGCTACTCTTCCTTGCAGTACGTGGGTTTTCATTGCAGTGGCTTCTCTTGTTGCAGAGCATGGGCTCTAGGCACTGAGGCTTCAGTAGTTGTGGCTCGTGGGCTCTAGAGCGCAGGCTCAGTAGTTGTGGCGCTCGGGCTTAGTTGCTCCGTGTCATGTGGGATCTTCCAGACCAGGGATCAAACCCGTGTCCCCTGCACTGGCAGGCGGATTCTTAACCACTGCTCCACCAGGGAAGCCCTATATTCTCTTTTATTTTTTGGCTGCACTGTATGGCTTGTAGGATCTTAGTTCCCTGACCAAGGATTGAACCCGTGCCCCCTGCAGGGGAAGCTCGGAGTCCCAGCCACTGGACCGCCAGGACATTCCCACCTTTTTCACTTTTAAACCGTTTTTATGATATTTAAAATACAGGCATACCTCGGAGATATTGTGAGTTCAGTTCCAGACCACCACAATAAAGTGAATATCGCAATACAGTGAGTCACATGAGTTCTTTTAGTTTTGCAGTGCATATGAAAGTTATGTTTACAGTATACTGTAGTATATTAAGTGTGCAATAGCATTAGGTCTAAAAAAATGTACATATCTTAATTAAAAAATACTTTATTGCTAAAAAATGCTAACCATCGGGATTCCCTGGTGGAGCAGTGGTTAAGAATTAACCTGCCAATGCAGGGGACAGGGGTTCGATCCCTGGCCTGGGAAGATCCCACGTGTTGTGGAGCAACTAAGCCCATGTGCCACAACTACTGAGCCTGTGCTCTAGAGCCTGTGAGCCACAACGACTGAGCCTGCGTGCCACAGCTACTGAATCCCGCGCGCCTAGAGACTGTGCTCTGAAGCAAGAGAAGCCACCACAGTGAGAAGCCTGTACACCACAACGAAGAGTAGCCCCTGCTCGCCGCAACTAGAGAAAGCCTGCGCACAGCAACGAAGACCCAACACACCCAAAAATAAATAAATAAATTGACTAAAAAAAAATGCTAACCATCATCTGAGCCTTCAGCAAGTTGTAATCTTTTTGCAATAGTAACATCAAAGATCACTGATCACAGATCACTATGACAAATATGATAGTGAAAAATTTGAAATATTGTGAGAATTACCAAAATGTCACACAGAGACACGAAGTAAGCAAATGCTGTTGGAAAAATGGCACCAACAGACTTGCTCGACACAAGGTTGCCACAAACCTTCAATATGTAAAAAAAACGCAGTATCCGCGAAGCTCAATAAAACGAGGCATGCCTATACAGTAAAAACTTTCCAATTCTCTTCTTTAAGCCCATTCTCCCCAGCTCAGACCACTGTGCCCCTTACCCCAGAATCTTGGCACAGTCATCGTAGTATTTCATCGAATTCTTGACGAAACTGAAGCCATTGACATCACACACAAAGGAGTGACCATTGGCACGAAGGAGGTCAAAACCACAGACCGTTTGCTGCAGGCGATAAAAGCAAGATGAGAACAAGAGAGCCACTCTTCCTTCTCAGCACCCCCATCATTCCACAGCCCCTCTCCTGCATCCCTCCCACCCCGCCCCCCGCCCCCAGCACACACCCCCTCCCCTTCGCCGCCAAGGGGACTTCCTCCACCTTAAAAGCTACGCAGACTTTCCTGGCCACCAGCTTTTCCATGGCAGTCAGCATGACTGGATATCGAATTTCTTTCCCCTCACTGTCTCTTTCGACCTTCCCATCCAAAGCTGGAGATTTTCTGGCTTCAGCATGGGCATAGTCTGGCCCCACTGTATACACCTGCAGGTACATAGCATCACTGAGTATGCCCACAGCTCACCCTGCATATGAGAAGACAATATGAGCACTATGTCTGTAGACTAGTTTCACAGTAAACAAAAACAAAAACAAAACTAACAAATCTCCAAGTTTTATGAACAAGGAGACTGACATTTTTCTTACTGAGCTCTACTTTAGTATCATTATGAAGGTTTCTCCACAGAACTCCAAAACTATTGCCTAGTCCTTACTAAGAAATAACTTATCAACAGTATTCCATTTTCCATGTCACTCTTGCCCTTGCTCTGATAGTAACAATGTAAATACCTACTTCCCCCACTTCTTACCTTCACCTGCATATGAAAGCCCATCACATTCATACTTTATTTTCTACGACCACTTCCATACACTTCCACTTGCTTCCCAAGCACCCCACCCCACCCAGACATTTATAACCTCTTAAATCCCTGTATCCACCATAACCTTGACATCTGTGCCATCTGTTGGCATAAACTCCTCATAGATGTATGACCCTGTCTTCCGGACGCTGCTCTCAGGAGAGTAAACGCTGCTCCGGCTGCCAATCTTCAGGAGAAAAAGGAAGGAAAAAAAAAGTTGCCTCTAACTCGTCCCCAAATCTTCCAGCTTCCCTCCCCACAACCTCATTCTCGCCCTTCTACTTCTCTGCCTCCTCAAATGCCCAAATGTCTCCCATACCTTACGAAAGAGGCGCTGGCTTCCTCCTCCGGCTGAGCTGGGGTAGTAGATGTAAACATTGTGGTCCTCTGCACTCACTGGCTTCTCCACAAAGGGCTTGGGAAAGACGGCTCCATTTACCTCCACCTGATCTTCACCCTCAATCAGGTTGCACTCTGAAAGGTAGGCGTGTGGTCATTCCTAGGGCCTAAGAATACTTCCAACTCCCACTTCTCTGAGTTGTAATCTCCATAACCCTCAAATTGCTATGACCATATCTTAATAATAGATATGGTAATTAATATCTATACAAGAGGTCCAAGGTTCTGCCCAAAGACCCATGGCTCTAGCTCTACCCATAATCCAGTAACCAAAGCCTCACTGAGCCGGGTGGTACATAGGAGACGTCTAGAGGAAGGAGAACTGGGCTAAGTCGTAGAAAGCAGGGCAGGACTGGACAAGGCCAGGTACTCACCCTCAGGCCGGGCAGGGTCACGGTTGAGCACAGCATACCGAGGCAGATCAATACCCTCCTCCTGCAGGATCCGGTACACCTCCCTCCTGTCACCCCCGAATAAATTAGCTGGGAGAGGTGGGGGATGGTGACCAGGGGAGAGGCTAGGGATTTCATTCATTCAGGAATTGGGAGACACCCGTGTACAGAACTCAACAGGGTATGGTACAAAAATTAAGCATGTTTCTTTGACTCTGCCCCTCCCAGAGTGGGTTCTCTAAACAGGCGTGATCTCAGGGCCACCCATCCCACCAGTCAACAGAAAGCTATACCTATCCTGGATGTAATACTGCATAGCCAGGTCATTGATAAGAAAAGGGTTTCGAAGTTTGGAGTAAGCAACAGCTTTGTCCAGAGGAAAGCCTGGGATGGAGAAAGGAAATAGAGAGACCAAAGGAAGAAAGTGAAAGAGACAGTGAGAAAACAGCAAGAGAAATAAACATATTAAAGCTATTAGTTGCCACTGAGCTCCACTACCCATCCAACCCAGCACTCATCCTCCTGCCCAACTTCCCAAGTCTAGAATATCCATCAGAAAAAAGTAAAACAGAAATTATTTTTAGGGTCCTTCCAAAGACCAATTCTGTCAGAGACCTAAGAATCTTAGAGCTGTCCTGAGGTTCAAATATGGGCTTTAAACTACCACCGGCAACTCCTCCAAGATGTAGGGAGAACAAACCCCTTTGCACTGTTCCCTAGTGTGTTGGGAAGAGCTGATGGCCTCTTTACTATTTGACAGTAAGAGCCTCATTTCCCAGTCCAGCATTCCCAACACCATTCCTTCTCATTTTCCTTCACACACACCAACCTTTGGAGTGGAAAGAGATGAGGCAGTGGCAGGATGGCCAGTTTTCCACAGGTTCATTAAGGATCACATCTTCTCCCAGGATGATAACAGTCAGGTAGTCAAATCTGCAGAGTCGCTCTAGGATTTGGGTCATTGGCTTGGACTTGGATTTCTTGGTCATGGCACAGATGCCAACAATGATCTGAGGTTCAGGAGGCTACAGAGAGGAAGTGCTGTCAGGTACTTCCCACCTAAACCATCCCTATCAGGGAACACACTGTTTCATCTCCTTAGGGCACAGAGTTTCTTGCCAGGACTTTGGACCTATGGGGTTAAGGTTACCTCCTAACTTAGGCCTAGATTGGGGTACCTGCAGGTATTCCTACTGCCACAGTAGGAAATGTGTACTCGGGCAGAAGAGTAGGAGAACCAATAATAATGAGACAACAGGACGAGGGCATAAGGGTAGGGGCTTCAAAGAGAGGCAATCTAACCAATCTCCGCTGCCCTTCCCCTTAATCAGAATAGGGTCTGTTTATGACAGGGAGTCTATGCATTTGGGAAGAATGGGGAGAGGTGTCTCCATCCTATGGAATCTCAACTATGACAGGGGTCCCAGAACCAAGTTACATCGTTTTCCCTGGTCTTACCACTTCATCCTCCTCATCCTCAAGGAGCTCGCTGTCACTCTCTTCTGTCCTCATGCCTATTCCACGGGTGCCCAGCCCCTCATCTCCAGCTCCAAGGAAGAAGTGGGCTGTGGCGCTCTCGCCCTCACTGGCCGGCAATGACCACATCCCCGCCGGAGCACCCACTCATCCCGCTCTGCAGTGGAGGGTATGTATCCCTGTTAGTTCAGAATCCAAGCCCCATGGCAGTGCATGGGGATGGGGGATGGGGAATGAGAAAATAAGAGGGAACTACAAGCGGACTAGGGGAAACAGGAAACAAAGCTATGGTGAGAAGGATCAACAGGAAAGGAGGCATGTGGGCTATGACTTGAGATGACTAAAGATCCCTAAGAGAAAATCGAGGTCTCCCTTTTCCTCCCTGCTTACCCCACCCCCAACCATGAGACTGGTAAGAGGATCAGTAGATTAACCCTTACAGTGCTGGCATGTCCCTGATTCTGCCAGCAGGAAAAACCGTTAACTCCAGCAGCAAATGGGAAAGGCAGTTCCTCATGGAAGGCTACTGTTGATTCCTACCAGAAGAGAAGGTCAGAGTGACATTTCAACTTTGGACTCATTCCAAAATGTTCCTGGCCCTTCTCCACTTCCCCACAGTAGTGTTGAACTCAGTGATTTAATTCAAGAGCAGAGGAATAAGAGAGTTCATTTGCCTTTGCTCTTAACCCCTATCTTCATTCCTACCAAGGATTAACTCAAAAAAGCATTGACTGAGGGCACCCTATGTTCTAAACATTAAATCAGAACATTAAAATCCCCTATGCCCCGTCTCTCTTTCATCTGCTTTACCTTAAAAGAGAGATGCTCAGTTCCAGAAAATCTGTTCAAGGAAAGAGGTCTAGTGCTAGTTGGGAAGTTGAGGATACAGGCATCCATACAACAGGCTCCAACCCATTCTCAAACTGAAATTTCAATTTTCTCTCTACCATCTCAGGGTACAACAGACACAAGGCTGGTCTAGCCCAAGGTCCTTCATACCAGAAGCTACAATGGAAAAAATATCCTGCCTAGAGCCATTATCAGTGAGAATATCTTAAGACTTAAAATTGAGTCAGAACAACCTGGCAGTTCCACTTCTGCATACATACACCTGCAGCAGTGGTTCTTAACCAACTGTGATTATACTGTGCAAAGGACATTTGTCAGGAGACACTTTTGGTTGTCACAACTGGGGAGATGCTATTGGCATCTAGTGAGTAGAGGCCAAGGATGCTGCTCAACATTCTAAAATGCATAGGATATACCCCCACAGCAAAGAATTGTCCAGTCCAAAATGTGAGTGGTGCCAAGGTTGAGAAACTCTGCTGTAGAGAAACTCTCCCACATAAAAAGACATTTGCAAGGATGTTCATAACCTTACTGCTGGTAATGGCAAAAACCGAGAACAACTCAGATGTCACAAGTAGAAGAATGGATAAATATAATGTTGTGTTTACAAATGGTTGACTAACAGCAATTATTAAAAATGAATCAGGGGGATAAATTAGGAGCTTGGGATTAACATATACATACTACTATATATAAAATCGGTAAACAACAAGGACCAACTGTATAGCACAGGGAAATATACTCAATACCTTGTGTGTGTATATATATATATATGTATATATATATATATGAATCATTTTGCTATACACCTGAAACTAACACATTGTAAATTAACTATATTTCCATTTTTAAAAAATGAATCAAAGCTATATATAACATGGACAGCTTCCAAATGCAAACTGCAGAAATATACATGCAGGACAATTCCACTTGTACAAATAAAAAATACTACATATGTTTATGGCTGTATACATAATTAGAAGTATAAAAACAGATGGGAAAGAAAGACATCAAATTCATGATAGTGGTTACCTCTGAGCAGAGGGGAAAACAGAACTGAGAAGGATTCAAATGGAACCTCACAACCTTATCTATAATGTTTATTTCAATTAAGAAAACTCTGAAGCAAATATACAAATGGTTAACATCTGTTAATACTAAATTGTGGGGATACGGGTATCTGTTATTTTTTTCCAAAAATGAAATTAAGTCACATCTGCAATTTTCTACATTCTGCAAAAGTTCTCAGAAATACTGACCAATGGCTCTAATGAAAGCCACAAACTCCTTAAGTAAATGGAGTAATTTAGTCTTATAGGTTTTTAGTCTTCAATATTTACTTTCCGTATTTTTATTTTAAACCCTTCCATTACAAGTGAGTTTGCAGCTTCGATTAGAAAGTTATAGCTAATCTTTATATAGATCTTGACCTTTCTAGTCTTCACCATCTGCTTTTCTCTGTTGCTCAACCACCGTGAGGGCACAACATTCTCCTTAGGCTTAACGTTTTCAGCTGTACACTGCAGGTCTTATACATACACACTCCTCCTGATTGTAGCCTGTTTCTTTGAAATCCTTTTTCGTGACCTGACCCAATTTCCATGACTTGTGACATTCCCAAGGTCCCTGTATAGTTTAAGCAAGCAGAATTTTGTTGCACGCTTTATCCTTTCTCTGAAGCAGGAGCTTTCTCTAAGATTCCTAACCCTCCACACTTTCTTCCACTAGGTCTTTCCTGGTTTTCTACTGAATGTACACTGCCACATTCTTGAAATTCTATTATAACTCTATAACAGGAGATGATAATTGAATGGCAAAGGAGAATCTGTTCACAAATATGGAGCTGAAGAGGGATGAAAGGTCTAAATTCATAGTTAACAAAGCAGAAATAGAAGCCTGACAGAAATAGCTATGAAATAAGCCAGGATTTATTTAGATGTACCGCTGCGAGAAGCTGGGATTTAATGTGGTGTTCCAAGAGCCATTGCCCTGTTTTCTGTGCTCTTCTCCCCTTCCCCCTCTCCCCTAATACTTTGTTGCAAAAGAAAACTTCAGACTCTAAACTTCAGACTCTACAGTAGGCTAAAGGGCAGTCTTACTGGGGCCTGAATCAGTGTGGAAGGGAGCGAGGGGAGGGGAGGAAGCAGGAGATAGTATAATAGGTAAGGAGAGAGGGAGGGGCAGGTGGGCAATCTTCTCAGGAACATCTATGTTAAATCAGATCTAGAGAAGGGACTGAAGGAAGGGTAAACTGTGTAACTTTTTTATCCCTTAGAATTTAGGGCTGCCTTCCTAATCCTCTAATTTCTTTAACCACCATGCACTTCTGCACTTGATGGAGGGCTCCATCAGTGATGAAAGAGAAAGGTCAGTACAGGGTCAGGCGGGAATACTTCCAACACAGTTAAAACTCCTCAGGCCACAAACACTATCTCCTTCAACAGTGGACCCCTTCTCTCCTTCTTGATGCACTTTTTAATGCTTCATACATACCCTTATTCTGCCACTGATGAACTGTGCTGATGCCCTTGTTCTCGGTATCAACTCACTCATACTGCCTTCTTTCCCCAACTTACTAAAAGGACTCTTCATTGACTCCCCTAACTACTGCCCCCTCCTACATCACTAATCAACCCATCCAATCAACAATACAACTAATCCTGTCGCTCATTGACTCCCCAGCCTTAAACAGTCTTTCAAACCCTCAGATGAGTCACCACACTTGGTAACAAATTTATATGGAACCCTCAACGCTCCCCCGCACAGACTGTCTGAGAGCCACTCCTTCCCAACCTGCCTTCCCTCCAGGCTCACCTTCTCTCTCCTCCGCAACAACCCCTTCCTCCAGCCGAGCCTCCGGTCTGACTCCACTCCCACGCCTCCTCACACAGACCTGCCCGCCCTGACCCTCTCCCCGGCAGACTCCCCTGGCTCAGCAGGACCCCTTCTTCCTCACGCAGACCTTCACACGCCCATCTCTTCTCTCGCTGACCCCCTCCTCTGCGCTCTCCTCACTCAGCTCCGGGTCACGAAAACCACCTCCCATCCCGACTCCTCTAGCCTTTTGCCCGCCCCCGCCTTCCCCACCTCACTTTCCCTTCGCTGACATTGAGGCCTCTCCGCTGGGTCTCTTTCTAGAGCTGCCCCCAGCCGCTCCTAACCAGGGCCCTTAGCACCGAAGGAGCCCACTCTACCCAGTCCACCCCCTCAGATACCGCCCCCAGCCCCCAGCCACTCCCCCACCGCCCCCGGCCCTCACTCACCCGCCTCCCTGCGCTCGCGCACCCGAACCTGCCGGCAGCGACACCTGACAGCGGCCCAATCAAAGCACGACTTCTCTTCGGCGCCACCAATCAGCGGAGGGCGCGCACCGGCAGGAGAGTCAGGCTGCGTTGGCCGGCGCTTCTGCGCGGAGGATGGTGGCCTCTAGTGGTTCTGGGGAGGAAGTGCAACCTGTTGTTCATTTTCTGATTTCTAACTGCGTCGCCACAGTCCAGATGCTTGGTCTAGACAGAGAATTTCCAGTGAGAAGAAGTGGGGGGAAGCGAGATGTAGAGGAAGAGGCAGAGTCTGTGCCATTGCACCTCCATGAGGACAAAACCAAGTCTTCTGTTCGTTTTGTAAAATAAAACGGGATATGATAGACGTAGAGATCCAATAAATGTACGTTGCAAATGTTAATGGACTAGAGGAGTGAAAGGGAGGCTAGAGACAAAAACAGAGACAGAAACAAATCAGAAAGTTAAGGGAAGGAAGAGAGACTTACTTATGGAGGAGACAAGACGATGGATGGACTTGGAAGGCTGAACAAGTGGATTCCTATCTCCACACTCTGCTTGCCCTCTTGCCTTTAATAGCTGTGCAGCCTTAGACAAGTCATTGAACTTCCCTCAGCCCCTCTTTTCTCACCTGTGAGAGAGTGGGACTAGAAAACCCTAACTCATAGGGTACTGATTATATAAAAGCATTTTGTGTATGTTTGTATTGTTATTATCTTTGCATCCTCACTCAGGTTTCCCTGGTCAAGACTATTCCAAGTTCTGTTACCCAATGCAAGTTTGTGTGCCCAAAGCACAGTGAGGCCAAACAAACAGAAAGGCCAGAGTTTGGAGCAGAGAAAGGTTTATTGAAGGGTCGAGCAAGGAGAACAGGTGGCTTGTTCTCAAAAACCCCATTAACTCCCTGATGGTTTTGGGGAAAAAGTTTTTATAGGCAAAATTTGGGGTGAGGGCTGCAAGTATGTGACCTTCTTCTGATTGGTTAGTGGTGAGGTAACGGGGCGGTGCTCCAGAACTCTGTTATTCAGCCTGAAGTTACCATCTTCCATGTGGGAGGTGGGGTTAGTTCCTGCAGAAGAACTCAAGGATATTGTTATGAATATTCCTCTGGGAGGAACCAAGATCCTGCTTTAATTGCTGCACTATAGTGTTTTTTTTTGTTTTGTTTTGTTTTTTTTGCTGTACGCGGGCCTCTCACTGTTGTGGCCTCTCCCATTGCGGAGCACAGGCTCCGGACGCGCAGGCTCAGCGGCCATGGCTCACGGGCCCAGCCGCTCCACGGCATGTGGGATCCTCCCGGAACGGGGCACAAACCCACGTCCCCTGCATCGGCAGGCGGACTCCCAACCACTGCGCCACCAGGGAAGCCCTGCACTATAGTTTTTTGATTGTCCCTCCTGTGTTTCTGTATCCCTTCCCTTCCCTGATTAGCAACTGTTTGAATCTGCCCTTGAAACTCTGGAAAGGTCAAGGAGGCTGAATGAAGCCTATTTCTTACAAACAAGAAACAGGGACACAGAAGGGATTTGTACCTGGGAGGGACCCACAGCGTCCTGCTCCATTTTGTCCCTAGTGTAAGCAGATAGGTTAGGGGGTCACTGGAGAAAGAGAACCAGGAATGGCTTTCTTGATATGAGAACCCATTTTGGCCTAAGCCATTTTGTGATATAAGTATGGCCACAATGCTTGCCTTTGAACAGGTCTCAGTAATTAATGATCTTAAGGGAGGGAGTGCAGAAACAAGGGAGGAGCAGTGAAGAAACAACAGTGCAGTCTTGGGGCAGGGCCCTGATTTCTTAAAGGATATACATAATAATTCATCTTTGAGCCCCATAGGGTCCCGCTCAGTTTCACCCCTTCATGAATATGCATGTATCCTTAGCTGAAGACTTCCCAGATTTTGCTGTTCGGGGAGACGCTGCTTTGGGAGAGATCCCTGGTGTTCTCCTTACTTGTGGCAAGTAATAATAAATCCTTCCTTCTCCTGATCTTTGGCTTGGTTGGGTTTATTGGCTTGACACCCACCAAAAGGTGAACCCAGTTTTCAGGTAACACAACTGCAGAACTCCATCTATTCTCTGATTATTGCTCTCTTACCAGGAGAAGAAGGAACTGATGGACCTGGAAGAGAGGTAATTGGCTACTAAGGCTACCCACAAATGAGGAAGAAAGGAAAGGGAGCACTAGGGAAGCCTGAGAGGAATGAATGAAATGAGAGTAAAGGGATGGAGTGGGGTCTCATCAGTGAGGCCAGTGGACAACTTGAAGGGAATTTCTTTTTCTCAGATCCTCTCCCTTAAGATTAACAAGTATCTTGCTGTCTTGTGGGTACACCAAGGTAATGATACTGAGCAGGGCCCTGTGGGGCTCCTGGGCACAAAGACTCCCTGTGTCCCCCATGTCTTTGATTACAGGAAATAGCCTTCATTCAGCCTCCATGACCTTTCCCTACTTCCAATAGGCAGGTTCAAGCAGTTGTTAATCAGGTAAGTGAGAGGATGCAAGACAAGAGAGAAACAGTCAAGAGAAACAGTTAGTGCAGCCTTGGGGTAAGGTCCTGGTTCCCCACCAACAGACACACACAAAGATATCTTTGAGCTGTCTTGCAGATACTGAAACCCCCTCCAGGTGGGTATGCTGCCCACAGACCCCAGAGCAGCTGGAACCTGAAGGTTGATGTTGCTGACTCCTACTTACCTCACCACCAACCCATCAGAAGAATGTAAGCCCAGTCACTGCCTTGATCCTTATCACCTACCCCCCACCCCCCCCACCATGAGCCCTGACTAGAAGACCACTCCCTATTCCACAGGGAGGGGGGCACAGTTCTTGAGGTGCTAGCCTGCTGTGTTCCCTCCAAGAATAAAGCTACTATTTCTTTCTCCTCCAAAACTCTGTCTCTGTATCTCGTTTCGGCATCAGGAGAAGGAAGGATTTATTATTACTTGCCACAAGTAAGGAGAACACCAGGGATCTCTCCCAAAGCAGCGTCTCCCCGAACAGCAAAATCTGGGAAGTCTTCAGCTAAGGATACATGCATATTCATGAAGGGGTGAAACTGAGCAGGACCCTATGGAGCCAATATTTTGTCATCAATACCTGAAAGAATGGGCTAATGCCACCATGCCTACCCCATCTTAACTGACCCTGCATACTGAAGCCCACATCTCTATTTCAGCTCCAAGCATTCATTCTCCTTCTGCCAGGACAAAGGTCAAGTCATACTCAAGTCACACTTGGAGATATGGGAACAAAGCCCTCTCAAATATGAATATGCACCTTGTGAGGAGGGAGGAGAAGGGACCAGGTGGAAGGCAGAGATTCCTTGGTGACCCCATGCCCTTGGACACCCCTCCTTACAGTCTGGATTAAACAGCATTAGGGAGCCAAGAGAGGAAACACATGTGGCGGTTGGGGACCTGTGCCTGCCTGTTTCCGTCCTACACCTCGTCATCTCGCCACACCCTTCACGTCACTTTACACTCCCCTTCAGCTCAGGAACTGGGAGCTACAGAGAGCGGGGAGAAGGGAGAGGAGGAGAAGGAAGCATAATAATTCCTTGCCCAACTCCAGCCCCACGCCCAGCACAAACAACAGGTAGGCAAGCCTGCCGAGAATACTCAGAGGGAGTCCTGTGAGCAGCAAACTGGTCGGAGCCTGGAAAAGACTCTGAGAAGTAAAAGATCAAAGGTGAAGTAGGAGATGGGGAGGAGGGCAGAGGAGGGGGAAAAGTGGGGGATCATGAGAAGTGGAGGAAGGACAGAGCAGGGCTTCAGACTTGGGGGCACTGTGGGGGCGGGCAACACAGCACAGATGGGGTAAGAGTTCCTGTTTCCCTGATTTCTCTCCGGAATCCTTCCACAACCTTATAAGGAGAGCACAGGTGTGACAGGGAGGAGCTTTGGTCCTCTTCCTGGTTCTAAGGAAAAGGTGACCTTGAGGCAGCTGGTGTCTTTCTCAGCGTCTGCCTGTGTGCTTTCTCTTTGTCTTCCTCTGGTATCTGTGTTTATTCCACTGTTCCCCGAGGCCGCCTCCCCTGGGAAGATGGAGAGGTTGCTGAGGCAGGCCGAAAAAACGAGAAGAGGTTGGGTAGTGTCACGCTTTCACACCCACAGGGCGACGAAACGGGTTTCCTATTAAACCGGGAGGCTTAGGGGAAGGGTGTTCGGGTCTCTCCTGTCCCCTTGGGTGCTGTCCTCTACTTGGTGCTGAAATCTGGGCGACCTCATCTCAGGTGGGCCCGTTCCCCGGCCTAGGGCTGCGAATCTCCAGTCCTCCTAATCTACCTGGTGGGTGGTGCCTGCCCTCTGCCCCCGCACACCTAGGGCCGTGGCAGGCGGGAAGGCGGGGCCTGCATGAGCCCCACCCCTGGAGACTGCAGCTCTGCTTCCCTCTCCTGCGCCCGACCGCCGCTAGCTCATTGCGCCTCTCCTGCAGCCTGGTCGGCACCGGCTTTCACTCCCGCTCCAGCCTCCATCCATTTCGGCTCCAGCCTCGCACCCACCTCCGGCTCTCAGTCAGCCTGTTTGCATCCTCCCTCCCGGTTCCTGCCCTGAGCCAGCTCCTACTCCGGGATTCTGTAACCAGACCCTCAAGCCATGGCTGGTCCCTTCTCTCGTCTCCTGTCTGCCCGCCCGGGGCTCAGACTCCTGGCTTTGGCTGGAGCTGGGTCTCTAGCCGCTGGGTTTCTTCTCCGCTCGGAACCTGTTCGAGCCGCCGGCGAACGACGGAGGCTGTATCCCCCGAGGTATCAGTGTCTCAGGCGCCCGGGTGAGGGTGGGGGTGGGGGACGGGTAGTTGCTGACGGGGATGGAGATGGGGACCTGGGCAATAGAGAAGGGCTATAGTCACGAAGGCTCTGGAGTACAGGCGCTGGACAGTCTGAAAACCTCAGTGGGGGTGGGGATGGAGGCCAAAACCATAAGGTGAAAGCATTCCTGAGGACTTGGAGCCCGCAGTTCCCACCCTCAAGGCCAGCTCTGGCCCTGTGAGTTCTGGCTGCACCTACCCTGCCCAAATTCCTAATTGAGAGACCAGGAACTATCCTTTCCGCTCTCCTCCATCTCCTTTTCCTGCTGTTCTCTCCCGTTTCCTGAATTCCCCTCCTTAGTCTTTCCCCTCCCCCCATCCCTAATGTCGTGTCCATGGGAGGAAAGAACTGAGCAGGTCTGAGAGAATTGAGCCTCCAGCCAGAGGAAGCTAGAACTCTTGGGAAAGAATAGATCCTGAAAGTCCCTGATGAGATTACCAAGGTTTAGCTCCCTCTAACCTCCCCTCCTCCCAAGGAACAAAGCCAGACATGCTCCCAGCTGAGTGCACTAGGTCTAGGCCCCCTGTGCCCTCCCTCCATGGTTACTGGTACCCCCTCCCTAGTGCTGAGTACCCAGACCTCCGAAAGCACAACAACTGCATGGCCAGTCACCTGACCCCAGCAGTCTATGCCCGGCTCTGCGACAAGACCACACCCACTGGTTGGACGCTAGATCAATGTATCCAGACTGGCGTGGACAACCCTGGCCACCCCTTCATCAAGACTGTGGGCATGGTAGCTGGTGATGAGGAGACCTATGAGGTAGGGGGCCCCCAGAGTTCCCCTCGTGACCCAATTTATCTCCCCAGTAATCCCAGCTCCTTTCCCCTAAAGACCTCACTTACCCTTAAGACTGGACCATCCATACTCATGTTTTCTCACCCAGTGAAATCAATCCACAACTAAACCTTGGGAAGGGATTCCCTCTCCTTAACCACCCTCTTCCTCTGAACTGCCCCTCAGGTATTTGCTGAGCTGTTTGACCCTGTGATCCAAGAGCGACACAATGGATATAACCCCCAGACGATGAAACATACCACTGACCTGGATGCCAGCAAGGTAGGTCAAATATTCCACTTCTGACTTGCATTGCCTTATATACAACATTCTGTTTCTCCAGTCCCTTCAACCATAATTATACCCTGACTCATAGTCATTATACTGCTGAGCTTTTAGTCTGTCTGGGGAAAGAATTGTATGTTCAGGAGCAGCCTCTGTAGAGAGGAGAGGGCGGATGAGAATGGCCACCCCCCAAGGTGGGCAGGTTTGGGGGAGGGTTTACAACGCCCTTTTGGTCGGAGTGCTTGCCCAATGGGCTTCCTCCAGTGCAGGCAATGAGGACCCCTCTAGTCCTTAAGGTCTCTCCTTCCCAAAGGCCCTCAGCTCCCATCCACTGTGTTTCTGTGACTTACATTAATTTCTCTGATTCCCCAGATCCGTTCTGGCTACTTTGATGAGAGGTATGTATTGTCCACAAGAGTCAGAACTGGCCGAAGTATCCGGGGTCTCAGCCTGCCTCCAGCCTGCACCCGGGCAGAGCGACGAGAGGTGGAGCGTGTTGTGGTGGAGGCACTGAGTGGCCTGAAGGGTGACCTGGCTGGACGCTACTATCGGCTCAGTGAGATGACAGAGGCTGAGCAGCAGCAGCTAATTGATGTGAGGGGCTTTGAGAGCGAGCTGGGTGGGAGGGGCAGATGGAAAGAAGAGTCAGGGGAGGCTGGGCCAGATGAGGTAGATGGGCTCTGAGAAGCCCAGGGGCTACTGTGAGGATTCTTAACCCAAGTCCCTTTACTCTCCCCAGGACCACTTCCTGTTTGATAAACCTGTGTCCCCATTATTGACCGCAGCAGGAATGGCTCGAGACTGGCCAGATGCTCGTGGAATCTGGTATGAGGCTTAGCTTATCCCCTGCCCCTATAAGTGCCCTTTTTTTCCTATCTCCCCCAATTCTTGCCCTGCCTCTTAATCCCTGTCCCTCCCTCTCTCCTGCCTTCAGGCACAACAATGAGAAGAGCTTCTTGATCTGGGTGAATGAGGAGGATCATACACGGGTCATCTCCATGGAGAAGGGTGGCAACATGAAGAAAGTGTTTGAAAGATTCTGCCGAGGCCTCAAAGAGGTCGGAGAAGAGTGTATAAGGGAACTAGGTGGGAGGACTTGAGGAAAAAACAAATTTAAATAGGTAGATTGGGGCTTCCCTGGTGGCGCAGTGGTTGAGAGTCCGCCTGCCGATGCAGGGGACACGGGTTCGTGCCCCGGTCTGGGAAGATCCCACATGCCGCGGAGCGGCTGGGCCCATGAGCCACAGCCACTGAGCCTGCGCGTCCGGAGCCTGTGCTCCGCAATGGGAGAGGCCACAACAGTGAGAGGCCCGCGTACCACAAAAAAAAAAAGAAAAAGAAAAATGGTAGATTGACCATATAATTTATCAACCAACCCAGGATACTTTTGATGGTGAAAAGGATCACCACCAGTCACTCTAGGACAAGAGGTATAAATCAGAACTGTCCAGGGAAAACCAGGATATGTGGTCACCCTAAGAATAGGAAGAGAGAAAGAATGTCAGGAGTCTAAGGAAGTAAATAAAGCAGTTGCCAAATAATGCAAAGAAGGAGTAAATGAGATGGTGGCTCAGTGCCTGGGGGGTGTGGTGTGGGATGGTGGGATGTGCAGATAAGGAAAAGGTTTAAGCCTGGATGGATGTAAGGAGTGAGAGATTGGTATGTTCATGATTCTAATGTAACCACCCAGTTGGGAGCCAAGGTAGGCCTTAACTCTGGATTCTGTCATTCTTGCTAAAGTAGCATGTCTAGATTTTAAGCTGAGAGTAGCAGGGAAACCAGGGAAGGTGGAGGATGGAATGGCCTAAGTTCCAAAATGCGTTGCTCTGCATGAGGAGTTGAACTGAATCCTCAGTCCTATATGGATTAGGTCTCCATATTCAATTCCAGATTACAAATCCCCATAAACCCAATCCTTATTGTATTTTCTCATGTATACAGTTCTATTTTGAACTTGTAAAGGGAGAGAGCTCCTCTTCCGTTTAGATCTTGGCTGGGAAGTTTCTGTTATTTTTAGCAAGTAATAGGTAACATATTAGATTAGTATTCTCATCTGTAAAATTGGGAGAGTAAGACTTCCTACATTTTAAGTTGTGGGGTTTAAGTGAGATAATGCATGTAAAGTGCATGGCCTGTAATAAGTGTTCCCTAAGTGTTAACTGCTGTTACTATTCTAGATGGAAGAATTTCCCCTTGTTCATCATATACAATATACCCCTATGCCATGGTTCTTTCTGAACTAGGAACAGCGTCCCCTTTCTCAGGTTAGGTAGTGGTCTTCATGTCCATCAACTCCGGCAGATCTCCAGTCTCTTCAACTCTAATAGTCATCTTCATGATTAGGATGTTTACGTGAAACAAAAACATGCTTCCCACACTCCTCCCCCACCCTCCACAACTATGAATCCGGCTCTTCTGCTGCATTTTCACCTTCCTCTTGCTTTCTCACATGTGCTCTTTCCACAGTTAACAGGCTCCCTTGCCTCTTCCTGTTGCAAAGCCTACAACCTCATTTTCTGGCTGAAAGAACCTTCCAAGCTCTAGGCTCATTAGCAAAGTAAAGATGTCAATGCATGCAGAACTCATTGAATAATCGATCTTTTCTCAGTTCAGTTTACCACCTCTGTTCATCTCCCTAGATCATCCTTAATGCATCATTCCCTCAGGTTTCTCTTCTTCCACACAGGATATTTTTGCACAATCTCATCATTATGGGCTTGCAACATCAAAATTATCTTTTATGCATGATAATGAGCCATTTCCACCAAAAAAAAAAAAATCAGTGTCATTCTTTCACATCCCAAGTCTTTGTTTCTAGACATATTTCTAGAGTTCCTGTGGGTCTAGCTAAGGGAAGGCTAGCATATCCCTGACTTTTCACTAACAGAGCCTTTCTGCACTCAGGTGGAGCGGCTGATCCAGGAGCGTGGCTGGGAGTTCATGTGGAATGAGCGTTTGGGATACATCTTGACCTGTCCATCTAACCTAGGCACTGGACTTCGGGCAGGAGTGCACATCAAACTGCCCCTGCTAAGCAAAGTAAAGGAGTTGTGGAGTTAGAGGGTTGTGAAGGAGGAAGGTGGCTGTGTATGGGTGGGAGGGATTGGGCATTTTGGAAAGGAGCAGACATGGTGTAGCTAAAGAGTCAAGGGGAAGAGCTCTGAGTGGGTTCAGGGCTCTTTCAGGTCGGACCAATCTCTGCCTCTGTTGACCCTGCCCCCCAATCTCTATCTCCCCTCTAGGATAGCCGCTTCCCAAAGATCCTAGAGAACCTAAGACTCCAAAAACGTGGAACTGGAGGAGTGGACACAGCTGCCACAGGCGGCATCATTGACATCTCTAATTTGGACCGACTGGGCAAGTCAGAGGTGAGATTCTTAGGGATTCGGGATAGGTCTGTGGGGGTTGAGATGTGACAGGGAGTGAGCCTCAGGAATGTAATAGAATCTGAAATGAAATTCAGGTTGATTGGGGAGGGAATTGGAAACGAGTTCCCAGAGCAGTCAAATCAGTGCGGAAGAAAGTCAGATTGTGGGAAGCAGAGATCAAGGGTTAGTGTCCTTCAGGTGGAGCTGGTGCAGCTGGTCATCGATGGAGTAAACTATTTGATTGACTGTGAACGGCGTCTGGAGAGAGGCCAGGATATCCGCGTCCCTCCGCCTCTCCCCAACAAGCATTAACTCCCATCCCCAGCAGATGACTCAAGACTCCCAGGACCTCTGCCATTCTAACAGTGGCCCATTCTCCTTACTCTGGATCCTCCCTTTCCCCCCTCACTCCCTCTGTCCTAGTAAAGACTACTGGCTACGCTCCAGTTGTGTTATTTCTAATGGTGGGATGAGGAGGAACTAGCCTCCAGAAGAAAAAAAAGGCAGTGGGATTATTTGTGATGGAAAGAGACTCCAGATATGGCATGCCAGGAACACTGATTCTCAGGTGGGTGGAAAGCATTAGCATTTTACCCATATTCCTCATCAGGAATCCTCCTTCCTGAGGATAATTAGATTGCACTTCCATTTGCACTTTATTCATTATTACTTAAAATGTCTTTCCCAACAATCTCTCTCTTTAAGTGCAGAGACAGGCTCATAGCAGGTTGCCAAGAAAGTAGATGGTCAATGCCAGGGCCCAGGAGGGTTGTGACCAGTCCTGGAGGCCCCAGGCTGTGCTTCGACCTATAATGAGACAGAGAATGGAAAGAATATCACAGCTCTGCTCCACAGGAGCCATTGATACTTGGAAACTATCTGCCTGTAGATCCCTTCACTCCAGGACCTCCCTGAAGTGTTCTGTGAGCCAACCAGTACCAAGTTAGGGTTCAGATTCTGGGTCAGGGGTTGGTGGGTCAAGCTGTGCAGTTGGGAACTCACCCTGCTGTTCTGGGGTCTCCTTCCCCTCATACTGGGCCCATGCAACTGCTCGTCGCTGCTCAGGACTCAGAAAGGCCATTTGCTCAGGAGTGACAGCCACAGCCTGAACACTGGTGAGACTAGATAGCTGGGTGGGGCTGAACACCACCTAGGGGTGGAAGCAAGAATCAGGACATCCACTGTAGCCCTTGTTGGGCCCTGGCTCTCTTGTGGTCACCCCAGACCCCACTCCATCAATACTTACAGCAAATTTCGGAGGAGGGATGACAGAAATGGCCAGAGGGGTAAGGCCCTGGATCTGTCCTCGCAGCAGTGCTGAAAGAGCCAGGTCTGGGATTCCAGCTGTTGAAGCAAGTGGGATGGGCATGCAAATGTTATCTTATACTGGCCTTCTCCAGATAATCCCAAGGTATCCTACCATAGACCTTCCCCAACACATCTCCAACCTCTTACCTAAATACCTTCTCAGACTCCCACCTTAAGAATTCCAGAGCAGTCCTCCAACCAGTCCATCCATGGTATGGAAACCAACCCCTGACAACCAGCAGCAGCAGTGGCCAAGTCTCCCTACCTGCTATTGTACCAATTTCGGTGAAGATCTCAGGCCCCCAGTTACTGACTGGGCCAAAACCACCAGGCAGCACAAGGAGCTGGGCCAGAACCTCCAGTTGCTCCTCAGAACATGGGAGATGCAGGTTGCCCAGGAAGAGAGCTGCTTGGCTGTGGAAGAGTGGGAAGGAAGGGAGAAGGATTCAGCCATGGTGATAAGGGTCCATGGTCATGAGCTGATGGTAGAAATGGCTTCAGGTGAGATCCCTTCCTCCATGGGACCACTCCTGCATGATCCTTCCCTCCCCAGTGAGCCCACTTTTCCCTCAGCACCACCACCCACACCCTCCTCCACAGGTGACCTAAACTCCCAACTGTTGATATACTGCAGCTCCTCTGGCCGAAGTCCACAGAGCGTGTAACCCAGTGCAGTCAGGTGGAGGAAGTCCAGGTGGCTCACGTGCCGACCACTGTGCTTCAGGAAACTGGAGACCACAACCCGGAGCTGGGGTGGGGGTGGAGGCCACAGGGTAAGGAGAGAAGTCATGGGGAAGTCAGGGATGGGCAACTGCTTAGGGAAGGGACAAGTGCTACTGGATTTTTTATTATTAAGACCTGAAGATCCGGGCTTCCCTGGTGGCGCAGTGGTTAAGAATCCGCCTGCCAATGCAGGGGACATGGGTTTGAGCCCTGGACCAGGAAGATCCAACATGCCGCGGAGCAACTAAGCCCGTGCGCCACAACCACTTAGCCTGTGCTCTAAAGCCCACGTGCCACAACTACTGAGCCCTCGAGCCAAGACTACTGAAGCCCGCGTGCTCCGCAACAAGAGAAGCCACCGCAATGAGAAGCCCATGCAATGCAACCAAGAGTAGCTCCCGCTTGCCGCAGCCAGAGAAAGCCCGCGCACAGCAATGAAGACCCAACGCAGCCAAAAATAAATAAATAAAATAAGTAAATTTATTTAAAAAAAAAAAAGACCTGAAGATCCAATGGCCATGGGAAAGGTTGAGGATCCAAAAAAGAGAAGGATGGAAAAAAAGAAGGCCAAAGGGAAAGGAGGCAGAAGGAAGTAGTATGTGTCCAGGGCCTCAGAGTGAATAAATCACAGAGTTCCTAAGGCTACTAGTATGAGGTATTAGGAAAAGATAGAAAGAATGGCCAGGCAGGATCACAGGAAAGAAATTCCTTGGGCTTTATATGCCCTAGAGGCCTGTATCTGTGGGATGGGTGTTTGGAAGGTGGTAGAGAGGAGAGAAGATGTTACCTGGATGGAGCTCCAGCCATCTATCTGCCCCAGGGTGCTCAGCACACCCCAGTCAACCAGGTTCAGCTCCTGTAGTTCCCTCTCTCCTAGACCTATTAAGAGCCGACCCAGCTGCAGGATCTGCTCAGGACGGAATCCCCCGGGGGGACCCCACAACTAGAGAAAGAGAGGAAGAGTGTGAATGGAAAAAGCACTGGATTAAGAGTCAGAATGCTGGGTCTTAGTTTTGCCTCTGACCTTAGCTGTGTAACTCTGGACAAATCACTTGCCTTCTCTGGGTCTTTAATTTCTTCAACTGTAAAATGAGAGGACTGGATTAAGGTTCCTCTGACTAAGGTGTTATTAAAAGACTCTAGAGTCTCAGTAGTGAAGAATAGCAGACTCTAGTCCATGAGTTCTAAACTCTTACGTGCACCAGACTCTTGGGGTTTGGGGGCGGGCGGTGACTGTTAAGATGCAGATGCCCAGACCCCATCCTCAGAGATTCTTCTTCGGTGAGTCTAGCATGAGATCCTCAAATAAGCATTTAAAAAACCTGCTCCCTAGATGACTTTGATACACACTAAAGTTTGGTAACCACTTCTCTGGTCCCTCTACCCATTTCACTAGCTTCCTTCCCTCAGTATTCATCCCCTCTGACTTCCTACTCAGGATCCAAACCCTCTAATTCTTTTATCTCCTCTGTCCCCCACCCCTCACCCAGCTATCCATTCCCTTGTGTTCCATATCACACCCAGCCGGCTTCCTCATGTTATTCCACCTCCAACCCCAACTGGACTCTCCATCACTAACCTGTTTTGCTTTGCCCATCGCTGCCCGTAGTTCCTCAGGCCCAAGTCCTGGGTCTTCTGCAAACAGTGCTAGGCAGTCTTCAAAGTCTAAAAGCTCCATCTCTGCGATCTGGGTTGCAGACCAGGCTGATGGGAATGTTCCCCGTACATCTGCACAATTTGGCACAGGTTCTAAAGGGGGAAGGCAGGGCCAGGGGGTCAGTGTAGTACTAAAGTATGCCCAGAGAGATAGCTATAGATGGAATGACCCCCCCCCCAACCTTTGAAGGACAGGGCAATATGGGCAGCATGGCTCAAGGGATTACTACAGTGTGAGATTTATAGGACTCGATATTAGAACAAGTGACGAGAGGACAAGCCCCTCATTGTATAGATGGAAGACCGACGGGGTTGCTCAAGGACTGAATGGCAGATCTAGATTGGAACCCAGGTCCCTAGCCCCACAGTGTCACCTTCCTCCATCCTAAGCGTCTTCCCAGGAGAGAGCTCCACGCTTAATCAAGCCTAGAGCTGAGTTAGCTGTTAACAGGGATAAGCGAGCAGGGAAAGGGGAGTCCTGGGCTAAAAATATAATGAGTTATAAATTCCCAGAGCTATAGAACCCTAGAACTAGAAGAGACCTTGAAGATCATCCCTCACAACTCTGCTTTAGAGGTTAGAAAACCCCAGCCTAGAGAGAAGTTATACAAATCTGCTTAAAGGGCACAAGTCTGACTGCATTGTTGGATACTCTTTCCTGTACACCATGCTACATGTATGGGCATGTGGGGAGTTTCACCTGGGAGATCCTCTGCGGTGGGCCGCACAAACCCAGCTACCAGGGCTGCTTTCTTGGCAGTGAGCTGTGGCCCTGCACACAGCTGTCCAGCTCTGCTCTGCTCCCAGCTCTGCTGCTTTTCTAGGAGCCGCTCCAGGGTCTCTGGGCCCAAGGCCTCCTGGGTGAGAAGGTAGAAGGAGGGTGGGCAGAGCCGGGCAGGTCAGGGCCAGCTGCTACAGCTGTAATTCCAAAGTCCTGGCTCTTTTTAGCAGTCCCCCCCCCTTGCTAAATTTGGGCTTCACACCCTTTGCCCTCAACTTCCTTGGTCTTAGCTCCCTGGAACCAGCTCCCCAGTCCCCTCTCTGCTCTTACTCCCTCCCTTGTTCCTTCACCTCACCCTGGGGATCAAGGAAATAGCCTCGGGAGACAGAGTGAATACTAGGCGTCCTGCTTGCTCGACTTCATCCTGGCTCCATAACTCTGGTTTCCTGAGGGACAGAAAGAAGATCAGGGATTGGGATGCTGAGTGAACTGTGAGAAGGAAGAGGAAAGACATGCTGGGACTGGGGACTCAGGGCTCCAAGGACCTCAAGCATATTGAATGGGCTGCCACTGATAAGGGTGGTTGAGAGGGTGGGTGAAGAATGAGTTAGAATCTGAAGTTCCCGGAGGTCCGTACCCAAGAACAGGCTCCTGCAACAGCAGCCATCCCAGCTCTGTGGCAAATGGCTCTCCTAGGCAGATGCCCTGCAGCTGACTGAGATGGGCCAGCAGGATCTGTAGGGGGATCCGTCGTGTGCTCTCTATCCCCAGGAATCCAACCAAGGGACCCAATGTCTCCAGCACTTCCCTTGACACTGTTGTCTCCTTTGGAGCCTGGAGAGGGGCATCAGGCCTTGGGACAATGCACTGCTGTCTCAAAGGACCAGTCTCTTTGATCAAGACACCAAGACCTTTGACCTTGCCTCCCTCCAGCTCCCAACCCAAGACCCTATGAAGTTCATTGTCATTGTTCACTTTTCTAAACAATGAGCCCAAATAGGAGCAGGCAGGAAGACTGGGAGGTGGAATCCAAGGAATTCTTATACTCCAAGGGATATGGACAAGAAACATGAAGCAGACTATCAAGGACTAGAACACAGAGGTAGATCTAGGGGCTAAGGCCTTGTAGACAAAAACCTGTTTGGCAGCAAAAGTTCAGGTCTGGGCCTAGAAGACAGAGAGCATTGTCTGAGTGGTAAGAATGGCCCAGGCTACAGTTCTGAGTCTGATGGTGTGGACTCTTACCAAGTTTTCTAGTGCCCTTTCTGCCAGGGCTGCCCGGTGGGGTGGGGTCAGTTCCAGCAGCTGCTCTGGAGTGCCTCGTACCAGCTCCACCACCAACATAATGGATTCACTGGACAGTCTGTCCATCAACCGGATCCTATAGCAGTTTGACAGTGGGGGGACTCAGAATGGAGCCAAGTTGAGAAGGGACCACAGAATGCCACATTGCCCAGACAAGAGGTAACACTAGACCAAACCCTGTGGCCCTGGAAAGGAAGCCCCAGATCCAGTTCCCACCACAGTGCTTGCAGGGAGAGAACAAAGGGAGTGACGTATTTCCAGTCTTCTTGAGAAGTAACAAACAATCCTACCTCATCTAATGGAATCAAAAGCCCCAAATATTAAGTATCACTAAGTCCCCTCCCCCATTTTATTAAACACTGAGGTTCAAAGAGATCACATGGTGGGGTCTTCCTCTCAGTTCCTGTTTTCCACAGTACGACCCTTCCTCTACTTATTGTGAGAAGGTCCCCTCTCGTTCGTAGAGCACTATACAATTGACAAAGTTCTTTTAGGCGTTATCTCATTTGATCCTATGGCAAAACCTGGGGGTAAGAGAGGTATTTTCTCATCTCTCTTTTCACAAATGAGGAATGCGGGTCTTCCAACTTATGGTCCAGGATCTTTCACCTCATCCAGGTCTTTGGGATTCTAAATGATCTCCAAGAACCAATATATTTAAATAGGTTTGAAAGGCATTTTTTAAAAAGCCATTTTGCCAAAAAATCAGAAGTGACACCAGGTACTCTATCTAGGGTTGCCAAGTCTGGAACTGGAACAAGTAGTACAAAAGCCAAAATCTGTGGGAAGGTCTATAAACATGTAAGGATGGAGTCACCTCCCAGAACGACCAACACCAGCTTTTTCCTACTCTGACTTACAGTTCAGTTGGCAATGGGGTGAGCATGGGGGCAAAATGGGAAAAGAAGCCTGTGAGTGAGATACTCATAAACTCCTAGAGTATCTAGTTTAGGAGCCGCCTTAGGTTCATCTAGTCTTCTCTCTCCTCATGCATACTTGAATTTGCTCTACAACATTCCTGCTATGGGGCCATCCAGACTAGGCTTGAATAGCTCCAGTGGCCAGGAACTCACTACCACAATTTTCCTCATATTGTGTAAAAATCTGATTTACATTCGCTGGTACTAGTCATGCCCAGTGGGGCCATTCAGAAACATGCCAATCTATTTTCTATTTGATAGCCCCTGGGGTATTTGAAGGTATTTATCACATGCTTCATACATTTTATCTTTACCTACTCCTCTGAGAACACAGTTCCCTAAGCAGACTACAGTCCTGTGGGGCAGAATTGAATCATTACCTTCCTCATTTTTTATTTTTATTTTTATTTTTGGCCATGCCATGTGGCTTGTGGGATCTCAGTTCCATGACCAGGGATTGAACCTGGGCCATGGCAGTGAAAGCCCGGAATCCTAACCACTAGGCCACCAGGGAACTTCTACCTCCCTCATTTTAAATATTCTACCTCTATTAATGTGGCCTAGGTTATAATAAGATTGCTTGGGGACTTCCCTGGTGGTCCAGTGGCTAAGACTCCATGCACCCAATACAGGGGGCCCAGGTTCAATCCCCGGTCAGGGAACTAGATCCCACATGCTGCAACTAAGAGTTCGCATGCCACAACTAAAGATCCCGCATGCTGCAACTAAAGATTCCCGCACGCAGCAAATGAAGATCCCATGTGTTGCAACTAGGACCCAACGCAGCCGAATAAATAAATATTAAATATATATATATACATATATATATATATATATTGCTTGGCAGCTCACATCACAATGTTGCCACCCTCAGGTGTCCCATACTGGGGCCTTGTTTGGGGAGCCAGTCAATACCTAGAGCAACTTTGTTTTTCGTTTTTAAAAAAATATTTACTTATTTAGGCTGCACCAGGTCTTAGTTGCAGCACGCGGGATCTTCGTTGTGGTATGTGGGATCTTTAGTTGTGTCATGCGGTATCTTTGTTGCTGCATGCGGACTCCGTTGCGGTATGCGGACTTCTTAGTTGCAGCATGCGAACTCTTACTTGCGGCATGCATGCGGGATCTAGTTCCCCTACCAGGGATCGAACCTGGGACCCCTGCATTGGGAGCATGCAGTCTTACCCACTGGACCACCAGGAAAGTTCCCCTAGCACAACTTTGAAAAGAATCCTCTGATTTAGGCCGTAACTTATGTCAAGGAACCACCAGACAGAAAAACACCACCTCTAAGGTATTTCCTAAGGGCAGATCTTCTACCCTAGGTTGAGCCTTCTGAGAATCCAGTATCTCCAACTGTAGCCTTACGGTAAGTCCAGGAGTAGCTTGGTGTCCAGCCCACTCAGTTCTGGCCCCAGGGTTGCCAGCTCTGGCTCTGGCATTGTCATCCTCCTCTGTAGCTCTGCCCAGATACAGGTCCTCTGTAGGACAGGGTAGGGAAGCAGGTTTAGGACAGAGCTGAGCATAGAGGCTGGGTTCTATACCCAGCGTCCCCGCCTCCCTGCTCCCACTAATGTGCAAGCACCCCTCTCACCAGGCTCCCTCGAACCCCAGTGGGCAGTTGATAGATCATGTGTACCACTTCAAGGAAGTCTGCCATTGAGTTGATCTGCTGCAGAAACTCACAGGACATGCCCCCTGCCAGAGTACCCAGAACCCTGTAGATGTGTGAGTGGGTAGATGCTCATTCAACACGTGCCACAGCCTGTCTGCTCCTTGATATCAACATTCTCAACACAAGTACAGATGTTCATTTACGGTAATTTACAGTTTGAGAAATATCTTTCCATAGATATTCTCACTGGCTTCCCACAACATCATCACTGTTTATCAGAGAAGAAAATAAAGATTTACAGAGGTCAGGTGACATTCCCAGCATCATTCTACTAGAAATGTGGTAAAGTGAGACTAGAGCCACGTCTTCAGAAGCCTATGGTTCTTTCACTGTGGGTGGAAGTAAGGTGATACTTAACTCCTGTTTATTCCTGCTTGGTCAGTGGCTCTGAAGGATTAATTAGCAAATGTCTACCAGAAGCTTACACTGGGCCTGACACTGTATTAAGTACCTTTTATGCCTTATCTCATTTAATCTTCACAACCTATAGGAAGGTACCATTTTATTTATTTATTTTTAAAATTTTTATTGGAGTATAGTTGATTTACAATGCTGTGGTAGTAGGAAGGTACCATTTTAATTCTTATTCTACAGAAGGAAAAATTGAAGCTTAGAGAGGTTAAATGACTTGCCCAGGATCACAAACAGGTGATGGGGCTAGGACCTGAACCCAATCAGGATAGATACTGTGCTATGGAAGGGCAGGAGGGTCAGGGGAGGAGGAGCCAGAAGAAGACCCCCAGGCTGAGGCTATGCATCACTGATCCTCACACCCCCACTCCCCCACATATCACATGGTGCCTGGCACATGGTAAGCACTCAAAAAATGTTAGTTGAATTAAACTCACAGCTCAACACAAGTTACTCACTGCAGATCCCTGAGGGTCAGGTTGGTGGGCACCTGCATCTTCTTCCAGAGAAACTGTGCCTATAGGAGAAAGAAAGAGGAGCCACTTCCCAGCAGAGATATTGCCCAAGGACCTATGATGCCTTGGACCCACTGTTGCCTCTCCACCCTGTGGGTCCCACCAGCCTCCTACTCTCCCAAATGCCCACTGCTGAGACAGAGAGAGAGAGAGAGACAGAAATGAGGCAATAGGGAGGAGGGAAAAAGAAAGAGCAAAGTAGGTCACATCATAAGGGATGCTAGGGATAATGTGCCGTATGCCTGAGGGATAGGTGAGGGAGGTGGAAAGTAGTGAGAGAAGGGAGTTCTGGGGTAGTGGGAAGAATTACCTGCTGCTCAGACCAGGGCAGCTCCCGGTAACGCCTTCGGTTAGCCAGAAGAGCAGCAGAGTCCAGCTGTAGCAGCTTTAGTGGGAGCAGAGGCAGCAGGCAGTCTGGCCAGGTGGTGGGGATAGGCTGCCGGTGGGGTGGGTGTAGCAGTGTAGTGATAGGTGAAAGGGTCTGGACTCAGGCCTCAAAGAAGAAGGGGAACCATGGGGGCAGGAAGGGACCAAAACTAGGAGAAGGGTGGAATGGCATGTGCCACTCTAACAGGGCACACCCAAGAGCCCTCACATAAAAGGCCGTGGTGGTCAAGTGTCACTGTTGATTAGGCACCTGATGGACTAAACTCCCTCAGTTTCTCAGAGCCTTGGTCCCTTTATCTGAAAACAGGATGACTGGCCTGGAAGATTTCTCAGACCCTTGTGGCTTTGACATTCTAGGATGTCATGCTGTCCTGCAACTGGCTCTGGGGAGAGCTACGAATGTCTTGGTGGGCACAGAGCTAGCTTGGACTCTTGGGGCCACTGCAGGGAGAGAATGTGGGGCAGCACCAGCCATATGAAACATCCCTGGGATGTGGAGGGGAGCTCAGTCGGGAGAAACCACACGTACCTGACCAGGGATACACACAGCTGCACTGGCACCTGTTGCACCCATGTTTTTAACTCCATCTTTCACCTGCATGAGAATTAGATGCGTGTATGTATGTGTGTGTGTGTGTGTGTGTGTGTGTGTGTGTGTGTGTAAAAGTGATGAGGTTTGAGGGGCCTTCCCTGAGCACAGGGAAGATGCCCTCCTCCCAACCAGAGCCCTCATCCCTGATTGGCCATCCTCCCTGCTCCTCTCATACCCGAAAGGTCTGCAGCAGTGCTGCGGTCTGGCAGGCTGAGAGGCGTGACAGTTCAGGGGCCAGGCAGGAACAGGCCCCAACCAGAACTCGCCTAGGGATGGCCTGGAATGTCTGGGAGCTGAGGCCTGGAAGCAGAGGGTGCAAGGAGCAGAGTTCCTCCAGGGACAGCTGGGGAGCAAGAGAGACAAGAGGCCTGAAGAAGCTGGGCCAGGTGGTAGGGAAGAGGACAATCACAGTACAGAAAGGCGGCAGGTATGAGGGGAGCTGAGAGGGAGCCAGGGAAAGTGGGGTGGACAGAGAGCTCTGGGGGATGTTGAGAAGTTGCTGCTACTCACGTCACGCCTAGGAAGGAGCCGTCCAAGCAGTAGGGCAGCCTAAGGGAGGATGGGACAGGAAACAACAGCTCTAAGGTCCTGGCAGCCAGGTCCCAAGCAGGTCCCTAGGGCCCGCCCTCCAAAACTTCCAGCTCCCTCTCTACCACACCAGTGACCAGCCTGGCTCTGGGCTCTTCTTCATCTGAGGAAGGGGGTTGAGGGAGTCCTCCTTGGGACAGAGGAAAAGGAGGCTTCAGGGGGCCCAATGGTATCCTTGAATGTAATTCTCTTGACTGAGGTTCCGTGGGTGGCAGATGGAAGCCAGGGAGTGAGATAGGCCCACCTGGGCAGGTGTGACACTGGTTCCTTGCAGCGCAGGAAGCATGGCTCTAAGCTGGGGCTCTGACAGCTCCTGCAGGAAGCGGAGGCCCAGCTGAGGGAAGAGAGGGGTCCAAACTCGAAGCTCCTGGGGGCTCAGCACAGTTCCTCCAGATGAGCGCAACACCCCCAGAAGTTCATATGCTACCTGTAACCAAAGAAGGTCTGGGACTGGAGAGAAAAGACAGGTGAACCTTAAGCCTCCTCTCTAATCCCACATCTGGATTTCCCAGGGCCTGGATAATGGCTTGGAACCAGGGATGGGAGAGGAGCAGATTGGGTTCAAGACATCAAAGGATATGTTCGAGATGTCATAGACCAGATGGAGCAGGGTCCCGAAGGGGTGGTAACAGATAAGAATGGCCATGGAGTAAGGAAGTAAGGAATGAAGGTAGCCAAGGTGGGACAAGGGCTGGCACCAACTGTGCTCAAGCTTGGTTGAGATGACTGGGCACATCCTCTACACAGACCACCCCCCACGGGAAGCCTGGAGTCTTGTAGGCCTGTGCCGAGGGGCTCACCCGTCCTTGTGGGCTGAGGGTCCCGTTGGCCGCACATTCCAGCAGCCCCTGTTCTACCGGCCCCATTGGATCGTTCAAGGGTACCAGGCTCTGCAGCTCCTCAGGGCTCAGGAAACAGGCGAGGGGCCCCAGCCTGAAGAGGGCACGAAGCTGGCCTTCACTGAGGCTGGTACTAAGGCTGGTACTAAGGCAGGGACCATGTGGGTACATGGAGCAAGCACTCCAACCGCTAAACTAGGAAATACGGATGCCAGAGACAGGCCTCTCTCCTGGAGCCCTACACCGCCAGAGGCCACTGCCTACTCTCTTGCCCCTTCCTTTCTAGGACCCCAACCCATCATGGCAGCTGTACCTGCCTCTCCCCGGCTCTGGCCGTGATCACCGGTCCCACAACCACTCACCTGCGCACCTGCTCCTCTCCATCCTGGACACTCTGGTTCACCAGGCTGCGCAGCACATGTCGGGCGTGTCCTGGCCCAAGACCTGCCGCTGGCCAGCTATCCTCCAGGGCCTGGATCTGAGATGGGGAAGGTCAGCTTGTGTTGGGGTCACTGTGGGACTAGGAGACATGCCACTGACTCCCATCCCACCTATCAGAAAACAGCCTAGTCAAATAAAGGATCGTCCACATACCTGATGAGGGCTGAGTTGCAGAAAGTTCTCCAGAGGCAGATGGGGGAGCAGGGGCAGTGCTGCCCATAGCAGCTCCTGGGGCCAGGCGGGCACTTCCCCAAACAGCTCAGGGGCCAGCAGTCGCCGTGCCAGAGCCTCCTTCTGTTCAGGCCTCATTTCAGGGCTGTAATTCCGGATGGCAGCCAGGCTGGGGAGAGTAATGGGTCTTAGCCCTTGGCCCTGTTCCCTGGCTCTGTGGAGACCTGCTGTCATGGACAGGAAGGAGACTCCCCAGTTTTAATCGAAGGGGCTGCTCTAGGTGGGGGGGATTGGCCTGACCCTGATAGGGTCAGGAGGAGTGGTACAAGGTCCTTACACACTGTCATTGGCCAACAGGGATGGTGGGAAGCGCATCAGGTCGGAGACAGCCAAGAAGGGGATGAGTGGTGAGAGATCGATGAAGAGCTGGGAGGTGAGGCGCGGGTACCGCTGGAGCAGCAAGGCTGTCAAACGACCCAGGGCCTGCTCCTCAGATGGTGGCACCTGTGGGGGCACAGGAATGAATGCCGGCTCTGGGGATGCCCACTCTTCTGGCCATCTCCCCGGCTGAGTTCCTCCTTCTGCTAGAGCGAGCCCATTGCCTACCTAGTTCCAGGTGCTCTTGATTCCTAGATTTCCCCCGCCACCCTCGTTCCCTTCTCCCTCCGTGCCCACCTGCATCTGGGCCCAGGAACGGTGCATGAGCGTCAGGAAGCCCTGAGCAGCCTCGCTCTCCGCTGAAAGCACCAGCTGCTGGAGATTTTCTGGCGGCATGTGCAGGTAGGCCTGGGAGTAGGAGGTCATGGTGGTTATGGCCTCACTGGGCAGGGACCTCAGGCCACAGCTATCACCCAGTCTACCCGCATACTGCCCCCCCACCCCCCCGCATCTGTTACCTGCACTAGAATCTGCAGGGCCCAAACACTCTTCTCCCTCTGGAGCAGATCCCACAGCACAGGCTGGAGGGGAGACAGACAAGATGCCAAGAGAGCTGTCTCCTCTGTCCCTCCTGCGGCTTCCCCAGGCACTCCAACTCCACTTGCTAGAATGCTTGTCCTTCATCCGAAGCTAGTATGTGTGTCTGCTCAGATGTTACACTCCTTTAGGTCAGGGACCACGTCTGCTATAGCCTTTCCCATGCCAGGGCCATAGTTGGCTCAGTAAATACTTGTAGATATGAACCAAATTATTACATTTCACTGGTCCCAGGACTCGAGAAAGTGGGCCCTAACATGGAGTAAGGAATCTTTATATTCCCTACAGAACCTAGCAAAGTGCCTTACAAGTAAGCGGAACTCAATGAATGAACTAAGGTATTCACATATTCCAGCCCCTTCACTCTACAGAGAAGAAACTGAAGCCCAGGAAAACCAAATTAAATTACTCGCCTAAAACCTCACTTGTGGCATAGTTGAACCTGAAACCCAACTCTTCTAATTTGCAATCACCCTGAGTTTTTCTCATTTCTGCCTGATCTTCCTATATTTTGCCAGTTTCCAATTCTCACTCTCTAGGGACAGAATTAGAGTCCTCTAACTTGATCCCTCTCCTTTCCGGAGCACAAAGGGGGAAAATCAAAAAGTCAGGAAGAATAATGAGATAACATTTATTATATATTGTTTTTATATCATATACTAGCGCTAAGGCCACAGCATGTGTTATCGGATGTAATCCTTACAGCCACCCTAAAAAGAGTGGCACCATTATTCTCCCCATTCGTTTGCAGATGACAAAAATATTGCTCAGAGAGGTTAAAAACTTGTCCAGGGTTGATCACAGAACTAAGATGTAAACCCAAGCCTGTATGACTCCAGAGCTGTGGGCTTAACCGCTGCACTACACTACTGCCTCTCAGTAATATAGTAGAGAATTCCCATGGAGGCCCTTCCCTCTGTTCCAGGAGCTTTCACCTTGGCAGATCACTCACGCTGAAGCAGGCCAGCAGCTCCATCTTGCTTACACCAGAGCTGGAGCTGTCAGTGGGGTCAAAGTCCAGGGGGTCCGGCTGCTCCTCCTGTTCCAGGTACTCCCCGACTGTCCGCAGCACACTGCGGCGGCCCTCGGGGCGGAAGGCATCCCAGAAGGAGCAGTTGTCTGGGAGACTGGAGAGCATCAGGGCCTGACCCAGCATCCCCTGGGCCTCCTTCCCTCCGGCCCCTGGACCCAGGAGGAAGGTCAGCAGGCGCAGGAGATAGTGTAGGCGTGTGGGGTGTGCAGGGGCCGGCACGGAGGACTGACAGCGTGGCAGCTGGGACAGCATGCCAAGCAGGAAGGGGCCTGGGGCCAGGCAAAGTGGGGACGGTCCCAGTGGGGGCTGAGAGGGCAGAAGAGGGCCCAGTAACCCCTCCAAGAAGCAAGTATCATTGCCCCCACGGCTTATCCTGCACTGGCCCGCTAGCCAAGGCCAGGAGGGCACCAGGGCCTCGTACATGGTGTCATTGGCACAGACCATCATCAGGAAGCTGCCCCCATCTGGGCAGCGTTCCCCACACGGTCCAATGTGGCAGGGTGGGGAGGCCGTGACATCCGGGGTGGGGCCCTGGCACACATGCTGAACCCAAGCCTGGTTGCTGGGGGGCACAGCCTGCAGGCTCGCCTCCCTACACAGCCGCTCAGCCCACAGAGTCTCGTTCTCCAAGAAGCAGCCCCAGAAGATCTCTGGGGTGATGGGGACAGGGGGCAGGCCTTCAGGGCAGCTGGTAGGGGGTGGGAGCAGGCCCGCACAGAGCCGCTTTACCAAGCGGCGGTTGGGAAACGACAGGGTGGAAAAGGGGAGGTCGCTACAGATTGCCTCCAGGAACTCTTCGGGAAACTGGTCGTGGCAGGCCTGGAGCCAGCCTTGGGCACCTGGTGCCCATGAGACTGCATACCACACAGCTGTCTGACAGATGGCAGCAGTGCTGGGAGGGGGCTGCGGGGAGACAGGCTTAATGTGCTGGCAGATCACGTAGAGGGTGAAGTTGGAAATGCTGTAGTGCGGTGCTGGGCCTGCGGAGTTCTCGCAGAGGGCCTCCAGAGAGATGGCCCGCCGCTGGCGAGGGCTGATGTGGGCTGAGGGCTGGGAAGTCCTGGGCAGAGGCACAGCTGTGCTCAGGCATTGGAGGAGCGCGGGGGGTGGAGGTGGCGATCCAGACAGAAAGCCCAATGCCCGCACATCCCAGGAGAGATTGTGCCGGATGCCCCTGTATGCAGAGGGAGGAGCAGGTGAGCATCTGATCAGTTTACATGTCCTCAGGTTGAGACTTCTGGCCCCAGCCCAGAGCCCTGCAGGGAGGGTGGCAAGCACAGGCTTTTCCAAAAGTGAGGTCGCTGGGAGTACTGGTGTTACCGGTTTAAATGTTGGAATGGGGGGAAAGGGGAGAGAGATCTGTCCCGCCAAGGCATAAAAATCACCTAGGAGCAGTTGGAGTCCCTTCTGTCCACCCGGCCCCCTTCTTTCTCCTTTCTGCATACGCTTTTAGGCAGCTTAAACACAACCCTTGGTTGGCCTCAGATCAGGAAATCTGCCCAGCAACTGAATATGTCCGTCTGTGCTCTGGCACTGTTGTACTGAAACAGTAAGGGGTGGAGGAAGCAATCCCGTCCTTTCTTTCCATACCCCATCTTTATTAGTTAACATTTATCAAGCACCATGTGCAAGGCACAGTTCTAAGTGGTTTACACATATAGTATCAACTCATTTAATCCCTTGCAAAAACTCTGAGGTAGTTAATATTATCCATATTTCCCAAGTGGGGAAACTGAGGCATAGAATGAAGCTATAACCTGCCCAAGGTCACATGGCTAGGAAGAGGTAGAGCTGGGACACCAACCTCGATAGTCACACTCAAAAACCTGTAAACTACACCCCTCCCATCAGTTTCCTCTTCCCCTCTGGAGGCTGATGACGTCCCACACCCAATCCCTCAGAATTCCTCTCCTGTTACTTACCACAAGAGCAGCTGCTGAAGATTGCCTAGGAGGGAAAGAGTAAGGAAGAGAACTACCCCAGTCTCACTCTTCCTTGCCCTGCCACAGCCCAGCCCCAGACCCAGCAGCACTCACCTCCCTGGCACTGCCCATTGACATCAGGCTCTGGTTGCCCCAGAATGGAAAAGACCTCATCCTGCAGGGAGTCAGTGACTCGGAGCAGCCCCTCCTGGAAGGTAGCATAGAGGGGGGCCCCCACTGTGCGCAGCAGACCTCCCCAAAGAGCCTCCTCAGAGCCCAGCTCCCCCACTGGGGTGAGCAAAGCCAACAGACCCTGCAAAAGGTGGGGGGCTGGCTCCCTCCCATCGAGGCCTGTGGCATTGGCGAGGTCCACGCTGGGCTGCACCTGCACCAGGGCCTGCCAGCGTGTGCCCTCTAACAACAGCAGCAGAGAAGGCAACCAGTCAGCTGCCAGAACGCAGTCAGAGGGCCCATCACGGGTGCATGGGGGCCGGGTAGGGCTAGGGGGTCCCCCGGGAACTAAGGCTCCCAGCAGCACCTCTGCAAGTCCACTCAGCACACCTGCCTGGTGCCCCAGGAAGTCCCGGGGGGTCTGCTCATGTCCCAGCAGTGCCAGCACATCCCCCAGCAGCCCCAGCATTGGCTCCCAGTCTGGGCTGCCTCTCAGCGTCACTAAGAAATCATGGAGCCGGAGGGCAGGGGGCTGGAGAGGTGGGGGCTCTCCCACCGGTCCCTCCCCCATCCTCCCAGGCTCAAAGGAAGAAGAAATGTTGGCCAGGAATGCAGAGAACCGTGAGCGGCTGAGGGACCCCTGGGGAGCCTGGTCCAGAACGGAGAGCCAAGACTTCAGGAGGGAGAGACCAGGGTCCAGGGACTGAGGCCCAGTAGGGGCCAGAGTCACTGTAAGAAGAGAAACCAGAGATCACTGAAAGGGAAAAGCCTGGAACCCAAATTCAGCCCTGCCCTGGAGCCCAGTCCCTGCCTAGATATAAAGATGAGGTGAAAAAGATGGTGAGCTGAGTTCCTTTCAACACCCTACAGTAAGTCTTGGCCTGATTTCTTAACCCTCATTTTCTCCCTTAGCTCCAGTCTCCGCCCCTCTTCCTTGCCCCTTTATTTTTTCTCAAACCAGTTAATCTCTGCATTCTTAAGTCTCTTTCCAGCAACCATCCCCTTCATCCCCAGCCCAGCTCACTGTTCCTCTCACCTCCACAGGATAGCAGCAGCACCAGGGCCCAGAGGCTCAGAGCCATGTTTCCAGGTAAGCGCTGGTACTAGAGGTGAGTTCTGGTTATTCTCACCTTGTGTGGGATAGCCAGGTGAGGGCAGGGCACTGCAGGCAGCCTGAGTCTCCACTGACACTGTAGTGTGGTCTTTCAGGAAACAATATCCGTAACCTGACAGCAGGTTTGTCACCTGAGCCACTGAATACCTGATCCTTTGGCTTTGGAGAAGGGTGTGCCTGTCAGAGGGACCAATGATAGGGGATCCCAGGGGGCCCTCAGAGGAACCCAAGGATATAACTTCAGTGAGGAGCCAGGATGCAGATAGGAGTAGGCAGACATAGAGATGGAACAGTTCTGGAGATCAGGAGTGTAATCTGGGAGGGTCTGCAGAAATATAAGAAATATATATAAATAATATTAAATAAACAACAATAGAAATATAAGAACAAAAGAGGGCCCAAAGGAGCTAAAAAGCAAGTAGAATTTGAGGGAATTGAAGAAGAAAGGGGGCCAGGAGAACGGATCTGGGCAGCCAGGTGTAAACAGAGAAGAGGAATGAAGACAAAGGTCTGGTCTAAGGATGGAGCATTCAGGAAGAGAGGGGCTTTTGATTCAGTACCCAGAGCCACAAAATGTTAAGAGTTGGGCAGGATTTCAGAGATAACACAGACCAAACCTCTCATCTTATGGATAAGAAAATAGACACAGAGAGGAGTGACTTGCTCCTTAGGCCATTCAAGTGTTTGGGTTTGCCCTCTGGCTCTCTTCCTGTGGCCCAGGAGAAAGCCCTTAGAAAATTCTGAGGTGAGAAAAGAAATAAACCAGATTAAGTGACTATGCAAGGGGGCTATTCCCCACATGCATACACACACACACACACACACACACACACACACACACACACACACAGAAACTGCTCATAGATCAGAGAGATCCATCTCTCTGATCTGGTCAGGGTGAGAAGTCTTTTCTGCCCTCCGTTTATATATCGCCAAGGCCTTTACCTGACACCAGTTCTAAACAGTAATTCACCACAGGCTCCACTCAAACCATATTCTGTCCTTCTCTCCTTAGAATCCTTCTCTAAAGCCCAAACCCATATGTTTAAATCCATTATTAATGTGCCTCTGTCCTGGAAGGTCCATTTACGATCATAGAATTTTTTTTTTTTTTGCGGTACGCAGGCCTCTCACTGTTGTGGCCTCTCCCGTTGCGGAGCACAGGCTCCGGATGCGCAGGCTCAGCGGCCATGGCTCACGGGCCCAGCCGCTCTGCGGCATGTGGGATCTTCCCGGACCGGGTCACGAACCCGTGTCCCCTGCATCGGCAGGTGGACTCTCAACCACTGCGCCACCAGGGAAGCCCACGATCATAGAATTTTAGAGCTGGAAAGGACTTGAAGAATCCTCTTGTAAAAACTTCTCATTTTATAGATGAGGAAATGGAGGCCCAAAGAAATAGAATACCTTGGCCCACGCAATCAAAGGAGGTGAGGGCAGTGCTGGGATTTTCCAAGGTGAGTCAAAAAGTTAGAACCAGTGAAATGATCTATTGTATCACTTTGCCAATATTTTCTCTTTGCTTATCAAAGGTACATCTAGTGTGAAAAGCAGAGAGGAGAATCAGAGGAAGAATACGGCCTGGGTTCCCAACAGCTTTCTAGCTCCTGGCTCCAGCCCATTCTGCAATCCACTTGAATTTCCACCCTTGATTCTATAACAACCCTCTTATAATAAATCCTTTTTGCTAATAGGGTAGCAAAAAATGAGATGGCTGGGCTCAAGTCCTGGCTCCAGCATATACTAGCAGTGTGTCCTGGGCAGTTTCTAAACCTGTGGCACAGTGTTCTTTTCTGTAAAAAGGAGAAATACTAGTATAGAGTTGTCATGAGTATTAAATTTGATAAGGCATTTAAAGTATTTAGCACAGTGCCTGGCATTCATTCAAAAAGAGTAAGCACCCATTATGTGCCAGACACTGGTACAGAAGAAACATTCACTAAATGTGACTACTATTATTATTAGACTAGCTCAATATGAATTCTTTTATTTGAAACTAAAGAGTCCTAATTAATACAGAAATTGTCACCAAGAAGTAGTGTCTTGAGTGAAAGACCTTTAGAACAAGTATGGAGCTAGCTGAATCAAGCAGAGAGGGGAACAATGAGGACTCCCTCAACCCAGGAGGGGAAATTCTTGGCACTCCACATGATGATGGAGCAATCAGGTTATGCAATCCTGTGGCTGCCAAGGATTCAGGCTATCTGCCAACTGAGGATGAAGTACTTAGGATTTATAGCAAAGATATCAGCCTTGGGCTTCCCTGGTTGGCGCAGTGGCTGAGAGTCTGCCTGCCGATGCAGGGGACACGGGTTCATGCCCCGGTCTGGGAAGATCCCACATGCGGCAGAACAACTAAGCCTATGTGCCACAACTACTGAAGCCCACGCGCCTAGAGCACGTGCTCCGCAACAAGAGAAGCCACCACAATGAGAAGCCCGTGCACCGCAACAAAGAGTAGCTCCTGCTCGCCACAACTAGAGAAAGCCCACATGCAGCAAGGAAGACCTAACACAGCCAATACTAATAAATTAATTTTTAAAAAAAAAAAAAAAAAAAGATATCAGCCTTATTCAATACAAGCAAGTTACTGCTTATACTATGGTAAGGTTCAACAAAAGCAAGACAAGTTCCAATCCTCAGATGAGCAAATGGAAAGAGAGAAAACCAGAGCCAACAAACTGAAATTACGGGGGTCCAGAGCACGATATTAATCATGTGTGTTGCTAAAGTGAAATGGATTAGATTGGTGGGGTGATTGGAATGCTCTGTGATCTGGCAATTGGAATGGAGATACTTGCAAGGAGCCAAAGGAGTTGAGAAATCTGAAGCATCCTCAACCTCCCAAATCAACCACAGGGCACTTTCTGTCTGACTAGAACAGAGGCCTCCCTTTGTAAAGTGCAATTGTTTTTCTCCCTTTTTGGTTTGCCTTTTGTAACTTAAATATAGATATATATGGCTCACTAAGGATCCAAGCAGTCCCCAGATCTCTTGCAGTTAGGTGGGGTCAGGTGATTAGCTCTGGCTAATGGATAGTGAATGACGAAAGAATTTAAGAGCTAGTGAATGATTGCTCCAGCAATCTCTTCCCTGTTGAGGTAACCTAGAAACCACACACTGAGATGGCAGCGTCATAAGGCCAACTAGCCTAAAGCTCCAGATTATCACACAGCATTTAGAGTAAATTCTCATTTTTGAGTTCTGTTGTAGATTCCTCCGCTCACTAAAATTTATTTGTGACCCCAAAATCAATACCTATGGCATTTTCACAATCCTTCACAGACATCTGCAGAGTGGTAAAAAATTTGAGTCGACTGATGTGTACATTCCCAGCTGAGTTCAAACAAGGCAATACTCCTCTACAGCCATACCACCCTGAATGTGCCCGATCTCATCTCGGAAGCTAAGCATGGTCGGGCCTGGTTAGTACTTGGATGGGAAACAAGGCAATACTCCACCTTCTTCTCATACTGTAAATCAGTGTCCTTTTCATGATCTATTTAGTGCCACAATTTTAGCATTTTAGTGCTTTTTGTTGGTGATTTCACTGTTTAAAATGGTCCCCCAGCTTAGTGCTGAAGTGCTTTCTAGTGTTCCTAAGCACAGGAAGGCTGTGATGCACCTTACAGAGAAAACGTGTGTTTGATAAACTTTATTCAAGCATGAGTTACAGTGTTGTTGACAGAGGTCAATGCTAATGAATCAACAATATATATTAAATAAGGTGTCCTTAAACAGAAACACCTTACATAAAACACCATACATAAAAAAAAGTTATGTATCCATCCATTGATATTTGACAGTGTGAGTGATAACTGAAGCTCAAAGGGGGAAACCATGTTCCAAAATAAAAGCTTAATACAAACCATATGTGAAAAAATTCAATTGTATCACAATATCTAAATCCTAACTTCACTTCCAAAATGCTCCTGAGGAAGCTTCATACTTACCTGGCATAGAGCCTGAATCTCTTCCTTGACTTGAGAATACTGGTAAAAGTTATAGCAGGGTTATTAGGTTAGGGCAAGGATAAAAAAGGAAGCTGGAGGAGTAATGGATTCATTGCCAGTGGGGCTTGATCCTCAGACCTTAAAATGTTTTTATTTAGTCAGAAAAAAGTTTGGTTTTGTTTTTAAGCAGATGTTATCACACGGCTCTGGGCTGCTGGAAAGATAATTTGGGGAAAAAAACAGAGGGAGATTAATCACTGTCTTCATGGAAGTTATTTATTACTTGGGGATCTTATGGGGAGCTAGTTAGAACTGGCAGGGATCTCTGTCTTGTTCATTCATTGACATATCCAAACACCTATAACAGTGTCTGGAACATAGGAACATAGGAAAAATGCAAATTTGTTGAATAAATTCCATTCCAATAGAATTGAAACCAGATCATTTTCGTTAAGGAAGGAGTTAAAGAATGAGGCAGCATGCACGGGCCATTCATTTGAGAAGGTTAACTATAGAAAGCAGGAAGGGATCAGTCATCACATAGCTATAAAGCAGTGCTTTTTGAAACTTTAATGTGCATATGTAACACCTGATTCAACAGGCCCTGAGGATGGGACCTGAGATTCTGCACTTCTAACAAGTCAGGTGAAGCCAATTCTGCTGGTCCTCAGACCACACTTTGAGCAAAGCCACTCAATGATATTGCTCGATGAGCATTTACTTTGTGGATAGCACATGTAAGATTTATTAAATACTTCCTTATTCTGTTTTATTATATTTATTGTATTCTGATTGCTGGGTTCAATGGATGCTCCAATCCAGATCTTACTGGACCATTCCTTTCTTGAAATTCTAGGGACATTACTCTAGAATGATTATCCTCCTATCTCTTCAGTTCTTCCCTCTCAGGCTTTTTTCTGGCTCCTCCTCCTCCTATCCCTTAAGTGGTCCTCCTTCCCAGGTTTCTCTCTCCAGTCCTCAATTCTTCTATTTGTATTTAATGGAAATTCTTTGTTATCTCTAATTCTATTTGATTCCTTTGGGGTTTCTAGGTATACAATTGTGTCTAAAAATAGTATTTGTAGTTCTTCTTTCCAAGTATTTATTTCTTATTATAAGATTTTAATACAACATTATATATTGACATTTATTTTTAAAATATTTTTGTTTTGTCCCACATTTTATGGGGAATGACTAAAATGCTTTTCCTTGAAACATAATGTTGGTTATTGGTTTCAAATAATCTTTTCTTACTTTATTTTAAAAATTGAGATCTAATTCACATAAAATTAACCATTTTAAAGAACACCATTCAGTGTTTCATGTATTCTTCATACATGTGTATGTTCATATATGTTAAGCACTCAATAAATGATAGAATTTTTAATAATAAACATGTCTAAAGACTTGAGTCATCCAACAATGGAACATGATGCCCTCTAGATAATAAGTCAACAGTAACTAGAAACATTAAAACATTGGATAATCCCCTTTCGGTGATGTTCTATATAAAAGGTGTTCCTACTCTGACAGGAGATAGACTGACTCTAAAAAATCTGTGGGACATACTGATTTGCCCCGCCCCCTACAGAACAGAATCAATGCCCTTAGAAAAGGCAAGGAAATGGAATAAAGGGACGCTCTTTTGGCACAGAAACAGATGAAAATGATGTTTGATTGAAGTTAAGGGTGCCCAGGAGAAGCAATGTTCTTAGAGTAGCAAGGTAAACAACAGTTCTCAATTAGTTACACTCACAGCTCCTGGGGTCTCCTTACCCCCAACCCCCAGGGTCCTGTACCCACCAGTGAGGGAGAAGGTGAAATTAGGACTCTAGCAGGAAGTAGATGCTATAGAAAAGGTGGGGGCTATAGTGACAAAGCCAAAGAAAGAGTGAGATTCAGGAGCTGTGGAAAGGGTAGAAAGCCAAGGACCATGGGCCTCACTGGCATCTGAACTTTCACCTGATCTGATATCTTTCAGTATCCCCTATGTCTCAGAGACAGACCACTGTACAATTATCAGCAGGATTTATTAGACATTTATACTTTGAATTCTCCATTTCCAACACTTCCCTTCATTAATTTTTGCCAAAGATAGCGAAGCCATCCACTGTCAGCTTTACTTGTCTTCAAAATTCATCAGTGCCTGCACTGTAAAGAAACAGACTGTGAAGCTGGAGAGGTAATAATGTTCAGAACATACAAATGTTTGGTGAAGACCCTGTTTTTCTGGGTTCTAGGTTTCCACTCAAAGTTTTACTAATCTTGGGGCTTCCCTGGTGGTGCAGTAGTTGAGAGTCCGCCTGCCGATGCAAGGGATACGGGTTCGTGCCCCGGTCTGGGAAGATCCCACATGCCGCGGAGCGGCTGGGCCCGTGAGCCATGGCCGCTGAGCCTGCGCGTCCCGAGCCTGTGCTCCGCAACGGGAGAGGCAAAAAAAAAAAAAAAAAAAGTTTTACTAATCTTTACCCTAAATTAAGCCATATGAGTCTGTCCTCTTTGCCACAGATGAATTAATCAGGATTAAGGAAGCCATCTTGCTACCTTCGCCGCCCTTTCACCCTGTTCTCCCCAGAACAAATGGGGAGGCAGGGCTGAGGACAGTTGGAAAGAGCAGGATAACAATGCAATATTCGAAGTAGGCAAAGCCTGTCTGACATCCTGCTCTAAATTCCATGTTCCAATGTTATAAATTCCTCTTATTGCTCTCCTGTGCCCACCACACACACATTCCTCTTCCCCCATTGATATTTTCACTTGGGGTTGACTTCAGCTAGGTATTAGGAGGATAACACTAATCCACATTAAATTGTTAAAAAAAAATTGCCCCTAACTTTTGTAATTTTAGAGGGAAAATTCATTGATCCAAATTAATCTCTAGGTGGTGAAATCTCAAATAAGAAATTTAGGGAAAATAATTTTGAGCAGGTAGTTCTCAGCTTAAATCAAACTTTACTATTTTTTTTAAAGAATTTTTAAAAATTTATTTATTTATTTTATTTTTGGCTGTGTTGAGTCTTCATTGCTGCACAAAGTCTTTCGCTAGTTGCGGCGAGCGGGGGCTACTCTTCGTTGTGGTGCGCGGGCTTCTCATTGTGGTGGTTTCTCTTGTTGCAGAGCATGGGCTCTAGGTGGGCAGGCTTCAGTAGTTGTGGCACACGGTCTCAGTAGTTGTGGCTCATGGGCTCTAAAGCACAGGCTCAGTAGTTGTGGCGCACGGGCTTAGTTCCTCTGCAGCATGTGGGATTTTCTTGGAAGAGAGCTCGAACCCATGTCCCCTGCATTGGCAGGCAGATTCTTAACCTCTGCACCAACAGGAAGTCCCAACTTTACTATTTTTTTAAAACATTTATTTATTTATTTGGCTGTGTCGGGTCTTAGTTGCGGCACACAGGATCTTCGTTGAGGTGCACGGGCTTCTCTAGCTGTGGCACGCGTGCTCAGTAGTTGCGGTGCATGGGCTTAGTTGCCCCATGGCATGTGGAATCTTAGCTCCCTGACCAGGGATCAAACCTGCGTCCCCTGCATTGGAAGGCGGTTTCTTAACCACTGGACCACCAGGGAAGTCCTAAACTTTACTATTTTGATCACATATTTTCTCTGCATAGGCTTGACTCTAGAAGGGACTGAAAGGAAGAGGAATCTGTAATTCATAAACCTCTTGAGGACAGTGGGCACTTGTGGGCTTTCTGCTGACTGTCTAATCCCCATAGCTATTGAACTTGAGCCTGAGGCCCTTACTGTTGAGGTCTGAAAGGTGACCTTCAAAGAGAAGAAACATGTACAAAAGGGCACAGGCTGGGGCTTCCCTGGTGGCAGTGGCTGAGAGTCCGCCTGCCGAGGCAGGGGACACGGGTTCGTGCCCCGGTCCAGGAGGATCCCACATGCCGCAGAGCAGCTGGGCCCATGAGCCATGGCCGCTGAGCCTGCGCGTCCCGAGCCTGTGCTCCGCAACGGGATAGGCCACAACAGTGAGAGGCCCATGTACCGCAAAAAAAAAAACAAAAAACAAAAAAAGGGGGGGGCAGGCTGCCCAAATAGAGTGAGAGCCCACCTTATCCTAATTTCCAGCAGCTGGAACTGGATGCTCTTCTCTTTTGAAATAAGCTCTCAGACCTAACAGGATTTAGGTGTCCCCTACCAGAGAAGCAGGGTTGCCAGGTCCTCACTAGGTTAGAAGAAATCTGGACATATGCCCAGAATGTGACATACTAAACCGTGAATTTGCCTTTTTTAGGTGTGAGGTGGAAATTCAGAGGCTGAGGTGCCAAAATAGCAAACACCCTTCTTCTCCCCAGTTATATATGCTACTCCAATGGACTTAACTCCTGGTCTCCATGGCTGCCCTAAATCCATACCTGCAAACTCTTGCAACCGCTTACGCTCCTCTAGGTTATACTGCAGCTTTTCTAGCAACTCAAAATATCGGAAGAGTGAATCCCTAGGCCAAACAACACGTTCATCCTGATCCATATCCATTAGCCCAGGCAGATTCTGGTGCACATGAGTCTCCCAGTCCAACTGACCTGGAGGGAGAAATGCTTCTCAAGAACATATCTAGATCCTTGGAAGTTGGTTAAAAGCTGATAAACTCTATGGGGGCAGGCGAGGAGAAAGCAGGGATGAAAGAGGATATAGGAAGGAGAGAGAGAAAAGTATGTATCACCAAGACACCACTTCTACAATAAACAAAGAGAGCCACAACCATACTTTTCCAAAGTGCGGCAGAAGCACAGGGGAAATGAAGAAGCGTGAAGAAAGTAACCAAGGCCAGAAAATCGGACTGGTGGAGAAAATGGGGAAATGTGCATAGTGGGAGAGCTCCTATTAAGAATGGGATGTCTCATGGAGAAGAGGAGTCTGAATTCAACTGGGAGAAACCCTCGGCTTACCAATACGGTCATAATATCTGGAGCCAGAAGAAGAGGAACAGTAGGAAGATGAAGATGAGGAGGAAGAGGAAGATGCAGACTTCTTCACTTTTGACAAGGACTTCTTTGTTTTTGACTTAGATGCTCTTGAACTCTCTTTAGTGGCACTGTATTTGGACTCTTCCAAAGATTCCCCTTGTTGATTGGCATCTCTGTAAGTGAAAGGCAAAATTTTATTGCTTCAAATACTTTTACACAATATGGCTGGTTCTTTCGTTATTCTGATTCTGGCCCTGGCCTAAAGCTAGGAGTTAAGGCAATGAAGGCCAAACTGCTCCCAAAATCTAAGTTTAAGCACATCCAACCTAAATTATCCCGTGTCATGTACCCCTATTAGTGCCCCTCACCACATAACGTCTGTGCTCAATCTTACTCGGGCTTCCACGTTCCACACTCCACCTTATTTTGCAAAGTTTTAGCCCCCCACCCCTTGGCCCTATGCCTATTACACCACAACTATAGCCTCTGCCCCCTCGATTCCATCTCTTAATATTAGAAGGAACTTGGGCTCAGCTCTTTATATCTTCTCCATCTACCGTTGCTCCTTTGGTGATCTCATCTGCTGAGTTCAAATGCCTACCAGATGCAAATTTAAGCCTCTTGTCCAGACCTCACTCCTTAATCCAGACTTGTATATACAACTTTTACTCACTTAGCACCACTTGAATGTCTAAGGACATCTCAAATTCAATCAAAACTGAACTCTTTGCCCACCAAACCTCTTCCACCCACAGCCCTCCCCATCTCAGCTAATCAACCCTTCCAGTTGCTTGGGTCAGAACTTTCATCCTTAATTCTTCTCTCATACCCCACATCCAATCCATCAAGAAAGCCTGTTGAGGGCTTCCCTGGTGGCACAGTGGTTAAGAATCCGCCTGCCAATGCAAGGGACACGGGTTCGAGACCTGGCCCGGGAAGATCCCACATGCCGTGGAGCAACTAAGCCCATGCGCCACAACTACGGAGCCTGAGCTCTAGAGCCTGCAAGCCACAACTACTGAGCCCACGTGCCACAACTACTGAAGCCTGTGCGCCTAGAGCCCATGCTCTGCAACAAGAGAAGCCATGACAATGAGAAGCCCGCACACCGCAACGAAGAGTAGCTCCGGATCACCCCAACTAGAGAAAGCCCGCGCACAGCAACGGAGACCCAACACAGCCAAAAATAAAAAATAAAATAAAATAAATAAATAATTAAAAAAAAAAAAGAAAGCCTGTTGACTCTACCTTCAAAATATCTTTTCTCTCAGAGTGGTACCACTGGTACCACTCTGGTCTGAGCCATCAACGCCTTTTGCCTGTATAGCAGCATAGCCTCCTAACTCATCTCTCTGCTTCTTATTTTATTCTTCCCTCAGTTTATCATCAACACAGCAAGCAGACTAATCCTTCTTAAATGTAAGTCACTGCATGTCACTGCTCCGCTATGTTCCCCATTTCACCCGAAATCAAAGCCTAATTCCTCACAGTGGTCCCCACAGCCCTACAGGATCAGGTCCCCATTACCTCTCTGACCTCATCTCCTATCATTCTCCCCCCCTACTTACTCTGCTTCAGTCACAGTAGCTTCCTTGCTATTTCTCAAACACACCAGGCATGCTTCTGTTTTAGGACCTTTGTACTAGCTGTTCCCTCTGCCTATAATACTCTTCCCATAGATATCCACATAGTAATCCCCTGACCTCCTCCAAGTCTTTGCTCAAATGTTACCTTTTCAGAGGCCACCCTGACTACCTTGTTTAAAATTACAACCCAGGGACCCACTGTCAGAGGCCACCCTGACTACCTTGTTTAAAATTACAACCCAGGGACCCACTGTCCCTGGTGGCACAGTGGTTAAGAATCTGCCTGCTAATGCAGGGGACACGGGTTCGAGCCCTGGTCTGGGAAGATCCCACATGCTGCAGAGCAACTAGGCCCATGAGCCACAACTACTGAGCCTGCGCGTTTGGAGCCTGTGCTCCGCAACAAGAGAGGCCACGATAGTGAGTGGCCCCCGCTTGCCACAACTAGATAAAGCCCTCGCACAGAAATGAAGAACCAACACAGCCAAAAATAAATAAATAAATAAATAAATAAAAGCCAAGCATTTGAAGCCCTTTAAAAAAAAAAAAAGTACAACCCATATGCAACCCCCCTCTTATACTCCAATCCCCCTTTACCTGTTCTACTTTTTACTTTTTTATAATGCTTATCCTATTTTTAAATTTGTTTTTTATTGAAGTTTAGTTGAGTTACAATGTTGTGTTAATTTCTGCTTATAGCAAAGTGACTCAGTTATACACACATATATACATTCTTTTTATATTCAAGGCTTATATTTTAATGTGCTAATTTTCTTATTAATATGATTATTATTTACTGTCTCTTTCCTCCTACTAGTATATAAGCTCCATGAGAACAGGCATTATTATTTATTTTGTTCACTGATATACTCTGAGCAACTAATAAGCATTCAATAATTATTTGTTGATGGATTTCTTATTTCTCCTGCTGAACACTCAGGGTCTTGAATAACATGCTGCTGAACATTCAGGGTCTTGAATAACATGTTTAGTTATTCACCACCATCACTCAGGGTCCACTGCTGGACCCTCAGGGTCTTGAATAACATGTTTCACGGAAGGTACTTTTATTAGTTTCCTGTGGCTGCTGTAGAAAATTACCACAAACTTGTAGCTTAAAACAACAGAAATTTATTCTCTCACAATTTTGGAAGCCGGAAGTCTGAAATCAATGTGTCAACAGGACCATAACTCCCTTTGGAATCTCAAAGGGAGAAGGTTCCTTGCTTCTTGTTGCTTCTGGCAGTTGCCTTGCATCCACTGGCTTCCTTTGGCTTGTGGTTGCATCACTCCAATCTCTATCTCTATCTTGACATCTTCTCCTATTCTCTATGTCTATGTCTTCTCTCCTGTCTCTTAAATCCAGTGACCCTTGTCACTGGATTTACGGCCCACCTGGATAATCCAGAATGATCACATCTCAAGATCCTAAATTTAACTGCATCTGCAAAGACCCTTTTTCTAAATAAGGTCATGTTCACAGGTTCCGGGAATTAGAACATGGACATATCTTTTTTGAGGCCACCATTCAACCCACTACAATAAATAGTTATTGAATGAATGAATTCTCTCTCAAAGCCAATCTTCACCTTCGGTTTCCTACCCTTTCCTCCTTCATGTGTGTCCATCCCACTTCACATATACACTCCTAACCTGGCATCCATTTTGCTAACGCTTGACCTCTGTGCCTCGGGGATTAGGTTTTGTCTCCTGCAAAGCAAAAAACAAAAAAGAGTGAAGAGAGTTACACTGAAGCAGGAGTGTAGTAAGGAAAAAAGAATTCTGATCATCAAGTGAGGAGAATAAGTTGTAGTAAAGGAGTGAAAAAGAGTGGGGAAGCCCTGACAGTGGATAAAGAATCAGGCAATATTTTAGAGCTGGGGAATTCTAACTCTGAGGCAAATCTGTCACAAAGGGGAAAATGGCACTGCGGCCAAGGAGCGGAAACAGAGAATGAGATCAGGGCACCCTCATGAACTAAAGCTGGGTTTGAAAATGGGGAAGCAGACCTCTGGATAATCTGACGCTTGAATATGTCGGCTTTGTGCTGAACCTCCAGGTGTGTCATCTCCTCGTTCAGCTCATTTCTGATATTCTGGAAGTTAGTAACTGCCCCAAAGGGCCGTTAGGAGTTGGGAGATGGTGGTGACTAGACATGGGGAGAGGGCTTGGGTGGGGAGAAACCAAGTGAAATATCCATTCCAGGCCCCACACCTTCCTGTTACATCAGGTTCTCTCTCTCCGTAATTCACCAATCCTAGCTTTCGCTCTAATTTCTTCCCAAACACCCCTCTCACCAAGTTTCACCTCTTCTATGCTTACCCATCATGGCTACTATGATGTTTCGAAAGATAATGGAACCAAGTAACAACCAGAGGATGACATAGATGCTGCTGAAGGTACGGCTGACTTCAGGCACCTTCCAGGTATCCTGAAGCAGTGCATACCAATGATCCATAGTAAAGAGAATGAACACTGTCACTACGGAATTCAGCAGGTCCCTAAAGAAAAAGGAGGTGTGTGTATAGACAGAGAGAGCTAATTCTCTAAGAAACACTATCATTCTTACTCTCAAAGCAACATAAGAGCATTTCTTTGTAGTTTGCTCTGACTTTAGCCCCTTTTCTACCATACTCAATTTTTTACCTAATCTTTCTTCGGTTTGAGATTGTTTTATTAGGTTTTCCTTTATCATGAATAATCTATGAATAGCTCTCACCATTCCATCAGTGCCTGGGGCACAGTAGGTGTTTAATACATAGGTATTAACTGAATGTTTAAAAATTGAATCACCAATTACACATCATTTTTTTCTAAGTTCATTCTCCACTGTTCTATGGACTTCGCCTAACGGAAAGTCACATACAAATTTAGCAAACATCGTGCCTACTTAGTTTGCTGGCATGAACTGACAGTCAAGTAAATGGATGGATATGTGACACAAACATGTGACTCCAAATAATGAATGATAATGAATATATCACAAAAGGTCTCAGGAAGATATCTAAATTTTCCTTCTTATCCCTCAATATACATATTACTGAAAATATCAGAGCCTGAACAGAATGAATTCTAGGACTTCCCCAAGTCAATACTCTTACAAAACTACCTGTTAGTCTAAGATAGAGACCTGAGAGGTGCTGACAAGATTGGATTCCAATTCACAAATAACACTGTCTCCTCAAAATCCAAATTGACTTTCTACTAGTAATCAGTGTCCTCTAGACAAAAAGCTTATCAGGATTTTACTTTTGAAAGAATTTAAGTATGTGCATCTGTAATCTCTACATTTAAGAGACTGGGGTAAAACCAGTGACCATGTTTGAGGTCACAGTAACATTTACTGATCACTTACAATGTGTGAAATGCTGTGCTAAATGCTTAAATGAATTACCTCATTTATCCCTACACTCTTATGAAGTAGTACTACTTTTAATCCCATTTTTCAAAAGAGGTAACTGAGACAGAAACCAGGGCTTAACCCATGGAGTATACTGCTATTTAAAGGTAAGGGTAAGTTTGAATTTGCAAAACCCAAAGCAAACCAGGAGTACCTGACCTATCCTCAAAATTGGAGCTAATACCTCTCACTATTCCTCTGCTTTCTCTTTACCTCTCCTTACTGTGTTCTATTCCCGTTTCTTACAATATATTATACTTTTTGTATTACTGTACTTTGGACTAGCTTCCCAGTCTCATGCCCAAACTCTCTCCCCCAACCCAGGCTTCCCCCAGTCCTGCCTACGAGAAGAACATGTGATACTCCAGGTCCTGGCGAGTTGAACGGGTGTAATTCTCGAAGAAGTAGACACCAGCCACGGCAAAAATGTAGAAGAAGATGAGCAGCAACATCAAGAGGAAGGTCATGCTCTAGAGGCCATGACCTTGAGTCAGAGTTGGGCCAGACTAGGCTGATCTCCACCTACAGCCTAGTCAGACCCACCCTGGAAATCCCCCACCAAACCCTCACTTCTAGCCTGAGCCCAGTCATCTCTAGAACACAGCAGCCTGTCCCTAGCCCTTTCTCATCAACAACATTTCACAGGGTCTTTCATTGCCTTCTTTCATCCACCCAGACTGTTTCATGTTAAACCCCCATGTTTATCCACCTTGCCCACTTGATACAGCTGCAGCAGTCAAATCACCTTGAGGGCCCTGACCAGGGCCAAAATAATGACTCGAACTTGACGGAATCGTGCAAAGAGTTTAAGAGACCTTAGCACCCGGCAGATCCTCAGCAACTGGAGCCATACGGAATGGCTTGTTACCCCTACCAGCACCACAACCTCAGGAATCAGGGACTGTAGGAAACACACAGATCATGAGTAAAATATACCCCAAAGCACCCACGCACAGTTGCCCCTTCTTTATCTTTATCTTTATCATTGTCATAGTTCCTTGGTCATTATCCTTTGAAAAGCATTCTCTGGGGACTGTTTCCTATTCAGCCTTTCTATAAGAAATTACTTAAACCCTGCATTTCAACTTGCTCAGCCATTAAAAGGGGATAAATACAGTGCTTAACTCATTGGGTTGTTGTGGAGCTCAAATTTTAAGAAATGCATGAAAAAAAGGACAGTTTCTGACATTTAGGAAGTGGTTAGTAACTGGTAGATGTTATTGCTGGGGTTAATGTTGTGATCAGATTCTTCCTTGCTCCTAATACCAACAACTCCTACCATGCCTGACTTTTAGAGAAGAAAAAAATCAAAATAAGGAGGTTAGGTACATTTCTATTTGTTTCTTCCTGTGCTCTAAGTATCTTAACTTTTCTTGTCTTTGATTCACATAGGCACATTTCTCAGGATATCTATCCTTACCAATATGGTGACAACAAAGTCAAAGACATTCCAGGCATTCTTCCAGAAGAGGAAAAAGCTGGATAGCCACATAAGAAGGATCTCCAAGATGAAAACAAGCAAGATGAACCAAGCTGCCACCTCCAGAGTCAGCTTCAGTGGCCACAGTTGGGTATTTGAGGATTCGAGCAATTCTGTGAGAATAGAGCAAAGGATGAGTAAAGGGTAAAGAAGCAGGAAGCTGAATGATAGAGAATGATCAGCAACTGTTAAAAACCACAGTTGTGCCCACTGCTATGCCATTTTTCTTTTGAGTTTCTCTTCTTAATGCCGTTGTTGCTTCAGCCTGTGAAATAGATAGAATGTTCGATAGAATCGAACATGAAAAATAGCTACAATTCATCTCCTGCTGGTACTGGTACGTGTTAACAGCTGCAAGTTACTGCCTTCCCACTCTGGGGTCAGAGAGCCACCAAGGGATTGCTCTCTTAATGACCACCAACCCTGTCTGTTCTGTTACCCTGGTACCAAACTTCATGAAGAAGCAACAGGCCTTGAGAAAAGAACGCAAATGTAGGGCCATGATATGGAAAGTGTTTTATAACATATCTAGGAACAAGAAGCCAGATTCATGGGGCATATTAGGTTATAATAAGAAATTACTTGGTTCTTTGTTACTTTTAAAGCTTCCCCTTTCTACTCTGCCTAAAATTGATTTTATGCTGCAAAGCAAATTGAATCCTATACTTTCTCTCTAGAACCTAATTATTTGCTGACCTCAATTCCTTAACTCATTTGCTTTCATCTTTCAACCCTCTTCACCTCTTGTATACATTTAATAGATGTATATCATGCTGTAAAAAAAAGCACTGAGATCAAAATAGGTTTAAAAGCTAAATAAAATTTTCTCTTTGAAACAGAACAATCTGAGAGCCTCCAAATGCACTATGACTGATATGCCTGGCAGTTAATAGAGACAAGAGAATACTCAAACACCCTGAACAACACAAATGGCTGTGTAGATTTTGACACTTACAGTTTTAAATTGTTATTGCTTTTAGCAATGTTTTGGCTAATTACATTAACGAAGTAAGGAACACTGATGTTGAAATACAACTTAATGAAGAGCAAAAGAATAATTCTGCAAGTTTATCTCAAGACAATCTTCATCAGATTCTATAAATTGCATTCATCTGATAGAAAATTTTATATGGCACATCAAGATATCTCTAGAACCTCAAAAATCAGTGTTTAAATTATAATAATGTTGTACTCAGTTTTTTGTTGGAAATAAGAACTATTCACACTCACAATGTGTTATTTTCAGAGAAGGGCTTGCAAATGAGCCAAATCTTTTTTCTTTTCTCACCTTCTCACCATTTAGAAACAAAATATGAAAATTATAAAAATAAGCCCATTGATGTTTAAAGTGCAAAGCAGAATTACCAATATCATTGTGGAAGAAGATTTTTTTTCTACTTTTTTATGCCCAAACACATAATTAAATTTGCACCTACACTTTAACATATAACATGTATTTAACATACAATACACAATGTTGTAAACCTAAAACTAATATACGTTATATCTAAACTTTTTAAAAGAAACAGAAAATTTAGAAATATAATACATAGGGAATTGGTTCGGGTCCAGGGTCCAGTGGTTCAGACTCGGTGCTTTCACTGCCATGGGCCCAGGTTCAATCCCTGGTCAGGCAACTAAGATCCTGCAAGCCACTTGACACAGACAAAAAACCCATAAATTAAATGTATTTGATCCCCAAACCGAACTTAATATATAATGTCACTTAAAAATTCATTTGTAGACAAATTATATATTTTCTTAAAAAAAGCATGATCACTTATAAAATGGCAAAGTAAAAATTTGCTTACATTTTATGATTATTAAAATTATATAATAATAAACACTAAAATCTAATATTTAGCAACATGTTAGTCTAAATTATCATTTTTACTTCAACTTGCTTCTCCATATCACAGAAAAAATGTGATAAAATAAAATGATTAAAATTACTATGGAGGTTTTCAAGGTTATATATGTTTTTCTGGGAAACAAAATCGTAAGATGAAAAAGATTGGGGAGCTTTGATCTAGAGAACTGTTTGTTCCTTATCTATAACAGCATTCTTTATGATCTGGAAAATTGCTTTTTAAAAGTCTAAACAAAGTCTTAATGTTTACCACACGAATCAGTCTATTCAAAGAAATCTGTTAGTCACAAATTATTTCCCTTTGCAATATCCCTCCTGCCTTTCTACCATGAGAATGTACTTAATAAGACACAATTTTCATGAGCTTGCCAGGTGATTCCCATTCAGGCAATTCACCTATCCTCTGGCACAGTGATCATGTTTCATATTCAGCTGTTTCACCAAAAAGAATGGTTAGTGCTATTCTATTTTGATTTGTCTGTCAGATCCAGGGAATCCCATATATTTACTGCTATTTACTTTATTCCAAGGCTGAAATCTATATCTCTAATCCCACAGGGCAAATACTTGCCAATTATCATTAACAACAAGAAATAGGAAATGTGGGTGACTTAATTTAAAACCCTCATCACTGTGCAGAGGAAATAAAACAGTTCAAAGCATATAGTATACCGCAGTTGGTCAATGACACCAAATACTGTTGTGTATTTAAATGCCTTTGACCTGATTCCATTAAAAGACTATTTTTTTAAATTTACTTTTTATTTTTATTATTTATTTTTTGGCTGTGTTGGGTCTTCGTTGCTGCGCAGGCGTTCTCTAGTTGCGGTGAGTGGGGGCTACTCTTTGTTGCGGTGCACGGGCTTCTCTTAGGGCTCTAGAGCGCAGGCTCAGTCGTTGTGGTGCACAGGTTTAGTTGCTCCGTGGCATGTGGGATCTTCCCGGACCAGGGTTTGAATCCATGTCTCCTGCACTGGCAGGTGGGTTTTTAACCACTGCGCCACCAGGGAAGTCCAAAAGACTATTTTTAAAGTGGGAAACTTCCCCAAGATAGTGAGGATGAAACAAGGAAGTGAGTACTTCTACTGTCCTTTCTGAGCAGTTTGAGATGATAATCAAATGAGGTCATTGATTCTCCAAACATTCTTTTGCTTTTAATACATTTCATAAAATTTATGATTGGTTTTAGAGTCATCTACTCTTCAAGTCATTTTTTGGCTCATCTAATATCTTAGTTGTAACTTTACATACATTGTGAGTTTTCTTATTTGTACTTAATCTTTCTAAACATATTTGTAAAAATGTAAATGTTCGATCACTTGCTGATAGGTACTGATATCTCTATTAGAAAAGATTCATTCAAATTATTAGACTAACACAAGAAATGCAACTGGTCTTCCCGTCTCCAATTCCTTGTGAGACTACTACACCCCACCTCTAAGTGTCTACACTACCTTCTATCTACTACACTTGAGAGCCCTTCAAATGTTTCTAGGTCTTAGCAGTTGCACAAATCCTACTCCAAGAGACTTAATATAATTGTTCCTATCACAATTCAAATAACATTCAAATGTGTAAAATGATCAACTTAAAAGGAAAAATGACCCCCACCCTTTCATTCAGCGTGAGTTCTCACCTATTTCAACCATCAGTACAATTGTATTCAGAAAGATGAGGAAGATGATAAAGTTTCTGAAGAGAGAACCTGTTTTCTCTTAAGAAAACACAGAGTGGAGTTCTTTTTGGTTTAGGCAGGTGACATAATTAGGGCAAGAACAGAACCGGTGAGAATGAGAAGAAAATGGAGTTTGGGAAGGGAAAAATAAGTCAATAGGCAGATGATGAGGCAAGAGAGACCGTAAAGCCATGGGATAAAAATGAGTGGCATGAAAGGATACACTCAAGGACCCATCCAGCCCACAAGGAAAGCGGTGGACTCTCGCTGCAGCGCACTCGAAGGGTGCTCATCAGTCTCTGGGCATGTGTAATCCGTTCTACATGACGAGGCTTTATGGAGAAGCGCACAAGCTGGTGTTGATCTCCCAACATAAGTTTCTTCTGACAGGAAGGATCTACACCAAACATTTAAAAAAAGGGACAGTGGATAAATATAAAAAGAAGTCTTTGCGAGTATCAGGAGCAGGTAGGATTGGGGGCAGGAACACTGGTTACATAATGGGCCCCCTAGTGCAGGGGCTTACCTTGCTGCTCCTTCACACAACAACTAATACTATTTTGGAGTACGAGCTCACCTATTGCTTATGACCAACACTGTCCATGCCCAGAATAAAGGCTGCAGGTTCAACCCTCAAAGTTTTAAGTGTCTTTGGTAGAAACTTCCAAGTCAGCCAGGGCTAATAGTTACCCTAGGCCTAAAAGTGAGCGGCATGGGTTCCATCTCCTGGATCCAGAGTTTTATTTATAAAGCCTTTGATTTATCAAGTTTGGTGTAACTTCCAAACTAGCAACCAAACCAATCTCCCCTGAAATTTCTACCCTTAAAATTGCCTCTCTGCTTCCTACTCTTTGGAGGGTGTGGATGGGAGTCTTAAATTCATCCTAGTGAAGAAACAGGCTGCTGACCAAGTATCTCTCGAATAGTGTGCCGTGGCACAGCTTGGCTCAAGCCGTGCAGATGCTGAAGGAGAGAGAAAGTATCAATGAGTCGGGAACGAATGGCATCAGCCCGGGGCAGTTGCATGTGTCCTACTGGGTGATAAGTGGCCATGCCTGTTAAGAAAATAAAAGAATCGAGTGTCATTTCATTTTTGGAGTTGCACCAAGCCTTAGAGGTTCTCTTCCCTTCCTCCCAACCTCTTTGCCCTTAAGAAGACAAACATTGTACCCAGACTCAAGGCTTTTTGAAACAAATGAGACAGGAGTCATTACAGAGAATCTGCGTAGTTGACTAAGTGGACAGACACCTTCACCTGTGTGACAGCATTTCTAGTTAAAAGCAGCAGCCACAAAGAGCAGGAATCCCGGGGTTGGACAAAGAGGAATTCAGGCACCACCTGGACCTGAGGGTATCAGGTAATGCGATGAGGTGGGTCAGTGGGAGGGCTTAGGACTGCCGCCAAAAGAAAGACCGAGTTAAGAGGAACTGGACAAAATGCAACAGCCTGACATTTTGAAAATGTGTCCCGTCCCAAGTGTGTCCACTCCAACGCGCTCCCTCGGGTGCCAGCTCCCTCTCTCAATTCCCACTTCTGGGCCTCACCTTTGCCCAGGCTCTCTTCCGCCCACTCAGCCCTGACTTCACTCCTCCGCCTCCGGCTCTGACGCCTCCTGAGCTCGGCTCTCCCCACGCGGGTCGAGCTCAGGGTCGGCTCCCAGCGCCGCAAGTCCTGCTCCGCCAGCCCGACCGCTCCTGGGTTCCGGCTCGCCCCGGGCCCACCCCCAGCACCAGGCCCGGGCGCCAGCACCCTCCCGGCCTCACTCGCCCCGGCGCCCGTCGCCTCCGCCCAGGCCCGCTCTCCGGCCACTCGGCCGTTACCAGCTGGTCCCGCCCGCCCGACGCAGGCGCCGCACAGCCAATCGGCGGCTGCCACACTGCGGCCCGAGCCGGGCTGGGGGGTTGGGACCTCCGGCTGCGGGGCCGACTGGGCCAGACGCGCGAGCGCAGCCTGAAGGCTCGTGGTTCTCTGCCTGGCCTCCGCAGTCCCCGCCGAACCCTGACCCTCCTGGCCGCCACCGCTTCACCTAGTCGCCATGCGCCTCCGCCGCCTAGCGCTGTTCCCGGGCCTGGCGCTGCTCCTCGCCGCGGCCCGCCTCGCCGCTGCCTCTGACGTGCTGGAACTCACGGACGACAACTTCGAGAGTCGCATCTCCGACACGGGCTCTGCAGGCCTCATGCTCGTCGAGTTCTTCGCCCCCTGGTGAGGCCATTTAGCCGGGGCGGGAGAGGGAGGGCCGGGTGGGCAGGGGGCGAAGGCGCGGGGACGGTAGGGCCTACGCAGCGCCGGCGCCCTCCATCGTTCCCCCGAGCCCGGCTGAGGCCGGCAGGTTTTCCACCCACCGGGGAGCCGAGCTGCCTCGCGGAGAGCAGAGACGTCGGTACTGATGGTCTGGGAGCGAGATCCGAGAAGGAGAACGCGAAGGCCCCTCTCGCGCAGGGCCACATCCTTACCTCGGTGCTCCTGCGGCACTTCCTATCTGCAGAGGGTTTCACCCCCTGCACCCCATCCTCCCTCGACTGGTATCTTTAGAGTTTCTGGGTGAGTCCGTTTTACTGTTTTCCATTCTATAGACGAGGCATCTCAAGGCCTTATATTGGAAGCCAACGTTTCACCAAGTGCAGAGGCCGTGGGCCCCCAGGATACTTCCTTTCTTCTTGCCCCACGCAGCCGTTGGCTTCTAGCCAAGGTCAGAGTGGCTGCAGAATGGTCATAAGTGCTCTCTTAAGGAAGGCAGTTATTTGTCCATCGCCAGGTGCACACTTTCTCCATTAAACTGATCATTTCTCAGCACCATCAGAATTCCGTTAAAAAGAGTAGGTGAACCGAGTAATTCCGTCAGGATCTGTCTAAATGGTCAGTTTTAATTAGGATTTCTGAAAAATGCCAAAGAAGACCTCAGTGAGAAAGTAATCAGTGTTGGAGAAATACTCCACTTGAGAGTGCTTTAACTGAACTAGGATGTAGATTACTTAGGATAGAACTAACTGGAAATAAAAAGCTGGGGGTGGGGTGGGAGTGGGGAAAGAGCAAATAGGATTTCTGACCCAGTAAACCTGAGCGTTGTTATTTTTTTTTTAACTCCCACATCTTTACCATAGCAAACAATGATTATCTTAACGCTGGGGACAGCTCAGTATAACCACGCTAATTACAGTACTTAAGTTTTCTCCTGCCACAGTGACCCTTAATTAAAAACTATTTGTATTCAAAAGTCTCAGTAAAAGAAAGTTAGTGGATAACTTTCACTTGCTTCTAACTCTGGTCTTCACTCTGCAGGGGCTCAGCTGACTTGAGGGTTACACTAGAAGTCCTGTAATGAAGACCACCTGAGCCAGAAGGGTGTGCTTAGAGGCAGCACATTTTGTTTTCAGCTTCTGACAGGTTTTGCATCCAGGGCATTACCGCGACTAACTGGCAGTACTGATTACACATCATAGGTGGTCTTTACACGTCACTAGAAATCACATTCTCTTAGAAACAACTCTTCCCAATCATGTAACCATGCTGTTAGCTTTGAGGGGGTGTTACTGTAATTAGAATGGCTGTATGGAGTTGTATCAAAACTGGGAGGTGCCTCTGTGACTACAGGGGTCCACATGAAGTGAATTGCTGGAGAATTGTGGGCTATTAGACTATTAGTTTAAAGCAGATTTTTCCCCCCGATTGAAAGTGATCTATGCTACTTTAAATTGTTGCATGTGCTTCCTAAAAACTACATATCCCATCATGCACTAAAGTATCCCTAAAGTTGGGTGGATCACTGCTGTGGTGTCTCCATGTAATTGGTCTGGAAGGTAAAGTCATCCTCCACAATGCCTACAAGAAGGATCAGTTTTCTGAATGAGTAATTTGGAATCAAGGAAGTCTGTTGATGATGTCCTTATTTCTCCACATTCAACTCTTTTATTTATTAATATCTCAGCTGGAAATGCTCTCTAACTGCCTTGTATTCCTGTTATAAGTTAGATAGGAACAGTTAAAGAATCCTTATTAAGAGTAAAATGGACCCATTTTGAACAAGTTGTTTTTCTCATTTGTTTTAGGGTATTTTTTCCACTTTCATTTTACAAGTGAAAGTGAAAGATTTCTTTACAGCTGACTCTGTAGACTAATATTTCCATTATGGAGTCAATCATCTATATAGTTTGTAAGAATGGGAGTATCTGAATTTCTCTGGAAGTAAATAGAACTATTTAAATGTTTGTGATAATTTCTGAATATTTACTAGTCAGTCTTAAGTCTTCAGCATCTACCTGTGTTGTAGATTTGTGCCCTGCCCTCTAGGACAGTAGTATTAATTGATGATATTTGATACACAGTGTTTCTAGAATATAGAAAAAGACTACGTGGATAGTATAAAATGGAATATTTAATATTTCTTCTTATACATACTGATTCCTTTACTTGGAATTCCCTCCCCTCCCAACCCCCAGTTGATCTTTTCAACAAGATTTAGCTCAAAAGTGATTTCTTCCTTCCCTGAACAACTAAGTGTTCAACTAACCTCCTCTCTATTGGGACCTAATAATATTATCACCCCTGCCAGACTGATGTTCCTACAGGGAAAGGACTATATCAGTTTTTTTTCTATCAGAGGCTAAAGTAGCATGAGGCACATGACAGGGATGAAGTAATGATTGTTGGGTGAGTATATGTTGGGAGTCATTATTAACTGCTGGGTGCCATCCCTGAAGGTGAATGGGATTATTTGTGTTTTAGTATTATCTAGTAGTAGGTGAAAGAAGTAGTGGTAAAACTTGATGATCACCTTCAAAATCCACCTAAATTCCATTCCTGGTGAATTTAAAGAGGACAGTCTCTTCCAGCCTTATTGGAACTTGTTAGACAGGTCCTCCCTTTGGACGTTTGATGATGTTGTGGATATTAACAATGCTTAAGGCAATGGTTTTCAGTCCCAACCTTGCCACTTACACACACTCCCTCTAACACCTGTGGTTATCTCCTGGATTCCTAGAGGAATCATTCAGTAAGTCCCAGGGTGGGGCCTAGGCACACAGGTCTTTTTGGTTTGTTTTGTTTTTTAATTTATTTAATTTTATTTATTTTTGGCTGCGTTGGGTCTTCGTTGCTGTACGTGGGCTTTCTCTAGTTGGTGCAAGCGGGGGCTCCTCTTCGTTGCGATGCACGGGCTTCTTATTGCGGTGGCCTATCTTGTTGTGGAGCACGGGCTCTAGGCACGTGGGCTTCAGTAGTTGTGGCATGCAGGCTCAGTAGTTGTGGCTCGTGGGCTCTAGAGCGCAGGCTCAGTAGTTGTGGCACATGGGCTTAGTTGCTCTGTGGCATGTGGGATCCTCCTGGACCAGGGGAACCCGTGTCCCCTGCATTGGCAGGCGAATTCTCAACCACTGTGCCACCAGGGAAGTCCCCCTTTTTTTTTTTTTTTAATGCTTAATGGATATTTTTATATGCATCTGTTTTGAGACCCACTGGTCTGGCCTAATTATTTTGTACTATTTTTTTTTCTTTTCAGGTGTTTAAAGGTAGTTGAGGTGAAACTTCTTAAATCTGTTGTCTGTCTTCTTAACAATTACTACATATGTATTCAACAGAAATCTCTTAATACATATAACACATTTATTATCTCTTAACCAAAAAAAAAAAGCCCTTCATAGTTCTGTTTTTTTAACCATTATTTTGTAATTCTCAGTGTACAGTTCTTATGCCTCTCTTGATAAATTTATTCCTAATTACTTTTCTTTTTTTTTTCTTTTTTTGGCTGCTCTGGCTCTTCGTTGCGGCGCGTGGGCTCCAGAGCGCACAGGCTCAGTAGTTGCAGCACGCGGGCTTAGTTGCCCTGCGACATGTGGGATTAGTTCCCCAACTAGGGATCGAACCCACGTCCCCTGCATTGGAAGGCGGATTCTTTTTTTTTTCTTTTTTTTTTTTTTTTTTTTTGCGCTATGCGGGCCTCTCACTGCTGTGGCCTCTCCCACCGCGGGGCACAGGCCCCCAGACGCACAGGCTCAGGGGCCATGACTCACGGGCCCAGCTGCTCTGCGGCATGCGGGATCTTCCCGGACCGGGGCACGAACCCGTGTCCCCTGCATCGGCAGGCGGACTCTCAACCACTGTGCCACCAGGGAAGCCCGGAAGGCGGATTCTTAACCACTGGACCACCAGGGAAGTCTCCATAGTTCTCTTGAATGCATCATTCTCACTAGTAATTTTAACGTTGCTCTACTATTCCCCTTCTCTAAAATACCCTACCCCATCCTGTCTGAAGCCTTAAACCTTTAAGGCCCAGATCCAATTCTTACTCTCTTTAACACACATTCATTTTTAACCTTTGCACCCTTATGTTCCCAAAAGCTTAGGTTTATTAGATAAATTGGTTATTTTATTAAATCAATTGGAATTTGTGTAGTTTTGTTACAACTCACGTACATGAATTTTTAATTTACTATGGAATACAGAAGATATAATGAATATATTTTATGTCTCACGAAGAGAGAAATGCTACCAATGAAACTATGACAACGATTGCAAGACACATCCCAATTTCAGATATGGTAAAAGGTGCATCTGTGAAACACAGTATAAGGAATACCATTTATTCACCACCCAGTCTAAAAAATAAAGCCAGTACAGTTGAAGTCCCTTGTGTACCCCTTCCCCATCTTACACACTGGCCATCCTGAATTTGGTCTTTATCATTTGGTTCTTTTATACTTTTAGTAAATATGTATGTGACCCTAAGCAACATCTAATATTATAGTCTTTTTTTATATCACTCTTTCAGTTAAGCTTTCTAATGATTATTTTTGAATAGGACTTCTAAAGACCTAGAAGAATATAAATTCTTAGAATTCTTTGTTTTAAACAAGTTTTGGGGGCAGAATGTTTCTAAGTTACTTACCCATCCATTACTTAATAAAATAAATTTTGAGACTTCGGCTATGAAATGTCAGCTCAAATTTCTTCTGTGTTTCCTTCCTTCTGTTTTCTAATTCTATATTTGCTGTCTGTGAGGAGGTCACAGAACTAATCACGTTCTCCCAGTGATCCTTCTGCAAGTCGTTGGCTTTTGAAGAGATGATACATAGCTGGTGCTAGTTGCATACTGATAAGCCCCTACCCACATTGCATGTACAGTGTGCCTGTGGGACTGTTAGGGCTCTCTGGGCAGAGGAACAGGTGTTTATGATGGCCCTATGGGAAAATATTCTAACTGACATAATGCTTTATCTTCATCAGTAGTTATAGTCAGGTGAACTGTGTAGCTGTAAAAATCAAGCTTGCTGTCTTAAATATGTCATTCTCACGCTATGTTGAAACTCAGCTGAGAAGGAAAAAAGCCTCCATCGAGCTGCTAAAGTATATCAAATGAGCACCTTTTGGGCCTTATTCGACTGACCCCCCTCAAACTGGGTTTCTGGTCAAAGAGTCATATTCGAGGAATGGAGAAAAAGTACTTGATCGTGACTCTTAAAGAGTTAATATCATACTTGGGACCTTACAAGGTTTCAACCACTATATTTTTAAGAACCACAGTGCTGGTTTTCTAAGGAAAAATACATACCTTCCTTTAGGAAATGCTACCAGGAACGGGATTATTGCTGTCTTGCCCTTTATTTTATCCTCATTAATTGGTCAAAAGGGCTTGAGCCCTTTCCCTCTTTAATGTGGCTTATACTTCTGACTACAGTTTTCAGGGCTCAATTGTACTTTTTTAATCTTTTTTTTTAATTGAAGTATAGTTAATATACAATGCTGTGTTAGTTTCAGGTGTACAGCAAAGTGATTCAGTTATACATATATATATATCTATCCTTTTTCAGATTCTTTTCCAGTATAGGTTATTACAGGATAGTGAATATAGTTCCCTGTGCTAGGTCCTTGTTTATTTTATATATAGTAACGTGTATATGTTAATCCCAGACTCCTAATTTACCCCCGCCATCGCCACCCCATTGCACTTTTGAGAACATAGATGCTGCTCTGGACTGAGCCAGTCCTATAGAGTCGACCTCAGGCTAGAGAAGGTAGCTTTACCTCTGAGAGCTCTGATTTACCTTATCAGTACTGGATGTTGTTCAGGTGATGTTTTTGCTTTTGGAAGCAGCTACTAGTCAAAAGTGGTATTATAATTTGAGATTCTTCCCAGAGAAACAAAATTAACAACCTTACAGGATATATTTGCCTTTTTTCTTCAACATATCTGTATAGGTGCGGACACTGCAAAAAGCTTGCCCCAGAATATGAAGCTGCAGCTACCAGATTAAAAGGAATAGTCCCATTAGCAAAGGTGAGTATAGATGGATTCTTCATTAAAGGAAATGAGGTATTTTAAATAGTAGTAGGTAAAAATTAACATTGATTTCCTTTATTCTTACAGTGCTAAGAAGAAGAGGGAACACTAGTTTCTGGGCAAATACACAACTGACTTAATTACGGTTTCAAAAGATTACAAGTAGTGAAACTAAGGGAAATGCTGGCATAAGAAAGAAGTAAAATATATGGTAAATAAAAATTAAGGGGGGGCTTCCCTGGTGGCGCAGTGGTTGAGAGTCCGCCTGCTGATGCAGGGGACAGGGGTTCGTGCCCCGGTCCGGGAGGATCCCACATGCCACAGAGAGGTTGGGCCAGTGAGCCATGGCCGCTGAGCCTGCGCGTCCAGAGCCTGTGCTCCGCAATGGGAGAGGCCACGGCGGTGAGAGGCCCGCGTACAGCAAAAAAAGAAAAAAAAAGGGGGGCAAACATGGAAAGTAAAATTACAATAGTCAAGTTTAGAGGAAAATTATCAATGAGTGAATGAGTTCCCTAAATTACTATACGCTATTCACAATGATGGGAATAGGAAGATGACAAGAGGATGTTGATAAGTATTAACTAACGGGTCAACTGTAAACTTAGTATTTGCTTTTACAGTCAAACTAATGCTTCCCGAATTTTATGTAGTAAACCCCTAGTTGCTCCGGTCTAAAAGTTCACATCTCGGCCAGCCTCAGATAAATAGTTCATACATATATAGGACTGTTTTGGCTTTTGGGGTTTTTTTTTTTTTGCGGTATATGGGCCTCTCACTGTTGTGGCCTCTCCCGTTGCGGAGCACAGGCTCCGGACGCTCAGGCTCAGCGGCCATGGCTCATGGGCCCAGCCGATCCGCGGCATGTGGGATCTTCCCGGACCAGGGCACGAACCCGTGTCCCCTGCATCAGCAGGCGGACTCTCAACCACTGCGCCACCAGGGAAGCCCAGGACTGTTTTTGAAAACTATTTTTAATCCTGATGTTCTGTGGCAGCTTGCCATAGAAAAAAATTGGGATCATACCTCAGAATCTTATGAAGATTAATGAGATAATACATGCAAAGTGCTGATGGCATTACCTAGTTTCGAATAAGTGGCTAAATAGATGGAAGTTGTTTTTCTTCTTCCTGATAGGTCTCACTAGATCTATCATGTTATAGTTTAGCCCAGATTCAAGACTAAGCTCAGGGAGCATGTTTAAGTATCAGTACCTTTGCTAGTAACCGTAGGTGACTTGCCAAATCAAATATACCGCAACCCACCTAAGGGGTATATATTGATACATCCCACTGATTATAATCATTATCAAAGTAAGCCACTATTTCTAATTTAAGTGATTTATCCTTTGCATATTCTGAGGGGCAGGAAAAAGGTGGAGAACACTGCTTTAGACAATAGAGACTCTAAGGGCAGAATTTAAATAGTCATTTGTGCATCTTGTATGAGGCCCAGGAATCTAAATTTTAGAGTTCCTTAGGTGGTTCTGAGGTAGCTAGCCAAGCACCAGTCTGCCTTTAAAATCTAATATTCTGTAGGATGTGTCAAAAATTGCTTGATATTTTGATTTGACCACTCTTAATATTTTGGGAATATAGGAAGAGCCTGCAGCAGGCTTTTGGATAACAAGTGGTTCATGTATTTTAATCTTTAGGTTGATTGTACTGCCAACACAAACACCTGTAATAAGTATGGAGTGAGTGGATATCCAACCCTGAAGATATTTAGAGATGGTGAAGAAGCAGGTGCTTATGATGGGCCAAGGACTGCTGGTAAGGATCCTGGATTACATTCTGGAAACTGGATCTGTTTAAGTACCCTGTTCTTTGTAGTGGGAACCTGACATTTTCTATACAAGATACTTTAAGTCTTAAAAATTCCTCACCTAAGAGGTCAGTTTGGAAGCTAACAAAAGACTTCTCTAACTGAACAGATTATGCAAGTAATGTAGAAAATACTTGAACTTGATTTATAAGGTTTACTAGCATTTTTTTATTTGACAAATACTTATTCAGTACTTACTCTGTGCCAGATATTCCAGATATACTAGGTGCCCAGAATTTATTGATAAATAAAACAGACAAGGTTCCTACTCTCGTGATGCTTACATTCTGGGAGATGAAGAGAAGAAGGCAACACACAAGTTTAAAAATATATATAGATAACCACCTCACATCCATTAGGATGACTACTATAAAGAAAAAAAAAAGAAAAAAGAACAAGTGTTGGCAAGGAGGTGGAGAAATTGGAACCCTTCTGCACTGTTGTTGTGGACTTACATAAACTGGTGCATGCAGCTGCTATGGAAAACAGAATGGTGTATCCTAAAAAAAAAAAATAGAATTATTGTATGATCCACTATTCCACTTCTGGGTATATACCTAAAAGAATTAAAAGCAGAGTCTGGAAGAGATATTTGTATACCCATGTTTATAGCTGCATTATTGACAATAGCAAAAAGGTGGAAGCAGCCCAAGTGTCCCATCAGTGGGTGTATGAATATACAAAATGTAGTATATTAATAATAATTAATTATATGTAAATTGTATATAATACAGTGGAATATTATTCAGCCTTAAAGAGGAAGTTCTGATGTGCTACAACATGGGTGAACCTTGAAGACATGCTAAGTGAGATAAGCCAGTACAAAAAGACAAATACTGTGTCATTCCACTTATATGAGATTCCTAGTCAGTTTCACAGAGATAGAAGTAGAATGTGGTTCCCAAGGGCTGTGGGGAGTTGCTTAATGAATAGAGTTTCAGTTTTGCAAAATGAAAACAGTACTGGAGATTGGTTGTACAACAATTTGAATGTACTTAATGCCACAGAATTGTATACTTTAAAATGGTTAAGATGGTAAATTTTATGTTATGTATATTTTACCACAATTTAAAAATTTTTAATGTCAATAATATATGTGGATAAGATAAATTCAGTTAGTGATAAGAGCATTAGAGGAGAAAAATAAAACTGATGTGATAGTGATTGGGGTTGGGAGTACCACATTATGAGTGATCAGGGAAGTAACCTTTGAGCTGAGACCTGAATGATAGGAAGGAGCTAACCACGAGAAGATGTGGACCTGAGCTCTCCAGGCAGAGGGAAAACAGGTACAAAAAGACCCTAAGGCATAACTGAGCTTGATATGTTCAAGGGACAGAAAGACCTTGTGGCTGGAATATAATTAGCAAGGATGACGGGTGAAGTTTGGGAAGTAAGTGGGCTGGCGCTCTACATAGGGCCCATAATTAATGAGAAAGTATGTTTTGGATAGTTTTATCTTGAGTCTATCAAATAATTAGGCATATTTTACCTTTTTATTATGAAAAGGTGAGAGGAAAGGGGTTCGTTCAGTTTGGGCATTTTAGGTGATGTGGAATTTTTTCAGCATGTATGATTGATACCCGTATACAAAGCTGTACATAAGATGGCTCCTGTCTAACTCTTAAGACTATTAAGACTTAAGACTATTTCACTTTAGAACCTTTGCCCTAGCTGTGTCCACAGCCTGAAATGATCTTCCCCCATGTTTGCATGCTTGCTCCTTTTTTTCATTCAGATCCTGGCTTAAATTTCACCTCCCAGGGAATTCCCTGGCGGTCCAGTGGTTAGGACTCGGCGCTTCACTGCAGTGGCCCAGGTTCGATCCCTGGTCATGCAACTAAGATCACACAAGCTGTGCAGCACGGCCCCCCCCCAAAAAAAAAAAAAAATTCTTCCAGATGCTTTCCCAGGCCACCAAACCTAAGGTAGCCACCCAGTCATACTCTTACCATCCTCTTCTCTGCATAGCACTGGTTACTATCTGATATTTTAAATTGTTTACTTATTTGAAGATTTATTATATTATTTATTTGGGGATTTATTTGGAGATTTACTTATATTGTAAGCTCCAAGAGATCAGAGACCTTGTTTGGTTTATTTATTACTCTATCCCCAGTACCTAGGTTCTCCACATGTAGTAGATAATAACTCTTCAATGCATGAATAAATATTTTGGCCCAACTGAGGTCATTTAGCCAACACTCAAAATTTGATATGTCTAAGAACAAAACGTAAAATATTCATTTTTTTTTTCCTGATCTTAAAAGCATTAATGAACACATGTTACGATTCAGATTTTATTAGCTCAGGGTAGAGTTAGCAGTTAGAATTATTGATATGTTTTTCTCTGGACTTAGGTCTAAACTATATTGTATGTGAACCCAACCAGACTGCTGCTAGGCAGATAATCTCACTTGGGCTGTACATAGATTTCTTAAACTCAAGTATTTCTCAGCATCTGACTAGGTGATCAGATGTTTGGCTACTTAAGATGGATTATTTTATTCATGTATTCTACGAACTATGCTGTTTGCCTTCCTGCTTCAACTGGTTACTCAGCCCTCCTTTATAGCTTCCAGAGAATTTTAAATACTCAGGGAGAAACGTAACACTTTTCATCATAGCCCTGAGGTAAAGTTCTTTATAATAATTTATATTGTGATATAGTAATTACAGTCCCCTTGCAGGCCAAAAAATTGATATCCGATATCAATTTACCTATTGACACAACCCCTCCTCTGTGAGGAGTTGAGGAAAACATTTAAGAGGAAAAAAAATCATGAATGGAGAGAGAAGGAAAGAAAAACCTCTAAAAGAAGCAAAATAGACTCAATCATGTTGAAACAGTTAAACAGTACTCTGTCTCAGTCGGTCAGCAAATCCTTAGAGTTCTCAGAAGAGAAAGGGGTGGGAGAGGTGTAGCACGGAGCCCAGAAGAAAATAGAATAATGGTCTGTCAACTAGACTTAAAGGGTAAAAGATTTTTTGTGTTTTTGTATGTGATTATTATTTTTAAACAGTTTTACTTACCTAGCGCATTTCACCTAAATAGGAAAATGTGATTTGGGTGGATCTGGGTCGTGGCATAGTTTGACCTGTATATAGTTAAACCCTGAAACAAGATAGCTAAGGCACTGCATTTTCTACTTTTAAAATGCAAGGCTACATGTGACTGTGCCACTTAAGAATAAAGGATTTGTTTGTTTAATTCATTTGCAAAATGGATATTTCTTGAACTTGTTATGTGTTAGGTATTAGGTATATATCAGCAAAACAGACAAAAATAAATAAGGATAGAGTATTAGATGGGTGAAATGTGCTGTAAGAAAGATAAAGCAGGCGATAAGGGAGTGTTGGCGGTTGAATAGGTTTTAGTTTACAAGGAATGGTTAGGGAAGGCTTCCTTGAGAAGATGACTTGTTTGTTTGTTTTTATTTATTATTTTTGGCTGCATTTGGTCTTTGTTGCTGTGTGCGGGCTTTCTCTAGTTGCAACGAGCGGGGGCTACTCTTCGTTGCGGTGTGCAGGCTTCTCATTGCGGTGGCTTCTTTTGTTGCGGTGCATGGGCTCTAGGCGCACGGGCTTCAGTAATTGGCACGTGGGCTCAGTAGTTGTGGCTTGCGGGCTCCAGAGCACAGAGTCAGTAGTTGTGGCTCACGGACGTAGTTGCTCCGTGGCATGTGGGATCTTCCCGGACAAGGGCTCAAACCTGTGTCCCCTGCATTGGCAGGCTGATTCTTAACCACTGGGCCACCAGGGAGGTCCCGAGAAGATGACATTTTGAGTTAAGACCTAAAGGAGGAGGTGAGGAAGGAAGCCAGGTGGATATCTGGGGAAGGATTGTTCTAGGCAGAGAACAACATGCACAAAGGTATTATCTGTATTGTTATAAACGCTTTAATACATCACTGGCAGGGATATGAATAAGTACAGTCTCTTTGGGGGGGCAGTTAAACAGTTATAAATGCATGTACTCTTTGACCCAGTGAATCCACTTTTAGGAAATTACCCTACAGGTACACTCAGTCATGTGTAAAATGATGCTAGTACAAGGTTGTTTATTGCAGAATCATTTACAGTAGCAAGAAATTGGAAACAAATGTTCATCAGTTGTGGCTGGTTAAATAAATTGTGGTACATCCATACAATGAAACACCACGTGGCTATAAAGAAGATTGAGGTAGTTCATTATGTATATTGACATAAATTATCTCTAAACTGTGTTAAATGACAAAAACAAAATACAGAACAGCATATGTGTGTGCTGCCATTTGAGGAGAAAAGAAAAGAATAAATATGTAATTGCTTGTTTGTGAATAATATGTCTGGAAAGATATACAAAAAACTGAAATGTTATCCTATAGGGAAGAAACTGGGTCACAAGGAGAAGGATAGGAAGAAAACTTCATTGTATATGCTTTTGAACTTTTTAAACTTTAAATCATGTGAATGATTACCTTTTCAAAAATTATAAATTTGTGTTGCTATAATCTTTCATCTTGTCTTTTAAGATGGAATTGTCAGCCACCTGAAGAAGCAGGCTGGACCAGCTTCAGTTGGTCTCAGGACTGAGGAAGAATTTGAAAAGTTCATTAGTGATAAAGATGCTTCTGTGGTGGGTGAGTAGCAAATTTGATTATGCCACAAAATCATCAACATGGTTTCAAAAGCCCTCTATGTCTGAGTAAACAATGAAGTTAAAACTGTTTGGGAAACCTTGGGGGCAGCTGAAAAGACAACTCACAAAATTAGGTCAGCATTACTATAATGTAGAAAAAATTGGTGTTTTATTTGAGTGGCCTGGTATTCTTTCAGGTGTAAAGATTTAATGTCAATTAAAGAAAATAGGAATAGCTTCAGTTTTTCCTATCACTTCTTAAACTCCTGAGATTTAACTCAAATAATAGAGTACTTAAAACTGAAAATGGGGTTTTAAGGTGGGAGGATGTAAGTAAATGATAAACCTCTGTCTGCTATTTTCATAGTTGTAGGGGAATTTACAATTTAAGATCAAATTGCTAGGATTTGTGTATGTTTTTACAGCAATCTTTGCTTTCTTGGGTGTTGCAATATGTCATTATTTTTAAAATAACTTGAGCCAATTAAACACATTCTACATCTTGAGTGTTTTTTGTTTTGTTTTGTTTTAAATGTAATGCATAATACATTTGACTAAAAAATAAATTTAGGGCTTCCCTGGTTGCACAGTGGTTGAGAGTCCGCCTGCCAACGCAGGGGACACAGGTTCGTGCCCCGGTCCGAGAGGATCCCACATGCCGCGGAGCGGCTGGGCCCGTGAGCCATGGCCGCTGAGCCTGCGCGTCCGGAGCCTGTGCTCCACAACGGGAGAGGCCCCAACAGTGAGAGGCCCGTGTACCGCAAAAAAAATAATAATAAATTTAAACATACAAGCGTGTGTTCTCTTAATCTCCTAATTACTGTAATAAAACTGACTTTCTGGCAGTAGAGGATGGTTTATCATTTAAGTTTGACTAAAAGTCACTTCTTATCTGGATATTGATTCTGTATATTTTACAAGGAGTTAACCATAAGTAGACATTTAATAAACACTGAGGTTTCGGGCACTTCACTAGATTTGAAGTTCTAAAGACAAATAAGACATAGAAAAAAATACGGTGAATTAATTTACACTTTATTTTGACATACTACCTTATTTAATCCTCTGACACCTGAAATAGTCCCTGAGACTCTAAGGAGATAGGCAATTTGCTCACATTTTTCAACTGTGAAAAACTAGAATTAAGACTTGAACCCTAACAAATTCTCTCCCTTGGCTTCCTCAAAAAAGTTGTTTTTTAAGGGTAGAGAAAGAATTCTTATCCTAAATATTTCATCAAATATCCTCAGTACTCATGGCAAAGCAGACCCAATCCTCCTATCTATCTTGCTTTGCTTATCCATAATAAGATAAAGACTTTGAAAAAATAGAAGAATTTCAAAGTTTTGAATATGTCTCAGCACTTACTGTTTCTTCTTCGTGTTTGACATTTTCTATATAGGTTTTTTCAAGGATTTATTCAGTGACGCTCACTCTGAGTTTCTAAAAGCAGCCAGCAACTTGAGGGATAACTACCGATTTGCACACACCAGTGTTGAGTCTCTGGTGAACAAGTATGATGATGATGGAGAGTAAGTAACTGAGTTAAATGCCCTTGTAAATGTGCACCTTGACCAAGTGCTATTGTGTGAACTGGTGGTTTTTAAGCCTAGTTTTTCCAAAAGCTTTATTGAGCACATACTAGGCAGTAAGCTAAGTTCTGGAAACTGTTGCTGCCTTTGAGGGGCAACTGGTAATGGGAGACAGTGAATATATTTAAAAATACAAGTGTAAGTGAGCATTATATGTATTATGGTAGAAATTAGGCAGAGTGTACCAGTAGTACAGAGGAGGGAATGATTTTTTTTTGGGGGGGGTGGGGAGTAGTATCAAAAAATGTCGTAGAGGAGGTGACTTTTGAGGTATATCTTGAAAGATAAGTTTTTCCAGGCAGGTTATGGTGGGGGATAAAGATTATTCCAGATAGAGCAGCAGGAGAGAGGGCCCCGAGATGTGAAACAACCTAAGCGTGTTGGGACCTGTAGTACTGCTGGAGTATTGTTCGTGGATGGAGGTCATAGTGAAAGGTAAGCTTGGAGAGGTAAGCAGAGACCAAATTATAGAAAACCTTAAGTGCCATACAGAAAAATTTGGATTTTATCTTTTAGATATTTGAGAGCCATTGAAAGACTTTGAGCTAGACAGTAATGTGATTAATTTTGTGTTTTCAGCGGAAAAGACACTGGCACCCATATAGTGGTGGTTTGAAAGGGGAGGGATGGCAAGGCAGTCAAGAGAGGCTAAACTAAGGGTGACATCTGAGAATCTAAATTAAGGCAGTATTAGGGGCAATGAAGAAGAAGGAGTGTGTATAAAAAATGTAGACAATAGGATTTGGCCCCTAGCCAAGTGTGAAAAAGGGCAGATCTACAGTAAGTCTAGGTTTCTAAAGACTTGGATAACTGGGCCAATCATCATCAAGCTATGAAGAAGACGAAGAGAAACAAATTTGGGGGGAATGATGATGAGTTCTATTTTGACACAGTGAATTTGAGTAGTTTTGAGACATCCCGGTGGTGAAGACCCATTGGACAATTGGATAAATGAGACTAAAATTCAGGAAAAGTTCTCAACTGAGTTAAAAGATGTATAGGTCAACCACATGTAAGTGGTTATTGAAACCATGGGACTAGATGAGATCACTCAAGGTGAGCATATAGAGTAAAAAGAAAAGTGTGACAAGGGTTAGTGTTATTTATATTTAACAAAATATTGCAGTGTTTACTATGTGCCATGTACTGTTAACTCTTTTAATCCTCTTAACAAATTGTTGAGACAGAGCTGTCATTATCTCCATTTACAGAGGAGAAAGCACACAAAGAGGTTAAGCTTCACATGCCGTAAATGGCAGAACCAGGGTTGAACCTTTGCCGCTAGAAGGTCTAGCTGCAACGTTGTTGGGCTTAACCATGAGGCCTACTGCCTTTTAGATTAAGAGACACCAGGTCTATAAATGATGTGGAGCCACTTGTGGCTCATTAAGCACACCACATATCAGCCTGTTACCCTTAGATTTGTTCACTGTGTCTGCCTCTCACACTTGTCATTAAAAGTGGCCTATCAGGGCTTCCCTGGTGGTGCAGTGGTTGAGAGTCCGCCTGCCGATGCAGGGGACACGGGTTCGTGCCCCAGTCTGGGAAGATCACACATGCCACGGAGCGGCTGGGCCCGTGAGCCATGGCCGCTGAGCCTGTGCGTCCGGAGCCTGTGCTCCTCAGCAGGAGAGGCCATAACAGTGAGAGGCCCGCGTACCGCAAAAAAAAAAAAAAAAAAAAAAAGTGGCCTATCAGCGGGACTTCCCTGGTGGTCCAGTGGCTAAGACTCTGTCCTTCCAAACCCAGGGGGCCTGGGTTTGATCCCTGGTTGGGGAACTAGATCCCACATGCTGCAACGAAGATCCCGCGTGCTGCAACTAAGACCCGGGGCAGCCAAGTAAATAAATAAATAAATCTTTTTTAAAAAAAGGAAAAAAAAATTGGCCTCTCAGCCTCTGATCAGAAGTCTTATTTAGAAGACCTGATATGAGGGGTGTCTTAAGTTCTTCATGTGTAGACCTTATATGAAGGGTGTCTTAAGTTTTTCATGTGTACCCCAATGCCATAACATCATTAAAGATCACATTTAGAACTGATTTCAATTTTTGACAATAACTGCTCTGAAATTGGTAACTATACTTTTAAAAAAAATCTGAGACATAGTCACCTTCTTGGTTGCCCAGCGTGTTTATATTAGGTCCCTTTTTGCTATGTAGTTTCCTTGTATACTATGAAAATGCCTGTGTTTTAACTGACATAAAGTTAATGGTTAACATTGGAAGAGTGGAGAGAGGGATATAAGGACTTAAAGGTGCTGACACCTAGCCCAAAACAAGTGATAAAATTGTATACAGGTGTGTATAGTGTGGGGAGGAGGAATGGAAGAGAAGCAAGAGGCAAGATATTTTTTTTTTTTTTTAAATTTTCATTTATTTAATTATTTATGGCTGTGTTGGGTCTTGTTTCTGTGCAAGGGCTTTCTCTAGTTGTGGCAAGTGGGGAACACTCTTCATCGCGGTGCGCAGGCCTCTCACTATTGCGGCCTCTCTTGTTGCGGAGCACAGGCTCCAGACGCGCAGGCTCAGTAATTGTGGCTCACGGGCCCGGTTGCTCCGCGGCATGTGGGATCTTCCCAGACCAGGTCTTGAACCCGTGTCCCCTGCATTGGCAGGCAGATTCTCAACCACTGCGCCACCAGGGAAGCCCAAGGCAAGATATTGATAGTTAGAATAGTGATATTTTCTGGGAACGCTTGTACTAGATATAAACCTGTGACTCAGAACCAAATTGGGTTCAGTTTTAGCTGAACAAAGGGTTACAAAGTAAAGAAGGGCGCTTCCCTGGTGGCACAGCAGTTAAGAATCCGGCTGCCACTGTAGGGCACACGGGTTCAAGCCCTGGTCCCATAAGATCCCACATGCCGCGGAGCAACTAAGGCCATGTGCCACAACTACTGAGCCCACGCTCTAGGGCCCGCGAGCCACAACTACTGAGCCCACATGCCTCAAGCCTGAGCTCCACAACAAGAGAAGCCACCGCAATGAGAAGCCTGCGCATCTCAACGAAGGGTAGCCCCCGCTTGCCACAACTAGAGAAAGCCTGCATACAACAACAAAGACCCAACACAGCCAAAAATAAATAAATTTATTAAAAGAAAAAAAAAGAAGGAATTTCCTTCAAGTGTTCTGGTGGAATGAGGAAAGCTTGGTTTAGGGAGAGAGGCAACGTAGTACCAGGAAGAGAAAACTTTGTAAACTGTGTTTATTCATATAGAGAAATCTAGAACAAAAAAATTTTTAATGGACTCAAGCTAAATATTATCTATAATCATATACCTACCTATAGAATTTTTACAGCTGGGAGGAATCTTAAATATATTTTCTCTAATGAAAATTAGAGAGAATTACTGTATGTGAAGGTTGAATTTTCAATCAGACTGGCAGGGCAAGGTACCTTCCAATAAGAGCAAGTTCTGCTTTATTTTTTTGTACATATTGGGGCTTTGGGGTAAGTTGGGTTTTGTTTTTAAAGGTTTGGAAATTAATTATCTACTCTAACCCCCTTTTGTACTGATGTAAAAGCTGAAGCCCAGAAGAATTAAATTGATACCTGGCCCGAGGTCTTTGAAGTTAGTGGTGGAGCAAGTATTAGAACCAAGGTATTCTAACTTTGCAACCCAGGTTTATTAAATCATCATACCCAATTATTACACTTGAAATTAAGGTGGTTAGCTCCTTAGCGTTGATGAGAAGGTCATGTTGCCAAGGCTGTGGTCCCAGAAAAGAGTCCTTATGTGCTTAAATGGTGATATTAGAAGTGGCAGCAAGTGTAGATAGTCTGAGCTTTAAATAAAAGGTGGGAGACAGTTCTTTTGCTGTCTACCTACTAAGACTTTTTTCTAAAGGGGTATCACCTTGTTTCGTCCGTCACATCTGATGAACAAGTTTGAGGACAGGACTGTGGCATATACAGAGCAGAAAATGACCAGTGGAAAGATTAAAAAATTTATTCAGGAAAACATGTGAGTACCTCTTTATACTTTTGGGATTTCTTGGCTTCATTTTAGTTTGTTTATCTCAGTTATTAAGCAGAGCCATGTTTTAGATTAAATAGCCTCATTCATGGGATTGTAATGATAATAGTTGAGTTTATATTAAAGTAGTAATGTTTGGGTCCTAGAACTCCTATTGTGGTCCTATAAGTTACATTACTCGGTACTTATCCTATATATTGAAAATTTCTTTCCTTTTTAAGTGCTGTCAGTTACTTTATGATAATTCCATAACATAGCTATAAACCAGCCAAATTTGATAATGGATTGTATCATTTCAGTTTTGGTATCTGCCCTCACATGACAGAAGACAATAAAGATTTGATACAGGGCAAGGACTTACTTATGGCCTACTATGATGTGGACTATGAAAAGAATGCTAAAGGTTCCAACTACTGGAGAAACAGGTAATAATAATTTTTCCCCTTTGTAAATAAGTTTACCCAGTGCATAAACAATTCCTTCTAACTATCCTATTACCATGTGTGATGTGAGAACAGATAAGAAAATGGGATTTGAAGCTGTAAGGATAAATAAACTATTTCCAAAATCTGTTAGGCATATCTTCCATAGGTGTTCCTTTGCCGTGTGACACAGCTGATTCCTGACCTCACAATAAAAGATGCAAATGTTATCTAAAATGTCCTTTAACACATTGTGCCTTGTTGCCCATTGAGACCCTCAGTGTATTTTATCCTTATAAATTTTCTTTTTGGGTTAGTTATTATGCCTGTGATATTTTATAGTTATATAATATAACAAGTTTCAGTGGGAATGGACTGTACCAACAGTTTGGCAGTGAAGTTCAGTAAGACACTGGAGTATACCATAATCCTATGTCAGTGCCCAAGGACACAAGTTCAGACTGTTTCCAGAGGGCTGCAGGGACTATGAAATTTTGCTTTCTGGTCTCTTGCTTCTTGGTTTAGAAGTGCTTTACCACCCTGGTATAATCTTGGCATAAATATCTCTTGTTTCCTATAGAGTGATGATGGTGGCAAAGAAATTCCTGGATGCTGGGAAGAAACTCAACTTTGCTGTAGCTAGCCGCAAAACCTTTAGCCATGAACTTTCTGATTTTGGCTTGGAAAGCACTACTGGCGAGATTCCTGTTGTTGCTATCAGAACTGCAAAAGGAGAGAAGTTTGTCATGCAGGAGGAGTTCTCGTGAGTTACAAGTTAGCGTGGGTTTGGGATTTGATTCTGCAAAGAAACTATTAAAGGCTTTTACACTACTGAGGATTTATAAAGAAGAACATTGGAATGTGAAGCTAGGTCTTGTAATCAAGACATATGACGGTCACTTTTCTCAATTAATTATAGATAATTTAAGGATCATGATTCTTAATAAATTTTGAAAGGTAACAAAAGGATGGCAGCTTGGAATTCTTACATGATTATTTCCACCCTGCCATTAAAAATAGTAAATAGAGAACATTAGACAGTCTCTTTGAGATTGATGTAATTTCAGACCAACCCAGTCCCCTCCCATCCCCACAGAATGTCTTTTCTTCTTGGAATACCACATTGGCCTAAAGTAAACTCAGGGTATTGGAAAGATCTTAAGACCCCAGACAGTTTTGGCTATCACCTTCTGAGACTTCGGGAGATTAAGACAAGAGAAAATCTTCCTGTGAGTGAAATCAGTAAAAAAAAAAAAAAAAAAGATAGGCATTATTCTCCAGAGCAACAAAATAGGACCTGGTTCTTTTGCAGAATTGAATTTCCAGAAGGACCAATGTTTTCTTCCTTCTCTGACCTTTCTAATCCACAAAGAACACACTAGAAATACAAGAAGGTGGTTGCTTTCTTGTTCAGTCTGTAGTTCTGCATATTGAGAAACAAGGGCTCTGTCTTTTTTTTTTTTTAAACTTCCAGTTACTTCCTAGCCTTGAAATTTAAACTATGTAGAAACTATTCTAAGAAATGGTTTTTAGTTTTCTCAGTGGTGGGAGCAAGTTAACAAAACTGATCCTTGTTTTTCTAATACCAGGCGCGATGGCAAGGCTCTTGAGAGATTCCTTCAGGATTACTTTGATGGCAACCTGAAGAGATACCTGAAGTCTGAGCCTATCCCAGAGAGCAATGATGGGCCCGTAAAGGTGAGGCGCACACAACTTCCCCAAGCCTCTACATAGCTGTCTCTCCTCATTTCTTTATTCCCAAAATACTGGGAAGTGCTAAGTGAAGACCATGTTGGCTACTCAGTTTCTGTTTTTGTTTGTACTCACCTCCCTCATCATAAAATAAGCATTGTCAGAGTTCATTATGCTTAGTAGGGGCAGGAGTAGAATTTTCTGATGATATTTGTATTGGGGCTAGGTTACTCTTCAGGGCAGAGCAAGCTAACCCCTAATAGAATAGTTTTAAGAATAGCTTTAATATTGTTGTTCTGAGATTATTTTAAGCAAGAGTTGGGTAGCACTTGTTTCCTGTGACTTCCTGAACTTAGTCTGACAGGTGACAGACATGGGAATGAGTTGATTTCTGGGGAATGGTAATATCTTAATAAAGTCTATAAATATGAGTTAGGTTTCATATTTTTAATGGCAACACAACAAATTTGAGAGGGATTGGGTCCAGAAACAAATATAGCTCATGAATGTGTTCAACTTGCCTTACCAGCTAGAGAATCTTCTCTCTTTCCCAGGTAGTGGTAGCAGAGAATTTTGATGAAATAGTGAATGATGAAAATAAAGATGTGCTGATTGAATTTTATGCTCCTTGGTGTGGTCACTGTAAGAATCTGGAGCCTAAGTATAAAGAACTGGGAGAGAAGGTAAGTGTGAACCATATTCTGAAGTTAAATTTGAGTTGGGAAGTTTACATACATAGTCAGCATTGGCTATTTAGTTACCCTTATTAGTTCAGAACCTAAGTACTGGTAGATTTTTTTTCAACTCTCTACTGTTTACTCACTTTCTCCTGACTGCCCTCTGAGCCTGTGCAGTGCCTCAGATACCTGCTTTACCTTTCCACTCCTCAGACTCAATCTAGATTGTGGTTAAAAGGATCCTGGCATCTGAATTTTGATAGTGGCTTATATGAATTCATTATGTTCCTTCATCTTATATCACTTGGCTTAGCCCTTATAATATCTTATTTAGGCCAGGTAATTTTGAAGGTGTCTGTATAAAGAGTCTTAATGTGTGGGAACCAAGAGAGAAAAGGGAAGTTTATGGAAAGTTTGATATTGTGTGCATGTATCACTACTCTTCCTGTCTCAGTAGCAAAACTTATCCAAGCTTTTAAAGAATGAGGTTGTTTTAAGTCCTAAATTGACTGTGTCCCTCAGTCACTGAAAACTTGAAATTTCAAGATCTAACCTTTTTATTAACAGCTCAGAAAAGACCCAAATATTGTCATAGCCAAGATGGATGCCACAGCCAATGATGTGCCTTCTCCATATGAAGTCAGAGGGTAAGTAGATTAAAAACTAGTAAAAGTATCTAGGTAACTGCTAGGAAAAAATAAGCTTGTAAACCATTTCTGTATTGCGCATAGTTTGGAGAGTCCTCATATTCCAGTTGAGCACAGAACCACCAATGCCTTCCTGGCTTAAAGTTCTGCAGCATTGGCCCACATGGCTGCCACAGACCTTGTGAGCTTTCATATTTCTGAGTTTTGATAGGATGTAATGTAGCCACCAATGGAAAATAGTATCTGGTCAGATTAGAAATCATGAAGAGAAGTTACTCCTAGAAGCAGTTATTAGGAAAGTGTATGTCAGAGTTACTCTGGAATCTGAAATTTGTCAACTCTTTTCTTCTTTTCCCAGTTTTCCTACCATCTACTTCTCTCCAGCCAATAAGAAACTGAATCCAAAGAAATATGAAGTAAGTTCATTGTCTCATCTCCCCACAAATACATACACACACACACAGACACATGTTCAGTTCTTTGAGTTTATGTAACTGGAAATTCAACTCATGGTCCATATATGTGGTTGCTAATGTGCTTTTAAAAATTCAAGTCTTCCTATTGGGGAAAAAGAAAATCCACAGTTCTTTGAAAGGTTAAATTTTCAGAGTTATCTTTCTGTTTTCAGGGTGGCCGTGAATTAAGTGATTTTATTAGCTATCTAAAGCGAGAGGCTACAAACCCCCCTGTAATTCAAGAAGAAAAACCCAAGAAGAAGAAGAAGGCACAGGAGGATCTCTAAAGCAGCAGCCAAACACAACACTTTGTAAAAGGACTCTTCCACGAGAGATGGGAAAACCGTTGGGGAGGACTGGGACCCGTATCGGATTATTACCTCTCAGGGCTGAGAGGACAGAATGGATATAATCTGAATCCTGTTAAAATTTTCTCTAAGCTGTTTCTTAGCTGCACTGTTTATGAGAATACCAGAACCAGTTTATGTTTGTGGTTTTGGGAAAAATTATTTGTGTTGGGGGGAATGTTGGGGGGGGATTGAGGTGGGGGTTATTTTCTAATTTTTTTTGTACATTTGGAACAGTGACAATAAATGCGCCCCCTTTATACTGTCTTTTCTCCATGAGGTGGGGAAGCAGAGGTTCTCTAGACCAGCACTGTCCAGTAGAACTTTCTGCTATGATAGAAATGTTCTATAATCTTCATTGCCCAATACCTGTAGCTATTGAGCATTAGAAATGTAGCTAGAAACCATATTTTAAATTTTTATTAAACAGTCACATGTAGGGCTAGTGACTGCCATAATGGTCAATACAGCTGTACTGTACTGGGTGTGGACCCAGTTGTCACCTGTAATTCCTTTCCAGATTTCATCTCTTTCTATCCTCACGTGTTTATTGCACAGGACCCTAGCCTGATGATTAGAACAGGTGAGGGACCTTTCTTGTTGGGCTGTTTCTGGCCTGCCCATGCCCTAAGGATGGATTGCAGTTTATCCTTGCCATGCAGCTGAGTATGTTTATATCTCCCAAGGGCTATTCTCTGCCCAGAAATGCCCTGTGTGGGTTGGGGTTCCATCCAAGTTGTTTCAAGAATTGCTGACACTGCCAGGTACAGCTCTCTCCCCCAAAGCCCAGGGTGTGGTCATTAACTTCCTTCTCCAGCGGAACTGGGAAAGGCAGTATCATTCCTCGTTGTAAGTGAAACATCCACTTTCTTATGCAACAGTGAGGAACGAAAAGGATACGACTGGTGTGATCTTTGGTTCAAATGAATTGAACCGTTTCCCTCTTCCTTTTTGTGGGTAAATCCAAATCCTATCCACAGTTATAGATTTCAGTTACTGGATAATTCCAGATAGCCCCAGTTGCAGGTGATCCTCAACCTCCATGTTTGGAAAAGGAGAGCTTTATTCCTACTGTATCCTCTAGTTACCAATTTCAACAGGGGTCCCCAACCCCTGGGCCGGTCGGTGGCCTGCTAGGAACCGGGCCGCACAGCAGGAGGTGAGCGGCGGCAAGTGAGGCTTCATCTGCCGCTCCCCATCGCTCGCATTACCGCCTGAACCACCGCCACCGCCCCCTGCCCCCCGCCCCCTGCCCCAGTCTGTGGAAAAATTGTCTTCCATGAAACCGGTCCCTGGTGCCGAAAAGGTTGGGGACCACTGAATTACAAGATTTGACAGAGCCACTTAGCAAAATATATATCAGGATCATCCATAGTGCTTTGAAAAAGTAAAGATGCCTAACCATAATCTTGGAGATTCTAATTCATAAGACCTGGGCTGGGATCTGGGGATCTGAATTTTTAGGGAGCCCCAGAACTGGTTCATATACACAGCCAAGGGTAGGAGGATTCAAGGAAAACATAAACTTGACACAGAAGCAATCAGTTTTAATTTTTTAGCCATGTTTGTAAAATAATTCACTTTCAGTACATGGGTAACACCCAAGCCCTTTCCCATTATATCCAGTTGTATTACAAGTTCCTTTAGTTCTGTTACCAAAAGTTTTCATTGTTTCTTCAGGGAGGCTACCAAGTAAATTCTGATGTTCTCAAGGTATCTTGTCCTGGAAATGGTATAATTTCTCAGGATTTAAAAATAACTTGGCTGAACTAAAGGTGGAGAAGCCAAGTCTCTGCTACTTTTCCTAGTCTCCTGGGCACAGCTGTGGAGTCTTGGCACTGTGCCCATGCCCTAAAAATTTAAATATGGCAATATGAAAAACCTTAAGAACCTAGAGCAGCTCTCCTACGTCCCACCATGGACTCAGCAATAAGAAGAGCAGACAATTGTACACTAGTTAATAGCTGCTTTGTTCCTTCATAGCACACTGGGCAAAGAGCCCTCTGTCATCTTCAGCTGCCCCTGTTCTTTTCCTCAAACTCCAGGATGAGGCCTTTAATGTGGGACAATTTCTGATGCAGGTACTCACAACGGTGCTTTTCTTCCCTGTAACCTGGGTACTGCTGCAGAGAAAAAGCATCCATGTCAAAAAAAAAAAAGTCAATTCTGCCTTTTTGCTACCATTCCCAGGCCTGGTCTTACCTTCCTGAACTTTTTATATTCCTGGACTATCTTTTCTTCCAGCATCTGAAAAGAAAATGTTAGCACCAAGTTTAACCTTAAGAAAAAAGCTCCAGTTCTCTTAGGGAGTGAAGGAACTTCCCTTCTCATTCTACCAAATTATACAGACTAATTTTTCCCTCAAAACTGGCTTGCTTGTCACATTGGTTGTTGAACAAACAGGATTATGGGCAGTTAGCCAGGAGTTTACGGCCAGTAGAGTTCAGGGGCCAGCCTGGGCCCATCCAGCCCTTACCTTGTATTCTGGAGTTCCTCGTTGAGTGCTCTTCATCTCTGCTCCCAGCTCTCTGAACCTTTGGTTTGCAGCCCCAACACGGGCATGCAGAGTGCGGTATTCAGCATAATCTGTCTCAAAGTCCTGCTTGTAAGCATGGTGCTGTTCTGCACTGTGGATGGCCCTGTATTGCCTGCCAGGAGCAGAGTATTGTCACCTTCAATATCATTGCCCCCCAAAGCTTCCAGCTCCCAGGAAGTTTACCTTAATATCTCATATGCACAAGGCTTGATAAAATTGGAAATGGCAGGGGACTCACAGGAGGTAATCTGGTACCTCTTCAGGGCTTGGGGATTCAGAGTCTAGGAAGGAAGCAAGACATGAAGGTAATGATAGGCTTTTTTTCCCCCACTATGGCAGTTTCACCCTCCTCCCATTAACTCACCTGCTTGAACTGAGGGACTGTGCACCAGCCTGGGGCTAATGTCTTCATCTTTATCTTCTTGCTCCCAATCTTCTCTCTCCTGTAGCTCCTGACTAGGCAGCCCTTGTAGGGGACTTGGAGCTAGAGACAGAGATCTGAGCCTCTTTTCTTTTAGTTTTACAGTAGCTGCAGGTGCTGGACGTTTCTGTTGGAGAAAATATCTTGGTCACATGAACAGTAAGCCAGAAGCCTCCTATTCTGTCCTTCTCTTAAAAATTACTTCTGGGCTTCCCTGGTGGCACAGTGGTTGAGAGTCCGCCTGCCGATGCAGGGGACATGGGTTCATGCCCGGGTCCGGGAAGATCCCACATGCCGCGGAGTGGCTGGGCCCGTGAGCAATGGCTGCTGAGCCTGCGCGTCCGGAGCCTGTGCTCCGCGGCGGGAGAGGCCACAGCAGTGAGAGGCCCGCGTACCGCAAAAAAAAATAAAATAAAAATTAAAAAACATAAAAATTACTTCCATATAATGAGCTCTGGGAGCATGAAAATGATAAGGTCCCAATTTTTAAATTTTAGCCTCATTGGACACAAAACTCTCTTTGAAACACCCTTGCTATTACAACTTACCTTGTCCACGTGTTTCTGGCTAGCAGAGGAAGGCAGTACCTGATCAGGCTCTCTGTTTGGAAGATGGGTCTGGTTCCTAGGATTTTTGAAGAGGGAATGGGAGAGATGAAGCCAAGGGTAGGGCTAGATCCCTTTTTACAGCATTTAGGGTGGAGATTAGAGAAGACAATAACAGGGCTTCCCAGATTAGTCCCACCCTGCCCCCAAGTACCTCACTTCCCACTGTGCCATGTGTTCCCTCAAGGATCCTGGGAGTGACTGTCCTTGGCTGCTTGCCAGTGGATCTGCCACCTGGCAGGGAAAGTGGCAGGGGCACTTGGCTCCCTAGGCTTCAGGCTTTGCCCCACCTTATCCCAACTCCCTGCAGTTTCTGGCCTTACCTCTTCTAGTGCCATCTGTGGCTGTGAAATTGTGTCTCCTGCAGAATAGTCTCCCATGTTCTGCCAGCTCTCATGATCTCTGGCATCTTCAGTCAGGTTGTGTCCCTGAACTGAACATGGGGCTGGGACAGAATCCATGGCTGCCCAAATAGTGAGGCGCTCCCTGAGTGGACCCAGGCAGTGGAGGCGGTTAGGCCCAGATCTGGAAAGAAGTGGTTTAAAACAAAAAACAAACAAAAAACAGGAAGGTGGAGATCTCTGAAGCACCTCTGGATATCCCCTTCCCAGACTTTGCACAAACTCTTTCTTACCTGCTACCTATTCCCCTTACCTGCCTAAATGTTGGCACACAAGATCCAAGCCACCACCAGGGCCCTCCTGGCCACACTGAGACACTATGAAGGAAAAGAGGCAGGACCAGCCAGGACGTGGGACCCTCAAATACTGTGGGTGAAAGGAGACTGTAAGCTCTATGAAAGTCAGTTCCTCCTCCTACTATGAATGCCATTCCTCCCTGAGCCAGCCTAAGCCTGACGATGGGTCCCACGGGGCTCATTAGCACACCAGGTGCAGCTGGGCCTGAGTTCCTCAGGAGGCTAAGACGGCACAGTCTCTTCAACCGCAGCCTCTTGGGACCACAACCCAGCAGCCTCTCGCCCCATTTGGGGTTCAATTCTCGAAACTTCCTCAGACCTTGGCTGCCCTCAGCCTCCCGCCCTGATGGTACCTTCCTGGAGCCCATGTCTGTTCTCCCTGCACTCCACCTCCACACACCCCAGGCCCGCGCTTACCCCTCGGTTGCCTTGGAAAGCAATCACTGGCCGAACCTGGAGGGAGAGCACAGACTTGAGCAGGTGAAACAGCGTCCCGGATCCGGCGTCGGGTGCCCGGGGTGGGGGTGGGGTGGGGGGACCTGCCTCGCAGGCTTCACTTGGAGAGGTGGGGAGGCCGGAGACCGAGGATGCTGCTCCCCATCCCCAGGCCCCTTCGGCACTGTCGCCGGCTGAGGCCCGACTAACCGAGGGGTAGGGGATGGAGAGGATGGGGCCCGGGCCGGCCGTACCTGTTGCCGCTGACACTCGTGCAGCGCCCGCAGCGCCGCGTCGTTGAGCCTGAGCAGCAGGAGGCTGGTCCGGGCAGCGGGGGTGAAGCAGAGCCGGAGCTTCCTACTCAGAAGCTCCCGGGGTCCCTCCATGGCTGCGAGGTTCAGAGCAAATAGGACGGGAGCCACAGACCAGGGCCACTACCACCTCCGCTGTGCAGGGCTAGGCTGGCACACCCGGTAACCCAGGTAGGCCCCGCCCCCCGCCGGGACCCCACCCCAGGCCCCACCCACAGCCAGCCCCACCTCTGGGATTTCCCGCTCGCTTGGGTGGCGCTTCGCTCTCCCCCAGATGTTAGCACCGACCCCAGCGGTTTCTTCTTGGATTGGCATGCGCTTATTGGGCTTTCGGAAGGTGCTCTCCCAGTTCCGGGGAGAAAGTCTGCAGCCAGCTTCAGACCTCTCACTAGAGTCCCCAGTCCTGCCTCAGTTTTTCCACCTAACCTGAACACTTAAAGAGTTTCGGTTTCTAAGTGAAGCTGAACCTGCAACCCCCAAGGGTTTTAGACGCAGAGGGGCGGTAGACAGCGACAGCGACTGATTGCTGGGCGGGCCCAGCCCATCACGCCAAGAGCCCCAAGGGACCGGAGGCTGGCGGACCCGAAGGGGGATTCCCGACGCCAACACCTGGCCTAGAGCTTTTGCTTTTCCCTGCCCGACGTACTGCGGCGAACCCGAAGCCGGTTTCTAACTATGAATGGAGAGAAAATCAGGGCCCGTTTTTGGCAGCAGTGAAGCTTGGCTGTCGCAAGCCGGAGCGCCCCCCATCGATGGGCAGAGATGGGGGCCGTGGTTGGTGGCAGGAAAGTTGCAGGGCAGAGGAGAGGGAGAACTCAGTCCCAGGTCTCCCTTCCTGGCCTATACACGTGAGATTGTTGGACACTGGTGTGAAAGGGAGCAGGCTCACTCCCTCAGGAGGACCAAGAGGTGCCATGAAGTTTCCAGACATTCTGGAGGTCCAGATCTTGGTGCAGTGAAACCCCAGGACCAATCTCATGTCGGCCCTTGGTGTCGCCACTTGTCCCTGTTTGGGTATGTCTCCCTAGAGCCCTGGTGTTGTTCTCTTTCCTAGCTAGGATACCTCTGCTAAATTCCTGGACGGGCATAATCCCAGATGACCTTAATGCCCTTCACCCTAACTCAAATTATCTATACATTTGTCAAAACTCATCAAATTGCACACTTAAAATGTATCTATTTTAATGTCTGTAAATTATACCTCAATAAAGTTGATTTTTATTTTTTGCCCACACCCCACAGCTTCTGAGATCTTAGTTCCCCCACCAGGGATTGAACCCAGGCCACAGCAATAAAAGCACCAAATCCTAACCACTGGACCTCCAGGGAACTCCCTAAATTTGACTTTTAAAAAATAATTTATTTATTTTATTTATTTTTGGCTGCATTGGGTCTTCGTTGGTGCGCGCGGGCCTTCTCTAGTTGTGAAGAGTGTGGGCTACTCTTCGTTGCGGTGCGCATGCTTATTGCAGTGGCTTTTCTTGTTGTGGACCATGGGCTCTAGGCTCATGGGCTTCAGTAGTTGTGGCATGCGGGCTTAGTTGCACCGCGGCATGTGGGATCTTCCCAGACCAGGGCTCGAACCCGTGTCTCCTGCATTGGCAGGCAGATTCTTAACCACTGCGCCACCAGGGAAGCCCTCCTAAATTTGACTTCTTAAAAGAAATTAATTAATTTTTGGCTGCGTTGGGTCTTCGTTGCTGCTCACAGGCTTTCTCTAGTTGCGGGGAGGGGGGGCTACTCTTCGTTACTCTGTGTGGGCTTCTCATTGCGGTGGCTTCCCTTGTTGCGGAGCACAGGCTCTAGGCGTGCGGGCTTCAGCAGCTGCAGCAGGCAGGCTCAGCAGCTGTGGCTCGTGGGCTCCAGAGCGCAGGCTCAGCAGTTGTGGCACACGGGCCCACTTGCTCCGCAGCATGTGGGATCCTCCCGGACCAGGGCTTGAACCCTTGTCCCCTGCATTGGCAGGCGGATTCTTAACCACTGTGCCACCAGGGAAGCCCCATGGTTGGGTTTTTATAGTATTTATTTGTCTTTATGGAAGTTATATATGTACATATAAGTTCCATACAAGACATAATAAAAAATATTTATCCCTTATTCCTTTCTGCTTTCTACTGCTTAAAGGAAGTTAAAACTCTTTTAACTGTTTCTTCTAGCATTTATTGCTTTTTCTAAGTATCATGCCATTTCTGGCTTTTTAAGTGTCAGATATTAGCCATTGGTTTCTATCTTAAAAATGAGGACTTTAGCTCTCCCATCCTCTCCATATATATGCATGTACTTTCTCTCTTCAACCTCCTAGTGTAGTAATGTTACTTTTGTTAGATCAATAATGAATGTTTACATTTTATGAGTGTGTAAATATTATTTACAAGCTGTGACACAGTGCACTGTTTACATTTCCTTTCTTGTATGTTTCCCCCTTGATATTAATAATTATCCCTATCTTGGTTTGTTTACTTAGTTGTGTATGTACTTATTTTTTTAATTATTTAATTAATTTATTTTATTTTTGGCTGCGTTGGGTCTTCGTTGCTGCGCGTGGGCTTTCTCTAGTTGCGGAGAGCGGGGTCTACTCTTCATCGCAGTGCACGGGCTTCTCGCTGCAGTGGCTTCTCTTGTTGCGGAGAATGGGCTGTAGGCACGCGGGCTTCAGTAGTTGTGGCACATGGGCTCAGTAGTTGTGGCTTGTGGGCTCTAGAGCGCAGGCTCAGTAGTTGTGGCGCACGGGCTTAGTCGCTCCACGGCATGTGGGATCTTCCTGAACCAGGGCTCGAACCCCTGTCCCCTGACTTGGCAGGCAGATTCTTAACCACTGCACCACCAGGGAAGCCCCTGTATGTACTTATTATCAATTAATTCTTTTTTTATATCAATTAATTCTAATATGCTCCTCTAGAAGTGGAAATCTCCTCCTCATATATTCAAATATAATCAGTTATATTATCAATTTTATCAGTTATAAAACTTATCAGTTTTATAAGTTTCCATTTTTTCCTTATATATACACCTCCAGACCCTTTCATTCTCCTGTTCCACTCTGAAATAGTTGCTTCTCTAAGTCTGCTGCAAAGTTATCATCCTGGGGTCTCCCTTCAAACAGCCTGGGGATTTCCTTGTCTCCTATATTGGATGCCAATTTTTCCTGAATTCTACTACTTTTTTCCTTGATTTACCCCCTCATTTTGGTGTACATCTCCAATAGCTTCCTGGAAAGGGTGCATGGTAGGTAAGTCCTTTGAGACTGTGTGTCTTTATTCTATTCTACTTAATTGATAGCTTGGCTGGGTAAAAAAAAAATTGGTTGTTAGTTATTTTTCTTCAGATATTTGATGACATCACTCACTGTCTTTTGGACTCCAGTGTTGCTGCTGACAAGTCTGAAGCCATTCTGATTCTTCTTCCTCTCTTTGTATGTGACCTATTTTGTATCTCAGAAACCTTTAGGATCTTCTCTGTGACTCCAGTGTTCTAGTATGTTGTGGCATCGATCTTTTCTTATTCTTTGTGCTGGGCACTCAGTGGGCCCCCTCTCATTCTGAAACTCATATAATACAGATGTTGACCTCCTGAACTGATTGCCTAATTTTTAAATTTTTTCCTGTCCATCACTATGTTTTTGCCCAATTTTCTTGACTATTTCTTCAAGTTTTATCTTCCAATGCTTTTATCATATTTTTAATTTCCAAGAGCTCTTTATTATTCTCTGAATGTTTGTTTTTTATAGCTCCCCTGTTTTTGTTCAATATCCCCTTCATTTCTAAGGTTACTAATTATGGTCACCCTCCCACTTTCTTTTGTTTCTGGAATTGTTTCTAATCCTCTAAGACCTTATTTTCTGTTTCTGTTTTGTTTTGGCCTATTTTTATGTTAAAAGTGTTTTTTCCAATGCTTGCTGATCTTCAGCTATCTACTCATCTCTACAAGCAAGGCACTAAAATCTGACTAGAAGCTTAATATGCATGGAGAGGGCTGGTTGCACTTTAAGATAATCTTACTGGATCATTTCATTATGTGATCTCTGTAATTTCTCTAATTATTCAAGGTTTTTCCCATCTCAGGGCCTTGGCATATGCTATTTCTATTGTTTGTGTATTTCTTAAAATGTATTTGGCAGAAGTTACAGAAATCTGACTCAAGGCAGCTTACACAAAAAACAAATACGTATGGTGGTTCTCATAGCAGGAAGCTCAGTGAGAGAACAAATATTATAGTTGATGTATTCAGTGGCCCAAGAGCATCATCATGGACCAAGTTTCCTCCTGCCACTCACTTTGCTTCAACCTAAGGCTTGTCCTTCAAGGTCACAGAAGCCAAAATCAGTAAGGGTTATGTGAATCCTTATTCAAGTCAGTGGGAGAGAGCACTGTCTGTCTCCACAATGGAACAAAAGTCCTTCCCTTTGGTCTGATAAGGCCAATTTAGGTCATATGCTAACTCTTAAACCTATAACTGTCACAAGGTGAATATCATGCATGGTTTAGGCAATCCTGAGCCAGTAATGCTAAGAGTGATGAGTTTACTTTGATTGACTTAGCCATTCAGGACCACTTTTGGAATATAGGGAGGGAAAGAATTTCCTAAAACTGTATTGCTCTTCCTTGTTAAAGGAGGGATGTTATTAATGTTTGGAATTCAGCTGCACTTCTGGAGCCTTCTTCTACTTTTTCTACAGGCCTCAGTTGAAAAGTCACCGCAGGGAATTCCCTGGTGGTCCAGTGGTTAGGACTCCATGCTATCACTGCCAAGGGCCTGGGTTTGATCCCTGGTCGGGGAACTAAGATCCCATAAGCTGCGTTGCGTGGCCAAAAAAAAAGTCACCACAGAAGTGGGTCTCTCCTATTATTCTTTGTCCTTGCACTTTTGTTTCTCTTTTAACACTTAACACAAGTTGTAACTTCATACTGTTTGGTTTGGCTACTTGTGAATTGTAAGTCTCCCCCACTAAAGGGTTAACTTCATGAGGTCAGAGACCATGTCAGTTTTGTTCACCACTGTATACCCACTGCCTAGAAGTGTCTTGCACTTAATAGGTGTATACTTAATATTTGATGAAGAACCCAGAAATCAATGGTATCTTCCTAACTGAATACCCAAAATATATTTTGAAGCTGCAGACTTTTGCCATTTCTTCTGCCACCATTTTGGTCCAAGTGGCTATCTTCTGTTCCCTGATGTAATGGACATCTTTTGTTTGATCTGTCTAGCATCCTCCTTTTCTGGGGAACAAACTCCCTTTCTTTGATAAAACTGTTCCTTCCCCATACTAACCATATGGTTCTGGTGGGGGCTACTCTCATTATATCCTGCCCCACACCACCTCCTCACCACAAAGGTAGGCACCTAAACCATCAGAGTCCTGTCCTGGGGTTTTAAAAACTGAATTTAAAGGAAGAGACTCAGACCCCCTCTCTTGGTCACTCTGTGATATGTGAGGGCAGGGACCATTGGTGGCCATTTCCTATCATGTCAAGGGATCTGGATCTGAGAAAATAAAGCAAAGAGATGGGGAGGCATCCCCCTGTCATTGGTTTTAGTCATTCACACCCCAGCCCATGACCCAGTTTGGTTATGTAAGCCAACAAATTCCCCTTTTTGCCCCAGTTGGTCTGAACTGCATTTCAATTATCTGTTACCCAATTAGGCCTAGAATCCTGGATGTCTGTGATAGCCTCCTGACTGGTCTCCCCATTTCCATTTACCTGCTCTAATCCACTTTCCTTCCACGGAGTGATCTCTTCAAAATTTACATCTTGCTGCTGAAGAGCAGTGACTGGTTTAAACTCTCAGCCCCACCCTTTATTACCTGTGCTTCCTTGGGAAAGTTATTTAACCTGCCTGTGCCAAAGTTTCTAAATATGTAGAAAGGGAATAATGACACCTCAAAAGGTCATTGTAAGGCCCAAATAAGAAAAGTAAGCTTAATATACTTAATAAGTACTCACTTAATGTTACCGAGTAGTGGTATTAGCAGGAGTGACTCAGATCATTTCACTACCCTACCTTCTCCCTGACCTAGTTTCAAAGCATGCTCACTAGGCATTAGTGACTCACCTACTACCTACCTATCCACTAACCTTGTGGCTCTTGATGGGATGGCCTGAGGGAGCAGGGCCTTAGGGCCTTCACACATGCTGTTTCCTCTCCTAAAATGTTCTCTCCCGCCTCCCCCCACCCCTTGCCCTGGCTAAATCCTCCTCCTTTTGCCTCAGCCCAGTTATCACTTGCTTCACTTCTCTAATCAAAGTTAGGGTCTACAGATATACTCCCTTCACAGAACCAGCAGTTGTATGATTTACCAGGAGAGGTAGAAAAATTGTTCACAGATAGTCTTTATTCAGGTTAAACTGACATCTATTTTGGTGGATAGGTGCTTATGCTGTGTGCCCTGTTAACTCTTTTGAATATCATCCTTGTGTAAAATCTGTTCATTTCTTTCAAAGCAGTTATCACAATTGATTAGCATATATATATATACACACACACACACACAGAGGAATACCTATATATGTGTTATATACAGAGAGAGAGCTGTTTCTTCTTCTCTACACTATATGTTCCCTGAGTATGGAGATATACATGTTTTGTTCATCACTGTATACCTAATGACTAATGCAGTAGTTGGTACATTGTTGGTGCATAACACAATGAATATTTGTTGAAAGAATGAGTGATTTCTTTGGCAATTACTGGAAAAGTTAGACTGGAGGGAGGTGTGGCAACCAGCCTAGGTTCTGTTAGGATTGGAAATAGACTCTTGAGCATGGGGGTAGAGTGGGGCGAGTTAATAAGAGGAGACTGGTTACAGGGTTGTTCCACTCTCTCACCCACCTGAGCAGCTGGAGTTGATAAAGAGGTAGGAGGTGCCAAAAGAGAACTTGCTTCCTCATCCTGCACTATTTCACTCATCCCTGGCTAGCTCCGTTTTCTCCATGGGGCTGGTTCTGTAGTCTCTCTATATGCAAGGGGATCCATTGGAACCTGGGGGCTAGGAAGCCAGATAGTCCAAATTCTTTTTGTGAACTGTGGTCAGTCTGTTGCTATAGGTCTGCAGATGCTGTTCCCACCCTTGAAGTCCAGTTTCCTCATCTTCTCACTTTATATGTGGGGTCCCTAAATCCTGCCTCACCTCCTTCTCTCAGAGCCTTGGGTCCCTAACTCTCAACCTCGTGCTAAGTTAAAGTGGAGGTATTTTCTCTGCCCTCTGGCTGTTGGCCAGTGGCCACAGTTCTTCACCACATGGGCCTCTCCTCCTGACATGGCAGCTGGCTCTCCCTGAGCCAGTGATCCGAGAGAAAGGAAAGCAGAAGCTGCAATGTCTTTTAGCATCAGAAGTGATATACCATCACTTCTGCCATATTCTATTGGTCACATAGACCAACCCTGATTTAGTGTGGGAGAGGATTACACAAGGATGTGAATACCAGAAGGGAGGGATCATTAGGGGCCATTTCAGAGACTGGCTACTACTCAGGAGTTAGAGGAATTTGGAGAATGAAGAGGTTTTAGGACTTGCCAAAGGGAGATGGAGAGGACATTATTAACCAAGTGCCTATTATGGGCCAAGTCCTTTATATTAAGTTATCTATATTAATCTTTTCCACAACACTAAGGGGTAGATATTATTCCCATTTTTCATATAAAGGAATTGAAGCATGGAAAAAATGATTGTCCAAAATCAAATCCAGTAAGTAGCAGAGTCAGAATTTGCACATTGTTATGTGTGCCACCAATGTTGATCTATTACATTTGGTATGTACCAAAGGGTGGGATATATGCTACTGGTGATATAAGAAGTAATTTTAGTAGTATAGAGACATAGCAGTAAGTAACACTGAAAGTATAAAAATTAAATGCTTTTCAATATTCTGATGATGTCAAGAAAAAGCTTCAGTTTGGGAGACTTATGCCTTATTACCTCTATAACACTTGTTAATTTCTTTCTCTGAGAAAGAGAGGGCAGGCCCCAGTTTCAGTAGCTTTGACATTGATGTTATTTTGGTAGAATTTAATAATATATTTCCTTTTCATTGTATTTCTTTTTATAGTTACTTTCTGTTTGTGGGCAGGTGATACTGATTTTAAATTTACTAAAGGAATATGAAGTTTGGGTTATATCCTTCATTTGAAACTGATACAGGGAGTTCCCTGGTGGTTCAGTGGTTAGGATTTGGTGTTTTCACTGCAGAGGCCCAGGTTCAATCCCTGGTGGGGGAACTGAGATCCCCACAAGCCACACAGCACAGCCAAAAAAAACAAAAAACAAACACAACCCTGGTAAAAATTTTTAAAGTAATAAATAGTAGTAGTTCAAGTGATACCTGGGTATGGCAAAAATTGTGAGGATGGTACTGAATGAGGTTTATTGTCTTCCCTCAGCTCTATGTTGAGAAAGAAGCCAGTCTGAAGTGCCAGCCTCAGCTTGGTTCTGCTGTGGGCACTAGCTGGAGAGAATCAGATGTTAAAATTTACAACCAGTCCTTTCCTGTGAGATTTCCTAAGCATTTCTCCTTTATCCCGTGAATTCCTCGGGACTGGTGGGGAGTGTTGTACACAGATTAGTGAAACTGGGAATGAGAGCGATTTTAGTGGGAAATCTAAGCTTCCCGCCCTATTCAGTTGCGAATTACAAACCAGGTGTGGTTGGTGGAGATGGTGGAGATAGTACAGTACAGTGGGGAAATGCCGGAGGGAGAAATGGACATAGTATGTGGATTTTCCAATCTCTTAGTCCCTGATCCAACTCCATAGTCCGTGATTTTTGGGTCCTCCAATACTTCCAAGCTACATATTTGAAGCTTCTATGGGGATATGAACAGGACCAAAGTTTTAGGACATATGGGATGTGGATGCGAATTTCTATACTGGAGGAGTTTGGGATGGGGGAACAACGTGGTTAGAAACGGGTTTCTGAAGTTGCGTTTGTACACGATTTTACATAGTATGCAAACTCAAGTATCTAAACAGGTGGTTGGTTGGGGGGGATCCTAGATAACAGGGGCAAGTTTAGTCCAAGAGTCTTGGTAACAGCACCGGCCGGACCATTTCAGCCCCCACGAACCCCCAGCCCTCTGTTCCCCCTACGTTCCCTCTGAGTGAGTCTGTCCTTGTCCCAAACCATCCCCGCATGAGGGCACTCTGCCAGGTCACGTGCCCAAGCCCGCGGGAGCGCCACCTAGCCACCCGCACCCCTCCACCCCCACCCACTCTGCCCACGTGACCTGGCCTACTTTCTCCCCTCCCGACCTAACGACTTGTTCGGAAAGCCCCGCCCCACGCAGCGCGCTCGGCCTGCGAACCTCCGCCCGTTATCCGCCCGAGCTCCAGCGTGGCTCGCGGCCTCCACGTGTTTCTTCCTGTCCAATGGGAATCGGCTCCCGGGCGCGAAGGGGCGGGGAGGAAAAGACAACTTCGTTACGCTTCGAGAAAGGGGCGGGGCCTGCAACGTCGTACTGAACGAGGGGACGCAACGGAGGCAGGCCGGAGCTGCTGCCGTCGCCATGACCCGTGAGCACTGAGACCCCCTCCTCTTGCCCTTTTCTCCTTTTCCATCCTAAACATGACTGCCGAACCTCGGCATTGACCTCGTTTTGGCTTCCCCAACGAGACCTTTTTCTGGGAGCGCTGTTTAGCGACCCTCACACTTGGAGCCCGGAAGTCGACCCTTTGCCCACCGAGACACTTCTTGAGAACCTCCCCACCTCGTCAGGCAAAGGCCCTCCCCGACGCTCTGCGGTGTGGGGAGAAGCCCTGCGCCCCTGTGATAGACCCAGATCCCCCCATTCCAGATCCCTGCCCCTCCCCCACAGAGACCCAGACCGTCTACACATACCGCCACCCCCTGTCTGGGCCCCCATGCTGCCCCGAAATTCGAAGCACGCTTCTAGCAGGCTCCTCAGGACCGTCCTCCGTCCACTCCCCACTTTGACCTGCCCTGTGGCAGCTACCCCCTCCGTCCAATCTGCAGCCTAGGCCCCGAAAAAGGCCGGTGTCGGCGCCCCGGGAATGAAGTGTTGGACCGTACGAGTGTCCGGTGAGGGGAGAGGGTCGCCGGTGTGTGGCCAGAAAGGCCCTCTTGTCTCACCTTTTATCTTCTTTCTCTAGGCGGTAACCAGCGCGAGCTCGCCCGCCAGAAGAATATGAAAAAGCAGAGCGACTCGGTTAAGGGAAAGCGCCGAGATGACGGGCTTTCTGCTGCTGCCCGCAAGCAGAGGTAGCCCCAGGGAGGGGCGGGGAGGGGTGGGGTGAGACCTGGGTTTAGGCCAAGGGTTGTACCTGGAAAGAGTTAGCTCAGAGCTTACATCTGGACTAGTCATGAGGGGCAGAGTGCATTGTTTCCTCTAGGGTTTTATTCCTCTCACCCTTTAAATTGTTAGGTCACAGCCTTATAGGAAGGGACTGGGGCGGGTGCTGCCCTCGGTCTGATTTCTGAGTGCCCCCGGGTCTGACCTTAAGGGCAAGGGCAGGGAGCTTCACATTTCAAACGCAGTGGTGGTTATGACAGCCCAGTACTTTTGGCCCTCCTTGCTGTTCATTTGTCCTCCCTTCTCCCAGCCTTCTCACTGGTGTTGCTGGGTGTGGTACTCAGTACAGAATAGCCTTGGGCCTGTGTGGCCAGACTTCTGACCCCTCGGGCAATAGCCAGATAGAGACTGATTGCTTTTTGAGCCTCAGCTCTCTTCCTCTTGTTCTCCTAGGGTGGGAATACAGCAGCCACATGCTGAATTTTGTCCCATCCACTTCCATCTTATCCTTTGTGCCCTTCATCCCCCTGCATCTTGTCCCTTTTGCCCTCTGGTACCTCCCAGTGCCCCATCATCTCTACCCCCAGGGACTCGGAGATCATGCAGCAGAAGCAGAAAAAGGCAAACGAGAAGAAGGAGGAACCCAAGTAGCTTTGTGGCTTCGTGTCCAACCCTCTTGCCCTTCGCCTGTGTGCCTGGAGCCAGTCCTACCACGCTCGCGTTTTCTCCTGTAGTGCTCACAGGTCCCAGCACCGATGGCATTCCCTTTGCCCTGAGTCTGCAGCGAGTCCCTTTTGTGCTTCCTTCCCCTCAGGTAGCCTCTCTCCCCCTGGGCCACTCCTGGGGGTGAGGGGGTTACCCCTTCCCAGTGTTTTTTATTCCTGTGGGGCTCACCCCAAAGTATTAAAAGTAGCTTTGTAATTCCTTGAGCGCCTGGTTTGACTGGGGATTTGGGGGGATGGGGATGGAGGAATGGCTGCCCTTTCCCACCAAGAGGGGAGAGAACTTCAGACTCTAAAAGGATGTGGATATGTAGACTAAGTGAAACATCACAGGAAAAAATTCTTTTTTGTACTGCAACAAACAGGTATTCTGGGTATGTGGTAGAGAAATCCTCTAAGAGCCTTAGGGACTTCTTTTCTGTGATTTTTTTTGTCCCCCACTCAGACCCTGAACATCATCCTACGGATGGAGTTGAGGTCCTAAGAAGGAAGGCTGCAAGACCTAAATTTATGCCCCTCTTCCTCATTCTTCCTCAGTTTTGCCTGCTTGGAAGTTGGCCCAGATCCTGCTGCTCACTGACTTCCCATGGTTAGCTGCTCTCAAGTGTTCACATTCTCTTCTGTTCTGTCATTCCTTATGTGAGGGTGGTTTTTGTCGTCCCATTTCCTTTGACCTCAACATCAGGATTAAAACCTAGGGTAGTCTCTGTGCTCCTTTCTTCCTGTGTCCTGGTTTGTTCTAGGGTTCTGGGCTTCTTAAATCCCTGTACCCAGGGCTGAATTCCTTATTTTCCTTTTTATCTCCAAGGGCAGAGCCAAGTAAGTCTTCAGTCCCTGTTGGTCTTTCCCTGCCCCCATCTCCACCATGAGAGCCAGGAAGGAGCTGGTGCCGCACTGTCTGCTGGTTCCTGAGCTGCTGACTTGGGAGTCAGGCTCTTGAGCTGGGGTGAAGACGTAACGGTAGCTCCAGCGTGTCAGATACTCTGCCCAGGGCATTAGGGTGTGTATGGCCACTTTTTTCAAGTCAGACATACTACTGATTTTAGCCTAAAGGGAGGTGACTACCCATTATGTCCTTGAGGTATTTGTTGGGCTGGACAGCTCCTGTGAGTCAAGACTAGGGGTACAATTTGAAGGGAACCCCAGTTTGTTAAAAGTACCTAGACTGGATATTTGTTATCTGGCAATACTGATGCCATGACAGTGTCACCTGAAGATAAGAGGAGGCTGGGGGTCCTGGGTTGGGGACCAACAGAATGGTGCCAGTAGCAGCCCCAGATAGAGGAGTACACGGGCCTAGCATGAGGCAACCTTGACCCAGAAGGTAGTCCAGCTGCCCGTGGTGAAAGTCTTTTCCAGTTCTGCTCCCTCATAGCTGTGGAACTAAAGTGTCTGGTTAGAGAATCTGGAGGGCCATGACTTTTAGATCTGTCCTACCACCCCACCGAAGAGTATGGTATATGGTAGACCCATGTGTGTGTCCTCAGAACTTGGGACTGGCCTTGAATTGCTCTTTCCCTGAAACAACTAGGTTTTCAGAAGAGTGTCCCAGGCCCGTCTCCATCCTACCTGAACCAGTTGGTGAGGGTAACCATGACATAGAGTGATGCAAGGAAGAAGACAAAGTGGAAGGCAGAATAGCTATAGGAAAGCTGCTGGGCTTGCACTGGAGGAGCTGGAGCAGTCTCTTGGTTAGCTGGCCTGGCAGCCCCACCTGTTTGCCCTGGAGAGAGGAAAGGACTGCTGGCAGCAGTGCTGCTGAAACACCTCTTCCCTCCTTCCCCATCTTTTGTGAAGGCACTTGAGGGCTCTTTGGCACTCTGCAGAAATCTACACTTATGGATCCTCACTTGACACTCACCTTCCTCTGGCTGCACTGTTTCAGGGCAGCAGAAACAGAGTGAGGGCTTTTGTAAAACAAAAGGCAGCATGTTTTGGAATGACTTTAGAAAGAATGTCTGGGTAACAGTATAGGAAACTCCTCTTCTTTGAAAAGATTGGTGTGGTGTAAAAAGTGGAGGCACACCTGGGTTCAAATTCTAGCTTCAGTATATAACTGGCTATGGGAACTTTGGTAAGATGTTTAACCTTCTGTGCCTCAATTTCTCCATTTGTAAAATGGAGCAAATACCTACCTCACAGGGTTGTTGTGAGGATTAAATTAAATGAGATTATGTATGTAAAGTATCTAGCACAGTGCCTAGCACATTGTGGGTACTCAATAAAAGGTAATAGCAGCTAGAATCTGAGCATTCTGGGTAGAGGTTGATAGGATGTGTGTGTGTCTGTGACTATGTGTGAGGGGGGAGGGGTATTGGGGATATTGTGCTCTCCATCCTCACCTGGACCTCACAGCTGTAAACCTTGACAGTCCACAAGGGCCCAAATACCTCAGCAAGGTAGGAAGCCTCATTGCTGAGAAGGAAGAGATGGTTCTCAAGCTGGTCCAGTCAGATAGCAGGATTGCCTGAGGGCATTTACTGCTAGCTGGTTGGTCCATATTAGTAACTCTCAGGAGGGTACTGTGCTCCTGGAGCCCTTTTCCGCCAAAGATTTAGAAATCTTTTCATGTGAGGGCCTTGAAGTCTTTATATATTTAAAAATTCTCAAGTCATTTCCCCTACCCCCTTCATCTCATACAGATCATCTGACAAGTGCTATTCTTAGAAGTTGTTTTTGTTCATGGGGAGCTTTCCTCTTATCTTGCTCTAAAGTTTAAATAAACCGTGGTCCCAGACAGTCTCCTGACCATCGTTCCCTGTCCTGAGCATCCTCCCTTCTCTCACGCCTTTCCCTTGACACCTTTATGCACCAGGCAGAAAGCACACAAGCATACATGATGCCAGCACTCAACACTGCCAGAGAAGTATCTGGTGTTTGGGGTTCCATTTTACTCAGGCCAGGCAGGCACAGAGTGATTCTGTCCTTGAAGGATTACTGAGAAGGGGCAACAGAAGAGAAAGGTGGTAAGAACAAATAGGTATTTGGCAGGAGCAAAAAAGGTTTTAGCATGGGGAAATCCATGTCCTGTCCTTACCACTCTCTGGAGGATGGCTGGATAGCGCAGAGAATGTCAGCTACATGATATAGCAGCTGTTGACAGAGGCTTGTAGAAGGCCAGAGTGGAGCTGCTCTGGGGAGAATGTGAATCCTTGCTTTAGCCTACAGGGTAGTAATTTCCTTTACTTCTACCCTCACTTGTACTTCTGTCCCCCCACCCTTTGGGGGAAGCAGAGAATTGACTGAGGTAGGGAGGCTAATGAAATTGCTGTACCAAAGGTCCCCCAAATCTGGAATGTTGCAAGGCATGTATCCACTGAGGCGGATGCAGGGAGCGATGGAGAGGAAGGAGAGGAGACCACAGCAACAAACATGCAGACTAAGCAGCATCTTGTTGAGCAGGCAGCCATCTGGGTGTGTGTAGTAGTGGAACAGGAGCACAGCTGCTAAACCTGCCATGCTGTAGAATCCTAGGGTGGTCAGCAGCACAGCTAGGAACCAGCGGCAGTCTTGGGCTGCACCTGTTTGCCTAGGGGTGGGAGGTGGGCAATGGCTTGGTGCTCCAACTCTTCTTTTTACCCATTATCAACTATTTCCCCTCTTCCAAAAGACTGGTGAGACTTACCCATCCCACCTGGCCCACAGTCATTTCACATTCCTGAGTTTTTCGATACTGCTTAGTGGTAAGCTCTGGGACCATCAACCTGTCATGTCCTTTGCCCCACCCAACTGGGTCTAGTAATGTCAGACTTCCCAGGAAGCCTTTAGGGTTATGTCCTCCTTACCAGTTCTTGTTCCAGGAACGGGCAAAGGCTGTAAAAAGCACCAACTGCAGCAGGATGAATGTGAAGCCTCTACAGATGCCAATGTAATGCCAGGCTGCAAGTGAGGCACCAGTGGGGGAAATGTAGCTGATCATATCATTACTCCTCGTCCTCTTCCTACCCTCTTTTTTTCTTAGAAAATATTTTAGCTTACTTCCGCTGATCAGGATGAGATGGAAGGTACCTGGGAAGAGATGCTCATCAGGCATGCAGAAGGCAACAGCACAGAGACCTAGCAGGAACAGCAGCTTGAGGAGCCAGAAGCTGGTTAAGAGGGAAAGAGAAAACCAGACTCAGAAGAAAAGGCAAAGGAGAGTGAACAGTGCCAGTGGAGGAAGGCAAAGGAGAAAGCCAGAACTATAGGAAGGGAGAGAAGAGACAACTAAGTATAGGAAGGGAGGAACCAGTCCCATGTGAGAGGGGCTGGAGATGGGCCCATCACAGCCCATTCCAAATTCTGACTTTCAGATACCTAAATAAAAACATCCAGACAATGTTTTAGAGTTGACAAAAGATTTGCATATAGTAACCCCACTGTTATCTCCATTTCAGAAACTAGAATGTCAAAGAGGATAAGTGTGTGGCTTGTTGTCACACAGCAAGTATAGTGGAAGCAGGGACTTAAACCTGTTTTCTGTCTTTTTACAGTGCTATTACTTCATCTTGGAATTTCCTTTACTCAGCTTATTTCTACTTCCCTCCTCATCCCCTCCCCACCCAAAGAATACACACACACCTCTTATGCAGCTGTGCTCTCAGGCTGGTGGGGGAGTGGAGGTCGACCAACGGCACAGCCTGCAGCAGGCGAAAGGTGGCAGTTCCTGTACATACTCGGTATACAACCCCAGAGCCGCTGAGCACTGGGCAGTGAGAGTGGCCAAACAGATGGGCACACAGCCCTGAGGGCATCTGGATCTGGAGGGAAGGTACATGTGAGAAATGCCTGGGCAAGTCATCATGCATAGAGAAGTACCTTCTTCTTATGGGTATGTCCACTCATTTGTCCCCTTCCCCCAACCTGAATCTCTTGTTTATCTCAGGGTTTCTCCTTTTATCCTGTCCTGCTGCACCCCAACCTCCTCCCACTTACCCCATGTGCCTTGCCCAGACTCTTTGCACTACCATCCTTGACAGCAGGAGGCAGCAGACTGCTGAGGTCCCCACATGGAGGAGGATGTAGAACAGGCGGCTACAAGGAGACTCCGTGAGAGGGGGTCACCTAGAATGGCAGCAGCAGGTACAGGGAGCAGGCCCACAGCAGAGCACCTGAGGGGAGAGCAGATGCAGGGCAGCAAGGTGCAGATTTGCTGAGGAAAGGCTTACATTAATGTACATGTGAGGTTAACCCAAGAGGCTGAATTCCAAAATTTCCCCCTCCCTTCTCTTCTCTTTCACTCAGGAATTCTCAGACTGTCTGGTTCCAAGCTATTTAGGATTGCCTTCCACTGACATCAAGTAGAGCTTTCATCATAAGAGCTTAACTGCAGGCTTGAGCAGAACTTTCTAAAAGCCTAAGTCACATCTGGCCTCTAATCTTTCCCAGGATCTAAATATCCGGTACTGGGTACATGGGAGGAGAGATTTAATGATCAGTAGTCTTAGAGGCAAAGAAGCAGAAGGGCCTCACAAGTGAAAGGAAGGCCTATCATCTTTATCAGCTCCCATGGGTTTTCCTCCCCAGCTTCAGCCACCATTCCCTTCCATTTTTTCAGATAGCGCTTGCTCCAGTACCCTCTCACCTGATAGAAGGGAAGACTCACTGTGACACTGCTGACTCCACTGCGTTGCTGTGCCAGGCGGAGGGAGGTGCTGGAGCTTGTGACCGCCTTTGCACCCACCATCCTTATCCCAGGGATTAGGCCCAGGTCCACCAGATGGAAGGAAGATGAGAAAGTAGTAGCTTTCTTTTGTCCTCAGCCCATTGGACTCCTGCTGTGCCGGGGCTGGTCACCCAGTTTCAGACAGAATGGGGAGGGACATCAGGAAAAGAACACCGACCTTCAGGATGTGGTAAATGCAAATGTCCCTGTGAAACTACTTTCTCCCCAGGGTCCTTGGGCCACTCAGTCTGTTCTCCCCAGATTAGGGAGTAGTTTGCATATCTGGCTTGTAGATTAGCATTCTTAATTGGTTTAGGATTAGACGTCATCCATCTTGAACAGAATTCCTTGGGGTGTGTGGGCTGGACCTAGGTGAAGAGAAGGGAAGGATAGGAAGGCCTGGAGTGGTGACGGGTTAGGTCTGGGACACGGCCTGGCAGAAAGCAACACTAGAAGCCCGAAAGTAAGTCTGAAAGGCGTACTGGTTTCCTCGCTGAAGTTCTAGAACCAGAGCACCAAAGAAGGTGTGGCCCACGGCCGGTCCCGCCTCCTCCTCTCCCGGCGGAAGTTGCGAGGCAGTTACCGGAAGTCTTCCTGAGGCGGGGCCGGGCCTCTGGCGCGGCGTGGTGGGATCGACATGGCGACAGAGGGGGACGTGGAGCTAGAGTTGGAGACTGAGACCAGCGGCCCGGAGCGGCCTCCAGAGAAGCCACGGAAACATGACAGTGGGGCGGCGGACCTGGAGCGAGTCACCGACTATGCTGAAGAGAAGGAGATCCAGAGTTCCAATCTGGAGACGGTGAGGTTGGCCGGGAGCCTGTCTGGGAGGGATGAGAGCAGAAGGGGCTTGGGAGGCTGAAACTGGAAGCCCAGCTCCAGGATGGGTCTCCATCTCCATGGTGGGAGGAGGCAAGAAGGAAACTGAACCGTCGTTGGAGCCCGCCGCTTGCGAAAAGGAACTTGATGGAGATTGGGTTTAAAATGGGTCTCAGGTGCACAGAGTTGAATTAAACGTAGGTCCCGGTTCCTGGTACGCTCGTCATCGTGAATACACACCTCACCCGCTTGTTACTGGTATTTTAGATTATTAGGAATTGTGGGTAAGCAGAGCAGTAACTAGATCTTTCTTTCCTGTAGGCCATGTCCGTGATTGGGGATAGACGGTCCCGGGAGCAGAAAGCCAAACAGGAGCGGTAAGTCGTTTTACCTACGGGCCCCTCTCATTCCCCCAGACAAAAAAAGCCATCGTTAGGCCTTTGTACCTTGTACTGTTCTTCAACTGTATCACCCATTTCTGCAGATCTAAGATTTACAACTTTACTCTTGTTGGTGGAAGGAAAGGCCTCCTGGCAACACCTGCTGCCTGCTGTAAATATTCCAAGGGATGGGATGGGACGTTAGGTGAGAGGGTGGGAGTCGTTTTGTATTTTCAGTCAACAGTGTTTATCAAGAGTCATTTATTTGTAAGGCACAGCTGGAAAAATCCTTTCTGGGAGTTTATGATGGAGGTAAAGAATGAGGACTAAGTACATGAATATTTGCAGGGAGAAGGAACTGGCCAAAGTCACTATCAAGAAGGAAGATCTGGAGCTGATAGTGAGTAGTAATGTCTAACTAGTGTATGGTTGGGGGCGATTTCTTTGTCAAATTTGGGTTGTTTCCCCAAACAAGTAGAGTCCTCATGTTTTGCTGGCACATTAATGCCCGGGAGGAGACTTAGGTAAAATCATTGATCCTTTTCCTGCAGATGACAGAGATGGAGATCTCGCGAGCAGCAGCAGAACGGAGCTTGAGGGAACACATGGGCAACGTGGTAGAGGCTCTTATTGCCCTAACCAACTGATTTGTGTTTTCTCAGACCTACCCACTGCATTAACTTATTTCAATAAAGATGTCGTTTTTTTTTTTTTTCCAAGTTGCAGTTTTATCATTTTGGATCAAGTGCAATGTATATCATATTGTATTTTATTGTGGGAAATTTACATGTTGGAGTATAACCCTTAATGAACCTATGTGAAGGATCAGTGTAGAAGAGTGCCTCATGTTCAGATGCAGATGCTATGTGGCAGATCAGGCTCATTCATATGACTAGTTCTCAACAGCATTCAACGTACACTTAGAGTCTCAGCAAAGTGTACTGTACTCCATGGCATGTGTTTCTAGGGTAGCTTATGAACAGCTGAAAGGCCAGTACATGCCTAGGAACCACTGTATATAGTTTTAAGTCACCAATCCAGTTCATAAGCCACTGTGAGTTAGAATTTAGGTACTGAGGTGGGAACATGGTAACTACAATAGAAGTTATCAAAGATTATGTCTTATATAGAATTTATGAAAGATTTTGATTTAATATTTTCTGAACCACAACACTTACACCTTGGATTCCATTTTCTAACCTGGAGAGAAAGCAATTTTACTTTAAAAGTTGATCAAATTTTTGATCACCAACTCACCCTTGCTGAGCTTGTTTCCTCAACTATAAAATGATACATAGATCTGATAGGTTGTTGTAAGAATTCATGAGCAGGTGAATGTAGCTCTCACTCTCATTTTGGCTCTAGGATAATTCTCAGATTGTATCTCCTTCTGGCACATACAAGTGACATATTCATCTCTGTTTATTACCTCACAGTAATTATTTGCACTCGTATTTTTATTCTAGGACATTTAAGGATTTATGAGTGATTCTTCTAGTGGGGCATTTAAAGATTGTGAAAAGACCTTGTCTGTCTCATTTTCTAAAATGAGATATTTATTTTTGGCTGAGTTGGGTCTTCGTTGCTGCACGTGGGCTTTCCCTAGTTGTGGTGAGCGGGGGCTACTCTTGGTTGCAATGCACGGGGTTCTCATTGCAGGGGCTTCTCTTGTGGAGCACGGGCTCTACGTGCATGGGCTTCAGTAGTTGCAGCATGTGGACTCAGTAGCTGTGGCTCTCGGGCTCTAGAGCGCAGGCTCAGTAGTTGTGGCACACGGGCTTAGTTGCTCCGCAGCATGTGGGATCATCCTGGACCAGGACTCGAATCCGTGTCCCCTGCATTGGCAGGCGGATTCTTTTTTTTTTTTGCGGTACGCAGGCCTCTCACTGTTGTGGCCTCTCCCTTTGTGGAGCACAGGCTCCGGACGCACAGGCTCAGCGGCCATGGCTCACGGGCCCAGCCGCTCCGTGGCATGTGGGATCTTCCCAGACTGGGACACGAACCCGTGTCCCCTGCATCAGCAGGCGGACTCTCAACCACTGTGCCACCAGGGAGGCCCTGCAGGCGGATTCTTAACCACTGTGCCACCAGGGAAGTCCCCCCTCTTCTCATTTTTTAATGCAATTTAGAGATAGTCTTCCCACTGGTTAAATGTCATTTCTTATAACCCCTGGGACTCCTAATGCTCTGCCACATGCACGGTGGTCATGTGGTAAATATTAAATGGAAAAAATTAAATTTAACTCTGCCAGTGACGTCTAACATGTTGTCGCTACATTGCAACTCAGAGCACTATGCCCTCGATATATGAGCTGGGCAAGAAGATACCAGTATGCTATATGGATTCCTCATTTCATGTGTCCTGTTTTGTTCTATATACAGCTACAGTTTAGACAGCAAGGACAACCACGTACACATTTGCTCATGGAATAAATCTAGGTGCCACTTACAATACAGCCTGTCTAGCATCTGTGCTGGTTTCTGAGATCAAAGGAGATGATTAAAATGTGAAACATAATTTGCCTGATAATTCCTTGCTGTCTTTTATTTTAGTTAATAGGTAGATACTTGTCAGCCTGCACATTTTATTTCTGGTATGCTAAAAAACCTCTTGGTGTATGATTCTTTTATTTCTTGACACACATACACACACATAAATGGATCAAAAAGTAATGTTCATCTAGAAAAATTTACCCCAAAAATGCAAAACAGGTTTCAATGAGCTTAGATTTCCTGTACAGTAGAAGTAATATTGTCCGCTTACATGCCCATCCATTTTTCTAACCCAAGCTAAGGGCTGGAAAAAGAAACCTGGAACAGTCCCAAGTGAATATGGGAAGCCAGAGCAATAATGAAGTTGAAGATTTCTCAGAAATAGTCCTAAGTGGGGAGCCTCTAATCCTACCTGGACAGTGCTTTTCTGCAGGTTTCTCAGCATGAGTCCAAACCTCACAAAGCACCTCAAAGACTAGGTTTGCCCAGTGTCACAAGTATGGCAGTAGGCTCAGCAGGCTGGATACAGGGGCCATGTAAATAGTAGTAAAAACAATCAAGGACCAGATGCTGAGATTTCCCCTTGTGTCCCATAGTTGGAAGAATAAGTTAAGTAGTTTTCCGCTTCTTGGCAGATGGCCGCTCAAATACATCTCGTACCCCAGCTGCCTTTTGTTTAAAGAACTTTGTGTTCTGGGCACTCTCTTGGCCCCATGCTGAGTCAAAGGAGGTGGTGTCTTGATCCACGAGGTGGGTGTACTTGGTACGACCAGAGCGTCCAAAGTTCTTGACCTGTTAGGACAGATGATGAGTTATACCACCAGACATATCATGTCACAGCCCTCAATACGTTACTTTTCTCTCTCATGTCATTAAGGTACCCCATACCTGCATGACTTTGGGAAGAATGGTTTTGTTGAAATGATCCTCCAGGGTAGGTGCGCTGAAATCTCTCTTGTATACTTCTTCATCCTCATCCTGTAGAAAAGAGTCTTATCAATCTTGTGGTTTTATTTCTCATATATTCAAACTACATTGTTTTTTAGGGATCATTTTTTAAAACCATTTAACTTTATTATTTTAATTAATTTTTTTTGGCCATGCTGTGCTGCATGCGGGATCTTAGTTCCCTGACCAGGGATCGAACCCATGCCCCCTGCAGTGGAAGCGCAGAGTCGTAACCACTGGACCACCAGGGAAGTCCCTCAAACTACAAATTTTTTAAATTTTACAACAAGGGATAAAAAGAAAGCAGAGGGTATTGAACCTATTGAACCAAGAGCTTACATCTAGTTGAGGAGATGATAATCTTTTTTTCCCTTGTGTTGTCTTTTTCCTTCCTAAGTATAGACATTTCCTGAAGGTTGGCTGTATTCTTCTCTGCACTCAACATGTTCATTCACTCACATGATTTCAACTTCATACAGGCCTCTCAAATCTCCAATCCTGATTCTTCTACTGCCCAATACACATCTTAGCTTGGGTATTCTGGGATTTCAAACTCACATCTAAAGTGAAAACTGTATCCCTAACCTTTCCAAATCAGCCTCTTCCTGACTTAACTTCTGTTAATAGGACCAACATTCTCTCAATTACCTAGATTCTCATTACCTGGGTTATTATAGTTTTTCCCTGCAATCAATCTTACACATTTCATGGGATTAATGTTTCTAGAACACAACTCTCATTATACCTCTGTCCTGCTCAAAAACCTTCAATGGTTCTCTACTTTATTAAATAAGCACAGTTCCTCTGTGTACTAGTCAAGGCCAAATGCTGTGTAGCCTTAATCTACTCCTTTGCCTTTACAGATGATACTTTTTGCCTCCATTTCTTGTTCCTTTACATGGAATGTCTTCCTACCCCCCTGAATGTCAGGAAGTCTATACATCTTAATTTTTTTAAAAAAAGATTTATTTATTTATTTGGCTGCACTGGGTCTTAGTTGCGGCACGTGGGATCTTCCTTGCAGCGTGTGGGATCCTTAGTTGCGGCATGCAGGATCTTTTTTTTCTTTTAGTTGCAGCATGCGGGATCTAGTTCCCTGACCAGGGGTCAAACCTGAGCCCCCTGCATTGGGAGCGTGGAGCCTTAGCCACTGGACCACCAGAGAAGTTCCAGGAAGTCTATATATCTTAAATGTCACCTCCTTGATGTTACCCTTTTCAATCTTCTACCACATATAACACCTCTCTCTTCAGAAGTCCCTTAGTACTTTCACTGTTCCTTATGTTACAGTAGATATTTGCCTTAGCTCTATTATTAGATTGTAAGCCTTCTGAGGGCAAGGATTATATAACCTGTAGCTGTGCTTAACAGTAGTACCCTTCATACAGTAAATGCTCAAAAGGTTTACTTAATGAACTGTATAAAATAACTATAGAGAATAGTTTCAAATCAACATATAAGTAAGACTATAATGTTATGATACAGATCATAAACATATGTGCTGAAAGAATTAAAATAGTACCATTTTAGTTAAGGAAAGTTTCATGGAAGAGCTGAGTCCTTTAACCAAACATACTTTTGGAGTAATCTTTTTCCCTTCAGCTATAGAAAGGCCAATTTAAAGGTAGGACAATTAAACAGTTTTCATGAAACCAACTTTTCTCCTTGTTAGAGTCTGAGAGTCCCTCATTTAATCTCAGAAGCCATTTCAACTTCACTCTCCTTGTCCAGATGAGAAGAGTTGATATTTGAGTATGTGCACCAAAAGACTCACATAAACCTCTCCTTATGTGTCACAGTCAGCAATGCACTGCTTCCTTAAGGAGCTTGATTATTAAAGCTGCTGAAATGCTTAAGCAATGATATTTTATGACTTTGAAGCAGTATAAGAAGTAATTCATAATCTCCACTGACTCATATCTTGAAAACCACATGGGCTGGAAAACTACATAATAAGCAAACATTTCCTGCTGAGCAGATAGACTGAAACCGATTATGGAGGGAGAGGAGTAAGGAATCCTCCAGTGAAGTTTTAAAATTTTTCTACAGTGAAAGGCAGGAATTAGCTGCAGTAGGGATATTTAAGGTTTGCTATACAGCATTTGAAAAAGCTAGTCTAGTTTTTGATAAAAACTTCTTTAACATCAGGAAATAGTTTGACAAACCACATGCTATTAGAGTAATAAATGTAACCAATTCTCCCATTCCCTTTCCTGCTATCTCTCTATTAAGGAATTATCACTAGTGCTAACCCAAATAATTTGGAAGAAGTCCTTTTCACTTTATACAGGGTTAACAGACTGATATTTTGACTTTGGTTTTTATATGAAGAAAAAAGATGATGGCATTACACATAATGGTTAGATAATTAACAATTTTTTTGGTTAGACTTAGTCACTTTCTGTCAGCTCAGAATGAAGTAAATTAAACTTACGCCACCCAAAATGAGTTAATGTAAAGCTCTTTGCAGAGCCTGGTTTTCTCATAACCAAAATTTCTCACTCAGCTATGGATAATGATATCTAAGTGATTTGGGGAACCCAAACAGTCTAGTATCTATATAGATCACTATTTCAGTTCCTCAATTCTTCTATTACATCATTTCCTCCTTCTGAGAGCTGGGGCCAAAAGAGAACAGTTGCTGCTACATCTAAAATCCTGTTGCCAATGCTTTCCTCTATTTGGTGCTGTATTCTTCAGAGGCAAAAAGCAAATGAGAAAGCTGACCACTGGCAAGTGGAAGTAACATCCCAGGACCAGGGAAATGGGGAGTTATTCCTACTGCTCCATTTTCCCATTCTCTTTTCACTTCTTACCATGAAGAAGGCACCCCGGTGATAATACTTCTGTAAGAACTTATATTTGCCCTTAACAGCTTTGTTGGTAATGACTTTGCCATTTGCCCGAAGCTCAGCTCGCCTCTCTTCCTCAGTCAGGTTTCGCATGCGTTCAATTTCTGCTTTCTCCTTTTCAAGCCTGTCCAGAGAACAAAACTATTTATTAGTATCATTTTAGCTTCAGAAAGACCCAGTTATCTGAATATGACACAGTCCCAGCTCCTTTCAACCATCATTCATCTTCATCAATTCTAGTTATTACCTGTTAGGAATCAAGATCGGGAGCTCAATAAATAAGAGGGTGACATAGTCTTCATTATGCTTGCAAGACCAGGTTTTGCAAACTTTTGAAAGTTGATTCTAGCCTTTCTGAGGTTTAGACATACTACCACTGCTTGATTTTATAACATTACTAATTTCCCTTCCCTAAAAAGCCTTCTTAGTTAAAAAAAATCAAGAATTTAAAATGACTCTGGGGGCTTCCCTGGTGGCGCAGTGGTTAAGAATCTGCCTGCCAATGCAGGGAACACGGGCTCGAGCCCTGGTCCGGGAAGATACCATATGCCGCGGAGCAGCTAAGCTCGTGTGCCACAACTACTGAGCCTGCGCTCTAGAGCCCGTGTGCCACAACTACTGAAGTCTGGGTGCCTAGAACCCGTGCTCTGCAACAAAAAAAGCCATTGCAATGAGAAGCCCATGCACCGCAACAAAGAGTAGCCCCCGCTTGCCACCAACTAGAGAAAGCCCATGTGCAGCAACGAAAACCCAACACAGCCAAAAATAAATAAATAAATAAATTTATATGTTAAAAAACAAATAACTCTGTATAAGAGTTTACTGGTATTTCTTTAGTAATGTGCTTATATGTCACAAACCAAGAATCACCCTCATTAATTAAACTGCGTGACTTTAACCCTTTTTTTGGGGTGGAGAGTCATAGATCCCTTTTCTTCAAAAAGTGCAAATAAACATAATTTTTCATACAATGTTAAAGGGTACATGGACTCCTTGACGCCCAGGATAAAAACCTTAGAAACTGCAGGCTGAGGACAGAGTCTTCTATTGAGGATTATAATCTGGGATTACCCTCTCTCATTCCTATCAATTTTTAGGAATGGGTGATGCAGCTCAGAAATGATTCTGCTCTAACACAGTGATTGTGGTAGATTATTTAAATGCCACAAATTCTTCCCCTCACAGTATGCATGTCCCTTTGCAGAAATGATATGTGAGCTTCAAAAGACCTTGCCAGCTTCCAACTTTGCCCTCTTAGAATGCTGCCCTGAGACCATTATGTAAGGAAACTAGTCTAGCCTACTCAAGAAGTGAGGCATCGTAACTGACAGAGCCAACTACCAGACACATGAGTGAAGCCCAGTCAATCTTCCAGCTGGACGCAACTGCGTAAGAGAACCCAGGTGAAATTAGCAGAGGAACTGCATAGCCAACCTCCAAAATTATGAGAAATAATTGTTTCAAGTCACTTACTTTTGGGTTGGGTTGTTATGCAACAACAGATAACTGATTACAGTGAGTAACTTGTGTGTGTCTACTAGGAAACTACTAAAGGGAGTATCAGCTGGCACTCTATTGTGGAGAAACATGGACAAAATGCGTTTCTTTTTCCTGATTTTATTGTAAAAGCCACATTCCAATGTATGGGGAACCCACCCAGTTGCAGGAACCCTAAAGGAAGCTAGAATGGAACTCATAGTAGGTGTGGATCCTCAGAGCTACCCTACTAGGAACCTGTCCCACCAGTGGTATTTAACTCTAGGCCCATCCTATTACTCACGCTTCTCGATCTTCTCTGTCCCTCTTGATTCTCTTTAGCTCCCGAACTTTCCACGCCTCATATTCCTCCTCATCATTTTCATCGTCAGTATTGAGTGCATCCAGTGCAGCCAGGGACCGCTTGTTCTCCTCCAGCTCTTTCTTGGTCTCTTCTTCTACAATCTGGATAGGGAGAACAGTTCAACTGTTGGACTTCCTTATTCTCCTCAGACAGACCTAAGCACACAACTCCTTGCATTCAATCCTCACAGCTACCTCCAGTACCTTGAGTGTGTACTTGCGCCTCTCTTCAGCCATGCGTTTGGCCTCCTGTTCCAGCTCCTTCTGTTTCAATGCTTCAGCCTCACGTTCCTGAACCGTTACCCGGTCCTTCCTGCGGCACAGAGGTCCTGTTAATTACCCAAAGCCCTTAGAGTGGAGGTCTCTGTTCCCCTAAATTAAGTCCCATCCAAACCAGACAAAGCCCAACAATCTCTGGCTCTATTATTTGCAAAGAGCCCAAAATGGGAGTCATTCTTGGTTTTCAGAGCATCAAAATTCCATCATCTTTGAGAATTGCCTGAATAGCAAGAAATCTGCTGGACTCTAGGATTTCTAGCCATTAGGAAAGGAATAGGAATTTGCTCTTCAAGCTTGATTTTGTGTTTAAAAGAATATAACACCTTGGCAGGTATGTTTTCTTTAAGTGGAAAAGAAGATGTGAAAACAAACTCAGTCTCCCTGCTAACAAGATATTCCTTAGCAAATACCCTGCCGAGTTGGGGCACTGGGCAGAAGACTTTTCCTTGGTGCTTACATTTCAGAAGAGCAGGAGAGGGAAAAGAGGCTTCCATCTTCAGACCTGGAAAGCAGTAATTATTTCCAGGATTCAGGCCTGGTTTGTGAGATACTTACTTCCGAATGAAAACTGGCTTAAGGCGAGGCTCCATCTCATCTTCACTGTCTGTGTACTCTTCATATTCAGACTCTGATTCTGACTCCTCCCCAGAACGTCCCTCATCTTCCACCTCCATGACTTCCAGCTCTTCATTTTTTCTCTCCTGCGCTCGTTGACGCATCATGCCACGGCGCCGTTCTATTTCCTGTCAAGTTACATGTCCAAGCCAGTCAGCTAATTGGCCTGTGCTCTGAGATGTCTTTTTATTTTAACCTCATCAAGCTCAACAAATTCCGATATGAGTAAATGCAACTTAGTACCATTCTATTTCTTTTTTTTTTAACATCTTTATTACAGTATAATTGATTTACAATGATGTGTTAGTTTCTGCTTTATAACAAAGTGAATTAGTTATACATAATGTCCCCATATCTCTTCCCTCTTGCATCTCCCTCCCTCCCACCATCCCTATCCCACCCCTCTAGGTGGTCACAAAGCACCGAGCTGATCTCCCTGTGCTACGCGGCTGCTTCCCACTAGCTATCTATTTTATGTTTAGTACCATTCTATTTCAATCCTATCCCCAATAAGCAGGGAACACTGGATCAGACTTCTGCCAAAAGCAGATATCTTGCGCCTTTAAGGCCTCATCAAAGGAGCACAAGCCCTAACTTTTTCTTGTATCCAGAAAGAACTTCCCACTTTCCGAAATTATACCTCATCATCAATCTCTTCCTCTTCTTCTTCACTGCTATCTTCTCGTTCCATGCGCCAAGCATCTCCTTCCACTTCGGAGTCACTTTCTCCAACCACTTCAGGTTCCACTATTTTCCGATGTCGGGCCAATCTGAAAGACAGTGTCCAAGTGTAACACCAACCTCACAAAAACGAAGAGGCATCAACCACATTTCCTTAGTCACAGAGCACCTGGACATTATGTTTGCTTTTATTAGTACTGAAGTCTTGAGATGAGGAAACTGAGGGGCAGATTAAAGAAACTAACTCAAACTGTTAGAACAAATAGTCAAGTTGGACCCAAAACATTACATGTATGCTGACGCACCCTGGAGCACTGCAACAAACGTAGATGGGTGCACTGGGATATATTTTAAAGCTCAAGGTAGTTCACAATTTCAACAGTAGATCACACTATGTTTCCTTTCAATGATATATCTTAGTAAAACTGGGATTTTTGGGCTGCTGTGATAAAAAGCAAGTACTGCATGAAGTCAATATGCAACAGGAAATGAGTGACAGTGCCAATGTGACTCTAAGGTTTGAGAAGTTGTCAGTGCCCAAGAGACACGCAAACCCCAGTAGTAAGTAACTGTGGTTATGTAAAAACGAAATAAAAATGTTTTTTCTTTTATACATATTATATTTTTCAAGTGGCTAAGTTGCTAGGACATAAATATTTATTAAATCATTTGGATCTAACTACTTAATAAAATAAACAGAATTGTTTGGGCCCAGGGCTCTGTGAAAAAACTCCTTTAGACAATGTGAACTGTGAAAATTTGGGGCCTCTGGCCTCTTCTGTAAGGTAATGTCTCAGTCAATACACAATACACAAAACCCCTCATTGCGAGGCTCCCTTTTCGACATCAGTCCTTTTTTCCTACTTCATCAGTGTCATTTCTCCTCACTGGCCTTTAGAATAAATGCATGGATAAAATCAAATTTCTCAAATTTTATAAAACATCTTTGTGCTAAAAAGACTCCTCAACAAACCAACCAACGGTCTGTGTTTTCCATCACCTTAATGAGTTATTTTCCTAACCCCACTGTGCCTGTTTGCTCACTTGTAAAAATAGGGATAACAGTACCTACCTCATAAGGTTATTATGTGGATTACAAGAATTAGTAAATGTAATATACCTGGAACAGTGCCTGGCACATAGTAAGTACTATTCAAGTATTAGCTATTACTGCTGTTGTTCCTATTAATTAACCTGTAGGGGTTCAGGTCCAGGGAAACATAACCCTAGTCATTACCTCTCCTCCACATCTTCACTAATACGGTTCTGCAAACGCCGTAGCCGAGGGTCGCTAGATGAATCCTCCTCCTGTTCCTCAGGCTCTGCTTCTTGTTCTTTGGCTTTCTTAATGAACTGAAACTCTTCATCCTCCTCATCTGAGGACTCCATAGGGGCATAGTCTGGCCTCTTTCCCGACACATAACGTTTTACCTTCACTTTTTCCATCGAAATCTCACCTAGGTGAGAAAAATAACTTATGTTTCAGTAGCCTCTTTCCCAATGTCCTTCAACCCTTGGCCTTTCCAGGTAGAGCCCTGTATTCCTGGCAAACCAGAGTCCAAGCAGGAGAAGAAGAGAGCCATTACCCAACCATCTATTCATCTAATGCTGTTTTCCTACAAAGGCCAAGTCATGCGAAGGCATTCTTGTGAACACCAACACTAATGATAATGAGGCTTAGCTTGGGTACAATGAAGTGGAGGAAGGCGGGCAGTGAAACAATAGAAAAAGTCCCCCCAAATAGGGAGACTACCTCCAACACAAATTCATGCTATTCCACCTCAACTATGTGCTTAAGCGAATTATTTGTAATAGTGCCCAGCACACAGTAAGGATGACTTAAGTGGGAATATAAAATTAAAATACTGTTCATTCTTTTAGTTTGAGACTTTTCCGTGGCAGCTTTTATAAATTACCATATAACGCAATCTTCTGATCTTTATTTCTACCTTCTTTTCTTTTAGCTTATGTGCTATCAAACCTGCAAGAGTAGATTATCTGTCTTTTACAAATACCAACAATTCCAGTGAACAGAAAATCAGTGAAAACTAACCAACATATTTTATAAGAAGAATATAACCCTGATAACCAAACTGTACAATTCAAGGGAAAATTTTAGGTGGATTTCACTTATGAACATATACAAAAATACTAAATAACATAATAGCAAATGTATTCAGGCAATATAAAAACTAACCAAAAAACCCCTCTAAGCTATAGTGACATAACAGGATTTAGCCCAGGACTGCAAGCATGGCTTAACCTTAGAAAATTAACAGGGAAAAAAGTAATGTACTATTTAAAGTTTATATATTTATGGGACTTCCCTGGTGGTCCAGTGGTAAAGAATCCACCTTCCAATGCAGGGGACGCGGGTTCAATCCCTGATTGGGGAACTGAGATCCCACATGCCACAGGGCAACTAAGCCCACACACCACAACTACTGAGCTCGCGTGCCTCAACGAGAGAGCCCACATTTCGCAACTAAGACCCGACGCAGCCAAAAAAATAAATAAAATTTAAAAATTAAAAAAATAAATATTAAAAAAAGAATGAGAGGGCTTCCCTGGTGGCGCAGTGGTTGAGAGTCCGCCTGCCGATGCAGGGGACATGGGTTCGTGCCCCGGTCTGGGATGATCCCACATGCTGCAGAGCGGCTGGGCCCATGAGCCATGGCCACTGAGCCTGCGCGTCCGGAGCCTGTGCTCCGCAATGGAAGAGGCCACAACAGTGAGAGGCCCGCGTACCGGAAAAAGAAACCAAACAATGAGAAATCACAACAAAATAAAAAAAATAAAGTTTATACATTTAAAGTGACATAATCTAACAACAGATACAGCAAACATTATATTTAATGATAAAACATTAGAGGCATTCCTTTAAAAAACAGTGGGCATCACTAGGTTGTCCCTATCATATCTTCTAATCAACGTTATATTATGGTTTTAATTAAAGCAATAAGAAAAGGAGATAAAAGGTAAGAACTGAAAAGGAAGAAACTGCCACAATTTACAGACTATATGATTACTTATGTAGAAAATACAAGATAACCAACAGATAAGCTAAAAAAAATTCAAGAAGAATGCTGGATAAACGTTAGATAAAAATAAATGTGCCTGTACATTGGCTACCTATAATTAGATAATACAGTTAAAAAATACTATTTACAATAGCAACTAATCTGTAAGATACTAAGGAATAAATCAACAAATGATGTAGGCCTTTAGGAGGAAAAATATATAATTGTATTTAAAGATATAAAAGATCAAAATAAACGGAGAAATATATCATGTTCAAGGATGAGAAGTTGGCAACTGTGCCCGAGTTGATCGATAAATGTGTGATCTATAATTTTAATGCAATTTCATTAAAAGCTGTTCTCAGGCGATTTTAAAATCATATGGAAGAACAGGAGGTCAAAAAGAGCCAAGACAATTGTGAAGAACAAGGTGAGGTAAAAGACTTTAATAGACACCTCAGCAAAGAAGATATAAAGATGGCAAATAAGCATGTGAAAAGATGTTCCACATTATATGTCAGGGAAATGCAAATTAAAAAAACAATGAGATACCACTACACACATATTAGGCTGGCTAAGATCCAGAGTTCTGACAATACCAAATGCTGGTGAGAATGTGGAGCAACAGGAACTCTAATTTACTGCTGGTGGGAACGCAAAATGGCACAACCACTTTGGAAGATAGTTTGATGGTTTCCTACAAAACTAAGCATACTCTTACCGTATGATTCAGCAATCATACTCCTTGGTATTTACCCAAAGGAGTTGAAAACTTATGTCCACACAAAAACCTGCACACGGATATTTACTGCAGCTTTGTTCATAACTGCAAAAACTTGTAAGCAACCAAGATGTCCTTTACTAGGTGAATGGGTAAATAGATCGTGGCACATCCAGATGATGGAATATTACTCAGCAATTAAAAAAAAAAAGAGCTATCAAGCCATGAAAAGATACGAAGTAACCTTAAATGCACAGTAAAAATACTGTGTGATACCATAATGATGGATAAATGTCCCTACGCATTTGTCCAAATCTACAGAATGTACAACACCAGAGTGAACCTTAATGTAAACTACCGACTTTGGGTGATAATGATGTGTCAATGTAGGTTCACCCTACCCTAGAGAAATTCTTACACAAGTGCACTAAAGAGACATGTTTAAGCACTGTTTGTAACAGGAGAAAAAGTAACAAAACAACACTGTCCCTCAGCAGGGAGCAAACTGTGGTTTAATTATATAATGGAACTCATAAATAGTTAAAATGAATGAATAAGATCTTCATGTATTCAAAGAATACTTCTCAAAAAACATGTTGAGTCAAAAAAAAAAGGCAGGTTGCACAAGAATAGGTACCGTATATTTTTTAAAAAAAGAATTGACATTAGTTTTCAAATACTTTACTGAAAAAACTCTAACTTTCAGTCTGACTTCCCAAACAGGTACAGTTTTCCTTCATCCATCTGCACCCATCCTTTAAAGATCAAGTTAAATACCCCAATCTGAAGAGATTATTCCTTCTCTGCCCTCCCTAAGCACTTCGTTTGTATCACCTATGTGACAGGTATTATAGGTGCAAAAGACCATACAGCTGCTTAGAATGTGCCTCTTTTTGCATGTCTCACATCTAGTAGACTATGAGTTCCTTACACCACTGTCTTACACCATTTTGTATTCAATTTAACAAATACAGGCACTGCGTTGGTTGAAGGGATAAAATGTTTAATAAGACAGAGTTCCTGCCTCAAGAGGTTATGAGCTTATGATGCAGTAGAGGGAAATGGACATGTAATTAACAACGACAAGAGTTATAGAAGCATCAAAAACAGACTATGGATAACAAAAGAGGGATTGTATCCCACACAACCCCTTGCAAACAGCAGGCATTCACTGTATTTATTAGTCTAACTTATTGGTGGAGGCCAAGGCAACAGGGTGCTTGCTGTAGGAGAGAGCACACAGGCTCTAGTAACAGGATGAGACGGAAGCAGCTTTTGTTTCCCCTAAGCAACGCGACTGGATGCGAGTTTGATAGGGAAAGTTGAAGAAATAGGGGGCAAGATCGTAAGGGTCGCTGGGGTTGAGGTGGTGGGCCCGGGGTAGGTTTGGAATATGCTGGGGAAAGAGGTAAGATCCGACTGGAAAGCCGCTCAGCACAGTACCTTTCTCATTGCGAACCGGGACGGCCCCAGCCGTAGACTGAATGGGCGGCTGTTTCATGAGTGAGCTTGGGACCGACATGTTGACGGCAGCGGCAGTGACTCCCCAAACTTGACCGATTCCAAACTGAACAGAACAGAACAACGTCAACGAACAGAAAAAACCTCTTCCACTAAGGCCACTGTACACTGCTGCGCCACTGATAGAGACACCACTTCCGGCTGAGCTAGAAAAACCGGAAATATGCGACCAGAGGATTGTGGGATTGTGGAGGACGTCTGGGCGCCTACGGCCAGAACGTCGAGTCTGTTACTGCGCACGTTCATAGGCCGCCCTGGCCTCCTCAGTCTCGCAGTATTTGGACGCACTTTCTGGCGGGAAGTTGCTTCCGCTGGGCTTTGCTGTTGAGACCCTGCGGCGAGGAAAGGCTGAATGAAAGGTTTCGCTCGTTAGAGTTGGTTTGAAGCCAAGGAAAATCGGGTAGTGAGGGATAAGAAACTGAGGAGATAGTGAAGGGCGGTTTGTCCAGGTTGTTGAAAGCTCAGAGTTAGCGTTTAATCGGAATAGAAATCCTGTTAATAGCACCTGATTAGCTCAGTTGATGAGGCTGAGCGGGTTGTGGTGAGGTATTTTTTGGTCACGTGAGGGCAAGTGGCAAGAAAAAAAAAATCCCCCAGGCGGCTTAGAACAGTGCCTGAAATCCGAACACTCTTAGGCTTTACAGTTCTTTCCGTTTCTGGAGACTGCCTATTAAAACATATTCCTGGCTGAAATGTTTGTATATAAAAGTCCATAAGTAATTATTAAGCACCACGCTTAGCTTTCTCTAAGGAGTATGGAATATTGTTGAAAGGCTTGTTTCCTCCAGGAACTTGAATTTCATTTAGTAAGTCTTGAAGGGCTTATAGAAGAGTAACTGAAATAATCCCAATTTACTAGTTGGGTTGTGTTAAAAAACATAGCCTAATTGGTAGTCAGAACACAGTCACTGTAGAAAGGGTTTTATAACTGCTGTGGTGGGGAGAGAAGGGACAGCCTGAGCAAAGTCTTGAAGTCCAGAAATAACATGGTATATATCAGACACTATGAAAAGTTTGATTTTATCAGTAATTTTTGAGTCAAGGAGTGTGCAAGTTCCTGAAGGGCTTTAAAGGTGCTGTTAATAGGATTTGTTCTCAAATTATTTCACCTGTATCCTAAAATTGGGCCTCAGCTGGGAGAAGAAATGAAATTGGGCAAGTCTCGATCAAGGAACAGTGGATAACTCAAGTAACCAATCAAGGGAGCAGTTTTGAGCTATAAAGAAAAGGACTGTAAAAGAGTAGATAGAAATTTGTTATAAATTCATCAGCTCCAAAACTATGCTATCCAGAGGGAGTAAATCTGTTGGGAAGGCAATTTTTTCTGCTCGCGGCAACCCAGAAAATAGGAAAAAAAAAAAGTTTAATATGGCAGTGACTATAAGAAATACAGTGCCCTGAAATCTTATTTATGATGCTTTGTGATACAAAAGTTATTTAAAACATTTCCCCAGTCTTTGGGCTTTGTAAGGTCATCACTAAATCTTAGTTAACTGGTGGGCGAAGTTTAAACCAACTTAGTTAACTGGTGGGTGAAGTTTAAACCAGCTTAAGTTATCAGCTCTTGAAAAAAAAAATCAAAATGCTTCTATTCCTAGGAAGAAAATACGGTGGCCATTGGGCATAATTTTCTGGTGGTGGGATTACAAGGAACTAGGGGCTGAGGTAAAGGCTGCATATATATTGATTTCATTTCCTCTCTATTTCATATGGTATTTAAGTGCTCCTGAGTCTTTTCCAGGCTCACGTTGCTAGGCAAGGTGGTTTTTCCTTAGGAGAGGCTCAGGTGTTTTTCAAAGTGAGATACTGGCATCAGCAGTATCAAAATCACCGGGATCCAAGGTAAAAATGTCGATTCGGTCCTTTCTATTCCCTGAGGAATTTGAGTTTGGGGTGAGGCTGGCAACCTTGCCTCTTTAAGAGACTAATGTAACGCCCAGTGCTCTCTCCCCCTCCCACCGGCTGGGATCAGAACCCTCCTGCGCCGCCCTGGCCTCCCCCTCCCCGGACCCCTCCCCACCCCTCCCACCTCCACCCATCCCCGCCTCCCGCCGCAATCTTGGCGGGAAGACGCCAGCTGCTAAGCGGAGGGAGGATGTCTGGGTCGCGCGCGGAGGCCGAGGAAAAGGTGGGCTTCAGACAGCGACTCCAGGTGAATGGGAGAAAAGGCTTGTCCCTTTCGGGTGTGTTCCTGCCTCAGTCTTCGTGAGGGGTGTGCCGGGCATAGGCCGAGGAGGATGGGAGGACTTGCCACCCGGCACCTCCTGACTCTAAAACTTTCCTGCTCCTTGGGGCATCTCTCAGTTTAACGGGTTTTTGGGGGTGTTGCTTTAAAAGATAAGCGGGATGCCTGTCCTGGTTTTCCTCTGGAAAGTAGACCTTCAGCATTGAGGAAGATGCTTATCAATAACCCCCAAAATAGTGTCTGGCTGGGATCCGGAAGCCTGCATTTGCTTTTGCAGTCGTTATGGTCAGTTTCCCACTCTTGAAACAATTCCAGTTACTCAGTCTCCTCAGTTACAAATTGTCGTCATTATTATTATTTTTTTTTTTTGCGGTACGCGGGCCTCTCACTGTTGTGGCCTCTCCCGCTGCGGAGCACAGGCTCCGGACGCGCAGGCTCAGCGGCCATGGCGCACGGGCCCAGCCGCTCCGCGGCATGTGGGATCCTCCCGGACCGGGGCACGAACCCGTATCCCCTGCATCGGCAGGCGGACTCCCAACCACTGCGCCACCAGAAGCCCCTGTCGTCATTTTTATTATTGGTCTGGACGACTCATGGGTAAGAAATGTGTCCAGTATAATAAATAATTCTATTCAGGTTAATGAATTAGGTATCTAGATTTTTGAGGGAAAAAGGTTTCCTTACAGGCTATCAGTTTGGCTTTGTGTTGTCATTATGAAATAGGAATTAGATTTATTTATGCAGATCTGTAAGAAAAGGCTTAAAACCTGGAATTTTAATACTCTCTGTTTTCCTTTATTGACCTGAATAGGTGAATGAATATAAGGAAAACCAAAACATCGCTTATGTGTCTCTGAGACCGGTACAGACTACAGTTTTAGGAAAAACAGCTAAGGTGTATCTTGTTCCCTTTTCACTCAGTAGCTACAAGCCAGATCAACTTAAGCGCTCCAAATCCCTATTAGATAAGAATTCTAACAATGAAGTGGCATGTAAGAAATGTAAGAAGGCTGAAGTAAAGAAAACTTGCAGAAGGATTTTAACCCCAAAGATGGAAGCCACATCTTCCAAGGCAGAATCCACTCTGCAAAAATCATCCTTAGATGTTCATGCTGAAAGTAACAAGTGGCAATACAAGAGCACTTCAGATACAGTGATTCTCAGTGCTGATACAGAAAGCAGCCAGGATGGAGACAGTGATGAAGGTACCACACCAGGCATGGTAAGAATTTAATTACTAGCTTATTCAAATTTTTCATATTTAAAAGTATGTTTTTAAGTTCTGATAAGCTAAGGTTATCAAGGGTCTCATTAGCTCAAACAGATTATTTTGTCATCTAATTTATGTTTAACTGAAATTTTATTCTTTAAATGTATAACATAACTTCCTTGGGTTAATTTTACTCTTGGTTTCGATTTGTGAAAGAGGGGATTGACTTAATCTTCACTCTGCTTCCCTTTTTCTTCCTGTCAGCTTATTGCATTTATTTTTGAGCTTCTACTTTATGGTGTCATGCTCACTTTACATATTTATGCACAGTGTACCAGAAGAAGCTGAGTTGTGGGACATATAGCATTTGAATGACTCCATGTCAGGTTAGGAAAATCACCATTAATTGATTGCATTCATGTGCTGAATATTTCCTTTAATTATGTAAAGGAGACAAGTGATGGAGTAGAGAAGATACGTGAGAAACACTAATTCTATTTAAAATAATAGTTCCATCAGTTTAAGGAATTAAGCATCTAATTCTTTTGGCTTATATTGCCTGCCGGGAGTGTTGTACTTCATTTAAAGTGACAAATTTTATGCAAGACAAGGTAAAACCCTACCACATGATGAAAAGTTGATGGAACTAGAACAGAAAATGATGGTAGGGAAAGGGAGATGGGATAATTGAGGCGGTGTTGTAATGAACTAGGACCTGTGGTGGGACAGGGTGGGCTAAGTCATAAATGCGTTGGACTGGGGGTTGGAAGCCTGGGTTTTAGTCATGGCCGCTTCTAAGAAACCTTGTACCTTTAAGCAGATCACTTCTACTGTGAGGAAATTGGATAAGATTGGTGGTTCTCAAACTTTAGCCTATATCAGAATTACCTGGGAGGCTTGTTAAAGCTCCTGTGCAGGGCTCCACCACCAGTTTCTGATTCAGAAGTTTTGAAGTGGGTATAGAATTTGCATGTCTAAAATGGTTTCCTAGAGACAACAGTCCAGGACTGCACTTTGAGAACCAGTGGATTTGATTATCTCTTTGGCCTCTTGAACTGTAAGATTCTGAGTATATGAGGCTAATATAAAACAGATTTTATTTTGATGTAAGGTAAACAGGGTCAGAAATTAGAACATGAGGTAGGACTGGAGATAGTCAGTCATAAATGCTCAGCATATATTTTCTTAGGACAAGCTGAAAGAGCTCACATCTTTTTATTAAAAAAAATAAATTTATTTATTATTTATTTTTGGCTGCATTGGGTCTTCGCTGATGCGCGCGGCCCCTTTCCAGCTGTGGTGAGCAGGGGCCCCTCCTCGTTGTGGTACGCTGGCCTCTCATTGCGGTGGTTTCTCCCGTTGCGGAGCACGGGCTCTAGGTGCTCGGGCTTCAGTAGTTGTGCCTCGCCGGCTCCAGAGCACAGGCCCAGCAGCCGTGACGCACGGGCCCAGCTGCTCTGCGGCATGTGGGATATTCCCGGACCAGGGCTCGAACCCATGTCCCCTGCATTGGCAGTTGGATTCTTAACCACTGCACCACAAGGGAAGCCCGAGGTCACATCTTTTATAGAACATTTCATTCTTTTGTTCTCTTCCCTTTCGATAATTATCTTTTTGGGGTAAAATGGTTAAGGCTTTGTGGTACCATGCTTTAGGAAAAGTATTTAGTTTATAAGCTTATTTGTTCTCAGGTGAAGGATGGCTTCTGTCACATCAAAGACAAGTGCCTGTAAGTCTAGAATTTTATTCTCCTTTTCTGGGAAGTTTGCTAAATTTCATCTCTCAGTCCTTCTATTAAATATTTTAATGTCATGAAGCATTTCTGAACAGTTTTAAAAAAATTTGAGAAAATTTTACACTTACAGAAGAGCTGCAAAAATAGTAAAGACAATTCTCCTATATCTTTCACCCGTCTTCAGTTTTTGTTAATATCATACATAGCATAGAATGTTTATCGAACTAAGAAATTAACCTTGGTACAGTGCTGTTAACTAACGTACAGAATTTATTAGGATTTCACCAGTTTTCCAACTAATATCCTTTTCCTCTTCCAGTATCAAGTCCAGGATCATACAGTGGATTTAGTTGTCATGTCTCTGTAGATCTGGAAACAGTTTCTCAATCTTTCATGACCTTGACACTTTTCAATAGTGCTGGGCAGTTATTTTGTATAATTTTCCCTCAATTTGGGTTTATCTGCTGTTTTCTCATGATTAGAGTAAGATTTTGCATTTTGGGGAAGCATACCACAGAAATGAAAGTGCCCTCCTCAGTGCATCATATCAGGGTGTACATGGTGTTGGTATTTTACTGGTGATGTTGACCTTGATCATTTAGCTAAGGTGGTGTCTGCCAGGATTCTCTAATGTAAACTTACTATTTTTCCCTTTGTAATTACTAAATACTTTGAGGAAGATACTTTAAGACTATGTGAATATCTGGTTTCTGTCATCAAGCATATATTTATTTTTTTATTAAGATAGAATTCACATAACATAAAATTTACTAAATTGTGTAATTCAGTGTTTTTTAGTATACATACATAAGGCTGTGCAGCCATCACGACTATCCAATTTCAGAAATTTTCATCACTCCAAAAAGAAACCACATACCTGTTAGCAGTGACTACAAACCCTATTCCTCCCTCCCTCAGCCCTGGAAACCACTAATCTACTTTCTGTCTATAGATTTGCCTGTTCTGGACATTTCATATAAATGGAATTATACAATATATGGCTTTTTTGGTCTGGCTTCACTTACCATGTTTTCATCATTCATTCATGTAGCATGTATTGGTACTTATTCCTTTTTATGGCTGAATAATATTCCATTGTATGGATATACCACATTTTGTTTATGCATTCATCAGTTGATGGACATTTGGGTTGCTTTCACTTTTTTGCTCTTAAGAATAATGCTGCCATGAGCATTTACTTGTGAGATTTTGTGTGATGTTTTCCATTCTCTTGGTATATACCTTGGAGTGAAATTGCTGGGTCAAATGGTAACTGTGTTTAACTTTTTGAGGAATTGTCAAATTGTTTGCCAAAGTGACTGCACCATTTTTACATAACCACTATGAAAAATCCAATTTCTCTATACCCTCAACAATACTTATTATTGTTTGTCTTTTTTAAAAATTAAAATTTTTAATTGAGGTAAAATACACAATGTATAATTTACCATCTTTACCATTTTTAAGTGTACAGTTCAGTAGTGTTATGTACATTTACATAGATGTAAAACGAATGTCCAGAATTCTTCATCTTGTAAAACTGAAGCTCTATACCCATTAAATAACTCCCCATTCCCCATTCCCCTACCTCCTTTCAGCCTGTGAAAACTACCATTCTACTTTCTGTCTCTGTGAATTTGATTGTTATAAGTACCTCATATAAGCGGAATCATATAGTATTTGTCTTTTTGTGACTTATTTCACTTAACCTAATGTCCTTAATTGTTTGTTTGTTTGTTTTTTTGCGGTACGCAGGCCTCTCACTGTTGTGGCCTCTCCCGTTGCAGAGCACAGGCTCCGGACGCGCAGGCTCAGTGGCCATGGCGCACGGGCCCAGCCGTTCCGCGGCATGTGGGATCGTCCCGGACCGGGACACGAACCCGTGTCCCCTGCATCGGCAGGCAGACTCTCAACCACTGTGCCACCAAAGAAGGCCTATTTTTAGTTTTTTAAGGAACCTCCATACTCTTCTCCATAGTGGCTGTATCAATTTACATTCCCACCAACAGTGCAAGAGGGTTCCCTTTTCTCCACACCCTCTCTAGCATTTATTGTTTGTAGATTTTTTGATGATGGCCATTCTGACTGGTGTGAGGTGATACCTCATTGTAGTTTTGATTTGCATTTCTCTACTGATTACTGATGTTGAGCATTCTTTCATGTGTTTGTTGGCAATCTGTGTATCTTCTTTGGAGAAATGTCTATTTAGGTCTTCAGCCCCTTTTTGGATTGGGTTGTTTTTTTGATATTGAGGTGCATGAGCTGCTTGTATATTTTGGAGATTACTCCTTTGTCAGTTGCTTCATTTGCAAATACTTTCTTCCATTCTGAGGGTTGTCTTTTTGTCTTGTTTATGGTTTCCTTTGCTGTGCAAAAGCTTTTAAGTTTCATTAGGTCCCATTTGTTTATTTTTATTTCCATTTCTCTAGGAGGTGGGTCAAAAAGGAACTCGCTGTAATTTATGTCATAGAGTGTTCTGCCTTTGTTTTATAGTGTCTGGCCTTACATTTAGGTCTTTAATCCATTTTGAGTTTATTTTTGTGTATGGTATTAGGGAGTGTTCTAATTTCTTTCTTTTACATATAGCTGTCCAGTTTTCCCAGCACCGCTTATTGAAGAGGCTGTCTTTTCTCCATTGTATATTCTTGCCTCCTTTATCAAAAATAAGGTGACCATATGTGCATGGGTTTATCTCTGGGCTTTCTATCCTGTTGCATGGATCTATACTTCTGTTTTTGTGCCAGTACCATACTGTCTTGATTACTGTAGCTTTGTAGTATAGTCTGAAGTCCAGGAGCCTGATTCCTCCACCTCCATTTTTCTTTCTCAATATTGCTTTGGCTTTGGGATCTTTTGTGTTTCCGTACAAATTGTGAAATTTTTTGTTCTAGTTCTGTGAAAAATGCCAGTGGTGGTTTGATAGGGATTGAACTGAATCTGTAGATTGCTCTGGGTAGTATAGTCATTTTCATAATGTTGATTCTTCCAATCCAAGAGCATGGTATACATCTCCATCTATTTGTATCATCTTTAATTTCTTTATCAGTGTCTTATAGTTTTCTGCATACAGGTCTTTTGTCTACTTAGGTAGGTTTATTCCTAGATATTTTATTTTTTTTGTTGCACTGGTAAATGGGGGTGTTTCCTTAATTTCACTTTCAGATTTTTCATCATTAGTGTGTAGGAATTCAAGAGATTTCTGTGTGTTAATTTTGTATCCTGCTACTTTACCAAATTCATTGATTAGCTCTAGTAGTTTTCTGATAGCATCTTTAGGATTCTCTGTGTATAGGATCACGTCATCTGCAAACAGTGACAGTTTTACTTCTTTACCGATTTGGATTCCTTTTATTTCTTTTTCTTCTCTGATTGCTGTGGCTAAAACTTCCAAAACTATGTTGAATAATAGTGGTGAGAGTGGGCAACCTTGTCTTATTCTTGATCTTAGTGGAAATGGTTTCAGTTTTCCACCACTGAGGACAATGTTGGCTGTGGGTTTGTCATATATGGCCTTTATTACGTTGAGGTAAGTTCCCTCTGTGCCTACTTTCTGGAGGGTTTTTTATCATAAATGGGTGTTGAATTTTGTTGTAAGCCTTTTCTGCAGCTATTGTGATGATCGTATGGTTTTTATTCTTCCATTTGTTATTATGGTGTATCACATCGATTGATTTGCGTATACTGAAGAATCCTTGCATTCCTGGGATAAACTCCACTTGATCATGGTGTATGATCCTTTTAATGTGCTGTTGGATTCTGTTTGCTAGTAGTGTATTGAGGATTTTTGCATCTGTGTTCATCAGTGATATTGTCCTGTAGTTTTCTTTCTTAATGACATCTTTGTCTGGTTTTGGCATCAGGGTGATGGTGGCCTTGTAGAATGAGTTTGGGAGTGTTCCTCCCTCTGCTATATTTTGGAACAGTTTGAGAAGGATAGGTGTTAGCTCTTCTCTAAATGTTTGATAGAATTCTCCTGTGAAGCCATCTGGTCCTGGGCTTTTGTTTCTTGGAAGGTTATGGGGATTCCGTTGTAGGTTATTTGTTGCTTTTCCCTTGTTGCTTTTAATATTTTTTCTTTGAGTTTAATTTTTGTTAGTTTGATTAATGTGTGTCTTGGCATGTTTCTCCTTGGATTTATCCTGTATGGGACTCTCTGTGATTCCTGGACTCGATCGACTATTTCCTCTCCCATATTAGAGAAGTTTTCAACTATAATCTCTTCAAATATTTTCTCAGTCCCTTTCTTTTACTCTTCTTCTTCTGGGACCCCTATTATTTGAATGTTCGTGTGTTTATGTTGTCCCAGAGGTCTCTGAGACTGTCCTCAATTCTTTTCATTCTTTTTTCTTTATTCTGCTCTGCAGTGGTTATTTCCACTATTTTATCTTCCAGGTCACTTATCCGTTCTTCTGCCTCAGTTATTCTGCTGTTGATTCCTTCTAGAGAATTTTTGATTTCATTTATTGTGTTCATCATTGTTTGTTTGCTCTTTAGTTCTTCTAGGTCCTTGTTAAACGTTTCTTTATTTTCCGCATTCTATTTCCAAGATTTTCGATCATCTTTACTATCATTACTCAGAATTCTTTTTCAGGTAGACTGCCTATTTCCTCTTCATTTGTTTGGCCTGGTGGGTTTTTATGTTGCTCTTTCATCTGCTGTGTATTTCTCTGTCTTCCCATTTTGCTTAACTTACTGTGTTTGGGGTCTCATTTTCACAGGCTGCATGTTCGTAGTTCCTGTTGTTTTTGGTGTTTGCCCCTAGTGGCCAAGGTTGGTTCAGTGGGTTGTGAAGGCTTCCTGGTGGAGGGGACTAATGCCTGTGTTCTGGTGGATAAGGCTGGATCTTGTCTTTCTGGTGTGCAAGACCACGTCCAGTGGTGTGTTTTGGGGTGTCTGTGACCTTATTATGATTTTAGGCAGCCTCTCTGCTAGCGGGTGGGGTTGTGTTTCTGTCCTGTTAGTTGTTTGGCATAGGGTGTCCAGCACTGTAGCTTGCTGGTTGTTGAGTAGAGTTGGGTCTTAGCGTTGAGATGGAGATCTCTGGGAGAGCTTTTGCCATTTGATATTACATGGAGCTGGGAGGTCTCTGGTGGACCAACATCCTGAGCTCTGATCTCCCACCTCAGAGGCATAGGCTTGATACCCAGCTGGAGCACCAAGACCCTGTTAGCCACATGGCTCAGAAGAAAAGTGAGAAAAAAATGAAAGAAAGAAAGAAAAAATAATAAATAGAGTTCTTAAGATAAAAAGTAATTATTAAAAATAAAAAAATGAAAAAATAATCAAAAAAGAAAGAAAGAAGAGAGCAACCAAACCAAATCCACCAATGATAGCAAGCACTAAAAACTGTACTTAAAAAACAAAAACAAAAACGGACAGACAGAACACTAGGACAAATGGTAAAAGCAAAGCTGTACAGACAAAATCACAGAAAGAAGCATACACGTACACACTCACAAAAAGAGAAAAAGGAAAAAAAATCTATATATAAAAAAAGGAGGAAGAGAGCAACCAAATTAATAAAGAAATCTACTAATGACAATTAACTCTAAATACTAAACCAAGGTAAACATAAAACCAGAAACAAATTAGATGCAGAAAGCAAACTCTAAGTCTATAGTTGCTCCCAGAATCCACTGCCTCAATTTTGGGTTGATTCGTTGTCTATTCAGGTATTCCACAGATACAGGGTACATCAAGTTGTGGAGATTTAATCCGCTGCTCCTGAGGCTGCTGGGAGAAATTTCCCTTTCTCTTCTTTGTTCATACAGCTCCTGCGGTTCATCTTTGGATTTGGCCCTGCCTCTGCGTGTCGGTCACCTGAGGGCGTCTGTTCTTCGCTCAGACAGGATGGCGTTAAAGTAGCAGCTGATTAGGGGGCTCTGGCTCACTCATGCTGGGGGGAGGGAGGGGTATGGAATGTGCGGCGAGCCTGTGGTGGCAGAAGCCAGCATGTCATTGCAACAGCATGAGGTGTGCTGTGTGTTCTCCTGGGAAGTTGTCCCTGCATCACGGGACCCTGGCAGTGGCGGGCTGCACAGGCTCCTGGGAGGGAAGGTGCTTGCACACAGGCTTCTTGGTGGCTGCGGCAGCAGTCTTAGTGTTTCATGCCCATCTCTGGTGACCACACTGAAAGGCATGGCTTGCGCCCGTCTCTGGAGCTTGTTTAAGTGGTGTTCTGAATCTCCTCTCCTCGTACCCCAAAACAGTGGTCTCTTGCCTCTAGGCAGGTCCAGACTTTTTCCTGGACTCCCTTCCGGCTAGTTGTGGCGCATTATCCCGCTTCAGGCTGTGTTCACATGGCCAACTCCAGTCCTCTCCCTGGGATCTGACCTCCGAAGCCTGAGCCTCAGCTCCCAGTCCCCACCCACCCCAACAGGCGAGCAGAGAATCCTCTCAGACTGGTGAGTGCTGGTCGGCACCAATCCTCTGTGCGGAAATCTCTCCTCTGCCCTTCCTAGTGTGTGGAAACTTTTCCTCCTTCACAGCTCCCTCCAGAGGTGCAGGCCCTGTCCCTATTCTTTTGTCTCTGTTTTTCTTTTTTCTGTTGCCGTACTCAGGTGTGTGGGGAGTTTCTTGCCTTTTGGGAAGTCTGAGGTCTTCTGGCAGCGTTCAGTAGGTGTTCTGTAGGAGTTGTTCCACATGTAGACGTATTTTTGATGTATTTGTGGGGAGGAAGGTGATCTCCATGTCTTACTCCTCTGCCATCTTGAAGGTCTCCTCTAAGTTGTCTTTTTTTTTTTTTTTTTTTTTTTTGCGGTATGTGGGCCTCTCACTGTTGTGGCCTCTCCCGTTGTGGAGCACAGGCTCCGGACGCGCAGGCTCAGCGGCCATGGCTTACGGGCCCAGCCGCTCCGCGGCATGTGGGATCTTCCCGGACCAGGGCACAAACCCGTGTCCCCTGCATCGGCAGGCGGACTCTCAACCACTGCGCCACCAGGGAAGCCCCTAAGTTGTCTTTTTCTTGTTGAATTGTAAGAGTCCTTTATGTATTCTGGACACTAGGTCCTTATTAGATATATTATTTGCAAATATTTTCTCTCATTCTGGGACTTTCTTTTCACTTTCTTGATAATGTCCTTTGACATACAAATGTTTTAAATTTAAATTTCATTTAAAAATTTTAATTCGAGGTCAGTTTATTTTTTCTTTTGTTGCTGGTGCTTTGGTGTCATATCTAAGAAACCATTGCCTACGCCAGGGTTATGAAGACTTATACCTATATTTCCTTCTGAGAATTTTATAGCTTTAGCTGTTAAATTTAGGTCTTTGATCTATTTTGAGTTAATTTTTGTATGTGATATGAGATGGGGTCCAAATTCATACTTTTGCATATGGATATCTTTTTGTCCTACAACCATTTGTTGTCAAGACTCTTCTTTCACGTTGAATGGTCTGGACTTCCTTATTGAAAACAAATTCACCATAGGTATATAGGTTTATTTCTAGACTCAGTTTTATTTAGTTGATCTATCTGCCTATCCTTATTGCCAGTTCCACACTGTTTTAACTACTGTAGCTTTGTAGTTAAGTTTTGAAATCAGGAAGTGTGAGTCTTTTAACTTGGTTCTTCTTTTTCAAGATTGTTTGGCCATTCTGTGTCCCTTGCATTGCCGTATGAATTTTAGGATCAGCTTATCCATTTCTGCAAAAATGACATTTAGAATTTTGACAGATATTGCACTGAATCTGTAGGTCAATTTGGGAAGTATTGCCATTTTAACAATATTAAGTTTTTCAATCTATGAACATGAGATGTCTTTCCATTTACTTAGATCTTCTTTAATTTCCTTCAGTATTTTGTAATTTTCTGTGTACAAGCCTTGCACTTCTTTGGTTAAATTTGTGTCAAAGTATATTTTTCTTTTTGATGCTATTATGAATGGTATTGTTTTCTTAATTTCATTTTCTGACCATTGATAATTATAGAAATACAACTTATTTTTGTATGTTGATCTTGTATCTTACAACTTTGCTGAAGTCATTTATTCTAATTTTTTTGTGTGGATTCTTTAGGATTTTCTACGTATAAGATTATGTCATTGGCAATAAAGATAGTTATATTTCTTCCTTTCCAATCTGGATGTCTTTTATTTCCTTTTTTGTCTAATTGTCCTTGCTAGAACTTCCAGTAAAATGTTTAACAGAAGTGTCTAGAGCAGACATATTTATCTTGTTCCAAAGTTTAGGGGAAAACCTTTCAGTTTTTCACCATTAAATATGATGTTAGCTGAGAAATGTATATTTTTAAAAAATTTTATTTCAAAGTGATTACAGATTCATAGCAATTTGCAAAAGTAGTACAGAGAGGTCTCATGTATTCTTCACCCAGTTTTTCCCAATGAGGACATCTTGTTTGTTTTTTGATTGAACCCGGGCCCTTGGCAGTGAGAGTGCAGAGTCCTAACCACTTGGCAATCAGGGAACTCCCCCAATGAGTACATCTTAAATAACTACATTGCAATATCAAAACCAAGAAATTCATATTGGTATAAGGTGTGTGTATAGTTCTGTATCATTTTATCACATGTATAGATTCATGTAGCCACCACCACAATCATGATACAGAAATACTCCATCTCTATAAAGATCTCTGTTAGGCTACCCCTTTATAGTTTTGCCCACTGCCCTCCCTCTCACCATCCTTAACCCCTGGCAACCACTAATTTGTTTTCCATCTCTACAGTTTTGTCATTTGGGGAATGTTGTATTTGTTTTCATACAGTTTGTAAATTTTTGGCATGAAGCATTTGTGGTACGCGGGCCTCTGACTGTTGTGGCCTCTCCCGTTGCGGAGCACAGGCTCCGGATGCACAGGCTTAGCGGCCATGGCTCACGGGGCCAGCTGCTCCACGGCATGTGGGATCTTCCTGGACCGGGGCACGAACCTGTGTCCCCTTCATCGGCAGGCGGACTCTCAACCACTGCGCCACCAGGGAAGCCCCCAAGCATATTTTTAATTCAAGTTATTTTCCTTCTTTCGTTTTTTTAAAGATAGTATTTCTTTTCCTGTTTTATAGATGCAGTAACTTCTCAAGTGTCAAGATAATGGAATTAAAAAGATATCTATTTTCTATAATATATTTACTTTGACAGCCTACTTTGTCTGATATTCTTTGCTCAGTGTTTGATGTTGCAAGTTTTTGAGGGGTGTGTAATGGGTGAGAATAGTTTGAATTACATATACCTCAAAAAAATGTCTGATGATTTTTGTTAATTTTCTTAATTTTTCCTGTGGTAAGTAGAATCATTTAAATTTGTTTCTTTGATCTCCAAATGCACCATTTTGAAATAGATTCTTAGGAAGTTCTTGATGATGATGGTGGTGATGTTTTTCTCTGAGAAGCAATTTTAAAGGCAATGTCAAAATAACCTTTGCTGCCACTGTTATTTTATGTGTGTGTGAGAAAAATCTTTATTTTGGTCAAATTGATGCATGTACATATGTGTTTACATCATATAATTCCACGTGTGTGTGTATATGTATCTTACATAGAGGTAATTCCATATGTACACACATGTATACACAGGAACAAATCAAAACAGCCAGCAATTTTCTGTCACATACCTCTCTATTTGTGGTTGCTGCTCAACAGACAAATTGCACTTTAAGCCATTTTAGCTTTTCTCCCCCACATTATCTATTGACTTACTATGGAAAGTGAAGTTTAAACATGTGTGCTGTCCCCTTCTCCCCCCACCCCATGTTTTCCCTTCCCAGATCCTTATTACGTATAGTCCAAGCTTTACCTGAGTTGCAAAATTTCTCTCAATGTAAATCACATAATTCTAATGGCTTCATGTGTATATATATATTTTATTCATGAAATATTTTCTGGGGCCCTCCATCTTCCTACTTCTTTCTGGACTGTTTTACTCTTTCTTGGCCTTCTTTTTACTGCTTTCCTTTAAATTTCTTTTATCTTTTATCTGTCCTGTGTTGGAGCTTCTGTAGCCTGGATCCTGTCTTTCTCTTTCTTGGTTTATTATCTCATTTTGATGAAGTGCAGCTTATAGTAACTTCCTGAAAACAGGTGTATGAAAGATAGTTTGCATGTCTGAAAAAGTCTTTATGCTTTTTATTTGATTGCTGGCTTAACTGGATTTAGAATTGTAAGTTGAAAATAATTTTTCCTTATCATTTTTAACACATTCTTCCATTGTTTTCTAGCTTCCTCAATATTGAGAAGTTAGTATCATTCTGATTCTTGGTTCTTTGTGGTCTGTTTTTCCCTCTGCAAGCTTTTGGGATCTTCTCTTAACTCACCCATCTCAGGAACTGAGAAATTTTGTGATGATGTGCCTAGGCTTGAGTCTTTTTTCATTCACTGTGTTGCATACATGTCAGGCCCTTTTAATCTGGTAACTCATTTCTTCAGTTTTGAGAAATTTTCTTGTATTATTTATCTAATGATTTTCTCTCCATTTTCTCTGCTCCTTTTTTCCCCCTACAACTATTAGTTGGATATTGGACCTCCAAGATTTTCTAGTTCAAAGTTGTCTTTTTTGCCCATGTGTTTCTCTTTCTTTGTTCTCTTTTCTGAATTTCTTTAACCATTTCAATGAATTTTAAAATTTCTGTTATTGAGTTTTTTCTTGTTTTGTTTAATAAAAAGATAACTTTGAGAAATAGTACAATTAACGGCCAGTAGGAAGTAATGTGCTATTAGGTTACACCACCTGACTTCCGACATCAGATCACTTGTTATTTAATTGGGAAGCCATACATATATTCTGTGATTATCCCAAACTCAGACTCTTTATCTCAATATTCAATGCAGCAAAGATTATGTCCTATTTGGTAAGATAACATAAAATAATTAGAGTAGGTGCAATTCGAAGGAAAATATACATGTGGAGAATGCAACAACTAGTTTTGCGAGGCACTTTTGCTATGGATTATATAAAGTAACAGAATCTTTTTGGTGTAATTTCATAGGATGATTTTTCAGGATTGTCACCATACGAAAAGAAGAGACTGAAGAACATATCAGAAAATGCAAACTTTTTTGCTTCTCTTCAGTTGTCTGAGGTTTGTGTGGAGTTTCTAATTAAAACTGAGATACTATTCCTCTTGCCAGTAGGTTGATAAAATACTCATAGTATCAGGTTTCGTAGTGTCAAATGAGGGAGGGTAAAGCTAGGAGCAAGATTTTCACTTAATAGAAAGAGTTTACCATATTTTATTGATTCCAAGACATTTTTTTTTGAAATTGGCATATTAAAACTATAACTGGCAGCTTCCCCTCACCCCTTTTTTGGTAGTACATAAGATAATGGTGTCTTATGAATAGTTGTCTTGGATTCAAAGAAACAGGGTATGTTCCAAGAGGTTGCTTTAACTAAAGGTTAAAGGTGAAGTAGGAGGGATGGGTTAAGGGATGTGTGGTAGAGGAGAGAGAGGACGGCTTTTTTTTTAAACTTTAAGAATAGATGCGAGGAACTTTCCTGGAAGTCCCATGGTTAAGATTCCGAGCTTCCATTTCAGGGGGTGCAGGTTCAATCCCTGGTCAGGGAACTAAGATCCCTCATGCAGTGTGGCAAGGCCAAAAAAAAAAAAAAAAAAAGAATATATGGGAATATGCTTTGTATAGGAAACTTTAAGGATAAGTGGCCAGAAGTATGCTAATGTTTTATAATCATTATTACTAAAGGTATAATTTACACTGAAGGTCTTCACACTGGGGTAAAATTTCTATGTATGAGAGAATAGCTGTTTAGGAGGGTGTGTGATGTTTTCCCCCAAAATACATTAAATCCTTGGCTTTATTAAATAACTATTTGGTTTCTCTGAATACCAGATTCCTAAATATTCAGTGTGTATTTGCATCTTGAGGGGAGGGAGGGTGAGTTAATATAAGGGACTAAATTGTTGAGTCACTAACAGTTGAAAATTCATAATTTAGACAAAAGTATCCCTGATTTTGATTTTAGTTAACAGAAATTCTGATTTGATTTGTGGAAGTATAACCTGCAACTTTTCTGGAAAACACCAAAGTAGAATTGCCTGTAGTAGAATTTAAACTTTTAAATTTGTAGTATATTTGATAAATGTTTAATGTTTAATGATGTAAACTTGTTAGCAACTTGGTCCAAGGTATCAGAATGTCAGTACATTAGGTAGTATTATATACTTGTCTTTATTATTGATAGTGTATTTGCCTCACGTCTACTAGAAGAACAGGTATCATATCTCACGGTTCTTTAGTTGCTATATAGATCTTGGTTTAGTGTGGAAACAGTAGCAGATACCTAATATTTTAGAAGGTAAGCTATGTAGTTATAAGATAGTGTTTTTTTACATGTGTATGTTTTGTGTATTTTGCAGTCAGCTGCAAGACTCCGTGAAATGATAAAGAAGAGACAGCCTCCTGAATCCAAAAGGTAAAAGATTTGGTTTACATTTCCTGTACCATGATATATTGCTGAGTTGTTTTATAATTTGAAAAACTGGTTCAATATAGTAAAATAAATAGCAGATCAGAAACTCTGTAATTTAATTTAATCTAATCTTAATCCTTTATAGGAACTCTGAGGGAATGCTACCTTTTAATAACTGTAAAGTTCTCATCTTCATCAAAGGACTATACAGGAAATAGAATCTTGAGAGCTGAATTTTGTTTATATTTATTACTGCTGCTAATGGAGGGAAATCTTTATTACCACTAAATTGTTCTTATTTTTGCCTGAGAAACTGTTCTTAAAGATTCTTCTACTTTATTTTTCTGGCTATCTTTTTGCTTCTCAATTTGTTTTTTCTTTCCCATTCCTAGAATAAAGGAAGGAAATGAGCATTTGTTGCACATCTATGAAATACAGTGCAGTGACCTAAAATTTTTATACTGCATTATCTCATTTATTTCTGGCAAAAATTTTGTGGGATAGAAAACAGGCTCAAAGAGGTAAAGTACTGATAATTTGCTCAAGGTCAAAGTAGTTCTTAAGTGGAAACTTCAGGATTTGAACTCCAGGATTCCTCAGGTTAAGTTCTCTCCTCTTCATTTTAGCAGGGCTTATGTATAAGAGAAGAAACTGAAAATCTTGGCATCAGTAGACCATTTTTTTAGTGCTAGATGCTAATGAAATGTAGCATCATTTAATTGGTTTGATTCTCATGCAGGTTAGCTAGCTTGAGAAAAGCTAAACCTTTAATTATGACCAGGTATCCGCGAGTGTGAAAAATTGTTACAGGAGGAACATCATTAACACTGGAAGATAATAGCACCGGTTCTGCATATTTTTTATTAGCAAAGATTTTTTTTTTTTGCGGTACGCGGACCTCTCACTGCTGTGGCCTCTCCTGCCGCGGAGCACAGGCTCCGGACGCGCAGGCTCAGCGGCCATGGCTCACGGGCCCAGCTGCTCCGCGCCATGTGGGATCTTCCCGGACCGGGGCACGAACCCATGTCCACTGCATCGGCAGGCAGACTCTCAACCACTGTGCCACCAGGGAAGCCCTATTAGCAAACATTAATGGTGTTTTTCTCATCTAAGTCACAGAATTCCAGCACTTAGTAGTTGTATAAGTATTAGTATCCAGTAGATAGAGCAGAAGTTATGTAATATAGAGGAAAGAGCATAGCTTTTGAAATTTGGCAAACATGATTTCAAGTTTCAATTCAGCAACTTACAGCTATGGTATTAACTTTGGACAATTTATGTAATTTTCTTTCCTTATCTGTAAAGTTGGCATTATGCCAATCTGGAGGGGTTTAAGTTTTTAAAAATTACTAAATATATTACATATACAAAGAAGTGATGTGAAGTATTTTTTTATTAATCAATTTATTTTTTAAAAAATTTATTATTTATTTTTGGCTGCATTGGATCTGCGTTGCTGTGGGTGTGGGCTTTCTCTAGTTGCAGCGAGCAGGGGCTACTCTTTGTTGTGGTGCACGGGCTTCTCATTGCAGTGGGTTCTCTTGTTGTGGAGCACTGGCTCTAGGCACACGGGCTTCAGTAGTTGTGGCAAGTGGGCTCTAGAGTGCAGGCTCAGTAGTTGTGGCACATGGGCTTAGTTGCTCCGTGGCATGTGGGATCTTCCCAGACCAGGGATCGAACCCGTGTCCCCTGTATTGGCAGGCGGATTCTTAATCACTGTGCCACCAGGGAAGTTCCCACATATGAAGTATTTGTATAGTTGAAAAAATAATAGTAATTCAAGCACCCATCCATGTACTTGCCATCCAGGTCAATAGAAATTTATAGTACCTCTTAAGGCCCTCCCTCCAGATAACAGTCATTATGTGAATTCTTATTTATTTATTTATTTGGCTGTGTGGGGTCTTAGTTGTGGCACACGGGATCTTTCGTTGCAGTGCGTGGGCTTCTCTGTAGTTGCGGTGCGTGGACTCTAGAGCATGCGGGCTTAGTAGCCCCGCAGCATGTGGGATCTTCGTTCCCTGACCAAGGATCGAACCCGCATCCCCTGCATTGGAAGGCTGATTCTTAACCATGGGACTGTCAAGGAAGTCCATTATGCTGAATTCTGTGATAATCACTCCTTGCATTTATTTATAGTTTTACCACCTGTGAATGTATATTTAAACAGTATTTTGCTTATTTTGTCCTGTTTTTTATATTGACATATAATGTGCCATTTTTATATTCTGCGATTTTATTTTGCTCATTTTTATATCTTTATGTTTTAAAATTCATTCATGTTGATGTGTACAGCTTTACTTCATCATGTGTTTTCTTCTGTATGAATGTGCTATGTTGATGGACAGTTGAATTGTTTCTTTTGTCAATATCACACTGTTTTGCTTATTATGGCTTTAAAGTAAGTTTTGACATTGGGTAATCAGTCCTCTAACTTTGTTCTTCTCCTTAAATATTGTGTTAGTTCTTCTGTGTCTTTTGCCTCCCTGTATAAACTGTAGAATCAGTTTGTCAATATCTGCAAAATAACTTGCTGGGATTTTGATTGGGATTGCTTTGAATCTATAGATTAAGTTGGGAAGAACTGACATCTTGACAATATGTCTTCTTGTCAAAGAACATGGATAATCTCTCCATTTATTTAGTTCTATGATTTCTATCATCAGAGTTTTGTAGTTTTCCTCATATAAATCTTATAAATATTTTCTTAGATTTATGCCGAAGTGGTTTTTTTTTTGCTTTATAATTTAAATGGGTTGTATTTTAAATTTCAAATTTCACTTGTTTCTTGCTGGTATATAGGAAATCAGTTGACTTTTGTATATTAACCCGGTATTCTACAACCTTGCTATAATCACTTATTACTTCCAGGAATATTTTTATCCATTCTTTAGAATTTTCTAAATAGACTATCATGTCATTTGTGAACAAATACAGTTTTATTTCTTTCTTCCCAATCTTTATACCATTTATTTCCTTTTCTTCTATTATTGCATTAGGTAGAACTTTCAGCACAGTGCGATTTTTTTGTTGTTGTTAGTTAATTAATTAATTAATTAATTTTTGGCTGTGTTGGGTCTTCGTTGCTGCACGCAGGCTTTCTCTAGTTGCGGCGAGAGGGGGTTACTCTTCCTTGTGATATGCGGGCTTCTCATTGCGGTGGCTTCTCTTGTGGAGCACGGGCTCTAGGTGCACGGGCTTCAGTAGTTGTGGAATGTGGTCTCAGTAGTTGTGGCTCGCGGGCTCTAGAGTGCAGGCTCAGTAGTTGTGGCGCATGGGCTTAGTTGCTCCGCGGCATGTGGGATCTTCCTGGACCAGGGCTCGAACCTATGTCCCCTGCATTGGCAGGTGGATTCTCAACCACTGCGCTACCAGGGAAGTCCGACAGTATTGGTAAGGAGTGCTGAGAGAGGACATTCTTGCCTTGTACCTGATCTCAGTGGGAAAGCTTGGCATTTCTCACCACTAAATATTATGTTAGCTATAGGGTTTTTTGTAGATTTTATTTCGTTGAGGAAGTTCCCCTCTATTTTCAGTTTACTGAGAATTTTTATTCTGAATGGGTGCTGGGATTTCCCAAATGCTTTTCCTGCATTTATTGATAAGATCATGCAATTTTTTTTCTCAACCTGTTGATGGGTGGATTACATTAATTGATTTTTGTGTGTTGAGCTAGTGTTGCATACCTGGGATATATTCCAGTTGGTTGTGGTTTATAATACATTTTATACATTGTTGGATTCAATTTACTAATATTCTGTTGAGGTTTTTTGCATCTCGGCTCATGAGAGATATTGATCTATAGTTTTCTGTTCTTGTAATGTCTGTCTGGTTTTGATATTACAGTAATGTTAGCCTCATAGAATGAGTTAGGTAGTATTCCCTCTGCTTCTGTCCTCTGAAAAAGATTGTAGAGAATTGGTTTAATTTTTCCCTTCAATGTGTGGTAGAACTCACTAGTGCACCCGTATCAGCCTGATGCTTTCTGTTTTGGAAGGTTATTAATTACTAGTTCAATTTCTTTAATAAATACAGGCCTTTTCAAATTGTTTCTTGTATGAGTTTTGGCAAAGTGTATGTTTTAAGGAATTGGTCCATTTTATCTAGGTTTTCAAATATGTGGGCATTGAGTTGTTCATATTATTCCGTTATTACCTTTTTAATGTCCATAGGATCTGTAGTGAGTCCCCTCTTTTATTTTTTAAATTGGAGTATAATTGCTTTACAATGTTGTGTTAGTTTCTGCTGTACAACGAAGTGAATCAACTATATGTACACATATATTCCCTCCCTCTTGGACCTCCCTCCCACCCCCCACCTCCCCATCCCACCCATCTAGGTCATCACAGAGCATCAAGCTTAGTTCCCTATGCTATACATCAGGTTCCCACTAGCTATCTGTTTTACACATTGTAGTGTATATATGTCAATCCTAATCTCCCAGTTCATCCCACCCTCCCCCCCACCCCCGCCACATCCACATGTTCGTTCTCTACGTCTGCGTCACTATTCCTGCCCTGGAAATAGGTTCATCTGTAGCATTTTTCTATATTCCACATTTATGCATTAATATATGATATTTGTGTTTCTCTGACTTACTTCACTCTGTATGACAGACTCTAGGTCCATCCACATCTCTACAAATGACCCAATTTTGTTCCTTTTTATGGTTGAGTAATATTCCATTGTATATATGTACCACATCTTCTTTATCCACTCATCTGTCATTGGACATTTAGGTTGTTTTCATGTCTTGGCTGTTGTAAATAGTGCTGCAGTGAACATTGGGGTACATGTGTCATTTTGAATTATGGTTTTCTCAGGGTATATGCCCAGTAGGGGGATTGTTGGGTCATATGGTAGTTCTGTTTTTAGTTTTTTAAGGAAGCTCCATACTGTTCTCCATAGTGGCTGTATCAATTTACATTCTCACCAACAGTTCAAGAGGGTTCCCTTTTCTCTACACCCTCTCCAGCATTTATTGTTTGTAGATTTTTTGATGATGGCCGTTTTCACTGGTATGAGGTGATACCTCATTGTAGTTTTGATTTGCATTCCTCTAATGATTAGTGATGTTGATTATCTTTTCATGTGCCTCTTGGCCATCTGTATGTCTTCTTTGGAGAAATGTCTATTTAGGTCTTCTGCCCATTTTTGGATTGGGTTATTTGTTGTTTTGATATTGAGGTGCATGAGCTGCTTGTATATTTTGGAGATTAATCCTTTGTCAGTTGCTTCATTTGCAAATATTTTCTCCCATTCTGAGGGTTGTCTTTTCGTCTTGTTTATGGTTTCCTTTGCTGTGCAAAAGCTTTTAAGTTTAATTAGGTCCCTTTTTTTTTTTTTTTTTGTGGTATGCGGACCTCTCACTGCTGTGGCCTCTCCTGTTGCGGAGCACAGGCTCCAGACGCGCAGGCTCAGCAGCCATGGCTCACGGGCCCAGCCGCTCTGCGACATGTGGGATCCTCCCAGACTGGGGCATGAACCCGTGTCCCCTGCATTGGCAGGCGGACTCTCAACAACTGCGCCACTAGGGAACCCCCATTTGCTTATTTTTGATTTTATTTTCATTACTCTAGGAGGTGAGTCAAAAAGATCTTGCTGTGGTTTACGTCAGAGTGTTTTTCCTATGTTTTCCTCTAAGAGTTTTATAGTATCTGGTCTTACGGTTAGGTCTTTAATCCATTTAGAGTTTATTTTTGTGTATGGTGTTAGGAAGTGTTCTAATTTCATTCTTTTACATGTAGCTGTCCAGTTTTCCCAGCACCACTTATTGAAGAGGCTGTCTTTTCTCCATTATATAGTCTTGCCTCCTTTATCAAAAATAAGGTGACCATATGTGCGTGGGTTTATCTCTGAGCTTTCTATCCTGTTCCATTGATCTATATTTCTGTTTTTGTGCCAGTACCATACTGTCTTGATTACTGTAGGTTTGTAGTATAGTCTGACGTCTGGGAGTCTGATTCCTCCAGCTCCACTTTTCTTCCTCAAGATTGCTTTGGCTATTCAGGGTCTTCTGTGTGTCCATACAAATTTTAAGATTTTTTGTTCTAGTTCTGTGAAAAATGCCATTGGTAATTTGATAGGCATTGCATTGAATCTGTAGATTGCTTTGGGTAGAATAGTCATTTTCACAATATTGATTCTTCCAATCCAAGAGCATGGTATATCTCACCATCTCTATGTATAGTATTGCGTCATCTGCAAACAGTGACAGTTTTACTTCTTCTTTTCCGATTTGGATTCCTTTTATTTCTTTTTCTTCTCTGATTGCTGTGGCTAAAACTTTCAAAACTATGTTGAATAATAGTGGTGAGAGTGGGCAGTCTTGTCTGGTTCCTGATCTTAGTGGAAATGGTTTCAGTTTTTCACCATTGAGAACAATGTTGGCTGTGGGTTTGTCATATATGGCCTTTATTATGTTGAGGTAAGTTCCCTCTGTGCCTACATTCTGGAGGGTTTTTATCATAAATGAGTGCTGAATTTTGTTGAAAACTTTTTCTGCATCTCTTAAGATGATCATATGGTTGTTCTCCCTGAATTTGTTAGTATGGTTTATTACACTGATTGATTTGTGTATATTGAAGAATCCTTGCCTTCCGGGGATAAAACCCACTTGATCATGGTGTATGATTCTTTTTTTTTTAAATTAATTAATTAATTTTTGGCTGTGTTGGGTCTTCATTTTTGTGCGAGGGCTTTCTCTAGTTGTGGGAAGTGGGTGCCACTCTTCATCACGGTGTGCGGGCCTCTCACTGTCAAAGCCTCTCTTGTTGAGGAGCACACACTCCAGACTCACAGGCTCAGTAGTTTTGGCTCACGGGCCCAGTTGCTCCACAGCATGTGGGATCCTCCCAGACCAGGTCTCGAACCCGTGTCCCCTGCATTGGCAGGCAGATTCTCAACCACTGCACCACCAGGGAAGCCCTTGGTGTATGATTCTTTTAATGTGCTGTTGAATTCTGTTTGCTAGTATTTTTTTTTTTTGGAGGAGCAAAAATCAGACATATCAAGTGAAAAAACCAATATGTGTAATTTTCAAGATCCATTTTTCATTTATAGTTAAGAAACTATAGGACAAACTGTTTGCTAGTATTTTGTTAAGGATTTTTGCATCTATGTTCATCAGTGATATTGGCCTGTAGTTTTCTTTTTTTGTGTCATCCTTGTCTGGTTTTGGTATCAGGGTGATGGTTGCCTTGTAGAATGAGTTTGGAAGTGTTCCTCCCTCTGCTGTATTTTGGAAGAGTTTGAGAAGGATAGATGTTAGCTCTTCTCTAAATGTTTGGTAGAATTCGTCTGTGAAGCCATCTGGTCCTCGGCCTTTAGTTAGTTTGTTTGTTTATTTATTTATTTTTGGTTGTGTTTGGTCTTCGTTGCTGCGTGCGGGCTTTCTTTAGTTTTGGCGAGTAGGGGCTACTCTATGCTGCGGTGTGCGGGCTTCTCATTGCAGTGGATTCTCTTGTTGTGGAGCAAAGGCTCTAGGTGCGTGGGCTCCAGTAGTTGTGGCATGTGGGCTCAGTAGTTGTGGCTCATGTACTCTAGAGTACAGACTCAGTTGTGGTGCACGGGCTTAGCTGCTCTGCGGCATGTGGGATATTCCCGGACCAGGGCTTGAACCCATGTCCCCTGCATTGGCAGGCGGATTCTTAACCACTGCTCCACCAGTGAAGTCCCTCCTGGGCCTTTATTTGCTGGAAGATTTTTAATCACAGTTTCAATTTCAGTGCTTGTGATTCATCTGTTCATATTTTCTATTTCTTCCTGGTTCAGTCTCGGAAGGTTGTGCTTTTCTAAGAATTTGTCCATTTCTTCCAGGTTGTCCATTTTATTGGCATATCGTTGCTTATAGTAATCTCTCATGATCCTTTGTATTTCTTCAGTGTCAGTTGTTACTTCTCCTTTTTCATTTCTAATTCTGTTGATTTGAGTCTTCTCCCTTTTCTTCTTGATGTGTCTGGCTAATGGTTTTTCAATTTTGTTTATCTTCTCAAAGAACCAGCTTTTAGTTTTATTGATCTTTGCTATGGTTTACTTCATTTCTTTTTTATTTATTTCTGATCTGATCTTTATGATTTCTTTCCTTTTGCTAAATTTGGGTTTTTTTTTGTTCTTCTTACTCTAGTTGCTTTAGGTGTAAGTTTAGATTGTTTATTTGAGTTTTTTGTTGTTTCTTGAGGTGAGATTGAATTGCTGTAAAGTTCCCTACAGAAGTGCTTTTTTTGTGTCCCATAGGTTTTGGGTCATCATGTTTTCATTGTCATTTGTTACTGTGTATTCTTTTCTTTATTCTTTGATTTCTTTAGGATCTCTTGGTTATTTAGCAGTGCATTGTTTAGCCTCTATGTGTTTGTGGGTTTTTTTTTTTTGCTATACGCGGGCTTCTCACTGTTGTGGCCTCTCCCGTTGAGGAGCACAGGCTCCGGACGCACAGGCTCAGCGTCCATGGCTGACGGGCCCAGCTGCTCCGTGGCATGTGGGATCCTCCCGGACTGGGGCATGAACCCGTGTCCGCTGCATCGGCAGAGGGACTCTCAACCACTGCGCCACTAGGGAAGCCCCTGTTTGTGTTTTTTTATACTTTTTTTTCGTTTAATTGATTTCTAATCTTACAGCGTTGTGGTTGGAAATGATGTTTGATACGATTTTTATTTTCTTAAGTTTGTGAGGCTTGATTTGTGACCCAAGATGTGATCTATCCTGGAGAATGTTCGATGAGCACTTGAGAAGAAAGTGTAATCTGTTGTTTTTGGATGGAATGTCCTATAAATATCAATTAAGTCCATCTTGTTTAATGTATCATTTAAAGCTTATGTTTCCTTATTTATTTTCATTTTGTATGATCTTTCCATTGGTGAAAGTGGGGTGTTAAAGTCCCCTATTATGATTGTGTTACTGTCAATTTCCCCTTTTATGGCTGTTAGCATTTGCCTTATGTATTGAGGTGCTCCTATGTTGGGTGCATAAATAGTTACAAGTGTTATATCTTCTTCTTGGATTGATCCCTTGATCATTATGTAGTGTCCTTCTTTGTCTCTTGTAATAGTCTTTATTTTAAAGTCTGTCTGATATGAGAATTGTTACTCTAGCTTTCTTTTGATTTCCATTTACATGGAATATCTTTTTCCATCCCCTCACTTTCAGTCTGTATGTGTCCGTAGGTCTGAAGTGGGTTCTTGTAGACAGCATATGTTTGGGTCTTGTTTTTGTTTCCATTCAGCTAGTGTATGTCTTTTGTTTGGAGCATAATTATCCATATGTATGTTCCTATTACCATTTTTTAAATTGTTTTGTGTTTGTTATTTTAAGTCTTTTCCTCCTCTTGTGTTTCCTGTTGAGAGAAGTTCCTTTAGCATTTGTTGTAGAGCTGGTTTGGTGGTGCTGAATTCTCTTAGGTTTTGCTTGTTTGTAAAGGTTTTAATTTCTCCCTCGAATCTGAATGAGATCCTTGCTGGGTAGAGTAATCTTGGTTGTAGGTTCTTCCCTTTCATCATTTTAATTATACCATGCCACTCCCTTCTGGCTTGCAGAGTTTCTGCTGAAAGATCAGCTGTTAACCTTATGGGGATTCCCTTGTATGTTGTTGCTTTTCCCTTGCTGCTTTTAATATTTTTTCTTCGTATTTAATTTTTTGGGGGGGAATTTTTGAATTTTATTTTATTTTTTATACAGCAGGTTCTTATTAGTTTCTCAGTCCCCTTTTTTTTTTCTCTTCTTCTTCTGGGACCTGTATAATTCAAATGTTGGTGTGTTTAATGTTGTCCCAGAGGTCTCTGAGATTGTCCTCAATTCTTTTGATGTTTTTTCTCTTTATTCTGCTCTGCAGTAGTTATTTCCACTCTTTTATCTTCCAGGTCACCTATCCATTCTTCTGCCTCAGTTATTCTGCTATTGATTCCTTCCAGAGTTTTTTTTATTATATTTATTGTGGTGTTTTTCCTTGTTTGTTCGCTCTTTAGTTCTTCTAGTTCCTTGTTAAACATTTCTTGTAATTTCTCCATTCTATTTCCATTATTTTGGATCACCTTTATTATTATTACTCTGAATTCTTTTTCAGGTGGACTACCTGTTTCCTCTTCATTTGTTTTGTCTGGTGGGTTTTTACCTTGCTCCTTCATCTGCTTTGTATTTCTGTGCCTTCTCATTTTGGCTCAACTTACTGTTCGTGGTCTCCCTTTCACAGGCTGCAGGTTCATAGTTCCCATTATTTTTGGTATCTGTCCCCAGTGGGTAAGGTTGGTTCAGTGGGTTGTGTAGGCTTCCTGGTGGAGGGGACTGGTTCCTGTGTTCTGGTGGATGAGGCTGGATCTTGTCTTTCTGGTGGGCAGGACCACATCCGGTGGTGTGTTTTGGGGTGTCCGTGACCGTATTATTATTTTAGGCAGCCTCTCTGCTAATGGGTGGGGTTGTGTTCCTGTGTTGCTAGTTGTTTGGCATAGGGTGTCCAGCAGTGTAGCTTGCTGTTCATTGAGTGGAACTGGTTCTTAACGTTGAGATGGAGATCTGTGGGAGAGCTTTTGTTGTTTGATGTTACGTGGGGCTGGGAGGTCTTTGGTGGACCAGTGTCCTGAACTCCACTCTCCCACCTCAGAGGCTCAGGACTGACATCCGGCCAGAGCACCAAGACCCTGTCAGCCACATGGGTCAGAAGAAAAAGAATGAAAGAAAGGAAAAAAAAATAAAGTAAAATAAAGTTATTAAAATAGAAAAAAATTAAAAAATAAAAAGTAATAAAAAAAAGGAGAGAGAAAGAAGAGAGCAACCAAACCAAAAAACAAATCCACCAATGATAGCAAGCACTAAAAAGTATACTAAAAAACAAAATGGGGCTTCCCTGGTGGCGCAGTGGTTGAGAGTCCGCCTGCCGATGCAGGGGACATGGGTTCGTGCCCTGGTCTGGCAAGATCCCACATGCCGCGGAGCAGCTGGGCCCGTGAGCCATGGCTGCTGAGCCTGCGTGTCCAGAGCCTTGTGCTCCGCAACGGGAGAGGCCACAACAGTGAGAGGCCCATGTACCGCAACAAAACAAAACAAAACAAAAAACAAAACGGACAGTCAGAACCCTAGGACAAATGGCAAAAGCAAAGCTATACAGACAAAGTCACACAAAGAAGCATACACACACACACTCACAAAAAGAGAAAAAGGGAAAAAAATTATATAAAATGTAAAAAGGAAGAGGGCAACCAAATCAGTAAACAAATCTACCAGTTATAATAAGCTGTAAATACTAAACTAAGAGAAACATAAAACCAGAAACAAATGAGATAGTGAAAGCAAACCCCAAGTCTACAGTTGCTCCCATAGTCCACTGTGTCATTTTTGGGATGATTCGTTGTCATTTCACAGATACAGGGTACATCACGTTGACTATGAAGATTTAATCTGCTGCTCCTGAGGCTGCTGGGAGAAATTTCCCTTTCTCTTCTTTGTTCACACAGCTCCTGGGGTTCAGCTTTGGATTTGGCCCCATCTCTGCGTGTAGCTTACCTGAGGGCATCTCTTCTCCACCCAGACAGGACGGGTTAAAGGAGCGGCTGGTTAGGGGGCTCTGGCTCACTCAGACTGGGGGGAGGGAGTGGTACGGAATGCAGGGAGAGCCTGTGGTGGCAGAGGCCGGTGTGACGTTGCAACAGCGTGAGGCATGCCATGTGTTCTTCCATGGAAATTGTCCCTGGATCATGGGACCCTACAGTGGCGGGCTGCACAGGCTCCCAGGAGGGGAGGTATGGATAGTGACCTGTGTTTGCACACAGGCTTCCTGATGGCTGCAGCAGCAGCCTTAGCATTTCATGCCTGTCTCTGGTGTCCCTGCTGATAGCTGCGGCTCGCACCTGTCTCTGGAGCTTGTTTAGGCGGTGCTCTGAATCATCTCTCCTCGCGCATCCTGAAACAATGGTCTCTTGCCTTTTAGGCAGGTCCAGATTTTTTCCCAGACTCCCTTCCGGCTAGCTGTGGTGCACTATCCCCCTTCAGGCTGTGTTCACACAGCCAACCCTAGTTCTCTCCTTGGGATCTTAACTCTGAAGTCCGAGCCTCAGCTCCCAGCCCCCACCCACCCCGGTGTGTGAGCCGACAAGCCTCTCAGGCTGGTGAGTACTGTCGGCACCAATCCTCTGTGCAGGAATCTCTCTGCTTTGCCCTCTCCACCCCTGTTGCTCTGCTCTCCTCCGTGGCTCCGAAACTTCCACCCCCCAATCCCCACCAGTGAAGGGGCTTCCTAGTGTGTGGAAACTTTCCCTCCTTCACAGCTCCCTCCCAGAGGTACAGGTCCCATCCCTATTCTTTTGTCTTTGCTTTTCCTTTTTTCTTTTGCCCTACCCAGGTATGTGGGGAGTTTCTTGCCTTTTGGGAAGTCTGAGGTCTTCTGCCAGCATTCAGTATGTGTTCTGTAGGAATTGTTCCACATGTAGATGTAGTTTTGATGTATTTGTGGGGAGGAAGGTGATCTCCACGTCTTAACTCCTCCACCATCTTTCCTCATTTCTTTTTATTTTATTCTGCAGCAGTGATTTCCACCATTCTTTCTTCTAGCTTGCTCATTCTTTCTTCTGCCTCAGTTATTCTGTTGGTGCTTCCTTCTAGTGTTGTTTTTTTTTTTTCCTGTACCCGGGCCTCTCACTGTTGTGGCCTCTTCCGTTACGGAGCACAGGCTCCGGACACGCAGGCTCAGCGGCCGTGGCTCACGGACCTAGCCGCTCTGCGGCATGTGGTATCTTCCCAGACCGGGGCACGAACCCGTGTCCCCTGCAACGGCAGGCGGACTCTCAACCACTGCGCCACCAGGGAAGCCCCATTCTAGTGTATTTTTCATTTCAGTTATTGTATTGTCCATTTCTGTTTGTTTGTTGTTTAGTTCTTCTAGCTCTTCATTAAACATTTCTTGTATCTTCTGAATCTGTACCTCCATTCTTTTTCTGAGATCTTGGATCATCTACACTATCATTACTCTGAATTCTTTTTCAGGTAGATTGCCTTTCTTCACTTCATTTAATTGTTCTTCTGGGCTTTTATCATGTTCCTTAGTGTGGGATATGTTTCTCTGCTGTCTCATTTTGTCTAACTTCCTGTGATTGTGGTGTCCATTATGCAGGCTACAGGGTTGTATTTCTTCTTCCTTATTCTGCCTGCTCCCTGGTGGATGAGGCTGTCTAAGAGGCTTGTGCAGGCTTTCTGGTGGGAGGGACTGGTTACTGCCCACTGGGGTGTGGAGCTGAGTCTTGTCCCTCTGTTGGGCAGGGCTGGGTCATGCTGTGTGTTTAGTGGGCAGCTGTGTGGTCAGGAAGACTTTAAGTAGCCTGTCTGCTGATGGGTGGGGCTGTGTCCCACCTTGTTGGTTGTTTGGCCATGGGGTCCCAGTAATGGAAGCTTCAGGTTGTTGGGTGGGGCCAGGTCTTGGTGAGAAATTGGTGGCCTCCAGGAAGGCTCACACTGATGAGTACTCCCCAGAACTACTGCTGCCAGTGTCTTTGTCCCTGCAGTGAGCCACAGCCACCCCTGCCTCCAATGGAGACCCTCCATTATTGGCAGGTAGGTCTGGCACAGTCTCTTATGAGGTCACTGCTTTTTTCCCTGAGTCCTGGTGCACGTGAGACCTTGTGTGTGCCCTCCAAGAGTGGAATTTGTGTTTCCCCAGTCCTGTGGAATTCCTGTGATCAAACTGGCCTTCAAAACCAGGTTCTCTGGGGGCTTCTTCTCCCATTGCCAGAAACCCAGGCTGTAGATGCTGATGTGGGGTTCTCCCTCCTGTGGGAGAACTTCTGTGGTATAATTATTTTCCAGTTTGTTAGTCATCCACCTGGCAGATATGGGATTTGATTTTATTGTGATTGTGCCCCTTGTACCAGCTCCTTGTGGCTTCTTCTTTGTCTTTGGATGTAGGGTATCTTTTTGTAGCTTCCAGCGTGTTTTTGTTGATGGTTGTTCAGCAGTTAGTTGTGATTTTGGTGATTATGTAAGAAGAGGTGAGCTCAGTTCCTTCTACTGTGCCATCTTGTCTTTTTGTCTGGAAACTCCAGTCTTAGTGATACAGGTGTAATCTGGTCAGCAGCAACTCCATGAATCTGGGATTATATCTGAGTAAACTGGATGCTTGTTGGTCCTTTTAAGAAAGTGTCCCTGGAAAAGGTGTGAGTAGTAATCACAGAAGGTTCTCAAGAGCACCACTCACCTTGTGCTGTTTATTACAATGGATATGACTCAGGACCAGCCAGATGGGATAGATGCATCAGGCAAGGGAAATGGCACGGAGCTTCCATCTCTCTCTGAGAGCATCACTCTTCTAGCATCTCTCTGTGTTCACTGTCTCAGAAGTTCCTAATTTGCTTTTCCTTTGATGGATAACTTCCCAGGGTACAGAATTCTAGGTTGGGTTTTTCTTTTCTCTCAACACTTTAAATATTTTCACTCTCTCCTTGCCTGCATGGTTTCTGAGAAGATAGATTTAATTTCTATCTTTGTTCTCTGTAGGTAAAGTGGTTTTTCCTTCTGGCTCCTTTCAGGATTTTATCTTTGATTTTTCTGTAGTTTGGAAATGAATTGCCTAGTTGTAGGATTTCTTTGTTTGTTTTCATTTTTGTTTTTGCATTTATCTTGCTTGATGTTCTCTGAGCTTTCTAGATCTGTGGTTTGGTGTCTGACACTAATTTGGGGGAATTTTCAGTTATTATTTCAAATATTTCTTCTGTTACTTTTTTTCTTTCTTGTATTCCCATTATTTATATGTTATACTTTTTTGTTATTTACGTTCTTGGTTATTCTGTTCTGTTTTTTGTCTTTTTCTCCTTGCTTTTCAGTTTTAGAGATTCCTATTGAGATATCCCTAAGGTCGGAGATTCTTTCCTCAGCCATGTCCAGTCTATTACTGAGCCCATCAAAGGCATTCTTCATTTCTATTATAGTGTTTTTGATCTCTGGCATTTCTTTTTGGTTCTTTCTTAGTATTTACGTCCCTCTGTTGACATTGCTTATCTGTTCTTTCATGGTGTCTTTTTTATCGATTGGAGCCCTTAGCATGTTAATCACAGTTGTTTTAAATTTTTAGTGTGATAATTTCAACATTTCTGCCATGTCTGGTTTTGAAGCTTGCTCTGTTTCTTTAAATTGTGTTTTTTGCTTTTCAGTGTGTCTTGTAATTTTTTCTTGATAACTGGACATGATGTACCAAGAAAAAGTAACTGTTATAAATAGGTCTTTAGCAATGTGGTGGTGAGATGTTGGGGGAGGGGAGCATTCTGTAGTCTTGTTATTAGTTCTCAGTCTCTGACTGAACCTATATCTTTGGATTGTGAACTTCACAAGTGTTTTAGTTTTTTTCCTCTCTCCTTAGGTTGGACAAGATGGCAAGAGTGGGCTGCTGTTGGGTATTTCCCTTCCCCAGGTCAGTTAGCCTCTGACAATACCCTAGCAGGTTAGGCTCTGGTTAACTGATTTCTCCTGAGGGCAGAACAGAGTGCTGGCCTATTTCAACATTCTTCCTTTTCTCTTCCCCCTGCTAGAAGCATGAGGAGATTTTCTCTGATATTTACTTTGAGGGCCTGGTCAAGCTCCTGGATATAAATCTTACAAAATTGTGGGGGTGAGGCCCCCTTGAGGTTTCTTTTTTTTTTAAGATTTTATTTTTAGAGCAGTTTTAGTTTCACAGCAAAATTGAGAGTAAGTTACAGAGATTTCCATCCCCTGCCCGACACATGCATAGCTTCTCCCATTATCAGAATCACTCACCAGAGTGATACGTTTGTTACCAAGGATGAACCTACCTTGATACATCATAATCACCCCAGATCTGTAGTTTACCTTAGGGTTCACTCTTGGTGTTGTTCATTCTTTGGGTTTGTACAAATGTTTAATGACATATCTATCATTATAATGTACAGAGTATTTCACTGCCCTAAAATCCTCTGTGCTCTGCCTTTTCATCCCTTATCACCCTCACCCCTTGCAATCACTGATCTTTTTTGTCTCCATAGTTTTGCCTTTTCCTGAATGTCAGTCATGTATTTGGAATCATACAGTATGTAGTCTCATTCAGGTTGGCTGCTTTTTTTAGTACTATACATTTAAGGTTCCCCCATGTCTTTTCATGGCTTAATAGCTCATTTCTTTTTTAAAAAATATTTTTATTATGGATCTTTTTTTATTTAGATCATTTCAGCAAAAAGATTAAGGCTAAATTACAATGGAACTGCCATTGACTAAGTAATGTGAGAGATCTACTTTTCTCCAAATACCAGTCTTTTTACTTTTTTCGGAGTTCAGTCACCATAGGTCAAATTCTTTTGGAGATAAATGTCAGTTTTAATAATATATGATATCAGGCTTTAGTTCTGTTTACAGTGCTATAAATATCTTTGTGACAAAAGATTTAGAGGACTTTGAAATTGGCACATTACTTATAATATTTTAATACTATAAAAGTTAATATTGAATGTTAAATTTACCAAAGACTTCTGGAGGAGTCTTTGGTAAATTTAACCAGTATTTAACCAAGTATATAACAAGTATACTTGGTTTTGTTTTATACCTCATTGTTAAGCTAAAGTGGTAACATTTAAGTTAAAAGGAACTGGTTACAGTCTTTTTAAGGCCATGGGCCAGAGATCATTTCAAATTTTTGGTCTTCATATTAGGTTTCATAGCAGTACAGTTTAAGTGTAGTTGATTTACAATATTATATTATTTTCAGGTGTACAACATGGTGATTTAAAATTTTTATAGATTATACTCCATTTATAGTTACTATAAAATGATGGCTGTATTCCCTGTGCTATAAATATATCCTTGTAGCTTATTTATTTTGTACAAAGTGGTTTGTACCTCTGAACCTCCTACCCCTATCTTGCCCCTCCCCTCTTCCCTCTCCCACTGGTAACCACTAGTTTGTTCTCTATATCTGAGTCTGTTTCTGTTTTGTTATATTCATTCATTTGTTTTATGCTTTAGATTCCACATGTAGGTGATAACATACAGTATTTGTCTTTTTCTGTCTGATTTATTTCACTGAGCATAATAGCCTCCAGTTTCAGTCATGTTGTTGCAAATGGGAAAACTTCACTTTTTTATGGCTCTGTAGTATTACATTGTGTGTGTATATATATATATATATATATATATATATACATACCACATTTTCTTTATCCATTCATCTATTGATGAACTTTTAGGTTGCTTCCATATCTTGTCTATTATAAAAAATGCTGCTATGAACATTGGGGTGCGTGTATTTTTTTGGCTGCACTGGGTCTTTGTTGCTGCGTGCAGGCTTTCTCTAGTTGCAGTGAGCGAGGGCCACTCTTTGTTGCGGTGCGTGGGCTTCTTATTGCGGTGGCTTTTCCTGTTGCGGAGCATGGGCTCTAGGTACACGGGCTTTGGTAGTTGTAGCACACGAGCTCAGTAGTTGTGGCATGCGGGCCCTAGAGCACGCGGGCTTCAGCAGGTGTGGTGCATGGGCTCAATACTTGCGGTGCACGGGCTCTAGGGTTTATGGGCTTCAGTAGTTGTGTCGCGCAGGCTCAGTAGTTGTGGCTCATGAGCTCTAGAGCACAGGGTCAGTTGTTGTGGTGCACGGGCTTAGTTGCTCTGTGGCATGTGGGATCTTCCCGGACCAGGGCTCGAACCCGTGTCTCTTTCATTGGCAGGCAGATTCTTAACCACTGCACCACCAGGGAAGTCCTGCATGTGTCTTTTTGAACGAGTGTTTTTCTTTTCTTTGCATAAATTCCCAGGAGTGGAATTACTGGATAATATGGTAGTTCTATTTTTAGTCTTTTGAGGAACATTTGTACTGTTTTCCACAGTAGCTGCACAAATTTACATTCCCACCAACAGTGTACAGAGGTTACCTTTTCTCCATATCCTTGCCAACACTTGTTATTTGTGGTCTTTCTGATGATAGCCATTCTCACAGGTGTGAGGTGATATCTCAGTGTGGTTTTCATTTGTATTTCCCTGATGATCTAATCGTTTCATTTGTGCCTGTTGGCCATCTCTATGTCTTCTTTGGGTCCTCTACCCATTGTTTAATCAGATTTTTTTTTGTTTTTGATGTTGAGTTGTATGAGCTGTTTATATATTTTGGATATTAATCCGTTATTGGACATATCATTTGCACAAATCTTCTTCCCTTCAGTCAGTTGCCTTTTCATTTTGTTGATGGTTTCCTTTGTTTTGCAAAAGCTTTTAAGTTTGATTAGGTCCCATTTGTTTATTTTTTGCTTTTGTTGCTCTTGCCTGAGGAGACACATCCAAAAAATATTGCTAACAACGTCAAAGAGTGTAGTACCTGTGTTTTTTTCTAGGAGTTTTATGGTTTCAGGTCTTACATTAAAGCCTTTAATCCAATTTTTTTTTTTTTTTTTTGCGGTATGCAGGCCCCTCACTGCTGCGGCCCCTCCCGTTGCAGAGCACAGGCTCCGGATGCACAGGCTCAGCTGCCATAGGCTCACGGGCCCAGCCGCTCCGCGGCATGCGGGATCCCCCCAGACCGGGGCACGAACCCGCGTCCCCTGCATCGGCAGGCAGACCCCCAACCACTGCACCACCAGGGAAGCCCGCCTTTAATCCATTTTGAGTCTGTTTTTGTATATGGTGTAAGAAAATGTTCTAGTTCCATTCTTTTACATGTAGCTGTCTAGTTTTCCATGAAGTTTTTAACTCTCAGACTTGTGTACACTGAACCTCCAGCAATTGGTCAATTACAGTTCAGGCTTTCCTACCCTGCTGCTGGTTCCCATGATGGTTTCCATTTCTAAGTCTACTCCAATAAGCCATGACTTCTTGCATTTGCCTGTCTGTCTTTCCAATAGTAGACTCAGCAGTTTCTACTGTGCCCTCATTTCTCTTAAGGATCCTAGAAGAGTTGATTTTTCAGTCTCTTCAGCTTTTTACTTGATAGACAGTGCAGTGACTTTCAAGCTCTTTAAATTTGGAACTGGAAACTGGAAGTTCTGAACTACTTTTTTAAAATAAAAAAAATAATGCATAAAAAAGTAAGGTATGTGTATGATTTTTAAAAGTAAACTATATGGAAGGCAATGCAATGAAACATTTAAGTCTCTTTCCTATCCTGGATCTTAGTTCTCCAGGCCTTTTCCCTAGAGGAAACCACTGTTAATAGTTTCATGTGTATTCTTCCATAGGTAATCTCAGCAATTACAAATGTATGTGTATATATTTTGTAAAAAAGCAAATGGGGGGCTTCCCTGGTGGCGCAGTGGTTGAGAGTCTGCCTGCCAATGCAGGGGACGTGGGTTCGTGCCCCAGTCCAGGAAGATCCCACATGCCACGGAGCGGCTGGGCCCGTGAGCCATGGCCGCTGAGCCTGCGTGTCCGGAGCCTGTGCTCCGCAATGGGAGAGGCCACAGCAGTGAGAGGCCCGTGTACCACAAAAACAAAAACAAAAACAAAAAAACAAAACAAAACAAAAGCTAATGGAACCATATTCAACATGTGCTGGACCTTGTTTTTGCTTCTTGTATCTTAGAGTTCATGTCATATCAGCATACAAAAATCTATTTCTTTTTTTATGACTGCATAATATTGTGCTAGATATGTATGTCATAATTTATTTAATACCCCTCACTTCCCCATGATGAACATTTATGATGTTTCCAGGCTTTTAATTAAAATCAGTGTAGGGACTTCACTGGTGGTCCAGTGGTTAAGACTCCATGCTTCCATGGCAGGGGGCACAGGTTTGATCCTGGGTTGGGAAAGTTCCACATGCTGCGCAGTGTGGCGAAGAAAAAAAAAAAAATCAGTGTAGCCATGTATATACATCTTTGCAATGTGTGAATATATCTGTGAGATAGATTACTAGATGTTATCTCCTTGATATTAATAAATACATATAACTTTTATGAGTATAACATGATTTTTTCCCCCACTCCTTTAGAAAGAAGCCTAAGAAGAAAGAAAATGAGACTGGATGTAGAAGGTCAATGCGATTACTAAAAGTTGATCCTTCAGGAGTTTCATTACCAGCAACTCCAACCCAGCCAATATTAGTAGCAGATGAAAATGTAAGAAAGAGTGCAAATACAATATATTAACCAATAAAATACTCAAACATTTGAAGTGTTTGAAAGTAGAGTAAAAAGTCATTAAATTATGTTTAATTTGTGCATCATTAATTTAATACTTGGCTGTTGTATGGTTTAATGAGTAAGATTTCAAACTCATAAGAGACTGGCTTGGATTCTATATTTCTGCAGACTTACCCTGTGTGGGATTGTGGGTAAATTCCTTAGTCTTTCTGAGCCCCAGTTTCCCCCTTTTTTTTTTTTTTTTTGCGGTACGTGGGCCTCTCACTGTTGTGGCCTCTCCCATTGCTAAGCACAGGCTCCGGGTGCGCAGGCTCAGCGGCCATGGCTCACGGGCCTAGCCGCTCCGCAGCATGTGGGATCTTCCCGGACCGGGGCACGAACCCTTGTCACCTGCATTGGCAGGCAGACTCTCAACCACTGCACCACCAGGGAAGCCCTCCCCATTTTTAAAATGGCAACAATAGCAGAAACCTCTCAAAGAGGTGTTGTGAGGGATAAATGAAATAGTATCTATAAAGTTTCTTACATTTATATTAAGGACTTAGTAAGCAATAAATGGTAGTTATTAATATTATTAGTAATAAATAATGTATGTCAGTAGTGATGGGGTTCTCTTACTGTAGTTTAATTTTACGCTATCAGTGAGTGGAAAGAGTTTTATTTAGCAAATTTATTGTCTAAATAAGATTATGAGTATATTTTTTATTCAGGAGCACCTACTGGTTTTTTTTTTTTTATTGCACCTACTGTTTTTAATACTTTGTATGTAAGTGCTTAATTATAAATTGGAAGATTAGCCTGGTGCTTTGAGAGCTAATTGCAAATTAAGTTACTAGGGGAAGAGTAGCTTTCAAATTTTTTTGAAGCCTCCATCCATCCATGGTAAGAAATACATTTACATTGAACCCGTTCCACACACACACACACACACACACACACACACACACACACACACACACCTGAAACAAAACTTTTGTGAAATGATACTTATCCTTACTACATGTGATACACTTTTGTATTTCCTAGTCTGTTCTTTTCTCAGTCACTAAAACACACTGTTGGTTGTAATGTATTAAAATGATTTCATGACCTATGGGTTACAACCTGTGATTTAAAAAACACTGACATACAGTAAGAGAAAGACAAATATCATATGATATCACTTAATATGTGGAATCTAAAATATGGCACAAATGAACCTATCTACAAAACAGAAACTCACAGAAATAGAGAACAGACTTGTGGATGCCGGGTGAGGGGGGCAGTGGGGGAGGGAAGGACTGGGAGTTTGGGATTAGCAGATGTAAACTATTATATATAGGATGGGTAAACAAGGTCTTACTGTATAGCACAGGGAACTATATTCAGTATCCTGTGATAAACCATAATGGAAAAGAATATGAAAAAAGAATGTCTGTGTATAACTGAGTTACTTTGCTGTATAGCAGAGATGGACACAACATTGTATATCAACTATGCTTCAGTTAAAAAAATAAAAAATAAAAAACACATAGAGTAATAACTTTGAGGTATGAAATTGAACTGATCTGAATCAATTCCCAGGTACTGGCAGTGTAACTTTGGACAAATTAACTTCTCTAAGTTTCATTCCACTGTCTTTATAATGTGATATCTCATTCACTGGATTATTAAGGGGATTAAATGAGATAATACATGTTATTACTTTACAGGATACTTGGCATTCATTCATTGAACAACTGTTTTTGAATGCTAACTATGTGTCACCACTGTTGTTGGTATTGAAAGTAAAGTAGTAAGAAATCTTAAGCTTACATTCTAGGGCAGAGCGACAACCAACTTTTTTTTCTTATTTTTTATAACAGCCTTTGTTACCTCCTGGGCCTTTAGAAATGACTTCTGAAAATCGAGATGATAACAGTGAACTATTTAAAGGATTTCTGCAGACTTGGGCAGAAGTGAGCAAGGTGTCACTTGGGAGGGTAAGCCCAAGCTTTTAGAATCATCTGTTAAGCATATTTTAGTACATATATTAACTTAGTGCTTTGGTTTCTCCCATTGTTTCAGACAAGAAGTAAAAACACTGAGAAGGAGTTATCTAGCATTAAAAGGTGAGTTAAAATTCCTTGCCTTTGTTTTACATTTTCTGGGATCTTTATAACTTAAAGACTATACCATTACAGGAAATTTGAAAGAGGTGAGAAAAATTATCCATCGTATTTCTACCCTAACAACTGTTGTTTTTGTATATTTCCTTTCGTGTATCACCATATGCAATAAGCTTCATGAGTGCATGGATTTTGTCTCAATAACCAGAAAAGTGCATTTCACATAGTATATATTCATTCAGTGTTTAATAAATGAGTGATATCACATACATTTTTACTTTTTTATGTTCTAATATATGTACAGTTTTGCATTATGCTTTTCTATTAACATTGTGGCTGCATGTTACTAGAGTCTTTAAATTTATTGAATAATTGCATAATATTTGATTTAGCAGGTAGAATTTACTTAACCTCCTCTTACTCCCTTGGTATTTGAAATTGTTTTCTATTTAGTTTTGATTGTTTGTATGTGTGTTGAAATTTATATTGTGATAGTGGATTATTTCCTTAGGATAGATTCCAGAAGTGAGATTAATGTGTCAAATATTATGGACATTTTCATGGCTTTTAGGAAATGCCGGATTGTTTTCCAAAATCTTTTTAAAAAATTTCTGAAAATCTTAAATGAATTTACTCTGCTGTTAGCAATATATATGAATGTATGTTTAACTATAGCCTCTTAGCTTTTATAAGTGAAAAATAGTACCCCATTGTTTAGTTTGATTTCCTTGGTTGCCAGGAAGTTGAATATTTTCCCACATTTACTAATTGTGATTTTACTTTTTCGAATCATCTTTTACTTGTTTTGACTACTGAGTTTGGTTTTACTTCTAAAATTTAACTTTTTAATCTTCTCAGCTACAAAGCCAATTTAAATGGCATGATCATTAGTGAAGATACTGTTTATAAAGTTACCAAAGGCCCAATATTCTCAATGGCTCTCCACCCATCAGAAATTAGAACTTTGGTGGCAGCTGGGGCCAGATCTGGACAAGTTGGGCTTTGGGATTTGGTAAGTTATTATTAATTGTTTTGAAGTAACATTTGAAGCAAATAGTCTGCGAAAGAATAGCCTAGAGCCATGTGTTTCTAGATGTTACTTGAGATTTATAGTTTTGTGCTCTGTGATTCCAAATTTTAGAAACCTAGAGGAATTTAAATTTGCTTTGTAGAACTTTAACATTTTTAGCTTGAATATCGTTAGTCATCTGGGCATAAATTCCTGCCAGGAAAGTTTATTACAACTTTAAATGTGTATATGAAAAGATCATACAAAGTTCTTAGGTTTCTAATTATGTTTAAAATATAGTTTCCAAGCTGGATCAAAATATCTTCCCAAGGATCTTCTTAGGATGATCCTAGTAATTTTTTTTTAAAATTAATTTAGTTTTTGTCTATTTATTTTTGGCTGCATTGGGTCTTCATTGCTGCATGTGGGCTTTCTCTAGTTGCAGCGAGCGGGGGCTACTCTTCATTGCGGTGCGTGGGCTTCTCATGGTGGTGGCTTCTCTTGTTGCAGAGCATGGGCTCTAGGCACGCAGGCTCAGTAGTTGTGGCACATGGGCTCAGTAGTTGTGGCTCACGGGCTCTAGAGCGCAGGCTCAGTAGTTGTGGCGCATGGGCTTAGTTGCTCTGCGGCATGTGGGATCTTCCCGGACCAGGGCTCGAACCCGTGTCCCCTGCATTGGCAGGTGGATTCTTAACCACTGTACCACCAGGGAAGCCCCCTAGTCATTTTTTGGTGAGTTAGAAACAGATATTGAATTTCATTCATTGTACATATAATAATGCATTGATTGCTTTCAGTGTTTACAGAATTGAAAAAAGCCGAGTTAATGTTCTCTGAACTTAGTTTTTAATTGGGGAAGTAGAACAAAGACCTGAAAAATGCCATAAGGACAATTAATAGAGATGGAGAAATCATGGTGACTTGCAGTGGTTTGGGGTTAATAAATAAAATGGATTTTGTAAGTGAGAAGAGAAGAAATGAAAACCAAATTCTCTCTTATTTTGGGAGCATAGGTTCTCCCTTATTTTGATAAAATGTGAGTGGGGGTAGGAGGCGAAAGGATTTGGTAAAGAAAACAGAAGCAGAGAAGTGGGAAGAGGACCAGAAATGGTATAAGGTTGTATAAGCTAAGAGATGAATTTCAAGCATCGGAGTTTGACAGGGCTTTTTTTTTTAGATGAGTTAAAAAGAATGGGAACAGAAAAAGGGCCATTAGTTTTGAAAATAAGGTATCATAAGTGAGCTGAGAGAATAGCTTCAACAATAAGGTAAGAAAGGAACACAGACTTTAGGAGATTAAAAAAAGTATGGGGTGGAAGAAGAAATGGAAGCAATGGATAGACTATTTGTTGAAGAACTTAGAAAAGGAAAAATAGAGAATTAGCATAGTCAAGTGAAGATCTTTTCAGGGTGTGTTGAAGATATGTAGGAAAGTCCCTTTGTCATGTCTTTTCTGGTGACTCCAAAAATCTATTATTGGGTGTCTGTAGTCCAATATTTTTATCAACTTTCTAATTTTTCAGGACACCTGGCTATCTCATTAACAGACTGAGCGAGTCTAAAACCATTATCTTGGCTATCCTGTGCTCACTCCGAAACTCCCCTCGTTTTTTAAAAAAAAGTTTAGCGTTATTGAGGTATAATTAACATTTTATAAAATCTACACATTTAAAATGTACAGTTTAATGATTTTTAATAAGTTTATTGAGTTGTGTAAATATCACCATAATTCAGTTTTAGAACATTTTCATCATTCCTATAAGATTCCTCGTGGCTACTTACATTTAATCCCTGTTTCTACCTTTATCCCCAGGCAAATCTCCACAAATTTGCACTTTTTGGACATTTCATATAAATAGAATCATAAAATATGTGGTCTTTTATATTGGCATTTTTCTTTTAGCATAGTTTTTTTTAAATTAATTAATTTATTTATTTTGGCTGCATTGGGTCTTAGTTGAAGCATGTGGGGTCTTTGTTGAGGCATGCGGGATCTTTTGTTGAGGCGTGCAGGATCTTTCATTGAGGCGTGGGCTTTTTGTTGTGGCGCGCAGGCTTCTCTCTAGTTGTGGCATGTGGGTTTTTCTCTAGTTGTGGTGTGCAGGCTCCAGGGCTCGTGGGCTCTGTAGTTGTGGCACGTGGACTTAGTTGCCCCACAGCATGTGGGATCTTAGTTCCCCAACCAGAGATTGAACCTGTGTCCCCTGCATTGGGAGGTGGATTCTTTACCACCGGACCACCAGGGAAGTCCCTCTTTTAGCATAGTTTTAAGGTTTATCTGTTTTATAGCATCTATCAGCACCTCATTCTTTTTTTATTGCTGAATAGTATTCCATTGTTTGATTTTACCACATTTTGTTTATCCATTCATCATTTGACAGACATTTGGGTTGTTTCCACTTTTTGGCTATTCTGAATAATTCTACTATAAACATTTGTGTACACATTTTTGTGTAGGTCTGTGTTTTCATTTCTCTTGGGTAGGTATCTGGGAGTAGAATTGCTAGGTCATATGGTAACTGGTTAACATTTGAGGAACTGTCACCCTGCTTTCCAAAGTGGCTGCATCATTTTCTATTCCTACCAGCAATGTATGAGGGTTCAAATTTTTCTACATGCTCACCAACATTTATTATTATCTGTCTTTTCGATTATAGCCTTTCAAGTGGGTGGTATCTTCCTAGTGAAGTTGTATCTCCATGTGGTTTTGATTTGCATTTCTCTAATGACTAATGATGTTGAGAATCTTTTCCTGCCATTTGGATATCTTTGGTGAAATGTCTATTCAAATCTTTTGTCAATTTTTTATTGGGTTGTTTGTCTTCTTGTTGAGTTGTAAGAGTTCTTTGTATATTCTAGATACACATCCTTATCAGATATGTGATTTGCAAATATTTCTTCTTTTCATCCTCTTAATGCTATCTTTTGAAGTGCAAATTTTTGAATTTTGGTGATGTCCGATTCATCAAACTTTTTTTTTTTTTTTTTTTTTAAGGAGCCCACACATTTTATTACAGCCCCTGCTCACTGAGCCCTGCCAGTCCCCCATACCTCTGCCCCTTTGGATTATGGAGGAAAAAAAAAAAAATCATTCGATTTTCTGGGTCACAGAATACAAGTTGGGTCTAGATTGTACAAGGAGCTTACACACTGAGGCAAGAGAGCGTGCAAACAGGGGCAGGAATTCTTCACCCTCTGGGCGAGCCAGTGCTTGAGACACGGCAGGAGGACCCGAGTTGCCCTCCTGGAGTCCACACTGGTGTATGTTTCTGGCCTTTATTAACCGTGTCCAACTCCAACGTCCATCTTCTCCTGAGAGGGAGAAGAGTATCTTTGAGTAGCTATGGCATCAAGGATTTCCCCCGAGCTGTTTGGTTTTCCTTTTTTTTTTTTCTTTCCTATTCAGATTTCACAGCAGGCCCAGAGAAGGACCAACAGAAGCGCGAGTGTCTGAGGACGATGTAATACTGACTCCTCCTTTTTGGTACCAGTCCGAGAACCCGCGCCCCTCTCTCCTGAGATACAGTGAGGCGGGGTTGGGGGAGATGGCAGAGGAGCTGTGGGTGGAACATCAAACTTTTAATGGACTGTGTTTTTGGTGTCATATCTAAGAAATCTTTTGCGTAGCCCAAAGTCTTAAAGATTTTCTCCTGTGTTTTTTTGTAAAAATTTTATAGTTTCAGCTTTCACATTTAGTTCACTGATCCATCTTGAATTGTTCTTTTTGAATTATTTTTGTATATGCTGTAAGGTAAGGGCCCAAGTTCATCTTTTTGTATGTGTATATCCAGTTGTCTCAGCACTATTTGTTGAAAAGACTTTTACCTCATTGTATTGTCTTGGCAGTCCCTCAGTTTTCCTCTTAACCTTCTGTCAGATTCCTAGTCTCACCTAGGATCAAAAGATGAGCTGTCATTTATTCGGTCACCCCACCCATTCATTCATTCCACACTTATTGAGTATTTTGTGCTAAGTACTCTTTTTTTAAATAAATTTATTTCTATATTTATTTTTTGGCTGTGTTAGGTCTTTATTTTTTGGCTGTATCAGGTCAAGCCTGCGTGTGGGCTTTCTCTAGTTGCGGCGAGCAGGGGCTACTATTTGTTGCGGTGCGCGGGCTTCTCATTGCGGTGGCTTCTCTTGTTGTGGAGTACGGGCTCTAGGTGTGTAGGCTTCAGTAGTTGTGGCACGCAGTCTCAGTAGTTGTGGCTCACAGGCTCTAGAGCACAGGCTCAGTAGTTGTGGTGCATGGGCTTAGTTGCTCTGCGGCATGTGGGATCTTCCCGGACCAGGGCTCAAACCTGTGTCCCCTGCATTGGCAGGCAGATTCTTAACCACTGAGCCACCAGGGAAGTCCCCTAAGTACTATTCTAATGACTCCCCATCCATATTTGTGAGGAAGGATTGTCTCTGTCCTTATGGAGTTTAGAATTTAGTGGCAAAAGCAGCATGAATGAAATAATTACATGTTTGATAAGTGGAGTGAATTATATACTATGATTAATGGAGTGGAGGAAAAGTAGTGTTATAAAAACACGTAACAGGGAAACTGGCCTGATTTTGAGGATCAGGGAAGGCTTCCCTGAGGAAGTGAGAATTGAGTTGAGATTTGAAAGCTAAGTAGGAGTAAGCCAAGCAAAGAAAGGGAAAAGAGCATTTCACACAAGAGGAACAGCATGTCAAGGACCTTAGGCAGGAGGATGCCGGCTTGATACATTTAAGGACCTGAAGAATGCCTCTGAAAGAATGCCTCTGTGGCTAGAGCATAAACAGCAGAGGCATAAAGAGAAGGGATGAGTGGAATAGGGGGAAGCTGTACAGGTGGGTAGAGGTCAGATGTATAGCTTTATACATAAAGCCTCTGTAACAACTTCCTACAAAACAAACATTGAATACTATTTTCATTTTTCACCTTTTCTCACAAAAGCAAAAATCTTCTTTGGATTCCCTTCAGTTAGCAAAAATAGGTACTAATATAGGTGTTTTGTAAGAGCAAAGTGGCATAAAGTGAACTTTTGAAAAGTGGGGGATACATGTATTTATTTTTAAATTAATTAAAATAGAAAATTCAGTTCTTCAGTTACACCAGGCACATTTCAAGTGCTTAATAGCCACACATGACTAGTGGATACCATATTGGACAGTGCATACATAAAACATTTTTGTCATCTCAGAAAGTTCTTTTGGACAGTGCTGCTGTGGAGCAAGCTAATATCAACATTAATTTGGTAAAATAAGACTCAAAGATAAGGTGATAAAACAATAGAATGAAATGAAAAAGGAGACTGTAGAACTAAAGAAACAATTTGAAGATCAGTGAAACTAATAAATTAGACAAAAGGAACAGAATAGACATGGCTGAAAATGAAATTATAGATATTAAAGGAAATATCTGAGGTAATCTCAAACACAGATGAAAAAAGTTTTATGAGAAAAGCCAATAGAAAAGGAAAGCCAGGACTTCCCTGGTGGCGCAGTGGTTAAGAATCTGCCTGCCAATTCAGGGGACACGGGTTCAATCCCTGGTCCAGGAAGATCCCACATGCCGTGGAGCAACGAAGCCCGTGTGCTACAACTACTGAGCCTGCACTCTAGAGCCCATGAGCCACAACTACTGAAGCCTGTGTGCCACAACTACTGAAGCCCATGTTCCTAGAGCCTGTGCTCCGCAACAAGAGAAGCCACTGCAATGAGAAGCCCGTGCACCACAATGAAGAGTAGCCCCCACTTGCCATGACTAGAGAAAGCCCGTGTGCAGTAGCAAGACCCAAGGCAGCCAAAGATAGATAGATAGATAAATAAATAAATTCATTAAAAAAAAAAAGGAAAAGAAAGCCAGTCAAAGATGACCCAACAAATGTAACAGAAAATATATTCAAAGAGAACTTTTCTGAAAAGACAGAATTGGATTGACAGATTTGAGTGTGTATGCCATGTTCTAGGAAGATTTGGACTTAAATGATAAAGAATTCTTTAGGCAGGAAAAACAAATTATATTCAAGGGGAAAAGCCAGGTTTGCCTCAGTTTTCTACAGCAACATTTCATGTAATGTCTACAAAGTTCTGAGAGAAGGAAGTGTGGCCTGGAATAAATACCCAGCCCAAGATATTATTCTAATGTAAAGACAGCAAGTAGGTCTTTTCACATCTGAAAAAACTCAAGAAATTGAAGACCTGTGAGCTCATCTGGAAAAAGCTGCTTGATAGCAAATCTTGGCCAGTTGAAAGTAAATCAAAATTAAGGATTCAGGAATGGAGAAGCTTGACAGAAAAATTGATGATGAGTATTGAATCCATTTAAATACAGAACTGGGACTTCCCTGGTCCAGTGGTAAAGAATCTGCCTTCCAATGCAGGGGACGTGGGTTCGATCCCTGGTTGGGGAGCTAAGATCCCACATGCTATGGGGCAACTAAGCCCGCGGGCCTCAACTAGAGAGCCTGTGTGCCGCAAACTACAGAGCCCACGCACCACAACTAGAGAGAGAGAACCCGCACGCCACAACTAGAGAGAAACCCGCGTGCCACAATGAAGAGCCTGTGTGCTGCAATGAAAGATCCCACGTGCTGCAATCAAGATCCCATGTGCCGCAACTATGACCTGACGCAGCCAAAAAAAAAATGAAATAAATAAATAAATATTTAAATACAGAACTAATATTAAACAGCCATATGAATTATGGTTACAGAACTGGATATGAATGTTGTTAACCTGGAAAAAACAAAAAAAATATAGAGATGGAGAAAGGGGAGATTGGAGGAGGAGTGAGAATAATGTTCTCAGTCAATAGAAATTGTCTAAAATTGAGACATATATAGTTAAATAAAAAAGCGTAATGACTAAAACTGCTTTATATTTTCTACTTTTTCCTTCTTAGGAGATAGCTCTTGTAAAGAAATACTCGAAGTTCAAAAATTCCTTCAGCTTGATTTTCTTTTATTATTTTAAAGTATAGTTAAAATTTTTTTTATATTTATTTATGGCGGCATTGGGTCTTCATTGGTGTGCGTGGGCTTTATCTAGTTGTGGCGAGCGGGGGCTACTCTTCATTTTGGTGCGTGGGCTTCTTATTGTGGTTGCTTCACTTGTTGCAGAGCATGGGCTCTAGGCATGTGGGCTTCAGTAGTTGTCGCACACGGGCTCAGTAGTTGTGGCTTGAGGGCTCTAGAGTGCAGGCTCAGTAGTTCTGGCACATGGGCTTAGTTGCTCCACAGCATGTGGGATCTTCCTGGACCAGGGCTTGAATCCGTGTCCCCTGCATTGGCAAGTGGATTCTTAACCACTGCACCACCAGGGAAGCCCCTAAAGTATAGTTAAATTTAATACTACTTAAAGTGGCCTTTTTTTTTCTCTAAATTTCTTCTCTGTCCTTCTATCTATATAAGTAAGTACATGTAAAGACATCTTTAATGATCACTTAGTATTTTAATGATAATTTTGGGTTTTGAATGGTTTTTCAAAACTTTTGTCTTTGTATATTTCTTTGTATATTTGTTTGAGTTCCTTATAACAATGGAAAGTTTTGTTTTTCTAAAAAATATATGCTATAGACAAATATGCCAAAATGTTAACAGTGGTTAACTCTGGGTAGGAGGAGGAGTTTGTGTGATTGTAATTTTTTTCCTTCCTTCTCTTTTCATGTTTCTTTATTTTCTTTAAATTTTTTTCTCTTTATTTAAAAACTTAAATAAAAAAGGCAAAAACAAAAGTGTTTGAGTATTTCAGAGCCGACTAAGCTAGATTTAGAGATGAAAGTTGTTCTGGTTCATAATATGACATACCGCATAAGAATATAACATCAAAAGCCAAAAAATGATGATTTCGGAGTTGTTAATCCAGTTGTGGAAACGATAATCCTTAGAAGTAGTAATATCACTACTGAACTTCAAGTACATGTATTTTTTAAAATAAATTTATTTATTTATTTATTTTTGGCTGTTATTTATTTATTTATATTTGGTTGGGTCTTCGTTGCTGTGCATGGGCTTCTCGTTGCGGGGGCTTCTCTTGTGTAGTACGGGCTCTAGGCTCGTGGACTTCAGTAGTTGTGGCATGTGGGCTTACTAGTTATGCCTCGCAGGCTCAGTAGTTGTGGTTTGCAGGCTCTAGAGCGCAGGCTCAGTAGTTGTGGCGCATGAGCTTAGTTTCTCTGCGGCATGTGGAATCTTCTCAGACCAGGGCTGAAACCCATGTGCCCTGCATTGGCAGGTAGATTCTTAACCACTGCGCCACCAGGGAAGTCCCTCAAGCACATGCATTTTTCATGGGGCATTTAGGGGTTAAAATATTTTTAAAACTATCATTTTGTGCCAGGACCAAACACCTTATGAAAATTGAGCTGAGAATGACATACTCGTATAGAAGCACACTTAGCAAGCAAAGTGGGAGTGGTATTGATAGAAGTTTTGGTAGTAAGGAATTATCCTGCATGTGAAATAAAAGTAAATTTCACATTTCCTGAGAATTTTATGAACTGAAGTCATTATAAGCAGTAATTTTTTTCCCTCTGTATTATGAAAAACTAGTTGGCTAGTTGCAAAAAGCTGGAAACTATTAAAATAAATGTGACTTAATTTTGTTGGATTGAAAATTAGGAAAAAGTAACTTAGTGAGAGTCTAAAGTTTCTACTTCTGACTTTCTGAGTGGGAAGGTGGGTACAATTATAGACTAAGACTGAATATAATACAAACAAATAGTTTAATGACATAATGATGTAGAAAATATTACTGCTTTTCACCAGTTTTTGTCTCTCTCCCCACCCCCCAACTCTATTCCAGACTCACCAACCTAAAGAAGATGGAGTTTATATTTTTCAACCCCATAGTCAACCAGTTAGCTGTCTTTACTTCTCGCCTGCCAATCCAGCTCACCTGCTGTCACTGAGCTATGATGGCACATTACGCTGTGGGGATTTTTCCAGAGCTGTTTTTGAGGAGGTAAATGTTAATATGTTTGCATATGGACCTCAGGTGATATTCTGGATTCCTTATGAAATGCCACATGAATGATTATATTATACCATCAAACTGGGTGAGATGGTGTAGAATAGGGACTTTAGAACTACACTGCCTAAATTCAAATCCCATCTGTTACTATTTGTGTGAACTCGGTAAGTTGCATAACTTCTTTGTGCTTCAATTTCCTTAGTTTTGAAATGGAATGGTAATAGTATCTACCTTATAGGATTGTTATGAGGATTAAATGAGTTAATGTAGATAAAGCATTTACTTAAAACAGAGCCTGGTACATAGTAAGTTTTTGCTCTTATTTTTTATTTTTGCAGAAAGCTTTTAAATAAAATAACTTATTCTTCTATTTTAAGGCTTAAAACTTGTCCTCTTTTATTCAGGAAAAAATATTGGAATATTATTATACTTTTGTTCATTATTTCTAGCCTTGGCAGATATGAATTTTGTGGGGATGAGTCTTAGATATGACAAAAAAGACTAGAGAAATTCATCACATAACAGTACTATAATACATTGTCCAAAACTTTTGGCCAGTAATATAACACAGAAACTATAAAATTTGGTTTTTTGTCTTCTAGCTAAGATTTATCATCTCTTATATGCCATGTATAGCTGATGGTAGAGAGATTAGCTCAGCTGTTTTTATCTGGTGAAGTTAGAATGAAAAACTGCCATTCGATGTCATATAATTGTACTCTGGCAAGAAATGGACACCTAAGCGGGTTCATTCAGAACATCTTAGGCCAGGTTTATTCATAACCACCTATTGAGGATAAGGTCTTTTCCTGGGCTAGTCTAACCCCTGCAAGGTAAGATGAAGTTGAAGTTTAAGAATAGTTGAAAGATGTTGGTCTCATACTCGTGACCGTCCATCCTCCCAGAGATAGCCTGCCAAGTTAACCAGACTACTTACCGCTTGGAGGTTTTCAAATTGGTTTGATCTCTGGTTGGGTAGGCCAGAAGCTTCCAAAGGCCTGAGGAATCCTCACAATATTGGATCCCAGTGATTACATTTTGGTTTACTACTTAAATATCTACTACTTAATGTTACAACAAACATATTTCAAGTGAGCTTTCAGATTTGCTTAACCATATCAGATTTCCTCATTAAGAGAATTCCTACAAATCAAACTCTTTTTTTATATGGATTTTAATCTTTGTGAAATTTAGGATAGTTTAGATGTAGGTTTTCATTCTTTAGCTTATTTCGAATGGGACTTTTAAAGTTTTTAGAGGTCCTCAGTATAAGAGCATTTTATATGTGATAGACAATGAAGAAAACAGGGTATCATCACTGATTATGGCTTATCATCATAAATACTAATTGATGATCTAATTTTATGCCTTAATTTTTTTATGTAAGCCAGTATTCAAAGTTAACGCATTCTATCTTTGTAATTATTTTAATATTCTATGTATAAATGATTCATAATTACTTATAAAAGAGTTTTAAATTATTTTAATAGCTATAGTATAATACGTAACTGCTTTTGTTCTTCACTGAACTCCTAAAATGATCTTTCTTACAGTTGGGAAGGCTTTTTCTCTCTTCTTGAGAGCTAATAGTTTTTGAGTTTTCTTTTAAAAATGAGGATGTTTAATTTCTTTTAAGTCTGTTTTTAACCATATGAAAAAAAGACTTTTCAAGACTGTTAATGTGTTGCTGGTCAGACTTGATTTCCTAATTACTGACAATTAGAAGAAACAGTTTCTTTTTTTACTGGTGTCTTTGCTTTTTTTTTCTTTTAATTTCTATTTTTACCTTTTAAAAATAGGTTTTTAAGAGCAACATTGATATTTAAAATCCTTATTGGAAATGGATGGGCTGTTAATCATGGATTAAATGAAATAATTTTTGTGAAAAGTCCTCTTTAAACTGTTTAATGGTAGCACTTTGGTTATTAATGCATACCATATAGTTATGTATGCAAGTCACATTCTGTTTTGTATTTGTTTATATTCTTACAGGAAGGTTGGAGTTTGAAATTTGAAGGTACATCTATGTTTTATCAGCCACTTAATAATAACTGATTGTACTTATTTATTTATTATTTTTGCGGTAAGCGGGCCTCTCACTCTTGTGGCCTCTCCCGTTGCTGAGCACAGGCTTCACGCGCAGGCTCAGCGGCCATGGCTCACGGGCCCAGCTGCTCCGCGGCATGTGGGATCTTCCCAGACCGGGGCACGAACCCATGTCCCCCTGCATCAGCAGGTGGACTCTCAACCACTGCACCACCAGGGAAGCCCTGTACTTATTTTTTAATACAACTTTGTTGAGATATATAATTCACATACCATTTGATTCACCCATTTAAAGTGTAAAATCCAGTGGTTTTTAGTGTATTTATAGGGTTGTGAAACTTACCACAATCTAATTTTAGAATACTTATCACCTCCAAAAGAAACCCCTTGCTTAGCAAGTACTCCCGATTTCCCCTTTTGCCCTAGAAAACCACTAATCTACTTTCTGTCTCTACATATTTGCCTGTCTGGACATTTCATATAAAAGGAATCATACAGTTTATAGTCTTTTGTGACTGGCTTCTATACTTATCGAAATGTTTTCAAGGTTCATGCATGTTGTAGAATGTGTCAGTACTTCATTCTTTAGTGGCTGAATAGTATTCCCTTGTGTGGCTGTACCACATTTTACACATCCATTGATTAGTTGATGAACAATTGTGTTGTTTCCATTTTTAACTATTAGGAATAATGCCATTATGAACATTCATACACAAGTTTTGTGTGCTTTCATTTCTCTTGGGTATACACCTAGGAGTGTAATTGCTGGGTCATATGGTAACTCTATGTTTAACATTCTGATGAACTGCCAAGCTGTTTCCCAAACTGGCTTCACTGTTGTACATACTCATCAGCAGTATGTGAGGGTTCCCATTTCTCCACATCTTTTCCAACGCTTGTTGTTGTTGGTGAGTATAGCCAACCTTGTGGGTATGAAGTGGTATCTCATTGTGGTTTTGATTTGCGTTTCCCTAATGATTAATGATGCTGAGCATGTTCATCTGCTTATTGGCCATTTGTAATTATTTAGAGAAATTTGGATCTTTTGCCTATTTTTTAATTGGGTTATCTGTGTTTTCAGTATTGAGTTGTAAGAGTTATCAACTTATTTATTTTTTTAAAAGTCAGGTTTATTGAGGTATACAGTACATATTGTAAAATGTACCTTTGTTAGGTGTGCAGTTTTATAAGTTTTGGCAAATTGTATATACCTGTTTAACCACCACTGCAATCAAGACATAAAAAATTTCCATCACCTGGAAAAATTACCTCATGACCCTCTGTAGTCAGTCCTCTCCCCGTTCCTGAAGGCCCTGGCAACCACTGATGTGATTACTGTCCCTATAATTTTGCCTGTTCTAGAATGTCAAGTAAATGGAATCAAATGATGTGTAGCTTTTTGTGTCTGGCTTTATTTACCTAGCATAATGTTTTTAAGATTCATCCATGATATTGCATGTATCAGTAATTTGCTTCTGATACTACTGATTGAACAATTACCTTGTGTTAGGTACTAACCTGAGTGTGCTTTATATATATTATTAAGCCTAATAACACCCTATGAAATAGGTAATGTTCTCCCCATTTAACAGTTGAAAAAACTGAGGTAAAGAGGTTTGTTAGCTTGCTGAAGGACATAAAAGGCAGAACTAGAATTTGCACTTGAGTCTCTCTGACTCCAGATCCCCTGCACTTAACCATTTTAATATAATGACTGAATACTTCAAGTTTCATTTGTGTATATTGGGCTTTTTTTGGTATAGGGGTTGGGATACCTTTGGTGTATTTATTTGTTAATCTCAGTTTATAGTAATATTGTTATTAAAACTAAAAGTCAGTAGCAATTCATGATTAAGTGATAAGAATTGTGGTAATTCTCTCTTACTTGAGTACTGACACATTCTACAACATTTATTTTTTATTCCTTATATGTGTGAGCCCTGAGCCCAAAGTAACAACATTGTGGATTGTAAGTGATTAAAAAGTTATAACAATAATACATGCTCATGATAAAATATTTATAGTAGGGGACTTCTTTGGTGGTCCAGTGATTAAGAATCCACCTTCCAATGCAGGGGACACGGGTTTGATCCCTGGTCGGGCAACTAAGATCCCACACGCCGCAGGGCAACTAAACCTGCACGCCACAACTAGAGAGAAGCCCGCAACAAAGACCCAGTGCAACCAAAAAACCCCCACAAACTTCCAGTAAATGGGGTGTGCAAACTAAATTTGCCCTTTCCCCATTCCCACTCTCCCAAAGTAACCTTTGTATTTTTTGTGTATGCCTCCAGAAAGTACACATATACTTACAAGCATATAGATACAGATTTTTTTCTTTGCGTTAATGGGTTCACACTATATACATAGTTTTTTGCAACTTGCTTTTTTAATTTACTAGTATATCTTGGACAGTTAATAGCACAAATCTACCTCATTCTTTTTTAGCATTGCATGGTATTTCAAAGTAGAGATGTACCATCATGATTTAACCAGATCTTTTTTGGTGGACGTTTAGGTTGCTTTTTATTACTGTTATAAGCAGTCTGGCAGCAAGCATCCTTATATATATCTTAGTGAAATTACTGGGTCAAAGGGTATGTATAAGCATTAAATATTTTGATAGATGTGTCCTGATTGCTGTAAAAATTTTGTATCTATTTACACTTCCACCAAGAGTAGGTGAGCATTCAAGCCATATACCTTGGACTTAGTTGGCAAAGTTACTTGGTATATTAAGGTATTTCAACTGGGTAAGATTCAGATTCAGTCCATTTCCTAGTAAGTTTCACAGGGTAGATCTGCATCTGAGGTTTATTGGATTTAAGAGATTTGGGATGTAGCCCTGACATGGGTGGATGGGCTGTTTGATTGCAGTCTCACAGCTGATCAGTGCCTTAGTTTCCATCTAAGGGGATTACCATTTTGCCCTATGCTTCTTGTGGGGATCATGGGAGGATAAATGAGGTTATTTGGGTTAAGTGTTTTGTTGCTCTTTTAACAAAGCATTTATGCATTGGCTTTCTTTAAAAGAAGAGTGTTACATAAGTTGATTGTTACTTATATCCTTAGGTATATAGAGATGAAAGAAGTAGCTTTTCCTCCTTTGACTTCTTGGCAGAAGACGCCTCCACTTTAATAGTAGGTCACTGGGATGGAAGTATGTCACTAGTGGATAGGCGGACGCCTGGAACTTCTTGTGAGAAACTTATCAATTCTTCTTTGAGCAAAATAAGAACTGTACATGTCCACCCAGTGCATAGACAGTATTTTATCACTGCGGGATTAAGGTATGTCCTTCATGAAATTTTATGATTTAGGCCTTTTAATGTTAGGAGTAATGTTTTAGTTTGGTGGTCAAAGACTTCTGACTTTTTTTGTAATACCCACAGACCAAATAATTTTCCTTTCTACACTGATTGAGCATTTTTGTTTTTTTTTAACGTGATTATTTTTAAAATGAGAGATTCTTTTGGATTTAATAAACAGCGCAAGTGTTGAAAAAATATACATTTTTGTTTTCCTTGGCCTCATGCGTTTACTTCTAGTCTTTTGAGAAGAACGTACGTAAAAAATATAAAAGTTCCATGTGACCTATAACTTCTTGGTCTGTGTTAACTTGTTTCTTGGATAGATTAGAAAACCAGCTAGAATCTTGTCTCTCTGTACCCACCTGGTTACATATATATGCTATAATTTTGAAATTTTTCTTATTTCTTACTCTATACCAGTGTTTTTTAAATTAATATAGAAGATTAGAGGGTTCTGTCTTAACTGTTCTTCAATGTTGTGAGTATTTGAGTGTCTAATTTATGTTCAGTGCTATTGTAGAGTCTTACTATGTGTACTGTGACAACACTGAGAATTATTCCTCCTTTTACAGGGATATTCATATTTATGATGCAAGGTGCCTGAATCGCAGTAGAATCAAGCCTTTGATTTCTTTGACTGAACACACAAAGAGCATCGCTTCTGCCTATTTTTCACCTCTTACTGGTAACAGAGTAGTAACCACATGTGCTGATTGTAAGCTGAGGTAAATTGGGAAGACAGAAATACTTGTTAAGGAATCTAGAGTCTGTAGTTACTGTGTTAAACAGTAGCTTTGTTGACTATTGCTCCTTATTAAATCACTAGTGTTATTGTTTCATAGTCATGTCTAGGTTCCCAAAGATCAATGACCTGTACTTAATGGCTTTTCAGCAGTTTTGGGATCTGTAGATTTCCTTGAGATTGGCAGGGAAGGTCTGTAGCTACCCTGAAGAGTGATGTCAGTCTTTGCTTTTAGCACTGAAATCAGATGAAATCAGGCTTGTGATATCTTGGAAGGGAGATAATTTTAGCATAGGGAGAAGCTCTTACTTTGGAGATAGTGGAGTCTACCCCACAAGTGAAGTGCTGAATCGAAGTTGCAGAGCCCCAGGCCATGGGCAGGCAGAAAAGGTAGCAAAAATTGGGCTTTTATACAAACTACTGGATAAAATTTTATGGTTTTAGCTTTGATACTTTCTATAGCTACTTCCTAAAAATGGATTTTAAAATGTAATATAAACCAATTGAACAAAAATAGAAAATAATGCCAATTAAAAAAGATGTGGAGAATGTTAATGCAATCACAAAGGAAATGATTTTGTTCTCTTCTAAAATCCTTGATTTTGCTTAACATTGCAAGCAATTCTCTGTTTATGAGAGTTTTACCTTAAGCGATTTTGGAATTCGTTCATTATTCATTCAACAAGTATCTGTTAAATGTATGCTGTGGGCCAGGCTCTAGAAAGGCACCTAATTTTTGTTTAGACCCATCTGTTGGGAAGAACATGGTTTATAGTGTGTGACAGGTACCCAGTTAATTTCTAGTAAAGTGTGTAAGTATTACCAGGTAATACATTAAGAGATTTAGTCACCAGACAGTGGCAGCTCAGTGTCCCCTTTCCACCCATGTAGTTTTCTTTGTCTTAAGCGCTACTTATTTGTCCCATTCCTGTTCATTTGCACTGTAGAGTTTACTCTTGTTACATTAACCATTAGTGATTTGGCTTTCTAGTAATCTAATTAGTTAATAAGCTCTAGTGCCAAGAAATTTCAGTGGAATAGCTAGGCACAAGGAGAAGGGGGAGGTGGTGATGATTCGGTTAGTTTCTGTCTGCCAGGGTACCTAGTGGAGGCTTCTGGATACCTCCAGTTGCCCCACAAGAACTCCTCCCCTTGGTCACTGGACAGTCTTAGTCTTGCCAGAATCTGGAAGTGACACTATCACGCCCTCAACTGATGAGTCTCCCTTGATACATGCATACACTTTTAGGTTATTTTTGCATTTTCAGACTACATCCCTTATGTATGAATTATATTACTGTGAATCTGAATATAGAGTCTAGATTATCACTTTAGAATGTACATTTAAGTTTGGAGTAATAATGTCTAAATAAGTAATTTCCACACTAAACTATAAGCACTGAATTTAATAATATTCTTTGTAACTTTTGTAAATATATTAGCTGAGATTTGTTAGAGCCTGATCCTATATATTTTAAGATAACAATCATATTTCATATCATGAACCAGTGAAAACCTTGTTAAATATACTGATAATATTTCAGAAAATTATTAAGAAACAATAAAGAGTGTGCTTCTTTATTCTTGCTCTTTGTTTTGTAGAATCTTTGACAGCAGCTGTATATCCTCGAAGATTCCTCTTCTCACCACCATCAGGTAGGTTTCTATGTGCCAAATAAAGTAGACCCTGGATTACTATGAGGTCTTTGTTGGAGTGCATACATTGGACATCTGATTGTCAAGGAGATGTAATAGGTCTGATTTTGTATCACATTGTTCCAGTGTTCCAGGTTGCTAGTTCCTATCCTATACAGAAGGGTTCTTGCTTCCAGGTTTCCTGTTTCTGTAAAGAGGTTCAATCTCTTTTAGTCAGTAGCTGTTCTCTGCCTCTGGGTGGTTATTTTTGGTTAAGGTGAGTGACTTTATTCCAACCTGAATTACTCATGTTATCCTATTGAGACTTACTTGCTGGTGAGGCTAGCTGAAGCTCTGTTTATTTGCACCTGTTTGTTCTGGGCTTGGAGGGCCTCTCCACCTTCCCACTTACTTTGTTTGGTTACCCTTTTTTTGCATCTGCTACTTTTAATGTATGTATTTTACATCAAACTTTATGCAATGCCTTCTTCCTAGACCTACCTCTTTATTAGTATTTATGAAGTTGGGGACAGGGTGTGCAATGTATGTTGATTGTTGCTTCATGAGTTTTATAGTCTATAGAGGCTATATTTAAGCATGTTTGTTTTCTTTTTCACAGAATTTCCCTCTTCATTTCCTTTTTCAAACTTTATTAATTCTAGTTTATTGGTTTCTAATGCATATTTTAAAAAAATTATCTAGTGTGATGATTCACAGGTCAGTAGAGATAGGGTCATTGAGTGGCAGAGGGAGATGTGGTTCTCCATTGTTCATACTTCTTCAGTTACAAAGGGTTGCTAATGGTGTTACAATATAAAGAATAAAAAGGCAGTGCTTTGCTTTTTGCTTTGGAGAGCAGTAAAGAGCCCCAAATATATTAAAAAAATTTTTTTACTTTATTTTTAGTTGTGGTTATAAACACATAAATTAAGCATCTTAACTATTTATATGTATACAGTGCAATAGTGTTAGGTATATTCACGTTGTTGTGCAGCAGACTTCTAGAATTTTTTTATCTTGCAAAACTGAAACTGCCCATTAAATATTAATTCCTCTTTCCCCCTTTTCCCAGACCTTGGCAACCATCTTTCTACTTTCCATTTCTATGATTTTGACTATTATAGATACTTCATATGAGTGAAATCATACAGTATTTGTCATTTTGTGACTGGTTCATTTCACTTAGCATAATGTCCTCGATGTTCATCCATATTCTAGCATGTGACAAGATCTCCTCATGTTTAATTTAATTTTTTAAAATTAATTTATTTTTTCCCATATTTGCCCCTAGGTTCTTCATGACCATTTCTTTTTTTTCCTTATATTCCATATATATGTGTTAGCATATGGTATTTGTTTTTCTTTTTCTGACTTACTTTATTCTGTAGGACAGACTCTAGGTATGGGAATAAATACGCAGACCTACTAGAGAATGAACTTGAGGATATGGGGAGGGGGAAGGGTAAGCTGTGACAAAGTGAGAGAGTGGCATGGACATATATACACTACCAAACGTAAAACTGATAGCTAGTGGGAAGCAGCCGCATAGCACAGGGAGATCAGCTCCGTGCTTTGTGACCACCTAGAGGGTTGGGATAGGGAGGGTGGGAGGGAGGGAGACGGAAGAGGGAAGAGATATGGGAACATATGTATATGTATAACTGATTCACTTTGTTATAAAGCAGAAACTAACACACCATTGTAAAGCAATTATACTCCAATAAAGATGTTAAAAAAATTAATTTATTTTTGGCTGCATTGGGTCTTCGTTGCTGCGCACGGGCTTTCTCTAGTTGAGGCGAGTCGGGGCTACTCTTCATTGCAGTGCGCGGGCTTCTCATTGCAGTGGCTTCTCTTGTTGCAGAGCATGGGCTCTAGGCGCACGGGCTTCAGTAGTTGTGTTACACGGGCTCAGTAGTTGTGGCTTGAGGGCTCTACAGCCCAGGCTCAGTGGTTGTGGCACATGGGCTTAGTTGCTCTGCGGCATGTGGGATCTTCCTGGACCAGGGATTGAACCCATGTCCCCTGCATTGGCAGGCGGATTCTAAACCACTGTGCCACCAGGGAAGTCCCTTCCTCTTTTAAAGGCTGCATAATATTCCACTGTATGTATGTGCCACATTTTCTTTATCCATTCATCTGTTGATGGACATTTTGATTGTTTCTACCTCTTGGCTATTGTGAATAATGCAGTGAACAAAATGGGTGTAGAGATATCTCTTTAAGATCCTGCTTTGAATTCTTTTGGATATATACCCAGAAGGGGGATTTTGATGGATCATCTGATAATTCTATTTTTAATTTTTTGAGGAACCTTTGTACTGTTTTTCCATAGCAGCCAAACCACTTTACATTCCAGTAATGCACCAGGGTTCTAATTTCTCTTTATATTCATCAACACTTATTGTCTGTTCTTTTGTTAGTGATTATCCTAAGGAGGTAATATCTCATTGTGGTTTTGATTGCATTTCTCTAATGATTAGTGATGTTAAACATCTTTTCATTTGCTTGTTGGCCATTTGTGTATCTTCGTTGGAGAACTATCTATTCAAGTCTTTTGCCCGTTTTTGAATTGCATAATTTTTGTTGTTGAGTTATAGGAATTCCTTACATATTGTGCATATTAACCCCTTATCAAATATATGATTCGTGAATATTTTCTACCATTTTGTGGGTTGCCTTTTCACTCTGTTGATTGTTTCCTTTGATGCACAGGGTTTTTAAGTTTGATGTAGATTTGTCTGATTTTGCTTTTGTTGCCTGTGCTTTTGGTGTCATACTGAAGAAATCATTGCTAAATCCAGTGTCCTGAAACTTTCCCCCTATGTTTTCTTCTCTGTTTTACTAATAGTTTCAAGTCTTATGTTTAGGTCTTTAATCCACTTTGAGTTAATTTTTGTATATAATATAAGATTATTGTCCAACTTTATTCTTTTGAATGTGGATATCCAGCTCTCCCAGCACCATTTGTTGAAGAAACTGTCCTTTTCCCATTTTGTGGTCTTGGCACCCTTGTTGAATAACACTTGACCATGTACATGTACATTTATGGGATCTATTCTGTTCTACTGGTCTGTAGTGTCTGTCTTTACACCAGTACCACACTGTCATGATTACTGTTGCTTTGTAGTATGTTTTGAAATCCGGAAACATGAGGCCCCCAACTTGGTTCTTTTTTTTAAATTATTTTTGGCTGCATTGGGTCTCTGTTGCTGTGCGTGGGCTTTTCTCTAGTTGCGGCGAGCAGGGGCTACTCTTCATTGTGGTGTGCAGGCTTCTCATTGCAGTGGCTTCTCTTTGTTGCGAAGCATGGGCTCTATGTGCATGGGCTTCAGTAGTTGCAGCATGCGGGCTCAGTAGTTGTGGCTTGTGGGCTCTAGAGCACAGGCTCAGTAGTTGTGGCACATGGGCTTAGTTGCTCTGCGGCATGTGGGATCTTCTTGGACCAGGGCTTGAATGCGTGTCCCCTGCGTTGGCAGGTGGATTCTTAACCACTGCGCCACCAGGGAAGTCCTGTTCTTTTTAAAGATTATTTTGACTGTTTGTAGTTCCTTGAGTTTCCATATCAATTTTAGGATTTTTTTCTATCTCTGTAAAACATGCCATTGGGATTTTCATAGGGATTGCATTGATTGAATTCTATAGATCACTTTGGGTAGTATAGACATTTTAACAATATTAAGTCTTCCAGTCCACAACCACAATGTCTTTCCATTTATTTGTGTCTTCTTTGGTTTGTTTTAGTAATGTTTTGTAGTTTTCAGTATACAAAGCTTTCACATCTTTGGTTAAATTTATTCCTAAATATTTTATTCTTTTTTATGCTATTGTAAATGGGATTGTTTTCTTAATTTCCTTTCTGGATTGGTTATTCTTAATGTGTAGAAATGCAACTGATTTTTGTGTGTTGATTTTTGTATCCTGTAAATTGGCTGAAATTGTTTAAATAGTTTTTTTGTGTGTTTGTGTAGTCTTTAGTCCTACCCAGTTTTCTAGTCCTACTAAATTTACAATACTATGTTGAATAGACATGGCAAGAGTAGGCATCCTTGCCTTTTACCACATCTTACAGGAAAAGCTTTCAGTTTTTCATCATTGAGTATTATGTTAGCTGCGGGCCTTTCATATATGGTCTTTATTATGTTGAGATAGTTTTTGTCTATTCCTAGTTTGTTGAAAGGGTATTGAATTTTGTCATGAAAGGGTATTGAATTTTGTCAAATGATTTTTCTGTACTGGTTGAGAGGATCTTATGATTTTTGTCCTTCATTCTGTTAATGTGGTATATTACATTAACTGAGTTTTATATGTTGAACCATCCTTGCATCCCAGGTATAGATTCAACTTGGTCATGGTGTATAATCCTCTTAATGTGCTGTTGAATTTGGTTTGCTGGTATTTTGTTGTGAATTTTTGCATCAATATTCATTAGGAATATTAGTCTGTAGGCTTTTTTTTTTTTTTCTTGTAGGTTCCTTGTCTGGCTTTGGTATCAGGGTAGTGTTGGCCTCACAGAATGAATTGGGAAGTGTTCCCTCCTCTTCAGTTTTTTGGAAGAGTTTGAGGAGCACTGGTGTTAATTCTTCTTTAAATGTTAGGTAGAACTCTCCAGTAAAGCCATCTGGTCCTTGGATTTTTTTAAATTTTTTTATTTTTTTTTGCGGTATGCGGGCCTTTCACTGTTGTGGACTCTCCTGTTGTGGAGCACAGGCTCCAGACGTGCAGGCCCAGCGGCCATGACTCACGGGCCTAGCCGCTCCATGGCATGCGGGATCTTCCCGGACTGGGTTAAGAACCTGTGTCTCCTGCATCGGCAGGTGGACTCTCAACCCCTGTGCCACCAGGGAAGCCCATGTCCTGGGATTTTTTTGTTGGGAGGTTTTTGGTTATTATTTTAATCCCCTTACTAGTTATAGTTCTACTTAGATTTTCTATTTCTTCATGATTCAGTCTTGGTAAATTGTATGTGTCTGGGAATTTAAAAAAATAATTATTTTTTGGCTGTGTTGGGTCTTAGTTGCAGCACGTGGGATCTTCATTGAGGCATGTGGGATCTTCCGTTGAGGTGTGCGGACTTCTCTCTAGTTGTGGCATGTGGGTTTTCTTTTCTCTAGTTGTGGCGTGCAGACTCCAGAGTGTGTGGGCTCTGTAGTTGTGTGTGGGCTTAGTTGCCCCTCAGCATGTGGGATCTAAGTTCCCCCACCAGGGATCGAACCTGTGTCCCCTGCGTTGGAAGGCAGATTCTTTACCACCGGACCACCAGGGAAGTCCTTTGTCTGGGAATTCATTCATTTTTTCTGGATTGTCCAGTTCATTGGTGTATAATTGTCTATAGTATTATAATCCTTTTAATTTCTGTGACATCAGTTATAATATCCCATTTTCATTTCTTATTTTAGTGATTTGCATTTCCTCTCTTTTTTTTCTTAATCTAGCTAAGGGCTTGTCAATTTTGTTGATCTTTTCAAAAAACTAACTCCTAGTTTATTTTTTTCTGTTGTTTTTGTATTCTGTAATTCATTTATCTCTGCTCTAATCTTTATTATTTCCTTCCTTCTGCTGTCTTTTGGTTTTGTTTGTTCTTCTTTTTCTAGTTCCTTGAGGTGTAGATTGTTGATTTTTAGATCTTTCTTCTTTTCTAATGTTTACTGCTGTAAATTTCCCTCTTACTATTGCTTTCACAGCATCCCGTAGATTTTGGTAGGTTGTATTTTCATTTTTATTTGTCTGCAGATATCTTCTAATTTCCCATGTGATTTCTTCTTTGAGCTCCAGATGTATTTTTAACTTTAAGGTTGTATGGAATATAAAATGATTTCAGGGTTTGGTTATTAGGGGAATACAAATATGGGAAATAGCAAATCCTGTTAAAACAGCAAAAACCTAGATTATATATTTCTTTGTTCTAGGTCTTCTTCTGTTTGCATGTGCTTAAAAAAAAGGAGGGGAGTCCATTGAGCTAGTAAATAGTGAACAAAAAATGTGCCATTTCAATAGACATTTAGTGATCATCCACTGAGCACAAATCACTATACCCAGCGCTGGAGATTCAAAAATGCAGAATACATCATCTCTGTCCTGAGTTTCAGTCTTGCATGAAGGATGAGATTAGGTTGTTGGTGACGCAGTAACTTAATGAAAAGAAACTTGGCAGACAATATCAGCATTTAGGAGCAATGCCATCTTAACCCTCTGCCCATGCTACCTGGAGTTATTTAACACTACTGTCCTTTAAAAAATCGTTTTTTTTCACTAGGCACAACACCATTACTGGGAGATGGCTGACCAGGTTCCAAGCTGTGTGGGACCCTAAACAAGAAGACTGTATCATAGTCGGCAGCATGGCCCAGCCACGGCGAGTGGAAATCTTCCATGAGAGAGGAAAGTGGGTGCACTCTTTTCTTGGTGGAGAATGCCTTGCCTCTGTGTGTTCCATCAACGCTATGCACCCAACTCGGTATATTTTGGCTGGTGGTAACTCCAGTGGGAGGATACATGTTTTTATGAATTAAGAAAGTTGTGGAGTTTTTGGTTTGACAACACTGATTTGTTCAAATTAATCAGTGTCTAAGGAGCCCAGTAATTCACGTGGCTTAGTCTGTTTACTTGGTAATATGTTCTATTTTTAGCAAATATAAAATTGCTTTGTTAATAAGAACTGTGAGCAGAAGGTACTTTTAGTAAGAGAAGCCTTGGAGGTTGTTTCTATAGGATGGCAAGGGAATTAAAGGGGAGACTGTGATGGCTTCAGCACTTTTAATCAGGCAGAATGTTGAGAAATTCTAACATAAATTATAAAGCTTTGAGTGATCAGTATTTTGGTTGTTTTTGTGGTTTTGATTCTATAGTGATATATAGATTTGTGGGTTTTTTTTATAGTTTGCAGTAAATATTTATTTCTAGACTCATACACTGGAAGGGGTCCTGAAAGGTCATCTAACTCAGTGACTTTGAAACTTTTGAGTTTTTAAACTGAGCACCTTTTTTCCCCCTTGCCTCTAAATTAAATCTTACATGAAATCCCAAGAAATTGCTGAGAAGCTTTGGTTCACTTGGGCAGGGCCTGTGTCTGTGTGTGTTGACCCTTTCCCTCCCGCTCCTCTACATGGCTCCTGAGACACAGCTAAGGAAACCCAGGGCTTGTAGGCACAGGGTTTGGATCTACCTGATTGTTGTAATCCAGTATGAGATTACCTTCAGACCAGTGTTTCCCAGACTGTGGTTTGTAGCTGTTCACATGAAATCAGTTAAGTGGCCATGAACAGTGTCTACAAAAATGAAAAGGAGAGAAATAGTAAAGAATAGCAAACTTAGAGTAAGTATTCTTTTGTGAAACTTAGTTCCATATGCATACATATTTGTAGGTATACATGCATACGTATATTCTGATGTAAAATGTATTTCTTTATTACTGTGGTACTGTGGGTCATGGTTAAAGAAGTAAAAGCGCCTGACTTAGAAAGTCATAGACAGCCTTATCTGTCCCTGTCTTTAAACTCTCCAGAGGAGATTCAATAACCTGGGGAAGTGTTATGAAATACCATTTTTGGAATTCCTTCATAAAATTTTTTTTTCAGAAGCTATGGCAATTTGAATGTGTCTGTTGTTGGATATTACTAAATCAGTGACTAATATTACTGTGTGACCTTACCTATCCAACTTTTTCCATTGTTCTTCATTGCCAAACTACTACTGAAAGCCTGTTGTAAATAGCTTCAGCAATATGTTTGATTTCTAAGAGGAAATATTAACTTTTCATAATTGTATATCACAGAAATAAAGTGACATGTTTCATTTCCTTGAAGAACATTTTTTTCTTAAATAATTTCCTTCTCTGTAATTAAAGTCTAAATAAGTTTTGAGGCTTAGTTTATTAATACATTGTGGGAGTTTAGAAGGAATAGGATTTCTCTATTTTCTTGGTGATATGAATACAGGAATTGATAAGCAAGGTGGAAATATTAATTTATGAAATGCAAAAAGTAAGGTCATGTGAGGTTGAGGTATATTTAAACTGTCCTGGAAATAGTAAATGAAACCTTTAGGCTCCCTTTCCCTTTTCCATGCCACTTAATTTTACAGGTTCTAGAGTAGCTAGTTCTGTGGGAGTTGTTCTTTTAAGATGTTGAAAACTACTCTCAATCAAATTAGTACTATCACTTAAGCTTTGAATACTTGGTGGTATACTTGGTGCTAATTGCCTGGCTTCTGCACCAAATGTTAGCAAATTCTTGATGTTTCTCACTTTTCTGGTTTCTTTTGCCATTGTAGCTTCATCAGCTGTGCTATTTATATCCCATTCTACTTAACAGAGTTCTGTCTTCTTGAGGCGGTGCAGGAAGGAGAGAAGGACGGTGAGTGGGGGACTTGTTTCTTGGTGATAAGCTCTATAAAGGAGCAATTGTTTAAATCTAGCAAGCACGTAAAGGACAGTTGCCTCCCTTAGGACATCCTTACACTGTATTCTGTTGTGAAAGGCACTTCTCCCAGAGACTCGCTTAAAGCTGTGTGGCTTCTGTAATTATGTGTGTATTATGATTGCTCTCTCCCTTCCGGATAAACCTTTTTTGTTAGCTGGCCTTTATAACATCTCATAAGCATGTAAGCTCTGAATTCTCCTGTAGTTATTTTCTTTGAGATGCCTGACCTTTTTTAATGTGACGTTAAGGAGGAAGGAGATGATCTCATTTGGGGTGGATGGAGACTTGGTCAGACTAAGAGAGACCACAAATGATTAGGAACTGATAGAATCTGAATTGCTTAAGACCCATTTTAGTATTCTGTCCTTTGAGTTAACCTTTCCACAGAGAAGACTTTGTAAAGATAGTTCTCCAGGAAAGCAGAGAGCTTTAGGGCTGTGGATACAAAGGTTTAAATACTTTCAGCCAGTGTACAGTACATGAGAAGAGGAGGAGGGCAGAAACATGTGCCTTCTGTATCAAACTTGAGAGGAAGAAGTATATGCACTCTGTCTTCAGATTCCAAAAACTTAGGCTCATTTGTTAGGCTGTCCCTTCTGATTTAGTACTTTTGTTTTTCCTTGTTAGTACAGAGTTGATGGCCAGTAATGAGTTTTAGTTTTAAGACAGCATAGACTCGTTTGTTAGGCTGTCCCTTCTGATTTAGTACTTTTGTTTTTCCTTGTTAGTACAGAGTTGATGGCCAGTAATGAGTTTTAGTTTTAAGACAGCATAGACCCATAATTCTGGTTCATGTGGCTGTAAATGTTTGACTTTTCAAATGAAAAGGTGGAATTTTGTGAGGAAGATAATATTTAGCACAGTTACACAGAGCGAGGAGTAAAACATCTTAAGGTATGTTTTCCTAAAATGGAACCCGTGCAAGAGGAAATGTTTTAAAAGTATCTTTTGTATGTTTTACTCCACTCCATCAGCATGTTGTAGGGGTGTGTAGAGGAAGCCTGTTCATGAGCTAAAACCAGAAGTGTGTTCAGGTGCAGAGGGGCTTGGTTGTGGTTGAGGCACCCTAAGCAGGGGCCTTGAAAGGACATGTGCATAGGTGAGTTGTCATTAGTTATCCAGAGAAGGGCTGTAGGGACTTCCCTGGTGGCACAGTGGTTAAGAATCCGCCTGCCAATGCTGGAGACCTGGGTTCAAGCCCTGGTCAGGGAAGCTCCCACATGCCGCGAAGCAACTAAAGCCAGGGCACCACCACTACTGAGCCTGCGTTCTAGAGCCCATGAGCCACAACTACTGAGCCCACGTGCCCTGACTACTGAAGCCCGCGCACCTAGAGCCCGTGCTCCACAACAAGAGAAGCCACTGCAATGAGAAGCCTGCGCACTGCAACGAAGAGTAGCCCCCGCTCGCCGCAACTAGAGAAAGCCCGTGAGCAGCAACGAAGACCCCAATGCAGCCAAAAATAAATAAATAAATAAGTAAATTTATTTTTTTTAAAAAAAGGGCTGTAGCTGTAAGTCTGTAGGATCATGGGAAACCACTTGCATCCAGTGGTTCTCACGCTTTTTTACTCTTCAGATCACTTTAAGCGACTTTAAGAGACTCCTGTCATTAAAAAAAAACACCAACTTCCCTGGGGACAGGGCACTGGATATCATTTTATTTTTTTATTAATTAATTTATTTTTGGCTGCACTGGGTCTTCGTTGCTGCATATGGGCTTTCTCTAGTTGCAGTGAGCAGGGGCTACTCTTTGTTGTGGTGCGCGGGCTTCTCATTGCAGTGGGTTCTCTTGTTGTGGAGCACTGGCTCTAGGCACACGGGCTCTGGAGCTCAGGCTCAGTAGTTGTGGTGCACGGGCTTAGCTGCTCCGCGGCATGTGGGATCTTCCCGGACCAGGGCTTGAACCTGTGTCCCCTGCATTGGCAGGTGGATTCTTAACCACTGCGCCACCAGGGAGGTCCCTGGATATCATTTTAAAGGTAATAGGAACCTCTTAAAATTTGGAAGTAAGTGACATAACCTGATCAGTGCTTTAGGAAAATGATCTAGTGGCAGAATGGAGGGTTGGAAGGCAGGTAGAACTGAAAATAGGAAGATTAGATAATAAGCTAGTAGGGTGGACCCTAGTCTCACTTTTTATCCTCATGGAATTTAGAAGACCATTACCAGTCCATAGCTAGAGTGACGGTTACAGAATCAGATGAGATAGTGTTAAAGGAATGTATGTTGTTAAGTTGTAAATATGAGGTTTGTAATTGTAGTGGTGATATCATTCTGTTCCCTTCATAGGAAGTGTTTGCTGTTCTCTCTCTTACTCCAGGCTTACAAACACTGGTGCAGAAGCTGGACCATCTAGATTCTCCTTTGGGCTCTGAGACTGTGTGTAACCTTGGGAAAATCATTTCTTGGTTTTCCTCATCAGAAAAATGTGGTCCAATTCATCTCCAAAATTATTCCACACTTACAGCTTCTAAGTTCTTAATAGTATTTATTTTGGGGGGAAGAACAAGGATAATAGATGGCTATAAACAAAATGATTATTTTAAATAATTCCAGTCGCAGACAGCAGTCAGCTGTGTAAATCCCACTGGTATCCTTTTATCTATGTGTTGTTAATTTTAAGGAGGAGAAAGTGAGATAGGCTGTAAGTTAAAAAAAAAAAAAAGAGTCCACTCTTCTATGATATTTAAATATTTATTTACGTTTAAAAATAATTTTCATGGCACCAATGATTTTATGCTAACTACATACTGCATATGTAGAAAAAAGTACATTGCTTTGAAGGAAAATGTAACTTATAATTTTTGGCACACAAGAGGTTAACAACTATATATATTTTTAATGAAACTAAGAAATTCACATTTGCAGGTAGTTTACCTTCTACTGCTTAAAGATGCAGTACACTATTCTTTAGTAAGAGTTTTATTTCCTCTGATAGATGAAGCTGTGGAAACCACTGCTTTTTCTACAATGAGATCAAAACTAGTTTTGAGAGAAAATAGGAGACATAGTGGAACACAGTAAAATCAGGTTAAAAACTTGAACAATTTCTAATGATGGGGAGATACCAAAAAAGACTAGTCACCAACAAAGGAAGTTTGTTATTCAAGCACTATTTGAAAAGCAAATTGAAGGAAACTTTTCTATCTGTATTTTGTGGGATAAGCCCTGGAAAAAAATAACCCAAAAGTTTCTGTTCAGAGAGCAAAATCCAGCTGTAGGAAGTGGCATGGACTATTGTACTGTTAGAACTCTAGACACAAGTACGTACCAGGATATGGAATACTGCATCTTTCTTTAATGTGAATATGAAAGGTCAGAGTCGAGGCTATCACTCACTGCATAGAAACACCATATTCTACAGACTGAGGTAGGAACACTACACTAAAAGGTAATCTGCTATGTTGCATAAGACAGTAGATATCCAGGTTAAAACCAGCCCCCTATTTCCTGACAGCCTTTTCTTCTCTGAGTCTCCGTTTTACTCCAGTCCTGTGCTAATAAAGCCTTTCCTGTGTAGATGACAAGTGGCAGTGGCTAGTTGGTTCTAAGCGATCCCTAATCTTTACTAGGCTCTCCCTCATAGTTTGTCTTGTCACTTTGAAAATAGATGTTTGTAATTCTGCCCAAATTTCTGCTGGTATGGAAATGATCAGACAGGCCCTCTTCCCTTAGATTCTGGCTGCGTTTTAGCATTCCAGTGGTTGATCTTGCTCATCTTGGCATCAGACATCTCTTTGCTGGTTGGTTGTTCGAGCACCCTTTAAACAAGCAACCCCAGTGCGTCTACTGGGAAGTGATCCCGGATCTTTAACACATGTCAGGAATTGGAGCAGAGCTGACCCTCTTTCTGCTTACACACTGGTAAGGAGCAGTTTTATTGTCTAGCTTGGGGTTGGCAGATTATGGCCTGTGGGCTAAATTCAGCTCACTGCCTGTTTTTATAAATAAAAATGTTATTGGAACACAGCTTTGCTCCTTTGTTTATGTACTACCTATGGCTGTTTTGTGATAAGATGGCGGAGTTGAGTAGTTGCCAGAGTATGGCCCACAAAACCAAAATAAAAAAATATTTACTATCTGGCACTTTACAGCAGAAGTTTGCCGACCCCTGGTCTAGATAAAAGGGCAATTAAAATTTTGAAACACAGCACCACCCCCAACCTTAAAAAAGGAAAAACTCCGTTTATCCATGGCTATTAGATTCTATATATGGACATGGTTCTGCTGTCTCAGAGGACAACTAGGGGAAAGCAGATCTACATGTGACTCATTCTGTTCTGCATTTGAGGCTCCCCAGCATCATAGGGTGTCAGCAGCTGCTCCACTGTTATGTGGGTCCCAGGAATATGTCCACTGACTGTCCTTACGTAAGTCCTCAGGCCCAGATGACTTAGAAATCTCTCCCTGAGATGAAAACAAGATCTTGTGTGTGAGTGGTTGTAAGAGTTGCAGAGCTCGGGCCTCGGACCCCACACTCACCCTCCACATGCTGCTCTTCTGCATGGAGCCTCGGCAAGGATGGTAAGTGCTTTCCTACAACTTTCATTTTCCCAGTGCAGAGGATGACGCTAGGGGGCAGTATTTCTACATCTAAGTCTTGGTCTCTGCCACATTCACCTTCTTTTGTAGGCATCTCTTAGAACTCCTATTTAAAGAGATTCTTTTCCTGGTCCCTTCCCAGGCTGTTTGTTGATCTTGGAATTCTATTTTCTGAAGCTTTTTATTCTCAGGATCAGTTTCTTCCTTGTGTCGTTTAAGTTCGTCAGGCTCTATTTTTCTTAATCCATAAAGTAAAAACAAAATATGAATTGATAAGAAAATACATTTTGTTGTTAAAATATAAATTGAAATAGTCTTTTTTGGGGGGGATGGTGTTGTACAAAATAAGTACTGCTCTGTGACCTCAACGGTCTCTCAGGTACCTTAGCTCTGGTTTCTGTTAACTACACTTAGTCCTGCATTTCTGACAGTTCTATCCCTGGCACCACCGAATTCACCTAATGCTTCTGGAGCACTATAAAAGTCTTGAGGGTCTTCAGAAAAAACCCCCACAGAAGTCTAAGTTCATTATACAAAACTCATGGTGATGCCCACTAGGATCTAGTCTAAGGGGACAGACTTACCCCACCCCTGCTGCTGCTGCTGCTGCTGTAGTGGTGGTCCCTTCAGATGCCCACTCTGCTCAGATTTGAAAGAAATAAAAGGAAAAGAAAATCCAACTCAGACCGTCATAAGAAGCAACTTTCCATTTAATCATTCTACACGGATGTTTACTTTTTTTTAAAAGCTCTGTCTGGGAAGAAAACCTAGACAGTCCCCATTGTCCAGACCCCTGGCTTGCCCCGCTGAGGCTGCAGTGATGAGTCTACTGGAACTGAGTAGGAAAGCTCCTGCAGAATACAGAAGACAACAGCTCTCTAGTCTCCAACTAGTGTCCCATCTACTAGGTGACACTACTGCGAGAATCAGTAATAATAAAATAAATTATTTTTGATATTTTCAAAATAATACACATCTATGAAAAATCAAAATTCAAAACCAAAAATTTTATCCTGCAAATTGGGAGGATGAGAAACAGAGTCGCCGAGCCTTTCTTGAAAGAACCTCTGAAGGAAATGAGTTTTCCCAGTTAGTTTAGACAAGGCATGAGCCTATCCCTTTCTTCTTCTGGGAAACGACCCTCCTAGGCTGTGGACTTTGAGTCATGAGAGGAGGACTTGGTACATGTGCCGATGGTTCCGCGATGGGTCCCATTGCTGGGAATGGGTAGCCGGGCTCCTTGGTCCACCTGGCTAGTTATTGGGAGGATTCATGCCTTCTCAGGTGTCAGTGAGCAGGCTCACCACTGAGCGGATTTTGCAGGCAAACCATCGCCTGAGGGGACAAAAGTATTGATAGTGGAATTGTTCAAACTCGGGGGTCTGGCGGATATCGCGGAAAAAGGCAATGTCAAGGTCGGACTCGGTAAGGATGATCAGGAGGAGGAGCAAAACAAAGAGGAGTCCCATGGTCACAAGGAGCAAACGGAGGACACTTAAAACAAACTTATTCACCTGTTCCTCCTCTGGCCTGCCGTGCCCCTGACACAGGGCCCTCAGCTCTCCCCCAAGGGCCTCCATCTCTGCAGCAGTTGGGGTGCTGGCCTCACACTCCTTCTCCTCCTCAATGCTGCAGGTGGCCCCATTGATCTGCCGGGAAAGCAGCATCAGCTCCAGGCTGTGCTCGGCCACAGGGGTGGGCAGCACACTGTCTGCAGGGCTGTAGGCCTCATCCGCGATCACGGCGACTCGCTCATTGCTGTCTGCCCGGCTGCTTCTCACGTGAGGCAGGAAAGTGTCCCCGTGGGAGGAGGTACGTACCGGGGTGGAGTGGGCACTGTCCCGTAGGGACTCGAGACCTGGAAAGGCAAAAGGAAAATGAGCAGGCCTTCTGTGTGCCAGCACCCACTTCGCTGTCAGGCGGAGGCAGCACCTATCCTGCTTTATCTGGTCACTAAAATCTTAGGAGAAGCCCCTTTGCACGCCCCACGTGACCAGCAGCAATGGCCACTGCACTCTGTTTTGATGCATCAAGAATAGGACAAGAGAAGCAGCAGGAACCAGAGTGGCATTGGTTGCAAGTTTCTTTCTTTTTGCTTATAGTTTTGGCCATATTGGTTAAAGATTCTGCCTTTCTTGCCTTTGGTGTCTTGGGCCTGGCTTTAGCCCAATTTGAAAGAGAATCGCAGACTACCCCTGACCCAGCCAGAGCTGGGGTCATGGTTCAGGGAGCCGAGGGCCTTGAGAGGCAGGAATGTGGAGGAGACTGTGTTTTGCCCAGCTGGGCCTCATCAAATACAGATTCTGGAGCCGAGTGTCCTCCTAACAAGCCGGCACACAGCTCCTTGAGCTCATGAGCTCATCTTTTGGATTTCTGCAGCTGCTATCAGGCTCCTCAGCCACCCAGTTCTAGCTGTCCTGACTTTGTGGGAGGTAAAAACCTGATCTGCTCTTCCTAAGTGCTCTCCCTCTCTTTTCACCTTAGACTGAGCCGGGTCCAGAACAGGCTGACAGCTCCCCTTGCTTTAGCTACTCCAGAGTACAGAGTGGTCTCTGAGACGATCTTGTTGCATCAGTGGGAAATTCTCTTACATTAGTTAGGAGGAAGGGTCTTCTGCCCCTAAAACTACTCATTATCTCTTTACTTTCTTAGATGGAACATTTCTTTCTTTCCAGGGCTCAAAGCTCTAGTAGGGAAGAACAGGAGCTGGTTACCCCCCTCAACCAAACAGCAGCCACCCAGGCCAGAGGATGTCAGAGCTCAGAGTCACCAAGTGTGGCCCATGTCATAGTGCTCCCAAGGAAATGGCTTCTTGTTTTCAAGTTCAGTGTCTGTATTTTCTACTCCTGGCCATATTGGTGGTTCCAGAGTGGCTCTCCCTGCTTTTGTGGTCCACATCAAGAGAAGCTCGTCCCCTTCTGTTGCTCTGAAATCGACCCTGACTGCCCCAGACAGCTGGACACCCAGCTAGTAAAGGTAAGACCTAACCAGGGCCAATTACGGAGTTTTCTGGTTCTGGGCTGGCTTCAGAAGCCCCAAGGTCTCTTTTAAAAGGTGCCAGTAACATTTCAGAAATAGTGTATCTCGTCTTCCTTGGTAGGTAGCCAGTTGCAGCCAGGCCGCCTGCCTGCCCAGCCTGCTGTAGCCTGTCTCGGCATACACACAGTAAAAGATTCTCCATAGGAATGAACCCTGGGTTACGAACGAGTGGCTGGCATGGGCAGGGGAGATGGCAGCCCCCTGCTATCCGTCTCTGCTCCCCACCACCTCACCATTAGTATATTAGCAGCAGCTCTCGGCTCCTGCTTTCAGAAGCTGCACGGTCCTGGCTGTATTTCCTTTGTCCCTATGCTATAAGATACTTAAATTTGGGGCTTCCCTGGTGGCGCAGTGGTTGAGAGTCTGCCTGCCGATGCAGGGGACACGGGCTCGTGCCCCGGTCCGGGAAGATCCCACATGCCGCGGAGCGGCTGTGCCCGTGAGCCAAGGCCGCTGAGCCTGCGCGTCCGGAGCCTGTGCTCCGCAACGGGAGAGGCCACAGCAGTGAGAGGCCCGCGTACCGCAAAAAAAAAAAAAAAAAAAAAAAAAAAAAGATACTTAAATTTGTATAATGTTTAAAACTTTTTGAAGCACTTCCATTTTATCTTTAAACAACTTCATGAAGTGGTGAGGGCAAGAGGTTACAGTCACGTGGTTGGTTGTTACTGGCAAAGACAAGGGTAGGATCCAAGCCTCTTTCTATTCCATGGTGCTAATGATCATGCAGTTGGATTCCGGGGAGTGGAACAACAGGCCAGGATGAATTAAGTCAACAGCCTGCACCTGCCTTAGACTTAGGTCCCAATTGCCCAAGAAACTGTTGTGAAATAAGGTGAAATTAAGAGCCTGTCCCTTGTTCCAGAGCCTTTGATGTTCCTCTGTTTTCTGTTTTCCCCAGTGTTCCTCCCTTCTTCCCCTATTTGCACGTGTGTAGCATGAGAAACACGTACCTGGGAGTGTGAAATGGGTTTCTGATAAAACAAACCTTTCCAGGCTCTGATCTTACATGTTGCTGGCTCAGCTCCTTTCCCAAGTACTCTTCTGGCTCCCTGTTCTCTGGAACCTCAGCCCCGTTGCACAGGGCACCTCACACCCTTTCAAGGGCTGTCCCCTCACAAGGACAGCTCTGACTGCCAGATCTTCCAATGTATGACCAGCATAGCTGCCGGAAGCCACTTAGTGCAGTCATAGCCTGGCCTACAATTCAGCCCTAAGGCTGCTGGGGAAGGTGAGGGGCAAAGGCTGTGACATCAGAAAGAGCTAATCAGAGGGACACCAGAAGCCACATTATAGTGAGTTGTTGGTGCTCTCAGTAAACAAGATAATGGCTACATACGTATTTCTAAGTAGACAGCCTGACAAACAAAATTACTCAGTAAATGTTAGTCTTCTGTTCCCCCAACAGACCTCACCTATAAAGTTAAGGTTATTCCTATGCTAGGTTAGTCCTGTACAGAATTTCAGGTTTCACTAGAAACCACCACTCGCCTCAAACCTGTTATTCTGGGATGGATGGGGTGGGTGCCGTGGGTGGGATCTGGGTGAGTGGCACAGCAAAACAGAGGGTGTCTTTTTACCTTGGAGGTGCTCCAGCTGATCGCCTTGCCCAGAGGTGGCTCCCAGTGGGCCAGGGGGCACAGTGGTCAGGAGCCTACCCTGGAGCCGGGGCCCCATCCTCAGGATGCGCACACTCAGGGGCCGAAGGCAGTGATTAGTCAACCGGAGCTGAACTCGGACTCTGGTGTGAATCTTAATCAGACTCTTCCCCATGGTGGCCCAGGAAGGCAGGTACTTCTTCAGTGGAAATCAGCTGATCTCTTCATGGGAACCAGCCAGGCGGGGAAGGTACAGAGGGAAAGGATGGGAAACCAACTGATCTCACGCCATAGCAGCCCTTTCGCAGTGCCTCCCATGCTGGAGAGAAAAGGTTGGCTCTGAGAGTCTCAGAGCAGACTGAGCTGCAGGGAAAGAGCAGCTCTGAGAGGCCAGCGTTATCAGGGGACTGGATTCAGTCAGAAGGACTTAGAGCTATAAAAGGTAATGGTTTCCCAGCCAGTAGCTGTTTCCCTGAGGCTCGTATAAGGGCCCCAGACCTCTCAGAGGGTGAGGAACAGAGAGGGCAAGGAATAATCCCAGAGAGTAGGGGAAATCGGGACTGTCCCAGAAAATCCAGGATGTGAAGCTACAAAGAAAATGGCTTTGGGTTGGGTGGCTCTGAAGTATAAGGCGGTGGCTCTGGGGCTGGAAATGGGCTGCGTCCCCTCCTCCACTGGGATCTACGCTATTTGTCTGGCTGCCCCATGGGGCACAATGGGTGAAAGAACTGACATACCTGAATGTCCTCTCTGGGTCAGGCCTGTGCTAATAACATGTGTTATCTTGGCATCCCCTAGAGCAGAGGGCAGGGCCAACCAATGCAGTCTTCTTTTTAAGGGTCTCAGTTCATTGAGATTACATGGTTTCATTCAAACTGTAACGTTACGTTAATGTTTTTTGCAATTTTCCCCACTGTTTTTGGAGATAGCAAACAAAGCTTTCCCCTGGAAAAGGCAAATGGTTTCTGTGATATTAATTATGTGCCATATGGACTATAGGAAAGACAATCCCTGATGGAGCGTGAACCAATTTCAAATGTCCATAACTTCCTGGGCGTTTTGATGGTTTGTGTCCTTCCTCTGAGGTCCCCATTAAGTCCCTCTCACCCTTCCCTGCCTGGTTGGGGTGAACAGTGAGGGTCAGCCGTGTTAGGTGCTTTAAAGGCAAAACCCCCTCTTGAGAGATGACGCAGCTGAACTCTCACCTCCTGAAATAATCCATTCTTTATTTCCCTAGGCTTGATGATCCCTGCACTGATAGAGCCGCTCAACTGCTAAAATCTTGTATTTTTTTTTCACATCCAAACCAGATGTCCATCTGCCTCTCCTCACCCTGAATTACATTCTGCCTGTGAGTTTCATTCCTGCCAGGGCAGTTCTGAGCTTCTACCCACGCTCTTCTGAGTCTTAATGGGCCTCGAGGGCCATGACCGGGGATGAAGACTGTGCTTGTCTATAGGCACCACTGGGCATGGGGTGTAAGGAGCACGTTGGCTTGGGGAGTAGCAGATGGAGGCCTGCTGTGTTATAATCTGCCAGGTGTGAAGTTCTGAGCCTAAGCTTTTGAGGCCGTGCCCTGGCCCTGGGGTGGGGGGGTCTCTGCTCTAATAGCTTTCTGCACCCTCCCCTGGCATTTTGTAAGCATGGGTGACAGTTTTGGATGTTGAGGAGCCTACTGCTGCTACAATGGGAGAAGACAGGTTCTGGGAGGAGGCTGAAGGCACAGCCAGAGCTGGTTGGGAACTGAGGCAGCCTCACAGCTCGTCTTGGGGGAGCTTGAGGATGGTTCTCCCCACCTCTGAGTTGTTTTGCTAACCCTGCTTGGCAGCTACTCCAAATGAGTTATATCCCCACATGGATGGCCTCAGTCTTCCCTCTTCTGGGAATGCTGGTTTTACTGGACATTCTTCCATATGCTGGGGAGCAGTAATGCCTGAGGCTGCTCTCCTATGCGATACCTGCATTAGGGCCAGCTTCCCCCAGGGGGTGGCCTTTTCTCTGGGAGGACAGCTGTCCCGACTTTCTGCAAGAGCCTTGGGATGAACCTGGTGGCTTCAGCCTCAGGACAGACGGGAACAAGGGCCACAGAGAGGGGAGAAAGTTATGTTTCCTCAAAAGAGGAGAAGACAGTCCACTTTCCTGAGATGCACACCCCAAAATAAGAGAGCTGGGCTCACTTCTCCCACTCAGCCTAAGATAGGAGGGAAAACCAGGGGGCTGTGTCTGATGATGGCCAGCCCTCAATAATTCCATACCTTGCATAGCCATTATACTTGGGAGTTTCCAAGGCACCTTCCCCCACCCCCCACCCCTTTCTACAGTGGGGGCAACAGGCTCAGAGAGGTTAAGCAACCTGCCCAGAAAATGTGTGGCAGAGCTCCTATTTTGACCTCATCCTTGACTTCCTGACCAGGGCTCTTTGCATTGTGCTAGCTGCCTACCCAGTAAATGCTTTCATCTCTTTAAAGTACTTGCATGTACATCAGCTTCCTTGAAACCCATGGGGTTTTACAAATGGAGCAACTAAGGTACTCACATAAATAAGGCCTTTGATCATGGTTCTCTTCCAAAGGGTTAGTCTAATACTCTCAGATCTACAAACCCCTCCTGGACCACAGCTCATCAGGGCTGGATGGGATTACCCTTCACCTGACACCCAGCTGGTGTTCCCATTGACTGGATGAAACATTCTCCCTACCATTGGAGAAACTTGCTGCTGTCTCTAGTGCAAATTCACTTCTTTTCAAGGTCCCTGTGAGGAACCGGTCCAGGTGACAACTTGGAGGAACCCCAGGTCATCTCCAGAGCTCATGCTCACCTTCCATGATGGAGATGTGAACAGCTCTTCTCCGGGTCCTAGGGACGCTGCTCAGCCTTGGGCCATGGGTTATGGAGGGACAGCTGCGGCTGGGGACCATCCCTGCTCTGAGGTTAAAGAAAAAAAGAATTCTGTTGACTTAGTGCACTGACAAATGTGGTCAGGACTCAGAGTTGAGGACTGGTTACTAGAATTGCCTGAGAATTGCCTGGCTGTGTTAAGGTTTGTTTTGTTTTTAAAAATCTTTAATACCTGCTTTCTGCCTTTAGTCCCTGAATCCCAGTCAGAGACACTACTTCAAACTTGTCAACCTCCTTATATCCCAGACCTACCCGAACCTTTCCTTAGTGTGGCAGTGGTGCCACTGGTCCCTGGGCAGGATTGTCAGAGAGTAGGGCCCCAGGATATGCGGTGCTCCTAAAAATGTGCCTAAGACTGATATGCGGCCTCCCCTGACTTCCCACAGAGGGCAGGGGGGTCCGTGTGAAGGCAGGTAGTAATGCTCCCATTCCCAGAGGTCAGTCTGGTTGGCAAACCCCAGACCTTTTGGCCAATCATATTCTCCCTCAGTCTTACCAGGTTTTAGGAGATGGCCTCCTGGAAATTTATGATTTACAGTTAAACATAAAGCATGGATCCTGAAACTATTTCAGACCTAGTGTGACTGGCTTCCTGTAATGCCCTGTTTCCAGAGCCAATGAAATCTTGCTGCTTGGGCATGTCCTCCAAGGTCTATGACCAATTTCAGGACTTGGGATGATGGTAGAGAATTACCCAGGAAGGTGGCTCCTGGGTCTGATGTACTATCTGCATTAGCCCACCTTCCCTCATTCTCCAGGGTCATCCTGTTCCCATGCCGTTGACTGAGATGGGTCTCTTCACCCTGCTGCCCTGTTTGGAAGCCATCATGGCCAGAATCTTCACAGTACTCAAACTGCTGGCTCTTTTAAGAGTCTGAGATCTGAGCTGGACCTGGTCTGGGGATAAGCCCCTGGTGCCTACCTGTGTATTTCTGGTGGCTCCCGTTTGATCTTCGCACTGGACTCCATCACTTCCTTTGCAACTCGGCCACTATAAGTAGTATAAATAGAACAAGCAGCAAGAAATGAGACAGTGTTCCAGGACTGAGCTCCTCTGTAAGATCTCAGGTAATTGAGCTGAATTGGGAAGTGGCCTCTTTGGCCTACCCCTTCTCAATGTTTAGGCCACTGAGTAGGGCTTGCTTGCTGGGGTAAAGAGCTCTAAGGCGTCCTGACAGCTCTCTGTCTCTGCGGTCTTTGGGATCTTCCATCCTCATTTAGGAATGATTCCTCATTGTCCAGCGTGTTCCAGAAATATTGTAAAAAAATGAAATCTTTAGATAGAAATGAAAGGAATCACTCTTACAGTTCTTATTTTGCTGCTTTTGTAAGGGCAGGAGAAGACACACATTTTAACCCCTACAGGCAAACAGCTGCAGGGAAGGAAAGAAATAGTCAAAAGGTTAGGAGACAGGAGAATCGGATGGAAACCTCACACTTCTCTGGAGGTTCCCAGTGTCTTTGTTCTCAGGATAAGGACCACTGGGCCACCCTTCTCCAGAGAAGGGTCTGAAAATAGGTCCATAACGGTTACTTACTGTCACTATTTACCTGTATCGGAACCGGCTCCCTTTAAAGAATAAATTGCTGCTGGACACTGTGCGGACTTGGCTTGACTTCTCCAGCCTGCAGCAAGGCAAAGTCCGGTGTGAGAGATGGTCTGCAATGCCTTACAGCCTAAGGCTGTGTCCCCAGCTCCTTCCAAAGGCTACTTGAAAAAACCCCTCAGGAAAAGGCCCTTCACAGCCCTGCTTGTCTCTGACTCCTTTAGCACCTGAGGGCCGTGTTCACGGTCTCAGTGCTATGGACAGGCATGCTGCAATCCACTTCCACGTTAGGAGAGTGAGGGCTCCCCAAGAGTGCCTCATGGGTTCACCATGGGGACTGAGAGAATAAATGTTAGGGAAAGAGAATGCCACCTGCTGAATCTCAGCCAGGCCACTGGTTAGCAGTGTGACCCTGGGCAAATTTTTCCTCTCTTAGCCTCAGTCTTATCTATAAAATGGTGGAGCTGGGACTGCTTGACCTCAGGAGTCCCTTCCAGTCCTAGTATTTGAGAATTCATGTCCATGTCTGGGTAACTGTGGGTGGAGAAGAGAGTAGTGCCCTTCCTATTCCATCTCCTTCTTGGAGCGAACCTAAAGTATATTGTCACATTAGAGACTCTGAGAAGTCGTGAAATGAAGAAACTAGCTGAACTTTAATAAAAGTTCCACCATTTGTTTGAACTTGGAACCATTTGCCCTCCCCCAGAAAGCCCATTAATACCACTTTCAAGGCTGTGAACAGCTGAGGTGGAGACTCTGGAAGCCACCCTTGAGTGACTGCTCTGATCCCTGTACTCCTCTCACTTAGAAAGGGAAGCATGGGCAGAGCTGCCCAGATTGAATCTCCTAAGACCTGACCCCATCCACAACACGTCCTGGGTGCCTGTAGTGCTAACCCAGCTGGGAACCGAACTGGTCTGAAGCCTTTGTCCTGAGCGGGCAGTGAATATTTAGGGAGTTGTCCCTATAATCCATGAACAGCAGGTGCTGGGGACACCATCCCCACCTGTCTCAGGGCTCCATGAGGCTCCGAGCCTACTTACTCTCCTGTCTGAGCACATTCCTTTTCTTTTCTTTTTTTTTTTTTGGTTTAAAATATTTAATACGTGTTAGACACGTAAAGTTATTTTTTTCTGAGCACCTTCTTGAGCCTGACCGGCTCCCTTCAAAGCACTAGGCCAAAAGCGGGGCAGGGATCTGCCCATGACAGACACTCTGAGTGAGGCCGAAGTGGCTCCTGCTAGCGACTTGGCATAAATGAGGGTCTGACCCAGGCTAGAGGCTTTTAACACCTAATTAGTAGTCATGGAGAACAGTGAAAAGCGGCCTTGGTTTCCAGTGTGGATGTGGGCAATCTGTTAAGGAAAGACTCAGAAACTGAGTTTGGTCACAGGCTCAGAAGCACAATTCTGTTCCCACGGCTCAGACGGAAAAACAAAGGAGGGCCTCCAGAAATGGTGCTGAAATGTTTTCTCGGCTTTCCTTGGACAGCCAGGGACTGAATAGGAGGGAAAGGTGACCACATGAAAGTCTTCCGAGTGTCTTCTCCATGAGAAGAAAGAAGCCCACTCAGGTGAGAATTCAGGCTGCCCATTCAACTCACCCCTGATTCTGGTATCAAATGCACAGAATTGATTATACAACTCAGAAAGCCTGCCCAAGAAACAGCCTGTGGGGGCCAGCATCCCACAGCAGTCAGCAGGTAGCAGAGTCTGTTGAGTGGGGAGGAAGATGGTGCCCTCCCAGCCCAGAGCAATTCTGCTCTGGATCCTTCAGGTTACTGGAGGGAGAACTATGGCCTGTCAGGAGAGGAGTATACCACACATTCTGTCTTATGTTGTTCTGATTAAGATGCAGCTTATTAAAGCCTAAGTCATGGCATTCTATTTTAAAAACAAGACCAAGGGTTTTAGCGAAATACACTTCATCTGGCATCACCCCAGTTTCTCGATGGGCTATTTCTTTGCTCCCTAATGCTTTTATAACAACTTTTTTAATCAAAGAAAACTGGGCACAAAAGCCTCAATATACTTTACAAAATCATTTGGTAAGCTAAGCTCTCTCCTTTGCCCCAAAGCTGCTATCTCAGTAACAGTCAAGTCCTTGCTTCCTCCAGCTACCCCACCCCCGGCTCCTGAGCACTTGGCCTGTCACTGGCAACACCTCTGTCAGTGACACACCAGGAAGGGCTGGTATCAACCCCAGCTCAGCACCAGGCCACCCACTGGGGAGCGGGCCCCAGAGTCTCTCCAAGGCTTAGGGAGCTGCTCTGGGCTGCACCTGTTCCTTCATGGAGCTCTTGTATTCTGGGCTCTGAATGGCTCCAAGGGGCCAGCTTTATTCAAGTCAGGCACCTGTGGGCTTTCTCTGGCCCAAGCCTTACCCTGAAAAGACCCAGAACTGCTTTGCCATTGGGGGCTGTCCAACAACATCGCAAGGTAGACACCTTGGGCAACTCCGCTGACACACATTCCCAGACATCAGCTCTGACCCTCCAGGTGGTACAGACAGCCACCCGGAAAGGGGTCTGAGTTTTATAAGGAAGCCCAGCCTTGTCATCTCATGTCTCCTTTGTCAGAGTTTCTCAAACTTTCCTGCCCAGTGTTCCTCTGAAAGTAGCTTCTATGGCTTTGGCCCTGATAAAGGCAGTTCCCATCCCAGGTGTCCACTCACTTGTAGAAGGCTTGGTTCTCTATCCCACATTTCCAGAGATGCTTGCAGGCTTCTGGAGTTGGAGCAAAATATGTGAGAATAATTTTCTTTTCCTACAAAAAATCCCACATAGAAACAGCTGAGCGTGGATGGCAAAGCAAAGGGTGAAGAGGCCCAGGACACTGAGCCCTGAGCTGTCTGAAGGCTCCCCAGTGCTCTCAGGGAGAGGCTTCAGACGGGGAAGGGGCTGCTGGCCGGAAGAGAAGCCTGCAGCACCCACAGGACAGAGCTGAGTTCAGTGCAGAAGGGCACACCTGGCAGGTCCAATCAGAGTAAGTCTCTGCTGGCACTGCTTGAACCAAGTGAGCCCTCCCCAGAGAAAGTGGCACTCTCATCTGGAATTTTCTTTCTTTCTTTCTTTCTTTTTTTTTTTTTTGGTATTATCTTCCTGGAATTTTCATATGGAAGCAAAAGAATCTTACTCTGTACTTCCTGGAGGTATGGAACCTCTGAGGGTCACCAGCATCCCTGAGGAAGTCCCTGTGCTCCAGGACCTACAGCCACCTGTCGTCATCTCATGTCTCCTCACCTCCAGCCTTGAACTTGGTCCCGGCTTGGCATGCAGGGGGCTTAGCTCTGCCTGGATGGACCACTTTGGTTCAGCCCTGGCCATCAGGAGCCACCCCAGTGCCCCAGCCCTCCCTGAAGAGAAGGAAGCCAGCACTCACCTCTTTCTGACTTACGTACAAATAAAAAGTCTTTCCTTCAAATTTCAGCTTGGTCACCTCATTCCTAGAAGCACAAAGAGAACGCCCGTCATCTCACTGTGGGCTGCTCGCTCACAGCTAAGTCTTGTAGATGCACAGCCCACCCCGACTGGAAGGGGCTCCAGGCACAGACACAGTTTTAGCCAAAATTAGAACTGAAACAAGACAGCAGCGCAGGGGCCTTAGAGAACAGTTGTTGAAACAGTTCAATCCACAGTTTTCTGGTCAATCACACTATAATAATAGGGTGATAGGAGGATTTCGGGCTCATCAACAGTGGCTGTAAAAGGGAAACGTTTGCATGGGAAGTGAGTCTAGGTAGAGTGGTCCTGGGCCATTTCGGGATTTGGTTCATAACACAGGTGCATTATCTTGATGGGACTGTCAAATGTAAGATGCCACAGGTAGCTGATGAGGCCAAAGTTCAAGATAACAGCAAATAATGAAAAACAATGCGACCAGGTTCTGAGGGAGTTGAGTCTTTCAGGTGACTGTGCCACTGGATGGAAAATGCAGTTTAATGCAGACAAATGTCAAACGATCTCAGGGAGGGGGGGCAGGGCAACATACCAAAGAGAGAGAACAGATTACATGGAACAGTCATGCAGCGTACTGACCAGGAAAGGGGCTTAGGGGTTTTTGTAGAAAAATCCTTGAAGCCACCAGCCCAGTGAATGGCTGCAGTAAAAGAGGCAAACAGGATACTGGGGTACATCCACCCGCAGGACAGACACAAATCAGAAGAAGTGACATGGTTACTGTACATGGCACGACTTAGACCTCACCTCCACATACTGCTCTCAGCCTTGGTTACATTTACAAAATGGAAAAATGACTGGGGTCTTAGGTGGATGTCCCTGAGAGCCAGAGAACTAGGCCTCAGCATTGGTCAACTCCTCACTTCCCTTCCATTGGCCTGACACAGCTACCCTCTGGAGCCTGACGGCCCTCCTACCTCACTGGGGGCAGAGTCTTTATTTTTCTACCCAACTGGGACCCCCCCAAGGAGGTCTGACCATGCATATCTGCCTCCACTTGGCTTCTTCCTCTTTGTGATTTCTAGGGAGATTTCCTCAATATCCTAGAAAGTAGCAGAAAGGTAGTGAAAACAATGTACCCAATTTACTACTGGACAAAACTCAGGGGACAGAGGAAGGTCACCTGTTCCCTGGAAATCATAGCTGGGTCAGGATGAGAGCTCACAACTTCTGACCACCAGTTCTGAGCTAGTACAAGCCACATGGGATTCCTTCCCTGTTAGATTCCCTCCCAATCAATCAATCTCTCATACACATACAGAATACAATAAATATCAATTGATTGATATATAAACAAGCACACAGATCATCCTAGGCTTCAACAAGCAAGATAGGAAAGTAGGAAATTTTCTATTGGAAGTGTGATTAAATTTACATCTATTACTTTAAAGTTGAGGCATATGAAGAGACGTCCTGAAGAAATGGGCTGTGAGAGAAGCTATAGAAGGAAAAGGGTCTGGGACAACCCAGTGAGCAGCAGGGCTTCTGGAGGGTAAGGATACTTTAGGGACTACAGGCCCCGGTGTGTCCTACCTGTTTCTAGCTAAAATGCCCCCTACCAGCCACCTCATAAAGACAGCTACCCTGGTTGGAGTGTGGCCAGGATCCGGGCCTTCTAAGGAACATCAGATGACCCAGAGGTCTCCAAAGAGCAAGTGCTCCTCCCTGGGAGAGCAGTGGCCTGACCCTGTTCACTGTCTTTTTCTGAAAAGTATCTTGTTGGACAGAAGACCCCAAACCCTCACCATCTTCACCCAAGAAGTGCAGTGAGTGGGCCAGCTTGAGAAGGGGTAGCAAATGGGCGTGTTGGGGAGCATACCGGTTAGCCCAGTGCAGCAGGCTGCCCTGGGAAGGGGTTTTCTGGGGAATGGGGCCTGGCCGGGCATGTCTGGGGAGCAGTTTCACAAGCGCTGTGGTTGATCATGTCGCCAAGCTTCACAAGAGCCACAAGGGCTGGAAAGGGGGTGTCTGTCCACAAGGTAACAGGGGAGCTGAAGAGGATGTCGCAGGAGAGCTGGCCTGCAGCATCCCCAGCAGAAAGCTCACCAGGGAGCAGCTCTGTCATCAGGTTCCCCGCTAGCTTTTCTTGAGAAGGTGGAGGAAACAAGACAGGAGCAGGCTTCCCTGGCTGAGCTCTGCTGGGCCAGGGAAAGACACCTGTCCAAGCCCCTGAGAGGAGCTGGCCAGCTTAGACTTGGCAGTCTAAGGCCCAGGAAGGTTCAGAGATCACAGGGGCTTAGTAAAGTATACAACATGAGGCTGCAAGATGTTTGCGTGGGCCAGAAAACGGGTCTCTAGGAGAGCCAAACGTCCATCAACAAACCAGAGTCTGCTGCATCAGCTCACAGAGCCACGCAGCAGAACAGACCCCAACAGGTGGGCGGACAGGAAGAAGTTCCGAGCAGCTGTGGCTGCAGCAGTGGCTCTTGCCTGCTAGAACTGGGAGCGGGAGAGGCGGGGGAGGGAAGAAAGAGTGGGGATGTGACTCTTGGAGGCTGAGGACACCTAAGCCCTCAAGAGGGACGGGAGACAGAGCAGCATCTGTGCTCCTGCAGGCAGGGCCCACCGTGGGGTTTGGTCCGAGGAGGGTGTTTTGCCAGAGCAACAGGGTAACTTATATCTGCCGCAGGGGTCATTGCAAGCCCTCCTTCGTTAGGAGAGTGGGTAAGGAGTAAACATCCCTGCAGATGCTATGGTCCTCAGCAGGGGACAGTCCCAAGGACTCAGTTCTCATGGGAACTTTGCTTCCCTAACATTGGCTCCAGCTCTAGACGTCTCATCCTACCCAGAAACCAACTTTCCATACCCTTTCTCTCTCTGGAGAGGCTGTTGGCTCTCAGGAACACCCCTGCGGAAGCATAGGATCCCTAGAAGAGACCACTACCTTCATCAGTTACCATTATGGATGCAAGGCTTTGGAGAGGGCTCAGAACCAGAACTCGCCCAATCACAGACATAGGACATGGGAACCACAGCCCTCCCCAGTTGGTGAGGTATAAAAAGCCTGTTTTGGAAATAAAGATACTCACCATTTAATGAAGTGGACCCTCTTGTTTCCTTGCAGAACAACAAACCCAAAAGGAGTGAAGGCCAGAAATGCAGCATTTCCTGACACATCCTGTAACACATAAAGATTTCTCATCAGGGTGATGCAGGCATAGAGGGAAAAGGGTGAGAAACACAGTTGTTCACTGGGGATACAGGGTTAATACTTGGCCGTTGGTCACAGGGGGAAGAGCCTGGCATTTGGAAGTAATAGCCAAGTTACTTACCTTTTCTGAGCCTCGGTGGCCTTAACTGTAAGTTGTAGATTATAATACCAATCTTAGAAAGCTGTGGTGAATATCCAAAGAGAACCGCAAACCCTCACACATTGCTGGTGGGATTGTAAAATGGTGCAGTCACTTTGGAAAGCAGTTTGGAAGTTTTTCAGATTGTTAAACGTAGAGTTACCATATGACCCAGCAATTCCACTCCTAGGTATGTACCCAAGAGAATTGAAAACTATGTTCACACAGAAACTTGTGCATGAATGTTCATAGCAGGATTATTCATACCAGCTGCAAAGTGGAAATAATCCAAATGTCCATCAGCTGATAAGTGAATAAACAAAATGTGGTACATCCACACAATGGAATATTATTCAGCAGTAAAAAGGAATGAAGTACCGATACCTGTAACAACACAAATGAACCTTGAAAACATTATGCTAAGTGAAAGAAGCCAGTTACAAAAGATCACATGTTGTATGCTTGCATTTATATGAAATATCCAGAACAGGAAAATCCAGAGAGACAAAAAGTACACTACTGGTTGCCAGGGGCTGTGGGGAAGAGGAGATAGGGAGTGACAGCTAATAGGTACAGGGTTTATTTTTGAAGGTGATGAAGATGTTCCAAAATTAGATAGTGGCGATTGTTTCACAAGTTTCACAATTCTGTTAATGGACTAAAAACCATCGAATTGCACACTTTGAAAAGGATGGATTTTTTTGATGTGTGTGTGAATTATATTTCGAGAAAGCTGTTCTGTGTGAGTGAGAGAGAGAATAGCAGTTATCATTATCATGATGGCCTGACACACTGGGCTCCCTCAGGAAAGTTTAGCTGAAGAAAATATAAGAAGCAACTGGCCAAGTGGAACAGCTATCGCCAGCCCTGTGGTGCCTGAACCAACAAAGAGGCCTCCTGGTCACCTGTCACTATCAGTTGGTAAACACAAGGCTTAAGGTTCTACTGGGCAAAGAGGGGAGAAGGTGCAGAAGCTGTAGGTCCTGGTTCCAGCACGTGGGAAATGAGCTCCAGGAGGCCCAGGTCTTTTCTAGCCTGGGATGGGGCACAGAAAGCTGGGTGACGATTACATTCTCTCACCTGATAGCGGCCACAGGTGAGAATCTGCTCTGTCAGGGTGTGTGTTCAGGTGGCCAGAAAATTATGCCAGGCTGCTGATCGAATGGGCATACAGGCCAGTTGTCTGGGCCACAGCTCAGATAGTGCCATGGGGTCGGGGCCAGGCCCCTGGTGTGATGGGTGCAAGTGTGGGCCGTGGCTGTCAGGCTCTCCTAGTCTCTCCCGCCTTCAGGCTTTGCCTCCCTGGCACAGATCTTCAGCCTTATCAGTCCTAAGAACAGTGGGGCCTCTGCAGGGCCTCATGAGCCTTGCCTCAAGGAAAAGTGCAGTTTTGCCTTAAAGCTATCTCTTAGAGTCAGGATTACAGGTGTTAGCATCTGGGCCCAGGGAATAAACTAAATATATATTTTGCAGACATTTGAATTAATGCATAGTTGTTACTGTCCTTTCCTCAGGGTCTGTCGTGACCCCAACACTTGGCTGCAAGCACAGTGTCATTCAACCCATGGGCACAGCAAAATGCTGTTTAAAAATAACCTGAATGGAGATACTTTGAAGCCACGGGGCTGGGCTTCCCCCTGCCTGTCATCAGGGCTTGGTGGTGGGTGCTAACAGCTGAGCGCCAGCACTGCACACAAACACTGTCCCTCACAGGGGGCACTGGCACTAACTGGGCAGGCTGGCCTGGGGGGGGCGGCGGTGGGTGAGGGAGGGCTCTGCGCACAGGGTTGGAGGGTGGGCACCGGGAGGCCTTCAGCTCACTGTGCAGGCAGGACCCGAGCAAGGCCTACAACTGCGGGTTTAGACAGAGACTCGAGGGTGGAGGCCTTACCTTATTTGTACTCAGAGAACAGGCCTGCAGCAGACGTTTATCAGGAGAATGTGTGAGGCAGTTAGGTGGGGGCCAGAGGGACCAGTGTGGCTGCCGGCGGCGGGGGGGAAGCCCACACGTGAGCAGAACGAGGGGAGGGCACGGTGGGGCAGAGGGCGGAAGGTGTCTTCTGCTGCTCGCTGAAGGACAGGCCCAGAAGGAAGAACAGGCGGAAGGATGGAAAGGAAGGGCAGGGCCTGCAGAGGCTTGTGGATGGATTGTGGATGGTAGAGGAGGGACGGGAAGCAGCGAAGTGGGCAGGGAAGGCCTCCCTCCAGGTCTCGCACTCCAGGCCCCTGTGGGCAATGGTAGAAGAGCACCTGCGCCAGAACCATGGGCTCTGGGTCAGTCGGCCCAGGTCCTGGCTCTGCACTCACCGCCCGTGTGGCCTCAGCCAGGTCCCTTCGTTGCCCTGTGTTTCAGGCCCCTCGCTGTCAAGTCAGGGTTGATGATATCATCTGCCTCTTAGGCTGTGCTCAGTAAGCACCCAATACACGCTAATGGTTGTGTTGTTGTTAATAATATTATAGCTGCTACTGATTAGCTGAGTTTATTGAACTCAATACAGAATCTCTTTTAAAAAAGCCTAACATTTTACCATTTTTCCTGATGCTGATGGATTTAAATTTTGCTATTTAGGAAAAGAAGGTTGAGGTAGAAAGGGAGAAGTTACTCATTGTTAGGGACCATGGAGAAGGGGGATGTGGGTGATACACTGGGGGTCCGGGGGAAAAGTGAAGTGGGCAGGAGGGGAAGGACATCTGTGAGAGTCATCGCAGTGACAGGCCTGTCTCTGGCCAGAGCAAAGGGAAGGGCAGGTCCTCCCATGAACTGGGTGGTGCTGGCCATCTGCACCACCCGGACACCACAGGGCCGGCCTCCAAGTGAAGGCAGGTATTGGAGTTAGAGGGGAACAGTCTCTCCTGACCAGACTGGCTGATTTGGAACAGGGAACAAACTGGGAGTAAATCCCTATTAGACGCCAATAAGTATTACTTATTATCCCAATGAGTAATAATAGCACCTTGTGCAATCCCAATCCATCCTCCCATGTGAAGAGAGCAATTATCCAAACTGCTTCCAATGCAACAGTTGCAGGTGGAGCTGCAAGGCCCTGGCACATGGGCATCCACAGTGCGGGCAGCTTGGATGTTTGCTACTCGTCTCTGGCACATGAGGCATGGGATTGGAATTACAACAAGAAACCTCACATCTGGACCAGCACCAGGGAGTTCCCTACTGGTCCAGTGGTTGGGATTCCACACTTGCTTTCACTGCTGAGGGCTCAGGTTCAATCCCTGGCTGGGAACTAGGATCCCCCAAGCTGCACAGCACACCCGAAAAAAAAAAAAAAAAGAGCGTGGACCAGCGTGAAAACACAAACAGGCAGCCACAAGTTTCCCAGTTTCTTTCGTCTAACAGGCCATTCTCCTTGTGAGCCTGCCCTTTGGATTTGTATGTGGAAGGACAAGTTATGTGACAGAAAGAGAAGGAAATGAGGATGAGGAGAGAAGTGACACAGGTGGCAGTAAGCTGCTCCTCAGCTCTTCCATCTTATCAGGCTGGATTCTATCTTTCCTCCCTGTCCCCTGCCCATCCCAATGCAATCAGCACCCACAGGACGGAGCCATTAATTATCTGGGAGGTGGAATAAAAACTCAGGTCCTGACAGCCCCACAGCAGATATCGCCAGGACCGCTCTACATCAGTTAACAGTCAAAAGACTTTAGTTTGCTTCTATGGTTGTGAGGTGACAAATCTATTTTCCATTTTTCATCCTTGTGGAAGAAGCTTCAGCCTTGGTTCTACTTGCTTCTCTGGACCTCAGTTTCCTCATCTGTAAGATGAGGACAATAATACATACTCCAAGAAATACTATCGATACTTCCATCCGATTTTAGGGAGATGGCCTAGATGATGTACTGCCAGGACAAGGCCACTGTGTTTTCCTTGAGGAGGGGATGGATTCGCACAGTCATTCATGTTCATATGGAACCCACCATCACACTTGACCCGCATCAATACATCAGCATCAAATGTTCACCCTAAGATGATCACTCTGTCTAGAAAAGGATTTTTGGAAATCAGAGTACTGACTGGTTCTTGGAAATAGGGACATCTGGCCATCTTTGCCCAGATCTACCTCTGGATACAATGAAGTAGGCTTCTGTCTGCTGCTCCCCAGAGGACATCCTGGATGTGTCTGAGTCAGGACCACAGCATTCTTGGTTGTTATGCCTCTCAAGTCAGCCATCCCCTCTCTGGAGCACGACTGAAACTAATTCAGTCTGGGTGGATGAAGCCTCTATTATTCTTAAAAAACCTGAGAGAAGAAGATTCCATATGCTCTTCCAGACAGTGGTGCCCATACCTGAAAGGGCTCATAGCTGGGGACCTTCACATTCAATCAACCATGAGAACCACCCAGTTTTAATACACTGAAACACAGCCACAAGAAACCAGAGTGGAAATGAGGAGGAGGAGGCAGGCACCCTGGAAGAGGCGTGGCATCAACCCGTGACAGCTCAGAAATGGGAATCTGGGCAGAAACTTGCCACTTAAGTGGCTTTAGTTCTTCATTTTGGCAGTAAACCTAACACGCTCCCCGCAGTAGCCAAGAGGGGCCCACCTGAGGGTGAGGGCAAGTCATCACTGATGCTTCTTGTTCTGCTTCTCTGAGGTCAAGGGCAACGTGTCAAGATGGGGAGCGGGTTTATTTAGAGAGGAGCTTTGGTAGCTGGATTATGAAAGTAATGATCCTATTTTAAGAGCAAGGGAATGACACTATCATTTTATTTGTGTGGTTGACCTAACCTAGACCCTGCTGAAATCAATTTTCTCCTGGTCTATCTATACAAAACAGACATAAAGCCATTTGGTGAATTTACATTACATTTTTCTGTGATGATTTCAGTAGTCTCGTAGGTCTTTTGTCCTCTCTTGATCAGAACTGGCAGTGAGTCCCACTTTGTTCCTAAATAAATGCCACCTCTCCAGATGGAAGACCATGAATGATAACTGAAAGAGCACAGCACTGAGACTCCACAACTCCAAGTTTGAGTCCCAGTATCATCCTTGCTACTAACACTGGACATGTTAGTTAGTTCCTCAGAGCTCAGTGTTCTCATCTTAAAAAGAAGACAAGAATGTCTTCTTTTTTTAAAAATAAATTTATTATTTTATTTATTTTTGGCTGCATTGGGTCTTTGTTGCTGCGCGTAGGCTTTCTCTAGTGGCGGCGAGTGGGGGCTACTCTTCGTTGCGGCGCACGGGCTTCTCATTGCAGTGACTTCTCTTATTGTGGAGCATGGGCTCTAGGCACGCGGGCATCAGTAGTTGTAGCATGTGGGCTCAGCAGTTGTGGCTCATGTGCTCTAGAGCACAGGCTCAGTGGTTATGGCACACGGGCTTAGTTGCTCCGCGGCATGTGGGATCTTCCTGGACCAGGCCTCAAACCTGTGTCCCCTGCATTGGCAGGCGGATTCTTCTTTTTTTTTTTTAAACATCTTTATTGGAGTATAATTGCTTTACAATGTTGTGTTAGTTGTTGCTTTATAACAAAGTGAATCAGGTATATGTGTACACATATCCCCATATCCTCTCCCTCTTGCATCTCCCTCCCACCCTCCCTATGCCACCCCTCTAGGTGGTCACAAAGTATGGAGCTGATCTCCCTGTGCTATGCGGCTGCTACTCACTAGCGATCTATTTGACATTTGGTAGTGTATATATGTCAATGCTACTCTCTCACTTCGTCCCATCTTCCCCTTCCCCTTCCCCATGTCCTCAAGTCCATTCTCTATGTCTGCATCTTTATTCCTGTCCTACCCCTAGGTTCTTCAGAACCATTTTTTTTTTTAGATTCCATATATACGTGTTAGCATACGGTATTTGTTTTTCTGACTTACTTCACTCTGTACGACAGTCTCTAGGTCTATCCATCTCACTACAAATAAGTCAATTTTGTTTCTTTTTATGGCTGAGTAGTATTCCATTGTATATATGTGCCATATCTTTTATTTATTTTTTTACTTTTTGTTGATTGTTTTTCTTTTTAACATCTTTATTGGAGTATAATTGCTTTACAATTGTGTGTTAGTTTCTGCTTTATAACAAAGTGTATCAGCTATCCATATACATATATCCCCATTATCTCCTCCCTCTTGCATCTCCCTCCCACCCTCCCTATCCTACTCGTCTAGGTGGTCACACAGTACGGAGCTGATCTCCCTGTGCTATGTGGCTGCTTCCCACTAGCTATCTATTTTACATTTGGTAGTGTACATATGTCCATGCCACTCTCTCACTTCATCTGAGCTTACCCTTCCCCCTCTCCGTGTCCTCACGTCCATTCTCTACGTCTGCGTCTTTATTCCTGTCCTGCCCCTAGGTTCTTTATAACCCCTTTTTTTTTTAGATTCCATATATGTATGTATCAGCATTCGGTATTTGTTTTTCTGATTTACTTCACTCTGTATGACAGACTCTAGGTCCATCCACCTCACTACAAATAACTCAATTTTCTTTCTTTTTATGGCCGAGTAATATTCCACTGTATATATGTGCCACATCTTCTTTATCCATTCATCTGTCGATGGACACTTAGGTTGCTTCCATGTCCTGGCTATTGTAAATAGTGCTGCAATGAACATTTTGGTACATGACTCTTTTTGAATTACAGTTTTCTCAGGGTATATGCCCAGTAGTGGGATTGCTGGGTCGTATGGCAGTTCTAGTTTTAGGTTTTTAAGGAACCTCCATACTGTTCTCCATAGTGGCTGTATCAATTTACATTCCCACCAACAGTGCAAGAGGGTTCCCTTTTCTCCACATCCTCTCCAGCATTTATTGTCTGTAGATTTTTTGATGATGACCATTCTGACCAGTGTGAGGTGATACCTCGTTGTAGTTTTGATTTCCATTTCTCTAATGGTTAGTGATGTTGAGCATCCTTTCACGTGTTTGTTGGTAATCTGTATGTCTTCTTTGGAGAAATGTCTATTTAGGTCTTCTGGCAGGCGGATTCTTAACCACTGCGCTACCAAGGAAGCCCAAGAATGTCTTCTTGGCAGTGTTGTTGTAAAGATTAAATGAGATTGGGACTTCCCTGGTGGTCCAGTGGTTAAGACTCCACGCTTCCACTGCAGGGGGCACAGGTTCGATCCCTGGTTGGGGAACCAAAATCCCACGTGCCGTGCGGCGTGGCCAAAAAAAAAAAAAAAAAAGGTTAAATGAGATAGTGTAAGTGGCTGGCATGTGGAGGCGCTCAATAAATGGCACCTTCATGATTCATGATAAGGCTGGGCTCATGTGGTGGGTCCGACCACTTCAAATCCTTGACAGGGCAGGAGGCCACAGTCTGGGCCTGCAGGAGACCCAAGGCAAACAACCAGTCCCAGGCCCCCTGGAAGGAACAAGATGGTGAGAGGTTGGAGAGGTGTCAGGGCCGGGGAGCAGACGCAACACTGGGCTGTCAGTGGTTTGCTCCATCCTCCTCATCCAGCAGCTGTAGGCTTGGTCTGCTAGGGGCTCCTGCCAGGAGCTGGGGGTCAGGGGAAAGGCAGAGAGCTCAGGACAGCTTGTGCAAGTTCAGAGTTTGGGTATTAGTGTAAGACAGCTAGCTACTGGAGCCCTCCGGCTGTCCCACCCAGAGTGGGTAGGATATCCTCTTCCTAGTCCCAGGGCCAGGCAAGGACCCTCTGGGCAGAAAGAAACCATCAGAAAGAACAGCAGCTTCTTAATCAGTCCAGGAGAACAGAGCCCATCCGAAGCGTTGGTCTGATCTCATTTAATTATCGAAACGATTCCTCTTCTTCTGTCCTCCCTAGGGCTGTGTGCCCCAGATTCCCAGGGCCCCAGTAATTGCCTCTCTGTTAGTAGAAATCATCAGTATTTATTACACCAAGCACTCCAGCTTATTTCGGCTCTCCTTGTAGCAACATTAAGGCGAGGGCTTGGTAGCCTATCACCAAAGTGACTCTCCTGAATGACAAGAGTAAAGGCTCCCAAACTGTTCTCCTTCCTCAGGAGGGCCGAGGGAATCCTGAGCCAGAGCCTAATGAGATGAGCCGCGGGGTCTGCAGCAGGGCCCTGACGTGGCCCCGGGTAAGCAAGTAGTACGGGGCCCAGGAACAAGTGGAATCCCAGCAAGATGACTGCTCCCACCTTCTCCCCAGAGGAAGCCTCCTGGGGGCTTCTGCTCCTTACAGAGACACAGCAACAGGAAGTGACCTTAGTTCATATATTCTTGCTCTGCCGCTCAGGGCCTTGTACACTGTGGCCTCCTGGAACCTTCGTCTTCTTCATCTTCTTGTCTGTAAATCAGGAAGAATAATATCCACCTCCCAGTGCTGGCAGGAGGATTAGAGAAGAAAATAATGTGAAAGGATTCCAGTGGGCCTGCTAGGGAAGGTGTGCCACAAACCTCTCTTCCCTCTCTCCTTCTAGGAGTGGGTGCCGTGGGGATGAAATGATATGATATATGGGATTGGGCCTTGTGCAGTGCCTGGTGTGAAAGCCGGTTCCTTCCTGTAGCCTCTTCACCTCTGTGTCTGTTGGTGGACAGACTCGTCAAAAGACAGGCCTGAGCCAGGACCCCCGCAGTCCTAAGGTGCATGTGGATTTGGGCTGGACACCAAGCTGGCTGCCGCTGTAGCTTCCAGACCCCCATAGGCAACAGCAGAGAATCCCCACCCTGCTACACTCAGTTGTCATGCTCAGGTTCACTGTCAGCCCACCTCTGCGTGCCATCAGGTGACAGCCCTGCCTAGGGACCCATCTCTGAAGAGGTGGGCACTCTGTGTGGCCTCAAGGGGACTGGACAGATGTGGGGTTAAATGCAGAGGTGACCTGACATCTTCTGTTGACCATATCTATCTTTAGGCAGCTATGTCTTTTTTTTTTTTCCTTCTAACCAAAGGTCTCACATATTTACTACTAAACCAAAGCACTAGTGCAGAAACGCGCAAAGAGAAAAATAATTTTCCCAATAAAACACACCCAGCTGGTCAGACGGTAGTGATGTTCTCAAAGTGATATGGTAAGATGAAAGTGACCTTGACGCAGCATAAATGTGCGCCACTTCATATGCGAGGCTCCTTACAGACCCAGCGTGGTTCTTCTCCAATGTCTTCTCTTGGAGTTGTACCTCATTTTATTACCAGTTTTCATTCGAATCCATTGGGGAATGGGATGATTCTGCTTTTGTTTCTTGGCCAGGAATTGCTTGATCCTGAAAGTCTTGTGAGAAGACATGGAGCAAATCCAGCCGCACATAGGATGGCGGAGAAGAGAAGAAGGCAGCTGTTGTCTTTTCAGGCCCTGAAGTGACTCAGCAGTTCAGGGAGCACAGGTGCGGAGTATCTGCTGAGGACTTTAACACGGATGAGGAAAGCCAGGCTCAGGGAAGTTTCTGAAGGCCCCAGGAAGGAGGAGACCGGCCCCGGAGCCAAGGCCAGCTGACTCCAACGCTCTTGTCAGTCAGTCCTCTGCAGCCCCCTGCTGATAGTATCTGAGGAATTTATGCAAGTTAAACTACATCGGTTGTACACAAGGCATTATTCAGGAAGCTTTGCTAATTCATTTGTAAATATCCATATGTCTTCTTTTTTTTTTTTGGTATAAAATGGCATGAATGTGTTTTCTGACAGTGCTGGCCCCCAAGAGCACAGGGGTTATCTTCAGTAGGCTGTGCTGGTAGATAGGGAACTGTGGAGCTGGGAGGGTGACCAGGTTTCTGAGTGCCAGAATGTTCTCAAAGTTCGTATTTGAAGTTTCGGCATTAGATCCTATGCAACAAAAACATCACCATCTCCTCACCAAGCGGCCAAGGGAAACGCAACTCTGCCTCCACATCACTGGGTTCCTCGGTTTCCATTCTATTAATTTTTGGGGGAAACTTATGGTGCCCCTCACTTATTAGGAAGAAGAGGTCAGTGTTTGAGAATCAGTTTTACTTGTGATACTGGGGTCTCTCCAGTAGTGGAAAGAGAGAGGCAAAGATTTGGGGAAACTGAGGCAGAGACCAGAAGTGTCAGAGCAGCTGGGATGAGGAGATGAAGCGCAGGGACCCGGCCACAGAGAGACAGGAAGAGGCCACGGGTCTCCACTGCTTTCCACAGTCTCGAGTGGCTGCCCGAGCTCGTCTCTGAAATGCCAGACTCACGTGAGTAATCACAGAGGTTCCTCTCTGGGCAGAGCCTCCCTGGCTGGTTCCTGTCCCGCCCTCACACGCGCATAAGGGAATTAAACGTGACTCCACTGCAGTTCCACACAGTGACTTAGGCCGCTGCAGTCAATAAAAACCCACTCTTGGAAAGAAACTAGATTACGGGTCAGGGAAGGGTGGGCAGTGCGCTGAGCAGCCTCTGATCATTCCCTGTGGGGGGCCTCCCCCATTCCTCTTCTCTTCACTTCCACCAAATTACCCACTGCTGCCAAAGTGGGGCCCCGGTTTCCAATTTGTTATTTAGATGGACTTTGCCTCGGACCCTCTGACATCGACGTGGCACCACAAGATTATGCAGCGTGGAATCCAGAGGAGTTTTCACAATGAGACATTTTCTCTGGTGTCTGTCACTAAAAAAGCCAATCATCCCAATATTGAAGGGGCGGGTGGCACAGGCGTGTGGCCCCTCCCTGCCTGTCACCCTCTAGAGCAGCGGTCCCCAACCTTTTTGGCACCAGGGACCAGTTTTGTGGAAGACAATTTTTCCATGGACGGGGGCGGGGGGGAAGATGGTTCAGGCCATAACGCGAGCGATGGGGAGTGGCAGATGAAGCTCCGCTCGCTCGCCGCCGCTCACTTCCTGCTGTGCGGCCCTGACAGGCCACGGACCGGGGACCCCTGCCTAGAGAAGGCAAGGTCAGCGCAGTCTCCAGCCATGGGGGCGGGTCTTACCTTACACGGGTGAGGGTCCACTCCGTATGTCTCCAACGTCTGCGCTTTTCTTAAAAAGTTCAGCTCTGATGTTGCTGGTGTTTGGCCACTGGAATAAAGAAAATGGGATGATTTCAGGATTTCCTGCTCCCATAGGTTCCCCTGAGGTAAACTCAATTAGGAAGTGGTCAGGGTGTCTCACACTCCGATTTTTCCATAGAGTGTGCTCCCTGCTCCGTCCTAGGACCGACTTCAGAGACTGTTATCTAGGGTCAAAACCTTGGAAGTCTTCAGAGTGAGGCAGGCTACATAATGAATGACATGGGCTGAGTGTAATACAATAGGGAGTGGTGGGGACTAGGGCAAACTGGGAGTGCCACCCCGTCTAATGAGGGCAGCTGCTCCTCAGCTATAGTCTTGGAATGCAGTCTTGGATTGTAGTCACACCATCATTGCTAGGTGTGATTTTTTTTTTTTTTTTTTTTTTTTTGCGGTACGTGGGCCTCTCACTGTTGTGGCCTCTCCCGTTGCGGAGCACAGGCTCCAGACGCAGAGGCTCAGCGGCCATGGCTCACGGGCCCAGCCGCTCCGCGGCATGTGGGATCTTCCCAGACCGGGGCACGAACCCGTGTCCCCTGCATCGGCAGGTGGACTCTCAACCACTGCACCACCAGGGAAGCCCAGGTGTGATTTTTAAAGAGAATTCACAGATACCGAATTTTATGTGGCATTTCGGTTTTAAGTACTATGGGGGCAGAAAAAAAATACATCTGTAGGCTGGCTGCAGGCCATCTGATCTAGACTGAAACACAAAGAAGGGACCTGTATATCTTGCTGCCTAACCCTCTTCCTTTACCAAATGGGAACACAGGAATGGAGGATAAAGAGATGCAACAGAAGACAGTGCTGAGCTCTCCAGACTCCACAATAGCTCCGTCTGCCCACAGGGTGATGACTGTGAAAAGGAAACAAGCAGAAAAAAGGAAGAAACCAGCGCTGGCACCAAGCCATCTGAGGAAGGGGCCTTCAGCATCACTCCCCTCCTGGCTGCCTCTTTAGCAGGGGCGTGGATGGGCTCCACACAGAACCAGTGCAGGATCACCACAGGCTCTCTCAGGGTCCAGTGCCCTGGGAAGCTGACCTCCTTCTACAGATGTGGGATTGGCTTCAGTGTGAGGAGGTGTGGGCAGTTTGTCAAGTCAACAACTCTGACGGCTGCTGGGCAGGACTGAAACTTTCTAAGTTCATCATTTGCCTCAAGTAATACGGCAGGGCAGGAAGACAAGCCAGCCTGAGGGAGAAGCAGACCAGATTCCCTCTAGTGTCTTTCTGGAGACGCATCAATCAATCAGCACCTCAGCGGCTTCTGTGCTGCCCTGTATGAAATACACCATAAACTATAGTGCAGTCTGGGCCCTCAAGGAACGCATGTTAGAGTTGCAGAAAGGAAACACAGACACAGTTTTACATTATGAAGATGAGGCTAAGCCTGTGTAAGTAGTACCTGTGTAAGGAGGCATTTTGTAGAATGCAGATGTTTACACCCACCAGCGCACCTGAGACACAGGGAAGGTTTTTGGAAAATGCTGGCGCAGCAGGCAAAGGACTGGGCACCAGAGGCAGCTGAGCACCGCTACCCCTTCCAGGGAGCCTCCTTATTCCCTGTGTGGAGACTGGAGGGCTCCGTGGGCTGCATTCACCCTCAACCCTCTGGGACCCTCAACGTGGGCATCATTTCCTGGGGGATCCCCTGACTTCTATGAGGTTTCTGGAGGACTGTCCCCACTGCTCTGACATCTCCTAAAACCCTCCTGGCAGGGGCTCCCGGCTGTCCCAGCGCACCCTTGATCTCTCCTTTGAATGAGCCAGGAGCCCTCACAGATGTGTTTATTCTGACCTGTACCACAAGGGGCCACTATTCCCTAAGAGTGATGGGAGGAGCTGGGGCAGCACCTGCACAGGGAGAGGGGTGGGAGGCGGCTAGGATTCCACCTCTGGTAGGTGTCTCCATTCCTCTGGAGGGTGGGGACCAGTCCAACCACACACAGTGGGCAGGAGGTCTGTTTATAAGGCTAAAGAGGCTTTGGGGACGTATTTGTTGGTAAAATCTTTGAGTGAAGGTGAAGATTTTTTGTTTTGGGGGGCATCAGGTGGGAACTAGTTTAAGGTTAATGTTATCATTAGAAATATCTTTTTCCCACCCCTTGGACATTGTCCTTCCCCAGAAAGGTAGTTACACAAACATCTGAAAAGATTTTTTTTTAAATTGCACTGTATTAATAGCAGGTTTTATTTTACAATGCTGTATTGTATATAAATTTTTTCTTAGTTTATCAGTTTGGGGAATCTGTGCTCCAGTGTGCCGTACAAAGTAGAGCCTAAACACCCTTTTGTTGCTTTTTTAAAAACCAACCTTTGTCGAAAACACTATTTCATATGGGTGAGAAGATGCATTGATGCTATTTTATGGGATGTGGCACATTCTGGGTGACCTAGGAGAATCTGAGGAGGACGAGCCTCCTGCTTCCAGCTGCTTCTCCCCTCCTTCCCTCAGTGCAGGGGTGTGGGGTTGACGAAGCAGTGCTGAAGACACACCCTTGAACGAGGTGCTCTCAAGGTGCCCACACCAGCTATGAATCAGGCCAGCCCTGTGTGGTCCCATCCACTGATCCAGAAGCCACCTGTCACTGTCACGGACCAAGGTCGGAGGCTTGCCCATTTTTCACATCCCCGCTTAACCCCTCCTCTCTTCCCTCTTCTGCTGTTTACGTTTTCCTTTTCCTTTTCCCCAGTTCATGATTCTTCCCTCTGTCTCTTCATTTATCTTAGTGAAGCAAATACCTTTCAGAGGCCAGTCCTTCTCCATTTTCCTTACCTATATAGCTTCTCTCTTGCCTTTGAGCCTCAGCCTACACCACTGTTCTTGCAGAGGGAGCCTTGAGGTTGTACTGTCAGTGGATCACTGAAAATGGTACATCCCAGAGTCAGGAAGGCTGGGTCTGCAGGAGCAGAGGATGCAGTGCAGAGGCTGTGTGCTCAGGCTGTGAGGGAGACAGTGGCCTGGCCTGAACCGAGTGTCACGCACCTGAGTTCTGTTTTGTGAATCTCAGCAATCTTCCTTTCCAGCTTCTCTGAATGTTTAGGGAAAAACTGGAACTTGGAGCTGTAGCCTTCAGGGTGTTTTCCTGGGTCATAATCCCCAATCTCCGCTTGCAAAAGGAAAGTAGAGGAAAACAGTTGTGGAGATAGGTAAATCATCACTGGCAAAACAACAAGAGATGAGCACAGAGAGCAAAAGCTAAAGTCTGCACCACAGTTGCAAAGAACAGTGGATCCCGAGCACAGCTGTGAGTCGGGCAGAGGGCATGTTCCTCAGGAGCAGGCCCACCTTTGTTCTCCCAGGTGTGCACACTGAGTTGATATCAAGGCCAAGTAGAGAAGGTAGAGCTGACCCTGCGTTCTGAGGTCACCGCATGTAAATTTGCAATAAAAGAGCAGAAGCCTGCACCATGGCCCACAGGCTCCCAGAAGAGAGCCTGAGAACAATGCTCTTTGTGGCAGCACAGGAAACTGTGAGCTTGATCAGAAAGACAGAAGCTTTTGGGCCTGAGCCACCTCCAAAGACTACATCTCGTTTTGAGGATGTTAGCAGGGACACAGCAAAATGATGAATGAACCGTGACCCAAACTCAGAACTCAACTCTCAGTCCCAATCAAATCAGATCAAGTGAATACATCTGAATAAACATTCACTGAGGGCTGAACAGGTGCCAGGCCCCCTGGAGAGGGCTGCAGAGTGGGAAGACTGGCTATAAGCAGAAAGTGCCGCTGAGTTCAGGAGCACCAGGTCCTAAGGCTGACTTCTCCGTGCCCAGCAGGGGGTGGGGCTTTCTCGTCCTGCAGATTCACAGAGTCCATCCCCAAAGCTGCTGAGATCTCAGATCTGGGGTGGCCAGTGGGCCCACGCTACTCCCTACAATGTGTCCCTAGGTCAGAATCCAGCCTTCTCCACATGCAGCATTCCACAGGGAACACTGTGGGTGTCAGGAGGAAGGATGTTAAGAAGTTCAGCTGCTTTGTGGTTGTCTTTTCTCCTCCCCTAGTGAGAACCACAACCAGTGCAGGTGAGAAGTCTTGAGTGGGGAGTAAATATTAAGAGGAAAATGTGCCCTTTTTTCACAACTGAATATTGTTCTGTGGCACAGGTCTCCTCATCGTGCCTTCCAGACTACTTGGGAATTTCTGTCATTTAGCAAGAGACTAAAGGTTTCCCTGGGCTTAAAGTCTGAAGTGATCTTGAGCCACGGAGTCATTTATTATGATTTTACTTAGAAAGCTCCAAATGGGAAACATCAATGTTGGATATCAATAACTTCTTTAAATTAAAAAGAAAATTTCAATATGGTTGTCAGGGTAAAACTAGAGTTTAAAATTTCACTTAGATGGGACCAGGTTTTCCTTTAAAAAATGAAAGGAGTATCTTTGGGTACCTTAAAGTTGGCAAGTACCTTCTAGACTTCAGGCTTAGGAGGTTTTTAAAAACAGGAGTCTCAGAAGTCAAAGTTGCAATAGGCTGACTTTTACACTCTTAACGCAGCTGTGATATTTTTTTTTGCCGGAAGAACTTTAGTTTCTTGTTGGCAAGCATTTTTTTTAGGTTCTGTTCACAAAGTAGCTTCCTGGAGTTCACAGATTTCTGATTATGAATTCAGATTCTTTGATAGAAACTTCATGATTTTAGTGCTATGGTCCAAAATAACCCAGTGACAGCTTCAGGCCAAAGGACTAAGAGAAGTCTACGAACTTAGAATACTCAGAAGTCCCCTGCATTTCACGAAAGGAGAAAGGATCACATACGAAGAGTACGTACCTTTCCCACTGTTTTGCAAAAACCGCCAGTCTGGGTATTGGCTGAGTACAACCCCAACTCTGCCTTCTTTGCATGTTAGAAAATGGGTTTGTTACTTGGAAACATTTTTAACTTAGAGCACTCTGAATGGAAAGGTCTCTGAAACAGATACCAGAATTCCAAGGCGCTTCACATCTTTGAGATTTGAATAAAAAGACAAGAAAAAGCTGATTTGGATTACTCTCCAGAGTCTCAATAACTTTATCGACCAAGGGTGCAAGGAAAGTCACCCCCCCCCGAACAGAGTCTGAAGGGGCTGCCAGAAAGACTTGAGGTACAAACGATTTAAGGTTGCGTGGTCAGAGCTTCCTGGGTCTAGGGAGTCCAGGCAAAGTCTTTTAACTCGGGCTCTGTTTCAAGTTAGATACTGTTTATATCCAAGAAGTAGTCATCTGCAGTAACTGAAATAATGTAATCAGTACTTAGCATGAAAGGCAAATTTGTCCTGTCAAAAGTCATTACCTTGAAGGATATAAGCTGCTAACAAGGCAGCATCTGATGTTTTACAGAGGAGGCGGCCGTGGTACAGATCCCTTTTGATCTGCAGGAAGACTAAATACCTGGAGAGAAAACAGAAAATGAACTATAAAGGATTTCTTTGATTGCTTTAAAGACATAAATATGTAATATAAGCCTATCAAAATCTCTGTCGGGACACTTTTACTACATTAAAACAAAAATCTCAAAACATACCACAGAACAAATAACATTTTTCATTTCCCTGAAGGCTCTTTCAAGCACTTTGCCCTGAACTGATTTTGAAGTTCAATTCAAAACAACCTGTCAGTTTCCTTCTGTAGCTCAAAACAGAAATGGCGGGCTTCCCTGGTGGCACAGTGGTTGGGAGTCCGCCTGCCGATGCAGGGGACACGGGTTCGTGCCCCGGTCCGGGAAGATCCCACGTGCCGCGGAGCGGCTGGGCCCGTGAGCCATGGCCGCTGAGCCTGCGCGTCCGGAGCCTGTGCTCCGCAACGGGAGAGGCCATGACAGTGAGAGGCCCACGTGCCGCAAAAAAAAAAAAAAAAAAAAACCAAAACAAAAATGGCACTTCCTGGTTAAAAGCATCGTCCCCCAGTGCTGGGAGTTGGAAGGAGCCGGCCCCGCTCAATTCAGTGCCGAGAAAGAAACCTCTGTCATAAGAGAGGGGCTGATGGGGCCTCTCTCCTTGCTGACGTTGCCTCTTAAGAAGCAGAGAGGTGGTGAAGGAACTAGCCCCAGCGAGGGTTCTGCCTCGGCTTGCCAATTCAATCTGTCCATACGTGGAATGGCCCTCATTATGGGCAGAGGTCAACCAGACCTCTCAGAATTTGAATAAGGTGTAAGAAGAGGCACCGGTGAAGGAAATGCAGAAACTTGTGGCTAATATTTCTTCAACCGTAGGAAGCTCTCACCTCAGGTGGAAGCAGGCTATCAAGAACAGCTGATAGTAGCCGATGTGTATTGAGCACTTACTATTTCCCAGTCCAGGACTTACACACTTGACATCAGCATCTCACCTAATTTTCGCATACCACGTTGAGATATATATTGTTATTATCTCCCTTTTTAAAGATAAACTGAGCCTTAAGTGATCTTCTCATGGGCACATAACTGGTAAGTGGCAGAACCAGGATTCAAATTCAGGACTGAGGTTGGCTCTTCATCACTGTGTTATTCTACCCTCTTTGCACTATAACTGCTTTGTAGTTTCACAAGCAATTGGGTGGACTCTGTTGCCATGGAATGGAACTGTTGACGTTCCATTCTGAAAGGTCTTTACAAGGAGCGGGGTCTCTGATGTTCATAACCTCACAGGTGCCCTGAGAAGAGCAGAGGCCAGGGGTATCACACCCTTAAGTGAGTCACCTACCACAGTGGGTCCTTGGCAGGGGGCATCTGTGGTGGTTTAAAAATATGTCCACAGGGAATTCCCTGGAGGTCCAGTGGTTAGGACTCTGCACTTTCACTGCTGAGGTCGTGGGTTCAATCCCTGGCTGGGGAACTAAGATCCCACAAGCCGTGTGGCATGGTTAAAAAAAAAAAAGTTCACAAATTCCTCGATACTCCTCATTTCCAGAGGTAGAGCTTAATTCACTCCATTTGAGGGTGGGTTACACTCAGTGGCTTGCTTCTGACAAGCAGACTAGAGAAGGAGCGGTAGTTAGTGTCTGACATCTGAGACTAGGTCATAGTGTCCCTGCAGCTTCCTCCTTGCACTCTCCTTCTCCTGGATCACTCACTCTGCTCGAGGACACTTAAGCAGCCCTATAGAAAGGTCTGTGGTGAGGAACTGAGGCGTTTTGCCAACAGCTAGCAAGAAACTGAAGCTTTCTGCCAACAACCGTGTGAGTACACCATCTTGGAAGTGAATCCTCCGGTCAAGGCTTCAGATGACCACAGGCCCAGCCAACCGCTTGGCTGCAACCCCAGGAGAGACCCTGAGCCAGAAGCACCCAGCTAAGCCGCTCCTGAATTCCTGACCCACAGACACTCAGAGATGAGAAATACTTTTCAGTGAAGTTTTGTGGCATTTTGTTAAACAGCCGTAGATAACTACAGCATCCTCACAGGAGTAATGGGAATATGGTAAAATTCCCTTAAATTCCATCAGTTTGAACCAAAAAGAAATTGGGCACTCCCTGGACAACTAGAGGTGTTTCTATTGCTTCTGTTTTCAGGCTGAAGAATAAAACAGAGGATTCCATGCCCACTTGATCATGTGAAAATGCTCAAAAGAAAGAGGACCAACAACAGCACAACTTCTGGGGTGAGGAGGGGCACCATCACGTGACTCTGAGAGCTCGGGGCTTGGTGATTCAAGTCATTAAATAGAAACGAAGGAGCAGTCAAACCTTCTTTTCTCCTAAAGCTTTGCTATTCAAAGTGTGGCCCACACGACAGGGATATCAGCAGCATCTGGGAGCTTGTTGGAAATGGAGAATTAGGCCAATGTGAAACCTACCGAATCATTTTAACAAGATCCCCAGGCGATCTGTACATAGATTAAAATTTATGAAGCACTGTCCTAAGAAAATTCGCAAGCATCCTTCTAACCACATCAGGATGGACTGCCCTCCTCAAACCAAAGGGAAGGTGACTACTGTGGTCCGGAAGTTAACAAGAACTCCCCTTCTTATCCCAACCACTCCCACTCGGCCCCAAGGAAAACTGAAGGAAAAAGACATCGTGCAATGAGTAGTCATTTTTTAAGTCGGATCTACCAGATCAAGCGTCTCTTCACTCTGCTTCCCACGAAGAAATGCCACAGGTGTGTGGAAGGAAGGGGGCAGCGCTCCTCTGCCTCTCACTGCTTCAACTCCCACCTTCCACCGGCTTTGGCAGGATGTAGCAGCAAGCCTTTGGCCTCTTACTTACAGATCACTCCCGGGGCCTGAGTTCATGCGTCACTCCTCCCACACCTCTCTGCTTGTCTGTGTCCAACATTCAGGGGCTGCACGTACGGGACTGAAGGCGATATTTCAAAGGCTCTGGATAGTGGTCCCCAATGTGGTGGTGAGGACAACACCCCCCACCTCGGGGAGGAGCATGTGAGAGTCAGTGTGTGGGTGCTGCTGGGTTTGAAAAGGCTCCTCTAGAGCTCCAAGGGGGACACGCTCCTCCTCACAGTGAGAACCACGATAGGTGCATGACAGGTGCCTCAGGTGAGCTGGAAAGGAAACAAGGCTTTTCCGCTGCTGGGCGGGGTTCCTTCAGACTTCAGAAGGTAGAAAAGCTACAGGGAGGTCAAGGGTAAGGCCGTGGGAACACTGTCAAGCAATATGGTGCAGCAACTGGAGGGGGAGGGGATGGAGGGGCAAGTCAACATCCTAAAGAAACACACCACAGTCTGCAGAGGACGAGATGAGCTCAGGAAAGAATCAACTGACAGTTACACTAGGGGTCCCCCCTCCCTTTTCTCCCCCAGCAGCTTCCGTCAAGCTTTGTGTTTTGTTCGTTTAAGGAGGTAACCAATGACTCAGTGTTGTTGGTCACGGAAATACATCCCACATGACTCATAGCATCCTTAGACCTATTCCCAAGAGGCCCTGGCACGTTCTCCCCTGCGACATAAGGGCCTAAGGAAGACTATCTTGTTGCCTGAGGCATTGGCATCAGGGCCACTGAGTTGCCAGGCAAGGGATCAGCCTGCTTATAATGAGCAGCTCATAATGAGCAGGCTGGTTGGGCTCCCCAGTCTCAGACCCTCATAGTAGGAGTTACAGAGCCTAACTCTCGCATTTTACAGCTGAGGAAACAGAACCCGCATGGTGATTCAGTGAGCTATGGTTAGGGAGAAAAGGGTCCTAAATGAAGTCAGGGGAACTCTTTGTCATCAGAGAGACATTCTCACTGGAATGAAAAAGAAATCAGCTTTAGACCAGATTTAAGACAAAAAGCTTTCTCTTTAGGACACTTTTTTGGTTAAACTTTGCCTATCTCCTTCTGGCTTCAAAGAGGCTTTACCTCACCTCCATTTTTGTTTAAATGCCAGGTTGTCCTAAATTGATGGAGGACCATCCAAAGGCAGAGTGCGTGAGAGCCTAAAAGACGACCAAGGAGGGCCTCCCTGGTGGCGCAGTGGTTGAGAATCCACCCGCCAGTGCAGGGGACACGGGTTCGAGCCCTGGTCTGGGAACATCCCACATGCCGCGGAGCACCTAAGCTGGTGCACCACAACTACTGAGCCTGCGCTCTGGAGCCTGTGAGCCACAACTACTGAAGCCCGCGCGCGTAGAGCCCGTGCTCCGCAACAAGAGAAGCCACTGCAATGAGAAGCCCGCACACTACAATGAAGAGTAGCCCCTGCTCACCGTAACTAGAGAAAGCCCGCATGTGGCAACAGAGACCCAACGCAGCCAAAAAAAAAAAAAAAAAAGAGAGAGAGATTCTTCAGGGTTTTAAAAAAAAAAAAAGATGACCAAGAAAAACCTATGTATTTCTGGAACATGTACATCCAAGGAACTGGCTTTGGCATTCTGATTTCTGATGTCAGAGGATGGGGATGAATCCAGAGATGTTTCCACAATTAAAGGTTCTGAACTCTGGAAAGCACTGGCAGCTCCTGAAGAGTTTCTTCCAAAAGATCCTTTGGCCCTGTCTTCCCTTCATTAGATTCTTTGCCCCTGGTTTCCTCTATTTTCTGCCATCCCTTTTCCTAACTACGATCCTGTTTAGTATGTCTTCCTCCCCCAAACTAGACTGCGGGCTCCTTGGAGTTAGAGATTATGCTTTGTCACTTTTAATATTCTTCTAGAAAGCCTATACATCCTGTGCCTATTCACCCTCCCTCCCACCCACCCATCCACTCATTCATTCATCCATCCATCCATTTATCCATCCAACCACCAACCCATCCATCCATCCATCCATCCATTCAACCATCCCTCTATCCATCCATCCAACCTCCCATCCATCTATCCATCTAGTTCTGAGCACACACATGTGCCAGGTACAGCCACAGGTGCTGGGAATACAGCAGAGGACAAAGCAGAGTCCCTGCTCTTATGGAGCTTACATTCCAGTGGAGAGAGACAATATAGCAGTGATTTACTGAGTACATACTGTGTGCCACACACTGTACTGTTTAACACGCACTCTTTCAGCAATTCTATGAGGTGACTACTGTTTTTATCCCTGTCTCATACATGAGGAAAGGGAGTGATCAGAGATATTGTTGCTTGCCTTGTCACACGTCTAGTTAAAGAACCACCTGGGATTTGAACTCAGATCTTTTTGATTCCTTCTCCCAGGATTGGCACACTAAACCTGCCACCAGAGTCCCCAGTGAGATAAAATAACGTTTTATTGGAACAGAGCCAGGCTCATTCATGTATGTACTGTCTGTGGCTGCTTTCGCATTACAATGGTAGAACAGATTAGTTGCGACGGAGACCATATGGCCCACAAAGCCTAAAATACTTACTATCTGGTCTTTTACAGAAAAAGTTTGCCAACCCATCTTAGCCTAAGCTAGGCTCAAGTGATGTTCACTGATGGAATACATTACCTATAAACTCTATTAACTTTTTTTAAAAAAATAAATGACCTGAAAAGTCTATTAACATTTTTTGAGCACCTGCTCAAACATGTGTCAGGCAGTTTGCTTCCTTGGAAGGCGGGGCCCCATGTGCACTCAGTTTCCTTCTATTACTTGATCTTTCAATGAGTTCGAACACCTGCAGCCCTTGTTAAAAGCTAAATCTGGTGCCTATCTGGTGCCTAATCCCCATCTTCTCTGCCTTGTCTCTAGCTCAGACAAGAAAATCTATTTATTTATTTAAAAAATGACAAAAGAGATTAATCAGGATTTGGCAACTAAATTTATCATCTGGGAAGAGTCCAAGAGATAAATTGAAGCACAGTTCTTCTTCATCCCCTCCTCTAAGCCTGGCTTTATGGAAGTAGCTGAGACGGCAGCGAAATTTAGGACTGATATTGCCAGGGAAAAAACCACACTGACAGCTAAATTAGTTTGGCAGGAAGGTGGGGTGGAGAGCTCTAAGCCAGTAATGAATTATGGGTATTGAATGAGGCCGGGGCAGGTACCCACTCTTTTAAGAGCAGCAGGGATGTGAATGAGGATAAAGACGCAGAGAAGACCAGGGCCTCCACAGAACGCCTCAGGGAGGGGGAGGCACAAAGACTCCAAATCAGGCCCAGGCACCCTGAGGTCCGCACACCTGACAACGCTTGGAAAATGCCCTCTAGGGAAGGAAGGCTGGTGAGGCAGAGAGCAAGGGGAAAATAGTCGAGGATGATGGGCACAGCTGCATGCGGAAGGGGCAGGAGCTCACATGCTTGCCAGTGTCTTTGAAGTTTGCTGACTTGGAGAGAGGCCTGGCCATGGCTTTCCCAGTCCTCACAAGTTAGCTGCTTAAGTGTTAGGACTCTAGCTAGGACAGAAAAGGAGTGGGGATTATCACATAAACAAGGGAGAAAAGCCAGAACCAACTGTACTTGTGCCCCATGCAGAGCACCTGAGGTCCACGGACCATGTGATCGACCTGGCAGTAAACAGTGAGCCTTCGCTCAGTGCCAGGAGGCTCCCTGGGGGTGTATTAAGAAGTACAAGACCCCGTGTAGTGGTTAATCCTCCCAACGAAGCTGGGAGGTACTATTACTATCCTCAATTTATAAATAAGGGATCTGAAGGTCAGAGAAGTTAACTATTTTATGTCCAAGGCCACATAGCCAAGAAGTAGCAGAAACAGGATCTGAGCCTCCTGGTCTATGCTGCTCCTTGGGTAGGAGGGTCTGTACATTAGTATCATGTAGTGACATTTGTTTTAGAAAATTGTATTGTTGAGACCTCCTCCTGGGACTTCCCTGGCAGTCCAGTGGTTTAGACTTTGCCTTGCAATGCAGGGGGTGTGGTTTGATCCCTGGTCAGGGAGCTAAGATCCCACATGCCTCACAGCTAAAAAACCAACACATAAAACAGAAGCAATACTGTAACAAATGTAATAAAGACTTTAAAAATGGTCCACACATTAAAAAGAAATCTTAAAAAAGAAAAAGACCTCCTCCTAAGGGCCAAGAGAACTATATATTTTTGTCCTTTAATCAAATCAGAAAGCCGTGTGTCTGTCGTGCTGTCACTGGCAGCCCTCTGAGTTGTTAGACCAAACCCTCTCATCCTTACTGTTGGTCCAGTGGGTGCAGAAAAGGTGATCCTGACGCGAGGTGTTAGGAGGCTAGGTGCTAGGCTCTCAACAAAGATGTGTTAAATCTGCCCTGACATGTGGACAGGAGCGTGGACTTCTAGGTCTGCCCTGGCACCATCACCTCTTTCAGGAGAGAAAGGTGGGGAGGGAGGGAGGAAAGGAAAGGAAAGGGGGGAGGGGGAGGGAAGCGGGGAAGGAGGGGCAGGTACAGAACTGTGGCAAGCGCTCTGGAAGTCGTGAGCAGGGCAGGCTAGTGCTTTACCAAAACTCCTCTCTGTTTAAGTTGTTAAACACAGTGGTTCTACCCTCACTCTCCTGCCTAAAGCTACAGGATTGCTCATCAATATGGATGAGCTTGGTTTTCACAGGCAAAGTAGGGGCCACATCCACTTCCACATGGATGAGCAGAGCCTGCAGTTTCCATGTGCCCAGTAAGGAGCACGAGACTTGGTTGTAACTACACACTTCACTGTCCTCAGTGCTTTGAAGTGGGTGGTGGGTGCGCTCAGAGCATCTGGAGGAAACAACCTTCCTGATCCTTTTGATTCCTTCGCAAGATTCCCCTCAACCTCCACTGGGGCTCATGTGGAGTTCAGCATCTAGAAATAGGTCTCAAGGCCTTAGAGGACAAGCAGTCTCTACGCTGGCAATGGCCTCGTCCCAATCTTTGCTGTCTGTAAGGCTTTAGGGAGGCGGGGGCAGAGCTGGCAGAGCTGTCTCTTCCCCGGCTCTAGGATTCCCTGGCATCAGCTCTTCACCTAGGGCTCCACCCTTTACAAGGTAACATCAAGGTTTTGCTAATGTCCAAATGACATCTTTCTAATATAAAAATTAAGGATCCCAGTTCAGAGAGTTCTAAATCTCTGAGATCAGACTTTTAGAGTGAATTTGGCTTAGATACACAAAACCCTTGGGGGAGCTTTGAAGCTCCAATTCATTGACCCTCTTGTAGGATGGTGTGGGCACAGAGGTTCTTTCTCATCCCCAAGTGGTGCTGGGTGAGACAGGATTCATTCCCTGTAGCTGCCTGCCACAGAACACGATCCCCACAGTGAAGAGTTTATCACGGGCCTGATCCACAAGCACATGGGAGGTCACCCACTTGGATTTAAAATCTTCAGTGTTTCCCAGCTCATTTTTCAGTGTCCTGCTTTACCATTTCCCAAGTACATCAGGCTGCTGGAGTCTATTTCAAGCCCCCACATAAGAAGCAACACGGCCGTCTCCAAAAACATCCATGGTGGCCACATCATTGGTAAAAGAACAAATGCTTTTGATTAATTCATTACTCCAGACCCCTTTGCAGATGACCAGTTTAAGAGGAAGTATTCTTGAAGGAAAGAAGCTCACTCCGTTGCAATTCTGCTGAGGGGATGAGCAAAGAGAGCATGTGGAAATGAAATATAGAAGTAAGGCTATATTTAGGAAGAATTCCTTGCCTATCAGAGCTGGGAGCTTCCAAAGTAGAGGATCTAGGAAGCTACAGTCCCTCTTTCCTATCCTCTCCAACAAGTCTTAGAGGCTGAGGGACATGGGCTCAGCCTTACCTGGTTATTTCTTCTTTCAGGGCAGCAGGGTCTGCAGGGTAAAACTTCACGCGGAAACACATGGTGAATGGAGGCTGGGCTGCAGAGAAAAAGAGGTGCCCATCGGGAAGACCTTCCCAGGAGGATGACTGGGCTCCCCGCCCCACTGGGATGCACAGGTCTCTGAACCATCTGAAGAAAATCTTCACATGTTTAGGGCCAACTTACACTTCGAACAGTGGAAAATTCCCAAGACTCACTGCAAGTGGGAGGTTTCCTCCCACCCTCCCCAGGGGTGAGGCTTCCGTCTTTTCATGGACAATACTTACATCTCAACTGCTTCCCCACAGACTTTGTAAACTCCAACCAATGCTGAAACAGAGAACACAGAACAAGAAAGCCCTAATGAGAAGCAGTGTCAAATATAACTTGTTTTATTCAATTTAAAAAACTAGACAGATTGTAGCCCAGGGTGAAAGCAGCTCAGAAGCTTGTGATATGTAGGCTTGGAGAGTACAGAATGATATGATTTTCTGAAATAAGCTCCCCATGGAACCAGCTGTGAAGGGGGGAAGAGATCCAGCTTCAGATGCCATTTCTGGGCTTCCCTGGCAATGCCGCCTTCCAACGTAGGGCGCCAGAGTTCCAAGCCATGTTTCTGGCAGGCCCGTAGGCACAAATGAATGCACATATGTGTGATGGGGACAGAGCCCCACCTGGCTTTTTAGTAGGGAAATACTCCCTTTAAGGGCTTGTGTTTGTGTTATGCAGTGGGGACAGGATGACACACAGAGGCTATTGGTAGCAGCTCTAGAAAGCACTGGCAGGTGGAATTTCATAAATGTTGAGAAGGCAGGGATGGCTGGTGTATATTTGATCTTTGTTTGAGCAACGCATTGCCAACCCTTGTGTTAGGGAATACATCCTCAGGATTCCTTGGCATCCAGGGATGTTTAAAATCTAAGTCTCATAAGATAACTAACCGCAATCAATGTGTAGTATCCTGTTTCCCCTGGATTTTCACAGAGGCAGGACATAGTAGCAATGCATTTTTTCCCATGGTACTTACGTTTGGGAAAGGAAGCAACGAGAACGTTCTATATCAGTTTCCCACTTCTACATGGATGCCTTATAAAATGCACTATTGATGTTTGTTGCTTTTATGATAATCAGGAACCTTGCTAACTTGCAGAGAGCTAGAACTGCTGATATTTGGGGTCTGATTATCTGGAAGTAGCTGAAAACCACTGCTCTGTGAGGGCAGAAAAGTCTTTCTTGTTTACCACTGTATCGCTGGTGCCCAGCTCAGTGTTCAATGTGCAGCTGTAGAACAGGAGAAGGAACCAGGTCCACACCTCCCTCTTTTCTGACTACTTCTATTTAGTAAAATGTCTGGGAGAGTCCTCCCTCTGGCAGGAAAGCAGGCAGGGCCACGCAGACGCATCCTGGCCTCCCTCGATGCCCAGCTCTCACCTTCTGGGCTGGGCCGTGGGTCACACAGTTAATGGACCCACCGAGAGCCAGTTCTCCCGTCAGCTCCACATGGATAATCTGGGCTGACATCCTGCTCTCTTGCTTCCTCTGATCTGAGTTCCCACGAGGCTGGCAACTCATTAGAGCCACTCAGTGTGGTTAAGAGGTCCTTCTCACATTACATGGCCCACCGCGGCTTGGCTTCACAGGGGAGCAAAGGCAGGAGATGAAACTGCACGGAAACAACTGGGGTTCCAGACCATGCCTGTGAAGGCGGAGGAGGCCTGTCTGTGCGGAGCACACCAGAATTGTGGACAGTGAGAAGAACACAGCAAGTGTCGGGGACTCAGAAAACTAAATGCCCTGAGGCACTGGACCGATAGATTAAAATAAATAAACGAAGATAGATAGAAGCTAAGTGCAGTGATAGATCCATTATCAGCAGAAGGCAGAGAGGCTGAATGACAAAAGGCTATTCTCCTTGGCAATAGCTGGAGAGAAGACTTTAGTTTGTACTGGAGTGTGAGCTCCAGAAAGGAGTGAGGCTGGAGGAGACCACGAGCAGGTGGAAAGCTTGTCCAAGAGAGGGTCTGGTAGAGAAATCTTGACAGGATCCCCCAAATATGGTGATGGCCAGAGTTACCTTCTGCAGCTGTCTGCCTATATCTGGGTCCCAGAATCACTAGCAAATTGATAACATTGGGTTGGAGAGGAGGGGTCAGGAGAAGAGTAAAAAGAAGGTTCAGAGAGCGGAGCTTCCTCCTGCATTTGGGTGAAGGAGCCAAGGTGGTACAATCTTCAGACTCTGGGGGCTTGAAGGAGAGGGTGAGAATAGTCTGAGACCAGGGCCTGAGCCAGGAACAGGGGAGGGGGAGTGAGGGCAGCTCCTCCAGGAGGGACCAGAGAAATCCCAGACCCCATGGAGACCCCTGCAGAGCAAGCGATGATGGGACGGATGTGAGCGCTGGGCTCTGCCACCCTGGTGCTCAGGGGAAGAGGTCTGGGTGGGGCAGGGCAGGGAGCTCATCTCCTCCATCTCTATCGCAATCAGTAGACCTAGGACAATTCTTTACAGGTCCATTTCCCCACAGCTCTCAAGGACCCTCTCAAGCCTCCCTGCTCTCCTTAAACCCTCAATAAAAGCACAGAATCGTGTCACTTTAGGGTATGAATTCAGCATGGAACCCCCAGAAACCACACAGGCTCTGGCATCAGGCAGGTCTGAGCAGGAGACAGGCTTTGCCACTTGCCTTGGGCAAGTTCCATAACCTGTCCGAGACCGTCCACTCATCTGGAGAATGGATGGTATAACTGCGGATACTCATCTCATTCGTGGTAAGGATCGAATAACACATGTGAAGCTCTTAGCTTCGTGCCTGATGCACCTCATCACTCAACGTCCATTGGCTGAAAGATCTAGGTTTGCGCCCAGCGTGGAGCCTGGCACGAAGGAGTCACTCCGTGAAAGTTTATTTCTCCTTTTCCCCATTTCCTTATTTTCCTGTCTCCTTTGGCTTTTAATCTTTGTCATCTTAACATACTCTCTTATCCTCCTCAAGCACATGCTGATCCAACTAAAAAATAATGAACAGGATACATTTTACCCTTTTTTCTTCATATGCCACTGTCTTTGGGAGATGAAGAGACCTTGGGGTAACTGGTCTTCCTTCTTAAGGAGAAACAGCTCTGACTCCCAAAACTAAACAAACTACAACAACAAAATCCCTTTGTAAAAACAGTCTAAGACTCTACCATTACAGAGTGAACAGACACCTAGAGCATGTGAGGACATGTAGCTTCCTGGTGTCGTGGCACTTTGGGGGGTCTTATACTATCGTCCAGAGCTAAGGATATTATTTATGCCAAGACAGTGGGGCCTTTACAGGGTGAGGGGCTGACCTCAACACTCCTCAAACACTGGTGATGCTCAAAATTCTGCTGAGCCAGGAGGAATGAAACATGGCAGCAAAGTGGGGCAGGGCTTGTCAAAGGAAACAGATTCAGGCTTTGGCTTCTTTCCTACAGCTCAAGTCTTCAGCATAAAACCCTAAATGTGACCTGGAGACACAGCGGCTCAGAGCATCAAACAACAAAACAACACCTGGGGACTTCTGTGGTGGTGCAGTGGTTAAGAATCCGCCTGCCAATGCAGGGGACGCGGGTTCGATCCCTGGTCCGGGAAGATCCCACATGCTGCAGAGCAACTAAGCCCGTGCGCCACAACTACTGAGTCTGTGCTCTAGAGCCTGCGAGCCACAACTACCGGGCCCACGTGCTGCAACTACTGAAGCCCGTGTATCTAGAGCCTGTGCTCCGCAACAAGAGAAGTCACTGCAGTGAGAAGCCTGCTCACTGCAACGAAGAGTAGTCCCTGCTCGCTGCAACTAGAGAAAGCCTGGGAGCAGCAATGAAGACCTGACGCAGCCAAATAATTAATAAATGAATGAATAAATGAATGAATGAAACAAAAAACACCACCTGATTCTGGCCTGGAGAGGGAGTTACCTGCGGCCCTGGGCACTGGTGGGAGGCTGCGCCCTCCGGGGCTCCAAGGTCCCCAGTGGTGACAGAGATGAAGCTTATGTTTGGAGCTATGAAAAAAATGTGTGGACCCATGAAAGGGGGGCCCTCTGGGGCTCGTGGTGACAGTGCTTTTGGAGGATGGTAGACGACAGTGGGTGTGGGGAAGGGAGGCAGTGAGGCCTGAACGCTTCTGCATACTTTCCCACTCGGTGGGGATGCCAGAGAGAACCTCCCCACAGCGAGCAAAGGGCTGATGGACGGAAGTTATAGGAACTGCAGGCGTGGGCCTGAAGGGTAGCTGGGCAAGTGGAGGGCAGGAACATGGCACTATAACCCACTAACTCACCCACTCATCATCCCTTCAGCAGATATTTATTGAGCATCCACTGCATTCTAGGCCCTGTGCTAGTTCCATGGGTTACAGTGATGAATGAGATAAAGTCCATGCCCTCGTGGAACTCATATTTTTGCAAGGAACACAGGTAATCAAACAGGCGATACCAGCATGGTGTAATAAGTTCTACTCCAATAGGGGTAGAACAGGGTACATGGGGGCACATCAGAGGGGCCCCTCAGTCAGAGTAGGGGTTAGGGAAGGCTTCCGGGACGAAGTCAAAGCCTAAGCTGAGACCTTACATGTGAGAAGGAGTTAGCCAGAAGGAAAGTGTGGAGAGTAGAGAAGTGAGGAAAGGGGAAGCGACGTTCCAGAGGAGAACTGTGCAGGCGAAGGCTCTGAAGAGGAGAAGACTGACTGTGTGGAGAGCCACAGTATCATCTGGTGGGGCCACAGCAGGGTGGAGACAGTCGGGGAGATGAAGCTGGAGTAGTCAGGGGCCTTGTTTCTGTATCTGTCCGGAATATCACAGTCCTTGTCAATGCCTTGTGTCTGTAGAGCCGCCCACGTTGTGTAGAGCAGAACAAGAACTGCAGGATTTGCAAGGGCTGAAAAGCCCACGTCAGTTCGGCTCCATCTCTGTCCTGCCCAGATGGGGTTCTTGTGGCACTCAGGTGAGACCCTTCCTAACCAGAACAAGGCGAATCAGCCCATTTACTAGAGAGGGGCAGGACAGCCTCAGCCTGTGACCTGGGCTCTGAGACCACAACACCCGCCCAGCTGCCCTGACTCTAACTGGGCAGCTTTGGGCAAATCACTTCAGCTCTCGAGGCTGCCATTTCAGCATCTAAAAAACGATGGACCACTCCGGCTGAGCTCTGCTACGGGGGTCTTCCACGTCTCACAATATGATCTGAAGAGATGACACCGAACTGCAGGGTCCGGTTGGTCCCCGACTCCTGCGGCTAAACTCCGAACATGAGTGACAGACAGTTCAGGGCCTCAGGCTTACTGACCAACCCTCTCCTCCATCTGTGCTTCGAATATTGACTTACCCGCTGCTTATCAGGGTCCACAAAGCGGATCCCAAAATAGTCTTTCTCAAGCAGATTCAGGTGGTGGCAAAGAAGGTCAAACAGGTATTGGCCTTTGGCATCTCTCTGCAAAGAAAGCAAGCTCCGTTGAGAAATGGGCGGGCTTCTTCAGTGTAACTGTGTTTTGATGGTCATTAAAAATCGTTTGTAACAGTTGCATGAGGATGTGAAAGGGGCACATGTCCATGACTATGTCCTCCATATTGTGATGGATTCAACATTCTCAGGAATTCTGAGGCTTTCAGCACCTGGAAGGAGCCCAAGAACCCTTCCTTCCACAAAGATGTCAGAGAAGGCAGATAAGAGTCAGGTAGGCCCAGTTCCCACCTATAATGCACACAGCGTTCCTCTGGACTGTCGTGTGGAACTCACCAAGTCCAGCTGGCTCTGCCTCTAAAGTGCATCATGAATCCTCCTGCTTCTCTGCATCCCCATCACCAACTCCCTAGGTGAAGCCACCACCACCTCGCAACTGGACCACGGCCAGAGCCTACTAGCCAGTCTTCTGCTTCTGTGCTCACCCTTTCTCCACGTGGCGGCCAGGGTGACCGCGATTTAGACAAACTGTCTTTTTTTAATGAATAAGTAATACAGGCACATAGTAAGGTATTCAAACATACAAAAGAATATACTATGAAGAGTCTCCCTTTTACCTGTGCTGCAGTTCCCCATCCCCAGAAGCAAACCCTCACCAGCTTCTTGGGTATCCTTAATGAGGTTACTTTATACACGGGCAAGCCTATATACATATACATCTCCTGTTTTAAAAAGACATTAGCAGCATATTTTATACTGTATTCTGCTTCTTGGGATTTTTCCCCATTACGGTATCTTGTGACTCTATAGCAGCACATATAGATATGCCTCACGGCTCTTAACTGCAGCGAGCACGCAGTGATCTTTAATGACTTTGCCACTCCTGTGTGACACTGTCAGCAAGGGGTTTCTCTTGCTCTCAGAATAAAATCCAAGCTCTGACCACGGCCTCCAAGGCCCTACACGACCTGGCTCCTGCCTCCTCTCTGAACTCACCCCAAATCATTCTTCTCACCACTCTCCGGCCACCATCTCTTTGTTCCTGAGCATGCCAAGGCTTTTCTGCCTCTGCGTCTTTGTACCCCCTCTGCCTGGGATGCCCTTCCTCCAGCTCTTCATCTCCTTGAGGTCTCAACTCAAATGTCCTTGCTGCAGAGAGGTCTTTCCCTACAGAACAGCCCCTCCCTGTCACTGTCTATCTCATTCATTTATCCTGTTTATTTCCTTCATGGCACTGACAGTCTGTCATTATCTTGTTGATTTGTTTACTTATTTATCATCTGCTCCCTTTCTACACCATACTTTTCATGAGGGTAGGAGCCCTCCCCCAGAATTTAGCACAGGGCTTGGCATATGGCAGGTGTGTCCTCAATAATTATTTGTGGAATCAATGGATAGAAGGTGGAGGGGTGGCTAAAAGGTTTTACAGAATGTCAAGAAATTAGGCCACTTCTAAACCCATAACCTTCTCCTCAGGGACCTGCCTGGGTATCTCTGATGGGCTGGGAGAATGACTTGCAGGGAAGTGTCAGAACCGCTGGAGCTCTGCAAGACAGCATCTCTGGGCCTGACCCCAGTGGTCTCCGCAGTTCAGCTGAGATGCTCATCTCTGGTGGATCTGTGTTTAATTCCGCATGCAAATCAAGGTGGTCTTATAAGATCCAAACTATCTCACCTATGACAAGGCCCAAGGCCACGGGTAATTACAGAAGGACCTGGCCCTGCTCCTGGAATGGACAGATCTTTAAGACCTCAAAAGGTTTACCCCTCACCTCTGTCCCTTCTGCCAGCTCACCCTATACTTTTCCAAGGAGAACTAGGGCAGGATATCAAATCTCTCAGCAAGTATCTTAAGAAGCTTACCCTTGCAGGATTGGAAGGATGAGTGAGTGGACAGCTCAACTAAGGAAGATGGTGCCACGTGGGCACCCCCCCTGCTCTTCTGCCGGCCTCACACTCCCGCCCACAACATAACCTTGAGGCAGCTGGCCCCATTCTTACACCCTTCGGTCTCCCACCAGCAAGAGCTACTCTCACAACAGAGCCTTGTTATGAATCACACGGGGACTTCGGGGCAGTGGGCCACAAACCAGGTCTTTCAAAGGACTCCGTCAACAACTGTCACTGTGGGCAGGGGCTGTCAACTCTTTCCTTACTGATGCCCCAGAGTGTGGGAAGAGTTTAAAGTCATTTTTAAGGTTCTTCTGGAAACAGAGAAAATATGCTTAACCCTGTCTCAAGCAGCATGTCCTGTACTGTTATCTCTCTCAAAGCAATTGAAATGGAATACTAAGAGACAGTTGCATATTATGAATATTTTTCCCTACAAATTGTCCTTTGCACCAAGCTGGCTACTACACTGTGATCAGCTGGGGTGAGTTTTTTGTTTTTAATTGAAGTATAGTTGATTTACATATTATGTTAGTTTCAGGTGAACAGTACAGTGATTCAGTATTTTTGCAGATTATACTTTATTACAGGTTATTACGAGATAATTGGTATAATTCCCTGAGGTATAGAGTATATCCTTGTTGTTCACCTGTTTTATAAATAGTACTTTGTATCTGTTAATTCCATACCCCTAATTTGTCCCTCCTGGTGTGAGTTTTAATGGCTGAAGAAGTTCGCTTCCTTACATACAACAGCCATATTAGCAGAAGCCTGGGGCAGCCATGGGGAAATTGCACCTCTGTGACAGAAATCACATGGACTTTTGATAAGACTCATGTCTTCCCGCAGACACAGAGAATGGACTTGAGGACACGGGGAGGGGGAAGGGTAAGCTGGGATGAAGTGAGAGAGTGGCATGGACATATATACACTACCAAACGTAAAATAGATAGCTAATGGGAAGCAGCCGCATAGCACAGGGAGATCAGCTCAGTGCTTTGTGACCATCTAGAGGGGTGGGACAGGGAGGGTGGGAGGAGACGCAAGAGGGAGGGGATATGGGGATGTATGTATATGTATAGCTGATTCACTTTGTTATATAGCAGAAACTAACACACCATTGTGTGAAAGCAATTATACTCCAATAAAGATGTTAAAAAAAAAGAATCATGTCTTCCACAAAAACAACTCATACTCATGGGTTGGCAGCTCAAATACACTTGTAGGGCTCTTAGCTGGTAAGAACATTAAATTCAGCGGATCCAACCTCAGAGTTCTTCCACTTCACAGGAAGAAAAAGGAAGCATGGCTTTTCTCTTTAGGTAGTTGTAAAAAAAAAAAAAAAAAAGACACATCCCATTGTACATTCCCTTTATCAGTGAAAAAGGATCTTTTTATCTTTATTTCTCAGCATCTGGTGAAACCCCTGCTCCCCACCATGAAGTCAGAGTTCCCTCAGGTTCCCACTTACCCGTGGTGGAGGCATGGTTTTGAGCTACGAGGCTCTTGTGGAGACTAATGAAGACAAGCATCTGCCCTTGCTGTGTCTCCAAGGCTGGAGGGAAGGAAGGGAGAGAGGTAGGAGCAGAGCTCCTCCTTAGAGCGGAATCCCATGAAGTTTAAAACCCCAGAAGAAACACAAAGGCAGGATCTACTGAGAGCCGCTGGGACACCTCTCACACAGAGTTGCAATCGCCCCTCCCTTGGAGCACCCACTCCTGTGGCTGGTGGAGTGGCCCCAGGAAGTCTTTGGGGGGAAGGTCACAAGGTGGACCCTCGTGGTGGGTTTCTACAGCAAGCCTCTGGCAGGGGCTAGGGTTTAGGAATTTAAAACTTCCGGCCTTGCACTTCCAGATGCCAGCCGTGTCCTAGGATTCCCTCTCCGTGGTCTCCCTGCCTTAAGTTGGGGCTTTCTGGAATATTCTCTGGCAGCCAGCTTTCTCTTTTGGTGGGACGGCAAAGTCCAGTGAGCTCTGTCTCCTTTTCCCTTTGCTGGCGGTTGCCCTGGTGCTATGCTAACCCATATGTTGTGTGCTCAGTGTTGTGCCATTGATTATACTGGAGAAACAGGCACTCACGCTGACAGGTGATTACTGTTTAGTCACAAAGTCGGGGCTCCAAGCCTGAGGCCGTTTATCTTCAGGACAAGCGAGCTGAGGCAGAGCACCCGAATCCAGCTAAACCTCAGAGGTTATTCTCTTCACAAGGACATTAGTGGGTCAAAACAAATGTATTAAGCACCCATCTAAAAAATAAATGTACATTTTATGAACCACAATAGCACCTACACACGTTTGAAAATAATAGTACGTACACATGCATCCTTTTAATTCTCTCTCTATGGTGCTCAGAATGATTCATGAGCCCCTTAGAATCATTTTGAAACTCAGAGGTCAGGAGAATTCATATTGGTGCTTCTTCCTGGAGGGCCTGGTTCTAGTTCTCTATGGTTTGTCTGTTCTTTAGGGAAGGCACTGAAGCAGCAAGCAGTAAGCAGGCTTGGGCCGGTGACCTAAACTGGTCAAGGTTAATTGCATTTTCTGCCTCACAGTCAACACCCTTGGGTAGGAGAACCGCTTTTTTTTTTAACCCATCACAGGGTCAATCCCAGGGACTCCGGCGTGGTGCATCCAGAGAAGAGGAGCTAACATGTAGAAAGCTCCCCACTCACTGGGCCTTATTCAATCCAGCTTACCTGTGAGGCAGGTAGATTATAAGTAAAAACTACCTGAGTCGTGAAGGGGGCACGAGCCATCACAACTTTCTCAGATCCTGGGCCACGTGCAGTTAAAGGGGAGCTGGCCGTGGTTTCACGGCCCTTCAAGAAGGCAGAGGGGAGGTGGAAGGTTGCAGGAGGTGGGCACCTGCCCTCCAAAAGCACAAGAGTCCGGGGGTGTAGAAAGGCCATGCCAGGATGGGGGGTGCCTGGGGGAGGAAGCAAGAGCTGAACAAGTTGTCCTCGGGGACTGGAGAGGGAGGGATAAGGCACCCGGCACCCTAGGGGTAGGACGGCATCCCAGCCTCTTTTCTGTCTTAACTTTACATTTACACTTCTTGTAGGCCAAAGACTTGCTGGCTTTCCTTATCCGTGTCGTCTAAGGGCATGTGTGTGCAGCCGCCTACCAGGTTCAGGAGCAGGCGCTGTGTAAAAGCACTTTAATGTCGGAACTTCCCTGGTGGCGCAGTGGTTAAGAATCCGCCTGCCCATGCAGGAGACACGGGTTCGAGCCCCGGTCTGGGAAGATCCCACATGCCGCAGAGCAACTAAGTCAGCGTGCCACAACTACTGAGCTTGCGCTCTAGAGCCACGAGCCACAACTACTGAGCCCATGTGCCACAACTACTCAAGCCCGTGTACCTAGAGCCCCTGCTCCACAACAAGAGAAGCCACCGCAATGAGAAGCCCGTGCACCGCAACGAAGAGTAGCCCCCGTTCGCTGCAACTACAGAAAGCCCACGCGCAGCAACGAAGACCCGAAGCAGCCAAAAATAAATAAATAAATTAAAAAAAAAAAAAAAGCACTTTAATGTCACAGAGGAACAGCCACATTAGCTCATCTTCTCAGGGCCAAGGGCAGAGTACGCTGAGCCGAGAAGTGTGAATCAATCACTGGGGTGCGGTCCTGCCCCTGTGTTCGCACACTACAAGCGGCCTGGCTTTCTGAGGCTCAGGGAGGAGAGGGGCACGAATGCTAACAGCAGGGCCCCAGATTTCTTAACCTCTGCACCTTCCATGCCAATTTACATTTTCTTTGAAGGGACAGAACTCCTGCCGAGCTTCTGGCCCAGGAGCCCACTTTTCTTGCTTAGTCATAAACCAACAAAATCTGCCCAGGAACTGCTGAGGCTGCGGCTAGAAAAGCAGCCAGCTCGCTCTGGTAGAAGATGAGGGAGGGTAATTGCAGGGAGAAATGCAGCTGTACTCTGTCGTATAGCGGGTTGCCCCCAGCGCAGCAGGGCCAGAGCTTAGCCCCATGCAGGCCCTCGCTCCCTACTCTCAGAGGAGATGGACTCCAGAGCTTGGCAGTTAGGCTGGGAAGGATGGGGCCCATGCAGGTACTTGGTACCTAGAATGTAGCACCAGGAGGGTGCCCTGGAGCCAGGTGGCCATGTGGCTCCTGGGGGAGAGGTCCGGCCCTGAGGAGGGAAGGCAGAGATCAGAGGGAGAGAGGAACAGTGGTCACCCAGACTCCTGCAGCCACTGGCCCCAGCTAGTCCTTAACAAACGCAGCACCTTCTTGCACCAATAACCAGCCATTCTACATGCAAACTGAGGGAACTGGGTGCTTTTCATGATGCAAATAGGTATGTGTAGGTTCAGATGCCAGGCATGGGGCCTCAGGGAGCCCTGTTGGCAGTCCTTGCTTGGGTCAGAGAACTGGCTGAGCTCGGCGCCACATGCTGTGTTAGGCAGAGGACATGCACGTGGGGCAGGCAAAACACATTCCGTCTGGAATGTGGAGGTCACTGTGTGCAAGTCAACGGCATGGGAGGGAGGACTACGTGTTCTGTTAGCACAGATGGTCCAAGCCAGACTCAACGAGGGCAGTTAAGACCCTCTGAGCAGATCCTCAAACCTGCTGTCGTAGAGCTTGTAAGAGCAGGGCTAACGAGAGGGCTGGACTTACTGAGATATCAGTGACGATGCTTAAAGAGCCAAGGCGTCCCCATTCCTATGTGGATTCCTTGTATCCGGTGAAGTTACCAGAAGGACAAGAAACCTGAGCTGGGCCTGAAGGAAAGCAAACTCGTCTCTCTTTCTCGTGGTGAGGCCACTTTTACAGTAAAGTGACTCTTAGAAGCGTCACTGTTTCTTGCTATTGATGGAATAAATTTCGGTTGTATTTTTCCAGCCAGTGCTGAATACCTCAGTGGACTAGTCATATCATAGCTATAGAATTACTGAAAACTCAGCCTGGCTTGTTAGAAAAAAACTCAACACTTCGTATTTGTGTGAAGCTCATATTCTCTCTCTCTTTCTCACACACACACACACACAAACACGCACACACATACACGCACACCCTCTCATACAACTATGCCTACAACGTTGCTTCAGATAATTTGTAAAGAAAGCCCAGCATTTTGGGGCAAATAGACAACCCCTTGGAATGTAAACTGGTGCAGCCACTATGGAAAAGAGTATGGAAGTTTCTCAAAAAACTAAAAATAGAGTTGCTATGTGATCCATTAATCCCACTCCTGGGCATACATCCAGAAAAAACTATAATTCAAAAAGATATATGCACCCGTATGTTCACAGCAGCACTATACACAATAGCCAAGACATGGAAACAACCTAAATGTCCATCGACAGATGAATGGATAAAGATATGCTACATATATACAAAGGAATATTACTCAGCCATAAAAAGAATGAAATAAGGCCATTTGCAGCAACATGGACAGACCTAGAGATTATCATAGCAAGTGAAGTAAGTCAGAAAGAGAAAGACAAATACCATATGATATCACTTATATGTGGAATCTAAAATATGACACAAATGAACTTATCTACAAAACAGGAACAGACTCACAGACATAGAGAACAGACTTGTGGTTGCCGGGGGCAGGGGGGTGGGGGAGGGAAGGACTGGGAGTTTGGGATTAGCAGATGCAAACTATTATATATAGAATGGATAAACAACAAGGTCCTACTGTATAGCACAGGGAACTATATTCAATATCCTGTGATAAACCATAATGGAAAAGAATATGAAAAAGGATGTATATATGTATAACTGAATCTCTATGCTGCACAGCAGAAATTAGCACAACATTGTAAATCAGCTATACTTCAGTAAAATAAATTACTTAAAAAGGAAATACAATAGACATCCCCTTGCACCCAACCCTAAAGACAGTTTGACAACACATTTTATTGCCTTTTTTTTTTTTTTTTTTTTTTGCAAAGGGCAATTGCACATGCTATTTGTCAAGCCTGGGAATTTCTGGGGTTAAGGGGAGTGGCCTGGGTGGCCAGGGTCAGGAGCACCATGTCAAGCTCAGCATCCTCACTGGTTCTCATAATCCTGCAGCCTTCCCCCCAGTCTCCTTGCCCCTCAGCAGAAAACTGCTTATTGGCCAGTACCAACAAATGTGGTGGGTTCTAGGCTGGACACATCCAATAATGAAGAGTCCAGGATTTCTGAGTCCTGGTGCAGTCTCCTTTTCAATTACCCTATCAGGTCACTCACGTTCCCTTGGAGCTGACGTGGAGGCAAAGAGAGCAGAGAGGGGAAGGGCCCTGGGAAGGTTCACTGAGGATGAGCCCTGGGCTTGGAGGCAAGGCCCTGCTCTGCCACTTCTCAGCTTGTGACCTCAGACCTGTCCCTTAATCCTTCTGAGCTTCCGTTTCCTTAGCTACAAAACAAGATTAACACTACATCTCTCAAAGGATTATTGTGAGGCTCAAAACAAGAGACATAATATACATAAAAACCCTGTGTATTTTCCCTACCAACCTCCTCTGCCTCCTGTGACCCCTTCTTCCCTTAGGCTGAATGGACTTGAACATAACACAGCCTTAGCGATGGGGCTGTGTACTCACGGAACAGAAGCCAGTCCTCCCTGGACAAGAATGCTCAGGTGGGTCCTGGCTACACGTCCACCTGTGCAGTGTCCCCGAGCTTAAGGGGTTGGCCACTATTTTGGAAATCTGCCCCCGCAGGGCTCTCAAGGCACAGGTTTGCATCTTCTCCATATCCCAAGGCTATTTTCCCCAGACTAGGTCAGAAGAAAAGTATAAAATATCAAATATATGCCATCCACCCAAACCCCTCGGAGGCCTGGCAGCTGTATTTAATTCCACGGGGACAAAGGCAGAGCTTCTTCTGATACGCTCTTGACACGCTCCTAACACTCGGGAAGGAGTGAGTGAGGTGGAATGAGACACGACACAGTTCCAACAACCACCATACCTTTCAATGCCTTGGCATTAATTAGAAAAAAAAAGAAAAAAAAATTGGAAAAGTGTATTTAAGTTAATCCAGAGCGCCGATCTCTTTCAAAAACCATAATTGGTTCTCTTTGGCATTAAAGCTACAAGAGTGAACTGTACCTTCAGACTCTTCCCCCTGCAGTCCGCAGGTGACTGCTCATCCTGCTGGCAGGTAAAGGGGGAGGTACAAACAAGCAGAGCTCACAGCTCCTGGATTGGAGTCCCAAGTTCCCCAGAGCTCACTCAGTCACTCACAGCTGCTGGTGTCCCTAGCTAGGACCAGGCAGGTCATTCTCATTGCTTCTCCTGAGAAGGATAACCAGGGCCTCCCTTGAAAAGTCTCTCATCAGAGCAGAGAAGCCTCTGAGGTAGGGTCCAGGGCCCGGCTCTTGGTCTGTGGTCCCACTGATGGTACAAAGCCACACTGATGAATGACCCCCTTCCCACCATTTAAGTGGAGACAACCTCACTGGAACAACAAAACTGGAAGTCCCAGGAGAGGAGTGAGACAGCTGGGGCCAGAAACCAAGCGGGTGGTGGAAAGATGGTTTATTTTACAAATGCTGAGGCCTGGGAAAGCAATAGGGCAAACCCCAGATCTCCCAACAGCAGCTGTCCCAGTGGTGGAGGGGGATGGAGCGGGGAGGTAAGGTAGGAGGCAATGGCTAGCTCTCTTGAAAATAGTTTCCTTAATAAGCAAATTCAGAACCATACCATGCTCTGGACCAGTGGTTCTAACTGGAGCCTGCATTGGAATCACCTGGATAGCTGTTAAAACAGAATGCTGGGCCCCTCTCCCAGAGTATCTGGCCCAGTGGGTCTGGGATGGGACTTAGCAAGATCAAGGTGATGCCCATGCTGATGGTCTGGGGATCATGGGACTGGATCCACCCTTCTCCAGCACCTGTTGGTCACTAGCAGCTCTCGGGGCAAGGACTGCAGGGATACGGGGGAGAAAAAGTGGATGTTTGAACTCCAGGACAAATACCGCTCTAGAATTGTGCCCCTGCTTTGTCAACACAATTCTCCTTTTTTTTTAAGTGCTCAGTTTATTTATTTATTTTTTAAGATTTTTTTTGATGTGGACCATTTTTAAACTCTTCACTGAATTTGTTACAATACTGCTTCTGTTTTATGCTTTGGGTTTTTTTTGGCCATGAGGCACGTGGGATATTAGATCCCTGACCAGGGATCGAACCTGCACCCGCCTGCATTGGAAGGCGAAGTCTCAACCACTGGACCGCCAGGGAAGTCCCACAACTCTCACTTTTTATTCAGTTTTCATGTTCTCACGTACCAAGAGTACCAACTTCAGAGCACTAGGCTTGTGGGTTCAATACTACAGAGGAATTCTGCTCCTTCCTGCCAGATTTTTCAAACTCTACCTTTCATGACAGTGGGCAGCTGCCCAGTTCTGGCTGGAAAGTTCAAGTCCCCAATCACCATTTACTTTCAATGGCTTAGTAGCACAAAATTCACTGCCCTTTTGCCATGAGCTACATCATCAGAAAATAAAGCTGGCAGGTATCATCAAACCTAATTCAGAGAAAGAGCTCCCTTCTCACCCCAGTTTTGCCATCAGTGGCAGGGAGTCTGTTCCAAAACATTTCCTTCCCTGGCCTCTAGGGTCTCTCGTCTAGGAAGCAGGTGGGCTGGGGGCTGCCCCAGACCCGTGCCTGCTGCTGCCTCCTTCCTGCATCTGTGCTCTTTAAGGTTCTCAGTCAGACTTCCGTCTTGGCTGTCATGACCAGCCTTCTCCTTTCTCTTTCCTGGGCGAGGATCCAAACATTCCTCCATCAGTGGGTGGGGAAGTAGATGGGTATGGGATAGATGCCCCGAGGATGTTCCATGCCAGCGAGGAAAGTCTTCTGTGTTCAGCTTTGAGCCGGGAGTTTGGGGCAGCAGGGACGTGAGGGAGTAAGGAAAAGCAAATTCTGAGCCCAAGAGAATTTGGGCAAGTCCTTTCTTTCTCTGAGTCTCAGTTTCCCTCTGTGTAAATGACCTTGTGTTCCTTTATGCCTTTATGTGCCCAGAGCCTCTGATTCTGTTCTTAGCTGACCACAGTAATCACACTCCAGGTCCATCTTCTCTTAAGTGAGGATAAAATAAGTGAAAAAAAAAAAACAAAAAGGGTAATCAGGTAGCTTTACAAGGTGAATGTTCATTAAGACATTTATCACTAGTTTAATTAATTTGAAAAACTCAGGGCCATTGCTCAAAGTAAATGGGAAGAGTAACTAAACAGAATTCATTCAATTCTGGAAACTGCCTCTAGCAGGCCTCAGACAGTGAAGACCATTATGTGAAACTGTTATCCCACTATGAGTCTGGTCATTTTACATTCCGCTGTAAACTACGGAAAAAATCCTCTTAGATCCTCCAGTGCACACCTCCAGCCTCACACAGAGGGAACTGCTGCAGGATCTTCTCAGGTTGGATGCTGAGGCTGTGCCTCCCTCTGTCCTCCCCAGGCCCACTGTTTCCTAGACTACAACCCAGGCGGCAGTGGGGTTCCTGAATTTCTGTATGAAAGGGCCTTAGGGGTGACAGTCTGGGGTTGGGGAGGGGAATGAAGTTTTCTTTGCATGACCCTGAATATAAGATTGAGAACTCTTCAACTGTCTAGTAAAGAAGGGATAGAGAATGACAGAGATGGGAAGGGGCTGATAAGGTGTTCCTTCCAACCTCATCCCACACTATCCTAAATTTGCCCGGAGGCAGAGCCTCTGAACTTGGGCTGAGATAAAAGTCAAGGATGTGCTTTGAGGTAAGTGCCCTCCCAGTCCCTGAGCTTAAGTTTCCTGAGGGTTCTTCCAGATATAATTACTCCAGTGGCTGAGCAGCAACAGGTACCTCTTGGTCTATGAATAATTCCTGGGCTTGGAAATGTATCTCCTCACATGCACTGGAGGTGGGGCGGGGTGATCACCTCCCCAGGACATCAGGTGAAACCACGGTCCAGGCCTTGCAGTATGGTGGAGAGAGCAAACGGAGGTGGCAAGACTTGTGGACGTGTGCCAGAGCTCCTTCAGCAGTTCTTCGGCCTGAAGAGTAGGGGTGAATGCAGGAGAGGCGGGAGCCGTGAGCTCAGCACACCCGAGGTCTCTGGCACATCCCTGTCATCTCTGTGCCTCCGCACAGCAAGGCCGCCAGTACTGAGACCAAGAGTCCCCTGAGGGCTGTACGGCAGCGCAGAGAAGTCACCCCTGAAAAAAATTTTGCACATCTGCTGCAAACTGAATATTGTGTCATTTGAAGGCCAAAAAATGGATGACAAACCCCTGGGAAAAATGCCCAACTCAGTATATATCTATTGAGGGCCTCCCATGGGCAAGGCACTGCCTGAGCGTTCTCAGGACTGCAGAGACATGGGATTTAGAGACATCTGAAAAAGTGACTTGGGAAAAGCCATCTTCTTTCCTCCAATCTCCTGGCACTCACTATGTGTACCATGCACCCGTCCTACTGCTGCCTCTCCATGTTCATGTCCCCGTTCCTGTCTGTTACCAGGAGAGGTAGAAGTGTGCTCCCCAGTGTTTGCGCTCATAGTGCACAGCCCAGGGCCTTGTACCTGATCCTCAGGAAGTGTTTGTTGATTAGCTACTAAATGATATGACCAGGCTATTAGCTGAAGATTAGCAGTAGCTCATCTTCCCTGATGAGGTCCTCCTGGGTCTTCAACTCCTAATACCCAGTGAGATCAGTGTAGGAAAGAACAGAGAAGGATCATGTTGGGATAAGACTGCTCCTGGAGATGGAGTCCCTGTCCAAAGCAGAGTCAAACTTAACCCTAGAAATTATTCCAGGATTGGAGTCCCAAGTATTACCTTTTGTCCGGCCTCCTGATTAGAACTCCACCTGCACCTGAGTGGTACAAGGGGCTCCCAGCCTAAACGCCACCAGGCAACAGAAAGTGGCCTGCAGTACAGCTCGGCTCCAAAATAACTGCTTGGTCACCCACACACATCATGGGAAAGGGAAACACAGCTCTGCTTCCAGGAAGGTCTCTAGCTGGGTCCTTGCCATAGAAAAGGGAATTAAAAGTTCGATACTGGAAAAGACTAATCATTACGTATGTGTAATTATATTGATGTGAATCTCAGAGCCAAGTTCCTTTCAGGAAGTTGATATTGGAAAACACTTTCATGCTCCTGGGATCATGTGGAATAGGAGTTAGGATGTTTTTTTTTTTTTGCGGTATATGGGCCTCTCACTGTTGTGGTCTCTCCCATTGAGGAGCACAGGCTCCGGACGCGCAGGCTCAGCGGCCATGGCTCACGGGCCCAGCCGCTCCGCGGCATATGGGATCTTCCCCGACCGGGGCACGAACCCGTGTCCCCTGCATCGGCATGCGGACCCTCAACCACTGTGCCACCAGGGAAGCCCTAGGATGTTTTTAATTTCTGTAAATTATCAGACACCTTCCCATGGGCAACTTCCACATGTCTCTAGGTATTTCCCTCTTTCCCTTACAGTTTTTCTGATGCTTTGCCTGTCTTTCTAAAATATTTCCCGACACCTAGCCAAGGTGCCCAGGATCTTCTTTGGGCTTCAGATCAATGGGTGATTAATAACATAGGATTGGATACCTGCCTTGTCGTTTGTCACAGGTCAGGTTATACAGGAAGTGACTCTGGGATGGAGTTTAGCATGCAGGATGTTTTTAAGGAGTGCTCTCGGAATTGACACCCATGGAAAGTTATGAAAGAAAGCTGGAGTGGGCCGAGGGAGAAGGTGAGCTGCGATGCAGGCCTAGTGTCGACTAGGCTGAACTATGGAGAGCTCTGGAGCTAGAATGGTCCTTCAGAGTTATTTCAAGTTGAACCAAAATAGCCAGGCCTTGTACACCCCTGCTTGAGCAGTCACTGGATGTAGACCACTGCCAACAGCACTCCCAGGGGATTGGGTGGAACATCAGAGTCTATCAGATCACTCTCAACACAAACCCAAAATCATAACTACCATTTCTTAAGAGAAACATGCAAAGCATTCCTCAAGCATTCTCTCTGATGCTAACAATTCCATAACAAAGGTTTCTATTAATCCCATTTTACCAAAGAGGAAACCAAGGCTTAGTGGAGTTAAATGACATATCTAAGACCACACAACTAGTATGTGGGGCTCAAATCCAGGCCTACCTTGCCCCAAAGTTCACACTCCTTCCATTATGCTGAACTGCCGTCCTTCGATTTTTCTCGTATGTCCCCTGCGGGAGCAACCTACAGCTCTATACTTCTATGCAGCTTTGGGTTGGATTTATAATCCTCTGACTCTATGTCTAAATGCAGAGCTAAGCCCGTTGCTTGAATTTTTTTCTGACTCTTTAGATCTCTTAGACCTGGGCACTATTGGCCTGCTTCAAGCAGAAAACCACTCCTGCTGGAAAAAGTGGAGATGCCAGGCTTCTCCATGAAGATACACAAAGGGGAAAAATCCTCAAAACCTAACAGGAAGCCAGTAATTCAGTCGACAATATTTGAAGATGATGAATAAGAAATAAGCAGCATTTAAAGCCAGATTTCTTCTTACTTTTCTTTTAGGTTTTTTTTTTGGATCAGAACATTTCCAAATCTTTATATCCAGGAGATTAGAGATCAGCTGGTAACCAATCCCAAATCTCTAGGTATTTGGGGGAGCTGAGGCAAGAGCTGGGTGTAACACGAGAGGTCATATGCACTCTTTCTATATCCCCAAAGGCTGTTATCAATTTTTTAAAAAAATTTTTTATTTTGTCTGTGCTGGGTTTTAGTTGCAGGATGCAGGACCTTAGCTGCAGCATGTGGGATCTAGTTCCCTGACCAGGGATTGAACTCGGGGCCCCCTGCATTGGGACCGTGGAGTCTTACCCACTGGACCACCAGGGAAGTCCCTATTTTGTTCTTCCTTTGTACGCTCCAGATTATCGTTAAACTTTACATTTTATTTATTTATTTTTGGCTGTGTTGGGTCTTCGTTTCTGTGCCAGGGCTTTCTCTAGTTGCGGCAAGCGGGCGCCACTCTTCATCGCGGTGCACGGGCTTCTCACTATTGCGGCCTCTCTTGTTGTGGAGCACAAGCTCTAGACGCGCAGGCTCAGTAGTTGTGGCTCACGGGCCCAGCTGCTCCATGGCATGTGGGATCTTCCCAGACCAGGGCTCGAACCCGTGTCCCCTGCATTGGCAGGCAGATTCTCAACCACTGTATCACCAGGGAAGCCCAGATATCGTTAAAGTTTAACATGACATCTATAGGCCCGAGGAAGTCGTCGGCTCACGACAAGAAAAGCTGCTGCCTCAGCAAAACGATGCATCATTGGCAAGTTTACTTGGCCCTGCGGGTCTTTCTCCCCAGGCAGAGTGTCTTATATGTTGTTCTCTGAGGTGCTCTTTTCAATTCATCAAAGGTACTTACTTAGGAAAGCATGTGACATCAGACTGTGTAAGAGACACAGTCAGTGGAATAAGCTCTGGAGCAGCCCCTCAGTGTGTTCAAGTCCTCCCTGAACTTCAAGTAAGAAATCTTTTGAGGCCATATTACTGACACCTATTCTCCCTGCCCAGGAGGACTCCAAAGATGAAGAGTGATGGGGTGATCCCCTCAATTTTCCATTAACTAGAGGTGAACCTTATTTTGGGGAGGGGAAGAATTTCTCACAAATTACGGTGAGGAGATATATGTCATAACAGAGGTATTGTACAAGGTACAGGGATAGTGTGATGGAATGAGACTACCAGAAAGACCTCACAAAGAGAAGGATTTACTAACTGAGTCTTGAAGGATGCATAGAGCTTGCCAGCCTGCGAGTGGGAGAACGGCATAGGGAACAGCATGTCCAGAGCAGGGCATGTTCTAGGAATTTTACCACCTGCCATGGCACAAGGAGGTCTGTTGCAAGAGATCAAGGTGAAATACGGAGAGGCAGACAAGGGCTGGGTGGTCAATGGCCACATATGCCATCCTAAGGGCTTTATTCTGTCAATGATGGCAAAGGTTGGAAAGATTTTAAGTGGGAATAAGATGTAAGTAGATTTCATGTTGGTGGAGGAGGATTAGAAGATGGTAAGACTAGAAGCAGGAAGACCAGACGGAAAATCATTGTAACAATCCAAATGAGGTTTGATGGACAAACAGACTACGATAATGGTGATGAGAATAAAAATGGGATGGATTAAAGAAATATTTAGGTGGCAGAATAAACAGTGTTTCAGTGACCAGTTTGAAGAGGGCTGTGAATGAGTAGAAACGGAGGACAATTTCCACAATTTCAGTTCAGCAAGGAGGCTGGGAGAATAGGTTGAAAAGCTATCTTTAAATTGAGCATTTTCACAATGACTTTGGTGAATGGGTCATTAATTCTTTCAGAGCTCTGACTATTGAATTAATTAAGGAAATAATTAAGATTTCCTAGATCAGTCATTACATTGATTTATTTTTAGAGCACACTGTTTTTGGCAAATCTTATCTTAAAAAAATATTTGCTAGAATACATTTCCTTCTTATAGGTACCATGATTGAATTCAATTTTCAAGGCATGTAAGTCATGTTTGTATAAACAGAGATTTGTACATTTCTTTAAAGTTAGTTTTAGATGCTCTCCTCTGATCTTCCATAGCATTCTGGGCATACCCTCCCTCTCCGTATGTTGTAATGATCTACTAATTTGTCATGGAGGCAGGGTGGATGGAACAGGGACCTTGTCTTACTTCTCTGGTATGCCTAATCCTTGAAACATAGCAGGCACTCAAGGAAATAATCTTGACTCAATAAAAGCTGTAAAAATAAAAGTAGTGGGCTTCCCTGGTGGCGCAGTGGTTGAGAGTCCGCCTGCCGATGCAGGGGACGCGGGTTCGTGCCCCGGACGGGAAGATCCCACATGCCGCGGAGTGGCTGGGCCTGTGAGCCATGGCCGCTGAGCCTGCGCGTCCGGAGCCACAACAGTGAGGGGCCCACGTACCGCAAAAAAATAATAATAATAAATAAAATAAATAAATAAAAGTAGTAAAGTATATCTAACAACCCCATTCCAACTGCCCTTTCCTTAGACTGGCGAGTAGCACTGAAACTAATTGTGCACAAAAACCTATGTGAATGCTCCTCTTGTCCCAGCAGCTGAGTCTCAGCACTAACTTCAAGTGGTATACTGGTGAAAACTTTCACACCAAGCAGAGTCAATTCCAGGCATAGGAAACACAGTACATCTCAAGATTTAGCCCATCAGCAGGCGTTCTGGAGGCAATATATTTTCATCTCTAAGATTCTTATTCAAGAGATATATTAAGAGAATGACTGGCACTTATACTTATTGTCAAATTAGCTATGACAGGTGTTTTCACTTTAAGGAGGAGCTTCAAGATGGCGGAAGAGTAAGATGTGGAGATCACCATCCTCCCCAAAAATACATCAGAAATACACCTACATGTGGAACAACTCCTACAGAACACCTACTGAACGCTGGCAGAAGACCTCAGACCTCCCAAAAGGCAAGAAACTCCCCACGTACCTGGGTAGCGCAAAAGAAAAAAGAAAAAACGGAGACAAAAGAATAGGGACAGGACCTGCACCAGTGGGAGGGAGCTGTGAAGGAGGAAAGGTTTCCACACACTAGGAAGCCCCTTCTCGGGCGGAGACCACGGGTGGCGGAGTGGGGAGCTTCGGAGCCACGGAGGAGAGCGCAGCAACAGGGGTGCGGAGGGTAAAGCGGAGAGATTCCCACACAGAGGATCGGTGGCGACCAGCAGTCACCAGCCCGAGAGGCTTGTTTGCTTACCCGCCGGGGCGGGTGGGGGCTGGGAGCTGAGGCTCGGGCTTTTGTCGGATCCCAAGGAGAGGACTGGGGTTGGCGGCATGAACACAGCCTGAAGGGAGCTAGTGCACCACAGCTATCCGGGAGGGAGCCCGGGAAAACGTCTGGAGCTGGCAAAGAGGCAAGAGACTTTTTCTTGCCTCTTTATTTCGTGGTGCGCAAGGAGAGGGGATTAAGAGCGCCGCTTAAAGGAGCTCTGGAGATGGGCGCGAGCCGCGGCTATCAGCGCGGACCCCAGAGACAGGCATGAGACGCTAAGACTGCTGCTGCTGCCACCAAGAAGCCTGTGTGCGAGCACAGGTCACTGTCCACACCTCCCTTCTGGGGAGCCTGTGCAGCCCGCCACTGCCAGGGTCCCGGGATCCAGGGACAACTTCCCCGGGAGAACGCGCTGAGCACCTCAGGCTGGTGCAACGTCATGCTGACCTCTGCCGCCGCAGGCTCGCCCCGCATCTGTACCCCTCCTTCCCCCGGGCCTGAGTGAGCCAGGGTCCCCGAATCAGCTGCTCCTTTAACCCCGTCCTGTCTGAGTGAAGAACAGACGCCCTCAGGCGACCTACACGCAGAGGCGGGGCCCAATCCAAAGCTGAACCCCAGGAGCTGTGTGAACAAAGAAGAGAAAGGGAAATCTCTCCCAGCAGCCTCAGGAGCAGCGGATTAAACCTCCACAGTCAACTTGATGTACCCTGCATCTGTGAAATACCTGAATAGACAACGAATCATCCCAAATTGAGGAGGTGGACTTTGGGAGCAACGATGTATATTTTTTTGTCCCTTTTTCTCTTTTTGTGAGTGTGTATGTGTATGCTTGTGTGTGAGATTTTGTCTGTATAGCTCTGCTTTTACCATTTGTCCTAGGGTTCTGTCTGTCCGTTTTTTGTTTTGTTTTTTAAGTATAGTTTTTAGCACTTGTTATCATTGGTGGATGTGTTTTTTGGTTTGGTTGCTCTTCTTTTCTTAATTAAAAAATTTTTTTTAATAATCATTTTTTATTTTAATAACTTTATTTTATTTTATTTATTTTACCTTCTATTTTCTTAATTTCTTTTTTTTCTCCCGTTTACTCTGAGCTGTGTGGATGACAGGATCTTGGTGCTCCAGCCAGGTGTCGGGGCTGTGCCTCTGAGGTGGGAGAGCCAAGTTCAGGACACTGGTCCAAAAGAGACCTCCCAGCTCCACATAATATCAAACGGCGAAAATCTCCCAGAGGTCTCCATTAAACGCCAAGACCCAGCTCCACTCAATGACCAGCAAGCTACAGTGCTGGACAGCCTACGCCAAACAACTAGCAAGACAAGAACACAACCTCACCCATTAGCAGAGAGGCTGCCTAAAATCATAATAAGGACACAGACAGCCCAAAACAACGACCAAACGTGGACCTGCCCACCAGAAAGACAAGATCCAGCCTCATTCACCAGAACACAGGCACTAGTCACCTCCACCAGGAAGCCTACACAACCCACTGAACCAACCTTAGCCACTGGGGGCAGACACCAAAAACAACGGGAACTACGAACTGCAGCCTGCGAAAAGGGGACCCCAAACACAGTAAGATAAGCAAAATGAGAAGACAGAGAAACACACAGCAGATGAAGAAGCAAGGTAAAAACCCACCAGACCTAACAAATGAAGAGGAAATAGGCAGTCTACCTGAAAAAGAATTCAGAATAATGATAGTAAAGATGACCCCAAATCTTGGAAATAGAATGGAGACAATACAAAAAACGTTTAACAAGGATCTAGAAGAACTAAAGAGCAAACAGTGATGACCAACACAATAAATGAAATTCAAAATTCTCTAGAAGGGATCAAGAGCAGAATAACTGAGGCAGAAGAACGGATAAATGACCTGGAAGATAAAATAGTGGAAATAACTACTGCAGAGCAGAATAAAGAAAAAAGAATGAAAAGAATTGAAGACAGTCTCAGAGACCTCTGGGACAACATTAAATGCACCAACATTCGAACTATAGGGGTCCCAGAAAAAGAAGAGAGGAAGAAAGGGATGCAGAAAATATATGAAGAAATTATAGTTGAAAACTTCCCTAATATGGGAAAGGAAATAGTTAATCAAGTCCAGGAAGCACAGAGAGTCCCATACAGGATAAATCCAAGGAGAAACATGCCAAGACACATATTAATCAAACTATCAAATAGTAAATACAAAGAAAAAATATTAAAAGCAGCAAGGGAAGAACAACAAATAACATACAAGGGAATCCCCATAAGGTTAACAGCTGACCTTTCAGCAGAAACTCTGCAAGCCACAAGGGAGTGGCAGGACATATTTAAAGTGATGAAACGGAAAAACCTACAACCAAGATTACTCTATCCAGCAAGGATCTCATTCAGAATCAACAGAGAAATTAAAACCTTTACAAACAAGCAAAAGCTAAGAGAATTCAGCACCAACAAACCAGCGTTACAACAAATGCTAAAGGGACTTCTCTGGGCAGGAAACACAAGAGAAGGAAAAGACCTACAATAACAAACCCCAAACAATTAAGAAAATGGTAATAGGAACATACATATCGTTAACTACCTTAATGTAAGATTCAAAGCTCCAATCTGGAGCAGACTGGCTGAATGAATACAAAAACAAGACCCGTACATATGCTGTCTACAAGAACCCATTTCAGACCTAGGGACACATACAAACTGAAAGTGAGGGTATGGAAAAAGATACTCCATGCAAATGCAAATCAAAAGAAAGCTAGAGTAGCAATTCTCATATCAGACAAAATAGACTTTAAAACAAAGACTATTACAAGAGACTAAGAAGGAGAGTACATAATGATCAAGGGATCAATCCAAGAAGAAGATATAACAATTATAAATATTTATGCACCAAACATAGGAGCACCTCAAAACATAAGGCAAATACTAACAGCCATAAAAGGGGAAATTGACAGTAACACAATCATAGCAGGGGACTTTTAACACCCCACTTTCACCAATGGACAGATCATCCAAAATGAAAATAAATAAGGAAACACAAGCTTTAAATGATACATTAAACAAGATGGACTTAACTGATATTTATAGGACACTCCATCCAAAAACAACATAATACACTTTCTTCTCAAGTGCTCATGGAACATTCTCCAGGATAGATCATATCTTGGGTCACAAATCAAGGCTTGGTAAATTTAGGAAAATTGAAATCGTATCAAGTATCTTTTCCGACCACAACACTATGAGACTAGATATCAATTACAGGAAAAAATCTGTAAAACCTACAAACACTTGGAGACTAAACAATACACTACTTAATAACCAAGAGATCACTGAAGAAATCAAAGAGAAAATCAAAAAATACCCAGAAAGAAATGACTATGAAAACACCACGACCCAAAACCTATGGGATGCAGCAAAAGCAGTTCTAAGAGGGAAGTTTACAGCAATACAATCCTACCTTAAGAAACAAGAAACATCTCAAATAAACCACCTAACCTTACACCTAAAGCAATTAGAGAAAGAAGAACAAAAAAACCCCAGAGTTAGCAGAAGGAAAGAAATCATAAAGATCAGATCAGAAATAAATGAACAAGAAATGAAGGAAACAATAGCAAAGATCAATAAAACTAAAAGCTGGTTCTTTGAGAAGATAAACAAAATTGATAAACCAGTAGCCAGACTCATCAAGAAAAAAAGGGACAAGACTCAAATCAATAGAATTGGAAATAAAAAAGGTGAAGTAACAACTGACATTGCAGAAATACAAAGGATCATAAGAGATTACTACAAGCGACTCTATGCCAATAAAACAGACAACATGGAAGAAATGGACAAATTCTTAGAAACGCACAACCTTCTGAGACTGAACCAGCAAAGAAATAGAAAATATGAACAGACCCATCATAAGCACTAAAATTGAGACTGTAATTAACAATCTTCCAAGAAACAAAAGCCCAGGACCAGATGGCTTCACAGGAGAATTCTATCAAACATTTAGAGAAGAGCTAACACCTATCCTTCTCAAACTCTTCCAAAATATAGCAGAGGGAGGACACTCCCAAACTCATTCTACGAGGCCACCATCACCCTGATACCACCATCAGACAAAGATGTCACAAAGAAAGAAAACTACAGGCCAATATCACTGATGAACATAGATGCAAAAATCCTCAACAAAATAGTAGCAAACAGAATCCAACAGCACATTAAAAGGATCATACACCATGATCAAGTGGAGTTTATCCAAGGAATGCAAGGATTCTTCAATATATGCAAATCATTCAATATGATACACCATATTAACAAACTGAAGGAGAAAAACCATATGATCATCTCAACAGATGCAGAGAAAGCTCTCGACAAAATTCAACACCCATTTATGATAAAAACCCTCCAGAAAGTAGGCATAGAGGGAACTTTCCTCAACATAATAAAGGCCATATATGACAAACCCACAGCCAACATCATCCTCAATGGTGAAATACTGAAACCATTTCCACTAAGATCAGGAACAAGACAAGGTTGCCCACTCTCACCACTCTTACTCAACGTAGTTTTGGAAGTTTTAGCCACAGCAATCAGAGAAGAAAAAGAAATAAAAGGAATCCAAATCAGAAAAGAAGAAGTAAAGCTGTCACTGTTTGCAGATGACATGATACAATACATAGAGAATCCTTAAGATGCTACCAGAAAACTACTAGACCTAATCAATGAATTTGGTAAAGTAGCAGGATACAAAATTAATGCACAGAAGTCTCTTGCATTCCTATGCACTAGTGATGAAAAATCTAAAAGTGAAATTAAGAAAACACTCCCATTTACCATTGCAACAAAAAGAATAAAATAACTAGGAATAAACCTACCTAAGGAGATAAAAGACCTGTATGCAGAAAATTATAAGACACTGATGAAAGAAATTAAAGATGATACAAACAGATGGAGAGATATACCATGTTCTTGGATTGGAAGAATCAACATTGTGAAAATGACTATACTGCCCAAAGCAATCTATAGATTCAGTGCAATCCCTATCAAACTACCACTGGCATATTTCACAGAACTAGAACAAATAAATTTAACAATTTTTGTGGCAACACAAAAGACCCCGAATAGACAAAGCAATCTTGAGAAAGAAGAACGGAGCTGGAGGAATCATGCTCCCTGACTTCAGACTATACTACATAGCTACAGTAATCAAGACAGTTTGGTACTGGCACAAAAACAGAAATATAGATCAATGGAACAGGATAGAAAGCCCAGAGATAAACCCACGCACATATGGTCACCGTATCTTTGATAAAGGAGACAAGAATATTCAATGGAGAAAAGACAGCCTCTTCAATAAATGGTGCTGGGAAAACTGGACAGCTACATGTAAAAGAATGAAATTAGAACACTCCCTAACACCATACACAAAAATAAACTCAAAATGGATTAAAGACCTAAATGTAAGGCCAGACACCATCGAACTCTTAGAGGAAAACATAGGTAGAACACTCTATGACATAAATCACAGCAAGATCCTTTTTGACCCACCTTCTAGAGAAATGGAAATAAAATAAAAAATAAACAAATGGGACCTAATGAAACTTCAAAGCTTTTGCACAGCAAAGGAAACCATAAAGAAGACGAAAAGACAACCTTCGGAACTGGAGAAAATACTTGCAAATTAAGCAACTGACAAAGGATTAATCTCCAAAATTTACAAGCAGCTCATGCAGCTCAATATCAAAGAAACAAACAACCCAATCCAAAAATGGGCAGAAGACCTAAACAGGCAGTTCTCCCAAGAAGATATACAGATTGCCAACAAACACATGAAAGAATGCTCAACATCAGCAATCATTAGAGAAATGCAAATCAAAACTACAATGAGATATCATCTCACACCAGTCAGAATGGCCATCATCAAAAATCTACAAACAATAAATGCTGGAGAGGGTGTGGCTAAAAGGGAACCCTCGGATTAAAGACCTAAATGTAAGGCCAGAAACTATCAAACTTTTAGAGGAAAACATAGGCAGAACACTCTATGACATAAATCACAGCAAGATCCTTTCTGACCCACCTCCTAGAGTAATGGAAATAAAAACAAAAATAAACAAATGGAAACTAATGAAACTTCAAAGCTTTTGCACAGCAAAGGAAACCATAAACAAGACCAAAAGACAACCCTCAGAATGGGAGAAAATATTTGCAAATGAAGCAACCGACAAAGGATTAATCTCCAAAATTTACAAGCAGCTCATGCAGCTCAATAACAAGAAAACAAACAACCCAATCCAAAAATGGGCAGAAGACCTAAATAGACATTTCTCCAAAGAAGATATACAGACTGCCAACAAACACATGAAAGAATGCTCAACATCATTAATCATTAGAGAAATGCAAATCAAAACTACAATGAGATATCATCTCACACCAGTCAGAATGGCCATCATCAAAAAATCTAGAAACAATAAATGCTGGAGAGGGTGTGGAGAAAAGGGAACACTCTTGCACTGCTGGTGGGAATGTGAATTGGTTCAGCCACTATGGAGAACAGTATGGAGGTTCCTTAAAAAACTACAAATAGAACTACCATATGACCCAGCAATCCCACTACTGGGCATATACCCTGAGAAAACCAAAATTCAAAAAGAGTCATGTACCAAAATGTTCATTGCAGCTCTATTTACAATAGCCCGGAGATGGAAACAACCTAAGTGCCCGTCATCAGATGAATGGATAAAGAAGATGTGGCACATATATACAATGGAATATTACTCAGCTATAAAAAGAAACGAAATTGAGCTATTTGTAATGAGGTGGATAGACCTAGAGTCTGTCATACAGACTGAAGTAAGTCAGAAAGAAAAAGACAAATACCGTATGCTAACACATATATATGGAATTTAAGAAAAAAAATGTCATGAAGAACCTAGGGGTAAAGCAGGAATAAAGACGCAGACCTCCTAGAGAACGGACTTGAGGTTATGGGGAGGGGGAAGGGTGAGCTGTGACAGGGCGAGAGAGAGTCATGGGCATATACACACTAACAAACGTAGTAAGGTAGATAGCTAGTGGGAAGCAGCCACATGGCACAGGGATATTGGCTCGGTGCTTTGTGACAGCCTGGAGGGGTGGGATAGGGAGGGTGGGAGGGAGGGAGACGCAACAGGGAAGACATATGGGAACATATGTTTATGTATGACTGATTCAGTTTGTTATAAAGCAGAAACTAACACACCATTGTAAAGCAATTATACCCCAATAAAGATGTTAAAATAAAAAAAGGGAACCCTCTTGCACTGTTGGTGGGAATGTAAAATGATATAGCCACTATGGAGAACAGTATGGAGGTTCCTTAAAAAACTAAAACTACAACTACCATATGACCCAGCAATCCCACTGATGGGCATATACCCTGAGAAAACCATAATTCAAAAAGAGTTATGGGGCTTCCCTGGTGGCGCAGTGGTTGAGAATCTACCTGTCAATGCGGGGGACATGGGTTCGGGCCCTGGTCTGGGAGGACCCCACATGCCGCGGAGCAACTAGGCCCGTGAGCCACAATTACTGAGCCTGCGCGTCTGGATCCTGTGCTCCGCAACAAGAGAGGCCGCGATAGTGAGAGGCCCGCGCACCGCGATGAAGAGTGGTCCCCGCTTGCCGCAACTAGAGAAAGCCCTCGCACAGAAACGAAGACCCAACACAGCCATAAATAAATAAATAAATAAATAAATAAAGTAAGAGTCAGATCACTGGAAGACAACTGATACTTAAAAAAAAAAAAAAAGAGTCATGTACCACAATGTTCATTGCAGCTCTATTTACAATATCCAGGACATGGAAGCAACCTAAGTGTCCATCGACAGATGAATGGATAAAGAAGATGTGGCACCTATATACAATGGAATATTCTCAGCCATAAAAAGAAACGAAATTGAGTTATTTGTAGTGAGGTGGATGGACATAGAGTCTGACCTACAGAGTGAAGTAAGTCAGAAAGAAAAAAACAAATACCGTATGCTAACACATATATATGGAATCTAAAAAACAAACAAAAAAATGGTCATGAAGAACCTAGGGGCAAGACGGGAATAAAGATGCAGACCTACTAGAGAATGGACTTGAGGATATGGAGAGGGGGAAGGGTAAGCTGGGACAAAGTGAGAGAGTGGCATGGACATATATACACTACCAAATGTAAAACTGATAGCTAGTGGGAAGCAGCCGCATAGCACAGGGAGATCAGCTCGCTGCTTTGTGACCACCTAGATGGGTGGGATAGGGAGGGTGGGAATGAGGGAGACGCAAGAAGGAAGAGATATGGGGATATATGTATAGGTATAACTGATATAAAGCAGAAATTAATACACCACTGTAAAGCAATTTACTCCAATAAAGATGTCAAAAAAAATGTTTTCACTTTAAGTTAAATCTCAAAAGCTTCATTTGAATTTTCTCTAACTCCAGGGATATTGTTAAGAAAAAGGCAGGGTGGCTGGCATAGGGGTTGAGGGAGAAGGAGGAAGAGGATGCTTCATCTTTGGTTCTTCTAAATTGAATTAAATATTTTAAATCAGTCATCTCTGATCTGTCATTAGGGGATTTGCCCCAATGCTTTTTACAAATTACAGCTGCTAGGAGTTTACAATTTAAGAATCAGTGAAGGTTAAAAACATGGACTTCCAACTAATATCTGAAATTATAGCCTCAAAGACAAGAGTCCTTTACTGTCCCCTCCCTCTTCTAGAGCATACTAGTACAAGGGCTACTGCTGAGATGCAGACATTTCCAAATGTAGCAACACTGAAACTCATTATAAGTTTTAACAACTTGCTTTTCAGTCTATGGGGCTTTGACAATCTAAATTTAGGTCTCCTTAATGGAATGGCTTGCTTTAGAGAACAGATTTTGTCAAGGGCTTTATAACACTATTCTCCCCCTGCTTCATTTAACCTTACTCATTTGGAACAATGGAAGGAGGAAGGGGCCAGGAGAAGCCCAGGATTAATTAGCGGTATCTTAATTTTAAATGCTTACGATAAAAATAAATTGTTGTTACTTCCAATGATGACATATATAAAAGTTAAAATGCAGATGAGTCATGAGTAATTAGGTAATCATAGCACACGATACACTTTCCTGAATAATAGTGTTCCATAAGACAGAGAGTACTTTAATACTTAAGGATTAATTAGACCCAGAACTTAAAGTTCTGGATATTTCACAATACTTTTTATTCCCCTCTGTACTGGGTAGAATAGCATTCCCCCCCCGAAAGCTCATGTCTACCTAAGAACCTCAGAATGTGACCTTATTTGGAAGTAAGGTCTTTGCAGACTTATTTAGTTAAAATGAAGTCATCTTGGATTAGGGTGGGCCCTAAATCCAGCGGATAGTGTCCTTATAAGAAGCCCACGTGGAGACAGACACGCAGACAGAAGAGCCATATGAAAATGGACGCAGGGTTATACCAGTAACCACTAGCAGCTAGGAAGAGGCAAGGAAGGAGTCTTCTGAGCTTTCAGAGGGAGCATCGCTCTGCTGACACCTTAATTTCAAACATCTAGTCTCTAGAACAGTGAGAAAGTAAAGTTCTGTTGTTTTAAGCCACTCAGTTTATGACTGTTTGTTATAGCAGCTCTAGGAAACGAATACAACTCTTTCAGGGCAAAGTCCCACTTTGTGTATGGCAGACATTTGGCACTGAATGTGGCCTTGTGTTATTTAATGTTTTCACATATACATGTGTGTTATGGTTTCGTATGTGTATGGAATTTCAACTAGTATCTGAAATGATAGTCTCAAAGTCAAATTTCAACAATATTTAAATTTCCCCAGCACACAGCCACACACCAAACTAAATGCTCAATAAACCAAGAATTTATTTGCATTGTTTAAAAAAGGAGATGCTACCTAGAGAGGATATAAAGTTTCGATTCTTTTAGGCTTAGCTGGGATCCTTGGAGTCTGTCCCAGGCGTGCATAGTCAAGGGTCAGCCAGAGATTTAGGCAGAATTTATGCACAAAATTTGGGGTTCCCTTATCTGCATCTCTCCTTTCTGGGATTTTCCTCTTCACTTTCCAGCTGCTGTGGTTGACCCAAACTCTGACCTCTGTGGGTTCGATAGAAACTGTGGGTTTCTATTAGTTTCAACTGCCTTACATGACACCAAATGCGACATGCCCTCAAGCTAAAAGCCATAAAAGAATGGGAAGCTTGCCCACTGCTGTCTCCTTCTCCCAAGAGTAGACCCTCCTTCAGTTTCTGCTGCTTTCCAATCATGCTCCAGTGCCTTAAAGTAGTTGTGTTTTATAGTTTGTCCAGCATTTATAGTTGTTGTCTGTGGAGAGTGGGTTTAATAGGAAGTACTTGGCCATTAAAGGAAGCAGAAACCTCCTTCACTAAAAATTCTGATGCTATTTTTTTTTTAAATAAAAATTTTCCTGAACCCAAAGAACTAGAAAGAGTACTACACAAAAGCCAAAGTCATAGCCACTTGCAAGCAGAGGGGAAGTGATTTAAATTACCACTCAGGAAGTCTCAATTTAATTTTTTAAAAATACGAACTTACATTGGCCTGTAACATTAAATATTAAATAGGAAGGAAGAGGCTGCTGGAACCTGAACCTGTCACACTCCCATTCTGCGCCAACCGCGAGGACACTGATACCAAAAGCACCTTCAATATCACGTATGCTGAACCACATGCACCCAACTCCAAACATCCTGAACTGTAATGCAGCCTTTGTGAACATTTCTTAGGGAGTGGAACAAGGGATCCACAGCACGACAGAGAGTAAAACTTTCCCCCAAGTGACTTTTAAAATGTCTTCCCCCAAGTCTCACTTCCTCAAGCAGCTACTCAAATCCCTCCTCATGTCTCCCTCTTCCAGTCTCATCCAGCCCCTTCGCTCTCTTCCCTTCTCTCTCTTTTTTGAGGCAAAGCTCTCGACTGCTTCAAACCTGCAGCTCTCTCCAGTTCTCTGCTCATCACAACAAAGACAGTGTAGTCGAGCTGCTGGACAGTAGGATTCTTTTCCTCATTGTGTGGTGGGGTGTGTATACGTGTGTGGGTGTGTAGCATGACTGTAAACAGTTATAAATTAATAGCTTTCTCCTGTCATAGTTGCATATTCATATACATGTGGAAATAACTGGAAGGAAAGGGGAGCATTTCAGGACAGCAGAGTCTGAGCTAACCGTGTGCCAGACGCTGTATTTACACACATTATTTCTAATTTACACACATTATTTCTAATCCTCTCCATCTTTCAGATGAGGAACTTCAGGCTCAGAGACACTGTTCATTCTCTTTCGCCCAGCACACAGCCTCTGGGATGTTGCTAACATATTAATGTAAAATGCAAAAGAAAACATGAAAGATACATCTGGGAGTGACTGGGGAGAGGAAACGGAGTAGAGGCTGGGTTGTCTTGTGCTCGGGAGGGAAGGTCTGGAGGCTGGGGCAGTGGAGGGAAAAGGTTGTTTAAAGGAAGGGTCCTGTTAGATGGGGCAGGGGCTCCAGGGGCGGAAGAGGGTCTCGGGCTCGTCTTGTTCTCCTCTTTGCCCATATGGCGATCAAATGGCCACCTCTCTGTTCCTCAAACTCTTCCAGCTCATTTTTAAAGATAGAGACCCTCTGAATGATGACTTGGTTAATTTATGTACTGAAGCTAATTAAAGTAGATACTTTGGAAGTCTCATAGGCAATTTCAGTCTTTAAAACACTGAATGACACCATTTCAAACAGTAAACTACTTATCTTGGTTCACCCATATGCTAAAGAGTACGAGCTTTTAAATTCCTAAACACCTTGTCAATTTGGGGTGAACTGGTCCAAAAGAAAAAAAAATATCTGTAGAAGTGACTGCTTTTAAAATTATCACTTGAGTAGAATTTAGTGAATACTAGTACTTAAGTGACTTCTGTTTTATCATATGATATCCTTTAAAATCTAAATTTCCTGGCATAAATGTCTTGAATGATTCATTTTTAGCAAGCATTACCCAGGGATGGCGGCTGGATATTTATCTTGGATCTGAGCCTATGTGTGAAGAATATTAGCTAGGAAATATACTATTGGTAGATTACAAAAAGCCATGCGTGGCTACAAAAATTTCCATTTATACTGTGCTCTAAACTCCATATATTTAGAAGCTGTCATCTCGATTTCATGCTGATAATTTCGAGTTAGGCAAAAATTGACAGTTAAAACTGCCTTCCCATAGAGTTTAGGTGTTGTTTTATAAGAAGCAATTTACAAAAGAAAATCCATTCAAAAGTTAAAATTCTGATTTTAAAATGATGGTTTTTATGATCTCTGGTTTTAAGGAGGTTTCAAGGAATAAGGAAGGCATGAAAAAAGAAAAACCAAGAATGAACAAATGATGAAGGAAGACGGGAGATGGAGTCAAGGGAATTGGCGAGTTGAATCACTGACAGAGAGATTCAGAAAGGCAAAGACGGGAGAAACTGCACATCCAGGGAGAAAGCACAGCTGCACATTATGCCAGATAGACAGTGTAGTCCTGGGAAAGTTTAAGTTTTGATAAATTAAATTTTCCTGTTGATGAGGCAGAGGCAGCTGGGATATTTGAAAATTAAGAGACAACGCAAACCCTAACCACATTTCAAATACCTCTAGCACTTAAAACCTTCTACCCCAGCTGTTAGCAAAAGCTAAAAAGTGGCCAGGCTGATGTTTTATAAATAACCATCCTTGTGTTTATCCTCCTGCAGGTGGACAAATGAGAGAGGCGGGGAGGGAAGGAGAAAAAAAGCCAATTCTGACTGAGTGCTAGTTATGTGTCAGGCCCCATGTTAAGCGCTCCACTAATGTACTCCTTCATCTTCACAGCAACCATATGAGACAGGCACTATCATCAAGCCCATTAGACAGACGGGAAAGCTAAAGCACAGGGAAGGTTGGTAATGTGATAATTATCACATAGTCAGTCAGTGACTGAGCTGGGAGTTGAAACCAGGCAGTTTAACCATAGAACCCAAATACATAATCACTGTGCCATATGGCATTTACTAAAATAACCAAAAATTAGTTGACAGGATAAAAGGGACTGAAAATGTGTGGTACTCAAACACCTGGCTGCTACCTGGGAAATCTGTTAGGACATCGTAGTAGAAGTCCCGAGTCCTCTGGGGTGTTTGTCTCAGACACCCACTATTATTTTTAAGTCAAGGAAGAAAAAGAAACCTACCTGAAGGTATCCTTTCTTCTAAATTCAAACGTGAATAAGTGAAAGAATTTAAAATGTTTGAAGTTTTGACATATTCACTTCATTATACTAAAATTTTTACAAAATGCCAAATACCCCTTGAGGGGAACATTTCAGTAATTTGGTGGTTGAATCATGTAGCAATCATAAGCCTAACTTCTAAAGCAGTTTCCAGAAAGAGAGTGCAATTTTTTTCAAAGTACGTATAAATACACACACATACCAATACTCTCTCCCTATAAGACATCTTCAAGCCAAGTTTCCATTTCTTTCAGACTCTATTTATATGCAAGCAGTTCTAAGAATTCTCAGAAAAGGACAGGTCCGACACTGTCCCCTCACTAACATCCCTCAGAGCAAGAGTCCTCATCCATTTTTCAGGCATGACCCACTTTAAGGGTTCAGACTCCGTGGTGAGTCACAAGCACATCTTCTAAGGACCTGGATGGGCTGCAAACGAGATGAAATGAAAATGACTAAAATGTTCAGTCAGCCACCTTAGTCTCTTTCTTATTTGCCATCTGTCCACAGATCGTTAGGTTCAAATCACATTTTTGTGAATAAATATCTAGAATTTGGGGACCTCTTTTTGGGACACTTCTCCCACTTCACAGCCATACAGGCCAAAAGCAGCAGCTATAGGGCTCCAGTGGCCAGTAGGTGAAGCCCGCAGGGCAAGAACTCAAGGAGGCCCACAGCTGGGGGCACTGCAGGCCCCCGACCGAGTTTACCTCCTCCTGCCTGTGTGGATGACTCAGACAGGTCTTGCAAAGCCCCTACAAGGCTTCTGACACCCCCGCAGTGACTGCAAGCTCCTTACTCCCTGCCTTCCCCTCAGTCCCATCTGCTGCCATCTACACTCATGGTCCACACGAGGCCCCCTTCACAATGGCCTTTCCATCCCTTTTCTAAATCAGTCTTAAGGCCCTCCTAACTTTCCACTCAGTGCTGTAACTATTCATAAACATATTCTGTTTCTCACTAGACTGTAAGCTCCCTTTAGTAGGGCCCTCATCCAATTCCCCTTTCTGGAACTCATGGAGCCTTGCCCAGTAGATGTTCAACAAATACTGAATTAAACAAATGGTTCTGAAATCCAGTTTCTGAAAACTGAGAAGTCATATGCAGCTCAGTGGAAACCATAGCACTGGATGGGTACCTTTTGAGCCTCAGAATGTTCACTCCTTGCATAACACTGGAATTGTGGGATTATTCTGCACAAGCTGATGGTGTTTTCTGTAGGTCTGCTTTGTATACTTACCAGTGTCCCAAAGGTGAAGCAGTCTGATTAGGCAATGACTGTTTAAACACACATTAATCATGCATTAGGAGTCCTAAATTGAACAGCACGATACACAGGAAAATACCTTGGACACAAGGCATCCATTACAGACAGAAGTGATCTCTCACATCCTGCCGTGTACATATTTGGAGAGTAAGTGCGCTTTAGGGAGCTCTGCTTACTTAAAAGGAAAAAAAGGGATGAAAGAAGAAAGAATACATCTGCATGCTGCTTGGAGGCCATGGCTTGGCACGGAGGCACCTGTCAGGGAGCCAGGGGCTTTGGAACTTGTATTGGCCATCGCAACGATGAGCTGCTCAACACAAGGATGGCTCAGTGTCTCTAACTGCTTCCTTCTTCCTTCCTGGCGTGCAGGAGGTCTAGGAGGTTGTCCTACACTGTCTTATAAGCCTGCTGCTCCGTGGCCTCAGCCCTCCCAGCAGAGGTAGCAGCAGTTGGTATAGCGCCTGCAGAAACCCACTCAAATATCTGGTCTAGAGGCCCTGTGTGCTTGAAGTGTTTCTGCAGGACAGGGAGGCTGGAGGGGTGAGGCTGGAGGGGTGTGACCAGGGAGATCCTACACCTATTCCTATTCTCCTCAAGAAAAAGGGGAGCAGTGGGGATGTTGGCTTCACCCTTTAAAGTCAGATATAGTCTGGGGGGCATATTGGCTTCACCCTTTAAAAGATGTATTCACACAGATGAACATCCAGGCCTGAACTACACCAGGATGGAAGCTGATGACAGGTCCCTGGGGATGATGGATTTGTGCCCTCTCAGCTGTCTCAGGAATGCTTGGGGACGGACACACACACACACACACACACACACACACACACACACTCTTCTCTTGGCAGGGTCACACTGAGAGAGGCATCTACTGTGCTTCTTAACCTCAGTTTTACCTGCAGCTCCTAAATGACGCAGGCAGAGGCCAAGCACTCCCATTCGATGGAGCTGAGTCCCCCGAGTGAGCTCAGCTTGGGACCTGGCATCCTGAGATGATGAAGAGATCTTGCACAACAAGGCGCAGCTGGGGCATCCTTACCAGAAACAGCAAATCCCAGATTCTCAAGTGGTTTTCTCCAGCTGCCTTGCCCAGATGTTTTCATAACCAGAGAGGGAAACTGGGTGCTTAACAGAATGAATGCTCCCCTAACCATCTTTTTGGTACTTTGATTATGAGCAAAGTGACACTGACTTTGAACAACAGGGATATATACTCTACAATATAATGCTCTTCATATAAACAGAGATTGATTCACCTTGGTTTCTTTCCTTTAAACATGGTATGAGACCAGATAAAATTCAAGTGGGGCAGTCTGGAGACCTACAGAGGAAAAGCACTTAACAATGTAGAGCATTATGATTACACGCACAAGAGTGAATAAGAAAAAAGACTAGAAGGAAATAAGAGCAAATTACAATGTTAGTGTATGAAGATGCTGAGGTTGAGAACTTTTCTCATAATTTCTCAATGTTCCATGATGTAATTTTTTTGTGATGAAAAATATTTAAAGTAAAATAATGTAGACTTCAGGTATTAAATAATCTGGGCTCTGGATAATTAAACATAGATACTCAATTCTCCACACACCAGATGACATAATGTATGTGAAAGCACCTTATACACAGAAAGGTGTATAACTGTATTGGATATTATTGCCCCTCAGTGCTTTTGAGTATTAGGCTGCCATATTCAGAAAACTGTTTAGAATGGCTCTTGTTTGTTATGCTGAGTGATATTCAGTAGGGATAGCTCACATGCCATCAACCAAAAACACCCTTACACTAAAAAAGGGCTGGCCCACTATCTCTTTAAAAATAAACACTAACCTATGACAAATTCTATCCTGGCCAGGCCTCTCTCCCGTCTTGGGGGGGAAGGCTAAACTGTGAATGGAGCGCATTCTTCTAGGCCAAAGTCTGTAAGTGCATCTGTCTATATGTGTGAGTGGTTCGGAGTTGCCATGTGGTCAGACTGCCATACAGTGTCCCATCCAAGCTGGCTGAGTGGCTCTTCCAGGACGAGTGGGGTCACATAACAATCTGCTCAGCATAGCAAGCAGCTTCCTTCCCAAGCGGGAAAATCTGGAGCTGCCCCATACCGACTTTTTTTTTTGCGGGCCTCTCACTGCTGTGGCCTCTCCCGTTGCAGAGTACAGGCTCCGGACACGCAGGCTCAGCGGCCATGGCTCACGGGCCCAGCCACTCCGCGGCATGTGGGATCTTCCCGGACCAGAGCACGAACCCGCATCCCCCTCATCGGCAGGCGGACTCTCAACCACTGCACCACCAGGGAAGCCCCATACCGACTTTTTATCATGCTCCACATAAGCAAATGCTGCACTAAATATATATTCCAAATATATTGTATCAGAGCAACACCAGCATTTGTGCTCAGGCTAATGCTCTATTATATGGATTATAGTCAACTGGAATAAAATGAATATTCTCCACCACAACTCAATTGTTCTTTACACAGTTTTTAATGAGATTCCACCCAGTGTCACAGCAGTACTTATGTAATTACTCTATATAACTCTGCCAGCAAGGAGGGAATGAAATCTCCTTATCAGGGTATTGCAAACCAACAACACCTCAGCAGACTGTCTCTCTCAGTGCACTGCTGCATTTTCGATAGTCTGGGAGCGTGGCCATCACGCAGAGGGAACGCTTGGGTGACCCAGGCTTCAGCACCGCAGAATAGCTTTCAGGGATGAGGACTGCACTTTCCTGACATTTCTCAAGAAAATGTTCTATGAAAAGAAAGGGAGCCTGCAACTTCTAAGCTGGGTCCTCTTTAATCAGGACAGTCAAAGGGACACGGGTGGCAGCGTGTACCTCACTCAGAGGCTGCCGAATGCAGCTTTGCTGGAACCTGGGACAATCCATCAGGGAAGGGTAGAGAGCGGGAGAAGTGGATGGAGTTGAAAAATAGTTTATTTGCCTCCTTGAGGAAGACTGTAGGTCAGCAGAAAGCAGCATAAAGAAAGTGCTGCTGGAAGCAGGTTAAATCTGGTCTTGGGAAATTATCTAAATCAGCAAGACGGGCCTCTGCCTCCTATTGCTGGGGAACCCCAGAAGCCAGGGGCTAGACCCTGAGAAGTTCCACTGAGGCTTTGTCCTGTGGTCTCAGGAATGACTGCTCTCTACCTGCAGTTCTGCTTTGGGCCGTGAGAGAGAGAGGACACTGCAGCACGGTCTTGGTTTCTGCTAAAGAATTCTCAGAGCATTCCCAGGGAAGCAAAACTCCACAGAAGCTGCCGAGGTAGAGTGTGGAAGAGGGGACAGGACTGCTGCACTACAAAGTCCCCGCTCCTGCTTTCTGGGCTTCTCTCTGGTAGCATCGCCCCTGCCCTGTCCAAGCAAGACCCAATTCTTGGTGGTAGAGGCAGGCAGACTTAGGAAGCAAGTATCGCTCCCATTCCACAACCAAAAGAAGATCAACAATGAGAAGGCTTGGTCAGAGAGTAATAGGAAAACACAAATGGAGAATCTCTACTCCTATGGTCTACACTGCCGATTACTGTTCTATACGGTTGATGTCACTGATCAACCATAGACCATGTTGCTCACTAAGCCTTGTAGATCCTTCTTTGCTCCTTACACACCTGACCTTCACACCCACTTCCCTCACATTTCAGCTCCAACTTCCTCTGCCAATAACAACAGGACAGTAACCTCACACCTTAGCTACAATTTACGCTCCTTGTGTAAACAGAAAGACTGCTTAGCAAAGTTTCTACATTGTACCTTTCATTTGTTATCTGCATGGGTGGTATTTTTTGCACTTGGGTGTGTTAATAGTAAGACTCTAGTAATCGTAATATTCAGCACATATTTAACCCTTCAAAGGGCATTCTCAACTATTGTGTGATTTTTACAGTCTCAGATAAAAAATTCACAGAGACTGGCAGGATGGGTATCCTTCCTAATTTACAAATGAAGAAAATGTAATTTGCGGATGTTAAGTGACTTGCCTAAAGGGTATGGCACAATTGAAACCCATTCCCAGGTTTCTTGATCCTCACCCAAGGTCTCATTCAATGAAACAGTTCTGTGCTACCTGGGTGGAATGATCATTACAGAAGAAATCTGGCAGAGCTGAGCGGCACGTGATGGGAAGAAAGCCACTCAGCCAAGCCTTGTCAGTGTCCAGATTCAATTAAATATCATCAGGAAGAGGGCTATTCAGTTTGTGCACCTCTCGTCCCTTCCTGCTCTCATGCTGTCATGGGGACTGGCACAGAACTGCACAGACTGTGATCCAGGACCTTCTGGTCCAGAGACGCCTCTGTGTGTACGCTTACCTAGGAGATGGAGGCCTGCTGGAGGCTGAAGCCCAAAGCAGATGGGCAAGCTCATCAATGCACTTGGCATCGCCCCGGCTCATCCAGGCACTGTGAGAGACAGTGACTCAAAGGTTATTTTACAGACCCCAGATTATTCAGTTGGCCCTATGTGCTTCCCTACCCCAAATACAGGGGCTGAGCAAGAAGGCAAAGTGAGAATTTGGGGGTCAAAGTACGATGAGTAATATTAAAGGGGAAGCCAAAGCATGACTCTAAAAGGTGAACGGTGTTGCTTTTTACTCACCCTGATGCCATCCCAAAATAGGTAGCAGGTGATAATGTGTGTGGGGGAGGGGAGTTGACTCATCCTGGCTTGCCATATCTGAACAATAACTATGACATTTTACTTTGCGTTTCTGTAGCATCTCTTTCTATTGAGCTTGGCATTGGCCACATCCACCTTCCCTCAGCTTGATGAGACAGCCTTGTCTAGCAGGGGATGAGAGGGTCCCTTTAGCAAGACTGTTCCCACCATCCTGCAAGGCCTAACATGAAATTTACCTTTCTTCATGAAGTCTTTTCTGATTCCTTCCAATTATCAATGATATTTCCTTCCTTTAAAGCCTCAAAACATTCACCTCTAAACTCATGCCTTTTTTTACAGACATTTGTGCAGTACGCTCATTCCCCTCCAAAGAATAATCATTAGACTATGTTTCTTGTGGGTAGAGACTGTGCCTTACTCACTGTTTGCCCACCCCAAGGCCTGGCAGTAATGCCCTGTCCATGGTGAGTGCTCCATGAATACTGCTCAAGAGACGTGGATTATTTTCATCTTATCTAGGCTGGAACCTCTCACAGTACCTCCCTGCTATTCTTCCAGGTAGCCTTGACCATACTGAGCGCTCACATACTATGGCAGTAACTAAGCAGAGGCACAGCTTTCCTCTCTCAGGGATGTGCTGTAAGCAAAGCTGGGCAAACTGATTGGGAGTTAGGAATAGGTGATTGCTGAAGTTCCTTCTAGTTCTGAAACAATAATTCTAAAATTTTGGATAAATGAAAATAGGAGGTTAGTGAATGTGGAGGGGGAGTAATAAATACTGAAATAATGAATAAATGAAAAAGGAGTTGGGTATGTTGTAGGCTCAAGGAAAATACAACATATTCAGGAAAGATATTCTGGGATGACATAATTTAAGATGCTCCATGAAGAACGGGAAGAACATTTCCCAGAAAAAGTGGCGTTTTCTAGTACAACAGGGTCTGGTTTAGGGAATGTCTTGAAATGAGATCAAATGAATATAAAATAGTGTTGAGTAAATCTGACAGGGAGAGTACAGGAAAGGCAATAAGACAGTCTGAAACAAGTGACAATCTGAAAAGACAGTGAACTCAGACACTGTGTGTGTGTGTGTGTGTGTGTGTGTGTGTGTGTGTGTGTGTGTGTGTGTGTGTAGGTAGATGTGATATATTAAGTATAGGTTTTGGAATCAGATTAGTGTGGAATCCCAGCTGCCAGGCTCAGTAGCTGTGTAACAGTGGATGAGTTATTTAACTGAAGTTTCAGTTTCTTTATGTTTATCATGAAGATATATATGCATCTTCATATGAAATTAAATGAGATAAATGATATAAAATGCTAGCACAACACCTAGCACTCATTCATTTAACAAATATTGTGTATCTTGTATGTGTTAGATAGTTTGCTAAGCATTTTTTAAAAATTAATTTTTGGCTGCGTTGGGTCTTTGTTGCTGCATGCAGGCTTTCTCTAGTTGCAGCGAGTGGGGGCTACTCTTCGTTGCGGTGCACGGGCTTCTCATTGCGGTGGCTTCTCTTGTTGTGGAGCACGGGCTCTAGGCGTGCGGGCTTCAATAGTTGTGGCACATGGGGTCAGCAGTCGTGGCTCGTGGGCTTCAGTAGTTGAGGCTTGCAGGCTCCAGAGCACAGTTCAGTAGTTGTGGTGCACGGGCTTCATTGCTCCGCAGCTGGTGGGATCTTCCTGGACCAGGGCTCGAACCTGTGTCCCCTGCATTGGCAGGTGGATTCTTAACCACTGTGCCACCAGGGAAGTCCAAGTTTGCTAAGCATTTTACATGATAAATCATCAGAAAATGGAAGCTATAATTGTTATTAGCCAAAGGGACTATGCCTCTCCTTCCTGCATCCCCCACTGCAAATTATGTCCCTTTTGATTCTGGAACTTAGAAGAAAAAATGTCATTTTATTGTATATGTGAGTTCACTTATTGGCCTTTGGTATCTTTTGCTTAAAAAAATCAAACAAACCAAAATTTTGTCCTGAGCTTTAAGTGCACTGTAAATACAAATTAAGTAACAAGAATTTTCTTAAAGTCTCAGCTTTTTAAGACAGTCTCTCCTTTGTGCACAGAGGCGTAATCAAAAAGCCAAACACACATCCTTCTCTCCTCTTGGAAAGTCATTTCTTGACATGGTACCCAAAGAAACATCTTGAAAGAGACATGCATGGTTATGTGTCCCCTCTCCGGGGACAGTCTTCTCCCGTGGATGTGAAACAGGCTTTGGCAGCTGCTCAGTATCATTAGACCAAGGGCAAGTCAACTGCTCTCTCAGGCTTAAAATAAAGTTATCATCTCAAACCCAAAATGCTATGCATTTGACCAAGAAAAGAAAGCCAACAGAGATTCAGTTATCATGAGGGATTTCTTGTTGATCTTATGAGTTTTCTACAGTGAATGCCTAAAAGTCTGATTTGTATGTTTGTATGTATGTCCATACATATGTGTGTATATAGGGTATTATGGAAAAATTGCTGAAGGGTACCTGCTTTGTGAAAGGGCTGTTCTTGTGTGTAGATTAGCAAACCATAAAACTTGAGTGAGGTTTGTTTTGCTAAGTATACAACTTCTTAATACATTTCATGAGCAATCAATCTCTGGGAAAAATACATTAGTTTTCAGTAAAGGAACACATTATTTTTCTATTCTGTATGTTGCTTGTTTTCCAATGGGTTGTATCTACTCTGGTTATAACCAAGAATAAGGTGGCAACCTCAGAGACTGTTTTCTTGAGGTCTTGGCTGTATGAGAGAACCAAAGTGTTTTCAGAATTGCAGATGGATAACTTGGGATTCATTTGGAGTTCATGTATTTTGGTGGGAAGTTCCCGACAAACAAGGCAAAGATATAAGGATAAGTAACTAGTACATGCAAACAAGGAGTTTTTAGAAAATCACTCACAGATACACTTATTCAAGCCTTGGGTAAGAAGAAAGGAGGGCATACATTCACTGTTTCACTTAATAAGTTGAATATGATCCCATCACACTTAGAGTAGATCCATTTCGAAACTAATGCTTGGTTTTCTCTGATCCCTATTTATTCTTAATTGACACATTAATCTCTACCTAGGATAAGGTATTTTCTCTCATAAATTTATAAACCTTTACAAAGGAAATTACTCTGGGGAAATTACTTCAAATGTCAAGTAACTCAAGGGACTTAATCTTGGAATTTATGTTTTCTATTTTTAATGTTTTAATCCAGACACAGTTTTCCCCCCTTAAGTCCCTTCAAGTATTGAAGGGACTAAATCAGCTCTCATACAAAGAGCTCATCAGCAGGGAAATCAGAATTTTCCTCATTTACTTCTTTTAAATTCAGCTGTTTTGTGAGATGTAAAAAAAATAAATAAATAAATGAAATCAAACCAATTAAAATACACATGATGTGAGATGACATATTTTCTGCTCCAAAGTTTTCAACATCTCAGTTACTTAGAAACATCTGCTCCACTAAGAAAAATAGATTGAAGTAATCTCAAAAAGTCATTCAATCTATGATCCCATTCTTGGGTCATATGTCAACTAAAATATCCCTAAATGAAACTGCCTATATTATGGTCTCTGAACCTTAACTTTGCAGCACTCCAAAGCATCAAACAAAACGTATTTTAAACCATTTTCATTTGTTAAAGATGCTATATAGCACTCTTCCCGTGTCTGTGTGTGTCTCCTTCCAAAAAGGCTGGGAATTATGAGTCTATGAATTTTAGGAAAGGTATAAACAAGGAGGGGATTACTAATGCTCATTGTTGGCCACTGTTTACATAACTTTATATTTAGGCTTTTTTTCTTTTGTCTCTGCAACATTGATTGTACAGTTATCCATTCATTTCTTTCAACTCTACCCTCTATGAAAACAAGAATTACCATCATCTATCCCTTATTTATTCTTTTACCTGTAATATCAGGAGGCGGTTTAGTCAGCCTTTTTTGAGGGGAGTAAATATCTTCCCCCATTATTGCCTTAAAAAGTGAGTCATACAATGTTTTGCAATTTGCAAAGCATATTCACAGAAATTATCAGAGGTTTAAAAATTATTTTTAATCTTTTTTACAGATGTGAAAGCTAAGTGAGGTTATGTGTTGCCTATTAAAGTATTTGTGATAATTTCTAGTTAGGTGCCTAGAAAACGCTGAGCAGAGGCTCACATCCATTTTCTCTACCCCCAATCCTTGATTCTCTCCACGGTTATTTATTGACATTCCAGAAGGCATTCAGACATTTGTATTACTTAATTTAGTTCTTCTCTTAGTGCTTTGAAGTCTTGTAGCCCCAAACTGAAGTAACACTCCAGTGATGTACAGTGAAAGCATGATCACTTGATTTTGAATGCCATGTTCTTGCCAAACACCCTTTTAAAATAGCCTCTTCTCATTGATTATTAATTCAACTACCAGTCTGCCTTGATTCCCTATCATTTCCCCCATGTTTCCTTGTGCTAGCAAGCAAGTAAACATCACTGCCTACTTACTTAGTTTACTTCCCTTTCTAAACTCAGAGACCACCTACTGAGTCCTCACTGTGGGCAAGACACTGTGATAATTTCATTTTACTTAATTCTCATGTAACTCCATGAGGTATGTATTATTATCCTCTTTTATAGATGAAGAAACTGAGGCTCAGAGAGGTTAGGTGTGTGTCACCTGTTAAGCTGTTTGTGATCATTTCTAGAATACATCTAAGAGAATTTGACTTTTTTTCAGGTTTTTCTTCGTCCCATTTATGATACAATGTATGTTCCTTTTTTCTTACATAAATTAAAGAAGCACTAAATGCCATCCCAAAGAATGACTCAATGGTGCACGCACTAGACTCAGACTATCAGACTAATTCTCATGTAGCCAGATTCATGCTAACATAGTGGCTGGCACATAGATGCTGAATAATGTGGTACCGAGGGCTGCTCATGCCTTGAGTACCATTGATGGACCTAAGTAAAAAGGTAGGGAAAAGTAATCTTGGAAAGAAAACAAAAAGGAAAAGGTGAAAGAAAGAGTAAAAAGAAAGGGGATATGTTTTTGCATGTTTCTGTTGTCTCTGACATGATGCTTTTTAAAAGCAGGGTTTGTTGCTTCACATTCTGTTACCAAGTTCTTATTGGTACCACTATTGCTCGAGTGCCTGTTCTTTCCTGTGTGGTGGTCTCTGTGACTAAGAATTTCCAGGATGACAGACCCTATAGAAACAGAACATCCTAGTGTTGGACTTTGTGCCTCTCTGCTGGCCACTCATGTCAATCCAAATCACACCTGGCACACCAGCAACACTGCTGTCAACTCCCATCCATTCTATGAACAGAGTAGAAAAGAAGAGGCCTTCCTTACCTTAGTACAAAGCCCAGCCCCCACCATCACAGAAGACTGTGCTTTCTTACAAATTCAAACAACCTCTAGTGACTAATTATGTAAGAAGTCTCTCTCCTTGGACCTCATAGCTCACTACTTCAGTTCCTCTCAAGAGAGCCATCTGTTAGCCAAGGACTCAACATCAAAACATTCTTTGATGAGTCACAATTAATTGACAAGTACAATGTGTGTACTGCCAGAATGATAAATTTAACACTAGTCAAATATTCATCATGGACTAAATAAAGAGCCTTTTAGGTTTTGAAAACAAAATATTTTAAGGTTTAAAGAACTGCCTGGCTTTAAAAATAAACCAAATACAGTCCTGGCAGTTCCAAAGAAATCGACTGATATTGAGGTAGTGTTAGCAAAGCTGCTATTACATGCCTGAAAATAATCACAATTGACTTATATTAATTGTTGACATGGAAAACTTTGCAAATAAAGTAGTGAGGTGAGCACGTGGTGAACTGGGAGATGAGACCCAAGAGTTCTTACTCTGGCTGGGACACCAACTACCTTATGTCTCTTTGGTAATCAGCTGGTCTAGCTGATTACCAAAGTCCCTGCCAGGACTAATACTCCATCATTCTATGGGTGTATGATTTAGATCCACAGACATATGGCTGCCTTTGGATTTCAAGGGGACTTCACTGACAATTATACTGTCTCTATTGAGATTCCTGGCAATCCTCTGAAATTTTTTCTGGACCTTCTTGCTTGTTAAAAGACCAGCAAATACAATGAGTGGAGTTAGTCAATATTTATTTTCCCTTTTAATGGGTTCTAGTTGGCAAGACCCATTACTTGGTACTAATGAAAGAGCAAGTTATTTACATTCACACACTCACTAAAATTCTTCAATGAGATGATTATTTTTTAAAAAAGAGATCCATATAATGGAAACCAACAGTTCTCCTTCGGTCTGTTTTGCAATCAATAAAAGATAAGTAAAAAACATATCAGTAGAAAAACGAATATAATTTAGAATTTGAGTCCCTTTCTATGACTCAAGGCTGAGGAGCAAAAGTGAACAAATTGAAGTCTAATACTGTGTTTGAAAAAATGTAACCTATATAAAATTGCCCTTTTAAAAGCATTTGTGAATGTAACTTCTGTTATAACCATAGATTAAGCAAGATGACCATTCACTGGTTATAGATCAACTTTAAACAGATTAGCCACAAGGGCTCCATCTCAGAAATGTCATTCCATACAGTGGGTCAGACTCACAATCAGAACTCCTCACATATAATAACATGATAATCTTGTGATGTTATTTTCCCTATTCAATTCTTTGATAATTAATGTTTTTATGGCCATTTGTCCTGAACTTTTTCTTTTTCAATCATGAAATAATACAGCATTAAATATTGAAAAAAAATGCCCATAATGACAGAATCCTGATATAACAAGGTTTTTCTATTATGGCATATTAGATTTTGGCCTTTTTCACATAGTGATTCTTTTTCTTATGCATAAGCAAGCACATGTCCAGAAGCCTGCCCTCAGTGGAGAGAAAATATTACCTAACGGCCAATTCCAGATGATGATAATTCTCTTTTGACCTTGTATTTTGCTAGTTTCATATCCTCAAGTATTGACAACATTGTGCTTTATGACTGAAGTCTGTCTTTATCATTGCTTTGGGTCTTGCCTGGAAGAAGCAACCTTGGATCACTAAATAAATGAAAACACGATGATTTACAGCCCATGGTTCAGACTCAGAGCTCGCAAACCTCACGTAACTGCAGGTAGAAGAATTCAGGAGAGCTAAGTATAATTAGGGTTGATATGAAATAAAGGAGCAAGGAAAAAACGAGGGTATGACTGAGCTATGGTTTAGGTTGAAGGGGAGCCTCCAAAGAAGTACTAAGGGACTCACCTGGTACAGAATGGGATGAAAAATGGCCTGGGGACCTAGGATTTTTTAAATTGACCATTAGGGATTCCAGCTATATTTAGCCCATAATCCTTATGGCTAAGGATGCACAAGAGCAAATAGAGAGCACGGAGGCAGGGCTTGGAGAAGCGGGTAGAGGCTTTTCCTGACTCTGTTCTATTGTTTTCTGTATCCTAACCCACAAGAGTTAGATAGAACCATGATCCTTCACTTTGACAACCTGTCAAAACCATATGATGTACACTAAGATAATATGTGTCTTTTACGGATCACTGGCCAGGTACTATACATCTATTGTGCCAAATTGTGCAAAGCAAGTATTATTACTGCGTTTCCATTATATGATTGAGGAAGACAAGGAATCAGAAGGTCAAGTAAATTGACAGGATTTCACATAGCTAATGTCTCTAGGTTGGGATTTGAATTTAGATCTGTGAAACACTTAAGACTGAACTTTTCCACCATGATGCCACTCTATAAGGTATCATGCAAAATTAAAAAAAAAAATTGAGGTCATTTTTAAGATCCAAAGAAATACAAATGAGGGTAGTATTAATATGCTAACTATTGGCCTCACCAGGGACTATGATGGAAGCAGAGGGTAATATTTGAAAAGGTTAATCAAAGTACCTGCTATATGCAAAGCACTGGGCCTTGATGCAGAAAGACACAAAAGTTACAGTTCTTGCCTTCTAAGAGTTTGTAATCTAATAGAAAAGGCCACGAAGGAAGTTAAGGAACAACAGGGATAATTAACTATTTAATATAACAATAAAAGTGATATCATGAAGGAATACACAATTACTTGCCAAATCAAATATATTTAAAACTGAGAAAAAGGAGACATTATATGGTCTGGAAAGGTTTAGGAAGACTTCCTGGAGGAAGAAGGATTTAGACTGATTCTTAGGGATTGATAAACTCTGGGCAGACAGGGAGAAAAAGGGTACTGCATCCCTAGAGGAGAAATGGGGAAAAAAGGCACCACAGAGTAAGACTTTGAAAGGGTGGTTAAGTAAACTGGATTTAATCTCACGGGCAGTGGGGATCCAGGAATGTTTCTGAGCAAGGAAATCACATGATCCAAGTGGTGTTCTAGGAAGATTTCTCTGGCAGTAGATTGCAGGAAGATGCAGAGGACCATAAAGAAGGCAGGAAAGTCAGTTAGGAGTTGACTAGAGGAGCAGCTCAGATCTCTGATGGAAGCAGAAGGAAGAAGATGATACTTCAGTTTTGTTCTGCTGCTATAGATACAGAAAGACGTGAACTTGGTTCTGGCTGGAACTGGTTTAGTTAAGTGTGGGAAAAGTAAAGCACGAACAACTTTGGACAGGTTTATAGTTCAATTAAGAATTATTTGGCTTCCCTGGTGGTGCAGTGGTGAGAGTCCGCCTGCCGATGCAGGGGACACGGGTTCGTGCCCTGGTCCGGGAAGATCCCACATGCCGCGGGGCGGCTAGGCCCCTGAGCCATGGCCGCTGAGCCTGCACGTCCGGAGCCTGTGCTCCGCAACGGGAGAGGCCACAACAGTGAGAGGCCCGCATACCGCAAAAAAAAAAAAAAAAAAAAAAAAAAAGAATTATTTAACTTTACCGTTTTGTAGAAATTTACAAGTTACATAGTATTTTCAGAAATATTCATTCATTTATCCTCATGACACCCTATGAGCTAGATAAGTTTGGCATTGTTTCCATTTTTTAGATGTTGAAACTGAGGTTTGAAGACCTGCAGTACCTAATACAGGGCCACACTGTTAGTACATTTTGGGACTGAGACCTGCATATAATGGACTTCTGATTCCATATTCCATGTGTCTGATATTTACCATGCCAATGTCAAAAAAAAATATTTTTTTTCCATTTTGGAGGATTAATATGTTTAGTTTTTTTTTTAATGGAAAATTTCAAACATACACAAAAGTAGAGAGAACAGTATAATGAACCCCTGTGTGCCTATCACCCAGCTTCATCAATGATAAATTCACAGCTAATCTAGTCTCATCTGTACTCTACCTATCTGTACTCTACCTATCCCTGATTATTAGAAGTAAATCCTCCAAATCACATCATGATTCTTTTACATTTAAGGCTCAGCTGATGTTTTAAAGAAGAACTCAAAATCAGTTGTATTCCTTACAAATGGAATATTTTCTATCTTTAGCTTTAACTGAAAAACTGAGGAGGATGTATGCTGCCTCGCAGAGCACTTCTTTTCTTACAGAGATGTGAGAAAGTGAACAGCAAAGCAACTGACCCCTTTCTCAGAATTTCCTGGGAATTTCATTGTTTCAAGCTACCTCTGGTACATGAAAAATGAAATATATTTCTTTTGTTCTTCTGACTCTCATTCTGTATGTTTCCTTTTTCCAAGTTGGAATGATGACAGTCCGTTTACTGTACCTGAGGTGCTTGTAGCTTTTCTAAAGGTGGTTTTAATAGAATGCCTTGTATTTATGTTATTCTACTGTGTTTGAATGTGTATGGAATATGCAGGGCAATTTTACTGGCTAAAGGAAAACTGTTTTTCTTTCTGTACTCAGAGGGAAAAAATATATTCCTATATTTAACAAGCTTTTCCTAAAATTGCAAAAGGATTTCTTTTGCTAAGGGCATGATCATTACAAAATCATTTATTCTTTTTTTTTCCCAATCATTTATTCTTACATTGCTTAGGAAAAAAATTCTATTTAGAATTTTAAAGTTAATAACTGAAAGACACTGAAAAGTCTTTACTTTCACCTCAAATCCTGTAAGTTGTCTTTTTATTCTGAATTTGTACCTAAAGTAACATTATTTTATGTTACCTGGGGTGAGATAGGACTGTGGGTGAATAAGGACTGATCGATTATATCCAGAGGCCTTAATTCAGATTTAGAGAGAAGGATATACTTTGGTACAGACACCCAAAAAAGAGGTTTAAATTGTCCTGATTCTTTAATTATTCAGAATTTGACAGCTTTGCAGACTCATTCATTCATTTGATCAACATCTACTGTGCCCAGGTTCTGTGTGAGGTTCTGAGGATGCAGATGATGGACAAGACAGATGTGGTCCTTTCCCCAGGTGGTATTTCTCCATATAAATTAGAAGGATTTCTACAAATAAATATTGCAATACTTGATTCTTGAAAATTGTCACATATGCTCAAAAACACTGAAAGGCCTTCTTAAAAGGGGCTCATTTTAAATGCCTTAGCAAATAAATAACTGTAACTAGGATCTGAGAGGATCGTATGTGGCCTGTAACCAAATCCATACAATGTTCCAGATAGAACGTATGCCACTGATAAGCCTGCGCCTGTGGGAATAGGAAGGGCCTCTACTAGTTAACTGGATAGTTTCCTGGTTAAGAAAAGATGAATAAGGGACTTCACTGGTGGTCCAGCGGGTAAGACTCCGTGCTCCCAATGCAGGGTGCCAGGGTTCCATCCCTGGTCGGGGAACTAGATCCCACATGCATGCCACAGCTAAGAATTCACATGCCGCAACTAAGAGTCCGCATGCCACAACTGAAAAAAAAGAGATGAATGACACTAACCCTCTAAGATTTTCTGGAGGTAAGAACTATAATGGTTATAAATATGTTTTTGTTGGAGCAATGTAATTTTATTTCTTGTACTTTCTAATGTAAGTACCTCCTCCCTCAGCCGGCGCCTTTCATCATAAAACCTGCCAACTGGCTTTAATTATTGCCAGTTTTTCTGTCCCTTCCCCAGAGTGAGGATCCGTTTTCAGTGGGAGTCTGCAGGAACTTGTGGCAAATCTCTGTCCTGGCAGTGTCTTAGCAATTGGAACACACCCTTTAGCTGGTGAGGCGCCTGGATCATACACAAGAGTGAAGTCAAAGCAGATTGCTGCACACACACACAGTCACACGAGTGTCCTAGCTGAGACACAAACTGCACCTGACAAAATGCAAATCACAAAAGGGAGGGTAGAAGAAAAAGGGGAAATTGGATTCTGTGCTTAATTTTCTACAATTACTCCATTGTAATGCGAATGATGAACTAGATAAAGAGAGGTCTAAAATTAAAACAAGAACCAGGTGGAGATTTAAGATAAACCTCTATTCCCAGAAACATCAGAGACACCCTGGGTTGCTGGCCTGATGCTCGTGGCCTATCTGCTGCCAGCAGTTCCAACAATTTACTCTTGCTAACTGCTTCATGCTTCCATTCTTTGTCTTTGAAATGCTCCTCTTCCAGCATTGCACTGGAGACAGAACACAGCTTAGGAGTCGAAAGTACTGCCTCAGATGTTTGTTTGCAACTTATGCCTTCTCCTGCTTCAACATGTATGGAATCTAGGAAAACTCACTCCTCTTGGATATAGCATTTTACCCCATCTGTTTCTGAAGGTCATTTCCAGGATCAATTCCTCAGTCGATGAGGTGTCTTTTTTCCCCCAAAGATTTTAATTGCACTTTGTTTTGGTAGTATGTGGTAGTAATGCAATCGAAGAATTGAGAATGTAGAAGGTGTGAATCCCATTGGTGAGTAATCTGCTGACAGGGTGGGAGGATGAATCAAATTCAAATTCTGTTGTGCTACTAGATACTACTATACTTCAACGATCAACCTAGGCATACCAGGGGTAACTCACCGAACTGACCCAACCCATTAGCTCAGTATAATAGACAAGTTTGGGTCATGCGAAGTGAGACCGTTTTTCTTCTTATATCATATGTGGAGACATAAGGTGAAATGAAATATTTAAAATGTATATTTTTCAAGGTGAAGGAAAGATTGTTTTAAAGTATTTGTTTTCCGTTTACAAAATACATAAAACTCACCAATTATTCCATCCCTCAGAGAGTAGATCTCTGTTATTATTTTGTTGTCTTTGATTCAAGAAAATTTCTATGCAGCGGAGTGGAAATGATATTATATGTACAATTTTATATCCTGCTTTTAAAAATTTACACTTAAATATAAGGATTTTCAGTGGAAAACATTTTAACTGTGCTTCATCTCCAAAGAAAGATATGACAGGCACTGGATATGCCTTGGATGTAGCAGAGCTCAAACCTTGTTATTGGGAGAGCTTACTAATAAGCATGGAAGACCACCGAACTCCATCCCTCTCATTCCCTCCTGCACAGCACAGCAAAGAATGTCATGTGGAGAGAGTTAAGGAGCCCTTCAAATGCATCAGTACTTTGAAAGGCATAATTAAATTATGCTCCTCTGGGTTAAATGGAATCTGTTTGCTTGGATTTTTTTTTTTTTTTTTACTTTACTTTCTTGAACGATAAAAGTTGGCAGGGAGTTAGCAGTTACTAATCTGTTCTCTCACCTGATGAGAAAATCTCTCTGTATCTGCTAGACCTGGAGTATCTTTTGGTGAACTATAAAAAGATGCCTCTTCCTCTGTGGGACCGATGCCAGGATGCATGATACAGCTACTGCAGCACTGGCTGATTTCAGCCTTAGTTGCCCCCTTGGCCAGGTGTCCTGTGTACCACCCAACCTATACAACTATACAGCCCTGATCTCAGGGTGATGGCTTTCCACTCTCCACTTGAGTGATCGAGAGCTCATCAGCTCACATACATACTCCACTGCACCTCTGAGTACTGTTAACTGCGGCAAGTTCTTTTTGACAATGAGAAGAAATGTCTTCCTGTAAGTTCAACCCACTGATCCTAGCTCTGCTTCTGAAAGAAATGAAATATCCTCTACTCAGGCTTCCACAAGATTCCCCTTCAGATACTTGACACTGTACTATACCATGTCTTCCACGTCTTCCCTTCCCCAAGCTAAATACCTAATTCTTACAACTGGATCTTCACATGACTTATTTCTAGATCTTGGTCAATATCCTGTGTTATTCTCTGGTTTGCTAATGTTCGTTAACTCAGAAGATCATACTGAACATGATAGTCCAAGTATATTAGAGCTTTATGAGATAGTAAAGCTATTAAATCTTTTGTTTAAAATAAATTTATTTATTTACTTTTGGCTGCGTTGGGTCTTCGTGGCTGCATGAGGGCTTTCTCCAGTTGCACTGAGTGGGGGCTACTCTTTCGTTGCGGTGCACGGGCTTCTCACTGTGGTGGCTTCTCGTTGCAGAGCAAGGGCTCTAGGCACGCGGGCTTCAGTAGTTGTGGCACGTGGGCTCAGTAGTTGTGGCTCGCGGGCTCTAGAGTGCAGGCTCAGTAGTTGTGGCGCACGGGCTTAGTTGCTTCGCGGCATGTGGGATCTTCTCGGACCAGGGATCGAACCCGTGTCTCCTGCATTGGCAGGCGGATTCTTAACCACTGCGCCACCAGGGAAGCCCCAAAGCTATTAAATCTTGATCTGAACATTATAGTCCCCTTAAAAAAAACCTAAGCCAGTATTTGGTTTAAGAGAAGCTTACATTGTTCAATTTGTGGATATCTAGAACCCTATTTCAAGCATTCCTTTACTAAGCTAGACCTCCACTATCTTCTACTTGTGCAATCAATTGCTAGAACTAAATGTGAGACTTATTATGCTAGTACATTTCTTTTTGTTGATGTTAGCCCACTGTTTCAGTATGTTAGGGTCCTGTTAAAACATATCAAATTAACTTCTTGGGAAGTCACTCCACAGCTAAGCCAGGGAAAGGTCATAGCTATGGTGAATTGACTTTGAACAAGGTACTTCACCAAGTTGGAGAGTCATCTTTTAGGTGAGTTTGATTTACAGCCATTTGAACAACCATTTCTGAAAGGTGTTGCTTAATAGATCAAATAGTTCTAGAAGGGAGCTCTGTGTCTTAATCCCGTCTTTTTCAGTAGTCCCTTCACTTAGATAACAACAGAAGGCACCAGCTTGATCTGCAAGCACTTTATGGGAGAGACCATAATTCCCAGGACACCTAATACACAACTAGGCACATAATCAATTTTTGATAATTCTTGCCAAGTCTTGAACTTGAACTGTGGAGGAGACTGGGGCCAACAACAATCAGTAGCATGATGAAAATGAGACACTCCTCCAATTACTGATGCTGTCTAATAGTAGTACGTACCCCTCCAGCTTCAGAGCCCTTAGCCTTATGCTTATATTTGGGCCTTTTCTTTCTCTGGGCTAAACACTCCCCCTCCTCACCCTTCATTTGTTCATCAGTTTGTTCATTTGCTTATCAGACACTTCACTGTTTATTCATTTATTCATCAGATACTTAATGAGTGCCTGCCACATGCCTTATACAGTGCTAGACACAACACGGTACAATACAATGGTGAGCAAGATAGATCTGTGGTCTACTGGGAGAAGACAGACAAATAAAGAGGCACTTTCAATGCAGTGTGATAAGTGGAACAGTAAGGGCATATGTTACGGTGCTATGAAAGCACATAAGAGGGTCCCCTAGCTGAAATGGGAGATAAGGAGGAAAGCTTTCCCATAGGAAATAAAATCTAAGATGAGTCCTTAAGGATGAGTGGGAGGTGGCCAAATAAAAAGGGTCATGGAAAACATTTTAGGAAGAGAACAGCATGAAGCAAGGGTCTGGGAGCACAGAAATCTCTGACTGCCAACTTCTTTCAATATTTCTTTTTGGGTTCCAGTCGTCTAGAAATCACATGTTGCAGGTATTCATTTAATTCCCTAGATCTACTCTTCCTGACCAAGTTTCTATAAGACTGCTTGCTTTTTGTGCCTTAGAATGCCTTTATCTTCCCTTTTCTTTTTCTGAGAAAGCACTGGAGTTAGTTAACTCCTACCTACATTCTGGTATCTCTAAGCCTTTTAGGGGAAGGACCATGCTGTCTTCACCCTGATAGTGTAGATTCTTGACACACTGCTTGGCATACAGTAGGTACTCAACAAATGTTTGAAGTATTGAAAAGCAAAACGTAATTAGTTACAAACTTTAGTATCATAAAGAATATTCTGTAAGACATAACCAGATCCACGTGGGACTCTGACCTAGAAATCACAGAAAGCCTCTTTTATAACCAACAGAAATCAAACTTTTTAATTAAAATCAATCAACAGGGACTTCCCTGGTGGTCCAGTGGTTAAGACTCTGTGCCTCCACTGCAGGGGGCACGGGTTCAATCCCTGGCTGGGAGAACTAAGATGCCACGTGGCACGGCCCCAAAGATAATAATTAATTAATTAATTAAAAAAAGAAACATGGATCATCAATAAAATCAATCACCGAATTTTTCTTGAGAAACCGTTATCTGCAGATCCCTTTTGCTGCTCAAAGCAAGTTCACAGAACAATGACCGAGGCTCTTGTGCTTTCTGACAACCCTCTCCCAGAGTTGCTGAGCAATCTGCCAAGGTGCCTGCTGCCTCCAAGGTGAGAACCCCAGGCTGCCCAAGTTCTGCCCAGTGATGCGGAATTGTCTCTCTCTTTTAATATGCTCAGTTGGAACAGAATCGCAGAATGTCCAGCGCAGTGAACCATGAGGAATGAGCAGATTAGCTGAGCAAAGAGATAAACTAGGCATTGCCCGAGGGACGCTGACAAGTTAAGTGACCTCCTGCTTCGCTTTCAAATCAGAGTTCTCAAAAGTTATCTAAGCTAGAGCATCCAGGGCACATGAGAAAGACTGGAACTTCCTACTGGCAGAAAATAGGAGAGGATAAAGTTAATAAGAAATGAAAAGATGTAAAGAGGTATTTGCCCCAAAGTCTAAATTACTATATCAGAATTCAAGAGCTAAACAACAACAAAAAATTCAACTATCAATAAAAACAAAAGATAGATGAAAAACAGGAGACCCTAAGAACACCCAAATGGAGATGTTCTTGCTAAATAAAATGTAGGGTCAACATGAAAGCAATACAGGGAAGAGGAAACCTGAGGGCCAATAATCACTCAAAAGATGCTTGATCTCAGTGGTGATCAGGGACCTCCACTAAAACCTCAATGAGATAACATTTCACATGCAAGTTATTAGCAATTTTAAACACTCTAACAATTACACTGAAAATTACAAAACATTGCTGAGAGAAATTAAAGAAAACCTAAACAAATGCAGGGATATATTGTGTTCAGGGATTTCAAGACTCAGTATTGTTAAGATACCCATTCTCTCCAAACAGATCTATGGATCCGGTGTAATTACTGTCAAAATCTCAGCAGGCTTCTTTTTTGAAGAATAACAAACCAATTCTAAAATTCACGTGGCAATACAAAGGACCTAAAATAGGCAAAACAATATCGCAAAAGAAGAACAAATTTGGAGGACTAATACTGCCTAATTTCAAAATGTATTTATAAAGCTACAGTAATCAGGACAGTGTAGTCCTGACAGAAAGAAAAAAAGATCAACACAACAGAATAAAGAGCCCAGAAACAGACATACACTTTTTTCCTAGGTTGCTTGCTCTAGGCTAGCATCCTCTTGATTCATATACTGTTTGTTCATCACACTCTTCGGAGGAAGAAAGCTAATTGTGACTTAAGCCCTGTGTAGGTGAAAGAAAATGGTCCTCCTGGCATTGGATATGTGATTAGTTTTACTATGTGTAATTTGTGATTGGGTTGTACAGTGCTGTGGGCCTGTAATGATAAGGCTGATGAACAGGTACATTCTTATGAGTGCCCACAATCTTGCCAGTCAGCAAGGAGCATCTTTTCCTCACCAGGAATCAACTGAGAGAATCCTGGGAGCATGGAAGGGATGATTTTGGTCTTTTTAGCCATGGCTGTGAGCACCCCTGGCCTTTCCTCATCTCTGTGGATTGACATCATAGACAAATACCTCCGTCTTAAGCATTCTTCCATGTCAGCTTCCAGGATACTATTCTGTCTGATGTGTCTCCTGTTTTATATTTTAGGCTCTTTCTCTTTTCCATCCTTTAAATGTTGGTGTTCCCCATGGTTTCTTCTTCTAATCTCTTTCCTTATTCTATGAAGTCTGAGATTTCCCATCCACTTCTATAGCTTCAATTGTCCCTGCAAAGAGATGACTCATCTCCCTCCTGAACTCCAATTTAGTTAATACCACCTCTGCAATGTCTTCCTCATACTACACATTCTTTAAAAAGAAAATTAAAATTTTTTTCATTATAAAAGTAAAACACATTTACTGTTAAAGGATTAATAAAGAAAATAAAAAGTGTCCACAATTCCCACACGTTTCTTTTTATTTTCCTATATCCTCATACATTCTTTTCCAACTCAAAACATTTAAATCATTTTTTCCTTTCTCCTCCTCTCACTCTTCATTCAACTTGTAAATACAAAAATGATCTAAATTATAGCTAATAAGATCTAGTTATATACTGGTTTCAATGAACATGAAAGCAACATGACTTGCAGCAATGATAGATAAAAAATTAGTGAGTCATGTATACAGCTCCTGAAAATGTCCAAAAGCCTACTTCAAAATCACTGTGAAACTTTCCATCCACTTCCATATTAGCGGACGTCCCTGGTGGCGCAGTGGTTAAGAATCCACCTGCCAATGCAGGGGACATGGGTTCGAGCCCTGGTCCGGGAATATCTCACATGCCGTGGAACAACTAAGCCCGTGTGCCACAACTACTGAGCCTGCGCTCTAGAGCCCGCAAGCCACAACTACTGAGCCTGCACGCCTAGAGCCCATTCTCCACAACAAGAGAAGCCACCACAATGAGAAGCCCGTGCACTGCAATGAAGAGTAGCCCCTGCTCGCCGCAACTAGAGAAAGCCCGCATGCAGCAATGAAGACCTAATGCAGCCAAAAATAAATAAATAAAATATAGAAATATATTTTTAAAAACTTCCATATTAGCCTCTGATAATGTGATTTTCATTAGGTACCTCATTCAAAATTTTCAATAAGTGTATTATTCAATATTGGGTTTCATTTTTACAACCTGTACTGTACTACTTGTATTTCTGCTGTTTTTCATCACAAAAGTACAGTTCATCAGTTGTCCCATGAGTTCAATGATATTTTGTGGGCTAACCTAAAAATTACATCACCACTTACAATGTTATGTCTCTGGAGAAATATATTGTAGGTTTCTATGAACCAATTTAGAATAAAGTTTTGGAATACAATCTATGTGCAAATTGGAAAAGTTCCTGCACTTTCGAAGGGCTGTGGAAAATGATGCTATTTATTATTACATCTAATTTCATTTAAAAACTTTTATGTGGTTCCAACTGAAGTTTTAGGGACTATCCTTTATATCATTAGCCCTATATCCAAACTACTCATTTGGTCATATTTATTTCTTCTGTATAATTTATATTGATAATCTCCCTTTGAGATGGGGTATGGGAATGTTTGCAATGATCACATCCTGATTCCTAATTCTATCTTTCATCTACTGTTTACTCTTTCTATAATATTTATGCTTTCTAGAAGTCAGAGTCTAAGCAAATTGAGAGCTGGTAGGATGCGACACTATCTCCTTTCCCTTCTCTCCTTTTACTCTCACATTGCTACACTAATACAGCTGAGGATGTATTTCCTTGTCCCTTAAGATTTTCTTCTTCAGGGCTGTCCCTTTTCTTTCTCTTCTTTTCCTTTTTGAAGACAGTCAGTCATACCTACAGGGGATGCCCTTTACATGCCCATACAAACAAGGCAAGCAAATTGCTTAGGCTATTCTCCGTGAATTTCAAAAGTGAGGGTAACACATTTTAGTCCACAAATGCCTTTACTACAATGGGAAAGATAAGTGGACTTCAGGTATACCTTCTTTTATACAACAGATTTTCCCTAAAAAATTGTAAGTTAATTAGAAATTAAATAAATACTTTAAAATGCATTAAGAAAAATGGACATGACTAAAATAGTGTCTAGGAATGCACATTTGGGTGATAAAATGATAAAAATGCAAGGAAAAGTGATTTCTATAGAAGTCAGAACAGTAGTTACTAATCAGGAAAGGAAAGGGCTATGACTGAGTTGGGGCATACAGATGGGACTATCAAACGGGTGGCAAAGTTCTTTTTCATGACCTTCATGACTGTTTTAGCCAGTTCAGGCTGCTCTAATAAATTACTGGCATAAACAACAAACATATATTTCTCACAGTTGTGGAGGCTGTGAAATCCAAGATCAGGGTACCAGGTGACAGCCCTCTTACTGGTTTACGGATGGTCATCTTGCTGTGTCCTCACATGGCACAGACAGGTGATTTCTCTGTGTCACTTCTTATAAGGGCCCTAATCCCATTCATGAGGGCCCTAGCCTCATGGTCCAATTACCTCCCAAGGGCCCCAACTCCAAATACCATCATATTGGGGATGGTGGTTTCAACCTATGAATTTGGGAGGAGAAACAAACATTCAGTCCAAAGCGGTGGTGTTCACCTTATAATAATGTATTAAGCCATACATTTGGTTTACATGGTCTTCCATGTCTGTGTTTTATTTTATAATAAAAAGGTTTTAAAAACTACACTAGGAAGTTTGTTTTTTAGATGAAACATGGGCCAACTTTAAAAAAAAAAGCCTTTAAAACAAAAAGTTCTTTAGCCCTCACTATTGAATAAACATAGTTTTTACATGTGAAGTTTGCTTAAAGGAATATGGAACTGTATTGGCAAAGTACTGTTCCCTAAATTGGCAGTACAATTCCCTGTATTGGCAAAGTACTGTTCCCTAAATAAATAAGCCTGTACTTTTGAGGGCAACACATTCTATTTCTGGCACTGTAGAAACTGCTTACACAAAGGGTTCAATTTGCTTCCCATGGCATGTTCATGCAGCTTCTCTAATCCTGGACTTTTATAGGTATATACTGACCCATAATGATTTGGATTCCATTCCCAGGAGAAGGGATAGACACTAAAGTCAAGGGACTGGGACTTAAACTCAGCCTTCCATGGCTTAAAAGAGGCAACCTCCTTCCAGATTCAAAATAGTTTACTCCACATGGATTGGGGCAGGGGTCAGGGGAGGAGATAGCAAATCTGGAAACATCACCACCATTACTGACCAGAAAGAAACCTAGGTGGTGATACACAAAACTGTCGGGTGATTTCTTTCTCTCCAGCCCTAAAAGTCCAAATGGATTTCCATGAGGCATTAGTGCAGATGCTCTGAATATTTTTGTAAATTTTCTGTTTCATTAAGAATTTCTGGAGTGATCTCTGCTTACTTTTACCCACTGTTTTCCACAAATGTTAGGTAAGCCTGGAAAGTACCCCAGAATGATAAAATAGTGAGATAAGGCAGAATATTTCTTATTCAACAACAACAACACAGGTGTTGGGCAATGATGTGAAAATCAAGACCTGAAGAACAAAACCAATCTCCAATTGGATAACAGAGTATTTAGTATTTAGGGTAAGGCAACCAGGAAATAACAGATTATGATTGAATTCCAAGCCCAATGCACTGCCCAGAATCGCCGATGTTCCATTTGAATTCCTCCAGTTGCCACTTTGAAATACTAGTCTATAAATTTAGTTGGTTATAACCATGATTTCCCAAGAAACTTGTTTATTCTTTTTATGTAGTATTATATTGCTTTTAATAAGGTATTTAGGCCCTACAAAGTATGTTTCCCCCCAAATCAAAGCTAATTCACTACACTTAGCAGTTAAGTGCTTCTCTGAGTCAATAAAACCCACCTCTGCTTAACAATAACTAGAATCTCAGCTATCTCAGTTCCTGTAACAGAGAGCTCTCCCTTCCACTTGTGCAGAACTCCTTCAGAAAATGGGCAATGCTGGCTGGGTGTAAGTCGTCCAATCTTTAGATTATTCTTATTAGAAAAACAAATGCACCCCTCTTTAGGAAGAGTTAGTATTAGTGAAAATAACTCATTATCTCTAACACGATATCCCCCATTAAGTCTTTACCATTTCCCTATTCACTTCCTAATGTCTTTTCTGCCACCACTGAAGTTGTTTTGGTCCCTTAAGATCAGAGCCAAGGAAGCACTCAATTAGAACCTGGCCCTGGCTGTCTCTCAATACTCCCTGGTTTATGGTGTTCTACTTTGACACCCCTTCTAGTCTCTTGATCATTTTCCCCCTTACATGTGAAATGAAGTAATCACTGAAAACATAAACACCTAAACCATATATCAGAAATCAGAGTCTTCTTGATATTAAGACTGGTTCCCAGTTGGAAGCATCCTAGGAGAATGAAGATATATGCTATTTTATTTTTTAAAATTTGTTTGTTTGTTTGTTTTATTTATTTACGGCTGCATTGGGTCTTTGATGCTGCATGCGGGCTTTCCCTAGCTGCGGCAAGCGGGGGCTCCTCTTTGTTGCGGTGAGCAGGCTTCTCATTGCAGTGGCTTCTCTTGTTGTGGAGCACGGGCTCTAGGCAAGCAGGCTTCAGTAGTTGTGGCACGTGGGCTCAGTAGTTGTGGTTTGCAGGCTCTAGAGCGCGGGCATAGTAGTTGTGGTGCACGCACAGGCTTAGCTGCTCCGTGGCATGTAGGATCTTCCCGCACCAAGGATCAAACCTGTGTCCCCTGCATTAGCAGGCGGATTCTTAACCACTGCGCCACTAGGGAAGCCCAATACATGCTATTTTAATGGAGGAAAGGGTTTCAATAAAGTTAGGGCTGGAGTTGACCCTGGCCAACCATAGTTGTGGATGGTGCTCATTTCATTTATTCATTATATACTATATGTAAGAGGCATTAATTAATTTATTCATTCAAAAACATTTATTCACGACCTACCCTGCCAGGTACTATGCTTGTGGCTGCAGATAGAATAATAAGCAAAATGGTATAACCTCTGCTGTCTTTGAATTTACAATAATAATCCACAAGTCTACAAATCCTCAAATCTACTATGTAAGTTTCATAATGGAAAACTACAGGGACAACAGGATAGAAATAATGAGGAAGATCTGCCTTAGACTGGGGTTTAGGGAAGTCTTTGAGGAAATGCTCTAATATGAAGGAAGTATAGAAGATATCCAAGTGAAAGGGGAATGAGGAGAAGAGCCCTCCAGGTATAAAGAACAGATTTTCAAAGGCCATGAATCAAAAAGGAATGAGGTACTTTCAAGAAAATGGAAGACTATGGTTGAGCCCCGAGTGGGGCAGATGTGCGAAAGGAGATAGAGGTCAGTTGGTGCAGAGCCTTGGAGACAATGTTAAGGATCTGAGATATTATCCACAGAGCAAAAGAAAGCCACTGAAGAGTTTTTTAAGCAAAGCAGTGACAGGATCAGACTGTGAGTGATCAGAAAGTAACAAGATTATGAGAAGGAGTCTAGTTAGGAGGCTCTTTCAATGGCTCTGGCAAAAGATGAGAAGTGGATGGATTTGACAGTTCTTTAGGAAGTAAAATCGGTGGGGCTTGGTGATAGAAGGACCATGGGGGTGATGGATAGATGGAAGTTCCATTTATTGAGATAGGGCTTCCCTAAGAATACTTCTACAGGGGAATGGAGCTTCAAGATGGCGGAAGAGTAAGACGGAAGAGATCACCTTCCTCCCCACAAATACATCAAAAATACATCTGAACAACCCCTACAGAACACCTACTGAACGCTGGCAGAAGAACTCAGACCTCCCAAAAGGTAAGAAACCCCCCCACGTACCTGGGTAGGGCGAAAGAATAAACAGAGACAAAAGAATAGGGACTGGACCTGCACCAGTGGGAGGGAGCTGTGAATGAGGAAAGGTTCCCACAAACTAGGAAGGCCCTTCACGGGCGGAGACCATTAGTGGTGGAGGGGGAAGCTTTGGAGCTACGGAGGAGAGTGCAGCAACAGGGGTGCAGAGGGCAAGGCAGAGAGATTCCCGCACAGAGGATCGGTGCCGACCAGCACTCGCCAGCCCGAGAGGCTTGTCTGCTCACCCCCTGGGACGGGTGGGGGCTGGGAACTGAGGCTCCGGCTTCGGTCGGATCCCAGGGAGAGGACTGGGGTTGGCGTCGTGAACACAGCCTGAAGGGGGCGAGTGCACCACAGCTAGCTGGGACGGAGTCGGGGAAAAATTCTGGAGCTGCCGAAGAGACAAGAGACTTTTTCTTGCCTCTTTGTTTCGTGGTGCGCAAGGAGAGGGGGTTAACAGCGCCGCTTACAGGAGCTCCAGAGACGGGCGCGAGCGCGGCTATCAGCGCGCACCCCAGAGACGGGCATGAGATGCTAAGGCTGCTGCTGCAGCTACCAAGAAGCCTGTGTGCAAGCACAGACCACTATTCCCATCTCCCCTCCCGGGAGCCTGTGCAACCCGCCACAGCCAGGGTCCCGTGATCCAGGGACAGCTTCCCCGAGAGAACATACGGCGCGCCTCAGGCTGGTGCAATGTCATGCGGGCCGCTGCCGCCGCAGGCTCGCCCTGCATCCATACCCCTCCCTCCCCCCGGCCTGAGTGAGCCAGAGCCCCCAAATCAGCTGCTCCTTTAACCCCGTCCTGTCTGAGTGAAGAACAGACGCCCTCAGGTGACCTACACGCAGAGGCGGGGCCAAATCCAAAGCTGAACCCCAGGAGCTGTGTGAACAAAGAAGAGAAAGGGAAATCTCTCCCAGCAGCCTCAGGAGCAGCGGATTAAATCTCCACAATCAACTTGATGTACCCTGCACCTGTGGAATACATGAATAGACAGCGAATCATCCCAAATTGAGGCAGTGGACTCTGGGAGCAACGATATATATATATTTTTCCCCTTCTTCTCTTATTGTGTGTATGTGTATGCTTCTGTATGTGATTTTGTCTGTATAGCTTTGCTTTTACCATTTGTCCTAGGGTTCTGTCTGTCCGTTGTTTTTTTTTTTAGTATAGTTTTTAGCGCTTGTTATCATTGGTGGATTTGTTTTTTGGTTTGATTGCTCTCTTCTTTCTTTCTTTTTTATAATTACCTTACAAATTTTTTTATTTTTAATAATTATTTTTTATTTTAATAACTTTTTATTTTTTTCTCCTTTTATTCTGAGCCATGTGGATGACAGGGTCTTGGTGCTCCATTCAGGAATCAGTCCTGTGCCTCTGAGGTGGGAGAGCCAAGTTCACGACACTGGTCCACCAGAGACGTCCCAGAACCACCTACTATCAAATGGCGAAAATCCCCAAGAGATCTCCATCTAAATGCCAAGACCCAGCTCCACTCAATGACCAGCAAGCTACAGTGCTGGACACCTAATGCCAAACAACTAGCAAGACAAGAACACAACCCCACCCATTAGTAGAGAGGTGGCCTAAAATCATAATAAGGTCAAAGACACCCCAAAACACACCACCAGACACAGACCTGCCCACCAGAAACACAAGATCCAGTCTCATCCACCAGAACAAAGGCACTAGTTCCCTCCACCAGGAAGCCTACACAACCCACTGAACCAACCTTAGCCACTGGGGGCAGACACCAAAAACAATGGGAACTATGAACCTGCAGCCTGCGAAAAGGGGACACCAAACACAGTAAGTTAAGCAAAATGAGAAGACAGAGAAACACACAGCAGATGAAGAGGGTAAAAACCCACCAGACCTAACAAATGAAGAGAAAATAGGCAGTTTACCTGAAAAAGAATTCAGAATAATGATAGTAAAGATCCAAAATCTTGGATAGAATGGTGAAAATACAAGAACGTTTAACAAGGACCTAGAAGAACTAAAACTCAAACAAACAATGATGAACAACACAATAAATGAAATTCAAAATTCTCTAGAAGGAATCAATAGCAGAATAACTGAGGCAGAAGAACGGATAAGTGACCTGGAGATAAAACAGTGGAAATAACTACTGCACAGCAGATTAAAGAAAAAAGAATGAAAAGAATTGAGGACACTCTTAGAGACCTCTGGGACAACATTAAACACACCAACATTCAAATTATAGGGGTCCCAGAAGAAGAGAAAAAGAAAGGGACTGAGAAAATACTGGAAGAGATTATAGTAGAAAACTTCCTTAATATGGCAAAGGAAACAGTTAATCAAGTCCAGGAAGTGAAGAGATTCCCATACAGGATAAATCCAAGGAGAAACATGTCAAGACACATATTAAACAAACTATCAAAAATTAAATAAAAAGAAAAAACATTAAAAGCAGCAAGGGAAAAACAACAAATAACATAAAAGGAAAGCCCCATAAGGTTAACAGCTGATCTTTCTTCAGAAACTCTGCAAGCCAGAAGGGAGTAGCAGGACATATTCAAAGCGATGAAAGGGAAAAACCTACAACCAAGATTACTCTATCCAGCAAGGATCTCATTCAGATTAGACGGAGAAATTAAAACATTTACAGACAAGCGAAAGCTAAGAGAATTCAGCACCAACTAATCAGCTTTACAACAAATATTAAAGGAACTTCTCTAGGCAGGAAACACAAGAGAAGGAAAAGACCTACAATAACAAACCCAAAAGAATTAAGAAAATGGTAATAGGAACATACATATCAATAATTACCTTAAATGTAAATGGATTACATGCTCCAACCAAAAGACACAGAGTAGCTGAATGGATACAAAAACAAGACCTGTATATATGCTGTCTACAAGAGACCCATTTCAGACCTAGGGACACATACAGACTGAAAGTGAGGGGATGGAAAAAAATATTCCATGCAAATGGAAATCAAAAGAAAGCTGGAGTAGCAATTCTCATATCAGACAAAATAAACTTTAAAACAAAGACTATTACAAGAGACAAAGAAGGACAGGACATAATGATCAAGGGATCATCCAAGAAGAAGATATAACAATTGTAATATTTATGCACCCAACATAGGAGCACCTCAAAACATAAGGCAAATACTAACAGCCATAAAAGGGGAAATTGACAGTAACACAATCATAGTAGGGGACTTTTAACACCCCACTTTCACCAATGGACAGATCATCCAAAATGAAGATAAATTAGGAAACACAAGCTTTAAATGATACATTAAACAAGATGGACTTAATTGATATTTATAGGACATTCCATCCAAAAACAACAGAATACACTTTCTTCTCAAGTGTTCATGGAGCATTCTCCAGGATAGGATAGATCCTATCTTGGGTCATAAATCAAGCCTTGGTAAATTTAAGAAAACTGAAATCGTATCAAGTATCTTTTCCAACCACAACGCTATGAGACTAGATATCAATTATATATCTTAAAAACCAAGAGATCACCAAAGAAATCAAAGAGGAAATCAAAAAATACCTAGAAACAAATGACAATGAAAACACGACGACCCAAAACCTATGGGATGCAGCAAAAGCAGTTCTAAAAGGGAAGTTTATGGCAATACAATCCTACCTCAAGAAACAAGAAACATCTCAAATAAACAATCTAACCTTACACCTAAAGCAATCAAACAAAGAAGAATGAAAAAACCCCAGAGTTAGCAGAAGGAAAGAAATCATAAAGATCAGATCAGAGATAAATGAAAAAGAAACAAAGGAAATAGCACAGATTAATAAAACTAAAAGCTGGTTCTTTGAGAAGATAAACAAAATTGATAAAACATTAGCCAGACTCATCAAGAAAAAAAGGGAGAAGACTCAAATCAATAGAATTAGAAATGAAAAAGGAGAAGTAACAACTGACACTGCAGAAACACAAAGGATCATGAGAGATTACTACAAGCAACTATAGGCCAATAAAATGGACAACCTGGAAAAAATGGACAAATTCTTAGAAATGCACAACTGTCTGAGACTGAACCAGGAAGAAATAGAAAATATGAACAGACCAGTCACAAGCACTGAAATTGAAACGGTGATTAAAAATCTTCCAACAAACAAAAGCCCAGGACCAGATGGCTTCACAGGCCAATTCTATCAAACATTTAGAGAAGAGCTAACACCTATCCTTCTCAATCTCTTCCAAAATATAGCAGAGGGAGGAATACTCTCAAACTCATTCCACGAGGCTACCATTACCCTGATACCAAAACCAGACAACGATGTCAGAAAGAAAGATAACTACAGGCCAATCAATATCACTGATGAACACAGATGCAACAATCCTCAACAAAATACTAGCAAACAGAATCCAACAGCACATTAAAAGGATCATACACTATGATCAAGTGGGGTTTATCCCAGGAATGCAAGGGTTCTTCAATATACGCAAATCATTCAGTGTGATACACCATATTAACAAATTGAAGGAGAAAAACCATATGCTCATCTCAACAGATGCAGAGAAAGCTCTCGACAAAATTCAACACCCATTTATGATAAAAACCCTCCAGAAAGTAGGCATAGAGGGAACTTACCTCAACATAATAGAGGCCATATATGACAAACCCACAGCCAACATCGTCCTCAATGGTGAAAAACTGAAACCATTTCCACTAAGATCAGGAACAAGACAAGGTTGCCCACTCTCACCACTATTATTCAACATTTTTTTGGGAAGTTTTAGCTACAGCAATCAGAGAAGAAAAAGAAATAAAAGGAATCCAAATCAGAAATGAAGTAGAGCTGTCACTGTTTGCAGATGACATGATACTCTACATAGAGAATCCTAAAGATGCTACCAGAAAACTACCAGACCTAATCAATGAATTTGGTAAAGTAGCAGGATACAAAATTAATGCACAGAAATCTCTTGCATTCCTATACACTAATGATGAAAAATCTGAAAGAGAAATTAAGGAAACACTCCCATTCACCACTGCAACAAGAAGAATAAAATACCTAGGAATAAACCTACCTAAGGAGATAAAGGACCTGTATGCAGAAAATTATAAGACACTGATGAAAGAAATTAAAGATGATATAAACAGATGGAGAGATATACCATGTTCTTGGATTGGAAGAATCAACATTGTGAAAATGACTATATACCCAAAGCAATCTACTGATTCAAGGCACTCCCTATCAAACTACCACTGGCATTTTTCACAGAACTAGAACAAAAAATTTCACAATTTGTATGGAAACACAAACGACCCCGAATAGCCAAAGCAATCTTGAGAAAGTAAAACGGAGGTGGAGGAATCAGGCTCCCTGATGTCAGACTATACTACAAAGCTACAGTAATCAAGACAGTATGGTACTGGCACAAAAACAGAAATATAGATCAATGGAACAGGATAGAAAGCCCAGAGATAAACCTACGCACATATGGTCACCTTATCTTAGAAAAAGGAGGCAAGAATATACAGTGGAGAAAAGACAGCCTCTTTAATAAGTGGTGCTGGGAAAACTGCACAGCTACATGTAAAAGAATGAAATTAGAACACTCCCTAACATCATACACAAAAATAAACTCCAAATGGATTAAAGACCTAAATGTAAAGCCAGACACTATCAAACTCTTAGAGGAAAACATAGGCAGGACACTCTATGACATAAATCACAGCAAGATCCTGTCTGACCCACCTCCTAGAGAAATGGAAATAAAAACAAAAATGAACAAATGGGACCTAATGAAACTTAAAAGCTTTTGCACAGCAAAGGAAACCATAAACAAGACGAAAAGACAACCCTCAGAATGGGAGAAAATATTTGCAAATTAAGCAACTGATAAAGGATTAATCTCCAAAATATACAAGCAGCTCATGCAGCTCAATATCAAGAAAACAACCAATCCAATCCAAAAATGGGCAGAAGACCTAAATAGACATTTCTCCCAAGAAGATATACAGATTGCCAACAAACACATGAAAGGATGCTCAACATCAGTAATCATTAGAGAAATGCAAATTAAAACTACAATTAGATGTCATCTCACACCAGACAGAATGGCCCTCGTCAAACAATCTACAAACAATAAATGCTGGAGAGTGTGTGGAGAAAGGGAACTCTCTCGCACTGTTGGCGGGAACGTAAATTGATACAGCCACTATGGAGAACAGTATGGAGGTTCCTTAAAAAACTAAAAATAGAACTACCATACGACCCAGCAATCCCACTACTGGGCATATACCCTGAGAAAACCATAATTCAAAGAGTCATGTACTACAATGTTCATTGCAGCTCTATTTACGATATCCAGGACATGGAAGCAACCTAAGCGTCCACTGACAGACGAATGGATAAAGAAGATGTGGCACATATATACAATGGAATATTACTTGCCATAAAAAGAAACGAAATTGAGATATTTGTAGTGAGGTGGATGGACCTAGAGTCTGTCATATAGAGTGAAGTAAGTCAGAAAGCGAAAAACAAATACCATATGCTAACACATATATATGGAATCTAAAAAATATATATATACTTCTACAGGGACTTCCCTGGTGGTGCAGTGGTTAAGAAACCACCTGCCAATGTAGGGGACACAGGTTTGATCCCTGGTCTGGGAAGATCCCACATGCCACAGAGCCACTAAGCCCGTGAGCCACAGCTACTGAGTCCATGTGCCACAACTACTGAAGCCCAGGTGCCTACAGCCTGTGCTCTGCAACGAGAAGTCACCGCAACGAGAAGCCTGTGCACTGCAACGAAGAGTAGCACCCACTCGCCACAACTAGAGAAAGCCCGCACGCAGCAACGAAGACCCATACAGCCAAAAAAAAAAAAAAAAAAAAAAAAAAAAAAAAAAGAATACTTCTACAGAGAGGGGGAAAAAGCATAGTTTCATTCCAAAGTTTACACAAGTCTTAAAGAATATCTATCTTCTACATTAATAGTAAGATTGTGTGAGCTCTTAGAATCATCTTGTATTCTGGAGAGGAAAGAAAAATATCTCATAGTAGTAGAAAAATTATCTTATAAGGATGTTAGAGAACTTTATAAAATGCCATATAATCTACCTCATTAAAGAAAGCATGGATGGGGGAAAGTGGCGGGGTGGTGGTGGTGCAATGAACTGGGAGACTGGGATTGACATATATACACTAAATATGTATAAAATGGATGACTAATAAGAACCTGTTGTATAAAAAAAATAAAATAAAATTCAAAAGTAAAAGAAAGCATGGATTCCAAGAATTTTAAAGTAGTGAAGAAAAGGTTTTACTTATTGCAAAATTAAACACTTTCATGTAGAATGAAGCCAGGACACTACAGCCTTTAATTTATTTTATTTTATTTTTTTCTCATGATGGTTTTTCTTTGGAGAAAATGAAAAAGAAGCACTGGAAGACCTTTAAACATATCTTACTTTAAAGTTTCACTGGAAAGGCACCACTTCCAGGAAAACCCAGTAATATTATCTCTGGTCCTCACTAAATGTTATGAAGAAAGTCTTTGACAGATACCATTTTGAAACTCTTGAACTAGTGACCAGCTAAAAATACCAACTTGAGACTGAATTGGTCTCTGCTTAGGCAAGGTCAGGGACTAGAAAGTGCTGGAAAACATCAGGTAACTAAATATAGTGTGCAGACTGCAGGACTACTGAGAACTATACAGGATTCACAGAATGGGGTGAAGACACCTGGTTCTATATACATACAGGGAACCTGCCGGCAGACTTTACTTTCTGTTCAGAGGACTCAGTTTTCATACTTCACTGGGGGAAAAATGGGACTTTCAAGAACCCGACTAAGAAGTTCTTAAAGAACACTTTGATGTTTCACAAATTATACTGAAAAGCTTTTAGAGAAAAAATAGAAAATAAAAAGAAAATTATTACCTAAAATAGACTGCTGGTATAGTTCCCAGAGAACAGAAGGTAATGTTTCTTTGTTTATCAGGGTGTATGACTTGATGTTAAAAATTTTTATTAATTTATGCTAACCTTTACTTGGAAAGATAAAACTGAGCATTCACTTGCAAATTAAATTTCCCCCGCTTTCTTTTTCAAATCTTCTAGCTTTTTAAGATGATTGTTCCCTTCTCATTATCCTGGGATCGGATGCATCTATACATAATCAAAATAGGTGTTTTCTGTACATTTTGGTCTCAGTCTTCAGGGTGAGCCATAACTTAAACAAGTAATGGAACCTTTTCTGCACCTTCTCAGTAGGGCCTGTTAATGTTTTTAAAAGAGTATGCTACTATGAAAGGTCCTCACGGATAATTCTTCACGGTTCCAGTCTGTAGCCCAGATAGGAGTGTCTCAACTTCTTAAAAGAACTTTCTGGAAACTTGAGTCATGTAAAAGAATGTGGAAGGTAGGGTCTGCCACCTTAATAGCTTCAGCCTGCAATACTGACTAAGCTGGAAATGTCAGAATAAATCAGAGATGGAACACACCAGAGATGTGGAGGAGATGACACTGCAGAACTGGTTCTTCCAAGAACTAAGCAATCCCAATGGCAGTCTATACAGGGAACCCACTCTCAGGGAAGCCGGGCGTGCTTTTAGAAGCTGAATGGTGTTTATTCATCAGTTCTGGTGAAGTTAGGAAAAGGCAAAAATGATTTAAAAGGGGGAAAATCAGCACCACCAAGGAATACTCAATGGGTTCAAATCTGTGATTTGCCTATAAAATCAATCCCAGAAACATTACCTTTGAGGCAAATACCCCTGCTTAGAATCAGCTGGCTAATGAAGAACATCCTTCCTAATGTCCTGTTCACATAAAGACTTTCTTCCTTTACCTCCTGACATTTTAAGCAGACTTATGTTAAAGTTCCTTTCATTGCTCTATTATCTGTAGGTTCTTGGTTCTGTCTGCAAGTGGGGTTTGTTTTTTTTTTCTCTGTGAGCTCATCTCCAGTGAGAGCTGCCTTTTGTGAGACTCCTTCTGGTGCCCTGAGTTGAAAAGTTATCTCAATGGAGAGGCTGTGAGCATGGCTGGGTTTTTTTGTTTATTGTCTTCAGTCCTTGGACCAGTTTGCACATTAGGTTCCTTGGCTTGCGGCTTGTGCACTTTGCAAGTAGCCTAACTTTGGGACCCCACACCAAGTGAGTAGTCCCTTACCAGAAACTGGACAGTTCCTTTCTGGCCCCTGGTTTTAGGCAAGGAGCCCAGGTCCATCTCCTAGCCACTCGCAGGGACCTACTATCTCAATTCCAGCCACACTGAATACTTTCCAAATTCTATCTTCTATTTAGTAGAAAAGTATTGATCTGACTTCTCCAGCTATAACAATGCAGTCCCATCTCTCTAAAAGTCTGTCACAGCTACCAAAATTCACAATTGCCAAATCACTAGGATTTCATATTAAAAGAAGTCCGAGAATGTTTTTATGTGCAATATGATGCAGCCATAACCACACTGGCCTGGGAATCAGGAGACCTGAGCTCTAGTCAAGTCTAGCTCCGAACAAGCCGTGTGACTGTAGCCAAGTTTGTTGACCACTTGGGGTCTCAGGGGAGAAAACTAAGAATGTGGAATTGAAACAGAATGCTAATACCTCTTCCAGCTCTAAAATGCCATGATTCAGTGAAATACTATCTTTCATCCTCTGGGGCCTAGCAGGAGGCTGGGATGAGGGCAGCACATGTTTGAGAGAAGGTGGGAAAATTTATAAGGAAGTCCCCGGATTTCAGCTTCTAGGATTATGCAGCTCCTCCTCCTACAAAATGGCTACTAGACACGTTAGCATTTCAAACACCCGTTGCCTGTGACAGGGCAGCTCAGAGAGATTAGGAGGTAGACAAATTCTGTTTTTGTTTTTTTCATGCCAGGCTCAGTATGTAAACATTAACTGTTCATACACTCTATTCAGTGTTCCCACTCATTTTTCATGAACTCATAAAACATATCAAAGGGATATATGCTTGACTCCTTAGTTCTTCTCTCAGACTTACAGACAGACTCATTTTCCCTTGTCAACAAACCTGAAGGCTAGAGTCTTCGTTTAGCTGTAAGAACGGCTGATGGAAATAGAGAAAGCTTCACAGACTAGGACATTCCCACCCCACCCAGCCTTCCTCCTCTCCTGTTAGGCAGTATCTGTAGTTACACAAACAGCCTCCAGAAACAAATGCTGTGTAGAACTCAAACAGATATCTAAGCACATCAGAAGCAGCAGCTTGGGCACCAGTGGGCAGACACAGAGCAGGCAGAGAGTAAGCACCAGAGCAGGACTGAATTGAGGCTCCCAGAGCTTCTCCAGGGCCCACAGCACCTATTACGTCAAAAATCTTTGCCTCAACCACTGTCCCATCCGCTACAGAGAACCTTAGTTAAGCATCTCTCCTCAAAAGTTAATGCACAGATACACTCATAACCAGAAAAAAAAAAAAAAAAAAAGACTGCCATAGCGGAGCTTGAAGATGATAGTCAGTGATTCTGACTGTGACCCAACTGATGGAAATTAGGTAGAAACAGTACTAGATTCAGAGTCTGGAAACATGGGTTCTAATCTGCACTCTGTCTGTAACTATGAGACCATGGCCAAGTCATCTGGCATCTTTGTGTCTTACTTTTCTCATTTATAAAATGAGTATGTTTGACAAAATGATCTCTAATGTATTTGTCAGTTCTAAAGTTCTATGAGTCTATGATAAGGTTACTAAGAACTAGGAAAACATAGTTTATATTACAGACCAAACCTAGCTAATTACAGGGGAGCATTCAAATATACAGATTCCCAGGCCCTTCACCAGTCCCTTACAGGGATTGGGAAGCTGTTTGTAAAGCTCCTTGGAAGAACCCGATGATGAACCATATCTGGGAACCACTGGCCTTAAGCTAACAGAACTGACTGAACTGTATGACCAAAATGATTACTCTGAATTGGCTGGGTCAACCTGGGAGGTAATAAGGAACTGACATTCTGTGAGGATAATTAGTATTTCACATTAATGAGTGGGGAAATATTTAATTTGCAAATGCTAATAAACTTGGGAGGGGAATCAGTATTCTAAAAAACTTTAGAGACTGAAGGAGTGCTCTCTAGTGGAAACCAAAAGTATAAAATCAAAGAGGAAAGACCTAATGTATCAATAGTACCCCTGGCGAAGAAAGAAATGTCACTAAGATGAAGTTGGCAAGGTTGTATGTCAGAAAAAGACCTGTGTTATTAGAGTGGATAACAAACTGACCCAGGAACCAGAACATTAGCACCAACCTGGGGGTAGATGTAGGAATTGAATAAGGCCATTCTCATTTTGTGTGGTTGTAAAATGCAAGAATTTCAGTTATAATAGTTTAGCTAAATAACACAAGTGCTCCAAGAACAGGGTTTAGATTTCAGCTTCCATGGGATAGTAGCATAAGGTACTCATTTCACTGCTAGCTCTTCAGTTCACAAATCACAACATAAAAAACAAATGTGCATCATGATCAGTGACAAATCACATCTCTTCTTTCAAAGTCTGTTGGTGATTGGTCACTGTGGGCCTGTTAGTCAAGTTCACACACAAACAACAAAGTGTCCGGTGGGGTTGTCTCCTTGTCTGCCAGTGATGAACCTGATAATGGGAAAACAGAATTGGCCAACAAAGACGAATGTGCAGCAAAGAATAAAAAAGCGATAATGCTGGAATGTGTACAGTGTTATAGAAGAAAGAGCTAAGTGTGGGATTGTTGACACTGCTACCATTCGAGAGACTAGATATGCACCAAAGGAACTGAGGGAAGGCAAACTAATCAACGTAAATGAGGAAAGTGGTTGTGATGAAAAGTAGAAGATGTCCCAGAGGAAGTGAAGCTGGCAAAAAACTTCACATTAAAGGAACTCTTGGAGCTATTTCATGACACTGATAGCACAAGGGAAAAAATGTTTGAAGCTGATCCAAACTTAGGAAGGAGTCTAACAAATGGCCAAGGCATGGAAAGCATGTGTGCCCAGTATGGTAAGTTACACGACAAGAAGGCAAGCACCATTCGAACGACTCTGGACACGTTTTTACAAAGAAATAAAACACTTAAATTCTTAATGTTTTAAATTACAGTATACTAATATTAGTTTGACTGTGTTTTTTATTTCTCTATACATTTATAACCAACAGGAACAGTATTTTAAAGGTTTTGACACACATTCATGTATCATAATTTTCCCACTGATTATTAAGACCACACTGTACTGAGACTGTACACTACTGAGACTGTACACTACTGAGACTGTACACTACTGTGCAAAGCAAAAACCTCTGGTATTTAGGAATCATGAGGTGATTTTCTCATTATACTAAGTACTTGTCAGATATTCCTACAATACTGGATCCAGTTGAGATATTACAACTGAAGACTGACATGAAGAATTTGAAGGAGAAGATGAAAGTAATAATAAGTAAGAGACTAAAAAAATAGGCTATAGTAAAATATGTAAGGAAACAGATTTCTGTCACTGAAAAGAAGGTTGAAGTGGTAATTTAACTATGGCAGATCTTCAGGGACTTTTATGTAAGGGATACTGACTAGTCATTATACCTCTCCACTAAAGAATGAACAAATAAAAACTAATTTTAACTGCAATATGACTGATTTGGGCTCAATGAAGAATGAACTTACAGTGAAAAAGGTACTATATATCAGAACATGTTCCAAAGGGAGCCGTGTAATTTTCTTTCTGGAAGGCCTAAAACGTAGAATCAGTTCTTATCCACCTGGAATGGTTTAAGTTTTGAAGACAGGCAATGGAAGATGGTCTGTATGACCTTTTAAGGTCTCTGCCAGGGCTAAGATGCTATGATTTGTACCACTGTGGGACTTTATCTTACCCTAAGCTGCCAATTATTTCTGAGCACTGTACTTAAATTGTTCTTTGCTTTGTACATTCAGCTCTCTTTGTCCCAGATCCTCTCTAGTTAAAGGGCGTTAGATTATGAAGCGGAACTCTGATGGGAAAGCAAAGCTGTAGAACAATCCTGTTTTCCATGAGGCTCTATGGTGGGGACTGCAGTAGCTTTGATGTATGCAGCTCCCACAGCATCAGTGCATCCATACAAATGAGCCCTGAGTGCCTGGGACAGGTCCTTGCTGCTGCTGCCACTGCTGCATTCTCTGCACTCAGACCAGCACTGCTTCAGAGCCCTGGCTTGGGTTTGAAGCATAGATATTCACAAAAACCTATAGCCAAACCAGGCTTATAAACACCCTCCCAGGACAAAACATTCACAGTAAGGACAAAAATGGACCTTTGGAGCTCTCTTCAGTACTGACAATTCTTGAACTATAATCCAGACAATTGTTGCCACAAGAAACACACAATCTCTTCACCTTTAAGAATGATCGGGGCGACCAAGCGAGGAAATACTTGATATTTTTAAACAGGACATTGAACTGTTCTCCATTCTCTGATCTCCATTTATCTATTAGCTCTGCTAAACTTGAGATCTACTCCAATATTCTTCAGGGGATGGCTCGATAATGAAATCTCTAATACACTACAATGTCCTAGCCCCCTGCAGCCTTCTTCCAATTACTAGATTTCCAGGGAGAAAACATGTGATAGACAAAATCCAAACCCTGACTGCCCATAGCTCCCAACAAGATGAAATATGAGAGACATAGAAGTTCATTAAACTATGAGGTACCTGAAGACAAGGTGTCTTTGATTAAAAAAAATACTACTGGGAGTAGAATATTTGTTTTCTGTTATAAATTTGGATTTAGAAGTAGAGACTACAAATATTCTCCGTAAATGAGTGTCACATCAGAATTGAAACTGTTCTTTCAGCAGGCTTCTAATGGGAGGCTTTTCTCAGTGTTCCTTGCTTTTGTTTTGTTTTAATTTGATGTGTAGTTTCAGACTTGAGAATTGTCCCTACAGCAGAAACAATCCAATTTTGGTTGGGCATTCCTGAGAATGACCAATTGTCTATTTGAAGAGGAAGTTGTGAATTCTTAAAAGAAATAATTATAAAATTATAATAAGGTTAATTACTTAATTTTTCATTTAAATTTAATGTTGACATTAATATACAAATGTCACCAAACACTTTTAGAGTTTAAAAGAGAGATGCTTCAGCCTGCTCCCTATCACACAGGTACAAACCTTGCTTCAACTTCTGATATGAGTATCTCTACTTACAAAGAAGGGACAATACTGTTCAACCAATGTGTTCTTTCACAAGCTCACAGAAGATTCTACTAGGAGATGGGAGAACAGGACTCTCTGAAAATAACTATTATAAACTAAAATAAAACAGTAACTACTATTATCCAGCCTCTTTTTAGATGAAATTTGATTTTTTTTTTAACTAAGAGAAGAGAATGCAACAGTTTTAGAAATAAGAGAACTTCTCTTTTCAGCATGTTTGTTGTATAGAGTTGCTCTAGATTTTTTAGTGCTGGCCAATAGAGCTTAGTGTTAATGGAAATGTTCCACATCTGCACTATCTAAGCCAATTGAAATGTGGTTAATGCAACTGAGAAAGTGAATTTTTTAAAATTTAAATACCCACAAGTGGTTAGATGCTAGTACAATGCAGATTTAGAACCAAGGTGCCCAAACCTAGCCACAGAATGGAATCATCAGGGGAGCCTTAAAAATACCCATGCTTGCTGAACCCTATCTCTTATTGATTCTGACTTCATAGGTCTGAGTAGGGACCACTATTGTTCTCTTTTTTTAAAGCTCACCAGGTGATTTTTATAACTTTTTTTTTTTTACAGCAGTTTTAAATTCACAGCAAAATTAAGAGCAAGATACAGAGATTTCCCAAATACCTCCTGCTCCCCAACAAGCATAGACTCACCCATTATCAACAACCCCCAACAGATTAGTACACTGTTACAACTGATGAACTTACATTGATACATCATGATCACCCCAAATTCATAGTTTACATTAGGGTTAGCTGTTGGCATTATACATTCTATGGGTTTGTACAAATGTATAATGACAATGTGGGACTTCCCTGGTGGTCCAGTGGTTAAGACTCTGCGCTCCCAATGTAGGGGGCCCAGGTTCCATTCCTGGTCAGGGGACCAGATCCCACATGCCGCAACTAAAGATCTTGCATGCGGCAGCAAAGATCCCATATGAGGCAACAAAGATCCTGTGTGCCTCAGCTAAGACCCAGCGTGGCCAAATAAATATTTTAAAAAATGCATAATGACATGTATTCATCATTATAGTATCATACAGAGTATTTTCACTGCCCTAAAATTCCTCTGTGCTCTGACTTTTCATCCATCCATCCACCTAACCCCTGGCAACCACTGATCTTTTAACTATCTTCATAGTTTTGCCTTTTCCATAATGTCATATAGTTAGAATCATACAGTATGTAGACTTTTCAGACTGGCTTCTTTCACTTAGTAATATGTATTTAAGTTTCCTTCATGTCTTTTCATGCCTTGCTAGCTCATTTCTTTCCAGCACTGAAGAATATTCCATTGTCTGGTTGTACCACAGTTTATTTATCCACTCACTTCATGAAGGATATCTTGGTTGCTTTTAAGTTTTGGCAATTATGAACAAAGCTGCTACAAATATCTGTGTGCAGGTTTCTGTGGGGACATAAGCTTTCAACTCCTTTGGGTAAAAACCAAGGAGCGCATATGCTGGATTGTATGGTAAGAGTATGTTTCAGTTTATAAGAAACCACCAAATTGTCTTCCAAAGTGGCTGTACCATTTTGCATTCCCACCAGCAATGAATGAGAGTTCCTGTTGCTCCACATCCTTACCAGCATTTGATGTTGTGGTATTTCATTGTTTTTATTTGCATTTCCTTGATGACATACAGTGTGGAACATCTTTTCCCATGCTTATTTGCCATCTGTACATCTTCTTTGATGAGTTGTCTGTCAAGGTCTCTGGACCATTTTAGCAATAGAGTTGCTGTTTTCTTACTGTTGAGTTTTAAGAGTTCTTTGTATATTTTGGTTCTTTATCAGATGTGTTTGATAAGTGTTTTGCAAGTATTTTCTCCCAGTCTGTGGCTTATTTTCTCATTCTCTTGACACTGTCCTTCCTAGAGCAAAAGTCTTTCTTTTTAATAAAGTCCAGCTTATTTTTTTCTTTCATCGATCATGCCTATAGTGTTGTATCTAAAAAGTCATCACCATTCCCAAGGTTATCTAAGTTTTTTTCTATGTTATCTTCCAGGAGTTTTATAGTTTTTTCATTTTACATTTAGGTCTATGATCCTTTTTAAGTTAATTGTTGTGATGGGTGCAAGGTCTGTATCTACGCACTTTTTTTTGCATGTGGCTGACCAGGTTTCCAACCACATTGTTGAAAAGACTATCTTTGTTCCATTGCCTTGCCTTTGCTCCTTTGTCAAGGATCATTTGACTACATTTATGTGAGTTTATTTCTATGTTCTCTGTTCTATCCCATCGATCAATTTGTCTATTCTTTCACCAATACCACACTGTCTTGACTATTGTATCTTTATAGTAAGTCTTGCTGTGCCAGTCTTCCAACTTTATTCTTCTTCAAAATTGAGCTGGCTATTCTGGGCCTTTTGCCTCTCCATATAAACTGTAGAATCAGTTTGTCAACATCAACAAAATAACTTGCTGGGATTTTGATTGGGATTGCATTGAATATATGGATTAATATAGAAAGAATGGACATCTTGGAAAGTTGGAAAGAATGGACATCTTGACAATTTTGAGTCTTCTTAACAATGAATCACGGAATATCTCTCCATTGATTTAGTTCTCCTTCTATTTTGTTCACCAGAGTTGTATAGTTTACCTCATATAGATCTTGTACATATTTTGTTAGATATATACCTAAGTATTTCATTTTTGAGACACAAATGTAAATGGTATTGTGTTTTTATTTCAAATTCCACTTGTTCGTTGCTGATATATAGAACGATTGACTTTTGTATATTAACCCTATATCCTGAAACCTTGGTATATTCACTTACTAGTTCCAGAAATTTTTTCATCAATTTTTTTTCAGATTTTCTACATAGATGATGATACCATTTGTGAACAAAGACAGTTTTATTTCATCCTTTCCAATCCATACATCTTTTATTTCCTTTTCTTGTCTTTGCATTAGCCAGTACTTCTAGTACAATGTTGAGAGCAGTGATGGGTACAAACTTCCAGTTATAAGATGAATAAGTTCTGAAGATGTAGTGTACAGCAATGTGACTAAAGTTAACAAGACTGTACTGTATATTTGAAAGTTGCTAAGAGAATAGATTTTAAAAGTTTTCACAACACACAAAAAAATTGTCACTATGTGAGGTGATGGACATATTAACTTACCTTACTGTGGCAATCATGTTGTAATACATATACATATCAAATCATTACATTGTACACCTTAAAATTACACAATGTTGTATATCAGTTATATCTCAATAAAGGTGGAAAAATTGGTTTCCTTATGTTCACTGCTCCCACAAAATAAAATATGAAAAACAATTTTTAAAGGAAAAAGCCTACAAATAATAAATGCTGGAGAGGCTGTGGAGAAAAGAGACCCCTCCTACACTGTTGGTGGGAATGTAAACTGGTACAGCCATTATGGTCCTTAAAAAACTAAAAATAGAGTTAACCATATCATCCAGCAATCCCACTTCTGTGCATATATCTGGAGAAAACTATAGTTTGAAAAGATACATGCACCCCAATGTTCATAGAAACACTATTTACAATAGCCAAGACAGAGAAGCAACCTAAATGCCCACTGACAGATGAATGGATAAAGAAGATGTGGTATATATATATATACAATGAAATATTACTCAGCCATAAAAAAGAATGAAATAATGCCATTTGCAGCAACATAGATAGACCTAGAGATTATCACACTAAGTGAAGTCAGACAGAGAAAGACAAATATATGTATATGTATAAGATTCCACTTACATGTGGAATCTAAAAAAATGATACAAATGAACTTATTTAAAAAACAGAAATAGACTCATAGACATAGAAAACAAACTTATGGTTACCAAAGGGGATAGCAGGGGCAGGGGGAAAGATAAATTAGGAGTTTGGGATTAAGATATATACACTACTATATATAAAATAGGTAAACAACAAGGACCTACTGTATAGCAGAGTGAACTGTACTCAGTATCTTATAATAACCTATAATGGAAAAGAATATGAAAAGTGTATATATATATATATATCTATATATCTATATATATATCTGGATCACTTTGCTGTACACTTGAAACTAACACATTGTAAATGAATTATACTTCAATTAAAAGAAAAAAGAGAAAAGAAAAGGAATAGTGAGAGGGGATATCCTTCCCTTGACCCTAATCTTAGTAGGAAAGCTTTCAGTTTCTCACCATTAAGCATGACACTAGCTGAAGGTTTTTAGTAGGTAGTCTCAATAGGTTGAAAAAGTTCCCCTCTATCCCGAATTTACTGAGAGATTTTATGATAATGAGTGTTGGATTTTGTCAAGTGCTTTTTTTGGATGTATTTATAGGATCATCTGATTTTTCTTTCATAGCCTGTTGATCTGAAGGATTAATTGATTTTTGAGTGTTGAAACAGCCTTCCAAACCCGGGATAAATCCCACTTGATCATAACATATAATTCTTCTTGTACATTTTTGGATTCAATTTGCTAATATTTTGTTGAGGGTTTCTACATCTATGTTCAAGAAAGATACTGGTCTGTAGTTTTCTTTTCTTGTAATGTCTTTCTCTGGTTTTGATATCACAGTAATGCTGGCCCATAGAATGACTTAGGTAGTATTTCCTCTGCTTCTATCCTCTGAAAGAGATTGCAGAAAATTGGTATAATTTCTTCCTTAAATGTTTGGTAGAACTCATCTGAGCCTGGTGCTTTCTGTTTTGGAAGGTTATTATTTATTTATTTAATTTCTTTAATAGATGTAGGCTATTCAGATTGTCTACTTCTTCTTGTGAGAGTTTAGGCTAATCATGTCTTTCAAGGAATTGGTCCATTTCATCTAGGATATGAAATTCGTGGGCATAGAGTTCTTCACAGTATTCCTTTATTATTCTTTTAATGTCCATAAAAGGATTTGGTTTTGCTGATTTTCTCTATTGACTTCTTGTTTTCAATCTCATTGATTTCTATTCTAATTTTTATTGTTTCTTTTCTTCTGTTTACTTTGAACTTAGCTTATTTTTCTTATTCTAGTTTCCTAAGGTGGAAACTTAGACTACTGAATTTAGATCGTTCCTCTTATCTAATAAGTACATGCAATGTTAAAAATTTCCCTCCAAGCACTGCTTTCATTATATGCCACAAATTTTGATAAGCTGTGTTTCATTTTTATTTAGTTCAAAATGTTTTCAAATTTCTCTTGAGATTTCTTCTTTGACCCATGTGTTATTTAGAAGTGTGTCGTTTAATTTCCATATGTTATCAGAGATTTACCTTTCTGTTATTGATTTCTAGTTTAATTCCATGGTGTTCTGAGAACAGACACTGTATGATTTCTGATATTTTAAGGTGTGTTTTATGGCCCAGAATGTGGTCTATCTTGTTGAATGTTCCATGTGAGCTTGAGAATAATGCGTACTCTGTTTTTGATGGGTGAAGTAGTATATAGATGTCCATTCTATATAGTTGATTGACGGTGTTGAGTTCAACTATGTCCTTACTGATTTTCTGCCTGCTGGATCTCTCCATTTCTGATAAAAGGGTGCTGAAATTTCCAACCAGAATAATGGAGTTATTTCTCCTTGCACTTCTATTAGTTTTTGCCTTACATAGTTTGGCACTCTGTTGTTAGGTCATACACATTAATGACTGTCATATCTTTTTGAAAAATCGACTCCTTTATCATTATGTAATGTCCTTCTTTATCCCTGATAACTTTCTTGGAAATCTGCTCTGTGTGCCCTGAAGTTAATATAGCCACTCCTGCTTTCTTTTGATTCAAGTTAGCATGGTATATTTTTCTCCATCCATTTACTTTTAGTCTATATGTGTCTTTACATTTAAAGTGGGTTTCTTGTAGACAACATACATTTGGGTGTTGTTTTATGATCCACTCTGACAATCCCTGTTTTTGAATAGGTGCATTTAGACCACTGATGTTCAAAGTGATTATTGATATAGTTGGATTAGTATCTACCATATTTGTTACTGTCTTCTACTTGCCCTTGTTCTTTGTTTGTATTTTTATTTCCACTCTTTTTCTGACTTTTGTGGTTTTAATTGAACATTTCATATGATTCTATTTTCTCTCCTTTCTTAGGATATCAGTTATACTCGACTTTTACTTTTCTTAGTGGTTACCCTAGAGTTTGCAATATACAGTTTTCCCTTGAACAACATGGGGGTTAGGGGCACTGACCCTCTGCACAGTTGAAAATCCACATATAACATACAGTCAGCTCTCTGTATACACAGTTTTGCCATATCTGCATTTCCTCTGAATCCGCACTTTTGCATCTGGGGATTCAACAAACTGTGGATCATGTAGTACTGTAGTATTCACTATTGAAAAAAATCTGCATATAAGTGGAGCCATGCAGTTCAAATCCATGTTGTTCAAGGGCCAGTTGTGGGAATTCCCTGGTGGCACAGTGGTTAAGAATCCGCCTGCTAATGCAGGGGCATGGGTTCGAGCCCTGGTCCAGGAAGATCCCACATGCTGTGGAGCAACTAAGCCTGTGTGCCACAACTACTGAGCCTGTGCTCTAAAGCCCGTGCTCCGCAACAAGAGAAGCCACCGCAATGAGAAGCCCGCGCAGTGCAATAAAGAGTAGCCCCCGCTCGATGCAACTAGAGAAAGCTGCACACAGCTACAAAGACCCAACGCAACTAAAATAAATAAATAAAGGGTCAATTGTACCACAGGCAGTATCTTAAAATAATCCTAATTCCTCCCTCTTGTCTTTTATATCATTGCTGTCATTCATTTCACTTATATATATAAGTATATACAAACACTGTGATCTGTTAGATCAATTAAGAAAAGTTTTTATTTTTACCTTCACTTATTCCTTCTTTGATGGTCTTCTTTTCTTTATGTAGATTCAAATTTCTGACCCATATCATTTTCCTTTTCTCTAAAGAACTTTTAACATTTCTCATAATGCAGGTCTACTGGCAACAAATTCCCTTAATTTTTGTTTGTCTGAGAAAGTCTTTATTTCTCCTTCACTTTGAAGGAAATTTCAGAGCATACAGAATTCTAGGCTGGCGGGGTTTTTTTCCTTTTTTTTTCCTGTCAACACTTAAATATTTCATTCCACTCTCTCCTTGTTCTCATGATTTCTGAGAAGTTTATGTAATTCTTTGTTCCTCTATAGGTAAGACTACTTTCTCTCTGCCTTCTTTCAGGATTGTTTCTTTATCTTTGATTTTTCTGTAATTTGAAAATCATATGCTTAAGTGTAGTTTTTTTGGTATTTATCCTGCTTGGTGTTCTCTGAGCTTCCTGGATCTATGTTTTGGTGTCTGACATTAATTTCAGAGAAATTTTCAGTCATTATCATTTCAAATATTTCCTCTATTCCTTTCTTCTCCTTTGGTATTACCATTATATATGTTACACCTTTTGTAGTTGTCCCACAGTCCTTGGATATACAGTTCTTTTTTTTTTTTCCCAGTCTTTTTTCTCTTTGCTTTTCAGTTTTGGAGGTTTCTATTGACAAATTCTCAAGCTCATGGCTCCTTAACCATGTCTAGTCTGCTAATAAACCTTTCAAAGGCATTCTTTATTGGTTATAGTGGTTTTTATCTGTAGCATTTCTTTTTGGTTCTTTCTTAGGATTCCTATCTCTCTGCTTTCATTGCCCATCTGTTCTTGCCTGGTGTCCACTTTATCCATTAGAGCCCTTAGCATAATAATCAGGTGTTTTAAATTCCTAGTATGATCATTCCAACATCCCTACTATGTCTGGTTCTGAAGCTTGCTCTATCTCTTAAAATTGTGCTTGTTGTCTTTTAGAATGCCTTGTAATTTTTTCTTGATGGCTGGACATGATGTACTGGGTACAGGGAACTGCTGTAAATAAGCCTTTAATAATGTGATGGTAAGGTGTATGGAGGGGGAAGCATACTAAAGTCCTGTGATTAGGTGATTAGGTCTCATTCTTTTTGTGAACTTGTGCCTCTGGACTGTGAACTTCTGAAGTATTTCTTAGTTTTCTCCCCTCCCGCCCCCCCCCCCCAGCACCTTTAGGTAGAATAGGATAGCTAGAGTGGGCTGGAGTTGGGTATTTCCTTTCCCCAGGTCAGTTAGGCTCTGAAATTATCTGAGTACCTTAGGCTCTAATTAACTAGTTTCTCCTGAGGGTCAGCCTTATTAAGAAGAAGAGAGTGCTCTGGTGTATTTAAAAATGGTCCCCCTCCTCCCCTCCACTCCCACCCCTCAGTCCCCTCTGCAGGAAACATGAGGGAATTTTTCTCTGACATGTATTGTGTGAACCTGGAGGAGCTCCTGGTGGCAAATCTCACAAAATTGTGGGAGACCTCCTCTGTAATGGGTCCCCTGGAGTTTTCAACCCTCACAGTTGTCCATACTGAGCCTCTAGCAATTTGTCAATTATAGCTCAGGTTTTTCTACCAGGACACTGGTTCCGTTGACAGTTTCTGCTCTGGTAAGCTGCGACTCCCGTATTCACCTGTCTCTCCAGTCTTGGGAGGCAGTAGTTTGAGCTGTATTCTCTCCTCTCTTTTGGATCCAAGAAGAGTTGTTGAATTTTTAGTCTATTCAGCTTTTTACTTTTGGGACAGGATGGTGATTTCCAAGCTCCTTACATGTAGAACGGGATACTAGAAGTCTCTCCAGGTGATCTTACTGTGTGGCCAGAGTTTGAGGACCTTTGTTGTAGAATTTTGCTACTCAAAGTGTTCCGTATCACCTGATAGCTTATCAAAAATGCAAAAGCTCAGGCTGTACCCTGGATCTACTGAAATCAGAAACTACCATTTAACAAGATCCCCAGATGACTCACTTGCACATCAAAGCTTGAGAATCACTGCTCTTAAACAGTATTTTCTACCTTGGCTACACATTAGAATCATGTACAGAGTTTTTTAAAAAAATAATACATATATCAGTATTTTACAGCATCTTTGCTCTAAAACCAGGTGTCATTGTTGTCCTGTTCTCTGCCCACTCCTCTCCCCAAATCACACACAAACAGTACTCTTGACATTTCTCAAGAAAACATATTTCTGGTTCTAGGAAAGCAGAATGGATCACACTTAATAGAAATACCTCATTCTGCAGTAAAGCTGTAAAGGATATATTCCTACCAATGCATTCTCCTGTAGTTCATCACATCCCCTTCAGGGTGCCTACTGCCAACAACCTAGGATGGCAGAACTGCCGATGAAACCTAGTCTTTCTCCACACAAGAAATTGTCTCTTTGCCTATTGTCTTCCTTCCCCCGAGTTTTCTTGATGTAGCTCCATCACCAAAGTGAGCGACTGTATTCCTTAGGCTTGTTTTCCAGTGATAAGACTTTATGATAGTGAAGTCTAACAATGATAGGTTTTCTCCCTATAATTTAGAGGCTACTTGCCAATGATGACAAGAAAATATCTCCACTCTTTCAGAAAAACCAGGATGGTCATACACAACACAAGCAACAATCATTTCAGCCCAAATGACTTCTGTTACTTCTGAACAACAACAACAACAAAAGATACATTTCTCAAGATTCATGAGATTGAGACTTCCCATCTGCATCTAGTAGGTCTTTAAAATTTTTTCTCCTCTGTTTTCTGTGAGGTATTTTCCCTATCACATTGGAGAGACTTTATTAGACAATGTGATTAATAAAACTACATTTCCTTAACTGGTTCAATGTGGAAACTTTGATACTTTCTACACCAATTCGTCAGGGAAAAGAGTCACAGCTGCTTACCAATGGTATATGATCTTTAGCTATGTTTCTTTCTCTACAAAATGGGGATAAGACTCCTTTTTAGTTCTGTTATCAAGATTAAATGAGACAATGGATACACAAGGGACTATAAGTTACAAAGTGCTCTATGAGATTTAGATATGCTTGTTATTGGTCAGTTGGAAAGAATGATGCTTCCTGGAAGATGAGTATAGAAATAATTTCCAGGGCACAGTGAAGGTATCAAAGGATAGACAGAGGTCCTCTGATAGCAAATCTTTGGACCAGTGAACAAAGGTTTTATTTCTCATTTCTTGTCAAAGATTAGTGCCAACACTACACATTGCCTTTGATATTAGTTTCAAACAAGCAGACTGATCAGAGGCAATGCATATGTGATCCAGCATTTGGCGGGGAGGATGTCTGTCATGACTGTTAGGCTCTCTAGTTCACTCACTTTAAGTACAACCCCCCAAATCCCACTGCTGTTCACAATGGCTGACACTAGGGCTTGCACACTAAAGGGGAAACAAGAGGGTGCTCTTTCAGATCTAATTATGGATAGCCAGGGGTTTCTATCCCCAGCAGCACAGCTGCTTTCCACCAGGAAACTGATGAGAGGAGCTTGTGAGATGAGGGCTGATTTTAGCATCCGAAAGTTTGCCTGTGATTTGAATGAAAGACTGTTTGCACTCCGAAGTTCTGCCCTGCTGTGCAACAGGCAGGCCTATTTCTATCCAGCTGCCATCTGCCATGCAAGATGACTTCACTTTCTAGAACACAGATATTCTCTGTGGACAACCTGCTGGCAACTAGGCACCAAAACATCTGGGGAAAAAAATGAGCTGGGGTCATCGAATACTGGAGATAGGAGACACACAGTAATTGCATTCCTCAGCTGTTAACAATGTTTCTTCTCATTTCACAACTGGCTTTTAAACAAATCCCAAGTTCTTCATCTTGGATAACTGACTAAAAGTGAAGTAAAGAGCATTATTGAGGGAAATATAAATTAAGTAGTTAACTCTTCCAGGACTCAATTCTTGATTCTATTCTACCTTAACTTACTCCCTTGGTAATCTTGTCAATTCTCATAGCCTTAAACTCCATTTATAATGGAGACCCCCAATTTTTTATCTTCAGCCCAGACTTGTATCTCAAACTCCAGAACATGGTACTGCCTGCGTGACATTTCCATTTAGATGTCTACTAGATATCTCAAACTCCACATGTCCAACAATGAACTCCTTTTTAGAATTTTTTGTTTTCAAGTAATTTCAGATTTATAGAAAATTTGCAAGAATAGTACTAAGATATCCTGTATTCCCTTCACCCAGATTCCCTAATTGTTAACATTTTTCCATATTTACTTAAGCATACTTTCTCTGCCCATATATGTATGCATATATATTATTGTTTTTCTGATCCATCTGAGAGTAAGATGAAAACATAATGGCTCATTACTCCCCCAATGCTTGTGATGTTTACTCAGAACAAGAACAGTCTTTAACATAACCACAGTGCAATTATCCAAATCAGGAAGGTAATGCTGACACAATATTTCTATCTAATCTACAGGCCTTGTTCATATTTAGCCAATTGTCCCGATATTTTACTATATGTATTTTTTCCCTCCTTAACCAGGGTTCAATCCAGAATCACAAACTGTATTTAGTTGTCATGTCTCTTTAGTCTTCTTTCATCTGGGACAGTTTCACAGTTTGTCTTCGCCTTTCATGACTTACTGAAGATATTTTATAGAATGTTCCTTAAACTTTTGAAGATTTAAAAAAATTGTGGTAAAATACACATAATATAAAGTTTATTATCTTAACCATTTTATTTATTTGTTTATTTTAACATCTTTATTGGAGTATGATTGCTTTACAATGGTGTGTTAGTTTCTGCTTTATAACAAAGTGAATCAGCTATACGTGTACATATATCCCCATATCTCCTCCCTCTTGCATCTCCCTCCCATCCTCCCTATCCCACCCCCATAGGTGGTCACAAAGCAGTGAGCTGATCTCCCTGTGCTATGCAGCTGCTTCCAAATAGCTATCTACTCTATATTTGGTAGTGTATATATGTCCATGCCACTCTCTCACTTCATCCCAGCTTACCCTTCCCCCTTCCCGTGTCCTCAAGTCCATTCTCTATGTCCGCATCTTTATTCCTGTCCTACCCCTAGGTTCTTCAGAACCATTGTTTTTTTTTAGATTCCATATATATGTGTTAGCATACGGTATTTGTTTTTCTGACTTACTTCACTCTGTACGACAGTCTCTAGGTCTATCCACCTCACTACAAATAAGTCAATTTTGTTTCTTTTTATGGCTGAGTAATATTCCATTGTATATATGTGCCACATCTTTTTTTTTTTTTTTTACTCTTTTTGTTGATTCTTTTTCTTTTTAACATCTTTATTGGAGTATAATTGCTTTACAATTGTGTGTTAGTTTCTGCTTTATAACAAAGTGTATCAGCTATACATATACATATATCCCCATTATCTCCTCCCTCTTGCATCTCCTTCCCACCCTCCCTATCCTACTCGTCTAGGTGGTCACACAGTACGGAGCTGATCTCCCTGTGCTATGTGGCTGCTTCCCACTAGCTATCTATTTTACATTTGGTAGTGTATATGTGTCCATGCCACTCTCTCACTTCATCCCAGCTTACCCTTCCCCCTCTCTACGTCCTCAAGTCCATTCTTTACGTATGCGTCTTTATTCCTGTCCTGCCCCTAGGTTCTTCAGAACCCTTTTTTTTTTTTTTAGATTCCATATATATGTGTTAGCATACAGTATTTGTTTTTCTCTTTCTGACTTACTTCACTCTGTATGACAGACTATAGGTCCATCCACCTCACCACAAATAACTCAATTTTGTTTCTTTATATGGCTGAGTAATATTCTATTGTATATATGTGCCACACCTTCTTTATCCATTCATCTGTTCATGGACACTTAGGTTGCTTCCATGTCCTGGATATTGTAAATAGAGCTGCAATGAACATTGTGGTACATGACTCTTTTTGAATTATGGTTTTCTCAGGGTATATGCCCAGTAGTGGGATTGCTGGGTCATATGGTAGTTCTAGTTTTAGTTTTTTAAGGAAACTCCATACTGTTCTCCATAGTGGCTGTATCAATTTACATTCCTACCAACAGTGCAAGAGGGTTCCCTTTTCTCCACACCCTCTCCAGCATTTATTGTTTGTAGATTTTCTGATGATGGCCATTCTAACTGCTGTGAGGTGATACATCACTGTAGTTTTGATTTGCATTTCTCTAATGGTTAGTGATGTTGAGCATCCTTTCATGTGTTTGTTGGCAATCTGTCTATCTTCTTTGGAGAAATGTCTATTTAGGTCTTCTTCCCATTTTTGGATTGCATTGTTTTTTTGATATAGAGCTATCTTAACCATTTCAAAGTACACACTTCAGTAGTATTATGCATATTCATATAGTTGTGCAACCAATTTCTATAGAACTCTATTCATCTTGCAAAAGAAACTCTAGATCCATTAAATGACTCTTAATTTGGGTTTGTCTGAGGTTTCTTCATGAGTAGTTCGAGGCTGTACATTTTTAGCAGGAATTCTACAAAAGTGATGTTATGTCCTTCTCAGTGCACCATATAAGGAGGTCATGATGTTAGTCTGTCCCCTTTCTGGTGAAATGAACGTTGGTTAGATGATAGCTGCCAGGTCTCTCTACCGTAAAGTTACTATTTTCCTTTGCAATAAGTGCTTTGAGGCTATGTAGAGATGCTATTCCTCATCAAATTTTTATCCATTAGTTTAGGACCCATTGATAATTCTTGCATAAATCAATTATTACCTTCATATTTGTCAAATGGTGATTTTTCTAACTTTACCATTCCTTACTCATTTATCATCTGGCAGTATACTATAAAGAAGAGCTTTCTTTATCTCCCATTTAATTCACTTATTTATATATCAGTATGGACTCATGGACCTCATTTTATTATATGAGTGATAATCTATTACTATCACTATTTATTTTGATGCTAAAATAGTCCCAGATTTGGCCAATGGAATCTTTTTAAGTTCGCTCCTGTGTCTTTTTGACATAAGTAATGTCCTTATCATTACTTGAGTACTTTCTGGCACAGTAGATGTCCCAGGCTCATCTCAACCTTTCTCTGCCCCAGCCTGGAATCAGCTGTTTCTCCAGGGTACCTGATGTCTTTAGTGGAGAATGATATTTAAAAACCTACATCTAGGTGTTGTGTGCTCACTGTTAGTGGAATGTCATTCCTTTCCAGCCTTTTCAGTGATGGAGTTAAGAAAATATGTTTGAGAGTGTATATTTATATCCATTTCTATACCTATGTATCTATCTATTAAAAACCATGAATTCACAACAATATCCCTAATTGCAATGCAACATCACAAGGTTTATTCCGGTCTTCCCTGTTGCCATACTTGTAACTCCCTTTTCTGACAGCGAGAGACCTGGCTCCTATTATTCTCACTTTACTTATGAGCTAAATCCCAGAGGCACCAAAAGTAGTCTAAGAATTCCCAAGTCATATAACCCTTGGAAGTTAAACTCCTGATCTTTCATTCCAAATGGGCTCTACCCATAGCCTTTTCCATCTCAGGTGATGGCAACTCCATCCTTGTAGTTGTTCAGGATAAAACCTTGCATTCATCCCTGACTCTTCCTCTCTCTCTCTCTCTCTCTCTCTCTTTCTCATACCCTGTATCTAATCTGTCAGGAAACATTGACATTTCTGCTTTCAAAATACATTCAGGGCCTTGGACATGAATCCGGGGTGCAGACTATCAAGCCCAAGTAGAGTCCCTGGCGCACTGGGCAGTGCAGGCAGCGCAGATGACCTGGCTCTGATCCTGAGGACATTAGGCCACCCTGTGCACCTCAGGCTGCCGCCCTGCCACTCCAGCGGATCTGGGTCTATCGCCACACACCACCCAGGTGGTTCCAGGGATTTGGACGTCTGTGTCTTTGAGGGACCATTACTTCACCTGCCACTTGCTTGGGGGATCTTGGTTCCCAGGCGAGAGGTCAGGCCCGAGCTCCTATGGTGGGAGCTCTAAGTCCGAACCACTGGACTAACAGAGAAACTCAGATCCAAGGGAATATCAATCGGAGTGAGGCCTCCCGGAAGTCCTCATCTCAGCATGAAGACCCAGCTCTATCCAACTGCCTGCAAACTCCAGTACTGGACATCTCAGGCCAAACAACCAGTAAGACAGGAATACACCACCACAATTCAAAAAAAAGAGAAAGAAACGACAAAAAAATACGTTACAGACGAAGGAGGAAGGTAAAAACCTACAAGACCAAATGAATGAAGATGAAATAGGCAATCTACCTGAAAAAGAATGCAGACTAATGATAGTAAAGATGATCCAAAATCTCAGAAACAGAACGGAGAAAATACAAGAAACGTTTAACATGGATCTAGAAGAACTAAAGAGCAAACAAACAGCGATGAACAATACAACTACTGAAATTAAAAATACTCTAGGGCTTCCCTGGTGGCGCAGTGGTTGAGAGTCCACCTGCTGATGCAGGGGACACGAGTTCGTGCCCCGGTCCGGGAGGATCCCACATGCCGCGGAGCGGCTGGGCCTGTGAGCCATGGCCACTGAGCCTGCACATCCAGAGCCTGTGCTCTGCGATGGGAGAGGCCACAACAGTGAGAGGCCCACATACTGCAAAAAAAAAAAAAAAAAAAAAAACCCTAGAAGGAAGCAATAACAGAATAACTGAGGCAGAAGAATGATAAGTGAGCTGGAAGATAAAATGGTGGAAATAACTGCCAGGGAGCACAATAAAGAAAAAATAATGAAAAGAATTGAGGACAGTCTCAGAGACCTCTGGGACAACATTAAATGCACCAACATTGGAATTACAGCAGTCCCAGAAGAAGAGTAGAAAAAGAAAGGATCTGAGAAAATACTAGAAGAGATTATAGTGGAAAACTTCCCTAACATGGGAAAGCAAATAGTCAATCAAGTCCAGGAAGCAAAGAGAGTACCAGACAGGATAAATCCAAAGAGAAACATGCTGAGACACATACTAATCAAACTATCAAATAGTAAATACAAAGAAAAAATATTAAAAGCAGCAAGGGAAAAGCAACAAATAACATACAAGGGAAAACCATAAGGTTAACAACTAATCTTTCAGTAGAAACTCTGCAAGCCAAAAGGAAGTGGCAGGACATGTTAAAAGTGATGAAAGGGAAAAACCTACAACCAAGATTACTTTACCTGGCAAGGATCTCATTCAGATTTGATGGAGAACTTAAAAACTTTCCAGATAAGCAAAATTAAAGAGAATTAAGCATCACCAGCTTTACAACAAATGCTAAAGGAACTTCTCTATGCAGGAAACACAAGAGAAAGAAAAGACCTACAAAAAAAACCCCCCCAAAGAATTAAGAAAATGGTAATAGGAACATACATATCGATAATTACCTTAAATGTAAATGGATTACATGCTCCAACCAAAAGACACAGACTGGCTGAATAGATACAAAAACAAGACCCGTATATATGCCATCTATAAGAGACCCACTTTAGACCTAGGGACACATACAGACTGAAAGTGATGGGATGGAAAAAAATATTCCATGGAAATGCAAATCAAAAGAAAGCTGGAGTAGCAATTCTCATATCAGACAAAATAGACTTTAAAACAAACACTATTACAAGAGACAAAGAAGGACATTACATAATGATCATGGGATCAATCCAAGAAGAAGATATAACAATTGTAAATATTTATGCACCCAACATAGAAGCACCTCAATACATAAAGTAAACGCTAACAACCATGAAAGGGGAAATCGACAGCAACACAATTATACTAGGGGACGTTAACACTTTACACTTTCACCAATGGACAGATCATCCAAAATGAAAATAAATAAGGAAACACAAGCTTTAAATAACACATTAAACAAGATGGACTTAACTGATATTAATAGGACACTCCATGCAAAAACAATAGAATACATTTTCTTCTCACGTGCTCATGGAACATTCTCCAGGATAGACCATATCCTGGGGCACAAATCAAACCTTGGAAAATGTAAGAAAATTGAAAACATATCAAGTATCTTTTCCAACCACAACACTATGAGACTAGATATCAATTACAGGAAAAAAACCCGTAAAAACTACAAACATATGGAGGCTAAACAATATGCTACCCAATAACCAAGAGATCACAAAGAAATCAAAAAATACCTAGAAACAAATGACAATGAAAATATGACGACCCAAAACCTATGGGATACAGCAAAAGCAGTTCTAAGAGGGAAGTTTATAGCAATACAATCCTACCTTAGGAGACAAGAATAATCTCAAAAAAACAACCTAACCTTACAACTAAAGCAATTACAGAAAGAAGAACAAAAACCCTCCAAGATAGCAGAAGGAAAGAAATCATAAAGATCAGATCAGAAATATATGAAAAGGAAATGAAGGAAACTATAGCAAAGATCAATAAAACTAAAAGCTGGTTCTTTGAGAAGATAAAAAAATTAATGAACCACTAGCCAGACTTATCAAGAAAAAAAGGGAGAAGACTCAAATCAACAGAATGAGAAATGAAAAAGGAGAACTAACAACTGACACTGCAAAAATACAAAGGCTCATGAGAGATTACTACAAGCAACTATATGCCAATAAAATGAACAACCTGGAAGAAACGGACAAATTGTTAGAAAAGCACAACCTCCTGAGACTGAACCAGGAAAAAATAGAAAATATAAACAGACCAATCACAACCACAGAAATTAAAATTATGATTAAAAATCTTCCAAAACACAAAGCCCAGAACCAGATGGCTTCACAGGTGAATTCTATCAAACATTTAGAAAAGCGCTAACACCTATCCTTCTCAAACTCTTCCAAAATACAGCAGAGGGAGGAACACTCCCGAACTCGTTCTACAAGATCACCATCACTCTGATACCAAAACCAGACAAAGATGTCACAAAAAAAGAAAACCAAAGGCCAATATCACTGATGAACACAGATGCACAAATCCTCAACCAAATCCTAGCAAACAGAATCCAGCAGCACATTAAAAGGGGTTTATCCCAGGAACGCAAGAATTCTTCAATATATGCAAATCAATCAATATGATACACCATATTAACATATTGAAGGAGAAAAACCATATGATAATCTCAACAGATGCAGAAAAAGCTTTTGACAAAATTCAACACCTATTTATGGCATAAATTATCCAGAAGGTAGGCACAGAGGGAACTTACATCAACATAATAAAGCCATATATGACAAACCCAAAGCCAACATCGTTCTCAATGGTGAAAAACTGAAACGATTTCCTCTAAGATCAGGAACAAGACAAGGGTGCCCACTCTCATCCCTATTATTCAGCATACTTTTGAATGTGTAAGCCAGAGCAATCAGAGAAGAAAAAGGAATCCAAATCAGAAAAGAAGTAAAGCTGTCTCTGTTTGCAGATGACATGATACTATACATAGAGAATCCTAAAGATGCCTCAGAAAACTACTAGAGCTAATCAATGAATTTGGTAAAGTAGCAGGATCCAAAATTACTGCACAGAAATCTCTTGCATTCCTATACACTAATGATGAAAAATCTGAAAGTGAAATTAAGGAAACACTCCCATTTACCATTGCAACAAAAAGAATAAAATGCGTAGGAATAAACCTACCTAAGGAGACAAAAGACCTGTATGCAGAAAACTATAAGACACTGATGAAAGAAATTAAAGATGATATAAACAGATGGAGAGATATACCATGTTCTTGGATTGGAAGAATCAACATTGTGAAAATGACTATAATACCCAAAGCAAACTACAGATTCAGGGCAATCCGTATCAAACTACCAATGGCATTTTTCACAGAAGTAGAACAAAAAATTTCACAATTTGTATGGAAAAGATTCCGAAGAGCCAAAGCAATCTTGAGAACGAAAAATGGAGCTGGAGGAATCAGGCTCCCTGACTTCAGACTATACTACAAAGCTACAGTAATCAAGACAGTATGGTACTGGCACAAAAACAGAAATATAGATCAATGGAACAGGATAGAAAGCCCAGAGATAAACCCACACATATATGGTAATCTTATCTTTGATAAAGGAGGCAAGAATATACAGTGGAGAAAAGACAGCCTCTTCAATAAGTGGTGCTGGGAAAACTGGACAGCTACATATAAAAGAATGAAATTAGAACACTCCCTAACACCATATGCAAAAATAAACTCCAAATGGATTAAAGACCCAAATGTAAGGCCAGGCACTATAAAACTCTTAGAGGAAAACATAGGCAGAACACTCCATGACATAAATCACAGCAAGATCCTTTTTGACCCAACTCCTACAGAAATGGAATTTAAACCAAAAATAAACAAATGGGGCCTAATGAAACTTAAAAGCTTTTGCACAGCAAAAGAAATCATAAATAAGATGAAAAGACAACCCTCAGAATGGGAGAAAATATTTGCAAACGAAGCAAGTGACAAAGGATTAATCTCCAAAATATACAAGCAGCTCATGCACCTCAATATCAAAAAACAAACAACCCAATCCAAAAACGGGTAGAAGACCTAAATAGACATTTCTCCAAAGAAGATACACAGATTGCCAACAAACACATGAAAGGATGCTCAACATCAGTAATCATTAGAGAAATGAAAATCAAAACTACAATGAGGTATCACCTCACACCGTTCAGAATCGCCATCACCAAAAAATCTACAAACAATAAATGCTAGAGAGGTTGTGGGGAAAAGGAACCCTCTTGCACTGCTGGTGAGAATGTAAACTGGTATAGCTATTATAGAGAACAGTATGGAGGTTCCTTAAAAAACTACAAATAGAACTACCATATGACCCAGCAATCTCACTACTGGGCGTATACCCTGAGAAAACCATAATTCAAAAAGAGTCATGTACCACAATGTTCAATGCAGCTCTATTTACAATATCCAGGACATGGAAGCAACCTAAGTGTCCATCGACAGATGAATAAAGAAGATGTGGCACATATATACAATGGAATATTACTCAGCCATAAAAAAAACGAAATTGAGTTATTTGTAGTGAGGTGGATGGACCTAGAGTCTGTCATACAGAATGAAGTAAGTCAGAAAGAGAGAAACAAATACTGTATGCTAACACATATGTATAGAATCTTAAAAAAAAGAAAAAAAGGTTCTGAAGAACCTAGGGGCAGGACAGGAATAAAGATGCAGAAGTGGAGAATGGACTTGAGGACACGGGGAGGGAGAATGATAAGCTGGGACGAAGTGAGAGGATGACGTGGACATATATACACTACCAAATGTAAAATAGATAGCTAGTGGGAAGCAGCCACATAGCACAGGGAGATCAGCTCGGTGCTTTGTGATCACCTACAAGGGTGGGATACTGAGGGTGGGATGGAGACCCAAGAGGGAGGAGATATGGGGATATACGTATATGTATAGCTGATTCACTTTTTTATACAGCAGAAACTAACCCAACATCGTAAAGCAATTATACTCCAATAAAGAGAAAAAAAAAATACATTCAGAATCTGACCACTTCCCATTACCTCCAGTTCTACCAACCATGCTGATCCAAGCCACCACCACTGTCTTGGGCTTGGATTTCTCCCAACTGGTCTACTTGCCTCTTAATCAGTTTTTTGTCAACACAGGAGCCAAAGTTGTCCTTTTAAAATATGTCACCTACTTTATATATAGTAGTGTGTCTTTTTCAATCCCAGTCTCCCAGTTTATCCCCAACCATGCCCCACCCCCGCTTCCCTCACTGGTAACCATAAGTTTGTTTTCCACACCTGTGACTATATTTCTGTTTTGTAAATAAATTCATTTGTATCATTTTTTTAGATTCCACATATAAGCGATAACATATGATATCTGTCTTTCTCTGTCTGAATTATTTCACTCAGAAAACTAATAAGGACCTACTGTATAGCACAGGGAACTTGTGTCAATACTCTGTAATGACCTATATGGGAAAAGAATCTAAAAGAGAATGGATATATGTATAACTGATACACTTTTCTGTACAGGAGAAACTAAAACAACAGTGTAAATCAACTATACTCTAATAAAATTTTTTTAAAAACAGAAATAAAATAAAATAAAGTGTAAATCACTCGTCTGCTAAAACCCTGCAATGCCCTTCTGTTTTACTCAGAGTAAAAGCCAAAGTCAATGGCTTAAAATGGCCCTACATGATCTGGCCTCTTAAACCTTTCTGACTTCATCTCTAACTTTCGTCTCCGTCGTCTTACTCCAGGCATGCTAGACTCCTTGCTATTTGTCAAACACTCCAGCCACACTGCCGTTTAAGCCCTTTGCTCTGAATCCTCTGTTAAAAACAATTCCTTCATTTCCCACAAGTGTTCAATCTCACTTTCTCAATGAGGCTCACCCTGACTCCTGGGTTTGAGATTACATTCCACCCCCCCAGCAGTCTATCCTCCTCATGCTGTTCTAAGTTTTTTTCTTCTGTAACACTAATCACCTTCTCACATACCATGTAATTTACTCATTGATTATGTTAATTATTTATTGCTTATCCTCCATCCCTGGATCTCTGCCAGAATTTAAGCTCCATGAGGGCATGAATTCTTGTCTGTTTTGTTTGCTGATATATTCCAGGTGTCCAGAATGGTGCCTGGCATACAGACACTCAACAAATATTTGGTGATGTTGAATGAATCAATTTTTGAGACCTAGCCTCAAGAATTACTTCATCTCCTATTTTGGCTGTGTAGTTTGATTAAAGATTTCCTATAAACCATAATTTGATCTTTAACCTATAACAGCAGTTTGGGCCAATGACTCTCATATTCATACTTCAGACTAATATTCTCCCAAGGAGGAAGGTGTCCTTGACAGATATTTAATAAGTAACACAACCATACCAGTGATCCAAGGGACTTCAAATAAAAGTTCCAGAGAAGGGCTTCCCTGGTGGCGCAGTGGTTGAGAGTCCGCCTGCCGATGCAGGGGACATGGGTTCGTGCTCCGGTCCGGGAGGAACCCACATGCCGCAGAGCGGCTGGGCCCGTGAGCCGTGGCCGCTAAGCCTGCGCGTCCGGAGCCTGTGCTCTGCAGGGGGAGAGGCCCGCGTATTGCAAAAAATAAAAATAAAAAAAGTTCCAGAGAAAATTGTATAGCTTTTATAGAACCTGTGTGAATCTACACGTAAGGCTTCTGCTTTTAATTTCTATAATACTGTGAGGGCCTAGAATTTCAGTTGGAGTTAATGTACACATTTGACAAACTTGACAATTTTAAGAGCACTATTTAAAAACCTTCCAGGGACTTCCCTGATGGTACAGTGGATAAGGCTCCACGCTCCTAATGCAGGGAGTCCGGGTTCAATCACTGGTTGCGGAACTAGATCCCACGTGCATGCCGCAACTAAGAGTTTGCATGCCACAACTAAGGAGCTGGCAAGCCACAACTAAGGAGCCCACCTGCCACAACTAAGACCCGGCACAACCAAATAAATAAAATAAATAAATATTTTTTAAAAACCCATAGCTTTTGCCCCAGAGAAACTACCTAAGGTGATAGTGTTTATTGACTTAGTCAACAAGTATTCATAGGGCACCTACTATGTGCCAGGCATCGTGCACAGTTCAAATGTGCATGACGCAAACCCTGTCCTTGAGTATCTTGCACTCTTTAAGAACAAACAAACACACAAAACCTTCCAGTTCTCCTTCTACTGATCAAAATGGAGATTAACAACCTAACACACTGCATTTCCCAGCACCTACCAGGCCAGGTATTTTTAATATCAGGTTCACCAACGGTTTTTGTATACAGAAGTTTGTGTGTATCTATTTTCAGTGGTGGAAGAAAAAGCTAATGCTTTCTTCAAATTCTCAAAGGAGACTCTGACTTAAAAAAATTAAGAAACATTACATTTCACTATTTAGTGGCACACCTCCATTAACAGTGTCCTGAGGGCAGGAACCATGTCTTTCCCATCATCAAATCTCAGTGCCTAGAAAATAATACATAAAAAATGTTTGTTGAACCATCAAAAATAAATGAATGAGTAAAGAACAAATGAATGAGTCACTGCTGCCTCAGCTCACACTCTCTCCCCTTCCTCCAGGTTTCTGAGGAGGTGGACCCCAGCAGTACATCAAAAAAATCTGAATGATAATGTTTCAGAAAGTAAGAACCACTCCAAGAAGTTATCACTAGATTTGAGTGAGGGAAACTTCATAGGAGTGGAAAAGAAATCTTAAAGATGGGAGAGACTTTTGTTTTTCTCTAGCTTTTTAAAGTTATGGTGTTCTTTGGAGGCACTGGGTTCCTAGGGGCTATGGGGCTTTGTGTACTGCTGGGTACTAAGAGGAGAGGCCCAGAGTACAGGGTGCAAGAACTTGCCCTAGGTCCTCAGTTTAATGGGAAAAGGTGATAATACCTTTATGTTCCTTTCTAAGTCATTCATCAGGGTAGGAAAGAAGGCAGAAATTCAAATAAGAATGCTGTCTAGGGGTGGGGCTAATGGTGGACTCCAGGAGGGCTCAATGCCAAGGAGTATTTCCCAGAACTTCTGCGGCCAGTGTGCTTTTCCCCATGGTGAACCACAGACACCTCCCGCCTCTGCAGGAGACCCTCCAACACTAGCAGATATATGCCCAGGAGTCTCAACTGGAGAGCATGTCTCTACTATGCTCTCTGAAGACAGGATTCAGACATCCTTGACAAATTGATAGCAAGGACATCTTTTGAAAAATGGATTTGCTGATCTCTTCTTTAAGTACTTCCTTTAGCTCATCTCTGGAAGTGATACAGCAGACAAGGTCTTGGTACTCCGGTGGGTGTCAGGCCTGTGCCTCTGAGGTGGGAGAGCTGAGTTCAGGACATTGGTCCACCAGAGACCTCCTGTCTCCAAGTAATATTAAGTAGCGAAAGCTCTCCCAGAGATCTCCATCTCAACGCTAAGACCCAGCTCCACTCAATGACCAGCAAACTGCAGTGCTGGACACCTTAGGGCAAACAACTAGCAAGACAGGAACACAACTCCACCCATTAGCAGAGAGGCCGCCTAATATCATAATAAGGTCAAAGACACCCCAAAACACACCACCGGACGCAGTCCTCGTCACCAGAAAGACAAGATCCAGCTTCACCCACCAGAACACAGGCACTAGTCCCCTCCACCAGGAAGCCTACACAACCCACTGAACCAATCCTAGTCACTGGGGACACACACTAAAAACAAAGGGAACTACGAACCTGCACCCTGCGAAAAGGAGACCCCAAATACAGTAAGCTAAGCAAAATGAGAAGACAAAGAAACACACAGCAGATGAAGGAGCAAGGTAAAAACCCACCAGATCTAACAAATGAAGAGGAAATAGGCAGTCTACCTAAAAAGAATTCAGAGTAATGACAGTACAGATAACCCAAAATCTTGGAAATAGAATGGAGGAAATACAAGAAACGTTTAACACGGACCTAGAAGACCTAAAAAAGCAAGCAAACAATGAAGAACAACACAAAAAATGAAATTAAAAATTCTCTAGAAGGAATCAATAGCAGAATAACTGAGGCAGAAGAACAGGTAACTGACCTGGAAGATAAAATAGTGGAAATAAACACTGCAGAGCAGAATAAAGAAAAAAGAATGAGAAGTATTGAGGACAGTCTCAGAGACCTCTAGGACAACATTAAACACACCAACATTCGAATTATAGGGTCCCAGAAAAAGAAGAGAAAAAGAAAAGGACCAAGAAAATATTTGAAGAGATTATAGTTGAAAACTTCCCTAATGTGGGAAAGGAAATAGTTAATCAAGTCCAGGAAACACAAAGAGTCCCATACAGGATAAATCCAAGGAGGAACATGCCAAGACACATATTAATCAAACTATCAAATAGTAAATACAAAGAAAAAATATTAAAAGCAGCAAGGGAAGAACAACAAATAACATACAAGGGAATCCCCAGAAGGTTAACAGCTGACCTTTCAGCAGAAACTCTGCAAGTCACAAGGGAGTGGCAGGACATATTTAAAGTGATGAAAGGGAAAAACCTACAACCAAGATTTCTCTATCCAGCAAGGATCTCATTCAGATTCAACAGAGAAATTAAAACCTTTACAGACAAGCAAAAGCTAAGAGAATTCAGCACCACCAAACCAGCTTTTACAACAAATGCTAAAGCAACTTCTTTAGGCAGGAAACACAAGAGAAAGAAAAGACCTACAATAACAATCCCAAAACAATTAAGAAAATGATAATAGGAACATACATATCGATAATTACCTTAAATGTAAATGGATTAAATGCTCCAACCCAAAGACATAGACTGGCTGAATGGATAAGAAAACAAGACCTGCATATATGCTGTCTACAAGAGACCCACTTCAGACCTAGGGACACATACAGACTGAAAGTGAGGGGATGGAAACAGATATTCCATGCAAATGGAAATCAAAAGAAAGCTGGAGTAGCAATTCTCATATCAAACAAAATAGACTTTAAAACAAAGACTATTAGAAGAGACAAAGAAGGACACCACATGAGGATCAAGGGATCAATCCAAGAAGAAGATATAACAATTGTAAATATTTATGCACCCAACATAGGAGCACCTCAATAAATAAGGCAAATGCTAACAGCTATAAAAGGGGAAATCAACAGTAACACAATCATATTAGGGGACGTTAACACCTCACTTTCACCAATGGACAGATCATCCAAAATGAAAATAAATAAGGAAACACAAGCTTTAAATGATACAATAGACAAAATGGACTTTACTGATATTTATAGGACATTCCATCCAAAAACAACAGACTACACTTTCTTCTCAAGTGCTCATGGAATATTCTCCAGGATAGATTATATCTTGGGTCACAAATCAAGCCTTGGTAAACTTAAGAAAATTGAAATTGTATCAAGTATCTTTTCTGACCACAATGCTATAAGACTAGGTATCAATTACAGGAATAAATCTGTAAAAAATACAAATACATGGAGGCTAAACAACACACTACTTAATAACCAAGAGATCACTGAAGAAATCAAAGAGGAAATCAAAAAATACCCAGAAAGAAATGACTATGAAAACACAACGACCCAAAACCTACGGGATGCAGCAAAAGCAGTTTTAAGAGGGAAGTTTATAGCTACACAAGCCTACCTTAAGAAACAAGGAATATCTCAAATAAAAACCTAATCTAACACCTAAAGCAATTAACCAAAGCCCAAAGTTAGCGGAAGGAAAGAAATCATAAAGATCATATCAGAAATAAATGAAAAAGAAATGAAGGGAATGATAGCAAAGATCAATAAAACTAAAAGCTGGTTCTTTAAGAAGATAAACAAAATTGATAAACCATTAGCCAGACTTATCAAGAAAAAAAGGGAGAAGACTCAAATCAATAGAATTAGAAATGAAAAAGGAGAAGTAACAACTGACACTGCAGAAACACAAAGGATCATGAGAGATTACTACAAGCAACTATATGCCAATAAAACGGACATCTTGGAAGAAAGGGACAAAGTTTTAGAAATGCACAACCTTCCAAGACTGAACCAGGAAGAAATAGAAAAAAGGAACAGATGAATCACAAGCACTGAAATTGAAACTGTGATTAAAATTCTTCCGACAAACAAAGGCCCAGGACCAGATGGCTTCACAGGCGAATTCTATCAAACATTTACAGAAGAGCTAACACCTATCCTTCTCAAACTCTTCCAAAATATAGCAGAGGGAGGAACACTCCCAAACTCATTCTACGAGGCCACCATCACTCTGATACCAAAACCAGACAAAGATGTCACAAAGAAAGAAAACTACAGGCCAATATCACTGATGAACATAGATCCAAAAATCCTCAACAAAATACTAGCAAACAGAATCCAACAGCACATTAAGAGGATCATACACCATGATCAAATGGGGTTTATCCCAGGAATGCAAGGATTCTTCAATATACGCAAATCAATCAATGTGATACACCATATTAACAAATGGAAGAATAAAAACCATATGATCATCTCAATAGATGCAGAAAAGGCTTTCAACAAAATTCAACACCCATTTATGATAAAAACCCTCCAGAAAGTAGGCATAGAGGGAACCTTCCTCAACATAATAAAGGCCATATATGACAAACCCACAGCCAACATCGTCCTCAATGGTGAAAAACTGAAAACATTTCCACTAAGATCAGGAACAAGACAAGGTTACCCACTCTCACCACTATTATTCAACATATTTTTGGAAGTTTTAGCCACAGCAATCAAAGAAGAAAAAGAAATAAAAGGAATACAAATTGGAAAAGAAGAAGTAAAGCTGTCACTGTTTGCAGATGACATGATACTGTACATACAGAATCCTAAAGCTGCTACCAGAAAACTACTGGAGCTAATCAATGAATGTGGTAAAGTGGCAGGATACAAAATTAATGCACAGAAATCTCTTGCATTCCTATACACTAATGATGAAAAATCTGAAAGTGAAATTAAGAAAACACTCCCATTTATCACTGCAGCGAAAAGAATAAAATATCTAGGAATAAACCTAACTAAGGAGATAAAAGACCTGTATGCAGAAAATTATAAGACACTGATGAAAGAAATTAAAGATGACACAAATAGATGGAGAGATATACCACGTTCTTGGATTGGAAGAATCAACATTGTGAAAATGAGTCTACTACCCAACGCAATCTACAGATTCAATGCAATCCCTATCAAACTACCACTGGCATTTTTCACAGAAGTAGAACAAAAAATTTCACAATTTGTATGGAAACACAAAAGACCCTGAAGAGCAAAAGCAATCTTGAGAACGAAAAATGGAGCTGGAGGAATCAGGCTCCCTGACTTCAGACTATATTACAAAGCTACAGTAATCAAGACCATATGGTACTGGCACAAAAACAGAAATATATATCAATGGATAGAAGAAAGCCCAGAGATAAACCCACGCACATATGGTCACCTTTTCTTTGATAAAGGAGGCAAGAATATAGAGTGGAGAAAAGACAGCCTCTTCAATATGTGGTGCTGAGAAAACTGGACAGCTACAATGAAATTAGAACACTCCCTAACACCATACACAAAAATAAACTTAAAATGGATTAAAGGCCTAAATTTAAGGCCAGACACTATCAAACTCTTAGAGGAAAACATAGGCAGAACACTCTATGACATAAATCACAGAAAGATCCTTTTTGACCCACCTCCTAGAGAAATGGAAATAAAAACAAAAATAAACAAATGGGACCCAATGAAACTTCAAAGCTTTTGCACAGCAAAGGAAATCATAAACAAGACATAAAGACAACCCTCAGAATGGGAGAAGATATTTACAAATGAAGCAACTAACAAAGGATTAATCTCCAAAATTTACAAGCAGCTCATGCAGCTCAATATCAAAAACAGAAACAACCCAATCCAAAAATGGGCAGAAGCCCTAAACAGACATTTCTCCAAAGAAGATATACAGATTGCCAACAAACACATGAAAGGATGCTCAATGTCAATAATCACTAGAGAAATGCAAATCAAAACCAAAATGAGGTATCACTTCACACCAATCAGAATGGCCATCATCAAAAAATCTAGAAACAATAAATGCTGGAGAGGGTGTGGAGAAAAGGGAACCCTCTTGCACTGTTGGTAGGAATGTAAACTGATACAGCCACTATGGAGAACAGTATGGAGGTTCCTTAAAAAACTAAAAACAGAATTACCATACAAACCAGCAATCCCACTACTGGGCATATACCCTGAGAAAAACACAATTCAAAAAGAGGCATGTACCACAATGTTCATTGCAGCTCTATTTACAATATCCAGGACATGGAAGCAACCTAAGTGTCAATGGACAGATGAATGGATAAAGAAGATGTGGCACATATATACAATGGAATATTACTCAGCCATAAAAAGAAACAAAATTGAGTTATTTGTGGTGAGGTGGATGGACCTAGAGTCTGTCATACAGAGTGAAATAAGTCAGAAAGCGAAAAACAAATACCGTATGCTAACACATATATATGGAATCTAAAGGAAGATAAAATGGTAATGAAGAACCTAGGGGCAGGACAGGAATAAAGACGCAGAGGTCGAGAATGGACTTGAGCATATCGGGTGGGGGAAGGGTAAGCTGGGACGTAGTGAGTGGCATGGAGTTATAAATACTACCAAATGTAAAACAGATAGCTAGTGGGATGCAGCTGCATAGCACAGGGACATCAGCTCGGTACTTTGTGACCACCTAGAGGGGTGGGATAGGGAGGGTGGGAGTGAGACGCAAAAGGGAGGAGATATGGGGATATATATATATGTATAGCTGATTCACTTTGTTATAAAGCAGAAACTAACATACCACTGTAAAGCAGTTCTAGTCCAGTAAAGACGTTTAAAAAAAACAACAAAAAGAACAAGAACCCTGTCCAGGAATAAACAGGGATTTATGAGGTATCTTTTTGGAATGTGAATATATTAGTCAGGGCACAGAGGCTACTCCTCTAATAGCATAACCTGAACTTCTAAGGGATTTTGAAATATTTATTACACAATTTATGCACCATGTTGGCCAAAAGGATTCATTTCTATTTATAAGAGAACTATCCACTAAGATTGATCAGGCTGTGGTTGAGGACAGATTCAATCTCTGGAATTGGCTGCATCTGTCCTGCTGAGGGAAATTTCTGCTACGGATGGCTTGGCTATGAATTACCCGAAATACTCCAGAGGGCAGCAAGCCGCCTTCTGTCCCCAACTGACACCCAGCAATAGACCAAAGTGGCTACAGAACCCAGTGAGTTGCCCAGAAATAATCATGACTCAGGTTCTTTAAGGCCACAGTGACAGTGATGGCTAACCTCATAGAAGAAGCTGTACAAGAACCTCTCCCCTAAATCAGAACCCACAAACCATGTTTATGACAGAGGCAAGGGAAGAAGCAAAAAAGGGGTAAAGCAAACATACATACAATGGAGAAATCTTCCATTTACCCTTTATGCTGAGCAAAAAAGCAGTAACTGGGGGCAGGTATAGTCATGGTCACACTTCATTCTCAGTACTTCTGTGAGTATCTACTAGGCGTTAAAGCACAGTGCTGGGTACGGGGGGTACTAAGTGAACAAGATGAGAGCCCAAGATCTCTAGTAGTAGAGATAAACATAAATGCTAATAACTGTAATTCAAGAGAGAAAGAGAGGTACAGATACATGTTTTTAGAAGAGGTGGTGAGAATATTTGCTACTGGCAGCGTTGTCTGTTGCTTGTGCTTGGTGGATCAAGGAAGGAAGGAGTGAAGGTTGGGTCCTTGGGTGGCCAGCTAAGGAGGCCTCTTCTCTTTTCTTTCCTCCCTGTCTCCCTCTCTTCATTTCTTTCTTCTTAATACTTTATATCCTTGAAAGTTTTGAATAGAGAATTAAAGATGATCAGAACTATTCTCTGGAGAGATTAATCAGGTAGTAATGAAGTTTGTGGGAATGGAAATTAAGAGACAGAGGCAACGGATATTTAGGACATAAAATCAACAGGTCCAGGCCACTGACTGTTGTGGGGATCAGCAAGAAGGATGAGTCAAAGGTGACTTGGAGAATGCTGATGTCATTCAAGAATAGGGTCCCCAGGAGAGAAACAGAAGGCTTGAGAGAAACATATGATGTGTGGTTTTGGACACACTGAAGTGCTAGTGAAGCTACCTGACAGGCTGTTGGACATGTGGGGCTAAAGCCCTGGGGAGAGGTCTGGATTGCTGAAACTACAGATGAGAGAGCGTTCTGCATACAAATGGGAGCTGACACCGTGAAAATGCATGAGATCTACAAGGGAGGGAGTTTAGGAGGAGGAGAGAAGAGGGTCAAGGACAGAACCTGAGGGAATGCCTGCATATAGGATGAGAAAAAGGGCCAGACAACAAAACGAAAAGAGTAGGCATCAGAGAAATAATCTGAGACTCAGCAGACTGTCACAGAAAATAAAGGAGGCAAGTGGCTCAGGAAGGAGTGGGAGGTCACAGTGGGAAGTGCCACACAGAGATCAGAGTATGGGACTTAAGGAAATGCTGGTAGGGCTTAGACTTGTGGTGGGATCACAAATCAGGTTTCAAGTTCAAGGGTTAAAGAGGGAGCAACGGTTATCTAGTTTACATATAGTAGTGTGTGTATGTTAATCCCAAGCTCCTAATTGATGCCCCCCACTAGGTTTCCCCTTTGGTAACCATAAATTTGTTTTCGAAATCTGTGAGTCTGTTTCTGTTTTGTAAATAAGTTCATCTGTATCATTTTTATAACTAGATTCCACGTATGAGTGGACCTTCTGTATAGTACAGGGAACTCTACACCATATTCTGTAATAACCTATATGGGTAAAGAGTCTGAAAAAGAATGATATATGTATATGTATAACTGAATCACTTTGCTGTACACCTGAAACTAACACACATTGTAAGTCGACAATACTCCAATAAAATTAAACAAAAAAGAGGGAACGTATGAATTGTTCAATTCATATTTGTGAGCGTCCATCTATCTTTACTGCTTGCTTCTTCTTTTTCCTCACTGAACTCACCATCTGTCCACACTCCTCACTGCTATGTGCAAGTTTCTAAAGCCTCTTCCTATTAAGGATTCAATAGACACTGACAAATATTGACAAAACGAATGAGTAAGTCCCTCTAGGAAACCCCAGGCTCCTAGCAGGTTATTGCTTATCTAGATTTTGTTCCCCAGGCAAAGATATACCGAACACAAAGAAATGTAGTTGTTTATTTTCATGGGCTGTGAGTCAGACAGGTCTGGGTTTAAATCCTTATACCCCTACTACTTCCTAACTGTGTAATGTCAATGTGTCAACTGAAAAAGGATATAATAATAGTTCTTCATAGAGCTGATGTGAGGACTAACTGGGATAATGTACATGGTGCCTAATATATAATAAGGGCTCAAAAACTGTATCACTCTTTATTCTGTCACTGGACATTATCAAGGTTACTTACTGAAATAAGTATTTATTATTATTTTTTTTACATCTTTATTGGAGTGTAATTGCTCTACAATGGTGTGCTAGTTTCCGCCCTACAACAAAGTGAATCAGCTACACACACACGTTCCCACATCTCCTCCCTCTTGCGTCTCCCTCCCTCCCACAAGTATTTATTATTGATAGAGACAATAAGGAACACAAAAGAAGCATTTGAAATCGTTTCTGAACTCACAGGAGTTTACAGTCTCATTAGAAGAGTCAAGGCTGACATAGATAAGAAAATAAAGGAAAAATACCCTACAGGTGCTAGGTGGTGTGGTAATGTCTATATGTGAAACAGGAAATGAGGACAAGGTGGAGATCACTGGAGATTCAAAACAGAGGTGGGATGATAGGCTACTGAGAGAGAGACAGAGAGACAGAAAGTAGTCCAGAGGATGGGTGAATGTGTTAATGCAGAAATGCCTATGCAGGTATTGGGGTCACTTATGACCAGCTTCCCGAACATGGAAGATAAGTGATGAGGAGTAACTACATATGAAACTGTTTATGGCAGGATGGCTCCTGTCAAGACTTTAGTACAACAGTTCTCGGTGTTTGGTGGCTATCGTTGGGAAGTCCGTGCAAGTCTATCTGGAGGTGGGCAGAAAGACCTGGTAGGGAGACTGGCCTCACATGGCAGAATCAGATAGGCAGACTGAAGTCTGATGCTCATGCAAGGGTCCAGAGGACTAAATACTTTTTTGAATACCAGCCAGGATTGGAAGCAAAAGACTCATTCCAGACAGGATTTGCTCCTAATGAACCAATAAATCTGGATCTTGAGCCTTTAGATAACGGAGCATCAGGGGAGCTGGGACAGAAGTGGGACAGGCAGATATCAGTGCCACAAGTACGCATATGTGCACCAGTGAATGAATGGTTATGTGTGTGCATACTTCCAAAGTCTTCCTGGGTATTGCAGAGACTCTAAATCTCCCTAAAGATTGCAGACAGCATCATTCTTTTGACACCTTTAGGTTTTGCAAAGCTACACATTCTAATTACATTTAGTGACAAACCATCTTAGAACTTAAGTGTATTTAGCCATTTCAAGTCTGTAACAGAAAATGGCATTAAATGATAAAGTTTCCCTACCAAATTAAATACGCCTAACCACTCTATTTATAGATGAAAGAAAAACATAACACAGATATAGCTCTTCCAAATTCAGTGACCAACTTCTAAAACATCTGCACTGAAAAGATATGATGTTGAGAAGCATTGGGGGAAAGAATCACAGTATTTGCCACTAGTGTCATTCACTGATCTCAATTAATAGGATGTCCACTTGCTGGGTATATAAATTAATCCAGGTTTAACTGGTTACTGGAAAGGTATCATATTTTTAAAAAGTTCATTCTCAAATGAAAGCACACATTGATTTCTAAAAGTCAATATTTTGCAGTTTGCATTTCCAAGCTTTAAATTTTTCTCAAATATCTGAAGTTAAGACTGTCATTACTGACAATACCTACATTATGAAAGAGGTACCTTCCCAGAGTTCATCAGTGCTTCTTTTCTCATAGATTCAATGCTATAAATAATGCGTTAGGTTCTACGGACCAGCCAAGCCATGGACTTAATCCAATGGTGGCAATCTGGGTCCCTAGCGCCTCATGTAATACCTGGCACATGGTGCTCTTTATTTATTTAGTTTTAATTAATTAATTTATTTTTGGATGCGTTGGGTCTTCGTTGCTGTGGGTGGGCTTTCTCTAGTTGAGGCGAGTGGGGGCTACTCTTTGTTGTGGTGCGTGGGCTTCTCATTGCAGTGGCTTCTCTTGTGGAGCACAGGCTCTAGGTGTGCGGGCTCAGTAGTTGTGGCGCACGGGCTTAGTTGCCCCACGGCATGTGGGATCTTCCCAGACCAGGGCTTGAACCCGTGTCCCCTGCATTGGCAGGCGGATTCTTTTTTTTTTTTTTTTAATTAATTAATTAATTTATTTATTTTTGGCTGTGTTGGGTCTTCGTTTCTGTGCGAGGGCTTTCTCTAGTCGCGGTGAGTGGGGGCCACTCTTCATCGTGGTGCGCAGGTCCTCTCACTATTGCGGCCTCTCGTTGCGGAGCACAGGTTCCAGATGCACAGGCTCAGTAGTTGTGGCTCACGGGCCCCGTTGCTCTGCGGCATGTGGGATCTTCCCAGACCAGGGCTTGAACCCATGTCCCCTGCATTGGCAGGCAGATTCTCAACCACTGCGCCACCAGGGAAGCCCCGGATTCTTAACCATTGTGCCACCAGGGAAGTCCTGCACGTGGTGCTCTTTAAAAACTTGCTGAACAAATGATCTAATGAATCAACAGATAAATGAAGTATAGGTCTATGCAGTCCTGAAAGTAAATAACTCATAAAAATGACCTACCATATATAAAAATGTTTCTTTTGGAAAATGTGTTCTGAGTCCCAGCTTAGTCACCAGGAATGACCTCTCCTATGGTTCATCCTCTAACTTTGGTTGCCAAACGGGAATTTCTCCCTCAGCTCTGAAAGAAAACTCAAATTAAGTACCAGCTATCCTTGACATTTTCTCACTTCTCACTTTATAGGAAGTCCTATAAAGAAAGAGGGGTGAAAGGAAGGGGATGATGAGAGGAGAGTGATGGGAAAGTTTGGGACACATTCAACAGAGACTATCATTAGGGTTGGTCCAACCTATTTTGTCAGTACATGTTCAACATTAGCATGACTGGAGCAGGTGAGGACAGAGACTGGAGTGGGTAGGGGTCAAGGTAGCAAAGAGTCTGCACTTGTCTCAGGCAGGGCTAACACTGAGGAAAGGAGTCTTCCTGTGGCAGCCCATCTAAGGCCAAAGCACTATAGCCTAGTGGTCAAGTGCAAGGCCCCTGGAGCCAGAACTCCTGGGTTCAAACCGCAGCTCCCAACTTATTAGCTTTGTGATGTCAGATGAGGTACTTAACCTCTCTGTATCCCAGTAAAATGGGGATAAGGGTCCTTACCTCAAGAGTTGTAGGAGGATTAAATAAATTCATAGTGCCTGTGATGCACAATGGGTGTTTAAGTGTTAACTAAACAAACACATTAGGCTCCTATAAGTTGCTAATTACATGTTATACATGTGATATTAAATGAATATTAAAAACATATTCAACCTCGGTAACTATAGGCCTTCCTAAGGATTAAGGAGCAAGAAGAAAACAGGTGGGTATTGTTTACTAAATATCAATAAAAAGCAAAGTACTATCTTCAGTTGTACTGGGACCACTGTTTTTACCTCAAAGGAAAAAAACTGTGCCAAATCACCATCTAGGAATAGGAATTGTAAAATGGTACTCTGAGGTTCTCAATGAGAACCAAGCAAATCTTAGACTTATTTTAGGAGTGTATTTTCTTCTGATGATACGGAAGAATATAAATTCAGCTCTTTTTTTTTTTTTTTTTGACAGTGCTGCCCTATGAACAACTACTCAAAATGGGTTCCATTAAAGAGTTCATCTCATTTCACTAAGTGAAATAAGGTCATCCTTTTTAATTTCAGAAATGTCTATGCCCAGCCAAATGACAAACGTCATTTGGACCCTTGGTACATAAATTGCAGTAATTTTTTAGACACAAACTTCAGGGTTGGACTGCCAAGTCCACATGCTTCCTTTCATGGTTTGCCAGCACAAAGAATTACTAGGGGAAACTGTTTGTTAAATGAAAAAGGTTACGTCATATTGAAGGACTGTGTGCTTAGGAACGGTTTCCCTTTGCCCAGTATTCGAAGATCAGAGTAGCTGTCATTTCCTCCTTTACTGCAGGATTATCCTTTTAAGTAAATGAAAGGTTGATTTATATGTGCATCACCCTTATTATCTTGCTAGAGCACAGAGTAAGGTTTAGAATACAGTATTCGGGTCTAGGGAGTGACGAGATGTGGTGAAATTCCGTTTACAGAGTTTCTAACAGAAAAGACTAACCCCTTGGTTTCCTACCAGTTCACAGGACCCAAAGAAGCATTGCTCTCTTTTGCCTCAAAACCAAGCTGCTCATCAGCTATGCTAGGTGTCCTCACCATTCTCTCATCCTCTGCAGAGCAATCTCATCAAACAACATCTGCAAACCCAGAGTGATGACAAAACGCGGCAGATCTGATCAGAAAGGGGAAAACACTAAAAATGACTAAAACTGCTTAGAACACTGAGACCAACAAGTACCAAGCCATGTAACAGGAATTTGCTATGCCACTGAAGTGTTTTCCAAGAAACCATCACAGTCTTTATAACATAGTTAATATTTTTATATGCAAATAATGTATTTCTTCACTATATCCTGAAACAGGTGATAGACATAGCATGGTATTGTGGAAACTGCACAGGTCCTGGAGCGTGATGACTTGGGTTCAAGTGTAGCTCCATTATTTAGAAACAGGGTGGCCTTTGATAAAAAGGGATGATGATAATACCTGCTGTATCGACTTCACAGCATTTTTGAGGGGATCAAATGAGATCATGTATCTGCAAGTACTTTGTAAACTGTTAAGGCCTTTCAGATCTAACTCTATTATCATGATTGTATTTGACTGCTTATTTTGTATATTAATCAGTATGGGTCACAGGGTATACTGTAAATCAATCAAGCGCTGATTTTAGCAAGTCACTGATCTAATAGCATGAAGCCTTTGGGAACTTAAACATGGCTCTCAAACCCTGCTGCAGGCTGCAGAACAAGTCTCACTGTCTAGAAAAGGCTAAATGTTCATACATTTTTGTGTATAAGGAAAGAGCAGTAAGCAAATGGAATCTTGTACATCTATATTAGCATTTAAATCAATATTTTATCTGAGAATATATTAGGCAGCAGGATTATTTAGGTTAATGTTATCTATTTGAAATACTTGTTCAAAGCACAGGCTGCCATCAAAGTATTTAATGTGGTTTAGATCCAGGGATTAGACTTTGAGGCTTAATGGAAATAAACTTCAAAAGGCACTTTTCACCAAAGTTAATATAAATGTAATACATAAATATAAAATATCATTTCTGTCTCAAAGGAACGGTTAAGCTGTAAACACAACTCTGTTCCATGTCTCGGTGGGATTTAGGTTTTTAAAAGGGGGAGGGCCAACTCCTTTAATAAAGTGTGGAGCTACTCTTAATGGCCTTCTTTATAAAGTGATGAGGAACAATTTGATTAAGGTTAGGCAGGTGGGTGATTAAGTCTTAGCAGGAGAATCTGATTGGGGTCTATGCATATGGAGCCTTGAAAAGAAAGAATACCACTTTGGGCCATAATCATTAAAAATGTCCTGTCACTAACTTCTCAAACTATGCACTTGTTTAATACCAAGTCCACTGGCACCAGCCAGTGACTGCACCCGTAAGAATTCTAGTCCAGTTTTATGGGGTGAGACAAAGTATATAGGGTGGGAAGAGAGGGCCCTAGCTTCCACAGCCCTAATCCTCTCCTTTTCCATTCTTTTTTCTCATTTAGTTCGAAAGAGCCTTTTGTCTTATAAATCTCAAGCCAGCACTATCCCTTTGTCCCCCACGTCCCTCCCGACATAGACAATTTATTCCGGGAAATAATTTTTGGTAGAGTAAAACAGACTGTTAAGAGGCAGAGAGATGGCTAATAGTTGCTATGGATATATATTTCTAATGCCTCTCTGCTTGCCTATTTTTCTTCTCCAACAGGCTGTATTTCACCCAAGTTTGTAAATCATAATGTTGACATTCTTATTAGCACAGTGAGTGCACACAGTGATCATCTATTAAATGCTTACTAATGATGATCAAACATCACCATCCAAGATGCCCTGGAGAAGAAAATCTATGCTACTTTAAAGGCAGGAGAAGAAGAGTTTTTATAACCAGAAAGGCTGCTCACAATACCTTTGGCATCTCATTAAGAAAAAAAAAATTAGAGTCCTTGGCAGAGTAGCCGATCATACACTCTTTCAGTGCAAGGAATATATTTCTCTGGTATTTTCTAGACCACCTAGAACTGAATCAGGCAAAAGAAAAGACTGCCAAGTATTTAAAGAAATAAAGTGAATATATGTTTTCTTTGGGTGAAGCAAATGGTTTATATAAAAATCCTTATTTCATTAAAGAGTCCTCTAACCAACATATGAAGAAAATATATATTCAATATATGTTATCATATCACATCATATTTTAATAAGACTACTTTACATTTGTTTAGTGCTGCTTGTTTATAAAGCACTTTCATCTTTACTGTCACCTTGGCTCTTCCCTCACCCCAGTCTCAAAGGAAGACTGTCCTAGGAAGCAGCTTAGGAACACTGTCCTTAATTTACAGATGAGCAACTGAGACACTGAGAAGTTAAGTGTCTTCATTTGTTCAACAAGCCAGGTACTTTTCTGGGTTCCCTGTTTACAGTGATGAACAAGACTAAGTTCCTGCTCTTATGGAGCTTTATCCGTGGTATATTTATCAATATTTAACAACCAGCTCTTTGAGCGTAGGTTCACCAAGAACTTATGATTTAACATTTCCTTTACTTTAATAAGACAGAATTGAAATAACAAAGTCATATGTTGGAACTTCACTCATTTCTCAATAGTCTGAGTGACTTCTTTGCTAAATTAATAGTTTTCAAACATTAGAAGAATATTTTCTCAATTTTTTGTGCTATTCGCTATGTAATAGCCATAGACAATAAATTATTAACATTTTATCCACCATTTTCTTAAATTTAAATCATCAACAAAACAATAAAGCAAACGCTGATTTGTAGGTTTGATGATTTCAGTGCTATAAATACTCCTACCATGACCAATTTTATGCTATCAATATGAAGTCAGTGAACTCAGAGTTGGGAAAAAAAGTACAGTAGTACACCACTGTATAGTATTTCCACAATTCAGATGTAATAGATGTAAATACACTGAAGAGCATAGATAATCATAAAATGGTAAGTTTTGAGCATTTATATTTTTCTTCTTTTTTTTAACCACCTTTATTGGTGTATAATTGCTTTACAATGGTGTTTCAGTTTCTGCTTTATAACAAAGTGAATCAGCTATACATATACATATATCCCATATCTCCTCCCACTTGCATCTCCCTTCCACCTATATTTTTAAAATATAACTTTATAATTTAATTTCTAATAATTTCCATGTTTTTTACTAGCTCACAAAAGGCAACTCACAGAATTGTTTTAATGTCACTGAAATTCATACTTAAAAATGATTAAAATGAAAAACTTTATATTATATATATATAGATACAGTTACAAAAGAGACAGCAGGAAATAAAATAAGGAATATTCTGATGCTTGAATAATTTTTGAAAAGCAACAGCTGACAATGTTACTGAAAATTTAACAGATTTTGTGAGCCAGGACAGGCTGGCTCCAGCACACCAATGAGCTTGCCTTCCTTCTAGTAGGGAGGGAAAAGAGAGACTGGCTCAGGGTCATACATGAAATGGAAGAGCCAGCCCTGACTCTAGATCCTCTAGCGTTCTAGCACTATTTCTATAGCAGCATACCGTTTTCCGTATAAGCAAGTAATTATCAGATTGGTATCAGAAAGTTCCAAGGTATATCTGTTTGTTATAGAACAGCTGTATGGGGATCAGAAAAAAATGCCCCAAAGCTTAAACTCTATAAAGATGCTGAATTTGGTAAAAAAAAAAAAAAAAGATGCAGCAAGTTCTGGAGAGAATGAAGATGGGAGACTAGGGTAGGAGGAGTCTGTAGGTCCAATAGCTGTTAGATCTGTAGATATGCAGGAATGTTGCAGTGGGGAGATGGAAGAAGCACCCTTCTAAATGGGTCCTGATTAAACTTAAGAGCAAAATTTTGTAGAACATCCAAGGAAACCGTCAACAAAACAAAAAGACAATCTACAGAATGGGAGAAAATATTTGCAAATGATGGAACTGACAAGGGACTAGTATCCAAAACATACAAACAGCTCACACAACTCAATATCAAAAAAACAAACAACCCAGATCACTGCAAGAGGATAGAAACCCCAGAAAGAAACCCACGCACCTATGGTCAATTAATCTATGACAAAGGAGGAAAGAATATACAAAGGAGAAAAGACAGTCTCTTCCATAAGTGATGCTGGAAAAACTGGACAGCTACATGGAAAAGAATGAAATTAGAACATTTTCCAACACCATACACAAAAATAAACTCAAGGGATCAAAGAACTAAATGTAAGGCTGGACACTATAAAACTCTTAGAAACTGGGTCTTAGTGTTGATATGGAGATCTCTGGGATAGCTCTCGCCGATTGATATTACGTGGGGCCGGAGGGTCTCTGGTGGTCCAAGGTCCTGGACTCGGCTCTTCCACCTCAGAGGCTCAGGCCTGACACCCGGCTGGAGCACCAAGACCCTGCCAGCCACCTGGCTTGGAAGAAAAGAAAGAAAAAACAAAGGAAAAAAAAAAAAAAAAAGAACATATAGAACTCCAAACCGAATGGTAAAAGCAAAACTACACAGACAAAATCACACAAAGAAACAAACATATACACATTCACAAAAAGAGAAAAAAGGGAAAAAAATTTTTTAAAGTAAAAAAATAATAATAATAAAATAAAAATTAAAAAATAATATAAAAAACAAGAAACCAAACCAATAAACAAATCCACCAATGATAAAAAGCACTAAAAACTAAACTAAGATAAACCTAAAAACCAGAAACAAATCAGATGCAGAAAGCAAACCCCAAGTCTACAGTTGCTCCCAAAGTCCACTGCCTCAATTTTGGGAACATTCATTGTCTATTCAGGTATTCCACAGATGCAGGGTTCATCAAGTTGACTGTGGAGATTTAATCCACTTCTCTTGAGGCTGCACAGAGAAATTTACCCTTCTCTTCTTTGTTCGCACAGCTCTTGGGGTTCAGCTTTGGTTCTGACCCTGCCTCTGCATGTAGGCCACTCTCAGGCATCTGCTCCCCACCCAGACAGGAGGGGGTTAAAGCAGCTCCACCCAATGGCCAGCAAGCTCCAGTGCTGGACACCCCATGCCAAACAACTAGCAAGACAGGAACACAACGCCACCCATTAGCAGAGAGGCTGCCTAAAGTCATACTAAGTCCATAGAAACCCCAAAATACATCACTGGATGTGGTCTTGCCCAACAGAAGGACAAGATCCAGCCCCACCCACCAGAACACAGGCACAAGGAAGCCTACACAAGCCAGTGAACCAACCTCACCCACTGGTGACAGACACCAAAAACAACAGGAACTATGAACCAGAGACTGTGAAAAGGAGCCAGCAAATGCAGTAACTTAAACAAAATGAGAAGACAGAGAAATATGCACCAGATGAAGGAGCAAGGTAAAAACCCACCAGACCAAACGAAGAAGAAATAGGCAGTCTACCTGAAAAAGAATTCAGAAAAATGATAGTAAAGATGATCCAAAATCTGGGAGATAGAGTGGAAAAAAAAAAAAGGAAACACTTAACAAGGACCTAGAAGAACTAAAGAGCAAACAAACAATGACGAACAACACAATATATGAAACTGAAAATTCTCTATAAGAAATCAATAGCAGAATAACTGAGGAAGAAGAATGGATAAGTGACGTTGAAGATAAAATAGTGGAAATAAACACTGCAGAGCAGAATAAAGAAAAAAGAATGAAAAGAACTGAGGACAGTCTCAGAGACCGCTGGGACAACACTAAACGCACCAACATTCAAATTATAGGGGTCCCAGAAGAAGAAGAGAAAAAGAAAGGGACTGAGAAAATACTGGAAGAGATTATAGTTGACAACTTTGCTAACATGGGAAAGGAAATAGTTAATCTATATAACATGGGAAAGGAAATAGTCAAGTCCAGGAAGCACAGAGAGTTCCATCCAGGACAAATCCAAGGAGAAACACTCCAAGACACATATTAATCAAACTATCAAAAATTAAATACAAAGAAAAAATATTAAAAGCAGCAAGGGAAAAGCAACAAAAAACATACAAGGGAATCCCCATAAGGTTAACAGCTGATCCTTCAGCAGAAACTCTGCCAGCCACAAGGGAGTGGCAGGACATATTTAAAGTGATGAAAAAGAAAAAGCTACAACCAAGATTACTCTACCCAGCAAGGATCTCATTCAGATTCAATGGAAAAATTAAAACTTTTACAGACAAGTCTCTAGGCAGGAAACACAAGAGAAAGAAAAGACCCCAAAAACACCCCCACAAAAATTAAGAAAATGATAATAGGAACAAACATATCAATAATTACCTTAAATGTAAATGGATCAAATGCTCCAACCAAAAGACACAGAGTAGCTGAATGGATACAAAAACAAGACCTGTATATATACTGTCTATAAGAGACCCACTTTAGACCTAGGGACACATAAAGACTGAAAGTGGGGGGGTGGAAAAAAGATATTCCATGCAAATGGAAATCAAAAGAAAGCTGGAATAGCAATTCTCATTTCAGACAAAACAGACTTTAAAATTATGACTACTACAACAGACAAAGAAGGACACTAAATAACGATCAAGGGATCAATCAAAGAAGAAGATATAACAATTGTAAATATTTATGCACCCAACATAGGAGCACCTCAAAACATAAGGCAAATGCTAACAGCCATAAAGGGGAAATCAACAGTAACACAATAATAGAAGAGGACTTTAACACCCCACTTTTAGCAATGGACAGATCATACAAAATGAAAATAAATAAGGAAAAACAAGCTTTAAATGATACATTAAACAAGATGGACTTAATTGATATTTATAGGACATTCCATCCAAGAACATCAGATTACACTTTCTTCTCAAGTGCTCATGGAACATTCTCCAGGATAGATCATATCTTGGGTCACAAATCTATCCTCAGTAAATTTAAGAAAACTGAAATCATATTGAGTATCTTTTCCAACCACAACGCTATGAGACTACATATCAATTACAGGGAAAAAAACCGTAAAAAATACAAACACATGCAGGCTAAATAACCATGAGATCACTGAAGAAATCAAAGAGGAAATCAAAAATACCTAGAAACAAATGACAACAAAACACAATGATGCAAAACCTATGAGATGCAGCAAAGTAGTTCTAAGAGGGAAGTTTATAGCAATACAATCCTATCCCAAAATACAAGAAACATCTCAAATAAACAATCTAACTTTACATGTAAAGCAATCAAAGAAAGAAGAATGAAAATACCCCAAAGTTAGCAGAAGGAAAGAAATCATAAAGATCAGATCAGAAATAAATGAAAAAGAAAGGAAGGGATGGGCTTCCCTGGTGGCGCAGTGGTTGAGAGTCCACCTGCCGATGCAGGGGACACAGGTTCGTGCCCCAGTCTGGGAGGACCCCACATGCCGCGGAGCGGCTGGGCCCGTGAGCCATGGCCGCTGAGCCTGCGCGTCCGGAGCCTGTGCTCTGCAACGGGAGAGGCCACAGCAGTGAGAGGCCCGCATAGCGGGGAAAAAAAAAAAAAAAGAAAGAAATGAAGGGAACAATAGCAAAGATCAATAAAACTAAAAGCTGATTCTTTGAGAAGATAAACAAAATTGATAAACCATTAGCCAGACTTATCAAGAAAAAAAGGCAGAAGACTCAAATCAACAGAATGAGAAATGAAAAAGGAGAAGTAACAACTGACACTGCAGAAACACAAAGGATCATGAGAGACTACTACAAGGAGCTATATGCCAATTAAATGGACAACCTGGAAGAAATGGACAAAGTCTTAGAAAAGCACAATCTTCCGAGACTGAACCAGGAAGAAACAGAAGATATGGACAGATCTATCATAAGCACTGACATTGAAACTGTGATTAAAAATATTCCAAAAAACAAAAGCCCAGGACCAGATGGCTTCACAGGTGTCTATCAAACATTTACAGAAGAGCTAACACCTATCTTTCTCAAACTCTTCCAAAATACAGCAGACGGAGGAACACTCCCAAACTCATTCTATGAAGCCACAATCACCCTGATAGCAAAACCAGAAAAAGATGCCATGAAGAAAGAAAACTACAGGCCAATATCACTAGTGAACATAGATGCAAAAATCCTGAACAAAATACCAGCAAACAGGAGCCAACAGCACATTAAAAGGATCATACACTACGATCAAGTAGGGTTTATCCCAGGAATGCAAGGATTCTTCAACATACGCAAATCAATCCACGTGATACACCATATTAACAGAATGAAGGATAAAAACGATATGATAATCTCAATAGATGCAGAAAAAGCTCAGGACAAAATTCAACACCCATTTATAATAAAAACTCTCCAGAAAGTAGGCATAGAGGGAACATACCTCAACATAGTAAAGGCCACATATGACAAACCAATAGCCAACATCGTTCTCAATGGTGAAAAACTGCAACCACTAAGATCAGGAACAAGACAAGGTCGCCCAGTCTCACCACTATTATTCAACATGCTTTTGGAAGTGTTAGCCATGGCAATCAGAGACGAAAAATAAATAAAAGGAATCCAAATTAGAAAAGAAGTAAAACTGTCACTGTCTGCTGATGACATGATACTATACATAGAGAATCCTAAAGATGCTACCAGAAAACTACTAGAGCTAATCAATGAATTTGGTAAAGTAGCAGGATACAAAATTAATGCACAGAAATCTCTGGCATTCCTATACACTAATGATGAAAAATCTGAAAGGGAAATTTAGGAAACATTCCCATTTACCATTACAACAAAAAGAATAAAATATCTAGGAATAAACCTACCTAAGGAGACAAAAAACCTGTATGCAGAAAACTTGAAGACACGGATGAAAGAAATTAAAGATGATGGAGAAAAAGATGGATTAAACAGATGGAGAGACATACCATGTTCTTGGACTGAAGAATCAACATTGTGAAAATGACAATACTACCCAAAGCAATCTACAGATTCGATGCAATACCTATCAAACTACCAATGGTATTTTTCACAGAACTAGAACAAAAATTTTTGCAATTTGTATGGAAACACAAAAGATCCTGAATAGCCAAAGCAATCTTGAGAAAGAAAAATGGAGCTTGAGGAATCAGGCTCCCTGACTTCAGACTATACTACAAAGCTAAAGTAATCAAGACAGTTTGGTACTGGCACAAAAACAGAAATATATATCAATGGAAAGGGATAGAAAGCCCAGAGATAAAGCCATGCACATATGGTCACCTTATCTTTGATAAAGGAGGCAAGAATATACAATGGAGAAAAGACAGTGTCTTCAATACATGGTGCTGGGGAAACTGGACAACTCCATGTAAAAGAATGAAATCAGAACAATTCCTAACACCATACACAAAAATAAACTCAAAATGGATTAAAAACCTAAATGTAAGGCCAGACATTATAAAACTCTTAGAGGAAAACAAAGGCAGAACACTCTATGACATAAATCACAGCAAGATCCTGTCTGACCCACCTCCTAGAGAAATGGAAATAAAAACAAAAATAAACAAATGGGGCCTAATGAAACTTAAAAGCTTTTGCACAGCAAAGGAAACCATAAACAAGAGGAAACCATAGACAAGCCTCCGAATGGGAGAAAATATTTTCAAATGAAGCAACTGACAAAGGATTAATCTCCAAAATATGTAAAACAGCTCATGCAGCTCAATATCAAAAAAACAAACAACCCAATCCAAAACTGAGCAGAAGACCTAAACACACATTTCTCCAAAGAAGATATACAGATTGCCAACAAACACATGAAAGGATGCTCAACATCACTAATCATTAGAGGAATGCAAATCGAAACCACAATGAGGTATCGCTTCACACCGGTCAGAATGGCCTTCATCAAAAAATCTACAAACAATAAATGCTGGAGAGGGTGTGGAGAAAAGGGAACCCTCTTGCACTGTTGGTGGGAATGTAAATTGGTACAGCCACTATGGAGAACAGTATGGAGGTTCCTTAAAAAACTAAAACTAGAACTACCATATGACCCAGCAATCCCACTACTGGGCATATACCCTGAGGAAACTATAATTCAAAAAGAGACATGTACCACAATGTTCATTGCAGCTCTATTTACAATATTCAGGACATGGAAGCAACCTAAATGTCCATTGACAGATGAATGGATAAAGAAGGTGTGGCACATATATACAATGGAATATTACTCAGCCATAAAAAGAAATGAGATTGAGTTATTTGTAGTGAGGTGGATGGACCTAGAGTCTGTCATACAGAGTGAAGTAAGTCAGGGAGAGAAAAACAAATACCGTTATGCTGACACATATATACAGAACCTAAAATAAAAGGTTCTCATGAACCTAGGGGTAGGACAAGAATAAAGATGCAGACGTAGAGAATGGACTTGAGGAAACAGGGAGGGGGAAGGGTAAGCTGGGACAAAGTGAGAGAGTAACATTGACATATATACACTACCAAATGTAAAATAGATAGCTAGTGGGAAGCAGCTGCATAGCACAGGGAGACCAGCTCGCTGCTTTGTGACCACCTAGAGGGGTGCGATAGGGAGGGTGGGAGGGAGGCCCAGAGAGAAGGGGTATGGGGATATATGTATACCTACAGCTGATTCACTTTGTTACAGAGCAGAAACTAACACAATATTGTAAAGCAACAGTACTCCAATAAAGATGTTAACATTTTTTAAAATAATAACAAAACTCTTAGAAAAAAACAAAGGCAGAACACACTTTGACATAAATTGCAGCAATATCTTTTTGATCCACCTTCTAGAATAATGAAAATAAAATAAAAAATAAACAAATGGCACCTAATTAAACTTAAAAGCTTCTGCACAGCACAGGAAACCATAATCAAAAAGACAACCCTCAGAACGGGAGATAATATATGCAAACAATGCGACCGACATGGGATTAATCTCCAAAATATACAAACAACTCATGCAGCTCTATGTCAAAAACCAAACAACCCAATCAAAAATAGGCAGAAGATCTAAATAGACATTTCTCTAAAGAAGACATACAGATGGCCAAAAATCACATGAAAAGATGCTCAACATCACTAATTATTAGAGAAATGCAAACTAAAAGTACAATGAGATATCATTTCACAGAAGTCAGAATGCCATCACCAAAAAGTCTACAAACAATAAATGCTGGAGAGGGTGTGGAGATAAGGGAGCCCTCCTACACTGTTGGTGGGAATGTAAATTGGTATAACCACTGTGGAGAACAGTATGGAGTTTCCTTAATAAACTAAAAAGAGAACTACCATATGATCCAGCAATCACACTCCTGGGCATATATCTGGAGAAAACCATAATCTGAAAAGATACATGCATCCCAATGTTCACTGGAGCACTATTTACAATAGCCAAGACATGGAAGCAACATAAATGTCCATTAAAAGAGGAATGGACAAAGAAGATGTGGTACATATACAATGGAATATTACTCAGCCATAAAAAAGAATGAAATAATGCCATTGCAGCCACATGGATGCACCTACAGATTATCATACTAAGTGAAGTAAGTCAGACAGAGAAAGACAAATATTATATGGTATCACTCATTCGTGGAACCTAGTTTTTAAAAGAATAATACAAATGAACTTAGTCACAAAACAGAAACAGACTTAACAGATATTGGAAACAAACTTATGGCTACCAAAGGGGAAATTTGAGGGGGAAGGATAAATCAGCAGCTTACTGATAAATCAGTAGCGTGTGAACATTCACATACTACTATATATAAGACAGATAACCAACAAGGACCTACTGTATAGCAGAGGGAATTCTACTCAATATTCTGTGATAATCTATATGAGAAGAGAACCTAAAAAAGAATGAATATATGTATACGTACAACTGAATCATTTTGCTGTACACCTGAAACTAACACAACATTGTAACTCAACTATACTCCAATTTAAAAAAAAGAAAAAAAAAACCAAACAGCCCAATTAAAAACTGGGGAGAAGACCTGAATAAATATTTTTCCTAAAAAGACATACAGATGGCTAACAGGCACATGAAAAGAACCTCAACATCACTAATTATTAGAGAAATGCAAATCAAAACTACAATGAGGAATCACCTCATACCTGTCAGAATGGCCATCATCAAAAAGTCAACAAATAACAAATGTTTGAGAGGATGTGAAGAAAAGGGAACCCTCCTGCACTGTTGGTGGGAATGTAAATTGATGCAGCCACTATGGAAAACAGTATGGACGTTCCTTAAAAAATTAAACATATAACTACCATACGATCCAGCAATTCCACTCATGAGTATATATCCAGAAAAAATGAAAACGTTAATTTGAAAAGATATATGCACCCCAATGTTCACAGCAGCACTATATACAACACCCAAGATATGGAAGCAACCCAAGTGCCCCCTCAACAGATAACTGGATGAAGAAGATGTTTTACACACACACACACACACACACACACACACACACACACACACACATGCACACTGGAATATTAGCCATAAAAAAGGATAAAATTCTGCCATTTGTAGCAATGTGGATGAATCTAGAGAATATTATGCTAAGTGAAATAAGTCAGAGAAAGACAAATACTGTATGATATCACATATGTGGAATCTAAAAAATAATACAAATGAATATATATGCAGAACAGAAAAAGACTCACAGATACAGAAAACAAACTTGTGGTTACCAGAGGGGAGAGGAAAGGGGGAGGGACAAATTAGGGGTATGGAACTGACAGATACAAACTACTATATATAATAGAAAAGCCACAAAGGTTTATTGTATAGGACAGGGAATTATACCCATTATCTTTTTTTTTTTTTTGCGGTACGCGGGCCTCTCACTGTTGTGGTCTCTCCGGTTGCGGAGCACAGGCTCCGGACGCGCAGGCTCAGCGGCCATGGCTCATGGGCCCAGCCGCTCCGCGGCATGTGGGATCTTCCCAGACCGGGGCATGAACCCGTGTCCCCTGCATCGGCAGGTGGACTCTCAACCACTGCGCCACCAGGGAAGCCCCCCATTATCTTTTAATAACCAATAATGGAGTATAATCTGCAAAAATACTGAATCACTATGCTGTACACCTGAAACTAAAACAATATTGTAAATCAACTATACTTCAATTTAAAAAAAAAGTCCCCTTCTTTGGGCCTCACCAATTATGTACACTCCTAGGTTGTGATCAAGGGTTTCTGAGAGATGTCTCTGCCTTGTAAATGTAGCTACCACCTTGACAATAGATATCCAAGGATATCTTCATCTCTCCTAAATTTCCCCAGATCCTCTAGTACCTCCCATCTAGAGTTTGTCTTAGGAATTGCTACAAATGAGGCATTACCAGTGATAGCCTGACAAAGGAGTCCTAAGCTATGATGTTGAGAAAAACACTTTATTCAGAGAAAATGGCATGTACAAAGGCTCAGAGGCAAGAATAAGAAAGCCAAGGGCTTTGGATAGAAAACAGCTTTGCCAGAACAGGGAGGTTAGCAACAGGCAGACCACTGCAAAGCATCCTGAACCCTGTGATGAGGAACATGTCTCATTGTGAGAAAGATGCTGTTTTAGCACAACACCTTTTCAAGTATTTTTTTTTCAGAAATAAGTTCCTCCCTCAACATCTGTTTACATCTAGACTTTAAAACTGTAGAGTGAATTTTTAAAGCCCCTTTTAAAGGAAGTTGGACTTATTTATGGTTCTCACGCTCTCAACAAAGCAGAGATCCTTCCAAGGGTCTAAAAATGAAATTATAAGGGGAATTGGCAAATATGAAACTCTTTGAGAACATTTATAGTGTTTGAATTTCATTTTTACTAATATTAAACTAGACTCTTCTGAGAGATCAAGTTATTTCCTGATTGTAAGATATGGAGCATTGATGCTTTCAAGAGACAAAGGTAATACTTTGTGGATTTCTGAGAATCAGCAAGATCAAGAAAGAAGACATACTTTACCTCCCTGGGCCTCATTTTCCTCATTTACTAGCTAGTCTAACAATTCCTGCATTGCAGGGTTGTTGTAGGGAAAAGAAGAAAAGAGTGTGAGGTACATACAGCACCTAGGAATAAGTAAGCATTCAGTATACTATGACTGCTGTTAACATTGTGCACACAAATGTTTAATTCAATAAATGATCATTAAGTGTTACAATATACAAAACATGGTCTAAAATCTAGGTTTTGTTTCATCTTTTAAGTTATAAGATACTTCAGTCACAGAAAAAATACAGGGGAAAAAACCCCAGATGTCTGGCAGATCATTTAATTCCCTATGATTTCCTTTATGAAAATACCACGGTTTACCCATTCCTCAAATAATACTGGCACTGAACCTGCCTCCTGGGAGAATTTCTCTAGGGTATATATCTAGAAGTGGAATTGCTGGTCACAGGGCATGATAATCTTCCCATCACAAATTGTTCTCCATCATTTTCTTTTGCACCCAACATTGTAGGAGCATTCTCATTCAACAGGTGTTTTAATTTTTGCCAACGCTATGGGTATGAAATGGTATCTCATTGTTCTAACTTTTATTTCCCTAATTACTAAATAGGCTGATTCTCATTTCATGTGTTTTTGTCTATTATAGGTTTCTCCTGCAGTAAACTTCCTGTTCATGTCTTCTGCTCGTTTTAAATTGGGAAATCGGTCTTCCCCTTATTGATTAGATTTTGGCTCTCGGTCTTTTCCCAGTTACATGTACTATAAATATCTTCTCAAAGTCTATTCCTTGTCTTTTCAAATTTTGTTTACAGTGAACTATAATCATCTGAAAATGGAAAAGATAGCATTACCTCACATGACAAATAATGCACCTGAAAGCCCCTACTCAAGCATCAGGCACAGATTAGATATTCAGTAAATGTGTTTTGCTCCATTCCCCCTCAACTCCCAACCTTAAGAAGTTCATAACTCAGTAGCAGAGGAGTGATTAAAAGCATTGGTTCTAGGGCTTCCCTGGTGGCGCAGTGGTTGAGAGTCCGCCTGCCGATGTAGGGGACACGGGTTCGTGCCCTGGTCCGGGAAGATCCCACATGCCGCGGAGCGGCTGGGCCCGTGAGCCATGGCCGCTGAGCCTGCGCGTCCGGAGCCTGTGCTCCGCAACGGGAGAAGCCACAACAGTGAGAGGCCCGCGTACCGCAAAAAAAAAAAAAAAAAAAAAAGCATTGGTTCTGGAGTTGAACAGACTTTACTATATTTAGCTCTATGACCTTGGCTCACCTTGCTTTAAGCTCTTTTAGCCTCAATTTCCTCATTTGCAGAAATGGGATAATAATAGTTAACTCACAGAGTTATTGTGAGGTATAAAGTGTTTAGCCCAGGGTCTGGCAAACAGAAAGGTCTCAAAATATGGTAACTGCTATCACCGTCAACATTAACAGAAGAGATACACAATGTATACAAATAACTATAACATAGACCCAAATATCATTAACATTCCCTATGAGAAAAATAGTAATTCAATGCTATCACAATGCAGAGATGAGAGTGATAACATCCAGCTGGGGTCCAGAGGGAGTGAGGGAGGCTTCATGGAGGAATGGAGTGAGAATGGGCCTTGGAGGAAGATAGAAACGAAGGAGAAGAACATTCTAGGAAACAAAGCAGAGGCGTGGAGATTAGATACATCTATCTCCAGTCTGCCAAGGTATAGGGACAACCGAATAAATCAGACTCAGGAAGTGAGCATTCATTTTTCTGGTTATAAGAGTATCCTATGCACTAAAAGGTAACTCATGCATTAATTAGCATTCTGAGTATAAATATGGAATACTGTTGGCTTTGGAATAAAATTTGGTGCACAGGACTCAGTGCAAGAATTACTCAGAGAAAGGTGCATTAGGAGAATAGGAGATGGAACATCTGACAAGTACAGGTAAAGCAAATAGATGTAGATGCCAAATGAGTGACAGGCAAGGGGTCTGCTGCTCTGAAGAGCCAGGTTTGGTGGCTGCGCACTTACTGAGTTTCTGGGGATCAGCAGGTATGATTTTCTTTCTTAAACAAGATGAGTTCTGAAATCTGATCCAGAAAAAAAAACCAGCCTTTTCTCATTGCCTCATTGCCTTCGCTTATATAGGCTCAGGCAATCATTGTCAGTCTAATTTTCTCTTTTTTGAATGAAACAAATTTCATATATTTTGGGCTTCCCTGGTGGCGCAGTGGTTGAGAGTCCGCCTGCCGATGCAGGGGACACGGGTTCGTGCCCTGGTCAGGGAAGATCCCACATGCCGCGGAGTGGCTGGGCCCATGAGCCACGGCCGCTGAGCCTGAGTGTCCGGAGCCTATGCTCCGCAACGGGAGAGGCCACAACAGTGAGAGACCCATGTATCGCAAAAAAGAAAAAAAATTTTTTTCATATATTTTGTCTTGAACAAAAAGTGCTCCACTTATTATCTACTTTTATCTACTTAAATTTAAAATAGCATTTGACTGTACTGGAATATACTAAAATATCTATTACTATATTTCTCATGAGCTAGTTTGTTTCTTTCCAAATTCACAGTATGTGATCAATTACTTTAAAAACAATTAGGCCTTATGTTACTGTTTTCTTAACAGTTTATAATTTATGTACTCATGAGAGAACTGACCTACAAACCTGTTATCAGGTCCAGCTGTAAACTCTGTCCATCAAGACAAAGTATATGAAGTTGGACTTCAATAACAGTAGGACTGTTATTCTTGTTGTTGAACCCAAGTTCATGTGCCTGATGCACAGTGAGACCAAACAAACAGAAATGTTGGAGTCTGGAGCACAGAAAGGTTTATTGCAAGGGCCAAGCAAGGAGAATGGGTGGCTCATGCTCAAAAGACTCCAAATTCTTTTGGGGAAGAGTTTTCAAAGGCAAAATTTGGGGTGAGTGCTGCAGGGTATGTGACTCTCTTCTGATTGGTTGATGGTGAGGTAATAGGGTGATGTCTCCAGAATCTCAACCTTCTGGTTCCAACCTGTCTGGGGTCTATGTGCTTGTGGTCAGCATGCAGTTATCATCCTCCACCTGGGTGGGGGGTCTTAGTTTCTGCAGAATAACTCAAAGATATGCATTAGATTGTTATCTATAGCTCTTCAGGAGGAACTAAGAGTTCTGTGACTCTGTTGTCCTATTAACTGCTGGAGCCTGCTCTCTGGAACTCAGGGAAGACCTAGGAGAAAGCCTTTTTAAATTTTTTCTACAAACAAGAAAAGAGGGAACAAAGAGGGGTTTTTGTACCCAGGAGGGCCCCACGGGGTCCTGCTCAGTTTCACCTTTTTTCTTAGAAAATCCCAGGTTTGAGCATGGCGAAATGCTTTTTCTCGAACAGAAAATAGTGGGCAGTTCTGTATACAAAACCAGAAATGAACCACAGTAGCAGGGAAATTCTGATCCCTCAAATCCAGCAGAACCCTAGGCATTTCTAAAGGAAAAAGCTACTATGTTTTTCTACCTTTTCCAAAATTTATCTGCTCATGGTGACTACTGTGTGTGCACAGATGTAGCTAAAATAATCACTGCGGGACCAACAGTTCTTTCCTCAATGTTTTCCAGTTCTTTTGTTTGCCTTTGGAATAAGTAAACGAACAGCAGGTGTATTCACCACTAAATAAGTCTTACCTGCTTGCAAGTCCCTAAAATACAACAGAATGAAAAATGGCAAGAAGAATCCTTGCTGTCTGTTGGAATTTGAACTCAATCACATGCATAAGGACAGAAGGGATCCTGTGGTTGGTCACAAACTATGGACCACAACTCTGAGATCACAGCCCAGAGTTTACCTGCCACTGTATGAGGTTAGCACCCTCTTCTACATATTACGTCTCTGTAACAATACCATAACCTCAAAATGTTACTTTCTATTCTTTAATAACCACTTTCTAATTGTCACCTAGATGTGCTGTATGCATAGCATATACCACCATGTATTTATACAATGGTGATTACTTCTTTCTTTTGGAGCAAACAACCCAAAAGCAAAACACACACAAATCAAAAACAAACAAAACCAAAAAATCACAGTTTGTTTGCCATATGAAATTCCTCTCTTTATGTATGTAACCTGGCAATAATTTGAAAAGAATTAAGATGCTTTATTCTTTTGCCTTTCTGAATGCATAACCTTCACCCTGTCTAGCTCAAGGCATCCATCTGCTTGGGGAGAGATTACGATTTATTAGAGAAGGACTATAAATAGAAAGAAGGAAGTGACATTTGGCTTTTGATATGCAAAATATTATGGCGTGTATTAGTCAGCTTAGTTACAGTAACAAATAACCCCAAATCTCAGTGGCTTATAGCAACAGAATTTTATTTCTTACTCACATTGGAGCTTGGCCACATCCAGTGTCAGCTCATCCTGTGACGCAGGCTGACAAAGAAGTCCCTGTTTTGGTCATGCCACCCTCATGGCAGAAGGAATAGAACAAGAGGGCTGGTGGTGCAAGAGACCTGCACTGACTCTCAAAGCTTCTGCTCAGATGTGGCCTCTATCACATCCGCTCACATGCCATTGACGAATGAAAATCACTTGTCTCAGCCCCACTTCACTGGGGCAAGGATGTGTACTCTTCTCGTAGGAGGTGCTACAAGTCACATGGCAACAGGAACAGAGAATGAACAACTGCACACAACAACAGAATCTACAACGTGCTTAAAGACAGCAGCCTGGCAAGCCAAGTTGTCTTGCGAGAGGATTTTCCAAAATTCTTTACCTCTCCCTTTGCTATATCAACAAGTCTACATAAAAGAGAATGTGGAGAAGATATTCCATCCAGCTATTCAGCCACTTTAGGTCTATGGAAGGAGGAGGATATAATGTCAGAGAAAGCCCAGTCCTTCCAGACCCTGAGAGACTGGGGCAAGGGTGGCAAAGCAGCTTTCATTTCCTCTGCCTGCAGAGTCTATTAAGAGAGGATGAAACCAAAGGCTGAGTGCCTGTCCTCTTTTCTTGTTTGTTTAAGACTCCAGGACAAGATCAACTCTCCGGTGGCCTTCACCACCACATGGGGCACAGACACAGCGACTCAGTGTTGTAGCAGGGCTGGCAGAGAAGAGCCTGAGATTCAGGTGTCCTGAGCTCCCATAGGTCATATAAGGCACAGACCCTGAAAGATTACAAGAGGAGAGAGGACGACAGGTGCAGCACAGACTCAGGAATGTGCAACCAGTAGAAGCCAAGGTGAAGCCCAGCCAGCAAGAGTGCTACCGGGTTCTGATCAGGCAGCCTACAGCCATATTTCAGCTGTAATGCCAGCAAAGCAAGCAGCACTCAGGTGGATGAGGGACATTGCCCCTGAGACCCAGAGACTGACAGGCCTGTCATTTGTGATATTACCTCAAGGGACTGTTTGGATCACTGCATCAGCTTAAGCTTTAAACGAGATTGGATATTTAGGTAATCTGTCTTCCCTGCTAATCAGCGGGTAGAAGCTCAGGAGAAAGGACACTGTGATACTGACAAAATTATGAAGCTATATAGTCTCTTGGGAAGGCTCAAAGAAATAAGTAGAACCACTTCTATTTTGTTCACCACTATATCCGCAGCCCTAACACAGTGCCTGATGTAAGTATTCAATAAATATTCACTGAATGAAGGAATGAATGAGAGGCCGTGACAGGAAACTGATCAACAGGTAATGCTATATCATCCAGGCAGACTTAATTAAGAAGACAATGCCGGGGCTTCCCTGGTGGCGCAGTTAAGAATCCGCCTGCCAATGCAGGGGACACGGATTTGAGCCCTGGTCCGGGAAGATCTCACGTGCCGCGGAGCAGCTAAGCCCGTGCACCACAACTACTGAGCCCACGTGCCACAACTACTGAAGCCTGCGTGCCTAGAGCCTGTGCTCCGCAACAAGAGATCCCACCGCAATGAGAAGCCTGCTCACCGCAACGAACAGTAGCCCCCGCTCACCGCAACTAAAGAAAGCCCACGGGCAGCAACGAAGACCCAACGCAGCCCGAAATTAATTAATTACAAAAAAAAAAAAAAAGACAATGCCAGTATCTTCTTGGTATTAAGCCAACACAGTCCCCACTTCATTCCTAAAACAAGCTTATAATCTTTATGACATGGCTCCTACCACCATATTTAACTTACATCCGGTTCCCCATTTCAAAGCCCTTTGGATAACTGCAGTATCCTCTTGCCTCAAGAGAAAAACATGAAGAGCTGTGCAGGATTCAACCTTGCAGTCACAACAGAAAAGCAGTGAGCATTATAGAACCAGAATGGGTGATGTCTGAACCAATAAACTAACTTTGGCATTTAGTGGCAACTTGATTTTACCTGTCCCAAGTCAATTTCAGCGTTGGCGCTACGCAGCCTGTCGGCATTAACAGTGGCTAGGATTCATAACACAGAACATCACAAGGAATGACAGAGAAAACATGGTAAATAAAATACAAGGTTATACAGGACTGAGGTGGAGATGTGTGCTGACTGAAACAATGAACTTCCACAATGAACTATGTTTCTCAGCATCCTAGCTGTACACCAGAATCATCTGTGAAGCTTTAAAATAGACAGATGCCTGGCAGTTCTAAGTAGGGTGGGGCCTGAGCAATACTAATTTTTAAAAGCTCTGCAGGTAATTCTGATGCATAGCCAGAGTGTTCTGCAAGTGAGAACACCTGAGGACATAATCAGCAAGTACTGAATGAATCAATGAATGAAAAAGCTCCTTGGGATTATAAATTCCTCATGCGTATGGACTATGTCTTATTCATTTTTATATGCTAGCCTCCAATATTTCCTGTAATGAATGAATAAGTGGATGAATGAGTCATGAATACTCTGCCTTGGGTAGCCTGATCTCTCAGGGAGTTTTGAACATGGGAAACAAATGAAAAAGTTGATAGCTGATGCTTGTTGTATATACTTCCTTAACAGAATTCCTGGCATAATTTTAGACAAGACTAAATGAGAATGAACATGTGTGGTCATTAGAACACTAATTTTTTAAAAATTAAATGAAATTAATTTTTGTTGAACTTGGGGGGGGTGCCAAGGGAGGGGGACAGAGGAAATTGATGCTACGATAAGATTTGCATAATGAAATCCTACACCCAGGATATGAAAAAGAGCAGAATCACAAAGCCGCCTCATTCTGCCCTCTACTATTTGTTTATTTCTATATTTACTTCTCCTTGAGCAGGAGTATAAGGTACAGCTGAAAATACCTACTGTTACTGATATGATTTATGATAAAATGCAGCACTGCTTTATAGAAATGTTTAATGTGTTAATGACTCCAAAGCCCTGGATGAGTGAAGCAAACACGGATGGGCTCAGTGAAGTTTCTAGCTCCCCGTAAGCTTCATGCTCAAGCTTTGTGGTAACAGAACCTATGCTGGGGAAAAGCGAGCATGTTTCTCTTCCTAGTTAAATGCTAAATCACAGGCAACTCTGCCTTGTTAGCAAAGCTCAGCTACACCACAGATCCCACTCCGTTTCCCCAAAAAGAGGAGGTGAAGGAGGAGGCTGAGGAGAGGCTGGAATGGTCTGACTCTGTGGAGAGTTTGAAGGAGGTCCTGCAGTCTCCTGTCACACTGACACTTGAGCTTACATGGAAGGGAGGGGGATGGAAGTGCTGGACAAGGGATACTGAACAAAAGAATGTGAAGTCTGAGGCAGGCAGGAGAGAGAAGAATGGCTTGGAACTAAAGAGGGTCATTTGTAGAGACGTGGATGGACCTAGAGAGTATCATACAGAGTGAATTAAGTCAGAAAGAGAAAAGCAAATACCGTATAATAACGCATATATGTGGAATCTAGAAAAATGGTATAGATGGTCTTATTTACAAAGCAGAACAGAGACACAAACGTAGAGGATGAACGTATGGATACTAAGGGTGAAAGGGGTGTGGAGGGAGGAATTGGGAGACTGGGATTGGCACACATACATTATTGACACTATGTATAAGACGGACAACTGATGGGAACATGCTGTATAGCACAGGGAACTCACCTAGTGCACTGTGGCAACCTAAATGGAAGGGAAGTCCAAAAGGGAGGGGATGTCTGTATGTGTATGGCTGACTCATTTTGTTGTGCAGTGGAGGCTAACACAACACTGTAAAGCAACCATACTCCAATAAAAATTAAAAACAAATCTAATCTCAGGAAAAAAATAATAAAAAAAAATAAAGAGGGAGAAGAAATCTATTCTCTGTTAAAACGATAAGAGCTTTCTTACTAGAAGTTTTCCAAAAAGGGCCAGTGTAAAGAGGGAAGGAAGGAGAAGACCTGAGCATGCAGGAGAGGTGTTAGTTTGACTGAGTGTCCTAATCAGAAGGCCTGGCAGAGTGATTAGACACCCATGTGCTCGGCAGCAGAGCTCTGGGCCCTGCCCGCCTGGTGGGTGCCGCCACACACGTCGCTACCTTGCCCTGGCTGACAAAAGCAATTATCCGAGACAGTGCAAATGAAGGTTGTTTTTGAATTTCTTGAAATAAGCAAGAACCTAAAGTCTGTCCAGGGCCTCTCATCTGCAAGAAGGGGAAAAAAAAACAAAACTGTGGATATTATAGCGATCCCATTATTGCCCAATGAAAATATTAAAACAAAATTAATAATGTTAATGCTCTCTTGTTCTATTTTGTGTACTCCGGTATTTGGTGGCTATTTCTATGGTATTCCTCAATCACCATACACCTTCTTCTGCCTTCACTTTTTTTTTTGGCTGTGTTATGGCATGTGGTATCTCAGTTCCCCCACCAGGGATCGAACTCGTGCCCCCTGTAGTGGAAGTGCACAGTCTTAACCACTGGACCGTCAGGGAAGTCCCCGCCTTAACTTTAAGATTACCTGAATGTTACAAAGACATTAGAGAAACTAAAGACAAGGACAACTTTTGTATTTCTCAAATGATTACTCTGTCCCTGTTCTACAGATTACACGGCCAGAAGCAGGCCACATACTGACCAGGTCCCTTGGAAGCTTTTTAAATATTGTCGCAGGCCAGAAAATAGACTATTAAAGCTTTTCAAACGATGATAAAGGACAAATTCTCTTTTAAGAGGCGTCTCCACAAATATCACAAATGACCGTTTTTCCACAAGCCCCTTTCTTGATATGGCATTAGTGAGCTCTATGCTTAATATTTTCATGTGATATAATTTGCACTGTGTATATTCAATAGAGGCTTTCATTTATCCCCTTATTTCCTTTTGTTTTGTAAGATTTTTTTCTTCAGGAAACGACACAGGTAAACATTTCTAATATTTAAAAAACGGTTTTAGTTCTGACTTAATTTCAAAAGTGGAAAGAGGAAAGGCAATAGAATATAATGATTAAAATCATAGGCACTGCAGTCAAACTCCTTGAGTTCAAATTCTGGCTCTTTTACTAACTTGGTGACTTTGGGCAAGTTATTTGATCTAAGTCTAGCTTTCTCTACAAAACAGGGAAAATAGTTTGTCCCTAAAGATTTACAAAAATTAAATAAGATCATTCATGTTTGGGGCTTAGCACAGTGTCTGATATCTAATAAGTGTTCAGTAAATGGTGATTATGATTCATTTGTACCTACTTGATCTAGAGCATAAATTTTCCCATGCAGCACTCACAACATACAGGAAAACACAATAGGTCACAGACACAGCATATCTAAAACTGGTGGTTAGAAAGATTTCAGGAGTTTGCCTGGTCACACAGGGTTCTGGAATCTAGTCAGGCTGTAGAGTTGAAGTTGTTGCTCTTGCTTCCTTGGCAATAGTCTGGGCGGGAAAAAGATCCCAATTTCGATAATGAAAAAATACTTTTCAGGCAGGTATCTAATTGAATCTGGCTTCCTTGAAAAGAATAGTGATATAATTTGCCACAACAGGATCTTAAGGGTCACCAATCATGCAGGGATGACTTCTGTTCATTCAACCCTCCTTTTCCAGCAAGGTAGTTTAGTTTTTCAGGCCTTCTAGTTATAATGATCTGACTAGTTACTTAAATGGTTTTTTCCCCCTAATAACATCTGTGTATTTTCCCTGACGGCCCACTTGGCCTACACTCAAGTTCACAGACTTCTATAGACCAGTAAACTGAGTCACATTCCCCTCATTTACCACCTGCATTAGCACCTGTTTCTGCATCAATTTCACAGTAAGGGATTATAGACAGAAAGCTGTGTTCCCTTTCTTACTCCTTTGAGAGTTAATGGGCTTATCTGTCTATCTCAGGGAAAATATATCCCCCTTACTTAGCATTGCTTGGGGCAGGGAGATGTAGGGCTTGCCTACTTCCCTGTCCCTCCACCCAGGCCCCAACCTCCAAACCAAATCCTCAGAGACGTCAGCTATTTCAGATTTAGCTCTTTCTCTAGGCTTTAGGGCAGTCTGAAACTTGGGAGCTGAAAGCGAAGAGATTTAGGAAGCCCTAGTCCAATATTGATGAGTTCTGCTATCAGGCTCAGTCTAGCTCTAACCTAGCAATTGGTTGCTTGTAATTAGGAGTCTACTTTCCCTGTACCCAGGTTAGAGAACTGTATGTCCCCTTGTCCTCTTATGTATCTATTCCCTCTCTTGGTGATCTCAGGCCCTGAAGATGACTCCCTGAAACACTGAATGATGCTTACTCCAAGAGTCCCCATTTCCACTGGCTTCTTGCTGGAATCCTCCTTTTCTCCATTTCCATATTTGCCAAAGACCTTGTCCTACAACTAGAATTGCCAAATTCCTCCCAGCACACGCAGCAGGTTCCACCAGACTTCAGTCCAAGACCTGGCCTTCCCTGGTGGCACAGTGGTTAGGAATCCACCTGCCAACACAGGGGACACGGGTTCGAGCCCTGGTCTGGGAGGATCCCACGTGCCCCGGAGCAACTAAGCCTGTGCACCACAACTGCTGAGCCTGCGCTCTAGAGCCCACATGCCACAACTACTGAGCCCACGTGCCACAACTACTGAAGCCCACGCACCTGGAGCCCGTGCTCCGCAACAGGAGAGGCTGCCGTAATGAGAAGCCCGCGCACCACAATGAACAGTGGCCCCCGCTCGCCGCAACTAGAGCAAGTGGCCTTCGCGCGCAGCAACGAAGACCCGACACAGCCAAATATAAATAAATAAAATAAATAAGTTTTTAAAAAATGTTACTCTTCCAACACTGGTCATGTTCTGTACAAACTGCCATTATAAAAAAAAAAAAATTGCTGCCACAGGTGGCTCTTCCAGAGCTGGCTGAGTTACAAGATACAATACCCATACCCAGAGGATACTCTACATAAATCTATAGTTTAAATTTTTTATTGTCTTGCCATGGCATGCTGACAAAAGGCCATAGAGTTTCTTAAGAAATTTATAATCACTAAGCAATGAAATCAACCATGGAATAAGTGTACACCACTGAGGCTTGGTCTGAGTTCAAATTTTGAACACATACATCTGGAGCATTATCCTAAGTGCTACTCTGACGGTGTAAAGAAGTACCCCTTAATCTTTACATGTGCCTGACTGGCTGTGAGCCAAGCACCCAGCATCCTGGCTGACTGAGACTCTGGCACTTGCCGCAATGTCTTTTGCCAAATTCTTCTGGCGTTTGTTTGAAGGTGTCAGAATGTGTTTTATTTCCTAAAGAATATTTTACTTTCTTATCCAAAGAATGTCTGTTGATTATTATCTGCCTACTAGTGTTGTCAGCATACCACAGACGTAACAGAATTTGGAGACACCTTTGGATCTATACCATCAGTGATGTGCAATTATGTGGATGCTTCTCTTGTTAGAGGTTGGTACCTTACTATATTTTCCTTTGAACCCATTGTTCCTTTGCCAATTGAACAATTCTGATCCTATACTGAAAAATCTATCTGCTGTTTCTATATCACAAACCTGAGCAGCCCTGTGCTATTCTCAGGCATCTCAGGAAGGTGAGGTCAGTCCAGTACTTTTTATTCATCAGCTGAGAGGCTCTTATTCTGTTCTGGAGCCAACTAAATAGAATGACTCAAAAATGTCACATGTGTGTTCCTGACAGACCTTCCCCATAGTAAACTCTCTCTAAAGGCACTGCTTGGATGAACTAAGTGAGAAATGTGTGCTGACCTAAGAGAAGCCGCTGGCGAGAGAAAATGCGCCACATGTCACAAAAATCAAAGGAATAGCTCCTAATACACCCAGTCAGACAGCACTTGTCAACGGGATAGAACACCACCAGAAATGCCTTACTCCAAACTCTGCATCTCTTTCAGACATAACCACTCTTGAACTAGTGTCAGAGGAGGAGGCATCCTTTCTCTGACCAAGGATGAATGTGTCCTGAGGGTTTTTTAAATCTCGTTCTTTTTTGTCTCCTTCAGACCTAAGTTTCATTAATCAGTCGCTCTCATCCTCATCACTCACATACTCGCTCAACATTCACCTATCTTAAAACTAAGAAAACAAACAAACAGAAAAACTTTCCTTGTATCCTGGGTCTCTTCTAACTACTCTGTCCCTGTCCTTGAAGACAGTAGAGAGCAGTGGTTAAGAGTTTGGGTCCTTGCAGCTGGACTACCTGGGCTTAAATCCTCTTACCCACATGGCTGTGTGACTGTGTTAGTTGCTTAACCTCTCTGTACCACAATTTCCTTACCAATAGAATGGGGATGATCACTGTACTTCATTGTAGTTACTAAGAGGAATAAACAAGATAATACATACCAAGCACTTGAAGAAAAATCAAATTCTGATTTTTATATATTCTTGTACCCAGTAGTTTGTAGATTCTCTTGGATTTTTCTAATAGAAAATTTAAAAAAAACCATAACATCTGTAACATTACTTTTGTTTCTTTCTAAGCCTTACACGTTTTTGTTTGTTTTCCTTTATTCATGGGCTTCCAGTACAATAGTGAGTAGAAGCAGTGCTGGTCAGCATCCTTATCATCTTCTATTACTCTTCTATTTTAATGAGGATCCCTGCCCCACATTTCACTAAAAGGCTCTGACAAAGGCCATTAACGACCTCCTTGTTGAATCCAACAGGCACATCTCAATCATCATGTTCCCTGTTAAGCACCATTCAACATTAATGACTACAGCTTTTTTTTTTTTAAACTCTTGCTTCCTTTACTTCCCACTAACACATGCCCTGTGTTTTTCTCCTACCTCTGAACATTCTGTCTCAAACTCCTTTGATGACTACACTTCCTCTGGCCACCCCTTAAACATAACTGCGATACAAAACAGCTCACACTACGACTCAGATGTGGAAAGAAAAATAAAATTCCTTTATTTTGTTTAGAACTACTCTGACTTTCCTTCCAAACCTATATTCACTGGTTAGTGGGAAAAATTAGTTAACTATCCAATTCAGCTTAAAGTACAGTCTTATCCAATAATTTATAAAATCCTATTAGGTGGAATTCAGTCTCTCTTGGATTAGACAGTCAGATGTGTCCAGGAAGGCAATCGTTCTCCTCCAAGATGATTACAAGTGACATTACTGAATAATTAGCAAATTCCACCATTTTTCCTAGATATTTTTCAATTTAACCTTAGATTTTTAGATATGGCATTTACGGCAAGGACTCATTCTCCCGTCATGCTGTCTTTCCTAACATGAGAGAAATGGCTAACATGTTATGACAGATTCACTTCCCCCTCTGGTGTATATCTTGTACTTGGACTATGCTTAAATGATTCATACCAAAAGACTACTCAACCCACATCAACCACAGTTAAAACAACTTAAAATGGCAAAAAGGAATAAAAAGTTGACTATGCCTAGGTAAATAGTTGTGCATACATGTACATATGTCCCTTAAGCTCAACATGGAAAACCAGACGATTTGTTAAGGAATATCAGTGACACTAAAACTAGTAATAAAGCCTATTATTCAACAGAGAGTAATATGGAAGGAGGAGAAATAAAATTGAGATAAGAATGGTCAGAAAGGACATTTAGAAGTATAAGAAAAGGGCAGAAGGAGAAGAGTAGAAAGGAGAAATATAGTATTTGTCATCCACTCTCTTTGATATGTGAATACAATGCTGTTATATCCTGAATATGAGAACAGCTGGCTTTAACATCAGGTCAAAGCACTATCTCACCCCTGGGAAATACAGTCATTCTTCAGCTCATGATTAGGGCCTGAACAAGGTCTGTTGCCATTTGTCACTCTGTCACAGAGAGTTCAATGGAATTATCTATTTCTTCTTACCTACAACAGTATTGTCTCTTTGCTGCTACCATCATTCATAGCACTGTGATGTTAACATTAAAATGTACTTCAGAGCTCAGCTTTGCAGTAATCTCCTTGATTGTTTTAGAAAAACCCACAACCTCGCCTAATGCCTTGTACAGAGTAGACACTCAATAGACAATTCCTGAATGAATGAACGAGGATCTCCTTTCATTGAAGAAGGGAGGGGGTGTCTCATTCTTCCCTGTACAAATATTCCACAAAAGGAAAAGATTTTGGCATGTTTAACTTAGCTCTGGGGCTTCCCTGGTGGCACAGTGGTTGGGAGTCCACTTGCCATGCGGGGGAAACGGGTTCGAGCCCTGGTCTGGGAGGATCCCACATGCTGTGGAGCAACTGGGCCCATGCGGTGCAGCTGCTGAGGCCCGCGTGCCTGGAGCCTGTGCTCCGCAACAGGAGAGGCCACTGCAATGAGAGGCCCGGGCACTGCAGCGAGGAGTGGCCCCTGCTCTCTGCAACTAGAGAAAGCCCACGCACAGTGGCAAAGACCCAACACAGCCAAAAATAAATAATTAATTTTTAAAAAAAGAGAGAGAAAAGAATCAAAATAAAATAAAATAAAATAAAATTTAGCTCTGAATAGAGACCAAGTAGGAGAGAAGTCAAAGAAAATAAAAAGGGGGAAAAATAATAAACAGCTACAGATGTGCTATTACATTACATTAAGAATGGAAGTAGACAAATCACACATGCAGAAAAAATGTCTGAAGACAAATGATGGAAAATGTATTATGAGCTTTATTGCTACAAGGTCATTTCCATATAGTACACATTTCCATCTATTTCCTTAATTCAACATCTAATTACCAAAGCCAATTCAAGGCAAACAGAAAACTACAATGGACCACACACAAAAGAACTGACTCAAGAGGCTAATATTAATTTAATTTCCCAATTTTCCTCCCTAGCAGCTTTCCTAGTGTTTGCAAGGTTACTTTGACACAGTTTCTGTTGGCTCTGGAATTGAAATGCAGTGTTGGTGTAATTGCTTTTCTAAGAATAGCAATGGTCACTACAATTTTTCTAAGCAGTTCCTAACCTTTCCACATTTTTGGAGTTTGCTAATTCTTGGAAACACAATGTATACATTTAATACATTTGAAAGCTATATTAAGGTTAGCCAAATTCAATTTCCCTTAATTCTAAAATTCAAGAAGTAGAGCATCCATGCAGGCTGAGAAAAGATTACCCTATAACTTTTCCACACCAACACTGGATGCAACCTTTCTTAAAGACATTTAGATTTAGCTGTAGGTGTCTAGCATGCCAGTACTGTCTCTACTGTGAGGACAACAGCTTTATTAAGATAGATGCACTTCACATACTTTACAATTCACCATTTAAAGTAGACAATTCAGTGGTGTTTAGTATATTCACAAGGTTGTGCAATCATCACCAGGATCTAATTTTAGAACATTTTTGTCTCCCCTAAAAGAAACCATTAACAGCTAATTCTCATTCCTCCCAACACCTACCAGCCCCTGGTAACCACTAATCTACTTTCAATCTCTATGGATATGCCTGTTTTTTTTTTTTTTACATCTTTATTGGAGTATAATTGCTTTACAGTGGTGTGTTAGTTTCTGCTTTAAAACAAAGTGAATTAGTTATACATATACATATGTCCCCATATCTCTTCCCTCTGGACATTTCATATAAATGGAATCATATAACACATGACCTTTGGGGGTCTGGCTTCTTTCACTTAGCATGTTTTCAATGTTCATCTGTGTTGTAGCATGTATCGGTACTTCCTTTTTATTGACAAACAATATTCTATTGTAGGGATATACCATATTTTGTTTATCCACTTCTCAGTTGATAGACATTTGGGTTGTTTCCAATTATTGTGTACAAGTTTTTGTGTGGACATACGTTTTCATTTCACTTGGGCATATATACCTATGAGTTGTATTGCTGGATCATATGGTAACTCTCTGTATATTTAACTTTTTGAGGAACTGCCAGACTGTTTTCCAAAGTGGCTGTCCCATTTTATATTCTCACCAATCATATATGAGGGTTCCAGTTTCTCCACACCCTCACAAGGCTTGTATTATCGACTTTTTTAATTATAGCTATCCTAGGGAGTGTGAAGCAGTATCTCATTCTGGTTTTGATTTGATTTTAATTTCCGTAAGAACTGATGATATTGAGCACTTTTTCGTATGCTTATTGGCCATTTGTATATCTTATTTGGAGAAATGTGTGTCAAAATCCTTTACCCATTTTTTATTAGGTTGGCTTTTTATTACTGAGTTGTAAGAGTTTTTATATATTCTGGATGCAAGTCCCTTATTAGTTAAACGATTTGCAAATATTCTCCTCCATTATGTGGACAGTCTTTTCACTTTCTTGATGGTATCATTTGCACCACAAAAGTTTCTTATTTTAATCAAGTCTAATGTATCTATTTTTTATTTTGTCACTTATGATTTTGGTGTCATATCTATGCTAGTTTTTATTATAGCTGTATCCCTAGAAATCCACTGTTAAAGCACTTTGTATTTCTTGAAGGAAAGGCAGCACGCATTATTGCTATTACCTGTAGATAAAAAACTTGGGTCACTTAAAAAACCAAATTACAATAGTGCAACCAACAGGGAAACCCTCCTGAAAATGGCTGAGATATGCTATCAGCTACCTCTTAATAATCCACAGAAATGAGAGAAAGAACCCATATAACTGAAATCCACAGATGATATGCAATATTTATTTTAGATATAGTTTTAACCTTCTTCACCAGAACCCTGACCAGAGTTGCTAAGTAGTAGATGACTCATTTGATTTTTATTACTTCTCCCTGAATTTGTACCACTATCTGGTAGAGAGTTCCACAAGCCTTAAAGTAGCCCAAAGAAGAAAGGCAAATGAAAGTATAAGCTGCCTGAATAAATCTCAACTTGGACAGTGGACTCCTAAAAAATAGAGCCCCCTTATTGAACAGAGGACTGGCTCTGCTCCTTCATTCCATATCCTAGCCATTGGAAAGTCACTGTAAAATCCTTTGTAAATAATGTATTCATAAATAATATATTTGTTGAGATGCAGAAATGGAAAGTGACAGAATCAAACTAACTAATTTATCAACTAAATAATCAACGAGGCAAAGAAAAAATACGATACACAGACGTTAGTCTTATATCACATTGTTAGAAGCAATAGGTAGGACTATAATGTCTCCCATTATAGTCCTTCCCATCTCTGCATTTACAAATTCTTCAGTCATCCAACAAATGTTATTTAATACCTACTATGTGCTAAAGGTACACAAATTAATAATACATAAACTCTGCCTTAGTGGAGTCTGCAATTATTTAAGACCAAGTCAAACTGCTATTTCCTTCATGAGCCCTTCAATTTGGAGTAACCTTTTCCACTGATCATCTTGGATAGCACTTTATCTACACCTTTATTGGAAAGTTACAACCCTCTACTTTATAGTATATTTGTTTATAAACATGTCATGTCTCCAGCACTAAACTATAAACTCTTTGTGGGCAGGATCTGTGTACAAGTCACCTTCCTGATCACCATATCACCCTGTACATGAACACACAATCAATTTTAGTTGAGTGAATGGAGTTTTTAAAATATCAAATTTAGAAACACCAGTAGAAGATTAATATAAAGCATAACCGTCACAAAAAATTACATCCATGAATTGTTAATGCCGAAGCTTATTACTTTAGTCTGGAATACCAGCTATTCTAGTTTCCATATAAATGGTTTCTTCTCAACTTCAGCAGACTGCCAAAAAGGGGGTGGTTACATTTTTAGAATTTTTCAGCTCAAGTGAAAGAAAAAAACGCTAGAAACAAAAAATTATGGGAAAGTTATACTTGAGGGGTATCTGATGAATAAAGAGTATTTTCCTTTAAGAAAAACTTTCCCCAAATTTACCCCAAATGGGCAATAGATAAACTGACAAAGCAAACAATTAGATCCTAAATTGATGATTTCTTAATTGACCCTGAAATTCAGAGTGTTCTTTAACTTTTCCCTATCTTTCATCTCCTAATTAGTTTATATATTCAGCTACATTTTTAAAAGAACATTTAAATAATTTAAAACATTTTTAGAACAGTTTCAGAGACACAGAATTTGCAAAGATAGTACGTTTATCCCATACCCAGTTTCTTCTCCTATTAAAACATTTTATATTAGTATGGCACATTTGTCACAATTAATGAACTAATATTGATATATTATTTTTAACCAAAATCTATACTTTATTCATATTTTCTTAGTTTTAACCTAATGTCCTTTTTCTGTTCCAGAACCCCATCCGAGGAACCATTTTACATTTTGTAGTCATGTCTCCTTAAGCTTCTCTTGGTTGTGACTGTTTTTCAGATTTTCCTTGTTTTTTATGATCTTGCCAGTTTTGAGGAATATTAGTCAGGTATTTTGCAGAATGTCTCTCAGTTGGGATTTGTCTAAAGTCTTCCTCATGATCATACTGGGGTTATGGGTTTGGGAGAGGAAAACTACAGAGCTAAAGTGCCATTCTTATTGTATCATATCAAGGGTGTGTATTATGAACACTACCTTCACTGTGGATATTAATCTTTATCACCTGGCAAAGGTAGTGTTTGTCAGGGTTCTACATTGTAAAGTTACTCTTTTCCTCCTCCCTTTTCCATGCTGTATGCTTTGGAAGGAAGTCACTATGTACAGCACACGCTTAAGGAGTAGAGATTTATGCTCCACCTTCTTGACAGCAAAGTAGCTACATAAATTACTTGGGTTCTCCTGTATGGGAGATTTGTCTTTTCATCACCATTTATTAGTTACAGATTTTTCTATTTTCTCCCATTTATTAATTTAGTCATTTATTTCTATCAGTATAGACTCACGTACATTTATTTCATACTTTGGGTTATGATACAACACTACTTTATTTTGTTGCTCAAACTGTTGCAGCTTTGACCATTAGGAACTCATTCAGTTGGCTACTCTGTCCCTTTAACATATCCCACCATATGAGTTTCTTTTGAGCGCTTCCTTACTCTCTGGCACTAAAAGATGCTCTACGCTCATCTTGTATATTTCCTGCCCCAGTCCTGGAATCAAGCCATTTCTCCAAGGATCTTGGGTTCCTTTTACTGGAGAAAGGTATTAGCATCCAAAAAACTGTGTGCTAGCTCTACTTGTTGTTACTTGAGTGTCATTGCTTCTATAGCCACTTCTTTTTATACAATATTTCTCTCCATTTCCAGAATCAAAATGTTGATCAGGCCACCCTGTGATAGAGCCTAGGAAGGATATTAGAGACCAGTAAGCCTTCTACTCTGATCTCTGGGAAGCCCCAGTCTCATGGATCAGTTTCCATCTCAACAAAAGACATTGTTACCATTTCTTACAAAGAGTGAACAATTAGACTCCTTTCAATACTTATCTAGCCGTATACTTCTCTGCCTCTTACAGAATCATAGAATGTTAGGACCAGAAAAGGCTTTAGAGGATATCCAATTCATTTGTTCACTCACTCATAAACACACATTGAGGGCCTACTATGTGCTGGGTACAATCCTAGCTGATACGGATGTAAGAGTACACAAAACCAGACACAGTCCCTGATATCATGAAGCTCATGGTCTTGTGAGAATGATGAATATAAATTTTAAAATATCACAGCAATGCAAGTGTGCTAAGTGCATAAGAAGAGGTAAAAGACAGCATGAGAGAGTACTGCAGGGAGTCTAGATCTGTTGTGGATTAGGATTCAGGGAGCTAAAATCAGGTAGAGTAGCAGGTAACTAGGTAAAAGGCAGAAGGAAGACAATTCCAAACAAAGGGAAAGCATGTGCAATGGGCAGTGGCTGGAGGGAACATGGTGTATTAAAAAGCTCAGAGAAGGGAGCTCAGGAACCTGGCAAAAGATGAGGATGGAAGGGAAGCAGGGACTAGAACACAAGTCCTTGCCAAATAAAGATTTTGCCTCTATCTTAAGAGGAATGGGAAGTTCCTGAAGTAAAATTCATTGAGGTTTTAAGCAGGGTGGAAGTAGGTAGAGACATCTTGAGATTTGTGTTTTGTAAAGATCATTCTGGATGTTGTGTGGAGAATGGATTATGGGTGGGCGAAAAGCTCCAGTATGAGGTGACCAATCACGAAGCTGCTGGAGCAGGATAAAGAGATGATGCTGGAGAGCTTGGATTGGAGTGGTGGCCGTGGAGATGCAGAGAAGTGGGCAGATTTGAGGACTACATAGGAAGCAAAGTTGAGGGAACTCTGACATTTTGGGTATGAGGCAAGAGAAAGAACAGTTTAAGGGCAAGAACTGAGTTTCTAGTTTTGCACAACTGGATGGTGGATGGCGATATCATTCACTAATAAGGAAAACATTGGAAGAGAACCAAGTTTGACAGGGAGGCCATGAGTTCAGTTTTGGATCTGTTGAATGTGAGGCATTCATGAGACATCCAAATGGAGAGGCCAAAAATATCACTGGATTAAAAAAATCTAGAGCTCAGGGTTAGTGATAAAAATTTGATATAGTTAGGTGATAACTGAAGCTATGAACACAGATAAAATAGCGTAAGAAAGGATACAGAATGGAAGAGAAGTGGCACTGGAGAAGTCAAGTTACCCACAAAATGAGACTAATAATAATTCCTATTTCACAAAGTTGTAGTCAGGATTAAATGTCATCACATATGTGAAAGCAAGTGGCAAACTGTAAGCAACAACTATGTTAGTTACTACTATTAAAATTGTGTGTTTTATAAAAAACACTCCAATGGGATATGTGTACGGTTGTTTACCTTCTTGTGTTCAACCACTTAACAGAACATAATGTGTATACCATTACTCATTATTTGAAAAACACAAAATCTCTAGTAGTTACAGTAAAGGACTAACAGCTATTAATGATATGAAGAACAAGATTGGCTTAATGTTATCTCATTTTCCCACTTATTGGCCCATAGGTGGAAAATGAGGCACTGAGAGAAGAAAGAATTAAGGTGCAGGAACAGCCCACATCCTGGCCTCCATCCTATTACCTTCCCTGCAATTGTGTGCTCTCCAAAGCCATTTGGAACCACAAAAATCTGAAACACTGTAACTTGGAAAAATCTGCCAGATTTTACCAAGACTCTCTTCAAATACACATTAACTAATTAAACATAAGTGACAAAGTAACATCTTCATTACAGAAACTGATTTGAATGAATGAGGAAACATTTAATACAAAGAATTATTTCCTTAATAGATTGTGACCATCAGCTAAATGCTATTTTCACAGGGGTGTCCTCCAGAAAATGAAATTAGCTTCTTTATAGAGAACTGGATATAGTTTTAAAAATTAGATTCTACCCATATTTTAAACAGATGCAAACTCTTTAGGACACAATTTTAATATGTCAGCTTTCATAATGGTAATCCCAGAATCACAAAGGTGAAAGGTACACAAGGATCTGCCTCCAAAAATGTTGAGCTGTCTCCTAAGATTTCACAGTTTGTGAATTGCCCCAGGCACCTGGCCATAGGGGTCTGAAATTCAGCCCACATTCCTCTCATAAAGTCTTGTGACCAGGAACAGGGTTAGGATAGCTTGGATAAAGACAGGGGATGGGGGGGTGGATTTTATTTTGTTTGGCCCAGAACTGGCGCCGTTGGCACCAACATGTTATAGCAGCACTGCAGAAGGATCATACAAGAGCAACTGTTTGAACTCCAGACAAACACTGGACTCTTTTAAGATCTGATTTGGGTTTATATGTGGCCTTGAAAGGAAGCTTATGACAAAAGCAACCATTAAAATGCTTTTATTAAACTATTAATACTATCCTCAGCTACGAAGATGGTTTGATTTTCTTGTTGAAGCCCTTCACCTGACACTACACTGTCAGTGTGAAGTCATTACATAAACTCTAAGCTTTAATACCAAATGTATTTGGAAACATTAAAAGTAAATAAAAACTCAGGTACCTTTCATTTTATCGAGTACAGTGGTAAAAAGAAAAAAAAAAACACCAAATAGTAAAAATAATTCTGTAGAAGCTTTTCAGGAAAAGAAGTACGGAACATGCTTATAGTAGATGTGGTACTTTGTGGTACAAAGCAGGTATGAAACAACCACCTGACTGAAAACCTCAGTTCAAAAACTTGGATCTGAACCTGTGGTTTGGCCTTAAGTCACTCAACCTCTTTCAGCCTCAGTTTTTTCACTTGTACGAAGTGGACTGAACTAAATTATATCTAGAGTCTCCTCCAGCTCTGACATTCTCTAATTCTACAAATGTCATTGTTACAAATCCCCTTTTCTTTGTGTGATCTTCATTTTCTATACCACAGTTATCATTTAACCACTGTTTTTGCCCTTCTTGTTCTGGTATTTCTTACCATTTGTCCCCACAATGAAATAACCTCCTCTCTTATTCACTAACTAATATGTGATCCTCTCTCATCTTCAAACCTTTTCAAACTCACTAAATTTTTCATTAGCAATTATTCACTGAAAAGCTTAAAGACTTAATCATCTCTTTGTCCACTGTCCAGATTCTGCTGGACAGCTTAGCCTAAATAAACCCAATACTCCAACCCATGGTTGGACAGTCAACAAGCATTCATAATTCTAGGCAGTGGGAGGATTTACAAAAAGTAAAGGACATTCAAATTAGCATAGAATCAAACTAGGAGAGAATAATTCTGAAGTGATATATAAATGAGAGAGAGTAGGGTAAATACAGGGAAAGCAAACTTTAAGTGGTCAGAGCAGGAGAAATATCAATATAGGCTGGAGAAGAATAAGAATGTAACTGGCGGAGGAAATCTCTCCATGTGGGGCAAACGATACAGAAACCTAGGTACTGAGCAATTATAATTATGAAAAGCCTTTCCAGATGTTCTCTTTACTGTAGAGAAGAGAGGTGGTCGAGAGAACAAGTTTCCTAACTCAAGGTTTTCGTTACAGGTTTCTAAATATTCAGTACTCTGAAGAGTCTCAACCACGACAATGTGAAAAACTATCTCGTTAGAACAAAGACTGTTACTGTCAATCTAAATAAATCCTTCAGATATATTAGCTCATAAATGACTTCAGAAACCTAGGCTAGGAAGGATACTATCTTGCCAAGACATCAAACATAGCTTCTGCACCTCCTCAATTCCCCTCCAGACCATTATTTCATTGTCCCTGAAGCCAACCAGGGACACCGTGGGTGAGGGGGTGATCCCCCATATTGATGGCTAGTTAGCCATATGCCCTGAGTTTCCGGATTCTCCTGTTACTTCCAAACTTGGATAAAATCCTACACCAGGGCATGGAATCTGGCTTTCCAAGTGACCACTGGTGAAGCAGGATGACACAACTCAGAACTATGAATTTAACTCACCACAGGGTGACGTTTGATAATCGGAAACAGCAGGCAGAGAGGGTCCAGGCAGATACATTTCCTCTCCCTCCCTGCTCCCACGAACTGTTCATCTACCCTATCTGGAGACACCACATGAGGTCAAGTATATGCACTTGCTGAACAACCAGCTTAATCCCTTTGAGGATCCTCATGACACAGTCACGGCAATCCAATCACTTTACTTTGTTTCTCATAGCTTCTTACTTCTCATCTCTTTCCCCTTACTCTCAGTGTTCTGGGATTGTACCTCCAAATAAATCTTCATTTAATTCCTGCCCTCAGGCTCTTGCTTCTAGAGAACCCAGGCTAAAACAGCAATCAGGCCAAAAAGAAGTAAAGGAAAGAAGCTTGGATTAGTAATTGAGATACGCTGGTTCTAATCTTGCTATGACTGGCTCTATTAACTGGCTATTTGACCTTCTGGGATCTGTAACATTCTGAGATCTGTGAAATGGGATAGGAGTTAGAGAAAGAGAGATTAAGCCAAATGACTGCTGGGTTGCTTCCAGCTCCAGTGCTTTATGATCCTTAGGAATTACACAATCCAAAGCCTCACATAACCCATGAGAAGATGGGTCAGTGTGAAAACCATGGAGTCCTATTATATTCCAATTCATTTGATCACAGCAATAGTTTGGAACAGCCTTATGAAATATAACTTTAACTGAATCTTGTGCAAAATTCTCTTAGCTCTGAAACAGGGCCATTTTCAATACCATCAGCAGCCAGTGTTATTTGATGTGTGACAGTATATTTTGCAACTTAACCAAATATCACAAATCCAATAAAAGTAGGCCACAGAAGGAGTTATGAGAGTTATAAGGCCACATGTGTTCTGTAGAAAGTTATAAATATAAGAGTATTTTTAAAAATCAGTAGTATCAAGTGAAAAAGGTCAGTCACAAAAGACCACATATGGTATGATTCCATTTATATGAAATGTCCAGCAAAGGCAAATCTATAGAGATAGAAAGTAGATTCATGATTGCCTGGGACTGGAAGTTGGGGAAATGGAGACTGACTGATAATGGGCAGGGGATTTCTTTTGGGGATGATGAAAATATCCTAAAATTAGTTTATGGGGATGGTTGCACAACTCTGTGAACATACTAAAAAACAGTGAATTATATACTTTAAATGTGTGAATTGTATAATATGTGAATTATACCTCAATAAAGTTATTTAAAAAGTACTGGGCCTATTTTATTGTGGGGAGTAAACTGGCTCAGAGACAAAAAAAAATGTGTGAAGAACAAATGAGCATTTATTCCTAAGGACAGAGAATTGTAAAGAACTTATTTATATCTTTAAAAAGGCTGTAGAAGAGGACTTACATAGTAACTTTATCTGGTTTCTGTTTGACACTAAATTCCCCTAAGCAGCAAAGAGCCAGACTCTTTGGGGACAGACTATCAAGAAGAATTTAGGAATTTGGGCAACTGGCAGAGGAGATTCAGTGTGACCAAGTGCAAAATGACACAAATGGGAGAGGCCTTCAACTAGCAACAGTCACAAACTACAAAAGGGATCTGGGAGAGACAGTGGGTTATTCAATTCAACAGAACATTTTTGGGACAACTATTATATACAAGGTACTGTTTTAAGAGCAGTAGTAAAGAAGGAAATTCAAAAATGACACCAATATATACCCACTCCCTCCTCTACTTCAAACAGCCCCTAACGTGGTAAAGAGAGAACATGCATACTGAGAGGCCAGGTGAATAAATGTTGTGATAGAGTCTGAACAGGTACTAGGAAGGTTAAGGAAGACTTCATGGAAGAGCTGGCCTTTTCTCTGGGCCTCAAACATTTGAGAATATCAATTCAATATGCTGCCGTACCCTGGAAAACTAAACAAATAATGGGATCCATTCAAGAAGAGTAAGAAATATAAACACTAAATTAGTCTACCTTATGTAAACAAGAAATACACTCTAGGATGACTACACTTCACAAGAGGTAGAATAAAACGTCATTTATATAGAGACAAGTCTCGACAAGTCACTGGCTTCAAATTCAGAAGCACCATTTTTCTTAAAGTATTTGACGTTCAGAGTCAGCCCCTGAACACTTGGCTACAAAAACAGCCCAAAGTGTTAAAGAGCTGCAGACTGATCAGATGGCTATTCGTAGGAAAAGGTTTCCTCAGGTTTGCTGATAATGTCCATGAGCACAAAGGAGAAGAGAAAGGATAGAAAAAGATAAGAAGGGAAGGGGAGAGAGCTGTCAGACAGCAACAGAGACCGGAAGCAGAAGCAGAGATTACAAACAATGACAGGGTAGGCGGCAAGGCTGCAAGTGGCAGACACTGGCACAGAAGAAAGCCAGTTACAAAAGAGGCAGAAAAGAAATTCATTCTACAGTCTAAACCAGCGGTGAGTTACCAGCTCACCAACAGCCCTGGAAGGCAGGGGAGAAACAGAAAGCAAAAGGTGCCTAAGGACACACACATCCACCCAGAAGCCTGCCAGCCAAGGCAGTTCAAGGGCCCCTGGGGAGAAGGGGCTGTCCACGGTGCAGAGCTACATAGCTGCAAACTACATCAATCAGCTCCATGTCCCCACGCCATATATATGCACAGCACAAAATACTAACATTCCTAAACATGACCCTGAGTCAAGAAGAGATCAAGTCAAGATAAACATTCTCTGTTTAGGGACTTCCCTGGTGATCCAGTGGGTAAGACTCCAAGCTTCGATTGCAGGGGGCACAGATTCGATCCCTGGTTGGGGAACTAAGATCTCACATGCCTTGTGGCCAAAAAAAGAAAAAATTCTCTGTTTAAAAAGGCATCTCTTCAGAAATAGACACAGAGATGTAGAGAACAAACGTATGCACACCAAGGGGGAAAGGGGTAGTGGGGGAAAGGGGTAGTGGGATGAATTGGGAGATTGGGATTGACATATATACACTAATATGTATTAAACAGATAATGAGAACTTGCTATATAGCACAGGGAACTCCACTCAGCTGTACAGTAGAAACTAATACAACAGTGTAAAACAACTATACCCCAATAATAATAATAAAGGCACCTCTTAAAACAATTTCATTCAAAATTAAAGTAAAAAATTGGGAACATAAATCATCAAATCCTCAACTATATGGAAAACGTATTTTTTTAGTCCTCAAATGGCTTATTCCCTAATGACTTCGCACAATAGAAATTTCATTCCATAATGGGATAAGAAGACAGAAATGACAATTCTATAAGGGCGATCTAAAAGAAGACAAGGTCAGAAGCCATTTAATTACATAAAATAAGAAAAAAAAATCCTTGTCATACTAACTTATTCTCCAAATCTGAATCTAAGAATACTTGGCTTAAGGGCCTGCGCTCTAGACAGTAAATGAGACAGGACCCTATGTGAAAACATTTTAAACCCCTTTAAAAATATAAGCTCAGTGAAGGAAGGAACTATTTGATGATTCTCTCTCTATCCTCCATAGCCCTTGGACATAACGTCTCACATGCAATATAACTTTCCAAACTGCCACATTCTCCCCTGCATTTCACAACTGAAGCTTTCACTATGTACTAGCTGCTGCTTTTGATTAGGTCAGAAGAGTACAACAGTATCCTCCCACATTTTTCAGCTCTTGACACAAAGATACAACAATGGGGAAATCCTACATCTTTCACCTCTCTACTCCATGTGCTTTACAAATGTGATTTTATCACTGTATTTTCTTTTCTCTCAACTCCCACAACCCAGACATGCCAGCTCCTCTCATTATCATACTTACTTAACTCTGAATCCCTCCCAGTCAAACTCTAGGGGCAGATTTTTTGGAGAGGTTTCAAGAAGCATTTGGGAGAGATCATCGCATCAGTCTGGGATCGAAGAAGGCAAACTGTAATGCCCACGGATACTCCCAAAGGTTCAGTCCTAAGGAAAAGTTGTGGGGTAATCCCAGGGTTGACCAAGATAAAAAGCAGTAAAGGAGGCGGAGTCAAGATGGCGGTGTGGGAAGATGCGGAGTTAACGTCTCCCCACAACTAGGGCCCCTGCCGGCTGCTGGTGGGGGACTCTGACACCCAAGGAGACAGGAGGAACCCAAAAGTGAACCGGCAGCTTGTGAGATCTTGGTTCCCGAGCCCAGGGTTGGGCCAAAGCTCCTGTGGTGGGAGCTCTGAGTGCAAACCACTGGACTAACAGAGAACCTCAGACCCCAGGGAATATTCTTTGGAGTGAGGTCTCACGGAGTTCCTCATCTCAGCACCAAGACTCAGCTCTACTGAGTAGCCTACAAACCCCAGTGTTGGAAGCCTCAGGTCAAACAACCAGTAAGACAGGAACACATTCCCACTCATTAAAAAAAAAAAATGAGATGGCAAAAAAATATGTCACAGATGAAGGGGCAAGATAAAAACTTATAAGACCAAATAAATGAAGAGGAAACCGGCAATCTACCTGAAAAAGAATTCAGAGTAATGATAGTAAAGATGATCCAGAATCTTGGAAATAGAATGGAGGCACGGATTGAGAAAACATGAGAAATGCTTAACAAAGATTTAGAAGAACTAAAGAATAAGCAGAGATGAACAACACAATAACTGCAATGAAAAATACACTAGAAGGAATCAATAACAGAATAATTGAGGCAGAAAAACCAATAAGTGAGCTGGAAGACAAAATGGTAGAAATAACTGCTGAGGAACAGATAAAGAAAAAAGAATGAAAATAATTGAAGACAATCTCAGAGACCTCTGGGACAACACTAAACGCACCAACATTCGAATTATAGGGGTCCCAGAAGAAGAAGAGAAAAAGAAAGGGTCTGAGAAAATATTTGAAGAGATTATAGTTGAAAACTTCTCTAACGTGGGAAAGGAAATAGTCACCCAAGTCCAGGAAGCACAGAGAGTCCCATACAGGATAAACCCTAGGAAAAAAACACCAGGCACATATTGATCAAACTAACAAAAATTAAATTCAAAGAAAAAATATTACAGTAGAAAGTCAGTAGAAGGAAAGAAATCATAAAGATCAGAGCAGAAATAAATGAAATAGAAACGAAGAAAACAATAGCAAACATCAATAAAACTAAAACCTGGTTCTTTGAGAAAATAAAATTGATAAACACTTAGGCAGACTCATCAAGAAAAAAGGGGGAGGATGCAAATCATTATAAAAATTAGAAATGAAAAAGGAGAAATCACAACTGACACTGCAGAAATACAAAGGATTATAAGAGACTACTACAAACAACTCTACACCAATAAAATGGATAAGCACGAAGAAATGGACAGTTCTTGGAAGGGTACAATTTTCCAATACTGAACCAAGAAGAATTAGAAAATATAAACAGACCTATCACAAGTAATGAAATTGAAACTATAATTAAAAAGCTTCCACAATCAAAGTCCAGGACCAGAAGTCTTCACAGGTGAATTTTATCAAACATTTAGAGAAGAGCTAACACCAATCCTTCTCAAACTCTTCCAAAAAATTGCAGAGGGAGAAACACTCCCAAATTCATTCTACAAAACCACCATCACCCTGATACCAAAACCAGAAAAAGGTATCACACACACAAAAAATTATAGACCAATATCACTGATGAACATAGATGCAAAAATCCTCAACAAAATACTACCAAACAGAATCCAACAGCACATTAAAAGGATCATACACCATAATCAAGTGGGATTTATCCAAGTGATGCAAGGATTCTTCAATATACACCAACCAATCAACATGATACACCACATTAACAAATTAAGGAATAAAAACCATATGACCATCTCAGTAGATGCAGAAAGAGCTTTTGACAAAATTCAACACCCATTTAGGATAAAAACTCTCCAGAAACTGGGCAACATTTACCTCAACATAATACAGGCCAATTATGACAAACCCACAGCAAGCATCATACTCAATGGCGAAAAACTGAAAGCATATCCACTAAGATCAGGAACAAGACAAGGATGTCCAATCTCACCACTATTATTCAACATAGTTTTGGAAGTCCTAGCCATAGCAATCAGAGAAGAAAAAGAAATAAAAGGAATCCAAACTGGAAAAGAAGAAATAAAACTGTCACTGTTTGCCAAAGACATAATACTATACACAGAAAATCCTAAAGATGCCACCAGAAAACTACCAGAACTAATCAATGAATTTGGTAAGGTTTCAGGATACAAAATTAATGCACAGATATCTCGGGCATTCCTATACACCAACAACGAAAAATCTGAAAGAGAAATTAAGGAAACACTCCCATTTACCACTGCAACAAAAAGAATGAAATACCTAGGAATCAACCTCCCTAAGGAGGTGAAAGACTTATACTCAGAAAACTATAAAACACTGATGAAAGAAATCAAAGATGACATAAACAAATGGAGAAATATACCATGTTCTTGGATTGGAAGAATCAATATTGTGAAAATGACTGTACTATGCAAAGCAATCTACAGATTCAATGCAATCCCTATCAAACTACCAATGGCATTCTTCACAGAATTAGAAGAAAAAATTTTACAATTTGTATGGAAATACAAAGACCCTGAATAACCAAAGCAATCTTGAGAAAGAAAAACGCAGTTGGAGGAGTCATGCTCCCTGATGTCAAACTATACCACAAAGCCACAGTAATCAATACACTATGGTACTGGCACAAAAACAGAAATAAAGATCAATGGTACAAGACAGAATGCCCAGAGATAAACCCAAGCACATATGGGCACCTAATTTACGAAATAGGAGGCAAGAACATACAATGGAGAAAAGACAGCCTCTTCAATAAGTGGTGCTGGGAAAACTGGACAGCTACAGGTAAAACAATGAAATTAGAACACTACCTAACACCATACACAAAAATAAACTCCAAATGGATTAAAGACTTAAATGTAAGACCAGACACTGTAAAACTCTTAGAGGAAAACATACGAAAAACACTTTTTTTTTTGCGGTACGTGGGCCTCTCACTGTTGTGGCCTCTCCCATTGCAGAGCACAGGTTCCGGACACGCAGGCTCAGCGGCCATGGCTCACGGGTCCAGCCGCTCCACGGCATGTGGGATCTTCCCAGACTGGGGCACGAACCCGTGTCCCCTGCATTGGCAGGCGGACTCTCAACCACTGCACCCCCAGGGAAGCCCGGAAAAACACTCTTTGACATAAACCACAGCAAGATCTTTTTTGACCCACCTCCTAGAGTAATGGAAATAAAAACAAAAATAAACTAATGGGACTTAAATAAACTTAAAAGCTTTTGCACATCAAAGGAAACCATAAACAAGACAAAAAGACAACCCTCAGAATGGGAGAAAAAATTTGCAAATGAAACAACAAAGGATTAATCTCCAAAATATACAAACAGCTCATGGAGCTCAATATCGAAAAAACAAACAATCCTGTTAAAAAATGGGCAGAAGACCTAAATAGACATTTCACCAAAGAAGACATACAGATGGCCAAGAGGCACATGAAAAGATGCTCAACATCACTAATTATTAGAGAAATGCAAATCAAAACTACAATGAGGTATCACCTCACGCCAGTCAGAACGGCCATTATCAAAAAATCTAGAAACAATAAATGCTGGAATGGGTGTGGTGAAAAGGGAACCCTCCTGCACTGTTGGTAGGAATGTAAACTGATACAACCACTATGTAAAACACTATGGAGGTTCCTTAAGAAACTAAAAATAGAACTACCATATGACACAGCAATCCCACTACTGGACATATACCCTGAGAAAACCATAATTCAAAAAGAGACATGTATCACAATGTTTATTGCAGCACTATTTACAATAGCCAGGACATGGAACCAACCTAAATGTCCATCGACACATGAATGGCTAAAGAAGAGGTGGCACATATGTACAATGGAATATTACTCAGCCATAAAAAGAAATGAAATTGAGTTATTTGTAATGAGGTGGATGGACGTAGAGTCTGTCACACAGAGAAGTAAGTCAGAAAGAGAAAAACAAATACCATATGCTAACATATATATATGGAATCTAAAAAAAAGGTTCTGAAGAACCTAGGGGCAGGACAGGAATAATGACGCAGATGTAGAGAATGGACTTGAGGACACAGGGAGGGGGAAGGGTAAGCTCGGATGAAGTGAGAGAGTGGCATGGACATATATACACTACCAAATGTAAAGTAGATAGCTAGTGGGAAGCAGCCATATAGCACAGGGAGGTCAGCTCAGTGCTTTCTGACCACCTAGAGGGGTGGGATAGGGAGGGTGGCAGAGAGAGATGCAAGAGGGAGGAGATATGAGGATATATGTATATGTATAGCTGATTCACTTTGTTATAAAGCAGAAACTAACACACCATTGTGAAGCAGTTATACTCCAATAAAGATGTTAGAGAAAAAAAGAAGGGCTTCCCTGGTGGCTCAGTGATTGACAGTCCGCCTGCCGATGCAGGGAACACAGGTTCGTGCCCCGGTCCGGGAGGATCCCACATGCCGCGGAGCAGCTGGGCCCGTGAGCCATGGCTGCTGGGCCTGCGCGTCCGGAGCCTGTGCTCCGCAACGGGAGAGGCCACAGCAGTGAGAGGCCCGCGTACCGCAAAAAAAAAAAAAAAAAAAAAAAAAAAAAAAGAAAATGGCCTTAGGAAACTATTTTAGCAGATAATAAAAATAATTTGTCTGTAGTATATAAAATGTTTTTCTGAAACACTTAAAAAAACAAACAAACAAAAACAAAAAGAGATGTACCACAATGTTTATTGCAGCACTCTTTACAATAGCCAGGATATGGAACCAACCTAGATGTCCATCGACTCATGAATGGATAAAGAAGACGCGGCACATATATACAATGGAATATTACTCAGCCATAAAAAGAAACGAAATTGAGCTATTTGTAGTGAGGTGGATGGACCTAGAGTCTGTCATACAGAGTGAAGTCAGAAAGAGAAAAACAAATAACGTATGCTAACACATATATATGGAATGTAAAAAAAAAAAAAAAGGTATGAGGAACCTAGTTGCAGGGCAGGAATAAAGAGGCAGACATAGAAAATGGACTTGAGGACATGGGGTGGGAGGGCAAAGCTGGGCCAAAGTGAGAGTAGCATCAACATATATGCACTACCGAATGTAAAATAATTGGCTGGTGGGAAGCAGCCGCATAGCACAGGGAGATCAGCTCGGTGCTTTGCGAGGAGCTAGAGGGTTGGGATAGGGAGGATGAGAGGGAGGCTCAAGAGGGAGGGGATAAGGTGACATGTGTATGCATATGGCTGATTCTCTTTGTTGTGCAACACAAACTAACATAGTATTGTGAAGCAATTATACTCCAATAAAGATCTATTTAAAAAAAAGCAGTAAAGGGTACCCATGGTCTGTCACTATTAGTCTGACCCTTTGGCTAGAGTGTTATCATCATCCACTGTACTTTAAAGTGTTTAAGACTTCGGCTAGGTCATAAATGTGTGATCATTCATCCTGGACTGTCACCCAGTCCAGGTTACAGCTGCCAATCAGGGAATTCCATAGAGTTTGAAATTTGAATCAGAGTATCTACTTTTCAAAAAGTATTTTTCACTGCAATAAAATATACTTGGATGGGCTGGGACAGGTTTAGCAGGCTCTTTGCTTTGAACTTCAGCCTCTCCCATGGTCTTGTCTAGTGGTGAGATACATTTCCCATATGTTGTTAAATCTGCATGATGACCAGCAGTCATTTTCCACCACCATTTCCTGATACAAATAACTAACATTGCCCTTTCAAAGACATCATGCAAGGTGCCTGCTGGTAAAATGAAGTGTGCAAGAACACAAGTGGCTAGGCACAACTCATTCTTTCCTGTCTTGAGTGTTCACAGGAGAAGTATTTGATGCTGCTGTCCCCTGCCATCTGCCTGATAAACCAGCCAATCATGTTGTAACCCACGCCATCCATGTGTTGTGAGATGCACAAAGCTACCAGGCCTCCAGGGTCAGTGGGAAATATATTAAGTCACAGGTTAGATATACGTGAAGAAAATACAACCTGAGCAGTCCTGCTGTAAAATATTTGAACAGTAGAGCATTCCTTCTACAGTGCTTTTGTCATTTATTTTACTGGTGTAAACAAAGACTGTGTTTTATTGCTTGGTGATGCTTTTTAAATTTGTAATAAACCCTTTCAGCATCAATGAGCGTTTAAAATGTGCATGCTTAATGAAAAATTAAGTCCCAAGTTCCTTTCTCAAGTAAGTGGATCATGAGCAAGTGCCCTACACAAAGTATTTGTTGACATCTTCCATCTACCATAGGAGGGATAGAGATATCACCATCCATACTAAAACTAGAAGATATAATCCTTTTGAAGAAGTATTGGCATTTACATCAAAAGTTAGTAGCTGCACATACAGAGGAGTCGAACAAATAAGTAAAGGAGTGGTGGATGGTGGGAGCCAGTTTTTTTTACTGTTAGGAAGCAAGGGAAGAAGGCCAGAATAAACCATGTAGTACTGGGTTAGAGTTAAAGATGTTATTAGAGTCAAAGACATGAGTATAAACTCATGTTCAGCTTAATATATGAAGATAGATGCAGAAATAATTATAGATATGTGCTTTTACATGGGTTTGCATGGAGACATTTCCTGGCTCTGTCTGCTGAGGGAGACTAGAAGCAGTCACACTCTAGCAGCAGTGAGCACACCCAGATCTTGGTTTCTAAATACCATTCTACAATAAAAGAAACCAGGGTTCCTTGGATAAATGAATGATCCTAAGGCTGGGGGAAAATGCAACATAAGCCTGGAGCAAACAGTAGTGCCACAAGGTAAGGAAGTACTAAAAAATCAAAAGGATGGGAGCATGTCAAAGGAATTTAGAGCCAACCTGAAAGAATGGCTAAAGCTGAAACAGTCTGAGCAATAAAATAAATAACATAGTTTGGTTTATAACACAAAGTAGAAAGTAAATAAGCATGAGTTGATGCTGATATAAATAGATTATTGAGTAAATAAATGAATGGGGGAGAAAATATACATCTTCCTTTATAAAAGAACTCCAAATAATTTATGTAGATACTGCCACTCCCACTGCAGGAGGTAGAGCTGAATTCTTCCCTCCTCTCTCTTGAGTGTGAGCTGGACTTAGTGACTTGCTTCCAAAGAAGTATAACAAATAGTATGGTGGTAGCCTGTGGGGGGCAGGTATGAGTAACTGTACAGTGTAGAAATCGGGCAAACACTGCTTTGGCCAGGTGACAAGGTTTACATCACCAGTGATAAGTCATGCTGATAGCATGTATGTATATCCCTTTATGTTATTTAATGAGAACACTTCATTTCTGGGGTTCTTCCCCCTCCCCAGCTTTACTGAGATATTACCGACATATAATATATGTAAGTTTAGGGTGTACGTTGCAAAGATTTATATATATATACACATACACATATGTATACATATATATATAATGAAATGATTACCATAATAAAGTTATGGTAATACATCCATCCCCTCACATAATTACTTGTGTGTGTGTGTGTGTATGTGTGGTGATAACATTTAAGATCCACTCTCTTTAACAACTTTCAACTATATAATACAGTATTGTTAATTAGTCACCATGCTGTTCATAAAGTCCCCAGAACTTATTCATCTTATAGCTGGAAGTATGTATTTTGACTAACATCTCCCTATTTCCCCCACACCCAAGCCCCTGGCAACCACCATTCTACTCTCTGAATTCAGCTTTTTTAGATTCCACACGTAAGTAAAAATGTACAGTATCTGTCTTTCTCTGTCTGACTTATTTCACTTAGCGTAATACTCTCCAGGGTACATCCATGTTGTCACAAAAGGCAGGATATTCTTTTTAATGACTGAATACATGTCTGGTATTCTTTCCTAAAACCATAACTCCTGTTGAATCATGAGAAAAACGTCAAACAAATCCAAACTGAGGGATATTTCACAAAATACCCGACCAATACTCCTCAAAACTGTCAAGGTCATAAAAGTCAAGGAAAGGCTGAGCAACTGCCACAGACCAGAAGAAACTGAGGAGACAGGATGCTGTGTGGTACCCTGAATTGGATCCTTGGACAGAAAGAAAACGATAGTGGAAAAACAGGTGAAATCCAAACAATGTTTGGTTAAGATAACAGTAATGTAGCAACAGTGGTTTCTTAATTTTGACAAATGTACCATGGAAATATAAGCTGTAAACGACAGGAAAAACTAGGTGAGGGATAAGTGAGAACTCTCTGTACTATCTTTGGAACTTTTCTGTAGATCTAAAATTATTCCAAAATTAAAAGTTTATTTTTCATACAATGTTATATGTAAATTATACCTCAACAAAAGTTAGTAGCGGACTTCCCTGGTGGCACAGTGGCTAAGAATCCACCTGCCAATGCAGGGGACACGGGTTCGAGCCCTGGTCTGGGAAGATCCCACATGCCGCAGAGTAACTAAGCCCACGAGCCACAACTACTGAGCCCATGTGTCACAACTACTGAAGCCTGCGTGCCTAGAGCCCATGCTCCGCAACAAGAGAAGCCACAGCAATGAGAAGCTTGAGCACCGCAACGAAGAGTAGCCCCCACTCACCGCAACTAGAGGAAGCCCGCGCACAGCAAAGAAGACCCAATGCAGCCAAAAATAAATAAATTTATAAAATAATAATAATAATGAAGTATATATAGTTCAATGAGTTTTGACTCACTGTGTACAATCATGTAAAAATCACCACAATTAAGACATAAAGTATTCACATCACTCCAAAAAGTTCTGTATCCTTTGCAGTCAATCCCCTCACCGCTCTCCAGCCCTGGCAACCACCGATGTGTTCTGTGTCCCTAAGGTTTTGCCTTTTCTAGAATTTCACATAAATTGGATAGTACAGTATATAATCCTTTGTTTCTGGCTTCTTTCATTTACCATAATGTTCTTGCAATTCATCCATACTGTAGCCTGTATCAGAAGTTTCTGCCTTTGTACTGCTGAGTAGCATTTCATTATATGAATTTACTGCAGTTTACCTGCTAAAAAACATATGGGCTATTTCCACTTTGGGGCTTTCATGATTAAAGCTGATACGCACATTTACATATAAGTCTTTATGTGGACATACGTTAGGAGTGGGACTGCAGGGTCATATTCTTAGTGTATGTTTACCTTTATAAGAAATGGCCGGGCTTCCCTGGTGGCACGGTGGTTGAGAGGCCGCCTGCCGATGCAGGGGACACGGGTTCGTGCCCCAGTCTGGGAAGATCCCACATGCCGCGGAGCGGCTGGGCCCATGAGCCATGGCCGCTGAGCCTGTGCGTCCGGAGCCTGTGCTCCACAACAGGAGAGGCCACAACAGTGAGAGGCCCACATACCGCAAAAAAAAAAAAAAGAAATGGCCAAACTGCTTTCCAAAGAGGGTGTATCATACTGCATTCCTGCCAGTAGTATACAATAACTCTACTTCCTCCAGATTCTCAACAACACTTGATATTATAAACCTTTAATTACAGTCATTCTAGTGGGTGTGTATTGCTGCCATTGTGGTTTTAATGTGCATTTGCCTGATGACTAACAGTGTTGAGGTTCTCTTCAAGTGGTTATTGACCATTTATATATTTCCACTGGTGAAGCGTTTAAATCTTCTGCATATTTTAAAAACTGAGTTTATTGTCTTAATGATTTGTGATATTTATATATTCTGGACATAAGTCCTTTATGAACCTATTCTAGGTTCTTTGCACTTCCATATGATTTTTAGCATCAGTTTGTCAGTTTCTTTTTAAAAAAGCCACCCAGGAAGAGTTTGTATATGACTGTAAAATTTATTAGTATATCTATCTAGGACTAGAGCTTTGTTTTTTGCTTTTTTTTTTTTTGCGGTACACGGGCCTCTCTCTGTTGTGGCCTCTCCTATTGCGGAACACAGCCTCCAGATGCGCAGGCTCAGCGTCCATGGCTCACGGGCCTAGCCACTCCGTGGCATGTGGGATCTTCCCGGACCAGGGCACGAACCCGTGTCCCCTGCATCGGCAGGCGGACTCTCAACCATTTCGCCACCAGGGAAGACCTAGGACTAGAGTTTTTGTTTGGCTTGGATTCAAGGTTTTTAACTATCAGCTGGCTTCCTTTAAAAGATATGGGGCTACTCCAGTTATCTGTTTCTTCCTGAGTGAGCTTTGGTTGTGTCTTTCAAGAAATTTGTCATCTCATCTAAGCTGTCAAACTTACTGGCATGAATTTATTCATGTACTTATATATTTTAATATAAAAACAAAAGTGAAAATATTCTCCATTTAAAAGAATTTGTTCTGAGTTTATCAAGTACCTCAGCATCTTAGAGGAAGTATTTTTTTCAATTAATAATATTATGGTTTATATAGAAGAGTCAATAAGGTAATATTTATGAGCCATAAAATGTAACTGTGAAGACAACTGAGCAATTTTGTAAGAATACTAAAAACAGTAAGTTCATTTCGACATATATAATTCAGAAAAAGACCAGTGACATGCTAACAGATACAGACATAGTTAAGAAAATAATTAGAGTATGTGAGTATGCCAAGAATAACTGTTCTAATTGTTATTTCTGCAACTTCGGATAATCAATATACAGTTTTTTAAAAATTTTGTTTTAATGTATATGTGTATATGTGCTTTAGAAAAAAATATTTCAGGAAAATAGTTTTTGAACAGGCTATTTTACAGTCCACTAATGTAATAAAACCATTTTTCAGTCAATAAATACTTTAAAAATTATGTATTTTAATTATATTAAGAATCCACTTTCATTCTCAAAAGTGAATTAGGAGGAAAAATTATATTGTCAACTCAGGCATAATCCACTGCTCATATCACTATTAGGATGACTTTCTAACCTTTTCCTATCACTTTAGTGACCTTGAAAGCCTATCTTCAACTATCTTGGGGAAAAAAAGCAATACAGAGAAATAGATATGGTCCTGGGCATATGATAGAGGAAAGATTTCAAAGAATCAGGGAAACGATGGACTGTTCAATAAATGGGTGAGATAACAGGCTTTTCATTTGGAAACACACATGCAAAATTATATGTATTACAATTTGATCTCTACCTCACATTCTATACAAAAATAAACACCAGATAGGTAGAAGGTCTAAATTTGAGGTGTAAAACTTTAAAACTACTACAAGAAAATCTTTATTCAGCAAAAATTCCTTAATGGGGATAGTCTCATCCATCAGAGGGCAGACAGCAGAAGCAAGAAGAACTACAATCCTGCAGCCTGTGGAACAAAAACCACATTCACAGAAAGATAGACAAGATGAAAAGGCAGAGGGCTATGTACCAGATGAAGGAACAAGATAAAACCCAAGAAAAACAACTAAATGAAGTGGAGATAGGCAAACTTCCAGAAAAAGAATTCAGAATAATGATAGTGAAGATGATCCAGGACCTCGGAAAAAGAATGGAGGCAAGGATGGAGAAGATGCAAGAAATGTTTAACAAAGACCTAGAAGAATTAAAGAACAAACAAACAGAGATGAACAATACAATAAGTGAAATGAAAACTACACTAGAAGGAATCAATAGCAGAATAACTGAGGCAGAAGAACGGATAAGTGACCTGGAAGACAGAATGGTGGAATTCACTGCTGCGGAACAGACTAAAGAAAAATGAATGAAAAGAAATGAAGACAGCTGAAGAGACCTCCGGGACAACATTAAACACAACAACATTCCCATTATAGGGGTCCCAGAAGGAGAAGAAGGAGAGAAAGGACCAGAGAAAATATTTGAAGAGATTATAGTCGAAAACTTCCCTAACATAGGAAAGGAAATAGCCACCCAAGACCAGAAAGCGCAGCAAGTCCCATATAGGATAAACCTAAGGAGAAACACACCGAGACACATAGTAACCAAATTGGCAAAAATTAAAGAGAAAGAAAAATTATTGAAAGCAGCAAGGGAAAAATGACAAATATCATACAAGGAAACTCCCATAAGGTTAACAGCTGATTTCTCAGCAGAAACTGTACAAGCCAGAAGGCAGTGGCATGATATACTTAAAGTGATGAAAGGGAAGAACCTACAACCAAGATTACTCTACCCGGCAAGAATCTCATTCAGATTTGAAGAAGAAATCAAAAGCTTTACAGACAAGAAAAAGCTAAAAGAATTCAGCATCACCAAACCAGCTCTACAAGAAATGCTAAAGGAACTTCTTTAGGCAGGAAACACAAGAGAAGAAAAGGACCTACAAAAACAAACCCAAAACAATTAAGAAAATGGACATAGGAACATACATATCAATAATTACCTTAAACGTGAATGGGTTAAATGCTCCAACCAAAAGACACAGGCTTGCTGAATGGATACAAAAACAAGACCCATATATATACTGTCTACAAGAGACCCACTTCAGACCTAGGCACACATACAGACTGAAAGCGAGGGGATGGAAAAAGATATTCCATACAAATGGAAATCAAAAGAAGGCTGAAGTAGCAATACTCATATCAGATACAATCGACTTTAAAATAAAGAACGTTACAAGAGACAAGGAAGGACACTACATAATGATCAAGGGATCAATCCAAGAAGAAGATATAACAATTATAAATACATATGCACCCAACACAGGAGCACCTAAATACATAAGGCAGCTGCTAACAGCTATAAAAGAGGAAATCGACAGCAACACAATAATAGTGGGGGACTTTAACACCTCATTTACACCAATGGACAGATCATCTAAAATGAAAATAAATAAGGAAAGAGAAGCTTTAAATGACACAATAGACCAGATAGATTTAACTGATATTTATAGGACATTCCATCCAAAAACAGCAGATTACACTTTCCTCTCAAGTGCGCACGGAACATTCTCCAGGATAGATCACATCTTGGGTCACAAATCAAGCCTCTGTAAATTTAAGAAAATTGAAATCATATCAAGCATCTTTTCTGACCACAATGCTATGAGATTAGAAATGAATTACAGGGAAAAGAACGTAAAAACACAAACTCATGGAGGCTAAACAATATGTTACTAAATAACCAAGACATCACTGAAGAAATCAAAGAGGAAATCAAAAAATACCTAGAGACAAATGACAATGAAAACACGACCATCCAAAACCTATGAGATGCAGCAAAAGCAGTTCTAAGAGGGAAGTTTATAGCTATACAAGCCTACCTCAAGAAACAAGAAAAATCTCAAATAAACAATCTAACCTTACACCTAAAGAAACTAGAGAAAGAAGAACAAACAAAACCCAAAGTTAGCAGAAGGAGAGAAATCATAAAGATCAGAGCAGAAATAAACGAAATAGAAACAAAGAAAACAGTAGCAAAGATCAATAAAACTAAAAGCTGGTTCTTTGAGAAGATAAATAAAATTGATAACCATTAGCCAGACTCATCAAGAAAAAGAGGGAGAGGACTCAAATCAATAAAATTAGAAATGAAAAAGGAGAAGATACAACAGACACTGCAGAAATAACAAAGCATCCTAAGAGCCTACTACAAGCAACTCTATGACAATAAAATGGACAACCTGGAAGAAATGGACAAATTGCTAGAAAGGTATAACCTTCCAAGACTGAACCAGGAAGAAATAGAAAATATGAAGAGACCTATCACAGGTAATGAAATTGAAACTGTGATTAAAAACCTTCCAACAAACAAAAGTCCAGGACCAGATGGCTTCACAGGTGATTTCTATCAAACATTTACAGAAGACTAACACCCATCCTTCTCAAACTCTTACAAAAAACTGCAGAGGAAGGAACACTCCAAAACTCATTCTATGAGGCCACCATCATCACCCTGATACCAAAACCAGACAAAGATACCACAAGAAAAGAAAATTACAGGCCAATATCAATGATGAATAGAGATATAAAAATCCTCAGCAAAACAGTAGCAAACAGAATCCAACAACACATTAAAAGGATCATACACCATGATCAAGTGGGATTTATCCCAGGGATGCAAGGATTCTTCAATATACGTAAATCAATCAATGTGATACACCATATTAACAAATTGAAGAATAAAAACCATATGATCATCTCAATAGATGCAGAAAAAGCTTTTGACAAAATTCAACACTCATTTATGATAAAAACTCTCCAGAAAGTGGGCATAGAGGGAACATAATAAAGGCCATATACGAAAAACCCACAGCAAACATCATTCTCAATGGTGAAAAACCAAAAGCATTTCCTCTAAGATCAGGAACAAGACAAGGATGTCCACTCTCACCACTATTATTCAACATAGTTTTGGAAGTCCTAGCCACAGCAATCAGAGAAGGAAAAGAAATAAAAGGAATACAAAATGGAAAAGAATAAGTAAAACTGTCACTGTTTGCAGATGCCATGATATATACATAGAGAAATGCCACCAGAAAACTACTAGAGCTAATCAATGAATTTGGTAAAGTTGCAGGATACAAAACTATTGCACAGAAATCTTTTGCATTCCTATACACTAATGATGAAAAATCTGAAAGGGAAATAAGGAAACACTCCCATTTACCACTGCAGCAAAAAGAATAAAATATCTAGGAATAAACCTACCTAGGGAGACAAAAGACCTGTATGCAGAAAACTATAAGACACTGATGAAAGAAATTAAAGATGATACCAACAGAGTAATAGATATACCATGTTCTTCGATTGGAAGAATCAATATTGTGAAAATGACTATACTACCCAAAGCAATCTACAGATTCAATGCAATCCCTATCAAATTACCAATGGCATTTTTTACGGAACTGGAACAAACCATCCTAAAATTTGTATGGAGACACAAAAGACCCCGAATAGTCAAAGCAGTTTTGAGGGAAAAAAACGGAGCTGGAGGAATCAGACTCCCTGACTTCAGACTATACTACAAAGCTGCAGTAATCATCACAATATGGTACTGGCACAAAAACAGAAAGATAGATCAATGGAACAAGATAGAAAGCCCAGAGATAAACCCACGCACCTATGGTCAACTAATCTATGACAAAGGAGGCAAGGATATACAATGGAGAAAAGACAGTCTCTTCAATAAGTGGTGCTGGGAAAACTGGACAGCTACATGTAAAAGAACGAAATTAGAACACTCCTTAACACCATACACAAAAATAAACTCAAAATGGATTCGAGACCTAAATTTAAGGCTGGACACTATAAAACTCTTAGAGGAAAGCATAGGAAAAACACTCTTTGACATAAATCACAGCTAGATCTTTTTTTATCCATCTCCTAGAGTAATGGAAATAAAAACAAAAACAAACAAATGGGACCTAATGAAACTTCAAAGCTTTTACACAGCAAAGGAAACCATAAACAAGACAAAAAGACAACTCTCAGAATGGGAGAAAATATTTGCAAATGAATCAAGGGACAAAGGATTAATCTCCAAAATATATAAACAGCTCATGCAGCTCAATATTAAAGAAACAAATAACCCAATCCAAAAATGGGCAGAAGATGTAAATAGAAGACATACAGATGGCCAAGAAGCATATGAAAATCTGCTCAACATCCTAATTATTAGAGAAATGCAAATCAAAACTACAGTGAGGTATCACCTCACACCAGTTAAAATGGGCATCATCAGAAAATCTACAAACAACAAATGCTGGAGAGGGTGTGGAGAAAAGGGAACCCTCTTGTACTGTTGGTGGGGATGTAAATTGATACAGCCACTATGGAGAACAGTATGGAGGTTCCTTAAAACACTAAAAATAGAATTACCACATGATCCAGCAATCCCACTACCGGGCATATACCCAGAGAAAACCATAATTCAAAAAGACACACGCACCCCAATGTTCATTGCAGCACTATTTACAATAGCCAGGTCATGGAAGCAACCTAAATGCCCATGGACAGATGAACGGATAAAGAAGTTGTGGTACATATATACAATGGACTATTACTCAGCCATAAAAAGGAACGAAATTGGATCATTTGTTGAGACGTGGATGGGTCTAGAGACTGTCATACAGAGTGCAGTAAGTCAGAAAGAGAAAAACATGTACCTTATATTAAGGCATGTATGTGGAACCTAGAAAAATGGTACAGATGAACTGGTTTGCAAGGCAGAAGTTGAGACACAGATGTAGAGAACAAATGTATGGACACCAAGCGGGGGGAAAGCCGCGGGGGGGTGGGGATGGCGGTGTGATGAATTGGGTGATTGGGATTGACATGTGTACACTGATGTGTATAAAACTGATGACTAAGAAGAACCTGCTGTATAAAAAAATAAATAAAATTAAATTTTAAAATTTTAAAATAAGAAAAAGAAAGAGAGAGAAAGTAAGGAAAGAAGGAAGGAAGAAAGAAAGAAAGAGAGAAAGAAAGAAAACATGAGTCCATGTTTCTGGGGGTAGGTGCTGGGCATTAGTTGTTTTTTGTTTTGTTTTTTTTTGTGGGAGGTGGGGGAGAAGAAAAAAAAAAAGAAATGTAAACCAAACCACACATGTAATTCAAAATGTCTCAGCAGCCAAACTAAAGTAAAAGAAATAGGGAAAATTAATTTTAATAATATATTTTCTTTAACTCAATACATTTCACAATAGTATCATTTCAATATGAAATTAATAATCAATGTGTAATAATATAAAAATACAAATGAGATATGTTATTTTCATACTAAAAGTGTGTATTTTATACTTACAACATGTCTCAATTCAGACTAACCTCATTTCAAGTGTTCAATAGCCATGTGTGGTTAGTGGTTATCATACTGGACAACACAGCAATAGAGCTTTGTTACTCAAAGCGTTAGCACTACCTAAAACACAGAATCCCAGACCCAACCCCAGTCCTACAGAATCAAAATCTCCATTTTAACAAGATCACACTTAAAACTTTGAGATTTGCAGCAACATGGATGGACCTAGAGATTGTCATAACTGAGCGAAGTCATACAGAGAAAGACAAATATCATATGATATCACTTTTATGTGGAATCTAAAAAAATGGTACAAATGAACTTATTTACAAAACAGAAATAGAGTCACAGATGTAAAAAACAAGCTTATGGTTATCAGGGGGTAAAGGGCGGGGATAAACTGGGAGATTGGAATTGACATATACACATTACTATATATAAAATAGGTAACTAATAAGGACCTAATGTATAGCACAGGGAGCTCTACTCAATACTCTTCAATGACCTATATGGGAAAAGGATCTAAAAATGAGTGGATATATGTATATGTATAACTGATTCACTTTGCTGTACAGCTGAAACTAACACAACAGCGTAAATCAACTATACTCCAATAAAAATTTTTAAATAAAATAAAAGTTTGAGAGACAAGGCCCAAGAGCAGAATTTCTCAAAAGGTGTGATGTGGCAAGATGGTCCTGGTGTACTTAAGTAATGACTCCTTCAGCCCTCAGGATGGCAGTGGGGCTTAGACAGAGACCCTGCCATTTACCTCTCATCTGTTTACCACAGTCTGCCATGCAAAAATCCTTTTCTGTCTTTGACTTAGACAAAAAGTTTGGGAAGCCCTGCCCTAGAAAACCTCTCACACAGGTATGTAAAAAGACATGTACAGGGATGTCCGTTGAAGAACCATCCATAAGACAAAAAAAAAATATGGGAAGAACCCAAGTATCGACCTGTGGAAGGTGTCATAAATTGTGAAATATTCATATTACTGGATACTATATATATTCCTCCCTCAGTATCTGTGGGGGATTGATTCCAGGACCACATGAATACAAAAATCTGTGGATGCTCATTTCCCTTATATAAAATGACATAGTATTTGCATATAATCTACACACACCCTTTCATATACTTTAAATCATCTCTAGATTGCTTGTAACACCTAATACAATGTAAATGATATACAAATAGTTGTAAATACACTGTAAATGCTATTTTAATAGTTGCTGGCACGAGGCAAATTCAAGTTTTACTTTTTGAAACTTTCTGGAATTCCCCCCTCCCTTTTTTTTTTTTGCCATGTTGCATGGCTTGTGGGATCTCAGTTCCCTGAGAGGGATTGGACCCAGACCACAGCAGTGAAAGTCCAGAATCCTAACCACTAGGCCACCAGGGGACTCCCCCCTGCAAATATTTTTGATCTGCAGTTGGTTGAATGTGCACATATGAAACCCACAGATATGGAGGGCCCACAGTAGTACTAAAAATGTTTGAACTAGATCTGAAGATACTGACATGGCCAGATATTGAGGCTAGTTATTGACCTCAGGGAGGGAAATAAAGGAATAGAATTGGGAAGAGAATATAGGTGATTTCAACCATATAATTTTAATTTTTAAATATTTCTAAAGCAAATATTTAAAAAAGTACATTTCTTCATTTTGGGTGATTGGTGCATGGGAATATGTTTTATTATCTTTGTATATTTTTGTATTTAGGAAGCTTTTTTTCAAGAAAAACAAACCCAACCCAACCAAAACAGAAATAAAAGCACATATAATTTTAAATAAAACAGAAATATGCAGAATAAAAAGTCCTACTTCATTCCTTCCCTCAATCTCAGTCTTTTCCCCAGAGTTAACCATGGTTGAGAGCTTGGTGTATATTATTCCAAATAATTTTCTATACATTTACAAATATATCTTCTATATATTAATAGGCTCTAAAGGGGGAGAATACTGAATATATTTCTGGGACTTGCTCTTTTTACACAATATATTGTGGACATCTTTCCTTGTGAAAACATATGTAATTGCTACATAGTACTTCACTGTATGGATACTCATAATGTACTTAAAAGTAGCAGTAGAAAATTGGAAAGCACTCTTACCTGAAGATAAAGCAAAGGTTCCTTAAAAGTCTTTAAAATTATATTTATTTTTCTCTCATCCAATAAATTTGATATAAAGAAAATGTGAAAGTTGCCTCTACCTCTCCCTTTAGAGAGGCATAAGTAGATTAATAGCTTAGAATAAAAGTTCCTGCAATTCGCTACTTCCTTTCTCCGTAATTGGGAGATGAACATGACACCCTTCCTAACAATTCTAGGGCCATGATTCTGAACAGATTATTCAACTTGTCACATAAAGTGACTCTACATCATTTTACTCAACTGGTTCTGCTACATATATATATATGTGTGTGTGTATGTGTGTGTGCATATTTATATATGCACATATATATATGGATTTTTACCCTTGGTGTTTTGAAAATAAAGAATACATCTGCTATGCAATGATCAGTTTTAAAACTGACATCCAGAAAAATGAGGTTTTGAGCTTATATTCTGATTCACTGTAAAGCTAAAGCATAAATTACTTGCCCAGCTTCACCACTCCCTGTCTACCTCATGTTTTCTGCCTTATCTTTTCCAGATTTTTCTCCAAGGATGTGGGGTGCCCTGGTTCTTGTTTTCAATTCAAATTTCATCAATTCAAGAGACACTTACTCAGTACCTACAGATCTAAAGCCCTGTCCGGTTACTAGAGAAGGTCCAGAGACAGACAAGCTATTAGTCTCTGCCTACAGAGAGCTTACAATCTATTTTAAAGAGCTATAATACAAGGCAGAATAATCAGGGCCACATAGAAGTTTGCAATGTGGTAGGGGTATACAGATTAGAGAGTGCCCTCTGGTGGAAGGGGGAGGAGATGGTGAAAAAAGACAGGGGTCTCTGAGTAAAGACAGAATTTTCATAGGAAAAGAGTAAGGAAAACAGGTATTCTGGGGAGCAGACATTAGGCAGGAAGCTAAGGGGCTGTGTTCAGGGCAGAGTGAGTTGTCCAGATGTGTCAGAGTTGAGAGGATGTTATAAAGACTTTGAATTAAATTAGTCTGGGGAGTCCTGTAGATAACTTGGTATTAAACGAGTCATCAAAAGTTTTTAGGCTGGAGAGTTAGGTGATTAAGAACTTCATTTTGGGAAGATTTATCTGATGGAAAGTGTGTAAGATGAGTCAAAGCGGGAGACTGGGGACTTGGAGACCATTGAGAAGGTTACTGCAATATTTTAGATGAGGTGAAACATCTTCAAGATTAAAAGTAAAGGGAGGGCTTCCCTGGTGGCACAGTGGTTGAGAGTCCGCCTGTCGATGAAGGGGACACGGGTTCGTGTCCCGATCCGGGAGGATCCCACATGCCACGGAGCTGCTGGGCTCGTGAGCCATGGCCGCTGAGCCTGTGCGTCCGGAGCCTGTGCTCCACAACGGGAGAGGCCACAGCGGTGAGAGGCCCATGTACCACAAAAAAAAAAAAAAAAAAAAGTAAAGGGAAAAGTTAAAAGAGGTTGTTAGGTTAAAGGAAAAATAAAACTGGGGAACGTCCCCCCCCCTTATTTTTCTTTAAAGGGGAAACAGAGACCTGAGATTATATGAAGGCAGAAAAGAAAGAAAAGTAGAGAAGGAGAGATTATAGACGCTAGGAGGGAGAGAGAGTCCAATCATTGAATCAAAGTCTGAGAGGAGAGGATGAAATAGCCCAAGTGGAGGTGTTCATCTTAACAAGGAAAAGCAAAACTTTGTATTTCAAAGGAGGATGTGACAAGAGGAGGGAGAGTGAAAATACATAGAAACTTATGAAGTTGAGACAAAGGAAGTTGGGGAAATTATGGCAAATAATCGCAGCCTTCTCAGAAAGAAGGAGGCAAGTTCATCTGCGTAAAGGAACTAGGGAGACAGGGTACTTGCTGTGAATGGGGGGCACTTGGAAAAGATCAAAGGGGCCATAACAAAGAGTAAAAGAACATAGTTTAAAAATTGCTAAGATACCTAAAAGCAAAAGCGACCAAAGGAGAAATAGTTAAAATGGTCTTATTCCAAATTAACAACCTTTGTGCTTCAAAGGACACCATTAAGAAAGTGAAAATACACGCCACAGAATGGGAGAAAATATTTGCAAATCCTATATCTGATAAGGGTCTCACATCCAAAATATATAAAAAAACACTCTTACAACTCAACAATTTAAAAATGGGCAAACGACGTGAATAGACATTTCTCCAAAGAATTACGAATAGCCAATAAGTCTATGTGAAAATACGCAATATCACTAGTCATTAGGGAAATGCAAATCACAATGTGGTATCATCTCACACCCACTAGAATGATCATAATCAAAAACAAATGGCTGTAATAAAAATAACAAGTGTTGGTGAAGGTGTAGAGAACTTGGAACTCTCATACATTGCTGGTGGGAGTGTCAAACGGTGCAGCCATTTTGAGTTTGGCATTTTCTCAAACACTTAAACATAGGGTTACCATATGACATAGCAGTTTCATTCCTAGGTATATCTCAAAAGAAATGAAATTGTATGTCCACACAAAAACTTGTACACAAATGTCCACAGCAGCATTCTTCATAATAGCTGAAAAGTGGAAATAAATATATAATAACTGATGAACAGATAAACAAAATGTGGGATGTATCCGTAGAGTATTATTCAGTCCTGAAAAGGAATGAAGTACTGATACCTGCTGGAACATGGATGAACCTTAAAAATGAACCTGGAAAACATTATGCTAATTGAGAGAAGCCAGACACAAAGGGCACATACTATATGATTCAATTTATATTAAATGTTCAAAACACATAAATCCACAGGGTCAGAGAGTAGATTAGTGGTTTCCAGGGACTGGAGGAAAGGGAGAATGGGGAAATTCAGAGTGAATGCTAATAGAAACAAGGTTTCTTTTTTGCAGTGATGAAAATATTCTGGAATTACACAGTGTGATAGTTGTACAACTTTGTGAATATACTAGAAATCAATGATTTGTACAATTTAAACAGGTGAATTTTATGACATGTGAATTATATCTAAGAAAAAAAGATTGTTAGGCAGCTGTAAGTTCAGACAACCTGTATTTTGTTCTACATCTATTCAGAATGGAACCACAACTTTTCCAGGCTATAAGAAGTCACACAAGTCAGGCTATGGGAGTTACCCTGAGCAGGGTATTGGCAAGACAGGTATGACAGAGGTAATGAAGAGCACATTGTTGAAATGGATATCTATAAAAGTTCAGGCTCTTTCAAAACCTAACAGTAAAAATGCAAACAATCCAATGAGGACACGGGCAAAAAAAAAAAAGAACAGACATTTCACTGAAGAGAATACACATGTGGCAAATAAGCATATGAAAGGATGTTCAACATCATTAGCCACCAGGGAAACGTAAATTAAAACCACAATGAGATATCACTACACATCTCTCAGAATGAAATAAAAAATAATGACAACACCAAATGCTGGTAAGGATGCAAAGAAACTGGGTTATTTATACACTGTTGGTAGGACTGTAAAATGGTACAGCCACTCTAAGAAACATTTTGGCAGTTTCTTATAAAACTAAACACCAACCTACCATATAACCTAGCAATTTCACTCCTGGACATTTATCTCAGAGAAATGAAAGCCTCTGTTCACACAAAAACCTTTACACAAATGTTTATAACAGCTTCATTCATAGTACTGAAAACTGGAAACAACCCAGATGTCCTTTAACAGGTAATGGTTAAACAAACTGCATTACACCATGGATATTTCTGGGCAATAAAAAGAAAACTATTGTTAACTACAACAACCTAGATGAATCTCTAAGGAATTATGCTGAGTGAAGAGAAACAATCCCAAAAGGTTATATGAGGTATGATTTCATTTATATGAGATTCTTAAAAGGACAAAAATTATACACATGGAGAATAGATTAGTGGTCGTCAGGGTGAGGGACAGGAGGGTGGACGAGAGGAAGGTGGCAATAAAGGGGCAATAAGAGGGATCCCCGTAGTAATGGAAATGTTCTGTATCTTGACTGTATCCATGTCAATATCCTCCTTGTGATATTGTGCTATAGGTTCGCAAAGTATTATTGGGGGAAATTGGATGAGTACACTGGATATCTCTGTACTAATTCTTAAAACTGCATGTGAATCTACAATTATCTCAAAATAAAAAGTTCAATTAAAAAATAGTTCAGTTTGGGCTGGAGTCAGGTTGATCAAAATCTAACATACAGTTTTCACATTTATAATACAGGCATCAGAATACCTACTAAGGAGAATTTTTAAAAATATATGTAAAGTGAGTAGATTTGGGAACATGAGTTCTCTTAATGATAAATGGTACTTTAATATAACTTCTACCATTACGGAAATGGCTCAGCAACTGCAAACGGCTGGCTGTTTCCAGAAGATTTATTATCAAGGGCCGTGAATGCACACAGGCTTGCAGGGCACATTCATAACACTAAATCCCATAAGGAACCAGACCCCCGAATGCAAGCTGGGCCCTCTCATTGAGAGATTCCTTCCGTTCAAAAATGTTGTAAGTCATGAAAGAAAGGATCTAAATAAATCTAATACATATTTATGTGAGTCAGAGAACTGCAGTTAAGGGTCAGCTGCAGCACAGAAATTACCAAAACTGGCTCTGGAGCCCAACTGCCTGGATATGAATCCCACCTCATCAATTACTAACCATGTGACCATAGGCAAAAATGAGTGGTTCTCTGGGCCTCAGCCTCCTCATGTATCATCAATATTATAAGACTCAACGAGATAATACATATACACTACTTTAGCATAGCAATCCATAAGTACTCAATAAATGTTAGCTCTTATTAGCAATTAAAAGGGGCTATAATAATAAACTAGTGTAATCCAACCTTTCCTGCACAGAAGGAATCACCTCAACAACATTCTCAGCCTTTACTTGAACATACCCAGTGATGGGCAGCTCACTGCTTTTCAAGGCAATCTATTCCAATTTTAGGCATCTGTAATCACTAGGAAGTTGTTGCTTCTATTTTTATTTCAAATCTTTCCTTCAACTTCTAAACATTAGTCTTGGTTCTGCCTTTTCAAGCTATGAAAGACATCTGGGCCCTCTTCCACACAGCATGTCACATATTTGGCACCTGCTCTCTCATCATGTAGCACTTTTGGAAACTAGTCTGCTCCTGTCTTGTCCTATGACTCAGGACACAGCTTTCTGAACCAGTTTCCTCAGGTCAAAAGTAAGAGCTCCAGATTAAATAATCTCTGAGGTTTTTTTCCCCAGAGGCAAGAACTATGATTTTACTTATGCTTTCCCCCAGTTACTCTGCTTTGGTCTCTCGGGAACTTTTCAGTCCCCTCATTACCTTGCCACCATCTGTCCAGTATGCCTCAGTTGGTTGACATCCTTCTTAAAATGTAACCCCCAGAAGGGAACATAAAACTAAAGTTCTGGCAACAATAGTCAAGTGTACTGTAAAACTCTCTCCTCCGTATTAGATGTAACTTAATATAAGCATTTGGGGCTACTGTCTTACCACTTTGCTTTAGGTGAGCTTATAATTAACTAAAATCTCTGGGGTTTTTTTACCATAAAATGCTATCGTCTCCATCTTGTAGACACAGAGTTGACTTTTGGAATTTAAGTTCAGGATTTTATATTTACTTGTTTAATGTCATCTCTTTAAGCTTTGTTCCATCATTTCAGGACATAAAGCTTTATTTGAATCTTAATTGTGTCATTCATTATCTTAATGAAGGTACACTAATCATATTCTTAACAATTAGGAAAACTTTAAAAAAAAATCTTTTCATATTCCACTACACACAAGTGCTTATATGCAAAAACTGCTTCCTTACTATTAATGCTGGATTTTCTTTTTAACTTTAAGATATTTCTTAAGAGTTCTTATTGTACAAACAGATAGAAAACATGTTTTGGACTTATCAACCTCATCAGTTCTCTTTTAATAATTCTAAAACCTATGTGTGACATAAAACACTCAAAACAAAGAGCAGGGTATGCCTCTTATGTGTTGTGACTGCCTGGTGGAAGAAGAGACCAATCCACACCACCTTGCAAATGTTTGCACCTTCCTGCTACTTGTCTGTTACAATAGTGCCTGCATGATTCTCCTTTGTTAATTAAATAAGGGATTTTGAAACATCGCTAGACTATCTTGTCCTTCAGAAGTGAAAACGGTAAAATTTATTAAAGAAATGTTGTCACAGACAATTTAATCAGCTTCAGAATTGGTTACTGCTTACCTCCATTATAAAAACTTCCAGTGACAAGCACTCATTATTTTTGCTTTTGTAGGGCTCCAGAATTTGCTGTGTTACATATATTCCTTTATGTCATACTAACCTCAAAATGACTGTGTTCAGGGCTTTCCTGGTGGCGCAGTAGTTGAGAATCTGTCTGCCAATGCAGGGGACACGGGTTCGAGCCCTGGTCTGGGAAGATCCCACATGCCGCGGAGCAACTGGGCCCGTGAGCCACAACTACTGAGCCTGCGTGTCTGGAGCCTATGCTCCACAACAAGAGAGGCCACAATAGTGAGTGGCCCCCGCTTGCCGCAACTAGAGAAAACCCTTGCACAGAAACAAAGACCCAACACAGCCAAAAATAAATAAATAAATAAATAATAAAGGAATTCCTTAAAAAAAAAAAAGACTGTGTTCAGGTTGGAAGAGGTTCATTCCATTAATTGGACTATGATCCTGGATGCTAGATACTGCCTCTTTCAAAGATAAAACTGTCCCAAATTTTTGCTAGCAAAAAAAATAATAATCTGTGCTTTTTATTATCTATAAATTATACCTCAATAACATTTTAAAACATGAAAATTGTAAAGAGTTCATCTTTCAGGTAAATTTTGGTATTTCTCTCCCCATTGTATGACTTCCTCATATTCTCTGCATGAATAGGGAATTGTGATTAATAATTTTGACACTAGGGGCTTCCCTGGTGGCGCAGTGGTTGGGAGTCCTCCTGACGATGCGGGGGACACAGGTTCGTGCCCCGGTCCAGGAGGATCCCACATGACGCGGAGCGGCTGGGCCCGTGAGCCATGGCCGCTGAGCCTGCGCGTCCGGAGCCTGTGCTCCACAACGGGAGAGGCCACAACAGTGAGAGGCCCGCGTACCGCAAAAATAATAATAATAATAATAATAATTTTGACACTCAAACTTAACTGACCATCTATTATCATGTTGACATGTTAATAACAGCAAAAATGCAAAACAACATAGACACTAGAATCTTGACCCACTTCAAATCCTTGACCTTGCTTCGCTGCATAGTTTCACCCCTGGTTTTCTCTGTAGGCTTTACAAAGGTTGATGCCACTGTTCTCAAGAGTCAATATGTTGTGGCTGCCATTGGCCTGATCTCAAGTTGATGACATGTACCCTCAAGCAATGCCCTCTCCTGGGGCCATAAGGAGGGTGTTCCCACATCCTTCTTGGACAAAATGGATCCTCTATGACAGGGCTCCCCAACTCCCGGTACTGGTCTGTGGCCTGTTAGGAACCGGGCCACACAGCAGGTGGTGAGTGGTGGGTGAGCGAGTGAAGTTTCATCTGTATTTACAGTCGCTCCCCATTGCTTGCATTACCGCCTGAGCTCCACCTCCTGTCAGATCAGTGGCAGCTTTAGATTCTCATAGGAGCTCGAGCCCTACTGTGAACTGCACATGCAAGGGATCTAGGAGCTGAGGCGGTGATGCTAGCGCTGGGCAGTGGCTGCAAATACAGATTATCATTAGCAGGGAGGTTTGACTGAACAGAGACCATAATAAATCAATTGCTTGCAGACTCATATCAAAACCCTACCAGTGAGTGGCAAGTGACAATTAAGCTGCATCTTACGGAGTAGACTGGACATAAGCAACACACTTCGGGTGTCACTGTCTCCCATCACCCCCAGATTGGACCATCTAGTTGCAGGAAAACAAGCTCAGGGCTCGCACTGATCCTGCATTATGGTGAGTTGTATAATTATTTGATTATATATTACAATGTAATAATAATAGAAATAAAGTGCACAATAAATGTAATGTGCTTGAATCATCCCAAAACCATCCCTCCCCCTGGTCTGTGGAAAAATTGTCTTTCATGAAACCAGTCCCTGATGCCAAAAAGGCTGGGGACCGCTGCTCTATGACATCTATTCATATGAATTATTTTAACCTGGAAGAACTTTGTGATCCATAACAATAAAACATTAGTATGAACTATGAGCTAGATCACTGAAATATGCAATTATATTATATGTAACTAGATGTGAGATAATAAAGTTTGTATTAAAATGAGATTCTATCTGTAACCTATTTTAATCAGCACAATCCAAAAATTATTCATAAAAAAGAGCCAAGTGTAGTGGGAAGCAGCTGCATAGCACAGGGAGATCAGCTCGGTGCTTTGTGACCACCTAGAGGGGTGGGGTACGGAGGATGGGAGGGAGACGCAAGAGGGAGGAGATATGGGGATAAATGTATATGTACAGCTGACTCACTTTGTTATAAACAGAAACTAACACACCATTGTAAAGCAATTATACTCCAATAAAGATGTTAAAAAAAAAAAAAAGAGCCAGGTGCTTAAGGCCTCATTCTAAATATCCTCTCTAAGCCTTAGCCTATATACCCATCTTAACCAGACTCTTTAAACTGTGAAATGGGAATCAATTAGTCTGGCTTTACCAATAAATCATTTCACCCTAACTCCTTACACTTTAGCAAGTTTATCTATAAAATGAGTAGGTTAGACTAAATCATTAATTTTCAGTCTGCATGCTCAGACTCAGAGGAGACTTCCAAAAAGTAATACTGGGCTGGAAGTTACTTTTATTTCAAAAAACTTAATTGTTACATCATCTAACTAAAATGTCAAATTTCTTTTTTTCTGAGCTGGGATTACAGTCCTAACTAACCATGATTTTCTCACGTTGACCAGAAATCCTGGTTGGCTTTGGTCAATAAAATTAGAAAACAAATAAATTATTACCTAATGCAGAGCAGGAAATCTTTCAAAATTTGGAGGCCATGGGAAACAAAATTAATTTAAAAGATCTTTGCAAAGAAAAAAGTGCAAATCACAGAGCTAGGTCACTGAATTATTCTTTCAGCTAATATTTATTGTTTATTTACCTGTACCAGGTTTTCCTCTAGGCCTTAGTATTACAAGGATAACATTGAGAAGCCCACGGCCACAGTCTAATAAAGGGGATGATCTACTAGGTGCCTTCCAATTGTGGTATGGGAAGTCTATTTATTTGTTAATGGGGAAGTTGGTTGTTGGTGGTGTGGTGTTTTAATTTATGATTCCCCCCTTAACTGTAGGTAGGATATAAGAAATTTTAAACTTCCGCACAAAGGGCACAATACCTCTTGCCCACTTTTCATAATGATGTCAGCTTTTATGCCATCACCAGGAATTCCTAGGTGTACATTTCAGAAATCTAGAACTTATACCTCAAACACCAAGGAAATGGAGTATTGGGGTCCCTCCTGAGGCTGCAGGCTACAAGCTAAAGCAAGGACTGGGGCAGTTCAGGATGACAAAGAGCCAGATTTTCTCTGTCTAGGCCTCAGTGCAAGTGAATCCTGAGGGAAAAGAGTGATTCTTAGGTCCTAAATAGTATAAAATAGAACACGCTTGTTTCTTCCCTCTATATAATAAATCTCTAAAAAACCACACAGGCCTTGGAAGGTTACTAGACATTGCTGGTTTGGTACAGAGCCATCATACACAGGCCCAGAAAACATCATCTCCCTGGCTTGGAGAGCAACAATTTTAAAGTATAGGATAGAAATGAGGTCTTAGACAAGTAGACCTCAAAATGCAAATTCTAAGTGGTGTCAGTTTTAATGAAAAATAAATTGCTTCCAACAAGATGCTGTTCAACCCTTGAATAGTTGTAGTTTATTACATATATTAAAGGATATAAGTTTCTTAATCCTCTATTTCCAAATATAGAGTTTAAGCATCATAAAAGAACAAGTGTTTCCCCTCTTAATTTAAGTGAGCTCTGACTCAATCTGCTTTTTGAAACTTATAATAAAAAAACATTCAGGGCTTCCCTGGTGGTGCAGTGGTTGAGAATCCGCCTGACAGTGCAGGCGACATGGGCTCGATCCCTGGTCCAGGAAGATCCCGCATGCCGCAGAGCAGCTAAGCCCATGTGCCACAACTACGGAGCCTGCGCTCTAGAGCCCATGAGCCACAACTACTGAGCCCATGTGCCACAACTACTGAAGCCCACGTGCCTAGAGCCCATGCTCTGCAACAAGGGAAGCCACCACAATGAGAAGTCCACGCACCGCAACGAAGAGTAGCCCCCACTTGTCACACAGAGAAAAGCCCGCGCGCAGCAACGAAGACTCAATGAGGCCAGAAACAATATATAAATAAAATAATAAAATAAATAAATTTATTTTAAAAAACATTCAGTAATAAATACTCAAATGATGATATGACTATAGAACACTATCCTCTTATTTTAGACAGTACTTTCCTTTTACATAGGTTCTAACATATCAAAACAAATATGTATGTGTCCATGTAAGCATTCAGAGTTGCTTCCCCTGCGTGTCCTCTATTTGACCCATTTCTTCTATGGAAGTTCCATATGGAAAGTATTGGTCCAACTCAAAAACCAACTACCTAAATTCAATTATTCCCTCCCCTGGTGTGAGGGCAGGAATTTGTGAGAACACAAGGCCTGACAGGCAGAGGGAAACACTCAGAAAAATGAAAAGCTCTATGAATAAGAATAGAAGTTTCCTGGTCTCTGGGTGTAAAACAATCCCTCTTCCAGTCATCTCTCAGTCTGAGATGTCCAGAAAGGGGTATCTGATAGAGGCCCATAGTTGTCACCAGAAATCTTAATTCCAGCCATCACATATATTCAGAAATGCCAGATTCATCTGCTTGGCTGGCATAGATTTGCTCTTGGATATAGACTGCTAGAGGGAAAAATTGTGACGTCTGAAATCACAATGCTCTTGCCCTGATTCTTTCCCCAGAAAACATTCTTTTGCTCACTGTCCTGGAACATTTCCCCTGGGGAGATCTATAAGCCAAGGATGACAGGTTATAGCACGTCCATGTCAATGGTACCTCACAGTTCCAATGCCACGGAGCAACTAGGCCTGTGAGCCACAACTACTGAGACTGCACGTCTGGAGCCTGTGCTCCGCAACAAGAGAGGCCGCGATAGTGAGAGGCCCGTGCACCGCGATGAAGAGTGGTCCCCGCGTGCCACAACTAGAGAAAGCCCTCACACAGAAACGAAGACCCAACACAGCCAAAAATAAATAAATAAATAAATTTTCCCTTTAAAAAAAAAAAAACTGAACTGAATCTGAGCAGTAGACAGAACCTTCAGTCTTTCTCCATCTGGCCTACTTACACCTGAAATACACAGATTTCTTCTAAATCCTGGCTAATCATTTTGGCTCATTTGTAAATGGAAGGTCAGAGGTTTACAGCTGGACCATAAGGTCTATATTTCAGAAGCCATTTTACTGCATGAATATCATTCAATAAAAAGTACAAGCCAGGAATTTCCCCTTTTTTGATTCACTCAGCTCCAGACTCTCCTTGTACATCCACCCCTTCTTGAGAATCCTGGCACAGAGTTTCACAGCCAAAAATAAGGCACAAGGTCAAGCAGTGCTCCTTTTGCAGAGAGGATATTCCCTCCCTTCCTTTTGGAAACACTTCAACTAACTTCAGCTAACCTTGTTTTAGTTTGGCTGCTTTGCCTCATTTCAAAAATATTTCATTATACTCCATAGCCCTTCCCTTGATGCCCTAGTTAATTAAGTTTACATAATTTCCTACTGATTAGTTTTGAACAGCTTGTTCTGGATTTTCTCTCCTTTAATGTTCTGCCTTTACTGACTGCTTAAAATCCGCAACTACGAACTTGGGAAAGGATGTATAACCTCGAAATTCACTGTTCTACACATCAAAAGGCAAGTCAGTATTGTGATTCTTTAAGAGACCTGAGATCATCTGTTCCAGGAAACAAAGAGATTGTTAGGTGGAATCCAGCAATAAGCCCGTAATAATAAACACAAAGAAGTCACTAGTTATATTCTTTCACATACAAAAATGAACGTATTTCACATTTACTAAGATCGTTTGAGATTCTTTCTCTTTGCTTAGGAACTCAGAGGATTAATAAAAAAATTATTAGTATGGCTCACACTGATTTATATCCTTTCTCAAATAAAATTCTGAACTGACATTTTGTCCGTCTGTTGGTGCCATAATTGAATGGCTTATAAGGCATTGAAAAATCCATTAATTTTGGCCATCTTAGTGGCTGATGTGAATTGCAGCACAACCAATGAAAGTTTCCAATAATGAATATGGTCAAAATTAATAGGTCAGCTGTGCCACAATCTGGTCCATCTGCTGCATATATACAGCCTCAGCGGACAATGAGGAAGGAAAGTGAACCCAAAACATCAACACCAATATCCTAAGGTCTTTCATGATCTGCAAAATGGCAGTAGGCTTTGAAATTACTCTAAAACCTGCTTTTCCCATTAATTCTTTCATTTTCTTGGTACTATGGGGACAATAAAACTATTCATTTTCATAAATGGTCATTCTTAAGACTGATCAAAGTTTCATCCAGTTTTCTCTTGCTCATGTTAACTCTATAAAACAAAGTCAAGGGCCCCTTCCTCCATGAGCCCACATCAGAACAGAGGCAAGGAAAGTGACTTTCAAGGTTGCAGCAAATCTCCTTCAAAAACACTCTATCCACCAATCAAGAATAAGTCTGAAATGGCAAAACCAAAGAAGTGCATTTTTTAAAAGTACTCTCGGGTGGATCAGCTCGGTGCTTTGTGTCCACCTAGAGGGGTGGGACAGGGAGGGTGAGAGGGAGACACAAGAGGGAGAGGATACAGGGATATATGTATATGTATAGCTGATTCACTTTGTTATAAAGCAGAAACTAACACACCATTGTAAAGCAATTATACTCCAGTAAAGATGTTAAAAAAATAAAAAAGTACTCTCGGGTGACTTTTCTGGTGGTGAGATTCCCTCACTGAACCATGCTGGGTCAGCCAGGATTCTTGCTATGTAACAATCAGTCCTCCTCCCTGGAGGGATCAGTGCTTTTATCTCTGGTGATTTTGTCCATAACTGACAGCTAAATGTGCTGACTTTTCAGAAACATGCTTTGCACAAATCTCATTCCAGTGTTCTTTTATTTCTGTTTGAAGATTATGTTGTTTCATATGAAAAGAAACACTGTAAGATGGGAGGTTTCTGTAAAAAAATTTTTTAAAAAATCAGTTTCCACATACAGCCTGCAGATTTTTTTTACCCAGACATAAATAATCACTTCCTGAAAGCATAGCTGAAGGTCATATTATGCAGTGATGAGATGTCTAGCAAAGGAATACATACTTTTCAATTTACAAGCTCACAGATAAGTGTCAGTACTTGGAGGGAAAAAATTCATAGGTGTGGGAATGAAAGATAAGATATGAAACACCGGCTAATTGGCTAATTCAAAAGGAGAGCTTCTTCTTGGAACAAGCGTTTGGAACAAGCGTAATCCCCATTATGATAAGCACTTTGCAGGTGTGCTGAAAGGAGGCGAGAGAAAGTTTGGCAATTAAGTTAGTGTTTTCCCCAGTAAATACTGACTCCAACAGGGGTATCAAAGGAGTGTGACGCAATTATGAAACTAAATTTCACAGGATTTGGTGGCTGAAGATAGTTTGTCAATGACTTACTGAAAATGCTCATAATTCATAACAGGCTTCTCAAACACTTTCTGATCGTATGCTTTAAAAGACGGATTAAAATGCCCTTCTTTTACCTTTGGGCCTCAGTGGACAGGTATAAGTATCACAGGATATTTCCTGTGGTAACAAACAGTGAAAAGAGACCTGGAAATATGCAAACTATCCTAATACTCTCTTTAGGATGCTATGGGAAAGATTAGGATATGAAATCCCACAGGGAAGAGCAGAAGGGAATCAAGATGTCCCCAGTACCCTAAACAGCATCCATTTTAAGGAAGAAAATTTATTTGATAAACTCCTCTTAAAATATTTTTAAAAATGATCAAGATTAGATTTCATTTCTCATGACAGTCTTACAAGGTTACTAATTGTTACAATACTTTCAGGCTATGTGTTTAAATTTGGGGGACAGAACTGCTGTCTATCCATAGTCTGGCACATCTACGTATAACCTGACCACCTCAGTAGGTCCTGCACAGGCCTCATAACTGGCTGGCATGCTCCTAGCAGGGCTTCAGCTGAGCCCAAGATTTTTTCCCCATTGTTTTCATTTCATTGTTCTTGAATGCTTTACTGTTATCAATGTTAGAAGTTTTGAATTCTTTGCTGCTTAATGCATTTGTTGTGCGTGTTACACATTCAAGACACTCAGAAAAAGGTGAACCTGGAATAAAACAAGATTGGTGGGATCAAACTAGGAAAATAATAGGACATTCAAAAACATTGATAAAGGCAAAGACAGAAGAAACACAAAGACATAGAACACAGTTTAAAGGGCCATACTGTGTCAAATCAATGGTTCATTCAGTTCAATATCTTCTCTCTGACAGCGGCACCACGGTGAGTTTTGTGGTAAAGCTTGTCATTCACTCTTTGATCTTGTCCTCAAAAGGTTAGAAAGACATGCTGAACATACCTAGCTTTCATTAATAATATATTAAGGATCTTGTCATAATCTAGTCTTGGATTTGTTGGTATTTCTATCAAGTTATTTGTGTTTTCTTTTAATTGTTGATGAATAATTCTCTCATTTATTTTATTTTTAATTAAAATTTTTTAATTTATTTTTAAATAACATGGATTCTAGTCCAGACTCTGCCAGTAATTGAGTATTTGACCATGAGTACGGTGAATAATCTCTGTATCTGTATCCCCATCTATATAATAAGGAGGCGTAGCCAAAGTGATCAATGAGGTCCTTCACTGCTCTAAAATTTTATGATTTGGCTACCAAATTCCAAGAGAATGATAATATACCCATCTTTACCTTATACTTGCCCACCGTTTTCCAGGCTGTAGTTAACTTCCTCTACCTTTGTTTTCTCTAGACATAAAAGAACCAGTTTCTCTTGGTTGAAAGGAACCTCAAAAATGATCTAAGACAACCCACAGGATGCTGGATCACCATTGCAGAATTCCCTACTAGCAGTCATCTTGCTCCTGTTTGGATACTATTATTGATGGAGAATTACAAGAACTCCCAAGGCGGCCCAATTCATTTGCAATTAACTCCAACTGTCAGAAATTATTCTGATATGAATTCAGATATAAATGTTGGAATAAATCTATCTCCTTGAAACTTCCTGCTTCTTCCCTCTGGGGCAAGATAGCACAGCTCTCAACCTTTTTCCAAATGTTTCACATGACAGATCTTCTAATCTGAAAGAAGCTAACACATTCTTTTTTTTTTTTTTTATAATGACCTTTATTGAGGACTGAATGGTGTTCCTGACCCCCCAGCACTTCAGAATTTTTGTTGTTGCTGTTTTTGGCACGCCGTGTGGCTTGTGGGATTTTAGTTCCCTGACCAGGGAATGAACCCAGGCCCTCGGCACTGAGAGCGCAGAGTCCTAACCACCGGACCGCCAGGGAATTCCCACAGCTATCATGTTCTTGTAAGTCTTCTCTCTTCTCCATGCCAATCACTGGAGAATATAGCCTTTATTCCTATATCATAGTGTTGAAGCCTTTCATTGTCTTCTCTGAACGAACTCCAGGTTGACAGTACCTGTCTTAATGTATGTCATCCCAGATGGAAACTAACATTTTAACTATGGGACAGTTAAGTGCTAAGGACAAAAGGATTATATCTTCCCTTCTTTCAAACATGTATTTGGATGTTTCTATTAACATAACTAAGATCATATTAACTTATGAGATTTATACTTTTTAATACTTGTAATGCATTGCTATCCAGCTCTGTTTCCCCCACCTTATATTTGCAGCCAGATACAGATAGCAGCTGAGAAACACAAAGAGAAAGATGGCCACTACAGGTGTTAGAAGACATGACTCTTATTAGCTGTGTGACCTTTGGCAAACAAGTTCAATTTCCTGTGCCCCGGTTTTCTCATTTCTAAAATGGAGAGGAGAACAATTTTTTTAAATATCTAAGATATTATAAAGATAAATCAGTAGATGTACTTATTATTTTCTTAAGTTAAAAGACCTATGAAAAACAGTCGGGCAGTTCCTAAAATGGTTAAACAAAGAGGTATCATATGACCCAGCAATTCTATTCCCAAGTATATACACAAGAGAAATGAAAATATATATCCACACACAGAAAAAAAAACTTTACACAAATGTTCACAGCAGCATTATTTATATAAGCTAAAAAGTAGAAACAAGGACTTCCTTGGTGGCACAGTGGTTAAGAATCCGCCTGCCAATGCAGGGGACATGGGTTCGATCCCTGGTCCGGGAAGATCCCACCAGCCATGGAGCAACAGAGCCCATGCGCCACAACTACTGAGCCTGTGCTCTAGAGCCCCCGAGCCCACAGGCTAAGCCTGTGCTCAGCCCCCACAACTGCTGAGCCCCTGAGCCACAACGACTGAAGCCCACTCACTTAGAGCCCATGCTCCATGACAAGAGAAATCACCGCAATGAGAAGCCCCCGCACCGCAATGAAGAGTAGCCCCAGCTCACAGAAAGCCCACACACAGCACTGAAGACCCAACGCAGCCAAAATTTAAAAATTAAAAAAAAATAAAAAGTAGAAACAACTTAAATAGCCATTAATGGATGAATGGGTAAACAAAATGTGGACTATTCATACAGTGGAATATTATTTAGCCTCAAAAGTGAACTGATACATGCTACAACATGGATGACTCTTTCAAACATGCTAAGTAAAAGAAGCCAGACACAAAAAGCTACATTTTACATGAATTCATTTCTATGAAATGTCCACAATAGGCGAATACAGACAGGAAGTAGATTAGTGGTTTCCAGGCTGAGGGAAGAAGAGACTAAAAATAGGTACAAGGATTCTTTTCAGGGGAGCATAAAAATGTTCTAAAATTGCTTGTGGGGATGGCTGCACAACTCAGTGAATATACTAAAAGACACTGAATGGTACACTTTAAATGCATGAATTGTATGATATTTGTTATACTTCTATAAAGTTTTTTAAAAGAACTATAGAAACGTGAGACATTAATTGTTGTTATGTCCTTAGTGAATAACTGACAGCCACACTAAGAATACTTCCATGAGTTATAAAACTCAGAGGCCGTCACTGACATAAAAATTATAAATATAATTCTGCTAAAAGAGTGTGACTACAGTACACAATCTGGGGAAGCAGCATGCGTAAACCACGTCCCGGGATCAGGATACATAAATGCCTGTGATCTGAGTACGAAGACATTTACCCTTCAAAATCTAATACAGCTACGGGAAATGTTCCCATATGCACAAACTTCACTTAGCAGCTGGCATTTATATAGATCATTATTTAACAACTGCAGCCATTAGTTTGTTGTGAATTTTTAAAAGTGAAAAAGTCTTCCAAATAAACATTGTAGCCTGGAGAATACACATTAATTCACTAAAGAGATATTATATAACCACTGTGTTCCAGACCCTAGGCATATAAAGATGAATCAACCCCAGTTCTAGTCCCAGAGGAGTCCTGTATGAAGGCAAATGGGAGAGATAGGAGATGAGACTAGAACTATTAAAAGGACTTTTTATTTATGACAATAGAGTGAACCTGAAAAGCTTCCTCCAACATAGCTCAGTGAAACTCAGAATAAAATTTAGCAAAGATACTTTAAAATATATAGCTAAGTTCTCAAGAAAAGAAGGAAACTCGTCAGAGACCAAAACAGAACGTTAAGTAAAAAAAACAGAAGAGTAAATAAATGATCTATTGCTGTGGAAACCCTGTGGATGGTGGGTGTGCAGACAATAGTCTTGAAAATATAAGGGTCCACACAGGACAGGAAAAGCCAAATAATATGGTCTTTAATCAAGCTAAGGAGTCTGCACTTTATCTTGTAGACAAAGAGAGTTGTGACATAAAGTAATATTTATCAGTTATACCTCAATAAACCTGAAAATAGCAGGGAAGAGACATGATCAAATTTGCATTTTAGGAAGATTATTCTGGCAGCAATATGGCTAATGGATCTGAGGAAACCAAACTTGGGGAAAAGAGACAAGTCAGAAGACTACTGATAATAGCTACCATTCACTGAGTCCTCATGTGACAGCATAAAGAGCTTTACATGTATTATCTCAATTATTATAACTCTATATAGAGATTATTCCACATTTCATCAATAATGAAACTGAGACAGAGAGGATAAATAACTTGCTCAAGTCACACAATCATCAGTTGGTTTGGTAAGATACATTAAGAGTCTGATGGCTTAAGTGAAGTTGAGAAAAGGAGTTTCAGAGGTAGAATTGAGAGGCCCTGCTGACCAATTAGCTCTAGGAAAGAAAGGGAGGTGTTTAATTATAATACAAGTAGCAATATCTTTATGGGTTATACAATATCTTAACATGACTAAAGGGATACTAAAGGTTCCTCAATAAACTAAATATAACATTACCATATGACACAGCAATTCCACTCCTAGGTGTATACGCAAATGAACTAAAAAGAGGTGTTCCAACAAATACTTGTGCATGAATGCTCATAGTCACAAGAGCCAAAATGTGGAAAGGATCCAAATGCCTATCAATAGATTAATGGATAAACAAAATGTGGTACATTCATATAATGGCATATTATTCAGCTATAAAAAGGAACGATATACTAATACATGCTACAATGTGGATGAGTCTTGAAAACATTATGCAAAGTGAAAGATGCCAGATACCAAAGGTTACATATTGTATGATTCCATTATATGAAATACCCAGGATGGGTGAATCCATAGAGACAGAAAACAGACTAGTGGTTGCCTGGGTCGGAGAGAACAGGGAGTGACTGCTTAATGAATACGGAGTGTCCTTTTGGGGGTGACGAAAATGTTCTAGAACTAGATAGTGGTGGTGGTTGCACAACACTGTAAATGTACTTAATGCCACTGAATTGTACATTTGAAAATGATTAAAGAGTGTTATGCACAGCACTTCCTCACACGCCCGCTGACCTGAGGTGCCAGGCACAGCCGTTTTGCACTAGGAACTCTGGTCTGAAGTGCTGGGTCTGAGCCCTCTATGTTGCACCCTATGAGCAAGTGAAACTAGATGAAGCAGGAAGGAAAAGGGAAATAAAAGTTTTCTTCTGAGCTGTGTGGCTGACAGGGTCTTGGTGCTCCGGTGGGGTGTCAGGCCTGAGCCTCTGAGGTGGGAGAGCCGAGTTCAGGACATTGGATCACCAGAGACCTCCCGGCTCCATGTAATATCAATCAGCGAGAGCTCTCCCAGAGACCTCCATCTCAACGCTAAGGCCCAGCTCCATCCAACGGCCAGTAAGTACAGTGCTGGACACGCTATGCCAAACAACTAGCAAGTCAGGAACACAACCCCACCCATTAGTAGAGAGGCTGCCTAAAATCATACTAAGCTCACAGACACCCCCAAACACACCACCGGACGAGGCCCTGCGCACCAGAAAGACAAGATCCAACCTCATCCACCAGAACACAGGCACCAGTCCCCTCCACAAGCCACTGAACCAACCTCACCCACTGGGGACAGAACCAAAAACAATGGGAGCTATGAACCTGCAGCCTGCGAAAAGGAGACCCCAAACACAGTAAGTTAAAAAAAAATGAGAAGACAGAGAAATACACAGCAGATGAAGGAGCAAGGTAAAAACCCACCAGACCAAACAAATGAAGAGGAAATGATAGAGTCATTCAGAGTAATGATAGTATAGATGATCCAAAATCTTGGAAATACAATGGAGAAGATACAAGAAACCCTTAACAAGGACCTAGAAGAACTAAAAAGCAAACAAACAATGATGAACAACACAATAAATGAAATTAAAAATTCTCTAGAAGGAATCAATAGCAGAATAACTGAGGCAGAAGAAAGGATAAATGACCTGGAAGATAAAATAGTGGAAATAACTACCACAGAGCAGAATAAAGAGAAAAGAATGAAAAGAATTGAGGACAGTCTGAGATCTCTGGGACAACATTAAACACACTAACATTTGAATTATGGAGGTCCCAGAAGAAGAAGAGAAAAAGAAAGGGTCTGAGAAAATATCTGAAGAGATTATAGTTGAAAACTTCCCTAACATGGGAAAAGAAAGTCAGTCAAGTCCAGGAAGCACAGAGAGTCTCATACAGGATAAATCTAAGGAGAAACACACCAAGACACATACTAATCAAACTATCAAAAACTAAATACAAAGAAAAAATATTAAAAGCAGCAAGGGAAAAGCAACAAATAACATACAAGGGAATCCCCATAAGGTTAACAGCTGACCTTTCAGCAGAAACTCTGCAAGCCACAAGGGAGTAGCAGGACATATTTAAAGTGATGAAAGGGAAAAACCTACAACCAAGATTACTCTGCCCAGCAAGGACCTCATTCAGATTTGACAAATTAAAACCTTTACAGACAAGCAAAAGTTAAGAGAATTCAGCACCACCAAACCAGCTTTACAACAAATTCTAAAGGAACTTCTCTAGGCAGGAAACACAAGAGAAGGAAAAGACCTACAAAAACAAACCCAAAACAATTAAGAAAAAGGTAATAGGAACATACATATTGATAATTACCTTAAATGTAAAAGGATTAAATGCTCCAACCAAAAGACATAGACTGGTTGAATGGATACCAAAACAGGACCTGTATACATGCTGTCTACAAGAGAACCGCTTCAGACCTAGGGACACAGACTGAAAGTGAGGGGATGGAAAAAGAAATTCCATGCAAATGGAAATCAGAAGAAAGCTGGAGTAGCAATTCTCATATCAGACAAAATAGAGTTTATTGATTTTTTTAACATCTTTAATGGAGTATAATTGCTTTACAATGGTGTGTTAGTTTCTCCTTTATAACAAAGTGAATCAGCTATACATATACATACATCCCCATACCTCCTCCCTCTTGCCTCTCCCTCCCACCCTCCCTATTCCACCCCGCCAGGTGGTCACAAAGCACCAAGCTGATCTCCCTGTGCCATGCAGCTGCTTCCCACTAGCTATTTTACATTTGGCAGTGTATATATGTCAACGCTATTCTCTCACTTCGTCCCAGCTTACCCTTCCCCCTCCCCATGTCCTCAAGTCCATTCTCTACTTAAGTGCAGGTTTTGGAGCTACACTGAACTTTGACTCTGCTACCTACTACCTGTATGACCTTTCAAGTGGCTTTTCCTCAATATCCCCACCTGCACTTGAATTCTAGTTGACAAAACAGGCAAGAATCTAACAATTTCTTAAACAAATTTATTGAGATACAATTCACATACCATAAAATTAATTTTAAAGTATACAATTCAATGATTTTTAGTGTATTCACAGAGTTGTGCAATTATCACCATAATCAATTCTAGAATATTTTTCATCACCCCAAAAAGAATCCTTGCGCCCATTAGCAGTCATTCCCCACTTCCCTCTAACCCTCTCCCCACCAGCCCTAAGCAACTCCTCAGCTACTTTGTCTCTACAGATTTGTCTATTCTGGACATTTCATATAAGTGGAATCATAAATACGTGGTAAGAATTCAATCATTTTAAGGCCACTCCACGATAAGTATAATACTCCCTTACCTAAGTATTTTTTGGTTCAATATTGGGACTTGAAAGAGAGAAATGATGCCCTGATTCTTCTTCCACAAGTCTGATTCTACTTGCACACCTCTGAGTGGCACCAACTATTCCAGGTCATCCCTTCTAGCTTGTTATCTTCTTCCTTTCTTCAAAACCTATGTGTCCAGAGAGGTACTGAGGACTAGAGTTAAGGAGGGAAAATGACTCTAACAGCTACCATTTATTCATTCCATATCACATGCCAGGCACTATGACAGGTACTTTACATGCATGACCTTTCATTGTTACAGAAACTCTGGGAAACAAGATCTACTATTATCTTTGTTTTACAAAAGAGAAATCTGAGGTTCAGAAAGGTTAACTAGCTTCCCTGAAGTCACACAGCAGCACTGTCAGAGGTGGGATTTGAATGCTGTTCTGTCTGACTTCAAGGCCCTACCCCTTTAAACCATTAAGCTCTACCACTCAGTAGAGTAGTGGTTTTCTCCTGAAAACGGCCAACCAAAATGGCTTATTCAAGGAATCCCTTAGGGTAAAAAAGCAAATGGATACTTGATCCATCTGATATTGTAGATAAACTTTCATATTAATTCTATTTTTATATGTATACTTATAATAAAAACTCAGAGATAGAATTCTAGAGAAAATAAAAGCTGGCTGTCTGATATAACAGAAAGAATGTATAAACAAGGAAAAGAAAGGCAGTGCCTCTGGGACTCCAGATCTACCTATATTTCTCACATTTATTTTTGCCCTCAGCTAACCTACTTCACAATTTCAGACATGCTTTGAAATGTTTCTCTGTAGGTCCATTCTTCTATGTAAAATAAGAAAGAAAAAAGCCGACATAAAGCTATTACAACGGTTATAAGTTTATATGCAATGTGGAACTGACCATTCCTTGTCAATACCAGAGATCCCAGGAGATAAACAGGCACGCCTTTGTTTGTCCTTTAAAAAGTTGATCACTTCCTAACGGGTGGCATTTTATTGGGGTAGCTTTCAGCAGTCAGAGCAGGCAGAAGGAAAATAATTGGGATGTAAGGAATAGCAACACTTTCATTGGAGGATGTCCACGGTGCATGCAGCCAGCTAAGTCAAGACATCAGCAGTGCATATTATAAGTCTACAGAGATGAGAAAGTAGCTGATTAGACCTAAGAGCCTAATGAAATTTTGTCTTCCACCCTTCTTCCTTTCATCTTAAAGAGAGAGCACAGCAAAGACCGCCAACACTGTCCCTCAGCAGTGGACGCATGAGTGTGTGTATGCATGCACACAGGCTCACATGCACACTCACCTCCATCACTTACTTTACTTGAACTAAATTTGTGAGTTAGGGAACTACTCCAGTCTCCACATGAAACTCGGCTATTCTGGAGTTAAAGCCGGAGGCAGACTATGGCAATGCCAGGAATCTGAAAATCTGTGGTACTGGTGAACGTCAGACACACCAGTGGACACTTTCAGATCCCACCTCTGAGCTACAAGGCCATAAGCAAGTTAACTCCTCTCTTAGAGCTTCAGAAGGCTCACCTGTAAAATTACTGAGATGACATAAAAAAAAAACCTATGATTACTTCTCACTTTAGATGCCCCACATGTGTTACCAGCATTAATTATGTGTATCATAGCCAGATTTTGCACTTTGACGTGTAACTATATTTCAGCACATACAATATTTAGCCACAACAGCCAGCTCAGCCCGCTCAAGATACTTTTTTACCAAAGACAAAATGCAGTGGAAGCCTTCTCTGAATTACCAGAGAGATGAATAACTGCAATTTTCCCCTGAAGATGTGTGTCTTTAAGTCTTATTGTACTCATTTCCAAAGAAAGTGCTATATTTTAATCACTCTACCCTCCTTGTTTTGAATTTTTAAAAACAGCACTATGAATCCCTAGCACAACTACTAAATTCTTTCCATTGCTACAGACTGCAAATATGCAAACTGAGAAAATGGACAATTTGAGACTATTTAACACAACCAGCTCTGGGACCTTGCACAAAGAGCACTGTAACTATGGAAACATTTGGCAACGGAGTTACAACATAAATCAAAGAACCTGTTTCATTATTCAAGTACCAAGCCATTGAGATCAATTTACAGCAACGGTAAGCTATTAATAATTGTATTCTATTTAATTTGTCAAACATGATTTTCTCTCTCAATGAGATCTTTAGGAAATCCTTAAGTGTTTTTCTTAAGGGGAAGAAAATGATAAATTAAATCCACTTAAGTGGTGCGGTGTACCTGACTGGTGGTTCTGATCCATTTATGAAGCAAACAGTATGAAATCAGGCTTATTTGGCACTTAGTATATGCTTTGTAATATTACTTACTTCATATATATATATATATATATTTTTTTTTCCCTGTTTCCTTAACCAGGGTTATAAATTCCTCAAGTGCAAGAAACCAGAACTGACTCGTCATCACCACTACCTAGCAGAGGGCTTACGATACAATCCTTAATGAATGCTTCTCTTAGTAATTTACCTCCTCCTTCCTGAACACAAGTGGCTCTGGAAGAAGATAAATCACAGCACATGAATGTGAACAAGACTTTAAGAGGGGGGAAAAAATGGGAATCGGTGACTGAAAGCGCCCTACAGTGCTAAACTCCAGAAGGGTATCTTTAGGAGGTTTACAACCTCTACCCCTATAAAAAGGGTGGCTGTTTCATTAAAGACTCATTTTTCCACAAACTTTGTTGTTGTTATTGGAGAAAGGAAACCCTAGGCCAGCTCCAACTCTTAATTTCCTTCTGCCCACAGGAAGTTTTCTCTTTTAACTGGCAGTTTTTGTGTTATTTTTCTTTAGAACAGTGTGCTGCCTGAGCCCCTCCTCCCCTCTCTCCTGTTCCCCCTCAGTCAACAGGAGAAGGGGAAAATACAAAGAGGGCCCATGTATGAAAGATTTTTAGGATAAAGTTCAGGCCTCCTCCATGGAACATCAACAGAGAGCCGCACTGTATGACGACACAAGGATAGGAAAGAGGCAGACCTTGAAGTGTATAGTTTTTAAAAATTGCTTCTGATTGGTCTAGGTTTAATGTTCTCAACTTTTAATTTAAAAAGTCAGGTGAATAAAATATTTCATATTTTTCTCTCATAAAACAGTAATATGTAGGTTTTGTGTGGTCCTCAATCTCTTTAGGAATCCAGTCCCTTAACTGAAAGGGTCTCTTCCCTCTGGTGTGTATCTCTGGTCCTTCAGATTCTACCTCCACAGTATCTCACAGGAAGCCTCCATCCTTTCTGTTCTAGCTGAGAGGTCTTCACTAATTCTCATCCAAACTACTTTATTCACCTCCAAACTGCTCCTGCAGTTCCCAGTCTTCCCCTATAACTCCATCTGGTACTGCTAGATTAATGCTGCTAAAATATGGTTCTGATCATTGATGTAGTCACAAATATTTATTAAGCACACATTCTCTGTAGCAGATACAATGCTAGACTCCAAAGATTCAGAGAAAAAGGCACATAGGTTTTTGACCTCACATATTCTAATGATGTAATTCTTCTGTCCAAAATCTGTCAATGGCTCTCCATTGCCCAAAAAAGGAAACCCTTTCTAAGTGACCCTTTCTAGATTACTCTCCTAATGCACCTTTATCCTCTGTTCTAGTGAAATGAGCTTTGCACACCTTGAATTTTGCTACATCTATGCTCTTGTTTATTCTGACCTCTGTACCTAGAATCTTCTCTCTCCTGCTACCTCAACCTCCAGCAAGTCAACTTGTATTTCAAGGCCTGTCTCAAGTGAAATCTCCTTCATAAAGTCTTTCACTGACCCTATATCCTAATGTTATCTCCTCCTATATTGTTCTTCTGGAACTTCCATTTTGCTTCATATTATAGTAATTGTGTATTACTTGTAGCCCTGTCTTGCTCTCTTTTATCAGCATGGAAACTTGTACAAATTAGGTAGGAAGTACAGGGCCTAGGGCTCATTTTCAAGGATATGTACATTTTCTAAACCTTTTTTCCTTTCCTCCTTCAGGCCAAAAATACTTTATCTCATCAGGGATAAGGGAAGGGAGGGGCATACGGAAGCAAGGAAAACTGACTGATGAGTTCTTCTCCTGAAAAGAGTTATGTAATATGAAAGTTGAACATGAATAGGGGTCAGTCAGGTGAAGAAGGGCAGGAATGACTAAATCTGTTAGCGTATGCAAAAGCACAGAAGAGAACCAATACCTTGGTGATAAAACACTGCCACCATGCTGATATCTTAATGGAGCAATATAATCCAGCCCCACTGGGAAAAAAAAATCACAGAAATTTTCAACAATATATATGGCAGTAGTTGTGTTTTGGGGTGAGCAGGTCACCTCACATGGATCTTCCTTTCTCAGGGATCGCATCTCCACATTCCATTCCATATTTCCAGAGATATATGGACTCTGGCAGCCTTAGATGTACCATGAGCCCAGGGATGCACACTAACTAAAGCCAGGCCAATCAGATTTCCTCTCCTGAGACTCTGGAGTAAGAACCATGAGAAAGTCAAGGAAGGTCTCCATGAGCATGGAACTGTAACAGGGATAATATAGTAACTTGGGTACAATCAGGTAGTCCTTTTTCTACCAAATGGACAGTGGTGCAGAGAAATTAGGTCTATACATAGATAAGAAAGAAGCAGATGTGCAAATAAAAGCATAGGAAGAAGGAACACAAGAACCCCTTAGGTCTGTGCTGACTTCCTATTTGTTCCCTAGTTGCAGTATCTGCTCGCTTGTTCTTGGGTCTTCCAACCCCTATATCCTTATAATAAACCCCTCTTTCTGCTAAGGCTAGCTCAAGTTTCTTTCAGACACCTATAGCCAGCTAGTCCTAACTAAGACATAAACATTGTACTGAGCCACAAAATTCCCACTTACCAGTGTGTTGGAAACCCTCCAGTGTTAATCAAGCTCCTACAACTCACAAGTTGTCCACCATCAGTGTACAGAACGCTAAGAGGTTTATTTTCCATTCCATTTAACATTTTATTTTGACTATAGCACAAATTATTTTAGGCTACACATATTTAGAAGTTTTATGTCCATGATGTAAATCCAAAGCCTATGATTCCTGTTTCATTTTACAGCTAGTATTCACTCTGAGTTGCTGATACATGGACATGAATATTCCGAAAGACATTTTGGAACATGAAGGGGCCATGAGTTCAGAGAAGCCATTTTTCCTGTCTTTAATCAGACCAAGTTCATCTAACAAATTTCAAGTGGGCTGATAAACAGTTCTAGGAAAATTCATTGAGGGACACATTGAAATGGCCTCTTTAGAAAGCATCAATGGAATTATCACATCCACAGATTTCATATTACCATGATGCAGTGATTCACTTTTCATCACTCGTTGGACCCCTGAGGAGCTAGCCAGCGCAGCCATCTAACAAAATGAATGTAGTCTAGCTGCAGAGTGTTTCCCCAAATTACCCAATCATAAGACTCACCTGGAACACTGGCAAACACAGATTCCAGAAGCCCATCTCAGACCTACTGAGTCAGAATCTCTGAGAAACAGGCTGAGGACTCTGTATAATGAACATCCCCAGAGGACTCAGCTTCCCCAAACAGTTTAGCAAGACTTTAAGAATGGCCCCTGAGCTTCACACTCAAGAGGAAGGCCCTGTCAGATGTTGCTGAACCAGGCTTTGACTCTCCTTTTTACTTCATCGTCTCTCTGGCTCACATTTTCTGACCTTCATTAAACCCTCTGGCTCCTCTCCAAATGCACCCTCCTGCAACAAGGCTCTGGAGCTTTCCCAGAGTTCAGCTACCTTGTTCCTCCTGGCATAGCTGACTGGAAATCCATAATAAACGACCTGCCCCTTTAGGTTCTCCCCTTCTTGCCCTAGCCCCTCCAATTGTATGCTGCCCTCAGAAGCAGCCCTGACAGGATATGGCCCGGCCTTGATAGCCCACCTCAACCCAAAACAGACCCCAGGAAGGCTGACCAACATGCCATCCATAAATGTGAGAGTAAATCATGTCCATGATTCCAACTCAAGGTGATCTATTTGATCACACATGCAGCACTTCTCCTGTATGTACACTTTAAAAATACTGAAGCAGATTCCCCAGCGTACTATTGAAGAATTAATTAGTCACATATTTCTTCGAAATAAATTTTGTAGGACTTTTCAAAAGGGCAGTCCTTGACCAGCGCATTTCATAAACTGCAAATGTGCTTAAGGTCACTGTGCAAACAGTCAGCACTGTGTTTTCCACATGTCCACTACTCCCTGGGAAACGTCAGAAGCAAGAAAAGAGACAGTAAGAAGGAGGGATGATAGTGAGTGACCCTTGTCACATCTTGTGATTATGGGGCTCCAGACCACAAAGTGTGGTGTCTGCTTTGGAAAGTACAAAAAAAGGTGATAGTGAGTCAGCCGCCAAAAAGGAAAGGACAGATGTAAAGAGGAGTTTATTCACAGACTTACTGATAATCGTTAATTAAAAAATGGACAATTTTATGCAAAATTATAATGCTATCATTTTAGTTTATGGAACACAGGATTCTTTTTTCTCTCCACAAAAGCTAGTGAGAACAAGAAGTCCAATAAAACTACCCTCTTCTCTAAAATAAATGGATACTACTGATGGTAAAATCCACTTTGCCAAGGTTGATGAGTGAGCATACAGTAAACCAAGGGGAGGGATAGGGCCATAAGACTTACTCGAGGTCAGATCTGAACTGCTGGAATGACATGGCTATGAAAGTGTCCAGGTCAGGCAGACGAGAAGCAGAGCACCCAGCAGCCTGACACGTGTACTCACTCTGGAAGAAGTATAAGGTGTTGCAAGTGTCAACTACAAGGAGGCTCTCTGAAGAACGCAAGGCAGCCCAGGGGAGGCTCTGCTTTCAACGCTATATATTAAGATAATATACAAGTGTGTGTACAAACAAATACACATATGGGAATGATCTATGTATGTCCTGGAGATTCGGACCAGTAACTTGTCTAATGTGTGCAAATTCCTTCTGTGGACAGAAGGACTGCTACTGTGTGCCCAGCTGAGTACACGGACAAATTATGTTTGCCCAACTGCAGAGAAACCATGCCAAATATTCCTCCCAAACAACTGATTTTAGCTTGTTCTTGTTTTCCTCCAACCACAGCCTAACAAACTGTTTCAGACAGGCATCTGACTTATCAAATATTTGCACGCAACCATGGCAAACTCAGTGAGTCTTTGTGTTCCAGGAGCTGCGGCATGGCCTTTGAATGACATGTATACTGCATCCTGATGTAAAATGTCATGTTCTTAAAGTACAGGAGAAAGGCCCTGCAGCAGTATAGACCTGGCCTGACCCTGTGGTATGTGCATCAGCGGGAGCCAGATGCCTAAAGCAGCCAAAAAAAGAAACGTCACACTACCAAAAGTTCAGAGTAACCAAAAAGAGAGACAAAATAAAAAGTCTAAGCTTCAACGCCAATGTGTGTGACTCTCCCTGGTCACTTGACTCTTCACTGAACAGAAAGCATATTCTCTTCAAAAGGAGACAACAACAGAAAAACAGTCCAGGAGGTAGCTTCTGCCAGGGCCTTGGGTCTCCCTTCACTCACAGAGTTGGATGACTGTGAACCCCAACTGCAAATGTGCCATATCCTCACCCACGGTCATCTGATTGATATTTCTGATGCCTCATAAAGAGACCCAGTCACAACTGTGACTTAAAGGGAGACCCTACTCCATACCTTACTGCTTACATTTTTGTACATGCATTTAATTCCTTTAAAAACCACATATTAGAGTAATTAGTCTACATATCAGGCATAATTAGACAAAGCCACCTTTTCCCAACAAGTCTACAAACCATGCAAAACAAAACTTTATACAAGATATGGGGATATATGTATATGTATAGCTGATTCACTTTGGTATACTGCAGAAACTAACACACGATTGTAAAGCAATTATACTCCAACAAAGATGGTAAAAAATTATCTTTTGAGTTTCTAAATCAACTATTTGCTATTTATAGTAAAGGTACTTGCTTTGCAGATGAAGAGAAGTGGATTGCTTTCCACCTCCTTGATGTATCTATTAAAGTAGAGCAGGACAGTAGTCAGATATCAAAAATATGACGTTATTACAACAAATGCTAAAGGAACTTCTCTAGGCAGGAAACACAACAGAAGGAAAGGACCTACAATAACAAACCCAAAACAATTAAGAAAATGGTAATAGGAACATACATATCGATAATTACCTTAAATGTAAATGGATTAAATGCGTCAACCAAGAGACACAGACTGCCTGAATGAATACAAAAACAAGACCCGTATATATTCTGTCTACAACAGACCCACTTCAGACCTAGGGACACATACAGACTGAAAGTGAGGGGATGGAAGAAGATATTCCATGCAATGGAAATCAAAAGAAAGGTGGAGTAGCAATTCTCATATCAGACAAAATAGACTTTAAAACAAAGACTATTACAAGAGACAAAGAAGGACACTACATAATGATCAAGGGATCAATCAAAGAAAAAGATATAACAATTATAAATATTTAAGCACCCAACATAGGAGCACCTCAAAACATAACGCAAATACTAACAGCCATAAAAGGGGAAATCGACAGTAACACAATCATAGTACGGGACTTCCACACCCCACTTTCACCAATGGACAAATCACCCAAAATGAAAATAAAGAAGGAAACACAAGCTTTAAATGATACATTAAACAAGATGGACTTAATTGATATTTATGGGACATTCTATCCAAAAACAACACAATACACATTTTTCTCAAGTGCTCATGAAACATTCTCCAGGATAGATCATATAATGGGTCACAAATCAAGCCCTGGTAAATTTAAGAAAATTGAAATTGTATCAAGTATCTTTTCAGACCACAACGCTATGAGACTAGGTATCAATTACAGGAAAAGATCTGTAAAAAAAATATGGAGGCTAAACAATACACTACTTAATAACGAAGTGATCACTGAAGAAATCAAAGAGGAAATCAAAAAATACCTAGAAACAAATGACAATGGAGACACGACGACCCAAAACCTACGGGATGCAGCAAAAGCAGTTCTAAGAAGGAAGTTTATAGCAATACAAACCTAACATAAGAAACAGGAAACATCTCAAATAAAAAACCTAACCTAGCACCTAGAGCAATTAGAGAAAGAAGAACAAAAAAACCCCAAAGTTAGCAGAAGGAAAGAAATCATAAAAATCAGATCAGAAATAAATGAACAAGAAATGAAGGGAACAATAGCAAAGATCAAAAAAACTAAAAGCTGGTTCTTTGAGAAGTAAAACAAAATTGATAAACCATTAGCCAGACTCATCAAGACAAAAAGGGAGAAGACTCAAATCAATAGAATTAGAAATGAAAAAGGAGAAGTAACAACTGACACTGCAGAAATACAAAAGATCATGAGAGATTACTACAAGCAACTCTATGCCAATAAAATGGACAACCTGGAAGAAATGGAAAAATTCTTAGAAAGGCACAACCTGCCAAAACTGAACCAGGAAGAAATAGAAAATATAAACAGACCAATCACTGAACAGACCAAGCATTGAAATTGAAACTGTGATTAAAAATCTTCCAACAAACAAAAGCCCAGGACCAGATGGCTTCACAGGAGAATTCTATCAAAGACGTAGAGAAGAGCTAACACCTATCCTTCTCAAACTTTTCCAAAATATAGCAGAGGGAGGAACACTGCCAAACTCATTCTACAAAGTCACCATCACCCTGATACCAAACCAGACAAAGATGTCACCAAGAAAGAAAACTACAGGCCAATATCACTGATGAACATAGATGCAAAAATCCTCAACAAAATACTAGCAAACTGAATCCAACAGCATATTAAAAGGATCATAAATCATGATCAAGAGGGGTTTATCCCAGGAATGCAAGGGTTCTTCAATATACACAAATCAATTGATGTGATACACCATATTAACAAATTAAAGGAGAAAAACCATATGGTCATCTCAATAGATGCAGAGAAAGATTTTGACAAAATTCAACACCCATTTAGGATAAAAACCCTCCAGAAAGTAGGCATAGAGGGAACTTACCTCAGCATAACAAAGGCCATATATGACAAACCCACAGCCAACAATGTCCTCAATGGTGAAAAACTGAAACCATTTCCATTAAGATCAGGAACAAGACAAGGTTGCCCACTCTCACCACTCTTATTCAACATAGCTTTGGAAGTTTTAGCCACAGCAATCAGAGAAGAAAAAGAAAAAAAAGGAATCCAAATCGGAAAAGAAGAAGTAAAGCTGTCACTGTTTGCAGATGACATGATACTATATATATAGAATCCTAAAGATGCTACCAGAAAACTACTAAAGCTAATCAATGAATTTGGTAAGGTAGCAGGATACAAAATTAATGCACAGAAACCTCTGGCATTCCTATACACTAATGATGAAAAATCTGAAACTGAAATCAAGAAAACACTCCAATTTACCACTGCAACAAAAAGAATAAAATATCTAGGAATAAACCTACCTAAGGAGACAAAAGACCTGTATGCAGAAAATTATAAGACACTGATCAAAGAAACTAAAGATGATACAAATAGATGGAGAGATATACCATGTTCTTGGATTGGAAGAATCAACATTGTGAAAATGACTCTACTACCCAAAGCAATCTACAGATTCAAAGCAATCCCTATCAAATTACCACTGGCATTTTTCACAGAACTAGAACAAAAAAGTTCACAATTTGTATGGAAACACAAAGACCCCGAATAGCCAAAGCAATCTTGAGAACGAAAAATGGAGCTGGAGGAATCAGGCTCCCTGACTTCAGACTACACTTCAAAGCTACAGTAATCAAGACAGTATGGTACTGGCACAAAAACAGAAAGATCAATGGAACAGGATAGAAAGCCCAGAGATAAACCCACGCACATATGGTCACCTTTTCTTTGATAAAAGAGGCAGAAATGTAGAGTGGAGAAAGGACAGCCTCTTCAATAAGTGGTGCTAGGAAAACTGGACAGGGACATGTAAAAGTATGGGATTAGATCACTCCCTAACACCATACACAAAAATAAGCTCAAAATGGATTAAAGACCTAAATGTAAGGCCAGAAACTATCAAACTCTTAGAGGAAAACATAGGCAGAAGACTCTATGACAGAAATCACAGCAAGATCCTTTTTGACCCACCTCCTAGAGAAATGGAAATAAAAACAAAAATAAACAAATGGGACCTAATGAAATCTCAAAGCTTTTGCACAGCAAAGGAAACCATAAACAAGACCAAAAGACAACCCTCAGAATGGGAGAAAATATTTGCAAATGAAGCAACTGACAAAGGATTAATCTCCAAAATTTACAAGCAGCTCATGCAGCTCAATATCAAAAAAAAACAAACAACCCAATCCAAAATGGTACGAAGACCTAAACAGACATTTCTCCAAAGAAGATATACAGACTGCCAACAAACACATGAAAGAATGCTCAACATCAGTAATTATTAGAGAAATGCTAATCAAAACTACAATGAGATATCATCTCACACCGGTCAGAATGGCCATCATCAAAAAATCTACAAACAATAAATGCTGGAGAGGGTGTGGAGAAAAGGGAACCCTCTTGCACTGTTGGTGGGAATGTAAATTGATACAGCCACTATGGAGAACAGTATGGAGGTTCCTTAAAAAACTACAAATAGAACTACCATATGACCCAGCAATCCCACTACTGACCATATACCCCGAGAAAACCATAATTCAAAAAGAGTCATGTACCAAAATGTTCATTTGCAGCTCTACTTACAATAGCCAGGACATGGAAGCAACCTAAGTGTCCATCGACAGATGAATGGATAATGAAGATGTGGCAATATATACAATGGAATATTACTCAGCCATAAAAAGAAACGAAATTGTGTTATCTGTAGTGAGGTGGATGGACCTAGAGTCTGTCATACAGAGTGAAGTAAGTCCGAAAGAGAAAAACAAATACTGTATGCTAACACATATAAATGGAATCTAAAAAAAACAAAGAACAGTCATGAAGAATCTAGGGGCAAGATGGGAATAAAGACGCAGACCTACTAGAGAATGGACTTGAGTATACGGAGAGGGGAAAGGGTAAGCTGGGACAAAGTGAGAGAGTGGCATGGACATATATACACTACCAAACATAAAATAGATAGCTAGGGGCTTCCCTGGTGGCGCAGTGGTTGAGAGTCCGCCTGCCGATGCAGGGGACACGGGTTCATGCCCCGGTCTGGGAAGATCCCACATGCCGCGGAGCGGCTGGTCCCGTGAGCCATGGCCGCTGAGCCTGCGCGTCCGCAGCCTGTGCTCCGCAACGGGAGAGGCCATAGCGGTGAGAGGCCCGCTTACTGCAAAAAAAAAAAAAAAAAAAAAGATAGCTAGTGGGAAGCAGCCGCATAGCACAGGGTGATCGGCTCAGTGCTTTGTGACCACCTAGAGGGGTGGGATAGGGAGGGTGAGAGGGAGATGCAAGAGGGAGAAGATGTGGGGATATATGCATACTTATAGCTGATTCACTTTGTTATACAGCAGAAAGTAACACACCATTGTAAAGCAATTATTCTCCAATAAAGATGTTAAAAAATAAAATAATAAAAATACAAGCTGTTGACAAGTTGCTCCTCTGAACTAAAAACCAATCCTACATTATTCATCTTAGTGACCTCACATCACACCCAAGGTCTCTTGTAACAAAATAAAGTGACAACGATGTCAATGAGACATCACGTGAGGAGCTGGTGTCTCCTAAGGCAGATGTGAACCACAGGCACTTTGACTTCTGACGTTGAGAGTCTACCTTCCAAAGAATTTGCTGAAGGGACAGAACCCTGATATTTCTGGATTCTTTCTACTTATTAGACTAAAGGGTCTAGACCAGAGAACTAGTTCCTGCAGCTGTAAATAAACTAGTTCTTCAGGCCTTGCAATGCCAAGCTGGAGAAGCCAGCTTTGTGACCAAGCAGCTATACATATAACTCCATGGGGCTTTGCCCCAGGAAGGGGAGCACAGAGAAATCTTGTAGATAGTGGGCAGTGTAGGAAATCAAACCAAATCAAGTCAGAGTGTTAGAGGATATACATGTTTTCCCCCTATTACAGGCATAGTGGAGTATCTTAAACGATGTGAAACAACACTAACACCATAACCTCATTAACTAACCTACTTACTATATATTTCTTGTTGCTAATTCTCTTGGGTGCTTCTGGATTCCAGGCCTTTTACAGATGATTCTGAAACTCCTGTGAAGGTAGAAATAGACTGATAGAACTGGTATGCCTGCTCTCTTTAGATCTTCACTATAAAGAATGGCAATGAATGTACTTGTTCCCAGGGTGAGGATGAAGAAATATAAGGTGGTGAGTACTGTGTTATTTCAGAAATAGATATATTCCAGGTCCTAGGCAACTTATACCATATTTTGCAAATTACTATTAGCTCCTCCTTATTCTCTAGGGATGTAGCCTATAACTAAAGGAAAGGGGATTGTGGCATTGCTTGCTCTGAGAATGATGAATGGAACAAGTGCATCAGAATCATTTAGATGCTTTTTTAAAAAATGCAGATTCCTGGGAGCCACTTCGAGAGAGCATGAATCACAGGTTTGGAGAGGGTCCAGAATTCTATTTTAAACCATTACCCTTAGTGATTCTGAGCTCCCTGAAGTCTAGAGAACCCTGGCTTAAGGTACTTCAGGGCTGAAAAGCTTTGTGATACTGACTTGTTGAAAAGCCTTGTTAATCGATCTTTATAGTGCTTGCCACATCACACTCAATGGAAGAAGCAGTCCACTTGGCACCATTATCCATTCTTTGCAGGTACCTTTAACCTGTTGGACACACCCACTACCCTCGAACACAAGGTCTAGATTTAAACCAGATGCAGTTGGTCATGCACCCACATGTAGAGCCTTAAGAGAATACTCCAGTTAGGGGATGAGAGAAATACATAGTTCATTGCAAGAGACAAAGATGGATCAGCTGAAAAGTAAGAAGTAAGCCTCGATGCTTCAGTGTGAGGAAATGTTATTGAATCCAATAAGCATCAGTTGAGTTCCAGTCAAAGGAAGAGAGAGTTCTGAGAAGGAGGGAGTCGTCTGGATGTTATCACTAATGTCAAGTAGAATGCAGATTGGGGATTTTGGCGTGAAGGAGGTCCTCAACTTATAAGAATGTTATTTCTGGTAAACAGATCTAGCAAATCAATAGAAATAAAAGCTAAATTGAAAGAGCCATGGAGAAATTAGGGTAAAAAAATGAAGACTACTTTTTGATAGGAAAAGGAAAGGAAGAAATTTACCTAGCTTGAAATGAAACGTAGTTTTAATTTATTTGCTTGTTTGTTTGAAGGTAAGAGACTTTCCAGAAACTCCCAAGCAAACTTTCATTCTGTCTTGAGGACAAAAAAGAATTTAAAGGTACTTTTTACTAATCAAATGATGGTTAGAGTTGGACTTAAGGGCTCACTGACTCACTTGGGGATCACTTAGACAAGCAACTGGACAGAGAACCTGGCTGGGCTCCCAGCTGTCCACTGTGTGTGCCTGAAAGAGTGAACAAGTCAGAATGCTCATCAATCACAATCTTTTGGTCCAAGCCTTGGAGACCTAAAAGGAATGAAGGGAAATGGACAAAAGGAGATGATGACTTTGGAACAAATGCTGTGCCTACCCTCATACCCTGGGACACTGGGAGAGGGATAGAAGAGAATCCCAGCAGTTATGGTTGGGAGGCTTTCCTTCTGTTGTCCAAGAAAGAGAGACCTGGCTAGGACAAGAAGACACATATGGTCACTCAGAAAGAAAAACCTCTCTGTGGCTGATATACTGCATTCATTGTCCGCATGTCATTTGCCCAAACGCCAGTATAGCCTTAGGAAAAGAGCCAGCTCGGGTATCCACTGCTGCGACAGTGCTAGTCTCTGAGACCTTGTCAGATCAACATAGACCTGTCAGAATCCAAAGTTTCTCCAGAAAGAGAGAAAATAGGAATTAAATAGTAATAAAATGACCACAAGGCATAGGGGTTTTTTTTACCTTCCAAGGGGAAAAACGTCCTTCTATTCAAATTATGAAGCAGTTTTATGGCATAATTCTGATTAGACATATTCTGCACTTTATAGTCTGTGGCTTTTTACCTCCCCTCACAACATGCATTTTCAAACTTTTCAGTCTTCAAGTTATCGCTCTAACTGTTGAGATAGAGATAGATGAATAGACAGATCAAACAGCTTTATTTCGATATAACTCAGACTAATTCGCTCATTTAAAGTGTATATAATTCAGTGGGTTTAAGTATATACACAGGGTTGTGCAACCTTTACCACCATCAGTTTTAGAACATTTCCATCATCCCAAGAAGCCGCCCCACACCCATCAGCAGTCATACGCATTTCCCAGCTCCACTCTCCCTCAGCCCCAGACAACCATTAATCTACTTCCTGTCTCCACGGATTTGCCTATACTGGACATTGCATACAAATGGAATCATACAGTATGTCGTCTTTTGTGACTGGTTTCTCTCATTTAGCTTGATGCTTTCAAGGCTCAGCCATGTTGCAACGTATATTTCTTTATATTGCCAAATAGTACTCCATTGTATGGATATGCCACATTTTATTTACCCAGTTTCTCAGTTGATGGACATTCGGGTTGTTTCTACTTTTTGGCTATTATGTATAATGTTGCTAAAACATTCATATCAATACCACTATTACTACAATATACATTAGGCAAGAGCCTATCACTCAAATTATTTCAAAGGTCTGAAAAGCAAGATGTCTTTAAAAACAAATGTGCTAGTTGTAAGAAACTGTGAGAGTTAGATTTAAATGGCTGCAAAAATTTTTAAAAGATGCAGATTTGCTAACATGTTTTGTCATTTATTACTGAGTTGAGGAATTTAAGATTGGTTCATCTTTCCACTATTTATGTGTCACCTGTCATTCTGCTTTCCTGGCTATCCTACTTAGCTCTAGCAGTTCTCAATTTAGCCTTTCAAAAAATGGAAATACTTTTTACATTCATTAGCTTTAACAAGAAAATATGTTAACATTACTGCCCATTAGAACTAAATGGATGGTGGATATTTACCACACAATTCCTTCCTATTAAGCTTATGACTGTGTTTTTTAAAGTTATGGTTAAATTTGTTCCACAGAAAAATAAAGTTAAATGCTTGCCAAAGAAAGACAGTAAACTTGCAAAAATGTTTTTCAATTTGTAGTAAAACAAGTAGGTACTAAAGCTTATTTTTCCGCCTATTGTTTCAAGGTATCACAGAGCCTATGAGAAACCAATATTTACAAGCAAACATCAAAAGACATTAGCCGTTGATTTTAAAGCAAAAACATAAATCCATATAGGGACAACACAAGGCAGAGAATGCACTGGAAGGTTAGTAGTATAAAAGTAAGCAGAAAGACAAACTCACAATATGGAACAAGCTAATTTCATACACATTCACTGCAGAAACCTTTGAATTTCCACATATAACCAAGTAGGGGCTGTGACCCAATTTACACATATACCTCATAACCTGCATTTGAAGCTCCCAAGGGGTTATTTTCACAGAAGCCTCTTAAGATCCCATTTGCTAAATGTCTATCAACGAATGTTAATAAAAGGGCTTTATTATTAGAATATAAGCCAGAGACTTATTATCTGAGTTATCTATAAAAGCTCTATGCATCTCAACATAAGGATCTTCCTTTATTGAGATATAACTCACACAACTATAAATTTCACCCCTTCAAACTGCACACTTCAGTAGTTTTTAGCACATTCACAGAGCTAGTTTTCATTTCTGAGGACAGTTTTGTAACCAGCTGTTCACCTCTCAGAACTTTACCCTTTCTCCTTTTCTTTTATACGAGAGGTGCGACAGCATACCGGTGAAGAGTGCCGATTCTGGAGCAAGGCTGCCTGGACATTTCACCCTCTAGATGGCTATGTATCCTTAACCTCTTTGAGCTTTCATTTTCTCATATGTAAAATGAGGATGACTGTAAAGTGTTGATATATGTGAAATATTCAGAAGTTAACCTGACACTCAATAATTAGCTAATATTGTTTTAATAAACCAAACTCTTCAAGTATAGAAAGAAGCATTAAAACTGAATATGTGCTTAAAAAAAATTAAAAAGGTCCTTTCCTTCTAAAGATGGAATCCAAACTCCTAACAGGCCAAAAATGGCAAAGATCTCTCTAGCCTCTAGCTGCCACCTCTAGCCTCTGCTCCACTCTTCCCTGAGACCCACCCAACACACAATAACACAGACTGGCTGTGTTTGCCGGCACACACTGCACTCTTCTTTGTTTCCATTCCTTGGCTCCTGCTGCTTCCTTGAGAATGCCTATCACAATCCTCCACCTAGCTAACTCATTCTGATTTCTAAAATCAGTGGTTTAGTGGTCAACTCCTCTGGGAAGGCTTAACAGATATGGTTCCAGCTTCTCACTGATCCCTTCTACAACCATCACCATAATCATGATTAGTTAAGTGTCCTTCCCTCTGGATTCCCATGATATATGATTATCTCTGCACTTACTGCCTCCAACTATACTTATTCCTTGAGGTGTCTGTCTTCTCCACCAAACTGTGAGGTGCTTCTTTTTTTCAGCTTCACTGAAGTATAACTGATACATAAAATTGTAAGATATTTAAAGTGTACATAGGGTTGGTTTGATATACATATACATTATGAAAGGAGGCCCCCACCTAATTAACATATCCACCAACTCACTTTTTGAGTGTGTATGAGAGAGAAAATGTAAGTACTACTCTCTTAGCAAATTTTATTATACAATACAGTGTTATCAACTATAGTCACCATGTTTTGCATTAGATCTTCAGACCTTATTCATCTTTTTTTATTAATTAATTAATTATTTATTTTTGGCTGTGTTGGGTCTTTGTTGCTGTGTGCAGGCTTTCTCTAGTTGCGGTGAGCAGGGGCTACTCTTTGTTGCGGTGTGCAGGCTTCTCATTGTACCGGCTTCTCATGTTGCGGAGCACGGGCTCTAGGCGCACGGGCTTCAGTAGTTGTGGCTTGCAAGCTCAGCAGTTGTGGCTCGCGGGCTCCAGAAAGCAGCCTCAGTAGTTGTGGCGCACAGGCTTAGTTGCTCCGTGGCATGTGGGATCTTCCCGGACCAGGGCTTGAACCCGTGTCCCCTGCATTGACAGGCGGATTCTTAACCACTGCCCCACCAGGGAAGTCCCTCATCTTATAAATGAAAGTTTGTACCCTTTTGCCAACCTCTCCCTTTTTAAACTGTGAGATGTTTGAGGGAAAGTTCTGCCACTTATTCCAAGGGACTAGAACTCTGCCTGAAAATACAAAGGTGCTTAATCAATGTTTGCTGATAGGATAGGATACACCAGCCATTCTCAAACTTTTTGGTCTCAGGATGCCTTTACACTGCTAAAACTAATTAAGGATTTTAAAAGCTTTTGTTTATATGCGATATCAATAAATATCTACCATATTAGAAATTAAAATGGATAAACTTGTAATAAAACATGTATTAATTCAAGAAAGTTAGAAAGGTAAATAACTCTTAGCATTATTATGAAAATAGCTGTGACTCCAAGGACTCTCTGAAAGGGTCTCAGGGACCCCCAAGAGCCCCAGACCACAATATATGGTATAGTGGAGTTTTCATTTGTTTCTTAAATTATAAAATGTATCTTCATTCATAAAATAAAAGTATTTGGGAAGGGTGATGGGCAAATGAAAAGATCTAAGACGGGAAGGGAGATACAACCTTGCCATAGCTAGAGAAAACTGCTGGAGACAGGAAGGTAAAGAAAAGGAAGAGTGGTAATAAAGTACATCAGCACTAGTCTAAGGAGAAATAATAAAGAAGCTACAAGTAACTGCACAAACAAAACCAAAAACAAGAAAGACACGGAAGGCCAAAAGTTGAACAAAATCTTAAATAGAAATTGATCTTTTAGGTATGAAGTGCACCATTTTGACAATTCTATCCCACCCCATTCCCACCTTTTTTGACATTCTCAATCCTCATGTGCTCTTTTTTTTTACAGGACTCTCCTCTGTGGAACTCTATTCTCTCTTGCCTTATAATCATTGGCTGAAAAAAGCTGCTCAAATGTTATGTGATTAGAGAAGAAAAAAAAAAGTGACAGCTCTGATGAAGCTGCATGATTGGAATCCAACTGATAAAAATTTTAACATTCTATTAGATCATAAAAAATGATAAGATTTTAAAAATAGGAATGCTGAAGTTATTTTTACATGCTGAAAATACATTAAAAGTTAGTGTCCTTAAAATATGCTGCATGAAGGCCAGGATTGGAAAGTAATACGAACTTGGTTACAGTGCTAGGGTGGTAGATGATTTAAATTATTTCATTAATGTTGTGATATTACCCTTTCTACAGCCACAAAAGCCATGGAAATATGACAATTAAATTTCAACTTACATTTGGCTTTGGTCTTTTCTACAAACTTTTCAGGGATATACAACTGGTTTGAATTTTGTTAAGCAGTCATATGTGCTGGGTCAAAAACTCAACGTCAAGACCAGGCATAGGCAAACTACAGGCCAAGGCCAAATTCAGCCTGCAGACGCTTTTTGTATAGTCCTCAGGCTAAGAATAGTTTTTACACTTTAAAAAGTATGTAAAAACAAAACCAAACCATCAAACAAACCAAAAAACTAAGAGTAATATGCAAAAGAAAGTGTATGTGGCCTGCAAAGCCAAAAATATTTACTGTCCCTTACAAAAAAGTGTTTGCTAATGCATTCATCATAGTGTTGGACCCATAACATATACTAAATAAATGTTAGCTACTGTTGTTATTAATTTTGATATTATTATTCCTGTATGTGATTATCCTTAATGATTATGCTCCTTGAATAATTTTAATTTCTAAACTCTAGGGACATGGCTTGAACCTTGTCTAATCACATTAACTATGAAGTATTGCTGTCATTATTTTTTTTCATTCTTTTCATCCTGATTATTCTTTTTTTTAAAATATCTTTATTGGAGTATAATTGCTTTACAATGGTGTGTTAGTTTCTGCTTTATAACAAAGTGAATCAGTTATACATATACATATGTTCCCATATCTCTTCCCTCTTGCGTCTCCCTCCCTCCCACCCTCCCTATCCCAGCCCTCTAGGTGGTCACAAACCACCTAGCTGATCTCCCTGTGCTATGCGGCTGCTTCCCACTAGCTACTTATTTTACATTTGGTAGTATATATATGTCCATGCCACTCTCTCACTTTGTCACAGCTTACCCTTCTCACTCCCCATATCCTCAAGTCCATTTTCTAGTAGGTCTGTGTCTTTATTCCCATCTTACCCCTACGTTCTTCATGACCTTTTTTTTTTTTCCTTAGATTCCATATATATGTGTTAGCATATGGTATTTGATTTTGCTTTCTGACTTACTACACTCTGTATGACAAACTCTAGGTCCATCCACCTCACTACAAATAACACAATTTCCTTTCTTTTTATGGTTGAGTAATATGCCATTGTATATATGTGCCACATCTTCTTTATCCATTCATCTGTCGATGGACACTTAGGTTGCTTCCATGTCCTGGCTATTGTAAATAGAGCTGCAATGAACATTGTGGTACATGACTCTTTTTGCATTATGGTTTTCTCAGGGTATATGGCCAGTAGTGGGATTGCTGGGTCGTATGGTAGTTCTATTTGTAGTTTTTTAAGGAACCTCCATACTGTTCTCCATAGTGGCTGTATCAATTTACATTCCCACCAGCAGTGCAAGAGGGTTCCCTTTTCTCCACACCCTCTCCAGCGTTTATTGTTTCTAGATTTTTTTGATGATGGCCATTCTGACCGGTGCGAGATGATATCTCATTGTAGTTTTGATTTGCATTTCTCTAATGATTAATGGTGTTGAGCATCCTTTCACGTGTTTGTTGGCAATCTGTATATCTTCTTTGGAGAAATGCCTATTTAGCTCTTCTGCCTATTTTTGGATTGGGTTTTTTTTTTGTTATTGAGCTGCATGAGCTGCTTGTAAATTTTGGAGATTAATTCTTTGTCAGTTGCTTCATTTGCAAATATTTTCTCCCATTCTGAGGGTTGTCTTTTGGTCTTGTTTATGGTTTCCTTTGCTGTGCAAAAGCTTTGAAATTTCATTAGGTCCCATTTATTTTTGTTTTTATTTCCATTTCTCTAGGAGGTGGGTCAAAAAGGATCTTGCTGTGATTTCTGTCATAGAGTCTTCTGCCTATGTTTTTCTCTAAGAGTGTGATGGTGTCTGACCTTACATTTAGGTCTTTAATCCATTTTGAGTTTATTTTTGTGTATGGTGTTAGGGAGTGTTCTAACTTCATTCTTTTACATGTAGCTGTCCAGTTTTCCCAGCACCACTTATTAAAGAGGCTGTCTTTTCTCCACTGTATATTCTTGCCTCCTTTATCAAAGATAAGATGACCATATGTGCGTGGGTTTATCTCTGGGCTTTCTATCCTGTTCCATTGAGCTATATTTCTGTTTTTGTGCCAGTACCATATTGTCTTGATTACTGTAGCTTTGAAGTATAGTCTGAAGTCAGGGAGCCTGATTCCTCCAGCTCCATTTTTCATTCTCAAGATTGCTTTGGCTATTCGGGGTCTTTTGTGTTTCCATACAAAGTGTGAAATTTTTTGTTCTAGCTCTGTGAGAAATACCAGTGGTAGTTTGATAGGGATTGCACTGGATCTGTAGATTGCTTTGGGTGGTAGACTCATTTTCACAATGTTGATTCTTCCAAGCCAAGAACATGGTATATCTCTCCAGCTATTTGTATCATCTCTAATTTCTTTCATCAGTGTCTTATTTTCTGCATACAGGTCTTTTATCTCCTTAGGTAGGTTTATTCCTAGATATTTTATTCTTTTTGCTGCAATGGTAAATGGGAGTGTTTTCTTAATTTCACTTTCAGATTTTTCATCATTAGTGTATAAGAATGCCAGAGATTTCTGTGCATTTATTTTGTATCCTCTTGAAAAATCTTGATTTCCTCTTTTTTCTTATACTGTGGTAAAATATACATAACAAAGAAGTTATCTTTTTTCCCCTTTTCTAACTTTTATTTAATTGTCGTAAGAACACTCAACATGAAATCTACCCTGTTAAATTTTTTTAACTATCCTGTTAAATTTTTAAGTGTACAATATTGTTGACCACAGGTACAATGTTGTTCAAAAGATCTCTAAAATGTATTCATCTTGCTTAATGCAACTGTATGTCCGTTGATTAGTAACTCCCCAAGCCTCCTTTCTCTCAGCCACTGGCAACCACCATTCCAATCTTTGTTTCTATGAATTTTACTATTTTAAATATTTCATATAAGTGTAATCTTGCAGTATTTGTCTTTCTGTCACTAGCTTATTTCACTCAGCATAATGTCTTCAAGATTCATCCATGTTGTTGCATATTGCAGAATTTCCTCATTTTAAAGTCTGAAAAATTCATTGTACGTATATAATACATTTTCTTTATCCATTCATCTGTTGATGCATATTTAGATTGTATCACAGCTATTGGAAATAGTGCTGTAACGAACACAGGAGTGCTAACATTTCTTTGAAATCCTGATTTCAATTCTTCTGAATAAATACCCGGAAGTGGGACTGTTAAATAATACAGTAGTTCTATTTTTAATTTTTCAAAGAACCTCCATATTGTTTTCCAGTGACTGCACCATTTTGCATTCCCACCAACAGTGCACAAGGGTTCCAATTTTTTCACAGTCTCACCAGCACTTGTTGTCTTTTGTTATTTTTTATAATAGCCATCCTGACAGGTGTGAAATGATATCTTATTATGGTTTTGATTTGCATTTCTCTGATAATTAGTGATGGTGTACATTTTTTCATGTATCTGTTAGCCATCTGTAGTCTTTGTATCTGTTAGCCATTTGTAGTCTTTGGAGCAATGTCTATTTAAGTCCTTAACTATTTTTTTAAATAAATTTTATTTATTTATTTATTTATTTTTGGCTGCACTGGGTCTTTGTTGATACGCACAGGCTTTCTCTAGTTGCGGCAAGCGGGGGCTGTTCTTCGTTGCAGGGCTTCTCTTGTTGTGAAGCATGGGCTCTAGGCGTGCAAGCTTTAGTGCAGGCACATGGGCTTAGTTGCTCCGTGGCACGTGGGATCTTCCCAGACCAGGGCTCGAACCCGTGTCCCCTGCGTTGGCAGGCGGATTCTTAACCATTGCGCCACCAGGGAAGCCCCTTAACTAATTTTTAATTGGGTTATTAGGTGGAGTTTTGTTTGTTTGTTTGTTTTGCTATTGAGGTGTAGGAGTTTCTTAACATATTTTGGAGATTAAACTCTTATCAGATATATGGTTTGCAAATATTTTCTGCCATTCTATAGGTTTCCTTTTCAGTATGTTGATTGTTTCATTTGCCGTGCAGAAGCTTTTTTTTTAAGTTTGATATAGTTCTACTTGTCTATTTTTGCTTTTGCTGCCTGTGCTCTTGGTGTCATACCCATGAAATCATTGCCAAGACCAATGTCATAAAACTCTTCCCCTATGTTTTTTCTAGGAGTTTTACAGTTTCATATCTTATGTTTAAGACTTTAAACCATTTTGTGTTGTATTTGCATAAGGGTGTTGAATTTCGTTACATGCTTTTTCTGCATCTATTGAGATGTATTCTGTTAATGATTTTGTACGTTGAACCATTCTGGCATCCCAGCGATAAATCCCACTTGTTCATGCTGTATGATCCTTTTAATGTACTGTTGGATTTAGTTTGCTGGTATTTTGTTGAGGATTTTCCTCCAATATTCATCAGGGATATTGGCCTGTAGTTTTTTCTTATGGTGTCTTTGTCTGGCTGTGGTATCAGGGTAATACTGGCCTCAAAAAATGAGTTTGGAAATATTCTCTCCTCTTCAATTTTTTGGAAAAGTTTGAAAAGGCTTGGCATTAATTCTTCTTTAATTTGGTAGAATTCACCAGTGAAGGCATCTGATCCTAGGCTTTTCCTTGTTGGGAGGTTTTTGATTCCTGATTCAATCTCCATACTAGTTATAGGCTTGTTCAGACTTTCTACGTCTTCATGATTTAGTCTTGATAGGCTGCATGTTTCTAGGAATTTATCCAATTATTCTAGATTATCTGGGTTTTTTGGCATATAGTTTTTCATAGTAATCTCATTATTCTTTTTATTTCTGTGGCATCAATTATAATGTCTCCTCTTTCATTTCTGATTTTATTAATTTACCCTTCTCTCCTTTTTTCTTAGCTAGCTAAGGGTTTGGTTTTTTTTTTTTAAAAACTACTTTTGGTTTCACTGATTTTCTATTGTTTTTCTGTTTTCTATTTCACTTATTTCTGCTCTAATCTGTATAATTTTCTTCCTTCTGCTAACTTTGAGTTTAGTCTGTTCTAAAGACTAAGGAGTCTAAGAAGTTTTCTAGCTCCATAATAAGGTGTAAAGTTGCATTGTTTGAGATCTTTCTTCTTTTTTAATGTAGGCATGTATCACAATAAATTTCCCTCTTAGTACTGCTTTTGCTGCATCCAATATGTTTTGGTATGTTGCGTTTTGTTTTCATTTGTATTGGGATATTTTCTAATTTCCTTTTTAAATTTTTTCTTCACCCTTTGGTTGTTGAAGAGTATTTTGTTTACTTTCCACATATTTGTGAATTTTCCAGTTTTCCTTCTGCTATTGATTTCCAGTTTCATTCCATTTGATCAGAATAAATACTCAGTATGATTTCAGTCTTCTTAAGTTTTGTAAGACTTGATTTGTAACCTAACATGTGATCTGTCCTGGAGAAAGTTCTGTGCACACTTGATAAGAATGTGTATTCTGCTGCTGTTGGATGGAATGTTCTGTATATGACTTTAGTTCCATTTGGTCTAAAGTATAATCCAAGTCCAACGTTTCCTTATTGATTTTCTGTCTGGATGTTCTGTCCATTATTGAAAGTGGAGTACTGAATCTTCCACTATTTTTGTATTGTTGTCTATTTCTCCCTTCAGTTCTGTCAATGTTTGCCTTATATATTTAGGTGCTCTGATGTTATTAGGTGCATAAACAATTGTTCTGTCTTCCTAGATGACTGACCCTTTATCATTATTTAGTATCCTTCTTTGTTTCTTGTGTCAGTTTTTCACTTAAAGTCTATTCTGAATTGACAGACTTTTTTTTCTTTCAGCACTTTAAAGATGTTATTCATTGTCTTCTGGCTTGCCAGGTTTCTGACTAGAAGTCTGCTCTAATTAATATCTCTGCTTCTGTATATAATGTGCCCTTTTTCTTTGGCTGCCTTCAAGATTTTCACTTCATCTTTGGTTTTCAGAAATTTGAATATGATATGGCTAGGTAGGATATGTGTATTGTGTTTGGCATTTATCCTACTTGGGATTTCTGAGCTTTTTGGATCCATGGTTTAACATCCTCCATTTCACCAGTTGTGGAAAACTCTCAATCATGTGCCTTCCAATATTTCTTCTGCCCATTCTTTCTGTCTTTTTTTTTCTGGGATTCCAATTATATGGTACATTAGAATGTTAGACCATGTGATATTGCCCCTGAGCTCCTGGATGCTTTGTTCTGTTTTGGAGTGCTTTTTTCCGTTCTTTTTTCTCTTGGTGTTTTTGGTTTGGGTAATTTCTATTATCTTCAAGGTCACTGATTCTTTCTTCAGCTATGGCAAGTCTACTGATGAGCTCATGAAAAGCATTCTTCATTAATATTACTGTGTTTTTTATGTTTACCATTGCCATTTGATTCTTTCTTGAAGTTTCCATCTCTCTCCTGAAACCCCCTGCTTGTTCATTTATGTTGTCCATATTTTCCACTAGATCCTTTAACATATTAATCGTAGTTGTTTTAAATTCCCTCTATAAGTATTCCAACATCTTGCTCATCTCTAAGTCTTCTTCTGTTTATTTCTTTGTCTCTTGACAGTGGGCTGTTTTTTTCTTGCTTTTTTGTGTGTTTCATAATATTTTTTATTGAATACATCATGTAGGAGACCTTTAATGGTCTGGGCCCCAGATGGTTTCCGCTTATTCCCCCACAGGTAGAGGGTACTTTATTTCCTTTTTCCCCAGCCACAGTAGGTTTATACATGCCCCTGGGGTGCAACAGGGTTTGCTGTTTTCTCCAAACAAATGAAGGCTTTTTTTTTCTTAGAGAAGGGTATGGGTAGAGCTTTGTATCTTTTCCACTGCAGCAACTACTCCCCTCCCCAGTCCTGCAGAACTGAGGGAGGATTTCCCTGGTCTCCCACCTCTTTTCCAAAACTTTCCAAAGAATATACAGCAGAAGACCTTGGATATGAACTATAAGTAGGTACAAATACCCTTTGTGTCTGCAACTCTTAGGTGTTCTATACTCTCATCCTAGCCCACACTCCACCTTTAATAATTTGTTAAAATTTATTGCTGAGTTCTTATTCACTTATGTAGTGGTCCCATCTTCCTCCCATGCTCTGCCACAGGTAAGACAGTGGTTGCACATCCTGTCTCTCCTTGGAGGTACCTATATATTCCTAGCTTTCAGGCTAGTTGATTGCCTTGCAACCACAGTTATCTGATAGGTTCAAGAAAAGTTATGGTTTTTACATTATCTTTTTCTTGTTGGTGGTATAAGAGTAACACTCTATCCAGTTTTCTACATACTAGGCATAAGTCTGTCCCATCCTGACTATTCTAGAATACTCCAGCTCATAGAATAGCTCATAGTCATTTCATAATTACCTTCACTCTTCTAATCTATTTTATAGATATGCCTGATGTCATCATGCACCAAGAACAAATCTGCACCATAGAGTACACATCCTATTGCAATAATAAGCAGGTATTTATCCATTATGATGCCCCAAGCTATTTTTAAGATGTTACCATTGTTACCCAGGCAAAACACATTCTTTCCTGTTAGCTACGTTTTGCAGAATTTCATATATTTTACAACTATAGTACAGACAGTCCTCAATTTACTGCCATTCAGCAAAGTAAATCACTCATACAACCCTCTGGCAAAGACATCCCATTATTGCTTTCAATTCAGCAAAAGCACAGAGCACGCCTTCTTTTCCATTATAATCCACCTAGCCTCAATTTTTCTCATTGCTCTTTATATCTCTATCCCTGAAACTCTCGAGGAATAAGCATTTTCTAATCCCTTTAATGAATCCATGCTGTAGTACTTCCTGGCCCTATGATCTTCCTCAGATTATTGAATCTCTCCAAACTTTACTTTCCTCATTTGCAAAATGAAGATAACAATGTTAAATGAGAAAATATATTATCTTTGAAAAGTGCTTGGCTATTATTATTATGCTTTTCTATCATTAATAGCTGATTATATATTAGAGTTATAGCCAATTGTATAGAGACTCAGGTATCTCTCCTCTAGTCAAGAACATAACCCCTATAATAATGTTACTTTGAAAGGAAAACCAAATTAAAATTAAAAATCATTTCCACTTAGAATGCCTTTTCCAGGAATGTAATCCACTGAAAATATAAGGTCTTGTTATGCACTACAAAATATCTTTTCTTTCTTATTTTAATTCTCATGTATACATATATATATATATATATGTAGCATATATATGTGTATGTATGTGCATGTGTTTCCATATATATGAGCCTGATGATTGGCGACTGACTGCCCCTGCTCATCTGGCCTTCCATCTGCAACAGGGACAGGGCCAGGCACAGTGCTTAGCTCATTTTTTCTTGGACAGACTCCATTACCCAGTCACATATTTCACTGACTCTACAAGAACCAAGCAAATGATCTGACGGTTTTGGTTAATTAAACAACTTCCGGCCAGCATGCATTTTCAGAAACTGCCAAAGGTATTGCAGAGTGATAAATTGCTCCTGCAAGGCCCTGATCAATTTATTTCTCTTGATCTTCAGGTTTTATCCTGTCAATAAACAAAATCCCTAAGAATATTTTGATGCAGCTGCTAGCAGTATCCTTGAGATACTGACTGTGTATGCATCCTTTCATGATAGTTACCCTAAGGCTAAAAAAGACTCATAGGAAGAAGACCTCTAGATCTAAAAATATAAAGAATTTTTAATGTCCATAGGACACTTCTTATTTATGAAGACATGTCTGTTTGTCTTGGTAGCATTTGGAAATGCATTTGGTACCATTTGCAGATCATGTGAAGGTTTTTTCCCTTAGAATAACTTGCATGTTGAAAAGTTCCATAGGTTTGAAGGTAGTCTGAAATTTTTACTAAAGCTAAATACAAATCTAGTAGTCACTTCAGACTTCATGGAAAACAATTTTCCATCCCTACAAAGGTTTCAACCACCAAGATTAGAATGATGATTTTGCTGCAATAGAGATTAGTTGAGTTCTAATTATGATTTATATATGCTCTGAATATAAACTAATTCAGCTAAAATGTACGGATACATTTGAAAGATTTCAAAAACATACCATTCAATAGAGACATATGGTTTCTTTAAGCTTCTTTGTAAATCTCAAGGTCACTAGGCCTAGAGGAGCCAGATTCCAACTTTCTTTCAACTCTAAAGCATTTAGAGTTGTTCTTAATCACATATTCTGAACATTTTGAAGAAGTAGGACAATAAGCATCTTGTTTCTAATCTCTACAAAAGAAATGGATGCACTTCATCCCCCCCGGCTCCATTCTCAGTCATTTGGGGTGTAATAACAAGGTAGGAAATATATTCACCAACTTGGAGACCCATATGCCAGAAAAATTATTTGTTGAATACTTCTCCCTCCCTCTTCATATGAAAATGCCAGAGGTCCCTGGAGACAGAAATAGACCTCATTTTTATATTTAACAGTTTTGCTGTAATGACTATCTTAGGTGTACAGGAATTAGAATGAACTTATAATAAAATTAGTTTTATACAAAAATCTATTATATGCTTTTAGAAATAATTTTAAGACAATAAAAGCCTAAAGGGAATATAGGAATTCCTTATATTAGGCATTTTGTTCATTATTTTAAAATTCATAACTCTATCTTCCCAGTATCTTGAAAAAATATTGAAAAAAACCTTAATGAGCAAAGAATCCCCTATCTACCATCCCACCCTCTCTGATTTTTCCCTTCTGTCTTATCTCTAAATCATCTTTTAAAATAAAAATGCTTCAGGGACAAGTTAAGCTTTACTAGCGAGTATCTTTGTGTCTAGCCAGATGAGAAGAGGGGCTTTCTAGGAATGGTTCTGTAAGAAAATCTCTCTTCAGCTTTTGCCCTGCAGCTACCCCAACAGGACCAAAACATACCAAATTTGCAGGACTCTCACAAACAGGCTGCAACTACCTCCCTGAGAAACCCTCTTGTAGAGTTCTCCACCACTTATAACCAGACAACCCTGCTGTCACAGCAGGAGCACAAAAGACCTTCAAATGAACAATCTGCACCTTAGGATCATGCCTCCTTCTAGTTTCTGAACCACTGAGATCACTGTCGGGTTCTACTTGATCTCCTGGACTCCAGACTACTGCTTACTTTGGATACAGGGACTTGAAGTCAGAAAATCATGGTTTAATTCTCAACTCCATTACATACTGTCTTTTTGACCTTAAGCAAGTCACTTACATGCTCTGATCATCAGTTTCTTCATTTTCACAAATAGGGATCATGATACTCTGTCTCAGAGGACTGACAAAGGGACTGAAAGGGATAAAATAATATATGTGAACTTTATTTGGGGAACTGTGAAGTATTAAACAAATGCCGGTATAAAGATTACCCAAAGCTTGGAAGATAAAACTGAACATGAATCTACAAAGGGTAAACATAATGGATGGCATTAGTTCTCTGTAAAAGTCATCGATCATAAAAAGGCCATTTGGGTTCCTCTACCCCAAGTCCAATAAGATGATTTGGTATCTCAGCAAAAATGATTTATTTAAAATAAAGTTGTAACCTAATGTTATTGAAATTTATATGAAGCAAGAATGTGTTAAAAGAAGATAACAGTATAAGTGGATATTTTAGAAAGGTGAGGAAGGTGTTACAAAGAAGAATTTGGTGCTATTTACCCTGCTGTGTCCAAGGGAAACAGATACTGACTCAGCAGGCATTGTGATTTTGAGAGACAGGTGTTCTGTATTATAAAAGCAACTTTAACATATCAGTCTCCACTGAAGTATAATGAAATGTACTTTCAAGACTACTTGGAGACTCACAGACTTCAAAAACAAACTTATGGTTACCAAAGGGGAAAGGCGGTGGGGAGGGATAAATTAGGAGTTTGGGATTAATGTATACTATATATACATATATAAATGAGGGAACTCTATTCAATACTCTGTAATAACCTATATGGGAAAAGAATCTTAAAAAGAGTGGATATATGTATATGTATAACTGAATCACTTTGCTGTACACCTGAAACTAACATGATATTGTAAATCAACTACACCCCAATATAAAATAAAAATCAAATTTAAAAAAGAAGACTACTTGGAGCCCTTTATTCTGATTCTATGTTCATCAAGCCATCTTTTGATTACTAATTGGATCAACAAAAGTAAAAACCAGACTAAACAGATGTGATCCCCACCAGGACAGCGTGGGTGGGAAGCCAGCCTTAGCGATCTTTATTGAGGAGGTACTTGCATATTTATCAAGAACCATATAACTGTTCTCATTCTTCTGAATCTATACTTCTGCATCTAGGGTATAATGCCAATGTGGGAAAATATGTTTACAAAGTTGAAAATCACAGAATTATATACACTTTAAAAAAAAAAAGGAAACTGATCATTATAATAGTATACTTACTCTATAGGTATTTCATAATAATTTAAAACAATGGTTATAAAGACTACACAGAGCAGGGGTCACAAACTCATATGCCCACAGGATCAGGAAAGAAAGAATGAAGATAGAAGCAGACTGGTTTAAGAGACAACAGGGAATGATGACGACTATGGTGAACTCCTAGCTAACAAGGGCAGCCACTACTCAGCTCCAGTCATTTACTGCCATGGGGGAAGGTGGACCCAGTGCTGCCAAATCTTCTGATTTTTCAAAAGCATCTGGAAGTCAGGATCTCTTTGTGAAATATTTTGACATTCACACATTGGCAATTAATTCAATCTAAAACAACAACAACAACAACACCGAGTGAGCCACTATTATGAGAGTCAAACAAAACATGAGAATAGCCTGGATTTGGCCTGGAGTCTGCCAGTTTGAACTCTGCTCTGCAACTCTGAAAAATGCTTGTGTTATAATGTTTAAAAACAAAAAATACTGGGACATAAGTCAAATTATACAAATGCAATGCACTCTTATCATATCAGAGATCTATCAAAACTGTCCACGAGTCACATGTAATATAAAGCAGTAAGAAAGTTTGTTATCAATGTCAACTTTTATCTCCATGAAAATAGTAGTCATTTGTATTACTCACACATTTATGCACTTTATTCTTTTAAATCTGGGACTGCCTTACAAAATCAACTTAACATATTCTATACATTTTAATAAGCTTGAGCTGGAAATGTGTTTCTTTCTAGCAAAGAAAACTATAAATAATGTTCAGATTTTTAATAATGTTTTGAGTCAATCACACATAGAAGGGTGACATTAAGCAAAACCACAGAAATATATGTAAAATAATAAAAACTAAGACTGGATCGAGATGATAGGCTTTACACACATCTGAACACCTTCCTATCCTAAACCCAATGAGATGAAAGAAAATACTTTAAAAGAATAAATTCAGAATTTCAGTGAAAGCAGTGCTGCTAAGCAGATCATAAATTTTGAGAATTTCTCAAAGGATAGGAAGCAGGTGGATTCAGATCAGAGAAACAAGATCAGAGGAAAACTGAGTTCTAAACACTTGTAGGAAAAAACTGCTGTGAAGGTAGGTGCAGTTTCAGGGGGCTTCAAATTTAGAGTCAGTTGAATGAGGAGCATATGGAGGTTCTGAGGCGATCGTCAGGATGAAAAGGTACACCAGGTACAGTAAAACAGGGTCATTTCTTCTCCAGATTATGCTAATGACTGATCAAAGCATCTAATATTAGCATAAGGGTCTAAGCTATCCCTTGTTGACAATTCAGGCCCTCTCCCATCACCCCTATCTGACGGCTAGCCTTCTCCAATATGACAGCGTCTTATAATATGTGCTAACCAGAGGAAGTGGCAGGCATAAGGAAGAGAAGGAAAGATGATTTATTTGGGGATATGGAAGAATGTTTCAGGATATATAGATATATACAGAGATACAGATATAGATATTTTTTTTGCTTAACAACTGGCAGAGCCTCCACCCTGACTATGAGGCTATAACAGTCGGAGGATCTGAATGTGCCAGTTAGACGTGATGCTGCCAGCATAAAAGACTTCCATTAAACAGCTAAAGGATTAAAGAAGGAATCTGTTGCTTGCAACTGAATAAGGTTGGGAGAGAGGGAGAAAAGGTCAGCACTATCTCCTTTATGCTCCCCCCTCCCCTGCCGCTGGTTACTGCTCTCTTCTTTTCTGTCTGCATCCTTGCTCTCTTGGACCCAGAAAATAGAATTCCGGGATCCTCAAAGCAACCTTATATGACCACAACAAGATTTATTAAAGTGTGAATGTACTCCTCCTCGGAGAAGGAGGAGAAAACTAAAATGCATTTTGTCTCCACACATTCAACTTGCCCTAACCCCTTTCACAGCCCTCTAAGGAAAGTTCTATTTTGTACTGCCCAGTTTCCCAGGACTTATTGTGGTTCAGAATCCAGAGAATGGACAGAGAAGGGCAGAACCAGAGAGGGAAGAAGGAAGAATTCCTGCTTATTCTGTCAGTTTCTGGATTCACCTTTGTTGCAGACAACGTAATGTAGAGAATGTAATATAATGGGCAAGGAATGGAGAAAAATAATTAAAGAAGCCAGAAAGACTAAGTTTGCCCATCTAATAAAGAGTTGGAGAGAGTAGCTGAGAACAAAAAAATCAGGTTGAGGTGCTAGAAATAGCTCAGTCTTTTAGTGAGGGAGGGGTGTCTGAGCAGCCCTAAGGTAAAGAATCTGGAGAAAAGAATAAAGAGGATTGCGAGAAACATAACTAGACTTTTATTTCATATTCTTTGAGAGAAGCAAGTCAAGACTGAGATCCCTTTTAAATTCCTCCTGGTTGCTGGATTGTGCTTCTCTGTATGCAACTCTGTAGAGATGATCCAGCAGGGCCTTAGTATTTCATGAAGGTGAGGGACTTGGGGTGGCCAGGAGAGGTAGAAGGGAACAGGGTGTAGGTATAGTCAGGGGTTCTAGCAGCTATGTGTACTTCTTCCCTTGTCTAAGACACGTATGTTCCAAACAATAAAAGGCATTTCTAAATATAGCAGCAGCTTTCAATCATTAATATGTCTTCTACCCTCTCTCTAAAACGTACACACAGCCTTAACAGTCTGCTTTGAGGAACTGGAGGAAGGAATAAATAAAAATTAGTTAACCTGGATTCCATTTCATTTTTTGTCACTGTTCTTTGCAGAAACAAATATCTCAAAGATTAACGAAGTTTACTAGGGGTAGTGATTGAGGCGGGTTCATATATTCTAGTAATTCTCCACTTGTGATTTAGAATAAAACTATGAGGAAGAAACTAAAGAAGCAATTATGAAAACTCTGGTACCTAAATTTCTTTAATAGGTCACAGGCAACTCCATATTAGTACATAACTCCAGGGCAGCATCTAAGCCAAATTTCAAAGCAGACCAAGTTAATTTATAGAGAGCATAAGGTGTTTTTCTTTCTACACACATTTGCATTGCACAAGGTCAAAGACATCTTTCAAAGAATGTTTAGCCTAGTAAATGGAAAATATACTTTAGGGCAGAGGGAGATGTCTTTCTGGTGCTCCTAAAAATCCAAAACATGTTGATGGTCTCCTCCTCTGACCACTACAAGGCCAACCTTGCTTAATACTCTCTATTATTTTATCATAGGAACCCCATTTACCATTTCTGCAATATCTTAGATCCATATTCAATCACTTTTGCCCATATTCACTTTTCCAAGAACCTATCTCTTCTTCCTTTCCTACCCTTATATGTTTCACTTCACTGAATTCTTACCTCAATTTATCAGATTATTTACTTCTCTCATTCAAAATACAATTCAAACCCAAGCCCCAAGCAGATAATCTTCATAAACTAGGCAGTCACAAACTCAGATTCAATCAGATCCCCAATGTGATTCACAAAGGTGTTACAGAGAACTTTGTATACAGCCTGTCCTCTAGGAATAGTTTTAAATTATTCTCGTTGATTTATTATCATTTATTAGATTTATATGGCACTTTTCCTTCAAAATGGCTCACCAACCTTCCCAAGATCCAAGAAAAGGAAGTAAACAGTATTTTTCTCCCTAGCTGACAACTAGGGATAAAAAAAAATAGTATGAATGGGCTCAAGGTTCCTCATGAAATCGTCACAATGTTAAAAACTGAAGGCCACTGACTTCAGACTCAGAGTGACTACCCACCATAACCTAACTGGTTCTATATCAGGATGCCTTTTTCTTTCTTTCTTTCTCTTTTTTTCAGTTTTAACAGTATTGAAAAATGCAGATTGCTCCAAAATTTAAACTTGATCTTAAGCAATTTGATGCAAGCATAAGGTTTCTCTGGCCTTTTGGAATAGAATATCTCTGAGAGAGACAATACTTTAAACTCTCATTTTTATTCTATAAAAGGAATAAATTTAAGGTCCTTTCATAAGAACAGGTTTTGATAATGGATGAGAGAGAGGGCAATTTTTATGCATTAGCAATGATGCCATCTCCAGGGAAGGATATGAGAAGAAAGGCCCTTGATAGAAACGCCAGCATCACAGAGACTAACTTCATCTACTTCATACTGAATTTAAGAAAAAATGTTTTAAAAAAAGAGTAAGGCACTGTAAGAGGAGTAAGGCACTGTGAGAGGACAAAGGCACCTAACTCAGTTCTAGTTCTACTAGAAGGTAAAGCTCCAGAAAGATTCCTCTCTGTTTTGGGGGTTTTTTTAATAAGTTTTTGTTTTGTTTTGTTTTGTTTTTTGACTGCGTTGGGTCTCCGTTGCTGCGCGTGGGCTTTCTCTAGTTGCGGTGAACGGGGGCTACTCTTCGTTGTGGTGCGTGGGCTTCTCATTGCAGTGGCTTCTCTTGTTGCGGAGCACAGGCTCTAGGCGCACAGGCTTCAGTAGTTGTGGCTCGCAGGCTCTAGAGCGCAGGCTCAGTAGTTGTGGCACATGGGCTTAGTCGCTCTGTGGCATGTGGGATGTTCCGGGGCCAGGGCTTGAACCCGTGTGCCCTGCACTGGCAGTCGGACTCTTAACCACTGTGCCACCAGGGAAGTCCCCTCCTCTCTGTTTTATTTATTACTATCTCTGGCATTTAGAATAGTACTTTACACATAGCAAGTAGTAAAAAGTATTTATTGAATGAATGAGTGAGCCTCTCAAAGGATGTGACTAAGTAAAGAAGAGGGAACATATCTCAAGGGAACAGAATGTGCAAACACAAAGTAGGAATGGTCAAGAGATGTACAGATAATTCAATATGGCTGGAGCACAGAACACCTGTCAGGGATGATCAGGACATAATGTGGACAGGTGCAGAGGACTCAGATCATAAAGGGACCTATAGATCATGCTAAGGAGTCTGGGCTTTATTCTGACCATAATGAAACCATTAAAGGATTCCAAGAAAAAGAATGGCATAAGCATACTGGATTTTAGAAAGATCTCTCTGTAATCATTGCACAGGTTAATTAGGAAAGAACTGTCTAGAGGCAAGGAGCCTAAGTAAGAGGCCACTGTAGTTTGGGCAAGAATAATGAAGACCTGAAATAAGATAGTGGCAGAGGAGGTAGGGTGGGAGGGCCAGATTTAAGAGAGATTTCGAAGATGAAACTGACAAAATGTGGTAACAGATTGATGCATAAGTGAGACAGAAGAAGGATTATAGGATAAGTAATAGATTTGGCTTAGGTAACTAGATGGACAATAAAGACACTGCCTCAAAATAGGGATTATGTCAGAGCAGAGGATTTTGGAGGTATGATGATGAGTTCAATTTGGACGTGTTGAGTTTGAGTGTACACGCCTCATGCTTGGGAACACAGCCTGAACTCAATCAACATATAGGTTCAGTAGTCATCAGTGTCTTAAGTGGTAGTGGAAACTGAGGCCAAGGGTAAGATTACCCAGAAAGAAAGTATAGAATGAGAAACAGAAATTCAAGTATAGACCTCTGTGAATCCCCAGCATGTAGGAAGGAAAAAGAACTTGCAAAAAAACTCAGAGAAGTGGAAAAGAATGAACAGAAAAAGAGAAAGAAATATTTAGATTGATTTAAAGGAAAGCATCACAGAAGAAGTTGTTAGCTGTGTCAAATGTTGCAAAAAGGTCAATTAGGATAAGGGCTAAAAAGCACCTCCAGCATCTAGTAGTTAGAAGATCACTAGCGACATTAACTACAGCATTTCAGTAGAGTGGGAGCAAAGGCCAGATTCTGGTGAGTGTGAAGTAAATAAATGCCAAGGAAGAAAAAACAGCAAGAGAAGGTGGTATCTTTCAAGGTGGTTGGCTATGGAAGAAAAAGAGTAACAAACAACTATCAGAGGGAGAAAAGGACTTTCACAAAGTGAGAAAGACCACTAAAAAAGTACTGCCGCACTAGTGTTGAACTATTGGCCTAGTTTCAATCTTTAAGCCAATGATCATTGGTCTAAATGTAGTAAAACTAAGACGGGGAGTCTCTAATAGGTAGACAAGAGTCTGATCACCAAACCTCTAAGGCTTGTTTCCTGACTTCTATACCCTCCCCTCTTCACCTTCTGTCAGACCCTTTCTTGGTAAATTCTATAACTTGCTGTACCCTTCCTGGGTATTTCTAGGCTTCATGGGAGAACATTTTTTAAAAATATTCCTTATATGATAGTTAAAATAGTCTAGTCAATACCATACTTCTCACTATAAGATATAAAATACATTTATTCAAATTGCATTCCTAAATTATAGTGACATGTAACTATTAATAAAGATGTAGTGAAAAATAAAAATTCATTAACAAAAGGTAAAAAACCTTGAAACAGACATTATTTTAACAAAATTTAAGACATTTATTTAAGGAAAGAGACTTAGTGGTAGAATAAAAGAAGACATTAATTAATAAAAGCTATACTTCAAGCTGATAAGACTAAGTATTGTAAAGATACAACTCCTAAAGTAAAAATAAGTTTAATTTAATACCAGTTAAAATATTTTTGTATTTTCATTGATTATCAGCCTGATGAAACATGGAAAATAAGATGGCAATAATTATTTATGGAAAAAAAGAATTATTTATGGATACAATAAAATGAACATTAATCAAAATTGTATGACACAGACTTGAGAATAAGTGACCCATGGAATGGGACAGATTTATTTGGTATTGTTTATTTAATACATAGCAAGTGAGAAATCAGTAGCAACCCAACATTTGGGGGAAGGACTCACCACTTAAGAAATGTTGAAATAACTGAATATTAGTACAAAAAATTTATTTGGATCCATACCTTGCCTAGTATATCTGTATATGTGTATGACTGAATATTTTTAAAAATAATAAAATAAACCAGAAAATTAACCTTTTGTGGTGATTAAGAAGATATCTCACAGAAAAAAAATAAAAACATCAGTTTACTAAATTGTAATAAAGAAAAACAAAAAGGAATACAAATTGAGAAAATGTGATAAATGAAATGTGATAAATGAAAATGTGATTTGCTGTCCAAAAATGTAAAAGAAGTATACAATTATATAAGGACAACATCTAAAAATCGCTCACAAGTGGTCAAAGGAAAACATTTTGAAAAAGAAAATACAAATGAGAAAGTAATCATGTGGGAAAATACACCATTAGAAATTAAAGAAATGCTAATTAAAATTGGTTTTAAGTACTACTGCTTAACTAACAAAATAGAAATTATAAAATCTGATGTTGAATGAACTGTATTTTGACTTAGTGACATTATTAGTCAATTCAATCTTTCTGAAAAATAATCAGTAATGCATAATCAGTAAGAACTATAAAATTGTTCATATTTTTTGATTCAGTAATTCCAACTGGCAATATGAGGAATGTAAAGAAATATTCAGTACCCTAAAAAAAGAAAGAAGGGAGGAAGAAAAGAGAGAAGGAAGAAGGGAAGAAGAAAGAAAAATACAGTTGGCTCTCCAGATCCACAGATGTGGAACCCACAGAAACAGAGGGGCGACTGTACTATGCCATTTAATACAAGGTAGTTGAGCATCCACAGATTGTGGTGTCATGGGGATCTTGGAACCAATCCCCTGTGGATACTAAGGGATGACTGTAATCTATGTAGAGATGTTCTTAGATGTGCTATTTAGAATAGTGAAAAACTAGAAATCACACAAGTACCCCTCAGTAGGAGAATGGTTATAAAACCTACAATATATCAGTAAGACAGACATTGACACAGAAATTAAAAATACATCTGGTGACAAAGGACAGCAATTAATTTGGAAAAATCTAAATAAATTTTGTTTTTACTGTATTCTTTTTTTCTGTGCAGTTTCTTACACTCATGAAAGGGTGCTTTCTAGTTTTTCAATGAAAATGTCTCATGAGTCAGAATGGAAAGCTTACTGAAATTAAGAAACAGTAACTAGGGCTTCCCTGGTGGCACAGTTGTTAGGAATCCGCCTGCCAATGCAGGAGACACAGGTTGGAGCCCTGGTCCGGGAAGATCCCACATGCCGCGGAGCAACTGAGCCTGTGTGCCACAACTACTGAGCCTGCCCTCCAGAGCCCACAAGCCACAACTACTGAGCCCACGTGCCACAACTACTGAAGCCCGTGTGCCTAGAGCCTGTGCTCCACAACAGAAGCCTGAGCACCACAACTACAGAAAGCCTGTGTTCAGCAACGAAGACCCAACACAGCCAAAAATAAAGTAAATAAAATAAATAAATTTATTTAAAAAAAAGAAAGTAACTATTTCATCCTTGTCTATGGGTCTTTCGTTCTGTTATAGAACAGGAAATGGATCTGATATGACTGATTTTCACAGAGTCATTTTGATTATTGCCCTAGTACCTTGTGCTCTTGTTAAGTGATTCCAAGGTAGATGATAGATGATTTGTTCAGTTTCTCTCTAAATGCTGAGGTTAAGCTGATTTTTTTAATTAATTAATTTATTTATTATTTATTTTTGCCTGCGTTGGGTCTTCGTTGCTGTGCACGGGCTTTCTCTAGTTGCGGCGAGCGGGGGCTACTCTTCGTTGCGATGCACAGGCTTCTCATTGCGGTGGCTTCTCTTGCTGCGGAGCACAGGCTCTAGGTGCGTGGGCTTCAGTAGTTGCGGCTCACGGGCTCTAGAGTGCAGATTCAGTAGCTGTGGTGCACGGGCTTGGCTGCTCCACGGCATATGGGATCTTCGCAGACCAGGGCTTGAACCTGTGTCCCCTGCATTGGCAGCCGGATTCTTAACCACTGCACCACCAGGGAAGCCCTTAAGCTGATTTTTAAATTCCTTTATTTTACCTCGAGGCCTTTGGAATTGAGGATAAAGTTTCAGCTATAACTTCTGAGATCCTGAAATTCTTAGACATTAGAAGGGAGAAGGGTGGTCTGATGAATACTAAGTACTTTTGATTTGACATTCAGAAGAAATAAAAGCTCTTTTCTCCTAAAGAAAAAAAAAGAATATGAAGATGATAAAATCTCACTCTTTCTCATCAATCTTCAAAAGTCCACCATCATTTTTATGACCTCTTTTGAGTGTCAATGATCACTGAATAAAGCACCGGCACCAATCTTGCCATAGTAGTCCTCTTTTTCCTGTCATTTTGAATTGACTCACTGCTACAGTGCCACCACTGACTATGAGGTAAGCACAACATTAACAGTGAAGCCTAGGACATCTTGGCCTTTCCTGAGTGTATCTAAAAGCAATAAGAAGCTTTTTAAAATGTAAGTGGTTTTATCAGTAAGTTCCATAAATTACCTTTCACTTGAAGAAATTCCCACAGAGTTGCAATCAGATGCTATCAAAAAACCAATATAAGTCAGGTCAGCTACTTCAATGATTTTGTGGGACAAATGTATCATAAGTACACCAAAGTATCATTAAAAGTTCACCTCTCTGAACCTTCTCCCAAGTGATAATCAGTAAGAGGTTCATTTTGTCCTTCTATCTTATATATATGTTACCATATTAAAATGACACAATCCAGCTAGGTCAGTTAAAAAAAAAAATCTCAAGAAATATGGCTCCAGGGCTTCCCTGGTGGCGCAGTGGTTGAGAGTTCGCCTGCCGATGCAGGGGACGCGGGTTCGTGCCCCGGTCCGGGAAGATCCCACATGCCGCGGAGTGGCTGGGCCCATGAGCCATGGCCGCTGAGCCTGCGCGTCCGGAGCCTGTGCTCCGCAACGGGAGTGGCCACAACAGTGAGAGGACCGCGTACCGCAAACAAAGAAAAAAAAGAAATATGGCTCCAACTGACAGCTTCAAAATCCAGGCTGAGTGTTAGAGATACTAGCATTCCCCTATGACGGGTTTTACTTTTTACAAATTTTGATTTAACCTTCTTCTTAAACCTCATGATAAAAAACTAAAATGCATAAATTGATACAATAAATCTTTAAAATAGTGTAAGTTTGTATGTGATCTGTATTAGAGCATGCTATCTGAGACTAAATGCCACAGTTCTAGAGACTATGATATATTCAAGAAAGTGTCATACAGCTCCTAATAAAATGTGGGAGTCTAAAAAAACACAGATTCTTTTCCCTCTGCACTGGTGAGATCCCTTCAGAAACTTTTGCAGGAACATTACATTACCCTATTGACCAGGAACCAACTCCTTAATCTGAGTTTCACACTCCTGTCACTGCACTTCAAGGACCCTCAGCTCTTCTTATTCTCCTATAGACTCTTTCCTCATTAGAATGTTTCTAATCCTCTTTCTCTTTGCCAGCCCATCATTCTATCCTGTCTCTTGGCAGTCTCACACACTGTGTCCCTCCTACTCTCAGCCAACCAATCCTTCAACCTGCCATTACTTAAATCGTTGTGGAAATCAGTCTTCTTTACAAAAATGTTCCTAAGTAACAAGAAATGAAGGGAACATCCAGCCACTGGATTGTTAAATTAAACTAATAAAATTCCCTCATACCAATCACTGGGGGCTATTGCATTCACACATTATAAGCACTTCAAGTATCTGTTTGATGTTTGATCCTAGTGAGTGTTCATTCTGTGATTGTTCACTTCAAATCACAAAGAACCAGAAAGGAGCACTCTCTCTATATAGCACAAAACAGAACATGTTTCACACAGAGTCATTTAATAAATGCTTTTTTATTATGGAAGTCATAAGAGAGAAATATCCAAATCTCAATCTGGAGTGGTCAGTGGTCATTCCAGAAACGGAAAAGCACTGACTAACCACTACCACCCCCCATTTCCATGACTACTAAACAATCCCAACTTCATTGTTGTTGGCTCTTATTTCTCTAATGATACCCGTTAATAAAAATAACCCACCAGATGTTATTGTCATTCTAAGAGAACAAGCTTTTAGTACTATGAAGGAGGCAGCTGGAGGAATCTGGCTTTTCCCACTCTGCCTCCATTTTTACTTATACTTCCATGTTTGATTAATTTCTTCAGCAGCTGTACCAAGGAACAGAAAAGGTAAAAATTTCACCCCCAACGTACAGATGGGATCATGGCAGTAATTTGTAGAAACTCATATTTTAATGATTATCCTGAGAAAAAAAGGGTACTCATCAAAAAATGTCCAAGATGGGCAACTATTTTTATGTCTGTATTATTTAGTACTAAAGAGTTAAGAAATTAAGTTTCACAAAGAAGTATCAGTGAAAAAGGAACAGGATTATGAAGTTGATTAAGATATAGAAGCTGAATGTTAGTCGAGATCTAACACTCTTACAGAAACAAAAGTCAACAGTATTGGGCATAAAATATTTCTACATTGTAAGATCTCAAACAAGTTTTACTTTGAAAAAGATAACACAACTGAGACCACAGGCTAACCCTAGTCCAAATAGCCCTTAAGGATCAAAGTCAATTATATTGGAAAAATGTTCAAGATGCTGAACATTTTTCCCCAACGTAAAATGAACCAAGAGATACCTACTTACATGCCATTTTTAAAAGTCAATTCAAGAAACTCCATCTAGTAAAAAGGAATTTTGCCTCTAAAGTCAAAACCCCAATTTTTGTTCACTTTAATTACCATTTCATACACTTGGAATCTGACCATTCTGATTTACCATAAGTCAGACTTTGCAAGTGCAAGAAGCATTGTCCCAAAAATGTAATAAGCAAAGGAATCACAGACATTATCCCCAGGGCTATGGAACTATAGCAACAACTTTGTGCTGTGACTGAAGAATCCAGTGAGGAGTGACAGCAATTCCTGTAATTGTGTCTTTACCCTGCCATCCATACCTCAAAGGCATTTTTTTATTTAAAATAAACAAAGAGTGAAAGTAATCCTTAGAGATTCCCTGCAGTCCCCAGATGACAATATAACTCAATTTCCGCTTCAATATCCCATTAGCTCCAAACAAGAAGAGACAGCTTAAAGTCATTTCCAAGGACATCAAGAGATTCTGCAGGATAAGCTTTAAGAATAAAGCTCCTCACAACAGTCCACACCACAAAAATAGACTTAACTAGAGCCAAGAACAGAAGGAAGAACCTTTTGCTGTCTGATTTTCACAGCACTGTTCTTCCTCCAGCAGGAAGGTCAGTCTAGAAGCTTTGACTTGCAGTATTTCCCCAGGATAGTGAATAAGACCCTTCTCGTGGACTTCTGGCAAGGAACAAATGAGCCACGGGTGACACAAATGACTCAGGTAACTTTTATAATAGGTGTTCCTTAAGGAACCCCAGCTTGGGGAGCTCAACCAAGGATCCTCAATGTCAATATCCACAATGTCAGCTAAGATATCCCTTACTTGATGCTCTCTCCCACACAAATCCCTCCCTTCCCCTTGAAAGATGATGGGATGACTTGAGCCTTGCTTGGTGATTAGTAAGATCACTCCTCCTGCAGCCAATGGTACTACCTCCAAGTGGGCTACACTACTACCAGAACCGTCCTCTCCCCTGTAAATCCACCATGCCCCAGCAGGTTGCTACCACCTGTCATTACCACATCTGTGCCCCCGTGCAAAGTGAGACCCGTGAGAGACTGGCATCCCCGTCAATCCCTGGAGGCAACAGGACTTGCCCACTGGACCTCAACGGCTCTGCTTCACCTTCGTAGCCTTCTTTCCCAAACGGGCAATGCAGATTAGATCCCTGCCTCAGAACCCTGATTACATTCTTGTCTACCTCTTTTTCCAAGGATTATACTTCAGTCTTACTACTCCAAGGTAGTTCCAAGTGAAACTTATATACCACCCACAAAGGGAAAGCTCTTCTCAGGTGACTCTGGGAAACTAAAAAGAAAAGGGGTAAGTCTGGTGCAGTCCAGGCAAAGTGAACCTTGTTCAAAATTCCAGCAAATGACTCTAGAAGAAATCTTTCCATAATATATATGTATCATCTGGTAGAGTTGTGAAGCCTATTTGGGAATTTGTAAGATTAGCACTTCAGAAGGTACCTATTTCTTCCAAACTTTGAGTAGCTAACACAAATTATAGGATAGAAACTGGTTTATAATTGTTTGGATCCACTGAGGGTAAACTAAAAGGGAGAGAACGACTACTGGGCATATACCCTGAGAAAACCATAATTCAAAAAGAGGCATGTACCACAATGTTTACTGCACGTCTATTTACAATAGCCAGGACATGGAAGCAACCTAAGTGTCCCTCGACAGATGAATGGATAAAGAAGATGTGGTACACATATACAGTGGAATATTACTCAGCCATAAAAGGAAATGAAATTGAGTTATTTGTAGTGAGGTGGATGGACCTAGAGTCTGTCATACAGAGTGAAGTAAGTCAGAAAGAGAAAAACAAATACCGTATGCTAACACATATATATGGAATTAAAAAAAATGGTTCTGAAGAACCTAGGGGCAGGACAGGAATAAAGATGCAGACAGAGAATGGACTTGAGGACACAGGGAGGGGGAAGGGTAAGCTGGGACGAAATGAGATAGTGGCATGGACTTATATATACTACCAAATGTAAAATAGATAGCTAGTGGGAAGCAGCCACATAGCACAGGGAGATCAGCTCAGTGCTTTGTGACCACCTAGAGGGGTGGGATAGGGAGGGTGGGAGGCAGACGCAAGAGGGAGGAGATATGGGGATATATGTATATGTATAGCTGATTCACTTTGTTATAAAGCAGAAACTAACACACCGTTGTAAAGCAATTATACTCTGATAAAGATGTTAATAAATAAATAAATAAAATAGAAGGGAGAGAACGTAGCATCTCTTGTGTAGCTTTTCATTATTAGAACTTCGAAGCACAGGGTACACAGATATACAGATTTACTTACAACCTTGACTCAGACAAGCAGGAAACCTGTTGGCATAAACTTGTTGGTGTTAACATTGAAAAGAAATTCTTATTTCTATGCTACAAATTTCACAGTAATGTCACTACCATAAAGTAAGTAAGTAAATAAATAAATAGGGCTTTGTTTCTTTGGCACAGATGACCTCTACTGACCAAAGGATGAACGCAAGCCAGGTTTTAGCCTTAAAGTTACCTAAACTTTCTGTCTATCCAAAAAGCTATCTGGTCTAATGTTTCTAACCTCACTTCTTGTTGCACTTTCCCTTGCTCCCTCATTCTATAGTCACAGGAGCCTTCTTGCTGTTTCTCACTTAGGTATCCTGCCAACTCAGGACCTTTGCATTTGTTGTTGCTTCAGGCTGCAGGGCCTCTCCCCCATAGCCCAGACCCTCATCTCAGTCAAGTCTCTCTGCTCAAATGCCATCTCAGAAAAGCCTTCAGTGATTATCTAAAGAGTATTTCTATCCTCTTACCTTGCTTTATTTTTCTTTAAAGTATTATCACTACTGAATATTATATTCTATATTTATTTGTTTGTTGTCTATCTACTCCACTAGAACAAAAGTACTATGAGGGCAAAGATTTTGTCTGCTTTGTTCACCGTTACATGCTCAGTGCCTGGATCAGAACCCGGGACACAGTAGGTGCTCGATGAATGAAGTGCTCCCTTACCAAATATATGGAATTTATTACTTGAGTTTGTTTAATTTCTTTCTAATCAAGGTTTTTCTATCCTTGCCAAGTGGAGTTTCAATCTGGATAAGGAGAGAGACAAACAGAAACTGAGAGCTTCTTTTTTCTCTGCCTCACACAGTGGTCCTTTCCTTCCCTTATTCCCCCTACTTTCTATGCATCTAAGAAGAGCTATTGGAACTCCAGAACAGGGATAACTGTGGCTAAATGAGCCTGAGTCCCCAAGTCTACATAAATGACATCTCGGAATATCGAAAAAAATGTAGATATGTTGTTCGCACAACTACTCTCAATAATTTTTTACAATTGACAAAAAAGAGTGCCAGAAACCTAGAGATAAATGTTTTCCTAGTTCTCACAAACGGAGGAGAGGAAAGGCAGATTGCAGAAACTAGGAGTCAAAACAAGCCTACTCTGAACAAAACAAGCCCTCCAGAATGCATCATCTCTTTCCAATTGTTTTCATATTTCTTTCCAGTCCTTAGTCCTATGCATAAATAATTTTTCAAAGTTGTAATTATAATGTAGACATGTTTTTAAGGCCTAATTGTTTTAGATTTCACTGTATTATAAACATGTCTCTCTGTGTTATGAGTCTGGCATAATTTTTTAAATAACTACAAATGAAAGGGAACAATGAGACGTGTTTGTAGATGAGGCATAACATTTTAAAGATACTTCTGCCTACTTCCTGGACAGGAGTCACAATATTATTTAAAATGCAAACCTGATACAGGTAAGTTTTGGTAACCACAAAGTCATGCCAGGAAAATTATGAAATAGAAGATTTCCTAAAAAAATGCAAATAACATTTTAATAAAAACAGAATGTCAGAAATCCCAGAACCCTTTCACAAAGATGGCTAGAGTGAATATTTATTTTTATTCTATAAATCCTAGAGAAGAGTTTTATTTCTCTAGGTATATAACTAGCAGTCTGGCTACGATAAAATATAAAAGTAGAAAGAAAACAGGGAGAGTAAGATTTAGTTATTCCTATATGGTGTTTTCTAACTTTTTGGTCATATTAATTCATCATAGTCTTCAAAGAGCATAACCTTTCATTACGTTCCAGTGGTAGAAAAATGTGTTACATCTTCTAAGTTTCTTTAGGCCAATCAGACTGTATTGGAATCTTGAATACATACTGTCTTCTTTCTCCTTAGGGGTAACAAATACCATTTTATTTCAGTTTCATAATATTATGGTTCAGACAACTATACAAATCAAAAGAGTTTTACATGTTGAGGACCTAAAGGAAAGTGCTTGAAATTGAAAAATATTAGAAACAGAGAGTCTGAATAAGACAGTTGTGTAAGTTCACACTTTGAGGCCACACTGCTCCCTACTCCCCCACCCCCCGACCCCCGCATTACTGCACTACTCATATAACAGCAATACACAAAAAATAAAAGGTAAAAAATGTAAAATCCTAGCTGCTTTATTAGCTAGGATTCAGTTGCAGATATGAAAATCTTCTAGTATTTTAAGCAGAATCAGATTTAATACTTAAATGCTAACACAATAATTGGGAGGGTTGGAAGAATAGCCTCTATACTGAACTTTAAGGAACAAGTATTAGAATCCACACAGAACTGGCCTGCCAAGGGAACTGCCACCTCTGCCACCATCAGAAAGTTAAGGAAGCAGGGTGCACCTGTGCCGAGTGCTGGCCCAGATTATACCTCCTTAGCCACAGTCCAGGAATTAGGCAGCCACCAATGTGATTGTTGGCTCTAAGAACACAATGCCTTAGCTTCAGTTAGAGATCAGGAAGTTGCTGCCAGAAATGCTGGCTGTAACAAACTAAGGGCTGCAACTTGGGGACCAAAAATAGCCATAAATTTAAGCCACTGGATCTGCTCCAGCAAAAGTGATGCCACGTGTACTATATCCTATCCCTATACTATATACTACACTTAACTCAGCTCTGAATTCAAGTCTCATAGAACTGAATATGATTAGTGCAATCTGAATCACATCAGACACCCTAGATGTAAGGAAACCTATGTGGTAATTTTTACTTTTCAGTCTCTGTGGTAAAGGAAGGCATACTAGAAGGAGGTTCAAACAGATACTCAGTTATTCCACCTACCATAAATGTCATACAAGGAGATGACAGTAAATCATATTAATTCTATTGTAATACATTAGTTAAAACACATATTTCCAGGGACTACAAATGGAACAGAAACATAAAGCAGTGAGTGAAGCCTAATGAGCTCCAGGTCTGGAATCAAGCAGAGGGCCAGGAATTCAGCTTCTGTAGGTTAATGAGAATTAAAAGTGCCTCACTTAAGGCATGGAACTGGAGCCAGGCTCATTGCTTAAAATCAGGGAGTGGGCAGAACTCCAGAAATGAGACTGAAAAAATCAGTTTATGTGAAACTATACACCAAAAAAGGCAGGATCCAAGCCAGCCACTTGCTAGCTCAATGGCTGGATGTGCATTATCATGACTATTATGAAGATCAGGAATCCTGAGTTACCTAGTGGAACAAGATGGAGGCAACCACAAAACTGTTAGGCAAGACTGGGTAAGGTGAGATAGGTAATAATTCTCACTCAAGTTAAGCTCTCAAACCAAAATTCCAAAATACATGAAGAAAACTGACACCACAATTACCAAAAAAAAATCAACTACTGAGAAATCAATTCACTCAAGACAAAATGAAAATAATAGAACAGTCTGAAATGACCTTAAAATAAATGTGTTTAGGATCCTCAAAGAGATAAAGGAAAGACAGCCATAAAACACAGACATTCAAAGTGCAGTCTCAGTACTAATCGGGATAAATACAAATAAATCCACACCGAGACCTATAATTGTGAAACTGCAGAAGATCAAGGTGCCATAAAAAATATTACCTACCCAAAAAATAACAATTAGACTGACAGCAGATACTTTATCGACAATAATAGATGCCTTGAAGGTAATGGAGTTAGATTGTTCAATATGTTCAAAGTGTTAAGAGAAAAGAACTGTCAAACCAGAATTCAATGCCCAGTTAATCTTCATAAGAATGAGGACAAAATAAAGACATTTTAAGACTTACAAAGATTGAGTTTTCCAGTCACAGATTCTCAGTAAGGAATTGATATATTTTAGGATGAACTTCAGAAAGAAGAGCTCAAAAAAGGAATCAAGATATACTGATGCTCCCACAAACTGATAAAATGTATTACCAGGACTTCCCCAGTGGTCCAGTGGTAAAGAATCTGCCTTCCAATGCAGAGGACACGGGTTCGATCCCTAGTCGGGGAACTAAGATCCCACATGCCGCGGGGCAACTAAGCCCACACGCCACAACTACTGAGCTCGCGTGCCTCAACAAGAGAGCCTGTGTGCTGCAAACTACAGAGCCCATGTGCTCTGGAGCCCGCGTGCCACAACTAGAGAGAGAAAACTCGCACGCCACAACTAGAGAGAAGCCCACGCACAGCAACAAAAGATACCGCATGCTGCAACTAAAACCCGACACACACAAAAATAAAGAGAAGAAAATGTATTATCAAATGTACCTAATTATAGACTATAAATAAAATAACTAATTTTTCATGATTAAAAGAAAAGTGGTAACATGAATGAACCTTTGAAACATTATGCTAAGTGGAAAGAAGCCAGTAACAAACAAAACCACATATTATATAATTCCATCTATATGAAATATTCAGAATACGCAAATCGAAGTCAGTGGTTGCCTGGACTGGGAGGACAGGAGAGGAAATGGGGAGTAGGCCAGACACTGTTTAAGCGTACAGAATTAAGTGGGACAGAAATGTTATAAAATTAGATTGTTGAGATGGTTACATAACCCTATGAGCAAACTAAAAAACACTGAATTGTGCATTTAAATGTACGAATTGTAAGGTATGCAAATTATATCTTAATAAAGCAGTTTTTACAAGTGGAGCTAGAAAAGAAGGGAATGTTCAAGTATACCAAGATCCTTTTAAACTCTGATATAAAATTCTATAGTTGTGTGAATATTAAAAACTTAGGAACAACCACGATAAGAACAGAAATGCCATCTATGGATTCTAAAATCAGTGGAGGAACCAAAAAAAAATGATACTGACAATTTTATCAATCTAAATTACAAGAGTAATATAAAAGAAAATAAAGAGAAAGTAAAAATGGCAAAAACGAGTTCAATTCTCTCTCTCTCTCTCTACACACACACACACAAACACAGACACACTCATCTATTAAAAGACAGTCTATCAGACTAGTTAACAAATCCAATTAATGACACATCTAAAGCAAAATGATCCAGAAAATTTGAAAATAGATGGTGAAAAAATTTATCAGGTAAATATTAAACAAAGGAAAGCTGGCAAAGCAATATTAACAGACAAAATAGAACTTAAGATATAAAACAAAAATAAGAACAAAAAAGACATTATATAATAATAAAAGAACACTCTACAAAGAAGATATAATGAACTTATACAATTAATAATACAGGCTCTCAAATGTATAGGAAACAGAAACTTATGCAATTAACAAAGAGAAAGTAACAAAACTACAATTGTGGTGAGAGATTTTAACATTGTGCTATCAGAAACTAACAAATCAAGCAGACAAAAATTCCCTAAGGATACAGCAAATTTAACACAACACTAAGTTTGATGTTACATACACACACTCACACACACAAAAAAAACCCAATACCAAACAGAAAAAGAAAAAACACTGGTTTTAAGCACACACAAGACATTTATAATATTGACTACATATTAGGTCTCAAAGCTAGCATCAACTAATTTCTAAGAATAAATCCCATACTAATCACATTCCTCAAGCACAATACAGATAATCAGAAATCGACAATAAAAAGTAAATAGAGAACGATCATATGTTTAGAAAATTTTAAATGTACTAAAAAATAACTCATAGGGATGAAATCAAAATAGAAATTATGAAATACTAGAACCGAACAATAATGAAAGCAATATATATCAAACATTGTGAAAATGCAACTAAAGTGGTAAAGAGGAATAGTCAAGAATAGAATGATGATATCCACCATCACCACTTCTAGTCAACATTGTTTTCGAGGTCCCAGACAGTGTAATGAAGTAAGAAAAAAATAAAGATAAAAGAATTTAAAAGGATATATCAAAACTGTCATTATTTGCATGTTATCATTACTCTCATAAAAAATCCAAGGGAATCTACAATCAGAATTAATAAAGAGAATTCAGCAAGGTTGCTGGATATAAGATCAACTTAAAAAAATTGATAGAGTTCTTAAGTACCAGTAGTAACCAACTCAAAATGTCATTTAAAAAAAAGAAATCAAAGGGCTTCCCTGGTGGCACAGTGGTTGAGAGCCTGCCAATGCAGGGGGCACGGGTTCGTGCCCCGGTCCGGGAAGATCCCACATGCCCGGAGCGGCTGGGCCCATGAGCCATGGCCGCTGAGCCTGCGCATCCGGAGCCTGTGCTCTGCGACAGGAGAGGCCACAAGAGAGAGAGGCCCAAGTACCGAAAAAAAATAAAATAAAAAATAAAAATAAAAAAAGAAATCAAGTATAAGCAACAAACACTATAAGGCAACTGGAAATAAATTCAACAAATTATGTGTAAGAATCTGCTAAAGAAAAGTATAAAACTGTATTAAAAACTCAAAGAGGAGTTAAAGATAGAAATATATCATGTTCATAAACAGGAATAATTGATGGAATAATTATATCAATTTTCCTCAAATTACTCCATTTAAAAAAATCAACACAATTCCAGTAAAAATTCAATAAGGAATTTTTATAGAACTCACCAAGCTCATTCTAAAATTCACATAGAAGGGACTTCCCTGGTGGCGCAGTGGCTAAGGCTCCGTGCTCTCAATGCAGGGGCCTGGGTTCAATCCTTGGTCAGGGAACTAGATCCCAGATCCCACATGCATGTCACAACTAAGAGTTCGCATGCCACAATTAAGGAGCCCACAAGCCGCAACTAAGGAATCCTCCTGCTGCAACTAAGAAGCCCACCTGCCACAACTAAGACCCGGCGCAGGGCTTCCCTGGTGGCGCAGTGGTTGAGAGTCCGCCCCCCGATGCAGGGGACACGGGTTCATGGCCCGGTCCGGGAAGATCCTACATGCAGCGGAGCGGCTGGGCCCGTGAGCCATGGCTGCTGAGCCTGCACGTCCGGAGTCTGTGCATCCAGAGCCTGTGCTCTGCAACAGGAGAGACCACAACAGTGAGAGGTCCGCGTACCGCAAAAAAAAAAAAAAAAAAAGATCCAGCGCAACCAAATGAATAAATAAATATTTAAAATTCACAAAGAAGAATAAAAAGCCAAGAATAGCCAAGATAATTTTGAAGAAAATGGTAAAATAGTTAAAATCATGAGATACTGGCCTAAGGATAGACAAACAAACCAATGGAAAGACAAGTGCACACACAGAAATTGGATATTGGACACTGGTGATACTCCAAACTGAGGGGGGAAATAGACTATTCAATAAAAGTTGGTGGGATACTTGGCTATGTACATGGCAAATTAGATACCCACCATACAGCCAAGTAAAATTAATGGGAGAAGAAAAAAAAAAAAACCTAAATGTGAAAGCAAAACTGTAGAAGTTTCCAAAGGAATTATAACACTGTGGTTCCTTTGACTTTCTTTCTTGATTCAGTTTCTAGGCTCTAAACAATCCTAATTGTTCTCCTCAAGGGCACTCTGTACTCAAACTGAATTCTCCTTGTAATTTGGAAGCTGTAGAGTGGGAGCATCACTTTCCCAGTCCTGTTATTAGACTTCCAGTAACACAGTCTACCTAAGCCCACATTAGCTTTACTTGGTCACTACAATATAGGACTGATGAACACTGTACGCACCACCTATTAAACCTCTAAGTCATTTTCATGCCTGCTACACTTAAGCAAGTCTCTCATATTCTGGGTTCATTTGTATAGGGTTTTTTTGTTTCCTCCATGTGCAGGGCCTTATTCTTAAATCTATTTAATGCTATCATTAAATTAAGCCAGTTGTCTTTATCCTTGGGGACCGTTTCCATATCTTCCTACATCATCAAATATATTCATTATCCCTTCCCACACTACGTCATTCACAAAATCAATAAGCATGTCTTTGATAGAAGGCTTCATCTGAAGAACTGATAAATATGTTGATCAAGAAGTTCTAAACAGAGAACCCTAGGGGTATGATAACAGACAATTTCTTCCATTGATTAATACTAATCTACCTAATTATATTAGCAGTTAGTCCATATTTTTCCATCTGGCCTTCAAAAATATTATGACATGTGGGTAAATGTCCTACTGAGTTCTAGCTAAACTTTGCTTTTTGCATTTCCATGATAGGTCTACTAAACCTTTCCAAGAAGAAGTGAGATGAGTCCGACATAACTTGGTTTTGGTGAATCCATGGTAGCATAAATAACTTGTGCTTCTTCTCTTAGGTGCTCACAACAATTTATTAAGAATTTTATAAGTATATTCATTATAAATTAGCATAAATTACAAAAAAACAAATTATGAGGACTCCACACAGTTATAACGTAATTACTAGGATCTCTGTGGGGGACTTACAATTATGAAAATATGTATACACATCTCCACAATGTGTAGGCCAGAAATTTTCTTTAAAATCTATCATTCTCGTAATGATAACTCTAAGAAATGGAGTCCCTCGGGAAAGGAAAAGAGTATGGGGAGGGTTATAAATATAAAAGGTTAACTGAATTAATAAGAATTACTTTGATTAGTTAAATTAGGAGAAGGTGTACTGGAATACAACTGGACAAATTCTGTACTTCTTCCTAAGGGGAGGGTAAACAATGTGTTCCAAACCCAGAAAGAGTTATAAAACTCAGCTCCAAGATAACAGGAGGTGCCCTGCCTGACCACAAAGAAAGTATCACGCACAGTACAGCCCAAACACTGAAACTGGAGATTAGAAAATACTCTGCCATCCTCACACGGCCAACATTGAAACACTTCTCATTTGATCTTCATGTTGAATTCACACGAGCACTTACAAGATTTACTTCCATCTAGCTTTCTTAGTGTCTCAAAAATCCAGACTGTTCACTCTGGGACTGAGAAATCAGCTGTCTATAAAGATACTGTGTATACAGAGAGGGACACACAGCCCAAAATTTTCACCAACCATATAGAACCATGAGCTAGAATAAACATTTTGCTACTTAAAGCACCTTTCCAAGGGTTCCATTAATAAGCAAGATATTATTAGAGAATTATTAACTGTAAAAACTAATTCTGGAGACCAAAGAAACATGATATTTCCCAACAAACTACATGAGAGGGGTCCGGTGCAATACTGGATAATAGACAGTATTATCTTTGCCTGAAGCTCTTTTTCTTGATTGTAAATGAGAAATGGAAACACAGAACTCCTATACCTAAACATTATAGTCAGCTACTGTGTGTGACTATGAAAGTCTCCCAGAGCCTATCAGTGTCTAATACAGTAGGTGTTCATAATTTTGTACTTTGTCTGCTTCTGTGCAGTGATTTCCTTTACACCAGAAGCCTTGCAAAGAAGACTGAATCACTTAGATGTTAGGATTACCATTCAATACCTATTTCCTTGGAGATATCAGTAGAATCTGAGAGCTGACGGATAATCTAGAAGCCACCTAATGCAACCACCTAAACTTTAAACATTAAAGAGGAAAAAACAGACCCAAAGAGTTCAAGAGCCTGAAGTCTCATGATTACTTCATAGTGAAACTGGAACCAGAACCAGGCCATGAGGCTCCACTATCACAGCTTTCTAAGGTCTCACTCTTCTAAGTAGGACTCATTCTTTTTCATCCTCCTCGAGCTTCACTGGCCATCATCAGACACTGCAATGACATTTCACAAAAGCCTTACAACTCTAGGAAGGTGTAGAACACATTGGGCCCTATGGTCATAGTATTTGGGAACTGGAAGAGTCCTTAGATCCTTCCTTCACATCTCTGCCTCTTACACATGCACAAACAGAGGTTAGGGGTTGGCACAAGCTCCAAATGTGGAGCACAGAGTCAGAATTAAGAACTGACTGTACTGATTCCCAGGCCAGTGTTCTTCACATGTCATTGCAGGGCTTCTCTTCTCTTTGTTTCCCTTAAAAAAAAAAAAAGGCAAAACAAAACCAAAAAACCCAAAAAACATAGCTTCTGCTTAAGAACAGGAGCTTTGTAAGTTGAAGATATCTATAGAGTAGATGTTGTTTTTATAAATTTTTTTTTTAAGTAAAACCCCTCTGGAAAAGGAACTTGTAAATAAACAAGGCCCACTCAGCCTCTGATTCTATCAGCCTTTGGGCTGACTGCTCACTGCCTCTTATCCAACTAGACATGGGCAAGGCTGAGACACAGGAGACAGAAAGGTCTGGCAATGAATCAGTGAGCAGAGGAAGGAATGCACTTAGGAGTCGCCACTGTTTCACTCATGGGACTTCACGTGATGCAAAGCTTTAAGCTATCAAGTGTCTTGGGCCCAGAGGACTTGGTGGTTCAGGCACCCTAAAAGATCCTAGATGATAACAACTTCTCTTCACAGGTACAACCTGAGCTAAATGGTTTCTGTGGACTAGACTGAAAACATAACCACCATTTAGCACAAATCTATTTCAAACACATTTTCCCATAAGCAACTGACTTTTTTTTCTTTTTGTTGGCTGCATTGGGTCTTCGTTGCTGCGCACGAGCTTTCTCTAGCTGCAGTGAGCGGGGGCTACTCTTCGTTGCGGTGTATGGGCTTCTCATTGCAGTGGCTTCTCTTGTTGCGGAGCACGGACTCTAGGCGTGCAGGCTTCAGTAGTTGTGGCACATGGGCTCAGTAGTTGTGGCTCGTGGGCTCTAGAGAGCAGGCTCAGTAGTTGTGGCACACGGGCTCAGTAGCTGTGGCTCGTGGGCTCTAGAGCACGAGCTCAGTAGTTGTGGCACACGGGCTTAGCTGCTCCACGGCATGTGGGATCTTCCCAGACCAGGGCTCGAACCCATGTGCCCTGCGTTGGCAGGGGGATTCTTAACCACTGTGCCACCAGGGAAGTCCCCAGCAACTGACATTTGAATGCTTGCATAATTCATAAATATTCCACTGTTATATTTAAGACATTCCATTCATTTTCTCCAAACAAAATCCTTTTAGAAGGGGGAACTTGCAACAGAGTGAGTCAAGTTCATATGATATCCAAGCCTTCCAAACTGTGAGAAGACTGAGGAAGCCCATGCTTGTTCCCTTACTGTGGCAGGCTGCAAAGAAAGCCGATCTTTGTTGGAAAGCAAGAGAGGAAAAGAGTTTTGGTTGAAACCTGACGAGAGTCACACCATCACAGACTGATGAATTTATCCCAATAAGTTGTTCTGGAGGCAGAAAACTCTTACTCTTTTCAGTTTACTAAGATTTACAATAAAAATATCTGGAGTAGACTCCCACGAAGATATATAAACTACAGCAGTTTACTTCTCTGTTTTTGCTGCTTCACTACTGATTTTGGTTCATAGACCTACCCATAAAGGCCTCCTGCAAACATCTGTCCTGCGGTCCTAATGTTCCAGGCCATCAGAGAGCTGGCAGATAGCTGTACAGAACTGAGCGCACCAACTACTCACCATAGGCTAAGGTGGGAATGAGAAATGATCATCCGTTATGGCACCATCACCTTGGGTGCTCATTAGCACTTAACTCTGTAAAATCCAGCATCTCTATGGGGAGGGGGAAGGGTGAGCTGTGACAAAGCGAGAGAGAGGCATGGACATATATACACTAACTAACGTAAGGTAGATAGCTAGTGGGAAGCAGCCGCATAGCACAGGGATATCAGCTCGGTGCTTTGTGACCGCCTGGAGGGGTGGAATAGGCAGGGTGGGAGGGAGGGAGACACAAGAGGGAAGAGATATGGGAACATATGTATATGTATAACTGATTCACTTTGTTATAAAGCAGAAACTAACACATCATTGTAAAGCAATTATACCCCAATAAAGATGTTAAAAAAAAATCCAGCATCTCTTTAAAATCGCTGTTTCAATTAGTATATTACTTTTCACTATTGCATTTGCTAGAACAAGAGTTTCATAAACGTGGTGTTCTTATATCACTAAAACTACCAGGGCTTAATTGCTGGTAAGGGTTTAGGATAAGGTTTGGCAGGAAAGGTAAGTGGAAACATAGATGAAACATACACTACAAAACACAAAATTTGGGAGTGAAATCCATTTCAGTGTAAAACTTATCTGAACAGGACTTCAGTTCTAAGAAACCCAACCCTAAAAGTCACTGCTTCGAGTCTGGGATTCGTCAGCATGTTACTCACAGTTACAGTTCTGATCACACACTAGCGGTTCAATTATGTTTAATAAGCCGCAGGGACACATGGTTACCAAGGATAATGCTGCCAAACTGAATGAGAAAGTTCAATATTTAACACATGGAATTTAGTGAACACATTTGGCCACTAATAAAATATAATTGGCTCCTTGTCTTTCATTTTAATCATCTCTATTAGAAAAAAAATACATCATACTAAAGAAGTTTACCATACGGAAATGGCAACTTAAAATTTAATGCTCTATTACCATGTAAAAAATTAATACATTATGATTTTGCACAATGGGAATGGAATTGAATTTTCACTATGATGTGAACTTAACTTGAAATAACTTTGTCTTTTAACATGACTTAGAAAACAGGTGTTAAGAACAGACCAACCAATACAGTACACAAGTTTTTAGTTTTCCCTAATCACCATGTTACTTCTTTATCTGCTTACATGTTTGGCTACTTAGGGAACCAAAGCTTTTTCTTTGAGATTAATTTGGGTTTTAATCATACTCAATAGTGTAAAACAGTATTTATGATTTATAATCAGAGCAGATTTATAAGATGCTTCTGAGTGAAAATTGCTTGGTATATACTGCTAATTAAGTTTTAGTGAACTGTTTTCATTGCAAAACAGGCAACACTTTATGGATAAAGCCTTTATTGCAACCACTATACAATGTCTTTTCTATTTGACATTGGAATTCTGATAATTCATACTCTGATGCATTATAGAAAAGGCCTGTATGAAGCAAATTCTATAAATTTATGACAACTTTGAAAGATGAAAAGCCCTAAATACCTCACAGAAAAATTCTAGAAATCACACAGCTCTTTCCTAATTGTTTTAAAAGGCTGTTTCTTAGATCTTCTGGACTCTATAAAATCCTTATTTACCCTCTATCCCATTCCAAGAGAAGATAATAACACACAGTATTGACTACGGTTCCTTCAACAATGAAATTCAAACTAAAATATCTTCTGTGAAATGAGAGTCCAATACTTGGTACTTACTACTCTCTGATTCCTGGCTCACACCCTTGTTGTCCTCACATCCCATCATACTGAAGAGCACGACCACTTAGAAATCTTTCTCAAACCGTGCTCCTTGGAACAATCGTATTCCACAAAAATGTGTGTTCAACATAATAGATGTTAGCAATGTTTATTTTTAAATTTATTTTAAATATATATCTAGGCAAAACGGTAAACACCTTTACACAGTACACAAATCTTTAAGAAATAATACACAACCCAAGAGAAATAAAAACATATGCTAGCACACAAAAACTGATGCACAAATGTTCATGGCAGCATTACTCACAATTATGCCAAAAAGCAGAAACAACCAAAATGCCCACCTTCTGATGAAAGTGTAAATAAAATGTGGCATATCCATACAACAGAATACTATTCAGGAATAAAAATGTATGAAGTACTGGATACATGCTGAAATAAGGAGGAACCTTGAAATCATTATGTTAAGTGAAAGAAGCCTGTCACAAAGGACTTCATATTGTATGATTCCATTTAGATGAAATGTCCAGAATAGGCAAATCTATAGAGACAGAATGTAGATTAGTGGTTGCCACGGGCCCAGTGGGTCAGGGAGGAGAGTCCTGAGTGGAGGGGTTGGGTAGTGACAGCTAAGGAGAGCAATTCTTTTTCGCACAATGAAAACATTCTAAAATTGATGTGGTGATGGATATACAACTCTGTGAATATACTAAAAGTCACTGAATTGTACACTTTAAATGTGTGAATAGTGTAGTATGTGAATTACGCCTCAGTAAAGCTATATGTAAAAAGAAAAATAGGTATTTGAACAGATTCTTCACTAAAAAGACATCCATAAACATGAAAAGATGTCCAATTTTATTAGGTATCAGAGAAATATAAAATTAACACGAACATGAGACACCACCACAGACCTACCAGAACAACTAAAATAAAAGATGGATAATAACATGTGTTGGTGAGAATGTAGTGTAGCAGACATACACCACTGAAAAGAACTTAAATTGTAAAGCCACATAGGAAAGCTTTGGTAGGATCTATTAAAGTTGAATATAAATATACTGTATGACCTAGCAATTCTACTCCTAGATATATATACCATGTATACACACCAAAAATATGTATAAGAATATTCATAGCAGGATTATTTGTAATAGCTCTAAAAAGAGAATATCCCAAAAGTCCATAGAAAACTATGGTATATTATACACTGCGATACAACACAGTAATTAAGATAAACTACAGACATATACAACATAGATAAATTGGACTAATATTACATTGAGGATAAAAACAGATACAAAAGAACACATAATAAAATAATTTAAAATGGGCGAAAGTGACGTGTTATTAGAAATTATGCTAGCGATTACCTTTTGGTAGGAAAAAAGGCAGTAATGGGGGAGAAGGATGAGTCATGAGGAAGGCTTCTCAGGGTACTGGTAATATTTTGTTTCTTGATCTGGATGCTAGTTACATGGATATGTTTACTTTGTGATAACTCATCTAGTTATATATTTATTATTTGTATTTTCCTATATAAATATATATGTATAAAAAATACTGTACTTTGGTTTAAAAGTTTATTTTTAAAATGTGAGGGAGAAAAAGAAATGGTACACAATAGCAAAATACCTGACAATGCCAAGAAAGTTTGACCTGTCATTTACCCAGAGTATTTTCCAACAAAGAGTTACACAGAACATGTATTGCCAATTAAATAAATGCTGGTCTATGTTGTGAATCCTGTCATTTTGTTTCAGCATATATTTGTGATATTTTATTTATTACATTGAATATTTATACCACTCTTAGTTATTCCCCACAGACCTATGGCTAGTTCATAATCCATACATGATGACCCAAGTGAGCAAAAAGCCAGACCCCTTCAATGTGAAAGTAATAATCATAGCACTTGGTTTCTAAAAAATTGGAAGGTGAGCTGTCCAACATGAAACAATTTATGATTTTCAGAGCTGCATACTTCAAGAGCAGTAGATGATTGTAAACCTGCAGTTCATGTTCTCCCCTTTGTTATAAAAATCTCTTCTGAAATGTTCTTATGCTGTAAGAAAACACTCTCGGGATTTCCCTGGTGGTCCAGTGGTAAAGAATCCACCTTCCAATGCAGGGGACGCGGGTTCGAGCCCTGGTCGGGGAACTAAGATCCCACATGCCACGGGACAACTAAGCCTGCACGCCACAACTACTGAAGTCGCACGCCTCAGAGAGAGCCTGCGTGCCACAAACTACAGAGCCCATGCTCCCTGGAGCCCACGCACCACAACTAGAGAGAAAAGCACCTGTGCACCACAACTAGAGAGAAGCCCGCATGTCTCAGTGAAGACCCCGCGCACTGCAACTAAGATTCCCACAAAAAATAAAAGAAAATAAATTTTACAAAAAGAAAACACTCCCAACAAAATTAATGAATAGGTTTGATGCTACATCTGCTATGAGAATCAGACTGAGCAACATGGTTCCTAAGAGTAAACAGTGGATATGTATAAAATACAAAAATACTCTTTTCATTTTTAATGTGGTTTTTAGGTTATATTTCAAAACCAAAAAAAAAAACTATAAAATATTTTTATCTTGCAATATTTTAATTCTTTTTGTTCTTAATTAAAATCTTTGCTTGTGGATTAACACTATATATTTATAACAAAGAAAACAGCAAAAGATTCAAATTCTGATCATTTCTTGCAATAACTAACTCCTCTGTAAAATAGTTTTGCTATATGTCAATCCATGCATTAATTATACATCTCATATATTTCATTTTTACATTTTAAAATGTTCCATGGTCAACATGTTTGGGAAACTCTGACCTAGAATTATCTTCTCAATTTTAAAATATCCCTAAACCTGCATCCATAATAACATTCTATGGTCTCAAAAGGTTAAATTTTTTAAATTCACTAACTTGATTCCTCCCCCACTTTTTTACAGTGACCATTGTCTAGATGCAGTAAGGAGTGTAATGAAATATGCCGAAAGTTCTCCAAAGGAAAGGAGAAAAAAAGAGCTGATAGTAATGATAAACAGTATACTATCATAAAGGCAGAACCACTGAGGCAAAGATGAAAACCTTAAGTGTATTGAAAAAGACCATGTTTTGTCTCAATGGACAAAAACCAGTCAACTAAATGCCCAACTGCAAAAACAAAACAAAACAAAAAGTACATGTACAAATAATTTTTTAAACTGTAAATATGGGTCATCAAAGATTGTTCTTTAAAAAGTAAGCACAGGGATTCCCTGGTGGCGCAGTGGTTGGGGGTCCGCCTGCCGATGCAGGGGACACGGGTTCATGCCCCGGTCCGGGAGGATCCCACAGGCCGCGGAGCGGCTGGGCCCGTGAGCCATGGCCGCTGAGCCTGCGCGTCCGGAGCCTGTGCTCCGCAACGGAAGAGGCCGCGGCAGTGAGAGGCCCGCGTACCGCAAAAAAAAAGTAAGCACAAAGTTCAGGATTTTGTAGTAGCTTTGGCACTCAAACTTTCCTTTGAGGTTCACACATTTGACTTTTATATGTGTTTCCAGTAACACATAATGTATTAAAGTTGAAGAATACCTATATGCCCCAGGTAGGCTCTTGCTTCTGAAGCTAAGTCACATTCTTCCCGTTATTTGGAAATATGAAAATGGGATTTTGTTTGGCACTGTGATAAACACTGGGAAAACATCTTTTAAACTGACACTTCTAGATATGCAAGAAACTAGTAACATTAGCTGCCACTGAGAAAGCAAGCTGGGAGACGAGAGGTCAGGGATGGGACAGAGATCAACTTTTCATTCTATTCTCAAATTTTAAAATGTCATTATGATTACATCTTCTACATCATGTTAAACATACACAATAATTTTTGCACACATTATTTTTATGTTGAGCTGAATTCAAATGCCTTCAGATACGTTTCATTCCTAAGTCTCTGCATGAAGCCTCCTTTCTTCAGAAGTCCCCATCCTCAACCTCTATTTACAAAACACAGTTCATGTCAACAAACACTTAAAGGATCCAAAGCACTCCCCACTGGCCAAATGTTCAAGAATAATCCATCAGCATCAGTGTAAGACATATTCTATATTTGTGATCTATGAGGTTCCCTCACATTAAGGACTAAATCTTCAGAATTACTCCTCTTTAAATAACTGTGGATCATTTGATTATATCAAAGTCCTAATAGATGTTTAAATTATTAGTACCACTATAGTACCCTGCAGGCAGCAATGCCTACATGCTTTCTTTCTTGAAAAGCATTTCGTCTAAATTATACACACTTTCAGATAAATAAATCAACAAAATTACAACATCAGCTTTGTTCAGAAAATATAGAACATCCTTAAACCAAATGCTTTTGCTAAGCATGCTAGAAGAAAGGATCCACGTTGAACACCCTTCTTCTGAGTTGTTACTTACTTTTTAAATGACATATTTGGAGAGCAAAAGACATTCAGTTACATCAATGCACAATGTGGCCCTAAATTACTAGTAGGTGAATTAGGCTAAATTCTTAGACGCAGGCATTTTACAACGACAATCAGGTTGTTTTATCGGTATTTAAGTTAGAGAGCTAAAAAAGAAAAAAAAAAGAATCTAAGTAACAATGATGACTTAAAAAGTCCTAAACAGGTAAGTCACACTACCAAGGCACTACTTTTTCAATGTGCTGAAACAGAAATTTCTAAACGTATTGTGTGAAAAACAACTACTGCAATGTCATTTATATCATAAATTGCAAATCCAAAATACCACTAGTTCTACAATATGCAAATGTACCATATAATTTCACTTTAAATTACTCTCATTTCCTTTTTCCACTGGACTCCAAACAGGAAAGAAAATGAAAGAGTACAACTCAAGAGTTGAAAGAAAAAGAAAACGCAGGAATCTCAATCAGATCTGCATGACTCATGTTGTGTCAACTGCAAATTTCTGATTTCAAGCCTTTAAAAAAAAGAAACTTCAAGGACCCTTCAAATTATGTTCAAGTCAGATGCTTGATTAGACAACTGAATCATTTTACTGGACTTTATTTTTTTTCTTGATTCAGATCTCTTCTCTTGCTGCCACAAATATGTTTGTTCAGTGTAAATGGAGTGATGAAGATTGACCTTTCTAGCTGAGCAGCTGGCTGAACAGGATTTTAAATGGTATGCTTAGCATTTTACTCCACTCAATTTAAGGCAAAAGGAAGTGAAATAAAAGTGCATGAATGACAGATCCACATATCTAAGTTTTATTCTAGGAATTTTTCTTTTTAAGATGTCAGGGGTAGGAGTTTTATTAATTAATTAATTTTTTTGCTGTGTTGGGTCTTCGTTTCTGTGCGAGGGCTCTCTCTAGTTGTGGCAAGCGGGGGCCACTCTTCATCGCAGTGCGCAGGCCTCTCACTATCGTGGCCTCTCTTGCTGCGGAGCGCAGGCTCCAGACACACAGGCTCAGTAGTTGTGGCTCACGGGCCTAGCTGCTCTGCGGCATGTGGGATCCTCCCAGACCAGGGCTTGAACCCGTGTCCCCTGCATTAGCAGGCACATTCTCAACCACTGCGCCACCAGGGAAACCCTTATTCTAGGAATTTTGGAGCCTCTGTCCCACTCCTTCTGACAAAGCATCTCACATCAGGGTGAGGTATAACCAGAAGTGAAACGTTGAACTACTACCATGAGAAGCTAGGGACGCCATAACAGAATTAGTAGTGGCTCTGTCTTTTAAGAATTGTCCCTATCTATTTTCCTGTTCTCGGAAAAAAAAATTGGACAGAAGGAAAAAAAGAAATTGCTGTGCCCTTAAACCCTGCCTAGTACCTTGACTCATTCCAGTGTCTTCTCTCTGATTTTCCATCCAATAGCACCAAAATAAGACATCCATTTCCTTCTTTTATACCTCATAACCTGACAAAAAGCAGTCTTGGAAACTCACTCTTCTGGATATTGAAGACCACACATATTATACTTTCAGCATTTTGTAATATTTTTACTCTCCCTAATTCTCATCCCCCCTTACCCAGTTACTGTATACTCCTAACTCAACCCATCACTCACCCATTAAAATCATAAGTATAGGAGACTATGTCTAACTGCCTGAGAAATTACATACTCAAAGCAGCCCTCAAAAACAAATTTCCATGAATATCTAATGAAAAGGAGAAGGAGCCTATATTTATGAAATTTCTTTTAGACCTGCTGCCTGATTTTCATTCAGTGCTAGCATGTGAGCAAGTGCTAATTTGCCTAGCTGATAGGAAGCTGAGTCCAATCGTTTATTCACAGCAGGCACAACGCTAGAAGCTAAGGATGCAGAGAAAAAAGACTCTTTATTCAAAGTCAGACTTTTCATTCAAAGACCTCAAAGTCTAGTGGAAAAGAGCCTCATAAGCCAACAATCATAATATTGTAGATGTGTCATGACAGGTGTATGTCCAGAGTGGCATGGGAAGACAAAAAAGTATACACCAAACTCAAGTCTAAAGAATCGTGGAAAGTTTCTCAGACAAGGTGGCATTTGATTCAAGTCTGGAGAGATCCTTAGGAGGAACAGGGGTGGGAGTGGGGGGACACGGCATTCTACATAGAGGAAAAGACACAGCAGTTCAGGGCATTCTACTTAGAGGAAAAGACACAGCAGTTCAGGGAATTCTCTGGCGGTGCCATGGTTAGGACTTCACGTTTCCACTGCGGTGGGCATGGGTTCCATCCCTGGTTGGGGAACTAAGATCCCACGTGCCATGCAGTGAGGCAAAAGAGACACACCAGTTCTGTTTGGGATGATGAAAGAGTTCTGGAAATAGACAGTGGTGATGGTTACACAATATTGTGAATGTACTTCATGCCACTGAATTGTACATTTAAAAATGGTAAATTTTATGTTATATATATTTTATTAAAAATTTTTTAAAAGACACAGATGTCTGAGAGAGTAGAAACACCAAATAAGGTATCTATAGAGAGACTGAGTGGCAGGGAAAAGGATGGAGCCATATCAAGGCTAGACCCTAAAGGGCTATGTGTTCCATGCTAATGGAGTGTGGAAGCTAACTCAGAAGAGGAGAAAGACTTGGAAGCTTCATGAATGATTAGGAGGCTATTAATATAATCCAGATGAGAAATGAAGGCCTGAACTCTGGAGAGGCAGTGGAGACAAAAAGGATTAACAGATTTCCAAGACTGAAAGACAAAAGAATAAAGAAAATTTGGAGGCTAAACGTGAGCAATCGGGATGAGTCTGGAATGCCTCAGGTTTCTGACTGGAACAAGGAGGCAGATGATGATGCCATTCACCCAGAGAGCGAAAGCAGGTGGACTGGGGAGCACGGTAACTTCTGCTGTGATCTTCCAAGTTTGAACGCTTGTGAATAAAGGACGAAGACCAGCAGTTAGAGGAATTGCAGGATTTCTTAAGTAGGTCTGTGGACTTTTGCAACAAACCCCCTCTCTGTGGAGGAAGCCACTTTTCCCCACCTCTGAAAAGAACATGCAATTCTCTGACACACCAGAATTAAGGGATTTCATAGACTCATGCTGAATAGAGGCAGCTTCTCTGTCAAGGCCCTGAGGTTCTCAGCAGTACCTTCAGTGAGGCTCATCAAGGGTAGCATCTATCAACAAGGGTGAGCCAAAGACGAATAATATGGCACATTTAGGACTCTCAGAAATAACTGGGAGCTATTACAGGATAGACCAGAATCTGACAGGTTGGTAAGAAGGAAAGGGCAAGATGGGTTATTATCATTGGGAGAACATAAAAAGGACCTGTTTCATTCTTCCATTCTTCTACTGAGGCCTGGAGCTTACCAGTTAATACACATTTTAGAAAAGTGATACCATGTTACTCACTAACCCATCTGTAGACCACTCTTGGACATTCAGCAACATGGTGAGCATCTATGTCATAACATTCTTCCATAACTTCATACTTAAGGCTATATAGTATCTGAGAATATATCATGATTTATTCAATCAGTCCCCTATTGTTGGACATTTAAGTTTGAATGGAGCTTTTCAAACTATTAAATATTAAATCCATCATCACCAATTAAGCACATTTTCATGATAACTAGGAATATCTAAGCATTTTGTTTGAAGATTCTTTGTCCATAAAATTCTCTTTGGATTTTTGTTTAAAAAAAAAAACAACTTGTAAAAAAAAAACCCTATATAACCAGCTAAAAGAATACAAAGCAATTTACCAGCCCTGATTTTATAAGAAGAAAGTAAATTGCTCACTTGTGGAGGGGGTGTTAATTTTATCAAGCCACTAGCGTACCATATTGCACAATGGAAGAGGCAGGTAATTTGCTAAAGGACACCCTGGTGGCACAAAAGAATAAATACATCTCTAGTAAGTAAACCATGTGCTCTTTGTCAGCAGGATCAAATGTATTGTTTTTTATCTCCTTTACCATCCCATGGATACTTATTGGTCCCTTCCTGAGTTGGCAACACATGTAGGCAAAGACGCCTCTACCTGTGCCCATGCTATTCCTTCTACCTGTAATGTCCCACGGCTCCCCCAATTTCTTTTCTTTTCTTTTTTTTTTATTTATTTTTGGCTGCGTTGGGTCTTCATTGCTGCACCTGTGCTTTCTCTAGTTGCCGCGAGTGGGGGCTACTCTTCGTTGTGGTGCGTGGGCTTCTCATTGCGGTGGCTTCTCTCGTTGCAGAGCACAGGCTCTAGGCCCACGGGCTTCAGTAGTTGTGGCACGCAGGCTCAGTAGTTGTGGCTCGCGGGCTCTAGAGCGCAGGCTCAGTAGTTGTGGTGCACGGGCTTAGTTGCTCCGCGGCATGTGGGATCTTCCCAGACCAGGGCTTTAACCCCTGTCCCCTGCATTGGCAGGCAGATTCTTAACCACTGTGCCACCAGGGAAGCCCTCCCCCAATTTCTGTGCCCAAACAGCTCCTACTTATTATTCAAGACAGTTCAACTGTTACTTCCTCTAGAAAGTCTACCCTGACCACTCTCATGCTGAGCCAAGTGTCCCAAAATATCCTGTCTATACCTCTGAATACTTAGCACAGTTTATTATGGCGATTTGATATTCACCCACCTAATCATAAGCCTGTTTAGGCTAAGACCTTGGCTTTCACTGTAACACCCTCAGGGTCTAGCACATTGCTTCGTTAAATGTTGCCAAAAAACATGTTAGGACTTAAAGAGCACCACAAAGTCTCACCTGCATATCAATACTCTTACCCACCAGTAATGCTTTCTATTGAGAGTAATTGAGCAACATGCCTAGCTAAAAAGGTTATGTACAGTTTTCTAATAAAATAAAACACAATAATTTTGCAATGCATAATCATTGCTGTGATGCATGGTAATTAAGCAAACAATAAGTGATTGTATAACTTACTACCACTGGTAATTTCCAGGAAGGCACTGGGATGGCATACGGTGATCAACTTCTTTCTCCATCAGAGATGGGACTGATCTTAACTAGTTCTGCTTCTATTTAAATGTCCCAAACTCCAAAACTGCCCTCTACTCCACCATACCTTCCCCTCCTTCTACACACTCTCCACTACAATGATTATTTTCTCTGGAAGTGGGATTCAGCTGAGAGACTGCTTTCTGTGACTTTGTAATGAACTGTCACCTTTAGGAGCCTCACGTTCTGCCATTCCTTCCTGGAATTTTTAGGTAGAGACACTTTCTTAAAGGGTTATAAGAACCTCAGACTCCTCTTTTCCTTCCCTACTTGAAGTGTCTTTTTTCAGTAAACAGGTGCAATAGGTTGAGTGGTATGAATGAAGAAAACCTGTCCTGCCTCAAAATCTCTCCCTTAGATTACAAAGCATTTCCATCATTTACACCTTCATTTAAGTTAACAAATAAACACATATACACACACCTCCTGCCACCAAAAGCAAACAAACTAAGCAAAATAGGTTTATTGGTCACTTAGGTGGTTGAAAGAAGCTGACAATTAATCATACTAGAGGAGAGTTTCGAGGGAAAGTGAGGAAGAGGAGGAGCAGTGGGAACTCTTTTTTTTTTACATCTTTATTGGGAGTATAGTTGCTTTACAATGGTGTGTTAGTTTCTGCTTTATAACAAAGTGAATCAGTTATACATATACATATGTTCCCATATCTCTTCCCTCTTGCATCTCCCTCCCTCCCACCCTCCCTATCCCACCCCTCCAGGTGGTCACAAACCACCGAGCTGATCTCCCTGTGCTATGCAGCTGCTTCCCACTAGCTATCTACCTTACGTTTGGTAGTGTATGTATGTCCATGCCTCTCTCTCACTTTGTCACAGCTCACCCTTCCCCCTCCCCATATCCTCAAGTCCATTCTCTAGTAGGTCCGTGTCTTTATTCCTGTCTTACCCCTAGGTTCTTCATGACATTCTTTTTCTTAAATTCCATATATATGTGTTAGCATACGGTATTTGTTTTTCTCTTTCTGACTTACTTCACTCTGTATGACAGATTCTAGGTCTATCCACCTCATTACAAATAGCCCAATTTCATTTCTTTTTATGGCTGAGTAACATTCCATTGTATATATGTGCCACATCTTCTTTATCCATTCATCCGATGATGGGCACTTAGGTTGTTTCCATCTCCAGGCTATTGTAAATAGAGCTGCAATGAACATTTTGGTACATGACTCTTTTTGAATTATGGTTTTCTCAGGGTATATGCACAGTAGTGAGATTGCTGGGTCATATGGAACTCTTGTAATGAGGCGGCAAGAGAGCGCTGGCGATGAGAGAATAAGGGATGACAACAGAAAGAGGAAGGAAACTGTGTGGAGCCCAAAGATTCACTTCGAATTTCAGTCTACAGCTGCCCAAGCATCCCTCCTTTCTTTCCCTCTTTTCTAAAAGCCAACTTCCAGGAATTCCCTGGTGGTCCAGTGGTTAGGACTCTGCACTTCCACTGCAGGGGGCACAGGTTCGATCCCTGGTTGGGGAGCTAAGATCCCACATGCCGCATGGCACGGCCCAAAAAAAAAAAAACCAGAAAGAAAATGGGGACAATACCACCTGCTCTCAGACCAAGAGAAGTTAGGTGATTGCCCAGGAATACATTAACATTACCTCATCAGTCTAAGAGATGCACTTAAAATACAAGTCCCAAGTTCAATCTTCTTCACCATGATTGAAATATTTCAGATTGAAAGTAAATTCTGGTACACAAATGTTCATAGCAGAACATAACAGCCAAAAAGTGGAAATGATCCAGTGTCTGCCAAACGATGAGTAGATGAACAAGATGTAGTATATCCATACAATGGAATATTATTCAGCAATAAAAAGGAATGAAGTACAACAATGTGAATGTACCTAATGCCACAGAACTGTACACTTAAAAATTGTTAATATGATAAAATTTGTATTTTTTATGTTTTACCACAATTTTTTTTTTAAAGAAATGAAGTACTGATACAGGCTACAAGCAGGTGAACTTTGGAAACATTTTGCTAGTAAAAGAAGTCATTCACAAAAGGCCACATACTACATGATTCCATTTGTATGAAATTTCCCAAACAGGCAAACTCATAGAGATGGAAAGTAGATAAGTGGTTGCCAGGAGCCGGTGATAGGAGGGAATGGGGAGTAACTGCTAATAGGTAAAGGGTTTCTTTTGGGGGTGGTGAAAATAAAAATATAAAGTGGAAATAGACACACAACTTTGTGAATATTCTAAAATTAACATTACCTCATCAGTCTAAGAGATGCAGAAATAGACACACAACTTTGTGAATATTCTAAAATAAAGGGTGAATTGTATGGTAACTAAATTATGTCTTTTATATTTCACTTTTTAAAAGGCAAATGCTAGTAAACAAAGTGTGCTGATATATATCTGGGACATTTAAGAACATTTAGAAAGTCAGGATTAAGGTAAGACCTCAGAAAGTGCATAAATGATCTATTTGTATATGGGAAAACAGCAATAAGTTACAAAGCACAAACACAACCAACATCATGAAACTAACAACAAACACATTGTTCAGAAAAAAAGTAAGATTGCCAAGATGCTAACTAAATCCACATGAAGTGAAACGTCCAAGTGTTCATTCTTAACCAGATCTGAAAGAGAAGAAAGTGAATGTCTCATGAACAGAACTTTTGCAGAGTCTCACGTTAGGGTCAAAAGCTGCTGTCTCCCTCTCCTCTCCACTGTGCTAAGATTTTTAACAAGGCCTCTTCTCTTGTTGCATGGGGTGAATGTGCAGCTGATTAGAGGCCCTGAAGGTTGCCTAGTCAAGTGCCTCCACTTCATGTCATAAGAGCCAAATTAAATGTCTACAGACATCATTATCCATTTTTAACCCCACATTCTCTATCTCTGCCTTTCTTCCAGCAAGAAGTCTTTCAAATCTGCATGCTCCATTTTATGCTGCTCCTTAACCTGGGCACCGTCTCTTAGGAAAGCAAGACAAGAGGCTTCTCTATCTCCTGCTCCTCACTATCCTCTCCACCTTTCATTTCTACAGCCTCACTTCCTTCCACACAATGTCTACCCACCCCCATCATGTTTTCTTTGGTTTCCCGGAACATCCTTCCTTACTAGTGCATGTATGTGGTGGTCATCTTAGCAGATTGAGAGAAGACAAGTCCAAGATTTTTCTCATTTCATCGTCTGATATAATAGTCTACTAATGCACTTCCAAATGATGATCTAGCCTGAGATTCCAGCACTTGATCACGGTACACTCTCTTTGTGTACTGATTATTTTTGTATCTTTAAGCACACTTTTTTGGTTATAGGAAAATATACTTTTTCTAACTTTTATGGATTTGTTTAACAACATTTACTGACTACTCACCATGTTTGAAGCACATATTATTGGTCATTCTTTGCAGATTCAGAATTATTCTTTAAACTAAAATCAGCCTACATTATTGAAAAAGCAAGAAATAAGTGCTGGTGAGGATGTGGAGAAAAGGGAATGTCCCTTCATGCACTGTTGGTGGGAATGTACACTGAAGTAGCCACTATGGAAAACAATATGGAGACTCCACAAAACATTAAGAACAGAACTACCATATGACCCAGCTATTCCACTTCTGGATATTTATCTGAAGAATACAAAAAAATATTCAAAAATATGCACCCCTATGTTCATGGCAGCATTATTTACAATAGTCAAGATATGGAAACAACCATATGAATGGATAAATTTATCCATTTATGATGGATAAATAAGATGTGGTATATATCAATGGAATATTACTCAGCCATAAAAAGGAACAAAACAGTTATTTGTAGTGAGGTGGATGGACCTAGAGACTGTCATACAGAGTGAAATAGTCAGAAAGAGAAAAACAAATACCATATGCTAACACATATATATGGAATCTAAAAAAAAAAAATGGTCATGAAGAACCTAGGGGCAAGACGGGAATAAAGATGCAGACCTACTAGAGAATGGAGTTGAGGATACGGGGAGGGGGAAGGGTAAGCTGGGACAAAGTGAGAGAGTGGCATGGACATATATACACTACCAAACATAAAATAGATAGCTAGTGGGAAGCAGCCGCATAGCACAGGGAGATCACCTCGGTGCTTTGTGACCACCTAGAGGGGTGGGATAGGGAAGGTGGGAGGGAGGGAGATGCAAGAGGGAAGAGATATGGGAACATATGTATAACTGATTCACTTTGTTATAAAGCAGAAACTAACACACCATTGTAAAGCAATTTTACTCCAATAAAGATGTTAAAAAATAAAATAAAATAAAGATGTGGTATATATATACAATAGAATACTACTCAGCCATAAAAAAGATAAAATCTTGCCACTTGTGACAATATGAATAAAGCTTGAGGGTAGTATGCTGAGAGAAATCAGATGGAAGAATACAAATATCATGTGATTTCACTTGTACATGGAATATAAAAAACAAACAAATAAATGAAAATAAGTGAACAAACAAAAACAAACACATAGATACAGAGAACAGAATATTGGTTACCAGAGGGGAAGGGAGGTGAGGAGGTGAGAGAAATGGGTAAAGGGGATCAACAGTATGGTGACAGATGGAAACTAAACTTTTGGTGGTAGGCACGCTGTAGTGTTGAAATATAATATTACAAACCAATGTTGCCTCAATAAATAAAATTTTAAAAGAAAAAAAGCAGGCTTAATAATGGAGAAAGGTATGCATGTGTATGGGAAATCCCTCTACCTTCCTCTCAATTTTGCTATAAATCTAAAACTGCTCTAAGAAAAAAAGAAAAGTCTTTCAAAAATTAGCCTAAAGATCAAATATATGAAACTTGACTGTGACAATCATAAACAGCATCATACAATAATAAAAATTAACAGAATGCTAGCCTATTCACTAGCAGGATAAGGGCTACAGAAAGCAAAGTTTAAAATTTAGTTCATATTTTGATGGATGCATAGAAATAATGGATTTTTCTGCCCAGCATAACTGCCTTCTAACTTTCTGGGTCTTGGTGGGAGATACTGTAGAAACTGAAAACATCAGACACTCACTTTCCTAGCCTTCCTTGCAGCTGGAATACAGCATATGACTCTGGCTTGGCCAACCAAACACTTCTACCCTGGACCTTGACTCTGAAGCTGTGACAGTGAAGGAGGAGGGACCAAAGAGAATACATGCTGGTGGCAGACACAGGCAGCTAAGACAGTTGCAGCACCAATATCAAGTGTACAGGGGCAGAAATGGCAGGAATGTGACACTGGTACCTAGTTTCCGGTACCCTTGGTGACAGTGGGGCAAGTTATGGCATCAGAGACAGAGACAGCAGTGTCTTTTCCAGACAGGCTCCACAGTGTTATTCTTGGTTCTGGGTGCTCTCTAGCTTCCCTTGCTGTTGTCCATTTTCCAAACCTGCTTTGTATCCTCCCTATAAGTTTTCTGAGCTGTGTAATGTCTTATCAATAAATTTCTCTTCTGTTAATATCAGCCAAAGTCAGTTCTGTTGCTTGCAAGTAAGAACTTTGATACAATGGGCTAATGGCTGGCAGGTAGCAGATATTAATCTAATTCCCATAAATTAATATTTGTTGAGGACCCTCTCAGTATACCTTACACTTTTTTGGTCAGATTTAGTGGAGTACAATTTACAAAAAGTAAAATTCACCTTTTTTAAGTAATGTGCTTTGACAAATGTTACAATCATATAACCACTATCACAATGAACATACAGAATGTTTCCACCATCTAGAAAAGCTGCCTTGTACGTTTTTAGTCAATTCCTTCTCCCAGGCCCCAGCCCCTGATAATCACTGATGTGATTTCTGTCCCTATATTTTTGCTTTTTCCAGAATGTCGTATCATAGAATTATATAGTCCAAAACCCTTTCGTGTCTGGCTTCTATTACTTAGCAAAACACGTTTGAAATTCATCATGTTGTTGCATAAATCAATGGTTTGTTCCTTTCTATTGCTGAGTACTATTCCACTTTATGGCTGTTCCACAGTTTGGTTATCCATTCACCAGTTGATGGATATCTGAGCTCTCTCCTACAGCAACCTTTTTTGAAACATAGAAATTTATCAAAATAGTTATACTCTACCTTCTGGAAGCTTAAATGGCTGGAATCTTAGGACAAAACAGAGGAAGTATGGTATTTTCTCTAGCATAAAACGTTTTATTTTTAAAACTGATATATGCTCAGATGTATATATTTTTCTTCAAATATCTCCTTTTGGCGCATTTATGAAAATAAAGACAGCATCCCTCCCAATTTCCAAGAAAATTATAAGAAAAATTCTTCAGGGGAAAAAATTCAACAAATATATATATGTACATTTTTGTTTCTCCTATGCCTAGCAGTATCATTATAGCAGGATGCAATAAAAAGCAGAATGCTACTTCAGTAACACCTTCTCTCTTAAATTAACTAGGTTCCTAACTCGACAGCAATTCCAAGGCTGTTTTCATCTTGTGGTAATTCATCCTATAGGAGAAAAATCATTCTCCTAATCTATTTTCATGACTCTCAAGTTTATGAACATATGGCCTAAGGCTGTTACAATCCATTTGACCCCTAAGTATTAAAACAGATACAGTTAATATACGTTTCAATATGTAGAAGAAATACTGGGTCAGAAAAAAAATCTTAACACTTCTATGTGAAACAAAGAATTCTAACCCTAATTCTGCTGATGCGGTTTGGACATAAACGCTGACCTCTCCACTTCTACTTCCCTCTGGTCATACTAAAAATAAGCATCCTTGTCAAGACTTGTCAACATTCTAATATGTCTTGGAATGCTTTTTGAGATTTTCAAAATTATAGATTTGCTTAACCCTATTATTTTGTGGTCATTTTGCAAGCATATTTCCCAAGCACATGGATTCCAGTCAAAGACATTGATCATAATTAAATGTAATTTAAGGTTAAAAATAATAAAATTAAAATCCCCAGGTAATCAGGGTACATATTTATACCCATACTAAGGAAAGTCAATTTATTTCACTTAAAATAACTAGTATTGGTGAAATAATACTATTCTGGATAAATTATGGAGATATTATCCAATATGTATAAAATCAGGGAAAGCTAGATACTGCAGCATTCAATAAACCGCAGAAATGAGATCTTGAACTTGGTTATATCACACTTACTACTTGAGGCAGGAAATCTTCCTGCCATGTTACAATTCTACTGTAAAATGTAACATGTATTTGCTATATTTCGTTTTATATTTGTTATATGTGACTTATCAAAGGCCACCTTGACCTTTAACAAAACAAAGTAAACTAAGGAATTGAAATCCACTCTCTACCCCACAAGCTAACCATTTTTTATATAGTCTCAAACCTAATATTCAAGTTCCCCCTCATTTTCTTTACTTCTTAAAGAAAGAACTTAGGGAATTCAGAGGAGTAGAGAATAACAGGGTTTCATAATAGTAGCAACTGCAGCAATGTTAGTGATAGAAATCTTCAGCTGGATGGGAATAATTTCAACCTTCCAGCAACCTGGGGTACCCAACTCCAGCATGGCTCTGGAAATGAATGAAGATACTTCAAGAACTACCAAATTCGAGCAGAAATGAACGGATGAGATCTTATTTGCATCTACAGTTATAAACACAGCTAAGCTTTCTTGTCTTTACATCTTAAAATTTCACCACATTGCTATCTGTCCATCAAAATGAAATGGAACACTTGCTTCTTTCTAAAGTTAGAAGACAGTTTAAGCAAAGTAGAAAGTGAGTTGAAGATGAAAGGTAGATTGGGGTAGCTAATAATATAAAAAGAAATTCTGAACGATGTCCAAAAGTTAAAGGACACTGACAAAAGCAGAGGTGGTTTTATCAAAGATGATGGAGGAATTTACAAGTTTAACTTTTGATTCAATGATTAATTTTGTAGATTATAGTCATACTACACTTCCCTAAGAGAAGAATAACTTAAAATATTTATTTAAAATATTTTAAGAAATAAATTCTAAGGGTGCTCCCAACCCAGAGTTCTCAGAACATTTAGGAATAAAGATGTCCATTAAAGCCACTACCAGTAAAGAGCATAATAGTGATAATCTATGAGGTATTTTCAATATTTCAAATAGCCCAGTGAAAATTCTATATTGACTCAAGATTTCTTTGTATTTGGCTACTCATAATGATCAGAAATTCTAGTTGGCATGTATATATGTCCTTCATTAATTAAAATGGGAAAATTTAATTATTAGTAAATATAGTTTAGTGGTTAAAAGTCTTTGAAAAGCAATCCATAGGAGGACAAATAATAATGGAGTTCTGTTTATCTGTCCTGATAGGGTATAACTTCTAAATCAAATAACCATCATAAAACTGAAGGGGAAAAAAGTCATATTTCTAATGTTTTAAATCCCTTCTGAACCTCCAAGCAGAGTGACCTGATAGTCAAAGATTTCAAAAAGGTTTAAATCATATCTGATACAGTTTGAGAGAAGCTCATGGAGTTAATATTACTTCCCTGAGTCTTCCTGGAAGACAAGGATATAAGATATAAAATTTAAATCCTCCATAATCACAACACCCAGAGATAATAACCATCAAAATTGTGACGTATAACCTTCTGTAATAGGCTGAATAATTGCCCCCAAAGATATCATTTCTAATCCCTGAAAATGTTACTTTATTTGGAAAAGGTCTTTATAAGATTGATTAAGTTAAATTAAATTCAGCAGATCATTTTGAATTATCCAGGTGGGCCCTAAATGCAATCACAAGTGTCTTTATACAACAGAGGCAAGAGAGATTACACACAGAAGAGAAGGCAGTGTAACTGAGACTGTAGTGATGCAGCCACAAGCTAAGGAATGCTTGCAGCCTCGAGAAGCTGGCAGAGGCAAGGAACAGATTCTCCCCTAGAGCCTCTGGAGGGAGATACAGCCTTGTCAACACCTTGATTTCAGCCCAGTGACACTAATTTTGGACCTCTGGCCTCCAGAACTATGAGAGAATAAATGCTTGTTGTTTTAAACCACCAAGTTTGTGGTAACAACAGCAGTCACAGGAAATTAGTGTATCTTTTGATATTTTTCTATAGTTTAGATTATAACACACATTTAAATTTTTATAAAATTATCTTTCAAATTATCAGATCCTTGTATACATGATTAACTCAATTATTCTATCTTCTGACATACCATAATTTACTTAACCATTCTTCTATTTTATATATAAGTTTAATTTTTTCACTCTTATAAATAATGTTCTAATGAACACCTTAGTATAAATATTATTTTCCTGTATTTTTAATCATTTCCTTGGGAGAGTGACCTAGGAATAAACTTGCCAATCTTTTCAAAAAAGACTGCACCAATTTAAACTTTTACTCAGTGTATTCTTACCATAATTGAGAATTATTTTTTAGTTTTTGCTAACTTAAATCATAATACCTGGCATCTCATTTTAATTTATAGTTTTCTGCTTATGAATGAAGGTGAAGTAAACATTTTTCACATGTTTATTAGCCAACTGTAATTCCCAACTGCACTGTCCACTTTGTGGCATTTTCCCCATTGAGCTATTGGGTTATTTTTTAGTGTTTATATGTGGAGTTTTTATTATTATTACTAAGGATATAAATCTTTTACCATATTAGCTACAAAGTTTTCTCCTGAATTTTTGCTTACCTTTTAGCTTTTGTTTTTGATGTCTCTGACATGAAGAAAATTTTAATTTTCATGTGATATATCTTTTGATCTCTTTCTTTTTTTTTTTCTTTGCAGTACGCGGGCCTCTCACTGTTGTGGCCTCTCCCATTGCGGAGCACAGGCTCCGGACTCACAGGCTCAGCGGCCATGGCTCACAGGCCCAGCCGCTCCGTGGCATGTGGATCCTCCCGGACCGGGGCACGAACCCGTGTACCCTGCATCAGCAGGCGGACTCTCTACCACTGCGCCACCAGGGAAGCCCTGATCTCTTTCTTTTTTATTTCTTCCATTATCTTTATGCTTAGAAAGCTCTCCCCATGCAAAGATTAAACAAATATTTCTAATTTCTTCTAGTGATTCCTATTACTGCTAATTTAGAAATTAAAGTTTTTCCAAAGTGAGAAACTGCCTTTTGAGTTTGCTTTTATCTAAACTCAGATATTTCTGAAAGTCAATGAATCATTCCAACTGAAGCAAAGACCAAAGGTTTAATATCTTTTGGCATTTTTCAATCCAACTAACTCCTTAATTTGTAATTTTTTCCTAATAAATCTGTCTTTACCAATTGGACTTTTCAATATAATAATAAGTAGACAAACGGGCCGACAGGTTTCACTGCCAAGCAACTGGTATGGACTGCCTAGGTGCACTGGATTAAGAAAAATGCTCAGCAGAGAAGAGTATCTGCATTACTGACAATGGTCCAAGAAGGAGCGTACAGCAACAATGCTCTCTTCCCCAGACACCTGGATCCTGGTGGCCCTGACTTTCTTCTTCATTCTTCATCCTCTGTACTTGGCCTAGTGCCTAGCATATAAGAGATATTTACTGAGTATTTTATGGGTGACAATGATATCCATTCCAAGTCCCCTCTCTCTGAGGCATTCTAAGCACTTTAATGAGGCACAGTACTAATAAAATTTAACTTCAAATTTGTAGTTAAGTCACTGAAAGTCCATGTTCAACAAAGCAGAACACTGATCCTATTTATCCTCTGTTCTAAGAAATCTGATGCTAATATCAATTAACAGTTCAATCTTCTAATCAAGTAAAGTGACTAGAAACTCTATTGCCAATCAATAATAGATAAGCAACTCTTCATTAAAAAGGGGGAATAATTTACTTAACTACTAGGACAACCGTTAGAATAAATTAAATTGTTTGCACTGAGAAAGCACACCTCTTGCAGCAAGAGAATGAATGCACTAAACAGAATTGACCATGACTTAGTTTATACAGCTGTTTAAACATAAGTCTCATGCTAAGTGATTTCTCAATTAAGAGGAAATTAATGTTATAATGCAATTAATATCTTTTTTTTTAATCTCTAAAACTTTGAAGTCCACACTGTGTATGAGGATCCTTCTGAGTTTAAAGTTCTTTCACACATAGAAGATCACTCATTTGATTAAGTTCTCACAAGGACTAGTGGGAAAAATCACATGCATACAGACTTGCTCACTGCCAAATTAAAAGGAATTTCAGAATTCTTGTGTTTGATTTTTGTGTGTTAGAGCCAGTTTTATTTTTGGTGGCAAACACAACGGAAATTATAATAGTAATGACAAGAACAGTTAATTTGGTGTAAAACCTGTTTTTTTAAAACAGCTCCACTATTTGAAAGTGAGCATAAACTGTATCTTTACTGCCCAATCAGAATCCAGGAATCAATTTAAATGTATATGGGAGTTAAGAGTTCAAATTGTAGGTGCAATTATATTTAGAGGCTGGGACAATGCAAAGAACTGGAATTGACTGATTTCCCCAAGATAGTTCATGTCTGATAATCCAGATTTTACATTTACTCCACCTCTACCCACCCTTTCCCTGATTCCCTCCTAGGTGCTGATCTTAATGCCCTAGTTCCTCTTCTGCCAAGCCGACTAAATAAGTGCTACTCCATCATACACTCACCTGCTGCTACAGGCCTCCTTTACTTCAAAGGTTTCTCCTCTCCCTGTTGTTCCTTGATCGATACCATTTCAGGATCTCCTAGGCTACTCCTCCCTATCACTTACTACTTCAAATTGCTCTATTTGATCTCTCCTGTGCTTCCATGTAATCATGGCCAGAGAACTCACGTGGAAAATGCATGAGCCCTGGATGAGGCAGCTTTCATTTTATTCAATAGAAATTGACAAGTATAAACATATGTACCTAATAAACCACTTACTTCTGTGTTACACTTGAACTTACTCTCTTCAACTCCAATTACTCCAGGCTTCCTGAAAGGCTTTAATCATTTCTTATACTCACCTTGCATGTACTCCTTCAGGACACTCTACATCCTTTGTCTTCCATCAAGAAAATATAAAATGGGGCTTCCCTGGTGGCGCAGTGGTTGAGAGTCCGTCTGCCAATGCAGGGGACACGGGTTTGTGCCCCGGTCCGGGAAGATTCCATATGCCGCGGAGCGGCTGGTCCCGTGAGCCATGGCCGCTGAGCCCGTGCGTCCGGAGCCTGTGCTCCGCAACGGGAGAGGCCGCGGCAGTGAGAGGCCCGCGTACCGCAAAAAAAATAAAATAAAAATTAAATTAAATTAAAAAAAGAAAATATAAAATGGTCCCTTAGATTCTCCTCCATTCCTCCAGACCCTACAGGAAAATTACCTTTAACCAAGTGATTCCTTTGGAACTGGAATCCCCCAAAAATATTTTGAGTAGAAAAGACCCCTTTTTAAAAAAATCCCTGAGACCTAAGATCATCATGTAGAAGGGGGAGCTGAGAGAAATGAAGTTCCTAAGAAAATAGAGTTGAAAGGAGGGAAAGGGGCTGGCAGAGAGCTGCTGAGAACAGTTATCCTGAAAATATTCAAGCACACATCTCCTCCAAGTAAATGTAGGTGTAATATGAAGCCACTCCAGGACCTGCTGTGTCAGATTTTATAGGGGTTTACTTGACAGCAGCAGATTTCTGGAGACCCTTGCTTGAGACAACTCATCAAAATATGTGAGTTCCAATACAACACATTGACAAAATGTGGAGTTTTTTTAGCCAAAAATATGGTAACTATTTGTACATAATTTCTGATAATACCAAATTTAGACTATCTGAATATACTTTTTTTTTTTTTTTGCGGTACGCGGGCCTCTCACTGCTGCGGCCTCTCCCGTTGCGGAGCACAGGCTCCAGATGCGCAGGCTCAGCGGCCATGGCTCACGGGCCCAGCCGCTCCGCGGCATGTGAGATCTTCCCGGACCGGCCACGAAGCCGTGTCCCCTGCATCGGCAGGCGGACTCTCAACCACTGCGCCACCAGTGAAGCCCTGAATATACTTTTTAAAAATATGGTAACTATAGCTATTTCCCTATTTATATATAGTACTAATACTCCTTTCATATTATAGAAAAAAAAATACTATCATTACTGAAACACATGCAGAGGTGGAATATAATATTCAGTCTTTTGCCTATTGCCTTGTATATAGCAGCTACAGGCCCTTTTATGCCTGGAGAGAATACAGGATTAGTGTATAAATTTTCCCTTCTGATTTTTAAATATTACTTTTGGAGGTTTTCTTCTCAAATACAGATTTCCCAAAACTTGCTTTTCCCACCATTTTTTAAGACTACCTAATTGTTCTCAGCTGTCTCTTTAAACATGGAAATAAATCTCCATTTTCCCAAGATTTTTCCCTTTCAGTAGAGTTTAGAGTCCTTACAGTTACTGTCAGTCTCTTTTTGGCCCCCAAAGCATTTCGAGGCCCAGGACCTCTTGCAAACAAAGCAGGCTGTCTTTGACCCCTGTCAGCAACTTCTGATGGAGCTTATGCCCTTAGATAAACCACTGGCTTTTGTCTGCTATTCCAGAAAGAGTTATCTTACCTAGCTGGTTATACAACACCTTTACCATGAAAACTAGGTTGAGTTATGTATTACTTTATATATGATTTTTCATTTAACAACAGGATTTGCTACAGATTTTCATGAATAGTTCATTTAAAAACGCTTCCATTTACAATCAGTTTTTTTAGAAAGTCATCTATTCTGTGACTCAAGATATACCTGTATTACTCTAGCTGATAATGCTTTAATTGATATATTCTATTTATGTTGCTATGTTAAAAACACACACACACAACTATTAAAATCTACAGTACTCACAGCTTGGTGAGTATAGCCCTAAGCACTATAGCCCTAAGCAGAAGAACCTGCTCTTCTTAAAATACGTTAATGCACATTTTTTGTGTAAAACATCTAAACACAAAATACACTGTTATCACAAAATTGTGACACTTTTGGAATACAATTTAATGTATACATGAGTGAAAAATATGAAAGCTGCATTATAATTCCCGCCATAATTAAGTCTGATAAGTGATATTTTAGAGAAGTCATTCTACTGGCAGCCAAATTACTGATCAAGCTGTTCAAACTGCCCGATTTTGCTGGTTATGAATTTCTCTGATCTACTTAGTATTCAACACTGTAAGCTTTTGGTTATAATTGCAAGGCTGTATTTAGGGACCCAGCATCTCTGTTTTTGTTTTTAATATACTATGGAGCATACAATAATGCACACTGAAAATGCTGGCCCTGTAGTATTTTTAGAAATTAGATTTCTCTAGGCCAAGATATGATTTTCCCCTACATATGAATGATTACAGCATATGCCAACCTTTGAATTCTCAATGAGGAATTCAACTGGCACAGGCACCTTCATCTACTCCATCCCAGGCTCTGTTTTCCCAACCCTCAGGAAAGACTGTCATGAACAAAATAACCCTAGAACATCATCACTGAAAAGAATATTCCTTAAATGACTATCTGTTGCCTTTTAACACAGTATCCCTATATATAATTTTTCTTTTTACTGAAATATAGTTGATTTACAATGTTGTGTTAGTTTCAGGTATACAGCAAAGTGATTCAGTTTCATGTACATCTATACTTTCTCAAACTCTTTTCCATTATAGCTTTTTACAAGATATTGAATATAGTTCCCTGTACTATAAAGTAGGTCCTTTTGGTTTATCTATTTTAAATATAGTAGTGTGTATCTGTTAATCTCAAACTTGTAACCTATATATCCTTTTTATTGAAGTACACAAATGGTGTTTTCTAAAATACAAAGTATAACATAACCCAGTAGTAACTCTAAATAAACCATGAACACACTAGTATTTCTATTCCTTTGCTTTAATTCAGAATTAAATTCAGTGACTTTTTAAAAACTAGCCTCTAATTTTAAAAAATGAAATGTTTTGTTACTTTAAAAATATTACTCCAAATGATGAAGGCAAGCCTAACAAAAATCATAAATAAATCTCCTAACAATGAAACAGTATTTTATGCCAGATATGACTGTTCTCCAAGATATTCATTTGTATCAGTAATATTTAAAATATACAACTTTTTAAAAATTAACTTGAATAAAAAGAAATAAGACAGACAGTGGCCACTCAAAATGACTTTGAAAACCCTCTGGTAAAATTCTATTCTCTTAACCAGGAAGAAAAAGAAACAACACTACAATTTACAACTTCATCAGCTTCAGATATCAGAAACGGAAAATACTTCCATTTCACCAACACAGAAGAAAGTTGTTTCCAGTGTCTACGGTTTCTGAAGACTGACAAAGACCCTTAACTCCATCTAAGACACAGGAGTCAGATCAGCAAATGAAATCTCTTTTTGTCAGTATTGGGGGAGTTGAGATATATGATTCCACCATTCATGTCCACAAACTAAATCCTGATAAGGTATCATGAATTCCATTACAAACCAACAAATGGGCATGACCAAGGCAAAAGTATATTAGGTGTCAAACACACCTAAAGGAAGCGGAGAGCCCAGAGAAAAGGCAGTAGTACAAGAAACTCTACAACCATGAGGAAGGGAAATTCAATACCAAATAAGAAAACCTACATGCAGTTTATAGCTTTAATACTTCAGCCAGGCTTCTTAAGCTAAATATCTGTACAAAATTAAAAAAAAACAACTCATCTTGTCCTTAAGAAAAAACTAACACAGTCATCTTTTCTAATAGACAGCAGTGAGAAAGGGTCACCTATTTGAAAGAGAAAGAAGACGACTAAGGACAGAGCAGAACTTCCCCCAGAAACTAGAGACATGTGACAGAGGCAAAAAGAATGCAAATTATAAACAAATGGGGCCTAATTAAACTTAAAACCTTTTGCACAGCAAAGGAAACCATAAACAAAATGAAAAGACAACCTATGGAACAGGAGAAAATATTTGTGAATGATGTGACCAACAAGGGATTAATTTCCAAAACATACAAACAGCTCATACAGCGTAATATCAAAACAAAAAACAAAATAACCAACAACAACCCAATCCAAAAATGGGCAGAAGACCTAAATAGACATTTCTCCAAAGAAGACATACAAATGGCCAACAGGCACATGAAAAGATATTCAACATCACTGATTATTAGAGAAATGCAAATCAAAACTACAGTGAGGTAACCCCTCACACCAATCAGAATGACCATCATTAAAAAGTCTACAAATAATAAATGCTGGAGAAGGTGTGGAGAAAAGGGAACCCTCTTACACTGTTGGTGGGAATGTAAATTGGTGCAGAAACTATGGAAAACATTATGGAGGTTCCTTTAAAAACTAAAAATAGAGCTACCATATGATCCAGCAATCCTACTCCTGGGCATATATCTGGAAAAGACGAAAACTCTGATTCGAAAAGATACACGCACCCATATGTTCATAATAGCACTATTTACAATAGCCAAGACATGGAAGCAACCTAAATGTCCATGGACAGATGAATGGATAAAGATGTGGTACATATATACAATGGAATATTACTCAGTCATAAAAAAGAATGAAATAATGCAGCAACATGGATGGACCTAGAGATTATCATACTAAGTGAAGTAAGTTAGAGAAAGACAAATATCATATGTTATCACTTATATGTAGAACCTTTAAAAATGACACAAATGAACTTATTTACAAAATAGAAATAGATTCACAGGCATAGAAAACAAACTTATGGTTACCAAAGGGGAAGGGGGGTGGCGGGATAAGTTAGGAGTTTGAGATTAACAGATACATACTACTATATATAAAATAGGTAAACAAGGACCTCCTGTATAGCACAGAGAACTACATTCGATATCTTATAATAACCTGTAAGCAAAAGAATCTGAAAAAGAATAGATATATATGAAACTGAATCACTCTGCTGTACATCTGAAACACATTATAAAACAACTATACTTCAATTTAAAAAAAAGAATGCAAGTAAATTGTGGCCAAATATCAGGAAGAAAAACCACTTTAAAAACCTTGTATATCACAATTCTAAAAATTATTATTTATAATAATACTATAGCTGAGCAATACTTTAAAATTTACAAAGTACCTTATATGTTTTTCTTATTTTTTTCTCTCCTCATATGACTCTGGGAAGTAGCCTGGGCAGATATCACTGTCATCCTTTCTAACTGAATTTTTTAAAAAAATGAAAAAGTCACAGAAGTGACTCATTCAAGGTCACAGAGGTAGTATGAAGCAGAACTAAGATTTGACTTTAAGTTTTCTGAATCCAAATATGATGCACCTTTCACAATACCATTATTAAATAAAACTTCTACTCAAATCCACCAAAGGCATTCTAATAAAATTCTGCTCAATCTAACCATGCACTGCTTACTCATCAGTCCTGCAGCCAATCTCAGAACTGTCAATAGAGAATTGCTTTCACACTCTAGTAATTTCTAGAAAAACCTCAATAAAGGAAGGATTTCAGAACTGAATGCTTCTTATAAAATATAACTTATTCTAACCATTATGATTGCGCCTAATGAATTCAATTTTACCCTTTCAACATTGATGAGCCACTGCCGGTGTTTGTCAAAACTGATAAGAAAATATAATGTCTGTTTCCCCAAGGCAAATCCCTGCTTGTTCCGTCACCTATTTCCATAATGTATTGTCATTTATAACCTCTGACAGTAGTGCCACATTTTCTACATCACTTAGAAACCAAGCACATAATTTTAAAAGGTTTTGTACTAGAAACTGGTTTCCTAAAGAAAAACAAACACTTCCTTAGTGCAACTAACTCACGAAAGATGACTTAGTTTCTATGTACTATTTTTCAGCATAAAAGAAACTTGTTTTTTAAATACTTATGATTTTAATAAATCTTGATGATGCTTTTTATCATAATTCTTCCATGGGCCAACAAATACTAGAATTTTATTTATGACAAGATAATATAATGTAGAATAAAGATCACTGGATTATGAGCCTACTCCAAACTAACTATATGAGCTTAAGTCAATTTACTTCTCTTGGTCTCAGTTTTGTCCTCTAAAAAAGAGAGTGAGTTCATTAGCTTTCAAACATTATTTGTTTCACAGAGGTATCTTTTTTCTAGTGATGTGTTACATGGAAATTCAATATAAAAAATGATAAAAGTAGAGCTCTTCTGGTCAGGGAACTCAGATCCACACCCAATCAGAATGCTCCTCAGTCCCCTAACTCCCCCAGCCTCAGACAGCCCATGAGATATGTCTGAAGAACACTGCATAAAAACCAGTAATGAACTCTTTCATGTTTATTGTGACTCCAAAAGTCTAGGATTTCATGAATTTTATGTCCCATAGCATATGTCATTAGAGAAATGAAAATGAAAATTTCAATGAAATACCACTACACACCTATCAAAATAGTTTTTTTTAAAAAAAAAGAAACGACTAATAATACCAAGTGTTGCTGAGGATTTGGAGCAACTGGAACTCTCATATATTGCCAGTGGGAATGCAAAATAGTACAACCACTTTGGAAAACGGTTTGGCAGTTTCTTATAAAGGTAAACACACACTTATGTACAACTAGTAACTCCATTTCTAGGTACTTACCCAAATGAAATGAAAACCTGTATGCAAATATCTTTTACAGCTTTATTCGTAACTGCCAAAAATAGAATTAACTCAAATATCCATCAACTGGTTAACAGATAAACAAACTGTGATCTATCCATACAATGGAATAGTACTCAGCAATGAAAAGGAACAAACTGCTGATACATGCAGTAACATGAAGGAATCTCAAAAGCATTATGCTTACGCTGAAAACTACAAAACATTGTTTTAAAAAATCTAAATAAATTGAAAGACATTCTATGTTCATATATTAGAAGACTTAATATTGTTAAGGGGATCGCAACACTCCCCAAATTGAGCTACAGATTCAGTGCAATTCTTATCAAAATTCCACCCGGACTTTTTGCAGAAATTGATAAGCAAACCCTAAAATTCATATAGAAATGCAATGGATTAAGAATAGTCAAAATGATCTTTTTTTTTTTTTTTTTGGCTCCGTCGGGTCTTAGTTGCAAAACGCGGGATCTTCGTCGCGGCATGCGGAATCTTTCCTTCCACCAGACTACATTCTAGTTGTGGCGTGCAGGTTTTCTCTCTCTAGTTGTGGTGCGTGGGCTCCAGAGTGCATGGGCTCTGTAGTTTGCAGCACGCAGGCTCTTTAGTTGAGGCACGCAGGCTCAGTAGTTGTGGCATGGGGGCTTAGTTGCCCCGTAGCATGTGGAATCTTAGTTCCCCGACCAGGGATTGAACCCACATCCCCTGCACTGGGAGGCGGATTCTTTACCACTGGACCACCAGGGAAGTCCCCAAAATGATCTTTTAAAAGAACAAAGTTGGGGGCTTCCCTGGTGGCGCAGTGGTTAAGAATCCGCCTGCCAAAGCAGGAGATACAGGCTCGAGCCCTGGTCCGGGAAGACCCCACATGCCACGGAGCAACTAAGCCTGTGTGGCACAATTACTGAGCCTGCACCCTAGAGCCCACGTGCCACAACTACTGAAGCCCGCGTGCCTAGAGCCCGTGCTCCCAACAAGAGAAGCCACCACAATGAGAAGCCTGCGCACCACAAAGAAGAGTAGCCCCCGCTTGCCGCAACCAGAGAAAAGCCCGCATGCAGCAACGAAGACCCAACACAGCCAAAAATAAAGCAAATAAAATAAAATAAATTAATTTTTAAAAAAAAGAACAAAGTTGGTGGATTCACTTCCCATTTCAAAACTTACCACAAAGCTGAACTAACCCAGACAGTGGTGTGGTACTGGCATATAGATAGATCAATGGAATAGAAGAATCCGGAAATAAACACATACGTTTATGGTCAATTGAGCCTCAGCCAAAGGGACCAAGATAATTTGATGGGGAAAGAATAGTCTTTCCAACCAAAGCTGCTGGACAACTGGATGTCAACATGTAAAAGTATAAATTTAGATCCCTATCTCATATCACACACAAAAATTATCTCAAAGTGGACCATAGACCCAAATGTAAGAGTTGACACTACAAAACTCTTAGAAGAAAATACAGGAAAATTTTCTGGGGTTAGGTCAGTGATTTCTTACATATGACACCCAAAGCACAAGCAATAAAAAAGATTGATAAGTTGGACTTCATCAAAATTAAAACCTTTTGTGCTTCAAAAGATATCATCAAGAAAATGAAAAGACAACTCACAGAATAGGAGAAAATATCTGTAAATCATCTGTCTGATAAAAGACCTGCATCCAGAATATATAATGAACTCTTACAACTCAATAATAAGGACAAGCCATTTTAAAAATGGGCAAAAGTGAATAGATGTTCCTCAAAAAAGATATGCAAATGGCTAATAAACTCATAAAAAGATATTCAGCATCTTTAGTCATCAGGGAAGCGCAAATTAAAACCACAATGAGATCCTACTTCATACTCATAGAATGGCTATAATCAAAAAGACAACAGTGATGATTGGAGAGAATGTGGAGAAACTGGAGCTCTCATGCAGTCACTCTGAAAAACTGTTTGGCAATTCCTCAAACGTTAAACATCAAGTTACCACAGAACACAGCAATTTCACTCCTAGGTATCTATCCAAGAGAAATAAAAACATATTTCCACACAAGAACTTGTATACAAATGTTCATAACATATCCAAGAGAAATGAAAACATATCCACACAAAAACTTGTACATAAATGATCATAGCATTATTTTTAAAAGCCAGAAAGTGGAACAATGCAAATTTCCATCAACTGATGAATGGAAAAACAAAATGTGATATGTCCACACAATGGGAAACTATTTGGCAATAAAAAAGAAGTACTAATATAAGTTACTACCTGGATGAGCCTCAAAAACATTATGCCAAGTAAAAGTTACAAAAGACCATATATAGTGTGATACCATTTATTTGAAATGTCCAGAATAGGCAAATCTATAGACAGAAAGTAGATTAGAGTTTGCCTAGGGCAGAGAGTTGGGAAGAGGGAGTGAAAGTTACAAAAGACCATATATAGTGTGATACCATTTATTTGAAATGTCCAGAATAGGCAAATCTATAGACAGAAAGTAGATTAGAGTTTGCCTAGGGCAGAGAGTTGGAAGGAGGGAGACTGGAAATAGGGTACTGCTAATGGGTACAAGGTTTCTTTTGGAAGTGATATCAGTGTTCTAAAATTAGATTATGCTGATGACTGCACAACTCTGTAAAAATACTAAAAACTGTTGAATCGTACACCTTAAACAGATTAACTTTATGATATATAATTTGCATCTCAAAAAAGCATTATGCTAAGTGAAAGAAACCAGATTCAAAAGATTACATATTGGGCTTCCCTGGTGGCGCAGTGGTTGAGAGTCCGCCTGCCGATGCAGGGAACACGGACGGGTTCGTGCCCCGGTCCGGGAAGATCCCACATGCCGCGGAACGGCTAGGCCCGTGAGTCATGGCCGCTGAGCCTGTGCGTCTGGAGCCTGTGCTCTGCAATGGGACAGGCCACGACAATGAGAGGCCCGCGTACCGCAAGAAAAAAAAAGATTACATATTGTATGATTCTGTTTATATGACATTGTGGAAGAGGCAAAACCATAAGGACAGAAACCAGATTAGTGGCTGACACAGATCCAGGGAAGGAGGAAGAGACTGACCACAAAAGGGCACAAGGTTGGAATTACAGGGGTCCCAGAAGAAGAAGAGAAAAAGAAAGGGACTGAGAAAATACTTGAAGAGATTATAGTTGAAAACTTCCCTAATATGGCAAAGGAAATAATCAAGTCCAGGAAACACAGAGAGTCCCATACAGGATAAATCCAAGGAGAAACACGCCAAGACACATATTAATCAAACTATCAAAAATTAAATACAAAGAAAATATATTAAAAGCAGCAAGGGAAAAACAACAAGTAACACACAAGGGAATCCCCATAAGGTTAACAGCTGATCTTTCAGCAGAAACTCTGCAAGCCAGAAGGGAGTGGCAGGACATATTTAAAGTGATGAAGGAGAAAGTCCTACAACCAAGATTACTCTACCCAGCAAGGATCTCATTCAGATTTGATGGAGAAATTAAAACCTTTACCGAGGGGCTTCCCTGGTGGTGCAGTAGTTGAGAGTCCGCCTGCCAATGCAGGGGACACGGGTTCGTGTCCTGGTCTGGGAAGATCCCACATGCCGCGGAGCGGCTAGGCCCGTGAGCCATGGCCGCTGAGCCTGCGCATCCAGAGCCTGTGCTCCGCAACGGGAGAGGCCACACAGTGAGAAGTCCGCGTACCGCAAAAAAAAAAAAAAAAAAAAATTCAAAGAACTGTACACCTATAAAAGAGTGAATTTTTAGTCTATGTAAATCAAGTACGGACTTTATAAAAGGCAAGTTTACATTATAGAAAATGCAGAAAACACTATTTGGAAACTTGAGAGCAAAAAAATAGTGGAAACCTTTAAAATACACTGCATAGCATATGTAGAGTATGCCTCCTATTGATGTCATCAAGATAATACTGTCTATGATAGAGTGATATATGAGGACTATGGCAGAACCCCCCTTAAAATTTGAGATCAAAGTTTAAAAAAAGGCCTCCCTCTGAAATACAGACAAAATTAAAGAAAGTTCTCTGGCTAAGTCCACTAACTTAGGGGGGAAAATGGCATTTCAAATAGAGTCCTGAGAAACACCTAAGCCTAATCAAAGTAAACAGAGTATCCTCTAGACTGGATGTAACTTTAAAAAAAAAAAGAAAATTTGAAGATGTATTATTAACATATGTTAATGCATAATCTTCATGAAATGGGGGAGGGCTAAAGAGAAGACTTTATCAGCATTTAGTAAGTACTTCTCAAGGGAGATAGAAAAACTGATTCTGGTAGATACATCATTACTAGAACTCTAGTATGGAGCAGAGATAGTTTATAAGGCTTTTACACAACCTAGAAGAATATCCCTCAAAACGATTTGATTTTCTTTGCCTTCCAAAAAAGCTTTTAATTTGGTTTTCCAAAGTCTCTGATGCTAACAGAAGTGCCTACAATGACAGAAACTAGTATTCAGTACCCTACTATATAATTAACAAACAGATTCTGGATTACAAAAAAAAAAAATTCTTATGACTTTGATTAGCATGAGTCAATCCCCCAGAATCTAATGTGTTGAATGAGTAGATAAAACTACATTTTGTGTTCTGCAAAACCTAGGGCCAGATAATAGACTGAAGCAGTCACCAACCTCTTTTCTGACATCTCTTACTTTAAAAGGAACATTTGCATTTATAAAGAATATCCTTCACAGAGGGAACACAAAGAAAAACACTACTGAGCCATGGACAAATGTCTGTGCTAAAAGAGACTTGAGGGGTCTTCTATTTGAGCCTCCTCATTTTGCAGATGAGAGGTTAAGTTGCATCTTAAAGCTTAAGTTACCTGCTCAAGGCCTCAAAGTTAACCAGTCAGAGTCAGGCATTTAACACAGGTCTCCTGACTCCCCAACATCAGTGTTTTCCCCATTGGACTATACTGCCTGCTTCATCACAGAGCAGTGTGTTAGAACAACTCTGAGGTCAGAGACCCATGTTCAAATCCCAGCTCCCACACTGACTAGCTGTGTAACATTGGGGGAGCTGTTTAACATCTCTAAGCCTTATTGTACTCATCTGTAACTAGGGGCAATAATATTTTCTATTAAATAGGTAGGATTAAATGAAAGAATGCATATAAAGTGCTTACCACAGAGCCCAGAAACACAGTTAAGTACTCAATAAATTTTTAAATGGATCAATTAACACATATTACAATTAAGATACATAATATGGTCATTACATAACTCTCTAACACATAAGAATGGCACCATTTATGATATGCATAATTTGTCAGTACATTCATTTTAATTGTAATTAATTATGTCAGGGAAACATTATAAGGAGAGGAACAGAAAATCACAGGAAAAAAAGGATGCAAAAAAGACTACTGAGATATTTCTAAACCCTTAATTTATCTTATTAGAATATAATTGAACTTACTATATTTTCAAGTATCATATGTTAAAATGTATCTATCTACTTATAAATAATCCTACATAATTTTGTAAACTAACTGGATCCTGGGCTTCCCTGGTGGCGCAGTGGTTGAGAGTCCGCCTGCTGATGCAGGGGACACGGGTCTGTGCCCCGGTCCGGGAAGATCTCACATGCTGCGGAGCGGCTGGGCCCGTGAGCCATGGCCGCTGCGCCGGCGCGTCCGGAGCCTGTGCTCCGCAACGGGAGAGGCCACAACAGTGAGAGGCCCGCGTACCGCAAAAAAAAAAAAAAAAAAGTAACTGGATCCTAATCAAGTGAGAAAACTTTCTACAGTCATTCTAAACCATAAATTCTAACTAAATAATAAACATATTTGCTCAGGAAAACTAATTTAATCACTCTTTAAAACTTTTTATTATAATAATAGAAAAATTGTAAAGATAGTTTAAAGATGTCGCATGTGTCCTTCGCCCAGCTTCCCCCAGTGGTAACTTACATAACTGCAGTACACTGTCAAAACCAAGAAATTGATGTGTGAATTGAGATAAAATTCACAACGTAAGATTACCATTATAAAGTGTACAATTCAGAGGTTTTTAGTATATTCCTAGAGTTGTGCAACCATCACCACTAAATCACCACCTTTTGAAGTCACCATAACGTATCTCTAAAGACCAGAAAATCCGATATGTTCATTTTTTTAAATAAATTTATTTATTTTATTTTTGTCTGCGTTGGGTTTTCATTGCTGCGTGCAGGCTTTCTCTAGTTGTGGCGAGCGGGGGCTACTCTTCTTTGTGGTGCACGGGTTTCTCATTGTGGTGGCTTCTCTTGTTGAGGAGCACAGGCTCTAGGCCCGCAGGTTTCAGAAGTTACAGCACGCAGGCTCAGCAGTTGTGGCTCGTGGGCTCCAGAGCACAGGCTAAGTAGTTGCAGCGCATGAGCTCAGTTTCTCCGCCACAGGTGAGATCTTCCCGGACCAGGGCTCACCCCCGGATCCCCTGCGTTGGCAGGCAGATTCTTTTTTTTTTTTTTTTTTTTTTTTTTTTTGCCGTACGCGGGCCTCTTACTGTTGTGGCCTCTCCCGTTGCGGAGCACAGGCTCCGGACGCGCAGGCTCCGGACGCGCAGGCTCTGGATGCGCAGGCTCAGCGGCCATGGCTCACGGGTCCAGCCGCTCTGCGGCACGCGGGATCCTCCCGGACCGGGGCACGAACCCGTGTCCCCTGCATCGTTAGGCAGACTCTCAACCACTGCGCCACCAGGGAAGCCCGGCAGGCAGATTCTTAACCACTGCCCCACCAGGGAAATCACTGTTCATTTTTAAAAATCTATTTAGTTCAAGTCAGAGGTAACCTTACATTTGCATTATTAATAATCCCCTTTATCAGAGATAACATTTTTCATTCATGCACATCTATTATCAACATTTCTTGGGCCCCAACATGAGACCTTACCTACTAACTGTACAAAGATATAATCTGTGCCCTTCCAACAGTTCAGTCTAGGGAGAGGAAAACATGTGAGTGAACATTTACATTTCAATGTGGTAAGTGCTACAATAAGGTCCCCCAAGGCACTGCCCAGCAACACTGGGGAGTGAGTCTACCCTGGAATAAGGAGGTAATGAGAGGCTGATGATTCATGCAGCAGGAGAAAATGCATATGGAGGATGATAGGAGATAAGGCTGGAAGGGAGGCAGCAGAGAGATGATGGAAGACCTCCTATGCCAAGCTAAAAGGCTGTAAGCCAGTAGGCAATGGGAAAAGCTTGAAGGATTTTAAAAGGAAAATGATCAGAGGTGCATTTTGGAAGCATGAGAAAGGTCAGAATTGGTTCGCCACTCCGCAGGAGGGTAAAACTTGGACCTTTAGGGACCCCATATCTGGCAAGCACAAATGGAGAGCCAGGGAAGGCAATGTAGGAGCTCTGATTCCTGCCATCACTGAGGCTAGAGTTCCAAGAGGAAAACTGAACTCATCCAGATCCCTATCTTACCTCAGAAACACCTGAGCTCTTGTGGCCTCTTGGAAGTTCCCATCTCATCCCACCTAACAGAAGAAGCCTGAGGGAGTGAGGAGTGAATTCAGCTTGGTGTGCTATCGATAAGACCATGCCGGTCATTAAAATGTTGAAATCTCTATCAGTTGGCAAATAGCCTCTGCCCTGAGAGGCTTCTCCCTTCTGCCCTGGGACCAATCCCAACCCCACCTCCCATGATTCAGCACTAAATATTTAGTGTCTGGCGCAGCAGAGGGCGCTAGACCCAACTTCAGTGCCCTCTGGCAGAGTCTTGGTCAGTGAGGTAGGTATTCACCATGACTCATTGATTGTTGAATATTTTAAACATCACCCCAACATGGAGGCCAAGCCCAGAGGCCTCCTTTAAACCATTAAGCTCTTCTATCACATTCAGCTGAAACAACAAAAAATATCAGGTTGGCCAAAAAGTTCGTTTGGGTTTTTCCGTAAGATGTTAGAGAAAAAACCCGAAAGAACTTTTTGGCCAACCCACAGATCTTCAATATTCTTTCATTATCCCCAACTTTCTTCTCCAGATTCTCCCTCCAAATTCTGACCAGGTATTTCTGCTTAAGGCTCATCTTGCTCTATCCCAACTGTTTCTCTGGTTTTAATCTTTTGTTTCTTCCTTTAGTCAACTATTGTAACTCTCCATCCAGTTTCACTGACTTTAGCTGTCCAGAGTAAAGACTTTCCTGGTCATGGGCAGCCCTACCATGTCCATCCATTCCCAAAGAACCAGACCTGAAGTCACAGTAGACATAGAGTCTCATTAGGTCTATTAATCCATTAAGTATAAAAAACTGCAAAAAAGTTAATAGAAAACTCTAAACACATAATACTCAGCCCAGCCTCAAGATACCATTTTATACAATACAGACTTTCATTTGTTTGTCTTGTCTCAAATTCCAATTAACTAAAATATACACTTTTGTGTTAAATAATGAAATTAAAGGATATGGATCACATTATGCCTCAGTGTATATATACATACACTATGATTATATCTTTTTTTAACACCTCCCCCCACCAACAGAAGGTGTGGCCACCACACAAAGAATCTGACCATAAGCAAATGTATAACTTGGCAGTGATGCCAATTAGAAGTGGTGATAAGAGATTGTATTAAACGAATGGCCCAAAGTATAAATCAGCATAAAACAGAGGACATAATAAGAGATGGACAGAAGAGCTATCATGTCAGAAAAGATGGTAGGAAATAAAATTGTGGAAACCAAGAAGAGACAGTAAAGATTTTCTACTTCTTTTGTCATTTTCTTTTGACCAGAAGCTAAAGGTATATTATATGAGATACATTATCAGTAGGAATAGTCCATAATATTTTATAATGATACACTAAAAGATCTAATTTGCAGCAAGACAATATAATAGCATTCTATCTGTCTCCTTAGAATAATCAGACTGTCTAGTATACCCAAAATCAAAAATTGAAATACAGGTAATATGTGTTCTCCTTTACCATAAAAATTATTAGAAGACAATTCCTAGATGTGCTTTCTGTACTATGGGTATTCATTTAAACAAGATTGTCTAAATTATCCAAGGTGTATTTAAAAATAAGCAAAGAAAGTGTTGATTAGCTATTCTGCTTATAAAATCTGACATTACAATAGTTAGCTCAGTAACTTATGTCCTACAGCTATACCAAGCAAACTCTCATTCACTTTTCTTTTTAACCTACTTCACATGTACCAGAACCTGAAACTGGACATAGATTGAAGAAGCTGCACTGTAGGACTAGAACTACCTTCTGTTTTGATCAGATTTTTGTCTCTCAACAGCCAAATTTCCTGAGTGGCCTCCCAAAGAGCTGATGGGATATTCTGTTGTACAGATGAGTGTATACTGTGAAATTGTAGGTTCAACATGTCTTATAACATCCCACACATCATTGCTAGTCCATAGGTCCTCCGGACGTACAAACCTCCAATTCCGTAATAACTCCTGGGGCTTTTAGATTTTTCTAGAGGCAAAAATCTGAAACAGGACAGGCTGGATGCCTTCTCCAGCCTCAATTATCCCCCAGAAGTACTTGAGATCCTTAGGTGAATTGATTAATTCTGCTTCCTTGTGTTGTGATCAATGTTCTTACCTGCTTGGCTCATGTTTGACAAAATAAGAATCTTAGTAGCACCTCCTCACTAGAGTATCTGGAATCCTCTGGGACTCCTGAAGCCAACTCTTCCTCTTAGGTGTCCTCAGAATTAGGCTAGGACCCAGACTAGAGGCCCTTGAGTTAAATCAAGCTATAGAGAAATAAGGCTGTGCACCTGCCTAGAGGCAAAGGATAATTTGCCTGATTATGCAGTGCCTGGAGGGAGTACCAGACTGAGAAGATTCCTAATGATTTGGCTTTTTCCTACCACAAATTCAATGAAAGTGGCCAGACATTTGAGTGTGCCCTAGGGCATGCTGTTTGAGGTACCACTATTTCTTTCAGGCCTTGGGCCTGTGGGCCTTTGCTAATTTAACTGGCTCCCATAATACCATTTCACAGCAAGCCTCCTTAAACTTGCCAACAAAATGGAGTGCTTGTATTGTCAGTCATTCCCCTATTCATCAGTCTTTAGACTATCCCTCCTTATTCTCCTCTTCCAGAGCAAAATAACCTATTAGCATTGGCATTCTGCCGAACATTGATTGCCCAAATGCCAAACAGTGCTTTCTTGGAGGTTCCCATCCCCAAAGCTCCAGCTTGGCACTGTGTTGAGTGCTAAAAGTGCACCCTGTATAGGGCTGGGAACTTTGGAGCCAGCAGGCAGTGGCTCACACGAGAATCCAGGGAAGCACTCCTCTGTCCTCCAGAAAAGCTATTTTGGGTGGCCACTTAGGTTTGGGAATAGAGATGCTGAAAAGTGCCTTTTAGGGCTCCACGGGTTACATTTCCTAACTGTTAATGCACAGTCTAGGCTACACTGTATCAGTCAAAGGATTTTCAAACAACAGCTGAATGTTGGAATTTGATACCCTCTTTTTTTTTGTCAGATAACTAAACTGATGACGTCTCTTGAAAATAAAATTCATACTTAGTTGCTGCAGTCACAGAATTAAGATTGATATCCCAATCTACCTTTTCTTTATATGATGCCATTGCTTTGTGAAGAATCTTAATCTGTGTTACACAGTTTTGGAATTAGATTTAATTCATTGCCAGCTTTATGCATTTATTTTTAGTTTAGACTGATTCCTCTGAGCACGTCAAGAATGATTGAAATTTGCTGACAGTAATTTTTCCTAGGCAAGTAGATTTCTGTCGTTTGACTCAACTGTACCAGAGTAAGTCAAATCAACATAGTAAAGGAAAGACTAAGCATACTTGGCTTTACATTTTTAGCTTTTCTACCTAGAAGTAGCCTGCTGTTACCTTAGCCTGGAATGCCCTTTACCCATCCACACAGCCCATTTTCTGCTTTTGGCAATCTTTCATGACCTAGTTCAAATCTCACCTCCTTTGAGAAATATTTAATTTCAAGTCCCCCACATGTGCACTGCCACAGCATATCACCTTGTCCCAGCCCTGAATTCTGTGATGTTTTATAGTTTGCTATTTACATGTTTATAATCCCCCTCTAGGTTGTAAGTCCTTGGACGACAGGGAGCTTTACTCCTCCTATTCCCCCAGTGCTTTAAGTTGTGAAGATTTCTTTGAAAAACAGTATACAAATATGAAATAATCATATTGTTTGTAGGTCAGGAAAGACAAAAAATAAAACTAACCAATAAATATAAGAGCATCAAATTGGAATTATGAACCATCTTTAGAATCCTGCCCACTTGAAGACAGATATGCATATCTGCAAATAACTTTTTACCTTTTAAGGGTAGAGAATCAGTTAAGGCCATTCAGAAATAAATCAAAAGTCAGAAATATGAGATTCACTCTTGGCTTCTCCTTCTCCCTCATTTTTTATATCCAGTCAATCAACAATACTCATCAATGTTACCTACGAAATATCTGTGTGACCAAGTAGTAGCTATTCTCAAACCTCAGCAAGCATAAGACTCAGCTGAAAGACTTAAACTGATGAGTTCCAGGCCCCAACTTTCCGATTTGCTAGGTCTGCAGTGGGGACAAGAATCTGCGTTTCTAACGAGTACCCACGTGAGACTAATGCTGCTCATCCAGGAACCACACTTTTAAACCACTGAGAAGGTTTAACCCCCCCACTCTATTCTCCTTGCTTTTCACAAGGTTCACAATTTCTACAAAAGGAAGAAAACCCCTGAGCTGTGACACAGTAAGATGGCTCAAATAAGGCCTAAGAATAGCTAGGTTTGGTCCTGATCCCGAATGGCTTCCCCTGGTGGGCAGTCGTTGCCTAACTTGAAATGATCTTTAACATACAAGAACAAGTCCTAAAGCATTTCTGGAGTGGTCCAGAGTGCCTCTAAATACAGACCAACAGATGAGGTCATGGTAATGCAGGGAGTCAGAAGTAGAGGAGGGGGATGAAAGCTATAATCACTGTCAAAGGGGTGTTTTCTGTAGACAAGTGAATGGAGCTATTGTACACAAACTCAGTGGTTGCCAAGCATGTGGCCCAATTATTTTGCCTGTATGAGCATGGCACGGAAGGATCTCCTTAGAGGACTTGATTCACACAGTTGATGTTTACTCTGACAGTAGCAAGCAAAAACCTAGAGAATCTGAACCTAAGATTCCTTACAGGTTCCTACCTTCCAAATCTAGGATATGATGCAATTAAGCTGGAAAAACCACAGAGTAAAACACCATCCCTAGAAATAGTACAGTAATTATAATTGGTGAAAGACCAATACAGGGGCCTATCTTGTTCAAAATATTGACAACAGTAATGAGCGTCACGTGATGGCCTTGGGAGGCAAGAGTTCCATGATTTAAATCTGGGGATTATCCTCCCAGAGAAACTGCTCTCCCTAGTCTTTCTTTGGCTCTACCATAAGTAAAATGTTTGTAAAAGCTTCAAAAGTTCTATTGGCCACCAGGGCCTAGGGTCTTAAAGGAACGGAAGGTCTGCTTCAATGGCTAGGATGGACGTATGACAAGGTGTTTTGCTTTCTTAGGGGAAATACCACTCACTGTACAGCATAGGATGGAGATGCTTCAGCACTCTCCAAATTTCTCAGCTGCATAAGAAAACCATTCAGGTGGTTGGCTTGAGCCCCAAGGATCAAGGCCATAAAACAGAGGGGCAACAACTGCCACTGGGCCTCCTGGAGAGCAGCACCCTCCTCCCTGAGCACCATGTAGGTGAGATACAGAAGCTATAAAGTTGCTGCCAATCCTCCATGATATTCACATATCTTGTACAAGCTCTGGCTAGGCACAGCTGAGGAAGAGTGACCCACAGGAGGCTGCTCCAAGAAACAGGATCTGCAGAGTCCAACAGAATGTTACAGATGAGGCTATCAGAGAGAAGATGCATTCAACTTAAAATAGACATAGGGCTTCCCTGGTGGCACAGTGGTTAAGAATCCACCTGCCATGATTTGTGACCACTAGAGGGGTGGGATAGGGAGGGTGGGAGGGAGACGCAAGAGGGAGGGGATATGGGGATATATGTATATGTATAGCTGATTCACTTTGTTATACAGCTGAAACTAACACACCATTGTAAAGCAATTATACTCCAATAAAGATGTTAAAAAGAAAAAGAAAAAGAATACACCTGCCAATGCAGTGGACACGGGTTCAATCCCTGGCCCGGGAAGGTCCCACATGCCATGGAGCAACTAAGCCCGTGAGCCACAACTACTGAAACCCGTGCGCCTAGAGCCGGTGAGCCACAACAAGAGAAGCCACCACAATGAAGAGTAGCCCCCGCTCTCCGCAGCTAGAGAAAGCCCAAGCACAGCAATGAAGACCCGACACAGCCAAAAATAAAAACAAATAAATAAATAAATTTTAAAAAATAATAAAATAAAATAGACATATTTAGAAACAGATTGGGAAGCATGGTTCACTTCCTGTCCAGATAACAGGTTAGAAAATGAGTCTGTGAGGAGGTTGCTTTATGTAGTACTGACTTGGAGGAAAGGAGTGCAGGAAGGTTCTGTGGCTGTGGTGAACCGTATGCTCAATACCCTAATTCTGCCAGACCTCTAACGCTCCATGAAGCACCGTACTACACAGTATTCATTTGCTGTAAGCCTTCTAAACCTGCAGAGATGGGGGAAGTGAGGGCACCTGAAAGGCTTGAAATCCTAACAGACAAACAAAAAAAATCATAGGAGCTGTGGGCTGAAGCTCCACTAATTCAACAAAGGATAACTGCAAAAAGTTAGCAGGCTTCATAAAATACCACATTTACATACTGTACTTCTCACCAGAGAGAGAGGGGCTACAGAGAAAAACGGTTCGAAATGGGATGGGATGAAACTACAAAAAGGGTTATACAATTGTTAGAAAATGTTTATTGTTTTCAGGCAGAAGAAATTTTAAAGTGTTGTAGTTAACACAGCAATGATGTAGCACAAACAAATCAGAAAAAGTATTTACTGAACTATGTAAGGCACTGAACTAGGTGCTGTGATTCTTGGGGTTTAAGATTTATAGCTTCCTCTTACTCTCTCCTTTATAAATTCTAAAGTATAATCTATCAGAAAATAAAGTTCTTAAAATAATCCAAAATATTTTAATATAGTAACTATTATATCATTGGTAAATTGCCTCTAAAGCTAATGCCTTGCTATTTATTTTGGATTACACATTTTAAGAATTACACATAAACCACTACAAACATATGAAAAATGACTGTTTATTGCCTTCAGGTTGTCTGATTTTATTTTGGCAAACATTTCCTTTTTTAAATATGATATTACTATCACAGACATGATACACGATACATGATACACGAGTCTCTGGACAATGTATAAACAGAGGACTCAAAATCACATGCTCTGTACACTATGTTGAATTGCCTCATCTAGCATATTCATTCCAAGCACTTAACAGAATGCAAGTTCATACAAATACCCTTGAGTAAAATCTGTTGTAGTGATTGCATCTAGGTTCTCTTGGATGCCAATGACACTTCTTAAACAGGACTTCTTCAAAAAGAAAAAGAATGAAAGCATAAATACACATCTAGAATGTACCTTCTGTACTGAAAAGACTGATTTGCATTAGTTTTATACAATAAGTGTTTTAATATACAAATTAAGAAACAGAATACAAGTGCTTTTAGGATCCTAGAAGGCTAATTTTGGAACTTAGTTTTAAGAATTAGATTCTAACTGACTTGCTATTGTAACAGAGATCCTGAGACAGCATAATTACTTTTTAAAATAAAGTTTTTAAAAAACAATATTCATGAAAATACAACAGCCTTGTGTTTTTCTCTGTGAATAAAATTATCCTAATTCTCTAAGAACATCCTTTTTGCATTAATGAAACCAAGGATTCCACTTACCAAGAAGCAGAAGTTCTTAGAAAAGACAAATCACGGTCCAAGCAATAAATGCCTCTTTAAAGCCAAAGACTTGGTAGAATAGAAGGAAAGCAAACCTGAACTCTTGATTTTAAAGAAGAGTTCTAACAAAGATTTCAGTTATGCCAGTCTTGGATTTCACAATTTTACTGAAATTAATCAGAAATCATTTTACGGGGACTTACAGCTTAAGTTCAATTATTTTTCTAAAACAGTAAAACATTTCTCAATTCTATTTCTGAACTGAATAGAATAAGGCACAATATAAGTACAGTATATTAGTCTATTTAAATGTTCCTTATTATTTGTAGTGATATCTCCAAATAACTTTCTCTTTACTGTGAAATAAGTATTAAATTTCCATTTTATAGATGAGGAAATTAAGGTACAGACAGGTGAAGTAACTTAAGGAGTCAGAATGGATAGAGGGAATAACGATGGGATTTAGAAACAAAAGGGCTGGGGTTTAAATACAGTACAGCCACCTATTAGCTTTGAGCAAGTTCCGTCATCTGGGACTATCTTTCATCTGTAAAATGAGGATAATACCACCTACCTCTCAACGGCTGATGTAAGGTATAAGCAAAGCACCTAGCACAAAGCCTAGTACATAGTTACAAAGGCTAGTACATAGTTAGCCATTCAACAAATATAGGCCCTCCCACCAATCCACGATCCCATTTTCTTTAGCTGGTACAATGGGTATAAAATCAATCCATAACACTGATGTGAGGTAAATGAGATAATAATACAGGAGAAGTGCCTGGCAGGTGCAAGGATCAATGCATGTGTTCTCTCCCTCAATATTCTCTCCCTTACTCCATGTCCCACAGTTACTAAATGGCTGAGCCACAATCAAATCCACATCTTGGTTCCACTTAGAACTGCCTCTGCACACACATTTCATTTATGGTTGCACCTTATTTAACTGCAAAAACTAATCTATCCTAGCTGCTTAATCAGTTGTTATTTTAATGTGTTCCCAGTAAAATCAAATTCATTTCTAGGGTAGCTTTACTTTTCAGCAATAACCAAAAAAAAGTGATTAATATTCTGACTTGGCAATATATATTTTTCAATACATATTTCTACTGGCATTTCTGTAATATATTCTTAATATTTTATAAGCTGTTATAACCTGAAAGATAGTTAAAAATCTATTCTTTATATATTACATGCCTAAGCACCTAAATGACTCCATTCGGAGAGTTCAAAGATAGTAGGTAGCCTTTTCGTTTTTCCTATTTTCTCCCAAATAAAATAACAAAGTAAGATAGTAAATGTGGTAAGTAAATAAATATGTGCTTAAATGAAACAGATGTGTGAAAAATATGGACCAGATCTGCATTTATGAGGCAATGACCTTCAAAACTGGCAGGGAGCTGTTAACAATGTTCTTCACAGGGGAGCAATTATACTACAACCCTCCTATGTATACTTTCATTTCTCATGGTCTACAACTACATTCGCATATCAGAAAGAATAAAAGAATAGTCTGGTAACTGTGGCAACCTTCATTGAGAAGATATAAGGCATTTTCATTACCTTAATAATCACATCCTAAATGCCAGATCAGTATAACTGCTGCAATATGAAAGGCTAGACCAACACTTTGATAGAATTTCCTACAACTGAAATTTACCAAATGTAGCTATTATGACTCTAACCCAGTGATACATTTCTGATTCTGTAATACCCTAAGTGGTCTCTGATGATCTCAAGAGGCACTGAAATTTTTCTAAAATAAATACCTTATTTAAAGAAAAATATGCCATACAATACTTTTAGGAAAAGGAGGTCAAATTATCACCAATTTTTTTTAATATACAGTACTGCAATTCCTAAATGTTGTAAATACTGCTTTAACCCAGTAAGTAGCTCACATACTGATTTAAAAGACCCTGTGCCCAATGTCTGACAAATAAGCGCATATGTGCTCGCTCTCTCTCCCTCCCTCTCTCTCTCCACCCCCCCAACAAACAAACACACACACACACACACACACACACAATAGAAATATACAAGCGGGAAAAGTTGCTAAGAAAAGCTCTATCTCTAATGCTCAAAAAAAGGTGTATGCGCAAAATATTAATTTCACATAAAATATTGTCTTATTTTCCACATTTCCTCACGTGGGTAAAAACAAAAGCAATTCACAATAGTAGTGCCAAAGAATGACAATATTACATATACTTTAGAATTCCTGTGTTTTTTAAATTTCATGCAAGAATCACAATGCACAATCATTAACATATCTAGATAGTGAACACTTACTACAGTATGGTCATATTACGCCAAGCTTAATTTTTTTAAGTGGCCTACATTTTTATAACATATTAAATTGTAATAATGTAAAATAAGACCAGCAGGAAAATAAATACAACCAAAGTAGCATATAGCAAGCATAAATCCAATAAGTCCTCCTCAACTTAAAAATATTTTTCGCAACAGTAATAAAAACCACCCACAAGTATAATACCAATAAGCCAACTGGGTTTTCCACTATCTGGGAAAAATAACTAGTTGCCTTTTTGTGATACCTGAAAACCACAAGGTTATCACTAAATGGACAGGTGACATGAATTGTGTTTCATTTGTACTTTATATCTTGGCAAAAGTTAATGATCTGTCCCAGAAATTTTATTTCACCATATATCCCAAAAGTATTTTTAGGACTCATGAAGTCTAAATCTCACACTGCCCTTGATATGCTATTGTGTAAATGCTTTAAATTTTAAAACAAAGCATAAAGACTTTAAAAGCTCTGCACAATGTATTCAAATGGTAAGGATGTCCACTCAATCCATGTTTCCTCTGAGTCCCCCACCAAAAAACAAAAAAAAAACTGTACATGACACATAAAGATACAATAGAAACAAAAAGTAGCATGACACTCATTCAGTAAGGAAATAATACACAACATCTCTATATCATATTCAACTACAAAAATCCTTTCATTTGATGGCTAGCATCTTTATGACTGCTTAATCTGTATTTAAGTGGCCTGAAAAAGAGATTTTGTTCTCTTTCTCTACCCTCATAGATCTTTGGCAGCAGTCAGCACTCATGCCCAGAGTTGGTTTTGGAGGTGGGAGAATAAGGAAAGTGGAGAGAAGGCTGACCTGAGCACGGAGTCAGCAGAGAGCAGTTGCTCTCATATACTATCCAACGTCTTTCTCACCCACCGCTATTTTCCGCTATTGAGCATTGTCAGCGAAAAAAATTAATGGGGGAGGGGGGCGGGGAAAGAGACAAAGAGAGTAGAACCCCGGCCGTCAGTTTTTGTCTGCCACATCTGAGGTGAGAAGCCCTCTCGGGTTTTTTGCTGCAAAGGCAAGGGATCAGGTGAGACCCTCTGGGTCCAGCTCAATTTGCTTCTCCAGAAAGGGCAGTTTTCGGCAGTGAGCGCAGGATCCTCCTGGCTGGTGAACTAAACACCGGAGCATTGTTAATGTTTTCTATCTCTTACTTTATAAAGGAGGAAGAGGGCTGTGACTGCATTCCTGGGAAAGACTACTACTCCTGACGTGCCACGCAGCGAGAGGTTGTAAAAATCCCTTCAAAAATACCAGGTTCTGAAGAAATGCTGTGCAGCCTTATCGTATTGTTGGCGTTTTTTTGTAAGTCACCGATTCTCACCAACGCCAACCCTCAAATCGCTGGGACTTGTTGCTAAATCTTTACCTCACGCCCCCCAGAACTGCCCAACTGAATAAGATTTGGGGAGAGAAAGGCCAGAGGGGGGCCTAAGTCTTTAAAGCCCGGAGGGCTGGTATCCCCTTCAATAGGCCACTCCGCATGGGCTACGCGTTCAATTCTACCTTCTGAGAGCTCTGACTCACAAATGCTGGGCGGGGGGCAAATTATGACATACACCATTATCGTTCCAGCCAAAGAGATGTAAGAAAAGCCGCCAGCCGTCCTTGCCGGGCCAGAGAGTCAAAACCTGCGCCCCCCGACGGGGCGGCCGGGGAAAGAGCCTCCCTCCCGACGCCCGAGGAAGGTGCTCCCCACACCGGCGGGTTCAAGGAGCCAGGATAGAGCGTCCTCACCTCGGGAGAGGGCAGGGGGCGAGGTGGGGGTCCAGAACGCGAGGACTCGCCTCTGAGCAGCGCCGAGCTCCGAGTGCCCAGCCCCGGACTGGGGCTCAGGCAGAGGCGCCCTGCACCGGGGCCGTCCGCCGCAGCCAGGGGTGGACAAAGCGCTGGGGTCTGGAGCGACGCGCGGGCGCGGGCCAAGTTGGCCAGACTCGGGGGACGAGGGGGTCCCGCGGGCGGGGCGGCGCGGCACTGACCTGGATGGTGCAGGTGTACTCGCTGTCGTCCAGCAGCCGCACGGTGCAGCTGTACTCGCGCTCCAGGCTCCTGCTGCTGCCGCTCATCAACCTGCTCAGCATCTTCCCGCCCACCCGCCCCCGGGAGAGACGCGGCGGCGCTGCGGACCCCGGACCAGGCGCCCCTCAGCCAGGCAGCTCCGCACCGGCCCCAAGCACCTGCACCATCACCCCAGCGCGGACGCCGCCGCTGCCTCCTGCTGACCCAGCTCCTCCTCCTTCTCCTCCTCCTTCTCCGCCACCGCCTCCCCACAGCCCAGAGCAAGCGCCCGGCTCTCTTTCCTCCGCGCCCTACTGCCCGTGTCCTGCTCGTGGGGCGGGGCCTCGGCCGGAGGGGCCCAATGGGGGTCAGCGCGGCGGAACCGAGTGGCAGACAGTAGAGCCAGTAGAAATAGGGCACTGCGATGATGGACAAGCTGGGGAAGCAATCACGGGAAAGCAGTCGGACCGAGATAAGCCGGACCAGCCCTCTGGCGTCCCAAACCAGGGGCTCCTTCTCTCCCTGCGGTTCCTGTAGATGCTACTTCCCCGCCCCCGGACCAGGTGTGGGCACCCGGCTCGATCATTGTCAGCTGTGTGGAATACATTTGGCTTCTGCTTCAGGGGCCAAGTCCCACACTCTGCAACACCTCGGTTCTCGCCTCTCGGGAGCCGGAGCGGTGAGAGCTCACAATCCCTGCACCTGCAGAATGCAAGCACCTTCGGCTCTGGACCAGGCGGCTACCCCCACCTGCGCTGTATCGCAAGGCAGCCCGACGGTCTCCTCTGCTCCACCCCTCTTATTTTGGAGAACATCTGTTTTACAGGAGCTACTTAAGGAAAACCTGCCGGGTTCGCAGAGGGTCTGAAGCACCAGGGTTTAACCCCTAGAAAACCCTCCACTCAAACACCGTTTGCCTCCTTCCTTTTATTTTCAGAAGACAAAAGGAAGAGACTGAGACGTGCTCCTTCCGCCGGTATAATACAGAGGAAAGGATCAACCCTTTCCTTACACCTTTAGAACTAGAATTATCGTGTCTTCATACTTCCTGAACAAAACGCCAGAGTATGTAAGGAGGTATACATCACAAAGAAAAAAAATTGTCTCCTGCCTTCTCTGACCTCATATCTAAAGACCTCATGTTCTTTATAAAAATTTCACTAAGAGACAGTATTCTCCCTCAAAAAATTTTGATGGAAGGAAATGTTACAAAAGGATCAAATCAACAACGTTAATGCTGTAATAAATATATTAATTGAAAATAATGAAATACACATAATTTCCTGTTATTTTCATTTACACTGTTGGTTGTAGGTATAACACAACAAAAATAAAACCCAATATTAACTGAGAAAAAAGCCCGACCATTAAAGTATGCTTCTTCCCTAGTGTCTTTGGACTCCAGAATTTATCCTTTTTTTTTTTTGCATGTGACCCACCCTGCCCCCCTTTGTATCTTGGATTGCTTATCACATCAGTAACCTGGATTGCTCTCCTCATTAGTTACATTCTCCCCTATGGCATTCAGGAGCCATAAGATGAGGTTCTTCTTCTCAATGCAATCCTGGATGAGTTAGTTTAGAAACTAGAAGCAGTGAGCCAAGTATTCTAGCCATAAAACCAGATGTGAGCTCCTCTGTTTCATAGCTCCAGCAGGTAGCCTGGTGCCTGCAACATAATACTCAATAAATGTTTTTTAAATGAAGTAAATGGAATTGATAGATACTGTACAGCATCTAAACCCCAAGAGAAGAAACTAAGAGAATTTCAGGAAGGTCTTAGAGACAAGTGCAATTATTAATGTGTCAAAGTGATATTCTACAGAGTTCAGCTTTGTTGTGTAGTTGGGAGAAGATGATAAAAGATTTCAGACAGGCAGAACTTTTGTTGAAGGAAAAGTTGCTATTTGATGTAAAATCTAAGAGAGCAAGAAAAAATATCCAAAAAGCTAGAGGAAAGCCAGTAATGTGATGATAGGGAGGCCTCTTTAACAAGTTATGCAAATAATCAGCTGTCAGAATAAAAAGACAAAGCACCATGAATCCAGAAAAGCTCTACAGAACTGAATGCAGCCTTTTTTCAAAGTATGACCACAAATACAATCAACAGGGATAAGATTGTGGCTGCTATGCCTATGCATCAAATAACATTCCTGCTCAGCCTAAGAAAATCATGTCAGCTTAGATGTTCTCCTCATTGAAAGACCAGTCAGATACTCATCCATGCTTATGCATAATATCCAGAAAAAACTTAAAACTCTCCCTTACTCTCTGAAACAGAACACTTTGTAAAGAAAACAGAGGATGGACAAATAATGGAAGAAAAGCAAGAATCTATCGGTTTCTGGTTTCTTGTATGCCTCTACAATAAGACTTGAGAACAGAGGCCTAAGGGGAACTAAAAAGAGAGGGTTCATATAAAATCAAATGGAGGAATACTTTGTTTACCTTTGGTTTTCTCAAGTCTATTGAACAGGATGCCCAAGATGGAAAGGATTTGTTCAATAAAAGGCCTCATATGTCCTTGAGAATCAGAGTGTCGTAGCATTCAAGTTTTTGACTATAAAGGAGGTCATATTTAAAATAAAATCCCCCCCCAAAAAAAACCCCAACTACAATACTTCTGAGTTCCCACCTTCCAAATTATCAGGATGTCAGCCAGCCCCCTTTAGAGTTCCTCTCCCTTCTCTACTATGGAGGAGTCCCCAGGAGAGGTGCTGTCACCCACATATTCCTGAAATAACTGAACTATTTCTGCCTCTGCTTCAGATGTCCCATACCCTGATGTTCTGGAACACTGAGCTCTCTCCAGCCAATGCAATCTTCAGCATTGCCTTGGGATTTGGCAGGAAGGGGCAGTGCCCTCTCTTCCCCAGGACATCACAAACATAAGAATGACATGACTACTCTCAGAGACCTTATGGACTAGATCAGGCCTGCCTTACTGTTGAGTTTCCAGCCTGGGTCCATATGTCTGGGTCCATACATCTCCCCTCTCAATCAAGAGTTCTCCTAACCATGTCTTGAGCATACGGGCCCAACCACTGTAAAGCTCAGAGAAGAAAACAACTCTCCTCACCCAGTTAAAGGTCCACTTTCAAACTCCCATTTTCTGTCCCAGGTGCAACTTCTCCCTAGGATGACTAACCATGGGAATATCTACTCCTTCAGAGGAAACCCCACCCTACATCCCCAGGGGTGTGACCTTGATCTCTGACCCAACTGGGTTATCACCTTAGAATATAACAGTCCAGCAGCAGCACATTTCTCACAAAGACTAAGTTATTCAGTCTTTACATGTAGGTCCTCAGTCTTTGCAGGTAGAGCCTCACCAAAGCCAGTTCAGTACCTTTGCATAATTTTTTTTCCAGGAAACAGTAAGGATCATGCCTGTCTTTGCTTTCCTATATCCTTTAGATCTCAGCATCTGTTCTCCTAAGGGCATGGGCTCAAACAAGGATATCCACATCTCTACAGAAACAACAATATATTGACACATACATGGTCTAAATCAACAGAAAGAAACAGTTCTCTTCTCTTCTGCAACAATGTCTGGGGAAGCCATGCTCCTGCTCTACACACAAAGATTTATGTATCCAAATGGAGCACTGCTTCTCAGCCTAAAGCATCTACATTCAGTTTAATGGTTACTTTATAGTTTTCCAAGAGTAATACATGTATACTTGCTTTAATTTGAGGAACTAAAAAATTCACAGAGTTTTCCCAGAGCAGTCTACCTCTGAAGGCTTCTCTTTTATCAGGACAGAAAACCACAGTTTAAGAGACAGATTTTCTACCTTCTACCAACCCTTAGGATTTTCACTTTAGCCCTCATTACTTAAAAGAATTATCTTTATATGGAAATATAAGAAATGCATGTGGTTTTTAAATTCCAAACTACAAACATTTATCTAGCATTTACTATGTGTCAGGCACATACTCCGTGACGGTTTTCTAGAATACGTAAGACACAGACCAAAGAACATGGGAAAAGGAAATGTACAAACGAAGAAGTTCACAATCTAGGAGAGTGTGTTCAATATATGTACAATTAGGTATGATATGATACATGGAGCATGAACGAATTACTGCAGAAGAACAACAAATGGTACAATTATTTACACGTGGGAGACAGCAAAGCCTAACAGAAAAAGCAATGGAGTTGGGTCCTAAGGAATGGAGTAGTGTCATGATGGCTGCAGACAGGAGGAGAAGGGAAGGATATGCGATGAGAAGTGACATTTTAAGTAGAGGAAACAGCATGAGCAAAGATATAGAAGCACAAATGTGTATAGCATGTTCCCAAAATTGCAAGTACCCCTGGATGGACAACATGTGAGATGAATTGGCTGGAAAGAGATGGACTGAAGCCAGATCATATAGGACCTTCAATGCCATGCTTAGGAATTTGGATTCTGTTTTTCAGACAGTAGGGGAGCATGGGAGGTTTTTAAGGAGAGAAGTGACAGGATCAGATCTGTGTTTGGAAATGATCATTCCTATAGCTGTATGAATGATTAAATTAGAGCAAACGGAGATTATTTACTGGGGGGAAAATGCATTCTGAAAACAATAGAATGTCTTTAATGAGGCATCAGAAGCGTTTATAATAGGTCTCTCAGATGTGGGTGACAGCCTTTATCATATTCTCCAATTATGGTTCATTTTCCTTATATTTCCAGCCAGCCATTGTTCTAGCAACAAAATGTATATGAAACAAAGCAAATTAATTCATTTATTCAAAAAAATTTACTAGTGATCTACAATATGCAAGTCCCTATGCCAGGTACTGAGAGAATTCAAAGATGAATAAAACATATTCTCCATCCTCATAGAATTTACAGTCCCATGCAGTCTACAAAATTACTTCAGCAACATTTATTAAGTATTCAGTTTATGTAGATTAATATTCAATGCACGTTGGTTTTAAAAAAAGATATAAAGGGGCATGGCAGCAAAGACATGAGAAATAGCCCAAAAATATGGGCAAAGAAAATATATAAACAAGAAGAAATCAGAATAGCCCATATTTCTTGATTAATAGTGTCAATTGACTACTTGCTCAGAAAATGAAATAATTAACATTATTATACTTCCTCCCACCCTCTGTACACCAACATCCAATTTTTGTGGCTTATATTATTTCTATTTTGTCAGGGTTTAACAGCTTCTGGCAACCATATTTACTCTAGTTGTTTAGTCTCACTTCTGTATTCAAATAGATTCAGTGCTTACCACCAATCCTTTTATCTTAGCAACATCATTCTGGGTTTTTTACTTTTATTCACATCCTGATAGGTGGGATTTCTTTGCTAAGTAGTTTGTTCAAGAATGCTTAATGGCCACATTCCCTGAGTCCTTCTTTTGTCTGCCTGTTGCCTTGAACAAATACTTGAACAGAAATACTACTTGTGGCTCACATTTTGTTCACGTTCCTTCTCTCAGAATTTTGTAGCCATGGCTCCTATGTCTGTTTTTTCCTGACATTTGCTATGGAGAAGTCTGAGTTGAGTCAAAATTTTTCCACTATAGGTGATTTTCTTTTCTTCTAAGATGGCTGAAGGCTCTATATAGTTAACCCTGAAGTTCAAGAACTTAATCAGAACATACCTCTATGTTAATTGTTCTAAATCAATTTTCCCTGGTGTAAGATGGTGGGTTTTTTGGTACAATAGCTCTTATTATTTTTTAATTTGTTGAGTTCTCTTCCTCTGGGACACCAATTAGCCCAATATTGGATTATATTTGACTGTATCTTTCATTTCTTTTAAATTCTTAAATCTCTATGCCTTTTCCCTCTTTATTCATTGTGATTGTCCCAAATCTTTCCTCCATGCTATTAACCTAATATTCAGCCAATTTTATTTTGTTCCTTGCTGTTGAAATTTATTTATATGATCTGTAATGATATTATTTTGGTTCTCAATCATTCTATTGTTTAACATCTCATCTTGGACCTCTTATTGTATTGAATATTATTTCTTACTGAGTCTATGGAACAAAATAGTCTTAAGGAATATGCTTCTTTTCTCTGGGTTATAACAAAGAGTCTGTCCTTGACCAAATTTTAGTCTGGCCCCTATGGATCCCCTTCCTAACCAGGCCTCGACTTTTGGACTTTTTTCCATCTTTTGGACTTTTGTCTGTCTTTGTATACCTAATTTTAGCAAGAATCCTGTTAAGTCGGTTTAGCCAGAATCCCCCAAACTCAATATCCAATCATCCTCAACGTCTTACCAAATTTCTCATAGCCTATCATCCCCCAGATAATGTCTGATCACCTTGGCCTGCCTTCAGCAAGAATATTGCTAGGTTGGTTTAGGTGGAATCCCCCCTTATGCCTGATGCTTCCTCTTAGTAATTTCTCATTCACTGACCCCCAACTCCACCCCCCCCAATCCCCATCCTGCTCCTTAGCTATAAATTCCCACTTTTCCTTGCTGTATTCAGAATTGAGCCCAGTTCTATACTGAGGACTATTTTCCTTTATTACAATAGTTTTTCTGAATAAAATCTGTTTTTAAACACTTTACCATCCAGCTCTGGTTTTTCCTTTAACAGCTGTTTCCATCTAAACTAGATTCTTCACCTCTCTTTCAAAAATCATGTTTCTTTCTACCATGCTTGAATAGTAGTCATGTCCTTATATTTTATCCAGTTCATGCTCAGCATGGACAGACTCTTCAGACTTTCAATTTGCTCTGATATGTGCCAGTATTTCTTCCCCCAGTTTGGAGGTGTTTTCTAGTCAATTTGCTCTAAAATGAAGATGCGGGATAAGGGGGAGAAAAGAGGGAAGTTGGTGCTGAGTGTTGCCCTTAGTTTTCTGCTCTCTTGTGGGAGTCAGTAAATGGCTAAACCCAGCCCAATCTAACCAGCCGGGGTATATTACACTCTTGTGTAATTTGTATCAGTCCTGCTCAGCCCAGTGAGCTGGAAAGTGGAAAGAGGAAGTGGAAAGCTCTGGAGGCCCTTATTGTCACTGCTGAGGTCCCATGGTGGTTTATGGTGGCTTCCATTCTAAAACAGTTTTCTTAGATTCCCCCATTTCTCCACCCTCCCCAAGGTTGCTTATCTACACCCTAAGAATTCTTCTTCACACATTAGTGAAGGCATGAGGGAGAACCTCAGAATGTTGTCAAATCCCCCACCCGCGGGAGGAAGGATAAATTGGGAGATTGGGATTGACATATACACACTACTATATATATAAAATAGACAACTAATAAGAACTAACTGTATAGCACAGGGAACTCTATTCAGTACTCTGTAATGACCTATATAGGAAAAGAATCTAAAACAGAGTGGGTATATGTATATGTATAACTGATTCACTTCGCTGTACAGCAGAAACTAACACAACATTGTAAATCAACTATAATCCAATAAAAAAATAATTTAAAAATCCCCCACCCTTTTCCCCTCTCATTCTGCTTCTGAGAAATAGGGGCAGGGTGAGTAGCCACACCTGACTGAACCAGAATACTGTTTCTCATATTGGTCGCCTTTAAAATTTTTTTCATTTATGTGTAAGGTTTCGTCCTTTACCTTGTTTTAGCTGCTAGTGAATTTTGGACTTTGTAAATGCATTTTTTGTTGTTATTGGTAATTAGGTTGATGGATAGAAAATCTGTGACCCTGCCTAATTCTTCTTTCCTTACTCAGAAATTTGTCATCCAAGCTCAACTAGTTTTGGAGTAGTTACTAATCAAAGATGTTTTCATAAAGAGGTTCAAATACAAGAGAAAGCAAGAATAAACATTCCACAGTGCACATGCTAATTATTCAGTAAATGTCTGCAGAATTAATTTAAAAGTTTCCCTGAACATAGTTCAGTTAATTAAAACTGCAAATCATTATTATATCTTATCATTTCAATTTTTCCATTATAGTAATAAGGGAGCACTTACTATATGCCAGAAGCTCTGCTGGGCACCTTACATGTATTATCTAAATGAATCCTCACAACACTATGGTGAGGTTGTGCTATTGATATCATCCCCATTCTATAAATGAGGAATTTTCATTGTAGTGAGACTAAACAATTCGTCAAAAGAATACAGCTATGAAGAAGCAAGACCTGGACTCATACCCAGGTCTCTGGTGCCAAAGACTGTGCTTTTAACAACTACATTATACAACCTTCTTTTTTAGGAATTTAGTGGAAAGAGCATTGAACTTGGAGTCAAAAGTCCAGAATGAATACAAGCCCTAGATCTAGCATTATATGCTGTGTAATCCTGACAAGTCATTTGAATTCTGTTTCTCATTTATAAAATGGGGATGATAATGTTTTCCCTGGTTGTTCTCAGAGTCATAAGACTTTTGCTTAAAAATAGCAGGTTGAACACATGCATTTACCTCTACTTTTGCTCCAAATTTGTTAAAACCACAGTAAGGGATTTTTAAAAAACATAAACCTACGTGACCAATGTGAATGAAGAGGAACCACAGTAATAACATTTTGGGAGCCAGAAAGCATATGGGTGAGTAATAATTGAGCAGACCCAAGAAAGTTGAATCCATATCCAGCAAAGGAGAAAGCTGAGAAGCAATCTGATTTGCACGTAGAACCCACAAAATATTTAGAAATTGATGCAACAGGTGCTTTAGGAAGTGGAGACAGGACTGAAAACAGGAAGATTGTTTGAAAGTCCATTTAACAAACAGTTCCCTTCCCTGACTCTAAGCAGCCAAGAGACTTCTTTTGTCTATTTATTGGAAAATAATTCTCTGGAGAGAGCAAAATAGAGTTGCTGAACTGGGGGTGGCATCACCAGAAATTTAAGGAGTTTAAGTAATTCCTCTAACATAAAATGTAGAGACCAAAACGAAAAGGAAACAGGCAACTTGAAGGATGAAAAGACTAAGCAGAAAAAAGAAAATGTTCAAAAAGCAAATTATTAGTAAATATCCTAATAGAGACAGGAGAAGATAAGGCATTCCTGAAATAAGTACCAAATGCCATTTAGGAAAAAAACACATTCAGATAATTAAAAAGAACCTTTATAAATATAAAATAAAATAGGAGACATGAAAAATAAACATGTTTACAAATAAGGAAAAAAAGGTGGAGGGCAGGAAATTATCAAAGGCATAATTCAAGAAAATTTTCTAAACTGAAGGACATGAATTTCCAAATTTAGAGGGTCTACCAACTATCCAGCACAATGTATGGAAACAAATCCACACCATGACACACCACTGTGAAATTTCAGAACTTTAGGAACAAAAATAAACTTCCAGAAGGGAAAAAAGTTATACAAAGCTAATATAAACTAGCTGTCAATTGGGTAAAAAGACATTTTAGAAATACACGATCTCAAGAAATTTAACTCTTATGCACCCTTCCTCAGGAAGCTACTGGAGGATGGTTCTCCAAAAATGTTGGAGCAAACCGAGAAATAGGAACACATAGTAGATTGTGTTATGTGTTCAAAAAATTCCCTGCCCTTCTCTATCAGGGTTATAATTTTACTTCCCATCCCAGTGACATCAAACCTGGCTACTGGTTTGCTTTGAACAATTAAAAGTAAGTGGAAATGGTGGATATCATTGCTCTTTTCTCTCCCAAAAGATTGGTGTGGGCCAGATCAGGACTGCTCCTGGGTCCTGAGAAGAAGCCAACATGGAGCAGAGCTGCAGCCAACCTACAGAGGATATCTAATGAAAGTGAGAAATAAATCTTTTTTGTTGTTAGCCACTGAAATTTTGGAATCATTACTGAAAAAGAGAAAAAATTATCAAAAGCTGATTAAGACGTAGGATTCTGGAAATGAGATCTAACACAAGAAAGAGACATGTAAATTCTCAGAATAGCCGTCAAGTTTGATCCCAGAATGACAGTTGTGAAGCGAGTCTACTCGAAGAATCAGAGTCAAAATGGATGGGACTTCCCTGGTGGTGCAGTGGTTAAGAATCCGCCTGTTAATGCAGGGAACACGGGTTTCGAGCCCTAGTCCGGGAAGATCCCACATGCCACGGAGCAACTAAGCCCATGCGCCACCAAATACTGAGCCTGCGCTTTAGAGCCCATGAGCCACAGCTACTGAAGCCCATGCACCTAGAGTCTGTGCTCTGCAAAAAGAGAAAGCCCATGCACAACAATGAAGACCCAATGCAGCCAAAAATAAATAAATAAAATTTTTATTTATTTATTTATTTTACTTTTTTAAACTTTTATTTTATACTGGAGTATAGTTGATTAACAATGTTGTGTTAGTTTCAGGTGTCCAGCAAAGTGATTCAGTATACATACACATGTATCTATTCTTTTTCAAATTCTTTTCCCATTTAGGTTATTACAGAATATTGAGCAGAGTTCCCTGTGCTATACAGTAGGTCCTTGTTGGCTATCTATTTTAAATACAGCATGTCAATCCCAAACTCCCAATCTGTTCCTCCCCCGCCACCCCCCTTTTCCCCCTGGTAACCATAAGTTCATTTTCTAAGTCAGTCTGTTTCTGTTTTGTAAATAAGTTCATTTGTATCTTTTTTTTTTTTAGATTCCACATATAAGCAATATCATATGATATTTGTCTTTTTCTGTCTGACTTACTTCACTTAGTATGATAATCTCCAGGTCCATTCATGTTGCTGCAAATGGCAATATTTCATTCTTTTTGATGGCTGAGTAATATTTCATTGTGTATATGTATGTACCACATCACCTTTATCTGTTCCTCTGTCAATGGAAATTTGGTTGCTTCCATGTCTTGGCTATTGTCAACAGCACTGCACTGAACATTGGGGTGCATGTATCCTTTCGAATTGAGAAAATCAGAAGGCTCTTAGATGTTTCAAAGAAGGTGAAATTTATAGACTACCTAATGTGTCTGACTATATTGAAAAGAAATACACCTTTGGGGGAGAATTTGGTTATGAGGTAGTGATAATTATAATAAAACAAAGTAAGTGAAAAATAAAAACAAAGCATGTATAACTCCATAAAAAACAAAAAAGAAAGGTAATCATAGTATGTAGGCATTTACATAGTCATAATAACATAAATATTGATTTAACTTAACCAACATAATGATATAACTATATTGAAAGAATGGATAGGAAAGTGTGTAGGTGTGTGATTGGGGTAGGCTGGGGTTGAGGTAGTTGAAAGATATCTTTCATAAAACACCTAATTTAAAATAAATCAACAAGTAAGCAATATAAGCATATTATTTAGGAATACTGAGACAAATACCAAAAGAAACAGCAGAAATAGCTGACAGCTATTGCCTCTGGGGGAGGGGACTGAGAAAATTGGGGCCTAGGAAATTGCTGTTTTCTTTAATAGGCCTTATAGAACGTTTTGACTGCAAAACATTGCAACACAGGGGCATCTTGAGGCTTAAGAACTCAAAAGATACAAGAAGAAAATGAATATAATAAACCAAAGTAGTACACATTTACACACACAAAATAAAGGATGAAGGAAGGGAGGGAGGGAAGGAAACATTTGTAAACTATAAAGCACTGGGAACATTTACAATGACTGGAAACAAGTTAGAAGTCTGAGTAGCGTGGAAGTAGGAGAATGTAATGGGTAAGAGCATGTCTCTAGTTTCAGACAGCCCATGGTTCAAATTCTAGCTCTGCTCCATACTAGCTCTGTGACCTTGGGACTATTGCTAGGCCTCGGTTCCCTCATTTGTAAAACAGGGATAATAGACCCTCTCTTACAGAGTTGCTGTGAGAATGAAATGAAGAAAACACTGGGAAAGTTTTAGCTAACATTAATCTCTTTTGTTCCCTCATCTTCCCTGTGGATTAATAGCCATTAAACGGATGACTAAAGGGCAATCGGTAGAAGGGGACATCTGAAGCAAAAACCTGAGGTGATATACAAACTGGAGAACCAGCCTCTGAATAATTGAAAACAGTGTATTGTAGTCGCTTCAGCAGCAGTAATTGGTAAGCCAACTGCCATAGGGTTACAGCTGTTTCTTGCCTTTCTCTGTCCCTTTCCCTTTCCTTTTCCTCCTTCATTCCTAACCATTGTCATCATCATTATCTTGTAATGCACATTGAGCATCTCATTCATTCAGAAATGTAAATTGAATATCAAATGCTCACTTTTAGTCTCTGATTTCCATGTGCTTGGTTTCTACTTACATAATTTAGGCAACAGGTTATGTTTGTAGTTATGAAAAGGAATTCTTTTCTGCAACAGGAAGTAGTTATAATCAATGATAGTTAGGGAGGCTTATTAACTCAAGAGCAACCACAAGGATATTTGCGCAGCACCCAACTCTCATAGAAGATCATTTTCCTTTGCAACTAGTGCAATTCTGATTCCAAGAGCCATTGTGCTTCCCTAATCTGGTAATCAAAAATATGAATTTTCAAAGTAGATTTTTATGTCATGCCTAGTTCTTCCTTGCATGCTAGGAAGCAGATATTTTAAGGACATAAGAGAAAGGGAGAGAGAGAGTAGGGGGGGAAACTTCCAATCTCTTAGAGTTTATTGCCAGGAGAAGCCTAGTAATTCTGTAGGGAACACAGTTCTTTTTATTTTTTTCTCCTACCCGTCACTCAGAGATGTTGCCCAGACTGATGTAAGGCATTCTTTAAGACCACCATTCCTTAAATGAGAAAATGTCCAGAAGATCAATGGTGCTTTCTGTGACTCAAAGTTTAGAAGACAAAAGAAACTACCTAAAGGACTCCCTCACTCCTTCATAAACATCCTGGTGTTCTTTTCTCCCTCCCCCTTCCAGCCTTTTTTATCCTTATCCATACGGGTAGACCCATTGGACATGAAGGTTCTACCCAAACCACCCCTAGGACCATCCTAACCAATCTTTATCCCAACAACCAGTGTAATCTGCCATTGCTGCTATGGTTCCAGTCACACGCTCCAGTTCTGACACAGAGTTCTGTCCTATTGGTGAGATCCGGCCCCTACTTCTGGTATCTCAATTCCCTTATGGCTCCTTTAATTAGCTCCCTCATCTTGATACACCGAAAAATCACAGTCCCTCTGAGAAAGGGTTTAATGTATTCTTAATAGTCCCTCCCATTCCAGATGCTGCTATTTGCAAACAGCCCTGATTCAAACAGCAGGCTGCTAGTGGGAAGCAGCTGCATAGCACAGGGAGATCAGCTCAGTGCTTTGTGTCCACCTAGAGGGGTGGGATAGGGAGGGTGGGAGGGAGATGCAAACAGGAGGAGATATGGGGATATATCTATATGTATAGCTGATTAATTTTGTTACACAGCAGAAACTAACACACCACTGTAAAGCAATTATACTCCAATAAAGATGTTAAAAAAAAAGGACAAACAGCAGGCTGTCTGTCTAGATCTCTGAATAGTCCCTCTCCTGTATTACCTAGCACTGTGATATCCAACTCAGAAAAACTCTCTAACTTCGAGTTATTTCTCCTTATTATCAACCACTTCCCCAAGATACCCTCACTTCCTTATTTCCACGCCCTTCTGATGTGTATCAGTGAGGCAAGGATTTCCTCCCAGAATCTGCAGTTGGGTCCACCTTGTACCTATCTTGACCCAGTGTACCTTGTCTACTTACCATTAACCAGAACGTGCTGGCCCTGTCTGAAGATAAGACAGTCATCCAGCCAACCTCCTGGGAAGAATGTGTTTCTCATAAGGAAGTAGGAAGCCTGATCTTTGAGATCAAGGCAGCTTATACATGCATGACTCTATACCCCTCCTTACCCACGCTGGTCTGCCTGTAAAAAGGCAAACATATGTCTATTTCCCTACTTTTGAGTCACTAACTGGGTTTGAAAGGATATTGCACTAATCGGAATAATTAGTTCCACTGGCTGAAATTTTAGGCAAACATAAGATTTTGCATTTGGGGTTACAATAATGACTAATAACACTTACTGTATGCTAGGCACTGTATTAAGTGCTTCATATAAACTAACCCACTTAATCCTCACAACTACTCAATGAAGTAGGCACTGTTTTATCCTCACTTCACAAATGAGAAAATTAAAGCACACAGAGGTTGAATAACTTACCAAAGGTCGCATAGCTAGTAGAATTGGGTGTTGAACCCAAGCAATCCTCAAGGACTATTAAGCTATACTGCCCCTAGGAAACTAAGACAGGTTAGGTAAGGGCTTTAATTTAGATCCTCCTTCAAAATGGACTCTGTAATCCTTAAAATAAAGTCCAAAATGATTTCTCTCTGTGAATCAAGCAACTCTTAGCGCATTTGGCTTCATCTTCATAATTCATTTGCTAATGTAAACAGGAAAGTAGCCAATTACTACTAAAGTGTGTTTTGTATTTATTAAACAATACTATAAAATTCTGATAAAAACCCCTATTGTAATTCAGACTTGAGGTTTTTTGTTGGTGTTCAGAAACTGGTCCAGCTGTTTCTCCAGCTGCCTGGTAATTCCACAGGAAGAAAATCAGTGAATCAGTTCAAATTCTAAATTCTGAAAAGGACAGTGCATTTCCTTTTGTCTTCATAAGACACCTACATTTAAATTACTATGCAAAAGCAACCAGGCACTGTGTGAGCAAATTTGCATAATTGGTGTCAGGGGTCTAAAGCAGAAGCAAAAGGGGGCTAGAAATTAATGGAACTGATAGAGCTGATTATTCTATCCATCTTAGCATCTTTTCAAACCCTTTATAATGGAGACATTAAATTGCTATGCATATCTCCTTTAAATCTAGCTATATTATTAAGAGCTTAATTAGGTTAAAGAAGGAAAAATGCAACCATAAGGTTTTGCATGTTTGGATCTTTGCCCTTTTGTTTAGAACATGTATGGTAAAACATGTGCCCATTGTTCCAAAGATTTCATGGCATTCAGCATTTCTTTCTGACCCATTTGCTCACAAAGCCTGCCACATCCGTTATACTAAACAGCCAGTTCATCCACCAGAAGACTAATGTGGATAATTCAAGCAAAATTTTAAGAAGCTGAACGTCTGCAGTAAATGTGGTCTATGTCTTTCATAGATTTTAGCTGTTCTTTGTGGAGAAGAACACTGTCGTAATCCGGAATAATTGCTTGCAAGGAACAGAAACCCACTCAAACTAACTCAAGCACAGGGGGTGATGCTTATTAAAAGGATACAGGAGTATCTAGTGGAACCAAAGCCGGTGGGACAGCCAGGTCTTGACATGGAACTTCACATGCCAAGGGACTTGACATGGAACTTGAAAGTCAGGAACTAAAGGTATTCTTTTCATCTCTTCTAAGCTCAGTAATATCTTTTTTCTTTGAAGATTGGCTTTCTCTGCTTCAGCATCCCCTTGGTAGAAAATGGCAGTCTAGCCCCAGCTCTTTATCACCTACTAGCTCCATTGCCCAAGAAAAACTAGCTAGAGATTGCATCCCAATTCCAAATATCCAGGAGAGAGAATGTAATTAGCCCAACCTCAGGTCACATGTCTACTCCTTGTCCAATCAGCTATGGCTAGGGGAGCAGCATCATATGACACTGAGCGGCTCTCCCCGCTTTAGTAAGTGGAGCCGGTAGGCATTTTGAAAGGGACTCATTACAACACATTGTTGCCATTCTTCAGAATTAGATTAGAACTAGATTAGAATTAGAATTAGATTAGAATTAGCACTACAGATCAGTTAGCATTTAAACCTTCTTGGATCCACATTTTATCCCTCTCTGCATCTCAAATCCATCCTTGTCTCTAAAGGTAACCTTAAACACTTGATTTTCTCTTTTCTGCCTGTGCCAAAATCATCAACAAAGTGTTGACAAGCTAGTCGTGAGCATTTGTCAACTTGTACAACTGATGCTGACTCTCTCCTTCTCATGAAGAATTTCCTAGAAATTTTATTTTCCAGCTTCAAGAAATTTCACAAGAAATGCCTGCAAATATCTCCACCCTTGCTCTTAAACTAGGTACTCAGTGACCAAGAATAACATCAAGAAAGACAATCTACACCCTTTAGTTAGAACCTCCAAATAAATGAGAACAATGTAAATGCTATCTCCTGTGAAGATGTGTAAAAGGAAAATATAAAGTCATATACTTGCTAATCAACACATTATAATTTTGACTTCCTGGCTGGAAATGGAGTCACTTCATTAAAATACAGCCATATCAAAAAAGAAAAGTAAAGAAAAGAAAAAAAATACAGCCATATCATTGTCAATTCCAAGTGATATTTCAGGAAAGAATAAGTGATGATACATCTAATGACCAAATTCAGCCATGATAATCCTTCGTCACTGTCATTTAGCCACTGAGACCCCTTTCTAAGAAGGAGAAAGTGTTTTATCTTCTTAATTTTTAAAAAAGTTAATTTAAGTTTTAATTTTCACAATCTATGTGAAAGTGTCCCCCTGGCATCTAGAGTTTCCCTAGTTATAGAGGATAAAGAAGGTTCCATGCTGAATAGCTTTTAACTCAGTAAGAATTTTAAATTTTAGGAGCTGAAGACAGAGATGATTTCCAAATTGCATCTGTGCAGAAAATGCTGACTATGGGTACTAGCCCAGGAATAACTACAGCCATATTTTTTCCCTTCTTATGTTTTCCAAATGAGTCATAAAGGACCCTCTGCATTCAAATAGTGCGTCATGAAATGGGAAAGATAAAATACAGAAATTGGACATTGCTGTCTCTTCTTGATGAATCCAGCTTTTTGTTACCTGGTGTGAGGCCAGAATAGCCCTTCTAAAATAGAAGTGAGTTGTACTCCATGCCAGCCATTTCCAGTGCACTGTGCTATTTCTCTATTTGTGTGGCACCTCTCCCAGGGGAAGCAATGCTGCTTTGTCTTTGATAATGTCTGGTCCAGTGGTTCTTAATCCTGTTTGCAAATTAGAATTACCTGGGAGCTTTAAAAAAAATACCAATGTGTGGATTCTACCAATTAAATTAGAATCTCTGAGAACCACATGTGGGTATCAGTGTTTTTAAAAAGCTCTCCAGGGACTTCCCTGGTGGTGCAGTGGTTAAGAATCCACCTGCCAATGCAGGGGACATGGGTTCGATCCCTGGTCCAGGAAGATCCCACATGCCACGGAGCACCTAAGCCCGCACACCACAACTACTGAGCCTGTGCTCTAGAGCCCACAAGCCACAGTTCCTGAAGCCCACGTGCTCTAGGACCCATGTGCCGCAACTACTGAGCTGGCGCGCTGCAACTACTGAAGCCCATGTGCCTAGAGCCCGTGCTCTGCAGCAAGAGAAGCCACTGCAATGAGAAGCCTGCACACCGCAATGAAGAGTAGTCCCTACTCGCCGCAACTAGAGAAAGCCCATGCCCAGCAGTGAAGACCCAGAGCAGCCAAAAATAAACAAAAAAATAATAATAATAAAATAAAATAAATAAAAAGCTCTCCAGGAGCTTCAAATGTGCCACCAGAGTTGAGAACCTCTGGATTAGACTTTATAAAGACAGGCTGACCATTACTTTTTGCCTTAAAGACCAATGTTTCTCAACCATTATTTCATTATTGCCTCCTAATGAGCCTTTTTAGACATTTTTTTCCCTAGGTCTCCCCCACCCCCAGCCCCATGAAAATTTAATACCACAGATATATTGTATACTTGTTACTGCATGTATATCTGTGCTCTTTTGCCCTCTAAGAACCAATTTTTGCCCCCTTGGGGGCAGTAGTATTCCCACTGAGAATGTATGTAGTAGACTGAACAAATCAATGAAGTTGCATGGGTCAGTTGCGCTGCAGTGACAAACAACCCAAAATCTCAGTGGCTTAAAACAAAAAAAGTATACACCTTGCTTGCAACAACATGTGCATTAGAAACCAGGAAAGGATCCCAGCTCTACATCATGATCTTTACTCCAGCACCCAGGCTGCTGGAGCAACTTCTTTGTGGAATATTACCAGTAATCATGGCAGAGGAAAGAGGGAACATTAAAAAAAAAGCATGCTCTGGCTCTTAAAAACTTATGCCATGATTGCAGATTAGTCTATGCTCATTTAAAGAAAAGATGGACACTATTTTAAAGTGATCTTTTATATATATATATATTTAAAAAAATTTTTTTTGGTTGTGTTGGTTCTTTGTTGCTGTGCACGGGCTTTCGCTAGTTGTGGCGAACGGAGGCTACTCTTCGTTGCAGTGCGCAGGCTTCTCATTGCAGTGGCTTCTCTTGTTGCGGAGCATGGGCTCTAGGCGCGTGGGCTTCAGTAGTTGTGGCACATGGGCTCAGTACTTGTGGCTCGCGGGCTCTAGAGCACAGGCTCAGTAGTTGTGGCACACGGGCTTAGTTGCTCCACGGCATGTGGGATCTTCCCGGACCAGAGCTCGAACCCGTGTCCCCTACATTGGCAGGCAGATTCTTAGCCACTGTGCCAACGAGGAAGTTCCTACTGTTTTGTTTTTTTTTTTAATTTGTTGCACCGCTCCTTAGTTGCGGCATGTGGGCTCCTTTAGTTGTGGCATGCGAACTCCTAGTTGCAACATGCATGCGGGATCCAGTTCCCCGACCAGGGATCGAACCCAGGCCCCCTGCATTGTGAGCGTGGAGTCTTAACCACTGCGCCACCAGGGAAGTCCCCCTAATGTGTTTTTATATAAACAAATTTGAAATACAGTTTACTTTGGTTGTTTTTATATATCAAGTCCCATAAGTCTTGTATTTGTTTCTCATAAGTGTAACCCTGGACCATGACTTAATGTTATCTTGCTTTGTCTTTTGGGTGGCCTAACCTACATTAACATGAAGGCTGAACATTTTTAGACTTTTTTTCCAAAAAGCATAATAATGATTACTTTATTAATAAACGAAGTCCTGTATTTGAAAAAAAAAAAAAAAAACTTATGCCAGAGGAACCCCCAAAGCCTCCACTCACATTTCAATGGCCAGAGTAAGTCACATGGTGACACCTGAGCTCATCAGACTTTAATCCTCCCACAAGAAGGGGAACCAGATATTGATGGGCAATATACAAAGCAGGAAATCCTCTCAGACAATAAGAAAGGGTTACAAACGCTCTTATTGATCACTAAGAGCATCTTTCCTGGTTACCATGCACCTGGTTTCAGGGCAAGGAAGGGCATGGCATGGCACTGGCAATGCTATTCCCTTCTTGGTTTTTACATCTATCTTTTACTTGAATTAAGGTGAAATTAAAAGAACTCAGTGGTCATTTTTTAAAATAATTTTTCATGGTTCTACTAACTCCGTAGCAACGATCATGGCATTCTGATTGCATTATTGTCAAGAATCCTTTTAGTGGATACTCCTAATTGTCTTTTGGAGCACATCAGATTTTCCTCGCTGACTTTTGATCAGGTTTCATATTTCCAGTTTGAGGTTTGGAAATACTCATTAACTACATTATATACCCTGTGCAAAACTTATTGTAGCTTCAAACCCAGAAAATGCAGGTCAACATCTCACTTCTTTTGTTTATCAATCAAATTTCTGCCAGGACTATATAAGATTTCCAAGCCTCATGAAGGAAATGGTCAGAATTACAAACCATGATGACTGGACACATTGCCAAGCGCCCTAATCTAGGATTAAGTTTGGATACAGTGAAACAAACAAACAAACAAAACAAAAAAGAATATAACTTCATAATTAAAATCAGGCATATCATTTAGATATAGCTAGGGGGCCCTGAAAGGAATAATGCCTGTGGAAAGTAAGGATTTTAACTTGAATTGACATTATGACGAGGAATATTTAACATGATGTCTGTCTTGTTTCTTGTTGCGATTAGGCACGCCAACTGCCATTGGTTACCAAAAGACCTTTTGAACTACAAGTTGGTCTAAGCGTTTGGACGGTTTTAGAGAGTCCTTTGATTAGGAAAAATAAAAACCGAGTTCTCGGTCCTTGCTCTATGTTCTGTGTTGGAGAATAAACCCTTTACTCCAAGTGATCCCTAATAGATCACTATAGATCTGAAGTTATTAGAGCTTTATCTTGCAAATTCCATCATGTGCTTGTCATATATCTCTTTCCCTTTCGTTTGTCTGGATTCACCTTGGGGACAGAGCTTCCCTCCCATAACCCTTTCTCTCTCATAGTCCATTCCTTGCCCCAGGCCCCATCCCTGCCTCAACAATCTCAAGGCTTTGAGGACATTAAAAAGAGTCTTTCTGGGACTTCCCTGGTGGTCCAGTGGTTAAGACTCCACACTCCTAATGCAGGGAGCTGGGGTTCGATCCCTGGTCAAGGAACTAGGTCCCGCATGTCACAAGTAAAAAGATCCCACATGCTGCAACAAAGACCCGGCAAAGCCAAATAAAGGAACACTTTTTTAAAAAAATAAAAAGAGTTTTTCTTCCTAAGATCTAATCATTTTATGACTTTCTTCAGTTCTGTCCCTGCTAGGTCATGGAGAAGCCTATTCCTGAACGTCACAAAGAAGGGTCATTGTCTTAGGATCCCAAAGATGTCAACAGTAATAAACTTTTTATTCTAGTAGATACATTATACCACATAGAAAGTCTAAAAATCAGTCTCCTTACATCATATGTCTCTAGAAGTTAATGACAAAAACCAGAGCATCTGTGATTTTTATCACCTGTTCCTGGCTGGGAATCTACCAGGTTTGGGAAACCCAAACATGATCCCCTCAGCATTTTTTACAAGGACACTATCAAAAGATCCAGGCTTTTTTCTAGTAGCCCACAGACTCCTGGAGCTGTAGGGATAGCATAGAAGCCCTTGACTGGGTCCTACAGCCTCAGACCAGTTTGTTGTAAAGGGATAATTTTGTGCAGGACAGAGTTGGATGCACATTTTCACAAAACAGGACCCCAGCCCTTCTAGTACCTCCACAGAGAGAGGCAACTGGAAGGTTTCCAGACAGCACCTTGCCCTGTGCTTCCATTTGTTTCCTCAGTCCCTGATCTATTCCTAATGTTTCTCCACACAGTTACAGCTCTGTCCGGTGCAGTTCTTTGCTCACATCTGCATTTCACTGTGAATCAGGAATCCGGCTTTGATGTGGCATTTTAGTACCAGGGCCCAATTGATTCTGTCTCTGGGAGGATTTGAGTCTTCATAGCCCACCTTGGACAATTAGGGAAGTATCAGGCCTTCGGGGAGATTGTTGAAGAGTAAGCAATACTGCCGCCTTGTGGAAAGTAATGGTTATACTCTTCGTGGAGAAATTATTTTTAAAAAAGTAATTTTGAAAGTGAGATTTGAAGTGGGTTTGGAGATTTGCTTTTCATTTTATATCTTTGTGCATTGCTTGAATTTTTGTCATTTGCATAATGTATCTTATTTTAAAGTAAGTTTAGTCCATTAGTAAATAAATTAAATTTCTAAAAGTAAAAAGAAGCATTTAGGATATTTAAAAATATCCTGTTGTTTGCCATGTAAAGATTTCCTGGCTCTATAACTAACTGTGTAACCTTAATCATTTGAGTCTGTTTCATCATTAGTAAAATGTGGGATTTGGATTTGATGACACTTAAATTATAATTATTCTCTATTATCTTTCAGTTAAATTTTTTCCCAGTCTTCATTTTACCAGATATAGCAATTAATATGTATGGAACTCACATAACAGAAAAATGGAAATTTTTTAGTATTGAAAGCTAAATCAAGGCACTCATTCTAACCTGGTGGTTCTCAAACCTAGCTGCATATTAGAATCCTTCTGGGAAGCTTTAAAAATTCCAATACCTGGACCACACTCCAGACCAATTATATTAGAATCTCTGAGAGTAGGGTCTTGGCAATAGGCATCTTTTAAAAAGCTTCTCAAATGATTCCAATGTGCAACTAAGTTTGAGAACTACTGCTAGTTAAATTGTTACCTGACCTAAAAAAATCTCCTTTACAGAGTTTAAAATTCCACTACCAAGACACAAGTAAGATTAATGACTTTTCTCTTTTCAAAATTAAATATACTCATAAAGACTAAATTAACCAATGCTTTGATTCAAATTAGCTTAGTAAGAGTACTTTCTTCCTAACACTTAGCTAAAGTCAGCCCCATGAAGAGGTTGAGAGTTTAAATAAGGTTAGGGGAAAAGATAACTCATTTTGGAGTATATCATGAAATACCTTGGGAGCGGTTAGGTATGAAAAGGCTGCAGAAGGAAGCAATGAGCAACCGGAAATCATCATGAGGACACCAGGAATATGGAAGAGGATGAACCAGGGAGTAGCAGAGGAATGAAAAGGAGCAGACAAGTGAACCAAAGACTAATTGCAACTATTTAAAAATTTGTCTAGGTCAAAGGGTACAAACTTACAGTTGTAAGGTGAATAAGTTCTGGGGATCTAATGTACAGCATGGTGATTATAGTTAATAATGCTATATTATATACCTGAAAGTTGCTAAGAGAGAAGATCTTAAATGTTCTCACCAGAAAAAAGAAATGGTAATTATGTGATGTGAGAATACTTTTGGCTAAAGCTAGGGTGATAATCATTTTGCAATATATACATGTATCAATCAACACATGTACACCTTAAACTTACACACAATATTATATATCAATTATATTTCAATAAAGCCAGAAAATTTTGTCTAAAAATTTCCATTAATCCAATCTCTAATGTAATCATTCCTAATAATATCAAATCTTTCAGGTTGAGTAGAAGAGACTAGCTATGCAGAGCATCTTAGTATGATTTCTATATATTATTTCATTCATCAAATATTTTATGTACTTTTAAAATATAACATTTAAAAATTTTAATCCTTTCAATTTCATGAAGTACATATTATTATCCCCATTGTACAGATAAAAACACTAGGTTTGAAGGAGGGATTAACTTTTTTTGTTTTGTCACAATGAAAAGAAACTTAATCAAAAGGTAATTACATTGAAATGCTACAGAGGATGTGGAGAAAAGGGAACCCTCTTGTATTGTTGGGAATGTAAATCAATACAGCCACTATGGAGAACAGTATGGAGGTTCCTCAAAAAGCTAAAAATAGAATTATCATATGACCCAGCAATCCCACTACTGGGCATATAACCTGAGAAATCCATAATTCAAAAAGACACATGCACCCCAGTGTTCACTGCAGCACTATTTACAATAGCCAGGTCATGGAAGCAACCTAAATGTCCTAAGACAGATGAATGGATAAAGAAGATGTGGTACATATATACGATGGAATATTACTCAGCCATGAAACAGACCGAAACTGGGTCATTTGTAGAGACGTGGATGGACCTAGAGACTGTCATACAGAGTGAAGTAAGTCAGAAAGAGAAAAACAAATATCGTATATTAACGCATATATGTGGAATCTAGAAAAATTGTGCAGATGAACCAGTTTGCAAGGCAGAAATGGAGACACAGATGTAGAGAACAAATGCATGGACACCAAGGGGGAAACGGGGGGGGGGGGTGAGAGGAGTTGGGAGATTTGGATTGACATATATACACTAATATGTGTAACATAGATAACTAATGAGAACCTGCTGCATAGCACAGGGAACTCCATTTTTCTGTACAGTAGAAACTAACAAAACATTGTAAAACAACTATACCCCAATAAAAAAATTATATTGTAATATTTGGTATCTGAAAGCATATAGATATAGACATAGGTATATCTCCCAGCTGCCCTGAATAATTATGCCTTAGATAACTGGTTATTGTCCTCTGATATCTGCTCATATGTTCTTTTCTTTTTAAAAAATATTTAAAATATTTTCTAATATGTTATAATTATGTTCATTTCAAGGTAAAAATGTAACAAAGAAGAATTTTCCTTTACTTTTCTTCTTGAATCGCACCTATGCATACCCATATACACTTTCCTTTTTGGTGATAAATGGTTATCTTGAAATTTAAAAAAAAATTACTAAGCATAAAAAATCTCTGACACAAGATAATCAAATATCACACCTGGACTGATCTTCTAACTTCACAAAAGATTAAAAGCATAAGCTGTTGTTTTTATGCAGTAAGCTAAGGGAGACATTTTATTTGCATATTTTGAAACATTAGCAACCAAAGCAAGAGCCAGCTAATGAGAAAGTATGAGCGTCCTTCCTCGAAGCTGAAAGGAATGTCATTTCCACCAATACTTAACAAGTGACCTTTGCAGGGAAGTTTCCCTTAAAATGTGGCTGGCAGTAGTTTAAGCTACAGCATTTTCTTCCTGATACAGAATCTCCAGGAGTCACCTAAGAAGGAATGGTTTGCTCTGGGCTGATCGGACCTGGGGCTCACAGACCTGAGGAGGTCATCTGGAGAAGAATGCCTAACAGTTTGAAATGCCTTCCTGACACTGTCTTGTGGTTTATATGTGATGTGTCAATTAATTTACTTCAGTTCAAGAAACATTTCTTAACTATACTGGAAACAAGCACTTGTATTCAATATTGTAGGACATAAAAAGATCTAATAATCTAAGTCACCATTGTCTCTTGCCTGGATTATTACAAAAAACAAACAAATAAAACTAGTCCCAACCTCTCCCCTCCCGCCAAAAAACAAAACAAAAAACTGGCCTTCCGGGGCTTCCCTGGTAGTGCAGTGGTTAAGAATCCGCTTGCCAATGCAGCGGACACGGGTTCGAGCCCTGGTCTGGGAAGATCCCACATGCCGTGGAGCAACTAAGCCCGTGTGCCACAGCTACTGAGCCTGCGCTCTAGAGCCCCCGAGCCACAACTACTGAGTCCATGTGCCACAACTACTGAAGCTCGCGAGCCTAGAGCCCATGCTCCACAACAAGAGAAGCCACCACAATAAGAAGCCCGTGCACTGCAACGAAGAGTAGTCCCTGCTCACCACAACTAGAGAAAGCCGCGCACAGCAACAAAGACCCAATGAAGCCAAAAATAAATAACTAAATAAATTAAATTTTTTTAAAAAATGGCCTTCCCCATCTACTCGTGTGTCTCCAATCTATTCATATTGCTGCCAAGCGTGCTTTTTTTTAAAATTGGAGTATAATTGCTTTACAACGTTGTGTTAGTTTCTGCCGCATAGCGAAGTGAATCAGCCATACGCATACACATGTCCCCTCCCTCTTGGACTTCCCTCCTCCAATCCATCCCACCCAACTAGGCAATCACAGAGCACCAAGCTGAGCTCGCTGTGCTATATAGCATGTTCCCACTAGCTATTTTACAAATGGTAGTGTATTTATGTCAAACCTAACCTTCCAATTCATCCCACCCTCTCCTTCCCTCCCTGTGTCCACACGTCCGTCCTCTACATCTGCCTTTCTATTCCTGTCCTGCAAGTAGGCTCACCTGTCCCATTTTTCTAGATTCCACATATATGCGTTAATATATGATATTTGTTTTTCTCTTCCTGACTTACTTCACTGTAGAGTATGACAGACTCTAGGTCCATCCACATCTCTACAAATGACCCAATTATTTTTATGGCTGAGTAATATTCCATTATATAAATGTACCACATCTTCTTTACCCATTCATCTGTCAATGGACATTTAGGTTGTTTCCATGTCCTGGCAATTGTAAATAGTGCTGCAGTGAACATTGGGGTGCATGTGTCTTTTTGAATCACGGTTTTCTCAGCCTATATGCCCAGTAGTGGGATTCCTGGGTCATATGGTAGTTCTATTTTTAGTTTTTTAAGGAACCTCCATACTGTTCTCCACAGTGGCTGTATCAATTTACATTCCCACCAACAGTGCAAGAGGGTTCCCTTTTCTCCACACCCTCTCCAGCATTTATTGTTTCTAGATTTTCTGATGATGGCCATTCTGACCGGTGTGAGGTGATATTTCATTGCAGTTTTGATTTACATTTCCCTGATAATTAGTGCTGTTGAGCATCTTTTCATGTGCCTCTTGGTCATCTGTATGTCTTCTTTGCTGAAATGTTTATTTAGATCTTCTGCCCATTTTTTCATTAGGTTGTTTGGTTTTTTTATATTGAGTTGTGTGAGCTGTTTGTATATTTTGGAGAGTAATCCTTTGTCTGTTGCTTCATTTGCAAATATTTTCTCCCATTCTGTGAGTTGTCTTTTCATCTTGTTTATGGTTTCCTTTGCTGTGCAAAAGCTTTTAAGTTTAATTAGGTCCCATTTGCTTATTTTTGTTTTTATTTTCATTACTCTAGGAGGTGGGTCATAAAAGATCTTGCTGTGATTTATGTCAAAGAGTGTTTTTCCTATGTTTTCCTCTAAGAGTTTTATAGTATCTGGCCTTACATTTAGGTCTTTGCAGATGACATGATACTATACATAGAAAAATCCTAAAGATGCCACCAGAAAACTACTAGAACTAATCAATGAATTTGGTAAGGTTGCAGGATACAAAATTAATGAACAGAAATCTCTTGCATTCCTACACACTAACAATGAAAGATCAGAAAGAGAAATTAAGGAAACAATCCCATTTACCATCACAACAAAAATAATAAAATACCTAGGAGTAAACTTACTTAAGGAGGCAAAAGACCTGTACTCAGAAAACTATAAAACACTGATGAAGGAAATCAAAGATGACACAAACAGATGGAGATATATACTATGCTTCTGGATTGGAAGAAGCAATATTGTGAAAATGACTATACTACCCAAAGCAATCTATAGGTTTAATGCAATCCCTATCAAATTACCAATGGCATTTTTTCACAGAATTAGAACAAAAAAATTATACAATTTTTATGGAAACACAAAAGACCCTGAATAGCCAAAGCAATCTGGAGAAAGAAAAACAGAGCTGGAGGAATCAAGCTCCCTGACTTCAGACTATACTACAAAGCTACAGTAATCAAGACAGTATGGTACTAGCACAAAAACAGAAATATAGATCAATGGTACAAGATAGAAAGCCCAGAGATAAACCCGTGCACCTATGGTCACCTAATCTGTGACAAAGGAGGAAAGACTATACAATGGAGACAAGACAGTCTCTTCAATAAGCGGTGCTGGGAAAATTGGACAGCTACATATAAAAGAATGAAATAAGAACACTACCTAACACCATACACAGAAATAAACTCAAAATGGATTAAAGGCCAAGTGCACTTTTAACAACATAATTCTGACCTCATTCCCCTTATTAAAAACTCCAATTATTTCCTACTCCCCCCAGGATAAAATAATAAATTATTAGGACTGCATGATGAAGCCCCTGCCTACTTCAATCAGTCTCATGTCATGCCACACTCCCCCTCCTTCATTAAATCTCCATAACCCTGACTTTTTTCAGTACTTAGAACACATCGTTTTTTTCTGAAATCTTAGATACTGTTCCCGTCTACTTTTTCAATTTCCTTCTCACTTTCACCTAGCTATTTCCTACTCTCCTAGCAATTCCTACAATTCACTTTAAACACTACTTCTTCCAGGAAGCATTCCCTAATTCCCCAGACTAAATTATGTCCCCTTATTGTATACTCCTGTTAAAACCTGCATTTCTCCATCATTATACTGAACACACTTATAATTATTGGTTAACGTCTGACTTTTCTTTTTCTTTCTTTCTTTTTTTTTTTTTTTAATTTTTGGCTGTGTTGGGTCTTTGCTGCAGCGAGAAGAGGCTACTCCTTGTTGTGGTGCACAGGTTTCTCATTGCGGTGGCTTCTCTTTTTGTGAAGCACGGGCTCTAGGTGCACAGGCTTCAGTAGTTGCAGCATGTGGGCTCAGTAGTTGAAGCACACAGGCCCTAGAGCATGCGGGCTTCAGTAGTCGTGGTGCACGGGCTCAGTAGTTGTGGTGCATGGGCTTAGTTGCTCCACAGCATGTAGGATCTTCCCAGACCAGGAATCGAACCCATGTCCCCTGCATTGGCAGGCAGATTCTCAACCACTGTGCCACCAGGGAAGTCCCAATGTCTGACTTTTCTGATTGACCAGAAGTTTCGTTAGTGCATTTAAGACAGTGGCTACCTCCATTCACTATTGAATGAATAAAATTAATTAAAAATTTGTTCACCGCCCTCAGAAGAACCACAGTCTAGTTGAGCAAACATACACACACACCCCACTTTTAATTTTAATACAAGATAAACTAAGTGTAGGAGGGACATGACATGCAATGAGAGTGATAGGAAAATAAGGAAGGGAAACATTAACTCTTGGTAAGAAGATGTAAAATAGCACTACTTGAGCTGAGCCATGATGGATGGGAAGAACTCCAACAGGAAGAATGGTGGGAAAGGATTCCACAAGGAAGGAGGAGCCAAGGTATGCCGAGAAGAGACTACAGGTAGATTTGGGCAAAGGCAAGTACTCCACTGTGACTGAGGTATGGCATGTTTGGAAGGGGATGGTGCAAGACAAAGCTGGAAAGGCAGGCTGGCTTTATCAAACTGAATATCAGACTGAGGTATTTGTGTTATTCCACAGGCAGGAGGATCAGATCTGGCTTTAGAGGATATTCTCCATCGTATAGAATTAAATAAAAGAGAAGGAGAAAAGTGGAAGAGAGATCACTTAGGGACTGTTTAGAGATCTAGTTCCAGTAGATAGCAGTCTCTCCACACTCTCAATATGTCTGTAAGCATTTTAAACACACAAGCAATAAAGAAACCTCTGTCCTGCTGCACATAAACATTTCCAAGGGAATGCAGGTTATCCTATGGATACTACAGATGATAATTCCAAGAGAAGAAAGGATCTATTCAGCTAAATTTATGCTGAGAGGTGCAAGTTCCAAAGTTCGAGTGGTTTTCTCAGGGGTTTTTTTTTTCAGCTTTATTGAGGTATAATTGACAAACTTGTAAGATATTTAAAGCTTACATTGTGAGGATTTGATATACGTGTATATATTGTGAAAGAATTCCCCCCAAAGAGTTAACTGACACATCCATCACCTCACATGTTTGTCTTTTCTTTTTCTTTTTCTCTTTTGTGTGTGTGTGTGTTTGTGTGTGTGTGTGTGTGCGTGTGTGTGAGAACATCTAAGTTCTACGCTCTTAGAAAATTTCAATTATACAATAGTGTTATCAACTATAGTCACTATGCTATACATTAGCTCCTCAGGCCTCATTCATCTTATAACTGAAAGTTTGTACCCTTTTACCAACCTCTCCCTGTTTCCCCCACCCCAAAAACCCTGGCAACCACTTTTCTATTCTCATTTTCTATGAGTTTGACTTCTTTTTGGATTCTTCATATAAGTGATACCATGCAGTATTTGAAACAGATTTTTATCAGGGCTGAATAACATTATCTCCAGTAACAGTGCTGCTCTTTCATTTAAAGAACAAAATGCCTCAATTATGTAAAGAAACGAAGGTGATCTGGCTTTTTAAAATTATTTATTTATTTATTTATGGCTGCATTGGGTCTTCATTGCTGTGCGTGGGCTTTCTCTAGTTGAGGCGAGTGGGGGGCTACTCTTCCTTACGGTGCACGGGCTTCTCACTGTGGTGGCTTCTCTTGTTATGTAACACAGGCTCTAGGTGCGCAGGCTTCAGTAGTTGTGGCACACAAGCTCAGTAGTTGTGGTGCGTGGGCTTAGTTGCTCCATAGCATGTGGGATCTTCCAGGACCAGAGCTCAGACCCGTGTCCCCTGCATTGGCAGGTGGATTCTTAACCACTGCGCCACCAGGGAAGTCCCGCTGACCTGGCTTTTGAGTACAAAAATAATAGTAGAAAGTTGAATAATTAAAAACTCTTCCCCTATTTCAGGAAAATGAATTTTCATACACAGCTGGTATAACCACAATCTACCTAAAAAACCAATTTGACAATTAGATTACTACAAGCAAAAGACGGCTGATAATATTTCTATTTTCTATGGCACAGTGCCTTATGCATGAATTCGTAACACAAGCCCCTCAGAACTTTGAAATTTCTTACATCTTTTCTAAAGAATTTGACTTTTTTTTTCTTACTTTCAGGTGCTTTGTTTGGCGTATGATGGGCATTCCTTTTGCATGCATCTCAGTAACAGAGTGTATACAGTTTCATATATTTGTGGGTATCTTTCTTTCCTAGGTCCTATATAAAGTATTTGCAAGAAACTATGGAATTGTAATTCCTCCAAGGATGAATATTGCTCCATTTATATAAAATGTATGTTTCACTGCTGTTTCTGTGCATTTCTGCAGATTTAATAAGCTTTTATTTCAGTTCTAAATCACGATGTAATTATGATTAATTTTCAATGGCAATTAAACTTAATATATGTATTTCAAGTAATACCTATAATTAAAACATTAGTAATATGAATGGTATGACGAAGGTCATGCACGCATGCACAAGCATTGACAACTATGTTAAGGCTGCCGTTTGGCTGAGAACAATTTTATGACACTACCCTGATTTCAGAGATACATCCTGATTTCAGAGATGCTAATGTGTGGGTAAAGGAAATACATCACAGAATCAATGAAATATGGTAAGTCCTGCCTCTGCAACTAGATTATAAGTCTTTGAAAGTTGGAACCTGCATCCAAGTAGGATGTTCTCTGTAAATAACCTCACCTTGATTCAAACTGACCTAATAAGAAAGTATATTGGCTCACAAAACTGGAAAACCAGAGTGATGTGGGAGAAGCTTTCAGGGTTGGTTAACCCAGTGGAAAAATTATGTGATCAAGAACTCAAGTTTTGGGCTTCCCTGGCGGCGCAGTTGTTAAGAATCCACCTGCCAATGCAGGGGACACAGGTTCGAGCCCTGGTCTGGGAAGATCCCACGTGCCGCGGAGCAACTAAGCCCGTACGCCACAGCTACTGAGCCTGCACTCTAGAGCCTGCAAGCCACAACTACTAAGCCCGCGTGCCACAGCTACTGAGCCCGCATGCCACAGCTACTGAAGTCCGTGTGCCTAGAGCCCGTGCTCCACAACAAGAGAAGCCACCGCATTGAGAAGCCCGCCCACCGCAACAAAGAGTAGCCCCTGCTCAAAACCATGAGAAAGCCCACATGCAGCAACAAAGACCCAACGCAGCCAAAAATCAATAAAGACAAATAAATTTATTTTAAAAAAAAAACTCAAGTTTTTTCCGTCTATCTGCTTGTCTTTCTTAATATCAGCTTCATTCTGAGGCTACCCTTTCCTCTTCCTCAGTGGTCTTAAGATAGTTGTCAATAGCTATCGAGGCTACATCCTACCTCTTAACATGCAGCCAGAACAGTAAGAGTGTCTTTTTCCAGAAGCTTCCAACAAACATCTATGACTTGTTAGAATTGGTTCACATATCTCTTTTTAAGCCAGTTACATGAAAAGGGAAGGGATTATCCTGATCAGTTTAGATTAATCAAGCATCCAATATAGAATTGGATTTGTTTTTCCTGAGGCATATGGAAGGGTGAACTCTTGGTCAAAATCAGAGTTTTGTTAGTAAGGAAAAACAGAATAATAATTTCTGCCTACTCCAGAATCCTCCTGAATACTTTTTCAACTCCACTAGTCCCTAGCACATGACACACTAATGGTAATTTCATTAAGACCAAGGACTGTGCCTTACTTATCTTTTCTACTATCTTTAATTTCCTGCACATAGTTGATGCTTAATAAATATATTATTATTGTGTATAATAGTGGTTGTGTTCTTTGCCAAAAGAATCTCAAAATGACCTATAGTTTTCTTTCTTTATTTAGAGGTGAGGCCCTGTAACAACAGAAAGAAATTTTGCTTGAAAAAATCAGCCCAGTAAAATTCTTGATATTCTGAAGAATTTCATGGACATAGCAGCTTATCCATGAAAGCAAAGTTGAAGGTGTGTAATAGATGAATAGTGAAACTTTTTTTTTTTTAAGAAACAAGATATATTAAACAAAGCTGTTTATCAAGAACTTCAGAAAAGATTCAGGGACAAGAGATGGTAACCTTATGTCCATATCAAATGATTGCTTTTTGTGGAACTCTACTCCAAGGAAGACAGAAAGGGTAGCGAGTCTAGCTTTTTATTTTCTTCTTATTCTGATTCTCTTCCAATATGAATCATTTCTTGTTCTAAACTATTCTGATTTCCTTTCCTTTGGTCCCCAAGGTCTGAAGACTAAAAAATAGACAAGATCTGTTTGGCTAGCTAATCCTTTTCTCCTAAGTAGTCAAAGCTTCATGCCTTAGAGACTTTTTTTCTCCTATTCTTCCCACTGTAAATGTCTCAAGGGCACCAGAACGTGAGCTCCACAAAGGCAGGGACTTTGTCTTGTTCCTGTATCCAGAGTTCCTACTACTGTCTGGCCCAAAGAAGGTGTTCACTAATTTTTAAAAAATGCAATAAATGAATGAGAAGAATGTCATTAAGAAGAAGAAATTATGTTACTATATAGTGAATTGTGGAATATTAATACTGTATTGTATTTTCCACCTAAAAAACTTTTTTAGAGTTTTAATGAGACGTGCTTGGAAAATGTACAATTTAAAATTTCATGGTAATTATTTCCCTATAGAAAATTGATATCTTCAAGGCACAGATCTGGAAAAACCTCAAATCTTGATTTTCAACGAAGTAGAAATGTATAACTCAGTTTTACATGTGGTTTATAAAAAGACCTTAGAATTAAATTAACAAAATGCCTTGCACAGAGAAGGCATTTCAGTGATTAATTTAATTACATTGTCATAAATTGTCAAGAGTTCAAAAGACAAGTAGATGATTTGTGAAAAGACACTGCCATGCTGAAGTGGAGAGTTTTCCTATTCAAATGCCTTTGGTTACTTTTCCACCATATACAGATAATGCCCCAAAATCCCTAAAAGGATTACTATGTGTGTGGCACTTAGCACTTAGATGACAGATAGTAAATAGAGGGGGAAAGTGTTGGAAGAGGACACATCCCTTTCGTTATTCAATAAAATTGAATTATAATTTTAGGAAAAAGGCTGGATACTTAATATTCCCAAAGTGATTTCTGGACTCTGGGAATGGCAGTCTATCAGATGCTCTATACGCATAATCTCATACACCCACAGGAGGAAAACGTCTACTTCTCTGCTGCTTATTATGTATGCTTGAAGGAAGCTTTTGAAAGAGGGTGACCAACTTCTTTCAGTTTGCCAGGACTTTCCCAATTATACAAGTCATATGTCCTAGGAAATCTCCCAGTCTCAGGAAAACTAGGACAGTAGACCATCCTACTTTGAAAACTCCTTTTAAAAAATAATAGGTAAAAAAAAAAGGTCATGAAGAACCTAGGGGTAAGACGGGAATAAAGACACAGACCTACCAGAGAATGGACTTGAGGATATGGGGAGGGGGAAGGGTAAGCTGTGACAAAGTGAGAGAGTGGTATGGACATATATATACTATCAAACGTAAAATAGATAGCTAGTGGGAAGTAGCCACATAGCACAGGGAGATCAGCTCGGTGCTTTGTGACCACCTAGAGGGGTGGGATAGGGAGGGTGGGAGGGAGCGAGACGCAAGAGGGAAGAGATATGGGAACATATGTATACATATAACTGATTCACTTTGTTATAAAACAGAAACTAACACACCACTGTAAAGCAATTATACTCCAATAAAGATGTTAAAAAAAAAACAAAGTCACTGATGGGGCCAACTTTTACAAACATGGACTTGTATTCCTACTTGGTCAGCATTAATTTGTAACTCAGAAAGTCTTCGTTAAATATTGAAATTAAAATGGCTTTCCTGTGGGGTTAATAATAATAATAATAATAATAATAATAGAAAACTTACTTGGACCTACCCAGGTTTCCTAATGCACTTCTTTTCTCCTTCCTGTCTTTTCCCAATTGCTCTATTACAATTCTAAAATGTTTCTCTCTTGTACCTCTACTGACTTGTTTCCCTTCAGCTTGTAGTGGACTTACAACCAAGGTTTGGTTTATAGCTTAATATTGATTATATTTGTTAACTTCTAAGTAGGTAAATGACCTCTATGAATTTTATCTGAGTTTTCAGAAAAGGTGATGTAGGTACATTGAAAGGCCTTCTTTTCTTAGCCCTCGCCTTTGTAATGAGGGATCCTAAAATAAAAATGAAAACTAACAAAATTGTGTTTACAGATTTGAAAATAGAAGTGTATGACAGTCTTTGACGGCGCAAGGATAACTCTTTTTTGGGATTCTCCCTCAGTTTTTTAAAAAAGTGATTCAATTTAAATTTTTCTTCTAGTCTAGTGTATCCCAAGCTGGGGCATGCTGGAGATAATTTTAAGTGATATGCAGTGATGACATCATAACTAACTTGGGCAATGAGAAAATTATTTTCCTTCCACTTTTCTTTTAGTAACATTGATTTTGGCACGAACAAAAATTTCATTTTAACATCAATATGTCTTTTTTAAATATCTGTTTAATTATTTTGGCTGTGCCCGGTCTTAGTTGCAGTACATGGGATCTTTAGTTGCAGCATGCGAACTCTTATTTGTGGCATACATGTGGGATCTACTTTCCTGACCAGGGATTGAACCCAGGCCCCCTGCATTAGAGTGCAGAGTCTTAGCCGCTGGACCACCAGGGAAGTCCCATCAATCTGTGTTAACACCTCTCTAAGATCTACTAATCTTCCTTTGTAACAAAGAGTGAGTCAAGTCTTGGGCTCAGAGACCAAAAGTCTCTAGCTGGAATTTGATGAAAAGGTTTTGTTTTTGTTACATTTATCTTCATGGTTACATTCTACTTATGAAAATAGAAACTTTTTTTATTTTCAGGAGTGATATAGAGACATTCTTCTTTTAAGGTAAATGTATGTAAATAATCAATTTAAGGGAAAAATAGTTGGCGAAAACCATAAAGGTGAGATAAGGATTACTTAAGCACAGGAAACCTTGTCCAGGTAATTTCCACATACTCAAGGAGAGATAGAGGATAGCCTGAAAGAGGATAGCATCTAAAGCTCCCCCTTTGCCTACACAAATACATGCACTATTTCCCTAAAGCATAACTGAATAAAACAGTGTAGCACACTATGTCAAGACACAGAACCTCAGATTTCTACCAGGATTTAAAAGGAAAACACTTCATAGTCTCTGTTTTTCTTTCTCATAGCAGAATGCCCTTCTTAGCATTCAACAAAAACCACAACTAGCACTGCGGTTGGACTTAACAGATTCCTTTAAATTCTAAGGTCTTGGCATGTCCAGAACCTGGATGCATCATGTGGGAGAGCAGCCATGAGCTCTCCATGGTATTAGTGTTAGAAGGATTGAAATGAACATCCTTGAGTTTACTTGTTGATCTGGCATTTAGAAACAGAAACTTTAAATGGTGTTTGGTTTCTGTAATTTCTCATTCTCTTTTATGAAACTTTTTTTAGGTATCACATTCATACAACAGAGGATAAATCTGTGAGAGAGCTTTCATCAATGGCAAACTTTGTTTTTATTAAAATAAATGATACCATGATATTTTACCTTCTAGTCAGTATTAGAGACAATATAATTTGACATTTGATTAAATTATTTGGAAACATCACAGATCTTATCCTGGATTAAGATTTGAGAAAGCTGTGGTTCCTGAAATACCAACTTCATCAGATTAACTTCTACAATATTATCAACCAAGTGTTTTTGAGCTTCTACTGTATACTCAGCTCACGTAGACACAGAAGAACACACAAAGACTTATAACTCATGTATTCTTCTCTTAACAGATGTATGATACAAATAGGCAGACTCTGCTAACTAACCCACATAAAATAATTATATAGTAATAAATTGGAATAAATACTTAAATGGTAAATAGGATAATAAAGATTTTATATGGAAGTTATGTAAGTTTACAAGGGAGTTATATGAAGAAGACAGAAATAAATGAAGGTTACGACAGTCCAAGAAAGTTTTCTGATGGGATCTTATTTTCTTTTTAAAAGATGGATAAATTTTGAAGTAAAAATTTAAAAAAGATAAAGGTGTTTAATGATTGAGATGTTGATTAAAGCAGGGTTTGGCATGATATCAGGAGGGGGTGTGAAGGAAAATACGTAGAACTAGTGCTATCAGCTTGGGATGGAGCATGGAGTTTGTGAGGGGTATTGGTGAGAGAAAATACTGGCATAAGTAGAGTGAGACCAAACTGCGGAAGACCTTGAAAACTAGCCTCAGAGGATAAGCTGATTCCACAAACAGTAGAGAACCCATCTTCATAGGGTCGTTGTGAGAATTAAATGAGGTAATATTTGTGCATAGAAATGGTATTTTAGGAATATTTGTATAGCAGTAACAGGTAAACTATATATTAAAATCAAAGAAGAAAATTAGAAAGCCAGATAGAAAGCTATTTCAATATTCTGGACACAGTCAATGAGGGTCTGGACCAGGGTGGTATCATTAGAGATAAAGAAAAGAGGCAAATCTAAAGCATATAAAATTAAAATCTAGTAATTGGTTTTTTTTCGGTATGCGGACCTCTCACTGTTGTGTCCTCTCCCGTTGCGGAGCACAGGCTCCGGATGTGCAGGCTCAGCGGCCATGGCTCACGGGCCCAGCCGCTCCGCGGCATGTGGGATCTTCCCGGACCAGGGCATGAACCGGCATCCCCTGCATCGGCAGGCGGACTCTCAACCACTGTGCCACCAGGGAAGACCAAAATCTAGTAATTTTTATTCAATCATTATTCAACATTTATTGATCAAGTACTATGTGTTAGGCACTGAGCCAAGCACATGCAGAATTAATGGAACTCAGGAAGATTCTGTACATAAGAAATTCATGAGCAGTGTCAAAGATTTCTGACCTAGGAGATTAGAAATAAAGGTGGTTCTTGGTAACTCCCTGGCCGTCCAGTGGTTAGGACTCGGCCCTTCCACTGCTGGCGGTCCAGTTTCAATCGAAGTGGTTCTTAACAGAGAGTCAGGGGAACTGCGATGGGGAGTGGATAATCAGCTCCAATTTGGCATTTGAAATTTGACAAGAATACAGATTATCCATCACAGTTTATTTACCAAACACTGGGCTAGATAATAAAGCTACAGGAGGTGTAAGACAAGGTCCCTATCTTCAAAGAGCTTACACTTAAACCAGGAAGAGAAGACAAATTAACAAAATGGTAAATGACAATATACAGTGAAATAAGCTAACTGTGAAATAAGTGGGACAGATCACAAATGCTACAAACATTCAGAAGCAGGAGGTAAGCACTGTGGGTGGAGCACTGAGGCTGCTTTGTGGAAGATGTAGTATTTGTGCTAAATGCAGAAGATCTGGTGGTAACAACAATGGAATAACTACTATTTGTTAATTGTTTACTTTGTTTATATCATCTTATTCACATATACTACCTCATTTAATTCTCACAGCAATCGTATGATATAGATACAGATGAGGAGATGGCTTGGAGAGTTGAAGTATGTTACAGGAGGTCATATGGTTGGTAAGAAGTAGATTAACCCATGTTTGACTCAAATGACCATACTCTTAGCCACTTCTCTACAAGGAGAAGAAAGAAGCTGTAGAACTGAAAGTAAGAAATAGATTCAAGGGGCATGCAAGTGGAGATGTACTAAAAGCAGATTAAAAACTTGATCTAGAACATAATAATAATGATAGTTAATACTTATATAGTAGTTACTATGTAACAGGCACTATTCTATGCATATCACAGGAGCCTATTTAATCCTCCAATCCAATGAAGTTAAGTTCTATTATTATCCACATTTTACAGATAGGGAAATTAGGTGACACTGCTAGTAAGTGGCAGAGCCAGTATTTGAACTCAGACATTCTGACACCAGAATCCATGCTTTTAACCTGCATACTATCATGACTTTTGAATTAAGCACAGGTTAAAGTTAAGTCTTAGAAGTTGGGAGGGGAAGATATAGAAGACTAGGAGGGCATAAAAATGAGCAAGAGAATGAATATAAAGCCAGGCCAAGGACACTGCTTTAGGGGCACACACAGTGGGGACAAAAGGGGGAAGCCATGCTGACAGACAAAGGAAATAGAGTGATGAACCATCAAAAGACACTAAAGAGAGGTTTGTCCATCAGAGATCGTGGTCATCAGAATAAATATTGCTGAAAAGAGAATATGGAAACTTCCCTGGTGGTCCAGTGGTTAAGACTCTGAGCTTCCAATGCAGGGGGCATGGGTTCAATCCCTGGTCAGGGAACTAAGATCCTGTATGCTGCACAGCGCGGCCAAAAAAAAAGGAGAGAGAGAGAGAGAGAGAATATGAACTAAATAAAACTGACAGAAAAAATAACACTGGTTTTCTTATAGAAAACGCTCTTAGGGATGGAAGTCAAAGTCCAGGAAGTTACTAAGAGAATGGGAGAGGAGGACGTAGGGACAGTGACTGTGGACCACACATTTTAGGAGATTGACAGTGAAAGAAGAGAGAGAAAGGGCCTGAGCTAATAGTGTTAGCAAGCTCACTTCTCTTTGCTCTCCTTAGGGACTTAGCCATAGACAGTTACTCCACTCCTTCCAACCGTTAAGTTGGAAGAGAATGTCCACAGAAGTTTCTCCTTTAATAAGTCAAATGGAAACGATGCATTAGTAAATGGACAAACAGGATCTCATTGTGAGTTCTGTGATCCCTTTCAGGGCAAGTCTGTTCTGTACTACTCGTTCTAGCCCTTCTTTATATGCTCTTTTGAGTTGTAGCTTAGATATTGCTGTAGGCTGTTTTATGCCTCTGAGCTTTTCCACTTTGTTGTCCGTTTATATTCTGCAAGGTTCGACTCAAATGCCACAGTCTTTTCGAAGCTTTCTCTGACCTCAGTCTGAGTGAGACTATATCCCCACAGAACCCCGTTCCCACACTGTCATAGCACCTGCTTTATTCCCCTACAACTGTTAGCAATTTTATTGGTCTCCACGCATGGATGACAATCTCTTGTGGAAAGAGAGTAAGGTTTTCATGGCTGGCTTCACAATGCCAAACAGAAGCCTGACATAAAGTAGGCACTTGTAAGTGTTCATTGAACAAAAGTGTAAATAAAGGAAAGTAGGATTAGAAAGCCTCCGGAAGCACTTCATTTGTCCATTCAGTCCATCAGTCATCCTGTAAGGACAAGCTCAGGACTGGGCTTCCAATAGTCACTTGACTTTATTTAATTAATTTTTAATTTAATTTTTTACTGAAGTATAGTTGATTTACAATATTATATTAGTTCCAAGCATACATGATTCAATATTTTTATAGATAATAGTTCATTTAAAGTTTTTATAAAATATTGGCTATGTTCCCTGTGCTGTACAATATATCCTGGTAGCTTATTTATCTTATTTACTACTATTTTATACAAAGTAGTTTGTACCTCTTAATCCCTTACCTCTATCTTGCCCTCTCTCCCTTTCCCCCACTCATAACCACTAATTTGTTCTCTGTATCTGTAAGTCTCTTTCTGTTTTGTTATATTCATTCGTTTGTTTTATTTTTTAGATTCCACATGCATTTGACTTTTTAAAATTAATTTCTATTGGAGTATAGTTGCTTTACAATGCTGTGCTAGTTTCTGCTGTACAGCAAAGCGAATCAGCCATACATATACATATATCCCCTCTTTTTTGGATTTCCTTCCCATTTAGGTCCCACAGAGAATTGAGTAGAGTTCCCTGTGCTACACAGTAGGTTCTCATTAGTCATCTGTTTTATACTTAGTAGTGTATATTTGTCAGTCCCAATCTCCCAGTTCATCCCACCCCCCAGATTCCACATGCATTTGACTTTAATGTGGCATATCACACCAAGTTCCTCACCCATAAGATAAAGTCTGCTTATAATAATAAAATTTAAAAAAAAAGATAAAGTCTGCTTAGTCTCCAGAAGCTGAAAAATAGGGATTTTTAAACCTTGTAACCCCATTTCACCGTATCCTTAAATAGAAGTGGAAGTGGGAATAAGCATTCTTATTTCTTTTCACTGACAAGGAAACTAAGGCAGAAAGCAGAAGAATAATTGCAAGAAGCTCATCTCTTTTATACTTAGGTTCTCAGGGTCTCTCAAGAATTAAATGGTGGCTCAGTCTGTGCCAAGTTTCTAGATGAGACTGGCTTGTGACTCTTTCTATTCTCCATCAGTCACCTACAGATACTCATCACCCCATGACAGGCTCCCACTCCCACAACCCAGTAGTCTGCACTGGACAAATCTGTCCCTATGCCAAATACATAGTTACTTGCAAAAGCATTACCCAAACACTATCACAAATCTTCCTATTACCCAGGGCTCTTCCCCAAATGGGCCCATTCTAGTCTTGCAGAACAGAATCTGAACCATCAAAGGCTAGCCCCCTGTCTTGCAGAAGCTTGTAACAAAGGGTAGAGGGTGTGGGAATCATGAGGTACGAACAAGTTGGTTAGTTGGTATTTACTTGATCCATTTTCTTTAATCCACGTGAGATGAGCTAAACAAATTGTTTACCTGGTGTCTGTCCCCTGAGGCCTGAGCATTCAAATACACTAAACAGATGATTCACCATAAAACTCCAGTTCTGTCCATTTGTAAAACCCCAGCAAAGTCAGATTTTCAGGTTAAGGGGGCTGTGCTCTTTGCTGATTTGTAAGTTTTAAGGCAGTTGGGTGTCTGGCTCCACTTAGTGCTGAAATGTCATAGTGCAGCCTGGTTCCGTTTTTCCACAGCCATAAAAATCAAGGAAGGGGTGAACTATCGACCACTAGTAAGGGGTGAACTTACTACTGCAGATATGTAGCAATCACGGTTCAATTTGAGAAGTTTGAAGTTCAAATCCTTTGGTGTTTGTGCTGAAAATAGTAAAAAATGCAGGCAAGAAATATGAGGCCAGAGTTGGAGTCAAGAGGAGACCCTCTGGCTACTATGTGGTAAACCAGTTTGGGCTCTTGGTCTGTGTTCTTTGCTTTATAGACAATGCTGCAGATCCCTTCAAAATCACTGTCCTCATGCCATTCCTAAGACTTCATGGAAGAGGGAAAAGGGTCAAAGTGAGGCTAGAATCAGAAGCTGGAGGTTTTCAATAGCATCACTGTATTAGCCCCAATTTTTAGTTTACCACATACAAAAGATTAGATGGTATATTACTGGGTTATTTTAGATTTACTAAACCATCGGGGGCACTGTGTGCTTCTAATAAACATTTTTTAAAGGATTAATAATGTTCTATGTTGAATTTCTTTCAAATATTGCACCATAGAACACTTATTTGATCTTCAGTGTCATTCGCTGTCCATCAAGAATTTGGTCAAGTCAGGGGCTTCCCTGGTGGCTCAGTGGTTAAGAATCCACCTGCCAGTGCAGGGGACGCAGGTTCGAGCCCTGGTCCGGGAAGACCCCACATGCCACGGAACAACTAAGCCCGTGCACCACAACTACTGAGCCCGCGCCCTAGAGCCCATGCTCTGCAAGAAGGGAAGCCACTGCAATGAGGAAACCACGCACCGCAATGAAGAGGAGCCCCCGCTCGCAGCAACTAGAGAAAGTCCGCGCACAGCAATGAAGACCCAACGCAGTCTTCATTTATTTATTTAACAATTAATTAATTAATTTAAAAAATCTCACTGACTGATGAACAGGTGGGTGATTGCTCTGAGCAAACAACCAGACTCCACAACTTGAATTGCTTCTGTATGATGTTTTATATTGGTTGAGGAAACATATTGCACGGCTTTGGAGGAAAACGAATTTGATCCTGACATAGTTTTATTTTAATAAGGACAAAGGCTTCATTTTATGTCTGAAAGACAGATGGGTCATGCTTATTACTAGTATAATCCTCGGGTTTTCCGAATGAATAGAGTTATAGAAATGAGATTGCATCTGAGTAAATACATTAATCTGGTTCCAGGCACATTTTTTTTGGCTAGTACAATTTCAATTGTTCATTATTCTCACTTGAATGGACCTCTCTGTGTAATCATAAAAACATTTCCTTAACAACCAGTACCAAATAATTAAAAGGATAGGATACAGTGCCCTTGTGCTATGATACAGAGATAACTCTATAACCTTTATATAAATAACAAGGTACTTTTTTATCTTAAGACACAACTCATCTAGATATTTATTTATTTAGGCTGCGCCAGAATCTTCGTTGTGGCATGTGGGATCTAGTTCCCCGACCAGGGATCGAACCTGGGTCCCCTGCATTGGGAGCGCAGTCTCACCCACTGGACCACCAGGTAAATTTAAATTTAAGTCATCTAATCTTTATGATTCTGCAAAGTAAATATTAGTACTATCATCACCACTTTATAGATGAGTAAATTGAGACTTAGAGAGATTGGGCAACTTGCCCACAACTGTAAATAAAGGAAGGAATAGGAAAGCAAGCCCTGTCCACATAGATCTCACCCTCTTTCCCTTCTCAGTGTATTTTCCACACCTTGACCTTCCAGTGTAATTTAGGATATTCATAATGTTTGAATGATAAGAGTAAGGAAAGAAAAATAGTTAAAATGTCAACCAAGGAAGAAATTAATAAGTATTTAACGAAAAGATAGCCTCCTAAATGACAGTGTCTATTAGCTTTACATAAAAATTGCAAACACAGTGCCAGAAAGTAAGGAAGGGCTCCCCCACAAAAAAGGAAAAAAGATAGGAGCATGTCCAAAGGACACAGAGGTGACCTGAAAGAGCTTCCAGTGGCCAGAGCTGGAAGAATTTGATCAAACAAAATAAATAATAATAGCATTATATTATAACCTGAAGAATAGAATAAATATCCATGAGTCCACACTGATATAAATAAATGATTAAATAAGTAAATAAACAAATAAATGGGGGAGAAGGAACAATTCTTCCTCACAGAAGAATTCCAATTAATGATGTAGAAAAAATGAGGCAAATAGAAAATCACCATTAGAATACCACAGTAACAATTGCTACAGGCAAGATCAATCAAATCATTGAGTGAAACAGTAAAATCCAAATAAAGTATGGAGTTCAGTCAATAGTAATGTATCAATGTTGGCTCAATAGCTGTGACAAATGTATATGTAAGATGTTAACAATAGGGGGAAATGGGTATATGGGAACCCTATGTACTATTTTTGCAATCTTCCTGTAAATTTAAAACTATTAATTTAAATATTTGTGGAATATTACAAAGACAAAATTCCAATTCTCAATTACAATGAGAAAAAAGTAGTAACCTTGCAGTGTGAAACCTGGCAGACAGCACCTTAACCAGATGATCAAGGTTAATATCACCAGTAATAAGACATGTCAATATCACGTACCCCTGATAAAGGATGTGTTAGGGACATTGTCTCTGTGAGATTTTTCTCAAAAATTTATAACCTCAATCTAATAATGAGAAAACATCAGACAAACCTAAATTGAGGGACAGTTTACAAATTTCCTGATCTGCAATACTTAAAAGTGTCAAGGTCATGAAACACAAGGAAGGATTGAAGAACTATCAGAGATTAGAGGAGACTAAAAGAGACATGACAGCTAAATGCAATGTAGGAGCCTAGATCAGATCCTGGAACAGAAAAAGGATATTAGTGGAAAACTGCTGATATCCAGATTAAGTCTATGTTTAGTTAATAGTATGTACCAATGTTAATTTCCCAGTTTTGATAAATGTACCATGGCTACATGCCAACATTAGAGGAACATAAGAAAAGGGTATATAGGAATTCTTATATAGGTGTATAGGAAGGATGTAAGGAATATAGATTTGTGCTATCTTTGCAACTCTTCTGTAAGCCTAAAATTATTTTGTATTTAATTTTAAAAGTAAAAGCTGTATGTAAATAATATACAAATTAGTTCTCTTCTGCTTCCTATAGCTGAAGGAAAGTCCTGTTAAGTTTTAATACTCTGTGTGGTATAACTTAACAAACACAATCACTACGTATGAAATCTTCCCTTCAGAAAGACAAATACTATTAGATCATAAGCTCCTTGAGAGCAGGGTCCATATTTTATTCATCCTGCATCCTTGATGCCTGGCACATAGTAAGTACTTAATAAATGCCTATTGAACTGAACTATGCTATACAGATGCATATATAGATGTATATTACATATACACATAATTACACACACAGATACATATGCATATATCAAGGTAAGGGGGAAGCAAAAGATTACAACCATAAAGACATGTGTTCCTGAAACTGAAGAGCCAAATTCAAAAATAAAACATCCCATGAATTAATTGAGCATGTTGTATAAGCTCAGATGATATAAACACATCAGTCTTTTCCTCTCTGATAAGCTTTTGGGCTATTTGACAGAACAGGTTTACCTTTGCCACCTGGTGAAAGGATGGCAATAATAGCAGTGGCTGACAGCCTCTCTACTTTTCTCCTATGAGACACCTCCCACAAAATGTTCAGAGTTCTCTGCATAACCATAAAACAGAGTCTCTTGACGGTTTCTGTCAGCTGACAGCAGCATGGAATGACTGAAAAGGGAAATCATGCAGTGGGAAATAAGAGACTGCCTTTTTGCACACCCACTTTGTCTCCCACCCAGCACGAATAAGAGAATAGGGACTAAAAGAGGGAAATGAGTACAAGACTGAACATTTTACCCAATTTTTCAGTGATAGAAAGGGCAGATGGTAAGTGGATCAGATAAGAGTTGTTTTTATCTTTTTTTTTCTAGATCCTTTTCTTTGTGTGTGTCTGAATATATATGTGTGTGAGAAAGAGAAGGAGAGAGAGATACAGAGAAAGGGGGGAGACTGGGATCCATTTCTGAATGTGTGTAAGAGGCCATATGCAGCCACAGTTACACACAGACACTTAGAGGTGTAAATAGAATTGGAGACAAAACTGCCTGCCCGCCAATTCTTCTAAATAAATATGTTCACAGATTTCATAGCACTAATGAACTGAAAAATAACCACATATTGAAGCTGGATGCAGCTGTCTACACTAAGTTTGAGAATATTTTAAGTGAATATTAAACTAATAATAGGGACTTCCCTGGCAGTCCAGTGGTCAAGACTCTGCGCTTCCACTGCAGTGGGCGAGGGTTCCATCCCTGGTGGGGGAACTGAGATCCTGCGTACCACGCAGGGCGGCCAGAAAAATCGAAATAAAATAAAAAGAAAGTCTTCATTTAAAATAAACAAATAAATAAATAATCTAATAATAGAAATTAGAGAGGCCAAGTTCTCAAAGATGCTTGAGTAAGCAGCCAGTTAACATAATAGAGGAGGAGTACGTAGTTTGGATATCAGATGTTAGATTCATGGGTATTCATCATAACTTTATAATTTCAATATATGATATATATGTCTTGTGAGTCAAAATGTTGTCCTGGGAGTATGGTAAAAAGATAATAGGAAAAATTTTTAATTGGTTTATAAGCAACTACAAATGTTTAAATTTAAAAAGTCGAGGCACAAGCTACAGTTATGATACATGAGTAAAGACGCTCAGAGTTGACTGATACGATGTCTGCAGCATTGTTGTGATAGCTTTGACACATTCCTGAGCTGGGCTGAGAAATATTTATCGTGATGTCAACAAACCTGTGCAGTGTTGAATTTTAATAGTAATTTTAGTAATAAAGATGTTTTTGTTACTGCGGACTACAAATAACAGATGGTTGATCAAGACAGACAAAAAGTAGCCCAAACCCTTCTAATGGCCCAACTAAGACAGAGTGGCAGGGATAAACTCCAGCTCAAGTCAGACTCCACAGCCCATGTTTTTTCCACTATATCATATCCTTTCAAAGTGCTAGTGCCAGTAAAGTTCTAACTAAACATCATCCCAGAGAAACTTAGCTGAAAGTCAGCCTTATGAGAGAAATGAAAGCGCCACTTGACACACTGATTCTAAAAGTTATATAGAAAGGCAAAGTAGCAAAAACAGCCAAGGCCCTTGTGAAGAACCAGAAAAGAGAATTTAATCTCCTGGATATAAAGACACAGTATAAAACTTTACGAATTAAGACAGTGTGGTGTTGGTGCAAGGATAGACAAATAGAATGGAATACAGAGCTCATGCATTGATCAACATTTGATTTTAACAAAGGTGCTACTGCAGAGCAGTGCAGAAAGAACAGTCTTTTCAATAAATGATGCTTGAATCTTGGGGAGAAAAAAGGAAACTTAACCTTTAACTCATACCATACATAAAAATCAATTCAAGGTGGATTGCAGATCTAAACTTAAAAGTCAAAAAATGTTTCTAGAGAATAATACAGAACATTTTCATGATTTTGGGGTAAGGAAACACCAAAAACAAGACACATAAATTTAAAAGTTGATAAATCTGACTGAAATTAAAATTAAGAACTTCTGTTCATCAAAAGACATTATTAAGAGAATGAAAAAACAATCGGCAAAAAGAAAAAGAACTTTACAATGTATATAACTGACAGAGGGCTTGTATCCAGAGTACATAAAGGACTACTAGAAATCAATAAGAAAATGGTAAACAATCCAGTTGAAAAGTATGCAAGAGATTTGAGCAGGCATTTCACAAAAGAGGATATCAAATAGCCAATAAACATATTAAATTTGCCCAACCTCATTAGTAATCAGGGAAATGCAAATTAAAACTGCAAATGGATAATACTACATATTCACCAGAATAGCTAAACTTAAATAGACTGACCATAACAACTGTTGGCAAGGAGGTGAAGCTCTAAGAACTCTCATACTCTGTTGGCAGAAGTGATACAACCACAATTTGACTTTACTAAAGTTAAGGACATATCCCATGACCCAGCAATTCAACACTCTGATACCCAATAGAAATGTGTGCATATATATACCAAAGAGACATGTACATAAATGTTCATGCAAGTATTATTTGTAACCTCTCCAAACTGGAAACAACCCAAATATGACATCAGCAGTGGAATGGATAAAAATGTAATGTGATATATTTGTACAATGGAATGATATACAGCAAATGAAAACGAACAGACTATACCTACGTTAAGGATAAATCTCACAAACATAAGGATGAATAAAAGAAACTAGATACCAAAGAATACATAATGTGTTATTCCATCTGTAGAAAGTTTGAAAAAAACAGGCAAGACTGAACAACAGTGTTTTAGAGCACATGCTTAGAGAAGTCAAGAAAATGGTTACCCTTGGGAGAACAAAGGAGATAGTAATTGAGAGAGAGTTGCTGGTGATGTTCTTTTTCTTGAGCTCGGCAGTGGTTACATGGGTGTTTATTTTTGGGATAATTTGATGAGCTATTCATTTTTGTATTGTGCACTTTGCTAAATGAGAGTTCTATTTCACAACAAAAAAGGTTTTTTTAAAAAGCAGGATCTTTTTAATCCCCGTTATATTCCATAGAGGGGAGAAAAGTATTGACCACTTATATGTTAGGTTTGGTGCTCCTTTTCTGAAGCCAAGGGAAGAATGGCATACAAAGATGCATGTCATGATTCCTGCCCTTAAGAAGCTTATAATCTTATAAGGATGAGAGATACACAAAGTATTACAAGGTAGGATTAAGTGAGTAGCAAATAAAGATACCATTCTGCTATTTGAATTAGTTGGGTTCCTACTAAATGTTATATTATCTAAAAAGTGCATTATAAAAGTGATTGTCTCCACTCCTGGGTATATAACTGAAAAACACTAAGTTGAAAAGATACATGTACCCCAGTGTTCACAGCAGCATTATTTACAATTGCCAAGATAGGGAAGCAATCTAAGTGTCCATCAACAGATGAATGGACAAAGAAGATGTGGTATATTTATGTATGTATATACACACACACACAATGGAATACTATTCAGCCATAGAAAAGAATGAAATTTTGCCATTTGCAGCAACATGGATGGACTTGGAGCGCATTATGCTAAGTGAAATAAGTCAGACAGAGAAAGACAAATACTGTATGATACCACTTCTGTGTGGTATCTAAAAAATACAACAAACTAGTGAATATAACAAAAAAGAAGCAGACTCACAGATATAGAGGACAAACTAGTGGTTACCAGTGGGGAGAGGGAAGGGAGAAGGGGCTATATAGGGGTAGGGGTTTAAGAGGTACAAACTATTATGTATAAAATAAGCTACAAGGATGTATTGTACCATATGGGGAATATAGCCAATATTTTATAATAACTATAAATGGAGTAAAACCTTTAAAAATTATGAATCACTATATTGTACACCTGTAACTTATATAATATTGTACATCAACTATATTTCAACAAAAAATTTTAAGTGATTGTCTCAATGGGAAGAATTGAGATATAACAAAGAAAAATAATAGTTATTTTTCTTCAGTATTTTCAGCAATGAAGATGTTTTTGTTATTGTGGCCTAAAAATAACAGACTGGTTGATCAAAACAGACAAAAACAAACCTGAACCTTTCTCATGGCCCTTTAACTTCACACACTGAAGCTTTTCCATTTCTGTTTTCATCTTTGGCCCTGAAATTTTCCAAGCACTTATGTTCCAGAAAGATAATTTTAAAAATCTTATTAACATTTACTCTAATGACATGAAATCCAGCAGCTCTAATGACATTGCATATCTTTTCAAAGAATTTATTACCCTTGACTTTTGCATAAGTCATGGCCTTTATTTTCATAGCTCTACACAATATTATCATTAACAAGGACTTCTTATACACACTGTTATCACTTTTATTACCCATTGTAATGAAAGATATGAGACACAAGTGAAATAAGATGCAAAACAAATTCCAGCCCAGTTCACAAAATGAGCCGCCAGCCATTCATTCAGCCTTACGTTTCTATAGCAACAAGCAGCAGCAGTTCCATAGCACCATCATGTTATAGAACCTGCAACCAGTCTAGGCACTGCAATTCACGTTCTCTATGTATTTAATTACATCCAGTTTGCAATATGAAAACCAACTGTAGGTGAAATGCCTGTGTATGTAAGTTGCTATGGAAATATGGAGAGGGAAATATTTAATTCCTTCTTGGAGGGAAACTGAAGTTCAGGGAAGGTTTCATATTTGATCTGTGTTTTAAGTAAAGAGAAGGTGTCCGCAGGTGTTGAAGAGGGGGAGGCACCTCCAGGTCAGGATGCAGTGTGAACAAAGCCAGGAAACACTGCTGCGAAAGCCCAGAGAACAGAAATTAAACTGCATGGTTGAAATAGGGTTTTTTGAAAGTGAGTCTTCAAAAATCTTTTAAAACACTGCACATGTATATCCATCTCACTGTGTAGAACTAGTATATCTTATTTCCTCAGAACAGAAGCTGTTGCTCCTCAGTCACTTCTCAATGACATATTTAGATGATTTCACTCCAGTTAATCTGCATTCATTTTCTTCCCATTAGACACTTTCCCCCTTTATAAAAAGGACTATAATTCACAAAAGGCACTGGCAGTCTCTGATAAAAATATATCTCTATGGACAGGCTTTAGAGTGATTTGGCAACATGAATACTGAACTCTAAGCAGGATATCTCGGTCCTGATCCTTCAAGGAGCGCGTCCTTCAAGGAGCTCCGAGATCCTGCTTAAGTCACTGAACCTGTTTTGACCTCAACTGTATTTACCTGTAAAACAAGATGATCTCCAATCTCCCTTCTATTATAATGGTCCTTTCAGATGGTGAACCATAAACTAATCAGCAGCCTAATGTCCTAATCTGATGCTAGGAGATCTGCCTCAGATACCTGGCACAAAACAGATATTAAAGTATTTGCTTCCTAAGAAATGGGCTTTCAGGGCTTCCCTGGTGGCGCAGTGGTTGAGAGTCCGCCTGCCGATGCAGGGCACACGAGTTCGTGCCCCGGTCCGGGAAGATCCCACAATCCGCGGAGCATCTGGGCCCGTGAGCCATGGCCGCGGAGCCTGTGCGTCCGGAGCCTGCGCGTCCGGAGCCTGTGCTTCGTAAAAAAAAAAAAAAAAAAAAAAAAAAGAAAAGAAATGGGCTTTCAGATAGAGTTCCTCAGACAACGCTAAGGCAAGGGAAAGAACCTCAATCTAGGTACGTGACAAACTATACTATAATGCTCATCTGTCATTAAAGTTTAGTTCAATTAGATTCAGAAATCTCTATACTTGACCAATGCTATGCTTTTTTAAAAAATTGTAGTAAAATATGCATAACATGAAGTTCACCTTTTTAACCATTTTTAAGTGAACAATTCAGTGGCATGATGTACAATATCAATGTTGAATAACCTTCACAGCTATTTATTAATGCTATGCTTTTGTATTTTGCTTTCTCCCCCAGAGTTTCCTTAGAAAATATTATTTTAATTACATTTTCTCTTTCTCTCAGCTTAATTAAAAGGTAAAGGACATTTCACGCCTCTATCACAGTGGTTCTCAAATTGGGGGTCATCTTCCCCCTCAGGGGATATTTGGCAATGTCTGGAGACATTTTTGGTTGTCACAACTGAGGGGATGCTATTGACCATCTAGCAGGTACAGGCTAGGAATACTGCTAAACATCCCACAGTGCACAGGACAGCCCCCTACACAGACTTAACTGTCCCAAAATGCCATTAGGGTCACTTTTAAGAATCCTTGCTCTTTTTAAATTTTTAAAAATTTAAATTTTTTAAATTTCAGAATCAATATGGGACTCAATGTCTCTCACTCTCAGCAATGGAGACGCATGGTAGCAGCAACATTGGGAAAGTTTTGAAACCTAACGAAAAATAGCAAGGCTTGGGCAGATAAAGTGTAGAAACCAAATAAGGATGAGCTGTGAACATTTCCATGTGGTGATGCCCTCACTGCTCTGCTCTCTGATTCTGTGGTAATGGTCATTTAATAACCCTTCCTGTAGTACAAGGTTTATCAGTGGTACAAGTATAATAATTAAAAGGTCAGTCCAAAGGGCAAGAGGTCTAAACTGAGAAAGGCAGTGTTTAATTACTTCTTCCTCTGGGATGAGTTCTTTCTAAGAGGCAATCTCTCCTTGAAATCTGGCTTCTATTGCACCTTGATTACTCCCATCTCATCTCATCCTTAATTTACTGGAAATATGTCTGGCTCTGATTTTGACTTGTTTGAGATCTTTTTTCAAAGAGGACTACTAGCTTGGTTAAACCCAGCTGAGTTCCCTACCAGAAAAAGTAAGTAGTAGTTCCTTTTATAACATCACTGCATTCTAATATGTTTTCATGAATTGGAAATAAAGGGATAGAATTGCAGCTTGTCTGGCAATTGCAGATAACCCTAGAACACTGTCACATCAGTGATCATCATCCTTCATGTGTGCCAAAGAATAACAACAATGAAAACGATGAGAACAATTGGCTTATTAGAAAAATTTAGCAGTGTTGTAAACACATAATTAGAAAGGTAAATTTGCTATAGTAAAGAATATGCGTTGGAGATCAATCCTTTGTCAGTTGCTTCATTTGCAAATATTTTCTCCCATTCTGAAGGTTGTCTTTTGGTCTTCTTTATGGTTTCCTTTGCTGCGCAAAAGCTTTTAAGTTTCATTAGGTCCCATTTGTTTACTCTTGTTTTTATTTCCATTTCTCTAGGAGGTGGGTCAAAAAGGACCTTGCTGTGATTTATGTCATAGAGTGTTCTGCCTATGTTTTCCTCTAAGAGTTTGATAGTTTCTGGCCTTACATTTAGGTCTTTAATCCATTTTGAGCTTATTTTTGTGTATGGTGTTAGGGAGTGATCTAATCCCATACTTTTACATGTCCCTGTCCAGTTTTCCCAGCACCACTTATTGAATAGGCTGTCCTTTCTCCACTGTACATTTCTGCCTCCTTTGTCAAAGATAAGGTGACCAATTTATAAGCAGCTCATGCAGCTTAATAACAAAAAAACAAACAACCCAATCCAAAAATGGGCAGAAGACCTAAATAGACATTTCTCCAAAGAAGATATACAGAGTGCCAACAAACACATGAAAGAATGCTCAACATCACTAATCATGAGAGAAATGCAAATCAAAACTACAATGAGATATCATCTCACACCAGTCAGAATGGCCATCATCAAAAAATCTAGAAACAATAAATGCTGGAGAGGGTGTGGAGAAAAGGGAACCCTCTTACACTGTTGGTGGGAATGTAAATTGATACAGCCACTGTGGAGAACAGTATGGAGGTTCCTTAAAAAGCTACAAATAGAACTACCATATGACCCAGCAATCCCACTACTGGGCATATACCCTGAGAAAACCATAATTCAAAAAGAGTCATGTACCAAAATGTTCATTGCAGCTCTATTTACAATAGCCCAGAGATGGAAACAACCTAAGTGTCCATCATCAGATGAATGGATAAAGAAGATGTGGCACATATATACAATGGAATATTACTCAGCCATAAAAAGAGACGAAATTGAGCTATTTGTAATGAGGTGGATAGACCTAGAGTCTGTCATACAGAGTGAAGTAAGTCAGAAAGAGAGAGACAAATACCGTATGCTAACACATATATATGGAATTTAAAAAAAAAATGTCATGAAAAACCTAGGGGTGAAACAGGAATAAAGACACAGACTTACTAGAGAATGGACTTGAGGCTATGGGGAGGGGGAAGGGTAAACGGTGACAAAGCGATAAAGAGGCATGGACATATATACACTACCAAACGTAAGGTAGATAGCCAGTGGGAAGCAGCCGCATAGCACAGAGAGATCAGCTCGGTGCTTTGTGACCGCCTGGAGGGGTGGGATAGGGAGGGTGGGAGGGAGGGAGACGCAAGCAGGAAGAGATATGGGAATATATGTATATATGTAACTGATTCATTTTGTTGTGAAGCTGAAACTAACATACCATTGTAAAGCAATTATACTCCAATAAAGATGTTAAAAAAAAAATAATGGCAAAAAAAAAAAAAAGAATATGCGTTGTAAACAGCTTTCAATAGTATTATATGACCTGCTTTTAGAATTTATATCCCTGTTCTCTTTTAGAAAAGATATGATTTAAAGTAATCTAGGGGCTTCCCTGGTGGCGCAGTGGTTGAGAGTCCGCCTGCCGATGCAGGGGACACGGGTTCGTGCCCCAGTCCGGGAAGATCTCACATGCTGCGGAGCAGCTGGGCCCGTGAGCCATGGCCGCTTAGCCTGCGCGTCCGGAGCCTGTGCTCCGCAACGGGAGAGGCCACAACAGTGAGAGGCCTGCGTACTGCAAAAATAAATAAATAAATATAAATAAATAAATAAAGTAATCTAATCTCTGGAGTTTATAGCTCTACTTTGGCCACCGTGTACACTGTCAGTTCAGTTCATCCACATTTCCTTTAAGAGTGATGTTAGATCAGTTTTTAAATTTCAGGACTTTGACTACTCATTTAAAGAGCATAAATCGTTTTGACCCTAGGTAGGAATACATTAGGAACTAACTGAACTGTCCTAGGACACAAATATAGGGAAATGGCCAGGTTGTTAGGTTCTGTATTTGATGTTTTATGAAGACTCAAATGATTGTTGTTGGAAAAACATCACAGCTTTTGACCCAAAGAGAAGTGATTAGCTCATGGAATGATGTTAAAAACAGAGGCAACTAGAGCAGCATTTCCTAAATATGCTCCATGGAACATTAATTCCAAGGAAGTTGGCAATTGATATGGCAAAAAAAAGAGGAGGATTTTTAAACCAAGACCCAAATTAATTAGTAGGTTCAGTTAAGTGAAAATGTCAGTTCTCGAAGAGGCAGGCATCAGTTAAAATGATTTTTTTAAAATTTATTTATTTATATTTATTTTTGGCTGTGTTGGTTATTCGTTTCTGTGCGAGGGCTTTCTCTAGTTGTGGCAAGCGGGGGCCACTCTTCATCGCGGTGCGCGGGCCTCTCACTGTCGCGGCCTCTCTTGTTGAGGAGCACAGTCTCCAGACGTGCAGGCTCAGTAGTTGTGGCTCACGGGCCCAGTCGCTCCACAGCATGTGGGATCTTCCCAGAGCAGGGCTCGAACCCGTGTCCCCTGCATTAGTAGGCAGATTCTCAACCACTGCACCACCAGGGAAGCCCGTGCGCCACCAGAGAAGCCCAGTTAAAATGGTTTTTAAACATAGTTCCCTGATTTTTTTTTTTACTCACGAGAGCATTAAGTAATCACTGGATATTACCCACACTGGTTTTTTAGCCACCTGCTCCTGGTGCTTTTCTCTGGAAAGCAGAGCTAGAGATTGACCCCACATTTTCCTTAAGACATGACCTGGTCACTGCAGCCTCCCGGATGACTTGCCTTCGTCTCTTTTAATCAAGATTGACAGTGAAGGGCTTCCCTGGTGGCGCAGTGGTTGAGAGTCCGCCTGCCGATGCAGAGGACGCAGGTTCGTGCCCCCGTCCGGGAATATCCCACATGCCGCGGAGCGGCTAGGCCCGTGAGCCATGGCCGCTGAGCCTGCGCGTCTGGAGCTTGCGCTCCGCAACGGGAGAGGTCACAACAGTGAGAGGCTCGCGTACCGCCCAAAAGAAAAAAAAAGATTGACAGTGAAGACATCCAACCACTACTTCTTTCTTCTCATCTGGAGCACTAAAAGATAGGTTTCCTCTCTTCTCTACTAGAAATATTATAAAGTGGTAAGCATGCAAACATTTTTGTAACATTATAGCACATCTGATATATTATTTCCTTCCCTTTGATATAATTTATATACATTATTTTGTGGAAGAAGAACAACCTAAGCCTAAGCTGATACAATATTTTCCCAGTGACAGCTTAGCTCATCAAATGACAGTTTATGATGTCTAAATGCTCACAGGCATATGGCTACAGTCTCATCTTGCTATTCAACACATGCAAAGTTAATAGGTTTCCTTGTACATGAATGTTTATAGTAGCATTATTTATAAATAATAAATTAAAAATAATGAAGTACTGATGCAGGTTACAAACATGTATGAACCTCAAACCTTATGTTAAGAAGACAGCTAAGAAAGAAGACAGCTAGGACTTCCCTGGTGGCGCAGTGGTTAAGAATCCGCCTGCCAATGCAGGGCACACAGGTTCGAGCCCTGGTCTGGGAAGATCCCACATGTCACGGATCAACTAAGCCCATGCACCACAACTACTGAGCCTGCGCTCTAGAGCCCACAAGCCACAACTACTGAGCCCACGCATCACAACTACCGAAGCCCGCGTGCCTACAGCCCGTGTTCTGCAACAAGAGAAGCCACCACAATAAGAAGCCCGCGCACCGCAACAGAGAGTAGCCCCCACTCGCTGCAACTAGATAAAGCCCACATGCAGCAACCCAACACAGCCAAAACAATTAAAAAAAAGAAGACAGCTAAGTGAACCTTAGGCTAAGTGAAAGAAGACAGTCACAAAGAACCACATACTGTATGAGTCCCTCTATATGAAATGCCCAGGAAAGGCAAACCTGTAGAAAAAGAAAATAAGCCTAGACCTTGTGGGGCAGGAGGATGGGGAATGACGTCTTATGGGTTTCTTCTGAGATAATGAAAATGATCTGAAATTAGTGGTGATGGTTGCAAAACTCTGAAAATACACCAAAATCATTGAATTATACATTTTAAATGGGTGAACTTTATGGTAAGTAAATTGTATCTTAATGAAACTGTTTAAAAAGTTAATAGGTTTCTTTATTATAAAACTTCTCAGGACTTTAATAACTTGATGTAATTTGTGAATCTTCAAGAGGAAGGTTGAGAATGAAGTGCTTACCCAAATGATTTGCCCCATGGACCCATGCTCCCCACCCCCATCTACTTTTTGAGCATTCCCATGGAATTGGTGTTTCTATGTATCCATTAAGAAAGCTCTAATCTAGGACATATAAACAATCTTTAAAGAAGTTCTAATCAAGAGGCAAATACTTGTTAATCCTTGGATAACGATTTGAAGGAATAATTCAATGGATTTAGGTGAGATGGGCCAGGTCTTGCTACTTTACCCAAAGTTATATGTAAATAATACTATAGCTAAGACATATATTCTACGCTTAATCTTACCCCAAGGGCAGAGACGCAATAAAACATTTATTCTAACAAGCAGTGTTTTAAGGTAGTAAATTCTTAGACTTAATTTGCTCCCATTCAAAAATTACCCCTCAGTGGAAGAGGAAAAGGAAGAAAGGCAGTGGAGAGAGGTCTCCTGCTGCAAGCATGATGGAGAACTGGCCATCAGTCTTGCTCGTATAGGTCCTGCTTGGGGAATAAAAGGCAGATGCGCAGAGCACCAGGCATAATGAAACTTTCCAGGTGCTACCTACTATTCCCCTCCTGGACTAAGGGAATTTTTTGTCTTGTTAACTAAGCTAGCTGACTAAACCAGAAACCTTGTTTCCTTTTCCTGTGGAATTCATTTCTCAAAGTCTCAGTCAACCATCCCTAATATTTCCTAGAAGTGAAGAACAGCCTGGACAGATGTTTCCTCCAAAGCAGCCTCCCAGAGAGTGAAAAAAAAAGAAGAAGAAGAAATAAGGGGGCACAGGGATGATCACACTTTATGAGTTCATTATCAGAAGAAAATTTTTGTACTTTTTCTTCTGTATCTCTTACACACTGGCAGGAAGAGGTGAAAGGTATGACATGGTATTCAGTCAAGAAAATTGATTTCATTATGATAGAGGATAAAGCCAGAGGAGTGAAAGTGAGATTCACAGCTTAAAACTGAAGACAACTACATCCCCATACAGCTCTTGCATAGATTTGAGAAAACAGAAAGATCTGAAGTTGTCAGGTGAAGATCTTCAAGGAGGTAGTGAAGCGATGTACAGTTTTCTCTACAGCTGGAAAGATTTCTGCAGCTATAAAAATGGCTGTAAGTTAATTTACAAAGAAACTTCTGACCATTTCTCCAGGGTTCCCTATTTCAGTGAATGGCCCAGGAGTGATCCAGTGGCCGAAATTAAAAACTGTTTCCCTGACTCTATCATTTCTCACCTGAATTATCACAACAGTCTCCTAACTGGCCCTCTGTATACCGTCTATATACTTGAGGCACAAACACACTTGGCTGGAAAAGTCTTTCTAAATCATAAATCTGATTGCATCACTCTCTCTTAAAACTTTTTCATGGCTTCTTATTACTCTTAGGTAAAAATCCAGACCCCTTAATATGAACTTCTCAGTAATCTGGCCCTCACTTATCTCTTCATCTTCATCTCTTGCCACTTCTTTTTCTAGTCTCTACACCAGGGGATCCAAAGTGGAGTGCATGTACAAGACCATCCTTTGGGTGTGGGATGAAAATATTTGAACTTCTACAGATTGAGAAGCAGGAACAGAAGCTGAAGAAATGGCATACATTAAGAGTCTGGAGTGAGCCAAGCCATAACTACGTGCCAGTGGATGTCTAGAGGAAGCAAACACTCTGAGGAAGAAGGGACTATTAGGGAAATATGGGGAAAAGAAAGATAGAGGCACCGGAAAGAGAAGGTGGTTCCTAGAGCTCCATTCCTGATAGATGCACCTCTGGTTCTACTTCCAATCTATATACATCCTTATAATACACCCTCCTTTTCCTTGAGAAAAGGGTCTTATTTATATTTTTTAAATGTCCTGGAAGAGTGGTATTTGTTCCATGCAACCATAAGAATCTACCTAAAAAACTTGGTGTCCATCTATAGGGATTGGTTAAAGAAAATAAGATACATCTTTCTATGCATTTACCAAAAGTGAATATGTAGGTCCTCTGCTTCTTTGCGCCCGATTTGCATCCTGCGGTTCCGGAATAGCGGGGAAGATGCGGTCCTTGGACATCGCAGAGCTGGCAGAGCCGGAGGAGGTGGAGGTGATGGAGCCCGAGGAGGACTTCGAGCAGTTCCTGCTCCCGGTCATCAACGAGATGCACGAGGACATCACGGCGCTCACCCGCGAGCACAGGAGAGCCTACCTGCAGAACGGGAGCAAGCTGTGGGAGATGGACAGTATGCTCATCCAGATCAAGACGCAGGTGGAGATCTCAGAGGATAGCACGCTCAACCATCTGCACAACGCGGACAACGGAGTCGAGGGCAGAGGGACCAAATGGTGCAAGAAGGTGGAGGAGAAGGCCAAGGAGATCGCGAAGATGGCAGAGATGCTGGTGGAGCTGCTCTGGGGGATAGAGAAGAGCGAGTCGTCCTGAAGGAGGGTCAGCCGTTTACAGCCAATGGATTCTGGTCAACTGATGGAGGTTGGCTGACACCCTGGAGAAGCTGAAGCCAGAGAGCCTTTTGTTTTCTCTTTTTTTCTCTGTCTACGCTCTGTCCTCACTTACACCACGTTTCTGCTATGGTCTGTGGTTAATGACCTCAATGTGAGGTTTGACTGTTAAATGTTTTTCTTTGGGGAGGTAAATTTTATTTGGAAAATGCTCTCAAGAATTAGGGCCTAGATTGTAAGCTCTTGCAGCAGTCACATTTGTTCCTGGGCTTTCGTTATTTCTAAATTTTTGAGGTGCTTTGCTCTTTCTTGTGTGACCTGATAGCTCTCTGGAACTTCGAGTCTGTGTGTAACAGATGAGACTCAGAGTTGGAGTTCTCCAGCTCTGAAGGTGCTGAAGGAGCTGCATTATTTCTAGAAGACGACTCCATGAAGCGATTGCTAAAGAAGCTGAAGAAGGGATCAGACGCCAACTGGGAATGTGAATGGGGCTGATCTGGCTAGGACTGATGAATCAGAAGAAGGGCTGAAGGATGGTATTGTACTTGGGGACTTTAATTTCTCTGTGAGAACAAAGGAGGAGAGATGTATTTTGTTCAAATTTTAAGTTTTATGCGGCACACTGATGTAACCTGTCTGGTCATATTGTTTGGACAACCTAACTTAGCTTTATGTGACATGGAACCTAGAATAGGAGACAAGATAGATCTTGGTATTCCGTATAATCGATGTAATACCCTGATGCATTTCAGGGAATTCTGGACATAAAATGAAAGAGATATTTGCAAAGGCCCTTGAGGGTCTGGGGAAGAAAAGCAAGAGCTGTCTGTTTTGGACCCTAGACTGAACAGGGACGAGGTTTCTTCAAGATTTGTAAGTTGTCTAGCTGTAAGTTCATTTCAGTAGCAGACCTGACAAGTATTTGAGGTCAAAAACCCACCGTGTGTTTAAAAAAAAATTTACCATGTTAATAGAAGTATTCATTTGCTTAAAAAGACAAGACGTAAAAAAAAAAAAAAGTGAATATGTAGTGCTAATTTGATTCATGGAAAGTTGCTTCCAAGGTATTTTTAAGTGAAAAAGCAGGTCACAAAAATTTTGTTTAATTATTTCTATGAAGAGAAAATATTAAATTATTTCCATTCTTTAAAAAAAACAAGAAATATTTAGACTTTTAGGATTTTCCTTATATGTGGTAGAGTGACTAAGGATGAGCCAACTACATCCAGAGGGAATAAATCTTTTTCATTCATTCATTAAACATAATATATGTGAGACACAGCACTAGATGATGGAAAGATAAACAGGACAAAATTCTCATCTTTAAGGATCTCACAGTCTAACAAGATGATAAATATGTAAACTAATAGCTGTAATACAGGTATAATAAGTGTAATATCACGTATGTTAGGTGTAGCAGGACACAAGGAAGAAATCGTTGGCGAAGAGACATTCAAACAGGATCACAAAGGGCTTAGAGAATGAGAAGGGAGTGCTTTCAAGGGAAGAGAATGAGAAGGGTGTGCGTTCAAGGCACAAAGGCATGAAATAGCACAGGGTACACAGGGCATCATCTAATCACATATCATTTGACATAAGTTACTTTGCTATGGAAATGAACAGATTTTCTTTAAAATACCAATGATTTTTAATATAGATTTTAAATAACCCTAATCATGCCCAGATGTCAAAAGAAAGAACATTGTGTACACTGATATAATGTTAATAAGAAAGTGTTCACAGACATATTTCAAAACATATTAGTATTTCAAAGTTACTATACTACTGTGCTGAAAAATGTGTTCTTTTGCAAACACTGGCTTCTGTTCTGTCTTGGGATGTCATGTGCTACCTCTCCAAGATACTGACAAGTCAAAATACTACCTGAACAGGAACAGTGAAGTGAGTTCAATCCATCATCATGTTTACTTGATATAGATCAGGGGACTGCACTGCTGAAAACAACACAAACAACATGCTGAAACTAACAGATTCAGTGAAAAATTATGTAGGTTTTAAAAAAAGCTTTTAGCTTCTACTTAAAGCTCAGACAATGGATAAACAAGGATCCCTTAAAGGGCACTATATGACACATGGCTAGCTCTCCTCACAGCTGTGTCTTCTGCCTGAACATCAGTGCAAAAGGATTTATTGTGTTGCCATACTAGCATCAGCAGCAAGTACACTGTTTCAGGGAACCAAAATTAACAAATAAAGGTTTGGAAAATTACAGGATGATCACTTGAAATTAGCCCCACATAAAGTTCCACTATATTAAATGGGGCCATATTTAATTGGGTCATTACAGAACAATGTCTAGCAGAGAAAGCCACCAAGAGCTAGAAGATTAGATGAAATGCAGTACAAACAAACAAAAAAAATAGGGCAGAAACCTTGGGTTTTCTGCCAAGTCCAGAAAAAAACACATTGCAGCAGACTGAGCAGAGGCCTGACCGTCTTTTCATTGGTTGCCGAGAATCTAAGTCTGGTTTTTAAAAATTACAAAGGAAATAGAAGCGAAATGTTAAGGAACAAGACCCACTATATTTTGGAAAGGTATGTGAGAAGTGGTGATTAATTAGTAAAAATATTTACTGAATTCCTACTATGTGTCTACTATCTACTGTGCTACCTGCTAAGAAGAGAGAAAATAAAAGTGACAAAATGTGTGCTTTTTGGAGTTCATAGCTAACTGGCCAGGCAAGATACACCAATGTGAAAGAGTAGAGTAACAATGTAAGGTTAAATGATTATTGCCAAAGTGATGCAGTTTGTGGACAATTAGTGCATAATTCAGAAGAGAAAGACATGAGCTGAGCTGGAACTTGAAGATCTCAGAGCGAGAGAGAGAGAAGATTTATACTAGATCTTGAAGAAAGCTTGGATTCTAATCCGAGGTTGGTCTTTAAGCATTAGAATGATTTTGAGCAAGTCACACTACTTTTCTGGATTTTCATCTTCACTTATAAACTGGAAGTTTTAAATCAGGCAGTCTCTAAAATCTCTTCCTGTTCTAAAATTCCATAATTCCAGAATATTTTTTTAAAAGGTGAAATGGTTGAGAGTATTCAGAAAGTGTTTTAGACAAATCCAAAGAAACTGGGAAGAAAGAAGTGAGCAGTCATTGGAGAAGGGGAAGAAAACCTAATGATGTGAGGTCAAAACAAAATCACAGCCTACTCCATACTATCAGTTAATATGGTCCTTCAGAAAAACACCTACTAAAAGTCTAGTAGGAGGCAGATATGTCACAGAAAAATAAACTGCTATGGTAGAAATCTAAAGAACATCGTGGAGGCACAGTAAGATAGTGGCCATTTCTACTTGGGAGCAGCAAGGCATGGGAGGTGTCAAAAGGAGGTGTTAAAAGGAGGTGTTTTAAAGGAGGTAGACTGAGTAGTTTCCTTGTTGGGTATTGGTAAAGGAAGAAGAGACTGAAAGATTCAGGAGGACATTTCTGTCTCTGCTGTATGCTCTGCAACTGTTCCTACCAGCAACACTATCTGGTACACAGCAGGCACTCAAATAATATTTAATTAATTAATTAGTCAATTTTAATTAATGCACATTTTATGATATAAAGCCTTGAACAAAGTAGGATTCCAATAACAAAGTGCCACAATAGTGAATTTTAAAATTTTTCATTTAATTCCAGGCTCTTGGATTAGGAAGAATTAATATTGTTAAAATAGCCATATTGGGACTTCACTGGTGGTGCAGTGATTAAGAATCCGCCTGCCAATGCAGGGGACACGGGTTCGAGCTCTGGTCTGGGAAGACCCCACATGCCGTGGAGCAACTAAGCCCATGCACAACTACTGAGCCTCACTCTACAGCCCGCAAGCCACAACTACTGAGCCCACATGCCGCAACTACTGAAGCCCGTGCACCTAGAGCCCATGCTCTGCAGCAAGAGAAGCCACTGTAATGAGAAGCATGCACACCGCAATGAAGAAGCCTCCACTCTCCACAACTTGAGAAAGCCCGCGTGCAGCAGTGAAGACCCAACGTAGCCAAAAAAAAAAAAAAAAAAAAAAAGCCATACTACCCAAGGCAACCTACAGATTTAATGCAATCCCTATCAAAATACCCATGACATTTTTCACAGAACTGGAACAAACAATCCTAAAATTTATATGGAACCACAAAAGGCCCAGAATTGCCAAAGCAATCCTAAGGAAAAAGAACAAAGCTGGAGGGATAACCCTTCTAGGCTTTAGACTATACTACAAAGCTGCAGTAATCAAAACAATGTGGTATTGGCACAAAAAACAGACATATGGATCAATGGAACAGAATAGAAGGCCCAGAAATAAACCTATGCACCTATGGTCAATTAATCTATGACAAAGGAGGCAAGAATATACAATGGAGAAAAGATCATCTCTTCAACAAGTGGTGTTGAAAAAGCTGGATAGCTGCATGTAAATCAATTAAATTAGAACACTTCTTCAGACCATATACAAAAATAAACTCAAAATGGTTTAAAAGGGGGCTTCCCTGGTGGCGCAGTGGTTGAGAGTCCGCCTGCCGATGCAGGGGACAGGGGTTCGTGCCCCGGTCCGGGAAGATCCCACATGCCGCAGAGCAGCTAGGCCCGTGAGCCATGGCCGCTGAGCCTGCGTGTCTGGAGCCTGTGCTCCACAACAAGAGAAGCCCACAGTGGTGAGAGGCCCGCGTACCGCAAAAAAAAAAAAAAAAAAATGGTTTAAAGACCAAAATATAAGACATGACACCATAAAACTCCTAGAAGAGAACATAGGCAAAACATTCTCTGATGCAAATCATAGAAATATTTTCTTAGATCAGTCTCCCAGAGCAAATAAATAAATAAATAAAAGCAAAAATAACAAATGGGGCCTATTCAAACTTAAAAGACTTTGTACAGCAAAGGAAACCATCAACAAAATGAAAAGACAACCTACAGTATTGGAAAAAATATTTGCAAATGATGCAACTGACAAGAGGTTAATATCCAAAATATACAAACAGCTCATACAACTCAATATCAAAAAAACAAACAACCCAATCAAAAAATAGGCAGAAGATCTAAATAGACACTTTTCCAAAGAAGACATACAGATGGCCAACAGGCACATGAAAAGATGCTCAACTTTGCTAATTATTAGAGAAATACAAATCAAAACCACAATGAGGTATGACCTCACACCAGTCAAAATGGCTACCATCAAAAAGTCTACGAATAATAAATGCTGGACAGGGTGTGCAGAAAGAGAACCCTTGTATACTGTTGGTGGGAATGTAAATTAGTGCAGCCACTATGGAAAATAGTATGAAGTTCCTTAAAAAACTAAAAATAGAGCTACTGTATGATCCAGCAATCCCACCCCTGGATATATATCTGGAAAAATAAAAACTCTAATTTGAAAAGAAATGCGCACCCCAATGTTCACAGCAGCACTATTTACAATAGCCAAGACATGGAATCAAACCAAGTGCACATCAACAGATGATTGGCTTAAGAAGATGTCGTATATATACGTGTATGTATACAATGGAATATTACTCAGCCATAAAAAATGAAATATTGCCATTTTCAGCAACATGGATGGACCTAGGGAATATTATACTTAGTGAAGTCAGACAGACAAATACTATATGATATCATTTATATGTGGAATCTAAAAAATAATACAAATGAATCTATATATAAAACAAAGACTTATAGAAAGCAAATTTATGGTTACTAAAGTGGAGAGGAAAGGAGGGACAAATTAGGAGCATGGGATTAATAGATACAAACTACTATATATCAAATAAATAAGCAATAAGGATTTACTGTATAACACAGGGAATTACATTCAATATCTTGTAATAGCCTATAATGTAATATAATCTGAAATACATATATTGATATAATTCAATCACTTTGCTGTGTACCTTAAACCAACACAATACTGTAAATCAACTATACTTCAATTAAAAAAAACAAGCATTACTCACTTCATAATAAACTTTTCAATTAAGTATTTTCTCAATCAACTATTATAGTAATAATATAATTGTGATCACATGGGTATCTGAGATATTTGTAACATTGTTATTAATAATGAAGAAATTAATGAATAAATGGTAGTGAAAAAAGAAAGTTACGGAAGCTTTCCAGTATGAAATAGTCAAACAAAGCATCAGAAACATAAGATAGCATGAAAAACAGGATATCCTTAGAGCTAGGGCATGAGATACAGGGAAAAAAATAAGGCTGGAAAGGCTACTAGATGCTGGGTTGCAGTCCTACCAAAACCACAGCCCTTTAGTCCCGAAATTACCAATATTTTGACCTAAGAACTTCTTTTTTAATGTCAGAAACTGTACAGATACTCATGTGACAGTAATTATACCTTCAGTGTCCACTGATTAAGAAAATATATAATGGAAAAGGTTATGAAGTCACTAGTAATTTTAAATAAGTTTTTATTTTATTCATCACAATAGCATCTCAGATTTTTTTAAAAAAGTAGTGAGATTTCGTAGAAATTATTTATTCAATATATAGACAAAGGTTAGTGAACATATAGATTCATTCATGCCCCCACCACAAACTGAGGACCACTGCTCTAGTAACAGCAGCAGTAGTAGCAACATTTATTGAATACTTGTTAAGTGCCTGTTCTAAGTACTGCACATGTATTAACTCATTTAGTTCACACAACAACCATATGAAATAAGCATTAGGATTACCCCCCTTTGTGACAGAGTTTGTTTTTGCTTCCTTATACTTTTTCTTCCCTTTTCCTTCACTAAAAGACCCTAATTTTCAAATGAGGACATTGCTGCTGTAAGATATATTTCCTTGCCTCCTTGGTCTCAGGGTGGTGACTGTGTGACTAGCTTCAGAGCAATGAGAAGTGGAAATGTACATTTGGAGAAGTCTTCTTAATAGTTGGAGAAGGGCATACCCTTTCTCCTTCCTGCTTCCTGGACCAAGAATGTCATGTCTGGAAGTGAAGATGAGGTCCATACTGTAGGGATGACAGAGCACTGAGCTGGAAAGAGCCTGCCATACCAGTCCCAGATGGCCTGCTTCTCAATTTATTTTATGTGAGAAAGGAGAAAACCCTATCTTGTTTAAGTTATTATTTTTTTCCCCTTCAATGGAGCCAAACTTTATCCTAACTGATAGGCCATTTTGGAAATGAGAACACTGAGGTTCTGAGTTTAAGTAGCTGGCTTGATGTTACAAACTTATTAAGAGGCAAAGAGAGACTTTTAATTCACACATTCTTACTCCAGAGCCCACATTACCCATTACAGTATACTGCCTCTTGCTATACAACTGTAGGAAATGGGTTTGACATAGGGAAGTAACACAGTCGTTAAGGGAAGTAACTTAACGACTGTGTTTTCTCTTGACTAGTACTGGCTGCCATGGGAAGGGGGCACTCTCTTCACAAGGTAACCCTTTTCAGCTGAGGTAATTCTGAAGGGGGCTGATAGCTGAGGGCTATCTGTTGACATCTGTTGACAGCACTCCCAGCAGCTGGGGGAAAAAGTCCTTCATTCCTGGAATGGGATCTGAGTGGCACATCATAGCACCACCTCCATGCATGACATCATACCCCTTCCTGTGACTGGTTTTGGATGGCTAGGGAAAAGTCAATTCCCCTAGCCATCCAAAACCTGGTTGATCTGGGGGTATAAAGGTCTGGACCCCTCCAACGCAGGACAGCTCTGAAGGGACATCCCAGCTTCAGAGCTCTTCAGGGAGTTGGCTGAGACTTTCACTGAGACTTTATAGCAGCCCAACTTCTCCCTCTGCCCATCCTGTTTTCCTCCCTTCCCTTCCCTTCTCTTCTCTGGGTGGTGATCCCAGGAACACTCCCTTAAAAAACCTTCCTGGGCTTTTCTGGTGACGCAGTGGTTGAGAGTCTGCCTGCCGATGCAGGGGACACGGGTTCGTGCCCCGGTCCAGGAAGATCCCACATGCCGTGGAGCGGCTTGGCCCGTGAGCCATGGCCGCTGAGCCTGCACGTCCGGAGCCTGTGCTCCTCAACGGGAGAGGCCACAACAGTGAGAGACCCGCGTACCTGAAAAAAAAAAAAAAAAAAAACCTTCCTAACTTCCATCTCAGTGTTTGTTTCCTGGGGAACCCAACCGGTGACACCATGTCTTTATTCAGTCATTGACTGTTCTTAATTGGAAGGGAGGTAATATATGTCAAGAAAAAGAAAACTGTGGGAATTCCCTGGTGATCCATTGGTTAGGACTCAGTACTTTCACTGCCGGGGCCCCGGGTTCAATCCCTGGTTGGGGAACTAAGAGCCCAGAAGCCACGACATTATTTGTTTAGTTCTACCCAACTCTCTTTCTGTTTCTTGGTATCAGACTGCTCACTGGCAATAGAGGAGTGTCCTATGTTGGGCCAATCATAATCCCCCAACTCCCTGGGCACAGTGATAAGTACAAGTGGCGTGCACACGATCAGGCTTGGACAACCAGAACCTTTACTTGGTCATTTTTGTACTGACAGCTAGAAAACTGAACTCCTTTGCTTCTCAGATCACGGAACTGGCAGGATGTGTCCCTATGGATGCTGGGGCCACATTTCCTGTCTACAAGGAAAAGGGCCATCTGAAGTAGGAGAGAATAAAGCCAAGAAGAGGGCGGAAACAGAAAGACCCCAGTTCCTGGTGCTCTTCTAATAGTACTGTAAATTACCCTAGTATATATCTATCTATGCACACACACACACACACACACACACAAACACACATATATAATTTTACTTATTTATTGCTTAAACCAGTTAGGTTGTTTTTTATTTACAATGGAAAGAACTTGCCTACACATCTGTGTATTTTCTATTTCTACAAGCTACCTTCTCTAACCTAGTCCTACTCAATGTCCTAAATATTGAAGAATATGCTATAAAATAACTACTCCTTTGCTCAAATCCAGGAAGTCAAATTTTTTGAGTCAACATATATTGAAGACAATATATGCCAAACAGTGTTTTGAGCTCAAGAAAATGAGCTCCATATAAAAGCAAAATTCCTATGATTTAACCTCACTTGCCACTGGGTAATAGAGTCTTATGCTTCAATTAAATCTTTTTTTTTTTTTAGAAAGGGTTTTTTTTTTTTTTTTTTTTTTTTTTTTTGGCTGTGTTGGGTCTTCGTTGCCGCACACTGACTTTCTCTAGTTGCGTTGAGCGGGAGCTACTCTTTGTTGTGGTGCGCAAGCTTCTCATTGCAGTGGCTTCTCTTGCTGCAGATCACAGGCTCTAGGCGTGGGGGCTTCAATAGTTGTGGCACATGGGCTCAGTAGTTGTGGCTCACAGGTTCTACAGCGCAGGCTCAGTAGTTGTGGTGCACGGGCTTAGTTGCTCCATGGCATGTGGGATCTTCCATGGACAGGGGCTCGAACCCACGTCCCCTACATTGTTAGGTGGATTCTTAACCACTGTGCCACCAGGGACGTCCTCTATTAAATCTTAAAACATTATTTATCTGTGATTATACTGCCTTTCCAATTATATGAATATATTTATATCCATACTTGATATCATAAATCTTTTTATGGAGATTTTTTATAAATAGGAACTTTTATAACTAATTTTAAAAATTTTAGAACAGTTTTAGAAGTACAGAAAACCTGTAAAAATACTACAGAGTTCCAGAGTTCCATTAGATAGGGTTATGAGTTTTGGGGAGGAAAACCACAGAGTGCTACTTCCATCACATCCTATCAAAGGTACATGCTAACAACATGACTTACCACTGTTGTTGTTAACCTCGATCATCTGATTTAAGGAATTGACTTTTACCTCAATTAGTTTAAAGCCTAATCCAGAACCATCTATAGGAGAGGACTTATACACTGTCTTCATGATATCTGGATTGGGTTTGTTAGTAGAGGGAAGAACTCAAAGAGGTAACCATCAAAACAGATAAAAAAAATTTTCTCCCTGGGGGAGGAGTAGAAAGAGGATTTTCAAGCTTCAGCCCTGCCACTTACTAGATGTATGACTTTGGGCAAGTTACTTCCACATCTGTAAAATGGAATAATGGTACCAAATAGTTCTTTTAAGCATCTGATAAAAAAAGTATGTGAATGTGTTTTGTACAATATTATACTTCTACATGCTAGAATCCCACATAAAAATGAAAACACTTTTGGAAAGATCATCTGAAACATCTTAAGCAGTTTAATGTCACTTTACAGTTTCAACTGCTGGCTAAGCAAAGCAAAGTCAATATGAAATTGATAGACGAGGATTTCCCAGTTTTGCCTTGCTCCCTTCTGCCAAGGTCTGCTTGTCCTTTGAGACTGGAGGGGATTTTTTAGATCTTATGAAGCCAGAGCAAAGGGCTCAAGTTTGATGTGGATTAAATATTAATAATTTTGGTGTTTTTTTCCTGTATTTGTGAGAGAGAAAGCATCCCTCTTTCAGGGTGCAATAATTCTTCCAGGCTACTCTAGGACTATTAGGCAAGAAACTTTATTTTTGAAATGGACAGGAGACATAGAATAATTATTCAAAGATAACAAGTCTTCTTACTTCAAAATCATACCACTCTGATTTGAATGAAAATACCAAAGTTCTTGCATTTGGTTGGTTTATGTTCGTTCTTGAACCTGAGGTCTGAAAAATAAACCAACTCCATCTTCCCCTTAAACAGGATAGAGCCAAATAACTTATAAAACTTCTATGCGAAAGGTGTTTAAAAAAAAAACTTTTATGCGAGGACAAATACGCAGAAAACACGAAAGAGGTGAGGGCTTTTTCTGCATCACTGTAATTAATGCCGAACATATAGCAACAGTTAGCCTGGTATAATGCAAAGAGCAATGATGTTAGAGACCAATGACCCGAATTCAAGCCTAATTCTGTCTCAAACAAGATATGGGATTTTGAGAAAGTTTCTGGTACATCTTTGTGTCTTGGATTCCTCATCTGTAAAACTGTGTTGCTGAGACGATAATATGAGACTAAGTATGCAAAAACAATTTGTAAGAGAGCTACTATATCTAACCCAGACCGTGCTTGCTGTCAGTAACAGCATAAGTTATCATTCATTGTGGGCAGCTTCTGGACTTTCTACTTGGAAGCCCAGTTCAAGGCAAAAGCAGCAGTGAGTTTAGGAACAGGGGCTCATACATTCTGAAGTTCTTTCCATTAGTGAAAGCAGTAACCTTGGAGACCAGGCTGGTACCACCTCTTTCAGTCATAAAACTTAGTTTCTCTTGCTTTCCCCCGTAATGTTTGGGGCACCACAATTTCATGGTCTTTTTCTTTCTTGTTATTGTTTTCTCTCCACATCGTTAGCACAAGCAAGAAAACCTACTGAAGCAAATACAAAATCTAGTCGCCCCTTCTGCCCGCAGCTCACCTAAGTTTTCCTTACATAGCGGCCGCAACCTCAGATGTCCTCAAAAGCAAAAACTCTCACGAGGGCCATGGCATGGTAGGCACTCCCTAGACCATGGGTCAAGGGGATTGAGCAGGTAAAAGCCGAAGGGGCTCCAGTTCAGGTATACAAGTACTAACCCAGACCGCCAAAATCATCACAACACTCTTCCAGACTGAGATAACCCTCGCGAGATAAGACTGCGAAGAGCGAGAAAAGCCCACTTTCTCGCGAGAAGAGGGGGCGTTGGCGGAAACTAGGAAATGGCCCCCTTGGCGACCCAGACCCAGCCAATGGGCGGGGCCAGAGTTAAATCCACCCCCTTCCGGCTCTTTTCCCCGCCCCCTAACCCTGAAGCGTTGGACCTGGGGTTCGGGTAGCTGGGTTCTCTTGGTTCCGCCCAGCTGGTGCGGGGTCTAGTTCAGCGCCTGCGGAACGCGCTGTGGCAGGATTTGAAGGGGGGGGCGGGGAGGGGCCTGCGGCTTGCGGCCCCGCCCCCTTCTCCGGCTCGCGGGCGGGCGAATCGGCCCGCCTCCGGCTTCAGCCGGCCCTGGGGCCGTGTACCCCAGGCAACTCAGCCACCTCGGCCTGAGCGTCTGCCTGCAGGCGTCGGCGCCGAGGCACCGGGGTACAGCCTGGTTCGGCCCCATGGTGGGTTTCGGGGCGAACAGGCGGGCCGGCCGCCTGCCCTCCTTCGTGTTGGTGGTCCTGCTGGTGGTGATCGCGGTCCTCGCCTTCAACTACTGGAGAATCTCCTCCCGCCACGTCCTGCTTCAGGAGGAGGTGGCCGAGCTGCAGGGCCAGGTCCAGCGCACCGAGGTGGCTCGCGGGCGCCTGGAGAAGCGCAATTCGGACCTGCTGCTCTTGGTGGACTCGCACAAGAAACAGATTGACCAGAAAGAGGCCGATTACGGCCGGCTCAGCAGCCGGCTGCAGGCCAGGGAGGGCCTCGGGAAAAGATGCGAGGATGACAAGGTAAGGACGAGCCCTCTCCCCTCAACCCCCAGTTTTTTTCAGCTCCGCGGTGGGGGTGTTCGCCCAGCCGTGGCTGCCTTATGCCTTCCAGAATTGAAGCCTCGGAGGCTCCCCTTACCGCTAACAACCCTATTTCTGTCGGACTTTAACCGGTTTAATCACTGCCACATTTTCCAGTCCCTGCCAGATGAAACTGGCTGTAAGTTTTGGTTCTCAAGAGTGGCCTGTGTGTGGATGCCGCCTCTTCTCCAAGCTCAGCTGCTGAGCTGGCAGTAGTAATCATCTGGCCTATGTGGTCGGCCGCCTTACGTTTACAGATACACAAATCTGGAGGCTGCCGGATTTGGTGTGTTACCTTATCTTTTATTCCGTGCACACTGATTATTATTAATTTATTTATTTAAAGGATGGGGCCTCCTCTAACTCCTCTATTTACGATGGTCACCATATATTTTTTAAAGCAGTCTGAGTTTTCTTACATCTCTATAGGGCTATGTATTAAGCAGAGAGTCGGATATTACTGCCTTTTTTGTGATGAAAATGTTATGATGGGCTCTGGAGCCATATGTGAGCCACTTGTGACTTGGACATAGATAATCCAAAATGATGTACTCAGTTTGAATGGTTAGTGAAATTAGCCGAAAAGGTAGAACCTAGAAATAAGTTCTAAGCAACAGAATCTCATGTCATTGTCCTCATTGATCTTGAAAGGAAATAAAAATGAAATTTTGTATGCCTGACTATTAGGGTTGGTGTTGGAAGGCCATACTAAGTTTAAATTTTAAAAGTTTAAAGCTAGACTGTGATTAGACCCGCCGCCGAATAGTCTTTGTTCTCACCAGCATATTGGGAACTATGTTATTAACTTATGACCTATGCAACTTCTGTTGATTTACCACAGTAAATTTCTGGGTGGGATAAGTAGATGCCTTTCTTTCTGGACCCTCCTTTTGGTAGGACCCCTTTTTTGTGTGTGTTCCTATTATAAGTTTTTATTTTGTATATTAAAATCATTTGTAGTAAGTCATTATAAATTAAAATATCCTGAGCTCCCAACTTCCTTATTGTCACCGACCTCTACCTTGTTTCTTATTTCATGAAGATTGAAGCCCTCAGGTAAGTGCTTTTCTATGACCTACACCTTCACCATAACAGATAGCTTCTGAGAGGGGCAAGAGCTCAGCAAACTTACAAACATACTACATACTGAACTCTACAGACTGAAAAATTCTCTTGGGTGGAATAGGCAGAAATCCATGAAATTTTGTAGTATTAAAACAAGGTCTTCAGTCTTGGAATGGTTAGGCATACTATTCAAATTCTCTCCAGTCTGGAAAGAAAGATAAGTCTTTTTTAGTAATTTATACTCAGGATTCCATTTCTTCCATCTACTGGACTGTAATTATCAGTTTCTTTCAGTAGGTTTTCACTTTTACCTTCAACCATATGTAGGTGTTCGCTGTTCTAAAATTTTTTTATTCTTCCATATACTCCCTTCTCCCAATCAACCAAGTCTTTTTTTTTTTTTTTTTTTTTTTTTTTTTTTGCGGTACGCGGGCCTCTCACCGTTGTGGCCTTTCCCGTTGCGGAGCACAGGCTCCGGATGCGCAGGCTCAGCGGCCATGGCTCACGGGCCCAGCCGCTCCGCGGCATGTGGGATCCTCCCAGACCGGGGCACGAACCCGTGTCCCCTACATTGGCAGGCGGACTGTCAACCACTGCGCCACCAGGGAAGCCCCAACCAATGTCTTTTTAAATTTTCACTGCTAAACTCCGGTTATGGGTGGTCTATAAATGTTTCATCTATTTCTTTTTTCATCCCCATCCTAATTTTTTTATTCTGTATGCCATCCTTCTTTCCTCCTCTTTTCTGAAGCTATTCTCTTGAAGGTCACAGGTGTCAGTCTTCCTGGTCAAATCCAAAAAAACATTTTTATTCTCATTCTATTTAATTTCTCAGTAATTGATTGTCTCTAGCTTTTTGGAAACTATCTCCTTTCTTGCTTCTGTATCATTGAACTCTCTGGCTTTGCTTCCTGCCTTCTTCACTATATTCTTTGATGGATTTTTTTTCCCCCCTTCAACAGCGTAATAGTAATGGACTTTATTCTTGGGCCTTTGCTTTCCCCTTACAGCAGTATTTCTCAAGGTGGTGTTAAACAGAATGCTGTCCTAGAAATTGTTTGTAGATGGTCAGGAGAAAAGCCTTCTTTTTGGAGGGAAATGTTAAATAATATAAGCAGTATACCCTCGTCTTGGAATTCATAATGCCTGCTAGCATATAAAGGCTCTGAGAAATGTATTAGTAAAGAAGCCTATTTAATTTTGTTTAACTTAGTCTCTATCAGTTAATTTGATCACCGACTACTGTTTTCATGGCCTACTTGTTACCATGGTACAAAAAAATGTAGCAAAGCACACTAGTTTGGGAAATGTTGCCCCAGGTATCTTAACTATTGTTTGGCTAATATATTCTATGCAGCTGGCTCACAAATCTGTACCTCTTCTTTGCATGTCAATTTTATATTTTGAACTAGCTATAGCATCTTCGTTGGAGAGCTTGTGAGTGTATGTTCCTGGGGTTAATGAGGAGGCTTTGAGTTACTAATAGAAAGGGCTGTCTTGGTCTAGATGAACTATAGATGAAATTTGTCTTTCAGAGGTGTTTCCTTTATTCCTGCCACTCCCTCAATAGCTGAGAGGAGGGATTTATTTTCTATAAATGATCTAAAATCCCTTTGGGTGGTGATAGTGTTGAAGTAAATTTGACAATTAAAAGTGTCTTCCATTTTGAAATAGACTTGTTTTAATGTTTAATCATTAATGTAGTCTCTTTAAAGTAAAGGCTCTCTCTGCCTTTCAGGGTTTTTACCTATATAGTACACGCTGGTGCTGGCCCCCTCAATAATCATTTATACCCCCTTTGTTTGGTATATATCCTTCTCTGTGACTCAGGGGTAAGTCCTGATTGGTTTAAACTGATTATGGTAATTTCATTATTCCCAGTGATTAGTTTAGGAAGGGGCTGGCTAGTGAGTCATGAAGGGAAGTTTCCTTGCTCCTTAAAAGAGTCATACTTGCGCGTCTGTGGTTATCTTACCCCAAATCAAAAATCTCCAGTCTAATCATAAGAAAGCATCAGACAAACTCATATTCAGGGACATTCTACAAAGTACCTGAGCAGTACTCTTCAAAATGAAGAGATGGTCTCTTCTGCCAGATAGTGTTGCTTCTGCACGTGATACCTGAAATTGAGGCAACCGGAGTGCCACGAGAATTAGCTAAGGAATGGCTGAGGCAATGAAGATGGCAGAGTGGGGTGTTACAATAGAATATTGGCACTCGTTATGTGAGATAAAAAAATTTCCATATTGTTGAAGCCAGTCAAGTTGAGAGTTCCTTAGCTGCAGCCTAAGTAAGGTATCCTGACTGTTAATATTCTCATTGTCACCGTAGTGTCTGAGATGTAGGTTAAATCTTATGTGTCCCCAGGGCAATGTGGGCAGTGACCTCAAATCTGCACGTGGTTTTGGGGTTCCTCAAGGGTCTTTATCTTAAGTATCAACAGTGGTGTTTGGTTGCCTGACTAGCTACTTGCTTCACAGTTTTTTGGAGACCAGGATCTTATGGCGGCATCACCTCCCTATATACCCTTCCCCCCTCCACTCCATAGATGTTCCATACCAAAAATCCCTTTGCCCTGATGAGCTAGCTGCCTTAGGTATGATGTGTTTTGAGGGGGTGTTGGCAAGGCAGTCCGTGCTCCGGCTACCATTTTTTTTTTAACTGTTATTTTAGAACATTTTAGATCTATGGAATTATTGCAAAGATAGTACAGTTTCCTCATACCCCACACCTAATTTCCCCTGTTATTAATATCCTACATTAATATGGTGCATTTGTCATAATTAATGAATCGCTATTGATACATTATTAATAACAAGTCCATACTTTATTTTGATTTTCTCAGTTTTTCTCTAACGCCCTTTTTCTGTTCCAGGATCCCATCCAGGGTTCCACAGTACATTTAGTTGTCATGTCTCTTTAGTCTTCTTTTAGTTGTGACAGTTTTTCAGACTTTGTTTTTTATGATATTGAAAGTTTTGAGGATCACTGGTCAGGTGTTTTGTAGAATGTCCCTCAGTTGGGATTTGTTTGATGCTTTTCTCAGGATTAGACTCAGGTAATGGTTTTGGGGAGGAAGACCACAGAGATAAAGTGCCATACTCATCGTATCAAGGGAACATCTCTCAAAATGACTTATCACTAGATGTTAACCTTGATCACCTGGCTTGAGGTAGTGTTTGTCAGGTTTCTCCACTGTAAAGTTACTCTCTTTTTCTCCTTTTCCATGCTGTACTCTTTGGAAGGAAGTTACTATGTGCACTTAATGAATTGGGAGTTATGTTCTATCTCCTTAAGGGCAGAGTATCTATATAAATTACTTGGAATTCTTCTGCATATAAATTACTTGGACCTTTATCTCTTCTCCCTTATTTATTTATTCAGTCATTTATATCAGTATGGATTCATGGATATTTATTTTATACTTTAGGTTATAATCCAGTGCTACTTTATTTTGTTGCTCAAATCGTTCCAACTTTGGCCATTGGGAGCTCTTTCATTTGCCTCCTGTATCCCTCTGACATAATACCCCATCATTGTGACAAACCCCTACTTTCTGGCACTACAAGATGCTTCTGGCTTATCTTATATACTTCCTGCCCCAGTCCTAGACTCCTTCTCCATGGAGCCCTAGTTCCTTTTATTGGAAAATGGTATTAGAGACCAAAGTCTAGGTGCTAGGTGTACTCATTGCAACTGTCAGGCTATCTTTGGGAATCTAGGAATCCCTGCTCCACAGGAATCGGAAAGGTGACATTGGACATCTTCTAATTTATTATTCTATCCTGCCATTTTCAATCTGTTATCTGGGCTGTTAGAACACAGAAATTCTTTAAGGGAGCTTGAAATTGTCCATGGAAGTGAGAAATAAGCTCCACTTCTTTGGGATTCCCCCCACATTTACCTTATTTTTTTGCCTTCCTCCCTAAGGAGTTTCAGCCTAGAGGGGTGTATTAGTTGGTTACGGCTGCCATACAAAATACTACAGACTGGTTGGCTAAAAACAACAGAAAGTTATGTTCTGATGTAACATAAACTCTGATGGAGTCTAGAAGTCCAAGGTTGAAGTACCAGCAGGTTGGTTTTTTCTAGAGCCCCTCTCCTTGGCTTGCAGATGGCCACCTTCTTGCTGCTTTTTCATCTCATGGTTGTCCTTCTGTGCTCCTGCATCCCTGGGGTCTCTTCCTCTTCTTATAAGGACACCAGTCGTATTGGATTACAGTCCCACCCTAATGGCCTCATTTTAACTTAATTACCTCTTTAAAGACCTTATTTCCAAATAGGTTTCATTCTGAGGTACTGGGCATTGAGACTTCAGTATATGGGTTTTGGAGGAATACAGTTCAGCCCATAACAAGGGGGAATCAGTGACACACACACTGCTTTTTCTTTCTTCTTTCTGCGAGAAAAACCCTTTCTTCTATTTCCTAGGTGTTGGTTATTTCTCTTTTCCTAACTTGAATTCTTCCTGCCTGTATCTTGTACCAAAGTTACGTGATCCAGGTGGGCCAAGTCAAGCTCTTGATAAATAAAAGAAGCTGTTAGAATGTAGAAAAAGACTTTCCCAAAACTGTTGTTTTATTACAGATGAAAAAAAAAAGTCAGTTTTTAGGTTTGAAGCTGAACAGTAAATGACCTCTTTTTCCCTTTAACAACCATAATCCTCCTTGATGGCAGTAATATATTGTACCTTTGCTTGAATAGGGGAAAGGTCATGTGCCAGAAAGGAGGGTGGGTAGCATATTACTTTTTTTTTCCAAAAAAATCCTCGTTGCGTTTGTGTGTGTACACAACACTCATACACATACCAAATAAGTATATGTAAAAACCCTGGCACAGAGTAGATGTTCATTACCATGGTTTCAAATCCTGGCCTGCCATTTGCTATGTGTAGAACCCCGGGCAAATCACTTAACTTCTCTGTGCCTTGGTTCCGCATCTGTAAAATAAGGACAGTAATAGTTAGCTCTCTCACTCTTGTGAAGTTTAAGTGAATAAATTCTTTTAAATGTTTAGAACAATGCCTACCACATAGTAAAAAAAAAAAAAGAAATGTTTAATAAGTGTTATGTTAGCTATTACTATTCTACAACCTCTTCCTTATTTCTGTCCTGACTTCTTTCCAGGATGGGATTCTGTCTGGGTTCCTGCTTAAGATCCGTCCCAGCTCTAGCCAGCCTGCCTCACCCTTTGCTCCTGGTTGTCTGACTCCACCCCTGCCACCTTTCCTGGTCCACTTCTAATTAGGCTTAGTTAACTCCTCTCATACTTGTCTCAGCTGACTCCCTGAAGCCTGCCTATCCCTCTGTAATTTGAAGATCAGCCTTGTACAGTTCTTTAATATGCTGCACATGAAAATTCCTACCTTTGCCTCTGCCTCCCCCATCATAATCTGGCCAAATTCTAGCAGTTGTTTAATTGCTACCTCAAATTATTCATAAGCCATACAAAACTCATACCTCCTCTCCAAACTATATATCCCTTTCCTACCTTCTTGGTCTTTATAAAGCTCATGCAACTATTATTAAGGTGGAGGTTAGAAATTTTGGTGTCATCTTTGATTCCTTCAGCATCTCATATTCAGTGAAGGTGCAGAGGAGTTACTTGATCAGATTGAGTTTATAAAAACATCACTCTGGTTGCAGAATAGAGAATTGATTGGAAAGGAAGCAGGAGCTTCCTAACTAGCCTCCTTGCCCTGGACTCTATTTCTTTCAGTTAGTTCTCCCCCTTAATCAAACCTGATCTTCCTCAAACCTTACTTTCAGAGTAGTTGTATCACTCACTGTGTCAAATCAGAATTCTGCTGTCTAACCTTTAAGGTCTTCCATGGAGTGCCTCCATCTACCTTCGTCTCCCAGTCTCCTGACCCAAACTGTGTTCCAGACATGTTGCTTTGCTTACCTTTGTCTCCCCACCTGCCTTTCTGTGTCATATTAATTTCTGTTTCTGTACCTTTGTTCCTGTTAATGACTCTTATCTCTTGCCTCTTTTCTGTTTCTCTGTTATACTAATCTTTTGGTACTTCGACCATGAAGCCCTCTGGGACTTCTGACCTGGAGTATGCTTTTTTTTTTTCTTTGTACACAAGTAACATTTATTGTTTGAGCCACACTAATTTATTTTGTTTTTCATTTTTCACTAATAGTTTCTTAGGTGTTGACTTTGTCTTCTCAACAAAATCTTAAGTTGCTTGAGGAAGGACCATATTTTAAAAATTTTCCAATAATCTCTTGATAGTCCTTAGTGCTGATACAAAGTGTTATGGGTTACTGGATTAGAGTGGACCCTAATCCAATTTCTTGTGTCCTTATAAGAAGAGGAAATTTGGATACATAAAGAAATACAGGGGAAAAAAAAAAAGAAATACAGGGAAGAAGGCCATGTGGAGATGGAGGCCTTGATTGGAGTGATGCATTTATAAGGTAAGGAATGCCAAGGATTGTCAGCAACTTCTAGAAGCTAAGAAAGAGGCAAGGAAGGATCCTCCTTTAGGGCCTTCAAATAGAAAGCATGGCCCTACAGACAACTTAATTTTGGACTTTTAGCCTCCAGAATTGTGAGAGAAAATTTTTAGTTGTTTTAGTCACTGGGTTTGTGGTACGTTGTTATAATGGCTCTAGAACAGTGGTCCCCAACCTTTTTGGCACTAGGGGCTGCATTCGTGGAAGACCGTTTTTCCACAGACGGGAGGGGGGCGGGGTATGGTTCAGGCGGTAATGTGAGCGATGCAGAGCAGGAGATGAAGCTTCGCTTGCTCGCCCGCCGCTCACCTGCTGTGTGGCCTGGTTCCTAACAGGCCGTGGACAAGTAATGGTCCCTGCCCCGGGGGTTGGGGACCCCTGCTGTAGAAAACTAATATAAGATTCAATTAAGATCTCTGGCGGACTTTTAAAAGTTATTTTATTTTTTTGTAGCAACTGACAAGCTGTTTCTAAAATGTATATGGAAGTGCAAATAACCTAGCATAGCCAAAACAATTTTAAAAAGAACAAAGTAGGAGGACTTATACTCCCTGATTTCACAACTTATTATAAAGATATAGTAATCAAGACAGTGTGGAATTATTGAAAAAAATAGGCATATAAATCACTGGAACGGAGTAGAGTGCAGAAATAGACACACAGATATATGGTCAATTGATTTTTGGCAAAAGTGCCAAGACAATTTAATGGGGAAACATTTCAACGAAAGATGTTAAAGCAACTGGATATCTTTACGGTGGTGGGGTGGGTGTGGTGTTGTATACTGTTGTGCTGCTTCACAACATATACAAAATTAACTTGAAATGAATCATGGACCTAAATGTAAAAGTTGAAACTATAAATCTTCTAGAAGACAACACAGGAGAATATTTGTGACTTTGGATAGGCATGGATTTTGAGGGTGCAAAAAGCATGAACCATACAGAAAAAAACAGATAAATGTGACTATCAAAATTAAGAACTTTCCTCCTCAAAAGGCACTATTTAAAAAAAGAAAGAAAGAAAAAGCAAGTCATGGGTTGGAAGAAATATTCACGATACATTTATCTGATAGAAGAATTATATCAAGGCAGTCTTCTGTACCAGGACCCAGCCCACCCATCAACAGGGCAGCACCAGCCCTAATACCCCCTTGGCCCCAGCCCTGCCCACCAGCAGGCCAACACCGCTCCTAGACCACCAAGGCCCTATAACCAGAGACCTGGGAACTCCACTCAGCCCACTAGCAAGTCAGCACTAGCCCCTGGCACCCCCTGGGCCACAAACCCAGCCACCAGCAGGCTGATACCACCTTGGACCCCTTAGCCAGCTACCCCAGGATCCAGCCCCACTCACCAGTGGGCCAACACCAGCTTTGGGACACCCTGGACCCTGCAGCCAGCTGTGTCAGGAACTGGCCTCACCCACCAGTGGGCCAACACTAGTCCTAGGACCCCAGGGCCCTCAGCTAGTAGCCCGTGACCCAGCCTCACCAACCAGTGGCCAGCAGCCTCCACACAAGGCACAGCCTGGTAGCCAACAGGGCTGGGGGCCAGCTACACCTACCAGACTGCCTGCAGTAGACAGACCACCACAACAGAAGGGCCCGTGTAGCCCACATAGGGGGCACCCCTAGAGCATATAGCTCTGGTGACCAGAGGGGAGTGTGCTGCTGGGACGCATAGGACATCTACAAAAGTCCACTTTTCCGAGGTTGGGAAATGAAACCAACCTAACAGATACTTAGAAATAAAAACAGTAAATTAGGCAAAATGAGGCAACAGAGGAATATCTTCCAAATGAAGGAACAAGATAAAACCCCAAAAGAGATAAGTGAAGTGGAGATAGGCAATCTACCCAACGGAGAATTCAAGGTAATGATTGTTAAGATGTTCAAGGAACTTGGGAGAAGATTGGATGAGCAGATGTTTGAAGTTTTTAACAAGACTTAGAAAATATAAAGAACCAAACAAAGATGAAGAATACAATAACTGAAATGAAAAATACACTGGAAGGAATCAACAGGAGATTAGATGATACGGAGGTATGGATCAGTGAGCTGGAAGACAGAGTAGTGGAAATTACTGAAGCTGAACAGAAAAAAGAAAAAAAAAGAAATGAGGACAGTTTAAGAGACCTCTGAGACAACATCAAGCATACTGACATTCACGTTGTGTGGGTCCCAGAAGGAGAGGAGAGAGAGAAAGGGACAGAAAACATAATTGAAGACATTATAGCTGAAAACTTCCCTAACCTGGGAAAGGAAACAGACATCCAGGTCCAGTAAGCACAGAGAGTTCCAAACAGGATCAACCCAATGAGGACTACACCAAGACACATTGTAATTAAAGTGGCAAAAATTAAAGATAAAGAATGTTAAAAGCAGCAAGGGACACACCAGTCAGAATGGCCATCATCAAAAAAATCTACAAACAATAAATGCTGGAGAGGGTGTGGAGAAAAGGGAACCCTCTTGCACTGTTGGTGGGAATGTAAACTGATACAGCCCTTATGGAGATCAGTATGGAGTTCCTTAAAAAACTAAAAATAGGGCTTCCCTGGTGGTGCAGTGGTTGAGAGTCCGCCTGCCGATGCAGGGGACACAGGTTCATGCCCCGGTCCGGGAAGATCCAACATGCCGCGGAGCGGCTGGGCCCGTGAGCCATGGCCACTGAGCCTGCACATCTGGAGCCTGTGCTCCGCAACGGGAGAGGCCACAACAGTGAGAGGCCCACGTACCGCAAAAAAAAAAAACAAAAAACAAAAAACTAAAAATAAAATTACCATATGACCCAGCAATCCCACTACTGGGCATATACCCAGAGAAAACCATAATTCAAAAAGACACATGCACTCCAATGTTCATTGCAGCACTATTTACAATAGCCAGGTCCTGGAAGCAACCTAAATGCCCATTGACAGACGAATGGATAAAGAAGATGTGGTACATATATACAGTGGAATATTACTCAGCCATAAAAAGGAATGAAATTGGGTCATTTGTAGAGATGTGGATGCATCTAGAGACTGTCATACAGAGTGAAGTAAGTCAGAAAGAGAAAATATCATATATTAACACATATATGTGGAACCTAGAAAATGGTACAGCTTAACTGGTTTGCAGGGCAGAAATTGAGACACAGATGTAGAGAAAAAACATATGGACACCAAGGGGGGAAAGCGGCGGGGGTGTGGGAGTGATGAATTGGGAGATTGGGATTGACATGTATACACTGATGTGTATAAAATGGGTGACTAATAAGAACCTGCTGTATAAAAAAAATTTAAAAAAAAAATAATGCTTACGCAGTGAAACCTCAATTAAAAACTCTGAACAGTGAAGTTCGGGAAGGTTCCTCATTGATGAATATATTGATGTACTGGAGTGCACCCTGACTCCACAGGGATGGATGCTCTTGTACCCTCTTCTCCCCCATGCTATTGCCCTACGTACCTCTTCATCTGGCTATTCATTTGGATCCTCTATAGTAAAAGGGCAATCACAAGTTTACTGCTTTTCTTGAGTTCTGTGAGGTATTCTAAAATATTTCCAAACCTGAGGAGATCATACAAATCCCCCAATTTGTAGACAGCCAGGCAGAAGTGTGGGTTTCTTGGAGATACCTGAAAATTGTGGCTGGGGTCTGATATGGGAAGGGGTAATCCTGTGGGACTGTGTCCTTAACTTGTGGGGACTGTGTTAACTCTGGGTAGTTGGGTAGTTAGTGTCAGAACTGAATCAACCCAGTCAGCATCAGAGAATTGGTGTTGAAATGTAATCCCATATTCCAGCCTTCCCCACCCACCCATGTCACCAAGGATACAGTACACCTCACAACTGGCCTGAGTTCAGTTCTGTCCAACAAAGCTTTCCTGAACACCCAGACATACCAGGAGCTGGGAAGCATGCTGAAAATAAAAAGATTAATCAGCCACAGTTCCTGCCCTTAAAGAGCTCATGGCCTAGCGTGAGAGAAGACAACATGTAATTTCAATATAAGTAAAGTCATAGGGTATGGGTAGAAGAGTGCAATGTATGGGGCTATAGAGATACATCTCTAAAAAGCACAGCTATCAATTTAAAAATGGGCCAAGGAGCTTAACAGACATCTTACTTAAAAAGATACACAGGGCTTCCCTGGTGGCGCAGTGGTTGGGAGTCCGCCTGCCGATGCGGGGGGCGCGGGTTCGTGCCCCGGTCCGGGAGGATCCCGCGTGCCGCGGAGCGGCTGGGCCCGTGGGCCGTGGCCGCTGGGCCCGCGCGTCCGGAGCCTGTGCTCCGCGGCGGGAGGGGCCGCGGCGGTGAGAGGCCCGCGTACCGCAAAAAAAAAAAAAAAGATACACAGATGACAAATAAGCATATGAAAAGATGCTCCATATCACATGTCATCGGGAAACGCAAATTAAAACAACAGTGAGATACCACTACATACCTATTAGAATGGCCAAAATCTGGAACACTGATAACACCAAATGCTGGTGAGGACATGGAGCAACAGGAACTCTCATTCATTACTGCTGAAAATCCAAAATGGTACAGATACTTTGGAAGACAGTTTTGGGGTTTCTTACATTTGTACCATCGTACCACCCCAGCAATCGTGTTCCTTGGTATTTACCAAGAGGAGTTGAAAACTTGCTGCACACATACATTTATATCATTTCACTCATAATTGCCACAACTTGGAAGCAAACAAGATGTCCTTAAGTAGGTAAATGGATAAATAAACCGTGGTACATTTAGACAATGGAAGAATATTAATCAATTAAAAAGAAATGAAACTTAAATGCACATTACTAAGTGAAAGAAGCCAGTCTGTAAAGGATGCATACTATATGATTCCAACCATATGATATTCTAAAAAAGGCAAGACTACAGAGAGAATAAAAAGATCAGTGGTTCAATATTCATTGCAGCAGTATTTACAATATCCAGGGCATGGAAGCAACCTAAGTGTCCATCGACAGATGAATGGATAAAGAAGATGTGGCACATATATACAATGGAATATTGCTCAGCCATAAAAAAACAAAATTGAGTTATTTGTAGTGAGGTGGATGGACCTAGAGTCTGTCATACAGAGTGAAATAAGTCAGAAAGAGAAAAACAAATACCGTATGCTAACGCACATATATGGAATCTAAAAAAAAATGGTTCTGATGAACCTAGGGGCAGGGCAGGAATGAAGACGCAGACGTAGAGAATGGACTTGAGGACATGGGGTGGGGGGAAGGATAAGATGGGACGAAGTGAGAGAGTAGCAGTGACATATATACACTACCAAATGTAAAATAGATAGCTAGTGGGAAGCAGCTGCATAGCACAGGGAAATCAGCTCGGTGCTTTGTGACCACCTAAAGGGGTAGGATAGGGAGGGTGGGAGGGAGATGCAAGAGGGAGGAGATATGGGGATATATGTATATGTATAGCTGATTGACTTTGTTGTAAAGCAGAAACTAACACACCATTGTAAAGCAATTATACTCCAATAAAAATGTTAAAAAAAAAGAATAGAAAAAAAAAGAGGGAGGGGATATGAGATTATATGTATATGTATAGCTGATTCACTTTGTTGTAAAGCAGAAACTAACACACCATTGTAAAGCAATTATACTCCAATAAAGATGCTAAAAAACCCCAAAAAAGGTCATGAAGAACCTAGGGGCAGGACAGGAATAAAGATGCAGACCTACTAGAGGATGGACTTGAGGACACGGGGAGGGGGAAGGGTAAGCTGGGACAAAGTGAGAGAGAGGCATGGACATATATACACTACCAAATGTAAAACAGATAGCTAGTGGGAGGCAGCCACATAGCACAGGGAGATCAGCTCAGTGCTTTGTGACCACCTAGAGGGGTGGGATAGGGAGGGTGGGAGGGATGGAGATGCAAGAGGGAAGAGATATGGGGATATATGTATATGTATAGCTGATTCACTTTGTTATAAAGCAGAAACTATCACACCATTGTAAAGCAATTATATTCCAGTAAAGATGTTAAAAAATAAAATAAAAGCAGCAAGGGAAATGCAACAAGTTATATGCAAGGGAACTCCCATAGAGCTGACTTTTCAGCAGAAACTCTGCAGGCCAGGAGACAGTGGCGCGATATATTTAAAGTGATGAAAGGGAAAGACGTACAACCAAGAATACTCTCTCTGGCAAGGCTTTCATTCAGATTTGATGAAGAGATCAGAAGTTTTACAGACAAGAAGAAACCTTGAGTTCAGTACCACCAAACTAGCTTTACACAAAAGTGTTAAAGGGACTTCTCTAAGCGAAAAATAAAAGACCACCACTAGAAACGTGAAAATTACAAAAGGAAAAGTCTCTCTATAAAGGCAAATATACCATAATGGTAGTAAATGAGTCATGTATGAAGCTAGTAGGAAAGTTAAAAGACAAAAGTAGTAAAATCGTATATATCTGTAATAAGCAGTTTAAGGGATACACAAAAGAAAAAGATGTAAAATATGGTGTCAAAACCAGTGAATGTGGGGGCAGGGAGTAAAAATGCAGGGTTGTTAAAATGCGTTTGAACTTAAGAGATCAGCAACTTAAAATAATCATATCTATACATAGATATAGATTGTTATGTACAGTGTGGAAAATATAGTAAATAACTATGTGTTATCTTTGTATGGTGACATAGTGTAAGTAGACTTATTGTGGTGATCATTTTGAAATGTATAGAAATGCCACATCACTATGTTGTGCAACAGGAGCTAACACAGTGTTGTAGGTCATTTATACTTCAAAAACAAGCAAACAAACAAACTCATAGTAAAAGAGATCAGATTTGTGGTTACCAGAGGGAGGGGGTGGGGGGAGGGGAAATTGGATGAAGGTGGTCAAAAGATCAAAATAAACTTCCAGTTATAATACATCCACTATGTACTAGGGATGTAATGTATAACATGATAAATATCAGTAACACTGCTCTATGTTATATATATGAACATTGTTAAGAGAGTAAATACTAAGTTCTCATCACAAAAAAAATGTTTTCTATTTCTTTCATTTTATATCTATATGAGATGATGGACACTCACTAACTTATTGTGATAATCATTTCATGATGTATGTAAGTCAAATCATGCTGTACACCTTAAACTTATACAGTGCTGTATGTCATATATCTGACTAAAACTGGAAGAAAAAAATTTTACCAGAGTATATAAAAAGCCTTTACATGGGCTTCCCTGGTGGCGCAGTGGTTGAGAGTCCACCTGCCAATGCAGGGTCACAGGTTTGTGCCCCGGTCCGGGAAGATCCCACATGCCGCAGAGCGGCTGGGCCCGTGAACCATGGCTGCTGAGCCTGCGCGTCCGAAATAAGCCTTTACAACTCAATAATAAGACAACCCAATTTTTTAAAATGAGAAGAAATTTGAACAGACGTTTCATCAAAGATTTATGAATAGCAAATAAGCACATGAAAAGATTCTCAATAAAATTAGTCATCAAGAAAATGCAAATTAAAGCTGCAATGAGACACCACTACATATCCATTAAAATGACTAATACAAAAAGACTGACAATACCAAGTGTTAGTGTGGACGTAGAGTAGCTACAACTCTCATATACTGCTGGTGGGAGTATAAAATGGTACAACCACTTTAGCAAACTACTTAGCAGTTCCTTATAAAGTTAAATATAAGTTTAAAGTTAAGTATTTATGTTATAAATATGACCCAGCCATTTCACTCTTAGGTATTTGCCGAAGAGAAATGAAAACATATGACCACACGAAGACTTATACACATATACCCATAGTCGCTATATTCACAAAAACCAAAAACTGGAAAAACCCAAATGTTCATCAGCGGATGAATGGATAAACAAATTGTGATAAATTCATATAGCAGAATATTACTCAACAATAAAAAGGAATGAATTATTGATACACTCAACAACATAGATGAATCTCAAAACATTATGCTGAGTGAAAGAAGACCAATGTAAAAAAGTACATACTTGTGATTCCATTTACATAATTGTCTAGAAAAAGCAAACTAATCCATAATAGTAGAAAATAGAACAGTTGTTGCTTGAAGCCAGAGGTGGAGGGAAGGAAGACGAAGGGGCAAGAGGAAACTTTGAGGGGGTGGTAAAAATGTGCTATATCTTGATTGTAGTGGTGGTTACACAGACGTATAAAGTTATCAGAAGTCATCAAATTGCATACTTTAAATAGATGCAGTCTACTATATGTAAATTATACAAGAACTAAGTTGTTAAAAAATAAAAATTAAAACATGCAGTAGAACTGTGGGAAAGCCAATCAATGGCTTCCTATTGCCCTTAACATAGCTCACAGATATTTTCACAGTATGACTTCAGCCTTGCAGTCCAGTATCAAATATTATTATTCTTTTAGCTCCCTCCACACCACATACTGAATTTTCAGATCCTCAAACTTTCCATGTTTTTCCCTATTCTGTGCTTTGAAACATAGTGCCCTATACTCAGAACCCTCTTCTCATCTCTCCCAAGCTCCTTATTCCTTCAAACCTCTCACTAATTCTTTACCTCACTAAAGCCTAATCTTTCTTAGGACTCAACTAAAACTCTCTCAGAAATGTCTTCCCCAACCCCTTAAGCGATGTTAGGACCTCCCCTCATATTCCCTGCTAGATTGTAAACTCCGTATACTGTATCTGTCTCTTGTTCATTTGGTCACTGCTGTATCCACAGCATGTAGCACAGGAACTGACCCCAAATAGAGGCTCAAATATAAATAAAGAAATGAAATTGGGGTTAAAAATGGAAGCACAGGGTATATAAACATTGAGTGGGAGAGGGATCAGATGAGAGGAAATGGGTGTTATTGAAGCTAAGGAGAAAAGTTGCAGGAAGGAGGGACCAGAGAGATCTACAGTACAAAATGCTAAAGATAGTCAAGCTCTTAACTTAAGATAGTTAAGAGTGGAAAATGTTAGTGGATTAGGCCTTTGTTAATCATCAAATGAGAAGAATTTTTTTCCCAAGTTGATTTAAATTAGATATGTAAGTTTGAAATTGTAAAGAGAAAATAAATTATTTCATATTAAATAGAAAAGTCTTCCTAGAGATAAGTTTTGAAGTCATCCTTAGGGGAAGGACATAGTTTGGCAGAGAGGAAGAATGGGACATGGAAGGCAACTGATAAAAATCTCTGAGGAAACACTGTTCAAAAGGAGCTACCTGGCCAGGAAAAAATAAAGCAAGAAAGTTAGATAAAGTTTTAAGAATCAGAAAGAGAAAATTGAAGCACTGTGAGAAACTAAAATTACTCCATGCCTTGCCTGTGCCAAGATGGACAAAAACTTTAGTCAAAGGGAGCATTAATTCTCTTCCAAGTAAGAAGCCAAAATGCGGAAACCTTAGGTCTTCATTCACAAAAAACAGTTTTTGCTTTATGAAGTCACAGTTAAACAAGTACTCCCTGTTGCTTCAGAGGACATATACTACATTGCCACATTATAGAACATGAATTGTTTCTTTTCCTCTATGCAGTGGGTGGAAGGAATCTCCTTGAATGTTCTTTTAGGTTTTCTCTGCATAACTGAATCCTAGCCAACATTTTTCAAGAATCAGTTAGTTTTATGATCTCCATGAAACCTCCTGGGATTACTCTGATCCTTATCATGGGAAAAAGAAAAGGCAGAGAAATATGGAAATAAGAAAGGAAGCCAAAAAAAGAAAAGTGGGGACATGTTTCTAAGAACTTTGTAGTACAGAGTACATTATGTGATCAATATATTTTTTTCAGTTAATATATTAGTGTTTTAATACAAGACCAGGGAATTCCCTGGCAGGCCAGTGGTTAGGACAACATGCTTCCACTGAAGGGGGCACGGGTTCCATCCCTGGTTGGGGAACTAAGATCCTGCAAGCTGCGTGGCGTGGCCAAAAAAAAAGACCAAATTTCTTCAAGATTAACTATACCAATGCACCCAGGAAATAAAGAAACTAACATTATTAAATGTCAAAATCTGTACTGGAGGGCTTCCCTGGTGGCGCAGTGGTTAAGAATCCGCCTGCCAATGCAGGGGACATGGGTTCGAGCCCTGGTCTGGGGAGATACCACATGCTGTGGAGCAACTAAGTCCGTGCGCCACAACTACTGAAGCCCGCGTGCCTAGAGCCCGTGCTCTGCAACAAGAAAAGCCACCACAATGAGAAGCCCGCACACCACAATGAAGAGTAGCCCCTGCTCTCTGCAACTAGAGAAAGCCCGCGCACAGCAACAAAGACCCAACGCAACCAAAAACAAATAAATTTATAAAAAAAAAATCTGTACTGGACAGGCTTTTATGTATTTCCATTAATCCTTCTCATTTTATGGTGGAAGAAACAAGCAGGTGAGAGAATGGCAGAATTCTAAACTCAAAGGTCTGTTTGATTTCAAAAGTCATTTCCAATAAACTATATTGCCACACATTATATACCTATATCTATATATTGTTTTAAAATATATAAAATTATATATTATTATATAAGAGTAGTTATCTTGCCGACAAATCAAATAACTTTTGAGTATTCACTATGTGTATTAATTGCCTAGGGCTGCTGTAACAAACTACCACAAACTGGATAGCTTAAAATAATAGAAATTTATTATCTCACACTTTTGGAGAGTAGAAGTCCAAAATTAAGGTGTTGACAGGGCTATGCTGTCGCTGGAGCCTCTAGGAGAAGATGCTTCTAGGTTCTGATAACTGCAAGCGTTCTTTGGCTTATGGCAGCATAACTTCAGTCTCTGTTTCCATCTTCCATGGCTGTCTTCCCAAAATGTCTGTGTGTCTTTGGCTCTACACATGGTGTTCTCTTCCCTAATTCTGTTTTCTTTTCTAATAAGGATACTAGTCATATTGGATTAAGGCCTACCCAATCCAGTGTGACTTCATTTTAACTTGATTACATATGCAGTGACACTATTTCTAAGTAAGGTCACATTCACAGGTATTGGCGGGGGGGTTAGGACTCAAACATATCTTTTGGGGGATACAACTCAACCCATAATAAGTCTATAAATCAATTTGGAGTGAACTGAATCTTAACCATATTGAATCTTCCAATCCATAAACGTGGTATATCTATGTTTATGTCTTCTGTAAATTCTTGCAGCAACATTTTATAATTTTCAGTGTTCCAGACTCACATATTTTATTATGTTTATCCCCAAGTATTTCATGTATTTGATGCTATCAAAAATGGAATTGTGTCTTTTATTCCATTTTCCACTTCTTTGCAGGTGTATAGAAGTGCTATTAATTTCTATATATTGGTCATTTCCCTGCACTAGAACTTATTAGTTCTAGCACTAATGGAATCTAAGGAATTCTAAGGATTCTACAAAAAGCCATTAGAACTCATTAGTAGTAGCTTTTTTGGTAGATACTTTAAAATTATTTCTGGACAGGATCATGTCATCTGCAAATAAAGACAGTTTTTTCCCCCTTTCCAGTTGGATGCTTTTTATTTTATTTTTCCTTGCCTTATTGTGCTGGCTAGGACCTCCAGTACATTGTTAAATAGAAGTGGGATTGGATATCCTTGCCGAGAGAGCATTTAACAAAATTTAACACTCATTCATGATAAAAGCTCTCAGCAAAATAGGAATAGAAGGAAACTTCCTCGTATTCATCCGGGATGTCTATCAAACCCCCACAGCTAACATTATATTTAATGGCAAAAGACCAAATGCTCTCCTAAGATCAGAAACATTGAAGGATTTTAAGTAGAGGAATTACTTGAGCAAATTGAGCTTAAAACACTACTCTGGCTGCAGAATAGAGAATTGATTAGAAGGGAGAAAAAGTAGATGTAGGGAAAATAAATATAAGATTTTTATTAAAGAATATTTTTAGTAGTACAGATGAGAGATAATGGAGTCTTCAGGTAAGCACCGTATAATTCTTAACCTGGGCAATACCAGCCTCAGGAGGCATTTTTGTTAGTACTGATGACTGGGGAGTGTTAATGGCATTTAGGTGTGGAGCCAGGAATGCTAGATGTTCTGTATTGCAGAAGAGAATCCTAACAATGAAGGAATGTTTCACACCAAATGCCAGCGGTACAGTGATGGAGAAATACTGGGTCATTAAGGCACAGAAATGGAGAGAAATAGAATTAACAAAATTTTGTAATACATTTGATGTGTGATGGGGAGGCAAAGATGAATTCTGTGATACTGGTGATACTGGTTGTGGTGCCATGACCTGAGGTAGGAACCTTAGATTAGAAGTTAGTTTGAGAACAGTGCAATTTTAGGTTAGTCGAGTTTGAGGAATCTATGAAATATCTAGTAGGCAGTTGAAAATACACTTCTGGAACTCAGTAGAAAGGACAAGCTAGGAAAAGATTTTCGTTGTTGAAGTCATAGGAATGGTCCAGGTTATAGAGTAAGATGATGAATATGTTAAGACAGAGCTTTGCAGCATATAAGGGTATAGTAGAGGAGGAGCAGGTTTAAATGACTGAGAAAGAGTAGCCAGAGAGAGGAAGAAAAAGCTGGATACTGTGGTGGCATGTAGGTCAAGGGAAGGAGTTTTGAGGAAGAGTCACCAGTGTTAATTGCTGTAATTATTTACTTATGATTGTCTCTCCATAACTAGATTGTGGGCCAAATAGGTCTGTATGTTTTGTTCATCTTTGTATTCCCACAGTCCCTGTCATAATATTGCTTAATAAATGTTTAAGATTCTTGAGGAAGAGTCCATATTTCTTAATCTGCATATGTTTTAAGTACCTGGTTTATACCTAGTTAATAAATAACTGTTGAGTGAATAACCATATCTGAACATTTATACTGGATCTGTTTTTTCATGTCTTCCAATTTTATATTGTGAATTTCTTGACTATAAAAATCTAGTCTAGGGCTTTCCTGGTGGCGCAGTGGTTGAGAGTCCGCCTGCCGATGCAGGGGACACGGGTTCGTGCCCCGGTCCGGGAAGATCCCACATGCCGCGGAGCGGCTAGGCTCATGAGCCATGGCCGCTGAGCCTGCGCGTCCGCAATGGGAGAGGCCACAACAGTGAGAGGCCCGCGTACCGCAAAAAAAAATATATATATATATAGTCTAAACTTTGTAAACACTTAACATATTTGGTACTGTGCCCTATGTATGGACTCAGTAAATATTTGATGATTGATTCAGCAGTTTGCACTGGCTCTTAAACTTTTTTTAAAAAAAATTTTTGGCTGTGTTGGGTCTTCGTTGCTGTACGAGAGCTTTCTCTAGTTGTGGCAAGCAGGGGCTACTCTTTGTTGTGGTGCGCAGGTTCTTATTGAGGTGGCTTCTCGTTGCAGAGCACGGGCTCTAGGCTGCGGGCTTCAGTAGTTGCAGCACGCAGTCTCAGTAGTTGCGGCACACAGGCTGTAAAGCACATGGGCTTCAGTAGTTGTGGCTTGCAAGCTCTAGAGTGCAGGCTCAGTAGTTGTGGTGCATGGGGCTTAATTGCTCCGCAGCATGTGGGATCTTCCCAGACCAGGGCTTGAACCCGTGTCCCCTGCATTGGCAGGCGGATTCTTAAGCACTGCGCAACCAGGGAAGCCCCTGCACTGGCTCTTAAAGCATGTGTAAATATGTGCTGGGGCTACCACGGATATTATCCACATATCTGATTACACTACTTTTCTGGAAGACATAATCAAAATATTCTGATGTAAAGGCACTCATTATCAACTCATTATCTTTCTGGCATACATAGAATGTATCCTTTTTTTGAAACGTATGATAGTACATCTAGATTAGTATTTTGTTCATTTAGAAACTCAAAAATATTCTCCTGGTTCAATTTAGCATTTATATGAAGAGAAGAAAACCTTAGGATTAGTTAATGGGAGCATAATGAAAAAAATTGAGTTGTCTTGTATACTGCGTATCATCAGGGACTTGTTGCATAAACTGGAAACTAACTTAAAATAAATTCACAAAGGGTAAAATGAAATAAGTCCTTTTCCTGATACAGTGCTTTGTGATTTTTTCAAAGCACATTATATGCGTAAGTCATTTATATGGGAAAGTTGAGTATTTACCATGTGCTAGGGATAGAAAAATAAGATTCAATACTAGTCCTCAACAGTGGATATGTAAATCAGCTATACTTCAATTTTAAATAAAGAATATTAAAAAAAATTACTAGTCCTCAAGGAACTTGGTCTAATGGGGGAGATACACATAGAGAAGTAATTCGTAATGCATGATTAAATGCCACAGTAGAACTGTTTACAAAGGGATTTGAAAGTATTAAGGAACAATTGATTAACTGCTTCAGGAAGTCAGGAAAGAAAAGATTCACTAAAGATGAATCCTAATGGATGAAGAGTAGTTCACCAAACTTAGAAAGGGGTAAGGACAGAAGGAACATAAATGAAGCCAGGAAAGCTTGAAAGTATGTTGTACCTTCACAGGTCAAGCAGTTCAATAGGAGAGTGGAATGCAAGGTACATGTTGGTGAGAAGGAAGGGAATTTGTGGCTGCAGATAAAGCTCTTTAGGGCCAGACTCTTTATTATTAATTTTTTATTGTGGTAAAATTTACATAACATAAAATTTACTGTTTTAACCATTTTTAAGTTTACAGTTTAGTGGCATTCACAACATTGTATAATCATCACCACTACCTATTTCCAGAACTTTTTCACCATTCCAAGGAGAAACTCTGTACCCATTAAGCAATAACTGCCCCCCTCTCTCAGCCTCTGGTAACCTGTATTTTACTTTTTGTCTCTATGAATTTGTCTATTTTGGATACTTCACATAAATGGAATCATACCACACTTGTCCTTTGTGTATGGCTTATTGCACTTAGCATAATGTTTTCAAAGTTTATCTATGTTGTAGCATGTATCAGAGCTTCATTCCTCTTTACGATTGAATAACATTCCATTGTATGTTTATACCACATTCTGTTTTCCATTCTTTTGTTGATAGACACTTGAGTTGTTTCCACCTTTTAGCTATTGTAAATAATACTTCTTTGAACACTGGTGTATAAGTCTGTCTGAATCTCTATTTTCTGTTCTTTTGGGTATATACCTAGGAGTGAAATGCTGGGTCATATGGTAATTCTATGTTTAACTTTTTGAGAAAGCACCAAACTGTTTTCCACAGTGACTGCACCATTTTACACTCTCACCAGCAATGCACAGGGTTTCCAGTTTCTCCGTAGCCCTGTCAACACGTGTTATTTTCCCTTTCTTTTTTTTTTTAAGTAATAGCCCATCCCGGTGGTATTGGTAGTTTTGATTTGCATTTCTCTAATGACTAATGATGTTTAATATTTTTTCATGTGTTTCTTGGCCATTTTTATCTTCTTTGGAGAAATCTCTATTCAAGTCCTTTGCTCATTTTTGATGTGTTTTCTGTTGAGTTGTAGGAGTTCTTTATGTAGTCTTGATATTAAATCCTTGTCAGATATATGATTTGCAGATATTTTCTCCTTTCTGTGGGTGGTCTTTTCATTCTGTTGATAGTGTCCTTTGATATACAAAAGTTTTAAATTTTGATAAAGTATAGTTTTATTTTTTTCTTTTGTTGCCTGTGCTTTTTGTGTCATATTTAAACAACCATTACCAAATTGAAGGTCATGAAGATTTTCCCCTGTTTTCTTCTAGGAGTTTTATAGTTTTAGCTCTTGAATTTAGGTTTTTGATCCATTTGAGTTAATCGTCCTGTATGGTGCAAGGTAAGGGTCCAACTTCATACTTTTGCATGTGGTTATCTAGTTGTCTTAGCAGCATTCGTTGAAGAGACTCTTCTTTCCCATTAAATGGTCTTAGCATTGAAAAATCAGTTTACCAAATGATGTAAATACACTACCATGTGTGAAAAAGCTAGCTAGTGGGAACCTGCTATATAGCACAGGGAGCTCAACTCAGTGCTCTGTGACGACCCAGATGGGTGGGATGGGGGGGAGGGATGTCCAAGAGGGAGGGGATATATGTATACATATAGCTGATTCACTTCATTGTACAGCAGAAACTAACACAACATAGTAAAGCAATTGTACTCCAATAAAAAAATAAGTATCTTGCACCATAAAAAAAAAAATCAGTTGACCAATATATGTGGGGGTTTATTTCTGGGCTGTCTACAGTCAGACTCTTAGAATCTTTATATGCCATACTAATCACCCTCTTGGTGATGGGGAACAATATAATCAAATTTGTATTTTGAAAATATAATTATGGGCATAGTATGGAGAATAATTGTAGAGAAAAGAAATTGAAGTCAAGATCAGTTAGGAAATATGTTACTGCAGAATTTTAGGCAAGAACTATGGGCCTAATTTTAAAACAATGGCAGCAAGAATAGAGAATAATAGATCTGAAAGGCTGGTTAATTTGATATTTACAATGAAATCATAAGGTAGATAGGGCTTGTAGTTCCCATTGTATAGATAAAACTAAAGCTTTTAAAAGTGATTTTCCTCTGGTCTCATACCTATTGTTGGAATTAAAACCTAGGTCTTCTGATTTCTAATCCAGTATTTTTTCCATTGTACCATGGTTACTTTCTCAGAGAATAATAAACGGTGGAGGACGAGATCATTTTTGCAACTGGTCATATTTAACATTTTTAATGAATGATTTAGAAAAAGTTCACAGTGTACAGATGGTACTGTTGAAGGGGATAAACCACAGAAAGATCATTAACTATGCATTGGGGGAAAAAAATGAAGATTCAGTGGAAGCATTTAGGAGAAAATAATCCACAGTACTTATAGGATAATTAGCTCTGAGCTATCAAAAAAAGGAAGTGGGGATAAAGTAATAAATTGGGAAATTCTGTGAAATTTCCAATATACTACTTTAGACAAAAAGGCTAAATTTTGGGGACTGCTGTGCTAGGTCCTGGGAACAATAAAGTAGACATTCTACTCTTTTACATAATAATAATAGCTAACATTTATGAAGAACTTACTACTTGTGAGGGGGAGGAGGAGATATTGTAAACATTCGTTTGTCTCTGATGAGGCAGATCATATTCTCATTTTACAGATAAGGAAACTGAAGTGCAGAGAAGTTAAGCAGTATGTCTAAGGTAATAGAGCCAATAAGTCATGGATTCAGAATTCAGACTCAGGCAATTTAACCTTACAGCTTGTTCTTTTAAGCAATATGCTATTGGGCCTCTGTATAATCACAGTCTTTCCATACCTGCAAAACTTTGTTCAGTATTGATTACATGATTTAAGTTTTAAGAAAGATCCAGAGAAGAGCAGCTAAGATCAAGGGATGAAAGAGAGTTCCAACTAAAAAGACCTGGGAAAAAACTTGAAAGACTATATGACTAAAGAATATGGATATAAACTTTCATATAAAATTCTGCAAGGTATTTTAGTACTTATACATATTCTGCTTATAAATAACCCATTCTTATAGCTTATGCTGCTGCCCTAATGCCGTACAGTATCTCTTACTTTAACTGGAGGAAAGGAGGAAACTATATTACAGCTTAGTGAGAAAAGTTTCTTAACAGGTTTTACTTCCTTAAATGGTGCCCCTTCCCCAAACAAAACACATTTTACTCCCCAAATATTGTTCTGGTACCTGCAATGCCTCCAATTAGAGATTTATTTGACAGCAGGATATGATGTCTGTAAAAGAATTTTTTAATTGTGATTTAAAAACCCCACATAATATAAAATTTACCATCTTAATCACTTTTAAGTGCACAGTAATATTAGCTATATGCATATTGTGCAATAGATCCCTAGAATTTTTTCATCTTGCAGAACTGAAATGCTATACCCAATGAACAAAACTCCCCTTTTCCCCTTGTCCCAGCCCCCTGGCTGAAAATGAATTTCTTTTTTTAAAAAAATAAATTTATTTATTTTATTTATGTAATTTTGGCTGTGTTGGGTCTTTGTGCGGCACGTGGCTTCTCGTTATGGAGCATGGGCTCTAGAGTGCAGGTTCAGTAGTTGTGGCGCATGGGCTCAGTTGCTCCACGGCATGTGGGATCTTCCTGGACCAGGGCTCCAACCCATGTCTCCTGCATTGGCAGGGGGACTCTTAACCACTCTTCCATGAGGGAAGTCCCCTGAATTTCTTTTTTATTTGAGAAAAAATTTTAATATGAAAACTCTTATAGTGGCATAAAATTAAATCATGTTTAATTGCACATACAAAGAATCCCCTTCATTAACAGGACAAAATTATATTAAATTGGAACCTTTAGAAAATCAAGGATGTATGCTCACTCTAGGTGCTAAGAACTGAAGTGAGCTTTCTAATACAGTTATTTCTGGAAAAATTCGTTTCAGAGGACCAAGGACTAACTCCACCATAGAATTTTTTACTTGAAAGTAATGAGTATGATCAACTGAGGTAACTTTCACAGAAAGTGAGCTGAAATCCTATTGGCCTTCTGCTAAGTAGAAGGATTATTGGTGGAAGTGAATTCCTCTCGCAGCCTATGCTGGAAACAGCTTAAATACATTCCCCTTAAATCCACTCTAATCAGGCTTTTGCCCCTGCCATAGCACCAGTGTCCTTTTCAAGGTACCAGTGATTTCAGTGTTGCTAAATCCACTTGTTAATTCATAGTCATCATCTTACTTCACCTATGAGCAGCATTTGATTAGTTGGTTACTCCTTCCTTCTCCTCCTCTTTGAAACAGGCTTTCCGGAAATCCAGCTTTCCTTCTGCCTTCTAGCCAGTCCTTCTCATACTTTTTTCTGGTTCCTCCTCAAAGGAAATGCCCTACAGCTTAGTTCTTGGACCTCTTCCTTATCTTTACTCAGTCTCTTGGAGAGCTCCTACTAACACCTACTTAAGTATCGCCTATATACTGTTGATTTCCAAATTTATATCTCTTATCCAAACTGTTCTCTTGAATTCTCGGCTTGATATTCCTACTCATCTTGAACTCCTTACCCATTATTTCCTCTTGGATGGCAAGTACAGTTTTGGACTTAACCTGTCCAAAGCCAAACCCCTGATCTTTCCCTTACCCCAGATCTTCTACTCACAGCCATCCCCAACGAAGTTGATGGCAACTCCTTCCTTTATCAGGCCAGAAACTTTGGAGTTTTTCTTGACTCCTTATTTTTCACCGCCACTTCCAACTTACCAGCAAATTCTGTTGGCCCAGGTTACAACACATATATCCAGAATCCAAACACTTCTCCCTACCCCCATTACTACCACCCCAGTCTGAATTACCACTATCTCTTGCTTAGAGTATTGGTGATGGCTTATCTGGCCTCCTTCTCTCCTTGCTTCCACTTCAATGCATTTTCAACACAGTATCATGTTAAAATGTCAATTAGATCATGCTCCTTATCTGCCCAAGATGCTTCCGGTGGCTTCCATCTCAACTGCAGAAAAAGTCCAGGTCTTTACAGTGGTCCACAGGCCCCATACCATCTGCTTTGCTCACAGTTCTCTGACCTTGTCTCTTACTACCCTTCTTGTTGCTCACAACATTCACACCACACTGGCCTTTTTGTTGTTCTGTGAAATAGAAATCATTCTCCTGTGGTAGGGCTTCATGCCCTCTGCCTAGGACACTCTTTCTCCAGAGAGCTACATGGTAATTCTCACTCTTGCAAGTCTTTGTTCAAATAACACCATTTTGGTGAGGCCTTCCCCCACTTCTCCATCTCTAATGTATTTCTTCCACAGCAGTTATCAGTTTCTAATGTGTTGTGTAACTTCTTTGTTTATTGTAGCCACTCCCATCAACAAGAGCAGGAATGTTTTTCTATTTTTGATTTGCTGTATCCCCAGTGCTTAGAACAGTGACTTATGCAAAATAGGTACTCAATAAATATATACTGAATAATCAACATAGGAAGAAATTAAATGTGCCCTCAAGACCTAAAACAGGATTTGGCAACAGTAGTGGGTAGTCTTGGCAGGAGGTAGCTGGACATGTCTAAATTAGAGGGAACCTGGAAGTGGAAGGTATGAATAGGGCCTAATAGCGTAAAAAATTGGGAGCTTGTTGGAAGGATGGGGGACAGTGAATGTAATGACATTTTTATCTGTAAAAATTAACATCATGCTACTGTAGAATCAATTTAAGTTTTGGTTCTGATTTTAAAGGAGGCAATGTAATTTGTAGTAGTAAAAAGGAAAGGGAAGGATACTCCATTTGCTGATGATAAATGGACATAGGAAAGAGAAATTTAATTATTAGAGATGGTTAAAACTAACTTGACTATGTCAAAGTGATCATTTCTGATAACTGGCTAGAGAAAGTGGTGCCCACCTTATGGAAGGCATTAAATCCTCAGTAGAAGAATTTTATAGTCTATGCTAGGGTCAGTAGTATTCTATTGTTAGATCTTGACTAGAAGAAAGATGATGGAAAACAAAGTTTTTCCAAAGATGTTTCTCACTATGGCTAGAAAATAAATAAAAGTGGGAAAAGACAATTGATAGATTAGATCTCTTCATTTATTTATTCAGTAATAATGTTGAGTACCTGCAGTATTCCAGGGGATACAGGGGTGACCAAAGAAGTAAGTTCTCTGCTCTTATGGAGTTTATATTCTAGTGCAGCTAGATGAGAATAGTCCATGTAGGTGGTTGCCATGAACACAGAATAAGTTAAGGGTCAGATCTGAGAGAAACTGCAGAAGAATTGCCAGGGCTTGGTGATAGCTTTTATTTATTTTATTTATTTCTTTATTTTGGCCATGCCGCACAGGCTTGTGGGATCTTAGTTCCCCGACCCGGGCCCGTGGCAGTGAAAGTGCTGAGTCTTAACCACTGGACCACCAGGGAATTCCCCGGACTTGGTGATAGCCTGTGCAGCATATGAAGGCATGTAGTTGTATGCACTAATGGACTGGTGAATAGGATGAGAAGAGGTAAGAAGCAGGAGAACCAAAAGGATGATGATGCCACTGAAAGTAATGGGAAAGTTGACAAGGGTGCTAATTTGTGGAGAAACTCTTTTGATTTTTTTACATTTCAAGTTTCAAGTATTAGTGGATGTGCAAATGGAAATGTCTTATGGGCTGGATATGGCAGGTGGGGAGGAGACTCTTGCTCTCATACTTTCCAGGTCTGCCTTGCTTTCCCTTCCAAATCTGCCTTGATTTCCCTACCTATCTCTCATTCTCTCCTTCCCTTTCATAGTCCTCCATCTGCATCCTCTTATGTGGCTTAAAATTGCTCACTCATTCATCATGCCCTTTGTGGGTCTACTGGAGGCATTGCTCTGTGTCTTTGTCTTTTTATGACCCTAGAGGACTGAGCAGTCACCATCTGAAACATTGGTGGCTTTGGTAGAATGAGAGAATAATGAACTGTGCTCCCTATAATTGCTTATGCCTGGAAGCGATTCCTGTCATTTTGCTCACATTTCATTCCCCCTCCCTTAACCCAATTTCAGAAGAATGGGGAGGAGCAATCCTACAAAGTGCCTGGGATGAGAGCTAGAAATATTTGCCAACATTAATGACTACCAAAGGCCTTAATTATTAATTCATTGTAACATGAACCTGACATAAGATTTCAAATCCTTGAAACTGAAAGTTTGTGAACCTCAAACATGCATATTCTTGGGAGAATATGTTAACAAAAAAAAAAGGATTAGAACTGCCGCACAAACTATACTTGTTTTTCAACTTCACCTAGACTGCTGATCCTTTTCTTCTTCCTTTCCAGTGTCCCTATTCATTCTTTACTTTCCTCTCTATACAGCTAAGATTCAATGGTGTGTTGTTTTAGTTTCTTGCCATTATTCTTTTACATGTCTATTTCAAGTGCAGGTGGAGAAATTCATACAACCATACTGGTACTTACAGAAATTTATGATCAGCTACCCCAACTGGATTTTCATCAGCACCTTACAGATTACATATATCTAGTCAACACACTCATTCCAACAACTTTCAAACTTCTACCCTCCTCAGACCCTGCCTGCCTTAAACTCCTCTTCTCCTTGAACTCAACAGGTGATCCTGTTTCCTGCTTGACCAAGAATTGAACAGGAACTACTACCCTACCAAATCTGCAGGCATACCTACATCTCCACCCATATGTCTTTCCTCCTTGTTAGAATAAAGAAGGGTTCATCCTTTCTCCAGGACCAGCCTCTCCACCTGTTCTCGGGGTCCAATCTCCTCTACCTTTTCAAAGACCTCGTCCTGTTATTAATCCAGCCTCCCTCTTATATTCAATCCCTTTATCTATACTTGCTCCTCAGCACTTAAAATATACCTGAGTCTTTCTTCCCCTTCCCAATCACATTTCTTGAACAGAGAATTGTCTTTGTCCACATTTGCATTTTTCTCTCCTTATACCTAATTTCTCAGCATCTTTTTACCTAGCACTGTGCTCCTGGCTTCCATCATTCTAGACTCTCCCGTTTTTCTTCTCTCAGTTCTTAGTCTCCCTTACTGGCTTCTCTCCTATTCATCATTAAGTGTTATAGTTCATAGTTTTCTATTTGAGATCCTCTTCTCATTCTACTCTTCCTAAGTAATCATAATCACTCAGAAAACTTCACTTACGCTGATGTCTCCAAAATGTGTATCCTTTATCCAGACCTCTCTCCTGTTTCTTGTATATTGCTGTATTTCTAGGCCTTCTACACTGTCTTTCACTTAGTAGGTGTCCGATTAATGCTTTCCTTATGACTGGCTGACAGAATGAATGAATAAACAAACTTTAGTGATTTTTTGTGACTCTTCTTAACAGACCAAAACCAAATACTTTGTATCCTCAGGCCTAGCACATAGTGCATATTCAGTAAATGCATTATAAATGACTTATCAAAAAAAAAAAAAGAATGAGTGAATAAAAAACCTTTGTAGTGATTCATTGTAGGCAACTAAGACCAAAGACCTTGCTTATCTTATTCTCTTTAAAAATGTAACTGGGTATAGTTTAAACTAAAACTTGCTTCAAGAGAGACTAATTCTCTGACAGATCAAGTAAAAGTTGCAAGTGTGTTTGGAATGTTGACTGAATTACATGTGTGCAATGTATGAGGAATAAGAAAAAAAGGTTATAGACACCTACTAACTACTGATCTAGTATATGCATGAGGGTCATAAGCACAGACTTTGGTCTGGGACTGCTTGGGAGAATATCCAGAATGTACTGTAGGCGTATGATATAGAGCACAGTTTCCTCATCTGTGAAATGGAGAGTCCACCTCAGAGGGTGGTTGTGGGGACTAAATGCAATAATATTTGATTAGCACTTAGCACAAGGCCTGGCACAGAATAAGCATTTAATAGTTATTATTAATGTTATTCCATTTTGATCCAGCTGGTATAGTTGCCAGCCAGAGACATACTATAGATGAGTAATTGCTAAACATGGCTGCTTATCAGAATCACTTTAGCTTTTTAGAAAAAAAGATTCCTGGACTCATCCCCAGACTGCTGAATCGGACTGAAGTGGGGTTGGGGAGGCAAGGATATATATTTCTTAAAGCTCCTCAGGTGATTCTGAGCATCAGCCAGGTTTGGCAATTATATTACAGAAAATAGTTTTGTTTCCAGAAATCATCTGAGTATGAGATATAATCAGGAAAAATGTTTCTAGTGTGGAGAAAAAGGAGCCAGAAATGACATCTCTAAAAAGCCAATTGTATGTAATCTTTGGGATCAGTGGTCATAGTTGTGCTGATTGCCTGAGAACAGGTCATAATGAAAGTGAAGCATGCACAGCTGAGCCATTTTCAAGGTCCCAGAATGAAAAGAAAAGCAGAGCAAGTGAGCTGGTAACAGCTGCCAAACTTAATTCACAGTAGCCGTGTGGGATGGGGAAAGCATTAAGAGAGCTTCAGAAAAGAGGGGGTAGAAATATAAAGATTAAGTTTTAGGTATTAGAGGAACAAAGATTAGAGGAAAATAAATGAAGTAGCTGAGGGTGAGCTCTAAGAAGTGCTATAGGAAAATATCAGGAGAGGATAATTCTTACTGAAAAAAAGAGATAAAGAACACATGCCTCAGAAGAAGAAGGAAAAAAGAGGTTGCAGGAAGGGTCATAAACACATTTTGAGAGATTAACATGGAAAAGGCCAAAGGAAGCATGGATAATCGGCCTGTTATAGATGGACTCCAAATCCCGGAGAAACAAGTATTACAGAAGGAGAGAGGGAAAGTGAAGCCTAACTACAGCAGTGAAGTTGATAACAAAGGGAAATAAATGAGGTAGTTCAGCAGTATTGAAGGATAATTAGAATTATATAAATAGGGCTAAAGTACAGCTTCAGGTAAGATAGCATGTAGTACAAAGAATATGGAACTCAAAAGTCTAAGGAGCCATTCAGCAAACACTTATTGAGTGTTTATTGGGGTCAGGCAGTATGCCAGACACTGGACATAGGGATGAACGAGAGACAGTTTCTGTTCTCATGGAATTCTCATTTCTGATGAACCTTGGGGGTAGAAAAGAGACAAAGTGACATTCTGGTTGGAAATAGGGCTGCATGTGATAAAAGAACGTTTTGTTTTTGAAAGGACTGAATATGAGCTTTCTCCAGTAGACTCTGAAGCCAGGCAAGGCATTTTGAGCATTGAGGGGGTTTGGAGGATATATTCGAATCTGGGTTGGAGTCTATCTGACCATAGATGTAAATTAGGCAAAGAGATGGGTCTGTGTTTGTGAATGTATGTGTGTGTGTGTGTGTCTGTCTAAACACATCTATCTCTCATCCCCAAAGAAATTTAAAAAGAAAACGATTATTTGGTATCTTTCTTGCGTATTGTAAATAAGGATATTATGGGAAAAGTCTGAAAGTAACCAAGAAAGGACCTAAGAAGCCAATGAGAATCCATTTATAAAATAAGGATTAAATAATACTTCTTAGGGTTTATATACTGTTACTTGTCTGGAATATACTTAGAAAGAAAAGAAAGTATAGTCGTCCCTCGGTACTGAAGGAATTGGTTCCAGGAGCCCCTGTGCAGAGATGTATGCTCAAGTTCCTTATATAAAATGGTGGGTGCAGAGGACCATCTGTATTTTATAGCATTGCCAGTTCAACAGAGCATATATGTGGTAAAGTGAAATACCTTTTTTCTAATTATGCAGTAGTGAGAACTCAAATTAATTTCTCAGCAGCTCGGAAGTTTTGATAGAGTAATTTAGAACATAAGCAAATTCCTGGTAGAACACAAGGAAATTAAAACTATGAGGAGGAATGATCAGCTTCCTTTTGAAGGTGAGGAGGTGGTGGAAGTTTTAAAAGAAATGAAGGATCTCAGAGGGTTAAACCCAAAGAAGTTAAAGAACTAAAGAGACCTATCTATATGCAGAAATGATTAATGAGAAGCATAAAAGTAAAGAAAACCAGATTGAAGACATTGAAGAAAACATTAAAAATCAGAAGCCTAGTGGAAGAAGTCTTTAAACAGATCCAAGATGGTAGAAAACATAAGATTAAAGCCAAAATTAAGTCATTGCTTTACATTCTTAGATTTTGCAAAAATACAAGGGAGTGCCATGGTAGGTAAAAACACATTCAGATTGCCTTAAAAGAATAAGATTGAAAGTTAGAGGAATTCTTTGTCAAACTGTTTTAGGAGCTAGATAAGAATTTTGGGGATTGAGTTGTATATGTGGAGAGAAGAGATACCAGATGCCTGTAATATTGCAGTGTCAAAAAGATGAACAGATAATTTAGTAGCAGACATCTAGATTCTAAAACTGAGCAACATAATAAAATTATTCTAGAAGGAAGAGAACTGGGATTAATGATCTACCAGAGATCTATGAGCAAATCTGTGGTGCCTCTGTTCAAAGGCATATGGAAGGTGAGATAACCATAGCACTGAAACTAGTATTAATAGGAAGTGAGAGAAATTGGGAACTGGTACCTGATAATACTGAACGCTGAATATAAGATTTTTGTGCAAAGAAAGACTGACAGGAATAATAGAGAACATGAGATGCCAAGGAAACAATATGCCATAAAGTGGGTCTTAGAAGCTAACTGGAAAATCCTTGCATGGCAAAAGAATGAGGTGGGAAATAAATTCATTCTGTTTGGATTAAGAAAGGCTTTTATTTAGACAAGCTGTGATTTTCTCTTTAATACCATGTAAAATATATTGTTCCAGAGCAGCTTTTGAAATGTGAGGACTTTATATACGAGCCATTGGGATCAGCATCTCCATTCTCAATTAAAAAGATTGAAGAGAAAATTAAAGTGATAAGAATACAGTAGTACTGCTCATAATATCCTTTACTATTTTTGAAGTCTGTAGATTGAATTCCCCCATCTCCGTTAAAAAAATTTTTAAGAGTATAAGGATATAGGGGACTTCCTTGGTGGTCCAGTGGCTAAGACTCCATGCTCCCAATGCAGGGGGCCCGGGTTCAATCCCTGGTTAGGGAACTAGATCCCACATGCATGCCGCAACTAACAGTTCGCATGCCATGACTAAAGATCTCGCAGGCCGCAACTAAGACCTGGCACAGCCAAAATTAATTAATTAATTAATAATTAAAAAAAGAAAAAGAATAGCATCTCTCTAGCTGTTTCAAAAGTAAATTTAAAATAGAGTACAGGAAGCTGGAAGAGCATCATAAAAATGGATAAACAAAGTAATGCAAACTTGTTGAAAACAAAAATAAAGGATGGCTATGTTCTTCGGAGGGGCAAAAAATGTAAAAAGAAATTGGATCATGAAAATACAATAATCCCCCCCTTATCCTCGGGGGATGCATACGAAGACCTGCATTTTATACCTGAAACCATGGATAGTACTACACCCTATATATACTATGTTTTTTACGTACATACATACATACATACCTACGATAAAGTTTAATTTCTAAATAAGGCACAGTAAGAGATTAATAATAATAAAATAGAACAATTATAACAATATACTGTAATCAAAGTTACATGAATGTGGTCTCTCTCAAAATATAATATCTTGTACTTTACTCACCCTTCTTTTGAGGATGTGAGATGATAAAATGCCTGCGTGGTGAGATGAAATGAGATGAATGACGTAGCATTAAACTACTATTGACTTTTTTGCTGATAGGTTAGAAGGAGGATCACTTGCTTTGGGTGATCTTGGATCATCGAGCCATGGCACTGTGAGTGGTTGGGTGTTGGGAGCGGGTGATGTTGATGGTTAGGGATCCCAGGAAGGACGGAGCGTGTCACCCAGATTTCATCACGTTACTCATAACAGCCCGCAATTTAAAACTTATGAATTGTTTATTTCTGGAATTTTCAGACTGCTGGTAACTGAAACCACAGAAAGCAAAACCACGGATTGGGGTGGGTGGGGGACTACTGTAAAAGAAACGGGAAAGAAAATAGACATAGGCCAATTAGAAGTTATTAGAAAGCAGTTCTTAGTAGTCAGCAGATCACATAGCTGTTGGTATCAGATTTTCCTGCTGCCTCTTGCAGCTTTTCATCGGTGATATCACTCCCATGGCTTTAATCGCCATCCGTATGCGAATAACTCTCAAATCATCTATGCCCAAGCTCTAAACCCATATGTCCAACTTCCTACTAAAGATCTCTTGGGTGTGTCACAAGTGCCTCAAATTCAGTAGGTCCAAATCTGAAAAAGAATCATGTCCCCACTTCTCCCTCCCATCCCAAGTCTGTTTCTCCTGTGTTTCCCTATTATGGAGTATTGCAGTCTTACCTTAGTCCCCTTACTCTAGAAATTTAAACATCATCCTTAATGTTTCTTCTTTTACTCCTCTATCTAATCAATCAGTTAGACTATTCATTGTTCCCCTTTAATATCTCTCACATATATTTATCTCTCTGTTCTCATTCTGTTAGTTTGGACCAAGAATTGGCAAACTTTTTCTATAAAGGGCCAGATAGTAAATACTTTAGGCTTTGCAGTCCATATGATCTTTTTTGCAATCACTGCAGCTCCAAAGCAGCCATAGACAATATGGAAATGAATGGATGGGGCTATTTCCCATAAAACTTTATTTATAGACACTGACATTTGAATTTCATATAATTCATGAAATATTCTTTTGGCTTTTCTCTCCAACCATTTAAAAATGTAAAAACCATCCTTTGTTTGCCATCCATACAAAAGCAGACAGCAGGCTAGATTTGGCTCGCAGGCATAATTTGCCCACCCCTGGCTTAAAGGAACATTTTCTCTCACTTGAAAAACAACAGTAGTCCCCCATTCTCCTACTCTCTTAACCTGGTCTCTCTAGTCTTGTCTCTCTAGTGCACTCATCATACTGAAGCCAGATTGACTTTTTTAAATGCAAATTGGGTTTCATTACGTTGTTTGAAGTCCTTTAAAAGTTGACCATAGCCAGTGGAATGTATCCACATTCCTTGGCAAGATGCTTTGTAATGTGGACCTTGCTTATCTTTCTAGACATATTTCTTGTCATTTCCCCCAACTCTCTGTTCCAAGCTTAAAACTGCTTAGAACTGCTTGCAGTTTCTCTGATGTGCAGTGTTTTTCACTTTGAAATTTTGACACATGTTTCCCTACCCTCTCCCTACTTCTACCTGGCTAACCACTATTCTTCCTGCTGGACTTATTTCAGTTATCATCATCTCCAGAAACCTCCTCTCATTTCCCCAAGTCTGGGTTTAAATGCTTTTACTAAGTTCTGCCATCCTGTCTGTAGAATCCAATAATAGCACTTATTTTACTATAATTGCCTGTCTACTTGACTGTGTCTTCTAAATAGTAAACTTGAGTGCCTAGTGTTTATCCATTATTTTATCCCCAGTTTCCTATATGGTGCCCCATAGTACCCTCAGCATTTTTATTTTTTGCATTAAAATGTTGATATAATTCAAAGACCATGAAATTTGCCCTTTTTTAAAAAAAGTGTGCAATTCAGAGGTTTTTAGTATACTCACAAAGTTGTGCAGCCATCTCCCTATTTAATTCCAGAACATTTTTATCACCCCAAAAAGAAACCCCACGCCCATTAGGAGGTCACCCTTCATTCCCCCTCCCTTCAGCCCCTGGCAACCACTAATTACTTTTTGTCTCTATGGATTTGCCTAGTCTGGACATTTCATATCAGTGGAAGGGCCCTCCAGTCTTTTTTTTCCCAACCTTCTTCATTATTATAGTTTTCCCTGTATCATGTGCTTTAGCCAAACAGTACTTTGGTGGGGTCTTCATACATGTCTCATGCTTTCTTACCTCTGTAACTTTTCTTATGCCACCTCCTCTATCTGAAATGCTTTTTTCTACTTATTTAGAGTTTTACCTAGCCTTCAATGCCTAATTCGGATAAGACCCCTTCCAAGAAACTTTCCTGATCATATTAGGTAGGAATCATCTCTGAAATCCTACAGTAATTATACTATTTTAGGTGCTACCTTGCCTACTGATTCTTTGAGACTGCTCTCATGTTTTCTCATTGTCTTATACTCTCCCATCCAGTACCATGGCACAATAAGTTCTTAAAACATAGTTGAAAATGTCATGGACACTCTGGAAAATAACATGACAGTTTCTTTAAAAACCAAACATAGACTTACCATACAACCCAGCAGTCTCACTCCTGGGCATTTATTCCAGAGAAATAAAAACTAATATTCATGTAAAAATCTGTACACAGTTTTTCATAGCTGCTGTATTTGTTATAGCCAAAAACTAGAAACCACCAATATGTTCTAAAGTAGTTGAATGCTTAAACAAACTATTGTACATTCATATCGGAATACTACTCAGCAATAAAAAGGAATGAACTATTGATGTATACAACTATGCATTATGTTGATTGAAAAAAATCTCAAAAGGTCACATACTATATGATTCCATTTATATAATATTCTTGAAATGACAAAATTACGGAGTGGAGAACCAATTAGTGGTTACCAGGGATCAGGTATAGTGGGGAAAGAGGATAGGTTTGACTATAAAGGATAGCATGAGGGAGATACTTGTGACGATGGAATAGGTCTGTATCTTGATTTTGATGGTGTTTACATGAATCTATACATATGATAAAATGGCATAGAACTATATACATACACATTGTACCAATGTCAGTTTCCAGATTTTGATGTCATATTGTTGTATAAGATGTACCCATTGGGGAAAATTGTGTGAAGGGTATATCAGATTTATCTGTGCTATCTTTGCAATTTCCTATGAACCTATAATTATTTCAAGATGAAAAGTTAAAGTTTTTTTCTTTACAGATTGAAGTGGTATTTAGCATAATCATTTTGCCACTCATGGTGCTGCTTTTCATCAGTATGAATCAGTCTGCACCTTTCAAAATAATGTTACTCTTGAGGTTGACAAGATAACCTGTTTATAGTATTTTAGTTGCATTTTACAATTAGATGAAACCTGTTTAAGCAAGAACTGAGACAAAGTAGTTCTTTGATATGCTGGCTATCCAAGGCCTTGTCTTAATTTTTAAATTAAGTGGTGAGCCTTAAACTGAGTCATATTTTGGTACACTTTAAGTTCCTGGTGCTCTTGTATACTGGCACATAGAGGACAATGACTACAGCAATGAGTCCTGTGTAGTATCTGTCATCCTGTGGGATGTTGATAAACAATAATTATTTTTGACTTGACATTAATTGATTCAAACAATTCTTTTCTTAATATAGGTTGAAAATCTTCTGGTAAGATTTCGAAAAACCATACTATTAACCAATATTCAACTCAAAAACTATTTCTTCTTTTTTTTTTACATCTTTACTGGAGTATAATTGCTTTACAACGGTGTGTTGGTTTTTGCTTTATAACAAAGTGAATCAGTTGTACATATACATATGTTCCCATATCTCTTCCCTCTTGCATCTCCCTCCCTCCCACCCTCCCTATCCCACCCATCTTGGTGGTCACAAAGCACGGAGCTGATCTCCCTGTGCTATGCGGCTGCTTCCCACTAGCTATCTATTTTACATTCGGTAGTGTATATATGTCCATGCCACTCTCTCACTTTGTCACAGTTTACCCTTCCCCCTCCTCATATCCTCAAGTCCATTCTCTAGTAGGTCTGTGTCTTTATTCCTGTCTTACCCCTAGGTTCTTCATGACATTGTTTTTCTTAAATTCCATATATATGTGTTAGCATACGGTATTTGTCTTTCCCTTTAGGACTTACTTCACTCTGTATGACAGTCTCTAGGTCCATCCACCTCATTACAAATAGCTCAATTTCGTTTCTTTTTATGGCTGAGTAATATTCCATTGTATATATGTGCCACATCTTCTTTATCCATTCATCCGATGATGGACACTTAGGTTGTTTCCATCTCCGGGCTATTGTAAATAGAGCTGCAATGAACATTTTCGTACATGACTCTTTTTGAATTATGGTTTTCTCAGGGTATATGCCCAGTAGTGGGATTGCTGGGTTGTATGGTAGTTCTATTTGTAGTTTTTTAAAGAACCTCCATACTGTTTTCCATAGTGGCTGTATCAATTTACATTCCCACCAGCAGTGCAAGAGTGTTCCCTTTTCTCCACACCCTCTCCAGCATTTATTGTTTCTAGATTTTTTGATGATGGCCATTCTGACTAGTGTGAGATGATATCTCATTGTAATTTTGATTTGCATTTCTCTAATGATTAGTGATGTTGAGCATTCTTTCATGTGTTTGTTGGCAGTCTGTATATCTTCTTTGGAGAAATGTCTATTTAGGTCTGCTGCCCATTTTTGGATTGGGCTATTTGTTTTTTTGTTATTGAGCTGCATGAGGTGCTTGTAAATTTTGGAGATTAATCCTTTGTCAGTTGCTTCATTTGCAAATATTTTCTCCCATTCTGAGAGTTGTCTTTTGGTCTTGTTTATGGTTTCCTTTGCGGTACAAAAGCTTTGAAGTTTCATGAGGTCCCATTTGTTTATTTTTATGTCCATTTCTCTAGGAGGTGGGTCAAAAAGAATCTTGCTGTGATTTATGTCATAGAGTGTTCTGCCTATGTTTTCCTCTAAGAGTTTGATAGTTTCTGGCCTTACATTTAGATCTTTAATCCATTTTGAGCTTATTTTTATGTATGCTGTTAGGGAGTGATCTAATCTCGTACTTTTACATGTACCTGTCCAGTTTTCCCAGCACCACTTATTGAAGAGGCTGTCCTTTCTCCACTGTACATTCCTGCCTCCTTTATCAAAGATAAGGTGACCATATGTGTATGGGTTTATCTCTCGGCTTTCTATTCTGTTCTATTGATCTATCTTTCTGTTTTTGTGCCAGTACCATACTGTCTTGATTACTGTAGCTTTGTAGTATAGTCTGAAGTCAGGGAGCCTGATTCCTCCAGCTCCATTTTTCGTTCTCAAGATTGTTTTGGCTCTTCGGGGTGTTTTGTGTTTCCATACAAATTGTTAAATTTTTTGTTCTAGTTCTGTGAAAAATGCCAGTGGTAGTTTGATAGGGATTGCATTGAATCTGTACATTGCTTTGGGTAGTAGAGTCATTTTCACAATGTTGATTCTTCCAATTCAAGAACATGGTATATCTCTCCATCTATTTGTATCATCTTTAATTTCTTTCATCAGTGTCTTATAATTTTCTGCATACAGGTCTTTTGTCTCCTTAGGTAGGTTTATTCCTAGATATTTTATTCTTTTTTTTGCAGTGGTAAATGGGAGTGTTTTCTTGATTTCACTTTCAGATTTTTCATCATTAGTGTATAGGAATGCCAGAGATTTCTGTGCATTAATTTTGTATCCTGCTACTTTACCAAATTCATTGATTAGCTCTAGTAGTTTTCTGGTAGCATCTTTAGGATTCTCTATGTATAGTATCATGTCATCTGCAAACAGTGACAGCTTTACTTCTTCTTTTCCGATTTGGATTCCTTTTATTTCCTTTTCTTCTCTGATTGCTGTGGCTAAAACTTCCAAAACTATGTTGAATAATAGTGGTGAGAGTGGGCAACCTTGTCTTGTTCCTGATCTTAGTGGAAATGCTTTCAGTTTTTCACCATTGAGGACAATGTTGGCTGTGGGTTTGTCATATATGGCCTTTATTCTGTTGAGGAAATTTCCCTCTATGCCTACTTTCTGAAGGATTTTTATCATAAATGGGTGTTGAATTTTATTGAAAGCTTTCTCTGCATCTATTGAGATGATCATATGTTTTTTCTCCTTCAGTTTGTTGATATGGTGTATCACATTGATTGATTTGCGTATATTGAAGAATCCTTGCATTCCTGGAATAAACCCCACTTGATCACGGTGTATGATCCTTTTAATGTGCTGTTGGATTCTGTTTGCTAGTATTTTGCTGAGGATTTTTGCATCTATGTTCATCAGTGATATTGGCCTGTAGTTTTCTTTCTTTGTGACATCCTTGTCTGGTTTTGGTATCAGGGTGATGGTGGCCTCGTAGAATGAGTTTGGGAGTGTTCCTCCCTCTGCTATATTTTGGAAGAGTTTGAGAAGGATAGGTGTTAGCTCTTCTCTAAATGTTTGATAGAATTTGCCTGTGAAGCCATCTGGTCCTGGGCTTTTGTTTGTTGGAAGATTTTTAATCACAGTTTCAATTTCATTGCCTGTGGTTGGTCTGTTCATATTTTCTATTTCTTCCTGATTCAGTCTTGGCATGTTGTGCATTTCTAAGAATTTGTCCATTTCTTCCAGGTTGTCCATTTTATTGGCATAGAATTGCTTGTAGTAATCTCTCATGATCTTTTGTATTTCTGCAGTGTCAGTTGTTACTTCTCCTTTTTCATTTCTAATTCTATTGATTTGAGTCTTCTGCCTTTTTTTCTTGATGAGTCTGGCTAATGGTTTATCAATTTTGTTTTACTTCTCAAAGAACCAGCTTTTAGTTTTATTGATCTTTGCTATTGCTTCCTTCATTTCTTTTTCATATATTTCTGATCTGATCTTTATGATTTCTTTCCTTCTGCTAACTTTGGGGGTTTTTTGTTCTTCTTTCTCTAATTGCTTTAGGTGCAAGGTTAGGTTGTTTATTCGAGATGTTTCCTGTTTCTTAAGGTAGGATTGTATTGCTATAAGCTTCCCTCTTAGAACTGCTTTTGCTGCATCCCATAGGTTTTGGGTCGTCATGTCTCCATTGTCATTTGTTTCTAGGTATTTTTTGATTTCCTCTTTGATTTCTTCAGTGATCACTTCGTTATTAAGTAGTGTATTGTTTAGCCTCCATGTGTTTGTATTTTTTACAGATATTTTCCTGTAATTGATATCTAGTCTCATAGCGTTGTGGTTGGAAAAGATACTTGATACAATTTCAGTTTTCTTAAATTTACCAAGGCTTGATTTGTGACCCAAGATATGATCTATCCTGGAGAATGTTCCATGAGCACTTGAGAAAAATGTGTATTCTGTTGTTTTTGGATGGAATGTCCTATAAATATCAATTAAGTCCATCTTGTTTAATGTATCATTTAAAGCTTGCGTTTCCTTATTTATTTCCATTTTGGATGATCTGTCCATTGGTGAAATTGTGGTGTTTTAGTCCCCTACTATGAATGTGTTGCTGTCGATTTCCCCTTTATGGCTGTGAGTATTTGCCTTATTTATTGAGGTGCTCCTATGTTGGGTGCATAAGTATTTACAATTGTTATATCTTCTTCTTGGATCGATCCCTTGATCATTATGTAGTGTCCTTCTTTGTCTCTTCTAATAGTCTTTATTTTAAAGTCTGTTTTGTCCGATATGAGAATTGCTATTCCAGCTTTCTTTTGGTTTCCATTTGCATGGAATATTCTTTTCCATCCCCTCACTTTCAGTCTGTATGTGTCTCTAGGTCTGAAGTGGGTCTCTTGTAGACAATATATATATGGGTCTTGTTTTTGTATCCATTCAGCCAGTCTGTGTCTTTTGGTAGGAGCATTTAATCCATTTACATTTAAGGCGATTATTGATATGTATGTTCCTATTCCCATTTTCTTAGTTGTTTTGGGTTTGTTATAGGTGTTTTCCTTCTCTTGTGTTTCTTGCCTAGAGATGATCCTTTAGCATTTGTTGTAAAGCTGGTTTGGTGGTGCTGAACTCTCTCAACTTTTGCTTGTCTGTAAAGGTTTTAATTTCTCCATCAAATCTGAATGAGATCCTTGCTGGGTAGAGTAATCTTGGTTGTAGGTTTTTCTCCTTCATCACTTTAAATATGTCCTGCCAGTCCCTTCTGGCTTGCAGAGTTTCTGCTGAAGGATCAGCTGTTAACCTTATGGGGATTCCCTTGTGTGTTATTTGTTGTTTTTCCCTTGCTGCTTTTAATATGTTTTCTTTGTATTTAATTTTTGACAGTTTGATTAATATGTGTCTTGGCGTGTTTCTCCTTGTATTTATCCTGTATGGGACTCTCTGTGCTTCCTGGACTTGATTAACTATTTCCTTTCCCATATTAGGGAAGTTTTCAACTATAATCCCTTCAAATATTTTCTCAGACCCTTTCTTTTTCTCTTCTTCTTCTGGAACCCCTATAATTCGAATGTTGCTGTGTTTAATGTTGTCCCAGATGTCTCTGAGACTGTCCTCAGTTCTTTTCATTCTTTTTTCTTTATTCTGCTCTGCAGTAGTTATTTCCACTATTTTATCTTCCAGGTCACTTATCCGTTCTTCTGCCTCAGTTATTCTGCTGTTGATCCCTTCTAGAGTATTTTTAATTTCATTTATTGTGTTGTTCATCATTGCTTGTTTTATCTTTAGTTCTTGTAAGTCCTTATTAAAAGTTTCTTGCATTTTCTCTATTCTATTTCCAAGATTTTGGATCATCTTTACTATCATTATTCTGAATTTTTTTTCAGGTAGACTGCCTATTTCCGCTTCATTTGTTAGGTCTGGTGGGTTTTTATCTTGCTCCTTCATCTTCTGTGTGTTTTTCTGTCTTCTCATTTTGCTTATCTTACTGTGTTTGGGGTCTCCTTTTTGCAGGCTGCAGGTTCATAGTTCCCGTTGTTTTTGGTGTCTGTCCCCAGTGGCTAAAGTTGGTTCAGTGGGTTGTGTAGGCTTCCTGGTGGAGGGGACCAGTGCCTGTGTTCTGATGAATGAGGCTGGATCTTGTCTTTCTGGTGGGCAGGTCCACGTCTGGTAGTGTGTTTTGGGGTGTCTGTGAACTTATTATGATCTTAGGCAGCCTCTTTGCTAATGGATGGTGTTGTGTTCCTGCCTTGCTAGTTGTTTGGCATAAGATGTCCAGCACTGTAGCTTGCTGGTCGTTGAGTGAAGCTGGGTGTTGGTGTTGAGATGGAGATCTCTGGGAGATTTTCACCATTTGATATTATGTGGAGCTGGGAGGCCTCTTATGGACCAGTGTCCTGAAGTTGGCTCTCCCACCTCAGAGGCACAGCACTGACTCCTGGCTGCAGCACCAAGAGCCTTTCATCCACACAGCTTTGATGATAAAGGTGCTCTTCTTCACTGTTGTTCAAGTTCTAGGTAGAGATTTCAGACTGCCTTTACCCTAAAAAGAGCTGGAGAAGCATTGGTGGTTCTTCTCCAAAGGAAGGTACCCTCTGAATGTTTGGGGGATGAAGAAAGGAAGATGTTTGTTCTTTTTCCTATGGTCTCATCCTCCAAATCACCTTTGGAATCAAACTTAAAAACTTTTGAAAATTGTTATACTATATATTAAGTAAAATGAATATTCTTGTGCAAATTTAAAATGAGTATTACAAAATCAGAACTTATTTCTAATTCTTTTTGGAAAGTGGTGTGGTATGCATAACTTAAGGATTTTTCTTTTGTACTTATGATCAAGCTCAAAGTGAATATGAGAGAACAAAAGTAAATATGAGCAAAACTACATATTCTTTAGTAAAATGAAAATGATTTTTTTTTCAGGTTAAACTGCAGAACAACATATCATATCAGATGGCAGACATACATCATTTAAAGGGTAAGAAACTTAATTACAGATTAAAGATAAAGGTCATTAAATGTCTAAAATCCTGAAGAATTAAGAAATCCTCAAGTTAAACAGCTAAATGAAATAGAATTTTTGAACAAAGCTCCTCTGATGGCAAAACATTTATCCTTTTGTCTTAAGATATAATGAAAAATTTTTAATGTTGCTTTATATATAATAAGTGCAAGTTAATATTTGAGGTCTGCATTTTAATCTTGTGCTGTAGACAGAGTTCATGCAATGAAATGTTAGAAGAATCCTCAAAGAAAATTGAGGTGTAACTTCGGAGACGGTCAGATTTCTAGGGAAAAGATTAGGGATGATTCCTCTGTACTGTGTCCAGTCTGCTAAAATAATCCACTCAGATCTAGGGATACGTTGGAAAGATCCTCCAAACTTAATGTTTTAGATACCCCAGGATCAAAGAAACCTGCAACAAAAACTGGGAAGAAACCTGGAGACGGATTTGATAGATAGGTAGGTAGGTAGATAGATAGATAGAAAGAAAGTAAGAAGACAGATTTTTTTTCACTTAGATGAAGTGATAGGAGATGACTAAAGCTCTTATGAAAAATAATAGGTAAAGAGAACAAGCTCTATCGTCTGCTTACATTACTTCACACTGTCACTGGCCTTTGGAGTTTGGGGTCTGAGGACTATCCCGCTTCTCCCTCATACCTTTTGATTACAACCCTATATATTTTAAAACTTTGCATGCAGTGACTCTGAGTTTATATATGTGGGTAATACTTGCTCTCTAATTTCATAACTATATCTTTATAACCATTTTAAACCTGTTTAGATAGAATTAGGTAATATATACATATATTTTTCAAATTTATTTATATTTATTTATTGGCTGCGTTAGGTCTTTGTTGCTGCATGTGGGCTTTCTCTAGTTGCCATGAGCTGGGGCTACTCTTCATTGCAGTGTGTGGGCTTCTCATTGCAGTGGCTTCTCTTGTTGTGGAGCACGGGCTCTAGGCACGTGGACTTCAGTAGTTGCAGCACACAGGCTTAGTAGTTACAGCATGCGGGCCCTAGAGTTCACGGGCTTCAGTAGTTGGGGCGCACGAGATCAGTAGTTTTGGCTTGCGGGCTCTAGAGCACAGGCTCAGTAGTTGTGGCGCACGGGCTTAGTTGCTTCGCGGCATGTGGGATCTTCCCAGACCAAGGATCGAACCTGTGCCCCCTGCATTGGCAGGCAGCTTCTTAACCACTGCACCACCAGGGAAATCCCAGGTAATATATTTTCAAACATCCTCTTGAAGAAGTCAACCTAAGTTGACTTTGTAATTTATGTAAGTTTTGCTTCTCACCTAGCAAATCCATTAGGAAATATCATTTGTATGTTATAATCCAGACATAGGAATTATTAATTTTTTACTATCTATGATTTAGAACAGCTTTGATTTTCTGTTAAAAATTTACTTTCTGGTTGGCCACAATAATTGTTGTTGCATTTGTGTCCATATTCTACTCTTTTTGACTCACAGGAGTGCACAGGATGACACAGAAGATGGCACACTGTCAGTGCTGCTTCCAGCTTGCAATTTTTACAAATGATTTTGCTTGTCATCAAAGTATATTTCTTATTAAATAGTAATAGATCAGTTGAAAAGGAAGTCCTATGGGTTTTGCTAGTACATGTCAGAGAAAATGACAGCCTATGTTACTGAGTAAAAATCTTTATTTTGCTGTATGTGTTGAAGTAGATCTTGAGATGTTTTGAAATTTTGATGATAATCTTTAGCAGAGAAAAAAGCTTTGATTTGAACTCATACCATGCAACTTTTGGTTTTAGTGCAGTTACTGAAGCTTGGATGCTTGAGATTGAATTTCATTAATGTGACTTTTGCACCCTGGGAACTCTTTCTGCTGAAACAAACTTCTTGACAAGTTGACAGTAAAATCCGTATTTGACTATTTTCATTGACATTAATGTCGGATATAATGGAATTAATACACATCAAGATCCTAAAAAAAATCTTTTAATATTTTCTTGGAAATAAGAGGATTAGGGTTGGTTTTTAATGCCTGAGAAAGTAAATTAACATTCTACTATACACTGATTTATTTTGAATAGCTTACCTTATTTTTATTCCTATTACTGAAAGAAAATTTGCAATAAAAAATTTCCAGAAGTAAATTTTTTTTTTTGGCTTTAAAAGATCATCCTAGAAGTTAAATTGAGAGATTATGGCCATGTCTTTCTATAGCATACCCTGATATTACTGTCAGAGCTAGACTACCCTGCACAATCAACCTTGGACCTGATCTCATATTAAGTTACTCTGGGGACTTTCCTGGTGTTGCAGTGGTTAAGAGTCCCCCTGCCAATTCAGGGGACACAGGTTTGATCCCTGGTCCGGGAAGATCCCACATGCTGCGGAGTAACTAAGCCCATGCACCACAACTACTGAGCCTGTGCTCTAGAGCCCACGAGCCACAACTCCTGAGCCCACGTGCCACAACTACTGAAGCCTGCAAGCTTAGTGCCTGTGCTCCGCAACAAGAGAAGCTACCACAATGAGAAGCCTGTGCACTGCAACGAAGAGTAGCCCCCCCCACTTGCGACAACTAGAGAAAGCCCACGTGCAGCAACGAAGACCCAACGCAGCCAAAAATTAAAAAAAAAAAAAGTTACTCTGAGCATCCTGCTGTGGTGACCTAGAGCAGCCACACTAGACACAGAGTATCTTTGGGTTTAAAATGAAGAAAACACATGGCAATCAGTTGAAAGTAAAATTGTGATATAGGAAAATTTTGTCTTTAGTTTTGCTTTCTGATCTGTTTACTCCCCTTGCCCCCATTTTTTTGGCCACGGCACGCGGCTTGCAGGATCTCAATTTCCCAACCAGGGATTGAACCCTGGCCACTGCAGTGAAAGCACCGAATCCTAACCACTATACCACTAGAGAACTCTACTTGTCCCCTTTCAAGTCTTTATTTTGGCCCACTCAAAGCATCAATCTGCTGCATGCTTTATAATCCTTTCCGTGTATTCAAATAGGTTAGAATCTGATATTTTACATGGACTGGAACTAACTCATACTGATGTTCTATTTTTCTGTCAATTGAATTTTAAGCCTTTTATCTGCATTTAAAAATGAAAACTTTATTTCCTGATAAAGGTATTTCAAATATTGTTAGTGAGAAACTTTGTGGGGAGGCAGAGAAGCCATCCCAAATCTTAACATCATACTAAGCCTCAGGTTCATTCTGAAGGTAAACTTAGCTGCTTCAGTTAGTTTACTGTGTAGGAAAAAGAAGCCTGAATTAGTCCTGACCACCAGTTGAGGTCCATTCCCTAGTAGCTACTAGGTAGTGCTGATTTGATTTTTCTTTTTTTAATTGTAGTAACTTTCAATTCTAAAATATTTCCTTCTTGAGTACAGTTTCAGGGAACTGGCTAACACTGTCTGTAAACTACAAGGCTTTTTGTCACTGCCTCCTGCTGGGGTCTCATTGTTTCTGTAGACTCAACATCCATAGCTGAGGCCAGAGTTCTGCTACCTCTAGCCCTCTATTTCTTAGTAAATGGGACCAGGGATCAGGTAACAAGCTGAATATGTTATTCAGGGATACCTGACCTCAGATTTGTTACTTTTATCTAGGGTGGGAGTAATGTGAAAAACTACAGAAATCAACCGTGTTTATATATTGGAGAATTAATAGAGTAAGAAGAGAAATTTAAAATGTGACTTGACTAAACTCATAGACACAGAGAGTAGAATGGTGGCTACCATTCTACTGGGAGGTGGCTGGGAGGTGTGTGGGGAAAATGAGATGTTGGTCAAAGGGTACAAACTGTTATAAGATGAATAAGTTTTGGTGATATATATACAGAATGGTGATTATAGTTAACAACACTGTATTATATACTTGAAAGTTGCTAAGACAGTAGATCTTAAATGTTCTCACCACAAAAAAAGTGGTAATTATGTGAGATGGTGGACATGTTGGCTAATGCTATGATGGTAATCATTTCACAATACGTGAGTGAATCAAATCAACATGTTGTACACCTTGAACTTACACAATGTTATATCTCAATTAAAGTAAAAATAATAGGGCTTCCCTGGTGGCGCAGTGGTTAAGAATCCGCCTGCCAATGCAGGGGACATGGGTTTGAGCCCTGGTCTGGGAAGATCCCACATGACGCAGAGCAATTAAGCCCATGCACCACAACTACTGAGCCTGTGCTCTAGGGCCCGTGTGCCACAACTACTGAGCCCACATGCCACAGCTACTGAAGCTCATGTGCCTAGAGCCCATGCTCCGCAACAAGAGACGCCACCGCAGTGAGAAGCCCGTGCACCGCAACAAAGAGTAGCTCCCACTCGCCACAACTAGAGAAAGACCATGCGCAGCAATGAAGACCCAACACAGCCATAAATAAATAAATTAATTAATTTTAAAAAATAAATTTTAAAAATAATAATAAAAATGTGGCTTGAATAGGCAAGCATATTTACTACCTATAAGCACTTTATGTAAATCATTTACTTTTCATATTTGATTATTAATACTATACAATAGCTGTTATTATGCATATTATTAAACTTTATATACTTCAACAAATGTTCATGTGACTTTAACATTTTTACTTTTTGTCATCACCATAGTTATGATTCCACAATAAAATTTAGAAAGTAGAGAAAAAAATATGCTCAGAATCCCACCACTAAGTGTAATTAATCACTGGTAGCATTTTGATGTATTTTTATTCTCATCTGTTTTACATGGATATATTTTATATTATAAATATATGTTTATATCTGCTTTTTAAAAACTTACATCACAAGCATTTTTTGAGTGCCTTTAAAGTGACAAGATTATTTCTGTAAGCCCTCTATGAAAAGTAGATGTTATGTTATAGTTATAATATTGTACATTATGGTTAGATATTATACTTTAATCTTAATAAGTCATTATTGCTTATACAGAATAGACCTCTGTTCCCATTTATAAAAATTAAAACTTTCTTTACTACTTTTGCTTAACTTCTAAGGCTGTTGGCTAATTTTTTAATCCTCTATCCAAGAAACTGACATTTCTCTTTTCTGGCTGAATTTCTTTTATTTGTAGGGTTAGATAAAGAGGGAGTGACTAGAAAATGTGGGGCCAGTGATGATGGATTAAAGGTTGCCAAAGGGGATCTGGTCCAGCTTTTAATTTACTATCCAGTTTGAAATTTCGTGTTATTCATTACAGCTAAAACTTTTAGCTGTAGTCTGGAGGTTATAAGCTTTGAAAATGGAATTTTTGTATATGTGGACCTTAAACCTCAGTAGCAGAACTAGAAATGAGATCTAAAATGATTGGTACCTAATTTGGGAATCAAGTATGATCTAGAATGAATTGAATTCTGTACCCATATCCAATACACCTAAAAAATATGATTTTTTCTCTACTTTTATAAAGCAGTAAAGTTTAGAGAGATAGTTCTTTTTGTACTATTTCTACAACTTAGCGTATTGTCTACATAATGTGAAAAGATGTATATATTTTTAATATTTCTGATTTATGTGAAACCACTGAGGCTATCTTGTTTTATTGCCCATGCATGTGTGTGAAAGGCAATTAAATGTGGTACTAATTATATAAATTTAACTTCCTGTATATAATTTTTGAAAATCCCATACCTTCTCAATGGGAAGCAGTAAAGTAAACTTCATTCCTTTGATTTTTACCTTCTGTGGATAGAGCAACTCGCTGAGCTTCGTCAGGAGTTTCTTCGACAAGAAGACCAGCTCCAGGACTATAGGAAGAACAGTACTTACCTCGTGAAGAGGTTAGAATATGAGAGGTAAGATGCTACGTGCAACAAATATTTATGAATCTTGAATATTTGTCCAACTTTCAATTCATTTCTTCCTTTCTGGCTTTTGTTTTTCTTCTCTTCTTTCATTTTACTAGGTCTTTTAAGTTCCTTTTCTGTTATCTTTCTATGCCTCTTTGAAATCACTCTTTTATTTTGATATGCTGAACAACATGAAAGTATCTCTTACAAGGCATGTTGAATCTACCCATGTAGTAGAGTTCATTGTGAGACAGAAAATCTTTCAAGGTCTGAGTTTTATTGAATGAGATGTGGCAAAGACTGAAAGAAGATTCTGTGGTTCTTTTTGAGGGTCAATCCAGAAGATAAAGCTGGCAGTGGAAGATATCCCCAGAATAGCTGAGGGACTAAGCACCAGCTGCTTCTCCTGTTCTGCACTTCAGTCCCTTTGCTTACACCTCTGCACTGTTGGTGATGAGGTTGGGAAACCTCTTAGGGGCCTTTCTAGAATTACTCTTTAAAAAGGTTTATTGTGTATTAAATCAGTTTTACAGTTAAAGGTATTTTTGGGTCTATACACCAAAAATTAGAAAGATTCACTGTATTTTAAACTGTTTATCCATTTCTGACTTCTTACTCTTGTAGGTTATCAATATGCATCTACTTACATATATGTATTTTAATCTAATAGTATTCAGTAATTTTACATATATCTTTAGGATTAAAGAAATATTATTCCAGCATGTTAGTGTACCAAAGCTTGTTTAATCTCTCCCAACTGCTGGACCATTGTAGGAGTTTTCCTTTTCTCACTGTTATGACTATCAACTATAAAAATCTTTGTGCAAAAAGCATTTTCTCCCTCTTACGTTATTTCACTGGTTATATTCTCAAATATAGAACTTCTGAGGTGGAATGTTTTATTGATCTTGTTGCTCTTATCACATATATGAAAGATTGCTTTGTAAAATGACTATACTAATTTATAATGTAAATGTTTCCCTGTAGCCCCACCAACATTGGCTTTTATATTTCTAACTTAATTTTGCTAGCATAGTAATAAGATAGTACTATATATACATATAAGAAGTTTAATTTGCATTTTAAATGGTGGAAGATAACATTTTTCTGTGTATGTATTCTTTGTTTCTTTTTGCATGAATGATCTATTTGTATTCTTTGACTACTCGTCCAGTGGAAATTCACAATCTTTATGTGTTTTGTTCCTTTACATTTTCTCTTGCTGGTTGCATTCTCTCTTCTTTATTAGTTTCTTCCATTGTTGCTCTTCTTATGGTTTAGGCTTTTATTATTGCGTTGAAAGTACTAACTATTTGATGAATCATCTGCTGCCACTCCTTATCAACTCTTATAATTCTAGCTTTTCTTATCTATTGCTATATATTGGTCTTACAGTTTTCTCTTCTAAAGTGTTTTTCTCTTCTATGATTGAAGTTGACTTTGACAGTTGTTTCTTTATAAATGCAATTTATAAAAATAAATTTTCATCTTTCTAATTTCTGTTTTTTAATTAGTTTTATCATTATTTTTATCCTCTGTTAAAGGTTCAAATATTATAAGAATTTTGACTGTGAGCTATTTTTATGTCTGCTCGTTGTCCTTCCCTACCCACTCCCCTGCTAACTGAATGCTTTATCCTTATAAATGTATGTTTTCAACTTCTAGACATCTTTGAGAATCAATCCAAAATAATAGTCTAAAAGAATGACTTGTAATTTAGTTTTCAGTGTGGACAACAGATCAAGGAATTAAGAGCACAGCATGAAGAAAATATTAAAAAGTTAGCAGACCAGTTTTTGCAGGAACAAAAGGTAAATTTTAAAAATACTTAAAATATGTTCTTGTTATAAATCTTAAAATTTAGAAGTTAAAATTTGTATTTTTGTTATAAAACATTATATTTTTAAGTATTTTAGCCTGCCTAACTCTAAAAGTGACTTGCAGTGGCTTTACTGCTGAGTAAATTAGACATTTACAAAAGTATAACCTCAACTCTTAAAACTAATTTTGAGCTAAATATCTTTTATCTGACTTTTAAAAATAATTTTTGCTATTTATGTCTTAGGTTGTAAAGTGGATGATCATTTTACTTGAAAATCAGCTATTTGCTATTTTATGCTTTTGAGAAATAGAAAAAAATTGAGAAAATTTTTCCTTAATTATCAGTCTTTGTTATTCTGAATTCCTTTCTTAAAACACAGAAATGAAACACTAGCCACTATTTTGATTCATATTTTGGGGGTGGCAAATTCTTTTAGTTCATACAATTCCAGTTGATATATATTATGAAAGTCCTGCTAGAAATGGAGGGAATTTGTCTGAAGTTTACTAGTCATTAGGACATTCATTTTTTTATACACTATAATCTAATCTGACTAGCTGTGGTTTGTATAAAGTCTTGTGATTTAGAGTTAAGAGAGATTGAATAGTGAAAAGTATTTTTCTTGGTCTTTGGCAGCATCTCATCTAAAGGACTAGAAGCTAAGGAAACCAGGTTTTCATTCTTTGCTCTTTCACTATTTTGCAGCATGATATTGAGGGCATCATTTTTTTTAATCTATAAAGTGGAATGGCTGCTGCCTATCTGCAGTCTTCCTTGAAGAGACATGGGGATAGATTGCTGGAAGATGGCAGGCCTGAGTGAGCTGCCTAGGTGGCATTGAGGGCAGCCAGAAGGTATTATTGAGATACTGGATGGTTAGAGGAGCATAGCAGAACATGGAAGGAAGGGGACAAGAGGCTTGCTGTTGCAATTGTGTTATTACAAGCCCAGTATATAAATAATGGGATGAATTTGCTCTCTTCTCTTCTCCCAAGAAGCACGTATATAAGCTTTTTCCTTTTTCCTGCCAAGTGTAGTTCTCCCTTTCTGCTCTTCTATATTAGGCTATTTTTACATTATTAATTAGCTAATATCTACTCCAGTTCTTCTTTGCACTTATCCTGCCCTAAATGTAGCAAGGTGGGGAGGAATGGAGATGCTTAAGAGCATTTCTCCTTTGTAGGGTGACATACCAGCTGCCTAATCTACTCCTCATCCTCATTCTCTGTTCTTCGACTACTATAACTAGTTGATTCTGTGAAATTTGAGTTGTTTTTCATAGGAACAAATCCATTGTAAGCTATATGAAACAAGCATAAGTTGTATTGAGGTTTTTTTTTTTTTTTTTTTAAACTAAGTACATTCCTGTTTTGGAAATTACTCTGGGGAGGGGGTCAGCAAACTAAATCCAGCCTCCTGCCTGTTTTTAACTGCCCATCAGCAAAAAATGGTCATTACATTGAAAAATGGTTAAAAAGTCAAAAGAATATTTTATGACATGGGAAAGTTGTAAGAAATTCAAATCTTAGTGTCTACAAATACATTAGAACACAGCCACACTCATTTGTTTATTGCTTTCATGCTACAAAGATAAATGGTTATAAACCAGAGGAGACTAAGAAGACCTGAGAACTTAAATGCAATGTAGTAAAAAATTAAATAAATAAATAAATAAAATAAAATAAATGCAGTGTAGTATCCTGGATTGGATCCTGGAACAGAAAAAGGTCTTAATGGAAAAAGTGGTGAAATCTAAGTAAAGTCTGGAGTTTAGTTAATAATGCACTAATGTTGGTTTCTCAGTTTTGTAAATGTGCTGTGCTAATGTGATGTTAACATTTAGGGAAATTGGGAGATGGGTAATTACTTTTCTGTAAATCTAAATTATTTCAGAGTAAGAAGTTTATTTAAAAAACAATTGGGGGACTTCCCTGGTGGTGCAGTGGTTAAGAATCCGCCTGTCAGTGCAGGGGACATGGATTTGAGCCCTGGTCTGGGAAGATCCCATATGCCGCGGACCAACTAAGCCCGTGTGCCACAGCTACTGAGTCTGCACTCTAGAGCTAGCGAGCCACAACTACTGAGCCCACGTGCCACAACTACTGAAGCCCACGCATGTAGAGCCCACGCTCCACAACAAGAGAAGCCACCGTAATGAGAAGCCCACGCACCGCAATGAAGAGTAGCCACCATTCTCCGCAACTAGAGAAAAGCCCTCGCGCAGCAACAAAGACCCAACACAGCCAAAAATAAAAAAACAAATAAATTTATTAAAAACCAAAAAGCAATTAGGTGGCCCCCTTACCAAATCAACAGTACTGCATTTAGGAAGCCATCTTATTTTGTTAATAGTATTTAATATCGTCCATTCACGTAAAGGTATTGCCGTTAATAATGCATCAAAGGGACAACATCTTTATTAACTGTTTTAAATGGAAAAGTATTTTTGACCAGTAGTTTGTTGACTTTTAAGTTTTGTTTATTATTGTTTGTTTTATCCACATCAAAAAGCAGTGGAATATTATGGAAGTAGCCTTATGATGTAGCATTATAGCAAAAATGCACAGAGATGCAGGATGGCTGCTCAGGTTGTACCTCAACGATTTTCTCACCTTTGGCCTTCATACTGACATGTTCAGAAATTTCAGTTTATCGTTTCACTCATCAGCAATTAAGCTCTCAGAATTGGCTATTGCTTACCAAGTTCCCAAAAACTGTGGGAGTGAGAAAGACTGTGGTTTGAATCCCTTTTCCACACTTCTCTAGCTTTGTAATCTTGAACAAGCTGCTTAAACTTCTTTAAGCCTCAGTTTTATTTTGTTTTTCCCAAAACTGTTCATTTGTCTCCACTAAAGGATAGACTTGAAAGCAATTTGTAAACTATGAAACACAGTGCAAATGTTTGTTGTTGATTTTATCTGCCAGATAGACTGGTATACCTACACCTGATTGTCAAAGCACCCTTTCTTCTTTATTGTGACAAATTCTTACAATTTGCCTCCTATTTTTCTAGATTTTCTATAGATTTTTTAGTACTATTGTTTTTTATCATGTTACCAATGATTGCACTGCATAATGCTTTAGAGTTGACAGAACATTTAATGTTAATATTATTATGCATTAAATATTAATATGGCAACCCAAGCATGTGTACTTGACTCCTTGCCTCTCCCAGTTTTCCTCTGAGGCAACTCAACCAATATAAAAGAGGAAACTGGCCCCCCACAGAATTGAGTCAGACCTAATCATAAACCTGAAGATTCAAGTTTCCAAGGAGGAGATATGGTTAGTTGAAGCAGGTTACAGGGAGCACTGACTTGTGCATTGTTCTGCCATTCCTTCGTATGCTTGAGTGGCCAGTGCACCTGGGAAGAAGTTTGCCTGTTTTCTACCCTTGCTGTTTCAACTTGGGGAAAAGCCTGACAATGTCAGTAGCCATCTATCACACTTGAGGGGACACCTGTGTGCCATCCTCCTGCTCTCTGCTATCCTACTCGATTACAACATATGCCTATACAGAATCCACTCTGCCCACAGCACCCAAGACTGTGCCAAACTGTAGGCCTCCACAGCAACCTACAGTGCTCAGCAAGACTGTCTTCTCACGGAATCACCAAAGAGAATTGTCAGCATAGCCAAAGGGAATTATCTCTGCCTAAAATTTTAGGCCATTTATGATAGAGACTTTTAAAAAATATTACTTATTCTCTGAATTCATATCAGGTATAAAAACTGAACAGAAAATAATATATCCCACATCTCTAAGTGTTTAGAATTTAGACCCATGGTATGTATTTCAAAAAAATGAATTGTTTCAGAATATTAAGTTAATAGTTGTTTCAGTAGTTTCACATTTTGAACTGAAAAATACTTACTGTTACCAAATCTTAATCTAACAGCAAGAGGCCCACAAGTTTGAATCAAAAGATGGAAATGGATTGGATATAAACCATCAGGCGGTACCTAAAAACATTCCAAAAGTTGCTGAGAATGCTGCAGGCAAGCATGAAGAACCCTCAAGCAATCATATTCCACATGGGAAAGGTATTACTGTTATTTTGTGTTAATAGAAAAACTAATAGAAATAGTTTCTAATAGTTTGTGTTAATAGAAAACTATTATTTTTCTCATTTTGAAATAGATTATTGAATCATAAAGAATATTGTTTGATTTTACTTCCATTATGATTAGGTGTCTTTTTCAAATTTGGATCCTTTAATAGAGAAGAAAAAACAGTAAGTTTATAGAGTTACAACTATGTCCAAAGCAAGATATAAAGATATTCATTTGATATAGCCTATTGCTCTACAAACTGATTATTACATTCCTTCAAAATATTTTCAATTTATGTAATGAAAAATATAAAATTATATTTTTTGTTACTGTTACTTGGGCAGAACAAATCAAACGAGGTGGTGATGCAGGAATGCCTGGAATAGAAGAGAATGACCTTGCAAAAGCTGAAGATCTTCCCATTGGTAAGTAAAAGTTAATAGAATATTTAACTGAAGTGATCATGTTATTTTTCATGTGACTCTATTGTTTGTTTTTTTTAAAATAAATTTATTTATTTATTTTTGGCTGTGTTGGGTCTTCGTTGCCACGCATGGGCTTTCTCTAGTTGTGGCAAGTTGGGGCTACTCTTCATTGCAGTGCATGGACTTCTTATTGCGGTGGCTTCTCTTGTTGCAGAGCATGGGCTCTAGGCACGCAGGCTTTAGTAGTTGTGGCATGTGGGCTCAGTAGTTGTGGCTCGCGGGGTCTAGAGCGCAGGCTTAGTAGTTGTGGTGCACGGGCTTAGTTGCTTCACGGCATGTGGGATCTTCCCGGACCAGGGCTCGAACCCGTGTCCCCTGCACTGGAAGGCGGATTCTTAACCACTGCACCACCAGGGAAGCCCATCATGTGCCTATTGTTTTTCTGAGTAACACCTGAGAAGAGTCACAGATATCTGGCTGATTGATATTTCCAGTTAATTAACTCCCCATTAGTTGCCAAGATATAAATGTTTTGGATATATTTTTATGAAAAATTTTGCTAAAATGTATAAAGTACTTGTTTTTGCCTTAAGAGTCAAGCATAAAGAAAAAAAGCGTCAAACGTATTTGAACTTTTTCTTGATGACTCAGAGTTATTTCTCATGACAGTTATGCTATGTTAGTTACTTATGTTTACTAAAAGTATGTGTGGCTTATTTCTTTCAGGCTAAATGTTCCTAGATTGCTGTGTTGTTGATGTGCTTTAATATGGCATAGTAATACCGTTATATAGGTTTTTAGGACTTGGCGTTTCTTTTCAGTTAATCACCCGACACTTTAAACAGCTTATTCACTTTTTTCCCTTGTTTTATGGCTACTTCTGTTCAGTGTATATCTTTTTCTCCATTAATGTGTCTACTTCTTGTCCATTTCCACTTGGTCTGTATCACTGCTGCTATCCTAATCACATTCAGTTTTTTCTATTTTTCTTGGCTATCATAAGTACCCCTCCCTGCTGACTGCAGTATATTATGGTGGAAAATAGGAAGAAACAGCACATCTTTGGTCCTTCTTAGCTGTTTTTGTTCCTTTTCCATCTCTGTGATCACTTCTGTGGTTATATAGCTCATTGTATGTGGCTGAAACTGCTGAGTGTCTGAGGTCCAAATGCATGAAGTATTAGTCCTTTCATTTGTATAGTTTTTTTATCTTCTCAAATTCTTTCGTATCTATTATATTCTTTTGAGTTTCCAATTCACAGTATATTCCCTTGAAATAAAGGTCGGGACAAGAGGAAGAACGTGAGTTTAAAAATAAAGAGTAAGGATGAGCATGATTTGTTTATAAGGCAATGAAATTATCCAGTGATTCTTAAAGTGTGGTCCTCGGACTAGCAGTATCAGCATTACCCAGGAGCTTGTTAGAAACACTAATTCTTAGGTCCCATTCCAGACCTGCTGCATAAGAAATTCTTGAGATATAGCCCAGCAGTTTGTGTTTTAACGGGCTCTCCAGGTGATTTTGATCTTTGCTAAAGTTTAAGAACCACTGGCTTAGATGTAAATTTAAAGAAATGTTGAAAGCAAGGACTATGTATTCTGAATTTTTGCGGTACTTACTCTAGTCCTAGGCTCACCGAGTTTTAGATTGATTTTTCTCTTTACGTTGTGCTTACTTTTTCTAACTAAATGAAAGATTCTTTAAATTCTGTAGTGCTTCACAATTTTCAGAAGTTTCACACACATGATTTCATATAATCCCATAATAACCCCTTTTTTTCCCCCACCCTTATATCGCTCCTCCCCTCTCCCCTCTCCCCACGGGTAACCACTTGTTTGTTCTTTATATCTGTGAGTCTGCTTCTTTTTTGTTTTATTCACTAGTTAGATTCCACATGTAAGTGATATCATATAGTATTTGTCTTTCTCTGACTTACTCCATTTAGCATAATTCCCTCCAAGTCCATACACATTGATACAAATGGCAAAAGTTCACTCTTTTTTATGACTGAGTAGTATTCTATTCTATCTCTGTACCTATATTGCCTATACCACATCTTCTTTATCCATTCATCTGTTGATGGACACTTAGGTTGCTTCCATATCCTGGTAATTGTAAATAATGCTGCTAGGAACATTGGGGTATGTGTATCTTTTCAAATTAGTGGTATTTTTCTTTTGGATACTTACCCTGGAGTGGAATTGTTGGATCATATGGTAGCTCTGTTTTTAGTTTTTTGAGAAACCTCCATAGTGTTTTCCACAGTGGCTGCACCAATTTACATTCCCGCCAACAGTGTACAAGTGAATTAATTTTTTTATCTTTGATTTTCTGTAATTTGAAAATGATATACTGTGGAGCAGTTTTTTTGTTTAGTTTTTGTTTGTTTTGGCATTTATCCTGCTTGGTGTTCCCTGAGCTTCCTTGATCTGTAGTTTGGGGTTTGACATTAATTTGGGGAAATTCTCAGTCATTATGATTTCAAATATTTCTTCTGTTCTTTTCTCTCTTCTCCTTCTGGTATTCTCATTATGCATATGTTACACCTTTTGTACTTGTCTTAGGTATTTGGTTCTGTTTTTTTCCAGTCTTTGTCCTCTTTGCTTTTCAGTTTTTGAGGATACTATTGATATATCCTTTAGCTCAGAGCTTCTTTCCTCAGCCTTCTCCAGTCTACTAATAAACCCATCAAAGGCACTGTTCATTTCTGTTACAGTGTTTTTGATCTCTAGTATTGCTTTTTGATTCTTTCTAGGATTTCTGTCTCTGTACTTATATTGCCTATCTATTCTTGCAGGCTGTCTGCTTTATCCATTAGAGTTCTTAGCATATTAATTACAGTTTTAAATTCCTGGTCTGTTAATTGCAACATTTCTGCTGTGTGTGGTTCTGAAGCTTACTCTCTCTTTTCAAATTGCATTTTTCGCCTTTCAGTGTGCCTTGTAATTTTTCCTGGATACCTTAACATGATATACCAGGGAAAAGAAACTGTTGTAAATAGGTCTTTAGTAATGTGGTGGTGAGGTGTCGGGGAGGGAAAGCATTCTGTAGTCCTATGTTAGGTCCCAGGCTTTTAGCAAGCCTGTGTCTCTGGACTCTGAACTTCACAAGTGTTTCAGTTTTTTTCCTCCCCCCTTAGGTGAGACAGGGTGGCTAGAGTGGGCTGGAGTTGGGTATTTCCCTTCCCCAGGCCACTTAGACTCTGATAATGCCCTAGCAGTTTAGGCGCTGTTCAACTAGTTTCTGCAGAGGGCAGACAGAGAACTGAGTGCTTTGGTGTATTTCAAAAATGGTTCCTTTTGCCCTCCCCCTGCCCGAGGGGATGTTTCTCCGTATTTACTATGGGAACCTAGCTGAGCTACTGGAGATAAATTTCACAGCTTTGAGGGAGCCGCTCTGTGACTGGGTCCCCCTAGAGTTTTAACTATGAGTTGCCCATACTGAGCCTCTGGCAATTAATTAGTTACAGTTCAGGTTTTGGTACCCTGTCACTGCCTTCTATGGCAGTTTCTGTTCATTAGTGTCTCTTGTAAACCAAGACTCCCATATTTGCCTGTCCCTCTAATCATGGTGGTAGTAGTTTTCCCTGTGTCCTACTCTTTCTTATGGACCCAAGAAGAGTTGTTGATTTTTCAGACTGTTTAGCTTTTTTCTTGTTGTTAGGATAGAGTGGCAACTTCTGAGCTCCTTGTATGCAGAACCAGAAACCAGAAGTCTTTTGGATTAATTTTTGAAACTCTTTGAATTGTTGGTGTTTGCTTTGAGAATCATTGTTCATAACAGTTATCCTTAATTATTTAGAGAAGTGTTTTGAGTATAAAAATTATTTTGATATAGTCACTGGTGAAAAGAAACTTTGAGCTATAGAGTCTAGTTAGATGCAAACACAAAGGAGAGCCATGTTGTACCTTCGTACCTTGAGCTCTCAGTATGGTAATGCCTTGCACATGGCAAGGTCCCAGTAAATGTGTATGGTTGAATTACCAGAATATCTTTAGCAGTGGGGCAATGGTCTCTAGAGTCAAACTGCTGGATTCAGACCCTTGGCTCTATCTTTTAACAGGCATGTGATCATTTATTTGCCCTTATCCTTATCAGTGAAATAGGATAACAGTTTCAACCTCATAGGGTGGATGTGAGGTTTAAATGTAAAGCATCAGGAACAGTGTGCCTGGCATATAGCCTGTGCTATATAAATCTTAGCTGCTGTTGTTATTACCATGATTATTTTATATTATTAGAAACATATTTTTATCTCCTTGTCACTCCTTTTACTGAGTATTGTCTTTTCTCCCTGAAGTAATCTATGTCATAATTCTTAATGCCAGTACAAGTTCTGGTGTGTATGTGGAGTCCCTAATGACTATAGAGGCAATAATCCCACAGAGGAAGTAGAGGGAAGAACAGTTCATCCTTGTATTTTTTTTTCCATCCTTGTAATTTAAAAACAGACCCTTATGTGTTAATAGCAGTTTTGTTTACGATAGCCAAGACTGTACTAGAAGCTATAGCAGAGCAGTGCTGAACTATCTTAAAATACAGCTCTGAAACAGTCATGGGGTATATAGCATGTGCCTATGGTTAGCATGATGCTTCAGCTTCTCAGCTTCCAAAGCCATAGAGCTAAACCTTAATGGGTTTTGGTTTTGTTTTGTTTTTTGCGGTATGCGGGCCTCTCACTGCTGCGGTCTCTCCCGCTGTGGAGCACAGGCTCCAGACGCGCAGGCTTAGCGGCCATGGTTCACGGGCCCAGCCGCTCCGCGGCATGTGGGATCCTCCCAGACCTGGGCACGAACCCGTGTCCCCTGCATCGGCAGGCAGACTCTCAACCACTGCGCCACCAGGGAAGACCCTGTTTTGTTTGTTTTTAATGTTGATTTGGAGCTAGTTATAAGATTTTACAGGAGTCTTGTAGTTTAACCCATTACCTTCTTGACCTGGATATTTTAGGCACCTGTGATGTTAGGCAGTTACATATTTATATCACTAGTTTTTAAACTTTTTTAGATTCAGAAACTTTCCAAACATACAGAAAAAGATAGAAAATAACATAGTGAATACTCAAGTATCCAGTGCCCTTTAAAAAAACACAAAAAGATAATGTAACATTTTGCCACATTAGTTTCAGATATTTCTGTTATTGATGTTATCGTTAAAGAAATAAAACATTACTGATAAACTGAAGCTTCCCTGTGTACCCTCCAGATCTCAATCCTGTCTCTTCTTCCCCAGAGGTAACTACTGTGCTGAGATTGGTGTGTATCAATTTCCATACATGTTTTTCGACTTTTACTGCACTTGTAAACATCTGTAAAACTATGAAGTATTGTTTTGTTTGCTTTCTTAAACTTTAAATAAATGATGTCATTGTTTATATGATTCTGCAACTTTGTTTTCCCCTCGGTATTATGCTTTTGAGACTTACCTGCGTTATACCTGTGGCTTTTTAACAGTTATAATTATTTCACTGTATAAGTATACCATAATTTATCTATTCATATATAATAAACAATTAGGCCACTTCCAGGTGTTTATTTTGTTGTTGTTATTTCAAACAAATACTACAGTGGACATTCTCATATATATCTTCTTGTGTACCTGAGAGTCTCTGGATACTTCTAGTATTTGATTAGTACATTGAGATTAAAAGGTGAGCTTGTTGCTGACTGGAGGACAGGCCTAGAGATCTAGCTGTCCCAAGTCCTACCCAGTCACTGAGGGTTGAGGAGATCAATAGCTCAACACACTGGTAGTCTGTAAACAATTCCGAGCACAGTGGTTGCAAAGCTGTGCACAAGGATATGAACTTAAAAGTAGAATTTTTGCATTATAGAGTATCTTCAGCTTTACTATACTTATATCAGTTTACACTTTTGCTAGTAATATATGACAGTTTTTGTTTATCCACATCCTCAACTAATATTTGGGTTTGCTATACTTTAAACTTTTTGCCAATCTGACATGGTACCTTAAATTTGCCTTGGTATGAGTGACGTTAAACATCTCTTCATATGTTTATTGGCCATTTTTGTTGCCTTCTTCTGTGATTTGCCTGGTAATCATTTTTGCCCATTTTTCTATTGGATTGTTAGTACTTTCCTTATTGATTTTTAAGAGTTCCTTAATAGTATGTAATGCAAATACCTTTTCCATATCATGCATATCAACAGAGAGGAAAATCTTATTTCTTACTTGGAAACTTCTTTCTAGTTTTAAGATCTAGTTAATCTCAGTAAAAATTGCCTCTAATGGTTTACTTTGGGGAAAACCCCATAAAGTTATAAAGATTTTTATGTACCTAAGCAGTCAGAAGTTCTTTTATAATTAATAATTTATAAAGAAAACCTTTTTGGTTTTCTAAAAGTTTGCTTTTCTTTCTAGGTAGAGCTACTCTATTTATAAGATAATTAATTTTCTAGAACAGAAGATTTCTACCTTGGCCATATATTGGAATCACTGGGGAGTTAAAAAAGAAAAAAAAAAACCGATGCCTGAGCCCCACTCCAGAGATTTTTATATATTTGATCTGAGTTGCGGCTAGGGCTCTGAATGTTTAAATGCTTCTTAAGTGATTGTATTATGTAGCCAAAGTAGAACACCACTGCTCTCAGAGGATTCTCTAGATCTGTACTGCCTAATATCAGTACATTAGCCGCTGGTCACATGTAGCTATTTAAATTCATTAAACTTAAATAAAACTAAAATTTCAGTTCCTTGGTCAAACTTAGCCACACTTCAAGGGCTTAATAGTAACCGTGGCTACTGGCTATTGTATTGGACAGCACAGATATAGAACGTCTCCATAATTGCAAAAAGTCCTATTGGATACTGCTGCTCTAATTGAAACTAGTAATAGGGTTTGTTTCTGGGGAAGAAGACTGAGGATAGAGATGAAAAGGGGACTTTTCATTATATAACCTTTTGAATGTTGGTTTCAAAATTTTATGAGGTAATTTTATTAAATACCTATTCAAAAATAAATATTTTTTTAAAAATTAAAGAGAGATAATTATAGTGATATTTGAGAGGAGAAAAAAGAAGATTATGTTTTAAAGAAGCAGTGTAGTTAATCTTTTTGGGGGGGGCAAAGGTTCTTTCTCTAAAGTTTAGAGCTTTTAGAGGAAAAATTATCTAAATTTATAAAAACACATTAAAATATTTTAACAAATTAAATCATTGTAAATAGACTTTTAGGCATCTTGTAAAACAGAAATTGGCAAACTACAGCTTGGTTGCCTGTTTTAATAAATAGTTTTACTGAAATATTACCATGCTCATTTGTTGTGTATTGTCAGTGACTGCTTTTGTGCTAGAACAGCAGAATTGAGTATGGACTACAAGCTTAAAATATTCACTATCTAGCCCTTTAAGAAAAAGTTTTCAAAGATCCCTGTTATAGAAGAAACAAATCAGGTAAAATTGGGCATTTTTTATTGTTGTTGTAGGGGAGAAATACTAGCACATTATCAAATTGTACATATTCCTGGAAACTGCTAGTAAAGGTACATAATTACATAAACTTCTAATGATACATTTGGTTTATAATTGAAAGACATTTCTTTCACTGTCATATTTTATGGGGCCACAATTTATATTGGCCACAATTAAGAAAAAAGGAATCAAAATAGCCTTGAACCAGCAAGTATCATCCAGGGAGAATAGGATAGAATAGGACTCAGTGAGTTTGAGGGTTTAATTGGTACCTGTTTCTCTCACTTTTTAAAAACTATACTTCTAAAGTATTGTGTTTTAGTGGTTATTCTAGTGATTACTATATGCATCCTATACGTATCATGGTATACTTAGAAATAGTATCGTACTACTTCATGTAAAATGTTAGAACCTTACAGAGATATAATTCCATTTACTTTGCCTCATTCTTTGTGCGGTTGTTATCATATATGGTATTTCTATATGTTAAAAATCCCAGTGCAGGGAACATGGGTTCGAGCCCTGGTCCAGGAAGATCCCACATGCCGCGGAGCAGCTAAGCCCGTGCACCACAACTACTGAGCCTGTGCTCTAGAGCCTGCGAGCCACAACTACTGAGCCCGCAAGCCACAACTACTGAAGCCCGCGTGCCTAGAGCCCGTGCTCTGCCACAGGAGAAGGCACCGCAATGAGAAACCCGTGCACCGCAACAGAGAGTAGCCCCCACTCGCTGCAACTAGAGAAAAGCCCACGTGCAGCAACAAAGACCTAAGGCAGCCAAAATTATGAATAAATAAATTTTTTAAAAAACCTTTTAAGAAAATGGGAGAAGAAAATATTATGTTCTCTTATATTTACCACATACTTACACTTAAACAGTGCTCATTATTCCTTCCCATGGATTCTAATTTCTATCTTGATTATCATTTTCCCTTCAGCTTGAAGAACTTCCTTAAGCATTTCTTGAAATGCAGGTCTTCTAGCAACAAATTTTTCCAACTCTTGTTTATCTGAAAACATTTTTATTTCATACTCATTTTGAGGGATATTTTTACTGGATATAGAAATATGGTTGTTGTTTTTTTTTTCTTTCAGCCCTTTAAAGACACAGTTCCATTGCCTTCTAGCCAACAATGAGTCTAAGTCAACTGTTATTCTTTCTGTTGTGCTTTTGTATTAGTGTGTATTCGTTTTCTCTAACTGCTTTAAAATTTTTCTCTTTAGCTTTCATTTTTATCAGTTTGACTAAGGTGTGCCTTGGTCTCGTTTTTCTTTGTACTTATTCTGCTTGGAATTCCCTGAGGTTATTTAATCTGGGGGGTGATATTTTTCACCAAATTTGGTGAATTTTCAGCCTTTATTCAAATTCGAATATTATTTAGAAATTTTTCTGCCCTATTCTTTTCCTAAGACTCAAAGTACATGCATTGCAGACTGCTTGATATTGTCCCACATGTCACTGAAGTTTTTGTTCATTTTTTTACAATAATTTTTCTCTTTCAACTTTTTAATGTCTTTGATTTGTCTTCAAGTTCATTGACCCCTTTTTCTGCAGTGTTTAGACTGCTGTTCAGAACCCATCTAGTGTAGTTTTTCATTTCAGATGTATTTTCAGCTCTAGAATTTCCATTTGGTTCTTGTTTTAGTTTCCACTTCTCTGTTGGATATCCCTATCTTTCCCTTTAAATCTTTGTGTGTGTGTGTGTTTGTGTGTGTAAAACAGTTGTTTACCAGTCCTTGTTTGCTAGTTTATACAAATGGATCATTTTTGAGTCTGTTTCTGTTGATTGCTTTTTTTCTTGATTACGGGTGGTATTGCCTATTTCTTTATATGCTTAGTAACTTTATCGTGTACTGTATGAATGGATTTTGTTGTCTTCTTTTAAAGGGTGCTGAGTTTTTTTCTTGCAGACAGTTAAATCTGTTAGGCTTGGTTTTATGCTTTGTTTGGGCAGGTCAGTGTTGATTTTGTTCTTAGTCTGAGGACATGGCCCTTAACTCTAAGGTGTGATCCCTTCTTTTAAAGTAGACTTTTAGCATTTCATTTGAATGCCCAAGATGCTCAGTGAAGATTCTGTACTGTGGGCCAGAGATCCAGTCGTCTCCAAGTGCTACATGACCTCTGTTTTTTTTGTTCAACTCTCAACCCTGCAGCAGGTACTGTGTGTTAGGCCCCATAGAGTCTCACCGTATGTATACACAGCCCAAGTCTTGGCCAGAGACCCAAGGGGACTATCCATGCAGATTTCTGTCCCCCATTTCACACAGCTTCTTTCTCTATAGTATTCTGTCCTACAGGTTCCAGCCACCTCAGCAGCCCAATCTGCTTCCTCTGCTCACTGAGACTGTTCATCTCATGTATATCGCTTCTTTCAAGAATTGGTCTTGTACTCTGGTTGTCCAATGCTTTATCTATTTTGTCCACATTAAAAATTGTTTAGGGGCTTCCCTGGTGGCGCGGTGGTTGAGAGTCCGCCTGCCGATGCAGGGGACACGGGTTCGTGCCCCGGTCCGGGAGGATCCCGCATGCCGCGGAGCGGCTGGGCCCGTGAGCCATGGCCGCTGAGCCTGCGCTCCGCAACGGGAGAGGCCACAACAGTGAGAGGCCCGCATACCGCAAAAAAAAAAAAAAAAAAAAAAATTGTTTAGGATGTGAGAGAGGGTAAGTCCAGTACTGGTTATTACATCATGGCTAACATTGGAAGTCCATGTTATTCTTTTTAAATTATATAAATGGATTTTTAAGTATGAAGGAATTTTGAGTTCACAGACCAGGTCTTAGAAGCCATGTGAGAACATCATTTTAATAGTCTCTATAGACATGTACCTGTATTTCTTAGAGAGCTGAGATGGCTCCACTGGTCAATATTTGAGTAGTTACAAGCATGTTACATCTGTTTATGTACGCAGAACAAAATAACATAAGAATGTTACATCATTGTTTTGTATTGAGTAGTCATGCTTCTGAATGATTACTATTTTAATGGGTAATTACTGATCAGAGTTTCGTGAACTTCCAAAAACATTACTATAAGTAAACATTCCTCAGGATTCCTAAGTGTGAGCAAACTGTGTAATCAGGAGGCTCAATAAATTGGTTAGGGCTGGTAGTTTTACATTTAAATGTTTTTGTTTCCTCAACCTGAATCTTGGATTCTTTTTTCATTTTAGTGATAAATGCTTAACTTTGACAACTCTAAATACTTAGTATATGTTGAACACCTACTATTTTCTAGGCATCTGTCATAATCTATTAGCAAATATTCTCATTTATTCTCCACATTGATCATGCAGGGCAGATGGCATTATCCCTGTTTTTCAGATGAAGACTGAGGCTTTAAGAAATTAGGCACTAAAGTCTTACAGTTAATAAATTACAGAGCCATGATTTGAGCCCTGGTCTAACTCTAAAGCCCATGCTTTTTATTCTATCTTTTATTCTCTTAGCTGTGCAACAGAACCACGTTTGGAGCTTTTAATAAATACAGATACCTAGGTACCATCCCGATATTCAGTATGTCCAGGGTGGTATCTGTAAAACTGAAGTGTTGCCAGATTTGAGCACCACTGGTTACTAGTGCCATATTCCTTCTCCATCGTCACAGGCACTGGGTTGTGAAGCCCTGTAAGGCAGAAAACTAGGAATGTGAACATTTTAAAGATTGTAGCTGTCACTGAAATAAGAAAATGAGAGTGAAAGGCAAATATACTTCTCTTTTGGTTCTCAGGGTAAAGGCTGCAGCTGAGGGCTAATAGAGAAGTTGAGGAGGATTAGCCCTAAACTTCCTATTACCTTTTGTAAGCATATCAGCCAGGTTCTCCAGAAATGACTACTTTGAATTTTTAAGTCAAGTGAGAAGTATGTCTCATCTCTACTGTCGTGAGTTTCAGTTCCTCGTCTGTGAAAGGGGATATCTATCTCAGATAGATTTGAGAGTGACATGAGATTATTGCCTGGTTCATACTAAGTATTCAGAAAGTGGGAGCTACTATTATTATAATTAGTACTATTACTGCTTCCTTTGGAATTACCAGTTTAGTACCAGCCCTCAGCCCCCAAACTACCTATCCTAACATTTTTTATTGTTCGTTGTCTCTAATATGGCCCCTCCTCTCCTCTCTGACTTCATTTCTATGCTTTCCCTTCACTGCTTTCTTTGCATTTCCTCAGATGTGCTGTGCATGTTCCTGTCTCAAGGCCTTTGTACTTACTGATCTCTGCCTGAATAGTCTTCCTCCACATTTCATTCATACCTCTGCTCAAATATGTCTTCTTCAGAAATACCTCCCCTGACCAACCAACTAAAATAGAATGTCCCACTACTCTCTCTCACACGTCCCTGTATTACTTTATGCATAACATTTTCACTCTGACATTTATATTATATTCTGTACATACTTTTTTTAAAGTACCATTTAATTAATTAATTTATTGAAGTGTGGTTGATTTACAATTTTATATTAGTTTCATGTGTAAAGTAGCATTTTAATACAATAGAAATAAATCAAGGGCTGATTGGATCTGGTGAATATAGTTAAAAATACATTGTCTTTAACATGAAAAGATGCTCAACATCACCAATCATTAGAGAAATGCAAATCAAAAGCACTATGAGTTATCTCCCCACACCAGTCAGAACGGCCATCATCAAAAAGTCTACAAACAACAAATGCTGGAGAAGGTGTGGAGGAAAGGGAACCCTCCTATGCTGTTGGTGGGAATATAAATTGGTACAGCCACTATGGAGAACAGTATGGAGGTTTACCCAAAAACCAAAACTAGAGCTACCATACAATCCAGCAATCCCACTCCTGGGCACACACCCAGAGAAAAACATGGTTCGAAAGGATACATGCACCGCAGTGTTCACTGCAGCACCGTTCACAATAGCCAAGACATGGAAGCAACCCAAATATCCACTGACAGATGAATGGACAAAGAAGATGTGGTACATACCAGTGGAATATTATTCAGCCATTAAGAAAGAAATAATACCATTTGCAGTAACATGGATGGACCCAGAGACTATCATACTAAGTGAAGCAACTCAGGCATGGAGAGACAAATATCATATATCGCTTATATGTGGAATCTGCTAGTGTTGGAGGGTCTCCTGCAGAGGTGGGGGGTCGCCGTGGCTCACCGTGAGGACAAGGAAACCGGCAGCAGAAGTTTGGGGAAGCAACCCCCAGCATGAGCCCTCCCAGAGTCCGCCACCAGCCCTACCAAAGAGCCCAGGCAGGCTCCCGTGTTGGGTCACCCCATGTACATACTTTTTAATTTACTTGTTATATAACTTGGTCTGTTTTGTCCACCATTGAATCTCCAGCTTTTTAGAACAGTGCTTAGCATATAGTACGCACTTAATAAGTATTGCTGAAGGTTGCCCACTCTCACCACTCTTATTCAACATAGTTTTGGAAGTTTTAGCCACAGCAATCAGAGAAAAAAAGGAAATAAAAGGAATCCAAATCGGAAAAGAAGAAGTAAAGCTGTCACTGTTTGCAGATGACATGATACTATACATAGAGAATCCTAAAGATGCTACCAGAAAACTACTAGAGCTAATCAATGAATCTGGCAAAGTAGCAGGATACAAAATTAATGCACAGAAATCTCTGGCATTCCTATACACTAATGATGAAAAATCTGAAACTGAAATCAAGAAAACACTCCCATTTACCACTGCAACAAAAAGAATAAAATATCTAGGAATAAACCTACCTAAGGAGACAAAAGACCTGTATGCAGAAAATTATAAGACACTGATGAAAGAAATTAAAGATGATACAAATAGATGGAGAGATATACCATGTTCTTGAATTGGAAGAATCAACATTGTGAAAATGACTCTACTACCCAAAGCAATGTACAGATTCAATGCAATCCCTAACAAACTACCACTGGCATTTTTCACAGAACTAGAACAAAAAATTTCACAATTTGTATGGAAACACAAAAGACCCCAAATAGCCAAAGCAATCTTGAGAACGAAAAACGGAGCTGGAGGATTCAGGCTCCCTGACTTCAGACTATACTACAAAGCTACAGTAATCAAGACAGTATGGTACTGGCACAAAAACAGAAAGATAGATCAATGGAACAGGATAGAAAGCCGAAAGATAAACCCACGCACATATGGTCACCTTATCTTTGATAAAGGAGGCAGGAATGTACAGTGGAGAAAGGACAGCCTCTTCAATAAGTGGTGCTGGGAAAACTGGACAGGTACATGTAAAAGTATGAGATTAGATCACTCCCTAACACCATACTCAAAAATAAGCTCAAAATGGATTAAAGACCTAAATGTAAGGCCAGAAACTATCAAACTCTTAGAGGAAAACATAGGCAGAACACACTATGACATAAATTACAGCAAGATCCTTTTTGACCCACCTCCTAGAGACATGGAAATAAAAACAAAAATAAACAAATGGGACCTAATGAAACTTCAAAGCTTTTGTACTGCAAAGGAAACCATAAACAAGACCAAAAGACAACCCTCAGAATGGGAGAAAATATTTGCAAATGAAGCAACTGACAAAGGATTAATCTCCAAAATTTATAAGCAGCTCATGCAGCTCAATAACAAGAAAACAAACAATCCAATCCAAAAATGGGCAGCAGACCTAAATAGACATTTCTCCAAAGAAGATATACAGACTGCCAACAACTCATGAAAGAATGCTCAACATCATTAATCATTAGAGAAATGCAAATCAAAACTACAAGGAGATATCGTCTCACACCAGTCAGAATGGCCATCATCAAAAAATCTAGAAACAATAAATGCTGGAGAAGGTGTGGAGAAAAGGGAAGCCTCTTGCACTGTTGGTGGGAATGTGAATTGGTACAGCCACTATGGAGAACAGTATGGAGGTTCCTTAAAAAACTACAAATAGAACTACCATATGACCCAGCAATCCCACTAACTGGGCATATACCCTGAGAAAACGATAATTCGAAAAGAGTCATGTACCAGAATGTTCATTGCAGCTCTATTTACAATAGCCCAGAGATGGAAACAACCTAAGTGCCCATCGTCGGATGAATGGATAAAGAAGATGTGGCACATATATACAATGGAATATTACTCAGCCATAAAAAGAAACGAAATTGAGCTATTTGTAATGAGTGGATAGACCTAGAGTCTGTCATACAGAGTGAAGTAAGTCAGAAAGAGAAAAACAAATACCGTATGCTAACACATATATATGGAAGTTAAGAAAAAAAAAGGTCATGAAGAACCTAGGGGTAAGACAGGAATAAAGACACAGACCTACTAGAGAATGGACTTGAGGATATGGGGAGGGGGAAGGGTAAGCTGTGAGAAAGCGAGAGAGAGGCATGGACATATATACACTACCAAATGTAAGGTAGATAGCTAGTTGGAAGCAGCCGCATAGCACAGGGAGATCAGCTCGGTGCTTTGTGACCGCCTGGAGGGGTGGGATAGGGAGGGTGGGAGGGAGGGAGACGCAAGAGGGAAGAGATATGGGAACATATGTATATGTATAACTGATTCAATTTGTTATAAAGCAGAAACTAACACACCATTGTAAAGCAATTATACTCTAATAAAGATGTAAAAAAAAAAGTATTGCTGAAAGATTGAATTTCTATATTTGATAGCTCTCCTTTATAAAAAAGACAAAACCCAGTATCATAGTGGTAGGATAAAAGCTATGTGCTCTAGCGTATCTGGTATTTTATCTTTTTTTTTTAACATCTTTATTGGGGTATAATTGCTTTACAATAGTGTGTTAGTTTCTGCTTTATAACAAAGTGAATCAGTTATACATATACATATGTTCCCATATGTCTTCCCTCTTGCGTCTCCCTCCCTCCCACCCTCCCTATCCCACCCCTCCAGGCTGTCACAAAGCCCGAGCCAATATCCCTGTGCCATGCGGCTGCTTCCCACTAGCTGTCTACCTTACTACGTTTGTTAGTGTGTATATGTCCATGACTCTCTCTCGCCCTGTCACAGCTCACCCTTCCCTCTCCCCATATCCTCAAGTCCGTTCTCCAGTAGGTCTGCGTCTTTATTCCTTTCTTACCCCTAGGTTCTTCATGACATTTTTTTTTCTTAAATTCCATATATATGTATTAGCATACGGTATTTGTCTTTTTCTTTCTGACTTACTTCACTCTGTATGACAGACTCTAGGTCTATCCACCTCATTACAAATAGCTCAATTTCGTTTCTTTTTATGGCTGAGTAATATTCCATTGTATATATGTGCCACATCTTCTTTATCCATTCATCCGATGATGGGCACTTAGGTTGTTTCCATCTCTGGGCTATTGTAAATAGAGCTGCAATGAACCGGTATTTTATCTTTATGTTAAATAGGTTTTACCATTTTATGTTTGGTAATTTTACTTAATAATGGCTTTATCAATGATATATATTTTAACAGCCTAGTTATTCATGATATTATCTGATAGCAGCATGCTATTCTCTGTTGACTTGTATGTTTTCCCCTGGCTCTCAGTGGTCGTCAATGGAGAGGACCTGAGTAAAGTATATCACAGATTATAACTTTAATATCATACATAATTGTTTGCATTCTTTTCAGTGTCTTCTTTCCCAGACTTCAGTTGTCTTTGAGCTCACATTTATCGTTTCTCTTAATTTGTTTAATAAGTACACATAGTCATTGACCTAGTGTTTAGTACTTCCCTGAGAGCTCACTCTATCATGTAGTTACAAAAATTCTCACCATAAAATTATTTATAATGATAAATTGAAGACCATATAAATGTTATAGGTAAGCTTATTAGTTCATTAAATGTGTTTTATCCATAAATGTGATATGTAGTCATTAAAAAAGATAGTGTTGAGCTGTTTTTATTAACATATACATATATCTATGATTTTTTTTTTTTTTTGGCCACGCCATGTGGCTTGTGGGATCTTAGTTCCTCAACCAGGGATTGAACCTGGGCCCCCGGCAATGAAAGTGCAGAGTCCTAACCACTGGGCTGCCAGGGAATTCCCAATATACCTATGATTTTTTTAATGAAAAAAAGCAGGTTACAAGGAAGCACGTACAATATAATCTCATTTTTGTGGAGGAAAAATTAGATACTTGTATGTGTATAGAAAAAAGTCTGAAGAATCCTATCCAAAATCGGAGAGCAAGATTAGCAGTCTTATTTTGTGTCCAAGTCCACTGGTAATTTTCCGGATGTTCATTTGTTTTGGTACCACTAACTGTAACTGTTAATTCTGGCTCCTAGGAAAGCCTCTGTCTTGTCCTAGATATAAATAAATCACCTCTCCCCTTAGTTCAACAAAGGAAAAAGGCTGGAGTTTTTTTTAAAGGAACTTTTCTAGGAAAATAAACAAAAAAGTCACAGTGAAAGCATAGAAACCAAAGTGTTTACAGAACACACATTACTTTTTCCTAAGTAGTAAAAGTCTATCCACCAACTAGCTTAGCTGATGCAGTTTATGGCACTCTAAAGTCCTTGTGGCAATTCTTTACCCAGATCTTTCTAGCCAAACCTAGTAAGTTGGAAGTTTTGATTCAGTACTACCATTTAGGAATGCTGTAAAAGAAAATGGGATGACATAGAAAAATGTATGTAAAATATTAAATAAAAAATCAGATTATAAGATAGTATATTTGATGGTATCCTAATTTTGTTTATGGTATATGGTGTAATGTACAGAAAAAAACAAAACAGATAATCTTGAAATGGTAGCAGTGGTTATCTTTAAGTGGTGGAATTACAGCTCATTTTAAATTTCTTTCTGGTTTTCTATTTTTCTAAATTTTTACAGAAATGTAGTAATTCACGTCAAACTTATAAGGCTCCATATTACCACAGTCACGTCCTCAGGTTCCTCCTTGGTGGATTCAACCAGCCTCAGATTGTATACTATATTTGTACTCCGTGATTGTTTGAATCCTCAGATGCAGAACCATGGATAAGGAAGACTGACTAAGGGACTTGAGCATGGGGGTGGGGTCGGGTGTCGTGGAACCAGTCCCCCATGGATGTCAAGGCTTGACTGTATAGTTTCTGCTACAGACATGCCGTGTTTTATTGTGCTTAGCTTTACAGTACTTCACAGATCGTGTTTTTTTACAAATTGAAGGTTTGTGGCAATCCTGTGTCAAGCAAATCTATCAGTGCCATTTTCCCAACAACATTTGCTCTTTTCATTGTCTCTGTGTCACATTTCGGTAATTCTTGCAATATTTCAAGCCTTCCACCAACAAAAAGATTATGACTTGCTAAAGGCTCAGGTAATGTTTAGTATTTTTTAACAATGAAGTATTTTTAAATTAAGGTGTGTACGCATTGATTTTTTAGACATAATTCTACTGTACACTTAATAGACTACTGTATAGTGTAAACATAACTTTTATATGCACTGGGAAACCAAAAATATGCATGCAACTCGCTTTATCGTGATATTCACTTTATTGCAGTGGTCTAGAACTGAACCTGCAATATCAAAGGTATGCCTGTATATCAGTTCTAAACTCCTCTGGATGTTTTATAAAGGCTCTTTCTTTTTGGCTGCACCACATGGCACGTGGGATCTTAGTTGCCCAACCGGGGATCAAACCCATATATAAAGGCTCTTTTTAATCCAGCTTTTTCTACCCATCTAAATCTTCATAGTTTTGCCTCTGAATAGTCACCTTGTTCTTGGGCAGGAGGCATTATTAAATAAAGCTAAGAACATGTATGATCACTTCCTGTTTAGTATTGAATCTTGTCTTTTGAATCTGTTTAGTATTGAATCTTGTCTTTTGGTTTATATAGTACTGGAGCCAGCTAGGGTCCAACAGTGATCCACAAGTTTGTACATTGTGACTGACTTCTCTTTCCAGTATATCTACCAGATGCTTAGTTGTCCTCAGAGTCTGTTAGCAAATCAAAATGGTGTTAAACCTGGGAAAGTACTGCTCTTTAAAGATGTTAGCTGATTGTTGTTATTTAGCTGTCTTACGTGCAGTGGTGGGTGTTGGGCATTGCAGCTGGCAATATGAACAAGGAAATGGGGGAACACAGTAAGATATAGAAAACCTCAACTTTCTGTAAATTTGAATGGGTTGCTTTCTTAGAGTGAATTTTAAACTTCTTGGGTCCTTAAGTTTAGAAATCTATATAATAATAAATGAAATACAGTCACCGAAATAAACTTTGAGGATTATAAAAATAACCCAAGTATACTAGTTAGGACTGACGAGGCTGTTATGTATTAACAAATAATCCCCAAATTGCAATTGCTTAAAGCAATAAAGTTTCATTTATTGTTCACATTACAGACTGATGCAGGTTTTATGATTCTCTTTGCAGCTCTCTCTAAGCAGTGTCCTCTTCCATTATTTGATGCCACTATCTTCATATGTAGCCTCCTAATTTGTGAGAGAAGGGAAGAGAGATTGTAGGTGATTTGCACAGAAGATTTTATTGGCATAGTTGGAAGTGGCTCATTCTGTTTCACTTACATTCTGTTTCACTTACATTCTTATGGTTAGAACCCAGTTTCGTGGCACATAAAAGTAAGGAAGGCTTATCTTCCTCTGTGCCTAGGAAAAATATAATGAAATGGGGTCACAAAGCATCGTGTCTGCCACACCAAAGTTTTAGAAGAATAAAATGTGCCACTAACCATATCTTATAGATGGGCTCTCTATTTTTTTTTCTCTTTATCTGTTTGCCTTCTCTCTAGTTTCCTTCTTGCTCTCTGCCTTTCTGTCACATTAAGCTGCCCAAGGTTGCAGTGGAGTGAGTGAAAAATGATCTTTTTCCCTATTGCCTTTATTTCTTAAGGGAGAAGAAAGTCCCAACTCTAAGTAAGTACATCTTGGCTAGTAAAGCTTTTTGTACAAAACTTAAAAATTCCCTTTTCAGGAACATTCTTGCACTGCTGGTGGGAATGTAAATTGATACAGCCACTATGGAAAACAGTATGGAGGTTCCTTAAAAAACTACAAATAGAACTACCATACAACCCAGCAATCCCACTACTGGGCATATACCCTGAGAAAAACATAATTCAAAAAGAGTCATGTACCAGAATGTTCATTGCAGCTCTATTTACAATAGCCAGGACATGGAAGCAACCTAAGTGTCCATCATTGGATGAATGGATAAAGAAGATGTGGCACATATATACAATGGAATATTACTCAGCCATAAAAAGAAACGAAATTGAGTTATTTGTAGTGAGGTGGATGGACCTAGAGACGGTCATACAGAGTGAAGTAAGTCAGAAAGAGAAAAACAAATACCATGTGCTAACACATATATATGGAATCTAAGGGGAAAAAAAAAAGGTCTTGAAGAACCTAGGGGTAAGATGGGAATAAAGACACAGACCTACTAGAGAATGGACTTGAGGATAGGGGGAGGGAGAAGGGTAAGCTGTGACAAAGTGAGAGAGTGGCATGGACATTTATACACTACCAAATGTAAAATAGCTAGTGGGAAGCAGCCACATGGCACAGGGAGATCAGCTCCGTGCTTTGTGACTGCCTAGAGGGGTGGGATAGGGAGGGTGGGTGGGAGGGAGACACAAGAGGGAAGACATATGGGAACATATGTATATGTATAACTGATTCACTTTGTTATAAAGCAGAAACTAACACACCATTGTAAAGCAATTATACTCCAATAAAGATGTTAAAAAAAACTCCCTTTTCAAAACTAAAATCTGAACTTGTTGAATCAGTCATATTTAGTTTTTATTTAAAATCTGAGCAGCTTAGAGTAGCATATTCTCATTGCTTTGCCTAATCTATAAATGTCAATTTTTATTTATGCTATCCATATAAAAAGGTCTCACTGTATCTGAAGAGATTCATTTATTTATTCATTCATCAAATTTTAATTGAGCTCCTGTTATATGCCAGGCACTATTCTAGGTATTGGGGATATAGTGATGAACAAGACAGAATTCCTATCTTGTATTCTGGTCAGATTTATTGATCATCAAAATCTGTGATGGATGGTGCAAATATCAATTAGTAACCATAAATTAATTAGTTAATATACCAATTATAAGGATTACAAAATTAGAGTAAGCATCATAGGATTAGTGCAATGTAAACAGATTCATGGTGGTTGGTATTTAGAAACCATAATATCACGGGGAATAATATGGATCTGTTTTTAATTTTAGCTTTAAAGAAACCGCCTGTTTCCTTTTCTCAATATGAAAGTCATCAAGTAATCTCCCATCTTCCAACTGGACAACCTCTCTCCCCAAATATGGTTCCAGGTATGAAATCTTATTCTTAAAATTCCATTTGAAAAATCACTTTTCTGGTCATGTATTGTTACATAGTGAATAAAAGATGTCATTTAGCAGCACAGTGAAGTATCATTCATTATTCTACTTAACTTTGTATATTATCAAACGACTGATAAAAGCTCAGGGAGATTCATTGCAGCTCTATTTACAATAGCCCAGAGATGGAAACAACCTAAGTGTCCATCATCGGATGAATGGATAAAGAAGATGTGGCACATATATACAATGGAATATTACTCAGCCATAAAAAGAAACGAAATTGAGCTTTTTGTAATGAGGTGGATAGACCTAGAGTCTGTCATACAGAGTGAAGTAAGTCCTAAAGAGAAAGACAAATACCGTATGCTAACAGATATATATATGGAATTTAAGGAAAAAAATGTCATGAAGAACCTAGGGGTAAGACGGGAAAAAAGACACAGACCTACTAGAGAACGGACTTGACGATATGGGGAGGGGGAAGGGTAAGCCGTGACAAAGCGAGAGAGAGGCATGGACATTTATACACTACCAAACGTAAGGTAGATAGCTAGTGGGAAGCAGCCACATAGCACAGGGAGATCAGCTTGGTGCTTTGTGACCTCCTGGAGGGGTGGGATATGGAGGGTGGGAGGGAGGGAGACGCAAGAGGGAAGGGATATGGGAACATATGTGTATATATAACTGATTCATTAAAAAAAAAGAAAAAAGCTCAGGGAGAGATCATTACAAAATGAACTTTGTCTACTGGACTATTAAGAGTGGAAGAATTATTTGTTCTGCCACTCTGGACTACGTTCCCTTTCATCACTACCGGTATATATGTATTTACCTTCTCCAAAATGTGTTCAAATTTATCTCACAGAGGCCTTCTATAAAATGAGTTCCACCTGTATTAAACTCCCTACTCTGTACTTATCTGTGTGTTTTCTACTGAATACCTACTCAATTTTACAGAAATATTCCCCTAAAATGAGAATTGATATAATTAAAATTAATTGTAATAAAGATCTAAATCAAGGCTTTGATGAGTTAAAAAGGGAGGTGGGGGAAAGAAAAGTTATATCCAGGAGATACTAATAAGAAAGAATCAAGAGTTAACAGTTATGTCGCTGTGTAGATGAAAATGACTTCAAGATTAGAAATTCTAAAAGCCTTATTGGATTTTGGAGATTTCTGACAGCAATATAGAATTTGGAGGGAAGAAAAGTTACAGGTATCACTGCCATTTTAATCTTTGGGTTTCTACTATTGATATACATTCCATTGATGAATAGGTTTATAATCAATACTAAAGATACCCACCTGGGAATGATTAGTAAACTTCACACAACTAAAATCACATTGGTTATAAGATTTGATTAAAGAAATTAAATAAAACTTTAAAAAAAAGCTACCTGACTACCCAGTATCAGATAACAGTGTCTTACCTTTTCTCAGGTACATCTTATGAAATTCTTCTGCAAAATATGACCTTAATTTGATGTTTTTATGCCATAGATTCTCATGTAAACCACAATGGAAACCCCAGAACTTCAAAACAGAAGCCTTCCAATCCTCTTCAACATTTAATTCCAGGCCCTAACTTGGAGAGTGAACCCAGAATTCAAGCAGATATTCTAAAGCAGGCTACTAAGGATCGAGCCGGTGATCTCCATAAATTGAAGCAAAGTAAGAATCAGTTGATGAATATTATGCTGAAAAGATTTCTTTAAATATAATATATTTATTTACAAGTCTGAATTAAGGTCTTCATTATTATAATCTCTAACTAATGGATGTATAGTGAAGTTATATATATACAAAGAGAAAGTATGGCGGTTACAAAATTTAAAAGAAAAGTAGATTTTAAATGGATAGAGATATTTTAAAGAACACTTTCAAAAACTTCTCTTGTTCTCCAGTGTTAAAAAATAAATTTCAGGTGAGTTGATTTAAAAAAATGCTATTAGTTCTTATGAATGTAAAATTTTTCTGAGAAGTGAGAGAAGATATATTTTGTTAGGCTAATATATGAAAACTTTGATTAGAAAGGAGGGAAGATAAAGAGTTTTGAAAAATGAGTTCTGGAAGAAATAAAGACTGCCATGGTAGAAAGTTCAATGCTGTTTCCTTTTCCATTCCCTCCAATTGCAGTTTGCTTCATTTAGGTGCTAGAAGTGAAAGAAATTGAACAAACTCATAATACTGTGTAATAATGTTTGACTGCTTAATTGTTTCAGAGGTATTGATTATGATAAATGGATAATACCTGTTAATCTGCATAATTTTCTAATTGGTAGATTTTCAAGATGTATAAGAAAAAATTCCAGTAGTAGACAGAATTGGGAACAGGACAGTGGCTCTTAGACCAGCTCTCTTAAACTGTACTTTTCACTACTTCTGCTTTTTAAGGCTTCTTCCCTTCAACTTCTGAATAGACAGAATGTCTGAAAGCTCCAGTTTGCTTTTGTTTACTTTTAATGATGGCTTCTTTGGCAACAACTCTTCAGAGCAGTGTTTAGGCATTTACTTGTACACAGGTTGTTTGTACTGTGATAACTGCACAGTGTTACATTTTTAAATTGGTCTTATGACAGTTATTCATATTTCTGCATCTATATGAATATATAGTTTGTGTACATTTAATTGACTTTCCTTCCTTGACATTTTAAAGCATATCCATGTATCTTGACTAAAGTATTATATAAAAAATATTTTTATTTACAAGAATATGGTTAACATTTTAAATACAGTGAAAAAATATTTCCTCCAAATCTTGTTGGGGAATTGGCTTCAAAACTTTTATCTCAACAAAAAGAGGTTTATAGTAAGGTCAGAATCTTACTAAGATAAAATATCTTAATTTGATCACTTAAGATTTTCTTCTACTTATAGTTTATTCTATAAAAATTGTTATTGTTGTCTTACCTCTCTTTTTTTTAACCAGTCTTTGGGTAAAGAATGTGATTGGAAAATGATCACCAGGAAATTACTACATTCCACAATTTTTTTTTTTTTTTTTTGTCTGTGCCGTGTGGCATGTGGGTTCCTAGTTCCCCAACCAGGGATCAAACCCGTGCTCCCTGCAGTGGAAGCATGGAGTCCTAACCACTGGACCACCAGGGAATTCCCTACAATTTATTTTTAAAAGAGCCTATTGAGTTTTAAAATCTTACTCTGAATTCTTTTCAATGTATATATAGAGTTGAAATCAATGTGAGCACTATTTTGTGATTTACTTTGGCATTATTTCTTACCTGTGTTTTAACCTATCAAATAGTTATGTAGTTGTGATTTAAAAATATACATATATACATATACACACACGTAGACATATGCATATATTCCATTGTGTTTAGGCAATAATAATAGTTCATTTAGCTCTACTCTTTGATTATTTAAATTATTTTGTATTTTCTTATGTTAGATGTCGTGATTATGAATATCTTTTTTTCAAATTATTTCCTGCTTCTCCTACTTTGGGTATTCCTTTGAAAGTGTAGTCCCCTAACTGAATTTATTAGGTCAAAGTACTTGACTAACTTTATAGCTCCTGTTACATAATGTCAGATTGTTCTCTAGAACAGTTTTACAATGTCACTAGAGATGTTTACATTTATTTCTTTCCCTAAGGCCTGGCCACATTTGCTTTTTAACTCTTTTGTAAGGCATTTAGAATATAATGATTCCTTAAGGGTGTTTTAATAGGCATTTACTTTCTGGTGGCCTGTCCATTTTTATGTGAGGAATTATACTATAATTATATCTTGGTATATAATCTGTGCATCAGTTTTGACCACTGAGCCTGATAACTTTGGAGATTGATCCTATACCTTTCTGTCAAATCTTTATCAATAATTCAGATGCTAACCTTTGATAAATTAACTTTACTGCAGTTTCCTCTTCTGCCTTTTGTGATATGAGACTTTATTATATCATGCAAATGATTTTTTTAGAAATTAAAAATAAGTTTAAAATTGTGGTAAAATACATATAGAATTCACCAAAGTGCACAATTCAGCGGTATTTAGTACATTTATAATGTGCAGTCATTACAACTGTCTAGTTCCAGAAAGTATTCATCACTACAAAAGAAAACCCTGTACCCATTAAGCAGTCACTCCCCATTTTCTCCTACCCACAGTCCTTGGCAATGACTAACCTATTTTCTGACTCTATGGATTCACCTGGAATCCTGGATATTTCATGTAAATGGAATCATACAATATGTAGCCTTTTGTGTCTGGCTTCTTTTGCTTAGCGTACTGTTTTCAAAGTTCAGCCATGTTGTCACAGGTATCAGGACTTTATTTCTCTTATGGCTGGATAATATGCAATTGTATGAATACATTTTGTTTATCCATTCATCTGTAGATGGGTATTTGGATTGTTTCCACTTTTTGGCTATTGTGAATAGTGCTGCGATGAACATTCATTTACAAGCTTTTGTTGAACACTTGTTTTCAATTCTTTGTGTACCTAGATGTAAAATTGCTGGATTATATGGTAATTCTATGTTTAGCTTTATAGGAAACTGCCAAACTATTTTCCACAGCAGCTGCACCATTTTACAGTTCCATCAGCAATGCACGAGAGCTCCAGTTTCTCGACATCCCTGTCAACACTATCAGTACTTTCCACTATTGCTGTTGTTTTTACTGTTGCCATCCTAGTGCCTGTGAAGTGGTATCTCATTGTGATTTTCATTTGCATTTCCCTAATGACTAATGACATTGAGCATCTTTTCAAGTATTTGTTGACCATTTGTATATCTTCTTTAGAGAAATGTATATTCAAGTCCTTTGCCCATTTTAAAATTGGGTTGTTTGTCTTTGCTGTTGAGTTTTAAGCATAATTTATATATTCTGAATACTAAACCCTCATCAGATGTATGATATGCAAATATTTTTACCCATTCTATCATTTGTTTTTTCACTCTCTGATAGTGTTCTATGATGCACAAAGTTTTAAATTTTGATGAAGTCCAGTTTGTCTATTTTTCTTTTGTTGTTCATGCTTTTGGTGTCATATCTAAGAAACCTTTGCCAAATCAAAAAGGTCATGTTTTCTTCTAAGAACCTCATAGTTTTTGCTCTTTTTTTAACTTGAGGTATAATTGATTTACAATATTATATTAGTTTCAGGTGTACAACATGATGAGTCAGTGTTTGTATACATTGCAAAATGGTCACAACAATAATAGTTTTAGCTCTTATATGTAAGTTTTTTATCTATTTTAAGTTAATATTTATATACGGTATGAGGTAAGGATCCAACTATGTTCTTCTGTGCATCGGTATTCAGTTGTCCTAGCACTATTTGTTGAAGACACCTTCTTTCTCCATTGAACAGTCTTGGTATCCTTGTTGAAAATCAGTTGACCACACATGTATGGGTTTATTCTGGATTCTTAATTCTGTTCCACTGAGACCAGATGCCAGGAGCACACTGTTTTGATTACTGTCACTTTGTAGTAAGTTTTGAAATTGGGAACTGTGAGTCTTCCAACTTTGCCCTTCTTTATAAGATTATTTTGACTGTTTGGCATCTCTTACAATTCCATGTGAATTTTAGGATCTGCTTGTCTATTTCTACTAAAGAGACAGTTGGGATTTTAATAGGAATTACATTAAATCTGTAGATTACTTTGGGGAGTATTATCATTTGAACAATATTAGGTCTTCCAATCCATGAAGATGGGATGTCTTTCCATTTATTTAGGGTATCTTTAATTTTCTTCAGCAGTTTTTGTAGTTTTCAGTGTACCAGTCTTATGCCTCCTTGGTTAAATTTATTCCTAAACATTTAATTCTTTTTTATGTTATTGTAAATCAAATTGTTCTCTTGATTTCCTTTTCAGATTGTTCATTGCTAGTGCATAGAAATATGACTGATTTATTTGTTTACTTGGCTTTTGGTTTTAAAATTTTTAATGCAAATTTCTAAGAATTGCTAATATTTGGGTTCATCTTAGAATGGTATTTTATTTTCACTCTTTTAGAAATAATAGTGTTTTTAAATATACTGTAAAAATATACCTATGTTATATACATTAGCATATACATAAACATATGTGTATATATATATAAAAAATCAATATTTTGAATATGATTCAAACATTTTATGAGTATTTTACATCAACTACATTTTTTTTTTCTTTTTACCTTTCGACATCCCTTCACCCATTTCTCCCATGTCCCCACCCCCAACCTCTGCCAACCACCAATCTGTTCTCTGTATCTATGAGCTTGATTTTTTTTTTTTTTTCTTTTTGGCTGCATTGGGTCTTTATTGCTGTGGGCTTTCTCTAATTGTGGCAAGCGGGGGCTACTCTTCATTACAGCGTGTGGGCTTCTCATTGCAGTGGCTTCTCTTGTTGCAGACCACGGGCCCTAGACACAGGAGTTTCAGTAGTTGCAGCACATGGGTTCAGTAGTTGCGGCACGTGGGCCCTAGAGCACACAGGATTCAGTATTTGCGGTGCGTGGACTCAGTAGTTGCAGCATGCGGGCTCGCGGGCTGGGCTCTAGGACATGCAGGCTTCAGTAGTTATAGCTTGCGGGCTCTAGAGCGCAAGCTCAGTAGTTGTGGCTCACAGGCTTAGTTGCTCCATGGCATATGGGATCTTCCCAGACCAGGGATCAAACCTGTGTCCCCTGCATTGACAGGCGGATTCTTAACCACTGTGCCACCAGGGAAGTCCCTATGAGCTTGATTTTTATTTGTTTGTTTTACTTTTTCTTAGATTCTACATATAAAAGAGATCATATGGTACTTACTTATTTCACTTAGCATAATACCATCAAGGTTCAACCATGTTGTTGCAAATAGCAAGATTTCATTCTTTTTTGTTGCTAAATAATATTTCGTTGCATATATATACCACACTTTCTTTGTCCATTCATCCACCAATGGACACTTAGGTTGTTTCCATATCTTGGCTATTGTAAATAATGCTGCAATGAACATGGGGGTGCCTGTTTCAAGTTAGTGTTTTCATTTTCTTCAGATAAATACCCAAAATGGAATTTCTGGATCATATGGTAATTCTATTTTTAATTTTTTGAGGAACCTTCATACTGTTTTCTGTAGTGGTTACACCAATTTACATTCCTACCAAGAGCATAAGGGTTCCCTTTCCTCCACATTTCTCCAGTAATGACTGATTTTTGTTTGTTAATCTTGTATCCTACAACTTAGCTGAATTTAACACAATAGGTTTTTATTTGTGTATATTCCAACATATCCATCTTGACTCTTACGACAACTTTCATTTCTTTTATTGCAAATCATCTGTCCTTTTTCTGGCTGTAAATATACTACTCAATTTTCATTTATTTATTTTTTTACCACGAATGGATTATTTGACCTCTTTGGAATATACAATGATCCAAATTTAGTTTTCTCTATCTTGATAACCATTTGTCCGAGGATTATTATTTATTTTCCCTTTGTGATATTTACTTCTGGTTTATCTTGTACACACATAAACTCACATTAAATTATTTCACTATTTTTATCTCTCTCTAGAATTTCCATTTTTTTCCATTTCTTGTCTTTATCCCTAGCATATGGTACAATTCTGATACCAGTTCCCATGTGTGTGGGTTTTTCCCACACCACTAAGCAATTCTCTAACACCAGCTGGGTATCTACAGATTAACTCAATTCTGACACTATCTACCTGGAGATAGCCTCAGATCTCACAGGTTAAGGGCTCAGTCCTCCCCCACTTCAGATGCCAATTACAAGTCCAGATTGTTGCCTATATTTCTAACTGACTGGATGAGGATCTAAGGTACCAACAGCCACCTTCTTGGGTGCAATTAATTTGCTGGAGCAGCTTGCAGAACTCGGAGAAACATTTTACTTACTAGATTACCAGCTTATAAAAACTATAACTCAGGAGGAGCTATACAGAAGAGTTGCATAGGACAGCACAGAGCTTCCATGCCTGTTCCAAGCATGCCAATCTCCCCAAATCTCCATGGGTTTTTATGGAGGCTTCATTACATAGGCAATACACATTCATTACATTGCTTTATAATAATCTGAACCTACCTTAAAATTTTTTTAAAACTAAATTTTTCTCTGTTCTTCCAGAAGAATTTCACTGTCAGTTTATCAAGTTCTATGACTAGCCTCAAATGTAGTTTTAATTACAATTTTATCCTTTTTTTTTAATCCTTACTGTTTTCTTCTTTGGTTTTATCCTTCTCAAAATCTTATTTGCCTAAAAGTTTCTATATAGTAGAAGAATTATTTTAAATAAACATTTGGGACTTCCTGGCAGTCCAGCAGTTAAGACTCCGTGCTTCCACTGCAGGGGGTGCAGGTTCCATCCCTGGTCAGGGAACTAAGATTCTGCATGCTGCGCAGTGACCAAAAAGGAAAAATAAAATAGAATAGAATAGAAAACAAATATTTAAGGTATATACAAGGAACTGTTACCAGAAGGGGGACTCCTTCCAGGGCCCTAGAGTGGTCTCTTGTCTAACACTTGGAAATGAATTGTCCATGGAGACGCATTTACTGACAAAGCAAAAGACTTTATTGGAAAGGAGTGCTCGAGCAGAGAGCAGCAAGGTAAGGGAACCCAGGGTAACTGCTCTGCCACTTGGCTTGCAGTCTCAGGTTTTATGGTAATAGGGTTAGCTTTCTGGGTTGTCTCTGGCCAGTCATCTTGCCTGTGCCCATATTTGGTCCCATTCAAGGCCCTTCCTGATGGTGTGTGCATCTCTCAGTCAAGATGGTTTCCAGCAGGAGGGTTTCTGGAAGGTTGGCAGGACATATTATGGACTGGTGTCTCCTCCCTTCTTTGGGAACCAAATTCTCCTGGTTGGTTTGTGGTGGCAGCACTGTGTTCATTAGCAGGACCTCCTGTTGTGAGACTACTCATGCAGGTGGTTATTACCATGTCTGGCCAAGGTGGGTGGTTTTGGTCAATGGTTTCCTAATAGAACCATTAGAGATAATCTAATGCCCTATTACTCACTACTCTGGACTAACAGCATCCATATCACCTGTGATTGTTAAGATTTCAGACCCTACCCTAGACCTTATTTATATTAACATTAAAGTTTGAGACTCCACTATTATGTGATTTCTTCATTTTACAGACAAGAAAATTTAGATCCAGAGTGTTTAATTTACTTGAGGCAAATAGTGGAACAACCAGGACTATTATCTAGGTCCCTTATCTTCAGGTTCACTGTTTTTTCACTGTATCCCACTACCTCCTCTATACTTTTAAAGTTTTGGAAAAATTCTTTAATAGTTCCTTTTCTTGTTCTATTTCTGGCAAACTCCTAATTGTACTTTAAAGCTGTGCTCTGCTGGCATCTATTTGATAAAGCCCTTCTCATATCCCTACTGTCTTGACCAAATCAATCATTCCCTTCTCACTGTATAGTTGACCCTTGAACAACATGGATTTGAACTGCATGGGTCCACTTATATGTGGATTTTTTCACTAGTAAATACTACAGTACTACACAGTCTGCAGTTGATTGAATCTGAGGATGTGGTTGCTGCATGTATGGAGGTGCAACTTTAAATTATATGTAGATCTTTGACTGTGCAGAGGGTCAGTACCCCTAACCCCCATGTTGTTCAAGGGTCAACTGTACTTCAATCCATTGAACATATTATCATTAGTGTATATACCACATCATTATGTAATTAACTGTTGAAGGGGAGGAAAAATTTTTCCATGACCTTTTTAGGATCCCTGGCTGGGTCTGAAAATTAAACTGAGAAAGATTAACAGGAAAAAAAAACCTACAAATTTATTTAATGTGACACAGGGCCCTTCATAAGGAAAAGGAGACCCAAATAAATGGTTAAACCTGAATTTTTATTTTTAAAAAAATTTAAACAGTAAGTATATATATGTGAAATAATTACTGTAGTAGTACAGAAAATTTAATCATTTTACATTATAAAAATGATTTATGCAGAAGTGGTTTAGTTTAGAGAAATTGGCATTATTATTACTGACATCATTTGGATATAACTGAGAAAAAATATAAGATGAATAAAAAGTTTTTGGAACATGATATCCAAGAAAGTTTTTTTTTGTTTTTTGTTTTTGTTTTTGTTTTTTGCGGTACGCGGGCCTCTCACTGTTGTGGCCTCTCCCGTTGCAGAGCACAGGCTCCGGACACGCAGGCTCAGCGGCCATGGCTCACGGGCCTAGTCACTCCGCGGCATGTGGGATCTTCCCAGACTGGGGCACGAACCCATGTCCCCTGTGTTGGCAGGTGGACTCTCAACCACTGCGCCACCAGGAAGGCCCCCAAGAAAGTTTTTAATCTTCGTTTTGTTTTCAGTCAGTATCAAGGTGGCTCTCTCCAGGTCATTGTGCAATAAACTATTGGTACAAACCAAAACATGATTATGGAAATACTGTATGAGTTTACCCACGCTTTTACTGAGAATCTCCTCTCTTTTGTCTCCTCCCCTTAGTGAAATAATTTCAAATTCCCTAATTTCAACATATTCCATAATAATATGTCTAACTATAAAATTATGTTTACATAATATGTATATGTAAAATATATATACATACACACAGCACTTAATACTCATGCAAATATTAGAGAAAAGTAAGAGATTCTTTAAGATACTTTTTTTTTTTTTTTTTTTTTTTGCGGTACACGGGCCTCTCACTGCTGTGGCCTCTCCCATTGTGGAACACAGGCTCCGGACGCACAGGCTCAGCGGCTGTGGCTCACGGGCCCAGCCGCTCCGTGGCATGTGGGATCTTCCTGGACCGGGGCACGAACCCGTGTCCCCTGCATCAGCAGGCGGACTCTCAACCACTGCGCCACCAGGAAATCCCTAAGATACATTTTTAAAGGCAGGAAAAAAGAGGCAGAGGGAGAGATATCCATTCAGTCTGAACAGAGAAAGACAGAAGACAGATCACATATTTCATTGAATCTGAAAGTCATTAATTTTAAGTTCAACACTTTTTTTTTTTTTTGCCACGCCATACAGCCTGCAGGATCTTAGTTCCCTGACCAGGGATCAAACCCGTTTCCCCTGCAAAGGAAGTGTGGAGTCTTAACCACTGGACTGCCAGGGAAGTCCCAACACATTTTTTTTTTTTTTTTTACCACCAAGAAAGGAAAAAAGTTCCTGCCAATTACACTATGACACATCACTGATTTGAAGATGTATCCTGATGTTAGCAGTATTAAATGTGAAAAAGTCCGTCTTAGAATCAATGAAATGTATATGTAGTATTTTTTGTCTTTTTTCTATTTTGAGTGATATCTTCTTTCTTAAAAATCCATTTTCAAGATTAATATTTTAGATTAACATTAGGGTAAGTTTTACCTCCAAGTAACTGAAATGGTAAATGAGAATGTCAATATGCTGCAAAAGTTTCCTTTTTTCATGAATTATCTCTGAAGTCTAAAACGTGTTTAGTGAGTGACCCATTCATAAAGAAGAGGTTTCCTTTGCCAATAAAGAAGTTATAGATTTGATACAAATGAGTGATCATTATTCATGTCTGGAACTTCATGGGCTCTGCCCTCCGAGTTAATAATTAACGCAGGGCTTCCCTGGTGGCGCAGTGGTTAAGAATCCGCCTGCCAATGCAGGGGACACAGGTTCGATCCCTGGTCCGGGAAGATCCCACATGCCAGAGAGCAACTAAGCCCGGGTGTCACAGCTACTGAGCCTGCGCTCTAGAGCCCACGAGCCACAACTACTGAAGCCCGCGTGCCTAGAGCCTGTGCTCCACAACGAGAGAAGCCACTGCAGTGAGAAGCCCGCGCACTGCAATGAAGAGTAGACCCCGCTCACCGCAACTAGAGAAAGCCCACATGCAGCAATGAAGACCCAGTGCAGCCAAAAATAAATAAATAAAATAAATAAATTTAAAAAAAATAAAATAAAAATAATTAACTCAGAATTGGGAACATATTTGCCTACTCTTTGTTTCCTCTAGATTAGTGTTCGAAGTGCAAATCTATATTATTAGGCTAATTTCCCCTTCCAATTTATTATTTTTTTAATTAATTTTTATTGGAGTGTAGTTGCTTTACAATGTCGTGTTAGTTTCTACCATACAGCAAAATGAATCAGCTATACGTATACATATATGTCCTCTTTTTTGGATTTCCTTCCCGTTTAGTTCACCACAGAGCACTGAGTAGAGTTCCCTGTGCTATACTGTAGGTTCTCATTAGTTATCTATTTTATACATAGTATCAATAGTGTATATAAGTCAATCCCAATCTCCCAATTCCTCCTACCTCTCCCTTCCCTCTTGGTATCCATACATTTGTTCTCTACGTCTGTGTCTATTTCTACTTTGCAAATAAGGTCTATACCATTTTTCTAGATTCCACATATATGCGTTAATGTACAATATTTGTTTTTCTCTTTTTGACTTCACTCTGTATGACAGTCTCTAGGTCCATCCACGTCTCTACAAATGACCCATTTTCGTTCCTTCTTATGGCTGAGTAATATTCCATTTCCCCCTCCAATTGAGAACCCTTCAACAAATTTGTTATTCAGTCTTCAAAAGAAATGTATTTATCTTGCCCAAATTAATGGGAGTCTTAGACAGCTGAATATTCCTTCCAAATCTTTTGGGGTTTTTTTATTAGCTGTTACATAATTAGATAGTGCAATCTGGTATCTCACTATGGTACAGGCAGATTTTAGGACCAACTATTCCTTTTCCAGTCAATGCTAAATACTTAGCGTTGAATGTTTTTGTAATAGGCTTGATGAAGAGAGGAAAGATATGATAGGACAAAGGATATGAAGTAAGTGTAGTAAACTGGGAGAAATTTAGCAAGGCTCATTTGTTCAGATTCTTCTTGATGTTCTTCTGTCTTGGATATAAGGATATTCCTTTACTCCAGGTATAGGGAGGATACCACTCACATGAGGGTTTTATGACCTGCTTCAGGGGAAGGTCAGAAAGTCCTTTCTGCACATGCCATTTCTCAAATTCCTTCAGCTTGAAATATTTGATATTTCAAGGTGCTATGTTTTCAGGTTGCATGTCCTGAAACCTGTCATTCCCCTGTCTGAAAGTTCCAGATGAAGTTTCACAATCCAGAAACTGAGTTGTTAGCTTGCTCCATAACCCATTGAACTAGTCTCAGTCCTGAGTATTTCAAGGGAAACATAAGAAAAACAAAGGTTAATCGTTGGTACAAACTGTAAACTTGGTTTTTTAGTCCAGAAGACAGTCAATCAAGAAGATTTTCTAGATGTTGGACCTGAACCATCTTCAGATGCTTCATATTGCATTGGCAATATAACAGCTTTTCCTTGAATATCTGGTAATGTCATCAGGTGATCTGTTGAACTTTCTAAGTGGCCTAAATGGCAACAGGCACAAAGGTTGTCCATACATAAACTGTTGTGGTGATTTCTCTGAAGTTTATATCAAACTGTCCATCTTCAGCTTGCAAGGCTTTGGGAAAAGGACAGTTTTAAGTTTTAATGATTCAAAGTTAGAAGGGGTGAGAAAAATTGGAAACTTTAATTTGGAGAGTTGCAGCCAGATATTGAAGGAAACTAAAAGGATTCCGCATCTAGTCTAGTTTGCAGGTAGGTAACAAGATCTTAAAGACAATAAATAGGACTAGTATTTAATAGCCACAAGGGTTTACTGTCATTTTCTATTGAAGCATCATTTTTCTCTCTATAGTCACCCCATTTCTATCAAAGATAATCAAAGACTATTTTTCAAAATAAGTCTAGTCTCATTAAACTTGGCCTGATTATTTATGTGAGTACAAGAATAGTGATTGACCACATAGGTCTTTTGAGTTTTCTTTGCTGGAACTTTTCATAAGGATTCTCAGATTGGATTTTTAAAAGCCTCTGGAGGTGAGGAAGCCAAGCCAGAGACTCGCCTTCAGACTTCGCCTGCAGTACCTAGAGACAGTTCCTATCTTCTTGAGGTTCACAAGATATCCTGAAGTTCCTGGGCCTGCCAGGAAGTGACCTTCCTTATTCATCTGTAAGGCTGGGAACTTTGTATACCAGGTATCAGCTGGTTTTTCCGAGGGGGGATGGGGGCACTTTATAAGTATTGACACTTTAAACCCAGCCCTAGTTCCATGAAGCTGTCTGGTCATATCAGATTTTATGCATCATTCTCAAATATGACATTCTAGTCAGGGCCTTGGTAATATAGCCAAAGTTTCCAACTGTGTTCTATTACAAGGAGAGCAGATTCTTACTGAACTTAAAATAACTATATTGCCATGAAAACAAGATTTCTGACTAAGAGCTCCTGAATTCTGGAGGGATTAGGTAGGGAGAAAAAGTAGTTGTTTTATCTTTATTCACAAAAGTATACTTTTGTGAATAAAGATAAATAACACCAAATTGCTGTGTTATAGATAGCTTAAGAGATATGAGCAAAGGGTTTCCTTAAATCTGGAAAACAAAAGATTAAAGGACCTCAATGTTGGGTAGTGTGTCCTGAATCCTATAACTGTTTGTATACATGTCTTCTCTGTTAGAGTGGTAACTCACAAGGGCAGGAACTGTGTCTTATTCTTTTTTATTTTCCCAGCCTTGCATGTACATAGTAAACATTTGTTAAACTTACTGCATTACTTTTGGAATTTTATATTTCTGTAGTTAGTCACACAATCAAAATGATTACTTGGTCATAAATTATATAATACATGAGAAGTTCCCTACTTTTAATTTCTTTATTCTAAAATTCTTAGTCCTGAATCTTTTATAGTCTTTCTTTTTTTAAATTGTAGTTTACGGATTGTAAATTTTTTTTTATTCTCCAAAAACCCAACTACTAATTTTGCCACTTTTTAATTTTCAATCTGCCTTTTATTTTATTCTTTGCTATTTGTGACTTGTCACTTTATTCCCCTTTTAAGTTTTTGGACAGATACTTAATTCTTCACACTTAATTCTTTCTTACTAATATATTAACTTATAAACAAACTTTTATCAAACGCCTGTTAGGCAAAACACTATGCATTTGTAACCACAATTTTTCCTCTGTTGTTTCGTTGTGTGTATTAAGTTTTTATATACTAAATTTCCATTTCTATTGTCTTTTAAAAATATTTTGCCATTTTATTCTGACTTTATTCTTCATGAATAAGCATTAAGGGCATTTTTTTTCTCCATAGTTTTAATTGTTTTTGTTTGTTTGTTTGGCCATGCTGTGTGGCTTGCAGAATCTTAGTGCCCCGACCAGGGATTGAACCTGGGCCCTCAGCAGTGAAAGCATGTAGTCCTAACCACTGGACTGCCAGGGAGTTCCCTCTATAGTTTTAATTGTTAACTTCACTTTTCCATCTGTATTCAAAATAGGTAAAAGAGAATGTTTAGAATAGCAGATGAGGGATAAGTGTATTTGTTCATTAGGGAGATTAAGGCTTATAGGAATGGCCAGGCTTTAGTGGAATTTGAAGAAAGTGATCTTGTGTTAGGCTAGATCTATATGTTCTGTTTCCAAAACTTTGTTAAATAGCAAAAATAATTCTTTGCAGAGATTGAAAACTGATGAGACTTCACCACATCCAGCCAGCATATTAGTTTTGTTCAGTCCACACAGTGATTTTTAAAAATCTGAAATAGTTGCCAGTATTTAAAAGTCAAGAGATTTCATGTAAAATTCCCAGTCTCTAATTCTCTTAAACCAGATTGTTTGACATAATCACTGGAACTGGTTATGACTATTCTGTTTAGAATGAAACTTGCCTTGTCCCATTTCTCATAATCCCACTTTGACATAATACATCCAGTTATCTTGCTTGTCTGATACTTGGAGGCGTTTGAGTTTGTGACCCCTTTCTATAACATGAGAATATAGAATAGAAACCTTGTAGTTGATCCAGGGCAGGGGCTTAGCTGTATGTTAGAAACCTTGTAGTTAACCTCATGGCAGTATAGAAAGGTACATGAGGTTAGACTGGGCTTGAGAGGGAAGTATTACCTGAAAGTTAGCGAGCAATGGGTATTAGACTGAGAAGTAATATTGAAAAATGGTAAATGAGGAGATGGTAGTCTCAAGAAAAAAGGTACTGTGTTAAAAATGCCAGAGACAGAACACTGTTATCATAATGAGGCCTTATTGATAAATGAAAGGTACGAAGTAGGAGTAGGAAGAAAGTGTCTGAGTATGTGAAGAAATCTCTTTTTCTGTCCTGACTCCTTTTGCATCATGGAGACAGTTATAATCTCAGTCCATATCGTCATCTAATTTTACTTCATCTAGAAACCAAAGGTATATATAGAGATCAATAAGTACAAATAATAGAAGTGTAAATAGGTAATGAATATAAAAGTATTTGATCCTGTAGATACTAAATGATATGCTGTTAGAACAAGTTGAAAATTTTGTTGAAACTGACTACTGGACATAGGGGGAAAAATCTTAGATTTTATACAATAACCACAACAATTTTTTTTGACAGTTTTAAATTTAGCATATTTTATAACTTAATATATCACACTTATATTGATACATTTTTAATAAATTTAATTTTGTCTTGCCACATCATACAAAAATGGCTAGGTAATTTGTTGGCATGTTTTGCCATTATTTAGAAAATATATTTGTGTTGGTTTAATTTAAAATGTAGAATGTAGTCTATATGGTGATACAAAATATAGTTTAGGGGATACTTCAGAGTATCCTGGAGGCACACTTCAAAGAAATAGTCAGACATCCTCCAAAGTAGTTGAAATGGAGAATTCATGGAAGACCCACCTGTTTGCCAATTAGGAGGGCTGTACTCTATATATTTAGATGCCTTGAATTGAGAAAACAGTTCATTTCAAATGTCAGCCCTGTACTGAAAGTCACAAGGACTTTCAAAACAGTAGGTGGTGATTGTTGATCAATATGGGCTTTTCTGTATGCCTGCTCCAGGGTGAGTAGCAGCAGAAATTCATTTATTTAACTGTGGTTAATGATTCCCCTGAACAACTTGGTGAGACAAGGTAGTGTATCAGAGAGTACATCATTTTATGTATGGATTTTTTTTTAAAGTATTTTTCAACCTCTGATCTAGATGGCTTAGTGGGTTTATCACCTTTGAGATATCCACTCTGCTCACACAGATAACAATAGATAAAATGTAAAAAGAGAGAACTAAAAGGATATTGATAATCTCAAAAACATGTTAAAAATTACTGTGGTCAAGAAATGAAACAGGGGCTTCCCTGGTGGCGCAGTGGTTGGGAGTCCGCCTGCCCATGCAGGGGACACGGGTTCGTGCCCCGGTCCCGGAAGATCCCACATGCCGCAGAGCGGCTAGGCCCGTGAGCCATGGCCGCTGGGCCTGCACGTCCGGAGCCTGTGCTCCGCAACGGGAGAGGCCACAACAGTGAGAGGCCCGCATACCACAAAAAAAAAAAAAAAGAAAGAAATGAAACAAAAATACACGATGATGAAAGGAAATGAATGATTAGACCTATTAGATTCCAGGTCTGGAAATGAGGCTTCAAGGAATTTGACTCTTAAGAGCAAAAGAATATAATGGGAGCCAGGCTTATTGCTTAATGCCAGAATCTAAATAAGGCCCCATCTTCCTTGGCAGAGGAAGCAGAAAATAAATGTTGCTGACTGCCATCAAGAACTACAGTGTTTAACAACCTGAAGGCTTATGGAGCCAGAAACCTGCAGATGCAGCCTTATGACCATACTGCATGGTCATACCACATCACTATTAGTTCTGTAATGAATCTGTGCTATCCCAAATAGCATCATGGTATAGAAACTGAAATGTGATTTAAAAATCTTATCCTAGTCTGGGGAACTGGGACATCTCTAAAATGAATACATAATAAAATAAAATAATTTTATTTTAAATAAAATACAATAAAATGAATAGGTGAACACAGAGAGGGTAGAAGAGAAAAAAACACAAATACCCCGCCCCCCATACACACATCCACACTGAAAATTAATCAGCAAACCAAAACCCCCAAATATATGAAAAATGTTAATGCTAAGAGAGCCAACATACCAACAATTGAAACATGAAAATTATTTTTGTGTTTAAGGGTCCTCAAAGAGAGATGATGAAATAACTTATTCAAAAAAAGAAGAGATTAAGAAACAGGCAGAAATAAAACAAAAACAGCTAGCTATAAAAATCAGTTATACATTTTAGAAATGAAAAGTATAATCATTGAAATAAAAAATCAACTTATGAGATAGACCATGAACATAGTTGACTGACTGATTAGGAATCTTGTACTGAGATATTCAACAAGAACGTAGCACAGAGTAGCAAAGACATAGATATAGAGATAAGTATATATCATATGTATATGTGACAGAGATGTTAAGAGAGACAGAATATATATGTGTGTCTAATAGGAGTTTTGGGTAGAGAATAGAGTAAATGGTAGATAATCAATATTAGAAAACTTTAAAGTGCTCAGAGTTTTCTGAGGTTGAAGAAAGACATGAATTGTTAGATCAGATATGCCTGGGATAAATGAAGAAAGTCTTTGCTTTTAGGCATTGTGGGAAAACCTCAGAGTATCCAAAAATAAAGGGAAAAATCTTAAATGATACCAAAAAATATAGATTATTTCCAGGGAGTGACAATTATATTGACAGCAGATTTTTCATCAGCAAATTAAATGCCAGACAATAATAGAATAATATCTTCATCCTGATGAGTAGAAAATAACTATCAACATAGACTATTATACCAGCTAATTAGGACAGCAAGGACAAAATGAAGATGTACTCAGTGGGTAGAGGAGGAATAGGAGATAATATTGAAAGAAAGGAAGAAGAAAATTCAAAGAAAGGCATCCAAACAGTAAAATCAAAGAACTAAGATCAGATACTACAAAAACCACGATAAATATAAACAGATTAAAGTTACCTGTTATAAGAGATGATAAAAAGATATGCAAATCAAATCCAGCTATATATAGTGTTTACAACTAAATCTTAAACACAAACATGTAAAAAACATGAAAATAAAAGGACTATAAAAGAGGCTTCTCACTTCTGGGTATATACCCCAAAGAATTGAAAACAGGGACTTGAACAGGTATTTGTACATTCATATTCATAACAGCATTATTCACAATAGCCAAAAGGTGGAAGCAACCCAAGTATTCAACAAATGAATGTATAAACAAAATGTGGCATATATGTACAATGGAATATTATTCAGCTTTAAAAAGGAACGAAATTCTGACACATGTTACAACATAGATGAACCTTCAAAACGTTATGATAGGGCTTCCCTGGTGGCGCAGTGGTTGGGAGTCCGCCTGCTGGTGCAGGGGACGCGGGTTCGTGCCCCGGTCCGGGAGAGTCCCGCGTGCCACGGAGCGGCTGGGCCCGTGGGCCATGGCCGCTGAGCCTGCGCGTCCGGAGCCTGTGCTCCGCAACGGGAGAGGCCGCGGGGTGGGGGGGGGGGGCCGCGGGGGGGCCGCGTACCGAAAAAAAAAAAAAAAAACACGTTATGATAAGTGAAATAAGCCAGTCACAAAAGGCAAATACTGTTGTGATTCCACTTATATGAGGTACCTAGAGTAGTTAAATTTCATAGAAACAGAATGGTGGTTGCTGGGGGCTGGGTGGGGAAGGGGGTATTGTTTAATGCATACAGAGTGTCAGTTTGGGAAGATGAAAAAAGTTCTGAACATAGATGGTGGTGATGGTTGCACAACACTGTCAATGTATTTAATGCCACTGAACTATACACTTAAAAATGGTTAAGGGGGCTTCCCTTGTGGTGCAGTGGTTGAGAATCCGCCTGCCAATTCAGGGGACACGGGTTCGAGCCCTGGTCTGGGAAGATCCCACATGCCGCGGAGCAACTAAGCCCGTGAGCCACAATTACTGAGCCTGCACGTCTGGAGCCTATGCTCCGCAACAAGAGAGGCCGCGACAGTGAGAGGCCCGCACACCGCGATGAAGAGTGGCCCCCGCTTGCCGCAACTAGAGAAAGCCCTCGCACAGAAACGAAGACCCAACACAGCCATAAATAAATAAATAAAGTAAGAGTCAGAGCACTGGAAGACAACTGATACTTAAAAAAAAAAAAAAAAAAATTTCCTCTGAAATCCAGAAGACGACTAGGATAACCATTATCATCACTTTTATTCAGCTTTTCACTGTAGGTCCTAGTCAATGAAATAAAGTACAAGAAAAGAAAATAAACAGTATAGAGATTAGAAAGGAAGAAATAAAACTGACAAAACTGATATTAAGATGATTTTTATGTAGAAAATTCAAAACCAGTTTACAAACTATTAAATAAATATATTTAGCAAAGTTATTAGATATAGGATTAATATAAAAATTAATTGCAAAAAAAAAATTAATTGCATTTCTACATGTCAGCAGTAAACATATAAAATGAAATTTTTAAAAAGAACCGTCTTTAGCTTTTTGCAGGTAACTTTTTATTTGACGTATAGTTGATTTACAATGTGTTACTTTCAGGTATACAGCAAAGTGATTCAGCTATACATATATGTGTCTTGCTAAGAATAGCCAAGACAATCTATAAGGAGAAAAAAACTTATTGATGTCCACTACCAGATATCAAGACTTACTATAAAAACTGTTATTGATAAAGTAATTCAGACAGTGTGGTATTTGCACAAGAATGGACAAATGGACCAATGGAGCAGAACAAAGAATACGGGAACTGAGTACATATATATGGTCACTTGATTTATGACAGAGTTGATACTGCAATGCAATGGGGGGAAGGATAGTCTTCTCAATAAATAGTACTGGGTCAGTTGGATAGCCAAATGGAAAAATAATAACCTTGGCTCCCCTATCTCACACAATACACAGAATTAAATTCAAGATAGACTGCAGATTTAAAATTTTAAGCTAATAAAACTTCTGGAGGAAAACAGGAGAATATATTCATGATGTGGAGTAGGCAAAGATTTCTAAAACCAGATAAGCCCCCCAAAAAGCTAACCATAAATGAAAAAGATGATAAATTGGGCTTTATTAAAATTAAGAACTTTTGTTAATCCAAAGATCGGGGCTTCCCTGGTGGCGCAGTGGTTGAGAGTCCGCCTGCCGATGCAGGGGACACGGGTTCGTGCCCCGGTCCGGGAAGATCCCACATGCCATGGAGCGGCTGGGCCCGTGAGCCATGGCCGCTGAGCCTGCGCGTCCGGAGCCTGTGCTCCACAACGGGAGAGGCCACAACAGTGAGAGGCCTGCGTACCGCAAAAAAAAAAACACAAAAAAACAAACAAAAAAATCGATCATAAGTGTGAGAAGATGTACATACCATGCAATTTAGCACCTAATATGTTACCTACAAACGTTCTTATATATAAGGAGGCATGTACAAGAATATTTATTGTTTATTACATTGAAAATTGAAAACAAATAATCATCAGTATGATAATATCAAGGTGTATGTACCAGACATACAGTGGAATCACATAGGAGTTAAAATAAATGAATAAAGCTACATTTATCAACGTTGGTAAATCTCAAAAGCATAATGTGGAGGGAATAAAGCAAGTTGCAGAACAGATATATTAAGATGCTGTGTTGGGAGTCCCCCAAGACCACCCTGAGGCTTGATGATTCAATAGAAGAGTTCACAGGACCCAGAGGAGTTATAATACTCACAGTTACAGTTTAGTACAGCAGAAGGACAGAGATCAAAATTGGTAAATGGAAAAGCTCATGGAGCAAGGTCTAGGAAAAAGCAGATGTAAGCTTCCAGGTGTCTCCTTCCAGTCTCCAGCAAAGAAGTGTGACAAAACACATGTGAAGTGTTGCCAACCAGGGAAGCTCATGTGATCCTTGGTGTCCAGGGTTTTTATTGGGGGTCATTCATGTAGTATCCTCATGTAGTCGTGTAGTGCCCACGTGACTGAGGTCAGCTATTCAGACTCTAGACCTGCCTGCCTCCACCTAGCAAAAACAAATATTCACCATGAATCACTTCATTAGGATAAATTTGTCCAATCAAACTGGTAAGCATGGCTCAAGGGCTCAGAAGTTATATCCCACAATCAAGCCAAGGACCAGTCCTGAAGACAAGCCTTTCCTTGCAGTGTACAATGACCTTGTGAAGTAGATATAGGAAGCCTTTTAAAATCTCTGACTTTAAAGGTCTTCCATAATTATTCCCGATTCAAACTTCATCTTTCAGACTTCATCTTTCTGCTTCCTAATATAAATCCAGTCAAATTAATCTCTTTACTGTCTCCTGAATACTCTATCTTCGTTCTTATTTGAATGCTCCTTTCCTTCTCTCTGTCATGGTCCAATATATTTGCCTCTTTTTTGTGAGGCAAACATGATAACCACTACACTATAGAAACCTGATTGCCTCTTTTTTGAAACCTTCCTTTCTAGCTCTAACCCACACTGATTTCTCCCTTGTATAAGTTTTTGCAAATATGATGCCTAATATATAATTTAGCAGTCTGTTATATTGATCAGCATCATGCATTTTATTTATACAGCCATATTCATTCACTGTCTACTGTGAAGTTTGATATCCCCAACTTGACTGGCAATTTTATGTAGTTGGCTCTGTTTTATTGTCTCTTGTTGTCTATTGTACTGTATGAATTACTATTGTGGTCATCCATTCTTGTTAGTGATTTTCTTATTATCTCTGTAGGTCACTGTAATTGTAGTATGGAAATTTTATGACTGAATTCAGGTTAGTCAGAACACCAAACACCTTTTAAAAAAAGAGAAGAAACTTTGTAAATTGTTCTGTTGGAATATTATAATAGGTACAGGTCGACCATTTCTTTGATTAATATACCATGTCCTTATAATATTAGTTAAATTAACTATATTTTGCAATAACTTTTTTAGACTAATTTTTTGGTCTTCTATATTTCATAATTCTCATAAAAAATGAAAATATTTTCTTGGAGGAAATAGTGTACCTTGAGAAACTCACTAGTAAGTACCATATCAAAATGTTTATATATTTAAAAAAGCAATTTCACATTGCATAAAGATGATTTAACTGCTCCAGGTATTTTGTCCATAATATTGCATATTAAAAAAAGAAAATATAGATTTCTATAAATCTCCCTTTTTTCTTTCTTACATTGGCATCATTTATGTTATCATTAGAGAAACAGATAATAATAAAAGACACCAAAATGTTTTGTTTTGTATAACTATCATTAGGAGACAGGGTCTTTCTCACAAATAGCTTACCTGTTCTTCTCTTGTTACTCTTTTTCCTTCTTAACTCTTGTATATTCATTTCTTTTCTCTAACTCTTTTATCAACTTTTCCATTTATTTATTGTACATACCCAACTCTATTCTAGAATAGATTTAAGATGACTTTATGCTCTTTTTCATTATCCCCATTTACTTCAGTCCCCCCTTTTTTTTACTGCCCCCCCCGCCAAAAAAAAGCCTATGTGAGTATGATTTGTTTTTTAACTATTTTCCTGATAGACTATTTTTTTTATTGTGGTATAGCTGATTTACAATATTACATTATTTTCAGGTGTACAACATGGTGATTCAAAATTTTTATAGATTGTGCTCCATTTAACATTATTATAAAATGTTGGCTCTATTCCCAGTGTTGGACAATATATCCTTATAGCTTAATTATTCTATATATAGTACTTTGTACTTCTTAATCCCCTACCCCTATCTTGCACCTCCCCCCTTTTCTCTCCCCACTGGTAACCACTAGTTTGTTCTTTTTTTTTTTTTAATTTATTTATTTATTTTTGGCTGCATTGGGTCTTCATTGTTGCTAGTTTGTTCTTTGTATCTGCAAGTCTGTTTCTGTTTTGTTATATTCATTAGTTTTATTTTTTAGATTCCACGTATAAGTGATAACATACAGTATATATCTTTCTCTGTCTGACTTATTTCACTAAGCATAATACCCTCCCTGTCCATCCATGTTGTTGCAAATGGCAAAATTTTCATTCTTTTTTATGGTTAAGTAGTATTCCATTGTATATATATATACCACATCTTCTTTATCCATTCATCTATTGATGGACACTTAGATTGCTTCCGTATCTTAGCTATTGTAAATAATACTGCTATGAACATTGGGGGGTACATGTATCTTTTTGAATTAGTGTTTGCATTTTCTTCAGATATATACCCAAGACTGAAATTGCTGGATTATATGGTAGGTTTTTTTTTGTTTTTTTTTTTAGGACACACAGTGCCAAATGTGGGATCTTAGTTCCCCGACCAGGGATCAAACCTGTGCCCCCTTCATTGGGAGTGCAGAATCTTAACCACTGGACTGCCAGGGAAGTCCCTATTTTTAGGGGGGGGGTTTGCTTTGTTTTATTTTTTTAATTTATTTTAGGCTGCCTTGGGTCTTCGTTGCTGCACGTGGGCTCTCTCTAGTTGCGGTGAGCGGGGGCTACTCTTCATTGTGGTGCGCAGGCTTCTCATTGCGGTGGCTTCTCTTGTTGCAGAGCACAGGCTCTAGGTGCACGGGCATCAGTAGTTGTGGCATGCAGGCTCAGTAGTTGTGGCTCGTGGTCTCTAGAGCGCAGGCTCAGTGGCGCACAGGCTTAGTTGCTCCACGGCATGTGAGATCTTCCAGGACCAGGGCTTGAACCCGTGTCCCCTGCATTGGCAGGCAGATTCTTAACCACTGTGCCACCAGGGAAGCCCTATTTTTAGTTTTTAGGTTTTTAATTAATTAATTTTATTTACTTTTGGCTGTGTTGGGTCTTGGCTGTGCACAGGCTTTCTCTAGTTGTGGTGAGTGGGGGCTCCTCTTCATTGTGGTGCACAGGCTTCTCATTGTGGCTTCTCTTGTTGTGGAGTACGGGCTCTAGGCATGCGGGCTTCAGTAGTTGCAGCATGCTGGCTCAGTAGTTGTGGCTCGCGGGCTCTAGAGTGCAGGCTCAGTAGTTGTGGCGCACGGGCTTAGTTGCTCCACAGCATGTGGGATCTTCCCGGACCAGGGCTCAAACCCGTGTCCCCTGCATTGGCAGGTGGATTCTTAACCACTGTGCCACCAGGGAAGCTCTATTTTTAGTTTTTTAGGAACTTCCATGCTGTTTCCCACAGTGGCTGCACCAATTTACTTTTTCCCACCAACAGGGCACAACAATTCCCTTTTCTCCACACCCTTTCCAGCATTTATTATTTATAGACTTTTTGATGACAGCCTTTCTGATTGGTGTGAGGTAATACCTCATTGTGGTTTTGATTTGCATTTCTCTAGTAATTAGCGTTGTTGAGCATCTTTTCATGTGCCTGTTGGCCATCTGTATGTCTTCTTTGGAAAAATGTTTATTCAGCCCATTTTTTAATCAGGTTGTTTGTGTTTTTGATATTGAGTTGTATAAGCTGTTTATGTATTTTGATATTTCCTGAATGACTCTTTACACAGCAATTAGAAATATATTGGCTTGATGATGTGGTGAGCCATCTGTAGAATTGACCAATACCTCCATAATTCTTTCTCTTTGTACTTAACTTTTCTTTCCAAGCAGAGGAAGTTTGTCTCATTGCAATGTTGATTTTAAAAATATAATTTGAAAATTTTTAAACCTATCATAGAAAGTGTTTATAATTTCTAAAAAAGTCTTAAATTCTTACATCATCAGTAAGTTAATGTTATTCATATTTTAGGGATTTACTAAAATTTACTTTTTTGCCACTTCAGTGTCAAAGTAGAGTTTAACTTGTGTTGTGAGTCACACCTTAGTTTGCCTAGCATTTTTATTTTCAATGTCCATTTGTTGAATATTGTTGAATAGCTTTCTACAGTAGGTGTTATGTCTGTTGCTCTTCTTGATTTCTAATTGCTATGAATATAATATAACAGCCTCATGTCAGTCAACTTTCTTAAGCTTCCTCTGTCATTGACTTTTAGAAATATTGTTCAGGAAATGAGAAAGAATAAATCAGAATTACTTGGGATGTTTTTCAAAACACATACCACTAGGGATTCTGATAGTTTACTCTCTTTGCCATCCCTCCTTGGAAATCCATGACTATAGCGAATCACTGTTAGTGAAGAAACTTAAAATAGCCCTCCAGTATGTTAGTTTGTCTTATTTTCCAAAAAGAAACTAGCTTACACGGTACTCATTTATTCTGATAAGAAAAGTTATCAAAATTATTCGTGGAAAGTGATGTTTCACAAAGCAGTAAATGACTACAGATTTCAAATATGTAATGTATCTAGTAATAAAATTATTTATTCTTCTCCTAAAGTGTTAAATTAGACAAATACTTCTGTCAGAGAAGTTGTTGGTTATTAGGAAAACAAGTCTGAAAATTGTGCCCTTTTCTTTAAGAAAACATTCAAACCTTAAGCAGCAAGTACTGGAATTAACACAAAAGAGAAATTCTTAAATAAAATTATTTTCGGTCTTCATTCTTATTTCCTTTTATCTTGGATAACCTTCAGAAAGTGTATCTTTTTTTTATAACCAGTATCCTGAAAATTGCCAGGTTTCACTTGTCTACTTTCTGGTCTACCTCCAGTATAGGTCCCTTCGTTTCTTCTCTCTTCACTCTTGAATTAATCCTCTACCTACTTCACAGGCCGATTCTTTGATGAGAATGAATCCCCTGTTGATCCGCAGCATGGCTCTAAACTGGCGGATTATAATGGGGATGATGGTAACGTAGGTGAGTATGAGGCAGACAAGCAGGCTGAGCTGGCTTACAATGAGGAAGAAGATGGTGATGGTGGAGAGGAAGACGTCCAAGGTGAGCGTGGGCCTGGCCTCCATGCTGTGACCGTGAAACCCACCTCTAAGTTTTTTGGTTGAATTTGTGTAGAATTTTCCCCACTTAATAGCACTACAGTCTTAATACAGAGAGGTTCTGTGCAGTTTTTCAATTTTATTTTGGAAAACAATTTTATGAGAGTGGTATTTGTAGACCTTTAAATAAATCATTTTAATTTTTTTCATTTTTAGTTATTATGTGACATATATTAGTGTTTATAGTTACAATCTGAAACTCAGACTCTTCAGAAATTTTAGAATTAAATTGTTTAAAATGGCTCTAGACTTCACCTAAGGCAAATACTCCCAGAAAAATATTTTTTCCAATTTCTCATCTGAAAGCATTTCATCATTCTAAGTACAGATATTAACCAGACAGCCACAAAGGGAATGGTCTCGTCCACACTGAAGACAGGATTATTTCACTAATGATTCAGCATAGGAAGGCTGTTTTTGAAATTTGTTCTGAGAGGCTTAAAATTTATACTAAACAATCAGTTTTTGAAGATTTGTCTGTTTTGTGTTTAATACACAGATTCAACATATTTTCCTTGTTAACTGTGTTCCTTCTGAACTTTTAACTTAGTGAAAGTTCAGAATCTACTTGTTTGCATGCACCCCTACCCACGCATGCATATCAGAGTATGTTGCTTTATTGCAAGTTCTTAGGCCTGTTTTCTGCCTGCTTATATCATTTAGTAGCATTTATGGAGCTTTTTCTCTTTTCTATAAAAATTGATTATGAACTTAATGTGTGAAGTATTCAATTTTATAATACATTGCATGAAATATTTTTCAATGTAACCTATCTTGATTTCTTCCTTAACTCTTTTTAAAGTAATTAAATGTTATTTAGGTTCCTGACAAGAATTGCTTCTGTAAAACTCAGAAGAAAATATAGTTGTCCTAGAATACTACATAGTTAATAGAAAAAGGAAAACTAGAGACTCTAACTTCCACCTAGGCATTATTTTGTTAGTACATTCTAGTTTGGGAAGAATAGTTATTGGATTAGAAAGAGATTAATAAATGCTAGGAGTTATATACGGATGTTAATGAGAAATGCTCAAACACTTTTTGGTATCAGTGAAAAAATTGTACTCATCCATTTTTCTACAATCTCATCCATTTTTCATAAATCTTACCATTTCTTTCTCATTGCTTTTGTAATTTGTTTGGATTATACTTATTTGCAATTATTTATAACTTAGTTTTAAGGCTTTTTCATGCATGCATATCGTATCACCAATTAGATTGTAAGCTCTCGGAGGGCAGGAATTTTCATTTATTTTGCCTTCTATTTTGTTTGTATCCTTTTCTGCCTTCATATTCAGCCCCCACCCCCACAGTAGTCCTTAGCGTACCTAGGGCCCTCAATAAATACTGTTAACGGATCATTTTATGCCTTTCTCATTGAGTTTTTATTCTTACAACTGTGACTAGGTTAATAACCCATTAACTTCTGGTCTTATAATCTTGCTTGGTTTACACTTTAAACATTCTCTGTTTTTCTTTCATAGAAGCTTCTATCATCTCATTGTATAATTTTGAGGTTTTTATTAGAACAATTAATTTCAGTGGTATTGAAAATTATTTCTTATATTTTGGCTATCTTAATGTTGATGACTTTTATCACGAAGTTCTCATTTGATATTTTTATGATTTTTATCCATAATAGATACATTTATCTTCAGTGCCTTCTCTCTCTCTTTCCTATGCTCTTCTCCCTCTCCCACCCCTAGTTCTCATTGCCACTTTCTACTTTAGGTCCCCGGTACCCTCATTCAACCCCTCCTTTTCCTTTCACAAGAGAATAAATCCATTGATTCTCAGGAATATAAGGAAATGACCTAAGATGATATTCTCAATGAAGTAGGGAGGGGATGGTTAAATTTGGGGGTTTCCTCATTTGCAAGTGAATCTTACTTGAGCTGGAGATTGCCATTTAACATTTTTTTTAATCCCATTTTGAGGTTCACTAGATGATAGCAGCAGAAGGATAGTGCAGCTACTAAGGGACTCCTTTATCATAGGGAACAGAAAGATGTTAAGAACATCTGCTCCAGCAAATACAGAGAGAGAAGTTTGGGTGAACTGACTAAAAAGGAATACTGGAGACTTGGATATTTAATACCAAATAATTTTAAACATGTTTTCAGAGATTCTTTAGGTATAGTATTAACTGTCTAAAAAGTGGAGAGTGAGAATTATGGTTCTTCCCTAGTTTATCAACAATATGTATTCCAAATGTTTATTATTAAGTTATAGAGTATTTAAAAGCATTTCTTCATAGCTTCAGTGTAAAAATAATGGTTGGGTTCCTAGGTCAGTTTGCACTTTCAGCGAAAGCAGGCAGTAGAGTGGAAAAAACCATTAGCCTTAGAACTAGGAGACCAGCTGTGTATTGCTTTTCTAGTCACTTATACTCTCTGGGCCACCATTTCTTCATCTGTAATGTAAGGGTGTTGAACTAGAATACATAGATGATCCTTCTTAGTTCTAAAATTTTGTGGTCACATTCATAGTGGATTCACTGTAACACAAGTATTAGGGACAAATGTGTTTCATATTTCAGCATCTAAAATAACATCTTCCCCCAAACCCTAGAAAGAAAAGTGGAAACTTTATGCTCCCATTGAAACTCTGCAGCCAGAGATTTCAAAAATTGAAGCATGCACTTCAGAAGCACTTTAATGTTTCTACCAGCAGGGGCTCTGCTCTGCTCTCCCTGGTATTAGAAGCAGTTGTGTTTTTTTGTTTTGTTTTGTTTTTTCTCAAGCTGTTGGGTCCCTAGTATTAGACATTCCAGCTGCAGGACTGAGGTTCTAGCTTCAGCTAAAGACACTGATTTTGGTCTCCGAAATTCTGGATTATGAAATGGAGGCTTTGACAGCATCTCTGCCAATAGGGAGCTAAAGAATTCCAGCTTTATTTCTGATGCCTGTTTGTGCATATTGATCATTTGGGTCAGTACTGCCTGCAGATTCACTTAATTCTGTAGAATTAAGTGAAGCCTGTTTTTCCTGTGTTTACAATCCTGGTTTATTTTGATTTTTAATTCCTGGTTTCCTGAAGCATCCTAAAAGAAATATTATTTTATTTACATTGGTGTAAACATTTTTTCCCTGACTTCTGCTAATGATCCAATGAAAAGGTTAACTAAAAGATTAACTCTGGAAACACTACACATCTGATAGATATATCTTTTAATTCATTCTTTATTATAAAAAGGATATGGATGTTTACAAATTCCCTTTACTCTTATCTTTAATGCCATAGAAGTTCCAAGTTTGTTTAATAGAATATGAAATGCACATTACTAAGTATACCTATGGAAGGAAGTTTAGCATAGTGCCTAAGTGCCTGGATTCTGGAGCCAGACTGCCTAGATTTTAATCCTAGCTCCACCACTTACTAGCTCTGTGACCTTGTGAATTACCTATACCTCTATGCCTTGAAATCCTTATCTGTAAACTAGGGATAAATATAGTTACCTAACTCAACAATTGTTATGTGGATTGTATGATTTAAATATTTATTCAGCACTTAGAACAGGATCTTTCACACTGTAAGCACTGTGTAAGTGTTGAATAAAACAATTTTTTAAAAAGTAAAAACAAGTGTAGAGTTTTTTCCCTGGGTTGCCTGCTTTAGAGGACAATTGCACTTTGGCCTGTGGATTAATTTGTACTTTTTTTTTTTTTTTTTTTTTTTTTTTTTTGGCGGTACGCGAGCCTCTCACTGTTGTGGCCTCTCCCGTTGTGGAGCACAGGCTCCGGACGCGCAGGCTCAGCGGCCATGGCTCACGGGCCCAGCCGCTCCATGGCATGTGGGATCTTCCCGGACCGGGGCACGAATCCATGTCCCCTGCATCGGCAGGCGGACTCTCAACCACTGCACCACCAGGGAAACCCTAATTTGTACATTTTAATGGAGGCTCACTGCCTTATTTCCCCAAGGCATTCTTGCTTGGTAGAGCTTGCTTTATGGAGGTGGTCCTTTCTTGACTTAAGAGGGAATTTAGAAATTATTTGATAAATTATAAATATCTTTATATTTAATAGTCACTTTATGTTGATGAGTTATTTACAGATTTTGCTTCTTTGTAAAATGAAATAAAATATCAGTCCATATAATTGTATTTAGTGGCTGTTATTGTATATCAGATTTGGTTAGGTAATTTTGTCATAGATAAATGCAAAGAGGTTGTTGGTAGAAACATGAATTCTGGTTGGAATAGCTACACTGAAAGTAGACTCTAGTTAATGTAAATGGTAGCTCAATGTAAGAGAAAGGCAATCAGAAGTCCTATGAAATTATGAAAAAGCAATGTGAAGGCACCATATTAAAACTTTGCTAAAGAGCATAAGTTAATAAAACCAACAAACTCCTCCTTATAGAGGACTTCGGAAGTAAAGACTGCCTTCCTATGCATTAATTTACTTTGAAGTTGGAAAAATAGTTGTTACCCTAGTCTACCAAGAAGGTAATTAGAAGTCTAAAGAGATTTAGGAACTAGATCATGTTTGTTAAGTGCCTGAGCCAGGACTAGGGTTCTGTTTTTCTGTTCCTAGACCTTTGCTGTTATCTTGTTTTCTCTTTACAATTATTTATTTAAAAATCTCAAAAAGTAACATCATTTTTTCCTTTGAATAACTTTCCTGTAAATTTCTAGAAATTCTTTATATAGTAGCTTTTCCCACTGCTCCATGGTGATTGTCTTCATTTAATTACTAAAGTCCTAAAAGATGTGTTTATAGCCATACAGTGAGGTCCCATAACATGGGTCCTAAGGAGAGCTTTCTGGAGAGGTGCCAGTGATTATTTTCCTTTTTAAAACCAAGATAATTTTTTAAAGTATGAAGAGTTCTTTGATAAGAGAATGATTAGTATATTTTCAAAATACAAATGTGATTATGGATGTAATTTCAGCCTTTGCACCTAACAGATTTGGGGTTATCATTGCTATTGAATTACAGTATTAAAAATATGAGATCAATTTGCTAGAATATGAAGAATGATTGCCTGCAATTCTAAAAGAGAATTTCTGTAAATTTAACAGGAAAGTTATTGAAAGGTGAGAGAAAGTTGGTTTGTTTGGCATTTCTAATAACTAAATGTAAAGAAGAAATAAGAACACGTCATTATGGAAGGTTTACACATAGTACTTACACTACATGGTACATACAAATACACATACAGAGTACATACACCACATGGCATCTTTCTTGAACAAAATGTTACCATACAATATACTAGAGAAGCTGAGAGTGGAAAACCTATCAAACCTAAAAGAATAGATTGGAGATAGCTATAGTATACATATGAATTTGGAATCCAACCCCTCTTTAAAATATACACCCAGACAGTTATAATAGTAATACTTCAATATATCAAAAACTAAACTATTGGGTAATTGTAACTGTGAACCAGAAAGTAACAAAAGTTATTTTTAAGGCTGTGGAGGAGCCAAAAGATGTCATTAAAAACCATGTACGGGCTTCCCAGGTGGCTCAGTGGTTGAGAGTCCGCCTGCCGATGCAGGGGACACGGGTTCGTGCCCCGGTCCGGGAAGATCCCACATGCCGCGGAGCGGCTGGGCCCGTGAGCCATGGCCGCTGAGCCTGCGCGTCCGGAGCCTGTGCTTCGCAACGGGAGAGGCCACAACAGTGAGAGGCCTGCGTGCCGCAAAAAAAACAACAACAATGTACTAAAAAGGGAGCCTCTTAAGCTCTAATTAAAATACTAATTTTAATACTCTGAGCAGTCTTATTTCAAAACTTGAAGATAGAAATAACTATAAAATTAGAAAGGAAGAGAAGAATTGTTGTTGGTAGTTAAGCTGAGAGTAGTGAAGTGACAGGTGATAGCCGAGAAGGACCCAGAAAAACCTGTCAATAGCCAAATAAGTCGAACTCTGAAGCACTATATGGAGTCGTTTAGTATAGCTACTCAAAGTGACTTTGAGGATGTTAGTGTCTAATAATATTGTGTGATAGTTTTTTTCTTTTCAGTAAAGAAAAGGTTGTTTTTTAACATACTCCATTTAGGAAGTTGCTGGTAAGCTATTTGCAGAATAGCAAAGAAATTCATTTAAACGCTAAATTTGGGGATCATGAGTAACTTTTATTTTATTTTCTAATTTTTACTTGATGACTATGGATTAATTTTACCATTAGAAAAAATGTTTGGTTTTTAAAGGCATGAAAATGTATAAAGAATGATTTCTACCAAAGCTTTAATTTAAAGGACTAACTTTCATCTATATAGAAATAATATATTTACATAAAAGGATCAATTCTTCAGTGCTTGTGGAATCCTAAAGCTTTGCTAACTATCTAGCTCTACTTATTTCTTTCATCCTCTTTCTTTTCCCTTCTTCCTTTCTTCTTTCCTTTCTCTCTCTCCCCCCACCTTTTCTTCTTTTCTTCCTTCCCTTCTTTCTTTTTTCTCTATCATCAAAAGATTTGTTAAAATTAAGTGATTTTCCAAAACAGTTACAGACTTCACTCATTTGCCAAGCAACTAAGAAACAGAACAGCATTTACAGAGGTGTAAGATAACGAGTAGAAAACTACATTAAGGCTGAAGGAAAAAAATAAAAGAGATTATTTGATTGGATTTCTGTAAGTGATTTTAAAAATAATATTCTTGATACCTGATTATTTTCCTTACAGATGATGAAGAACAAGAACTGCAAATGGATCCTGCAGACTATGGAAAGCAACATTTCAATGATGCCCTTTAAGCCGTAAAGGAAAACTTCAGAAAACCTAAAGTGCTGTAAAATGGAATCATTTCTACTTTGTCGATTTTGACTTTTGTTGTAAAGATCAGTTGTATCAGTTGTAAAGATACATTGAGATAGATTTAAGGAAAATTTTAAATGAAGGAATGTACCCATGTACATATGTGAACTTTTCATATTGTATTATTATAGCAGAGACTTTGGGGTTATGTTACAGTTGAGCCAAAAACAAAGTAAGCAAAACTGTAATCTTTGCATTTAAAGCAAACTAATGTATATTTTACATTTTATTGAGCCTAATTCTTTCCACAAATAGACAAACAGGAAAAATGATTGTACAGTTTATATGTTGCACATAGCATAACCACAAAGAGAACAATTATTCAACTGGAAAACTTTTAATACACTAATACATGCTTGTTAGCCCAACAGGTGTTCTGTTCTATCCACCCCTCATCTCATGCTGTTCAAGGAATCATACCTAGAATAGTTGCATGAAGGAGGGGAACCTGAAAGCCAAACACTGGGCAGCAATGTACAAAATCACTTCCCTACTCTTTTTATTTTACATGAGTAATGATGTGTTTCGGCAGATAAGCTTTCAGCTGAGGCCTGATGGAAGCTGAGATAACCTGCAAAGACATAACAATATTTATGAGTTTTGCCTTACTTAGTTCATGAAATTGTGAAATGCATGATCGATGATGTATTTTCAATTTTTATTTTTTCAGGTAATACCAGTACGGTTTAACCGTTACTGGCTAAAATTTTTGTATTTTCAGAGTTAAAGTTGGTGAAGATATTAATGATTTAAATGCCAGATTCTGAAAGAGCCTAAATCAACCTTGAAATGAATTTGCAATCAGTATTTCAAAGCGTCTCTGGTAGTTTTAGTGATCTTATTTGACTAGACTTTTTCAGAAGTATTAAATAAGCAATTTTAACAGATTTTTATTAATGCACAGATAAGTAGAAGTACAGTGAGATCTACAGCCATTTTATTAAAATAGCTTAAAAGTTTGTAATAAAGATGAAGAACCTTTGTATTTACTTAATATGTTAGTTAAGAACCCATAAACCTCATATTTGCTAGACTTACAAAATTATTTTAAATGCATTTGTCTTTTTTGACACTCTTCAGTAGAACGTGTAAGCTAGCTAATCCTTGTTTTCTGATTGAAAGAACTTCTAAATCTTATCCCCCTCCCCCCAAATAAAAGGTTTTGATCATGAGAAATTTAAGCTTGTTAACTCTGTGTTTCAGAAGGGCTACTGTTAATTGCACATGAACATGAGATGCTTCCCCCCCTGCCCCCGTTCTCAGGTTCTAGTCAAAATTCAAACTTACAGAGATTAAAACAAAACAAAACAAAAAAAAGGTTGTTCAATTATTGGAGGTGCAGAAATTCTTAGACTTCAGTTTTAAATTATTTAGCAACCCAGAAAAGATGTAGTGACTTACTAAAATTGTTTTTTCTACCATATCAAAGTTAGTAATTCATGGCTTTGCTGTAGAGTCAGGCCTATAATGAATAGGTATGATAGTTCACAGGATTTTTTTAAGTGGAGTTAAAGGGAATTGATGTACACCTTTTGGAAGTTAGGGTGGGAAGATGAATCTAAAACAAATTCCTAGTAATACTTTATATTTAATACTGTAAAATCTTTACAAATGAAAACCATGAAATTTCCTGCCTTAGTTCCTTTGTCATAAAAACAATCACTTGGTTATATGGTAGCTATTACTTACACAGCAAAATTTCTTCAATTATCAGTCTAGACATTTTATAAACTGAGAAATCTTGGATCAATTGATAATATTTTTGACTGTATTAACATTTTAGTGCTATAAAATACTATGTGAATCTCTTAAAATTCTGACATTCTACAGTCTGTATTAGACATGCTGGTTTTATAACGTTTTACTTCTGCCTTAAGATTTACGTTTTTTAAATGTATTTTTGCCCTGAATTAAGTGTTAATTTGATGGAAACTCTGCTTTTAAAACCATCACTTACTGGGTTCTAATAAATTAAAAATTAAACTTGTTTTACTATTTTGCTGATTCTGATACATATACACACATCACACTCATGTGATGCAGTTAGATTTTAACACTAAAATTTGAGTAAATTTAGAACTCATTTTAAGCTAAGCTAAACTAGAATGGCAGAAATTTTTACACTAGCACTGTTTACTGTAATGCTAGTTTATTCAACAAATTCTGAGTGCTTCCTATGTGCCCAGCGTTGTTCTACTTAGTAAGAATACTGTAGTAAATAAGGTAGACCAGGTTTCTGTTCTCATGGAGCTTACATTCAAGTGGGAGCAGTCAGACAATATACAGGTAAATACTTGAATCAGATAATTTTAAATAGTGATAAGAGCTATTATAAATAAAACAAAGTTCCAAGGTTCCAAGGTCTATAAAGTTCCAAATAATCAGGTTTTCACATAACTGAAACATTGCAGTTGTAAGGCTAGAGTATCATGAGCAAGGAGAAGACAAATGAGGCTAAAGAGGTATGGAAGGGGTAAGATTAGGGAGAACCTCGTAAGTTTAGGTTATTTGTTACTGACCCATAAAGAGAATATGCAGAATATAAAATATACATGGGAAGATGGTTCCAGGGAAAATGTAAATATGACTTCAAAGTCATTTCTCAAACATATACCTTTATTTAAAAAAATAAGATTGTATGACTTTTTGACTTCTCATTTGTATCATCCTGTAACAAAAAATTTGCTAGAATATTAGGGCAGAGAATGTTTAAAAAAATAATAAAAACAAAAACATGAGGGAGGTAGTCACTTCCCATAATGGCTGACCTTGGAAACTTCCGTTCTTTCACATGTCTTACTGTATGGTTTTAATAAGACAAACAGTGTGACACAAATACATTTCCAAAGTTTAGGTTACTGAGTCTTAACATCACATGTGGGCCATCAACATTCAGTTCTAATTGGAATACATCTAGTTCCTTTTAAAAGATTCTCCTCGCTAAGGGTTCCAAATGAAAATTAAACCAACTATCCCAGAAAAAAAAGGGGAATTTAATGGTCCATGTAAGCAAACTGCATATAGGGCAGGTGTCTCCTGGACTTGAAGACAATTGAAACAAGGACTTGAATGCTGCCAACTTGTTTCACCAGCTCCCATTTCTGCTTCCCTCTACTTGTTCTTCATTCTCTCAGACCAGCTCCCCTGCTCAAAACTCTAACCAAGATTTCTAGCGGGTCATGTTTTCCTAGTTTTGCCACTTTAAAGGGGCTCCTCCTCTTAGTTCCACTTCAAAAAATCTGAGGGAAGGGAGACTTCTGCTTCTGGCTATGATTTAGTAACTTACCTAGACCTCCTGGATTAGGAGCAACTATAAAACTGGACAAGATATATTGAGCAACTGTTTTCAGGTAGCACAAAACTGAAATTTCTGAGATAAGGGAAACTTAAGCAGTTGAGCCCCACAATCACTGGGCTTCCAGCGGTGTAGAGAGGCTGGAGTGCTAAGCCAGGAAGATAGAGATCACAGTGGGGAGCAGCTGAAATACTGGAAATTATGGGATGGGGCATCAGAGGAGGAAGCAATTCAGAGAGGTGGCCCCAGAAATCCATATAGGGGTCCCCACAAGTCCATGGCTGAGGACAGGCTGTATATAACCATAGCAAAACCACCTCATGTGTACTGAATAGCAGTTGTGACAAACTTGAGAATGGAACAGATACCAGAGGTCAAGCAGTGTTGGCATAAAAAGAGTGCTAAGGGACATTGGGTGTCTGGGCCTGACAAGATGGAAATCTCCTTAACAACTGTGGCATCCAGCTGAAACACTAGAAAGGTTGCACCTTAGGAGTAAAGACCATGCCCTAGAGTAAGACCTACTGTAGACTGCCCTAACATGCTCTGACACCATTGACATGGGAGACAAGAGTATGGAGATTTGAGTCCTGCCAAGTTAGAACTTATGAAACTCCTTTCCACAGATGAGAACTAACAAAGCATAAAACCAAGCCTATACTAGTTTAAGGTGACCACTCAGTAACTGAAGTACCTGCTAAAACAAGAATCATCACTTTTCAGAAGAAGATAACACAATTCAGAATTTCTACAAGATATACACAATATCTGGTATTCAATGGAAAACTACTAGAAGTACAAAGACACAAGAAATTGTGATCCATATTTAGAAAAATTGAGATGGCCTTGGTATTAAAAATATGTTCAAAGATTAAATGAAAATATGAGTGAACAGATAGAGAATCTCAGCACAGAAACAAAAGTTACAAAAAATGTAATGGGAATTCTAGTGTGTGTGTGTGTGTGTGTGTGTGTGTATCTTTGTTTTTTTTTTTTTGGCTGCTCGGCTTATAGGAGTTCCCCGACCTTAATGGGAATTCTAGAACTGCAAAGTACTATAACTGAAATGAAAAATTCATTGGATGGGTTTAATAGCAGATTGGAGACGGCAATAGAATGAACTTAAAGAAATACAAATGTAGTTGTTCTGTAAGTGTTTGGAAATGGAGGGCTGAAATGCTGAGAGACCCCGAAATGTGGATTTGGGATTCATTTTTCAAATATTAAGTATTCAAGATGCTGTCCACTCCATTCCCTAACACATAAGCCTAAAGAGTCTGTCATGAAAGAACATGGATCATGTTTTCAATTACTTATTAAGTAGAGAACTGTTCTGAGTACTGGGGATACAACACTGACAAAGTCACTGCCTTCATGGAGCTTATATGCCAGAGGGAGAGATAGATCATTATTTTCTATACTCACAGTGATAAATGCTATGAGAAAAATAGATCTGAATAAATAGTGATGGAAGAGTGCTATTTTAGATAGGATAATCAGGGAGGGCCTTTCTGAAGAGGTGGTGTGAGAACAAGCCATTTGAATAACCTGTGCAAAACTACTTAATAGAAATAATGCAAGTCACCTATAATTTAAATTTTTCTCCACCTTTAAAAACAGGTGAAATTCTGATATTTAACCAAAAATATTACCATTTCAACATGAAATCAATAGAGAATACTACTGAGATATTTTACATTCTTTTGTACTAAATCTGAAATCTAGTGTATATTTTGTACTTACAGTACATCTCATTTTGGACACTAAATTGCCACTGAAATATTTTATTGGTATTTAGAGTTCATTAAACTTATAGTTGTAAGTATATTTACATACTCAGGTTCCAAGCATACTTAAAATAGACTTTACTTTTTAGGGCAGTTTTAGCTTGACAGAAAAATGGAATAGAAAGCAGAGTCACCACATACCCTATTCCTGCGTGCGCACGCACATGCACACACACACACAGCTTTCCCCACCAACATCCTGCACCAGTGTAAAATTGTTACAATTCATAAACCAACACTGACACATCATTATCAGCTAAAGTCCTTAGTTTATGTTAGGATTAATACTTGTACATTCTATGGATTTGGACAAATGTATAATGACATGTATCCATCATTATAGTATCATAATCGTTTCACTGCCCTAAAAATCCCTTATGTTCCACTTATTCCTCCTCCCTTACCAAACCCCTGGAAACCACTTATCTTTTTACTGTCTCCAAAGTTTTGAGTTTTCCATAAAGCCATATAATTGGAGTCATACAGTATATATAATTTGAGTCATACAGTATATAGCCTTTTCAGATTGGCTTCTTTCACTTAGTAATATGCATTTTAAGATTCATCCATGTCCTTTCATGGTTTGATAGCTCATTTCTTTTTAGCTGAATAATATTCCATAGTATGGATGTACCACCGTTTTTTACACAGTCACCTACTGAAGGACATATTGTTTACTCCAAGTTTTGGCAATTAGGAATAAAGCTACTGTAAACATTTGTGTGCAGGTTTTGTGTGGACCTAAGTTTTCAGCTCCTTGTAGTAAAAAACACATAAAATTTACCGTTGCACATTTACATTTAAAATGTACAATTCAGTGGCATTAAGTAAATTCACAGTGTTGTGCAGCCATCACCACTATCTAGTTCCAGAACTTTTTCATTACCCTAAATGTAAACACTGTTAAGCAGTCACTCAAGTATTAATTTTGAAATTTAAGTTAATTAAAATTAAATAAAATTAAAAATTAGGGCTTCCCTGGTGGCGCAGTGGTTGACAGTCTGTCTGCCGAGGCAGGGGACATGGGTTCGTGCCCCGGTCCGGGAAGATCCCACATGCCGCGGAGCGGCTGGGCCCGTGAGCCATGGCCGCTGAGCCTGCGCGTCCGGAGCCTGTGCTCCGCAACGGGAGAGGCCACAACAGTGAGAGGCCCACGTACCGCAAAAAATAAATAAATAAAATAAAATTGAAAAAAAAAATTAAAAATTAACTTCCTCCACCACACTAGCCACATTTCAAGTGCTCAGTAGCCACATGTGGTTAGTGGCTATTGAATAGCACAGGTCTGGGGGAAGAGAATTAGAGGCAGAGGAAACAACAAATACAAAGCCCTTTATGCAAGAATACACTTTTTCAAAGAACAGTTAGTTGGCCAATATGACTGGAGTACAAGAGGTAGGGAATGTGGTCAGTGAGGTAGCCAAGAGTCAGCTAATGGTTTTTCATGTCATAGTAAAGACGTTAGATTTTATTTTAAGGGTGATGGAAAATTTATAAAAACTTTTAAAATGATCAGTCTGACGACTGTGTTGGAAAGATTGAAGGAGGTTAAAGAATGAAGCAGGAAGACTTTAAAGACTGTTACAGGTGAGCGATGTTACAGTATTCCAGGTGAGCAATGATGGTTCTTGAACTAGGGAGGTAGCTGAGGTGATGAAAAGTGTTTAGATTCAGGATATATTTCAAAGGTTTAGATTATTGCATTTACAATGGATTGGATGTTAGACATAAGAAAGAAAAACTGTATTCTGTAAATTGGAGAACACTGAGAAACAGGTTTGAGAGAAAATTAAATTTAGTTTTGACCATGTTATGTTTTAGATGGTCATTGCCATCAAGTGATTGCAAAATTGGAGCTAGATGACAGCTCTGATATTTTAATATTTATTATAAATATTACTTTCTTAGTGAGTTGCTATAAGAGTGATAAAAAACATATAACTCATAGAGATAGGATTAATTAGAATGGATTCTGAAGTGCACATGCCTTATATATCAGGTAAAAGGTAAATATATATTCCATATATTCTGGAATAAGGGATCTACTGAAAGACTGTTGAAGATTCAAGATACTTGTATTACATTACTTAGTGATTAAATGATAAATAGGATTATTTTTAATGTTTTCATATAGCATAGTTTTGAACAGTTTAAACAGATACATGCCCAAACAAGACATACAGATGGCCAAGAGGCATGTGAAAAGCTGCTCAACATCACTAATTATTAGAGAAATGCAAATCAAAATTACAATGAGGTATCACCTCACACCAGGCAGAATGGGCATCATCAGAAAATCTACAAACAACAAATGCCGGAGAGGGTGTGGAGAAAAGGGAACCCTCTTGCACTGTTGGTGGGAGTGTAAATTGATACAGCCACTATGGAGAACAGTATGGAGGTTCCTTAAAAAACTAAAAATAGAATTACCATATGACACAGCAATCCCACTACTGGGCAAATACCCAGAGAACACCATAATTCAAAAAGACACACGCACCCCAATGTTCATTGCAGCACTGTTTACAATAGCCAGGTCATGGAAGCAACCTAAATGCCCATTGACAGACGAATGGATAAAGAAGATGTGGTACATATATACAATGGAATATTACTCGGCCATAAAAAGGAACAAAACTGGGTCATTTGTAGAGACATGGATGGACCTGGAGACTGTCATACAGAGTGAAATAAGTCAGAAAGAGAAAAACAAATATCGTATAGTAACGCATATATGTGGACTCTAGAAAAATGGTACAGATGAACTGGTTTACAAGGCAGAAATAGAGACACAGATGTAGAGAACAAACGTATGGACACCAAGGGGGGAAAGTGGGGGGTGGGGTGGGATGAATTGGGAGATTGGGATTGACATGTATACACTGATGTGTATAAAATGGATGACTAACAAGAACCTGCTGTATAAAAAAATAAATTTAATTTAATTTAATTTAAAAAGAAAACAGGGGCTTTCCTGGTGGCACAGTGGTTGAGAATCCGCCTGCCAATGCAGGGGACACGGGTTCGAGCCCTGGTCCTGGAAGAACCCACATGCCGCGGAGCAACGAAGCCCGTGCGCCACAACTACTGAGCCTGTGCTCTAGAGCCCATGAGCCACAACTACTGAAGTCTGTGTGCCACAACTACTGAAGCCCATGCGCCTAGAGCCTGTGCTCTGCAACAAGAGAAGCCACTGCAATGAGAAGCCTGCACACCGCAAGGAAGAGTAGCCCCCGCTTGCCACAACTAGAGAAAAGCCCACGTGCAGCAACGAAGACCCAACGCAGCCAAAAATAAATAAATTTATTTAAAAAACCAAAAAACAGATACATGCCACTAGTTTTTTGCATTATTTTTTTCCTATGGTTAATGCTTTGCATCTAAATATACTTCACACTTTTTTAAAGTCCACATTTTTAAACCTTTATTCTATTCTAAAATCTTGGACAGGGCTATTGAAGCTTAATGACATTAACAACTACCATTTAAGGAGAAAGGAAAACATAAATAATCTCATTTGATCTTTTGATGCTGCAGAAAAAAAGGCTAGCAGAAAGTGACCGCTGGATGTAAACGGTGTTAAAATGTTAACTAAATTGCAAAAGCATTTAGGCTTACTACCAGTAACCTTTCTAATCTTAACATCTAACAATAGTAACACTGTCATAGGACACAGTAGGATGTGATGTAATGAGCAGGAGGAGGACTTGAAACCTGATTGTGTTTCTTACTAGCTGACTGCACTTGTCTTTGGATAAGGTATCTGTTTTTCCCTTTTTCTTCCCCCCTTTAAAAAAGTTTTCAGTGTCTTCAGCTAAAGAATGGAGGGACTAATATCACCTACCTATCCCTCAGAGTTGTTGCAAGAATCAAAATGCATATAAAAGCGCTTTGTAAATAGCATATTTTACTTAAGTTTTAGGAATGAAGGTTTGAAACAATTACTACTTGAATTTTTTCTTCAGAAATATTTCCAATTTTAACCTGATTTAATAATTATTTTAGTAATCAGTTGGGGTAACTGTTTATATTCTATTGCTTTCCACAATACACACTGGATAATTAGTAATTATCTGTTGATTTTCAATTCGTTTTACAGTAACCTATTATTTTGTGGACTGTTGCCAGTTCTACACGCTGTATACCACGGGCTCTCAATACAGAGCATTCTTGTAGCAGGAAGATTTAGGATCCAAATGAATTCTGAGCTCTGACAGACAGGATCTGTAGAATATAAGGCTTTCAGAAGACAACCCACCTGCTCCACACTTTCAAACAGCAACAACCAGAATCACAAGGTTCTCTGCCTACCTCTCAGCCTCATCTCTCTCCACTGTCTTCCCCTCAACTTCTCCATCCCCGGTGCACAGAACAACTTCCCCAAATGCTCAACGCAATCTCATATTTGGACTTTTCCATCTCTTGTTTCCTTTACCTAGACACTCTTCCTTTGTAACATCAAGTCTTTCTGTCTCACTTAGATATCATCTCATGAAAAGCCTTTCCAGACCTCCTGTGCTCTTACAAAGGCCTGTCATGAACTCCTTCTTGTAGTCATTTTATCACACGGTATTTAAATTCTGTTTACTTGTTTGTCTTCTTCAATAAACTGAACTCTGGGAAGGCAGTGTCTGTGTCTGCCTTGTTCACTGTTATATCCCTTGCATGTAGTATGGTTCTAACACATTATGGTTTTACAATAAATATTTCTTGATTGAATAACGAGAGTGGTCCGGAGTTTTAGTAGACAGATACCAATCACTACGCTTGGTTTTCTGCCATTCAGCTAGGACTGGACGCTCCAGATTGATATATTTTCACCTCGTGAGGTTGGCAGCCCTTCGACCAGGCCTGCAGGTAGCAACCCATTTATCTGAATGATCTGACTTAGCAGAACCACTGCCGACACGCGTGGCGTGGGTCTCTATGACCCACGAGCAACTGCTATGCCCTCTAGGTAACGAGGTGGAAAGAGGATCTTCAGGGGCCACCAGTATCCCAGGAAAGACGAAAGATTCGTCTTAACCTGGCCTCTGGCAGCACCGTCTACACACTACCTCCTCCTGCGCGCCAAGCCGTTAGTACCACCCGGTCCCACTCGGCTCCACCCACCTGGCGAGCCCGGGTTAATAAACCCTAGTCGCCAGGTTGCGCGAGGCGTTCCTAAGCCCCGCCTCCGGGGCGAGGGCGCCCTCCCCCTCCCAGTTCTGCCTAAACAGTTCCGTTAGCAGCGGGAGGAAAAAAACCGTCCTTCGGGTCCCCGCCTCTCCGCTCCCAACGCTTTACTCCCTACTCCCCTTGCGACCACTACACACAGCTACGGAGGCCCCTAAAGTACAAATATCCCCCAGGCACTGCCATAGCCTGATAGATTTTGTCCTTGTTACTTCATCCCGTTCCAGGGCCCTGCGTTCTGCTTTTGTCAGGAATTCGAGCTCCTGCGTTTCTTCCGGCGGCAGGAACTCTAACGCTTTTCACGGAAGTAAAGTTGTTTTGTTGGCTTTTTTTTTGCGGGGGGAGGTGGCTTTTTTTTTTTTTTTTTTTTTTTTTGGCCGCTGGGGCTGCCCGCATTCCTTCCCTCCCACCTCGCGGAATTGTGGCGGGAGGGGGAGGAGAAAGTCAAAGCGCCTGCGCGGAGAGGCCGCTTTCCATCCGGGTCCCCGTCCGTGCGGTGCAGCAGGTCGGTAGGCGGGAAATGGCGACTGGCTGAAGGAGCTGGTTCTGTTGCAGCTGCGGGCTAAGCGGGAAAGACACCACGCGTTGCGCAGTTGGGACCATCGCCGGAGCCTGAGGACACTTCTCTGTCGTCACAGTTAGGTAATCCCACTCGTCCAGACGCTGCCGCTGCTCCCAGTCTTAGTCCTCCTCTTCCAGGGCCGTCTGCCGGGATCTCCTCCCCTTCTTAACCGGGTTCTCCAGCGGCTGCGGCGCCTTGGTAGTCATGCACTGTTGGCGCCTCGTACGTCCGCTGTGTGGAGCCGCTCTTCTCTGGACTTTCCCTTGGGAACAGAAAGGGAGCTCACTTCCCGCCAGCTTCGGCTCTCAGGCTGCGGCCTGTGTTGTGATTTCTGGGGTTAGATTTCACTTTGCTACCCACCCCCATCCCGATCTCATGTTCGTAGTCCCAAAACCTGTGGTCGTCCCTCCCGGTAATTGGGTTAGATCAGCTTTTCTAACCTTGACCCGTCTGACATTTTAGGCATTTCATTCTTTCTAGTAGGGTGCTTTTGCGGGGGGAGGGCGTTGCTCTATCTCAGTTTTTATAAATACCTTTTGAGGATCTGGAAGAAGAGATTTCACTAAGTTCTGTTTGTCTACTGTTAAAATGTTGAGTTGACATTGTTAACTTTTTCAAATTAAGAGTGGTGGTAAAGAACAGCCCATGTGGAAGGCCTCTGGTTTCTGTAGTGGTTAATTAAGGGTGAATCTTACTGTACTTCGTATTCTACACTTTCTTTGGGTATCAAATGCCTGTATAGATGCTTATTTTTGTATTCTTGACTAGAATTCCATGGTAAATAATTGTATACGTAAATCGTCTTTATTTACTTCTCACTTGAGTGGTGGCTGTAGGTGTGAAGGATGTTAAGCACTTTAGAGTACCTTAGGGAAACCTACAGAGATACTGCTTGTAAACTGCACTAAGATCCTGAAATGAAATGTACCTAGTAGATGTTCCTCCAAGGCAGGGATTTACCTTTCCAATGCTAATAAGGCAATACCAAGATTACTGCCTAACATAGGTATACAATTAGTGACTTAAAAGATTTATCTTCGTAATTTTCAGGTTGTAGATTTCTTTATATACTCTCTCTCCATTCTTTGCCAAGTTTTAAGTTTTCGTTTGTTGTCCAGCTGTTATCCTTATAAAAGCAAGGAAATGGCTAAAGCTACTTTTATTCTTCCTGCTTGTTCTTTTCCACATTGCAGACCAGTTGTCCATAAAGAGAAGTAATAAGGAGACTGTTGGTATTTTTCAGAATTTGTTTTTCAATATTGTTGAATTTGGGGCCTTTGTAGTTTTTTTTTTTTTTTTAAACTAGTTAAATTAAGTTTTGAAAATGTGGTTCACATTACACGTCATTTGATGTTTGTAACTCAAAGGCTTTCAGCTCTCTAGGTTCAGTTTAAAAGACTTCACTATTGTTTGCATATTAGGATTAAATTTCATTAATAAACAGGAACACACAAACATTATTACAATTGTCATTTAGTAGATTCCCCCCCAAGGTCATAAAGAAAGTCAAGGCAAAATGTAGCTCTTAGGTGAAGCAGTCTTTTAGGATTGTGTTGAACTTCATACTTATCTTCAAAACCAAAAGAACAGGGGGTGGGAAGTGGAGGTGAGGGCATACTGGATACTTGCTCAGTCAATTTGTTTAAAAAATAGGGCCAAATATTTGACTTAAAAGGATGTAAAATAAATTATTGGTCTAGTGTAGGTTTTATCTGTACTTTAATGATCTTTTTGGGTAGTTTATGAAGCATTAATGTTTTAAATAAAATTTGTTTTACGGATAGCTGAGTGAGCACTGTTTGTAGACTTCGTCTTCAAGAACTCTTCCAAATTGTTTTAATTCTTCATTCATTTGATTCTTTTAATATTCTTCCCAGTATACGTTGAAAGGCTGTGAAAGCTCTAAGTGGTATAGTCCTTAACCTTTGTGGACTTGTAGCTGTACAGAAGTTCTAAATAGGATTCCATAGAAAAACCAAATAGAATTGGTGGGTTTTATAGTATTCTACGTAGTGTCTCTTGGACACTTCATTTGAGCTAGTAAGGTTATTCTTTTCTCACTATTAAGAAATTAAGAATTAGGGGTGTTTTATCTTTCTGAAATTCATCTAGCTGATCCGATGTTTGAGATTTCTGGTCAAGAGGATTCCTCACAAGATTATTATATTAGCAGAATCCATCCAATTCTGATTTTAAAAAAACCTTGGCTCTTTTGTTCAGAAAGGATGTTCTAGACTCTAGACTTGTAACTATAGGATTAATTGCAGATTGAATAAAATGGTATAAATTTATCTCATTCATAAGAGATTTTTCGATTAATGCGATAAAGAAAAAGTGGTTTGTCTCAATAAACAATATCTAACTAAATTTGTAATTTACTGAGTTGTTGTGAAAGCATAAAGTAGAAAAGACACTTTAAGTCATAAATACCAAATGTTCTAAGAAGACCTCATATATGATATTCTCTAAGTAATTCTTTTGTGTAGGTTACCTGACCATTTTAACTGGATTGGCTACAGGGGTCATTTGCTCTACTTTGAAGATGAGAAGATTTAACAGAGATGGGACTTAAGATAAAACCGTACAACTTTTAGTTTCCACTTTACATTTGCCATGAGACATATATCTAAGCCAGACATATATTCACTACTGGTTTATGACTACATTAATTTTTAATTTAAATTGTATTAAATTATAATTGGATCTACATTACAAATAGGTGGACTAGGTGGTTGACTGTGTGGTATAATCTGAGAATTGCCAATGCCAAACTTTATTTGTGTCTCTCCTTTGTGTTATGGAATTCTTTCTAAAATGTTTCATTTAAAATTACAAATTCTCTGGAAGAAAAACTTTAAACTATTGCCTTTTATTGGCAATATTAGCACAGATTAGTTTATCAAATAAATTTGCTGATACCACAAACAGGTGAGGGTTCAGAGGCAGTGGAACAACAGAATTAAGCTTCTTTGCATTGGCTGTGATCAGGAGAGGTGTGGCATGTAGGAACATTGTCTGAGGGAGAAAGGCATGGTGGGAGTAGAGTTATAGTGAGAAGCTTGGGCCTCTTGGGGTCCTTTGGGAATCTTGTGAATCTGACTGACAGTAATGAGGAGTGAGACTAAGTGTGGTCCCAAAAAGAATTGTAGGACCTTAAGGACAAACGTGGTTTATAGCTTTGGCCTGCCCTTTTGTTTATTTACCTCATCTGCAGGTCCCCATTTAGTATGATATTTTTAGAAAAGAGTGAAGGAAAACACTAAAATGCCATTGAAAAAGAAAGTGTTGTAAAATATTTACATAAAAAGTCTTTTAACTTTAATATAAGGTCACAGTAGGCCAGTTAACTATATTAGGGACCCCAGGTTTTATGGTAATCATAGGCTCTCCTATATTCATTTAGAGAAATTATAGAAAAGGAAGTTTATCTAGATTAAACATGAATCATCAACTGTGCTTTGACTTGAGGTTCTAGCAGTCAGGTTTCCATAATAGCTATAATAATAATTTTAGGACAAGGAACTGTGTTTATTACTTTGATTAAAGAAACATAAAATTGTTCTAATAGAAGGCACTTGAATACTTCAGAAATAATTGGGATTATACTTAGTAATAGTGGCTTATATATAGTTTAGGAAGAATGTTTTCTTTCTTTGGACTAAATACTTCTATATGGAGAAATTGGAAACTAAAAAGGCAGAATCATTGCTAAAAATAAATAAGAAAGGGATATTAAGAATCTGTTAGCATCATGACATGATATTTTAAGTTTCTCGTGTTGACCAGTTAAAGTAATGTTTAAGTAGGAATTCAAAATATATTTTATTAAAAGAAGAGTATATTATTTGTTAAAGAAAAATATACAGAACCAATAAGTATCTTTTCAGTTGAGAACAACTATGATTATTTGTTTCAGTAATAATTGCTTTCTTTCTGATATTCCCCAAATATATATGATTATTCTATTGAGTTGAAATTGATTAACTTCACACTGACTTTACAAGTACCTGCTTTAGTGTATTTTGTTAAATAAGATAATTATACAGTAAAATCCTTTAATTTTCTGATGTACTGATAAAAATTATTTGAAAAATATAATCACATTTCAAACAATCATGCATTTTTCCCTCATTGGTAATATACCATTTTACTTTATTTTATTTTACTTTTTTAGTAGTAGCAAACAAGAGGGCACTTCTGTTAGAGAATTATGATCTTACCTCCTCTTTGACTAGTAATTTAGATAAAAATTCTTAAAACTCTTCTTAAAACTTTTTGTCTTCGGTTTATTCAATCATAATGATTAGTTTTTCTTTGGTAGGTAGCATAATAAGAATAGTAGGAAATTATTTCAGGTACTCAAAGATTTTTAATTAATAACTATTTTTCCTTTTTGCCAACATCTCATTGATTCTTTTATTATCAACTTAATGTGTTCTGAGAGTTCCATATTTCTACTGGCCTGAGAGTAAGTTGAATATAAAATTAATTTTCTTGAAATAGAAGCTTTTATTGAAGGAGTAGTTATATCTCTCCCCTTGCCCAATTTTGGTGAGAACTACTTAAAAAGCATTCTTAGGAAAATTCTGCCAAAATTAACTTCACGTTTTTATTCTTCAAATTTTCTTTAATGTATCCAATAAGTACATTGTAACTTGCATGTATACAGGTAACTCCTGTAAATTTTAAAAATTGCATATATTGGAATATATTCCATAGAAAGGATAGTAATATGATGAAAAGTGATACACTGGAGTGACAGGTTTCCTATGTGCTTTTTTTTTAATCTCATTAATAGCTTTTTAATATGATTTTTTAAATTTTATTATTTCTTTTTGGTTGCATTGGGTCTTTGTTGCATTGCGTGGGCTTTCTCTAGTTGCGGTGAGCGGGGGCTACTCTTCACTGTGGTGCGTGGGCTTCTCATCGCGGTGGCTTCTCTTGTGGAGCACGGGCTCTAGGCTCGCGGGCTTCAGTAGTTGTGGCTCGCCGGCTCTAGAGTGCACGCTCAGTAGTTGTGGCGCACAGGCTGAGTTGCTCTGCGGCGTGTGCGATCTTGCCGGACCAGGGCTCGAACCTGTGTCTCCTGCATTGGCAGGTGGATTCTTAACCACTGCGCCACCAGGGAAGCCCTCCCATGTACTTTTGACAAGTTTCTAATGAATATTATAGTACTCAGTTCTTATGAATTCATAACTATATTTTTTCTAAAATAGCACATTTTGTTATAAAGTTTTATTGGTATGAATTTCTTTCATGCTGTGTAATAGAATACTTCTTTTTACAAGATGTGTACATTATACTTACTGCAGTTAGTTAAAATTAGAACAATCTCCAAATTACTGTTGCTTTAAAGCTTAGGTGAGAGAAATACAAGTCTGTCCTCAGCAGAAGTACATACTGTCTCATTCGGTACATAACAAATATTGATTTTGCCCTAATGGTATTTCTGCTGAGTACATGCAAAGTTTTAAGTTGGGGTCCTGATAATAGTATTTTATAACATGTATGTGAGTGGCTGTATTTTCAGTGATCAACAAACGAAATAATGCCATCTTTAAAAAATCATTTCATATTTTCATTGAGCATTTTAGTCATCAATAATCTAACAACCCAGAGAAAATTAATTGACCATGGTTTTAGAAAAAACTTTTTTTTTTTTTGGTGGTTGTTCATTGAAGAAAACTTTAAGAGGAAAAAGAGCCATAATTTTTTTTTTTTTTTTTTTTTTTGCGCTACGCGGGCCTCTCACTGTTGTGGCCTCTCCCGTTGCGGAGAACAGGCACCGGACGCGCAGGCTCAGCGGCCATGGCTCACAGGCCCAGCCGTTCCGCGGCATGTGGGATCTTCCCGGACCGGGGCACGAACCCGTGTCCCCCGCATCAGCAGGCGGACTCTCAACCACTGTGCCACCAGGGAAGCCCAAGAGCCATAATTTTATCAACCCAACTCAATAGCAGTTTTTTTTCCCAAATATTTTTGATTATGTTTATAGTTAGTAGTTTTTGAAGAATTCCATTATCTAGTTTAAAAAAGGAGAGAAAGTTATGTATCACATAATAATAACCTGAAAAGACCACTTTATCACATACTTTGTTGGGCAGGGTTCAGGGAAAAGAATCTCCCTGTCTTGGAGTTGATGCTTTATATAATCCTCCTCTACTTAATCCTCTTGCCCTATTTGACTTTTGACTTTTATTAGGTGATAAGTGGGAGGGACCAAGAAATCTCTTCTTTCTGTAAAGTCATTCAATGAAGGGCTTGGGAAAGTAGTAAAGGAAGGAGAGTAAAAGTGGACAGTTGTAGTATCTGAACCTGTTGATTTCAGATTATTCAACTGGAAATATAGTGAAAACAGATACTGATACTTTTGTCATTTGGTGTCAACTAAGGCAGTGATTTTTAGCTTTTTCTTTCATGAGTGTAAATTGAGTAGTGATACCATTTATAATAGAATATAAATTAACAAACTCAGAAATTTAGAGCTAGAGGAGACTAAAAGGGTCGTCTAGTCTTTGTTTCCTTAATGATGAACGATCTGAAGACTTTTTAACATGTAGTAAGTGTTGGTCTTAATTAGGGTGCTTCTAGATAAGTTGTATGTGATAGAAGGATGAAAACAGCTCAGATTAATTAATGACTCATCTCCTGTTGTGACAGCTCTCTTTTTAGGTAAAATTTACATGTAGTAAAATGCATAGATCTGAAGTCCAATAACTTCTTTTGCTGTTGAGGAAATGAAATGCTAGAATGATTGCATGACTTAATTAGTGTCTAATCAGTGTTACAGCTAACTAGTGATAGATTCAGGACTGATACCTCCCAGTCCAGGGACTCTTCCTCTAGTAACTCCCTCAGGAGCCTACTCCAGAACTTTGCATGCACATTTTCTTTATATAGGCAATTTATAACTTATATATACCTAAATTTTATGGGGAAACCCAGACTTTGTTGCCTTTAAAGTTTGATTTGTGATCTTTTTACAATTTTCTTATTCATATTTTTTTGTCCACTTTCGTTTCCCTTTTCTCTCTTTTATTCAGCAAAAATTTGTTTGAAAGAATGCACATTAGATTAGTCCTAGATAATTTGTTAAGAATCCTTCATATATAATGTGCTGTTTTGTTGTTTTGATAGAAAATTGTGTACTCAAGACCTCAACAGCGAATTATCAACTGAGTTTATGCTTGTATCATTATTATAATCTTGTTAGCACAAGACAATTTGCAGCCATAATTGTTGGCATCAAATATTGCTTGGGGTCAGGGATTTTGTGAAAAGGAAGGAAATCTTATGAGGAAGGAATATTTTTAGTTTTATTCTTGCTCTTTTTGTGAGCAAGAATTGATTACTGCAGTGAGGATTTTGTGTTTCAGTGACATATTTTTTTCCCTATTCTCTTGTCTCTTTGAGGGAAATGAGAAAAATTATAGTTCAGTTCAACAAAGGTTGAGCTTTCATGTGTACCGGGTTGTTGGAGTTACAGATAAGATCTCTGCCTTCAACACTCTTACAATTTAGTGCAGTTAAAGATATATAAATAGATTATTTCAGTACGATTTGTTAAAAGCTAAGGAGAGATAATCACCAGTTTACACAGGCATGGGCATGTGGGGGTGGTTACTTATTGGGGTGCATGGTACTTGGGCTGAGCTTTAAATGATGAGGATAAGAATTAGTTGAAAGGAAGGAATATTTGAGGTATAGAGAAAAGCAGAAGCATGATACAGCAGTGTGGGCAAGAAACTATTATTACTGGAGTGCAAAGAGTGAGGCAGCAAATAGCAGTGAAAAAAGACTTGGAGAGGTAGATCTTGGAGGGTTTTATATATATTGCTAGAGTTTAGTCTTTATTTTAAAGAGAGTTCGTGGGATGGAACAGGCAGATTTGTAGAGTGCAGAGGATGGATTTAAAGGGGGAAGACTGAGAAATATTTTAGAGGTAGAATCATGAGGATTTGGTGATTGTAGGGGACAAGGGAGGGGAAGAATGACTAGGTGTTTAGGATGGCTTCTGGCTTCATTGATTAGGCAGATTACTTGTGATTAAGAATATAGTAGAGCCGGGGGGGCGGGGGGCGCTTCCCTGGTGGCACAGTGGTTAAGAATCCGCCTGACAATGCAGGGGACATGGGTTCGAGCCCTGGTCCGGGAAAATCCCACATGCCGCGGAGCAACTAAGCCTGTGTGCCACAACTCCTAAGCCTGTACTCTAGAGCCCACGAGGCTCAACTACTGAGCCTGCATGCCACAACTACTGAAGCCCACACACCTAGAGCCACAACAAGAGAAGCCCCCACAATGAGAAGCCCACGCACCGCAACGAAGACCCAATGCAGCCAAAAAAAAAAAAAAAGCTGAGCTCATTTTATTTAAAAAAAAAAAAGAATATAGTAGGGGGACTACCCTGGCGGTCCAGTGGTTAAGACTCCACAATTCCAATGCAGGAGGCTCGGGTTCCATCCCTGCTCAGGGAACTAAAAAGGAATACAGCAGGAAATATACAAAAGGAAGAGCAGGTTTGGGAATAGAGGTGGGATAGGAAAGGTGAATTCAGCCTTGGGTAAGTTGAATTTGAGGTGCAGAGTGAAAGTGTTGAGAAAGCTGTTGGATGATAGTCTGAAATTTATAGATGATACAAAAGCTAGAAGAATTAATGTTGCAATTTGGAAGAGGCACCCATGCCCAATCTTTTTAGCTGGGCTGCAGATACATAGAAAGCAAACTTAATTGCTTGGTTTTAAATTGCTGAACAATCAGCTTTTTCTATTCCTGAGATGAGATCTGGTTCAAATGTTGAAAAGTGGAAATGTTTTACATTATATACTCGCCCCCCAATGTCATGAGTTCTTAAGCTTAAAATGTTGTTGCATCCATTGCTGTGTTTGTTTTGTGATGTAATCTACTTAAATTGTATCTACTTCATTCATTAGTAGTAGATTTATTTCCCTGATGTACTCATTTCCCAATCTTTACTTGTATTATTCTATTTTTACTGGTAATAGAAAAGAATTTATCTAGTAATGGAGCTCTAAAGAACCTAGAGGATTGTTAATTTCTAACATAAGTAGTAGAGTTAGCAAGATGAGGCTGTATATGTATGTGTAAAACTCTTCCTTTTATATTTTATGTTTAGGTAATAAAATTAGACTATTGCAGATATTATGTAGGCAATCTGATCAGTACTTGGCCCAATTGGTATGTATTGTTTTTGGTTTTGGTCAGGTAATGCTGGCCTCATAAAATAAGTTGGGAAGTGTTCCCTTCTGTTTTCTGGAAGAGTTTGTTGTTTGTTTTGTTTTTATTAAGATGTTTGGTAGGATTCTCCAGTGAAGTCATCTGGGTCTGGAATTCTCTATGTTGGAGACTTTTCCTGCAATTTAATTTTTTTTAGATATGGGGCTGATCAGGTTATCTTTTCTTTTTTTGGTTATAAATTTATTTATTTATTTTTGGTTGCATTGGGTCTTCGTTGCTGCACGTAGCCTTTCTCTACTTGTGGCGAGGGGGGCTGTGTGTGGGCTTCTCATTGCGGTGACTTTTCTTGTTGTGGGCTCTAGGTGCATGGGCTTCAGTACTTGCGGCACATGGGCTCAGTACTTGTGGCTCACGGGCTCTAGGGCTCAGGTTCAGTAGTTGTGGCTCACGGGCTTAGTTGCTCCACAGCATGTGGGATCTTCCTGGACCAGGGATCGAACCCATGTCCGTTGCATTGGCATTCGGCCACCAGGTAAGTCCCTTTACAGGTTATTTTTGTTGGATGTAAAATCCTTGGTTTACATGTTCTTGTTTTTTGGGCGGGAGGTGGGGCTGCGTTTGGTCTTAGTTGCTGCATGTGGGCTTTCTGTCGTTGCAGCGAGTGGGGGCTACTCTTCGTTGTGATGTGTAGGCTTCTCACTGTGATGACTTCTCGTTGCGGAGCATGGGCTCTAGGTGCGTGGGCTCAGTAGTTGTGGCTTGCAGGCTCTAGAGCGCAGGCTCGGTAGTTGCGGCGCACAGGCTTAGTTGCTCTGCAGTATGTGGGATCTTCCTGGACCAGGGCTTGAACCCATGTCCCCTGCATTGGCAGGCGGATCCTTAACCACTGTGCCACCAGGGAAGGCCAGTTTACATGTTCTTTCCTTGATTATTTTATTTTAAACATTTTACTCCATTTTTTTCTGGCATAAAGCGTTGCTATTGAAAAATTTAAAATAGTCTCATATTCTGTCCATTATAAAGTCACTTAGTGTATGCCTAAATCAGGGGTCTGCAAACTACTGCCCATGGGCTGACTGCCTGTGCTTGTAAACACTTTTTTTGTACACAGCTATGTCTGTTCATTTACATATTGTCTTTGGCTGCTTATGCTATGCAATGCCATAGACAATTTGGAAACCAGTGAGCATGGCTGTGGACACTGGACATTGATATTTGAATTTCATATAACTTTCACCCTATGGTTTGTAAGCCTAAAATATTTACTCTCTGATTCTGTAAGAAAAAGTTTGCCTATGTCTATCTTGCCTATATGTCCAAAGAATTTTTCCCCCATTTCTTAAAATTCAGTAATTTAAAGTTCTAGTAGCTCATACTAGACTGTCTTGGTATTTGTCTTTCTGGGTTGCTATTCTCATGTCTGTGTCTTTCAATACATGGTTTCAGACTTCTGTTTCTGGAAAGTTTTCTTTTTGTACTTTTGAGTGTCTGATCTTTGACTCTCTTCAATATTTGATCAGTTTTTCTTGAATCTGCATTTTTTTAATGTTTAGAAATATGTCTTCTTTTTTCTATCTGTTGTGTTCATTTACTTCTTTGTTCTTTTTTCTTTAGTCTTCATTTATGAAATAATTTTTTTTTTTTACTTTTTAATTTTTTTCTGACTTCTGTCACTTTATCCCCACCCCCCTGAATTCCAGTTAAATTTGTTCTTATATTAGTGGTTTTAACCTTTCCTTGGAAGTGGTTTATAGTTGCGATCTGTCTTTATGGGGTTACTTTTTGTAATTTTATTGTTTGTAGGAAATTAGGGATTTTATTCTGCTTCTTTTTTTTTTTTCTTCTTCTTATGATAACTATATGGGCTCTGGTCTGATTTCTGTTACTTTTTAATGTGAAATTTGTTTTCCTAAACTTTTAGAAGGAGCTTTGGTTAAAGATAGGTTTTGGCTTAAGTGGAACTTTCTGTTGTTTTCTTATAGTGTTTGAAAATATGGAGGACTGCTCTCTGAGATTGCTTAGTTTATGTTCCTCTTTCCGTCTTTTTCTAGTATTCTGTTTGCTTTTCTCATTTGATTCTGTCCTACTCTGTTTTGACTTTATTCGGCAGTTTCCTCATATTGAACCCTGTCAGTAGCTCTCATAGTCAGGATTTTTGTTCTTATTTTTTAATGGAAAATATCAAACATATGCACAAAGTAAACAATGGTATCGTGAATCTCCATATAACCATCACTCGGTTTTAGTAGTTATTAACACTTTGTCTGTCTTCTTTGATCTATACCTCCACCCACTCCTACCTGGTTGGTTGTTATTCATAAGAACTTTTTATAGGTGTTTATTTAGGTAAATTTTATATACTTTGAAATACATAGATCTTAGCTGTAAGTTTTGACAAATCTACACCCGTATCACAATATAGGACATTTCCTTTCCTCAAGGCAACTTTTATTCTGATTTTTTTTTCTCCTTAGATTATTTTTGCCTCTGCCTTTTTAATGCCATCACCAAATGCATACTCTTTTGTGTCTGCCATTGCTCAGTGTCTGTGAGATTCTTTCATGTTGTTGATGATATTAGTAATTGTTGCTTTCTGTTTCTGATTATTATTCCACTGTAAAAAACAAAGCAAAACCCACAATATTCATCTTTCTGTTGCTGAGCATTTTCGTTGTTCCCAGTTTGGGGCTATTGTAAATAAAGCTGCCAGGAACATTTTGGTAAAAGAACCTTGTGGACATGTTTATATTTCTCTTGTTTAAAAACTTAGAAATGAAATTATTGGATCAGAGGGCTATGTGTTGTTTATTAGAAAGTGCTCAACTTTTACCAAAATTACATTCCCATCAGCAAAATATGAGAGTCCTCATTGTTCTACATCCTTGCTACCATTTATTGTTGTCAGTCTTGTACAATACTTTTTACGATTCAAGTAGATGCGGATTAGTATGCTATTAATGTTTCTAACTTACACTTCTGATAATAAATAATATCGAGTATCATTTCATATGCTTGTGGCAAGTTATCTAGCTGTTATGAAATATCTTCTCAAATCTTTTGCTCATTTTTTTCTACTGGTTTGTTTGTCTTCGTTGTGTTTTAGGATTTCTTTGTATTCTGCATACAAGTGCTTTACAAGATACATGTTTTATGAATATTGCATCAGTTTGTTGCTTGCCTTTTGATTTTTTTTTACTGGTGTCTTTTGGTGAACAGAAAATTTTTAATGTTTATTAAGCCAAGTTTATTCAGTTTTTCCTTTTATGGTTATTGCTTTTATAGTTATTCTTTGTATAAGAGCATTTCATCTACAAGGAGATAGTTTTACTTTTCCTTTCTGACATAGGTTTCTTTTCTTTTCTTGCTTAATTGACTAGAACCTCTAGTAAAATGTTGAATAGAAGTAGTGAGAGTAGACATCCTTGTCTTATTTTTGGTCGTAAGAGGAAAGGCATTTAGGTTTTCACTATGAAGTATGATGTTAGCTCTGGGGCTTTTGTAGATGTCTTTTATTGGGTAAGAATTCCCTTCTACTCCTGGTTTGTTGAGGTTTGTTTTTTTTTTTTTTTGCGGTACGCGGGTCTCTCACTGTTGTGGCCTCTCCCGCTGCAGAGTACAGGCTCCAGACGCGCAGGCTCAGCGGCCATGGCTCATGGGCCCAGCCGCTCTGCAGCATGTGGGATCCTCCCGGACAGGGGCACGAACCCGTGTCCCCTGCATTGGCAGGCGGACTCTCAACCACTGCGCCACCAGGGAAGCCCCTTGTTGAGTATTTTTATTGGAAAAGGATGTTGGGTTTGGTCAGATACTTTTTCTGTATCAACTGAGATGATTGTGTGGAGTTTTTCCTTTATTCTTTTAATATGGTGTATTAGATTGATTAGTTTTCATATTAAACCACCCTTGTATTCCTGAGAGAAATACCACTTGGTCATGGTGTGTAATCCTTCTATTAAGCTGCTGGATTTGGTTTGCTAGTATTTCGTTGAGGATATTTCTGTCTATGTTCCTAAGGGATATTGATGTGTAGTTTTCTTGTAGTGTCTTTGTTTGACTTTGGTATCAGGGTAATGCGCCTCATAGATTGAGTTGGGAGGTGTTCCTCAATTTTTTGGAAGAATTTGAGAAAGATTGGTGTTACTTCTTCTTTAAACATTATGTAAAATTTACCAGTGAAGCCACCTGGTCCTGGACTTTTCTTTGTGGCAAGTATTTTTTTATTATTAATTAAATCTCTTTACTTGTTATGAGTCTTTTTCTGTTTTTTCTTGAGTCATTTTAGTTGTGTCTTCTTAAAAATGTGTCCATTGAATCTAGTTTATCTAATTTGTTGCTGTACAGTTTTTCGTAGTATTTTCTCATAATCCATTTTATTTCTGTGAAGTTGGTATTAATGTCACTTCTTTCATTGATGATTTTAGTAGGTTGAGTTTTCTCTTTTCTTCTTGTCTAGTTCTAAAGATTTGTCAATTTTGTTGCTCTTTTCAAAGAACCAACTTTAGGCTTCATTGTTTTTAAAAAAATTATCTGTTTGATTTATTTTTGTTCTATTTCTTTATTATTTTCTTTCTTCTGCTTGCTTTACATTTAGTTTGCTTTTCTCTTCTGGTTTTTTAAGCTAGAAGGCTTTTTTATTGATTTGAGGTCTTTTTAAAAATATTAGCCTTCACAGCTATAAGTTGTCCTCTGAGCACTGCTTTTAGGGGCATGCTATGAGTTTTGGTGTGCTGTGTTTTTGTTTTCATTCATTGTGAAGTATTTTCTAATTCCCCTTGTGATTTCTTCTTTGACACAGTGTTTATTTAGGAGTTTGTTGTTTAATTTTTGCACATTTGTTAATTTCTCAACTTTCCTTCCTTGTGATTTCTAATTTAATTCCAGTGTGGTTGGAGATCATATACTTGTATGATTTCAGTTATTTTATTTATTTATTTTATAAATTTATTTATTTTATTTTTGGCTGTGTTGGGTCTTCATTGCTGTGTGCAGGCGTTCTCTAGTTGCGACTGGGGGCTACTCTTCGTTGTGGTATGTAGGCTTCTCATCGTGGTGGCTTCTCTTGTTGCAGAGCACGGGCTCTAGGCGCGTGGTCTTCAGTAGTTGTAGCATGCAGGCTCTAGATTGCAGGCTCAGTAGTTGTGGCACATGGGCTTAGTTGCTCTGCACCGTGTGGGATCTTCCCAGACCAGGGCTGGAACCCATGTCCCCTGCATTGGCAGGTGGATTCTTAACCACTGTGCCACCAGGGAGACCCGATTTCAGTTCTTTTAAAGGTGAGACTTGTTTTGTGTCTTAACATGTAGTCTTTCATGGAGAATATTCCATTTGTAAGTTGAGAAGAATGTGTATTCTGTTGTTGGATGGCGTGTTCTATGTATATGACTCTTAGGTCTCAAGAATCGTTCAGGTCTTCTGTTTCCTTATTGATCTTTTGTCTAGTTATTCTATCCGTTTTTGAAAGTGGAGTATTAAAGCCTCCAACTCTTGTTGAATTGCCTGTTTTTCACTTTGATTGACAATTTTAACTTTATATATTTGGGGACTCTGTTGTTAGGTACGTGTATGTTTATAATTTCCCTCTAAGTGCTGCTTATTACATCCCAGAAATTTTGATGTGCTCTCTTTTTGTTAATTTTCATTACAAAATATTTTGTATTTCCCTTGTGAATTCTTGTTTGACTCATGATTTATTTATAAATTTAAAAAATTTCAAGTATATGGTACTATTTAAGATTTCTTTTGTTTTTGATTTATAATTGTGGTCAAGGAACATACTTTGTAAGATTTTAGTCTTGATGGTCAGTTTCAAAAGTTCATGAGGGCTTGACTGCTCCAACCCTTTTAGAACTATTAAGTATACCTTTTACAACTCATTATTGGAATGGACTAAAACCCTCTACATTTCAGCCTCCTTCTTTAAATGCTCTTGTCTTTCTTTCCAGTGACTGGTTATTTTTAAGTTCAGAGGACCTTTCTCCTAAGCTTTCCTAAAATCTTCACTCTCCATGAAGAGTGATCTAGCATTTTATATATACACTATGATGTGTATCTATCCTTAACCTGTTAGACTTTTTGATTCTCATGGGAAGAGGTATCATTTTTATCCTTTTATTACCATACTGGTAGCAGGTGACCAATATTTAAATTTTAATGAGCTGAACCCCTTGGACTGAACTAGCTATATGTGTTTAGTCTTTTAAGACCTACTTTATATGAAGATATTATTTCATAAAATTTTTAAATTTCCATTAAAGATTCTGGGTTTAAGATAGGTTCACCCATAGGTATTTTTGAAAATATTAAAAAAAAATTTTACAGATTTTTAAAGAAATTGAATACAAATAACTTTCTTTTTGAAAAATTACCCCATGCATTTGCTTTATGGGAATTTTCCTTTTTAAGGAGTGCTGTGCTGAAGAACAAAGGAATTAAGACAAAATTTATACACTGTAAATAGAGTTATTTAAGTAAATAATACATACCTTGAGTAAATCCCTTTAGAAGTTAACATTGACTCTTTAGGAGAAAAGGCAGTATTTGTTTTATTTGGGGATGACAGCTTAAAACTGAACACTATTTGGTGATGAAAAACAAATGGTTGTTTGGAAAGATATTTTAGGACTCCTCTGGTGAAGGCTTTGAGGTTGGGACTTTTTTGTTGGAGTAGATTGTGTGTGTGTGTGTGTGTGTGTGTGTGTGTGTGTGTGTGTGTGTAGTTTCTATATGTTAAAAAAGGGAGGGGTCCTAACTTTTTTTCTGTGACTGTTGTGTTGCATTACTAAAGACACAACTTTTTGTTTGTTTGTTTTTTGTTTTTGGCTCTGTTGGGTCTTCATTGCTGCACCGCGGGCTTTCACTAGTTCCGGTGAGCAGGTGCTACTCTTCGTTGAGGTGCGCAGGCTTCTTGTGGTGGCTTCTCTTGTTGCGGAGCATGGGCTCTAGGCGCACGGGCTCTAGAGCGCAGGCTCAGTAGTTGTGGTGCCGGGCTTAGTTGCTCCATGGCGTGTGAGATCTTCCCGGACCAGGGCTCGAACCCATGTCGCCTGCATTGGCAGGCAGATTCTTAACCACTGCGCCACCAGGGAAGCCCAAGACACGACTTCTTAAGCTTCCTAATTTGTCTGCGAAGACCCTACTCTTTGCCAAGAATTTCTTCACCTTTAGGAGTTTAGAGTGCTTAACTGGTTAGACTTTTTTGCTAATGCATTCACTGTTGTGAGTAGTTTTACTCTTCTCTGCACTTTATAGCTTTTCTAATTCCTTCTTCATTTTGAGCGTCAAGATGGTAAGATGAATAATGTATTCATTATACAGGTGAAAAAATATTTAAGTGGCTATAGCTTAGCTATGATTGAAGTAGGATTAGACCTAATTAAGATCTCTTAATTATTAGTGTAGTAGTTTTTGTATTCTATTTCACAGATTATAATTCAGGGAATGTTCTCAACTACTTCTAAGTCTTGGGACAATTTTTGCCAGCCATTAATTTTCTCATCAGTGAAATGAGAGAGTTCAAATCGATGGCCTCATATTTTCTGTCTGATGTGAATTTGGTATTTAAAGGGTCATTACAAACAAATGGCCAACAGGCACAGGAAAAGATGCTCAACATCATTAGCCATTAGGAAATGCAAATCAAAGCCACAATGAGATACCACTTCACCCCCACTAAAATGGCTATAATAAAAAAATAAACAAGTAGCAAGTGTTGGTGAGGATACGGAAAAAGTGAAAACCTTGTACTTTGCTGGTGGTGCCGCTGCTGTGGAAAACAGCAGTTCCTCAGTATGTTAAACATAAAATCACCACATGAACCAGCAATTCCACTCCTGGTTACATACCCAATAAAACTCAAAACAGGTGGTCAAAAAGAAACTTGTACATGAATGTTCACTCCAGCACTATTCACACTTAACCAAAAGGTAGAAACAACACAGATGTCCATCAGTAGATGAATGGATAAACAAAATGTAGTCTTACCCATTCAATGGAACATTACTCAGCCGTAAATGGGAATAATGTACTGATACATGCTACAACATGGATGAACCTTGAAAACATTATCCTAAGTGAAAGAAACAGTTATATAGGACCATATATTGTGTGATTCCACTTACATGAAGTGTCCAGAATTGGGAAATCCATAGAGACAGAAAAGAGATTAGTGGTTGCTTAGGGCTAAGGGCAGGGGGAAATGGGGATTGACTGCCAATAGGTATGGGGTCTCCTCTGGGGGTGATTGAAAATGTTCTGAAAATAGATAATGGTGATGGTTGGACAACACCGCAAATTAATAAATGTCACTGAATTGAACACTTAAAAAAAAAGATCATTACATATGGTAACATCAAATACCACAGAATGATCCAGTCATTCTTGTTATATTGATACTTGTATACTTGTTGATATTTAGAATTGTGCTCATGGAATTAATTCATTCATTGACTAAGGTTTTTTTCCACTACATTGTAAGCTCCAGAGGGTAAAAACCTTCTCTATCTTGTTTTACTAGGCACTTACCTAGCCCAGTGCCTAGAATGTGGTAAGTGCCCAATAAATACTTGTTGAATGAATGAATGAGTGATTAAATGAATGATAAGGTCAGCATGGGTGGAGGCAGCATAGTGCTCTGGAAGGAACATGCACGCTCTATTAGATCATAGGATATAATATTTCAGAAGTTGTGGGAAGGTTATTTGGGAGAATGTAATAAAATTCAAAGCACTACACGTTTCAATTAAAAGGTTAGTTTCTTGGGAATTCCCTGGTGGCCCAATGGTTAGGACTCCGCACTCTCGCTGCTGAGGGCCTGGGTTCAACCCCTGCTTGGGGAACTAAGATCCCGCAAGTCATGTGTGGTATGGCCAAAATAAATAAATAAATAAAATGTCAGTTTCTTATTTCAATCCCTTATAGACCTGGACTTCTTTTTAATCAAGATATTTTTATTATATAAGCTGGGCACATATGGGTATGCTAGGTTTAATTTTAATAACCTGTATTATTTTTCTCTTATAGTTTTACATGTGGCACCCATAAAAGATGAGGCTGAGAACACGGAAAGCTTCTCAGCAATCAAATCAAATCCAAACACAACGCACTGCCAGAGCAAAGAGGAAATATTCAGAGGTTGATGATAGCCTGCCTTCAGGAGGAGAAAAACCACCGAAGAATGAAACTGGCTTGTTGTCTTCAATTAAAAAATTCATTAAAGGAAGCACACCCAAAGTAATGGTTTTACCTTTTAATTATATCATTAAAAATGAAGTTTAGGTTGTTTTCTTTAAGCATGTAAAGATGAGAAATCTAATATTGCTAGAGCCCTATTTAAGGGAATGTGTCTACATTTTGGTGTTAAGAGTATTGACATGTAAAATATTTAATGGTCGGTCAAGAAAACATTATTTATTCTACTTAACTGATCCACTTAGCCTTCTGTTTTCTCAACTTAGAATTATGGGAAGTAAAAAATTTTTATTTACTTGAATTATGGGAAGTAAATGGGAATTATGGGAAGTAAAAAATTTTATTTACTTGAATTATTTCTTTTACTTCCATTTTTTTTCATTTCAAAGATAAGTTAAAGTTTCTTGTTAATATTAATACATTGTCTAATTAGGGAGATGATTTATCTATCTGAATTCTAACATTTGTACAATGAAAATGTATTATTCATTGATGAGAAAACAAAAGTTATTAAGAAAGAATGGGGAATTCCCTGGCGGTCCAGTGATTAGGACTTGGCACTTTCACTGCCATGGGCCCAGGTTCAATCCCTGGTCGGGGTACTAATATCCCGCAAGCCGTGTGGCACAGCCAAAAAAAAAGAAAGAAAGAAAGAATGGACACTGCCCAGGAGTCATATGCTCTAGATTCATACTTCATACTCTGGACCAACTTAAATGATCTGAGGAAAGGCATTTGCCCCTCTTAGCCTCAGGAAGACAGTAAAATGGGACTAATACTAACTGCTTTGTCTGCCTCAGAGTTGTTTTCAGATTGGATGGCAAACAGGTGGAAAAGCATTTTGAGAAATTTTAATGTATTAATGATAATGTTATTATCATTCATTGTATGTAGATTTTGTTATCACTGTTGCCTACTCATGTTCTTTCTTGGGATTATTATATATATGATAAATTTCTTATTATAATATAAGTTTGTCACTTTGATAAGTAGAAAAATAAACCAATGTGACGATTTATTCATAGTGATAGATTTTTGTCATCATAGAACTAAAAAAGCCTAGTTACTGTGAACCATTGGCCAAGATTTAGAAGTATTCTGTGTTAGAATTTTCTTTTTCGTTTTGGTGGTTTTATTTTGTTTTTCTAATAATATAAGTAAAATTTCTTTTGTTAATTTTAAATGTAATTTTTAAGTTTCTTTGAGTTAATTTACATGAGCCTAGAAGTATTCTAGTATTATTGTATAACAATGATAAAATTCCTTCCAGAAACATGAATTCCTGAATCTTTAAATTCCGTATGGGTTATCATTAGCCCCTGTTGATGAGAACATCACTGTATGTCAGTTCATTCTCTGAACACTTCTAAATGTTGTAAAGTTCTTCCTTATCTTGAAGAAAATATACCTACCCTTTACTTTTTTTTTTTTTTTTTCTGGTATGCGGGCCTCTCACCGCTGTGGCCTCTCCCGTTGCCGAGCACAGGCTCCGGACGCGCAGGCTCAGCGGCCATGGCTCACGGGCCCAGCCGCTCCGCGGCATGTGGGATCTTCCCAGACCGGGGCATGAACCCGTGTCCCCTGCATCGGCAGGTGGACTCTCAACCACTGCGCCACCAGGGAAGCCCATACCCTTTACTTTTTCATAGGTTCTTTTTCTTCATGTGCAAGTACAAACCCTCAGTCACTGTCCTGGCTAAATATTTCTAGTTTTCATTATATGACATATATGATATAGATCACCACCTTGGTCACCCTTTTCTGTTGTTCATGAAAGGTAACAACCAGAAGCGAACATTGGTTTTTCCTATGTCTTTTGACTTCTGTTCATATTTATTTCCGTTGATTTGGACATACTTCTACTAATGTGGCATTATATTATATTATATCATATATCATGTCATGCTTTCTTTTTTCTCCTTTAGTAGTTTTAGATCTTCTTTGTTGGTCAGCAAATTTTTGCCCATGTCAATTAAAACACTCAGGGTTTTTCTATAGTAATTGTTGTCAATTATTTAACAATATGCACTACTGCCTTTCCAATAAGTGACAATGCTGGGATTTAACCCAGGTACAATTTGACTCTGATATCTGTGCTCTTTTTCCTATACCATTCTGTCTCAAAGGAGCTAGATAATATCTTTATAGCATCACCTGTCTTGTGTAAGGATTGAAAACTTTCTTGATGAAAGTAAATAAGAATTGAGTCTTTCTATGCTGCTGATTTTGTCATTTATTTATATTCTATCATCAGCTCAAAGCTTGAGGCTTATTCTTCTTCTAGGAAATTTTTTTTTCCCTAGTACTTTTTGCATGTATCATCATCCTCTGTCTTCAGTCTTTCTGAGTGGATGATAGACTGCTTCTCTTATTTCTACAAGTGTCCTTTTAAAATCCAAGTTAGCTAGATAACTCCCTATGCAGCCACTGGTTTCTTTGGTACCTTTCCTTTCTCTTCTTTTGGACTTTTAAAGTTATGTGGTTAGAATTGAACTTTATAGACAAGTCTTCTTGCTTTCTCTTTGAGTTGTCTTTCTTCTAAGGTGTCTGACATTGCTCTCATGCCTGTCTTATGAGTCTGGCTTTTTGAAACTTGGTCTCTGCATATGGGCCAACTCTTTTGCTCTTCTTTACTGTATGATTTCCAGTTTGAATGGCTGCTGGTATTCTTGCCAGTTTACTCTCACTGACCTATTTTTATTTTCCTTATAAGTTTTAATCTGTATTCTAGTCCTAACTTGGCATAAATTAGCCATGAGAGTATTTAGATAATTTAAACATATGTTGTTCATCTAAGAGGTGTGTATTAGTTTACTAGGGTACGTAATAGTCTGCCATAACAAAATATCACAGATTGGGTAGCTTAAACAACAGAAATTTATTTTCTCACAGTTCTGGCAGTTTGAAATCTAAAATGAGGTGTTGCCAGGTTGGTTTTTTCTGAGGCTTCGCTCCTTGACTTCAGATGGTCACCTTCTTGCCGTGGCGTCATATGGTTGCCACTTGGTGTATGTGTTGTCTGTTTTGTAATCTCTTCTTGTAAGGACACTAGTCATATTTGGATTAGGGCCCATCCTAATGATCCCACTTTAATTACTTCTTTAAAGGCCCTGTCTCCAAGTATGACTACATTTTCAGGCTTTTGGGGTTAGAGCTCCAACATAGGAATTTAGGGGACACAACTCAGACTGTAATAGAATGAATGAAATCTCTCATGTCTTTCAGATCTAGATTTTATGATTCAAGGATCTACCACTTCTCTCATTTCAGAATTATGTAATTGTCAGTAAGAGTACTCAGGAAGTGTTCATACTCAGTCTTTCTGCTTTTAGCATGATGAGATTCCTAATATATATTTGAAGTGAAAGAAGACCTCACAACTAAAATGTATTTGCTTTATACCAGTGATCTCTCTATTCCTTTCTAAATAGGTGGTTTCTAGTGTTTTCCCATAACAAAATGGTCTTTTTCTCTGTTACCTAAATACTGTTACACTGTCATAGTTAGGAGTCATCAGTTTCCTGTTACATAAATCAGTGTTTTTAGATCTTTTAACTATGATCCACAGAAAGAAGTAACATCTTATATACTACATTCATACATATGAAACAAAACTCACCCTTAACATACTTGATGTGTTCTGATTTTTCTTTTCTATGGTGTTGTTTCTTATTCTCCTTTTAAAGGTGATTTTCATGTTTTAAGTTGATTTTATGATCCACTGATGGGTTGTGCTCCTTAGTGTGAAAAACATGATTAGATGAAAACTTTGTTCTCTTTAACCTTTGTATTACTAAGCTTCATAGTTATATTTGGGAATTTTCTTCCTTCCAGAGTTAAATCTCATTTGTTTGTGTAAAAGAACGTCTTTCTAGATGAGTTCTTTAACAACTAGATTAATTTACCGTTTATTTTTATTTTTAATTAACTTATTTATTTTTGGCCACATTGGGTCTTTGTTGCTGCACAAGGACTTTCTCTATTTGCAGCGAGCAGAGGCTACTCTTCATTGTGGTGCGTGGGCTTCTCATTGTGGTGGCTTCTCTTGTTGCAGAGCACGGGCTCTAGGTGTGTGGGCTTCAGTGGTTGTGGCTCGTGGGCTCTAGAGCGCAGGCTTAGTAGTTGTGGAGCACAGGCCTAGCTGCTCTGCTGCATGTGGGACCCTCCCAGACCAGGGCTCGAACCTGTGTCTCCTGCATTGGCAGGTGGATTCCCAACCACTGCACCACCAGGGAAGTCCCCTTGCATGTAAATTTTAGAATTAGCTTGTCTGTTTCTCCAGAAAAGCCTACTAGAATTATAATAGAGATTGTATCACATGTAGATCATTTAGTGAGACTGGACATCTTAACAATATTGAGTCTGCCACTTCATGATCGTGATATATCTCTATGTTAATATAGGTGTTCTTAATTTTTTCCTGCTAATATCAAGGTCTTACACACCTTTCATTAGTTTTATTCTTAGACATTTGATGTTTTACAATGCTGTTTTAAATGATGTAATACATTAAAGTTTTTACTTTCTCTTTGTTGCTAATATATATAAATATAATTTATTTTTCTATATTGACCAGGTACTATGTGAAATTGCTAGATTCACTTAATCATTCTATTCTTTAAGATTTCATAGTGTTTTATACATACATAATCATATACCAGATAACCATAATTTTCTTGTTCTTTTCTGATTTTTAGGCCTTTTATTTCTTTTTCTTCATTTATTGCATTGGTTAGGACCTCTAGTACATTGTTTAGTAGAAGTGGTGAGAGCAAACACTTGTTACTGATCTTAGGGGAAGAGAGTTTGTTTACATTAGGTATGATGTTAGCTAAATGTTTTCCGTAGTTATCTTTTATCAGTTTGAGGAAGTTCCCTTCTGTTCCTAGTTTGCTATAAGATTTTATTATGTTGTTGAGTTTTATCAAAAACTTTTCTGTATCTATTGAGATATTCTTCAGATTTTCCTCTTTTAATGTGGAGTAGAACATAAATTTTTTTGAATGGAAAACCAAACTTGTATGGCTGGATTTGATTTGCTGCTGGGTTTGTTTTTAAGGATTTTTACATCTGTGTTCATGAGGGTTTTGGTCTGTAGTTTTGATTTGTAATGCTTTAAGATTTTGGGATCAGGATTATTCTGGTATTATAAAACAAGTCAAGAACTGTTCCTCTGCTGCTTTTTTTTTTCTAAAAGAACTTGTGTTGACTAAGTATTATCTCATCCTTAAATTATAAGTAGAATGCACTGATGAATTCTGGAGAGGGATTTCTGGAATGTGACTGGGATTTCTTTATGGAATAGCTTTTATTATAAATTTGATTTCTTTAATATATATGGGGTTGTTTAGCTTTTCTATTTCTTCTTCAGTTTTGGTCATGTGTTTTCCAAGGAATTTGTCTATTCATCAAAGTTGTCAAATTTTTAGGTGTAAAGTCTTTGCAGTATTTCTGCATTAACCTAATAATGTCTGCAGGATCTGTAATGATATGTTCCTCTTTTCACTCCTGATGTGAATAATTTATGATTTATCTTTGTTTTGATCCGTTTTGCTCCTAGAGCTTTATCAGTTTCATTACTTTTTCAAAGAACCAACATCTGTCTTTGTTCATTTTCTCTTTTCTTTCCAGTGTCTGTTTAATTGATTTCTACTTTTTATTTTTACTATTTTCTACTTTATCTGATTTACTTCTACTTTTCTAACTCATAGAAGTGGGAGCTTAGAATAGGAATTAGTAAACTTCTCCTGTGAATATTTCAGATAAGTGATACTTAAGGCTTTGCAGACTATATTGTCTGTAATTGCAGTTACTACACAACTCTTCCATTGTAGACAATACATAAATGAATGAGCATGACTTTGTATACTGATATTTGATTTTCGTCATAATTTTCATGAGCCATAAAATATTATCGTTCTTTTCTTTCCCCCCCCCAACCATTTAAAAATATAAGAACTACTCTTGGTTTGCTGGCCATACAAAAACAATGTGCTGGACTTGGCGTTTGGACTGTAGCTTGCCAGCCCCTTGCTTAGGTCATTAATACTACACCTTAATTTTTTTCTAAGTCAAGTATTTAAAGCTATGATTTTCAAAGTACTGCTTTCCCGCACATTCTGATTTTATATGTGTGTGTGTGTGTGTGTGTGTGTGTGTGTGTGTGTGTATTTTTGGGGGGGGGCCGTGTCATGCGGTGCATCTTAGTTCCCCGACCAGGGTTCAAACCCGAGCACCCTGCATTGGGAACACGGAATCCTAACCACTGGACCGCCAGGGAAGTCCTCTGACTATATTTTTGTTACCTTATTTGTGATTTATTCTTTGACCCATAGATTATGTAGAAATGTGTTATTTAATTTCCAGATCAGATATTTGGGCATTTCTTAGATATCTTCTAATTGTTTATTTCTAATCTAATATTATTGTTATCCAAGAATATACTCTGTATGATTTCATTTCTTTGGTGTCTTGATATTTTGTAGCATATAGACTATTTTGGTGAATGTCTTATGTATTTGAAAAAATATGCATATTCTGGAATTGGTTAGTGCAGTTCTATAAATATCAGGTCAAGTTAGTTGATAATACTCCAGTTTTCTGTGTCTTATTTTAAATCTCCAACTCTTAATTGTGAATTTGTCTACCGTGTCTTTCAGTTCTGTCAGTTTTGCTACATGTGTTTCAAAGCTCTGTTAGGTGCATACACATTTATGATTGTTGGTTGTAAATTGTTCTTGTTACCACTGTGAAATGTCCCTCATTATCTCTAGTAATATTATTTGCCTTGAGGTTTACTTGGCCTAATATTAATAAAGCCCTACAGTTTTCTTGCTTACCATTTGCATGATACACCTTTTTCCACCGTGTATTTATATTTAAATTGGCATGGTTAGTCTATTTACATTTAATGTAGTTATTAATATGGTTGAGTTTAAAGTCTCCCATCTTGTTATTTATTCTGTGTTTATCCCATTTGTTATTTGTTACTCTGTTCTTATCCTGCCTTTTTGATGAATTAGTTATCTTTTAGAATTCCACTTTTTCTCCTATGTTGACTTTTTAAAAATTAACTTTATGGGGTATAATGAAACACAATAAGACACACTGATTTAAAGTATATGTTTTCATGAATTTTAACAGAATTGTACACCCATGACCAAAAAGTACCCTTGGAGTTTTTGCAGTCTCACAGCATCACCCTAAACACCATTGATTTGCTTTCTATCATTATAGATTGTATAAATCTTTTCTAGAGTGACCTATGAATATAACATGTCTTGCTTCCTTCACTCAACATAAAGTTTTTGGATTCATCTATGTTACTGCATGTATCCGTAATTTATCCCCTCCCTCTCCTGTACTCCAAGTAGTATTCTGTTGTATGAGTATACCACATGTCATAATTTGTTATCCACTTGGATTATTTCTGGTTTTTGGCTATCATGAATGAAGTTGCTATGACTATTTCGGTCTTGAATCCATGTGTGGGCATATATTTAGGTTAAACGTGGGTAAATAACTAAGATTGGCATCGCTGGATTATATGATATATGTGTGTTTTTTTATGGTAGCTTTATTGAGATACAATTCACATACCATAAAACTCACCCATTTAAGGTATAAATTCAGTTGCTTTTAGTATATGCACAAAGTTACGCAGACATTACCACAGGCAATTTTAGACCACTTTTATCATTCCCCAAAGAAACTCTGGACCCTTTGGCTCTCACTTGTCAGCTCCACCTTCCAGCTTAAATTTTTTTCTCATTTGTTGGGGGTGACTTTTAAAATCTTCTCTTGTGATTTCATTAATAGTGCCTCTTGAGCAAGTGGTTCTTAAACCTTTTGAACTTCGGGTCCTTAACCTTCTTATAAATGATTGGAAACCCTAAAGAACATTTGTTTATGTGGGTTATATCTGTCAATATATCTCATTAGATATTAAACCTGAGGAATTTTGAAAATATCAAAATTATAATTCTAAACCCTACATGTTGATACAAATAATATTTTAACTATTTTCTAAAGACAAAAAGGAAATTAGTGGGAAACATGACATTACAGTTTTATAAAGCTCTTTAATCGAAGCTTCATAGAAGGTAGTTTGTTGTCATTGAAGCATATAAAGAAAATCATACATGTATTTAGAAAAGGGAAGAGTATTTTAATATTCTTTGTAGATAATTGCAGATATTATACCAAAACTTGACAAATTGTGTAGTATCTTAAGTTCTTGTTCCAAGATTGAATTTGAGAGCACTACAATGATCTTTTCATTGGTCTGTCTTGCGCTTGGAATGAATCTTTTATCTATATATGATTTTGTAACATCATGCACTGATTATTTGGAAAATATTGGTTCACTGAATTATGTAGATCTTCCACATATGTGTCCACATTGACATAGTTCATTATTTAATACTTAAAAATCACATTTCTGAACAACCCCACTGATCTCAACAGAACAATCTTTAAGTATTGGGAAGCTGTCAGTCTCATGGTGCTTTGTCCAAGTTTTCAAACATCTCAGTTTTTGCTTGAATGCTCAAATTTTATTGTTGGCAGCAAGAAGTATCGGTTTTTCTTGAAGTGACAGGCTTGCTTTGTTCACTTTTCAGAAAATAATCTACTTCAAGTAAAGATAGTTTTCTATCAGAAAAAGTGGTCTAATTCAGCTTACAATTCAGTCACACAAATGCTTTTTCTCAAGACAGTTGTGGAAACACAGTTTGCAGCAGAAACGCTTTGTGTGTACTTCCCATCTTGTCATATAGAATTGAACACATATTTAAGGGTTGAGATTTAATTAATTTTACAGCTTCATCATGGACCTTCCTAAGTAGAGCTGGCTTTTTTCCCCCATGCGGGTGCATGGCAGTGAAAAATAACTATTGGGTGTCAGTGCCTTGATTTGTGCTAAGGTGGCAGTAGTTATAAACCATTTTTTTTTGCACAGTCATTGCAAATTTTGGCACAAGTTATTCTAGGATAAATTGAGATGTAAAAAAATAATTTACCACTTGTGTTTGTTACCATGCATTCACAGTAAAGACAATTTTTGATGATTAGTTGATACTAGTATCAGACAAGTACAGTCAAAACAGAAAGTCCAACCACATTAGTAAGGCTAAAGTACAATTCAACACACCAGATTTTAACTCATTTTCTGTATTTACAGTTAAGTGTTTAATTCAGTGATTTACTTTATCATGAGAAAGTGGAAGTGCCTGTTTCTTTTATTGACTTTTTTTTTAAACATACACTCATCTGGAAGGTAAGACCTTCCAGATTCATAATTTATATATTTATTTATTTATGGCTGTGTTGGGTCTTTGTTGCTGCACGCGTGTTCTCTCTAGTTGTGGTGAGTGGGGACTACTCTTTGTTGCAGCACGGGGGCTTCTCATTGTGGTGGCTTCTCTTGTTATGGAGCACGGGCTCTACGCACGTGGGCTTCAGTAGTTGTGGCACGTGGGCTCAGTTGTGGCTTGCGGGCTCAGTAGTTGTGGCTTGTGGGCTCTAGAGCACAGGCTCAGTAGTTATGGCGCACAGGCTTAGTTGTTCCACAGCATGTGGGATCTTCCCGGACCAGGTCTTGAACGTGTGTCCCCTGCATTGGCAGGTGGATTCTTATTCACTGCACCACCAGGGAAGTCCCTCTTTTATCGACTTTTATTGAGCAGGCTTCAGCACAAACTACTGTGCAAGAGTTTATAAGTCTCTCATAAGTTATGTACACTTCTTCGAACAATGCAATATGATAACTTTTTAAGATATCTCATTGGGTTTTGTAATTTAAGTTTGAAAAGCTATAACTTTTTGGCTTTTAAAGATCTCATCATGTGTACATTTAAAATATTGAGTTTCTGTTTTTAAAACGGAATGATCGTTCTCAAATGCAACTGAATCGGCACCATAATTCTATTTGAATATGTTCTATTGCATAAGACAACTTAATTTTACAGCCAAAGGGACATTAGTTTTATCATATTTTCATTTGTGATTTACAGTTTCGTTCAGTTATTTCTTAGAGTATATTCCCCCCTTTCATGAGTTAGAGAATTCTATGTCGGTTTCTTTTTATCACTTGCAGTAATGGATTGAATTTACAAGTCGCCCAGCTCCAGTTTTCAATCCAACAATCCATTCTTAGTTATAAATTATAAATTTTCTTTTATTTAAAAAGAGTTACTAAATTCTAAAATAACTGTTTTAGGTGAAATTTTAAAAACCAAATTTAATAATATTGCAAAGCAAAACAAGAGTACTCTTACTATGTTTCCGTATATACATAGAGAGAGAGAAAAAAAATAAAACTTTGAGACTTCAGAATAATTTATTGGATCATAATGAGACTACAGAGATTATAGCAGGTATTAGTGTTGAAGACAGTAAAGGCACAGTAGAAATATTGAACACAAAGATCTTTTGTATTTACTCATAGATTTGCCTTAGTGGTATTCATTCCTTATTGCAAATTTAGGATCCCATCTGGTATTATTTATTTTATGCCTAAAGAACTTCATTTGTTATTTCTTGTGAAGATCAGCTGGAAATGAATTGTTAACTTTTCTGTCTCAGAATGTTTTTAAAGTGAACAATTTAAAAAATTTATATATTTACTATCTCTTGCCAATTTTTCTTAACAGTTTATATATTCTGAGCCTGTAGCCATTACATACTATCTTTTTTTTTTAATTACAACACGTGGCCTGATAAAGTATGTATGTATGTATTTATTTATTTTTGCTGTGTTGGGTATTCGTTTCTGTGCGAGGGCTTTCTCCAGTTGTGGTGAGCGGGGACCACTCTTCATCGCGGTGCGCGGGCCTCTTACTGTCGCGGCCTCTCCCGTTCCAGAGCACAGGCTCCAGACGCGCAGGCTCGGTAGTTGTGGCTCACAGGCTTAGTTGCTCCGCGACACGTGGGATCCTCCCAGACCAGGGCTCGAACCCGTGTTCCCTGCATTGGCAGGCAGATTCCTAACCACTGCGCCACCAGGGAAGTCCTACATACTATCTTTTAATCTTCATTTATCTTACACAGGTTTTAATGCTTATCCTCAGTCCTCTAGTTATGATCTGTAGTCATTTTTGTTGTTGAAAGCTCAATTTCTGGTAGATGCCACACAAAGCACTCATGGGCACTATTATCTGAGTTCTGTGCTTAAAAATCAGTTTTACTGAATATGAAATCCTTGTCTCACAGTTTCTCTTCTTGATTTTTTAAAATATTATTCCATTTTCTTCCAGCATAAGAAGCATTGCTTTCACAGTTTGATGGTACTCTAATTTTCCCTGTGTAGATAAATGGATTTTGCCTTGTTCTCCAAAGGATTTGTTTCCTTTAAATTCTGTTAAGTTTAGGATCTTGGTAGTTGTTTTTTGGGGTTGATAGTTTTAGTTAAACAGTATAGTCTGGGAATTTCCTGGTGGTCCAGTGGTTAGGACTCCAGACTCACTGCCGAGGGCCCAGGTTCAGTTTCTTGTTGGGGAACTTAAGATTGCACAAGCTGCGCAGTGGTTGCAGCCAAAAATAAATAAATAAATAAACTAGTGTACTCTTTCAGTATGTAATTTCAGATATTTTATTTGAGGAAAACTTTCTGATATGCTCTTGTTTTGGCTTCCGTCTCGGCCTACTGTTTTCTGTCTGTTGGATCTTCTTTGTCCATATTCAGTGCTTGACACATTTTGATGTCTTAAAATCCAGCCCCCCTCCCCCATTTTACCTTCTCTTTCTCTTAAAGGCATAATCTATTCTATTTACTCACTTCTATGTCTGTTCTAGTTTACTCTTTATTTCCAAAATTTTTTTTTATTTCTAATTATTTTGTTCTGTTACTGAGTTTTTTCTAACTCTGATGTATATGTCATATCACTTAACTTTTTTTGTCTTTTTTGAAATAAAGGTATAATTTTTGTCTGTTCTCGTGTGCTTTTTTTTTTTTTTTTTTTTTTTGGCCACGCTGCGTGGCACGTGGGATCTTAGTTCCCCGATCGAATCCACACCCTCTGCAGTGGAAGCGCAGAGTCTTAACCACTGGACCACCAGGAAAGTCCCTCTTATTTCATCTGCTGTCATTAAATTGGCCTGCCATGCTTTCAATTGAATATCTGCCTGTTAGCTATTTGGGGCTTCTCCTGTTCTCAGATGTGTCACATGCCATGTTGCATTCCTTTGCTTTCTTCTGCACTGGTACAGATGGTTACTCCAGTGTTATGACTGTTGGTTTGTTCTCATCTGCTTGGAGTTTGGGGGAGAAACCTTGTTTCCTGCTTTTGTTGTAAATTGGCTTTTGGGGTTTTGTTGCCTCTTTAGTTCTCTGTATTTTTCCTTTGAGATTCAGAGATTTAAGAATACGACCTTCCCAAGATTTTCCCTTTAAAAGCCTATCTTAAGAGGCAACTTTGAAAAATACAAATTCCAGACAAGACATTGTAGGGTTATTAAATTTTAAAAATGTACAGTAATGTAGAAATCTTGTTTTTCCTAGTTTCTCTTCTAAAAATCATACTATATCCAAAAATGTCCCCAAATTATATACTTGAATGTTTAAGGAAGAGTAGGATTTGGTGACACATTTCAGAATTGGAGCATCATCAGACATTTGAATGCATTATTCTGAAGAGTGGAATTTTATTGTCAATGACTTCAGACCTTGAATCCTGATCTTAACAGCTTCCTCTTTCTCTTTAGAGATATAAGCTCAAGTATTTGAATATATTCTCAATTGACCACAGTATAACCTTTTCTGTTATATGGGGCACCTGCATATTATCAGTTAGCTTATATACTATTGGTAAATAGGGAAGTAGTTTCAGTATAACATGGGTGGGTTTTGGTTTATACGTGATTTTTTCTAAACTGGACAGGGGGATCCTGAATAATGGGGGTAGAATTTTATACTGCACAGAGTTTTTAATTAAAAGTGGTAAGCTGTGTAAGGGGTTCCCTTTCAGAGAGGTACACCCTGGTCTAGCAGGGACTCTTCTTTTCATATGGCAGTTTGCATTTCCTTTTTTGTCCATTTTAGCAGTCTTCCTGGCTTAAAGCTCCACTTCTCAGCTCCCATAAACCCTCGTTTCTACTTCTTTTTTTTTTTTTTTTTTTTTTTTGCGGTACGCAGGCCTTCCAACGCTGCGGCCTCTCCCTCTGCGGAGCACAGGCCCCGGACGCACAGGCCCAGTGGCCATGGCTCACGGGCCCAGCCGCCCCACGGCATATGGGATCCTCCCAGACCGGGGCATGAACCCGTGTCCCCTGCATCGGCAGGTGGACTCCCAACCACTGCGCCGCCAGGGAAGCCCCTCTACTTCTTTGCTTCTAATACCTTTATATTAAGCTCTGAGGAAGCATTTCAGCTGCTCTTAGCTGCTTAACTGGGGTGTGCAAGTTATCTCTGGAGGTTCCAATCATTGGTTTTCTTAGTGCTGTGGTTACAGAGTTACAGGGGCATTGGCTGATCTGCCCCAATGTACCCCTCTCTACCCTTCTGGACCCATTTTTTTCCCCATAAGCCTTGTTATTTTTAGGGTTGCAGAGTGCAAAGTTTCCAGGAATGTATGTATGTATTTACATTATACCAGATGTACTAAGAAACTTCAAGAAAATGCTGGAGCTTAGTGTAGTGAGGCTTTACAGCATTGTTTCTGTTCTTGAAGGACTTTATAAAAAGAGCCCCTATAATTCTCCTGTAATAAAGATCCAGTGTTTGGGATTTGAGGCTTTCTATTCATCATTTTTAAATGCAGGGGAATAATAAACAGTAAAAATTTGAGGAATTATGTTGTGGATCACTGAGGCTTTATTTTGTGCTAATGAGATTGTTTTGATGAACCTACCTAAAATTAGAGAAACTGGTAAGTAAATGTAAAATTCTGTATTGGATGATACAGTATTATCTTTTTTCTATTTTGATCCTGGTAGGGAATTGTAATTTGGGCCATTTACAATATCAAGGTTTGTTTCAGAAATAATAATATTCAACTTACAGAAAATGCATAGTAGTATACTGTATTATTATTTGTTGTGGAAAAATCTAATCCTTATCAAAAGATTTTGGGTACTTTCCTTAAAACAGCAAGGAATTATAGGCCAGTATTACAGTAATGGAAGAAGATTGCTCATGTGATGGATGACTCTAGAAAAATTGTACAGATGAGGAAGATGGATGTATAAATGGAGAAAAATCAGGTTATTGCATGGAGTATAATATTTTAGTTAAGTCCTGATAAACCCATTGTAAGTTGAAAATGTTGTAAGCTGAAAATGCACTTAAGACACTTAACCTACTGGATGGACATCACAGCTTAGCCCAGCCTACCTTAAACATGCTCAGAACACTTACATTAGCTTACAGTTGGGCAAAATCACAAGTGTTGAATGTCTTATGTAATTGATTGAATACTGAAAGCGAAAAACAATAGTTGCATGGATACAGAATGGTTATAAGTGTGTCAGTTATTTACCCTCATGATCAAGTGGCTGACTTTGAGCTGTGGCTCACTGTGGCTCACTGCTGCCGCTGCCCAGCATCACAAGAGTATATAGTACCTGCAAATGGCTAGCCCGAGAAAAGACCAAAATTAAAAATTCTGAGTACAGTTTCTACTGAATACGTATTGCTTTCACATCACTGTAAAGTCAAAAAATCTTTAAGTCAAACTATGATAAGTCTATATTGCAAAAATAGTGTAAACTGGTCATGTGGATTTGCCCCATATAAGGAAATGAATAGAGAGCTTTGTTAAGGAGTAGACTCCTTAGTGTTAATTTGGACATTTTGAGAATTGACATTAGGTGTGTGGCAGTGGCAGGCCCTATTAATTTTGTGTCATTTTTGGGACTATGTGATAATGCCAGCAAATTCCAGTGGGGTTCGCTCAAGGAAATGACCCCTGTTCTTTTGAGTAATTCTAAAAGTAAGGAAAATTGCTGGAAACTTAGACCACATTGTGAGATTCAGTATTTCAGTAGCATGAAAATTTAATGGACCCTGGGGAAAGAATCTGAATTGTGAGGATGCTGTAATTATATTTGTGTATTGTAATAACGTTAATAAATACTCTTATGACTGTCAGATTTTTTCTGTGTTTTCTTCTACTGTTAGGTATTAATTCTGTTTGTTTCTCCTGGAAATGAAAAAAGAGGAGAAAGCATATTACAACATATTTTATCTTTTTAAAAATCTGGGCTTCCCTGGTGGCGCAGTGGTTGAGAGTCTGCCTGCTGATGCAGGGGACACCGGTCCGGGAGGAACCCACGTGCCGCGGAGCGGCTGCGCCCGTGGGCCATGGCCGCTGGGCCTGCGCGTCCGGAGCCTGTGCTCCGCAGTGGGAGAGGCCACAGCAGTGAGATGCCCGCGTACCGCAAAAAAGAAAAAAAAAAATCTGAGCATAGTTGACATACAACATTATATTAGTTTCAGATATATAGCATGATTCAATTTGTTTTTTGGTTGCGCCACACGGTATGTGGAATCTTAGCTCTCCAACCGGGGATTGAACCTGTGCCCCTGCAGTGGAAACGTGGAATCTTAACCACTGGACCGCCGGGGAAGTCTGATTCAGTATTTTTATATATTGCAAAATGATTACCACAATAAGTCTAGTTAAAATCTGTCAGCATACGTAGTTACAGAATTCTTTTCTCTGATAACTTTTAAGGTTTACTCTCACAGCAATTTTCATATATGCAATACAGTATTATTAACTGTAATTACCGTGCTGTACGTTATATCACTGCAACTTATTTATTTTATAACCTTTTGTACCTTTTGACGCCTATCACCCATTTCACTCATCCCCACCTCCCTGCCTCTGGCAACCACCAGTCTGTGCTCTGTATCTGTGAACTTGCTGTTTTTGTTTTTTGTTTGTTTTTGTTTTTTAATTCCACATGTAAGTGAGATCGTATGGTATTTGTCTTTCTCTGTCTGACTTTTTTCACTTAGTGTAATGCCCTTTAGGTTCATCCATGTTGTTGCAAGTGGCAAGAGTTGATTCTTTTTTATGGCTGAATAATATTCCATTGTTTATGTATGTATGTATACGTGTGTGTCTGTGTGTGTTATATGCGCATATATATATATATTCACTGCATTATTTACAGTAGCCAATATATGGAAACAACCATATCTAAGTGTCCATCAATTGATAATGGATAAAATTGGCTATTGTAAATAATGCAGTGAACATGGGGGTACGTGTCATATTTTATCATTTTAAAAGTGTAACCTGTAGGGAATTCCCTGGCGGTTCAGTGGTTAAGACTCGGTGCTTTCACTGCCATGGGTCCGTGTTCAGTCCCTGGTCAGGGAACTAAGATCTCACAAGCTGCGTGGTGTGGCAAAAAAAAAAAAAGTAACCTGTAAAGCAGAATGACTCTGTTCAATGCATGTTTTTCCCTCTTATATCTTAAGGAAGAGAGAGAAAATCCTTCAAAACGGAGTAGAATTGAACGTGATATAGATAATAATTTGATCACATCAACACCAAGAGCAGGAGAAAAGCCTAACAAACAGATATCTCGAGTAAGACGGAAAAGTCAAGTAAATGGAGGTTTGTTAATGTTTACATATTGCTTTATTAGGTGTAAGCAGAGTTCTCACTTGACATGTTTGTGTTCTGTTTTTAAAAATCTACTTTGAGCAATTTCTGCCTTATTTTTGTAATCTCCTTTGTATTAAATATTAGTGGCATGAAGTAAATAAAAATTTACCTTCCTAATGTAAATCTACTTTGATGAATTAAAGTGACAGAGGCAGAGCAACTAGCTTTATAGTGTTTAGCATGAAAATGTATATGAAACTCATTTCTTAAAGCAGTAATAATTGTGACTTAATTTATTTGAAATATGTACAAAGAATTTGTTTCTGGATTATGGAATTTCAGAGCTATAGAGGGGGCTTGGAGCTCTCAGGTCCGCGGTTCTCAACTAGGGGTGTTTTTGTCCCCTAGCAGACGCTTTTCAGTGTATGAAGACCTTTTTGGTTTGTCACAACCTGTGGAGGGATTGCTACTTGCATCTAGCAGGTGAAGGTCAGGGGCACTGCTAAACATCCTACAATGCACAGGACATCCTCCCATAACAAAGAATTATCCAGCCCAAAAGCCAATAGTGTTGCTATTTATAAATCCTGTTCTAGATCAGTACCTTATTGTATTGCTGACAAGCTCCTCAAAGTCAAAAAGGAGAAAAAAAAGATGGACAAGCAGAGAAACCTATACAGAATAGCACTTTAGAGCATGGAGTGCTACCTTTTAACCAATACTGTTTTAAACACAGCAGTGATAATAATTCCCTACCTCTTTCCTCTTAATGCAGTGATGTATCTCCATTGTTAGAATTGACCATAAGGGAGAAAAGGGATAAACAAGTTAAAAGAGCACTAACAAAGAAGGAAAGAAATGTGCTAAAGTTGTGGAGGGTCAAGGATGATTTATTAAGACATTTGTATTTTATATTTTCCCAAAACCCATTACATTTTTTTTATTTATAAGAAACTTTAAAAAAAAACTGGTTATTCTTCCTAACTACTCTGAAATGGTGCCTCACAATATCCATAAGTAGTTTTTGACACTGCTGTATATATAGTCTTCTGCTTCAGTAGAAATAGTTGCCTCTATTTATTTAGCTGTTACTCATTAGAAATAGATTGGGGGGTAAGTTTTGTGAAGTAGGCAGCATCCCAAAATGTAAATAAACAAAGACAAAATCTTGCATTTGTGTTTTTCATATTGTAACTTGCTTGCTTTACTTACAAAGAGTTTTATTTCATTTTCTGTTACACTGTGTTGATTTGAAGACTTTCAGTCTGTGTAATTCCAGATATAAATCTACTTTGTAAAAACTCAGTAAATTTTAGCATTTATAAACCATTATAAATAAATTTGTTATAAAGATCATTTGATTTACAAGTGATTTACCTCAGGATTTCTTGAAATAATAAGCTTTTTAACATTAATGTTCATCAGTTTTCCTTATGTATTTTGAGGGAAAAAGTTATTTTTATAATGAATCGTTTAGAACATATTTATGAAAGTCATGTTTTCTAGATTGCAACTATTTTTGTTGTTTCTTTCTTAGAAGCTGGTAGTTATGAAATGACAAATCAACATGTAAAACAAAATGGAAAATTAGAAGATAATCCTTCCTCTGGCAGTCCTCCAAGGACTACATTGTTGGGGACCATATTTTCTCCTGTCTTCAACTTTTTTTCACCAGCAAATAAAAATGGTAAATATAAGTCATTAACCATAATTTGGGTTTAAAAGATTAATCGTTTTCCTGGCTTTTTAAAAGATCTGTTTGATTTTTGGGGCATATTTTTGTTAGCATCTTATGTTTGTTTTCAGTCTCGTTAAAAATACACAGACTTTTTTTTTTTAAAGAATATATTTTCTTTCTTTTATATTTATTTATTTATTTATGGCTGCATCATGTCTTAGTTGCGGCACACGGGATCTTCTGTTGCGGTGTGTGGGCTCCTCATTGCGGCACGTGGGCTTCTCTCCAGTTGTGACATGTGGGCTCTGTAGTTGTAGTACACAGGCTTAGTTGCCTCGCAGCAGGAGGGATCTTATTAGTTCCCTGACCAGAGATTGAACCCAAGTCCCCTGCATTGGAAGGTGGATTCTTAACCACTGGACCACCAGGGAAGTCCCCAAAATACACAGCTCCTAAAAGGCTTTTTTTTTTTTTTTTTTTTTTTAGTGACTGAAATAAATGTAGGTTATGTTTAATTAACTATCTGAAAAGCTAGATGATAAACTTTGGGCTGGAGGGAAAGTATTATTTTTTCTGCGTTGGGATGACTTCTGCATCTTTAGAGAGAAGCATTTTCAATATTCTAGATTAGTAAAGTAGAATTTGTTGAATATTTTGAGTGAGTTGAAACCAGATTTTTTTTTGGTAATACAATTTATTTTTATTATCATTTGCTTGTTTTTTTTCCCCCGTAGGGAATCTTCAGTTTAGACAAATAGTAAAACTACCCTAATTCACATGAATTGAAGGTTCCCGTTGTATGCCTTTGCAAAAAAATTAAAAATGGCCTCTTTCTCAAAATATCTTTTTAAAATTATCTGGTGTCCTATTTTTTCTGATAATTAATGTCTAATTTCATACATGATAATTTAGTCTCTAGATTATTTGAGGGCAAGAGGTCATGTCTTTATTTTTACATCTACCATGTTGTTTGATACAGTATTGGGCACATGGGAAATAGGCATTAAATACCTGTTGCCTGATTTCTGGATGATAAAGCAATTTTTAAAAGGCAGAATGGTGCACTGTAAAATCAAGATGATGTAAGGGCAGAAATAATGTATATTAGCACATTAAAGGACTGTGAAGTCCTAGAATAGAAACAAAAAACTACCTTTAACTTTGTTTAACCCAGTATTCCCTAGACATATCTGACCAAGTACTCTTCTATGGAACATCTGTTAACATCTTAACATCTTTTAGAACTAGTGCCTCCTAAAACATCTTTGGAAATGCTGGGGTAGTGGGAAAAGAACAGGCTTTGGAGTTAGATAAACTTGTTTTAAATTTGTTCCCAGCTGCCACTGTTTACTTATGTTATGCTGGACCAGTTCTTTAAACTCTTGAGCCTCTTAATCCATGAGAAAAGGTAATTATACTTAAATGTGAGGAGTGAAGATTCCAGTTCACTCAACAAATATTGAGCATCTACTATGTTCCAGCCATTGTGATAAGTATAATAAATTTTTATAGGTGCCTTGAGAGAGGTATGGAACAGTATTCAAAGAATGGAATGGTCCTGTATTCTGGGTGGTGGCTCACAAAAGGCTTCATAGAAAAGCTGAATCTTGAAAGATGGTAAAGGGCATTCCATGTAGAAGGAGCAGTGTAAGCAAAGGTACAGTGTATTTCAGAAACAAATTAGTTTGTCACAGATGGAGCATCAGATTTGAGGAGTGCATGGGAAGGGATAAGATAGGACAATTATAAAGAAGTCAGATTATAGAGCCAATTTTGTAGGGTTTTTGAACTTTATCCTTAGTCATGGGGGGATGAATGAAAAGTTTTAAACTGTGAGTAATATGAACAGATTTATGTTGTTTTTTAAGTTTACAGATTTTATTTTTTTTTAATTTATTTTTGGCTGTGTTGGGTCTTCGTTGCTGTGTGTGGGCTTTCTCTAGTTGCGGCGAGTGGGGGCTACTCTTTGTTGCAGTGTGCGGGCTTCTCATTGCGGTGGCTTCTCTTGTTGCGGAGCCTGGGCTCTAGGCGTGCGGGCTTCAGTAGTTGTGGCTCACAGGCTCAGTAGTTGTGGCTCACAGGCTCTAGAGTGCAGGCTCAGTATTTGTGGTGCACAGGCTTAGTTGCTCTGCGTCATGTGGGAGCTTCCCGGACCAGGGCTCGAACCCGTATCTCCTGCATTGGCAGGTGGATTCTTAACCACTGCGCCACCAGGGAAGCCCAGATTTGTGTTTTCTAAAGATCTATTTGGCAGTAGCATGTAGGCTAAATTCTAAAGAGGCTGGATGCAGGGAGAACATTAGTAGACTTGTAGTCCATGTGAGACTTCATACAACCTTACTTGTAGTATTAGAGAAGAAAAGAAGGATCAAAGATACAAATGGACAAATTTTGGGAACAGATTGGAGGTGAAGGAAGAGAGAGAGTAAGATGTACACATTAGATTTTCAAGAGAGAAAAGTAAGTTCCTGGAAGATAGATAATTGAATTTAATTTGGGCCATGCTGAGCCTGAGAGGCCTTGAAACAACCAAATAAAAATGTCTACTAACAATTTGTCATTCAGGTATGGGGCTTAGAAATCTGAATAAGCAGTAGAGCATGGTATTATCAGCTTACAAATATTAATTGAAACCAGTGGACTAAATGGTCCATTTGGTTCATCAAACTAAGACCAGAATCTTGGGGAAAGACATTTAAGGACTGGACAAAGCTAAGAAGCCAACAAAGGAGAAATGGAGGAAACCAGGAGAAACTGAGTCATAGAAGCCAAAAGAAGAGACTGTCAAACCCAGGGTCAAACAATTGTAAAGATAGAAGGAAAGGAAATGAGCATTGAAAAGGTATCATTAAACCTGGTAATTAACTGGTCATTGGTTTCGTTTGCCAGAAGAGTTTCAGAGGAGTGATTGCAGTTGGCAGCCAAATCCATGGGTTAAAAGAGTGAAATGGAGAGTAAGAAAGGGATCAGCACATATAGATTACTGTTATGAGGAACCTGAATATGAGAAAAACTAGAGAGGTCATGAAGCCTCAAGGGATGTTTTGTATTTGTGAGAAGGAAACATGTTGTTAAGCCTCAGGGAAGGGTCTAATAGGTTGAACATAAGGGAAAAAGGAAAACTAATGAAGAAAGTTTCTAGGATCTACTGATAGGGATGGGATCAAGAGAACAGGTAGAAGGATTAGAATTGAAACAAGGAGAATAGACATTTTTCTCTGATGCTGGAGGAAAGAACGTTTGGGCAGCAGTAGTTCATGTTTGATAGAATTTTTTCTTTGAAGGAGGACATGGTATCATTTTGCTGAGATGGTCCTTGTGGCAGGGATTGAAGAGAATGAAGGTTTAGAATGTTTGCTATTGGGTATAAGTAAAAGAAGCTGAATGACTCACACACAGAAATACTGAGCAGCATGCTATAGGCGTAGCTAAGATTAGAGGATTTTACTTGGAGTACAATCAGTCTTTATAATTCTATTGTTTTCTTTATTACCTGGGTCTAGTGCCTGAGAAGCCTGTTAGATTGATGCAAGAGGGATTTCTATGATGAATGACAGTGGAAAGACAAGGAAGCGAGGACAGTGAGGCTGCTGGCTTGAGAGTGGTTTAAATAATACACCATGAAGTCTAACTAGATGAGGAGGGTGGAGAAGAAGCCATTGAGGGATGTGTTTGGATAAAAGAGATTGGCTTTTATCAAACGTGAAGATCACATGTAATAGAAATATTAGATAGATAGATAGATAATTAGAAGATTAGGAGGTCATGGTAGGAGATTAATTATTTGAATTATAGGTTTCAGAGGTGAACAGTTTCTCTGTGATAGTGTCCAGGTTTTAGCCATGTTAATAACTACTAAAGAGCATTACGAATGTAGATGGGGCTAAATAGGGCAAGACCTTTGAGAGTTAGTTATTGGATGAGTCATTGACATCACCTGCAATAACTATATAGGCATTTAATAGAGCAGTAAACTGGTATCTAGGTGTTAAATTCCTCTGAGATTGAGAGAGGATGCTGGCAATAGATGGTAGGTGACAGCAGAGGGCATAAGCGAAGAATTGTGTAGCCAGGTGACAGCAATCTCAAAGGAGCAAACATTTTTACACATTAGTGGAAAACCAATGGTCTGGTGGCGGCAATGGAGGTAAATGAATTCTGATTGAGTAACAAGTATGGGAGAATAAACAGCTTTGAGGGAAGGGTATCAGGAAAAGATGTCTTTTGGAAAGAGGTTAAATGTAAGGCAATGAGGGAGAAAGAATATTCTGTGAGGAAGTTGAGAGTTATTGGCGGTTGATTTTGTTGTTGACAGTGACATTCGGAGGATTTCATAAAGAAATGGAGACTTGGGGTCAGTCCATAGTGGAAGAAAAATTGGGCAGTGGGTTCATCTAGGGAATGGTTGAATATAATGAGGAAACTAGCTTCTGTCTTTGTTATTGAGATGGAATTTCGTTGAGAAATTGTTCTTGTGTCTTTGAATAAAAAGGTTCTCATGGTTAGGGGAACAGTTAGCTCATTTTTAGAGAACTGTCTCTGGTTTAAAAATTACAACTGCACAAAATGGCTAGGATGCTTAGTACTAGAAAGATCAGGAGCTGTTTGAGGATAATGGAAAATTTTGTGTGTGTGTGTGTGTGTGTGTGTGTTGTGTGTATTGCCCAGCACATAGTAAGCACTTAATAAATGATATTTGCTTTAATGAAGAGAAGTTCTGTGGTGAAAAATACTATATGACAGTTGACCCAACAAAAACATGGGTTTGAACTGCACAGGTCAACTTAATACAAGGATTTTTTTCAATAAATACTATAGTATACAATCTGTGGTTGGTTGAATCTGAGGATGTGGAACTGTGGATATGGAGGGCTGACTGTAAAGTTATTCTCAGTTTTCTGAGTGCATGGGGGTCAGTGCCCCAACCCCTATGTTGTTCAAGGGTCAACTGTATATACTTCAGAGTTCCTAAGAGACTGGATCTTAAATGTTCTCACCACAAAAAAGAAATAATTATGTGGCAGGATAGAGGTGTTAGTTAACGCTCAGTTGGTAATCATATTGCAGTATATAAAGTATTAAATCAATACGTACACCTGTAACTTACACAATGTTATGTTAATTATATCTCATTTAAAATTTTTAAAGTTCTAAATTGACTTGTTTGACTATAAATGGGTGTTTCTAAGCTATTTGAACACTCTTAAGAAAAACTTTGCTCACAAATATTACTCTAGCTTATAATAGTCTTATTCCTTATTTTTGAAATGTCTAGTAAAGAGTCACTAAATAATGGTATCCTCAGCTTTGTTTCTGTTCCATTTAGTTTTTCTAAATATTTATGAATTTTTATTGAATATATTTGACATATAACATTGTATAAATTTAAAGTGTACAACATGTTGATTTGATAATTTATATATTGTAATTTGATCATCATCGTAGTGATAATTAGCATATGCTCTCTATCATGTTATATAATTATTCTTTCTTTTTAGTGGTTGGAGTAATTAAGTACTAGTCTCTTAGCAGCTTTGATGATTATAATACAATGTTGTCTGTATTCACTATACTGTGCATTAGATTGCTAAGGCTTATTTATTACTTGTTTTAAGTTTGTTCCCATCTTTCCCCACCCACTATGAGCTTTTAAGTGACGATTAATGTACAATTAATCATGATTTCAGGAACATCAGGATCTGATTCCCCAGGACAGGCTGTGGAAGCTGAAGAGATAGTAAAACAGCTTGATATGGAACAGGTGGATGAAATCACTACCAGTACTACTACATCAACTAATGGAGCAGCTTACTCAAATCAAGCAGTTCAAGTGAGGTCATCAATAAATGGTTTAGAAGAAGCAGAAGAAACAGTTAATCGTGATATCCCACCCCTTACAGGTAAATAAGATTCCTTTTTTTCTTATACATTTTCATGAATAGTTTGTAAAAATACTACTGTATTTTTTCTTAAATAGGCAGATTAAATGCATAAGTTTTTCTTCCTTGAAGTTAATAAAATTAAAACTGGAAATAAAACTTTTCCCCCCAAATCCAGTCATTTTGAAATTGAATTTTTTTAAGGTTATTTTACTGCATATTAGTCACTTTACAGTTTAATTATGTGTACTGGTCTTACCACTTAGAGAAATTTAACACAGCTAACAAAATAATATGCTTACATTTATGAACATATTTATTATAATTGCACGAGTCTTAGATCCTTAAGGTCTGAAGTCCCTACATAGAGGTAGTCTCATACCTTCAGATTTGTTTCATATACAGATGACATTCCCAAAGAAAAAGCTTCTGTTCTTGGGTCTCTCCTATACACAAACTTTGCAGCCTAATCCTGGATGCTTTTAAAGCCCTAACATAATTGTTAGGTCCCTGAGCCAGTTGTTATGGAAATGTAGAAACATGTGAGGTCAGCATTTGTTACTTCTGAGGGTTAGATAGAGGTGGTAGATAGACCACTTCTGAGGTGGTAGATAGACATATAAGGCTAAAAGATGAAATTGTATTCCATTATGATTAAAAGCAGAAATAAAACTGAGGATGGACATCTTTTCCCATAAGGAGAAGATCTTAGACTTTTATTTTAGATTTGTTTGTTTTTCCTTGTGGTGCCAGATATTTGAGAGAGCCTAGTACATATATATTGGTTGAGAAATAAGTTTGGCAAAGGAAGCAAAATGATGATCTCTCTGATATAAAGGGGAAACTTGAAAAAAAATCATTGAAACAGCATGATAACATTTAAAGAAAAAATGCATACAACTATGAAACTTATATACAGTGCAACCCTGTATCAGTATGAAGAGAAAAGCAACATAATAGAGTTAAGGTTTATTTTATTTATTTTTTAAATTTTATTTATTTTTGGCTGTATTGGGTCTTCGTTGCTGTGCGCGGGCTTTCTCTAGTTGCAGTGAGTGGGGGCTACTCTTCGTTGCGGTGCGCAGGCTTCTCATCGTGGTGGCTTCTCTTGTTGCGGAGCACGGGCCCTAGAGTGTGCAGGCTTCAGTAGTTGTGGCGCGTGGGCTCTAGAGCACGTGGGCTTCAGCAGTTGTGTCACGTGGGCTCAGTAGTTGTGGTGCTGGGCTTAGTTACTCCGAGGCATGTGGGATCTTCCCAGACCAGGTCTCGAACCCCTGTCCCCTGCATTGGCAGGCAGATTCTTAACCACTGTGCCACCAGGAAAGTCCAAGGTTTATTTTAAATTTGTCAAATAAGGAATTCCCTGGCCATCCAGTGGTTAGGACTCTGTGCTCTCACTGCCGAGGGCCCGGGTTCAGTCCCTGGTTGGGGAACTGTTGGGTTGGCCAGAAAGTTTGGGTTTTTCTGTAAGATCTTGAGGGAAAAACCCTAACAAACGTTTTGGCCAACCCAATAAAATCCCCCAAGCCGTGTGGTGCGGCACTCAATCAATCAATAACAAATAAAATGTTAATATTGATAATGTTTAATTATAATGTTATAATTTAAGAATAATACTGAACCTAACAAGCAAATCTAATGCTGATTACTTTGCCTGTTGTTACAAGCTAGTGAATGATAAGGTATAGCACAGGTTTCAGACGTGCAGGCTCAGCGGCCATGGCTCACGGGCCCAGCCGCTCTGCGGCATGTGGGATCTTCCCGGACTGGGGTACAAACCCGTGTCCCCTGCATCGGCAGGTGGACTCTCAACCACTGCGCCACCAGGGAAGCCCCGAAGCCGGGGCTTTTGACTTCTTTGATGTTTTTTCTGTTTTTTGTGCTTCTATATAAACCTTTGTACTCGTTTTTTTCTGACAACTGTGCCTACCGGGAAGGGATTTCTATAACTTTAGTTTCTAGAGGGGAATAGTAAGATTTACTCCATTTGTCTCATTCATTCGTTTTTCTAACATTTAATTGAACACGTACTTTTTGTGATGGGCACTATTTATAAAGATGACTAAGATGTGCTTATTGACCCTGAAGAGTATATGATCTGATTGATGAGCCAAGTATACACAAAAATTACTGTACAGTGTGGTGAGTGTTGTTACAAATAAATGAGCAAAATATTGAGGTGGCACATTGCAGTTACTCTGGGAGGATCATGAAAGGAAGAAGTAAAAGTTTTGCTGATCTTCAAATATGAGTATGAGTGACAAAAGTGGTACTTTTCCCCAACTTCAAGAACGTAGCCAGAGAGAACAAGAAGGAAGGAGGCTGGCTCTACCATTTACTTATCTGTGTGACTTTAGATAACTTATTTAAGCTCTCTGAGACAGTTTTCTTAGCTTTAAAATGGCAATAATAATTTAGAGCTTTGAAGGCTAAATGAGATGAAATATGAAAAATGCTTAGCATGGAGGTGCTCGAATACTAATTACTTCCTGTCCCCCTTTCTCTGAGATTAATAGGAATTTGAAATAGTAAAGTGGTAGGAAGATATATTTTTCCATTTGTCCCCTTGTGCTAATGAACCGTTACTGGCATAAAGTTGTTATAAATGAACAAAAATTCTGCTTTACATCTGTTGTCATTTATTGAACATACACACTGTATTGGCTCTGTCTCAGAAGGTATTAATACATGGTAATAGCAAAAAACATAAGTTTTTATCCTGAAAGACTACTATCCACCAGTATTCCATTCCTATAGAGTACAGCAATTTTTATTGAGGCCCACTGTCTTAGTCCTTTCAGGCTACTGTAAAAAACTACCATTAGACTAGGTGACATATAAACAATAGAAATTTATTTCTCATAGTTCAGGAGTCTAGGAAATCTGAGATCAAAGCCCCAACAGATTCAGTGTCTGGTGAAGATCTGCTCTCTGGTTCATAGATAGCTGTCTTCTTACTGTGTCCTCTTATGCCAGAAGCTCTGCAAGCTCTTTGGGGGTCTTTTTTAAAGAGCATTAATCTCATTTATGAGGGCTCCACCCTCATGACCTAATGACCTCATGACCTCCCAAAGACTCCATCTCCAGACACGATCACATTGGGGATTAGGTTTCAATATATGAATTTTGGGGCAACACAAACATTCAGTCTCTAGCATCCACCTTAAACTTTCATCTCCAAGGCATTACCTGTTTAGCTTGTAAGTTAACATTGTCTCAGTGAATTTAAGTTGTAAATATTGTCTTAGAAAATTCCTAACATAATTTCTAAAGCTTTATCAATTGATCAAATTTTAATTCAAACTTAGAATGGACTATGTGTCGTGGAATACAGAATTGTTTCTTGATTATTTTTAAGTTGCTTGTAAATGAGAAGTAAAATAATGGGTCTTCTAAAGCACTGATTTCTATATACAGCATAATTTCTTAACTTTTAAGATCATAGACAACCTTGAGAATCCTGTAAAAATGTACATAAAACATTTTTTCATAAGTGTAGGGGTTTGTAGACCTCTTAAAGCCTGTTCATGGATCTTAGGTTTAAAACTACCTTCGGGATCTGTTGTCAGCACACATATATTGACTGCCTGTATGTACTGTGCACTTTGTGAAGTATTACTGCTATGAGCACCATGAAATTTTTATGGTTATACATACAAACATCATCCAGTTAGAAATGGAAATTTTGTGGAGTGTATTTTCCTAATAATACACTCCACAGTGTAAGTAGTAAATAGTAGGAAATAGTGTAAGTAGTAAATTTTCTCTTAGCTGTTAGGGATTTAAATTTTGCTAGCCATGATATAACTTGCCACTTTGTATGTAATGGTAAATTTTTCCTTTGGATCCAGAGTTAGATCTATGTGTTTATAAATTTACTTTTAAATACTGTTTACAAATTATTTCTGTCTTATCTTTAACCTAAAATACACAGGGCTTCAGGAAGATCTTAATAAAAGCAGTAAAAATGTGTACTTCATGGAAGCATTAAGTGAGTAAAAGCAACATTTTGTTTTTCACTTTGTTAAATAGCACCAGTAACTCCAGATAGTGGTTATTCATCAGCCCACGCAGAGGCCACCTATGAAGAAGACTGGGAAGTATTTGACCCGTGAGTTTTTTTTTTTTTCCTTTCTCTCTTTGAAAGGAATGAAAGTACATGTGTAGAGGGGTGGCTAAATGGTATATTGCAAAGAGCATTTGACCTGTAGGTATTAATACTTTGCTGAGTTACTGAAATACTCATTTGTATATTTTCAGTTTTACTTATGTGTTTTATAAGTTTGGTTTACTAGGTTTAAATATGCATTATTTAATTAAAAACTTAAAGATGGGCTGAATTTAGTAATATGTTTTATATTTACAAAAAAGTAGAAATGTTGAAATTTTCTTAAAATTTGATTTATAGCTATTATTTCATCAAACATGTTCCACCACTGACAGAAGAACAACTAAATAGGAAACCTGCCCTTCCACTGAAGACAAGAAGCACACCAGAATTCTCCCTAGTTTTAGACTTGGTAAGTATATTATCTGTAGAGTTAGGGAAAATAAAGGCGTTAAATTCTTTTTAAAAATACTAGCCCAAAATACCTAAAAGAATACAAGTGAATGAATAGCCTTACACATACATTTACTATAAAAACATGTCTTAAGTGTTCTGAAATGTTTTTATTTTAAGCACAGTCTAATGCCAGGGCCTCCCCAATTTGTTGGTTTCCAGTACCCTTTGAAAATAAATTAGGCTTTCTTTTTCTTTTTCTCCCCCAACAACCCCCGCTATTTCACTATTTTTCTATTTAAATTAAATTAATTATTGCCCCCATACTCCTATACCCTTTGTTTTGTTTTTTAATCTCCCAATAAATTCTAATTTCATGGCTAGATTTCAACCTTTTTGGGGGGTGGGGGAGTCCCAGTCATGTTCCCCTGAAGGACCTAGGTCTTAATGAGTTAACCTCATGCAAGACCATGCTCCTTTTCTTGTTCCTTTTTTGGGGGGAGGGGCAATCTATGTAATACTTAATACTAAGTATTAGTATTATCTAATACTAATAACTTTATTAATAGACTCTCAAAAGCATGACTTCTTAATGCTGACTAATAAAACCTTTAATATGCTCTCTTGGTGTGAATTTTAAAATTTATATTTTTTTAGGGTACCAGAAGAGCTTTGAAAACTGAATATCTCTTATCTTTTCCTAACCAAATTTAATATATGGTCACCATTATTTACCATCTGCCGGCAATTTCTTGATATTAGCAAAAATATGTATCTATTATATAATACTGGAAAACATTTTACTATTTAAAAGCCTTTGTTACTAGTAACCTATAGTTGGAAATGTGGTTTAGTTCTTATTAAAAAAAATTTTTTTATCTTAAGGAAAAGCATATTTTTAAAATCTTAACTAGCATATATAGTTGTTTTGAGAGTTGAGCACCTTAGCCTTTGCCTAGCCAAAGAGATATAAATAAAATAGGCATCCAGAAGGCCTAAGTATTTAAGGTGTTTATTAGAGGATAAGTAGGCAAAAAAAGAGAAATTTTGAAACTGATTATGAGTAGTTTAGATTTGATATACAGAAACTGAAAAAGATTTTGCTAGATTTTTATGTTAGCAGTTGATGTCATGATAGCAAGTTTGGCCATATAATTTTTAATCCAATGTGGAGGTAAATAGAGAGGGAAAGATAAGAATTGGTGAGCATAAATGAGTAATTTTACAGAATTGGGTAAAGAAGAATGATCAAAATTTAGATAGGCTGTAGATGAAGAAAGTAGAATTACCTATGATTCAATTATAAGAAAGAGAATACCTTTTTTAAAGATACTAAGGGAATACCTTGAATTGTGTACTCTGATATGCTATTAAAAGAAAATGTGGGTGGACCTAGAGTCTGTCATACAGAGTGAAGTAAGTCAGAAAGAGAAAAAAAAATACCATACGCTAACACATGTATATGGAATCGAAAAAAAAAATGGTTCTGATGAACCTAGTGGCAGGACAGATATAAAGATGCAGACGTAGAGAATGGACTTGAGGACATGGCGGGGTGGGGAAGCAGGGACAAAGTGAGCTTTGACATGTATACACTACCAAATGTAAAATAGATAGCTAGTGGGAAGCAGCTGCATAACACAGGGAGATCAGCTCGGTGCTTTGTGGCCACCTAGAGGGGTGGGATAGGGAGGCTCAAGAGGGAGGGGATATGGGGATATATGTATACATATAGCTGATTCACTTTGTTATACTGCAGAAACTAACACAACATTGTAAAGCAATTATACTACAATAAGATGTTAAAAAAAGAAAAAGAAAATGAGGCATATCTAGAGTGTTTTTTGCTCTTTGCCTCCTCACAGTTTAACTTTAGGTTAAAAGAAACACTCCAGCTAATAAGATGTGGAAATCACAAGGTATGAGCATTTGTGTTTCATTTTAATTCATCTTAAACACATTGAAAAATTTGGGGGGTAGTTACTAGCAGCTTTATTTTTTTAAGTGTTGTCACTTTCTACAAATGGAAGCCTTTTTTTTTTTTATCCTTCAGGATTTGAGAAATATACATATTTGCACATACCTTACGTTGAATGATCCTTACCTTCTTTTACTCATGAGAAAACAGGGCTTGGTAATCAAAGATGAGAAAGAAGTCTTGATTGACTGCTAATTTAGTTAAACAATGTTTATGTCTATGAAAGATGTTCAACAGATACTGAAATATCCATTTTCTAAAATAAAATTCTTTATAAAAGGTTTAAGAATAAGGAGCTATATATAAATAGAAGATATATATTTTTAATAGTTAGATACTAAACTTCCATTGGCAAATTGTAAAAAAAAAAATTAAGAAAGTTTATATGTGGTTTACTTAACAGAAAGTTGGCAACTGCAGGACTCAGAACAGTGGTTGCCAAACATGCGTATGCATCCTAATCACCTAAAAGGCTTATTGAAACATAGATTGCTGAGTTCCTCCCTACTCCTTGCTGAGTTTGAATGATAAGAAATGGAGCTGGAGGTTTTGCATTTCTAACTAGTAGTTCCCAGATGATGCTGATGCTGCTTGCTGTTCTAGCAGCCACACGTGAGAACAAGTGACTTAGAAAATTCTATCCCAGATTGCTATGCCACACACAATAATGTATTATAAATATAAAATTCCATGTATGAATGGGTGCTTTAATAAATGTTTTTGGTGAGCATGAATACATAAAATTATCAATTGAAATGTCGTAATATCTTGGTTCATTCAATATGTCCTTTTTATTTTAAGGATGAAACACTAGTACACTGTAGTTTAAATGAGCTAGAAGATGCAGCACTTACTTTTCCAGTCCTTTTCCAAGATGTCATTTATCAGGTAATTAAAACTTTTTAACTTGAGTTTTGGCCTGTTAGATATTTTGAACCAAGAAATCTTCTGTAAATTTTTTTTTTTTGGTGAAATTTAATGTGTTTATTCCTAATGGATTTCATCTGTATTTTAATGATTTAGTAACACAAAGTAGCATCATGCTAAATAAATAACTACATAAAACAACATAAATGTTACCAAAAAAATGTGAACTTTTTTTACCCATTGCTCTCTGCTAGTTTCATAACCTGTTTGCCAGCAGGTGGAGGCAGGAACACTGACATCTTAGGTCCCCGAGAGCTTGCCAGGTTAACACTTGGCATTGTTGTTGTTGTTTTTCCAAAACCCAATTAATAGGAAGAAACCTTATTCCTTGTTGGTCATTTTTATTGCCTTTTGTAGTAATATGGTGTGTAGGTTGCAGTGTAGTAGATCTACTTTATTTTAATCACAGAATTCCAGGACACTCTTCTAGTTACTGCTTTACTTAAAAAATTAGAGTATAAGTATTTCTTCCTCCTCTGTGTCGATGGACAGGTAACAGTGCAAAATACAAATACCATTTACATTTCACTGCAGATTATGTGTGTTGACCATAGGTTTTACTTTATGTTTCAGATTTTCCTATTATATAATTTGAAATAATATATGTGAATACACTTCAAAAACTACGACGTGCCTTTCTGTTCATGGAGGTTGTTATTGAACTAGCATTACCTTCTTATAAACCAGTTGTTGAAGGATTGGGAAAGGGTCAAAAACTTTGTTGTTTGTCAGGTGGAAGCCAACCCAAGGATTAACTAAATAAAGTCACAGAACATTTACCATGTGAACAATGAAAAGGTGTTTATGGTTGTTTATGTGCTCTTAATAGGCAGTTAGAATATGTGTATAGTTTTCTTGGCACATGATAGTTATTATAGCTCGGAAATCATAAAATTTTAGAGTTAAATAGTTTGTGGTTCAGGATCTACTTTACCTACATTATCTTGTAATCAGTCATAAGAAGATTTAAGCAGTTATTGTCAGTTCTGGTTTAACCTAGAAAGGTACTGTAGGTATGGTAATATCTGGATACTATCAATATATTTATTTCCCTTTTATGTAAACTGATTTTAGTTCTGATATAGATCAGAGGATGAGCAAAATATACATAAAAATGAGGGATTTTAGGGTTTTGAATTCCTTTTTAACTGTATATTATTTGTTTAAGGTAAATCTTTTTCTTAAGACATTTTCTGCCAAATAGGTTGTTCTTGTTTAGTGTAATTCAAGGACAGGAGTCTTGTGGCAAATATAAATAGCATGGCAATATGTTCTCTCTTTTTAGCTTGATAACCTTGTTTTTATGTTCAAAATTGCCCTTAAAAACAATGGCTTTCAGGCTTTTGAATTTGGAAAAGAAAACTGTTACTGAAAACTATAAATAATTATTTTGATGTGATTTCTTAAGCTTCCAGATTTGAAATTTATTTCTGATAGATGGTTTTGGTCTGTTTACATAATTTTTAGTAGTGAAATAAGAAACTTGGAGAGTAGATGAGTTTGATTTCCCTTTCATGAGTGTATTTCTTTTCAGTGTGACCATAAAATTGAATTTTTTTCTTATTGCTTCCACCATTTCTTCTTTAGTTCTCTTCTTTATAAAATTCTTACTGTTTCCTGTGGATCCAGACAGTTGTCTTACTTTGAATAAAAGGCTCCTAGCAGTGCATATGACTAATATAAAAAAAACTTCATATGTACTGCATCTACCTCTGTGGAATTCAAAGAACTCTTTTTCTTATATATCTGAGTTATACTTTCTGAAACAGGAAAATTAAATGAGCTAACCTAAATCAGGAGCAATGAGCAGGAAGTTTGAATCTTAAAAATTATAGAGATGATTGTATTTTAAAATGATTTAGTTACTACATCATGTACAGAGTTTAGTTCCCTTTCAGTAAGTTTTGAGGATGTCCATAGTTAATACTGAATTTCTAGTTTTGGCATAGCCATTCTGTCTGCTTTTTAAAAAATAACTTTGAAGAAATCTTGGGTTAGGGTTCCCCCAGTTTTCAGACCAGCAAGCTCCCTTTAAACAGGGAATGATGTCTTTTAAACTTTCAGTGGTGTTGTCTCCATCTACTGGCAAAGAAGAAATATACACAAGGGTCTGGGATGATCTAAGAGATTTTGGAGAAACCACATTATTAGGTAAGATGTAACTTACATGTTTAACCACTACAGTATAATGTGGCCCACTTAAAGGTAGAAACCTGTAAAATACTGTATATACTCTTAAAAAAATAATTTGTTGAGATGAAATTCACAACATAAAATTAACCATTTTTAAGGGGGAACAGTTTCATGGCATTTATATACTCTTGAATATGTCAATTCCATAACATTTATGTATATACTCTTAAAAATAAAATGGTAATGTTAAGATAGGATCAAATTCTTCATCTGATTCAAAGCTAGATAAATTTCCTCTTGGAACTTTTGTTACTTTTGCTTTTTGTTTATGGTAAGTTTGTTATAGTAGAACCATATCTAATGTTAATTCTATTTGTTACTCTCTTTCTTTCAAAACAATTTAAAATATAAGTTGTCTTACGTATATTTTGATAATGGTCTGTATCAGGGGTTGGCAAACTTTTTCCTTTAAAGGGCCAGTTGTTAATATTTTAGGTTTTGCAGTCTGTGTTACAACTACTTTTTCTGCCATTGTAGCATGAAAGTAGTCCTAAACAATACATAATGAATAAGCAATGACTGTGTCCCATTAAAACTTTATTTACAGAAATAAGTGATGATCTGGATTTGGCCCAAAGGCCATAGTTTGCTGACCCTTGGTCTAATAATTATGAGAGTATATGCAATAAATTTACATATTCAAATTATAAGTGGAAGTAAGTAATCAAATGTTCATCAAAATTCTTGTTAATATATAGAGAGATTTAAAATTAGGTCCACTGTAACCTGGTTATGGGCTTTCTTAGGTTTATTCAGATGAAAGTTTGAGGGAAATTTAAGGTGGTCACTACTCACGTTTAAAGATTGCCTTACTTCATGATACACATTCTTCTTTTGATTGATAAGTAGGACTCAACCTAGTTAATGCAAGACTTAGAATATATGAGGATGTAGATTATTCAAGCCTCAATTAATACCTTGAATGTATTTGAATTTCCATTTCTCTAGGAGATAAACCTAAAAGATCCAACTCAAATTAAAATTTTGGTATATGTTACCACTGACACTATACAGATAGACAGATCGTAGTTTGTGTATATGGAGAAAAAGTCATTTGAAAGAAGAACTGAGTTTTTAAAGTGAGGGTGTGGCATTCACAAAGGCAAAGTATATGGATTTTTGTTTGAATGGGTCTTTTCCTCTCCCTTAATTGGTAGTTTTTCCATGAATTGTTTTACAGTTAGATATTGGGAAACGTATTTATTCATAGAATGGTACAAATGCATTTGATATCTGGAAAAACAAGTGCGTGATCAGTTCCAATGCACATGTTTTAATTTTTATATTTAGCTTATATTGACACATTGTCAGGAAATCCATCTCGTGGTGTTACTCAGTTAAGAGGTCTCCACTGTATTTAGTTTCTGTTCCTGCAGATCCACCAATTCAAGACTCTAGGTCATCTCACTCCCTCTTCCATCCAGAAGATGACTTCTATCCACAAGCAGGACTGAATCAAAAGACAGATTTTTCACTTAGCTCTTGAGCTGAACCACCTCCTCAATGACCTTCCTCTGTCTCCATCAAGAACTGGAGCTCAGTTTTTTGAAGATGTAATAGAGCTACTCAGCCCAAACGTGGCTAATTGAAGACAAAAAGAAGATGCCTCATATGTTTCACTACAGTGCAACCAAACGTAACTGTGTTGTCCAACTCCTCATTCTGTAAAGTATGGCAGGGGCATCTGATTTTTGACTCTGTTCACCAATAAGACTTTAGCCAGTCAGTGGCTTTCTGAAGATCAGTAAAATCAACAAACTTTGGGTCAGCTGTCCAGAAATCAGATTGTGGTAAGCACTCAAGGAGAGATAGGATCCTGTAGGGAGCTACTTGCTAAAGGATGCTTTGTTTTAATAGTAGAGGTTGCCTTTATGGGAAAAGTTGGGGGGAGAGGTGGGTGGGAAGCCCCATGTTAGCAAAGCTCAGCCTCTTCCTCATTATTATAGTTTGTTTTCTTGGGAAACTTACAACCTAGGATAATTTCATAAGGATCTCAAATATTTTATACCACAGAAAAATAGAAGTAGAGGGTCAGTGGCATCTATCTCTTTTCCACAGTCTAGGAAGAAAAGTCAGCATTATTTTTGCTTCACGACGAAAAAAGCAATCGTTTAAATGAAGAGTTTTGTTAGTAAACACCTAATGAAGTTTTTCCTCCCCTCAAGCTCTGGCTTAAATTGATACTAAATAAGAGGCATTTTGTTTTGACATTCATAAAGCATAATTTTATTGTACAAGAGTAGAATGTAGGGCTTCCCTGGTGGCGCAGTGGTTGAGAGTCTGCCTGCCGATGCAGGGGACACGGGTTCGTGCCCCGGTCTGGGAGGATCCCACATGCCACGGAGCGGCTGGGCCCGTGAGCCATGGCCGCTGAGCCTGCGTGTCCGGAGCCTCTGCTCCTCAGCGGGAGAGGCCACAACGGTGAGAGGCCCTCGTACCGCAAAAAAAAAAAAAAAGTAGTATGTATTTTGTTCCTTAAAACATCTGGGGTCATCGACACAGTATTGAGGATAAAAGTAATATTTTATATCTGGTAGGGAAGAATATTTTGATAACTAATTGTGAGTCAATATTTTAAATAATTTTAAAGTAATTTTTCCATCCTTATAGCTAGTCATTGGCACTAATTTTTTCATCATGGTTTGTATTCTTTATAAATGTATCTTCAAATTAGAAGAAGTTCATTTAAAAATACAGAAAATTCTTGTTCAGTAACTAAAAATATTTTGCAAATATAGGAGATGTGACAGTTGATTACTAAGCATATTAAATTGGAGGCTTCAAAATTTAGAATTTGTTTTTAAAGGCAACATTTGTGGGGTTTTTTTTTTTGCTCTTAAAATGAGTAAACTTGACTTTAAGATAAACACATTAATATTTTATATATATACACAAATATGTGTACATACATATTTAAATTCAAAAATTATATATGTATATTGTATATATATTATATATGTATGTAAATGGCCATGACTTGAAAAGTATGCTTCATTGCTAATTTTTAATATACCTTCTGTATGAATACATTAAGCACTTTATCCCTTTGGGACTCCATAAGAAAATATCTTTTCAAATTTATTTCTATTTAATACAGTATAAGGTTTTGCAGAAGGTTTTAGTTTGGGGGTTTTGTTTGTTTTTATTTTTATTGGTTCTGATGTTTTAGTATTTACCTATTCATCCTCAGATTGATCCACCTACAAATACTATCCCCAGCAGCCTCTTATTGGAACTGTGTGAAGCAAAAGGTGACTTGTAAAATCACCCAATGGGTTATGAAGTTGAGGCCTCCACAAGGCCTATCTGAGCAACCCTCTTTCTATGGAGAAGGTTTGGGTTTTGTCTCTATGATCTGGTATTGATGCTAAGACAATGTTAACTAAGTTAAATAGTTAAGTAATCAGTTGACTTACTTTACGTCTTCTAAAAGTATAGATATGGCTTTCTCTTTGAGTTGAGGTTGCCCAGTTCTGCCCCCATAAAATCCTACTCATTCCAGCTATTCTCTTTATGGCTGATTACTTTTAAATAATAAAGTGGATAGTAATAATAGCTATTAGGAGTCTCAGTGTGCTGGCACTGTTCTAGGTGCTTTATATGTATTAACTTATTTAATAAACAACACTATATAGGTACTGTTATTATATGCATTTTATAGATAAAGAAACAGAAGTGTGCAGAAGGGTTAAAAAAAATGGTAGAGCCCCTTGTATACCTGTGGTATCTGCTAATACCTGTAGCATCTCTTCTTCACATTGTTCAGTGTTGTTAGTTTTCTACTGTTTTAACTTATTACTGCTGATTAAATAGATAGCATCCACCAATCATCTTTTTTATTTAAAGGTGCCTACTCTTAAGTAGGTGAATACCACCAAATTTATCTTTTTGTTTTCCTTCCTGCAACAGTGTAGCAGTAAGTTCAAAGGATTTCATGGAAAAACTATTAAAGATACTTCTTTTTGAATATGTTAGGGTCATATTATCTGTGCTTAAAACCATTTAGAAATATTTTTCCTAAAAAGATCCACATGTAAGAAATTTTTTTTCAATTTTGCCCACAAATTGAAATTGCTTATCTTTTGGATGTTTTCTCCCCCTACCCCCCTTTTTTGGTCGTGCTCATAAAGTTACCTAGATAACTTAGATAATGGTTTGGTAAACTAATAGTCAGAAATTCGTGTATATAACTTGACATTGCATATTTAGACATGAATTTGACTTTAGGCAGACTGTCAGAAAATATTTATAATTAATTTATAACTGGCTTGCTATTTTAATGACTATTAAATCTAGTTCCATTAACCATTTATTGCCTGTTAGGATCATCTTACATGCACAGTTATAGGACATCCTCTTGTACTAAAGAAAGTACAGGCTGACTGTCAGATATTGTTCAAATCAAGTAGTGTTAGTATACTGTTAATGTAATATTATTTTTCTATAATATATTTATCATTTTTCTATATAAAATTTAAGTTTTGGTAAAATCAGCCCACAATATATTATACAAGATTAGTTCCATTATCACTATTTTGCAGACATTATTCTAGTAGATTTTGTTTTAAAAGTTTACATCATGAACATATAATGAAGTAAGTGAGGGAGATTAAGAGGTACAAACTTCCAGTTACAAAATAGAGTCACGAGCATGAAATGTACAAAAATTTTACATAATAAACATTTCATAACATGAACATCTTTGGGTAGTAGGCAGTCTTATTTAAGACATGTTTTGGGTATGGTATTTTTGTATAACAGTTGTTCATTATTATAGTATTATGCATTATTTTAAAACTGACTTTTTCAAAATATATTTGGTTTAGTGATAGATTAAAACTATGTGTTGTGTAGATAGAATAATTGCTGTATATTTGGAGGAATATATGTATACCAGCCTGAAATGAAACATATGGCCTAGTCTTACATTTAAGAGACTATATCATTTTGAAGAATTGCAGGTTTGAAGAAGGATGGTTTCTGAAGTACTAAGTAGTAGAAGAATGTAGAAAATAGGAAGTAGGCAGCTTGGGACAGGAATCTTTGTTATGAGAAGGTTAGGAGAAGAAAAATGGAGTTAAGAGCATCTGTGGAATAGATTTTGAAGCATTTGGAAGCATGTCTATGTGTGTATCTGTATGTTTGTATATCTCTGACCTAATACAATAAGTGATCGTAGTCTCACTGTATTATACATACCTTAAAACTGTTCTTATTTCCTACTGGACAGTGCTTAGTGCTTCTTAACTTCTATATATTTCTGCTTTAATATATCCATCCAAATGAGTTAGACCTTGTTGGCCTTATGTCTCTATTTCTTTTTTTATTATAAATTTTTTGTTTTATTTATTTATTTTGGCTATGTTGTGTCTTTGTTGCTGCACGCGTGCTTTCTCTAGTTGCAGCGAGTGGGGGCTACTCTTTGTTGCATGGGCTTCTCATAGTGGTGGCTTCTCTTGTTGCGGAGCATGTGCTCTAGGCACGCGGGCTTCAGTAGCTGTAGCACGCGGGCTCAGTAGTTGTGGCATACGGGCTCTAGAGCACAAGCTCAGTAGTTGTGGCGCGCGGGCTTAGTTGCTCCACAGCATGTGTGATCTTCTCAGACCAGGGCTTGAACCCGTGTCCCCTGCATTGGCAGGCAGATTCTTAACCACTGCATCACCAGGGAAGCCCTATGTCTCTACTTCTATTTTTCTTTCTGAGATTTTACCTTTTCAGCACATGGCAGAACCTCCTGTGGTCCCAGCCACATCCTAGCTTGCTGTTACTTTGTACCTTTCTACATTCCTTCCCCACCCCCACCCCCCGCTAACCATCTCAGTTTCTGCCTGTGTCTTTTAATCCTGAAACACCTTCCTGTGTTTCAAATGGTGAATCTGTTCTGAGAATAGGAACATTTACAGTCAACAGTTATTCTGTTCTCATGGTAAGGAAACACTCTAGCATTATATTCCTCTATCTCAGTGCCACCTTTCATCCCCAGTGAACAGGTACATTATGAAAGTAATATCAAATTTTAAGATGTGTTTTATATTTAAGTATAGTCAAAGTAGTAGAATGCATAATGAAGTTATAGTTTTGATATAATCAGGAAGTCACTGTGTAAGAAGTTGGAAAATGTCACCTTTGTACAGTGCTCCACTTATTATGCTTAGATAATACTGTTTAAATAGAAGTATTCCTTTACAGTGGAAGTGTTTTAGTGTTCAAAGGAGACAAATCCCAAATTGTAGAGGCCCTGCTTATTTTACTTTACAATATGGAGCGAGTGATAGCAGGGATATTGAAAGCAAATGAAAACATTTATACATACGCAAAAATGAAGTATTTTTGGTTATTAAATGCATTTAACTGATAAGCCTTCTTAGCAATAAACAGAAGGCTCTGATGGTTCATGGTTTATCATCCTCCATGAGATAAGGTAATTGAAAAAAAGTATTGGCCTAATTGTGGGGTTTTGTCAGTTAAGGTAGTAATGTATCTAAATCTATCAGTTACTTGGATTATCAAACAAATAAGGTGTGTTGAAAACTAAACCAAACTATACCAAATATTTTACAATGTAAATGTTAAAATTAATTAGAAGCACAACTCTAGTTAAAAATTTTATACCTCATCCTAAGTGATAGGGATTGGATACTAAGGATTTCGTCATATTTATTTGCTAGGGGTGGGGGTGTGTGGCTTACTTGGTTTTTGATTAGTCAAGATGCTGAGATAAACTGCCTAATAGGCTTAAAAATGAGTAAACCTTTATTATTCTAGCCTGTAGGCAGGGATAGAGTGATATTATTAGCATATTAATGTTTGAAATTGGTCTTCCACAAGTGATCAGTTCTTAAGGAAATTCAGTAGTTGTCCCTGTGTAGTATGTAGTCTTGCCTCTCTTTCTCTATTTTGTTTATATTGCTTAAGTTCAGGCAATTATATTTAATTTACTTAACAGATTTTTATCATGTACTTACTATATATTTGGCATTGTCTTACGCCCTTTGGGCTTCAGAACTTACAAAGACTGGTAGTACATAGTCCCTACCTCCTAATATCCTTTGCCTGATTTCCCTGTTCTGCCCTAAAACATTCCTAGAACTAGATTTTTATCATAAGGGCATTTTTGTTTAGATGTGTATTGACAACAAAATTAAATTCCATGAAGCCTAAATTTTGAATTTGTTGCCACCACAGCTTTTTAAAAAAAATCTGAATCAAGTGAATCTGGTACATAGGCATTCTATAAGTATTTGTTGTTCATGTTTTTTGATGTTAATGATCACCTTTGAGTAGAGTACAAACTTTTCTTTTTATAAATTTTTGTCACAAAATAAATACAATTTAAAGGAGTCAAATTCTTTCGTAAATCAGTTTTAGTGGTTGCTCATGGCTTATATTTCTGTGCTTTTTGAATATTGAGTATATTACAAGAGCTACATTAAATGTAGGCAAAAAGAAGACAGAAATAAGAAAACAATGTATTTAAGTCAGTTCTTTGGGTACTGTAGTCTTTCCTGATATTGTCAGTTGATTTTGATAACTGGTGTATTTGACTGTTATATTTTCAATCTCAAGTAGCCCAGTAGCGCTAATTTAGATACCACATCTGAATCAGTAAGTATAGAACAAGATTGATTTCTGAAAAATTCCAGTTATTTAAACCCACCAATCCAGACATCTCTTTCTTGAACATTATTTACCTTAATAGAAATTTAAAATAAAGGTACTCTTAGCAGGTGATTGTTAAGAAGAAATTCTGAGTAATTATTGAGGAAGGTCATTGAGACAGGTCAGCTAGAGGTGGATATACAGCCTGCCTAATAATTGGATGGATGCTACCTGGCTGGAAGATGGAGCTGATTGGTGGATCAAAATCTCAGAGGGAAACCTGCCATTTTTAGTTTAAATGTTTATTAAAATTATATTCCATGAAGTACTATTATATGCTGCTATTTAACTATTAAAAAGTGAAATGATCACCAACGATTATTATTACCCTACCAAAAGATTGTTTTAAGTACCTTTTGGTATATGTGAAATATATTGGTTGAGTGGTACTTAGTAAACTTTTGTATTACTTTAACATATGAACTTTTAAATTATATCCAAAGTTAGAACATATCTTATAAATAAGTTGTTCCTGTTTTATATGTTTGTTTGCTGAAGCCTATCTTTGTATTTTTTCAGGTTTACGTGAGATTAAGACCATTCTTCAGGGAATTCCTGGAAAGAATGTCTCAGATGTATGAGGTAAATATACTTAAGCTAATTATATAAGTATTTTTATTTTATTCAATATAGTACCCATATTTAGATCATGTATAATGATTACTTCTTTTCCCCTGAATTTGTAGATCATTCTTTTTACTGCTTCTAAGAAGGTGTATGCAGACAAGTTACTGAACATACTAGACCCTAAAAAGCAACTGGTCAGGTAAATTTAATTAAGAAATAGTGGAAATGTCTGTCACACTGATCTATGAAATTACTATGCTTCTACTTAATTTTGATAGCCATTTTCAGTTGGCTGCATATATAGAGATTTGTGTGTTAAATGGGGAAAATAAGGGAATTTTTTTTTAAGCCCCAAAAGTCTTTAAGAGTTCCTAATTATTTAACTCCAGACAGATGTTCTTTAAAGGATACAAAGATCAAATGTATTTATTCACTTGTACATCTGTATCCTCACTTCTTTTGGGATTGGGAGGAGGTTGGGGGTATGTGGAATTTTTCACTGTGTGCATGATGTTTTCCCTTCCTTCTGTCTCTGAGATAATGCATGTGTTGTCATCTTTTTAATGGCTTAGAGAAATAAAAGTTAATTTTAACAAAAAGGATCAAATTAAACTCTTTTGCTTTTTTCAAGAGCAAATTTATCTTCCATGGAAAGAAAATGTTACATGAAATCTAACTGGAAATTGCAGTTGGTTTAGTCACTCAGGTTTTCCTGATCTGGACTCAGTTCCTTCTGTGTGTCCTGAGCCAGCAGATGCAGTGTGTTCCTGGTTAGATGGGAGTGTGTTCCTGGTTAGATGGGAATTTAAAACAATTTGAAAATTAGTTTCATTATTTCTGTCAACTGAAGTGAGATACCAAGACTCAGCAGTCTTGCTGCATCCTCTAAGGTATAGGAGTTAATGTTTGAGTTTTGATCAAGAGCTGAGATGCCACAAAAGGCTCCTAAAAGCTTTAATAGCTGGGTGTTCATTGTCTTGAATACTTTCTCCCATACTGTCTTAGTGGAAAATCCTAAACTTAATTTCTACTGTTAAAAGTACCTGTATTATTGAGTGGTTTCAGCTATGGTGAAAGGCTTTTCCTAATGTCCACATTTAGGAGATTTTTCCCTTGTAAATAGAATGTGATTTTTTTTTTTTAATCTAAAGGATCAAAATGTGTCCTGTAGTCAGTTTCCATTTTATCTTCCATATAAGCAAGCTTCAGACACACAAATGAAAATGTGTGTGTTTCATAAAAGTATATTATAATTTATGCTCATTTTACCTAACTTTTATAAAAGCATACAAGTGATTTTGCTCTCATGACTTCATTTATTCTGAAGATTTCTATTCAGCCCCTCCAATGTTCCAGGGAACAGTGGTGAGCAACACAAGCCCTTCCCTCTTGGAGCTTTCATTTTTACTAGGGGACAAATCATAGTCACACAGTTACGTTACAAATTAAAACCCCTCTTTTAAACTAGTTTTATAAAATCTACACATTTGGGAGTTTAAACTTGTTTTATCTAGTTGTATTTTGAAAAAGTTAAAACAGGAAAAACTTTTTGAACAGTATATTGAATGCGTTAGAGTGCTTTAGGGAATCATCTATGTTGGTGACAAGGTAGACTCAGAAATTCCTGTGATCTCTGAATCCCGTGAGTCCGAATGCAAATTTGATGACTAGCAAAAGTAGTTTCTTTCTAAAACTGCAAATACATGCTATTGACCCTCAGATTCCTGAATAACTGGAAGGGGTTTAGTATAATTTAATTAAAATAATCATTAGTATCCATATATATATATTCAGCTGTCTCCTGTGTCTGGTGAATTTGCTGCTATTGGAGAAGAGTTATCAATAGTGATTTGCAGTTATGTGCTGTACCTGCCTCTCCAATTTCCTCGTATCTAAATGTTTATACAAATAAAATATGGAATCTTACTTAGGTCCAACCAGGACTTAAATTCTTTTGCCTAGTCTTATTTTTTTCAAAGTAGGACTGTCTTTAAACCTTTCAGAGGTAGGTGATCATTTAACTCATGAACATTTAATTAAAAGCATTCTTTGTAATAAGGGAAAAAGAACTGTTTATACTACATTTTGTCTGGTTTTAAAATTCTTCCACTTTTCCATCACCATTGGCCCTGATTAAAATATCAGTTTTGTTGTTGTTAGAGCTATGGCAGATTTTGTTGGTAGAAAATGCCCCTTTCTTGAAATTGGATAATTCAAAATATAGGTATGTGTAAGCCCTAGCTCCTGAAAAATTGTATAGTGGGATTAAGACACAAGGAAGCCAAACTACCAAATGAATTAACGTATGCAAGTGGAGTATTTCAAGGTGATCTGTATCAGTTATTAGTAATATTCAGAATCTAATATTCTGAGTGCTAAATGGAGATTAATTATTACAAGTATATAAATATTATTATAAAACCTTAATACCTTTTTAAAATGATATAGCATTTTTCAGTTTCATTGGTGAAAGATAAGTTTACATTTGTAATACTTAAATCTGAATTCATCTTTTCATTCAATCCCTGTTTTTTCAAATGATCTCTCACCCCCCCACACACACACACGCATGCAATTAAAATAAAGATGGGTGTTTGGGAAAAGTTGAAATGATGGAATGTTTTGGCCTCTGCACCTTTCCTCAAAAACTATAAGAGAAACTAAAAACATTTTTTAAAAATGCCAACACGGAAACATTCCTTCTTATATTTTCTGTTCTGGCATGTGCAGGGATAGGGAGGCTGTGTGGTCTTCTGGTTAGAGCAAAGGACTGGGAGCCAGGAGGATCCTGGGTTCCAATGCGGGGCTAACCACTGACTTACTGTGTGACCTTGGGCAAGTCACTTGACCTCCTTGTGCCTCAGTCAACCATCTGGAAAATTGGTTAAAAAGCAGGACCTCGATGACAACCAGATGCTTCATCTGAACTGAGCTTTCCTGGGTAAATAAATTACAAAAACAATTTACAGAGTTTTTAATCCCTCTTTATCATTTAATATAACATTTTGGGATAAAACAAAGTTCTTTAAGGCATGGTAATATTTGGTTGTAAGGTTTCAATAATTGCTAAGAATTTTTTTTTTTTTTTTTGCGGTACACGGGCCTCTCACTGCTGTGGCCTCTCCCGTTGCGGAGCACAGGCTCCGGACACGCAGCCTCAGCGGCCATGGCTCAGCGGCCATGGCTCACGGGCCCAGCCGCTCCGCGGCATGTGGGATCTTCCCGGACCGGGGCACGAACCCGTGTCCCCTGCATCGGCGGGCGGACTCTCAACCACTGCGCCACCAGGGAAGCCCGCTAAGAATTTTTATAATAAAACTGTAGCCCAAAGCTTAGGCCCACACTTGCATTTGAATTTCCTTTGTGAGAGAAAATGATAAGGCTTAACTTGAAAAGCCTATGGTATGTGTATTGTATATGTGTTTCAGTATATGTTGTGCTTTTTACATATATATATATATCTATATATATATATTTTTTTTTTTTAGTTAATTTGTTTTTACTTTTATGTTTAGGCACCGGCTTTTCCGCGAACATTGTGTTTGTGTACAAGGAAACTATATAAAGGACTTAAATATCCTTGGAAGAGATCTTTCAAAAACTATAATAATTGACAACTCACCACAAGCCTTTGCATATCAGGTAGGAAGAGGTTGCTAAACAAACTCAGACAAATGCTGCCAAAAGATTTGATGGGATAACAGAATTTTCACTGGTGGAATTTCCCTGTTTAGTGTCATCTTTTAGAATTAGGAATGCCAAATTAGTATATTCCTTGTGGAAATTTTTCTTTTAAATGAAGTACAACATACATAAAAATCTGAGTAGTAAATCTGAAGTAGTAAATCCCTAAGAAGGGGCTATAAGATATATATCATTTAATAGCATTCTTATCTATTGTTAAATCAGTAATTTGATTATAAACATGTTTCAGAATTATGAATAGCTTAACCATGTTCTTCTGGTCTGTTTGATTTGGCATTTCAAAATATTTTCTTAGACTATTTTGTCAATATGTTTGTACCCTTTGTCAATGATTCTTAGAAATATAAATTCAACTAGAGGGAATTCCCTGGCAGTCCAGTGGTTAGGACTCAGCACCTACACCTGCTGAGGGCCCAGGTTCCATCCCTGGTCAGGGAACTAGGATCCCGTAGGCCACACAGCACAGCATATGATAGACAGACCGACAAGAGATTAGCCATCCTTGCAAGATATATTTTACATTATGAGTATGTTCATGTGATATGGCTGAGATTTTCTTCAGAATAAATCAGTGCAGAATTGGAATGGTGGAAAGTGGGTTGGGTGTAGATGAAACAAGCTTTGCCCGTAACTTTTCTGTTTCAAAAATGTCCATAATAAAACGTAAAAAAGAATATAAGGGGGAAAATTGCATATGGTATTGAAGTATGTTCAGTTTAGGTCACTACTTTTATTCACTTGCATTTTGAAATAATGTTTTTAAGAATTGGTTCGTAAATAAAATAATTTCAGTTATCCTCCATCTCAAACACAGTGTTCTGCATAAATGTTAAAAGATATTTTATCCTAGAGAATATTTACTATAAAACAAATATGGTTTGTATTTTTGTTTTTAGACCAATGAAATACCATTGAGTCAATTTGTTATGTTCCTACTATGTTTCAGGTTATCTTGCTAGTTGCTGGGAATAAAATAATGGGACACAGTCCCTGTGTAAGAGTATATGCTTTCTAATAGTATTCTCTGTTGAGATTGGTAAAATTCCTTTATTCAAAATGCCTAGCATTGACTAATAATATTTCTTGAATGAATAATGTTTTTAGTTACGTTAATGCAAAACTTGTTTTAATGAATATTTCTTATTAAGTTTTATATACACTAAGAATAAATTACTCTGAAAAACCAATTATGTTTCAGTTCCTTCCTTAACATCTGTCTCTTGCACTATTAAGCTGTCAAAGAATATGACAGACATAAACTCTGATGGCATTCCTTTTTTCAAAGGAACTTACTGATTAATGTTTACTAAAATCTGTTACTTTTAAGCTTTTCCAAAGTAGGCAAAATGTAAATGAAGAGTTAATTACTTATTTTTCACTTTAGCTATCTAATGGAATCCCTATAGAAAGCTGGTTTATGGATAAAAATGACAATGAACTTCTAAAATTGATTCCATTTCTGGAGAAGCTAGTAGAACTGGTAAGTATATCTTATCATTTTGTTAGGTTTTTGTTGCTTTAACTCTGTTGAAATCTTCTCAGTTGCTTTATGTGTACTAACTTTAAGTCAACATGGTGGGACATTAGGGCAGAGATTGAAAAAAGATTACAAGCATTTTTGAAACTTATAAATTATATTAAAATTATGTTTATCAGTATTTAAAAATTTATATATCGAATGTTTTATTTTACCAGACTTCCTCTTGCTAACTAGTTGTTACTAAATTGATTTTGTAGTTCAGGTCTAGAATTAATGCTTATGGTACTGAAACTTTATTCTGGGAACTTTTTCCTCTGTGTCCATGGATTAATTTTAAAACTACTATATAAAGTAGAATTCATTGGCTGAATGCTTTACCTATCTTTTGGTTTGACCTCTTATTGCATAATTGGTCTTACAAAATTAATACATTAATGATAGGCTTTTTTTTTAATCTAAATTTAACTGCTTCTGTGTAGTATCTTTTTATTTGGCAAACAAAATAATGTAAATTATAAAATATTGATAAATGGTGGTATAGTTTCTTTGCAAAGTAAGAGTGTTCATAATGTTATGAGGATCATGTCTTTGAAATTACGTGGCTTTTAAAATGTCTATTTCTCCACACAGAATGAAGATGTTCGACCTCACATCAGAGACCGATTTCGCTTGCATGATTTGCTGCCCCCAGATTAAGTACAAAGACTTGTCAAATCACTGAAGGGGGAGAGAATGCAGGACCCTTTTGGACTAAGACAAAAACATTGCCATTACTGTTGAAATTTTGCATTTTTGTACCCCGTCTTGCTTTTCTTATCTTGGTGCCCAATAATAATCAAGGGTTACAGAAAGAGACTTTATCTCAGATTGAATACATACAGTAGGTAGGCTAAAACAGAAGAGTCTTTAGAACTAGTGCAACTTCCAGTGAAATTTTTTTATGTACAGGACATCTGCAGTTTATAAAGAATTCTGTTTCTGCCACCAGCAGTTTGACCTGTAGTCACACAGGATTTTATGATAATAACAGAGATGAAAATGGACTTTTATTTTCTCTCTGTTTGGTGCTCTAAGTGGGTTTGTAGCCACTTTTCTGTTACTTTAAAATTCTCATTTCAACAGGAATGGCCAGTAAAAGTTGTTTTATTTTTCCTGTTAAGGTTTATAACCTTTTTACATTTTTGACCTGTATTAGATTAGAATTTCATTATGCATTCCTTTTAGTTGAGGCGCTTCATAGTTTTCTGGAAATAGTCAATTTTTAGTTTTTTATTATACATTTGAATGGCCGTTTTCCTGCTTTGTCTGCCTGCATATTGTATATTTGTTTAAAAATATTCTCTACTTTTAGTCCATGTAAGTTTCATTTAGAACATGCATTTATATTTTGTTTCTGTAATATTCTACTGTAGGTGAAATCTTTTCAAAAATCAAGAGACTGGGTAGATAAGAATATATGAATGACTAATATTCAAAAGATTTAAACCATTGTGATGGCATGTGTCCCCAAGTGGTAATATCTTGCAGTGGCACACAGATTTGATGGATAAAAGGTATACCTCAGACTTCACTGTGCTCACCAATCTTTGAGGAGAAGGAGTTTGGTCACCTGTTGGGCTTGATTTGGTTACTGATGCCTTTGGTTTTCTCCAGGAATGAAGTATTCAGCACAGTGATTCAGTATTTTTAGTTATTTTGCATGGGCTGGTAGTACCTCTGTTATGCTCTCAGTTACAATCAATTAAAACTCTGTGTAACAGTCTTGGTACCTTACAGTAGCTATGCATAATCCTGTGGCACAGTAAACTCCCAAGCCACCAATGCAGTTAATATGTTCTCATAGTGGTTTTCTATGCTATATGAAAATAGTCTTCAAGCCTTGGTTCTCTAATGCAGCTACCACAAGAGGTTGATATTTTTATAGTGGCGTGTAATCTCTTTTTCGGGAGGCTTTTTATGGAAGGTAGAATTTGTAAAAGTTAGTATGCTTTGCCTCTCAACTGCATTATCATGCCACAGGCTCAGACTGTTTTTGTGTAAAGGATGTCAAAGAACGGCACTTTTTCTAAAGAGAAGTTTGATATTTTGTATGCTTGTTAAGAAAGTACAGTATTGGAAATTAAAGGTGGACAACTGATAATTGAGGAGTATGTCACTTAATTTTTTATGTATATTACCTGTTTACTTGTACAACTTATTGTACAAATTACATGCAGCTTCATTTTCAAATGAATCCTTAAAATAAGGAAATCTTTTTAGGAAAACATTTAATTTTTGTATTTTTGATTTTAAAGGCATGAGTTATGTCAATTTTCAGTGTATTAATGAAGATTTTAACTTTTCATCAGGTTGAGTGTTTTCTTACTATATTATCTGTTGTGTATGTAGTTAGCATATTGTGTCACTGAACTGTTTAAAAATCTAGCATGTAGAGCAAGCCTGTTTTGTGGAAAATCCTTATTCATTAAAAAAATAATCATGGCAGATTTTCTGCAAAAAAAAAAAGCAAAAGCATTTGCAATTCAGAATACTGGGGGTTTTTTTGTTTGTTTGTTTTTAATTTAAAGAAAGGTATTTTGCTTGCAGGAAAAAAATACTACAGATTCATTTTAATGAGAATCTTTGAAATGTATTTATCTTTAGGGCATCTGGGCATCTTTATGCTGTTTGTCTTCTGTCTTTCTTGAAATAAAATGTACATATGTTACCTTTACATATGCTCTTGCTCAAAATTGTGAACCTGGTTACATTTCTCCTTGCTCCCTTTTTATGTTCAAACAGCAAAACCCAAAACCTATACAGGATCTAAACTTTCAGCTTGCATTATAATTGCTGAAAGCTTTTCTGATTAAGTAACTACAGTCTCAACGGGCTTTCCCACAACTAAAAGGGAAATGTAAGCACCTATATATACCACTGTGCCTATAGGCACTTTAAAAACAACTTTTAATCATCTTTTATTGGTAAAGCTGTTTTTGATCCCCTGCTAGCAGAGCTCCTTTAAGTTGACTGACAAATGAATCAAGCCTAACAAGATTCTGTAAAGAAATAAACTAAGGGAGAATTTTATATGGCCTGAGAAAATTTCTTGAGATCAATTCAGTCTCTTTTTCTTCATTACTTGATTTGAGTCATTTTAAATTTGTTATTAATACAAAATTTAAAATAAGTTATAGAGACAGTTATCCAGCTTCCTCCACTTTAAAATGTGTTATCTTATTACCCCTTCTTTGCTTTATCTGTTGGTAGATATTACCTTAAACACTTCCATTAGTTAAATGGAGGTGTTTATGAATTGAGATGTGCCCAGCCTCTTCAGTTCACACAGAAAACATGAACTCTTAAAAACTGACAAGTAAATGCAGGAGAGATGGATACCTGATAAGACACAGCAAAAGTGACCTATATACACATTACGACTCTGAAGTACATATTATAATTGTGATATTTCCAGTGGTAAATGTCTGACTTTTAAAGACATTCTTTTAAATATTTGTATTATTGTTAGGATGTTTTAATCAGTTGTGTTTTTTAATTCCATGTAATATATGTAGCCCTAATCAGATTTATAGCACCATATTTCTCCTTGGGTCTTAAAAGAGAGTTGACAACAATTTAAAAGCATAAATTGTTTTATATTAGCTAGTATGTGTATTTATTTACCTGATGGCTTTATCTTGTTTCCCAAAATTTTGGGGACATTTGTTGAAAGCATTGTAACTTCTATAAATGGCTATTTTCTTGTAACTGTCAGTGAAAATGGATGTGTACATTGTGTTTTTATATTACTTTGGTTTTCCTGGTTTGTTTGTTTTTGGGTTTTGGGGGGGATGGTTAAACATAGAATCATTTTTTTAAAAAAGTTATCTTTGGCCAATGACTTTTTCAACTAGGTATTATTTGCATTCAACCATCTAAAGAAGTTTGTTTTTTACTGTTTTGTTTAGTCAACTTGCTGAAAAACAGAGACTTCATCTCATCAATGAAGAAAGCATTTCATTATTCCTACAAATCTTTGCAGCGAGCACAGACTTCTTCATAAGGACCAGATCTTTTCCACGTCTTGTGTCAATCACATAAAGCTGAAATGTAAAGGACACTGAAGCCTTCATTTAATTGTCCTAACATGATGGTGTTATATACTACATCATTAGCTAGTTAAGGTTTTCTGACCTGACTTCTCTTTGTCTTCCTAGGTATTTATTTGTTATCTCTTTTAAACTTGTGTTTCTAAATTAACTTAGTGTTAATAGTCACCCACCAAATAACTATGCCAAGTAACTAGGAAAGAGTGTTTATTTTATTTCCCCTTATAGGGGAAGAGTGGACTGGGAACAAAAATGTATGGGCCAAAAGGCCTTAGGTTGTCATTCATTCACTTTCTTATTCCTCTCATGAGCTGTTTTTGAGTATAGTATTTTTTCAGTGCTTATGTGCTTGATTATGTCATTACTTTTCATGTCGTCCCCTGAGTTAAAAGCCTGCTAAGAACCTGTATAAAATACATTTAAAAAATTTCAGAATAAGAACCACAGAACTCAGTATCTTATATTTAAATGCTATTTAAATTATTATTGGAATCCAAGTCTCATTCACTAGGATACATTTTTATAAAATGTTTCTCTGTATCTTGAATTGAAATTACTTGCCCAGAGGCAAGAGTTCTGGGATTATGTGTTTTGAGAAATTTTTAAAAGGGGAGATGAGAGCAACAAGTTTATACTTACTTTATGGTTTTTATATTAGTTATTAGTATTTTAAAATATATCACTGGTTCCCAAACCTGACTCTTCATTAGAATTACTCTGTGGAGCTTTTGAAATACAGATTCTTGAGGCCTGACCTCTAACAAATTGTCTCACTGGGTCTAGAGTGGGGCCTGAGAGTTCTGTATTTTTTGAAAGCTCTCCAAGTGATTCTCATAGATTTGGGAAATCACTACTTTACTTAATGTGACAGTGGTTTGGGAGTTGAGAATAGGCAACAAAATTAAGTTTACCAGACATCTCTTTGTGGTAGAGTTTTCTTTTTTCTTTTTTTAACTGGGACCAGATTTCACAGAACTTATTCAAGATGCATGGAGGAATAATAAAGAAGATTGAGGTTACTGCTTATTATCATTCATGTCTTTCATACTTTTTAAGAGTTTGCATTTTCTAGCACTTGGAATAGTTGATCATATACACAGCTGAAGGACATATCCCTGAATGAGACCATTATATATATTAACTGTAAAATATTTCACTATTTTTTTATTTTATAAATCTTTGTAGAAATAAGCAATGAAATACTACTTTCATCTTTTGAAATGGGATTTTTCAAGGCAGTGTCCTTTTGGCATTAAGGTAGGGGGGAGTTAATATTCTCTCTGCCTTTTTCCACATGAATCTATATAAAGTCATGGACATTTAAAATATTCAATTTAATTTCTACATATTTACTATGCAGTATAGCCGTGAACAAGTAATGTAGATTTAGTTTTCTCATCTTCAAATGCCCTGATCACCCTACCTCACAGGGTTGTTGTGGGGATAAATAAAACTTTTATGGAAGCACTTTTCTTTGGTGATATTTTATCAGCCATTAGAAACAATATAATATCTAACAACTTATATTTGTATAGTGCTTTGTTTACAAGTACACAATTTTTTCACATTGCTTTCTCTTTCGATGATCTGTAAGGAACGTAGAGCAGGTTACAGATACGGAAAAAACAGATAAGGAAACAAGCTCAGAGAGGGCTGTGACCCAAGACCACACCGCTGTTCTAGGAGACTTGAATTTAAGTATTACCACAGGCTATTTCCCAAGGCATTGGCATTTTTGTATAATCATGTTTGTACATAAATACAGAGCTTTCCCTAGTTTATAAAATGAATGTAGCCAACAAAATGTTCTTATAAAAGAATATATTAACTCAGTGCAAAAGCTTGTGGTACAAACTAGGCCCTAGAGTTTAACAATTCAATATTTAAACTAGAAGGAAATTCCATCTTCTAAGTGTACATCTTTATTTTACAGATGTAAAATGTGTCTAGAAAAGTGTCTTCCCAAGATCACAAAGCTGGGATTAGAATCTAGCTCTCTTAATTACCATTACTCAAAGTAATGACTTTAGGAGGAATAACATTCTTAATTTCTGGAACTACCAGAAGTGCAGAAGTTGCATAAAACCTGAATAATGAAGTGGTTAGCTTTAAAAAGTAGAGATAAAATGGCAAGAAAGAACCAGATTATGGTGAGCTAAAATGAAATTATACTTGTGTAATGGGCTAAATAACTCGAACCAGTATAACAACAAAATAGCAAGCTGGTCCCACCCCAATCTCTGTGATGAGACTTAAATACAGTATTGTTAACTCTAGTCACCATACTATACGTTAGATCCTTGGAACATTAGATCCTCAAACCACTAGAAGTCTGTACCCTTTGACCAACATCTCTTCATTTTTCTCACCCCCCCAGTTCCTGGCTGGGATGAGACTTGATAACTATTTTCCCTGAGCTTCAAAGGAGTGTAGTGCACACAGACTGGTTTGAGTGTCACTGCAGTAGGCCTTTAGAAATAAATGACTGGACTTGGGAATAGCTGACTTAGGAGTATGGGTAATAAAAAGGAAAGTTCAGAGTCAAAAGACCTGAATTCAAGAACTTAAGAACTCATCCACTTACTAGACAAAGGAGTTCTCTGATCCTTGATTTGTCCCTCTGTAAAATGGGTGGTGAAACATGTATACAGATAACTACCAGAACTGAAATGTTAAAGCAGCTAATTTTCTTGAGGGTGTGTGAGATCTATACAGGGTGTTGGGAGATGTCTGAAGCTAGAGGGGGCAGAAATGAGCAGTAGAATCAGGTTATTGTAATACCACAGATGTCAGGGAGATTTTTTAAGAAAGACATGAGCAGCAAGCAGTCTGGAAAGAAAGACTGGAGAAGTGGTAATGGAGAGGTCACCTATGATTGTTAAGAACAGCGGTCCCCAACCTGTTTGGCACCAGAGACCAGTTTTGTGGAAGACGGTTTTAACACGGCCTGGTGGTGGCGGGAGGGATGGTTTCGGGATGATTCAAGCGCATTACATTTATTGTGCACTTCATTTCTATTATTATTACATTGTAATATATAATGAAATAGTTACACAACTCACCATAATGCTGACAGGAGGCGGAGCTTAGGCGGTAATACGAGCGACGACGGGAAGTAGCTTGTAAATACAGATGAAGCTTCGCTTGCTCACCGGCTGCACACCTCCTGCTGTGCGGCTCGGTTCCTACCAGGCCACCGACCGGTACCTGTCCGCAGCCCGGGGGTTGGGGACCCCTGGTTAAGAACATTTCGGATGAAAATAATGCTAACTGCGAAGGAAGAAATGGAGGATGAGGAAATTAAAGAGTGAGTATTAAATGGCTTGAGAAGTAAGTAGTTGGGGTAGCAGGCTCATGTAAATGACTTGCCGAGTTAGAAGTCTCTTAGTAATCAGTGAACCAAATGAACTAGAGCTTTTAGTGGCTCCCATATACTGAGCTTTAATGTTATATTTGATGTATGACAATTGTTGAAGGTAGCTGTAGGTAGCCTTTCTGATGACAGTAAAAGTCGTTTAAAAACACTGCCTTAACTATGCTAGGCTCTGTGGATGGCAGAAGAAAGCAAACCTGACACTGCCCTCAAGCTAACAGGCTAGCAGTGGAGACTGACATTTGCTGGGAAAAGGAACACGAACGAAAAGACTGGCTTTGAGGGCTAATAACACAATCTAATCTGAAGTCAGGCTTGGATTGGCTGAAGAAGTATTAAGTTGAGATCTGTAGAACATTTATTGAAAGAATATTAAGCCAGGCTTGGCTGGGGGAGGGGGTAAAGTTAAGCAAGGGGGTAAATAATCAGATTTGTTTTAAAAAGGTCACTTTGACTGCTGAATAGGGAATAGATTGAGTGGGAGACCAGTTTGAAGAAATACAGACGTGGACCTAATTCGTTCCACACAAAGAATTTCCTTTCTCCACGATAATATGGTTAATATATTGGGTTAATGTATTAACCCAATGTAATGTAATGTAATGTAACATATTAATGTATTGGGTAGCATCGTAATGGACAATCTGAGGTCGGAGATTGGTAAAGTTCTAGGGAAAGTATGGCTTGCCCAGTTTAATGATAGAAATGGGAAGGTACTCTAGGATTTTATGGCACCATATAAAAGTTAAGTACGGAAAAATGTATAGGAGTTGAAAGGAGACAGATGCTGTCATTTCATGTCTTGGGTAGGCTCTTTAGGGGAGGAGGGTTAAAATTGAAAAAGTCATTAGTTGTTTCTACATCAAATCATGTAAATCAAATCAGTGATTTTGGTATTTTATAAATGAGTGGTGTTTTTTTTTGGGGGGGTGGTTTGGCCAAGCGGGCCAGCATGTGAGATCCTAGTTCCCCAACCACAGATGGAACCTGTGCCCCCTGCACTGGAAGTGCGGAGTCTTAACCACTGGACCGCCAGGGAAGTCCCTATAAATGAGTTTTAATCTGGTGCTATTTGCAATTAAAACCGCCTCCTCAGCCTGGCCTTATTTCATCTTTAGGAGATTTTGAGTCTGGTGCTTAAGGCACTTCACTTAAAAATAAGCCATAAGCAGCCCTGCTTCTTTTCTGCTGGCATTTACTCTCCTATGGCTTTAATGATGAAGCTTCTTAAAGGCAGAAGTTTTAATGTTAATTTGTTCAACAAACACTGATCAGTCACTCTGCTCATCTGTAAGATGGGAATAGTGTTATGTGTGATTATAGGGTTTCCCTAGAGATTAGTGTGTAGTTCACAGATTAGTTTTAAGGAATAATCGAAGTCTACAGCACAGAGTTCTTGACAATTGTCTCCCAGCTTCTTTATTTCAAAAAGCAGCATGCACAATTCTGTGAATAAATTCTATTCTCAATTTCTGTTTCAAAACTTTATCAATGAAGCATACATATAGCCCATGTATTTTTTGCATAGCACCTCCAACTCTCACACCCTATTTTCAATTGCATGTGGTTTAATACCTCGAAGTTAACACCCCAGAGCCTAGAATAGTACTTGGTACAGGGTAGGCCGTCAATAATTATTTGTTGAATACATGATATAATGAATGAGCTCATATTTCAAAGTTTGGACTTCAATTTATAAGTCCAGAAAATTGATTCTGAATGTGCAACTCAGAATTGATGAAATTCAGAGGAATTGGTTCACACTAACTAAACTCACAAAACACTAATTTTTAGGCCAAATATCAATTCCATTCATTTACCTCCTTATGAAACTAAATCACAGTCCGATGCCAGCTTGGTAAGGGTAGAACCAGAAAAAAGGTCTACTGAAAGAGAATCATAACGGCTAATATCAAGTCAACAGGATGCCCTCATCTTCATCTCTGCTAGGTATCTGCCAGAAGTCTGCAGGTCAGCTTAGCCTTTTCTCTGGGGACTGTCCAAATCTTGTTCTTTGGCCTCACCTCCCCTATATTTCACCTTCTTTCTGTTAACATTTTTTGTTTGTTTGAAGGTACATTGTCTTAGAACATCTTCAGGCAAGTAAATACAGATGACTGTACTACCACTTCAGAAATACACAGGCTTGCTTTCCTGAGTCTTCACCTTGGGATATTCGATTGAATCTGGCACCTTCTTAGCCAATTATTTACTATTTCCTAGTTCAGGTCATTGCTATAATGCTGTGGGCTTACTAGTAATATATTAAAAAAGCAGCTTTCTTTGGGGTGCAGCTGTATTAATTTTCTTTTGAGACTACCTTTCATGAGGAGAAACAATGGCCTGATGGGCGAGTTTTTCTTTGAGGAAAAAACCAGTTTTGCCTAGAAATTTATTCATGCAGTCATTCAACAGTTATTAAGTGCCCACTATGTGCCAAACAGACTTAAGTATAGCAGAGCTTAGCCTCTCAAGATTTCTTATCTGCAGATAAGACTACTATGATGTATTCGTTAAAAATTTTAGCTGAGGCCAATAATGGAATTTACTGGAAAGATACTGGGGTACCTCATGGCATTTAAGGAGGAGCTGGACAACTGGACCTCAAGGGAAGGCAAGAGGAAGTAAGGTCGCTTGGGAAATCATCACTTCATCAGGAGGTCTTTCCTTCAGGCTGCTGTCATCTGCCACCAACTCCCAGGCCCTGAGAGTCTTGAGTTCCAAATTCTAAAGTCCTGGGAAAGAGAATCTTTCCGTTATCACTGTATAACAATTCACCTCAAGACTTAAGAGGCTTAAGAGAAGTTATCTCTCACAGATCTCTGGGCTGGCTGGGCTCAACTGGACAGTTCTTGCTTGGGGTCTTCTGTGGTTGTGATCAAATCGTAGTTGTGGATTGCAAATTCCCTGGTGGTCCAGTGGTTAGGACTCCAAGCTTCTACTGCAGGGGGCCCGGGTTTGATCCCTGGCCAGGGAACTAGGATGCCACAAGCTGCACAGCAAAAAAAAAAAAAAAAAAGGGTAGCTGTGGATGGAATCATCTGACAGTTCAACTAGACTGAATGTCCAGGATGACTTCTTTGCTCCCGTGTCTGGCATCTCTGCTGGGATAATCTGGAACAGCCAGGGGCTGGCTGAATACTTCTCTCTCCCTAAACAGGCTCTCTGTAAAGTTATCTTGAAACAGCATGGCAATCTTAGGGTAATAAGACTTCTTCAATGGCGGCTGGCTTCTACCAGTGTGAGCATTCCAAAAGGCACAGGTGGAAGCTGCAAGGCTTGTTATAGCCTAGCCTTGGGTGTCACTTCTGTCCTACTCTACCGGTTAAATATGAATCATAGGGCTACCCCAGACTCAAAAATTATATAAGGGCTTGGATACTATTCATTAAAGGGCCATCTCTGGAGACTAGCTACCAGATAATCTGATGGTTCCACTGGGTTATTTATATCCCACCTAGGGGCAGATTCAGATTTTATACAGCTTGAAGCATATACAATTTGGAGGGCTTTCTTGAAGAATGGAAGGGGCCTATGCAATGAGGGGCCCTGAAGCTACAGCTTCATTAGATTCATAGATAATCTGCTTCTGACCCCCCTTCTCAAATCAGCTATGGTAAGGGAGTAGAATGGCTTGGGGAGCCCACCTACTCTTGTATACTAGGACGATTTCCAGAAAAGGAGAAATCATTGTGAGCTTTCCCCACTCCTCACCATAAGTGTCCAGTGTTCAGTTCAATATAATCTGATCATTTGAATGTTTAGAACTCAGGTCTCCTGACTTACAACAGTGAATTTTCAAATATACTATATTGCATAGTATTTTAAAATTTGTATTAAAAAATGTAGTAGAATTGGAAGGATACAAATTTTTTTTTTAACTTACTATCCTTTATATACCTTTTTCTCCTGGCTACTTTTAAATGTTGATGTCCTTCAAGGTTTCTCATTCTATCCTATCTTCAGATGGCCTCTACTTCACTTGATTCCATCTACCCCCATCATCAGATAACTCCTAATCCTCTATCTGTGGCTCAGACCTCTCTAGTTCCAAATATATACTAGACATTTCTATTTGGATGCCTCAGAGGAATGTCAAGATCTTAAAGTCAAAACTTAAGGTCTTAAGTCAAAACTTAACCTATCCTCATTCCTTATTATGATGAGAAACACCATTCAGGCATCTTCAGAAACATTTACGGAGCATTTACTACATGCCAGGCACTGGGAATACAGTAGCAAAGAACACAGACAAAATACCTGTGCTCCAAACAGATATTAAATAAGGAAACAAGGTCATGAGAAATTGTGATAAATGCTATGACAAAACCAGAGTGACAAGATGAGTAACTGGGAGAGGCCCATTGCTGGAGGGAGAACAGGGAAGAACTTTCTACAAAGGTAACACCTGAATTTTGGAGGAAGAAAAGCCAACCATGTAAAGGTGTGGAAAGAGCACTGTAGACAGAAAGAATAGCAAGCACAAAGTCCAAAAATAGGAAAAGGCTTAGTAGCCTCAGAGGGCCAGTAACAATGATGTTAATGAGACGGAATGGCATCATAAGGGGGTTGGTGGGAGGTAGGAGTCAGATTATGCAGAGCCTTGTAGGCCATCATAAGGAGTTGAATCTAAATCCAAAACAAACAAACACCAAGAAGCCACTAAAGGGATTTCAACTAGGAGGAAGGGGTGTGATGATCTAATTTACATTTTTTAAATAAACTGCCTGGTGTATAGTGAATGGACTGTGGAGAGGGAAGAGTAGAAGAAGGAAAACCAACTGAAAGCATATTATAGGAGAACAGCCTAGAGAAAGCTTGGATTAAGGTGGTAGCAAGAGACATGGATTCGAGATTAACATTGGAAGTAATTCACAGACCTTGGTGATGGACTAAATTTAAGGGGTAAGTGAGAGGACGAAAGCAAGGATAGCTCCCAGGTTTTTGACTTGAGCACCTATAGATGGATGTTACTTCCACTCAATCTCCAAAGGCATCATCCTCTACAGCTCCCTTCCCCTCCTCCTCCATATCCAGTCAGTCACTGTGTTAGTCAGGGTTATTCAGAGAAACAGAACCAGTAGCATGTGTATATATATAGAAAAAGATTTATTTTAAGAAATGGCTCACAGGGAATTCCCTGGCTGTCCAGTGGTTAGGACATGGCACTTTCACTGCTGAGGGCCCAGGTTCAATCCTTGGTTGAGGAACTAAGATCCCACAAGCTGTGCAGCGCAGAGAAAGAAAGAAAGAAAGAAAGAGAGAAAGAGAAAGAGAGAAAGAAAGAAAGGAAGGAAGGAAGGAAGGAAGGAAGAAAAAGAAAGAGAAATTGGCTCACGTAATTGTGGGAGCTGGCAAGTCTCAAATCTGCAGGGCAGGTCAGCAGGCTGGAGACCCATGGAAGAGCTGATGCTGCAGAGTCCAAAGGCAGTCTGTAGGCAGAATCCCTTTTTCCTCAGTGTGTTTTCTTTTCTTTTTTTAAAAAATTAATTATTTATTTTTTTGGTTTTCGTTGCTGGGCGTGGGCTTTCTCTAGTTGTGGAGCGCGGGGGCTACTCTTCATTGCGGTGCACGGGCTTCTCATTGCAGTGGCTTCTCTTGTTGCAGAGCTTGCTCTAGGCGCAGGGGCTTCAGCAGTTGTGGCACACGGCTCAGCAGCTGTGGCTCACAGGCTCAGCAGCTGTGGCTCACAGGCTCTAGAGCACAGGCTCAGTAGTTGTTGTGCATTGGGCTTAGTTGCTCTGAGGCATGTGGGATCTTCACGGCTCTAACCCGTGTCCCCTGCATTGGCAGACGGATTCCCAACCACGGTGCCACCAGGGAAGTCCCTCAGTGTGTTTTCTTTTTCTTTTTTTTGCGGTACGCGGGCCTCTCACTGTTGTGGCCTCTTCCGTTGCGGAGCACAGGCTCCGGACGCGCAGGCTCAGCGGCCATGGCTCACGGGCCCAGCCGCTCCGCGGCATGTGGGATCTTCCTGGACCGGGGCACGAACCTGCGTCCCCTGCATCGGCAGGCGGACTCTCAACCACTGCGCCACCAGGGAAGCCCCCCTTTTTAAAAAAAATTAAAATAATTAATTTTAAAAAAAATCAATTAATTTATTTATTTTCGGCGGTGTTGGGTCTTCGTTGCTGCGTGTGGGCTTTCTCTGGTTGCGGCGAGCGGGGGCTACTCTTCATTGCGGTGGCTTCTCTTGTTGCAGAGCACGGGCTCTAAGCACGCAGGCTTCAGTAGTTGTGGCACACGGGCTTAGTTGTTCCACGGCATGTGGGATCTTCCCAGACCAGGGCTCGAACCCGTGTCACCTGCACTGGCAGGCAGATTCTTAACCACTGGGCCACCAGGGAAGCCCTGGGTGTGTTTTCTTAATGCCTTCAATTCATTGGATAAGACCCATCCGCATTATGGAGGGTAATCTGTTTTACTAAAAATCTGCGTCTTAAAGGTTAATCATAAACAAAAAATACATTCACAGCAACAACTAGACTAGTGATTAACCAAAAACTGGGTACCATGGCCTAGCCAAGATGACACATAAAATTAATCATCAGAGTCACTAAATTCTGTTGATTCTGACCCTTAACTATTTATCTGATTGGTTCCTTCCTCTTTGGCCACTGCCTTGCTTTAGGATGGTGTTCTTCTCTATTAATTCATAAAATATTTACTTATGTATTAGATACTGTGCCAAATGCTGGAGATATAACTGTTAATAAAAGACAGGTTGTGCCCTAGGGACCTTACATTCTAGTCTTTCCTTGCCTTCTGTCTTACCTCCTTCCAATCCCTCTTTATCAATGGATGGCTGTATAGCATTGCCTCTCACACTTTAACATACAATCATCTGAGGATCTTGTTAAAAGGCAGATTCTGATTCTGGGATGGAGTCTGAGATTCTACATTTCTGACAAGCTCCCAGGTGTTGCTGATCAGGAACAAACTTTGAGTAAGTGGGCTGTAGGATATCTTTTGGAAGACCATCTTTTATAAAATGTGTACTATTTGTAGACTCTGAAAAGGTACACAAGAAATGGGAAACAATAGTTGCCACCAGAAAAAACAGAATGGCTGATCACTGTGTATACCCTTTTATAACTTGAACGTTGTACCAAGTATGTGTGTTACATATTCAAAAATAAATTAAGAAAACAACAAAAACAAAATAAAAATATCTGAAACTGCACGCCTCTGAAAATCCTGCAGTGGAGCCCAATGGCCCGAAGGACAGAGTGCAGGTTAACCCATCTTAAACCCTTTATTACGATCACTTTACCTGTTCAGCTTATCTCCAATTGCGCCATTCAGTCAGACCAGGGACCACATGCAATCTTTCTACGGGAAATGCACTGGAGCAAATTTCACTTGGTCTTTAAAACTCGTTACTGCAGTGCTTACCCTCCCGAAGCCTTTCAAGTGGCCTACCGCTCCCCGCCCGCCCCCCGAGGTTAATGTTACCCATTTACATTTAACCTCGCAATGCTTCTTTTTGTTGCAGTCATCGCACTGTGTCGAAATTTGTTTACATGTCTATTTTTGCTACTTGATTGTGCGCTCCTTTAGGGCAAGGCTAGAGTTTACGCTTAGCGCAGACCGAGTTCCGAAATTATTCTGCGAAAGAATGAATCATGTATTGGCTTCAAGGAGCTCAAAGGAAGGGAAAATCCTTGAGCACTGGGGCTGCCTTCGATCCCTTCGTGACGAACTGGAGGCAAGTGTGCCAGGAGCTGACTCTGAGCACCCTGGCTGGGAAGGCTGCCAGGAGCTCGGCCCTCTCCGCTCGCTTCTTCCCGGGAGCCCTGCGTACCCCGGCTTCCAGAGGGACCCCACCTCGCCCAGCGCAACCGCGCCCTCCAGTGATCGGGGAGGCCAATCCACCGCCCCCACAGGTGGGCGTGGAGTTCAGAGCCCGCTTCTGAGTGCGGCGTGGAGAGGCTGTGGGTCTCCTAGGTGTCAGCCAGCGGCAGCGAGAGGCGATCCGTGTGACCAGAGGAAGGGCGCATCCGACTGGTTGGGGAGCGGATGGGGTTGGTAGGGGAGGGGTGGAGAGGGCAGGCGAGAGCCCAGCGCCAGGCAAGGTACCGCCCTGCTAACTTTCCCGCACTTACATTTCCTTCCCAGGGGCCAGGATTGGGTGCCTTCCCTCAGCCCCTTCCTCTCTCCCCACCCCACTATCCCACAGGACCTCCCCGGGGCGTGGAGTACAGGACGCTCCGCCTCGCCCGCCGCATTCCGCGCCCCTTCCGGCCCGCGCGCACGTCGCCCCAGCCGCCGCCAGAAGGGGCGGGGCCTGGGCCCTGGCGTTCAGTCAGCCAAGGTCCCAGCGTGCCCTGCGGCGGTCAACGAGAGCAGATCCAGTGACTCACATCCGCCGCGCTAACTCTTTGCTCGCTCTCTACTTGCACACGCTTACACCCGGCTCGAGATGGCGGCGGCAGCGGCGGGGGACTCCGACTCCTGGGGTGAGGAGAAGTTCCGGGAGCAGGGCCTGGGCCGGCGCTGGCCCCACACCCAGGCAAGCATTAACGTGGCTCGCTCTCTTCCGTAGACGCGGACACGTTCTCCGTGGAAGACCCGGTGCGGAAGGTGGGGGGCGGCGGCACCGCCGGCGGGGACCGCTGGGAAGGCGAGGACGAGGATGAGGACGTCAAGGTGGGTGCGGGCCGGGGCTCCGAGCAGTGTTGGAGCGGGCTGTCGCTGTCGCGGGCAGAGTTGCCCGCCGACGGGCGGGCGGACGGACTGTGGGCCCAGGGGCGCCGCCCGGGCCTGCGGGCCATGGGTCTAGGCTCGAGCGTAGGGCCTGGCGGTGCCCTGTTCCCCTCCTTTCGCCGGCCATATGGACCGGAGGCGGGCAGCGTGGTCTGTTGAACTTCCCTAACGAGTCGCTGGCCCCAGCCCTAGCCTTAGCCCCAGACCTTCTTTGAAGGTCTGCGCTCCGGCCTGGATCCCACCCGCCAACTGGCGACGGGAGGTGACAGCAGCTGCTGGACCGGCCCACGTGCAAACTTCGCGGTCTGGAGTTGCTCGCGGGGATGAGACTGGGAAGCTGAGAATGGAGCCCCTGGCTTATCCCATATGGAAAGTCTTGCAACCCACCTGCCCTTTCAAGCTCAGGTCTCCCCAGGGCCAATAACTCATTTATATCCCCGAAGACCCATTTGTAGAGTTTGTTCGAGGTGTTAGATGAGTGAAATATTGTGGTTTAATTTTAGCCACCTTTTTTTTTTTCCCCACACAAATGCAATAATTTTTAGCCTCCGTTCTCCCATCCTGTGGTAAAAGGATGAACTGAGTACTGAGATAGCTAGCAGTTAGTGATGAGAAACCTGGGTAGTCCACACAGCGACCTATTATTCATTTACACACGAACGCATAAGGAAATAGTGAAGATTTGGTGGTTGGAGAAGACGAGGGAGTCAGTGTTTTGTGTTTTTTTGGTGGTTGGTTGTTTTTCCTATGCCTTGTAGATTTGAACCTGATTTACCGTCTTCGTTTGTTTTTGAGAACTCCTGGGGGCTTCAGATGACATTATGACTACTGCATTCGTTTTTGTTTTTCAGGTAGCTACAAAAGTCTCAAGCACAGAATGTTAAGACTCTTACTAACAAACTTCTCAAAATCTTTTTATTTTTGTGAAGATAAGGTTTAGTATGAGTTGGAAAATGGTGGTTTATGGTTTCGATTCATTTGGTGAATGTTTTACTCTTCTAACTTCTACCCTTCAGCTCATGCTAACAACCCTACAAATCTTTCTGCTTGGGTTGAAAAAAAATTTAAGCTAGGTAATCACTCTGAATTTTGTGTTAATACTGCTTGTGTTACATTTTACCTGAGTCTGATGAGGTGGATGTCCAATTCATTGAACAGCTTGTGAGGTTCAGGGATGACGCGAGCTTTGCAAATCTTGGGTTTAATAAATGAGCAATACTATTGTGAAGATACTTAAATGCTTCATTTAAATGTTGTATAGACATAGGAATGGATTGTGTTATCAGCCTCATTGTAAGATATTAGTTACCTCCCTACATTGTAGCAGATTTTCTGTTTTGAGTCTTTAGTTCAGATTTGTCCTTTCACTTTTTCTGTGCAGAGTGGATGTAGGAGTTAAGACATCTGTTATGAAAATTGGGAATAAGTGAGAAGAAACGACTAGAGAAATCAGAAAAGAATTATCAGATAATGAAGTTTGAATGAAGTAGTCTAGACTGATATCATGAAGAAGACTGACTGAAATTATTGTATCTAAATGGTGTCAATCCTGATAAATATAATTCTGACCACTTGGAACTAATTTTGGAGATTTGTAAGTTGTAAATCTTATTTACAAAAAGGTAAATCTTATGTACCCTAAAGGTCATCTCACCTCTTTGCACTCTTTTAGTGCAGAATTTCTTTCTTTTATACAAGTAGCTTATTTCTTTTACATAAACTTTGAAGTTGATATTGGAGTAGAAAGCTGAACTTGTCCATTTTATTTCCATGTTGAAATGCTGGTTTATTTCTGTTGAGTTTCTTCAAGATTTCCAAGTTAAGGTGTTCATGGAGTAGTTTGATTCCTAGTAGTTTGGAATAGACAGACCTGGATCTATATTTTTGCCTTGACATTTTCTGTTTGTGGTCATGAACCAGTTTTTTAATACTTTTTTCTTTCTCTTCCATTTCCCAATCTTGTCATTACAGAAGCTACCTCAGAGGATTATGCACTTTAAATGAGATAATATTAAGCATTAAGCAGAGTTGCCTGGCACTTGGTAGGCACTCAGTAAATGTTAATTCTCTCTCTCTGCAAGAGAGAATATTTTTCTGGCTAATGGAAAATATCTTTAGGCTGTTTAGATCAAGTAGCTGGGGTTATTTTTGTGCCATGTTTTTTTGTGCTTAAGCTCAGTAGGAGTAAGTTCTCTCCACGGTGGCTGTTTACTGTGAATTTTTTGTTTTGAACTGAATGACCATGGTTATCAAGCAAGTTTTTGCTTGCTCAGAGGTTACCAATCTAGACTTGAAATTTGTCACCTTGAATGGTAGTGAGTACAGGTTTTCCCTGCTATCCAAAAGTAGAGCATTCCTATGAAACCTTCCCTAAGCTGAAAGAAGCAATTGCCTTAGGACACATCTTGCTAACAAATGCACAGGATGAATCAAGGTAAAGCACAGATGCTCGCAGACACAGTTCAAAGCTATGGCAGCTTGATGCTGAGATGCTGAGTAGTTTGGTGGAGAAGGAGCTTGGCCTTGGCGGTGCCACTCTTGCTGCTTGGGTGCACGCTACCTCTATAATGGCTCAGTGCAAAAACGAATGCTATTTTCACTTGTAATAAAAGCGAAAATCCTCTTTGGATTTCTTTCACTTAGCACAGTTATTAATAAAGGTCATTCGAAAAAGCGAAGTGGCATAAAGTGAACTTTAAAAAGTGAGGGATACCTATAATACCAAATTTCTGAATTCTAATGTTTTAGCGTTTAATCCTTTTGTAAGGAGATGCTAACAAGGTTTAGTTACCATGAGATCGAATAATCATAGTCCTTAAATAATACAGTATGTGAATTTTTGAAAAGTCCTTCAAAAGTAAGGTATGTAGAAACAGTAAGTTCTTCAGTTTATGTCAGCATCTAGTGTTTAACCTTTAAGAGTATAGGTTTAATGTCATTTGTAGTGTCCTGAGAAATGAAAGGAAAACTGAGGTCCTCGTTACAGTAACTTGCTTCAGTAGTTTACTGTTTTTCAGTAGATATAGCATTTTGCTGCCCTTGACTTTTCAGATAGCTGTCTGAAAGTGGCAGTGCGTATAGGTGAAACTGTAGAATTTTTAATATTCATGGTTGGGGGGGAGTCTATGCTTCTTCCCAGTGAAAAGGTAAGAACTAGGGAGCGTACTTTCCTGTCACATTAGCTTTATATTCCCTTTCTGTACTATCCTGATGTTATGTAGAGGCAGTGGGAGGAATTATTTTCTTGGCATATATCTCTGGACTCCTTCCCCATTGCTGGAATGATGTGTAGGCTATGTTGATTAAGAAGGCACAGACTTCCCTGGTGGTGCAGTGGTTAAGAGTCTGCCTGCCAGTGCAGGGGACACAGGTTCAATCCTGGTCTGGGAAGATCCCACTTGCCGTGGAGCATCTAAGCTCGTGTGCCACAACTACTGAGCCTGCGCTCTAGAGCCCACGTGCCACCACTACTGAAGTCTGTGCGCCTGGAGCCCGTGCACTGCAACAAAGAGTAGCCCCCGCTCGCCACAACTAGAGAAAAGCCCACGTGCAGCAGCGAAGACCCAACGCAGCCAAATAGATAGATAGAAAAAAAGAAAGAAAGAAGGCAGTGAGTACCTACCCACTGCACGCAGGAACAATACAACTTTTACTCCATTTTACTAGTATCCCATCATTTCAGTAAAACAGATTAGAAGCCAGATTTATTCAAAGGGTGTGGAGTTTGTTTTGAGAAAACTTCTGGCTGTGATCAATCATCTCAGACATTTGCTTCTGTAATGTTATTACAGAATTTCTTTAAAAGATCCTAGAGAGGGCTTCCTTGGTGGCGCAGTAGTTGAGAGTCTGCCTGCTGATGCAGGGGACACGGGTTCGTGCCCCGGTCCGGGAAGATCCCACATGTCGCGGAGCGGCTAGGCCAGTGAGCCATGGCCGCTGAGCCTGCGCATCCGGAGCCTGTGCTCTGCAACGGGAGAGGCCACAACAGTGAGAGGCCAGCGTACTGCAAAAACAAACAAACAAAAACAAACAAACAAAAAAAGATCCTAGAGAGCTGACTTAGTTGAAAACTGCCTGCCACATCATGCCCATTCAACTGTCTGTGAGGATCCTATCCTGGTTAATAGTTTATATCTACCAGAGTAAGGACATTTTTAAGCGTTGGAAACAGTACTTCTGAAGTAGGGCATCTGTATTTCAAAGAAATTGGAGATTGCTGGGAAATTCTCAGAAGGTGGCATTTTGCTAGGAAATGGGTATCTGGAAGTGTGTGTGTGTAACTTATGAGAAGTTCTAAACATACAAAGAAGTGGAAAGAAAAGTTTAATAAACCCATGACCAGGGACTTCCCTGGTGGTCCAGTGGTAAAGAATCTGCCTTCCAATGCAGGGGACGCAGGTTCGATCCCTGGTCAGGGAACTAAGATCCCACATGCCACGGAGCAACTAAGCCTGTGTGCCGCAACTACTGAGCCCACACGCCTCAACTAGAGAGCCCATGTGCTGCAAATTACAGAGCCCACCCACTCTGGAGCCTGCACGCCACAACTAGAGAGAGAACCTGCACACCACAGCTAGAGAGTAGCCTGCGTGCCACAACTAAGACCCGACACAGCCAAAAAATAAAATAAAGAAAAATAAAATTTTTAAAAACCATGACCAATCTTTTATCTTCTGTATCCCCACTTACTGCTCTCCTCCCCCAACCAGATTATTTTGAAGAAAATACCAATTATATCATTTCAATACCCTGACAGTTTTTTTAATAAACTAGTAAGTTTTTAGTTAGGATGGTTATTTTTACAATAAGGCATCCATTACCCCTTCCCGGCCCCCCACCCAGTTCGCCATAGTTAGACTCGGCTACCTTGTTTCTATCGAGTAAACTCCTCCACTTGTGCCTCTGTATTCGCCTTTGTTTTGCAATTTGAATCTCATTTTACATTTTTGTTTTGTTTTTTCCTTTTTTAAAGAAAAACACAATAAATGACATCTTAAGAATTTAAAAGGCAAAAAAAAATACTGAAAAATATTTACCTAATATATTTGTCGTGCTGGACCATTGAAAATAAATAAGCCACTTGTTTAGAGTTCAGTGTCTTGTTCTTGATCTAGCTTAGCCAGGAATTTAAAGTAGAATTGATAACAGTTCCAAATAAGAGACAGGTCAGCATTAAGATGGAATTCAGCAGAGTGCTGAGCCATAGTAGGGTGTTAAAAACTTAATGAATTGACTTAAGTGAAGTAGAATTTATTGAGGCAGGTACCTTGGCTTCCAGAGACCATCATAGTTCTGAGGTGATGGAAGAATATTTGGGCTTCTTTTAAGAACTAAAGTTTCCTGGCAGGTCTAGCCGTGGCAGGAGCTCACTACAGAGTTCTGAGGCTTCTCAGAGCAGGTTGGTACAGCTTACAGAACACCAGTAAATGACTCTTACTGCAAGAGATTATGCTTTATCTAAACCAAACTAAAGAAGAAAGGGGGAGGAGTATATGTTAGTTAATGGACTATTGCTATGGGACAGAAGACATTTACTGCTCATTTGAAGCTACTTCTATTTGACGATCTATAAATATATCTTGCTTAAGTTGGAAAACATTTTCAGCCCTAAATGTGTTCTCTCATTGCATGTGACATTCTGTAGTTGTACATTATAAAAATGACAGACTGGCCAACTACTGACTGCATTATTAGGAATAAAGAAAGCAGGGTTTAAATTTTTTATGTTATGTTTTCAGTTCTTAGTCATATTTGATTGGGAAGCAGATTTTAAACTTGAAAAGCAGCCATCTCTTTCAGAGAAATGGCTCAAATGATGCTGGGTGTGTGTCTGTAGAACATGAGTATAGATAAGTGAGTAGTTTATCAACAGCCTCTCTTCTGAGGAAGCTGGCCATTTTAGGAGAGCAGCCTGGTTAATACTTTTGGAGATAGATCGGATATTATAGTTGGAAGAGTTATTGGCTACCAATGATAATTGGGTAAAGAATTTAACTGGGTATTTATAGGTAATCTCTTGAACCAAAAACAACCATTTAGGGCTTACAAAATTATAGACTTAACTCCCTATTTTAAGTGTTCATTTTAGGTGTTTCTCTTGGAACCCTTCTTACATTTTATCTGAATTTATTGTCAGTATTTACAAAGTCCTGATGTTTATGGAAAATTAGGCAGATATAGACATTCTACTTTTATACATTTACTTTTATAACTAAGGATGCAAAAACTCTTTAAGTTCTGGGGGAAAGCTTCCTGGCCTTCTGCTTTTGGGATTGCATCTATTTGGAAGTATGGCCAGGCTCTTTTTGCTGACATCACTATGCTCCCTTCTTTAGGAACTTGTCCCCAGTATAGGAATAACTTCAGGGCAGTTATTACTGTTTCAGGCAGTCTGGGGTGAGGGTGCCTTTCATGGTCCTTTTATGAACTGAGGAGCAGATGTCATGGTTGTTTCTAGGACTTATTAGGAACCACTGTTTTTGCTACTGAAATCCATTCTGTGGTGGAATTCTCTGTAGCCTTGTTATGCTTGCACTGATGGGACAATGTAGTGACTGTCTGGAATAAGGTTTATTCTTTGATAGGGAAACCAGGGCGGGGTAGAGGTGGGGCATAGAGTTAGTGCGAATGAGATACTGAAGGAGCAGTGATATGGGTGGGGTGATGTTTTACTGGTAAAGGGAACTGAGGCACATCGGCATTGAACAGAAATGTTACTCTGTTGTGCTGTTTCTCCAAGTTGGAGTTACTGGGATGGAGCTGCTCATTTTCAGCTATACCTCTCCCTTCTTGGCCTCCTAGTACCAGAGGCTGCTAGGCTCATTTGTTAAAATTAGTGGAAATCTAGCACAGGCAATTTGAAATGAATAATTGACATATTTGTAGCTGGGCATATCTTAGTATGTACTGTAACCCTTCTCTTTGATATGGGGTTCCTTGAAATTCCAGGGGACCTCATTCCAGAACTAATTGAAAGAACAAATTTTGGTATGGAGGGACCTAGTTCCCAGACATATATTTTATACTTCAGCACTCAGGTGAGAAGTCATGTTTAATATGACGCTTTAAAGGAACTTTGGCCTGTTCAAAACAGGTTCCTTCATTATTTTTCCATTCGGATTGTGGGATAGCTATCTCTGGGCCTTAGTGTACTTACATGTAAAGTAGGGATAACACCACCTTACTTACAAAACTTTTGTGAGGGTTAACTGTTACTATATGTAAAATCCTTTGGGGAATTCCCTGGCTGTCCAATGGTTAGGACTCCATGCTCTTACTGCCAAGGGCGCAGGTTCAATCCCTGGCTGGGGAACTAAAATCCCACAAGCCTCTCTGTGCAGCCAAAATTTAAAAAGTAAAAATAAAACATAAAGTACGTTGCACAGTGCTTGGTGCAGAGTAAGCCCTCAGTAAATGCTATCTATTATTATTATCATCATCACTGTTATTAGTAGGGAGTTATAAATAAACATCCCCTGGAAGTAAGCAGTTGGTCCTTTTATCTGAAGCACCATCTAAGCAGCATATCACTCACAGACCCAGCTTTCCTGTGTTCTGTGAAGATTAAAATGACAAAAAACTCCTGGTAGTAGTTAACTTTTATATTTAGCTCTCTGGTTCCTTTTGTACTATGGTGTATTGATACAAGCACTTAAGCAAACCAGCAGGGTAATATAAACATATGCTGTCTAATTTCTAATCTAGTATCTTAGATGTTCAAACAATGACTAGCTGGTTTGCTTTCATTCTGTTTGTTAACTATGAACTAAGGGTTAAATTGCGAAGGTAAAGTTATTATAAAAATGCTTTTGTACAAAGTTCTTCCCACTGCTTGCAGACCCCATGGCAGCCTTAATCAGGATTTTTTATTTCTTTGGATTTACAGATTTTTATTAAGAATCAAGGCTTGGTTAGTTTATATACCTAGGCTGTTGATTCAGATTTATGACCTGTCTTGTTAAAAACCAGAAGCTTGGTGTCATAGTTATGGCACATTAGTCAGCTTCTGCCTCTTCCAGTAGCATCAGGGCCTCCTGCTTTGCACCTGCCATGCTGTGGCTCAGCTTCCAGTGGGCGTGTCCTGGTGTGCCTGGCGGTTGTTGAGACAGTGGTCAGGCTACCTATAGATTAAAGCCTATTTAAACACAGGGCTGTGTCTTTGTCTATTAAACCTTCTAAATTCTGTGGAGCCTTTACAAGATTGTTTGATAATTGGTTTATATTTTGCCCAGTGACTGTGACTGTAAAGACAGTATAGATCCACCTTAAAGTGCCCCGCCCAAGTTAGGGAGTGGGTTCCATGAAGCTGTTGATCAGCTCTTGACTTTTCTAATACTGGGATTAACTTTTTTTTTAATTTAATTTTTAAAATTGAAGTATAGTTGATTTATAGTGTTGGGCTTAAATTTTTATAAAGATTTAATTCATTAACCAGGGTTGTGTTGTATGGAATATTGCTTGAAATAATCAAGCCATTAGCTAGAATGTTGGATGCTTTTACATTTGGGGAAGTAAGAAGTATAAAGACTGCTCAGTTTTTCATTTAAAACAACTGAATTATTTAAGAGAGGCTGTTAGTTTTGGCTTGGTTGTCTTGTGTTTTAATTGTTAATGGAGAAGCTTTTTTGTGGAGTTAGACAAGTTGATATAAAAATTCATATGGAAAAACAAATGTGCAAGAATGGCCAGGAAAACAGTAAAAAACCCTGAAAACCTGCAAGGGGTGACTAGCCCCAGCTTACATACGATAAAGCCTCTAATCAAAACAGTCGGTGCTGGTACGTGAAGAGACAACAGACCAGTGCGACAGAATAGAAAACAGAAATAGACTAGGTACCTAAGAAAATTTAGTATATGGTAAATCACAGGGCAAAGATGGACTTTTTTTAAAATTGAGATATAGCTGATTTACAATATTATAAGTTTCAGGTGTACAACATAGTGGTTCACAACTTTTAGAGATTATACTCCATTTATCGTTAGAACATATTGGAAAGGTGGACTTTTCAATAGATGGTGCTGTGACAGTGGGTAACCATTTGGAAAAAGATAAAATTAGATCTATACTTCACACCATACAAAAGAAAAACCTCCAGTGGATCAGAGATCTAAATGAAAAAACAGTGAAAGCATACATGTTCTAGAAGAAAATTCCTTGCTTTAAGAAAAGACTTTCTGGGCTTCCCTGGTGGTGTAGTGGTTAAGAATCCACCTGCCAATGAAGGGGACACGGGTTTGAGCCCTGGTCCGGGAAGATCCCACATGCCGCGGAGCAACTAAGGCTGTGCACCGCAACTACTGAGCCTGCGCTCTAGAGCCCGCGAGCCACAACTACTGAAGCCTGCGCGGCTAGAGCCCGTGCTCCACAACAAGACAAGCCACCGCAGTGAGGAGCCTGCATACCTCAACGTAGAGTAGCCCCCGCTCGCCGCAACTAGAGAAAGCCCGCGTGCAGCAACGAAGACCTAACACAGCCAAAAATAAATAAATTTAAAAAAAAAAAAGACTTTCTAATTGACTTGGAATCCAGAGGGAATAAAAGAAAAGATTAAATTTTACTGCATAAATGTGGTGGGGTACGTAGCACTTAATGGGGAAAACACTAGAGGCATTTCCATTAAGAGAAGAACAAAGCAATGATGCCCATTTTCTCTGCCACTGTTCATTCACACTGTACTAGAGGTTTTGCCAGTGCAGTTAGATAAGAAAAATCAATTGTGGAGGCACACGAATTGATAAAGAAGGAATAAAGCTATCTCTTGTTTGCAGATGATATGGTAGTACACCTGGGAAAACCCTAGAAAATCAATGATGGAACTAACTTAAGTGAAATGAATTTAGTAAGGTAGCAAGGTATAAAATTAACATACAAAAACCAATAGCTTTTCTATACTAAAATAGTAACTGGTTAGAGGACATAAAAGGAAAAAAAAACCATATTTACAGTGGCAACAGAGATGATGAAATACTTCGGAATAAACCTAAAGAGAAATGTGCAAAACCTCTAAGAGAAACTTTAAAACACTCCTTGAAAGGTACAGAGGGAGCCTTGAACAGATGGAAAGATAGCCCTTTTTCTTGGCTAGGGCAGTTCAACATTATAAGATGTCAGTTCTCCCAAAATTAATTAATAAATTTAATGCAACACCAAAAAAAACCCCCAACAAACTTGTTTCTGTGGAGTTAGACAAGCTAATAATAAAGATCACGTGGAAAAGTAAACATGCAAGAATTATTAACAGAGGTCCTTTTCTTTAGGATAACTGGGATGATGATGATGATGATGAAAAAAAAGAAGAAGCAGAAGTAAAACCAGGTAAGCCATTGGGGTTCTTCCATTTTTGGTTTTATATCTTAGTGAACATCTGACGCTTATGTTAAGACAAATGAGAAAATGCCTACAAAATCAGAAATTTTAGTTATTTTTAGAAACCAAACATCCTTCCGTTCCCACTTCATTCTCTTCTCCCTGTATCTCTTCTCTCTCCTCAAAACATAATCAGATTAGATACCTGCCAAATTTCTGTTTGAGTGCTTTTGTTAAAGGAGAGAGTAAAAAATAAGGCATCATAGTTGAATGATCTAAGTCCTGCCTAAAGGACTGTAGGGAAATAAGAAGGGAGATGTTTGGATCTTAGGGGTCAGATTAGAGAACAGAAAGGAAGAGTCCCAGAACTTTCCTATTCTTATTTGCCAGGAAATCACCATATGAAATTGGAGCTGGGTGAGGTTTGGTCTCTTGAAGTATATAAGTATCATGTCTGTCTCATTCATAAACTGGAAAGTATTCAAGATAACTGTGATTAAAACATTACTTTCAGAAGTAAAAATTTCAGAAAAGAAAAAAACAGCAGAGAAGATAAAAGAGAAAGAACGGCAGCAGAAGAAAAGGCAAGAAGAAATTAAAAAGAGGGTAAGTACTATTTATTTTCTAAAATACAGAATTCTCACATCAGTAGTGGTGCAGCATCTTAACAGGCAGTATTACCTAATATTACCTAATAAGTAGTACTATTTATTTTCTAAAATATAGAATTCTCACATCAGTAGTGGTGCAGTATCTTAATAGGCAATATTACCTAATCATTTGAAGGGCTTTGTAAGGACTATAAATGGATACTGTCAGATAAGATGATCCCAAACAAACTGAATTTGTGGTTTTTGCAAAAACCAAACCCAGAAGCTGTATGTATTAGAATGCCTTTTTAAGTTTTCACAGACATTTTGGAACATGACTGTGTTGTGACCATAGTCAGTGATTTTTGTCAGTGCCTGCAGTTCTCTCTAGCTGTGATTAGTCTTTTTTTTTTTTTGCAGTGTACATTTTGAGTGAATACAGAAAGTGTCCATTTCTCTGCCATGTGCTGTATAAATGTTTTTGTTCTTGATTATTTGGAGCAATATCAGGAATTTTGTGTTAATTTACTTGCTTTTTGAATAGAAAACACATTTACATGATTCAAAAATCAGAACGGTATTAAGAAGCACTCCCAACTCTTCACTCATTTGTCCTGTTTCTCTCCCTCTATCCCATAAGTAAATATTGGTTTATGATGTCTCCAAGGTGATTTTGTACATTTGTATACAACTGTATAGTCATATTCCTCCCAATTTTTATAGTTTTCATCTTGCTTTATTTAATATATCATGGAAATCTTGCCATAGATCATGGCAAGCTTTCTTATTTTATTTTATTTTATTTTATATTTTTTTGCTGTACGTGGGCCTCTCACTGTTGTGGCCTCTCCCATTGCGGAGCACAGGCTCCGGACGCATAGGCTCAGTGGCCATGGCTCACGGGTCCAGCCGCTCCGCGGCATGTGGGATCTTCCCGGACCGGGGCACGAACCCGTGTCCCCTGCATCAGCAGGCGGACTCTCAACCACTGCGCCACCAGGGAAGCCCACAGTGATTTTGTTTTTTGATGCTTAAATTGTCCCAACATTGGACAGTAGGGGTCCCTCAAAGCTGTTCCTATCTTCATCCTTTTGACAGAACTCCATTAGTCTTTGAAAGGTTCCTTGTTTTCTGGCACAATAAGTAATGCCCGGGGGTTCCCTGGTGGCACAGTGGTTGAGAATCTGCCTGCCAATAATGCAGGGACACAGGTTCAAGCCCTGGTCTGGGAAGATCCCACATGCTGCAGAGCAGCTAAGCCCATGCGCCACAACTACTGAGCCTGCGCTCTAGAGCCCATGACCCACAACTACTGAAGCCCGCACACATAGAGCCCGTGCTCCGCAACAAGAGAAGCCACCGCAGTGAGAGCCCGCGCACTGCAATGAAGAGTAGCTCCCGCTCACCGCAACTAGAGAAAGCCCGCGTGCAGCAACAAAGACCCAATGCAGCCAAAAATAAATAAAAATTAAAAAAAAAAAAAAAAAGTAATGCCTGGCTTATCTGGTAGACTCCCCTAGGCCTGGAATCAGCTACTAAAATTCCTTTTTAGTAGCAAATTATCATGGCCAACAATGTGTGAGAATGTCTGTTTTCCCCAAGTCAGGAACATTTTAGATGCTTTTTAATAATTTGTATATCTAAAAATACCTACATGTATGCTTTTTAATTAATTAATTTTTGGCTGCGCTGGGTCTTTGTTGCCGCACGAGGGCTTTCTCTAGTTGCGGCAAATGGGGGCTACTCTTCATTGCAGTGTGCAAGCTTCTCATTGTGGTGGCTTCTCTTGTTGCGGAGCATGGTCTCTAGGCACGCAGGCTTCAGTAGTTGTGGCACGTGGCCTCAGTAGTTGTGGCTTGCAGGCTCTAGAGCGCAGGCTCAGTAGTTGTGGCACACGGGCTTAGTTGCTCTGCAGCATATGGGATCTTGCCGGACCAGGGATTGAACCCGTGTCTCCTGCATTGGCAGGCGGATTCTTAACCACTGCACCACCAGGGAAGTCCCTACATGTGTGTTTATATGATCAGAACAAGCAATGGATTCTTATAGCTCAGTCTAAGAAGTTGTATTGATTTGATCTTTCTTGGTCATTGAAGTTAGAATTATACTTATTTTGTTGTATCTTGATATTAGTCCCAACGTAAAGAAACCTTAGTTTGCGTAAATTAATTTTATCTTAGGTCAAGTATTGAGTTAAGATATATTCAATTTTGATGCAGGAAATGATGTTCAGGTCTACTAAGGCAATTGAGATATTTCCCTTTTTCTTTCGAGAAAGTGTTCTGAGATTTCCTAACTTGGCATCATGACCTTTTTTTTTTCTTTTTTTTTTTTTTTTTTTTTGCGGTATGCGGGCCTCTCACTGTTGTGGCCTCTCCTGTTGCGGAGCACAGGCTCCAGACGCGCAGGCTCAGCGGCCATCGCTCACGGGCCCAGCCGCTCTGCGGCATGTGGGATCTTCCCGGACCGGGGCACGAACCCGTGTCCACTGTGTCGGCAGGCAGACTCTCAACCACTGTGCCACCAGGGAAGCCCATGACCTTTCTTATTTCATCTTCTCCATGAGAAATAAAATGTGACCTATTTCAGAAGTGGACTTCTGAATCAAACTCTTCAAACTGCACAGGCATGGATAACGATGAATGGCACAAATTCCCTTCATCTTTTTCCCACTTTGATAAATATTATCAAAGAAAGCCCCTTGTAGTAAGTAACATATTGTAGAAAATTATATTACAGTATATAGAAAGGATATAAACTAAACTGTTAACTGTCATCTCAGAGAAGTGGAACAAAAAGATAAATGGGGGGAAATGTTTTTCTAATTCTTCGAAAAAAATATTTTTTCTGTCTACATTGTATTGTCATATGGATGTGCCATATACTTTATTTAACCATTCTGTTGTGGAACATTTAGATCATCTCTAAATTTATTTGATATTATGAATAATACCCCATTTGACCTCCTTTTGGTTAAATATTTGTATGCAGCTTTGGTTTCTTAAGATGAATACCTACAAGTGGAATTATTTGATTAAAGCATATAAGAATATTTTTAAGACTTGATAAATATTACCAAGTTACCCTAGAAAGGTTGTTTCAATATACAGTCTTAGCTAAAGTATGTGAGAGTGCCATTTTCAACTTGTCTGCAGTCTCAATTCCTTAATTAAAAACATTACCACAAAATAAACCCAGTCTTCAAATCTGAACTCTGTCACATGACCACCTGAGTTAACCTTCTGTTACCATGGGCAGGTTGCTTACCCTCTCTGTGCCTCAGGTATTTTTCCTGTAAAATTGGGATAAGAATATCTAAAAGAATGCCTGAAATACAGTAAACACTTTATAAGTGTTTGCTATTATTTATATGTGTCTAGAAAAAAAATTCATACAATACAGAAATGTTCTGGGTCCATTATAATCCCAGCCCTTTTAAAACTTCATTGCTGTCTCATTTTAGTTAGAAGAACCTGAAGAACCTAAAGTGCTAACACCAGACGAACAATTAGCAGATAAACTGCGGCTAAAGAAATTACAGGAAGAGGCAGACCTCGAATTAGCGAAAGAAACTTTTGGTAAGTGGGGGTTTGATAACAGTGCAGTATTGAAGTTCCAAGTGATACTATGGAAGTCTTAGTAGTTACGAAAATTCAGAAAACACCTTTTTTGAAGAAACATGATACTGGCTAATTTAGATAGTAGAAAACAGTTTTTAATCTCTTTTGTTTATATTTGAGATTTCATTACTTAAGGTAGAGTGAGATACATGTTCAGATTTTTGAATAATTTGAGTATTGTATAAAAGGTGATTAAGATAAAAAGTAATTGTGGAAGCAATCTAAGTGTCCATTGACAGATGAATGGATAAAGAAGATGTGGCACATATATACAATGGAATATTATTCAACCATAAAAAGAAACAAAATTGAATTATTTGTAGTGAGGTGGATGGACCTAGAGTCTGTCATACAGAGTGAAGTAAGTCAGAAAGAGAAAAACAAATACCATATGCTAACACATATATATGGAATCTAAAAAAAAAAAAAATGGTTCTGAAGAACCTAGGGGCAGGACAGGAATAAAGACGCAGACGTAGAGAATGGACTTGAGGACACAGGAAGGGGGAAGGGTAAGATGGGATGAAGTGAGAGAGTGGCATGGACACGTATACACTACCGACTGTAAAATAGATAGCTAGTGGGAAGCAGCCGCATAGCACAGGGAGGTCAGCTCAGTGCTTTGTGACCACCTAGAGGGGTGGGATAGGGAGGGTGGGAGGGAGACGCAAGAGGGAGGAGATAATGGGCATATATGTGTATGTATAGCTGATTCACTTTGTTACAGAGCAAAAACTAGCACACCATTGTGAAGCAATTATACTCCAATAAAGATTTAAAAAAAAAAAGTCATTGGACCCAAATAAAGTATACTGCTGCTTTAACTGTGTGCATCAGCTGGATGAAATTTGGGTGAAATGTGACGTCTGTAGCTTCGAGATTTAAATATTGAACGGACTGTAGGACTGCCCTGTTGTCTTAAGTCTGGATAAGATTTAGACAATAGTATGCTGGTCCCGGTGGGGCATTCAGCTTTGGTTGTGCCTTCTTGTGCTCAAGGTCCTTTCTCTCTGTACCCCTTCTTGGCCTTCACCATGCCCTATCTTTAGAGGACTTCCATTTCTGTGTGCCATGCCTGCAGCTGTGGTTAGTGTGTAAGATAAAAGATATGTTCAGGATTCTGTAAATAGATAAGTTCAGAGTGTTCCAGGAGGATAGTTACATGGCACAGAGGGTAATGCAAGAAACACAGTCAGAGAAATAAGTAAAAGTTCTCACTTCATTTAACCGAGTTTGTTGTTGTCTCTATTGAGTGCTTTTCAGAGTAGAATGTTGTGTTGAAACAGTTAAATAACTTTTTTTTTTTTAATATTTATTTGCTTGTTTTGGGTCACAGTTGTGGCACACGGGCTCCTTAGTTGCGGCATGCAAACTCTTAGTTGCGGCATGCATGTGGGATATAGTTCCCTGACCAGGGATTGAACCCGGGCCTCCTGCATTGGGAGTGCAGAGTCTCAACCACTGCGCCACCAGGGAAGTCCTGAAACAGTTAAATAACTTTTAAATGAAACCTAGAGCCAAGAAGGATCTAGTTATTTTGATTTTTTCCTCCCCTCTCCTTCCTCTTCTTTAAAATGGATCAAGCAGGCTGACTGTAGTGATCATTCTCCTTTTCACTGGAAGTATGACCTTATCTCTCAGTGGGTCTTTAGCAATCTCAAGAGTTGCTATGGATGCTCCACTGGTGAGTGCTTGGCATGTCTTAACCACACTCATCTCATTACAGAGAGCACTTGGCCACTATCCTGTCTTTGTAGAATGGTAAAAGCCACCCATGTGTTTATTAAAGAGGAGGGTTTATGTGGTAATAAATTCTAAGATGGAACACCAGTTATAGATTAAAAGGCAAAAACATGTATTCATATGGTGATCATTTGGTTAATAGGATTTTAATGTTGTGTTTCTCATACCAAAATACTAGATCAATGTTATTGTTAACAACTAATTTACTTGATAATTGAGGAGTATACAGAAGCATAGTGTCTAATCGCCTGGAATCCTTTTAGGCCAGGTTAATTTTTCTATTGGGATTTAACACATGGTTTCCTCTTTTTTAGCTTCTGTAGTTAGCTGGATACTTTCACAGGAACCATCTTAGTTTGCTTTGCTTTTTTCTTTCTCTCCCAACTTTTCTGTGGGCTGTTCTTGGACAGATGCTTTAAGAGCATCACTTTTGTGCCAGGGACTCCTTTGGCAGTGTGGTGAAGCCTTTGGGCCCCTTCTTAATATACTGTCTTTAAATGCATAAAATACACAGGATTTTACTTACAAAGGAAACCTGTTATAATGAAATAGGTATCAAAATATTGAAATAACCTGTGATACAGTAATTACGTACAGACCATTTGAATTCTGTCCAAGGATTTCAATAGACTCAGGTTAAGAACCTCTGTTTTAGAATGAAATAACAGGGTTATTCAGGTATCTAATTAGTTTCTAAACTTTAAAAAAATCTTTGATATTTTCTGTCCCCTTTCTCCTACAGGTGTTAATAATACAGTTTATGGAATAGATGATATGAACCCATCTTCAAGGGATGACTTCACAGAGTTTGGAAAGTTATACTAAAAGATAAAATTACACAATGTGAAAAATCACTATATTATGCCAGTTTTTTTTAAGCCTTAGTTTGAGTAAAAAATCTTTGATATTTTCTGTCCCCTTTCTCCTACAGGTGTTAATAATACAGTTTATGGAATAGATGATATGAACCCATCTTCAAGGGATGACTTCACAGAGTTTGGAAAGTTACTAAAAGATAAAATTACACAATGTGAAAAATCACTATATTATGCCAGTTTTTTTTAAGCCTTAGTTCGAGTAAAAAAATCTTTGATATTTTCTGTGTCCCCTTTCTCCTACAGGTGTTAATAATACAGTTTATGGAATAGATGCTATGAACCCATCTTCAAGGGATGACTTCACAGAGTTTGGAAAGTTACTAAAAGATAAAATTACACAATATGAAAAATCACTATATTATGCCAGTTTTTTGGAAGCCTTAGTTCGAGATGTGTGTATTTCATGTAAGTAATTCTAATCTCTGGCCTCTGTGAATGGATGTGTAGGGGCACATCATACTTAGGAGAATGGAGATTGACTTTTGAGGGGAGGGGATGCTCTAATATATTTAAGATTTGCTTTTTAGCAGTTAGCTTGGGAGTGTTGTTCTGCAGATATACATTGAGTTTGAGTGGTTTTGTTTTTGTTTTTTGAGGGTGCTTTCTGAGTGTTACAGTGGCTTCCCAAAGAGACATCTGTGCTTGTTGGCACAACAGCTAATAAAACACTAGTTTCTTATTTTATCTAATTATATATTGGAGGCGGCGGCTAGCAAAGTGTCTTTTGGGGAAAATCATACAGAATTTTAGAGCTGAGTGAGACCACAGCGAGTGTCTGTTCATTTTATAAATGAGGAAGCCCATGGCCAGGTGCAAGTTGCTCAGCAGAGCTGACACCCATTCTCTGGGTCCATGGATTTGGTTTCATGCTGAGTCATATATTTCAGGGGCAGGGGGTATGGGAGTGACAACCTGGGGTGGTATACCACTAAGGTGGGAAGGACTGCTTTTGCTAGTGTCTGCTGTTATTTTTATTTTTTGCTGTACGCGGGCCTCTCACTGTTGTGGCCTCTCCCGTTGCGGAGAACAGGCTCCGGATGTGCAGGCTCAGCGGCCATGGCTCACGGGACCAGCCGCTCCGCGGCATGTGGGATCTTCCCAGACCGGGGCACGAACCCGTCCCCTGCATCAGCAGGCGGACTCTTCAACCACTGCGCCACCAGGGAAGCCCTGTCTGCTGTTTTAAGATTGAGAAAAATAAATTCTACACAATGAGTTTTTTTTTTTTTTTTAATTAGTCTGGTTGCATTGGGTCTTTGTTGCTGCACGCAACTAGGGCTTTCTCTAGTTGCCTCACGCGGGGGCTACTCTTCCTGCGGTGCACGGGCTTCTCATTGTGGTGGTTTCTCTTGTTGCGGAGCTCGGGCTTTAGGCACACGGCTTCAGTCGTTGTGGCACGTGGGCTCAGTAGTTGTGGTGCACGGGCTCAGTTGCTCCACGGCATGTGGGATCTTCCCGAACCAGGGCTTGAACCTGTGTCCCCTGCATTGGCAGGCAGATTCTTAAACACTGTGCCACCAGGGAAGTCCCTACACAATGAATTTTAAGTTAGGTTTTCTTTGGGAAATTATTACTAAGCTGAAGGTTCTGAATTTTATCAGTGATATACCCATAGTTGGTATTTTATTTTCCGTATACTATTTTTACTGTTTTTGAAGGTGCTCTCTAACCAGACTGAACACTTTTTTGGGTAGCTAAAAACTCATGTCTGTTTCCAGCTTTATATTTTTATAAGGATGGAAGGATGTGTTGTCCACTAAATGGGCTTATTTCCTGGTGGGGCACTTAGATTTCTGAGATAACTACCACTTTCATTCTCATTCCTATGCTAGAAAATGGAGACCCCAAGGGGTGGGGAGTTATCATCTGTAGGTTTAAGAATTGTTACATGGGCTTCCCTGGTGGCGCAGTGGTTGAGAGTCTGCCTGCTGATGCAGGGAATACGGGTTCGTGCCCCGGTCCGGGAAGATCCCACATGCTGCGGAGTGGCTGGGCCCGTGAGCCGTGGCCGCTGAGCCTGTGCATCTGGAGCCTGTGCTCCGCAACGGGAGAGGCCGCAGCAGTGAGAGGCCCGTGAACCGCAAAAAAAAAAAAAAAAAAAAGAATTGTCGTTACATAGTCATTCAGCTACTCCTCACTGAGCATCAAGGATGTTTATTTCCATAAGTCATGGTTATTCTCTGCGTATTTAGACCGGATAAGGAAAAATGGTAGGGAGCATTGTGAGGTATAAAGACATTTCTAGTTTCTCGCTGGTGAGCAGTGTCATTATAATTAGAGTTCATTATAAATTTTTGTTGCTGAGTTTGCCATTTTACTTTAAACGGTTCTGCTCTGTGAGCCTAGCCATAGACTGAATGATTCTCCATCGTGTTATGTTAAACAGGAGAAATTAATAGCCTTTCCAAGTTACCGAAGTTAATGATGGACAAATTAGATGGAAGAATGTATATTTTGCTTTTACTTATTCTCCAAAATGCTTAAAAATTACTGGTATGCTTTTTTTTTTTTTAGTGGAAATTGATGACTTGAAAAAGATTACCAATTCATTGACTGTACTTTGCAGTGAAAAACAAAAGCAAGAAAAGGTAAGAGCTAGCTGCGTGGGAAATGTGTATTACACAAGGATGGGGTATAGGCATAATATTCTCAACAAGTGTAGTAGGAGCCTGAGAAGTCAAGCACTTCGCCAATACCATTTATATTGGAATAGAACAGGAGTATGAGTGCCATTACCATCCTTTTGTTTACAGACATGTTCATGTTCTCCTGAATTAATAATAGAAATTTCTCTGGGTCAGGTGTGGGATCTCCCTTAGAGAACTAAGTTTTTTCTGGAAGCAGAGCTTTGTTGACTCTATGAGGGTTGCTGTACCATATAAGATGCCCACAGTAGATAAAATCTCATGAATTAATTCTCTTTTTATCTTCAGCAAAGCAAAGCCAAAAAGAAGAAGAAAGGTGTGGTTCCCGGAGGGGGATTAAAGGCTACCATGAAAGATGATCTGGCAGATTATGGTGGTTATGATGGAGGATACGTACAAGATTTTGAAGACTTCATGTGACATTTTATCTTCTCCTGGTGTCTTCTTTCTGTTGCCCACAATCCCTTCAACATGTAGCACAACTTCCTTTCCTTTCAGTTCTGCCAAATGCTACAATCAGAAGTGCAGTATCTTTTGTGCTGGTTATTAACCCCTTGACACTTAGGTGCTAATGTGCAAATGAGGGAACTTGGATCTTGCTGCCAAGGGGTTAAAATTGGGAACCTCCATTGCTACTAAATCATAGTTTAAAAAACAGACCTAATAATGTTGTTGCTATCTGATTCCATAGCAGCAGTCACTAAATTGGAAACAAAGGTTGCAACATGACAAAAAATTGTGTAGTATTTACCAGCACCATTCAGTAATACAGCCTTAACCATACCTCCTTGAACTACTTCATAACTTGTCAAGAAAAGCAGTCTGCTGCAAGGGCATGTGGTGTGCACCTAGTATTAAAGTTGCTTTGTCTTAAAATTGAGCGTGAGGATATTAAAAATACATTGTGAAGAAGACTGCTTATCTCAGAGTGAAGATACGGCGGCTGAAAAGCACTAGTTTGATACTTAAAAATTAAATGACCAAAACCCTCCAACTTGGAAGCTGAAGAAGGTAAACCTCTCCATTATTGCACTACCAAGTTGTGGAATCTCTTGAATGCTAGACTGTCTAGTTTCTATTTATCAGACTATTCTACTGCTGGAGTGCTTCAGATGGGGGAGGGAAACTCCTTACCTATTTTATTTGTCTGATTTAAGTGTCTGAGAAACAAATCTCCTTTGTTCTCTGAGGCTGCAGTGGATCAGCTTTAACAGGGTTTTGGCATTTCCTTTCCTGTATAAAACGTGTTTAGCAAACTGCGCCACTTAACTACAGTTTGGTAAATTGTTATGTTAACAATTATGACATCTGCAATGTTTTATAAAGCAACTAATTTAATAAAGTCACTATTGTGAGGACTTAAATTTTGTGTTACCTCCCAAGAGATATTTTTGGAGAGTAAAGAACAAAGCTCTTGGGACTAGAGTTCTCTGTATACTTATAAAGCTTAATAAGTGCTTGATAAGTAGATGTAGTTTTAAAACAAAAATGATGTGAGGTCCTTAATAGTGTCACCCTAGAGCAACAAAGGCATAGAGCTGCCTTCCTCTTCTTATTTATTTGGGGAAATTGGTTGGTTGTTTAGATACTAAGGCCTAATTAAGTACCTAGAAGACCTATTTATTTGGAGTAATTGAACTTATAACTCAGGTTGTGGCTGTAAGCAGAGATAGGGTGATCGTCTCTATTATATATTTTCTTTTAAGCAATTTAACCAAATCTGTGGTTGGAGTCTTTTTTTTGAAACTGCCACAGAACCAAAAGTAGGGACAGAGCAAAAAATATTTTAAATTTCTCTTACACGGGAAGTAGGATCCTCAATCAAAGCTCTGTAGACCACTAAGTGGAAGACAGGACCATCTGAAGGATTTGAGGAATTAACAGAAAGCAGTGACTACACAGCAATAATTACAGCCAATAAAGATTGTTTTAAGGTAGACAAGGGCTAAGATTTCCTTAGCAGTAATAATGACATACACTGAATTTAAAATCTATTTTATTATAGAGATCAGTTTCTAATAAATGGAAATGTATCATCTGTTCCTTAACTGTGTAAATAATATTAAATTCCTTTGAAACTGGAATCTGCAGGCACAGGCATTCTTTACTAAATATTGTATCATCTCCTAAAGTAGAAGCTATCCTGAGGAAGATGGACTTTTGATCTTAATACCAATATCTATATAAAATGGTATAGATGAATAATTATTTTCAAATAGGAATTTCCTTGTGAAAAGTCTCCTTCTTCACCCACTATTCACAAAGGACTGGTATGGTCAGTCCTGGGGTTTTACATGGCATTTCTATAGTCTGACCACAAACATCTGTCAGTACCTCATTTCAGTATAAGAAAACAGGCATGTATGAATTTTTGGCAGTAACCATCCTCATGTCATCTGAATACAGCTAACCTGCTAGCATGTCCTTTAGACAGCAACCTGTCTGAGGGTCCTTCAGAAGCACATTTACAACGTCATAAAATTTGTGTTCGTATGCCAGCTTGTAATACAAGTAGACGTCTTCACAATATGTGAGTAACTTCTTCAGGTTTTTCACAGCTAAGTCAGTAGGCTGATGATGTTTACATCTAGACAAAGAAACAAGAACGTACAGGTTAAGATAACTGCATCTTGAACGAGGGCTACCAGCTCTGATACTTATTCACTGTCTATAGAGGAGAAGGTGCTTGAATCTGAGGAATCATTCATTCAGACTATTAGGGAGTGCTTGATAGACAATGAAATTATTTCATTAAAAATGAGTATCTTAATGCTGGCCTTAATTAGAATAATTTCAATACTCGAAAGGGGACCTCTGATGTTTAGTGTTTTTGGCACCTCAGACAAGCTGAGTAGTTCTCCCATTTTAAGTACAGAGCACCATAAACAAACTATTCTCATTCATCTGTTTGCATGAATTTGTTAAAAGATCATCTTTCTGGGTATTCTTGACATCTCTTTGCCATCTCAAGCAGAGGGGTAGCCTATAGGCATGTTATACGTAGTCATAAAATTCTTACCCGTGCCTGAGCTCAAAGCAGAGGCATTTTAATACTTACTTTATTGAAATTTCTTCAAATATACTGGATCTTAATAACCTTTGCTGCTTAAATTCTTCCAGGTAATTAAAGTCTCCTTTAAGAATCACTTGTTGGTATAAAATTTCAGCCCAATCAGGAACAAAGTCATAGGCCTCAGCCACAATAGAAGCCTTAAAAGGATGGAGGGGAAGGAGGACACCATTAGAGCCTATTTGATGTAAAACTGAAGGCAAACTGCTCTACAAAATGACTTCATATTCACTCTATGAGTGTACAGTATTATCATCACCAATAATGTTAGAAGACTCTATGTATCAGGGTTGGTGAAAAGTTTGCTATTTCCCCTTCCCTGACACCCCAAACACCTTCCTTCAGTGTTTTTTTTTTTTTTTTTTGCGGTACGTGGGCTTCTCACTGTTCAACCAACCACTGCGCCACCAGGGGAGCCCCTTCCTTCAGTGTTTTTAATCTTCCTCACAGTGGGTTAAAAGAACTGCTGATGAATATTTTTCTCACTAACTCAACTCTCTAAGGAACAGTGAAAGGGCTGATTCCCTGATAACCATCCCTCCTTGTTAAAGGGCTAGAACCAGCCTCTCAGAAGCCCTGACTTTTTATGCTAACCCAAGTGCACTGGTCTGGAAATGCTGGGGCTAAGAGATGCTCACAGGACCACTAGCAGGGATGTTCCCCTGAACCTCAACTATCTTAAGTGCAAAGATGTCTGCCTCTCTGCTGGCTTAATAGCGTGGGGAAAGGAGACAGTGTGTCTCACTGTTCTCCAACCTCTGCCCAGACAATATGCTGGTAAGAAATACTACTATGGAAAGGCAGTTGGAGAGCTGGACTGTCCTGGTTCTGTCACTAGCCCTGAGACCTTAGGTAAACCACTCAGCTTCTGGGTCCTATGACAAGGACAGCAGGAGAGAGGATGCTGGCAGCACGGGCTAGGTTTTTCTTCTTTGCTCACCTGGTAGAACCGAGGTAGGGCCATGATACAGTCCATCAGCCTGTGGCGGCCCAGGTTGATGAGCATTGTGTTCTGGCCGGTGTTGAGAAAGTGAATCTGCAGTGTTATCAACTTGGTGAGCCGGTGACAGTGCAGGGCCTGTCGCACGCAGGAGTCCTGAGGGATAAGGGTGGCAGTAGGCACAGATAAAGACTTTGTTGCCATCATCTCCCCCGTGAACCCTCCAGCAATGGAACAAAATAAAATTATTCCTACTGCAGACACCAAGCCCCAAGTCCAGTCTGGAGTAAGACTCTCATGGTTACCTTGGCATAACTCTCTGCTGCATCCAGCATCAGGGTCAGGGCCTTCAGCAGCAGCTGCTTCAGTTGGTGCCCATCCTTGAGGCTGTCCTCTGTAGGGGAGTAAAGGAAACTTGGGTGTGTCTGACTCCCAAGGCTGGGTACTCTCATCCCACTCAGTAGTAGGGTGGACTATAGAAACAACCCAGCTCATGTTCACAGGGAGGCAGGTATGTCTCACTCAGGTAAAGGCTATTGGGCCAAAAGTACACACACACACTGGAGTAGGATTCACTGCCCCATCTAGTTCAATTTCTCTCTGAAACAGCAAGGCAGGCTTACACGGCATCAACATACATTGGTTCTTGACAGGTGACACCCCTGGATGCACTGGCTACAAGAGGGGTAAAATGCCTTCCAACCCCCCTTCCGTCTCCTTTCTGCCCCCTGGGGCCCCACTAAATAAATGTTAGAAGCTGAGGTGGGTATTAGTCCCATGGACTCTTGCCCTGCTTAGCCCTGAGAACCTTCCCTGGCCAGCAGCACTGCCCTGGAGGTGCTGCTGTGACCTCTGCTCACCCCAGGGCTGAGACTCAATCAATTTCAGTTGGATGCAGGCAGCTGCCTCATGGTTCTCCCCAATCTCCCGGCACATGCTGAAACACAGGGCAATCATGTTGTGCTTCTCACTGTCCCCAGGGCGGCAGCGTTTGATGTAGTCCAGTAGGGCCGTCTTCAGGGTACCACTCTGCCCAGAAAAAAGCGGGGGATACCAAGGTCTCAGCCATGTATTGCAAGGTAAGCAGGACTGGCCTAGTCCTTTGATTCTGAAAGTTCCTCAGAAACTCCCAAGGAAAAGGAAAAGATAAGCAAAAATGAATACAAAAGTTTATACTATCCTGAGTATAAGGAAACAGGCACATCTCTGCTGGTGGGAGTGTAAATGGTAAGACCTGTCAGAGGCGAGAAGCCTTAAAAATGTACACACGTGCATTAGTCTAACGATTCCACTTCTAGGACTCTATCCCTAAAGAAGCAGGCAGAGGAAAGTGCTAAGATGGATGTAACAAGGATATTTAATAGCAAACAATTAGAAATATTCCAGATGTCCAGAATAAGATCTAAGAGAACACCATGTAGCCATTAAAACCGATGTTGACTTGAAAATTATTCATGCTTATTATTAACTGAGAAAAGCAGGCTATTTCCTATCTGCACAGCATGACAGAAGTTTGATAAAAATATGTGAACATGTATGTATATGTTTGTGGGTATATGTGCAAAGAAAGGGCCTATACCAAATTGTTAGCAGTGGCTGTCTGCAGACAGTAGCTAGACACACAGGGCTTTTTTTCGTGTTCTGTTTTCCAGGTGGCTTTTTTTAAAAAAATATGGAACGCGGGCTTCCCTGGTGGCGCAGTGGTTGAGAGTCCGCCTGCCGATGCAGGGGACACGGGTTCGTGCCCCGGTCTGGGAAGATCTCACATGCCGCGGAGCGGCTGGGCCCGTGAGCCATGGCTACTGAGCCTGCGCGTCCGGAGCCTGTGCTCCGCAACGGGAGAGGCCACAACAGCGAGAGGCCCGTGTACTGCAAAAACAAAAAAAAAAAATACGGAACGCTTCACGAATTTGCGTGTCATCCTTGCACAGGGGCCATGCTAGTCGTCTTTGTATCGTTCCAATTTTTAGTATATGTGCTGCCGAAGTGAGCACCCGTTAAGCGTCTTAACGTTGAATATTCATTACTTTTGTAATCAGAAACAAAGTTATTAAACGAATATTTAAATGCAGGAAGAAAAATGCCTCAAAAACAGCTTTTAAAATCCTGAAGGTGTCCCTATGTCCAGGACTTGCTCCTTTCCTGAAACTAGGCCAGCATTGAGGAGAGTTTTTCTGTTTTGTCTCTTAATCCTGCTTGGCTGGGCCCCAGTTCCCAGATGTCAAAAGTGCACCTGGGTTTTTATTTATTTATTTGTTTATTGGCCTTGCCACGCAGCATGTGGGATCTTAATCTTAGTTCCCCGAAGCGCAGAGTCTTAACCACTGGACCGCCAGGGAAGTCCCATAGGTTTTTAAATCTTTAGAGGTGAAATGGGTGAAAACAATGAATCAGTCAATGAATAACTTGAAAACAGAGGCTCTGTGAGTGCATGCCTGGTGTCACATAGTATGCTGAGGACAGACAAGCGCCCAGAGACCAAAGGCCTGGCAAGTCAGGCTTTTGCTTCCCAGCCTCCTTCCTGGTCGTCATCATAAATAGCTCCACAGCTTTCTAGACCCAGACCCTGGCATTCACTTCTGAATAGCTCTCGACAACACACTTTTTCATGGTCCCCTGAAAACTCTCCACTCTAAACTGGTCTGAGCTCTGTAACCTTAAGCTACTGGTTACAGTATATGTCTTAGGGAGGCCCTTAATTCCCTCCCTCTATATCCCGGGAGTCCATCCTGATTGGAATTAATCCTGAGAAAACCTGAGACTCCCAAGTGTCAGTAGTACATGTCATACTGCAGCTCAAAAATACGGTACACCTACCGGGTCCAATTTCTTCCTCATCAGCACTTCAAAGTAGTGTTTTTTATGCAGCAAATCAAATATGTATGTCATCTCATTGTACCTTCCAATGCCAGTGAGGAGACGCACCTACAAAGGGAGAGGGAAGCTTCCATCAGCATTGCTTGGAGTTCTCTGAGCCAGACCACTACCCCAAGTTTGGTTGCTTTCAAATACCGAACTCTGGCGGGAAGAAGGGTTAGTGGCCAGGCTGCCATACTTAACTCCTTTCCTCCTTGCCTGTCTCCCCTCCTTCCCATCCCATGTACCCAACAGGGGCCTTCTCTGGAGGATTCAGAAATGCTAGTCATTGGGAAACCACTGGCTGGCCGTCCCCTCCTCTGTTGTCTCTAAACGTGACTATCAAGTGCCGAAGTGCCATCCTCCTGGGCAGGCACTCTTCCTCTTCCCACCACTCCTCATTACAGCACCCAATGGCTTGCTCACACACTTGGGTCAGTTTCAAGCCTAGAGGATTTGGGGGGAGGTACAGGAAGCTTGAGTTGTCAGCTCATTTCAATTTTCAATTTAGATATAAGAGGCAGGTCTGAACCTTGTTTTGTGGGGGAAGTAACTGCCGTCTTAGCCCTCTAGAAAAGCGAACTGCTTGGTAAGGGGGTATGACAGTCCTGGAGCATGGCAGGGATCCTCTTTGATTTCTATTCCTTTGGAGCAATCTCTGATTTGGACAGAAATCACAACCTGGAGCAGAGGGTTGAACTGCCCAGCCAGCTACCAAGTAGGTAGTGGTATCCAGATAGGTAAATTCCCTAAGACCACATCAGCTCTGAGCTGATAGTCTCCAGCCTATCTGTTCTATCAAAGGTTTCCTCAGGATGGAGGGTGAAGGTGAGGGGGTGACTTACCACCAGTCCATACTCCTCATTGGGGGCCAAGTGGTTGTCTGTGAGCAGCCGGGCGGCCTGCAGGACTCGGATGATGCCCTCCATGTGGCATGTCAGTGTGAAGCAGTGATGAGCCAGGATCAGCAGCTCTGTGGCTGGGTGGGTTGGGCACTGTTAAGACAGGACTTTCAACCCTGGCTAACCCCTGTCTAGCTCTGTACCTGGCAGGAGGGTCAAGGGGCCTGGTACAGCTGGGCCTGTCTGGAGAAGGCTCTCTCACCAGTCCTCTGAGATCCCTGACCTCACCAGTTCTAGCTCTGGGACGGCCCCCTGATGAAGTCAGTCCTCTCAGTGACAGCACAGGGATTAACTCTCTCCTCAGACAGTCTGCATATAGTGACAGCATTTCCCAAAGGCTCAAAAAATGAGAACAAAGAACGCTAGCTTTCTAAAGATGGAGAAACTTTCTGCAGACAAACTGATGGAGTACCTGCCAATACAAGTCCGAGGGCATTCTCTGTAGCTGAGTGGAGGGTCTTAGGGCCTAATCAAGTGCTATTTGATGCTCTGCGCTTCTAGAGGCTTTCTAGATTGAGATGTGACGCACACAAATTTAAAACTACTATACACAATCACTATGAGCACGATTAAAAGGCAAACTGGGAAAAATATTTGCAATGCTGGAAGACAGAAGAGGGGTTCTCAGCCTTAATATATGCTGTGCCCTCTGGGCCTTTGCACCTGTGGGGCCCTCCCCAAACCTACTGGCTACTAATGCTTCTGGTCTTGGTTTGCACATTTCCTCCCAAAACCTTTGGGAGGAAAAAAAGGAAAGGAAAAAAAACCTTTGGCCCCATCAGTATGCTTACTGTGAATGACACCCCTAGTCTGTGAGCTCCAGGACTGCTGCTTAACTTGTTCACCATACCCCTGTTTTTAGAGTGCCTGGCGCACAGTCAGTACTCAGTAGATGTTGCTGAACTGGACTGAGAAGAGATACAGAAGGCTATTTTATTTATTTATGTTTTGGCCGTGCTGCACGGCTTGTGGGATCTTAGTTCCCTGACCAGGGATCGAACCCAGGCACACAGCAGTGAAATTGCCGAGTCCTAACCACTGGACCGCCAGGGAATTCCCAAAAGGCTGTTTTAAAAATAAACCTATTCAGGGCTTCCCTGGTGGCGCAGTGGTTGAGAGTCCGCCTGCTGATGCAGGGGACACGGGTTCGTGCCCCGGTCTGGGAAGATCCCACATGCCGCAGAGCGGCTGGGCCCGTGAGCCATGGCCGCTGAGCCTGCGCGTCCGGAGCCTATGCTCCACAAAGGGAGAGGCCAGAGCAGTGAGAGGCCCGCGTACCACAAAAAAAATAATAATAAAATAAACGTATTCAACCTCTTAAAATCTCACGTGTTCACAAAACATCAGTAAAATGCCTTTTACGCGTCAGTCAAATTTGCAGAGTATAATGGGTTCCAGGAAATGATACTCTCACACACTGCTTAAGAGGGAGTGAAAGTGAATTTTTTTTCCTGAAGTAAATTTGGCAATATATATATAAAGCCTTAAAAATGGGCATACTCCTGAATCAGGAATTTGTCTTAGGGAAATAACCATGGATGTGCACACAGATTTGCCTATAAGCATGTCTATCACAGTGTTTAAAACAGCAGAAAATTGGAAGCAATCTACAGGTCCTACAATATGGTATATACATTTTTTAATTACATATAAGAGAAATAATATGTAACGACTAAAAATTATATAGAATAGTGTCATGGAAAGATATTAATGACAGCATATTGGTAATTATAAACAGTATACACAGTATAATGCTATTTTTGAAAAAACCTATGGACTTGCATAGAAAAAGATGAGAGGGACACATACTACTGAATGCATACAACAACACTGAAAAGCGAGCAGGCTTTGAAATCACACAGACGATTCATATGCCAACTCTGCCACTTAATAGTTATAAATTAATCAACTTTTCTAAAGCTTCAGTTTCCTTCTAAAATGGGGACAATAACAGCCATTTTTCAGGGTAATGTAAGAAGAAAATAAGCTAAATATGCCAAATGTTAAAAGGTTACCTTTTTGTGTGATTTTAAATTTGGGGCTGCTTTGCCATATATATTTTCTAACTTTTCTTCAATGAACTTCTGGCTTTCTACTAAGAACTTACAAACAATCCTGGAAGAGTAGGGATCCAGAGAAGGAACAAGGATCCAAATTGAGTTTTGAAAAGACTTAACCTCAGAAGACTTCTTAGAGACCTGCTTGGGCCCAAAACATGTAAGAAAGTGGCCAAGAACTTACTGCAAGACAAGTCCCCATGGGGAACGGAGGAAATCTTATCCAACAACTTCATGCCTACCAAGGTGCGGTCTTGACACAGAGCAGTCAGCTGAAGAAACGTCTGGCTTTCCTCTGTTGGGGTGAACGTCTGCTTATGTCCTATACAGAAAGATGTGGAGAAAGGTGCTAGTTTTACCTTGAGAGAGATGAAAGGAAGACAAGAGCCCCAGAGCAGGAGGCCCACTCTGCCCAGGCCTGGGCACCAGGAGGTAATGGTGAAGGCGCTCCCGGGCAGCTCTCCTCTTGCTGGGGTCAAATATCTCAGGTGAGATGCCATCTTACAGGACAGCAGGAGCTCATTAGCTCAGAGAAAGGCACAGTTACTCTAAATATAATCATACAACAATAAACAAAAAGCAATAATAACAAAATAAATGCAATGTGTTCTCCTCTTACAAGTGCAACCTGGCAACTTGAAAGGACAGCATATAAGATATATATGAGCATAACATCAAATCCTTAATGCTGGGAACTTGAGAATGTGATCTGAAAGGCTGGGGAGGCCTGAAAGGTAGGGCACCTGTTCCCTCTGATGGGGTCAGCAGCTCCCGGGTCACCTCTTCAGCCACAAGTTCAGCCACTGTGTCTGGCTCGAGGCCCTGGGTGCTGATGAAGGCTTGAGCTCGCTTGCATCGGTCAGGCTGCTGAGAGGCCAAGATTACCCGGAGAATGGCCTCACCATCCTGGGCAGCGACATCTGTGTAGGAACAGCCCAACTCCTGAGAGGAAGGCAGAGCCAATCCCAGCCATCGTTAGGAACCAGGAGAAAGCCAGCAGAAGACAGCCTTTCCTGAAATCTGATGTGGACAGACGCCATGGTTTTCTGAGCTTAAAGATCCCTCATCCTGAGCAGAAACCTTAGAAGAAGCAAACACTGTTTTCTAGCCCTTTCTAAATTGCTTTGCCAATGAGGTGAATCCAAGCAAGAGAAAGGCTTGTCTTCAGAAAACATCAGGTGACTGATCTCTCACTGAACACTGAGCTTTTCATATGTTATGAAACCTAAGGAAGTTGAATAAAAGGCAGAGCCCCTTCTTTATTGTTCCCGTGGCAGCAAGGAAACCCTCAATTTCCAAAGAAGTCTCTGAGCCTTGTTGTCCAAGGAAGGGCTTTTAGTGCTCGGCTTGCTTTCTCTCGTGCTCTTCCACTGCACTTAGAATCTACTCTTTTTCTCCCTCAATCAGCACAAAGCCAGAACAATTCCTGGCTGCTCTGGTTCCTGTTTTACAGTCATTACATTCCATTTAATTTTATTTTAAAACTTATTTTGGGCTCTTTCCCATATGGAAAGCTCACCACTATTCCCCAGGGATGGATTTATAGGGGCCAACATCCTGACAAGAGCTCTACTCCCAGGTCATGATTATCATCTGAAGGGCTGACCGAGGGCAATGTCCAAAATCCACCTTCACCTTCTCCCTTCCCTCCCTCTCAGAGGGAGCTCCTGTGGAGACCCAGCCCTTTGGCACGTACCTTGGCAAGTGTATAGAGACAGAGGACCTGCCGGCAATAATTCTTCCCATGGAGGCATTTGCTTGTCAGAGTTTCCAGAGTAGTCACCACTTCATCACTGGGGGGCAGTATCACAAATGACTGACTGTCCAAACTTGAAGCTGGAAGCAAACACAGGTCTGAGGGGGGCTTTAAGGGGCTTTTAAGGTCTCTCCTCGGCCCCCTATGACTCTACCTCTCTGCTCACAGCTTCCTTCACTGCACCCTGTTGACTCCCCCTGGGTCTGGGACCACTTCTAACAGGGCTCACACCCCACTTAAACTTCTTTCATTGCCGCCTTCTAGGAAATCCCCAGCCCAGGATACTTCAAAGACTCAAAGCCACCTAATGAACACTCTAGAGATCATCACCAAAGATGCCTGCCAGACTGTCCTCCACATACACTGCCTCCCAATTTCCCCTTATGTCAAATAATCACCAGGTCTACCAGACTGTATCTCCAAAACATCTCTCCAGTCACCACCTTAGTCCCAGCCTTTATCACCCTGCATCTAAGAGGTGTTACTGTCTCCTGCCGTCAGCCTCCCTTCTTCCCCAACTCCATCTTCCACACACTCAGCATTCTTCACATTCTAAAATGCAAATCACAAAAATCAAGGATCATCTGCCAGATACCTTAAAGGCACAGTAAAATTAGAATCCATTCCTGCTTTTTTAAAAAAAGCTCTTAGCCTAAAATAAAACTTTCTTAATTTGAGAAAGGGTTTCCGTTAGTGGAAAAAAGTAGAAAAGAATATTTATATAACACTGTTTCTAATAGCAAAAACAAAATTGAAAAATTTTAAATGTGTATCAGTAAATCATTGTTAAAAAAATCATAGTGGGCTTCCCTGGTGGCGCAGTGTTTGAGAGTCCGCCTGCCGATGCAGGGGACACGGGTTCGTGCCCCGGTCCGGGAAGATCCCACATGCCGCGGAGCTGCTGGGCCCGTGAGCCATGGCCGCTGAGCCTGCGCGTCCGGAGCCTGTGCTCCGCAACGGGAGAGGCCACAACAGTGAGAAGCCCACGTACCGCAAAAAAAAAAAAAAAAAAAAAATCATAGTACATGACCTGGGAAGGAAATCCAAAAAAGAGGGGATATATGTATACATATAGTCTATACTGTACAGAAAAGTGAATCAGCTAACACAATATTGTAAAGCAACCATACTCCAATTTAAAAAAAATCATAGTACATTCATATAGTAGAATACCCTGCAGTTATTAAAAGAATGAGGTCAATCTATCTGTACTGACAGGGAAAAATGTTGCAGAACAATATAACTGGATTTTTGTAGAAAATAAATGTGTGTGTGTGTGCACACACACGCACACATGTGCGAGCCCACATGTAGAAAATAATGTACGCCAAGCAAGTAAAAGATGTTATTCTGGGGAATTTGGTGGGCGTGGTGTTGAATGGATAAATAACTTTCACTTTTTACTTTATGCACTTCTGTATTGTGTGATTTATTATATTAAGCATGTAATACTTTTGCTTTTAAGATATTACTCTTTTAAAAATATGCTTTAAACACAAAAATATAAAAAGCAACTCAGACCATGTTATTCCCCTGCTTAAAATCCTTCATTAGAGTTTTCAGTTCTAGGTCTCTCCCACTGACTGACCTCAATATAAAACCTGGACACAGTGCATGCAGTGCTATATGAGGACTCTGAAGAGCAAATAGTAGCAGATGGATCGAAGATAACCTGCATCACCATTTTCTCCCCTCTAGGAATCTCCAGATTGAATGCAACGCTGCCTGAAACCCAGAACCAAGCACTACAGCTCACAAAGAGAGTGGGCTCCAGGAGACGTCCTCCGGAACAGGCTCAAGGAGCGGAAAGGGAACTCCCACAGCCCATTCTCTCTGGTCCTAAGTCCTAAGCAACCACTCAGCTGTGGTGGGAGGGGCTGCAGCAGCAGTTGGCAAGAGCCAAAACTCAGAGAGGGACCTTCTTTTCCGATCAGAGATGCTCTGGTCCTAAGGGGGCAGAGTGAATCCCTGTTCCTTTTTGTATTATCCTCCTGTCAGCTGGCCCTAGATGCGGGCAGTCAGGAAAGTACATGACAGGATGGGGTAACTAAACCTCCAGCTTTGGCCAGAAGACTGAAAAGGAAAGCCTCGGGCAACCAGAAAGTACTTGGAAGAGAGATTCAGGAAAGCAACACAATAAAGTTGTTTATAAACATTAGGGCTCATTCCTACGCTTTGCATGTATGGATCTGATCCCGACCAACATATCAAAGACTTTGAGAACTAAGTCAACAGACAGACCACTACGCAGGTTGCAGACTGACCACAGGATGGCACATATAGGATGGATCTGAACAGCACCACAAAGAATTTGAAAACTGAACTGATGTTACAACCACAGCCCACAGAAAGTACATTGGAACGTGTAGTCTGAACATAGCCAGGTCAATTGCCTGCTAAAAACATATCAACATTCTTCATAGGATTTAAACAAGATGCAGCATCCCATAACACACTATTCGAAATGTCCAAGATACAACATGAAGTTATTCAGCATACAAAAATACAAGAAGATCTCAACTCATATAAGACAAAGAAAAGACAAACGATGAAACCCAGCACTAAAATGACATAAATGTTGAAATTATCTGAAAAAGACTTTAAAGCAGCTACAAATGTTCCAACAAGCAACTATGAACACTCTTAAAATAAACAGAAAAACAGAAAGTCTTAGCAAAGAAATAAATGGTATAAAGAAGAATAAAATGGAAGTTGCAGAACTGAAATTTTAAAATCACAGAAATTAAAAAAAAATCTTAATAGCGAATGGAAATGCCAGAGGAAAGAGTCAGTGAAACTGAAGATAGAAAAATAGAAATTATCCGATCTGAACAAAGCTTCAGGGACTTGTGAAACAATAACTTTTGTTTTTGTTTCATTGGAGTCATTGGAGTCCCATAAGGAGAGGAGTAAGAGTATGGTGCTGGAAAAATATTTGAAAAAAATGATGTCTGAAAACTACCTAAACTTGATAAAGCTACATATTTAAGAAACTCAGTGAACCCCAAATAGCATAAGCCCCCCAAAATACATGTCCAGTCATGCTATAACCAAACTGCTGAAGACAAAAGACAGGAAAAAAATCTTGAAAGCAACAAGAGAAAAATGCATTATCTACAGGGGAACAGTGATTCGAATGACTGCAGATTATTCATCAAATACCACAGAAGTCGAAAGGAAGTGGCAGAACATTTTTGTTTGTTTGTTTTTTTGGCGGTAGGCGGGCCTCTCACTGTTGTGGCCTCTCCTGCTGCGGAGCACAGGCTCTGGACGTGCAGGCCCAGAAGCCATGGCTCACGGGCCCAGCCGCTCCGCGGCATGTGGGATCTTCCCGGACCGGGGCACGAACCCGTGTCCCCTGCATCGGCAGGCAGACTCTCAACCACTGCGCCACTAGGGAACCCCGGCAGAACATTTTTAAGTGTGGAAAGAAATAATAAAGGTTCTATATCCAGCAAAAATCATCCTTCAGGAATGAAGGTGCAATAGAGACATTCTCAGATGAAGTAAAACTAAGAGAATCTGTTTCCAGCAGACAACTCTGAAAGAATTACTAAAGGAAGTCCTTCACACAGAAGGAAAAAGAAACTAGAAGGAAACTTGGAACATCAGGAATGAAGGAAGAGCAACAAAAATTGTAAATATCTGAGTAAATATAATAAACTACTCTCCTCTTGAGTTTGTTAAAATATATTTTTCGGTTGAAAACAAAAAATCTAGCATTGTTTGATGAGATTTTCAGTGTATGTAGGTGTAATATAACAAGGCAACTAACACCTAAAGGGAGAGAAGTAAAATAACCTACATGGTGGTAAGGTTTCTACCCTTAAAATATAATTTTAAGTGGACTGTGAAAAGTTACAAATGTATAATGTAACCCATAAAGCAACCAATTAAAAAAGCGATGCAAAGCTATACAGTCAAAATCACAAATTAAAATGGATGACTAAAAAGTGTGCAAATAACCCAAAGGTAAGAAAAGGTTTCCTCAAAAACCACAAACTACCAAAACTCACCTGAGATGAAAAAGATAACCTGATTAGTCATATAACTATGAAATAAATTTGTAGTTAAAAATCTTCCAGGGCTTCCCTGGTGACGCAGTGGTTAAGAATCCGCCTGCCAATGCAGGGGACATGGATTCAAGCCCTGGTCTGGGAAGATCCCACATGCCGCGGAGCAACTAAGCCGGTGTGCCACAACTACTGAGCCTGTGCTCTAGAGCCCGCGTGCCACAACTACTGAAGCCTGTGAGCCTAGAGCCTGTGCTCTGTAACAAGAGAAGCCACCACAATAAGAAGCCTGCACATGCAATGAAGAGCAGATCCCATTCACCCCAACTAGAGAAAGCCCGCGTGCAGCAACGAAGACCCAACACAGCCAAAAGTAAATAAATAAAAATAAAAAAAAATCTTCCAAAACAAAAATCTCCAGGTTTAGATGGTTTTACTGGTAAATTCTACTGAACATTTAAAGAAGAAATAACACCAATTCCATGTAATGTTTTCCAGAAACACATTAAACTAGCATTACCCTGATGCAGAAACCAAAGATGGTATTAAAAAAAAAAAGTACAGATCAATATTCTTCATGAACATAAATGTAAGAATTCTCAACAAAATAGCAAGTTGATTCCAGTAATATATCAAAAAGAATAATGCACCATAACCAAGTGAGGTTTTTCCTGGGAATACAAAAAAGCTGGTTCAATATTTTAAAAGATCAATTAATGTAATCTACTGTATTACTAGTCTAAACAAGAAAAAAAAAACCAAACACGATCATATCAATGGATGCAGAAAAAATTCAACATTGATCCATGATAAAAACTCTCAGCAAATAGGGAACTTCCTCAACATGACAAAGGGTGTCTTCAAAAAACCTACAGCTAATATCACACTTAATGATGAAAGACTGAATGCTTCCTCCCTAAGGTCAGTAACAAGGCAAGGATGTCCACTCTCACCACCCCTATCCAACATCATGCCGGGAGTCCTTGCTAGAGCAGTAAAGCAAGAAAAATAAATAAGGCAAACAGATTGGAAAGGAGGAAAAAGAACTGCCTCTATTCACAGATATGATTATCTCCATAGAAAATCCCAAGGAATCTATAAGAAAACTCCTAGGATAAGTGAGTTTAGCAAGATCACAGGATTAAAGGTTAACATAAAAAATCAATTATATTTCTATATGTGATCATGTACAATTGGAAACCTGATTATTTACATAGGATAAATTTCAGTGAAGTAGCCACAAGTCAGATAGATTCCCTCTAACTTTGTTACTTAGCTAGTTAAAAGACCTAGGTGGGACTTCCCTGGTGGTCCAGTGGCTATGACTCTGCACTCCCAATGCAGAGGGCCCGGGTTCGATCCCTGGTCAGGGAACTAGATCCCACATGCTGCAACTAAGAGTTCGCATGCCACAACTAACGATTCTGCATGCCACATCTAAAGGATCCCGCATGCTGCAACTAAAGATCCCACATGCCACAATTAAAGATCTCACATGCTGCAACGAAGATCCCGCGTGCCACAACTAAGACCAATGCAGCCAAATAAATAAATAAGTAAATAGATAAATAAGTGTGATAAACTGGAGCTCTAGGTTAAAAAAAAAAGACATAGGTGTTCCTACTTCATTGACTAATTAACTAGTTTATGAATTACCCTTAATTTAGTGTAACTGGTATGCCAAAAGGGACCCTTTCTTCCTGGAGAGAATGCCAACAGCACCTCACAGGACTCAGGGCAGTTTGATCTCCTTCACTTACTGCTTTGGACTTTCCTTAGAGGAACGCCAGGTTCTTCTTCTTCCTCAAGCAGCTCAGGACTTTGTAAGAGAGCATGGATGTCCGGGTGCAGGTCATCCACACTAGCTTCCCCTGAAGCTAGTGCTCTGCAATGCAACACCAAGGCAACATCTTGGTTATAGAAATGAAAATATCGGCATACTCTGCTTGCTTCATGCACACAGCCATCATCCAATAGGCGCCCAATCAAAAAGTTTAGGGACTCCTGCTCCTTCCAGTTCAGTTTGTTCTCACAAGTGTCTTTGGATGGAAGGCCATTCAATTCTAAGTATTTTGATGTGTTCAGAGCAGCCAACTTAGAGAATGAAAACTCACTGGCTAAGCTTTCAAAGGAAAGTTCACCACTAGTTGAAATCTGTTGAGAACATCCGGGGCCTATTTCCTCCTGGCTTCTCCTGAGGGTGTGCTGGGTGATGCGGCAGAGCCAGATCTGCTTCTCTAGCTCCTCCAGCTCCTCCAAAGGCACCAGGTCCTCCTGGGCAAGCCAGTGTCCTGCCAGAGTGAGGAGCAGATGGCGCTCCTCAGTGCTGCTTGGTCCCTCTTCAGCTGGGCACTCACATGCCGTAAGAGCCTGGGCTGAGAAAAAGGAAGAAGCTGCTTTGCTTGAAATGGAATTTTTCTTAAAATTCTCATGACATTTTTTCCAGAAATCAATTCTTGCTTGTTTCAGGGACCACTGGTCAATGTGTTTTAAGGTCTGCATTTCCTGTGTTATCTGTGAAATTGAACACAGCAATTTTTAGCCTTTCCTGGATAAAGAAATATAAATGCTAATGCTCCCTCGGTATACCGTACTTGTTAAAACCCAAATCAAGTTAGAGAACATGGGACTTGGCTACAGATGATCCTGGATATTTTATCTGAAAAGTTAAGGTATGAAAAACAAATCTAAATTTATCTAATTGAATGAGGTTCAAGAGGAAGCCACCTTATATTTAATTCTATTCAAAGTAAAATAGTTGTAGCATGTCCTGTAAGCTAACCTTATATTAAAGCAAACATTCGTCAAAAATGGGCATTCTAGGCTCATCCATTTCTGAAAGTAATGTCTGTGTCAAAAGTGAAAAAGTAGGGCTTCCCTGGTGGCGCAGTGGTTGAGAGTCCGCCTGCCGATGCAGGGGACATGGGTTCGTGCCCCGGTCTGGGAAGATCCCACATGCCGCGGAGCGGCTGGGCCCGTGGGCCATGGCCGCTGAGCCTGCGTGTCCGGAGCCTGCGCTCCGCAGCGGGAGAGGCCACAACAGTGAGAGGCCCGCGTACCGCAAAAAAAAAAAAAAAAAAAAAGTGAAAAAGTATCATCACTGGTAAATCACATACGTCATTTAGTTCTCTGTTTAATGCTGGTTCACAAAGCTAAGATTTTAAATAACTTAAAAGACTAATCATACCTCTTCAATAATCAAGTTGTCCACAGGTAGCTCAGCTAGTTCTGCTACCCTTCTGGCCAAAGCAAAGTATCCATCTGTCTCCAGTTTTTCTAAAATTGATCTACATTCATGCTGAAAATTCTCAAGGCTGTAGCTGGTAATAATTACACGATTAATGGCTATGGATGTATCCTTCAAAATTTGGCTAAGGACACACAGCTTCTTCACATCTGGACCTGTGCCAAAGAGAAGCAGATATAAGCATTTAATCAGTAAAATACTGCTATGGCATTTCAAGAGTAACTAAATATGAGGGGAGAATATTTATATTTAACATAATAATGTAGTTAAAGGGAAAATAAAAACCTATTTTTCTACTCTGGTTGGCTGACAGAGGAAGCCAAAGGCAGCTCCTATATAGTAAGAACTATTAAGATTAGCACGTGGTCTCCATCTATAAATCTGGCTTTATATACCAGGCAGAAGTTGGTGGCCTGCTATGTAGTAGCAACTCAGTTAACCTTGGGAAGATTTGGCCATTCATTCAGGTTAGTTCCATCTTTTTCCAGATTTTTCTCCTACCTTGAACAAATTTGTTTTTATAATTGTTCACCCATTCATTCACTGCAGGCAGCATGTGGATCAAGACACAGAACTTCTAGGACAGCTGAAAATGCAGGTGGTCAACAGCCAAAGCTCTCCTGTGGTGCACTGTCTTCAGAATGGAGCACCACTTGTTCCTCCAGATATCTAACTTAACCCAGGGAGACCCAGCTAAGCACTTCCTGATGTCCCCAGGAAAGTCTCTTTTAAAGAAAGAGAGACTCTTTTTTAAATCAAAGTATAATATAAGTGACTTACAATATTATATCAGTTTCAGGTGTACAGCATAGTGATTTGATATTTTTGAACATTACAAAATGATCACCATGATACATCTAGTTACTGTCACCATACAAAGTTATTACAATTTTATTGACTATATTCCCTATGCTGTACATTACATCCTTGTGACTCACTTATTTTATAACTGGGAGTTTGTACCTCTTAATCCCCTTCACTTATTTTGCCCATCCCCTCACCCTCCTCCTCTCTGGCAACCACCAGTTTGTTCCTGGTATCTATGAGTTTGTTTCTGTTTGTTCATTCGCTCTTTAGATTATACATATAAGTGAAATCAAACAAATTCGTACCCTTAGTAACATTAGGAATTCTCTGCCAATAATTTATGTGGCTGGGTTTGCTCCTACTCCCAAGCATAGTATGCATAGAGCCTACGTGTGCCCTACCATGAAGGAGGGGCATGAAAAACATTCTATAGGAGCCTGCTCCCGATGCCACCTGCTGAGCTGTGGTCTGATTTAGGTAGTTCCAGGGACAGTGAGACACCTTGCACAAAAACCACCAGTACGAGCATGCTGGGTTTCTTTGCAGGCATAATATAAAACATAAGTCTTTTAAAAAACCTTTCTTTTCTCTAAGCACATACATGATATACACATACAAATATTCTATAAAAACAGAATTTAATTACGTGAATAGAAGCATTATAGTAATGGTTAACAATGTAGACAATCCTTGTAATTTTTTAAGGATAGGGTTAACTCTGGCAAGAAAACAGAAAATTTATTTCCTAATTAAAGTTACTAAAGAGCAATGAAAGTATCTTATATTAAAAGGACCTACTGTTTGGCCTATGTAGTAACTGACAGTAGCTTATATACACTGCATTTTGGAAACACCCCCCTTCCCTTCTAGTCATCAGCCCCACAGCCCACAACACGGGCATGAAGCCCAGGCATTCTGCGCCTGTTCTGTGCAAATGTGAGCTTTCCAGTTGAACATCTGTGAGTTTAAATGTGATAAAATAACCCTGGTAGTGAAAAATACCAGAATCCAGCGTAAAAGAACAACATTATCACTCAACAAAAACTTGAAATTATCAAACAAGTAGAAAAGAGGGTAAGGCAATATTGGTTTCATTCAATCAGCAACAAGCTTAGAGACTGCCAATGTCTGGAGGAATCTGCAAAAAATCGACACAATTTGTCTCTTAAACCCTTCAAAATGAATTAGGCATTCCTGAAACAATCTGTGACCTTGAGCAACGATGACATGTTAAGGTTACTTGTCAAAGAAAACAATAATAGTGACAGGGTATTATAGAGGTTAGCCGGGGAAATTTGGCTATTTGCTTAGAATTAGTAGATAGTTGTATTACTTGTTTTATATCCTGTTGTGCTGTTTTAAATGCTTTAACCATGACTGAAGTTTCCTGTAACCTCTTCTTCACACCCCGTTCTGGACTGTAATGTCTTATATCCTACGCATTTTAATTTCCTGAATGCCCTTCTAAAATATTTTCAGGATTCAGTAAGCTAACGTCCTAACAGCAACTTACCTGTAAGTATTGTCTTACCATCAGAGAAGAGATGCTCTCTTCCAACAAACAGCTGTAAAAGCTTCCCCAGCTCATACTGGGTCCTACACTGCTGCAGCATAAGCTTCAAAAGAAAATACACATGCTCCTTCAGCCATGGGGCAGGAATGATAGCGTGGACCCTTGTGGCAGCCGTTTCAAGCTATGAAAAAAAAGGGTCAGGAAAGTGGTTTCTCAGGAACAGCAAATCAAAACCTCTGAACTTGGGAATGTCTAAGAAAGCCAAGGTACCATCAAAGGCATCTCCTATCACAAAGGAGGATGCTTATTCAGGTCTTTTTCAAACAGCAGTAATTTGTATTGCAGCTCAGAGGAGTAGCAAAAATAAGCCCTCTCTGGCAGCTTTGTAGTTTGTCTCTTTGTGGGACATCCTGTTGTAGAGAGCTGTGTGTGAAAGTCAAAAATGGGAAAGAGACCTAAAGACTGAATGGAGTGAAGCAATGCAAATACTGCCAAGTTAGTGACAGTAACAGTCCTGTGAGTGGCTGTGAAATTAACCAGACATGTTTCACTTAGCAGCCTCTTTAGAGAGGGGTCTAGTCCTGCCCTGAGTCCAGAAGATTTGAAATTCACATATGAAGACCTCTTAAAAAGACTTGCTTGGGCTTCCCTGGTGGCGCAGTGGTTGAGAGTCCGCCTGCCGATGCAGGGGACACGGGTTCGTGCCCTGGTCCAGGAAGATCCCACATGCTGCAGAGCGGCTGGGCCCGTGAGCCATGGCCGCTGAGCCTGCGCATCAGGAGCCTGTGCTCTGCAACAGGAGAGGCCACAGCAGTGAGAGGCCCGCATAACGCAAAAAAACAAAAAAAAAAAACAAAAAGACTTGCTTAACATTGCTGAGCTGGTTCTATTAGTTTGCTTGTAGTTTATACTATCATTAGAGAAGGATCTCAATTAGTAAGCCTGAACTTTTGTCATTTCAATCAAATGGTAAAAATATTAATAGGAAGATGACCCCAAGAAGCAGCCACATTAAGCTTGAATCAGAGCATTAGTTCTTTTTTAAAAAAAATTATTTATTTTTGGCTGCTTTGAGTCTTCGTTGCTACACGCAGGCTTTCTCTAGTTGTGGCGAGCGGGGGCTACTCTTCATTGTGGTGCACGAGCTTCTCATTGTGGTGGCTTCTCTTATTGTGGAGCACGGGCTCTAGAGTGCAAGCTCAGTAGTTGTGGCGCATGGCATGTGGGATCTTCCTGGACCAGGGCTCGAACCCGGTCCCCTGCATTGGCAGGTGGATTCCTAACCACTGTGCCACCAGGGAAGCCCTCAGAGCATTAGTTCTTAGTCTTTATTTACTTGTTTCCCTACCTCTATTGCTCTAAGAAGAGGGTCTATGTCAGACAGACGATGGAACTGGTTAAAGTAAAAAATATATGAAAGTAAAGAGCTCAGGTAACAATGGAGCAGCTGCACTGCCCCTTGGTTGGGGACTGCAGCAGGGGCAGACAAGCAAGAATAAGAAGAGACCTGGAAGGACCTAAATGTAAAATGCAAAACTATAAAACTCCTAGGAGATAACATGGGAGGAAACTTAGGTGACCTTGGGTATGGTGATGCCTTTTTTAGATAAAATACCAAAGGAAGAATTCATGAAGGAAATAACTGATAAGCTGGACTTCATTAAAAATAAAAACTGCCCTACAAAAGACAATGTCAAGAGAATCAGATGACAAGCCACAGACTGGGAGAAAATATTTGCAAAATGTACATCTGATAAAGGACTGTTATCCAAAATATACAAAGAACTCTTAAAACTAAACAATAAGACGACGAACAGCACTATTAAAAAAATAGGCCGAAGAGCTTAATAGATACCTGACCAAAGAACATATACAGATGGCAAATAAGCATATGAGAAGAAGATCCATACCATATGTCATCAGGGAAATGCAAATGAAACAATGACATATCACAACATACCTATTAGAATGGCCAAAATCTGGAAGTCTGACAACACCAAAGGTTAGCAAGGATATGGAGACACAGGAACTCTCATTCACTGCTGGTGGGAATGCAAAACAGTACAGCCATTTTGGCAGACAGTTTGGTGGTCTCTTCCAAAACTAACATACTCTCACCATATGATTGAGTACTCCTTGGTATTGATATTTACCCAAATGAGTTGAAAACTTACGTCCACAGAAAAACCTGCACACGGATGTCTAGAGCAGCTTTATTCATAATTGCCAAAACTTGGAAGCAACCAAAATGTCCTGCAGTAGCTGAATGGATAAATAGACTGGTATATCCAGACAATGTAGTATTATTCAGCACTAAAAAGAAATGAACTATCAAGCTATGAAAAAGACATGAAAGAAACTTAAATGCAGGGTGTGGAGTCAAGACGGTGGAGTAGGAGGACGCAGAGTTCATGTCTCCTCATATCTAGGGCACCAGTCAGGTGCTGGTGAGGGACCTTGGACACCTAAGGGGACGAGAGGAATCCCTGTGTGACCAGGGTCTTGGTTCCCAGGCCAGGGGTCAGGCCTGAGCTCCTGTGGTGGGAGTGCTGAGTCCAAACCACTGGACTGACAGAGAACCTCAGACCACAGGGAATATTAATCGGTGTGAGCTCTCCCATTGGTCCTCATCTCAGCACCAAGACCCGGCTCCACCCAACTGCCTGAAAACTCCAGTGCTGGACGCCTCAGGCCAAACAACCAGCAAGACAGGAACACGGCCCCACCCGTCAAAAAAAATGAGATGACAAAAAAATATGGTACAGACGAAGATGCAAGGTAAAAACCTATAAGACCACATAAATGAAAAGGAAATTGGCAACCTACCTGAAAAAGAATTCAGAGTACTGACAGTAAAGATGATCCAGAATCTCGTAAATAGAATGGAGGCACAGATCGAAAAAATACAAGAAATGTTTAACAAGGGCCTAGAAGAACTAAAGAACAAACAAACAGTGATGAACAACACAATAGCTGAAATGAAAACTACACTAGAAGGAATCAATAACAGAACAACTGAAGGAGAAGAACAAATAAGTGAGCTGGAAGATAGAATGGTAAAAATAACAGCCAAGGAGCAGAATAAAGAAAAAAGAATGAAAAGAAATAAGGACAGTCTCAGAGACCTCTGGGACAACATTAAATGCACCAACATTTGAATTATAGGGGTCCCAGAAGAAGAAGAGAAAGAGAAAGGGTCTGAGAAAATATTTGAAGAGATTATAGTCGAAAAATCCCCTAACATGGGAAAGGAAATAGTCAAGCAAGTCCAGGAAGCACAGAGAGTCCCATACAGGATAAAGCCAAGGAGAAACATGCCGAGACACACATTAATCAAACTAACAAAAATTAAATTCAAAGAAAAAATATTAAAAGCAACAAGGGAAAAGCAACAAATAACCTACAACGGAATCCCCATAAGGTTAACAGCTAATTTTTCAGCAGAAACTCTGCAGGCCAGAAGGGAGTGGCAGGATATTTAAAGTGATGAAAGGGAAAAACCTACAACCAAGATTACTCTACCCAGCAAGGATCTCATTCAGATTCAACAGAGAAATCAAAAGCTTTACAGACAAGCAAAAGCTAAGAGAATTCAGCTCCACCAAACCACCTTTACAACAAATGCTAAAGGAACTTCTCCAGGTGGGAAACACAAGAGAAAAAAAGACCCACAAAAACAAACCCAAAACAATTAAGAAAACAGTAACAGGAACATACACATTGATAATTACCTTAAATGTAAGTGGATTAAATGCTCCAACCAAAAGACACAAACTGGCTGAATGGATACAAACACAAGACCCATATATATGCTGTCTACAAGAGATCACTTCAGACCTAGAGACACATACAGACTGAATGTGAGGGGATGGAAAAAGATGTTCAATGCAAATGGAAATCAAAAAAAAGCTGGAGTAGCAATGCTCATATCAGATAAAATAGACTTTAAAATAAAGACTGTTACAAGAGACAAGGAAGGTCACTACATAATGATCAAGGGATCAATCCAAGAAGAAGATATAACAATTATAAATAGATATGCACCCAACATAGGAGCACCTCAATACATAAAGCAAATGCTAACAACCATAAAAGGGGAAATCCACAGTAACACAATAATAGTGGGGGACTTTAACATTCCACATACACCAATGGAGAGATCATCCAGATAGAAAATAAATAAGGATACACAGCTTTAAATGACACAGTAGACCAGATAGACTTATTTGATATTTATAGGACATTCCACTAGAAAGTGGAAGAATACACTTTCTTCTCAACAGCACACAGAACATATTCCAGGATAGAGCACATGTTGGGTCACAAATCAAGCCTCAGTAAATTTAAGAAAGTTGAAATTGTATCAAGCATCTTTTTCAACCACAACACTACGAGATTAGAAATCAATTATAGGCAGGACTTCCCTGATGGTCCAGCGGTTAATAATCTGCCTTCCAATGCAGCGGACGCAAGTTCAATCCCTGGTCAGGGAACTAAGATCCCATATGCCACAGGGCAACTAAGCCAGTGCACCACAACTACTGAGCCCACGTGCTCTAGAGCCCCTGTGCCACAACTAGAGACCCCACATGTCACAACTACTGAGCCCATATGCTCTGGATCCTGCACACCACAACTAGAAAGCCTGTGTGCTCTGGAGCCGGCGCAACACAACTAGAGAGCCCGTGCACCACAACTACTGGGCCTGCGTGCTCTGGAGCCCATGCGCCACAACTAGAGAGCCTGCACACCACAACTAGAGAGCCCACACACTGCAATAAAGAGCCTGCACGCTGCACCTAAGACCCGACGCAGCCAAATACATAAATAAATATTTTAAAAAAAGAAATCAATTACAGGGAAAAAAAACTATAAAAAACACAAACACACAAACACATGGAGGCTAAACAATACACTACTAAATAACGAAGAGATCACTGAAGAAATCAAAGAGGAAATAAAAAAATACATAGAAACAAATGACAATGAAAACACAACAACCCAAAACCTATTGGATGCAGCAAAAGCAGTTCTAAAAGGGAAGTTTATAGCAATTCAATCTCACCTCAAGAAACAAGAAAAATCTCAAATAAACAATCTAACCTTACACCTAAAGCAACTGCAGAAAGAAGAACAAAAAAACCCCTAGAGTTAGTAGAAGGAAAGAAATCATAAAGATCAGAGCAGAAATAAATGCAATAGAAACAAAGAAAACAATAGCAAAGATCAATAATACTAAAAGTTGGTTCTTTGAGAAGATAAACAAAATTGATAAACCTTAAGCCAGACTCATCAAGGAAAAAAGGGAGGGACTTCCCTGGTGGTGCAGTGGTTAAGACTCCACGTTCCCAATGCAGGGGGCCCGGCTTCGATCCCTGGTCAGGGAACTAGATCCTACATGCATGCTGCAACCAAGAGTTTGCATGCGACAACTAAGGAGCTGGTGAGCTGCAACTAAGGAGCCCATGAGCTGCAACAAAGGAGCCCATGTGCTGCAACCATGGAGCTGGTGAGCCATAACTAAGGAGTCCTCAAGCAGCAACTAAGGAGCCCACATGCTACCACTAAGGAGCCCACCAGCTGCAACTAAGACCCAGTGCAACCAAATAAATAAATATTTTTAAAAAAGAGAGAGGATTCAAATCAGTAAAATTAGAAAGGAAAAAAGGAGAAATTACAACAGACACTGCAGAAGTACAAAGGATCATAAGAGACTACTTACTACAAGCAACTATATGCCAATAAAATGGACAACCTGGAAGAAATGGACAAATTCTTAGAAAGGTATAACCTTCCAAGACTGAACCAGGAAGAAATAGAAACTATGAACAGACCAATCACAAGTAATGAAATTGAAACTGTGATTAAAATTCTTCCAACAAACAAAAGTCCAGGACCAGATGGCTTCACAGATGAATTCTATCAAACATTTAGAGAAGAGCTAACACCCATCCTTCTCAAACTCTTCCAAAAAATTGCGGAGGAAGGAACACTCCCAAACTCATCTATGAGGCCACCATCACCCTGTTACCAAAACCAGACAAAGATACTACAAAAAAAGAAAATTACAGACCAATATCACTGATGAATACAAATGCAAAAATCCTCAACAAAATACTAGCAAATAGAATCCAACAACACATTAAAAGGATCATACACCATGATCAAGTGGGATTTATCTCAGGGATGCAAGGATTCTTTAATATACGTAAATCAATCAATGTGATAAACCATACTAACAGCTTGAAGAATAAAAACCATATGATCAACTCAGTAGATGCAGAAAAAGCTTTTGACAAAATTCAACACCCATTTATGATAAAAACTCTCCAGAAAGTTGGCATAGAGGGAACCTACCTCAACATAATAAAGACCATATACGACAAACCCACAGCAAACATCATTCTCAATGGTGAAAAACTGAAAGCACTTCCTCTAAGATCAGGAACAACACAAGGATGTCCACTCTCACCACTATTATACAACATAGTTTTGGAAGTCCTAGCCATGGCAATCACAGAAGAAAAAGAAATACAAATTGGAAAAGAAGTAAAACTGTCACTGTTTGCAGATGACATGATACTATACATGGAGAATCCTAAAGATGCCACCAGAAAACTACTAGAGCTAATCAATGAATTTGGTAAAGTTGCAGGATACAAAATTAACGCATGGAAATCTCTTGCATTCCTATATGCTAATGATGAAAAAATCTGAAAGAGAAATTAAGGAAACACTCCCATTTACCACTGCAACAAAAAGAATAAAATACCTAGGAATAATGCTATCTAGGGAGACAAAAGACCTGTATGCAGAAAACTATAAGACACTGATGAAAGAAATTAAAGATGATACAAACAGATGGAGAGATATAGCATGTTCTTGGATTGGAAGAATCAATATTGTGAAAACGACTATACTACCCAAAGCAATCTACAGATTCAATGCAATCCCTATCAAATTACCAATGGCATTTTTTATGGAACTAGAACAAAAAGTCTTAAAATTTGTATGGAGACACAAAAGACCCCGAATAGCCAAAGTGGTCTTGAGGGAAAATAACGGAGCTGGAGAAATCAGGCTCCCTGACTTCAGACTATACTACAAAACTATAGTAATCAAGACACTATGATACTGGCACAAAAACAGAAATATAGATCAATGGTACAGGATAGAAAGCCTGGAGATAAACCCACGTACCTATGGTCACCTAATCTATGACAAAGGAGGCAGAATATACAGTGGAGAAAAGACAGTCTCTTCAATAAGTGGTACTGGGAAAACTGGACGGCTACATGTAAAAGAATGAAATTAGAACACTCCCTAACACCATACACAAAAATAAACTCAAAATGGATTAAAGGCCTAAATGTAATACTGGATATTATAAAACTCTTAGAGGATAACATAGAAAAACACTCTTTGGCATAAATCACAGCAAGATCTTTTTTGACTCACCTCCTAGAGAAATGGAAATAAAAAGAATAAACAAATGGGACCTAATGAAACTTAAAAGCTTCTGCACAGCAAAGGAAACCATAAACAAGACGAAAAGGCAACCCTCAAAATGGGAGAAAATATTTGCAAATGAAGCAACTGACAAAGGATTAATCTCCAAAATATACACACAGCTCATGCAGCTCAATATCAAAACAACAAACCCAATCAAAAAATGGGCAGAAAAAAAAAAAAGTGGGCAGAAGACCTAAACAGACATTTTTTCAAAGAACACATACAGATGGCCAAGAGGCATATGAAAAGATGCTCAACATCACTAATTATTAGAGAAATGCAAATCAAAACTACAATGAGGTATCACCTCCCAATCAGAATGGCCATCATCAAAAAATCTACAAACAATAAATGCTGGAGAGGGTGTGGAGAAAAGGGAACCCTCTTGCACTGCTGGTGGGAATGTAAATTGATACAGCCACTATGGAGAACAGTATGGAGTTTCCTTAAAAGACTGAACTTAGAACTACCATTTTTTAGCAATAAAGTGTTTTTAAATTAAGGTATGTATATATATATATTTAGACATAATACTATTGCACCCTTAACAGACTACAGTATAGTGTAAACATAACTTTTATATGCACTGGGAAACCAAAAAGTCCATGTGACTCACTTTATTGCGATATTCACTTTAGTGCAGTTGTCTGGAACTGAACCTGCAATATCTCAAAGGTATGCCGGTACTCTGCTTACAATAATGGACAGAATAACCTGACAGGAGACAAGTAAGGAAAGAGAGGACTTCACACAATAAACCAACTAGATCTAACAGACATACACCGAACACTCTACCCAACAACAATAAAAAACACATTCTTCTTGAGTTCACATGGCATATTTTCCAGGATAGAACATATGTTAACTCCAATTAAGTCTCATAGATTTTAAAATACAGATATCATATGAAGTATCTTCTCTGACTACAATGAGATGATGTTAGAAGTCAGTAACAAAAGGAAAACTGGAAAACTGACAAAATTGTGGAAATTAAACAACACATTTTTAAAGAAGACTCAAATTACTAAATCAGAAATGAAAGTGGGGACATTACTACCTATTCTACAGAAATCAAAAGGATTATAAGAGAGTACTATGAACAACTGTATGCCAAAAAGTTGGATGATCTAGATGAAATGGACAGATCCTTGAAACACAAAACCTACCGAGACTAAATCACAAAGAAATAGATATCTGAATAGACCAAATCTCCTAGTAAGGAGACTTAATCAGTAGTCAAAAATCTCCCAACCAAAAAAGCAAAACAAAACCAAAACCAATTCCTAACAAAGAAAAGCCATGGACCTGATGGGTTTACTGATGAATTCTACCAAACATTTAAAAAACTAATACCAATCTTTCTCAAACTTTTCCAAAAAACTGGAGAGGAGAGAACACTTCCCTACTTATTCTATGAAACCAGCATAATCTTGATACCAAAGACAGATAAAGACACTACAAGAAAACTACAGACCAATATCCCTTATGAACGCTGATGCAAAAATCCTCAACACAAGACTCGCAATCTGAATTCAGCAGCATATTAAAAGGATTATATACCATAACCAAATGGGATTTATTCCTGGAATGCAAGAATGGTTCAACATACAAAATTCAATGTATATGTCACAGTTTTCTTCAACAGAATGAAGAAAAAAAAACCCCACATGATCATCTTAATTGATGCAGAAAAAGTATGTGACAAAATTAAACACCACCGCATGATTAAAAAAAAACACTCAACAAACTAGGAATAGAAGGAAACTACCTCCACATAATAAAAGCCTTATGTGAAAAACCCACAACAAACATCATACTCAATGGTGCAAGACTGAGAGCATTCCTCTAAGATCAGGAACAAGGCAAAGATGCCTGCTTTCACCACTTCTATTCAACACAGTTCTGTAAGTTCTAGCCAGCGTGCTTAGGCAAGAAAAAGAAATAAAACGCATCCAAGTTGGAAAGGAAGAAATAAAATGATCTCTGTTTGCAGGTATGATCTTACATAGAAAACCCTAAAGATTCCACCATAAAACTTAAGGGTAAATGAATTGAGCAAAGTAGCAGGATACAAAGTCAACACACAAAAATCAGTTGCACTGCTATATACAAACAATGAGCAATCTGAAAAGGAAATTATAAAATATTTCCAATAGCATCAAAAAGAATAGGACTTCCCTGGAGGTACAGTGTTTAAGACTCTGTGCTTCCACTGCAGGGGATGGGGGTTCAATCCCTGGTCAGGGAGCTAGGATGCCACATGCCACATGGTGCAGTCAAAAAAAAAAAAAAAAAGAATAAAGTACTTAGGAATTAACTTAACCAATGAGGTAAAAGTCTTGTACAATGAAAACTACAAAACACCGCTGAAAGAAACTAAAGACATAAGTAAATGGAAACACATTCCATGTTTATGAATTGGAAGTCTTACTATAAATCTCATTAAAATCTCATTACTATCCCCAAAATCTACAGATTCAATGCAATCCCTATCAAAATCCCCATGACATTTTGTTATTACAGAAAATTCTAAAATCATATGGAATCTCAAGGGACCCCAAATAGCCAGAACAATCTTGAAAAAAACTAAAAAAACTAGAGGACTCACTCTTCCTGATTTCAAAACTTACTACAAAGCTACTACAGTAATCAAAATAGCCAATGAAGACAGACATATAGACCAATGGCTAAGAAAAGAAAGCCCAGAAATAAACCCTCATATACATGGTCAAATGATATTTGACAAGGGTGCCAAGACCATTCAATAAGGAAAGAACAGTCTTTTCAACAAATGGTGCTGGGAAAACTGGATATCCACATGCAAAAAAATGAAGTTGGACCCTTACCTAACAACCTACACAAAAATTAACTCAAAATGGACCAAGGACCTAAATATGTAAGACCTAAAACAATATAACTCTTAGAAGAAAACACAGGACAAGAGCTTCACAACACTGGATTCGGCAATAATTTCTTGGCTAGAATACCACAGGCACAGGTAGCAAAAAAAAAATATGCAAATTGGACTTCATGAAAATTTAAACAATTTTGTGCATCAAAGGACACCATCAACAGAGTAAAAAGGCAACCCACAGAATGGGAGGAAATATTTACAAATCATATGTATGACATGGGATTAATATCCAGAATATATAGACAATTCCTAAAATTCAACAACCAAAAAAACAAGCAACTCAATTCAAAAATGGGCAAAGGACTTGAATAGACATTTCTCCAAAGAAGATATACAAATGGCCAATAAGCACATGAAAAGATGCTCAACATCACTAATCATTAGGGAAATGCAAATCAAAAATACAATGAGATACCATCTCACACCCATTAGGATGACTACTATCAAAAATACAGAAAACAGGGCTTCCCTGGTGGTACAGTGGTTGAGAGTCCGCCTGCTGATGCAGGGGACAGGGTTTCGTGCCCCGGTCCAGGAGGATCCCACATGCTGCAGAGCGGCTGGGCCCGTGAGCCATGGCCACTGAGCCTGCACCTCTGGAGCCTGTGCTCCGCAACAGGAGAGGCCACAACGGTGAGAGGCCTGCGTACCACAAAAAAACAAAAAACAAAAAAACCCAGAAAACAAGTGCTGAAGAGGATGTGGAAAATTGGAAGCCTGTGTACTGTTAGTGGGAATAGTATAGCTGCTATGGAAAACAGTATGGCAGTTCCTCAAAATATCAGAAATAGAATTACCATGTCATCCAGCAATTTCACTTCTAGGTAGATACCCAAACAAATTAAAAGCAAGGTCTATATATATTCGTACACAATGTTCATAGCAGTATTATTTGCAAAAGCTAAAAAATAGAAGCAACCCAAACGTCCACCGATGGATGAATGGATAGGCAAAATGTGATATATAAATACAATGGAATATTATTTAGCACTAAAAAGGGAGGAAATTCTGACACATGTTACAACATGGATGAATCTTGAGGACATTATGTTAAGTGAAATAAACCAGCCACAAGAAGAAAAATACTGTATGATTCCACTTCTGTGAGGTAGTTAGTCAAAATCATAAAGACAGAAAGTAGAATGGTGATTGACAGGGGCTAGTGGGAGGGGAGAGTGGAGAATTTTACAAGATGAAAAGAGAGTTATGGGAAAAAAAAAAGAAAAGAGAGCTATGGGGATGGATGGTGGTGCTGATGGTTGCACAACAATGTGAATGTAGTTAATGCCACTGAACTATGTACTTAAAAATGGTTAAGATGGTATAGGACTTCCCTGGTGGTGCAGTGATTAAGAATCCGCCTGCCAATGCAAGGGAAAACGGGTTCGAGCCCCGGCCCGGGAAGATCCCACATGCCACAGAGCAACTAAGCCCGTGTGCCACAACTACTGAGCCTGCGCTCTAGAGCCCACGAGCCACAACTACTGAGCCCGCATGCCACAATTTCTGAAGCCCATGAGCCTAGAGCCTGTGCTCCGCAACGAGAAGCCACCGCAATGAGAAGCCCGTGCACCGGAAGGAAGAGTAGCCCCCACTCGCTGCAACAAGAGAAAGCCTGTGTGCAGCAACGAAGACCCAACGCAGCCAAAAATAAATAAATAAAATAAATTAAAATTTAAAAAAAGACGCCTGTTTCTTTAAGAAAAAAAGGTTAAGATGGTAAATGTTATGTGTATTTTATCACAATTTTTTAAAATAATTTTAAAAAAAGAAGATACTGTATGGCTCTAGCATGGAGAGTGACAGATGAAGGAAATGAATGTCCCTATTTTCTGTGATTTAGGAACTTCAGGCATATTTGAATAACTGATTCCGTATTTTCGAATAATAAAACTTTAAAATCTTCATTACAGTTAAGACGAATGTGATTGAGAGGAAAATCATATACACAAGTTCCACTGTGATGTATTTGTTGGGTAAAATCAGTATATGGTTTTGTCTCATTTATCATAAAGCTTTTTTGGGATAGAGAGGGCAAAAGTGCTGAAACCCCAAGCAGGACCAAGGCATATTTTCCTTTTTTACAGCTTCCTCTTTCTTCCATAGGGTTAATTAGCTCCACATGTAAATAGGTCTGAAACAAGCATCAGAATAGGTAAAGCCTGAAATTGACCATAAGGCTCAGCATCATTTGGACAGAGACCACAAGGAGTGTTGATGGAAAAAACCATTATTTTCTGTCACAGTGAATAAAGCAGTATTAAACACCCCTCACTCTCAATGCTCTTGGAGTTATTGTGGATTGGCAAAACATGGCCCATGTACCCCCACACTCCTCTGTAGCATCCACAGTGGATACCATTATTCCCTTTCCCACTGAGCTTGGCTGCGGCATCAGGATACTGATCAGAGTTCATTAGCACACGGGATGAAACCTCTCTGTCATCCATGGCAACTGATGTGCTGTAAGCAAGGTCCCTGCAACTCCTGTCCTGCCTCTCCATCTCTGGAACAATACAAATGATTCAGTGTGCATTATGCCACGTAACAGCTATTCAACTGCTGCCACATCCTGACTACGAGCAGACGAGAGGCCACTTTAGCCAATTTCAGATCAGCAAGAAAGAGCACTATAATTCCAACTTACAGTTTCAAGGCTCTTCTGGAACTCCAGAAGTTTAGCTTCGGCTTCCTCATAATTCTTGAAGAACATACACAGTTCATACATCTCCATCATGAAGAGTAATGGGGACTCCTTTGAGGAACAGTTTGAATGAAGTTAAAAATCCTGACACTTAATCAATACTACATTCTCAATGAGTAATGCCAATATAGGAGAGGTTAAAGTAAAAAACAAAACTATTAATAACAGCTTTGTAGTAGAATGAAATCATATATATTAAAAAGAAAGGAAATTAAATTTATATTTCCTTTTGGAAAAAAGATACTCAGGCCAGGTACACCTACTCAACAGTCCATACTCCAGTCTATACTTGGTCCACTACACATGAGCAGGAGATATTCCATTAGACGCTGCTAAGACAGCTCTACATACACTCCTGGGTAATGGGCTCCACTGATCTGTTAACCTACTGCTTGTTTGTGGCATTAATCCATACATTTCCATCACTTTGGTGGGAGCTTTTTGGTCAGAGGATAGCAGTTTTAGAATTAGAGATTATGGATCTGAACCATAAGTAAACCACTTACTAAAGTACTCTGAGACCCTGGGCATGTTACTTAAGTTCTGTGAGCCTTGGTATATCACTCTGTAAAATGAGGATAATATCACTTCATAACATTCTTCTAAAATATTACTTTATATAGGATTATTGTTAGAATCGACTAAAATAATACATATAAAGCACTGTGCTAAATAAATGATAGTTCTAATATCGTTATCTGTTGTTGGCTTAAAAAAACAAATCCCAGAGATAGGAATAATTTTAAAAGCCAACGGGGGATATTCTGAAGTAACCCTTTTAAACTGAGGAAAGAAATGAACTAACACTACCTTAAAGAAAAGCTGGAAACCTCTGATGAGAGTTTTGCTCTTCTGCCGTGTTAATAATGTCCTCCAAATGACTGAGAGGTCCTCAAGGTCCCAAGTATGGCCCTCCATTGAGTCCTGAATGTGTCCCATTGCTTCAGCTGCAACACTGTGCTCCACAGAAGTGATGATCCAAACACAGAGGCAAGGAATAGCACTGGCGTCCTGCCAGTGGATAAGAACTTTTCAAAATAAGATAATGACTGCACATGGATTACTTGACTGCAGAAGCTTCCAGCAATGCTACAACTACAGATGGATATTTCCTGTTTAGAACAAGTCACCTCACTAAATTGGTTAAAATGACTTGAAAATCCTTCAAACATGAAACAAACTCTAATGAACAACCAAGGGAACAACCAGTTATAAACTGTCCTGCAGAGTACAGTAGGTCAAAAGGCCAAGAAACCGAGGGGATATATGTGGAGGTCAGCAAAGTACTAAGTATAAGAAAACAAGACTGTCCTCTACAGAACTGCTGATCAAGGGACTGTTCGGAGCATCCCTCTTTCCTGCTCAAGACATAGATGTGGTCGGTCCACCAAAGCATCCTTCTCTATGACTGCCAACCGGAAGCCAAGGCTCTGATCACTTAAGTGACTGAACATTGAGGCACAAGGAAATGCACTAGATGGCCTGAAGCCTAAGCTGGGGAAGCACAAAAAGTGGCAGTGACCTTGGAAGCACATGCTAGGGCCTCACTGTCATCACCTCACATTCTCCCTGATTATCAGCCTTCCCTGTCTCTTCCCACTTTTTCTACTGCCCTCTGAGTCCCTAATGTAGGCTTCTCAAGATTCTCACCTGGATACATGAGGCCAGGACACTAAGGATTGGGGCCTGTTGTTTCACTGCTTCTGCCAGGAGCCAGCACCAGGAGTTTGGCACCTCTGAGCACTGAAGCAGAATTTCAAAGAAATCAGTCATCTCTACTTTGTTTCTTTGCAGTTCCTGCGGGGACTTGGTGCAGACTTGATCACTGTCCATTCTAGACTTGGACACTGAGGGCAAGTTCTCAAAAGCCAGTCTTAAGTGGTCTTGAAGAACAGGGCTGAAATATTGGAGAAGAGATTTCACCTAGAAAACATATTAGATGATTGATGATCAAAAAAGACAACCAACTTCCAATTTCAGCTGGAGCTGAAAATGTTGGAGAAAAGCATAGGCACAATTGTTCTTTCTCACCCTGAACTGCGTCAGAGGTGACCATATAATTTTACATAGTTGTTGTGTTTGAGTAAGTTTCCATATTCAATCTGGAGTCACAAAAACTCTTCCTTCAGCTCTTTAGTAGTAATGACTAGTCCTCTGAAGCCAACCCACTGAAATCTTAGTAAAAATAACAGTATCATAGCAAACAAAAGCCTATGTATACACAACAGAAAGAACACTGTCTTCTGAGAAGTGTTCCAATTTCTCTTCTTGAAAAACTGGCAGCAATCGGTTGCTTACCTCCTCTGGGTGGTAATTATGGAGTTGGCTGTGAATAATAAACTGTAACCAATCATTTGCTCTGGCACATTCTCTAAGGTAAGATGTGCTCAGTTTCAGATTGTGGAGCCTGCAGAATTGTACCACTAATGCCCACTGGCTGCTGGATTCACTGGATAACCTATAATTGGGAGTGGGGGTGGAGGGTAAGAGGAAAAAACTCATTAAAATGTAGCTTTAAACTGGAAACTTAGTAAAAAATAAACTACAGTATATTCTCTAAAAAGCCTTTCAACAAATACCAAATACTTATTAGACTGCTTTGGGAAAAAAAAGGACTCTTTCACCCATAATGTACAATAACTTTCTTAGTATACTGGCAAAATTCATTCCTTTTTTATCAACCAAGTATCTATCAAACCAGCTATGCACCATCTTTAGGAGAACTGAGAAAAATAGTCACTCAAGAAATTGTCTGAGTGCTTAATTCTCTTGCATGATTCACTTTAGAGTATCAGAGCCCTGATAGGTGCCTGGGCTTCCTTGCTAAGGGGAGGGTACCTGCTGAGAAGGAAACTGCTGAGAACAGTCAGTGACAGGAGGTACACGAGAATGGTGCATTCCCAGGGTCGGGGTAGCGGGTCAGCCCCAGTGGAGAATAGCACAGAGGAAAGATGACATAAATGTATAAGGAGAGGGGCTTTTGTGGACAGACGGTCACTTCACCTTCCATATATTATATGGACATACATTAGCAAGAAAAAAATCAAGGACATCACTTAAGAGTCAAATTTTGTGACATCTATCCTGCTCCTTCTGAAATGATTTCAACATGTAACACTTAAGAGACTTCTCAGACCAGCAGCACAGTAGAGGAGACAAAGCTCTTCTCCACCTCTTGGAAACTCTATCTGTAAAGAGGGAATCATTATCTTCACCCTTCTTTTACTGATGGCAAGATGCAATTGAAATCTGTTATGTGCTCGATGAGTAAGAAGATAAGGTCTGGTGAAAACATGTGTTGGAAGAAAGACTAGGCAAACACAGATTGGAACAATAAAGCTTGCTAGAAAAGAGGCTGGGATCGCAACTCACAAACCTCTTTATTTCCTGCTCCTGAATGCTGTCCCATATACCTTCTTCTAAGAGAACAAGCAATTCTTCTATGGTTGACTTTTCACCCATAGCCAGTTTAGATAGTTTTTCAGCTATAAGAAATATAAACAACAAAATATGGTCAAGAGAAAAGGTCGGGAACTGGGCAGTTCTGTTTGAAGAGTATGGCCCAGAGACATTTCAGAAACCCATTAAAGGGCCCAATAAAGTGAGATAAAGTGCAAAAATTCTGCAGAAGAAGGATGAAACAGAAGATAACTGTTTCCTCCCCAATCACTCACAATTCAATGCCTTAGACCTATTTGTCCCTTGTCCTCTCAACAAAACAAATGACATAAAGGTGCTGTACCTAGAGACTCTCTGATAAAGTTGTACTGAGCATCTTCATTTCTACACGTGTAGCTCAAAATTATATTGGCCACTTTCATATCAACTCTGAGCTTGAGGCTGTCGAGGCCAAGCAGTTCTAAGAAACAAACACAGGCAGCTCCTATTGATGGTATGTGGAAGGAGGAGAGCCCTAAAACATAGGCTTCATTGCCTACTTGCTGGATTCTGAAAAAGAAAGGAATCAAAATCACATGAGCACGTGAACATTTTTTCTCACCAGGAAAAGCAGATTGAATTACATCAGTGATACTTGGAGCATCAGATGCATGCGATTTTTGACTTCCTCCCCCTTCCCTTTTTCACCCCTTATATACATCCATTTAGGTTCTAGGTAGCTTTTAGTCTCCTTCTGGCTCCATAGCCCCCTATTCCCTTATATTTTACCTTCTCTAAAATGCCTACTCATAGTCCAAATTATTTTTGCTTCCAACTTTATTCAGGGAACGTGGAATAGAACTTATGAAAGACTACCAACTTATGATCTTATTAATTGTATGTACACAAACTACCAAGAAAATTAATGCCACCTAAAATTTGACATCATAAAGCACATACATTTTAAATGACTCATATATGTACTTTTACATGAATAGAAAAAGTTTGAGGAAAGATGCACAAGAAATTAACCATGTTTATATACCATGTAGAATGAAGATGAGAGAATGAGGGACTTTTTTCTTTCATTTTTCACCCTTCTGACCTACTTAAATATTTTAACATAAAGATGCATTATTTTGTTAACTATAAAACAATAAATAAAATATATCTGTATTTAGCTGCTGATTATATCAAATACTCCTCCCAATTCTGTGCTTTATAAAAGTGAATTATAAAAGACCAAGATCTTAAATACAGAATTCACATCTCACTATAGAATTCCCTCTTTACAATAATTGCTAACATTTGGCAAGCTCCTGGATCATTATTTAAAAACATGGTTTTCAGATATATTTATTATCTTATTTAAAATATATTTTAATCTTTTTTCCTATTAACAAAAGTAAGGGAATTCCCTGGCAGTCCAGTGGTTAGGACTCCATGCTTCCACTGCAGGGGGCATGGGTTCAATCCCTGGTGGGGGAACTAAGATCCCGCAAGCTGCATGGCGCAGGCCAAAATACAAACAAACAAAAAACACAAAAGTAAGACAAGCTAAATGCCAAAAACCTGGGATATACAGAAAAGCACAAATGAAAAAGTACATATATATATAATTCCCCAGTCAAATATAATTACTAACTGTGGTATGTTTCCAATAGGTTTTTTATATGCATTTATATGCACGTGTAAAAGTACACAGATATGCCTTTTATTAAGAGTACAAATTATGTTTTAAATACTTACAGCTGCTTGGGAGTCTTGCTCTTGGTTAATTCCTGAACCAGAAGAGTACCAAACGCAAACGATGGTCGTCCATGATGTAAATAATAAGCAAAATTCAGACGTTCTACTATAGCATATTTATTAACCAGGTCAGGGCTAGAGAAATGTGGGAGCTGACTCGCTGCATCTGGGGGGAAAGTGAAGCAGTATTAATCCTCTGCACCTCACCATGATTAGTTTCAGATCTGCATGTGGAAAACTTTACTCTGCAATGGTAAAAGAAAACTGGTTGCTGTAATCATTTTGTACCACTGTGTATCACTTTGAACCACCAAGATGTAATAATTTTATTTTAATATGTGGAGGTAGCCCTCATTTTATACAAAAATGTGTACCTGAGAAGCTGCATAAAAACTTATAAACAGGGGCTTCCCTGGTGGCGCAGTGGTTGAGAGTCCGCCTGCCGAAGCAGGGGACACGGGTTCGTGCCCCGGTCTGGGAAGATCCCACATGTCGCAGAGCAGCTAGGCCCGTGAGCCATGGCCGCTGAGCCTGCGCCTCCAGAGCCTGCGCCTCCAGAGCCTGTGCTCCACAACGGGAGAGGCCACAACAGTGAGAGGCCCGCGTACTGCAAAAAAAACCAAAGCAAAACTTATAAACTATGCTTTTCCCCTACTGAACTTACTTGTTATTTTAGATGCTTTAATTTTGTATCTGATGATCCATTAAGTTCACAGTGGCAATAACCCTTTAACTACAAAATCTCTGCTAACGATTTGCAAGTATAGCTTTTTAATTCATTCATGCAGCTCATATTTATATGAATCCTCTATTCACCAAGGCCAACTCACTGTACCTTTCTCCAACAAATACTTTGAGAAGAACATCCTTTTCTCCATATTAATACCCTCCTAATAAACTTCTGTTATCACTACCTGTACTTTCTGATGTTGGATTCATAGAGCACCTTATTATCTACATCATGATACCAACTTTCCAAGACCAGCAGAGTAGTCAAAGTTCCTCTGTGTCCATGAAAAAAGCAGAAAAAATTTTTTTTTATCTTTTTAGAAAAATACGAAGTCAAAAGATATTTGGATGTGAAAAGTTGGTATGAAACAAAGTTAGGGCTTGATAGGAACAGTTAACTGCTTCTTAACTGCTTACTACCTATTAAAAGAACGAGACAAAACATTTTGAACTGTTAACAGTGCATCTGCTCTTATTTTCAAAGTTCAAAGCTTATTTCTGAAATAAAGTCGTATCCCTCCCATGGAATTCCAAGGGCTTTTTATATTGTGACTTAGCTCTTATTAAAAAAACGGGACTTGAAGACTTTAGAGGAGTCTGTCATCTTATAAAGCTATTACTTAAAAGTATACCTCCTTTGAGATTAAAAAACTGTCACACGCCGTATCTGTATTCTTTGTAAGATCAGAGTGACTCTGGTAACTTACAATTACATATAAAACCATTCATTCATTCAATATTTGCTGAGTTCATATAAAGCTGAATGAACAAACTTGAGTTTTTATTCAAATAAGACCCTGAATTTTTAGTGGTTTGGTGGCTTGTATGGAGATTTTGTATAAGAGAAAATTCTACCTGAAGAGAAATTTTTCTCTGGCCTGCTGCAGAAGCCAAATCACCACGCAGTTGCCTTGTGGCCACTTTCAGTGGTAAAACCATATGATAAAAGAAGTCAACATTCTAATTAAATACAACTCTCCAATTTAAAAAATCCGTATTATGTCTTCATGATAATTGTTTCATTTAATTTGTGCTTTATTTCCTCAAATATGCTTTAAACTTCTAAAAATCAGGCAGGGAACATGCCTTCAGCTTCCTCTGTGTACCCAGTAGAGTGTTCCATCTCCACCAGGGCCTCAGGACTCTGGCTGATGGAGTTGGAGGCATTAGAACGGTACAGGGGATTCTGTCTACTCTCCGGTAACCTCACTGAGATTAGAATGAGTATTTTCACTTGAAAATGCAATAAGCACTACTTTATCCTGCACTGAACAAATATCGATTGAATATCTATTATAGGCCTGGCACTGCACTAGACACTAGGTAAATTCAATATATTGAAATTTGAACTTATAAAACTGACACATTAGAAAATGCACTTTTACATAAGTCAATAAATATTTACAGGGTATATATTACAAGGTATATATTATGTGAAAAGTACTAATTTGAAGCCTCCTTTAGAGTAATGTAGGCAGAGGCACCACAGGTAATATGATATTAAAGGCTAATTCAAAATGAATAAGTAAAAAAGAAATAGAAAAAGCAGAGTTTAAGAACAATACACAAAAAAAAAAATCAGGGGAAGTTTTATGGTCTAGAGAGGATGGCAGTGTGTGCGCATCTGGTGCTTACCATGTGTCAGGAACTGCAACAGCTTTTTAAATGCCTTGTCTCCTTTCATTCTCATGTAACATGTGAGGTGGACACTGTCACTTACTTATTTTATAGAAAACTGAAGAGAAGTTAAATCAGTTGCCCAAGGTCATACAGCTATTACATGGTAGAGCCAGGATTTGTCTAATGCCAACACCTATGCTCTTAACCTTTATAATACTATAGTGCAAGTGAACAAGGATTTTTGGAAAGGGAGAAATTTAAGCAGAAGGTCTATATTACATTCCCCAGCAAGTAAAGCACTAGTGACCTCATACAATGACTTTTAACTCACAGTATGTTTTCAATTCAGCTTCCTAGAAAATGTTTTCCATCAAAACTACCATGAGGTATCACCTTACTATGGTCAGAATGGCCATCATAAAAAGTCTAAAAATAATAAATGCTGGAGAGGGTGTGGAGAAAAAGGAACCCTTCTACACTGTTGGGGAGAATGTAAATTAGTACAGCCACTATGGAAAACAGTATGGAGGTTCCTTAAAAAACTAAAAATAGAGCTACCATATGATCCAGCAATCCCACTCCTAGGCATATATCCAGAGAAAGCCATAATTTTAAAAGATACCTGCACCCCAATGGTCACGGCAGCACTATTTACAATAGCCAGGACATGGAAGCAACCTAAATGTCCATCAACAGAGGAATGGATAGAGAAGATGTGGTACATATATATATAATGGAATATTACTCAGCCATAAAAAAGAATGAAATAATGCCATTTGCAGCAACATGGATGGACCCAGAGATTGTCACACTGAGTGAAGTAAGTCAGACAAAGACAAATATCATATGATATTGCTTATATGTAGAACCTTAAAAAAAAGGTATAAATGAACTTATCTACAAGACAGAAATAGAGTTACAGATGTAGATTTTTTCTGTGTAATCAGATTTTTTCTGATTTTTTCTGTATAATTTTCTGTGTAATCAGAAAAGATACAAGCACCCCAAAGTTCACTGCATCACTATTTACAATAGCCAAGACATGGAAGCAACCTAGATGTCCATCAGCAAATAAATGAATAAAGAAAATGTGACATATATATATATATAGAGAGAGAGAGAGAGCGCGCCATAAAAAATGAAATAATGCCATCTGCAGCAACAGGGATGGACCTAGAGATTATCATAGTAAGTGAAATAAGTCAGACAAAGATAAATATCATATGATATAGCTTATATGTGGAATCTAAATAAATGATACAAATGAACTTATTTACAAAACAGAAAGAGACTCACAGACACAGAAAACAAACTCATGGTTATCAAAGGGGAAAGGGTGGGGAGGGATAAGTTAGGAGGTTGGGATTAACATATACACACTATTATATATAAAACGGATAACCAACAATGACCTACTGTATAGCACAGGGCACTATATTCAATATTTTGTAATAATCTATAAGGGAAAAGAATCAGAGAAAGAATATATATACAACTGAATCACTGTGCTGTACACCTGAAACTAACATAATACTGTAAATCAACGATATTTCAATTAAAATAAAAGAAAAAAGAAAATGTTTTCCGGTGGAATATGCCTTTATTTTTAAAATAGAAAGCAGGGGGGAAACTAGGTTGGCTTTACAAAAATGAACTTCTGTCAACACTGCTGAAATGCTTCTAAAGCAAGAAGAATCCATAATGACTTACCTCCTATAGTCAGTGTGTTGGCAGACTGCCAGCCAAACAATCTGCTAGGATCAAAGGGCAATAATGACTGAAAAAGGGGAAAAGTCAAATCAGAGTTAAAAGTTAATTGATTCTAAAGTGAAGTAAACAAAATCATATGAAAGAGCTTCACAGGCAGTTCGGCTTCCCTTCTTCAGGGCAATTAAAAACTTTTATCCTTCTAGACATGAATTCTCCGAACACAGAGCATATGAGACATTTTTCTACATTAATAAAAATAGAACTATGTTCCTTTTAAAGACTCTCCACACTTCAAACTGTGTCTGCAAAGTATACTCTCTTTTGATAGAATCAGCATCAATTATAATGTAAAAATGGCTTTAGAAGTCCTTTGGAATCAAAAGGCAAGAGGACTGAGAGGCTAGAAAATGTTACCACCATAAATACAAGGTGTGCTGAGGCAGGTCAGGAAAGAGTGAGACAACTAGATCAAGGGTTAAAGGAATGTGATGAACAAATCATCACTAACAACAGCAAAGAAAAAACAGCCAACTAAGATCAGGTCAGTCAGAAAAGGTTTGAGAGCAAGGAGCGCTGGCTGTTTTGAAATCTGTAGGCCAAAGGTTTAGCAAAGACAGTAAATAGATGGTGGGAGGGATATAGGAGACAACAGAACTCTTAGGCCAAGATCTGGATGGCTAAGAAAAGAGCAGCTTTAATTTTATTTATGTATTTATGTATGCATGTATGTATGTATGTATGTATGTATGTATGTATTTACTTATTAATTCTTAGTTCCCAGACCAGGGATTGAACCTGGGCCATGGCAGTGAAAGTGCCAAGTCCTAACCACTGGACCGCCATGGAATTCCAAAGCAGCTTTAATTTTAAATTAAGGGAGAATCTTGTGGTCTATTAAGGAAGGAATACTCTTCCTAAAACAACAGGACTAAATAACTGCATCAGTCAACCTGAAAACAGAACAAAGAACAACCTGAAACCTCTTATGTTTTAGGCTGATTGAATCCACTTTAGGTAGTAAAACTATGTTTTTATATAATCTACTTATATCTAGTCTATATACCAATGTTACTCAAAGTGCTGACCTGCAATGAGATAAGAAGCTTGTGATAAATATAAATCTAGCTTACTGCTTCCTTCTTTGAGAAAGTCTTGCTACATAAAATCAAAACAAAACAAACGAACCAAAAAAAAAAAAAACCAACCCTGCTGACACATACAAGCAACAAGCAGTTCATGGACTGGCACCTGCCTGGGGACTACATTTTTAAGTAGCACCAGTCTGTACCCTAAAAAATTTCACATTAGAGTAAGAGAGGTTTTGTACCTTCATAGGATTATAGAGTTTAGATTGAACTGAAGACACTATAGGAATATTGGTACCCAGGAAAAAAAGCAAAAGCCTTTTGAAATGAGAAATGAGCAAAAGAAGGTGTCCTTAATTGAGGATCCCAGGATAGGTTTCAGGGAATCTGTGAATTCCTCTGAAATATAAGCAAAATTATGTGCAACTTTTCTGGGAAGAGGGTTCATCGCTCTCTCACATTTTTTTTTTTTTAATTTATTGTTTTTGGCTGCGGCATGTGGGCTCTCTAGTTATGGCACGTGGGCTTCCCTCTACTTGAGGCGTACGGGCTCTGTAGTTGCGTCACACAGGCTTAGCTGACTGTGCGGCATGTGGGATCTTAGTTCCCTGACCAGGGATCAAACCCGCACCTCCTGCATTGGAAGGTGGATTCTTAACCACTGGACCACCAGGGAAGTCTCTCACATTCTTAAAGAGGTCTTTGTCCTAAAGGTGACTTAAATAAATAAACAGCCCTATTCACTGAGAAGAGACAGAAATTATCAGTGGTAGAATGAAGCAGCTTTCAATGAAAGTAGCAGACAAGTATGCTGGCCAACTATCTGTCTGCTCTCAGATCCATTTCTACCTTTCCCATGTTCTGCCCTGAACTGCGGAGAACTGCATTTCCCAAACTCACTTGCCCTCTGGCTACCAGATAGGTATAGCCATGAGAGACAACATGGGAGATTAAAGGTGGCAAGAGGGGAGAAACCAAGATATTTTCCCCTTCTTTATTTTCTAGGGCATCTCTTGCATGGTTCCAGCCCTACCCTCTCGTCCCAGCTCCCAGTAGGTAGCCCGGTTGTGATTTTAGCTCCCAGAGAGGCTACAGCTGTTGGGTTCAGACAACACCACTTTCTTGCAGCCTTAGGGGGTGTTGACTGCTTCCTTCTTTGTTAATTTTTGGGTTGTCTCATCATCACACGTTTGGTTTCTCCATTTTGCTATCATTCTGTGTAAGTAATTCCCTATATTAAATGTCCTCCATTTGGAAGACCCAGAGTGGTTCCTGTTTTCCTGGCTGAATGCTGACTGATACTCCTAAATACTGTACCTGAATCAGGTGGTAGAGTGTAATATCTGGTGGCAGGACACTAGGGGCAGTGTACTGTGGGAAGAGAGCAGTTTTAAGCTTGGGGTAAGGAGTTAATGCCATCTTCAGTAGCTGGGGATCTACTTTCTTCACACAGTTCTCATTTTCTTCATTCTGAACAACCTAAATAAAAAGATAACATGGTATAGAATAATGTTTTTCTCTTCTCCAAATTTAAGTCCTTTTTTCATAAGTAGCCTGTGAAACAAGATTAGCTTGATATAATAGGTGGTAGTGAAAAGAGCACTGGACAAGGAGTCAGTAGCCAATAGTTCTAGTTCTGGTTCTAAGACAAACTAGCTGTATGACCTTGGTCTAGATATTTAATATCAGGCAGGCTTCAGTTTCCTCATCTACAGAATTAGAAAGTTCAGCTAGATCAGCGGTTTTCAAACTGCATAAGGAAAAGCTGTTTGAAAAAAGGCTCTACTACAATATTTAAAAATTTCAGATATTAAATAGTAAATATTTTACAAGAAAAAAACCTACTAGACTAGATGACTCTTAGGTCCTTTCCTCTCAGGTCTCAAGTTATTCTGACTGATTTCTGACAGGTGATCAAAACCAGGAAGCATAAATAACCATGAAGTTAAGGTATACTGCAACAATCTAAAAGAGGTGGTATTAAATTAAGCTAGCATCAGTAACAAACTTTTGCAGATTAGATGTTTAACAGCATTCTTAAGTTCCCTCTAACCAGCCACACTACACTTTCAAAAAAGCAGAGACGGGCAACTTTTCACTGGATTCCTCAAAAGAGTTTTTAAGGGTAGCTAAAAATTATGATTTCCTTTTTAACTCTCAAAGAGGTCAAATAACAGAGAATAATTCCCAAGTCACAGATTTAAAGTATACTTACTCCAAGGAGCAATTAGATCTTGATTCTATCCTGAAAACAAACCTGGAGTATTAGAGAACAAATAAACGGGAAAAAAATCACTATACAACATTCAGTCGCCCCTTGGTATCCACAGGTGATTGGTTCCAAGACCCCCACAGATGCCAAAATCCGAGGATGTTCAAGTCCCTCATATAAAATACTGTAGTACAGTCAGCCCTCCATATCTGTGGATGCAGAACCCCCGAATATCGAGGGCTGACTATAGCAGTCTCCTTTCAACTTAAGAGGATACGATATAAAGTTTAAAAATTCACCCTTGCTTTACGCTCTTTAATCTAATGAAATACTTGTAAGTGGTTATATTTTAATATCAACTGAGACCTAGAAAATCCACCGATATTTCTGCTAAATTTAAAATCAGTCCTATTTTGCCATAACAGGTAAAAGTGCTGTCTGTACCTGGCTGACGCCCCCAGGGGCATACATTGTGGTAGCAAGGGCCAGGAGGGTATGTCCTTCCAATAGCATACTGCTTACACTGGCCTGGTTGCTGGGAATCAGTATCTGAGCATTTGCAAGGCTAGCCTGGAAGATCAGTTTGGGATCTGAAAAATAAGAGAGTACATTTTTCTCCTTGAGAGAGAGAAATACTAAACTAAGGATTACATAATTCTGAGAAAGAAACTTAATTTTTAACTCTATCCACAGTAAGAAGGATTTTCTAAGTTTAAGAGCAATGGGAAAACGTCACGAAGGAAAAAAAAGAAAGATTTGTCCACATAAAAATAAAAACTTCCACTCAAACAAAGAAAATTGAAAGGTAGTAATGAACAAGGGGAAAAATCAACAACAGATGACAACCTAACAATTAATGCCTTCAACAAAGAGCTCATATCAATACAAAAGCCCAAAATACTGACTGTAACAGATAAATGGACAAAAGAAATAACCATTTTACAAACAAGGAAATATAACTGTCTGATACATAAAAATATATAATTCATTAGCAATAAAGAAATGCAAATTAAAACAGTAATTAGATGCCATATATCACCTATCAAATCAGCAATGATTTTTAAACATATTCATCCTCAAGCACAGAGCTGGTCAGTGTGCACAGAAGCTGGGACTTACAGAAAAGAATGGTGTAACCCTCCTGGAAAGCAATCTAGCCTTATATCAAGAACCTTCAAAAAAAAAAAGAACCTTCAAAATGCACATAACCCCAGACCCAGGAATTTTATATCCAGGAACCTATCTGTACTAAGGAAATAATCTGAAACAAGCACAAAAATTTTATGTTCAAATATACTCAAGATTATTATTTATAATAGGAAAAATTGAAAACAGCCTTAATGTCAAAAAATGAGAGGATAGTAAATTAAATAAGAGTATTTCTATACAATGAAATATTATGTAGACATAAAATGGTCATTGTCTCTAAGAACATAGGAAAATTCTTATGTTATAATTACTATATGAAAAAACACAATATACAAATACATAGATGTTTCTGGTTATATCCCTAGCACTTACAGACTGTCACAGGTAGGGGATAAATAAATATTTGTTGGATGAATGAAATACAATATTGACTAGGTTTAAAAAAAGTATAGAGAAAATAACTAGAACAAAATATATTAAAACATATCAAGAGTTCCCTATGGATAGTTATCTTCCTGTTCACTTAAGCTATCTACCTGTTGAGGTGTTATCTTGATAGTTGTCTTCCTATTTTTTTAATTATTTTTTTTTAACAATGAAACATGTTACTTTATGATCACCAGAAAAATAAAACAAAACCAAAAATCCCTCAACCCACATTATGAAAAAAGTTATTCATTAGGAAAGAAATCAGGCATTACATAAAAGTGAAAGATTGGCTGTTGACACTCCTTGCGTATGTTGTGGCTTGGCCTGTCCCCTTTCCTGAACCTCTAGAATAACACCCACTAAGCCCTCAGGGGTCACAGGGTTTTTCTACCTGATTATAACCAGAGCAAGGCTCTCCATCATTGGCTCCACTAGAGAAGACACAACAATCCCACATATACTATGGATTTATTTTCACTCCAATTGGAGTTCCTTACTGAAAGATTCAGGGCAGCCATTTGGAAGACAGACCACCTCCTCATGGAAACAGGGTGTCAGTCTACCAAAGAGCAGGAACCTGTGATGAACTGGTAGGGTAAGAGAGAGCCAACATAACCACACATGCTATCGGCTCCAAGTCTGGTTTTCTTCACTGTCAAGAGGCTAACATTTTTGGTCTTTTGCTTTTTAAATAAAGCTTGAGTCTAGATTATGGTCAAATATTTGTCTACAGCTAGACAGTTTATTCAAAGAGTTCGCAATTTAAATTCCATTCAACAGACCAGTTACTTATCCAAAGCAAGTTTTATTATTTAATACAATATACCCATACCTGTTAAATTACTGGAAACTTGTCGACACTGAACTAAAAATTCAAACCAAGGGTGAGCTTCATGTAATTCTTTTTTTTCCAAAAAGGGACAATTTGGAGGACTAAGTCTGTATATAAAACAAACAAACAAAAAAACTATCTGATTAACATAGAGGATAAGACAGACAATTACAACCATGTTTGCTCAGGTGATAACTAGCATAAAAAAAAAAGAACTTTGTAATTAAAAAGTAAATATAACACAATATAATCCCAGTCTTGTGTTGTGTTTTACATATGCCTTATGATCTGGAAATAGAGAATTTTAGAGACAGGGATAATATCACTTAAAATGTATTTCCTACTGTGATGAAATTTTACCAACTCTGTATAAGATTACCACCAGATATCTTTGCACTTGAAGATACGCTGTATTGGTTTTTTTTTTTAACAACAAAAGCTCTTTAGCTTTTTCAAACTTAAGAGGTTTTTGAAAACCTTTACATAACTACAAGAGAAGCTGGGACTAAGCAGTTAAGGCTCGTAACAGGTCCTCTAAAAATACAGCTTTTAAACTTTCACTTGCCAGTAGCTTTCAGGAAAACATTTCTGTGTTCAAAGTAAGTCTTAATGATATAAACAAGAAATACACCCTTTGCTTGACTTCCTAGTCTTTACTACACAAAATAAAATAAATATGTTCTCCTTAGCACATGAATATGGGTTCTGGAATCAAACATAAGTATAATTAAATCTAGCTTTACCAATTACTAGCTGTACGCCTTAAATAGGGCACTTAGTCTCTCTCAAAGCTTCAGTTTCTTCATCTGTGAAATGGAGGAGTAAGTAACCACCTCACAGGGTTTTCTGAAGATTAAATGAGATAATGCATGTAAAGTACTAAGCCTAGTGTCAAGAACTCTGTAAGCACTCATATGTTAGAGACTACTACTATTTTTATTATTACTGACCCAATAGCAATTAACACTGGCCACAGATAACGATACTGCAGGTTGATCTTAGATATCAATATATATTGATATCTGTCTATCTAAATATAAGCTTTAGAGCATTTCTAAGATACCTTGCAGTGGCGATGAATTCAAAGTTTTTAACATTTGCTTGGTAATGAAAATATCAAAGAAGTCCAAGTTAACCTTTAGAATCCTCCCTCTTTTAAACTTGTAAAGCATTTCTTTCTAATTTCTAGTTATTTAAAAGGTTAACAGAGATGTTACAGAATTAACATCACCAAAAAACACATAATAAGCATTTAGTTGAATGCAGTATTGAACTAAAAGATGTACCAAATATTAGAGTGGGAGGAACTACTTCAAAAAGATCAGTATTCCTCACGAGAATGCTTAACATTTTCCTAAAAGTCACATTCAGAAGTAGTACGGAAAGAGGGAACATGAAGGCCTGCTCAAGGACAAGTTAATTCTTAGTACTCACTTGTAATAGTCAAGAAAGACATAAAGAAGATACTGCAGACTGTGTTCCAAACAATAGAGAATGAAGTGACAATGGAAATCCCAACCATCTTTGGACCTATAGTTTTGAACAGGGAGGGTATCTTGCATCACGCCCCCAATACGGTTCAGTCTTTTGAGAAAGAGTTCAAAGTCTTCTAGTTCAGATGAAAGAAAAATTCCACTCCTATTGGGCAGGTTTAAATAAAAGATGGCAAGTTAAAAAGTTGCTATATTCAGAGCAGACCAAATCATTTCCATTGTTAAGTAGTCTCAACTAGTTAAAAGTATTTACAAATTAATACTGCCAATTCTTACCCCATAAATATGTTCAGACACACATATTTTGCTAGTTTCCAATAAAGGTTTCTGCACCACTGTAGTATTTTAATGTAGTAATGACAGTCTCGAGTTATATTAAATATTTCAAAAACCTAAACTAAGCCACCTCGATTACTTTGTTTTTACTGAAACTGTACAATCCAGTGTGGCAACAGTGGTTAAATCTTGAAGCTAGATGCTTTACACACTGAGGAATTCACCAAAATATCCAAACAAAATCATTAAGAAATTAAAGCAGAATAATTTAAATGGACCAACCACTAAAGAATAGAAATTTGCATTTAACTATTTTTTATAAGTTTACTGTTAAATACATCATACATACCATTAAAGGAGTATAGAGAACATATTATGTGGAGTTTAGAGAAACACTGCATAGCCACCACCCAGGTTACAGAACACTGTACCTAGAAGTCCTTTGTGTATTCCTCCCCCTTTATATGTGCTTTGCCCTCAGAGGCAACCACTATCCTTACTTTCATGATAACTATTCCCTTACTTTTATTCACCCATATAGTTTTACCACCCATGTGTGTAACCCCAAATAATATAAGGTTTGGTTTTGCCTATTTCAAACTTTATATAAGAAGAGAACATCTTAGATATATTATTGTCTTGTTTCTTCTACTCAACTTTGTGTGATTTATCCATGTTGATACCTATGGCTATAGTTTTTTAGTTTTCATTGTTATATAGTGTTCCACTGTACGATTATACTACATTTTACTTATCTGCTCTAACTTTGATGGTCATTGTTCCTAGATTTTTGGTAAAATAAATTTCCATTTCCATGATTACAAATGAGGAAGAACATCTCACATGTTTATTGGCCATTTGTGCTTCCTCTTTTGTGAAATGTCTGTATGTGCTGGTATCTTTCCCCTCCAGATCCAAGCTCTACTCTCCTGCTCTGCGTCCCTGGAGGCTCACCTGTATGGGTTGCTCTAGAAGACTCCTGTGCCCTCAGGTTTCTGTTTTGGTTTCGTCTCCTATGGGAGACTCCCATCGGGAGATAAGAATTAAAGAAAAAGGGAGGATGGGGATACCTTGGCGCTCTCTGTGTGAGGTGACAGCAGGTTGGCTAACATTCTCCACTAAGAGACACAACTCCTGCCAGGCAGCTCCCTTGGTCTCAGTAACTGCTGTCTTCCTTTGCCCTGCCAGGCCTCTTAGAAAGCCCACCCTACTCCCAAGGTCATGAAGATATTCTTCCCTACCGTCTAAAAGTATTATAATTTTTACATTTTACATTTAGGTTTTAAAATCTACCTGGAATTGATTTTATGCATGATATAAGGCAGAGGGTCCAATTTCATTTCCCCCATATAGCTATTTAGTTATCCCAACCCCATTTGTTGAAAAGACTATTCTTTCCTCCAAAAAGACTGTTCTGCAGTGCCACCTCTGTCATATATAAGGTGAGCATACATATATGTCTGTTTCAGGGCTTCCCCAGTGGCACAGTGGTTAAGAATCTGCCTGCCAATGCAGGGGACACAGGTTCGATCCCTGGTCTGGGAAGATCCCACATGTCATGTGGTGCCATGCACCACAACTACTGAGCCTGCACTCTAGAGCCCATGAGCCACAACTACTGAGCCCACATGCCACAACTACTGAAGCTCGCATGCCTAGAGCCTGTGCTCCGCAACAAGAAAAGCCACAGCAATGAAAAGCCCGCACACTGCAATGAAGAGTAGCCCCTGCTCACTGCAACTAGAGAAAGCCCGTGCGCAGCAACGAAGACCCAATGCAGCCAAAAATAAATCAATAAAAATAATTTTTTAAAAAAAGTCTGTTTCTATGCTCACTCTTCTGTCTTAATTGCTATAGCTTTAGATAAGTTTTAATATCTGGTAGGGCAAGTTCTTCTTTTTCAGGGTTGTTCTTGACCCTCTGAATTTCCATATAAACATTTATAATCAGCTTGTCAAATCCATTGCTGGGATTTTCATTGAGATTTCACTATATCTAAAGATCAACTTGGGAAGAATTGATAGCAGGCTTGTCTTGTTCCAAATCTGAAGAGAATGCTTGTGATGTTTCACCATTAAGTATAATATTAGTTGGAAGATTTTTTGTTAACATCTCTTTAAAGTTAAGGAAGTTTGCAGCTATTCCTAGTTTGCTAATAGGTTTTATTATAAATAGATGTTGAATTTTATCAAATGCTTTTCTGTATCTATCAGGGTGGTATGATTTTTTCCCTTTAATCTGTTAATACAGTAGATCTCACTAATTCATTATTGTCATAATTCATGTTAAAACACATACATATTATCTTTATAAACAATCAAGTATTAAGCAAAATATTTGATAAGCATACAAGTTATACAAAAGTCTACTTTTAGCAAACAAGAAGAAAAGGATTTAGTGCAATGAAAAGAACAGTGACTAGAAAGTCAGGGGTAAAATGATTGAAGCCTGTAAGTAACTGGGTTAGGCAAAGCTCTTAACTTCTTTAGATCTCCCTCTCCACATCTTTAAGTTGGATAGGACAGTACAGTTATACTTCCCCAATAAGTATAAATATAAAAGAATACATGGGAAATAATTTTAAGAAACTTAAAAATTAACAAATATGTTAAGTCTCATTATTTTGACAGCTTAGGGAGATAGGTTGAGCTCTATAAAATTGCTGATATTCAACCATTTTTCACCTCTACAAACGGCAAGTTCACATGATTCAAGCTAACAATTATTTTTAGAAATGAATTAAAAGCTTAAAGTCTTGGGCTTCCCTGGTGGCGCAGTGGCTGAGAATCTGCCTGCCGATGCAGGGGACACGGGTTCGAGCCCTGGTCTGGGAAGATCCCACATGCTGTGGAGCAACTGGGCCCGTGAGCCACAACTACCGAGCCTGCGCGTCTGGAGCCTGTGCTCCGCAACAAGAGAAGCCGTGATAGTGAGAGGCCCGCGCACCGCGATGAAGAGTGGCCCCCGCTTGCCGCAGCTAGAGAAAGCCCTCGCAAAGAAACGAAGACCCAACACAGCCAAAAATAAATAAATTAATAAACTTTTAAAAAAAGTTTAAAGTCTTCAGTTATCACTTCAAGTGATACTTCCCCTGTTTTCTTAATTGAGCTGTCCTCTTTAGTTCAAGGCCATACATGGCGTACGGGTGCAGTGATAGTACTGAGAAGAGTGGGAAACATTATAGGATACTAAGGTATCCTCATCGCAAGCTCTTGTCACTTGGTCCTTGTATCCCCATGGATAGCTTACCATTTCTACCCCAAAGCATATACAGTGTTTTGGGAAGAACCTTCATGTAGAATTTGAGAGCCTATTCACCACCTAATGTTAAATACATGTGATTTTAAAACCTCAATATACAATAATGCCCTTTCAATTTTAAAATATCAATATTATGAAACAATGTTGCATTGGATTTATGGCATTTCAGAGGAAAAGTTGCACCACTGTATTTTATTGTTCTTCCTTTTACACATCCCCACAGTTTACAGTACCTGGCCAGCGTATCTAAAATTTCATTCCTCATGTAGTTGTTGCAGCGAGTATTCTGATCAACAACGTCCACAGTCAGAGGGGGCCATTTGTTCTGCTGAAGTGAGGCAAATCTATTCTGGGTCTGAAATTCTCCAATCCACAAGGTAATGCTGAACCAATCATGGCGAGCTGTGAGGTATCTCCAGAGGGCTTCGGGAGAATATGATTTGTATTCTACATTAAGAAGAAAATACATTTTAAAATAGCAATGAATGATGATTATTGACACAAAGCTCAACACTAATTGAGTAAATATGATGATCTGGACAAATATCTATATAACAGATGAATTATTCAGGCCCTCTGCTTCTTTTACTATTTTCCTCTTTTGTGGTGGTGTTCTTTTTTTTTTTTTTTGTGATGTTGTTCATTTTATAATCGATATATTAGCCCTCTTTTCCCTTTTCTTTTCCTTAATATAAATAAAAACTCTGGCTGTAATAATAAACACGAATTTGACACCCTATGAATTACCACTGTTTGCCAGTGTTAGTTATTCCCCAGAGCCCTGGTATGATACAGATCCTCAGTTTAAATAGGAAGAAACCAAAGACTATTTGGAAAAACAAAGAATGTCACTCTGAGGCTGGGAAGAGAACTCTTAGCCTTGAAATCTCAATTCACTGAACCACGTGACTTTTCTCTTTCGCTATCACATTATAAATCCCTTACAAAAACCTCAAGAATAAGGGCTCAATCTCAATGTAATGACTTGCATTTTAAAGTAACTGAATATATTTTTTCCCCAAAAGGAATTCTAAAATGAGGACACACCAAAATATTCAAATACCAATGCCTTATTTAATCCTCATTCACTATGCTCAGATTTTAGGCTCTTTCACACTTGCCTTCTGGACTTAACCTGGGGAGAAGGATGGATTCTTGTGTTAGTTGATTCCACCACTGAGCCCAAGTTAACACAATTCTGTGATCTTGCTTGTTAAGTTTATCTGTATCTTTATGATCATATTTCAGGAATGAGTCCAAAACAGACTTGTGCTTGAAAAAATCTTGTTCCTTTATCGAATACCTAAAAGAGTGATAAGAAATTTTTTTAATTTTGGAGGAAAAAGTATCATTCCTTTTTCTCTGTTCAAGAAGTTCTACTCTTTTGGGGAACACAAAATTCAATACTCTTAATTTTGTATTTATTATCTTAAAAATATATATCTGATTATGCACATATTGAAATGACAGGGAATTCCTAAGTCTCTTCTAGATGATACAAATTTTATCTTCATAAGGAATGTAAGCTCAGTTCCACATAAGAAGGCCATGCTAACAGTTATAAGCTAAGCCTTGTCTACAATATTCTTCCCATGTTATAAAAAGGGGGCTAATGAGATTACCTGGGAAAAGACTGGATCTGCATATTTTCTTGGAAATGTCCTGAATAAAACTTCTCAACTTGATGCACGAAGTCTATAGTTCTTTTTTCTTTTTCAGAAAAATAATTTTTTTCTTTTAAAATTTCAACCTTGAATAAAAAGTAATTTAAAAAAAGTAATTAAAGCAGTGACCTCACAAAAATCAAGAACATTTGCAAAACAAATGTCATGATTTTAAATATCATTTAAGAATTGTGTTTTGAATTTTTGAGGCAATGTATGTATTCGCATCAATTTTCCTTTACCACAAATGCAAAATGATCATTTAAAAAGACAAAAGAGTTGTCATACTTTTACTTACTGGGTATTAGTTCAATATTAAAATAATTCGTTTTGAAGTTTCACCAACATTTACTAGAAAATGTAAACTACTTAGTCTCACCTTTACCTACCAAAAAGTCCCGTATGTTTTTATCAGTTGTATAGAAGCATATCTTGAGCAACTGGTCTTTTACATTAAAGCCCTGAAGTAAACATAGAAAATCAAGAAAACTTACATTTTGTAATGGAGCTATTTTGAACATAAATATATGTTAAATACAGAAGTACTCTATTATAGACATATGCCTTGTTAGAATTCCACAACTTTTCAGCTCTTGTAAACATTCATTTTCTACATTTATCATGCATATTTACTGCCTATCCCTAAAGTCTTTAAGGCACTTTGTTTGCCAGAAGAAAGGCAGCACACAGAACAATTTAGGATAATGCCAGGCTACCATAGTACCAAAACTACAGCTATCTGTTATGATGATTCACTTGAAGACAAAAGTCTGTGTAAATAACAACCTTTACATAGTTTCACTCCTCTGAACTTCCAGAAAGTTACCATGGGCAAGACCTCAACCACGCAGATGAGGCCCAGATCTCAGCTTTGTCCAGGAACCCCACCTCTAGGACATTCCCTTCTCAAATGAAGTAAAACCATGGAACACAAAGTAAAGGTAAAAGCCATTGGAAAGTTCAAATGGAGATATAAGAGGTCACACAGACAATAAAGAATGTCCCCCAACAAATAATGAGGTCCTGTGCATGCTCTGACATGTGTGAAACCTTTTATGAGAAATACTGTCTCCTTCCAACCAAAGTACCAAATCTAACAGAGAACAAATGATGGAAATTCCAATCAAAAATTTCTTTAAGAAAGTTCTTAGTACCAAAGAATGTTTCCCAGTATTACTGTCATAATTTCTTAGTAAAAGTTACACAAATTTCTTAGTTTGTGACACATCTATGAATACAAATCAATTTTTATATCAACCAGAAATTATATTAAATACATAAGAGAACTTCTCTTACATTAGAGACTTTATAAACAAACAGATTATGCCACTTACCATATTCTTCAAAAGCTCAGAGGCTTCCTTTATATTATTCTTTTTCAAATTGTCAAAGACCAAATCTAGGCCTATTCTAATCAACTCCTCGAGTCTTTGAGCAGAATGACTGTTAATCCTGAAGAAAGTTTGTGCCTCTGGTATTTTGTTGTTTAAAATGGCATTGGCAATAACTTCCTAGGAAAGAAGGAAGGAAGAAAAATATTTGCTTTTTGAGTTCCTCTTTATTACCTTATTATGATTATCAGCATGGGACTTATACATTTACTGAGTACCTCAATAAGGGACTTTTACCGAAAACCTTCTACTAGATTTGGGGCTTTGCACAGGGGACATGAATTGACCAAAAGATGGACTCTGCTCTCTAGGAGGTTTTAGACTAGTACAAGAAATGCAAATAAAGCACTGATTATAGTACTGTATGATAAGGGTGATGATATAGGTATCCCAGGGTTCCAGAGAGGAGGGTCCAGAAAAGGAACATCTAAATAAGAGAGATGAAAAAAAAAAAAAGGTTTCCTAGTAGAGATGACTGATAAAGTAAAAGTTTTAAAGACAAGTATGTGTTACATACATTTATTGAAAAAAGAACATGTGTTCCAAAAAGTGAGAATATTATATGCAGAGGCATAAAGGCAAGAAACAGTATCAAGCATTCAGAGAACTCCAAAATACTTAATATAACTGGAGAAAAAGCTGAAGAGAGTAGCAGGCGAGACTTGAAAGAAAAGCAAAGGCTCCATCATAAAGGGCATTGTGTGTGTGAGATGGATTTTATCCTGAAACTTATGCAGAGCCACTGAAGGATCTTAAAAGCAAGGGTGATATAATCATATATATATTTTAGGAAGATATACATATTTTAAAAAGAACATGTATTCATATGCATGTTTTTGGAGACAGCGTCCACTGCTTTCATCAAAGTGGACTGTAACCTCCCCCAAAATTAGAAATCAATGAATATGAGTAAAAAGAACAGAAGACCATGGATGAAGCCATGGAGCACATTAAAAGAGGGGAAAACAGGAAATGAATGAAACCTGCAAAGGAGACAGGAAGAGGGAAGCCCTAAAGAGTGGAAAGAAAATCAAGTAATTTTTGGCTAGAGAATGATTAAGAGACAGAAAATGCAGTCACAGCAGGTACTTCCCTACCCTTCCACCCCAAGAAGAGCAGTCTTGTGAACCTGGCAGCATCTCAGCCTTATCAACTTTCAAACCCTATCAATTCTGATCCTCTGGGTTAAGCTATTCTGGCCTTTGTCTTTCCAATGCCAACACTCTCCAAGAGGTTAGAGGAATTCTTCCAGTCCCTAGTCAGAAAAAAGAATCAGAGTTTGGCTGTATTAACTTATACTATACAAAGAAAGGCAAGTTGATAAATACAGGAAACTTAATTTACAAAATATCTTAACTAGAATCTGAGATAAGACTCAAATATACTTCTAAGCAATAATGTCATAAAATTTTCCTAAGATAGAATCAACAGCAGCAATTTGATTTATTCAAGGGTCAGGCAGAATGCATAAGTCCAAAGTGCCAGGCCCTAGACACTGAAGGAGTGACAGTTCACAATGAGTTTGGGGTCGGGTGTTTGTCCCTGGATCCAAATGGGCAGATCTGGCATAAAGAGGGAGCCTATCTGTGTTCTGAATTAAATAAATGAAACTTGCAGACATAAATTTGAAGTTGTGCCCAGAGATCCAAAAATCTATAAAACCTAAAACCCTTGCCAAAGATTCTGAATCACAAGTGTTCAGATTCTAAATTCTGTTTCTTCTACCATTTTCTCAGATCCTCTAAGTCTGGCAAATAAAAGAAGTGACAATTACTCATATTTACCTCAATGCTGAGCTTCTCCCATATATTGCTCTCCTTTACTTTGGGGACATTTTCATTTACATCATATTCATCTATAGCATCTGTTAGCTTCCAAGGAAACTTTATCATGAAGGTTCGAAGTTCATTAATGTAGCTGGTCAAAATGTTCACTCCTTTCTGTAGATGTTCATCTAGCCCTATGGAAAACACCAATGTGCCAATTTCATATACATAAACGTGTGTGTGTGTGTGCGTGCGCACAGACAGAATAAACTCTGAGCTATTATAAAGAAGTTTACAAAATGGCAAAATTCAAACTCAGCGTTTTCATGTCAAACAAAAAAATCTCTGCGTTTTCTCCTATTTACAAGTACGTCCATGTTTTAATATAACCCTTTTCACCCTCTTCACAATGATTAGTTCTTTCTGCCAAATTTCCCAGTATTAAAACCCAATTCACTCACTCAGTTACACACTGACTTTACCCAACCTAAGCAAACGGCACTCCCCGGCTTACGCGCTCTCACGCAATAGGACCACTTATATCTCTGTCCTGACATAAGAATGGGCTAATTATCCCCTTCTTTGCTGCTGTTCTTACCTTCATTGAGAATAAAAAGCTCCTTTATTTGTTTGTTAAGGAAAGACAGTGTAAGATTAAGCAACTGTTCCGAAAAGTGTTTGCTCTGGGTTTCAGAATCATTTTCTCTAATTGCTGAGCAAAGTAAATCCAATGCTGGTGTCAGCTCTTCCACATCTGAGGAAAAATCAAAGAAAGGAACATGAAGAACACCAGGATACTCCCAGTAAAATTAACCTATCCAGAAATACCATAAGACAAAGACTAATGTCTTATTCTCGAAAAGCTCACAAAACTTTCATGAAGTCTCATTACTTGCAAACTTTAGCTACTCTACTTACTACTAGTCATCATTTACCGGTACGACTAGTAACTACGATTTTGCTGCCCAACTACTATATTTTAAGTACTGTACTTGGTGTTTTATAAATGCTATCTCATTTATTCCATTTAACAACCTGAGAGGTAGGTGTTATAGCCCCCTTTCCACAGATGAGGAAACTGAGGTTTAGCGAGGATAAATAACGTGTCCAAGCTAATTTGAAAGTACAGACAAAATTTGAATTTAAGCCTGTCTGATTCCAAAACCATTCTCTTAAACACACAGGTGAAAGCAAGGCCCCTGAATCCTCTATTTGCCAGCTTCAAATAAATAAAATGATTCCTGTTTATCTTAGCATTGGCCCCACCTCTAGAATTGTTACCTGTGTGAGAATGATGGGAAACATGGATTTTACCCTGAGAAAGCAGGTAAAGTTAGTCCTATGCTTCTTGTTTCCAGATCCATCCCCACTCTTTAAGGAAAAGCAGTGCAGCTGAGAGTGGAGTAAGGAGTAATCACCGACCACCCAACAGCAGAAGTGAGTAATGACCATATAATCATTGATGGAGTCCCCCTCAACACCACAAACCAGGCCTTTCTCTATAAATTCAAGCAGACTTAAAAAAAACAATGGAGCATAAAAAAGTTAGCAATTCAAGAGGGAGGAGACCAAACTCTGCACGCAAAACAAAAGAGAATGTTTTTAAAAAATAAAATTTCTAATCCACATTGTCAGTAAGGACTAACGTTAAATTGATAGAAAAAGTAGGTTGTCATTTTCTCCACTTAAGAGTACAAATTGGTGAAACTTTTCTGGAGGATAATTTATAAAAAAATTTAAGAATGTAAATTGTGTGTCTCTTTGACCTGTAAATTCCACATCTAGAAATTAATCCCAATAATTGTACATATGTGAAGTTACACAAACACACAGCATTTATAGCACATTGCCAATAATAGTAAAAATTAGAATCAACCTAATGTGTAATACGAGTTTGGTTGGGTAAATTATGGTACAGCCCATACAACGAAATTCTATGCCACCATAAATAATAGGTATATCTATCATTATCAAGAAAGATGTAACATATTATCAAGTGAAAAAAAAAAAGCAGATTATAAAACTTTATGTACAAGGGAAAACACACTTTATTACCCTGTCCTCTAAAGAGAGGATTTGCATGACTACCTGGTCCAAGAAGAAAAGCAGAGCTCCCGTTTATTAAAAATGAAAGCCAAAGTCTTGAAAAGAAGTGTTGCTAATGTAGCAAAAAAGCAGAAGAGTCAGGCTGAAAAGTCTTATAACAAGTCCCAGTCCCCAACTCAGCCAGCTGCACTGCCACTATACATCAATATCTCAGACAACTGCAAGAGCTGGAAATTTTTGCAAATGAAGTTTATTCTCTTTTGAATAAAATGCTCTTGAATTTGAAAGATCATCTCTTCTTTGCATACCAAAGATACAAAGCACAGTACAGGATATGAATAATCAACGCATATGATAAGAACATTTATAGATTCTCACAACTATCTCAAGATTCCAGAAAGTAAATAAAATGTTATGACTGACTCCTGGCAAATAAATAAGTCATCAGAAAACACAACAATAATTTGAAAGTGATTAAAAAGGAAAAATGATAAATACAAATGTAGAAGTCTCTACACTACTTACGTTTTAAATATAAATGGGATGGAAAGTGATCAAACTGATCAGGTACAGAAGATTTTGAGGATGGACTCAAAAGATTTTCCTTGCTCTTCAAAAAGAAATCTACTGTGTCCAGCTGACGATTTTCTATTCCTGCCTGAGGTGGGAGAAAATGGGAAAAAAATTACAATAGGAAAAAAAATTGGGATACAGATTTTTTAAACTTTACAACTTAATGTACTAACACAGAGACACAGGCTATCTTTTTTTTTTTAAGATTTATGTTTATTTATTTATTTATTTTTGGCTGCATCAGGTCTTTAGTTGCAGCACGTGGGATCTTCATTGAGGCATGCAGAATCTTTCATCGCAGTGCACAGGCTCTTCGTTGCAGCGCACAGCCTTCTCTCTAGTTGGGGCATGCGGGTTTTCTCTCTCTAGTTGTGGTGCGCAGGCTCCAGGGCGCGTGGGCTCTGTAGCTGTGGTGTGCAGGTTCCAGAGCACGTGGGCTCTGTAGTTGTGGCACGCAGGCTCTCTAGTTGCGGCACGTGAGCTCAGTAGTTGTGGCATGCGGGCTTAGTTGCCCTGCAGCATGTGGGATCTTAGTTCCCTGACCAGGGATCGAATCCGCGTCCTCTGCATTGGAAGGCAGGTTCGTTACCACTGGACCACCAGGGAAGTCCCCACAAGGCTATCTTTATCTTGCAAGAGTACCTGAGTTCTAGTGAGGATTCTGACAATGACCATATGACTTGGGGCAAGTCTCTGTAACCTTTCTGAACTTCAGTTCTGCTTTAGTTCTACCATTCTGTAATTCTAACACCATTCAAAGCTAGGTACTCAGGGATCACCCTCACAGTTATCGTCTATTTTAATTAAAATGTTAAAGCAGTATGATAAAAAGTTAAACTGAAAAAGCAGGCTAAATACAGACTCCCATTTCTAAAGTAGGCATCTGAGGAAAGTTTTCTATAAAGAACACGTAAAAATCACAGATTTAAAAATATATATACAGTTGACCCTTGAACAACTCAGGAGTTAGGGACGCTGATCCTCCCGTGCAGTGAAAAACCCACGTATAACTCTACAGTCATCACTCTGAATCAGAGGTTCCACATCCATGTATTCAACCAACCTTGGATTGTGCAGTACTGTAGTACTCACTATTGAAAACAAGTCATCATACAAGCGGACCTGCGCAGCTCAAACCCTTGTTGTTCAAGGGTCAATTACGTGTGTGTGTTTATAAAATATACCTTTAAACGCTCAGTTGAACTGGAAAGAAAGAGAAAAATCCTCAGAGAGTATAAACAAATCTCTGACGACCTAAATAAAGCAGGGGCTGAAAAACAGGGCCCACCAACCAAATTCAACTCCTGTCTGTCTTTGTAAATGAAGTTTTATGGGAACACGGCCACATCCGTTCATTTACCTATTGTCAATGGCTATAATGGCATATCTGAGTATTTGTAACAGAAATCTTCCTGGAAAGTCTAAAATATTTATTCTCTGGTCCTTGACAGAAAAAGTTTCCCATGCCTAGCCTAAAGCACTGTGCCTAAGAATCACCTGGAGAGCTTGTTAAAATGTGGATTGCTGAGCCCATTCCCCAGAGATTCTGATTCCCTAAGTCTGGGTTGGGGCCTGAAAATTTACATTTCTAATAAATCTGCTGGAGATGGTAATGCTGCTGGTCTGGGGACCACACTGAGAATCAATGGGCTGAAGTGCTGGGTGCTAGGCCAGGCAGGCTAGGTGAGAGGTATTGGTGAAAGTTATGTGTGAAGGAAGAAGAAAGAGGATAAACCTAGGGTCTATGCACAGTGACAATCTCCAAAAGAAGATGAACTAGAAAAATTACTCCACCAGAGGGAGGCCATAAACAAACCACACCTTTGCACTAGGTAGTGAAAGGAAAAACTATACTATGTATGGTTAAATAAGAATATTATTGCTCTTAGGAGATATATGTTAAAGTACTTAGAATGAAAAGTTACAAAGTGTGCAACTTTCAAATAGTTCAGCAAAAATAAGAAGTACACATACAGTTAAAACAAATGTGGCAAAATGTTAACAGTCGGTAAATGGGAGAGGTAAACGGATGCTCATTTTATTATTTTTATAATTTTTCTATAAATTTGAAAAATTTCAAAATAACACATTTAAAAATAATGACCAAATAGTAATTCTAGAAATTAAAAAAATAAAAATTGAAACCAGATACTCAGTGGATGTATTTAATACCAGATTAGATATAGCTGAAAAGAGAAGTAATGAGCAGAAAGAGTGATATAAAGGAATTATCCAAAGACATGAGTTAAGAGAGGTTAAGAGAAACTGAGGAAAGTATGAAAATTCTAACTACTTCTGACTGAAGTACCATTGTGACAACTGGAAAATGCACATTCAATTTTCACACACATGGAACATTTATGAAACTGAGTACTTACTAGGCTATACCTGAGTCTCAACAAATTCACTCGTTTGTATGTGGGGGGAGACTAAGGCCAAAACAATGCTGTAATACCACATCATCCTAATTAAACTCACTGCACGGGCACACTATGTATAAAGACAGAGGCTTTACAGTCACACTGCCTGGGTTCAAACCCTGGTGTTATTGCTTAGTGTCCAAGTATATCTGTATTAGAATTCACAACCTCTCTGTGTTCCCTCACCCATAAAATGGAAATAATAAACAATATTTATCTATAGATAAGAAAATTAATGAGCTAGCATCTGACTATTAACATTAATATTTAGGAAAACTATAGGAAATAACCTAAGAGTAAACACTATTCCTTCTGAATAATAGATTTGTAAGAGACTAATTTTCTTTTTTCTCCTATTCTCAAATTTTCTACAATAAATATTTTGTAGTATATAAAGGTAAGTTTTTCAACAAATGGTGCTGGACTATTGAATATCCATATGCAAAAGAATGAGGTTGGGTCCCTTCCACTGACCATAAAAATTAATCAAAATGCATCAAAGACCTAAACGTAAGAGCTAAAACTATAAAACTCTTATAAGAGTAAATCTTCATGACCTCAGAATAGGCACTCATTTCTTAGATATGACACCAAAAGCCCAACTGACCAAAAAAAAAAAAAACCCCAAAAAACAAAAAAAAAGGTAAACTAACTTCATCAAAATTAAAAACTTTTGTGTTTCAAAAGACACCATCAAGAAGGTGAAAAGACAACCCACACACAGAACAGGAGAAAATATTTACAAATCATATATCTCATAAAGGTCTAGAATATAGAAAGAACTCTCAGAATTCAAAAATAAAAACAAATAACTCAATTACAAAATGAACAAAGGATTTAAGTAGACATTTCTCCAAAGAGATACACACATGGCCAATAAACATTTGAAAACATGTTCAACACATTAGTCATTAGGAAATGCAAGTCAAAACCACAATGAGATACCACTTCACTTTGACTTCAGAGCTAGTAGGATGGCTGTGATAATAAAAAATTGGACAATAACAAGTTTTGGTGAGAATGGAGAGCTACAGGAACTCCCATACATTGCTGGTGGGAATGTAAAATAGTGTAACCACTGTGAAACTGTGAAAACAGTTTGGTGGTTCTTCAGAAAGTTAAATGACTTCATAATTCCACTGCCAGGTGTATACCCAAGAGAAATAAACACACATGACGACACAAAAACTAGTACACCACCTTTCATAGCAGGATAATTCCTAACAGCCAAAAAGGAAAAACCACCTACGTGTCCATCGACTGATGAATGGATAAAAAAACATCTGCTTTATCCACATAATGGAATGTTATTCAGCCATAAAAATGAATGAAGTACTGACACATGCTACATGGATGAGCCTTGAAAACATGCCAACTGAAAGAAGCCAGTCATGAAAGGCCACATTTTTTATAATTCCATTTATATGAAATTGTCAGAATAGGCAAATCCAGAGACAGAAACGAGATCAACTGTTTGGAAATTAGGGTTTGTGAGGAATTGGGAGTGATTGCCAATGGGTATGCTGTTTCTCTTTGGGGTGATGAAAATGTTACGGAATTAGACAGGATGGTTGTATAACTCTGAATATACTAAAACCCACTGAATTGTACATTAGATAGGTGAATTTTATGGTATGTAAATTATATCTCAATAAAGCTGCCACTAAAAAGCAGTCTGGTACATAACATTATTAACTTCCAGTTTTCGACCTTGCTGGGCTGTGTGGTACAGTAGAAAGTGCCCTGATTTTGATTCTAGACCCTGCCTTATTAGTATGGCTATGGGCCACTCACTCAACCCTTCTGAGCCTTACGTTTTTCATCTGTAAAATGAAATGAATAAAAACTACCCAACCCGTCCCATATGGTTATTTTAGCACAATTTAGAGAATGCATAAAAAAGACTGTTTGTGAACTATAAAATGCTACATAAATTCAGGTATGTCACTACCACAGCTGGATTAGAGGATTAGGGGCTATACAGTAGGAATAAGAGATCACTCCTGCTCAAGCTTTCCATAGCTTGTTTCCACTTCACTTATTCTCATCAGCTTATTGTTGCCTCCAACTCTTGTAACTTTTTTTTCTTAAATAGTGTTTATTATAATCTTTTATCTTTTAAAGCCAAAAAGGTAAACTGCTAAGCAAACTTAGGGTAACAAAACAGCCAAAACTAAGCAAATGGATGGGTAGAGGCCACAGATCCTTTGCCGCTAGGTTAAATGAATCTCCGAAATTGTTAGTCAAGTAAGGGTAGATGACAGAAAATAACCAAGCAAAGTTCTACAGACATTTAATTCTGTTACCTCTAGCGCATGTATGGGGATGGAGCACCTCCCCCAACCATTGAGATGGCAAAGAGAGTCCACAGTGCTGGCACTTCCATGGATCATTAGCCTATTTAAAAATTCCTCTTGAGTCAAACCAAACAAAATCAGAGAGAGTCCATCTTCTGTAAGAAAAAAAAGTTAGCTTTAATAAATTATTAGGAGTTAGGTTTCAGGATTATGACAGGAATTTCTAATTACTCAATACTTTAGCACTGTAATTACAAACAGATTTATTGGGTACTAGTAACTAATGCCCTTAAGTAATAAATTCATCATAATTTTTCAAAGAATGTTATTTTTTAAAACAGTAACTGCAAGACAAATGCTCATAAGAACAATGCATCCTATGAAATAACATTGAATCTCTCTTTTCTACATTGTACTATATTGCACAATCAATACCTGGAACCTTTAACTATTTACCGAGATGTCACATTTCTGGTTTACTAAAATAAAACAATTAATAGCATGCTCTTGACACAAAGAAATACATGATTACCAAAACTGAGATACTGAAGAAGAAACACATGGTTAGTTCAATGAGAACACTCAGTAGTTTTATAGGAGGTTATGGCATAAATGCTGAATCAATGTATATCTGACACACCAAACCCAAATGCCTATGGGACCAAACAGGGGGGGAGAAGAAGTGCAAGAAAACCTAACCTGAAAGAAACTAACCCATCTAAGAGCACTGAAATTTGGCTCCAATCCATAAATTACTATGAGGGATGAGGGGCAGTGCGGCAGAGCTTTTAATTTTTCAGTAACAACTGAAATTCCAGATTTCGTGTGAAACCCTCTAATTTTACATGTTTATAATAAATAGAATCTTTTTTAAAAAGCCTAGGTAGGGCTTCTCTGGTGGCGTAGTGGTTGAGAGTCCGCCTGCCGATGCAGGGGACGCGGGTTCGTGCCCCGGTCCGGGAAGATCCCACGTGCCACGGAGCGGCTGGGCCCGTGAGCCATGGCTGCTGAGCCTGCGCGTCCGGAGCCTGTGCTCCACAACAGGAGAGGCCACAACAGTGAGAGGCCCACGTACTGCCAAAAAAAAAAAAAAAAAAAAGCCTAGGTAGTGTAGGCCAAACAAAATGAATCTGAGTTCATGCATGGCCCACGAGCAAACAGCTTGCATCCTTTGCCTGTACAGACTGAAGTCTCATGAATGACTCGCTGGGTTAAAACCAACCTTTCTTACTCTTAAACTCTTCCTGACTCAGTCCTAGCATTTAGCTGAGCAGAAATAACCTTAATTAAAAATCAAACACATGGGCTTCTCTGGTGGCGCAGTGGTTGAGAGTCCGTCTGCCGATGCAGAGGACACGGGTTCATGCCCCGGTCTGGGAAGATCCCACATGCTGCGGAGTGGCTGGGCCCGTGAGCCATGGCCGCTGAGCCTGCGCGTCCGGAGCCTGTGCTCCACAACGGGAGAGGCCACAACAGTGAGAGGCTCGCGTACCACAAAAAAAAAAAAAAAAACAAAAAAAAAAACACATGAGACAACATTACTGAGAGTAACACCAAATTTTCTCCATCAAAGCCTAGGCTTAGAGGAGTAGGCACCACCACCACCCGGGCAGCAGAAGTAAAACAGATAAGAGAGCACCTCTCAGCATGGATTTCAACCTGATACAAGACATTCTCACCTGTCAAAACAAGGCACAGTTGCTGGTCTCCACCACTGTCTACAGGAATACACTTCTTGCCCAGCGAAAAACGCTGCATGCTCTGGGTCTCCAAATCCCACAGGACAATGGTACAGCCCGTCCTTTCAACTGCCCAAGTAAACAGCGCAGTGAAGCCTGTCACAGACATACATGTAAGCTCAAGGGGTTCCTCCTGTTCACTGATGTGTATTCTTTTCCATGATCTTCCTGAATCACTGGTCTTGGCAGGACCTTTCTGTGGAAAACTATACTGGCTGCACATTACATCCTGTGGAGTGAAGGCCCAGTTTGGCACACTGGTACTGTGGTTACCAGATTCAGGGGGCTCCAAATGCAAAATATCCTGGAACCACGGAGCACAACAGGTACCTTCCAGCTTGGAGTTCTTTATTGTTTCATTCAGTGATGACAGCTGGGCTTTCCAAGACCTGGAAGATAGGGCAGAACTTACATCTGTGACAGTGAAAGGCACAAAGTAAAGCAGTAAATCAAGCAAAGATGCAATTAGGAAAATAAAAGTGTCTACCTCTGTAAAGACTTTTAGTGAAAAGGTACAGTGTCAGCATGACAAAAAATGGAAATAATAAAGTAAATCCAAAAAGGAGGTTTCTGTACCGATCAACTTGGAAGGAAAACTTGGTCAGTTTCATGTTGTAGTCAGAATTAACAGGATCATCTTCATCTATCCCCTTAGGGCCTTCAATAGGAATGTCTTCTAGTGTTCTTTCACATAGTAGGTGTCCTGGGTATTGCCTATGTTTTAAAAACAATAGTCATGGTAAAAAAAAATGATGATCAAACAAAATCTGTGTTATTATTGCTCCTGTTAAAAATGGAAGGGCGGTGGGGGTGGGGGTGGGGGTGGGAACTTCCCTGGTGGTCCAGTGGTTAAGAAGCCACCTTCCAATGCAGGGGATGCGGGTTTGATCCCTGGTCAGGGAACTATGATCCCACATATTGCGGGGCGACTAAGCCCGCACGCCACAACTAGAGAGCCTGCGTGCTGCAACTACAGAGCCCATGCGCTCTGGAGCCTGAGCGCCACAACTACAGAGCCTACGTGTGCTGGAGCCTGTGCACCACAACTAGAGAGAAGCCTGCACGCTGCAACTAAGACCCAAACGCAGCCAAAAATAAAATAAATATATATATTTTTTAAAATGGAAGGGGGTATGGGATGGAGGTGTTACAGAGTAGAAAGAGTATAGACAATAAGTTTCCCTGACCCAGACTCCTTACCTCCATTGCTTAAGGCAGATTGATAAAGTAAACCTTAAAAATTTGACCCACCTGTAACTATGTGTGTAGATGTCAACTAGATTGATTGTGGTGATCATTTCACAATATACACACACATATGTTGTATATATGAAACTAATATAATGTTTATGTCAATTAAAAAAAATTTGACCCTTAAGGGAAGTTAGCTTTATGTAGAGATAAAAGCATGGATTATCTGCTACATTGTAGATGTTGTGCTAAAAACTTTACCTAAACTAAGGTATTCGAGCCTCTCAACAACCCTATGAGGTAAATAGAAGCCAGTTTTGTAGATACAGAAAGTAAGGCTCAAACAGTGGAGCTTAATGTGAACCAGGTGAATGTGACCATAAGCCCAGGTTTTTAATCACTCACCATACCATCACCACAAATTAAGACTTGGGCTGAGACCCTGGGAATACATAAAAGTTAGGAAAGCAAAGTATGAGTGCAGGTGTGGATGGAGAGTGTATGTGGAAAGAGGGCTGTCACGTTGCAGAAGCACAAAGAAGGCTACGGTGGTTAAAGCATAGTGAATGAGAAGCAAGGTGGTGTGAGATGAGGCTGGAGAGCCTGGCAAGAGCCAGATGCGGTCAGGTTTTATGGGCTACTAAGGATTCTTAGCTTCTATCTTGGGGTGAGGGGGGCGCGGGAAGAAGCTAAATAAGGGTTTTATGCAGAGAAGCCATATGATCAGACACAGAAGAGTAACTGTGGGGAGAATGGGATGCATGTAAACCTCCTGAACACTTAAATTATTAACCCTTTCAACAATTTGAAGGTAACAGCTTGATATACATTTGTCAAGGAGATGATGTTAGAGAAGGCAGGGTGACAGTGAGAAAACATGACCCATGGAGAAGGTAGTTTCCGCACCAACAAAAGATACATACCCTGCCCCAGATGTTCATACCTGGCTATACTCTGATAAGACATGCATTGTAACACCACCACTCTGGCTACTCCGTAGATGATGGATTTGAGGGGGGAAGAACAGATATGGGGAGACCAATTACGAGGCTGGTAAGCTAGTTCAGGTAAGCGATGATAGCAGAATAGATCACAGTGATGACAGAGGAGTTAAGACAAGTGGGCAGATTCAAGACACACTCAGGAGCTAGAATGGCTAGGACCGTGATTAGCTGGATGTGGATCTAATACTTAAAAGAGGCTAGAGATCTAGAAAAGAGAGGAAACAGAAAACGGTCCCTGAGAAGGAGGGAAAGAATGGGGTCCAGAGTACACACAGAAGGACTGGCCTTCATAGGAGGAGGGAATCTCTCCATTGTAACAGGACAGAAGATGGAGAAGACGAGTGCAGGAAAGTGGGTTTGCAATTTAATGTGAGAAACTGAAGGAGTGCCCATTAGATGGGTTCTACTTCCTTTATAAAGTTGGAGGTAAAGTCATCCAAGAACAGTTGGGGGTAAAGAGATGAATAAAGGTTTGAGGAAAATGGAGGTTTAAAACGTTGTAAAGAATGGACCCATGGGCTTCCCTGGTGGCGCAATGGTTGAGAGTCCGCCTGCTGATGCAGGGGACACAGGTTCGTGCCCCGGTCCGGGAAGATCCCACATGCCGCACAGCGGCTGGGCCCGTGAGCCATGGCCACTGGGCCTGCGCGTCCGGAGCCTGTGCTCCGCAACGGGAGAGGCCACAACGGTGAGAGGCCCGCGTACCGCAAAAAAAAAAAAAAAAGAAGAATGGACTCATGAAAAGTCATTGTAAAATTTCCAGGCAACATGAGAGACCACAGAAGACAGTGAATGTGAACTTATAGCGGTATCAATTTTCCTCTGTGGTTTTCTCACAAGTGCTCAGTTGCTTGAGTGCAGGGAACGAGAAGAGAGAATAAAAAAAAAGATTTGTCAGATCAAGTGCTATCACAGGGCAGGAACAAGAGTTTAGGGCTCATTCAAGAAAGTGACTGAAATGACAGGTCACAGAATCTATGCTGTAAAGGGAGGGCAGTGAAGACAGAGGGGGCTCCTGTCTTCACTTGGGAAGTCAGCATATTAGAAATTCCAGTGAGGTCAGATAAGAGAAGTGGGGGGGGGGGTACTTGAGTAAGCAAGCTGTACAGTCTGGCAAGTCGTGCTCAGAGTGGGATGTGTAGAAGAGTGATTTGCGGGAGGAGCTGTTTCATATAATGACAAAGCCCAGGGTATGACTATGGGAATGGACAGCTTGGGTAAACTGGAAGGAAAAGTCATTGACAGTGAATTGAATGAACAAACCATGAGGAGCTTACATGGAGCTTACAAACTCTGTAGGAAACACAAAAAATTAGAGAAATAATACAAGACTATACACAATTAAGTGCTAAACTGTAGTTCAAAGCAAAAGTGCTACAGAAGTCCAAAGGAGAGAAAAATTATTAGATGAGTAGAAATTTACAAGTGGAAGGGATTTTAGTAAGGAATGACTTCATTAAAGAAGTGGATCTCAAAGCATGAATAGAACTTGATAAAATGAAAAGGGGTGGCTGACTTTTTGTATGGCAGGAAAGAACAACTAGGGTCAGGAGGCAGGAATGGTAAAAAAACAGTTAGATTTCACAGTACACTTAGAAAATAAACATGCAGTCAACTTCCTCAAGAAATTATACTAATTAAAGAGTACTCATGTAAATAATTAACAAATGGCGATCACTCATTTAGTTGGACAGGACAGATCCCTAAATTGACTATAGGGAACAGAACAGCAGCTCTTCACTGGCTGATGTTACAGTGGCTGAGTTCAATGAAATTTGTTCAAAGGGATGTGCCTGGTGCCCACTTCAGTGCTCTTCTCTTGGGGTGTTGCCAAAACATCTGGAGGAACAGAACCCTACACTCAAGGATCAGAGTAGCTGAGTGGGCGTTCCTTCCCCCTCACCTGTCAAATTATTTTCGGAAGTTGATTAGAAGGTAACTCTACACATACAGGATATATTTCAGTCAGTGAAAATGGCCTACTGATACACAAGCACACAGTCTGAAAATGTGAAAATCATCCCTGCTCAAAAGAGTAAAAAAAAAAAAAAAGTATTAAAAGGCCATTGAAAACAAATGAAAAACTCACAGTAGTAAGAAGTTCTGGCTGATATGTGAAGATGAAATGAACCCTTTTTTGTAATCCAGACAATGAGCAATAAACCCATCAAAGTGCATTCCCAATTATTCAAGGATATATTTGTTTCATTCATATTAAGTTAGGACCAAAAATCCTAATGGTTTGAAATGTCCCTTAATACTGAAAGTCATAAATGTGGATTACCCTACTTGCAAGTTTCAATAAACAGGGTGCTGTGTGTGTGTGTGTGTGTGTGTGTGTGTGTGTGTGTGTGTATGCACATTCACATACACACACATTCCTTTCAAACATTATAAAATCAGAAGCAATTAGAATTTCTAAATCAAAAAGCTACACAAAGAAATACTCAATTTTCACTAATATATTTAGGAAGTGTGTGGGTCCTCAAAAGGAAACACCTGAGGAAATTCTAAAATGGAGAAAGCACAGTTAATACATCTTGTCAAAGTCCTTAAGTGAAAAGTGATCCCCTAGGCAGCCAGGACCCTAACCCACGTAAGACGCAATTCTAACACAGGGTAAATCCCATTTTTCTTCTACTCTAGTATTAAGAAGTGAGTAGATAATGTGTAATAGCTAAGGGCTTTTAAAATTGTGCTTGGTTACTTTTCATTTATGATGATATAAGCCATATATAATAATAATAAACATAAATCAAAATCAAACTTGGATACGTATCCAGAAATAAAAAGGTAGCCAGTGGTCACTTGTACATACTTTTATATAGTAACAAGCTCACTAGGTAGTAGCTAGAACACGATCAAGCAAATAGAGGGAAAAAAACTGGTTAAAAGAATAAAAAGAAGCTAACAAGTACATTTTTAACCTCTTATGGCTCTAATTATTTACCTGAAATCAGAGAAGGAAGTAATCTACATACCTGAAATACAAATTTAAGTTAAGAGCAATTGCAGTGTTGGAGGAGCTGACAATCACTACAACATCTAGGTCTTGAGACACTTTCAATGAAGTAAAGGAAGAACTCTTGGCTGGCTCTTGTTGCTGCTCATTATACATATCTTCTTGAGGAAGTGCCAAATCCACATGAGCTACGTGTCTACCATCCACAGTGTCAAAAATGTCTTCGAGTTAGAGTTAAAGAAAACGTCAGTCTTAAGTATGCCTAACCATTTAAAACACAGGATGAAATAGAGTTATAGACTTCACTGCTCCAACCTTGTAGGAATAATAATAGAAGGAAGACGGACACTAAAAATCCCATCATATTAACCAGGTGACTATGAAGTCGGGGAACCAATAAACAACCTGATAGAGAGTTCACTCAACAATACTTGCTGAATCTCCACTCTGTGCCAGGCCCTGAGACAACAATAATATTTTCCACTAGTGTTCTACAACAGTGCTGTCCAAAAGAAACAACGCGAGGCACATTTGTCACTGTAAATTTTCTAGCAGCCTTATTAAAAAAGTAAAAAGAAACCAGTGAACCTAATTTTAAGAACGTTTCATTTAACCTAGTATATCCAAAATATCATCTCTATATGTAATCAATATAAAAAAATTGAGATATTTTACATCTTTTTCACATAAGTGTTCAACCCTAGTTATTTTATACTTATAGCACATCTCAATTTGGACAATTAAATTTTCACTGGAAATATCTGGTCTGTATTTAGACTTCAAAAATTTATATTTAAGAGCTTGGAACAGCCAGAGTTGTTCCAAACATACTCAAGAGTTCTCCAATAACTCAATCAAGTATCAGACTTTAAATCTAAAGTAATTAAATACAATTATGAATTCAGTTCCTCAGTCACACTAGCCAAAAAATTTCAAGTGTTCAACAGCCACATATGCCTACTGCCTACCACGTCAGACAGCTCAGTTCTGTAACCTGGCAGCAAAAATGAAGTTAATCCAACATTCTATAACAATTTTTACAAAATAAATTTTAACACAGGCTATGATACATGTAAAATAGAAAAATTACTTCTTTAATGCAGAAATGAAAGTTCCAAAAACACATAACGGGCCGTTCTTCAAATAATCTTCAAAATAATTTTGCTGGTGACCTATGAATCTGCTAAAGACAGAAAATCTGTGATAGTTTTCCAAAAACAAATTTCAAACAGTTATGCAAACCATCTGATTCCCTAATATGATGGAATCATCATCAGAGACGGTAAGAGATAGGTTATATTCACACATGAAAATGTGTGTATCGTATCATAAGCAGTCATCTAAATCTCCCCTGGAACAAGCACAAAGTAGATATTTAATAAGTATATTTTAAATAAATGGGTAATGCAAAACATATATAATTTTAAAACAACATAAATAAGTTGGACAAGATGATTATGATTTATAAACTGAAAAATATTTGAATGGAATATAAAGCAATGTAGTTTGAGTATTTTAAGTTCATGAAGATCTTTTTCCCTGAAAGTTTTACTGAAAAATTAATCTTTCTACCTACAGCCCAGTCCCTAAAACTAAAAGCCTATAAAAAGGCTCATTTTTCCAGGTATTCTCCTCCCCAACACATCAACATCTTTACCAACAAGGATACAGAGCCAGCCTAAACGACTCAAAACAAAAAGAATTCCTCTGCAGAGCTGTGTGTCAATAATCCTGTCCACTGCCTGTGCAGGTAAGGATAATGTGAAACAGCTGAGTACCCTAATCTCAGCATCTCTTTCAGGAAATATAATGTGCAGGATGATATATTCATTGATGAACAATAATGATGTGTTACTGTGAAATGACAGAATTCTCAAAGATAATATGGAAATACCTATAAAACAAAAGGATATTACGTCAAACTCACTGGTTACAATTTTACAACTGGTAAATTTGATTCTGTTAACACAAACAGGTAAAACAAAAAAGAATCAGCATTTAACTTAGTCCAACTCTAGACAATTATTGGTCAAACTCACCTAAGCAAGTGGAAGGTAAGTAAGGAACTGAATAAAGATGGCCTACAATGTCTCTGTGCCTTCTCTTTACAGCCAGAGTGTGACAACACACCAGAAGATCATCAAAAAAGCCTACGTACCCATGAGACTAAATAAGAACAATCACAGACTCTTTTTTTAAAAGGAAAAGAAGGAACCTTATATTCAGGGTAGCGAGAATGCAACTGCCTTAAAAATAGAAGCCTGAGTGCTTTGATTTCTGCTCCCTGCAGCCCTCAGGATGGGACATAGCAAACAGGTCTGTAACCAGTCTAGATCAGCACATTATCCAACAGAAATATAATGTCAGTCACCAAAGTGAGCCACACATGTAATTTTAAATTTTCTAGTAGCTGCACTGAAAAAGAAAACAGGTGAAACTAATTTTATTACATATTATTTACCTCATATTCAAAATATCATTATCAACATGTAATACAAAAACTATTAGTGAGATATTTTACTTTTTTAGTACCAAGTCTTCAAATCTGGAATGTATCAACATTTGACATTTAAAGGACATATTAATTGATATTAAGCACATTAAGGGCTTAATAGCCTCATGTGGCTAGTGCCTACTATACTGGACAAATATCCCTCCCTGACTTCACCTCTATAAGAGCTTTTCCTGAAATACATAAAATTACATAGTAATACACAAATTCAAACATGCTAAAAGACCACCTGCAAATACTTACTGATAATTTGATCTTCAACGAGCTTTTGCAATGTCTCCTCAGTATAGCTATATGAAATGGTTGCATCACATCTTCCATCTTTCAAACTAAATTCACAGATGAGCAGTGCATTATTTTCACTAAGAGCAAGCAGTCTGGGCTTGTCTGTTGGTGTCCCACTGTTATGAGAGTCCTCCCATACAAACCTAAGGAAAAAGTTTAGACTATTTATTATATTCTATATCCACAATAATACTTACCCACAATGGTGAAGGTAGGACAGAAGAAGTAGAGAACAACTCTTTGGTTCACCTAATAGCATTACTTCTATATACAACCTAAGGGAATGTAAACTGCTCTAGAACTTCCAGCCCCTTCAGGGCAACACAAGAATATAGGAGTCATTTGTGAAAAGGGGGCAAAGAGCAAGAAATGGTGGCTGCTTTTTTCCTTCATCCTAAATCTGGACTGATGGTATGTTTAAAGGAACTGTCATGATCAAGGATATGTTTCAACAACCAAATATGTCTATTATTTGTAAGAGGTGGTCTTCACAATTAACAAATTACGTTTTGCTAACATAAGTGCTTTGAATAACTTTAAAAAAAGAAAGCGATTATTTGCATTTATAGACTTTGAAGACTCTAAACTGGCATATTATACAATAGCTCTGTCCAACGAAACTTTCCATGAGATGCAAGTGTTCTACACATCTGCAAAGTCCAATACAGTAGCCAACAACCTCATGTGGCTACTGAGCACTTGAAATGTGGGTAGTGCAACTGAGGAACTAAATTTTCAATTTTAAGTGCAGTTATAGAATACTTAAAGCAGTGTAAAGTCAACATACCAACATGACTAACAAGGATGGAAAGAGGCTAATGATGCTACAGCTTCAAATTAAATAATAAAATTAAGTTACATTAAAAGAGAAAAAAGAGAGCCCCAATTCTGAAAACTATGCAATGGAATGAGATGAGGTTACCATGCTGATAAAGTTTCATCTTTTAAAAAAAGCTTTTTTTCTACAGAATTAGTAAGTTTTATATCTAAAAACAGTGGACTTGGTGCTACTATGTTATTATTAGAAAAAAACACTGACATTTTATATTTGTCTTTATACCTAGAATGATGTTTCATAAACAGCCAATTCCTGACTGTTCACACTGAAATCTGATGTCAAATATGAAAAAGGTTAAACAAATTAAGATATATTTAAAAGGCTGAATACTGTGAAACCAGTATCATCATTAGTACATGGGACTATACTGCCACGTGGAAAGAGAATTTTCAGTGAACATAATATAGAATGTACAGTGATTTCAACAACATACAAAGGACCATACATACTTGGAGAAAAGGAGGAAGCAAATTCTGTACACTATAAACTTATCCTTATTTTTACCCTACGAATTATTTTAACTGAATTCAATTCAACTAAAAAAACTAAAAAGTAGCCCTTCTTGATCCTCCCCCACTAATTTCATGCTATAGCTTACAAAAGCCCCCATTATTTTATGTCTGTTCTGCTTATCTTCTGTGAGGTTCTCTCTCTGCCTCATTCCTTTCCTTATATGGCCGTGTTCATACGTACTTAATACTGTTGAATCAACTAACTTATGGTAAGGAGGGATTCCTTTTCCTAGCAACTGGAGATCAGGAATAAAGAAGACAAACATAAAACAGGTTAAAACATTCAGTGATTGAACAAACGAATCTCTACTGTGAGGCACTTTTATAGGACCTGGATATTCCAGAACTCCTCTGTGGCTACTCAAAATCGTTAACATTTCTAAAATGTTTTGTTATTAAAGAGTCCAAAGCGTCGGAAGGCACTCTCAAACTTAATGAAAGAGTTACATATGTGGAAAGTAATACATGATTGAAATTGTTTCTTTTCTGTCTTCCCAACCATACAACCTCACATGCAAGAACTGTCTTATTACACCTTTTAGGCACTGCTCCTAGGTAACGAACAGAAAGCGCATAATAAGTATTTGTTGAGTGAATACACTAGTAAGTGCGTAGAAAACGCAGGCTCTGTCCTTGAAGGGGGGTGGAGGGGAGGGGAAGCCCAAATGCGAAGGAAACAGCTATCTGTATCAGAGATAAGGAAAAGGTAACAGGATGATTCAAATGAGAGATGATGCCCCTCAGCTGGCATCTTTAACAGATTTAACTGAAGAAAATGGGCGTGGAGCACGGCAAAGTGACGATTAATCAACCTGTGTTAAATGAATTTAAAAAGCGTCCAAGCTAGGATTCATTACAGGTTCTCCACATCCGGAGAGGATCTGGATACTGTCTCCACCCACCCGGAACGGGAAATGGGTGCAGGGACGCGACAAACAGAGGAAAACGTTCCGAGAAGGAACCGGGCCTGCCTCTGAGGCGTTGCCCTCCACCGTCATCCCTCTCCCGCTACCTCCAAGGTAGGAGGGGAGCAGAGGCGCCAGCCAAGCTAAGGCTTCAGACTCCCTCCACAAGGCCAGGCCCGGCCACAGCACTTACTGCCGAAAAGGGCCTTCCAGGCGGCAGCCGCCCCCGCCCCGGCCGCCGGGCGCCAAGGGAAGCACGTGAAGGCTGCCTGCAGCCGTCAAGCTCCCCAGAACCTCCTGCTCCCTGTGCAACTGCGCCCGGGATCCCAGACGCCCTGTAGCCTCGGCGGGGACCGGCACCAACAACACGGGTAGAACCCGCTCCACGGCTTCAGCGCTTCCAGCCCCCTTGTCTGCAGCCATCCCGCTCGCACCGGTCCTTCCGGTCCCTACAGCCCGCTGCGTCCTGCGCGTGCGCAGTGTAGCCGACCCGCTGTCAGCCTCGTGACTCCCGCGGGGAGATATGCGCTGACGTAGTCTGCCCGGTTAAGTTCTCCGCACCACCCACTCCAGCAAAGCCACAGCTGCCTTTGTTTCTGGCCCACGGTTTGCTGAGAGAGTTGAGGGCCTCCATTAGCGGCTTAAGGTGGCTGTAGCAGCTGTTCTCACTCTGTAGCATTACCCTTTGCTTTCTTACCCTTGCTGCCTCCTCTCTATTGGAGGCCTGTGCCTGCCACTCTTCGCTTTTCTTATTGGGCTGTTATTTTTGCTTACAGGCCCTGAGTGGTGCAACGTCCTTGGTATTTGACCGATCCATGATGAGGGAGCTGACTTGATGCTGACATCAAATAATATCCATTGTAACAGCCAGGGGAACAGGGTGGGTGGAAGTGGTAGAGTTCCTGTTTCCTACTACTCTTTCCTCTGGGAGGTATAATCCAAGATCGGCCAGCAGAGGGGGCGAGAAGAGGTGGGGAGTAGGCATTTTGGAATGGTCTCCTAAAGGACAGCAGTGCCTTTCTTAACACATACTTTTCCACAATCAGATGGGGTCACACAGCTATCAAAGGTCACCTCCTTTGTCTGTGCTTTGATTTCCATCCTCCTCCTGTTGTAGGACTTTGTAAACTTTCTTCGCCTTCATTACTCTCCACCCTTCCCTGCCCCGGCCACTTAATGGCAGTGCTTTCATTATCATGCAGGCATGCTGTAATATCACTCTTTAAAAGAAAATCGTTCCTTAACCTACATAGACTACTACCTACTGTCCAATTGCTCTGCTACCCTTTCAGAAGATTTCAAATTGACTCTGTAGTCAGTGCCTCCCTCCTCTGTCACATCTCCTCATTCCACACTCTTTTTTAAAAAATAAATTTAACTTTTGGCTGCATGGGTCTTTGTTACTGTGCGTGGGCTTTCTTTAGTTGCGGTGAGCCGGGTCTTCTCACTGCAGTGGCTTCTCTTGCTGCAGAGCACCGGCTCTAGGCGTGCGGGCTTCAGTAGTTGTGGCACGTGGGCTCAGTAGCTGTGGCTTGCAGGCTCTAGAACACAGGCTCAGTAGTTGTGGCCCATGGGCTTAACTGCTCTGCTGCGTGTGGCATCTTCCTGGACCAGAGCTCAAACCCGTGTCCCCTGCCTTGGCAGGTGGATTCTTAACCACTGCGCCACCAGGGAAGCTTACACACTCCTTTCTTAAAGTACTTTCTTTTCAACTTTGGTAGCACCACTTCCGTAATTTTCAACCTATTTTTTTCAGATAACTCCTCCTCAGTCCCCTATGTTGGCTTTTCTTCCTACATCATCTCTTCCTCACTCCTAACTTGTAATACATCTGTGTGCTGATACTCCCACTTTTGTGTCTTTATCCCTGACCTTTTCCTTCACCTCCAGACTGCTCTTCACCTACTTGATATATCTACTTGGATTTCTAACAGGACATATTAAAGCGTCTAAAATGTTGATTATAACCCTTCGCAATGCATTTTTCCCCATGTGTTCCCCACGTTAGTCTAGGGCACCCACCATTCACTCTGCCTGGGAGTCATCCTGGATTCTTCACCACCATCCTTATCCAGCCCATCAGCAATGTCTGTCAACTCTTACTTCCAAAACCTTTTCCAAACTTCTTCTCTTTCTGTCCCTAAAGCTCTTCCATTCTTGCCCCAGCTTTGGAAAAAGAACTTCTGAACATTTTTTTCTCTGCTGTCTATCCTGTTCCCCTAACAATCAGCAGTCAGAATGATCTTCTACAAAACAAAATCACGTTATGTCACTTCCCTGTTTAAAATTCTGACTTCCCAGCTGGTAAAAATCCAGACTTTAAAAAATAACCATGGCTTACAGATGTGTACTCTGCTTACCTCTCTCCTACCTTATCACCCTCCCCCCCTTACCTGTATACTTCAGCCACACTGTCCTCCTTTCTTTTCCTGAAACACACCAAGTTCATTCTCACTCTGGGGGCTTTGTGCTCACTAGTGCCTCTGCATGGAATACTTGTCATTGATTCCAGCTTAATTGTAACCTCTACTGACAGGCCTTCCATTCCACTCCAGTCACTCATCCCCCAGTTTTGTTTTCACCGTGGTATTTATCACTATTTGATGTCTTCTGTCAGTCCCTGTCCAATCAGAATGTAAGCTTCAGAAGAGCAGGGGCTTTTCCTTGGTCACCACTGTTTCTCAACCACCTAAAATGGTACCTGGTTCATAAAAGGGACTCTTGTGTTTTTTGATGAGTGCATGACCTTGTTTGTCAAAGTAAAACAAACATCCCATATCTCAAAGGAGATATTTATATAAAACACTCTTAGCTCAGCTAGGGCTACTTACAAAAAATGGCAACAGTGGAACAGTTTCCAAGGTCTATTGTTAGACATAACAAGGACTTGTCCCTTACATTAAGGACACTTGAAGCTTCACGCATAGGAGATATAATGAAAGCCGTTTTCTTAACTTACAAACAAACTGCCACGCTTCTTTCTATTATCTTTTTAATTATACCTCATTTTGCCATGCCTTTTTAGGCACATAGTTCATAGATTTTGAAGCATAAGAAAAGGTTTTGGGCAGGGTTCACCAATATATCAAGGCATACAACTGTCTTCAGACTCTCTGGATCGCTTTAGGCAAAACCCATACACAACTAATGTCTGATCATTAAACTCTTCCCACATACGTATTCCGGAACAACCTGATCAGTAGATCAAGGCAAACCTACAAAGAGAAGAGGTGAATTCCCTTTAAAATACTGTGTGATGTGATTAATATGTCTCTTTCCAGCAGATGGTAAGTTCTGAGAGATGACCTACATGTTGTTTGTGTGTTTACATCTTATTTACATTTGAGTTATCCCTCAAATACTTCTTTAATGCAAAGTTCATCTTCTCAAACTAGTTCTTACCCTCAGATAGCTTAGAATGATAAATAATCAAAGTTCCTGGGAATAAATGGAAAGGTTTGGCTGAAGAAACAGGCCCCATGACCCTAACTTGGAGCAGACTGGTTACTCAATAAGTACCAATGTCTAGAAATACTTCTAAAAGCAAGTTATCCTCCCTACTCTTGATTTAAAAGTAGTAGAGGGCTTCCCTGGTGGCGCAGTGGTTGAGAATCTGCCCGCCAACGCAGGAGACACGGGTTCAATCCCTGGTCTGGGAAGATCCCACAGGCCGCGGAGCAACTGGGCCCGTGAGCCACAACTACTGAGCCTGCGCGTCTGGAGCCTATGCTCTGCAACAAGAGAGGCCGCGACAGCGAGAGGCCCGCACACCGCGATGAAGAGTGGCCCCTGCTCGCCGCAACTAGAGAAAGCTCTCGCACAGAAACGAAGACCCAACACAGCCAAAAATAAATAAATAAATAAATAAATAAATAAATAAAGTAGTAGAGAAGTGACAGAACCTAGTCTGGGCTTGAATAGGGGGCTATGACCTTGTTTCCACAGTCACTTACTCCATCCTAGTCTCCAGCTGCTGTACCAGTTGTTTGTCCACATGGTGACAGAACAGAGGAAGAAGGTTGCTGGGGAAGGCCAGGGGTTCTGCCAGAGAGGCTGTGGGCATCTGAGCTATCTCCCAGGCAGTGAGAACTACCATGTCTGTCCTGGAGGGCAGAGAAGTAATACATCAGCATCTTTGTATGCACGCAGGACATAGGCTCAGGGCCCAGGTTTCTTATTGTCTTTCTACCACCGCTATCACCCTCTGTACCTCCAGCAACTGAGAGAACATTTGCACATTTGGTATGTGCCAGGCAATGTTTAGTGCTTTACACACATCTTCCATCTCATTTAATCTTTAGATCTCTAACTGGTTAGTACTCTTATCCTTAGATCCCTAGTTTATAGATGAGGAAACAGGCTAAGGAAAGTAAAATAATGGGCCCCAATGTTATGTTCCTGATAAGTAACAGAAGCAGAATTCACACCTAGGTCTGTGAGTAATTAAAGGGACAAGCTTTAGAGTCTATCTTACACTGCCTTCCATGGGGGACAATGCTCTAGGGCACTATAGAAAAAAAAAGGCAGAACAGCTACAACTCTGTTTCTCTGTCCAACCTCCTCCCTGGTGCTTGAATAAACCACTCAGGAAACACCTCATCTGGCTCAGCCTATACATCCCAAGGGTACTGAAATAGTATTTAGAAGGCTTTTATGATCTTACCAAGCTGTGTGGTCACTGCTGGGTTCCTCTAGGGAAGAATCCAGGGATATCAGCTGTTCTCCATGACTTAGCAGGGCATAGAGCAAAGATATTCCAAACTGCAAGTGATAAAGTATCCAGAGTAAAGTTAGTTTACCCTAGGCATTCAGTGCTTCCCTGGCTCTGCTGTTTCCCAACTAAAAGGGCAAGTTCACAGGCACAAATGGAGTCCAACACCCATAAACCCATCAAGTTTTATACTGGCTGGCCAAGAACTCTGAGCCCTTTCCAAGGAAACCACTGCTCTGAATAGTCCAAAAGATTCCTCTGGGGAGTTGATGAAATGCACCCTTGTGGGCTCCATCCCCGGGATCAGAGACCATAGATCAGGAACAGACCCAGGAATCTGACGTGGGTAGGCTGTGGAGCCCATTGTAAGAGGCATTCCTTCAGGCAAAGATCTTTAGAGGGGTTCACAAGATAATCCACTAGGTTATTAGAAGATATGAGATCTTTCACATCTAGAGTCTCATCTTGTATTTATTATGTACCTAAGGTAAGTATAGTGTTCCACGTACATGATTTATAAACACACACAGGTGGTATAGTTCAGCATTTTTTTGGTAAAAGGGATTCACTATCAAAAATGTTTGGTGACTTCTGATTTAGAGGTGATAGCAGCACCACCATCAGGGAGCTTGTTAAAAAAGCAGCCCCACCCTGGGTCCATTCCAGATAGCACCTGGAGCCACCTGTGGAAAGACAAAAGCCTCCCACGCGTGTTACCTGATTCTGCAGCACCACAGTGACTGGCCGCTCTGAGGAGCCAGGTGGTTGCAGCATGAGTCCCTGAAGTCCTTGGAGGAGTTCATGGAAGGTCAAGTGGCTGATACATTTGCCCAGAGGTTCGAATAACGTTTGCAGGGCCTGCAAGAAGGTCAGTAAGGGCCTCTCTCTGACTCCTCGACAACTTCACCTCCGGTCTCTTTCCGTGCTCACCTGCCTCTGGCCCCTTCTGGTCAGGTCAGACCTACCAGGCCTAACACCACTCAGGTGTCTCCATTCCTAACACTGGTCCTTCAATACCCACTTGTCTAGGATGCCTTCCCTAAGCAAAGTAGCTATGGGGCTCACCACTTATCAGGAGGCCCTGAGCTTCTCAACCTCCAGAGCACATTCACACCTGTGTAACCATAGGCCTGTGGGTTTTCCTTTCTTCATTTGCCTGAAGATGATCAGCTGTTCCTGTGGTAGTTTGTTCTGTAACCCCCTCACCTGAGGGTAGCAGGGTCAACACTCCTCACTGCCCAGCACATTCTCTGGCTTCTCTGGGGGAGGGGATTGGAAGGAGGAGGAAGGGGAAGAGGAGGAGGAGTAAACATTCCTAACCCATCCACAGAACCGTCCTCTCCTCCACCGGATGCCACAGTACCTGATCAGCCACATCCCTCTTGACAAGGAGGGGCAGATGGCGGGTGATGGCCAGAAGAAGGCTGACAGTTCGATCTCGGGGCAGAAAGGGGAGCAGCCGGGCCACTAGGGCTTTTCCCTTCCTCACGGAGAGCACCTGCAGGAAGCCATCTGCTGCCTCCCTACAGGTGACATAGGAGAGCATTGCAGAGATCCGCATAGAGCAAAGGGCCACAGGCCAGAAAGGAGAGGCAGAAGCTAAGCCGCTGTCTTTGCTGAGCCGTCCCTTCCTGGGCTGAGGTGTGACCCTCCCACACTCACTCCAGATTATTCTGTTCCTGGGTCTTTAAGGCCTGGAAGAGCTTCTCAAGCTGGTTGCTCTGCTGCTCACAGGGCTGTGCGGGCCCATCCTTCTGGCCCTCCTCTATCTCTAGTAACTGAAGGAACAGCTGGGAAGGTGAGGGTGGGGAGAGAGGAAGCAGGGGTCAATGTGAGTATATCCTGTTCTCAAGGGAGGTAAGGAATTCACTGCTAAGGCTGATGTCTCACCTTCTCAATCCGGTACAACACCTGAAGCCTCTGACTGCTTGCAGCTCCTGTCTCCTAGAGAAAAAGTCCCTGGCTGTTAGCCACGCCTCCACAGCAGCAGCCCAAACCTAGGTGAGCTAGAACGTGATCTGGAAAGGCTAGACCACAAAGCCCGATCACTCTTGCTCCTCACTCTTAGGTCACGACCTGAACTCAAGCATGAGAGTGTCCCAGACCTTTCTCCAAAACAGGGGAGAGAAAAAGGCTGTAGGAAGATAATGCTCCTACCTGCTCTTGAGTTCCATGGGGCACAGCATCAATAGCTCGGCGAGGGCTAAAACACGTTGATACAGCTACCTGGCCCAGGGAACCCTCGATTCGAACCACTGCATGGAAGGAGTCAGACAGGCACGTGCCCCTCTGCTTTCCACCTGTGTCTACCCAGCTGTCCACCCCAACCCAGCAGGTCAGCCCCGGTCCTACCTGACTCATAAGCCTCCGCCTTCTGAATGTAAGGTGTGACCAGCTTGAAAGACTCAAACCTGCTCCTTCGCCCAAGCAGCTCTTCATCTGCCTGCTTCTTCTCTAGTTTCTGATAATATTCCTGAGAGTCCATGGATTAGTCAAATGTATACTCATTGGCTGAACTTAGAGTTAGGGCTTTGCAATGCAACCTCTTAATACACCCTTGCCTACAGCATTCATTCCAGAAATGCTCCTGGCACCTTAGGCCCTTATAGTAGCCACTATAATGCATCTTAAAGCACCCTAGGCCTCATGCCACCTGTTTCAGGGTCCCCATCCTAAGGACTTGAAGAGCTAGTACCACCACCGGATCTGATGGAAAGGCAGAGAACAGGGCAGAGAGCAAAGCAGAGAGCCAGGAAGCAAACGTATCCCAGGGTCTGCAACCTTCCTGCAATCTTTATTCCAGGTTACACATGGGACACCGTTATCCTTCCCCCTCCCCATTTTAATTTGGTGATCCTACCTCTGCTCTCCAAAATCAGTTATCTGATGGTACGAAGACCAATCAGTAGCTTGAAGTACAGCGAGAACACTACTTCAATTGGCCTCTAGGCCAGTTCTACGCCTGTGAGGTTTGTGCAGCAGCTCTAATATCTTAAGGAAGACTGTGAAATCCAGAACTAAAATAAAGCCACTGACTGAGAGACAAACAAGAATTTAAATACAGCTCCTTCATTGAGGAGCAATGTCTAAAAGTCAAGAGTGGAAGATGATCACATTCAAGCAATCCTGGCAGAAGGCAGAGGGTTTTGAAGCTGGTGGGAAGTAAAGGAAGAAAGTAATGTCAATAGGAAGGAGATAAAGGCGGAAACCTCGGTAGGGGTCTCATGGAGGTTGAAGAGAAATTGAAATACAACTTAGACAACCCAAAACTCATGGACAAAGGGCAGACAGGAAGCAAACAGAAAGGAGTCCAAATGCCTGCCAGCATTTGTTCAATTCAAGAAATTGAATCCCATTACTTATAAAAGTTCCCTGTGTTTTAGATCTTCAAAAGTAAAAAGTAAGTAGATGAATGTTTATTTTAAACAAGTCATTTCTGAGAGAAACCAAAGTGTACAAAGATGAAAGAGTCCTCATTTGCCGACTGAATAGGAGAAATTCTCAGCAAAGGACGGAGACAGAAACCTCAGAGTGTGTTTGGGGAATCATCACTAATCCCATGTGGCTGAAATTTAGGAGAAGAAGGGGAAGGAGTTTGGATGTCAAGTGTAGAAATATGACCCCCATCCTTTAGCGATCGTTCCTCCCACCTGAAGGGACGTGGCCACTGTGAGGGGAAGGGAGAATCTCAGAGGACCCACGGAGTCAGGCCCATTTGACGCCAAGGTCAGAGGCTGGGCAGAGCCCCTGGGGCTCACCTGGTAGTAATAGTCATCCAGGCGGGGGCTCTCACTCTGCAGCTGAACCATCTGCACTTTTACCACCCAGTCCTTCTCTTTTCGGGTCATGAGGTTAGCATAGGGGTCTGGCTGCTGAGACCAAGGCTTCTTGGCTGGGGGACTTCAAGCCAGGAGGAGTGTCCCTTTAGACCTACCCACCCCTGCCACAGAGAACTCCCCCAAGGAGTGGAGAGCTCGGAGCGGGATGTCGGGGGAGGACAGCAGAGTGCAGAGGTGGGCCAGGGTGTGAGAGGCTTAACTGGTGGGGCTTTGGGGGAGGTGCTCTGTCACAAGGGAAACCCCAGCATGCAGGGCCCCCCCCCAATCCTGCTTCTCCTCTCGGTTTTACCTTGGTGGTCGACCCTGCTGCTGCTGCTGCTTCAGGATCCGCTGGTGCTGAGGGTGGAGCTGGGTCAGATGACTGGGAAGACGTAGAAAGAAAACTTGGGCTGGGTGGGAGCAAGCTCTCAGCCCCCTGCCCCCATTCCTTTAGCCTCTGGGAACCTCAGCCAGACATCTAAGGGACCCTACCTGCTTAGGACCCTGCCCAAGCATCAGCCACATGAAGCGTCCCTATCCTAGCTCAGCAGGGCTTACCTCCCCCTCCAGGATATGGTTTTCCCTGAAACTTGGCTACAGGAAATCCTGACACAATATAAAATCATTTGGCCTGGTTGTCAGGACTTCTGAGTCCTACTCTCAGTTCTGCCGTCCTGGCTGACCTCAGATAAGTCCCTGGGCCTCCATTTCCTTACCTGTGAGGGGAAGGAATTGCACTCTACCACATCCTTCTCTTAGTGAGTTTCTCTAAGTATTTTCTGTGGCAGCTGGTAGAGGGGCAGCCATGCCTCCTCAGCCACTACCTCCTGAGACTTCTGGAGAAGAGCTCAGCCTGTCCTGGACCCTGGGACACCGGGCACTCTGAACCAGTACCTGAGCCTAAGGGGCCACGAGGTCGACGGGCTGCAGAGGACAGATGGGTCTGGCGAGGGCAGTCGAGGTCCGAAGTGCGGGGCTGCAGCGCTGGTGCTGGGAAAGGCAGGCCGGAAAGGAAGTGGTGCCAGGTAGTCCAGGGTCTGGGAGAGGAATTTCAGGGTCTGGGAGAAGGGCATCTCCACCAACAGAATCCTGCTTTTGCTGTTGACTGCCTTTCTGCCTCTATGGTCTCACCTGCCTTTTCCTTCAATAACCTCACTCAACATTTTGCCATCTTGGGGCCCCTCGAGCCAGTTGTGAGGACACCAGACTGTGGAGCCCGTTCTTGTTTCCAACAGGTCTGTCACCTCCTAGGGAGCAACTCCACGGTCCCCGACAATGTGGGGGCCTGTGCTTTCCCCACTGTGTGTGAGTCAACTCCCTGCCCTTTCCTCTCTGAGCGTTCACTCAGATCTTGTCTTTAGCCACTGGGGCCATGCTTAGCTCTTTTCGGACACCTCTGAAGCCCTCCTCAGTCTGCAATTCCCTTCTATTCCCGCTGCTAGATTTCTGGCAATTGCTCTACCCCAGACCATATGCTCTTTCTAGCACTAGGCTCAGTGCTGCTTATATTCTGTAAGATGGAATAGTTTATCCTTTTCATAGGAAGGCCAGTTGTCCCAGTACCACCTCTGTTGTTTACCAAGCTACCCCGCATGAGGGGCGTTTCCCCCTTCCTAACCACACTTCACTTTGGGCGCTGCATCTCCAGAGCAAGGTCAAGGGCACAGTGAACATAACGGAAATAAGGCACAGGCGGCATGCTGCTTCTCAACACCCAGCCTATTTCTCACAGGATGGAGACTGGAGTGACTCACCTGCCACAGAAAGTGCAAGGAAGCAGGCGACATCCCCAGCACACCAGGGGCCTTGATTCCAGGGGAGCTGAGAAGACCTTTCTGGAATGAGAGGGAGGAAACCCCAAGCTGGAATGAGCCCCTGTGGCATCATCTACATTCACCTGTGTTAATGGGGGGAGGGGAGCAGCAGGACCAACCATTTCCAATACCCAGGACAGTGGCAGCCTGGCCCTCCCTCAGTTTCAAAGTCAATACAATCAGGACCCCTCTCCTTCCACTGAAGGGAAGCCAGACTGGCATCTTAGGAGTTAAGCTGAACCAGGGTCTGAGTAACTTCATTTCTACATGGGACTCCTTTGGGTCTCTCCACCTGCTAGGGGAATCCAAGGGAATAAAGACCAGGGATGGACTGGGAAGACATAGGGGCCCAGGGTCAAAGATGACTCGCTTTCACCACCAGGAGCAAGACCAGCATCTCTAGGTGATGCACAGCCCTGCTAGGACCTGGATTCAGGTGAGGGCAGCATCAGAAACTAAGTAGGAGACAGAAGAAAGGAGGGAAGGAAGGAGAGAGTCTTTACTAGGGTTCAAGCCTGAAATAGAAAGTGTTAGCCCACCTAGAAAGGGGTGAAGAAGAGGAGAGAGATGTGTAGCCACAGCCTGTGAGATGCAGACAGTTCAGGACAACCCTCCCCCACGTCTTCCTGCTGTGGTACCTGGATGTTACGGACAGCGCTGAGGACAGCTGGATCCCCGAGATCATTCTCTTCCTCCTCCTCTTCCTCCCCCTCCAGGTCAGGGGCTAAATCTGGGTCCAGCTCCTCCTCCCTCTCTTCTTCATTTTGTTCCTCTTCCTCCAACTGGGAGGCACACACCAGCACTTCCTTAAGAGCCAAGGGGTCACAGGACTTGCCTGGGCTTTGGTTTAAGTGCGTGCCTGAGGAGGAAGTAGACAGGGGTTCAGCTGGGAAGGGTCTGGTCTAGAGAGGATGCTTCTCTGTAGCACTTCGGTTCACAAGCCATGTCCAGCACCATCTTCAAACATCTTCTCTTGTTCTATGAGTTCAACTCAGCCTCACTACCCCAGGGCGCCTCTAACCATCTCCACTAGAGCAAACAGAACCTGGCTGTTTCACTTTCACTTTCTTCATCCCCTCTTCCATTGCCTCATTAGTCCCACCAAAGGCTTCTCCACCTGCTCGCCTCCTCTGACAGCCCTTTCTGTGCCTCTTTGATTAACCGAGTTCCAGCTGCCCTGACTCATGACAATTTAACCCTAGTGGGCCAGGGATTTTTACATCTATCTGTTCATTTAATTCTCAGGATAACCATACAAGGCCGGTATTGATCATTTTTCTCTGAAGGGGAGGAAAACACAGGGCCCATAAAAGTTATCTCAGTCACCGTCACGATGTCGCTGGGAATCACTCCAAACCGATAGACATCCAAACCCATGTCTATCCACTGAACCAGACCATCAAACTGCCGCACTCCCGGGCCTTTTATCAGATACCACAGACCACTTGGTGATAGTACCTTGAAGGCATTTCATCTCTTCGGGGTGGCAGACTTGCTCCATGGCTGTTTCCTCTGGCGAGAGAGCACTGTCAGCCTCTGGAAGGTAAACCTGGGAAAAGGAAGAGACCCAGAGACCCTGTCCTGGGTAAGGATGGCGTGGCACCCAAACAGCCAAGGTCTCCCCCCAGCAAGGTTGTCAGAAAAGTTTTGACCCAGATCTCAAGGAGCAGGACCCGGGGCTCTCAGACTGCCCTAAACCTCCACCCTCTGACCTCACTAGCCCAGCTCTAGGGAGCTGTCCTGCAAAGGGACAGAGAAGAGGAGCAGGGCTAGGAATTGGAGGTCACCACCAGCCTCAGTCTGTGCACAGGGAGGGGGCTCACAGCGGCCTGGGTGGCGACACCCACCCCAGGACTGTGGCTATCCTTCCTGCTTAGCTTAGCCATGGCGGCCTGGGCCAGGCAGGCTCGCCGCCCCTGGCTTTAAGATTCCCAGCCCCTCCCCTGTTCCCCTGTTAAAGGGCCAGCATCCCCAACCACTGCATCCTGGTAGAAATGTCAGCACACAAACTCATGAGAAAGAAAACCCTTGAAAGGGCAAGAGAATTAAAGTGCATTTTTATCCATCCATGGTTATGAACACAGTTTATTGGGATCACTATTTGGGAGCAGATATTTAAAAAGAGGATCCCTGTTTTCTACACCCTTAATAGGAATTTTGTGAGGTTCTTTTCTCTTCAATCCCTAAGCTTTGCTCCATTAACTTGGATAGGAAATCCCTGGGTGGATCTTGAGGCAATTACTGAGCAGCCAAGTTCTCAGTGCTTCAGGGCAGGGTGCTTGTGGATCCCTAATGTCCACCTGGTGATGCTTGCCCTTCACCGTGTCCTTGAGTCAGCATGAGCTTGAGTCTACTAAGCACTCCTACTGAGGAGGGACCCCTGAGAATATAGAAGCCAGATCTTCGAGGTAAAAACACTTTTGCATGAGTTACACAGATAATCTCATATCTTCTTGGCTGCTTGCTGTAAGTGGAAAACTGGTTCAGAAGCTCAGGACTAAAAAGGAAAGGAAACAAAAACAAGCACCTCAGGAGTGCTGGTAGCAAAACCTGAGACCCATCTGCGCCTCATCTAGCCCCTCAGCGATTCTGGGTTCTGTGCCCACATCCTGTGTTCAGCTGAAGCACACAGGCTTTACAGAACTTCTGAATAAAATTAAAAATGAAGCTAATTCTCTACATGAAAAATGCAAGTTAGGGCCCTATTGTCATGGTTATAGGGCCATGATTCTTGGTGCCTCTAAAGAAAAATATTCTTTTCAAAAGTTTTGCTGTAGGTAGAACCATATGGGTGAGGGAAAAAATTTAAATAGCCTGAAAGTTATTGAAATTATTTTCAAATATCTAATTGGGTTCAGGCCTTTTTGGTAATGCTATTCAGCTGTTTCTCTCAATAACTCCCTAATCATTTACCCTGGTATTATTATCAAAATGGCCAAATGGTGGGCTTCCCTGGTGGCACAGTGGTTAAGAATCTGCCTGCCAATGCAGGAGACATGGGTTTGAGCCGTGGTCTGGGAAGATCCCACATGCCACGGAGCAACTAAACCTGTGCACCACAACTACTGAGCCTGCGCTTTAGAGCCTATGAGCCACAACTACTATGCCCGTGTGCTACAGCTACTGAAGGCTGCGTGCCTAGAGCCTGTACTCTGCAACAAGAGAAGCCACTGCAGTGAGAAGCCTGCAGTACCGCAACGAAGAGTAGCCCCCGCTCGCGGCAACTAGAGAAATCCTGTGCGCAGCAAAGAAGACCCAACACAGACAAAAATAAAAATAAATTAATAAATTAATTTTTTTAAAAAGGGCAAAATGGTGACTTTCAGGGTTCCAGAAGTGATTTATCAGGTTGTTATAGAGACCAGGTGATGGGGGAGATTCAGTTGCTGTATGCAGAACTTTTTTTTTTTTTTTTTTTTTGCGGTACGCGGGCCTCTCACTGTTGGTGGCCTCTCCTGTTGCGGAGCACAGGCTCCGGGCACGCAGGCTCAGCGGCCATGGCTCACAGGCCTAGCCACTCCGCGGCATGTGGGATCTTCCCGGACCGGGGCACGAACCCGTGTCCCCTGCATCGGCAGGCGGACTCTCAACCATTGCGCCACCAGGGAAGCCCTTTTTTTTTTTCATGTTAAATAGTTGGGAGTATTAAGTTCAACCTTCCTGCTTACTTTCAAAAAGATGGATTAGCATAAAACCTGAATGGCTGACAGTACTACCATGACAATTAAATTGTTCATGGATCAGAACTCAACTCTATCGAAGTTGCTTCCTTGTAAATTTTGATCATGAGCTTTAAATGCTCTAAGCAGAATATGGATATGACTACATTTGCTTAGCTGTGATTTGATTCTGATGATGGTTCCAGGATGTCTTTTGGTTTCCTATCCAACTCATCTGTGCCTATCATATATTTCCTCCTATGCTTGGTCCTGTTCCCTCATATTATCCAGGATTAATTCAGAGGAAGTCACCTTTCAGAAATGGTGCTGAATGTATATTCACCAAACTTAGTGTCCACCATGTGTACTCTACCTGATTTTCTCTGTTCATAAACTGAGGTTTTCATTCCTGGAGAGGCAAGATGAAAATCAATATCTTTTCCTGCTTTATCTGAAACGTGGTAGTTGATCTCCACTGAGGTGAAAGTCACTGTACAGAAGAGCTGAGGCTAGCTCAGGAGCAGGCTGGCTCTTGTCACCCATCCTGTTGGAAGAGGTGGACTCATCCAAGTTGTCTGAGAACCTCCAGATAGCGGTGTCAATTGTCCTCAGAGCTGGGAGCATAGTCAGAGAACGGGACAGATCCAGGTTGGGCTGCAATCACTTTCTGAACACTTGTGGGCCTCTGTGTCCTCAGTATCCTCTTCCTCCTAGTGTTTTATTTTGAAAATTTTCAGTCCTACAAAAAGTTGAGAGAATAATAAAATTAACTTCTGTGTATCCTTTACTTAGCAGTTGATAACATTCTGCTTAGCAATATTCTTCATTTTTTTATTTTTTAAAATTAGTTAATTAATTTATTTTTGGCTGTGTTGGGTCTTCATTGCAGCCCGCGGGATTTCTCTAGTTGCGTAGAGCGGAGGCTACTCTTCGTTGCGGTGTGTGGGCTTTTCATTGAGGTAGCTTCTCTTGTTGCAGAGCACGGGCTTCAGTAGTTGTGATATGCAGGTTCAGTAGTTGTGGCTCGTGGGCTCTAGAGCGCAGGCTCAGTAGTTGCAGTGCACGGCCTTAGTTGCTCCAAGGCATGTGGGATCTTCCCGACCCATGTTCCTTGCACTGGCAGGCAGATTCTTAACCCCTGATTCACCAGGGAAGTCCCGCAATATTCTTTAAATAAACTCCTTCTCTGCTACATCAGGCAGTGTCTGTCCTGAGTGATCAGGGACTTTGGTTGACAGACTATGAACAGGAAATTCACAGAAGAAAAACAAATAACAAGTAAACATGTAAAACATCTTAAACATTTCCTCCTTGAGAAAATAATTTTTCCAGATGAGCCCAGTGCCCAGCACCTAGCAAGGTGATAGTAAAGGTTTATAGAACCTGAATGATTGCTGTGAACACTGAGGCCTGATGGATAGGTTGGGGCCAGGCTAAGAAGAAAGAGGCCAAAGCTTTGGGGCACCTTTGTCCTGGGGACTAGAGGGTTCCTCTTCTTACTCTCCTTCCTGCTCAGCACTGGCAACAGCAGGTACAGCAGGAGTGGTTTGGCCCACTGGGTGCGTGGGGTCAGAGAAATAGTCCAGAAATGGCAGGGCCAGCTGGGCCCACATCACTGGGGCTGACCCAGGTCAGTCGGGTCAGTGGTAGGAGGGGGAGGACCATGGCTCCTGACCAAGCCAGGCTACAGCAAAACTCCTCCCGCCTCAGCTGCTGAGCTGATGATAGCCCTCCCTCACACAAGAGTACCCAAAATGCGCTGTGTGGCCAGATCTGGTTAACCGACAGGTAAAGACAACATTGAAAAGGCAAATATTTACACTGAGCTAGGCTCCTGGCAACCAAGGCCCAAAACTGTAGGATTCTGCAGCAGTACAAAGGGGGTTTGTTTCTTTTTTTCTTGCTGCTGTTATAAATTACCACAAACCTGATGGCTTCAAACAACACACTTTATCATCCTACAGTTCTGTAAGTCAAAAGTCCAACACAAGTCTCCCGGGCTTAAAATTAAGGCAGGGCTGCTTTCCATTCTGCAGACTATGGGAGATTCCATGTCCTTACCTTTCCCACCTTCTAGAAGTTGCCTACATTCCTTGACTCACGCTCCCTCCTTCATCTGCAAAACCAGCATGCTGCATCTCCCTGATCGTACTTCTGTAGTCACATCTCCCTCTGACCATGGTCAGGAAAGTTCTCTGCTTTTCTTTTTTTGCCACTCAGCGAGGCATGCAGGATCCTAGTTCCCCAACCATGGATCAAACTGGTGCCCCCTGAGGTGGAAGCTCAGAGTCCTAACCACTGGACCTCCAGGGAAGTCCCAAAGTTCTCTGCTGTTAAGTCCTATGTGGTTACACTGGGCGGACCCCAATCATTTCTGATAATCTCCCCATCTCAAGGTCCCTAACCTTAATCACACCTGCAAAGCCCTTTACGCCATGTAAGGTAACATATTCACAGGTTCCAGGAATTAGGCTATGAACATCCTTTTTGGGGGGGAGGGGGGGAGGGGGAGAGGCATTAGTCTCCATACCACAAGGTATGGTAAGGAGAAAAGTATAATATTGTTAATGATAAGTAGGCAGCTCTGTACATAACGACATGGATAGTATTGATGATATATTATGAAATGGAAATAAGCAAGTTCAGTAAGTATTTATAGAATGATCCAAATTTTGTGGAATCTCCCTTGCCCCCAATAAATGCTGAATGAATTCTCTCTGAGCCACTCCCCACTGTTCATAGCCTGGCTTCTTCGGGGAGATGGTGGAGCCTACCTCACCCACGCAACTCTCAAGGCACTGGTTTCTTCACAGTCCTCTTTTAGGAGAAGAGTTTAGAAAGGTCCAAGACACCAGAGAGTAGAGAGGAAAGGATCTGATGCAGCTTCAGCATAGCAGGGGACAGCCAGAAAGGACCACACACTGCAATTGGCCAGAGGCAAGTGTCAGCCAAGCAATGTGGAAAGTGAGAAGGTGAGGCGTACAGGAATTTGCCAAAAGGGAAAAAGGGCATTTGAAGGAGAGTCTTCGTCTTTAATAGTGCTGAATAGAATCCAAGGCAGGATAGAAAATCCAAGTAGGAATTCTGCAGTTTTAAGTAGGTTCTGAGATGCAGACCCAAGGACCTATGAGAGGAAAACACCCATGAAAGGAGGCCAGTAACTTAGTCACTGGGCGTAGCATTCCCCAGGGACGGTGCCCGATCCTTGGCCCCTGGGATTGTCCTGTTGTCGCCACAGTGTCAGCGGGTCTTGGCTTCAGCATTTCCCTAACGCTCTCTCCATCCAAGCTGAGGACCGATGCTACCCCTAACTCCCTTTATGCTTTTAGTGAGCACTGAGTTCTTAACACATAATAATAGCAGTCTCTGTAGTTATAATTTTAAAATTCCTCACCTTCCAAACTATATACAATATATATCCATGAAGGGATAGGCACCAAAGCTTAACAATGTTTCCTGAGGAGAGGACAGTGAGATGGGAAGAGACACAGGAAGGCAACTTTCACTTTCACTCAGTAGACCTGTTTGTAGTTTTGCAACAGACATACATTCATGTATCAGAATTGTAATTAAAAATAAAAAGTGCTTGAAACACTGCGGTTACTACTGTTTATAGTTCTGTACTGCTTGATTTATTTTATACCAAGTCTGTGTGGTTTTCCCAATAAAATCACCCTGACAATTGGAAGAGCGTGGTGGTTACACACAAGCCTGTGAGGCAGAGATTCCTCACCAACGAGATACTTCACCTGTCTCAACTTTAGGCTTCCCACATACTCTCCCTCAATTAGTGAGAATAGTACTTGCCTTCCCGGGATCTTGTGAGGTTTTTTCCCTCCTTTGTATGGCATCTGACTTCGAAACTATCAGGAAACAAAACGGCTCCCCTCTGTGTCCCATTTCCTTTGGGTCTGTTGCCTGTTACGTAACAGCACATATCTGAGCATTCAGTCGGCATGAACACCTTAGGTGGCTGCTAATAAATTAATTATTGGGCTGATTTGAACTCTAGATTGGATTCTCCTGGTTGGCAGTCTGGAATCTTCTGATTTATCCTTACAGTATTTCCATTTGCCACAAAGCCTGCACTCAATTGACATTGGCTGTATTCAATGGAATTTAACACAGAAGACTGAGGATTGCCAGCCCCAAAACAGATCTAACTAGGACTGACTTTTTTGTTAATTCTATTTTTCTAATTGAAGTATAGTTGATTTACAACACTGTGCCAATCTCTGCTGCACAGCAAAGTGACTCAGTTATACACATAAAGACATGCTTTCAGGATGGACTTCTGAGCAGGCAACCACCTTCAGACTCATTAAATTAAACCATTTAACGATAGTTCTCTCTGGGTTGGAGGGTCACTGTGGTTTTAATTTTCCTCTTTATAGTTTTTTTTATTTTTAATTTAAAAAAATTTTTATTTATTTTGGTCACGCTGCGCAGCTTGTGGGATCTTAGTTCCTCAACCAGGGATCAACCCCTGGGTCCCCTGCAGTGGAAGCTCGGAGTCCTAACCACTGGATCATCAGGGAATTCCCTATAGTTTTTTTTTTTTTTTTTTTTTTTTTGCGGTACGCAGCCTCCCGTTGCGGAGCAGAGGCTCCGGACGCGCAGGCTCAGCGGCCATGGCTCATGGGCCCAGCCGCTCCGCGGCAGGTGGGATCTTCCCAGACCGGGGAACAAACCCGTGTCCCCTGCATCAGCAGGCGGACTCTCAACCACTGCACCACCAGAGAAGCCCCTTATAGTTTTCTGATTGTTCCAATTTTCTACCACATGCATATATTATTTTTGTGGGCAGACAAAAACAAATGTGAGTTAAATAAAAACTACCATACATTGTGTTAACTTGTTCCTGCTTCTCTGCACCTTCTCATATGCTTTTAATCGTTGCCCTGGTCCAAGCCACCCAATGAACCGTTTCCCACGAACCCCTTCTCAGAAGTGGTTGTCTAGTGGACATTATGAGGCCTTTCGAATCACATGGACCAGCATTTGAATCATAGCTCAGATCTAACGTGGACGAGCATCTTAATTCTCTGAAACTGTCTCTTTACCTGTAAAAGAAAGTAACACCTACCTTCTGGATTGTTGTGGTTTGGGTCAGCAGCTTCACGAACTTTAATGTGTATACGAGTCACCTGGGATGTTGTTAAAATGCAGGCTCTGATTTAGTAGGTCTAGGATGGGCCCGAGTGTCTCCATTTCTAAGAGCTCCAAGATGCTGCTGATGTTGTGATGCATGTACCACACTTTGATTAGTGACATAACGTTTGAAAGAGCCCAGGCACAAATGCCCTAAGTGTGCTTTTTCCTCTCCTTCCAGGGGGCCTGGATTTTCTGGCTGTCTGATGAGTTCACCCCAGAAAAGTGCTGACTGAGATCCACTGAGGTGCAACCCAACTCATTTGAGCTTTAACCTATTCCGATTTTCTCCCCACTTCAATATCCTTCTTTTTCTTTCTGTTCAAGGACTTCATTCTTCCTTGGCCTAACAAAGATACAGGTACCTGTGCTTTTAGGTTTTCTTGTGGTTTTTTTGTGTTTTTGGCCGTGCCACGCGGCAGGTGGAACTTCCCTGCCCAGGGATTGAACCCATGCCCCCTGCACTGGAAGTGTGGAGTCTTATTAGGTTATTTGTTTTTAAAAGGAGCTTTACTGAGGTGTAATTGACATATGATAAATTACACTTAAAGTATACACTTTAATAAGTTCTACTACATGTATACACTTGAGAAACCATCATCATACTCAAGATAATGGATAAAGTGTCCTTAGGCTCCTGATGCTCCCTCCACCCTCTGGAAACCAACCATCTGTTACATAGATTAGTCTGCTTTTTCTAGAGTTTTAAATAAAAAGAATCATACAGCACGTACTCTTTTTTTGTCTTGCTTTTTTCCTTCAGCCTCATTATTTCATCCATTATTCTGTGTACCAATAGTTCATGCCTTGTCTATTCAATGATTTTTTAAAATTTATTAATTTATTTTTGGCTGTGTTGGGTCTTCGTTTCTGTGCGAGGGCTTTCTCTAGTTGCGGCGAACAGGGGCCACTCTTCATCGCAGTGCACGGGCCTTCACTGTCACGGTCTCTCTTGTTGCGGAGCACAGGCTCCAGACACGCAGGCTCAGTAGTTGTGGCTCATGGACCTAGTTGCCCCGCGGCATGTGGGATCTTCCCAGGCCAGGGCTCAAACCTGTGTCGCCTGCACTGGCAGGCAGATCCTCAACCACTGCGCAACCAGGGAAACTTCCATGCCTTATTTATTGCTGATAGTATTCCATCGTATGGATAGCTGTCACAGTTTGTTCATCCATTCGCCTGTTGATGGAAGTTTGGATTGTTTCCAATTTCTGGCTGTTACCAATAAAGCTGCTTTGAACAGTTTTGTACAAGTCCTCATCATGAAAATACACTTTCATTTTCTCTTGGGTAAATACCTAGAGTGGAGTGGTTGGGTCATATGGCCAGCATATGTTTAACTTTTTTAAAAACTGAAACTGTTTTTCAAAGTAGTTGTACCATTTTCCATTCCCAAAAAGAGTGTATGAAGTTCTTCCACATTCAGAAAATATTTACTATTATGAATAACATTTATTGTATAAAATTTTTTTAGAAAAGTCATTAGGCCAAAAAAAAAAAATGCTGTCATTCATCCCACTAATGGGAGATAACACTGTTAAAAGGCCATGTTTGTACATTTCCAGAAGTTTGCCCTCCTAGGCAAACAGTGGTCTCCTTTGAAAAAAAAAAAAAAAAAAAAAACTGAAAAAATATAATTTTCTCTGTCTTCACTGTTTTTTTTAAAAAAGTGTTTTAAAAACTGGTTTTCCAAGTGAATAGATCGGATTCTATCTTTTAAGAATTTTAAGTACTCCAGTATTTGTCTGTGATGTGGTAAACAAGGAATATAGAGGTGACCACCAGCCCTGTCTCTTCCTATGCTCCCAAGGCACTAGAAAACAATTCAACACTAACATTCCAGGCGTTAAGACCCTTAAATGAGTTAACAACAAACAAACAAACAAAAGGGAGGGGCAGGAGTGTCTTTACTCATAACTTTATGCCTAACCATTATTCTTTCATTTCGAGAGAGTTATAAAGAGCTGGTAGAAAAAATAGGTAACTAGCATCAATAATCATAGTACACTTCTTAATCATTACTGAACACTCCCTCTGTGCTCCCCGGGGCTCTCTCTGTGCATTATCTCCTTTCATTAGGTCTGCAGAGAGTATCCTACTTTTTCTAGTTTAGACACAACCACCACGGTAGGGCTAGTTGAAACCTCTAAAAATATGTAAAAGAAATCCAGATGACATTGGTTGTGCTCTTTGGGGAAGCACCACCCAACTCCCTTCAAGTGCAAACCAGGGTGATTTCCAAGATCTCTGCCCCTCCCCCTCCCCATGGTTCACTTCCTCTTCTGAGTGTTCCACTCAGAAAAGATCCCTGTTCTCAGCCACCAGGTGATGTCAGCATCTTTTTATGGTATCTCTGGAGTGGAGGTTTCCTTAAGGAGTCTAACACTGACACGCTCTTAGAGTCAGTAGGCCTAACTTCTTTGGCTGGGCCCACAGCTGATGCAACCCGAATTCTCACTAAAATTGCCCAGTCCTCTATCTTCCAAGTGTCTGAAGCACGAATGACAAATGAATCAGGCCCATCTGAAAACTAACACTTAGCCTTTGTTTTCCTATCCATAAAAATGTAACGGGGTAATTCCTACATCCTAATATTTTCTCACGTATTCCCTCACATGTTCGTTCGTTCTTTCATTCGTAGGTTCATCCATCCATCCTTCCATCCATCCATCCATTCACTCATTCAGTCAGTTTACCAAGTATGTACTCCATGTCAAGCACCATTCTAGTGTGGTAATTCGCAGGGAATGATGTTCCTCACGGGGTAGGTAGTCTAACACTCTAAGCAGTTACTGCTTTTACCTTTTACTATCAGGGGTCATTTCCCTACAAATCAACAAAACAAAGAAAATTACCTAAACTACAGAGGCAAGATACAGGCCAGACTTTCTCCACACAGGGTTTTCCCTGAAGGGACTCAGGAAGCAAGACGGTTCTCTGAGCTGTCGTCATGAGGCCTCGAGGTTTGGACGACTTTTCTTGCCTAAAGAATCCCGAAGCCCTACAGCGTATTTCCGGGCTGTAATTGTGATCCCAAGTTCTGATTCTGCCCAGTACCATTCAATCTCTGTCCTTACTCTCATTAATTTTTCTGGGCTTCAGTTTTCCCGATCGAAAACCAGGTTCTAGGCTCCTAACTCGCTGGGGCATGCTTGGGGAGCAAGTGCCTTAGCGTTTCTGATGCTGTTCCGAAAAGCGAAGTTTCCTCCGGACTGAAGCTCTCGGGTGGGCGGCCCGCGCCCCAAGCTTGGGCGCGCATCCCTGATAAGAGGGCGCCGATGTACAGACAGCGAATCCACCCGGTTCAACCCTGCCTTCCTAAGCATCACGAGACTTATCAGAAAATGAAACTGAAAACCGGGAAGTCCCTCTTTCTAACCTGCCAGGGCCTCGCTCGCTAGGAGACCGGTGACGGCCCGGCGGGCAGGGTTCTGATTGGCGGCCTGGGCCTGGCTATAAGTGCGGGCGCGGGACCAGGTCCTCACTCTGATACCGGAGCTGCTCCTGTAGCGATGGCTCCTTTCGTAACCTTGGTCCTGCTCGGGCTTTTCTCGCTGTCTGGCCTGGACGCCGTCCAGCGTGAGTGTCCCCTCCTCCCTTTCCCTCTTCCACCAGCTCGTCCCTGTCCCGCTCGCAGCCACTGGGCACTAACTCCGTACCCCCCGGTCCCAATCCCAAGGTTCGGTGGAGTAGCACGAGGCTTTCTCTCGGGCTGTGGAGGCGGTGGGGGTGTGTGGAGTGGGGGCGGGGGTGCGAGTCCAGGACGCCGGCTTCTCCGGGATGGGGGGAGGGGACCTCTGGCATGCTCGCACCGGGTGGGTCGGGACAGAGCGACCGAGGTGTGGGAGGGGTTCTCTTCCGCTGGTTTCGCTGGGCCTTTGGCTTCTCCCGCGCAGCGGGAGCGGAGGGCGGGCTGGCGGTTCCCAAAGGGCTGGGTTGGGGGCTGCGAATGGGTGGAGACCACGCGTGGGTTTTGGGGGAGTCGCCGCCAGGGTGTATCAGTCCGCTGGGAGCCCGAGGGCCTCGAGCTTCCTCCAGGCGCCCGCCAGGTTCAGCTGCCTCTCTGCACGTTCCCCAAATCCGCGACGACCAAACCACGGCGAGGAAGTTGCACGCGACTCTTGTGGAATGTCCTGAGGTGTTTACATAGCGCTTCACGTCGTTCATTCTCTTGTTCCCGCTACCTGTCGCTCTTAATAATAATCATAGAGCTACCCGTTGGCGGCTTACTGACCTGCGCTATGGGCTGTATGTCATTTAATTGTGAAATGCGTCTACGATGTAAACAGGATGCCTTTATCATCAGCTTGTCATAGATGAGGAAAGGGAAGCTAGAAGAGCTGAAGTAACTTAATTACGCAGGGGATTTATGGCAGACAGTAGAGCCTGACCAGAGCATTTGGGGGGTCGTGAGCCCTTTGCCTGTAATCCGTGCGTTTTTCACAGCCTTCTGGGGAGAGATTCTCGGGAGCAGGCTGGGCGGACATGGGCCCCTGTTGCCTTTCTTCACAGAGGGCTCCTCCTTTGGCTCCTTGCCTGGTTCTTTCCAAGATGAACTGAGTATGTACTTTCAGTTTTGAGTAAGCGAAGGTTTATCATTCAGAAAGGTTGTAAAACTAGGGATAAGAGCAATCAACATGCTTACCCAAGCTGTCTGTCAGGGACACCATGGATACTGACTCAGTACCTTCTAACTACCCTGCAATATACCGGACCCTCAGATTTTTCTCTCTCACAAAAGGCTCTGTGAAGCGGGTTTTTTTTGTTTGTTTGTTTGTGTGTATGTTTGTTTGTTTGTTGTTCATGAGAAAAAGGAAGTTAGTTTAAGTTATTTACAAAATAAAGCATAATGTCTGTATCATCACTATTATTGATATTTGGTGATGACTATGTAAGTCTTTCGAAAAACTTAATGTCAGCAAGCTGATATTAAGACTATCTTAATTTGAATATTTCCGAAGTAATGCCTGGAACATACACAAGACCGTCTCTGGAAGATATACAAGAAATGTGTAATTGCGATTGCCTCTAGGGGGTGTATTTTCTGCTCTTTCCCCTGTGTGGGTTTTATTTCACTGTGGGCATACATTAACTCTTCAATTAAGTTACAGAAGCTCAAATAACTCTCCCAAAGTCACAGAGCCATTAGTGGCTGAGGCCAGATTCTGATACTCCTCCCACTCTTGGAAGAGATTATTGTGATGTTCTTGCAGAAAATTCCCTGGCTCCCTCGAAGAGTGAATTCCAGGCAGGATGAATCAGTGCTCTGATTCCTGTGGCATTTATTATGTCCTGATTATTAGAAGTTGAAATGTGAAGGGCTTTCTGATTTATCTTCACTTTTAAATTTATTTTTTAAAAATCAGCGTTCATGGGATTTCCCTGGTGTTCCAGTCGTTTCACTGCCAAGCACACGGGTTCAATCCCTGGTCGGGTAACTAAGGTCCCACAAACCCCGAAGCACAGCCAAAAAAAAAAAAAAAAAAAGGTAAAATTGATAAAAAAAAAAATCAGTGTTCATTAGGATTCTCAGTACAGCTCTTGGTGGGACTAGGAACCTTTTCTTTGATGATAGGATGTTTCTAGACAGATACATCTGATCAGAATAGCCTGGTTCTCCTCCTTACCCCACCACCTTCTGTACATGAAGGATGAACTGACTTTTGCAATCATGTACCCTGAATGTATTTGTATTTAAAGGTGGATTATTAACATGTATTAGTATCAGTCTGCATATTTAGTAGCAGTAACACTTCACTTTGGAAGAAAAATATAGAAATAGAGTTTATAATATTTTCTTTACATCCCTATGGAGGGTCTAGTCATGCATCCCATTTTGGAAACCACTGTTCTGTAGGATTATGCAGTATTCCCAACCTGGCAGATTATGGCAATCACTTGAGCATGCTAATTAAAAATGCAAAGCCCATTCCCATGTGCATTATTCCACTTGGTTTTCTAATGGTGACAGTATGTTCTCTCGCATGTGCCACAGTCCTCACCCTTCCCTATTGTTCTTACCCAGCCCAAGTTCATTTAAGGTATCTGCCATCTTCTGCAGGCATTTTAGTCTGGTTTCTTTTTTTCAAGCTCATGAAATCACATATAAAATCAGGTAGAGGGGGCTACCCTGCTGGTGCAGTGTTTGAGAGTCCACCTGCCGATGCAGGGGACACGGGTTCGTGCCCCAGTCCGGGAAGATCCCACATGCCATGGAGCGGCTGGGCCCGTGAGCCATGGCCGCTGAGCCTGCGCGTCCGGAGCCTGTGCTTTGCAACGGGAGAGGCCACAACAGTGAGAGGCCCGCGTATGGCAAAAAAAAAAAAAAAAATCAGGTAGAGGTTTGGTGTGTAAACTTGGGGTAGGATGATGAGGTTGTGTTTTGCAAGAACATACTTTGGGTTGAATCAGGTCTCAGAGCAAGGAGGTAACAATATTTATACCTGCCACTTACAGAGCAATTGCTGTGTGCCAGGCACTGTACTAAGCACATATTGAGAAGTCTGATCGGTCTGGATCTAGGCAGGAGGCAAAAAAAAAAAAAAAGGAGTAAACATAAGGAAAAAAAATTGACTGGGTTGAAACAGTGTACAGTAACGGGAATTTTTGATGTGGCTAATATGGGGGGAGTGTGAAGTGAGAAATGAAGCTTGATAAGTAGATTACGGCCAAATCGTGTAGACTTTTGAGTGATAAGGAATTCTGTAGGTGCTGAGGAGCCAATGAAAAGTTCTTGAGATTCTCCACAGAAAGATTATTAAAGATACAGCACAATCTTCACTGACACTGAAGAAGATGTTAAGAGAAATCTGCTAGAAAAAGCCTGAAAGGCACGTGTAGGGGAATTATGTGGGAAAGATACTAAGTCATGGTTTATCCCAGAAAATGGAGGCTGCCTTTTGGAAAAATGGAAGCTCATTTGGCATGAGGGGAAATGGAATTGGGAGAAATGGAGGATCAAATAGAAACACTTGGGGCCTGATCTAGCTTTAGACCAAGGTAGCCCCAAGTGAAATACTCTGCAATTTCATCTGTCTTCCCCTGCTGCTCCTCAGGTCCTCCGAAGGTTCAGGTTTACTCACGACACCCCGCAGAGAATGGAAAACCAAATTACCTGAACTGCTATGTGTCTGGGTTCCATCCACCCCAGATTGAGATTGATTTGCTGAAGAATGGGGAGAAGATGGAGGTGGAGCAATCAGACCTGTCTTTCAGCAAGGACTGGTCTTTCTACCTTCTGGTCCACGCTGAGTTCACTCCCAACGCAGTGGATCAGTACAGCTGCCGCGTGAAACACGTTACTCTCAGAGAGCCCCAGACAGTTAAGTGGGGTAAGTTTTCAAGTTCCTTCCTTAGCTGCTGACAGTTGTATCTGAACATAGCCACAGCATAAAGCTGCCTTGATATAAGAACATGTGCATACTGGGATTATCAGGGAATGTTATTAAAGCTCTGATTAGTGGCACCTTCTGAGAGATCTCTGCACAGCGTGGTCACGGAGACAGTGGTTTCCCTGTAGTGAGAGCAGGGAGCAGTAGCAGCACTTCCACAAGTGCACAGGCACTCCCAATGATTCTTCCCTACTGGCTTCCTTGGGCCTTCCTGATAGCCTCAGGGATACTCAGGACCAAGGAGAGTCTCAGGAAGGCACCGGTCTTGTCTGTAAGTCCTGCTATGGTAGTGCCCTCCAATCCTAGACTCCTTCAGTTCTCTGGCTGGCTTGGGATCTAAGGCTAGTAGGCAAGGTGGGGACCTGCTGGGTTTTTCTTAACGAGGCACTCATGGTGAGGGACAGTGGGCTCTTCTGCCAGCTTTATTTATAACAGTTTTAGACATTTGTTAGTACATAGTATTTCAAAAGTGAAACTTAACTGTTTCTCTTTTTCTTTCTCCATTTTCTTTTCTGTAGATCGAGACCAGTAACCAGCATCATGGAGGTAAGTTTCTAATCTTAAGAAAATCTTTCTTTTATAAAGTAATTTATTTATTTTTGGCTGCGTTGGGTGTTTGTTGCTGCGTGTGGGCTTTCTCTAGTTGCAGCGAGTGGGGGCTACTGTTTGTTGTGGTGGGCTGGCTTCTTATTGTGGTGGCTTCTCTTGTTGTGGAGCACGGGCCTAGGCGTGCCAGCTTCAGTAGTTGTGGCATGTAGGCTCAGTAGTTGTGGCTTGCGGGCTCTAGAGCACAGGCTCAGTAGTTGTGGTGCACAGGTTTAGTTGCTGTGTGGCATGTGGGATCTTCCCGGACCAGGGCTTAAACCTGTGTCCCCTGCATTGGCAGGCGGATTCTTAACCACTGCGCCACCAGGGAAGCCCCAGAAAATCTTTTTTTAATGTCACTATCCTGGGGACTGTTATAGACAGCTCTCATATGATAACCCTCACTGTCTGGAGGACATTCATCAGGGTAGCAATTTAGCAGGCAGAGAAGAACCCCACGGGGTCACATTCCCTTCTCCTGTGGGGTGGCATGAGGAAGGCATGTGACCCTGAGTGTGTCTCTGCCAGCATCACTGACCCTCTAAAGGGAGGACAGAAGAGCTACAGGTGTGCTGTGACAGGACAGAGGCTGCGGTTACCCACAGCACCTTCAAGGGTTTGCTCTTTCTTCTGCCATTTCTGCCTTGGGCATCTCTGTGCCTTCAAAAGTGAACCGTCCCTTCCTTTGCATGGCAGTTGCTTTGTTATTCAGCCAGAAGGGAAGAGTGACATGGTTCTGCAGATGCACCGTTCCTAAGTGTGTGGGCACTGTGGTGGCCTCTAGAAGCTCCCAGTCCAATAGAGGAAAGAAATGGAAACAGATTGTTGTAACCTAATGTAAAGCTACTGTAACAGACGTATCTTGCAAGTATCTGTAGCTGCATGAAACAGGGAGCAATTGGACTTCTCTGCATCTTCAGTTGGAGGCCAGAGGCAGATAATCCAGCTTTTCTGGGAAATTTTACTCCACAGGGTATCTTGGCACTGAAAACCTATTCAAATTTCCTGTTACACTGTAGGACAGGGAAGGTAATTTTCGAGAGCATGAGAGAGTTTGGGTGACCTGCCCAGAGTCACACAGATACTAAATGGTAGAGCCAGGATCTGAACTATAGTACCAGCATTCATTCTTCTAAGGTTGTGGGGGAACCAGTGGGATAAACTAGTAGGATATGCTCTTTTAATGGATCTGGAAAATCACCTGCACCTAGTACTTTTACCAACAGTGATTTATACAGCACAAGTTAGATAAGTTTGGTGGTGCTATCTGTAATCCAAATAAAATAAATGTATTTGCTAATACTCCTTTTTTTCTTTTTTTCAGGTTTGAAGATGCCTCATTTGGATTGGACTAATTCCAAATTCTGTTGTCTTGCTTTTTATTTTTCTTTTTTTTAAAAATTTAGTTTATTGAAGTATAGTTGATTTATAATGTTGTGTTAACTTCTGTTGTATAGCAAAGTGATTCCGTTATTCTGGTCTTGCTTTTTAATGCTTATATGTTTTCATGCTTTATGCATTAAATCAGAAGTTGTATTGATGTTACCGCAAATATCATCTTCTTTATAATTCTACCTAGGGCGCTACGTCTCCACATTTGACCTGTCTTGGCAGGTAGCTGTAGTGGGGGCTCTGGCAGCCTAGAGGTGGGAAAGACAGAATTTCAGGTTTAACATCAACATCTCGGTCAAATCTGAACTCTTCAGTCTCTTCTGCATACAAAACTGCATAATAAGATAGTATGCATGTTTAGTGTAAACCTCCAATTTGTAATTTTTCTTAGAATTTTGGAAAAATTTTGAAAGATAATTTTCAGAATTATGGAAATTTATTACAGTGGATAAAACATTTTGCCATATAAAATTCATATTTACCTCTTACATCTGTTAGAGAGAGACTTGGTTGTGCCTATTTTGTTTGTTTCACTAATTAAAACAATGGTAGAACACTGTGTTCAGCTTCTCAAAGGAACAACAGCTGACTTCTCAATGTCAGTGGGATCCAGAACATAGCAGAAAGTAATCATGAATGTAGTAAAACAACTGCCTACATACAATTCCATACACAACAAAAATATCTTTTAAAAAATTACAGCAAAGTAAACGTCATTAGATAAAAAGTCAGATTTCAGTACCCTTTAGATCCTCACTAAAGGAGATTCTAAATGATGCACTTCAGGCAGAGAGAAGGCCTAAAATGTGAGAAGAAAGGAAGAGGAAAAGAAATGTATCAGTTCTATGTAAAAAGAAATCAAAAAATAAGCACATAAACTGAATATTTAATATCTAACTAGTAGCGGGCACAGGAGCTTATGGAGTGCAGGTAATGTTTTATTTCTTGACATGGATGGTGGTTACAAGAGATTTTGCTTTGTAATTTTTTGTTAAATGTACATATATTCTGCACATTTTAAAGGAATGTTATATTTCACATTAAAAATCATAAAATTAATGTGGTTTATTACAGTAACAGATTAAAGGAGATGATTTATATGCTTATTTCAAAGCTTCAGAATAAGTGTTCAAGTAAATTTCAACACTCAGTGAGTTTATGATAAAAAACTCATAGCTGGAGGAAAAATAGGCTAATTTACTTAGACTTCTAAGGGTTTTCTTAACACACATAAACAGACACATGCACACATTAATAGAGAGATATCGGTATTTTACAGGTAAAATCAGAGATAAGATAAGGAGGCCCAGTGCTACTTCTGAGTGATATTATACTAGAGGTCCCAGCAGCAAATTAAGACAAGGAAAAAAAGTAAAATGAATAAGGATTTGAAGAGAAGAAACAAAATTATATTATTTTGATGTTATATATAGATTAACTATATAGAAATGTCAATAAGGTATAAAAGATGAATTATTAGGATTAATAAGAGAATTTAACTGAATAAGAGAATTTAAATTTGCTGGACAGAAAAATCAACATAAAAGTTAAATGCATTTATACTGGTAACAAAATGTAAATTAAAAATATTTAATTTATAGTAGCAATATACATAGTACTTAAGTATAAATATATATGCTATATATGTTCAAATAATAGTATTTAAATTTAAATACACACATATTTAAATGTATACAGTTTTTAAATATAAATGCATACACCAATGTAAAGCTAACAAAAGATGTTAATGGAAGCTCTTAATGGAAAAATTGTAGGAATTGTTTTATTGGAGGAAATTAATGAAGACAAAAAAATGGGGAGAGAGTATGTTTATGGATAGGAAGATTAAATATCCTAAAGATATCACTTCTTCCTAACTTGATATATAGATTTAATGTAATTATTAACAAAATTTTAATAGTTTTTCATGAAACTTGACAAACTGATCCTAAAATATGGAAGAGAGTTAATGGAGGAAGAAAGACAAAGACACACCTGAAGAATAATAAAGTGAGAGATTTATAATTAAAACAGGATGGAATTGGCCCAGGGATGGACAAAGACCAATGGAATAGAAAAGAGCCCAGAAACAAACTCATGCATCTATGGAAACTTGACATATAAGACATTCCAGATCAATGGTAAAAGGAAGGACTTCTGAAAAAAAACAATCACGGTGCTGAGACAAATGGTTATCAATATGTGGGGGGAAAATAGGTCCCTACCTCACACTATGCACAAATGTAAGTTCCAACGGAAAAGGATTTAGATGCAAGATTCAAAAATTTTAAACATAGGAAAAAAATATAAAACCATTTTTATGACCTCAACATAGAAGTCACAAATTACATGCATATAGCAAAAGACTGATTGATCTCATTAAAATTTAGAACTACATTAAGTGACCCCACGAAAAAAGTAAAACGTCAAGCCACAGATTGAATATATTCACCATACCTATAACAAAGATTGGTATCTAGAATATATCAAACACTACAAACCACTAAGAAAAAGGCAACACCCCAAGAGAAAAATAGGCAAAAGACTTGAACAGTCATTTTACAAAAAACTCCACACCATATATATATGGTGTTTAACATTAATGCAAATTAAAACCCATCATTCCAAAAGATAGGCAAAAGTTTTAAAAATCTGGATATGCTAAGTGTTGGCAAAGACATACCCCAATGAGAACTTATTACATTGCTGTTGAGAGCATAAACTGATAAAACAACTTTGGAAAACTAGAGTATTATGTAGTAAAATTAAAGATGCACATACCCTATGACTCAGCAATTCTACTACTAACATGGAGGAACTCTTGCACACGGACTGCAATATATGTATAAAATGTGTATGCATATGGCTGATTCGCTTTGTTGTACAACAGAAAGTAACACAGTATTGTGAAGTAATTATACTCCAATAAAGATCTATTAAAAAAAAGAAACTTTATTCCAACACTGTTTCTAACAGCAAACAATGGAAACAATCTAAAGTTGGATAAAGATACATTCAGACAATGGAATGCTATGCAGGTGTGAAACTGAAGGAATTGTTGTTATAAAAATTAACATGGATGAATCACAAAAAATGTTGAGTGAAGAAAAACCCAGCAAGTCCCCCCAAAATATATACAGTGATTCCATTTTATACAAAACTCAACAGTAGCCAAAACTAAATAGCATTATTTGGGTATATATTTATATGGAGTAAGTCAGATAAAGAAAAACAGGGAATGGTAGAAAATTTCAGAATGGTAGTTAACTCTGAGGCTGGCAAGGTAAGGGAATAGAATGGGGATGGGCACACACATTCAACAGAAGGGGCACACATTTAAAGATATTGGAGATACCTGAGTTCTTGCCTGGATGGTGGGAACAAGAGTATGTGTTTAGTTATTATTGTTGTTATCAATTAAATCATACATGTTCACTCATTTGTATGTAGGGGGAGACTAAGGCTAGAACAGTGCTGTAATACCACAAAATAATAATTTAACTCACACATGCCTGCACATTGTATAAGTGCAGAGGCTCTGCAGTCACACCGCTTGGGTTCAAATCCTGGCACTACCACTTACTGCCCAAGTACATCTGAATTGGAATTCCTAACCTCTCTGTGTTCCCTCATCTGTAAAATGGAAATAATAACAGTACTTACCTATAAAATTGATAAGATTAACTAGATAACACCTGATTGTTAACATTAATATTTAAGAAAAAACAACTATAAGGAAATAATCCTAAAAGTAAACAAGATCACTTTGAGTAATAGATTTATAAGTGACAAATTTCCTTTTTTCCTCTATTACTCAATGTTCTACAATGATATTCTGTAGTATATAAAGGTAAGTTTTTCAACAAATGGTGCTGGAAAAATGGAATATCCACATGCAAAAGAATGACGTTGGGTCTGTTAGTCATACCATACACAAAAAACAATCAAAATACATCAAAGACCTAAATGTGAGAGCTAAAACTATAAAACTCTTGTAAAAAAATCTTCATGATCTCAGATTAGGCAATGGTTTCTTAGACGTGACACCAAAAGCGCAAGTGACCTGAAAAAGGTAAAAACTGACTTTTAAAAACTTTTGAGTTTCACAGGACACCATCGAGAAGGTGAAAAGACAACCCATAGGAGAAAATATTTACAAATCATATACCTCAGAAAGGTCTAGAATATATAAAGAACTCTTAGAACTCAACAATAAAAACAAATAACTCAATTACAAAGTAAACAGAGGATTTAAGTAGACATTTCTACAAAGTCATATATAAATGGCCAATAAGCACTTGAAAACATGTTCAACACATGAGTCATTAGGAAAATGCAAGTCAGGGCTTCCCTGATGGCCCACTGGTTAAGAATCCGCCTGCCAACGCAGGGGCCACAGGTTCGATCCCTGGTTCAGGAAGATTCCCACATGCCATGGAGCAACGAAGCCCGTGCGCCACAACTACTGAAGCCCACGTGCTCTAGAGCCCACGAGACACAACTACTGAGCCCATGCGCCGCAATACTGAAGCCCTCCTGCCTAGAGCCCATGCTCCACAACAAAAGAAGCCACCGCTATGAGAAGCCTGCGCATTGCCACGCTGCAACTAGATAAAAGCCTGAGAGCAGCAACGAGACCCAACACAGCCAAGAAATAAATAAAATTTAAACAAAAAACCAAAATACATCCTCTTTAAAAAAAAAAGAAAAGAAAAAAAGAAGAGGGCTTCCCTGGTGGCGCCAGTGGTTGAGAGTCCGCCTGCCGATGCAGGGGACACGGGTTTGTGCCCCGGTCCGGGAAGATCCCACGTGCCACGGAGCGGCTGGACCCGTGAGCCATGGCCGCTGAGGCTGCGTGTCCGGAGCCTGTGCCCCGCAACGGGAGAGGCCACAACAGTGAGAGGCCCACGTACCGCAAAAAAAAAAAAAAAAAAAAAAAATTCCCAGCCCCTCCCCTGCTCCCCTGTTAAAGGGCCAGCATCCCCAACCACTGCATCCTGGTAGAAATGACAGAACACTAATTCATGAGAAAGAAAACCCTACAAAGGTCAAGAGAATTAAAGTGCATTTTTAACCATCCATGGTTGTGAGTACAGTTTGTTGGGATCAGTATTGGGGAGCAGATATTTAAAAAGAGGATCCCTGTTTTCCACACCCTCAATACGAACTGTGTGAAGTTATGGTCTCTCAATCCTTAAGCTCTCCTCCATTAAATTGGATAGGAAATCCCTGGGTGGATCTTGAGGCAATTACTGAGCAGCCAAGTTCTCAGTGCTTGAGGGCAGGGTGCTTGTGGACCCCTAAGGTCCACCTGGTGATGCTTGCCCTTCACTGGGTCCCGTGAGCTTGAGTTGGCTACCCACTCATGGGTACTACACTCAGAATGTAGAAGCCAGATGTTCAAGTTAAAAACACTTTTGCATGAGTTACACAGATAATCCCATATCTTCTTGGCTGCTGTAAATGGAAAACTGGTTCAGAAGTTCAGGAGTAAAAAGAAAAAGAAACAACAACAAAAACAAGCACTTCGGGACTGCTGGTGGCAAAACCTGAGACCCATCTGCGCCTCATCTAGCCCCTCAGAGATTCTGGGTTCTGTGCCCACATCCTGTGTTCAGCAGAAACACACAGGCTTTACAGAACTTCTGAATAAAACTAAAAGTGAGGCTAATTCTCTACGTTAAAAATGCAAGTTAGAGCTTTTTTCATGGTTATAAGACTATTAATAATCTCTACTGTGACAGTTTATTGCATTTCAGCCCCCTTTATAAAATGTTAAATAGATTGGAGTAAGTTCTGCTTTTCTGCTTACTTTCAAATAGATGGATTAGCATAAAACCTGAATGGCTGACACCACTACCATGACCACTAAATAGTTCATGGACCAGAGGGCAGTTTCATAGTGTGCAGGATGAGTTATAATAGAAAAAACTGGAAACATCCCCAATACAGGATTGGATAAAAATATGGAATATTCATATAATGAAATGCAATGAAAGTATGAAAAAACTATGTACATCTTTTATTATAGAAAGAGATATATTGTCCATGACACATCATTAAATTAAAAAGCTGTTGCAAAGAAATATGGGCAGAATGATTACATCTTTCCAAACATATATATCCATGCTTATATCTGTATATGAATAGACAAAGTCTGGGAACAAACATCAATTCATTAGCAGTGGATATTTTTAGATGGAGGGTTAACAGGTGATTTAAATTTTTATCTTTATTCTTACCTACATTGTGTGAACTTTTCACAATGGATATTAATTTTATAATTGGAAAAATATTAAGCTTAGTGGAAAAGTTTTTTAAAATATCAAACAAAAAATGCTCAGAAGAAAACCACAAGGAAAAAACAAAAACAAAACCCCAGCTCAACTGGCACCAGCATCATGGTCTAAAGGTTAAGTCCACATTCTTTTTCTTGGCTCCAAAGTCGTTCACAGGCTCTTTGACCCCTCCACGTGGAACAGGTTGCTTTCCTGGAATCATAATCTATTAAAGGTATATAAACCAGAGTCCATGAATTCTTTGAAGAAAGAGTTTTCCCCAGACCAGCCCAGTGCCCAGCACCTAGCAAGGTGATAGTAAAAGTCTGTAGAACCTGAATGATTGCTGTGAACACTGAGGCCTGATGGATAGGCTGGGGCCAGGCTAAGAAGAAAGAAGCCAAAGCTTTGGGGCACCTTTGTCCTGGGGACTAGAGGGTTCCTCTTCTTACTCTCCTTCCCTGCTCAGCACTGGCAACAGCAGGTACAGCAGGAGTGGTTTGGCCCACTGGGTGCGTGGTGTCAGAGAAATAGTCCAGAAATGGCAGGGCCAGCTGGGCCCACATCACTGGGGCTGACCCAGGTCAGTCGGGTCAGTGGTAGGAGGGGGAGGACCATGGCTCCTGACCAAGCCAGGCTACAGCAAAACTCCTCCCCCCTCAGCTGCTGAGCTGATGATAGCCCTCCCTCACACAAGAGTACCCAAAATGCGCTGTGTGGCCAGATCTGGTTAACCGACAGGTAAAGACAACATTGAAAAGGCAAATATTTACACTGAGCTAGGCTCCTGGCAACCAAGGCCCAAAACTGTAGGATTCTGCAGCAGTACAAAGGGGGTTTGTTTCTTTTTTTCTTGCTGCTGTTATAAATTACCACAAACCTGATGGCTTCAAACAACACACTTTATCATCCTACAGTTCTGTAAGTCAGAAGTCCAACACAAGTCTCCCGGGCTTAAAATTAAGGCAGGGCTGCTTTCCATTCTGCAGACTATGGGAGATTCCATGTCCTTACCTTTCCCACCTTCTAGAAGTTGCCTACATTCCTTGACTCATGCTCCCTCCTTCATCTGCAAAACCAGCATGCTGCATCTCCCTGATCGTACTTCTGTAGTCACATCTCCCTCTGACCATGGTCAGGAAAGTTCTCTGCTTTTTTTTTTTTTTTACCACTCAGCAAGGCATGCAGGATCCTAGTTCCCCAACCATGGATCAAACTGGTGCCCCCTGAGGTGGAAGCTCAGAGTCCTAACCACTGGACCTCCAGGGAAGTCCCAAAGTTCTCTGCTGTTAAGTCCTATGTGGTTACACTGGGCGGACCCCAATCATTTCTGATAATCTCCCCATCTCAAGGTCCCTAACCTTAATCACACCTGCAAAGCCCTTTATGCCATGTAAGGTAACATTCACAGGTTCCAGGAATTAGGCTATGAACATCCTTTTTGGGGGGGAGGAGGGGGAGGGGGAGAGGCATTAGTCTCCCTACCACAAGGTATGGTAAGGAGAAAAGTATAATATTGTTAATGATAAGTAGGCAGCTCTGTACATAATGACATGGATAGTATCGATGATATATTATGAAATGGAAATAAGCAAGTTCAGTAAGTATTTATAGAATGATCCAAATTTTGTGGAATCTCCCTTGCCCCCAATAAATGCTGAATGAATTCTCTCTGAGCCACTCCCCACTGTTCATAGCCTGGCTTCTTCGGGGAGATGGTGGAGCCTACTTCACCCACGCAACTCTCAAGGCACTGGTTTCTTCACAGTCCTCTTTTAGGAGAAGAGTTTAGAAAGGTCCAAGACACCAGAGAGTAGAGAGGAAAGGATCTGATGCAGCTTCAGCATAGCAGGGGACAGCCAGAAAGGACCACACACTGCAATTGGCCAGAGGCAAGTGTCAGCCAAGCAATGTGGAAAGTGAGAAGGTGAGGCGTACAGGAATTTGCCAAAAGGGAAAAAGGGCATTTGAAGGAGAGTCTTCGTCTTTAATAGTGCTGAATAGAATCCAAGGCAGGATAGAAAATCCAAGTAGGAATTCTGCAGTTTTAAGTAGGTTCTGAGATGCAGACCCAAGGACCTATGAGAGGAAAACACCCATGAAAGGAGGCCAGTAACTTAGTCACTGGGCGTAGCATTCTCCAGGGACGGTGCCCGATCCTTGGCCCCTGGGATTGTCCTGTTGTCGCCACAGTGTCAGCGGGTCTTGGCTTCAGCATTTCCCTAACGCTCTCTCCATCCAAGCTGAGGGCCGATGCTACCTCTAACTCCCTTTATGCTTTTAGTGAGCACTGAGTTCTTAACACATAACAATAGCAGTCTCTGTAGTTATAATTTTAAAATTCCTCACCTTCCAAACTATATACAATATATATCCATGAAGGGATAGGCACCAAAGCTTAACAATGTTTCCTGAGGAGAGGACAGTGAGATGGGAAGAGACACAGGAAGGCAACTTTCACTTTCACTCAGTAGACCTGTTTGTAGTTTTGCAACAGACATACATTCATGTATCAGAATTGTAATTAAAAATAAAAAGTGCTTGAAACACTGCGGTTACTACTGTTTATAGTTCTGTACTGCTTGATTTATTTTATACCAAGTCTGTGTGGTTTTCCCAATAAAATCACCCTGACAATTGGAAGAGCGTGGTGGTTACACACAAGCCTGTGAGGCAGAGATTCCTCACCAACGAGATACTTCACCTGTCTCAACTTTAGGCTTCCCACATACTCTCCCTCAATTAGTGAGAATAGTACTTGCCTTCCCGGGATCTTGTGAGGTTTTTTCCCTCCTTTGTATGGCATCTGACTTCGAAACTATCAGGAAACAAAACGGCTCCCCTCTGTGTCCCATTTCCTTTGGGTCTGTTGCCTGTTACGTAACAGCACATATCTGAGCATTCAGTCGGCATGAACACCTTAGGTGGCTGCTAATAAATTAATTATTGGGCTGATTTGAACTCTAGATTGGATTCTCCTGGTTGGCAGTCTGGAATCTTCTGATTTATCCTTACAGTATTTCCATTTGCCACAAAGCCTGCACTCAATTGACATTGGCTGTATTCAATGGAATTTAACACAGAAGACTGAGGATTGCCAGCCCCAAAACAGATCTAACTAGGACTGACTTTTTTGTTAATTCTATTTTTCTAATTGAAGTATAGTTGATTTACAACACTGTGCCAATCTCTGCTGCACAGCAAAGTGACTCAGTTATACACATAAAGACATGCTTTCAGGATGGACTTCTGAGCAGGCAACCACCTTCAGACTCATTAAATTAAACCATTTAACGATAGTTCTCTCTGGGTTGGAGGGTCACTGTGGTTTTAATTTTCCTCTTTATAGTTTTTTTTATTTTTAATTTAAAAAAATTTTTATTTATTTTGGTCACGCTGCGCAGCTTGTGGGATCTTAGTTCCTCAACCAGGGATCAAACCCCTGGGACCCTGCAGTGGAAGCTTGGAGTCCTAACCACTGGACCATCAGGGAATTCCCTATAGTTTTTTGATTGTTCCAATTTTCTAGCACATGCATATATTATATTTGTGGGCAGACAAAAACAAATGTGAGTTAAATAAAAACTACCATACATTGTGTTACTTGTTCCTGCTTCTCTGCACCTTCTCATATGCTTTTAATCGTTGCCCTGATCCAAGCCACCCAATGAACCGTTTCGCAAGAACCCCTTCTCAGAAGTGGTTGTCTAGTGGACATTATGAGGCCTTTCGAATCACATGGACCAGCATTTGAATCATAGCTCAGAGCTAACGTGGACGAGCATCTTAATTCTCTGAAACTGTCTCTTTACCTGTAAAAGAAAGACCTTCTGGATTATTGTATAGTTTGGGTCAGCAGCTTCACAAACTTTAATGTGTATATGAGTCACCTGGGATGTTGTTAAAATGCAGGCTCTGATTTAGTAGGTCTAGGATGGGCCCGAGTGTCTCCATTTCTAAGAGCTCCAAGGTGCTGCTGATGTTGTGATGCATGTACCACACTTTGATTAGTGACATAACGTTTGAAAGAGCCCAGGCACAAATGCCCTAAGTGTGCTTTTTCCTCTCCTTCCAGGGGGCCTGGATTTTCTGGCTGTCTGATGAGTTCACCCCAGAAAAGTGCTGACTGAGATCCACTGAGGTGCAACCCAACTCATTTGAGCTTTAACCTATTCCGATTTTCTCCCCACTTCAATATCCTTCTTTTTCTTTCTGTTCAAGGACTTCATTCTTCCTTGGCCTAACAAAGATACAGGTACCTTTGCTTTTAGGTTTTCTTGTGTTTTTTTTTGTCTTTGGCTGCGCCACGCGGCAGGTGGAACTTCCCTGCCCAGGGATTGAACCCATGCCCCCTGCACTGGAAGCGTGGAGTCTTATTAGGTTATTTGTTTTTAAAAGGAGCTTTACTGAGGTGTAATTGACATATGATAAATTACACTTAAAGTATACACTTTAATAAGTTCTACTACATGTATACACTTGAGAAACCATCATCATACTCAAGATAATGGATAAAGTGTCCTTAGGCTCCTGATGCTCCCTCCACCCTCTGGAAACCAACCATCTGTTACATAGATTAGTCTGCTTTTTCTAGAGTTTTAAATAAAAAGAATCATACAGCACGTACTCTTTTTTTGTCTTGCTTTTTTCCTTCAGCCTCATTATTTCATCCATTATTCTGTGTACCAATAGTTCATGCCTTGTCTATTCAATGATTTTTTAAAATTTATTAATTTATTTTTGGCTGTGTTGGGTCTTCGTTTCTGTGCGAGGGCTTTCTCTAGTTGCGGCGAACAGGGGCCACTCTTCATCGCAGTGCATGGGCCTCTCACTGTCGTGGCCTCTCTTGTTGCGGAGCACAGGCTCCAGACACGCAGGCTCAGTAGTTGTGGTTCACGGGCGTAGTTGCTCCGCGGCATGTGGGATCTTCCCAGGCCAGGGCTCAAACCTGTGTCGCCTGCATTGGCAGGCAGATCCTCAACCACTGCGCCACCAGGGAAGCCTCCATGCCTTATTTATTGCTGATAGTATTCCATCGTATGGATAGCTGTCACAGTTTGTTCATCCATTCGCCTGTTGATGGAAGTTTGGATTGTTTCCAATTTCTGGCTGTTACCAATAAAGCTGCTTTGAACAGTTTTGTACAAGTCCTCATCATGAAAATACACTTTCATTTTCTCTTGGGTAAATACCTAGAGTGGAGTGGTTGGGTCATATGGCCAGCATATGTTTAACTTTTTTAAAAACTGAAACTGTTTTTCAAAGTAGTTGTACCATTTTCCATTCCCAAAAAGAGTGTATGAAGTCCCAGTTCTTCCACATTCAGAAAATATTTACTATTATGAATAACATTTATTGTACAAAAGTTTTTTAGAAAAGTCATTAGGCCAAAAAAAAAAAATTTTGCCATTCATCCCACTAATGGGAGATAACACTGTTAAAAGGCCATGTTTGTACATTTCCAGAAGTTTGCCCTCCTAGGCAAACAGTGGTCTCCTTTTTAAAAAAAAAAAACAAAAAAAACCTGAAAAAATATAATTTTTTCTGTCTTCACTGTTTTTTTGTAAAAGTGTTTTAAAAACTGGTTTTCCAAGTGAATAGATCGGATTCTATCTTTTAAGAATTTTAAGTACTCCAGTATTTGTCTGTGATGTGGTAAACAAGGAATATAGAGGTGACCACCAGCCCTGTCTCTTCCTATGCTCCCAAGGCACTAGAAAACAATTCAACACTAACATTCCAGGCGTTAAGACCCTTAAATGAGTTAACAACAAACAAACAAACAAAAGGGAGGGGCAGGAGTGTCTTTACTCATAACTTTATGCCTAACCATTATTCTTTCATTTCGAGAGAGTTATAAAGAGCTGGTAGAAAAAATAGGAAACTAGCATCAATAATCATAGTACACTTCTTAATCATTACTGAACACTCCCTCTGTGCTCCCCGGGGCTCTCTCTGTGCCATTATCTCCTTTCATTAGGTCTGCAGAGAGTATCCTTTTTCTAGTTTAGACACAAACACCACAGTAGGGATAGTTGAAACCTCTAAAAACATGTAAAAGAAATCCAGATGACATTGGTTGAGCTCTTTGGGGAAGCACCCCCCAACTCCCTTCAAGTGCAAACCAGGGTGATTTCCAAGATCTCTGCCCCTCCCCCTCCCCATGGTTCACTTCCTCTTCTGAGTGTTCCACTCAGAAAAGATCCCTGTTCTCAGCCACCAGGTGATGTCAGCATCTTTTTATGGTATCTCTGGAGTGGAGGTTTCCTTAAGGAGTCTAACACTGACACGCTCTTAGAGTCAGTAGGCCTAACTTCTTTGGCTGGGCCCACAGCAGATGCAACCCAAATTCTCACTAAAATTGCCCAGTTCTCTATCTTCCAAGTGTCTGAAGCACGAATGACAAATGAATCAGGCCCATCTGAAAACTAACACTTAGCCTTTGTTTTCGTATCCGTAAAAATGTAACGGGGTAATTCCTACATCCTAATGTTTACTCACGTATTCCCTCACATGTTCGTTCGTTCTTTCATTCGTAGGTTCATCCATCCATCCTTCCACCCATCTATCCATCCTTCCATCCATCCATCCATTCACTCATTCAGTCAGTTTACCAACTATTTACTCCATGCCAAGCACCATTCTAGTGTGGTAATTTGCAGGGAATGATGTTCCTCAAGGGATCGGTAAAGTCTAACGCTCTAAGCAGTTACTGCTTTTACCTTTTACTATCAGGGGTCATTTCCCTACAAATCAACAAAACAAAGAAAATTACCTAAACTACAGAGGCAAGATACAGGCCAGACTTTCTCCACACAGGGTTTTCCCTGAAGGGACTCAGGAAGCAAGAAGGTCCTCCTTCACTCTGGACGGTTCTCTGAGCTGTCCTCATGAGGCCTCGAGGTTTCTGGACGACTTTTCTTGCCCAAAGAATCCCGAAGCCCTACAGCGTATTTCCGGGCTGTGATTGTGAACCCAAGTTCTGATTCTGCCCAGTACCATTCAATCTCTGTCCTTACTCTCATTAATTTTTCTGGGCTTCAGTTTTCCCGATCGAAAACCAGGTTCTAGGCTCCTAACTCGCTGGGGCATGCTTGGGGAGCAAGTGCCTTAGCGTTTCTGATGCTGTTCCGAAAAGCGAAGTTTCCTCCGGACTGAAGCTCTCGGGTGGGCGGCCCGCGCCCCAAGCTTGGGCGCGCACCCCTGATAAAGAGGGCGCCAATGTACAGACAGCGAATCCACCCGGTTCAACCCTGCCTTCCTAAGCATCACGAGACTTATCAGAAAATGAAACTGAAAACCGGGAAGTCCCTCTTTCTAACCTGCCAGGGCCTCGCTCGCTAGGAGACCGGTGACGGCCCGGCGGGCAGGGTTCTGATTGGCGGCCTGGGCCTGGCTATAAGTGCGGGCGCGGGACCAGGTCCTCACTCTGATACCGGAGCTGCTCCTGTAGCGATGGCTCCTTTCGTAACCTTGGTCCTGCTCGGGCTTTTCTCGCTGTCTGGCCTGGACGCCGTCCAGCGTGAGTGTCCCCTCCTCCCTTTCCCTCTTCCACCAGCTCGTCCCTGTCCCGCTCGCAGCCACTGGGCACTAACTCCGTACCCCCCGGTCCCAATCCCAAGGTTCGGTGGAGTAGCACGAGGCTTTCTCTCGGGCTGTGGAGGCGGTGGGGGTGTGTGGAGTGGGGGCGGGGGTGCGAGTCCAGGACGCCGGCTTCTCCGGGATGGGGGGAGGGGACCTCTGGCATGCTCGCACCGGGTGGGTCGGGACAGAGCGACCGAGGTGTGGGAGGGGTTCTCTTCCGCTGGTTTCGCTGGGCCTTTGGCTTCTCCCGCGCAGCGGGAGCGGAGGGCGGGCTGGCGGTTCCCAAAGGGCTGGGTTGGGGGCTGCGAATGGGTGGAGACCACGCGTGGGTTTTGGGGGAGTCGCCGCCAGGGTGTATCAGTCCGCTGGGAGCCCGAGGGCCTCGAGCTTCCTCCAGGCGCCCGCCAGGTTCAGCTGCCTCTCTGCACGTTCCCCAAATCCGCGACGACCAAACCACGGCGAGGAAGTTGCACGCGACTCTTGTGGAATGTCCTGAGGTGTTTACATAGCGCTTCACGTCGTTCATTCTCTTGTTCCCGCTACCTGTCGCTCTTAATAATAATCATAGAGCTACCCGTTGGCGGCTTACTGACCTGCGCTATGGGCTGTATGTCATTTAATTGTGAAATGCGTCTACGATGTAAACAGGATGCCTTTATCATCAGCTTGTCATAGATGAGGAAAGGGAAGCTAGAAGAGCTGAAGTAACTTAATTACGCAGGGGATTTATGGCAGACAGTAGAGCCTGACCAGAGCATTTGGGGGGTCGTGAGCCCTTTGCCTGTAATCCGTGCGTTTTTCACAGCCTTCTGGGGAGAGATTCTCGGGAGCAGGCTGGGCGGACATGGGCCCCTGTTGCCTTTCTTCACAGAGGGCTCCTCCTTTGGCTCCTTGCCTGGTTCTTTCCAAGATGAACTGAGTATGTACTTTCAGTTTTGAGTAAGCGAAGGTTTATCATTCAGAAAGGTTGTAAAACTAGGGATAAGAGCAATCAACATGCTTACCTAAGCTGTCTGTCAGGGACACCATGGATACTGACTCAGTACCTTCTAAATACCCTGCAATATACCGGACCCTCAGATTTTTCTCTCTCACAAAAGGCTCTGTGAAGCGGGTTTTTGTGTGTGTGTGTGTGTGTTTGTTTGTTGTTGCTCATGAGAAAAAGGAAGTTAGTTTAAAATTTATTTAGAAAAGAAGCATAATGTGTGTATTATCACTATTATTGATATTTGTGGTTGCATACAGCTGTAGAAAAATAGCAAGCCGACATTAAAAACTATCTGAATTTGAAAATTTCCTAAGTAATACATGCCTGCAAGATATACAAGGCCATTTCTGGAACGTATACAAGAAACATGTAATTGTGATTCCCTCTGGGGGATCTATTTTCTGCTCTTTCCCCTATGTGGGTTTTATTTTACTCTGGGTGTAGATAATTTTTCAATTAAACTACAGAAACTCAAATAACTCTCCCCAAAAACCTTAGCCAGTAAGTGGTTGAGGGCAGATTCAAACCCAGGCCTGTCTGATACACCTCCTCTTCTTAGAAGCCACTATTGTGATATTCTTCCAAAAAAAAAAAAAAAAAAAAGAAAACCCACAAACTGCCTAGCTTGCTCAAAGAGAGAATTCCAGGTGGGATGAACCTGTGCTCTCACTACTGTAGCACCTACATGTTCTAATTATTAGAAGCTCAAATGCAAAGAGGTTTCTGAATTATCTTCACTTTGAACTATGAAAAAATATCAGGGCTTCATGGTATGTCCAGTCTAGCTCTTGGTGGGCCTAGGGACCTTTTCTTTGATGATGGGACATTTCTAAACAGATACATCTGGTCAGAGTGGCCTGGTACTCCACCTTCTCTCTGCCACTGGACATGGAGGATGAGCTGAACTTTATAATCTTGTACCCTGAGTGTATTTGTATTTAAGTGGTTATATACATATATTTATATCAGTCTGTATATTCAGTAGCAGCAACACTTCACTTTGGAAGAAAAATATAGAAATAGAGTTTATAATATTTTCTTTACACATCCCCTTGGAGGGTCTAGACATGCATCCCATTTTGGAAGCCACTGTTCTGTAGCATTATGCAATATTCCCAACCTGGCAAATTATGGCAATCACTTGAGCATGCTAATTAAAAATACATATTCCACTGTCACATGCATTATTCCAGCTGGTCCTAATGGAGAGTATGTTCTCTCCCATTTGCCATAGTCCTCACCCTTCCCTATTGTTCTTACCCAGCCCAACAACTTCATTTAAGGTATTTGCCAGCTCCTGTAGGTGTTTCAGTTTTGTTTCTTTGTTTTCTAGCTCATGAAATCAGATACAGATTCAGATAGAGATTTGTCATATAAACTCTGGACGCGATGAGGAGGTTGTGTTTTGTAGAAATATACTTTGGGTTGACTCTGTTAGGAACCTGAGCAAGGAGGTAACAATAATTACACCTGCCACTTACAGAGCAATTGCTGTGTGCCAGGCACTGTACTAGGCACATATTGAGAAGTCTGATCGGTGTGGATCTAGGCAGGAGGCAAAAAAAAAAAGGAGTAAACATGGGGGAAAAATTGACTGGGCTGAAACAGCGTACAGTAACGGGAATTTTTTTTTTTTTTTTTTTTTTTTTGCGGTATGTGGGCCTCTCACTGTTGTGGCCTCTCCCGTTGCGGAGCACAGGCTCCGGACGCGCAGGCTCAGTGGCCATGGCTCACGGGCCTAGCGGCTCCGCGGCATGTGGGATCTTCCCAGACCGGGGCACGAACCCGTGTCCCCTGCTTTGGCAGGTGGACTCTCAACCACTGTGCCGCCAGGAAAGCCCAATAACGGGAATTTTTGATGTGGCTAATATGGAGGGAGTGTGAAGTGAGAAATGAAGCTTGATAAGTAGATTACGGCCAAATCCTGTAGACTTTTGAGTGATAAGGAATTCTGTGGGTGCTGAGGAGCCAATGAAAAGTTCTTGAGATTCTCCACAGAAAGATTATTAAAGATACAGCACAATCTTCACTGACACTGAAGAAGATGTTAAGAGAAATCTGCTAGAAAAAGCCTGAAAGGCACGTGTAGGGGAATTATGTGGGAAAGATACTAAGTCATGGTTTATCCCAGAAAATGGAGGCTGCCTTTTGGAAAAATGGAAGCTCATTTGGCATGAGGGGAAATGGAATTGGGAGAAATGGAGGATCAAATAGAAACACTTGGGGCCTGATCTAGCTTTAGACCAAGGTAGCCCCAAGTGAAATACTCTGCAATTTCATCTGTCTTCCCCTGCTGCTCCTCAGGTCCTCCGAAGGTTCAGGTTTACTCACGACACCCCGCAGAGAATGGAAAACCAAATTACCTGAACTGCTATGTGTCTGGGTTCCATCCACCCCAGATTGAGATTGATTTGCTGAAGAATGGGGAGAAGATGGAGGTGGAGCAATCAGACCTGTCTTTCAGCAAGGACTGGTCTTTCTACCTTCTGGTCCACGCTGAGTTCACTCCCAACGCAGTGGATCAGTACAGCTGCCGCGTGAAACACGTTACTCTCAGAGAGCCCCAGACAGTTAAGTGGGGTAAGTTTTCAAGTTCCTTCCTTAGCTGCTGACAGTTGTATCTGAACATAGCCACAGCATAAAGCTGCCTTGATATAAGAACATGTGCATACTGGGATTATCAGGGAATGTTATTAAAGCTCTGATTAGTGGCACCTTCTGAGAGATCTCTGCACAGCGTGGTCACGGAGACAGTGGTTTCCCTGTAGTGAGAGCAGGGAGCAGTAGCAGCACTTCCACAAGTGCACAGGCACTCCCAATGATTCTTCCCTACTGGCTTCCTTGGGCCTTCCTGATAGCCTCAGGGATACTCAGGACCAAGGAGAGTCTCAGGAAGGCACCGGTCTTGTCTGTAAGTCCTGCTATGGTAGTGCCCTCCAATCCTAGACTCCTTCAGTTCTCTGGCTGGCTTGGGATCTAAGGCTAGTAGGCAAGGTGGGGACCTGCTGGGTTTTTCTTAACGAGGCACTCATGGTGAGGGACAGTGGGCTCTTCTGCCAGCTTTATTTATAACAGTTTTAGACATTTGTTAGTACATAGTATTTCAAAAGTGAAACTTAACTGTTTCTCTTTTTCTTTCTCCATTTTCTTTTCTGTAGATCGAGACCAGTAACCAGCATCATGGAGGTAAGTTTCTAATCTTAAGAAAATCTTTCTTTTATAAAGTAATTTATTTATTTTTGGCTGCGTTGGGTGTTTGTTGCTGCGTGCGGGCTTTCTCTAGTTGCAGCGAGTGGGGGCTACTGTTTGTTGTGGTGGGCTGGCTTCTTATTGTGGTGGCTTCTCTTGTTGTGGAGCACGGGCCTAGGCGTGCCAGCTTCAGTAGTTGTGGCATGTAGGCTCAGTAGTTGTGGCTTGCGGGCTCTAGAGCACAGGCTCAGTAGTTGTGGTGCACAGGTTTAGTTGCTGTGCGGCATGTGGGATCTTCCCGGACCAGGGCTTAAACCTGTGTCCCCTGCATTGGCAGGCGGATTCTTAACCACTGCGCCACCAGGGAAGCCCCAGAAAATCTTTTTTTAATGTCACTATCCTGGGGACTGTTATAGACAGCTCTCATATGATAACCCTCACTGTCTGGAGGACATTCCTCAGGGTAGCAATTTAGCAGGCAGAGAAGAACCCCACGGGGTCACATTCCCTTCTCCTGTGGGGTGGCATGAGGAAGGCATGTGACCCTGGGTGTGTCTCTGCCAGCATCACTGACCCTCTAAAGGGAGGACAGAAGAGCTACAGGTGTGCTGTGACAGGACAGAGGCTGTGGTTACCCACAGCACCTTCAAGGGTTTGCTCTTTCTTCTGCCATTTCTGCCTTGGGCATCTCTGTGCCTTCAAAAGTGAACCGTCCCTTCCTTTGCATGGCAGTTGCTTTGTTATTCAGCCAGAAGGGAAGAGTGACATGGTTCTGCAGATACACCGTTCCTAAGTGTGTGGGCACTGTGGTGGCCTCTAGAAGCTCCCAGTCCAATAGAGGAAAGAAATGGAAACAGATTGTTGTAACCTAATGTAAAGCTACTATAACAGACGTATCTTGCAAGTATCTGTAGCTGCATGAAACAGGAAGCAATTAGACTTCTCTGCATCTTCAGTTGGAGGCCAGAGGCAGATAATCCAGCTTTTCTGGGAAATTTTACTCCACAGGGTATCTTGGCACTGAAAACCTATTCAAGTTTCCTGTTACACTGTAGGACAGGGAAGGTAATTTTCGAGAGCATGAGAGAGTTTGGGTGACCTGCCCAGAGTCAACACAGTTACTAAATGGTAGAGCCAGGATCTGAACTATAGTACCAGCATTCTTTCCTCTAAGGTTATGGGGGAACCAGTGGGATAAACTAGTAGGATATGCTCTTTTAATGAGTCTGGAAAATTGCCTGCAGCTATTACTTTTACCAACAGTCATTTATATAGCACAGGTTAGGTGAATTTTGGTAGTGCTATCTGTAATCCAAATAAAATAAATGTATTTGCTAATAACCCTTTTTTTCTTTTTTTCAGGTTTGAGGATGCCTCATTTGGATTGGATTAATTCCAAATTCTGTTTTCTTGCTTTTTAATACTGATATGCTTTTATGCTTTATGGACATAAATCAGAAGTTATATTGATGTTACGACAAATTCATCTTCTTTATAATTTTTCTTTGTGCACTATGTCTCCATGTTTGACCTGTCTTGGCATGTAGTTGTAGTTGGGGTGCTGGCAGCTTAGAGGTGGGGAGAAAAGAACTCTCATGTTCAGCATCAACATCTTGGTCAAATTTAAAGTCTTTATTGTCTTTTGCACACAAAACTAGGTAGTAAGATAACTATGCATATTTAGAGTAAACCTCCAATTTGTAATGTTTCTTAGAATTTTGGAAAATTTTTGGAAAGATAATTGTCAGAATTATTGGAAATTTGTTATAGCGGATGACATTTTGTCATATGAAATCATATTTACTTAACATCTGTTAGTATGAGACATGGTTGTGCCTGTTTTTATGTTATTTCGTTTCACTAATTAAAATGCTGGTAAAACTTGATGTGTTTAGTACTTATATATCACTCCTCTTCTAACCCCTTTGTTCAAACAGGGAAATGATCTTCAAATATCACTTGGAAAAGAGTGTGAACTCCTGATGTATAGGGTTTGGCTCACAGTGGAAGGGGCAGCAGTGATCTGCATTTTACAAATGAGGAACAGCATCTGCAAGAAGTTAAATGACTTAGGGTGACACAGCTATCTGCTGGAAGACCTGGCTTCTGTCTTTTCACCAGAATTCTGTTCCCTGGGCTAAGAAATGAGGACTGTGCAGACTTTAAGAGGGAGCAAAAGTATCTGGAGGATTTCTTATTTTAGCAAGCAATATACCTAAATGAAAAATACTAGATTAAAAAATTTCAAGGCATAATTTATACTTGATGACCAGCTTTGTGCATTTAAAAAAATCTGACCATGAATTTGAGTGAGTTAGTGCTAGGTACTGATGAGATGAATAAGACATAACACTGCTCTCAAATTGCCTTAGTGGAGGGGTAGTCATGCACTTGAACAATTAAAATATATCCTGATAAAGAGTATAGCATAGTTATGCTCAAACAACTAGGTGATAGGAAAATGTGTTCAGGGAACAAAAATCCTTAGGTACATTGTACGGTAGCTCTGTTTTTATTTCTTAAGGAACTTCCATACTGTTTTCCATAGTGGCTGTACCAATTTACATTCCCACCAACAGTGCACCAACTGTGCTCCCTTTTCTCCAATATTCATCTATATTTCTGCCTAACTAACTTCCAATATGCAAAAACAGAAACTTTAGGTAAGTGTTAAGGAAGGCATTTGCTTGTGCTGAGACTTACTGGGTAGTGGTTCTTCCAATTGGTAAATGGGGCCTGAGGTAAGGAGGTAAAATTATAAGATGTATGGAGCTATGACAGGTGTGGATAATTCCAACCAGTGGAGCAAGGGTACCTGGGTGAAGACTTGTAGGAACTCAGCTGAGCAGATTGAGGGGTGCCTTATTTAGACTGATAACTCTCCACCCTCGTTGCACATTAGAATCACCTGTGGAACTTAATAAAAAATACCAGCTCTAAAAAATAAAGTCTATTAAAAAAAAACAAAAATGCCAGCTTTCCAGGCACCAATCCAGAGCAACTAAATCACATGGAGCCCAGATATCAGTATTATTCTTAGGTTTTTTTTCTTTTAATTAAGACCTTATGTTTTTAGAGCAGTTTTAGGTTCACAGCTGAATTGAGGGGAAGGTGCAGGTATTTCACATCTACCCCCTGCTCCCACACATGCATAGCCTCCCCCATTATCAACATCCCCCACCAGAGTGGTATATTTGTTACAACTGATGAACCTACACTGACACATCATAATCAACAAGGTCCATAATTTAAGGTTGCCCTTGGTGTTTTGTTCTGTAGGTATATACTATCTATAATGACATGTATCCATCATTATACTGCCCTAAAATTACTATGTGCTCGGCCTATTAATTTCTCCCACCCCTGGCAATCACTGATCTTTTTACTGTCTCCATAGTTTTCCTTATCCAGAATCATACAGTATGTAGCTTTATCATACTGACTTTTTTAATTTAAAAAAATTTTTATTTTTAAAATATTTATTTATTGGCTGCATTGGGTCTTCGTTGCTGTGCGCAGGCTTTCTCTAGCTGTGGCGGGGGGGGTGCTACTCTTCATTGAGGTGTGTGGGCTTCTCATTGCGATGGCTTCTCTTGTGGAGCACGGGCTCTAGGCACACGGGCTTCAGTAGTTGTGGCACATGGGCTTCGTTGCTCCACGGTTTGTGGGATCTTCCCAGACCAGGGCTCAAACCTGTGTCCCTTGCATTGGCAGGTGGATTCCTAACCACTGCACCTCCAGGGAAGTCCCTCATATTGACTTCTTTCACGTAGTTATATGCATTTAAAGTTCCTCCATGTCTTTTCATGACTTTATAACTCATCTTTTAGCTTTGAATAATATTCCATTGTCTGGATGTACCACAGTCTATTTATCCATTCACCTACTGAAGTACATCTTGGTTTATTCCAAATTTTGTCAATTATGGATAAAGCTGCTATAAATGGCACGTGCAGATTTCTGTGGACATAAGTTTTCACAGTATTGTTTGTTTAAGGTTTTGAATAGTTCTTATGTGCAGCCAAGGTTGAGACCTATTGGGTTAAATCATAAAGGACTTTTTGTTCCATGTCACTCAACAGAACAATTTTGTGAAAAGCTGCTTTGCTGGCTAATGGTTCAATGTAATGCCCCTTTGGAGCATGGCTTAGTCCCCCATTTCAGAAGAAGAGGTTGATCAAAGAGGAGAAATACTGGACCTTAATTAAGCTTATTAAATATAACTGTGCAATGCAGATTAAAAAGTCTCAATTTCAGTAATAAAGAATTAGATCTTATATACTGACATGGAAGAAGAACCATGCTATATTGCTGAAACAAAAAGCAGTTTCTAGAAAATCTATATTGGAAGCCATTATATACAAGCACATGCATTTTATATTTGTATCACACACCATAGCAGGTCTGGTAGGCAATGCCCTGAATAGTTGTTACTCAAGGCATGGATGAGGGGTAAATAAAGAAGAGAAAGCTGACTAGTGTGTTGGAAAATCAATTTGCTAAAATCCATTTTCCTTGGTGTCAGTTGGTGTTTTTCTGAAACCATATATATCGGGGGGAAGGAGGAAGGATTTTGGGGTGGGATGAGAGTGGAGGAGTAGAGGGGAAATGGCAGGGTCAGACCCTGAGCAGTGGTGTTTCCATCCTGCTCACCATGGCCAACAATAGAGCCTGTGTCCTGCTCTTCTAAACACTGGGATGTGGCAGCTGAGCCAACCACCACCTACCATGGCCTGGCCAGATGGAAGGAGGGTGGAACCCACAATACTCCACCATTCTCCCAGGCAGGGGGCTGGTCTCACCCCAGGCTGTGCTGATAAAAGGGCCCAAAGAAGCTGTCTCTCAGTTTGGGGCAAATTGATTATTTGAAGAATTATTTGGCTAATTGATATATAACATTTTTCTTTTAGGAAATTGATTTTATAATTGTTCTAAAATTGTCTCCCTCATCAAATAGTGAAAATAAAGAAAAAAATATCATAAACTCCTGTAATCTCTTATAACAGGATTACCACCTTTTGGACTCCATTGGATTCTCTCAATGTGTACCCATCACTCTCCATTTTATGTTATGGCTATTTTTAAAATTTAACCTTTGGTAAATAGTTCTCCTTGCATTTCCTTATAATTCCCCATTTAGAAGAATTTAGAAAGGTCCAAGAAACTAGAGAAAGACAGCATATGATTGGATGCAGGTTCTAGAACTGAAGGGACAGCCTGAGGGGACCCCCTACCTTAACTGACCAAAGCAAGCAATAGTGAGAAAAAGCTTTAGGGTGGGACCCATGGCTTAAGGCAATTCACCAAGGTAAACGGAGAAAAAACACACCTGGAAGAGAGAGTCTAAAGAAATTCAGAAATGTGAGTTCGAATTCATCAATTTTAACCTGGAACTGCTCTGCTAATCCAAAGACCTACAAGGAAACATCAAGAGATGAGACTGTGACTGTAACTTAGTGGTTTGTGTATTCCTCAAGAATGGTGCTCAGATCTTGGCAACTGTGGTGGTCATCCTGCTCATCCCCCATTTCAGAGCATCAGCGTTTGCCATCTCAGGCACTCCAAGCTGAGGTGCTACCTCTGACCCAATTTTTATATAGATTTAAAACAAACTACATTAAACTTTAACTTTTTTTCTCAACCTCTCTAAGCACATACACCAACAAGAAAAGGTCCAAAAATGTATCCAACTACCTCTTAACAATGTTTACCTGGGGGTAGGGGCTAAGATTTCAGGAGAAGATGGAGGCAGACTTTTAAAATATAATTCTACATACTTCTATATGATCTGAATTTTTACATCTTTTATTATTTGAGTGTATGCTCATTATTTTTAAAAATAGAAAGTTTGTATAGGCAGAAAAGAAACTTGTTAATCCCACCACCCAGAGATGATCACTTATCAGTGTTCATTTTGGTGTGGTTAGCTTTTCAGGAGATTTTAATTTTTGTTCTATCATTTAAAAAATGGTCATTATTATTATGTTTACTTAAAAATTGTTTGAAATAATAATTTTTATATCTCACTTTTTTTTCACTGTCCCAAATGAAAACATGGCATAAAAGGAAACAATACAGAGAACTGGTACATGTTCTTTTCTAGTTTTTGTCAACAACTACTCTCCCAATATGTTTGGGCTTGTTGCTTTTTACTTATATTTCTTATGTTGTAAACTCTTGAGGTAAAACTCAAAGCCTTTCTTTAATAAAAATGAGTATTTTGTCTGCGATGTAGCCATCAAGATTTTAGGGCCAAAAATTAGCCTCATCTTTCCTTGAATTCTAGGCTTTTACAAAAAAAAATTGAAGACTAAAATTTGGGTCCCAGTTATATTAAGAAATAAAGTATCTGTGAGTACCTTAATTGGAAACTTTATGCATTAAAAACTATTCTGGGGCTTCCCTGGTGGCGCAGTGGTTGAGCGTCCGCCTGCTGATGCAGGGGACACGGGTTTGTGCCCCGGTCCAGGAAGATCTCACATGCTGCGGAGTGGCTAGGCCCGTGAGCCATGGCCGCTGAGCCTGCGCGTCCGGAGCCTGTGCTCCGCAATGGGAGAGGCCACAACAGTGAGAGGCCCGCGTACCGCAAAAAAAAACACCCCACTATTCTGATACTTTAGAGAGCATAAGAAGGGCTAACAGAAAAAAACAACAACTAGTAAATACAATTAAAAATCACAGTTTGATTATGTATCAAGTACTTATTATGCACTAAATTCAACACAACTTCTCTCATTAATTGGATACAGTTATTCATCTTCTTCAGTCCTCCACAACATAGATGATTAAAAAGTCTACAAAACTAAGGAGATATTTATATCTCTATAGCACACAGGCCCAACTAAAGACCGCAGTGATGTGCAGCCTTCCCCTCCCCCATGGCCCACTTCCTCTTTTTACTGTTTTCATTTAGAAAAAACAGAGAGGACTCTTGATGCCACACAATGCCATACTGTTATTTGAAGTGGGTTTTTTGGTATGCTAAGCAATCTACAACTTTGCATACCATTTTCATCATCTGAAGAGTCAGTAAATGTCTTAGGTTGAGTTCTTGGAGAAGCAGGCCCTGAGCCAGTGGATGTAAGTGATTTAGTATTTAGAAAGGGCTTCCACGCAGAGAGTCCCATACAGGATAAACCCAAGGAGAAACATGCCGAGACACATAGTAATCAAACTGGCAAAAATTAAAGACAAAGAAAAATTATTGAAAGCAACAAGGGAAAGATGACAAATAACATAAAAGGGAACTCCCATAAGGTTAACAGCTGATTTCTCAGCAGAAACTCTACAAGCCAGAAGGGAGTGGCATGATATACTTAAAGTGATGAAAGGGAAGAAGCTACAAGCAAGATTGCTCTACCCAGCAAGGATCTCATTTAGATTTGATGGAGAAATCAAAAGCTTTACAGACAAGCAAAAGCTAAGAGAATTCAGCACCACCAAACCAACTCTACAGCAAATGCTAAAGGAACTTCTCTAAGTGGGAAACACAAAAGAAGAAAAGGACCTACAAAAACCAACGTAAAACAATTAAGAAAATGGTCATAGGAACATACATATCGAAAATTACCTTAAACGTAAATGGATTAAACGCTCCAACCAAAAGACACAGACTGGCTGAATGGATACAAAAACAAGACCCATATATATGCTGTCTACAAGAGACCCACTTCAGACCTACAGACACATACAGACTGAAAGTGAGGGGATGGAAAAAGATATTCCATGCAAATGGAAACCAAAAGAAAGCTGGAGTAGCAATTCTCATATCAGACAAAATAGACTTTAAAATAAAGACTATTAGAAGAGACGAAGAAGGACACTACATAATGATCAAGGGATTGATCCAAGAAGAAGATATAACAATTGTAAATATTTATGCACCCAACATAGGAGCACCTCAATACATAAGGCAAATACTAACAGCCATAAAAGGGGAAATCGACAGTAACACATTCATAGTAGGGGACTTTAACACCCCACTTTCACCAATGGACAGATCATCCAAAATGAAAACAAATAAGGAAACACAAGCTTTAAATGATACATTAAACAAGATGGGCTTAATTGATATTTATATGACATTCCATCCAAAAACAACAGAACACACATTTTTCTCAAGTGCTCATGGAACATTCTTCAGCATAGATCATATCTTGGGCCACAAATCAAGCCTTGGTAAATCTAAGAAAATTGAAATTGTATCAGGTATCTTTTCCGACCACAACGCTATGAGACTAGATATCAATTACAGAAAAAGAACTGTAAAAAATACAAACACATGGAGGCTAAACAATACATTAATTAATAACGAAGTGATCACTAAAGAAATCAAAAAGGAAATAAAAAAATACCTAGAAACAAATGACAATGGAGACACGACGACCCAAAAGCTATGGGATGCAGCAAAAGCAGTTCTAAGAGGGAAGTTTATAGTAATACAATCCTACCTTAAGAAACAGGAAACATCTCAAATAAACAACCTAACCTTGCACCTAAAGCAATTAGAGAAAGAAGAACAAAAAATACCCAAAGTTAGCAGAAGGAGAGAAATCATAAAGATCAGATCAGAAATATATGAAAAAGAAATGAAGGAGTCAATAGCAAAGATCAATAAAACTAAAAGCTGGTTGTTTGAGAAGATAAACAAAATTGATAAACCATTAGCCAAACTCATCAAGAAAAAAAGGGAGAAGACTCAAATCAATAGAATGAGAAATGAAAAAGGAGAAGTAACAACTGACACCGCAGAAATACAAAAGATCATGAGAGATTACTAAAATCAACTCTATGCTAATAAAATGGACAACCTGGAAGAAATGGACAAATTCTTAGAAATGCACAACCTGCCAAGACTGAATCAGGAAGAAATAGAAACTATGAATAGATAAATCACAAGCACTGAAATTGAAACTGTGATTAAAAATCTTCCAACAGGGCTCCACTGGTGGCACAGTGGTTGAGAGTCCGCCTGCTGATGCAGGGTAAACAGGTTCATGCCCCGGTCCGGGAAGATCCCACATGCTCCACAATGGAAGAGGCCACAGCAGTGAGAGATCCGCATACCACAAAAAAAAAAAAAAAAAAAAAATCTTCCAACAAACAAAAGCCCAGGACCAGATGGCTTCACAGGCTAATTCTTTCGAACATTTAGAGAAGAGCTACCACCTATCCTTCTCAAACTCTTGCAAAATATAGCAGAGGGGGCTTCCCTGGTGGCGCAGTGGTTGAGAGTCCGCCTGCCGATGCAGGGGATACGGGTTCGTGCCCCGGTCTGGGAGGATCCCACATGCCGCGGAGTGGCTGGGCCCATTCCATGGCTGCTGAGCCTGCGCGTCTGGACCCTGTGCTCCGCAACAGGAGAGGCCATAACAGTGAGAGGCCCGCGTACCACAAAAAAAAAAAAATATATATATATATATATATATATAGCAGACGGAGGAACACTCCCAAACTCATTCTACGAGGCAACAATCACCCTGATACCAAAACGAGACAAGGATGTCACAAAGAAAGAAAACTATAGATCAATATCACTGATGAACATAGATGCAAAAATCCTCCACAAAATACTAGCAAACAGAATCCAACAGCACATTAAAAGGATCATACACCATGATCAATGGGGTTTACTCCAGGAATGCAAGGATTCTTCAATATACGCAAAACAATCAACGTGATACACCATATTAACAAACTGAAGGATAAAAACCATATGATAATCTCAACAGATGCAGAAAAAGCTTTTGACAAAATTCAACACCCATTTATGATAAAAACCGTCCAGAAAGTAGGCATGGAGGGAATGTTCCTCAACATAATAAAGGCCATATATGACAAACCCACAGCCAACATCGTCCTCAATGGTGAAAGACTGAAAGCATTTCCACTAAGATCAGGAGCAAGACAAAGTTGCCCACTCTCACCACTCTTATTCAACATAGTTTAAGAAGTTTTAGCCAGAGCAATCAGAGAAGAAAAGGAAATAAAAGGAATACAAAACGGAAAAGAAGTAAAGCCGTCACTGTTTGCAGATGACATGACACTATACATACAAAACCCTAAAGATGCTACCAGAAAACTACTAGAGCTAATCAATGAATTTGGTAAAGCAGCAGGATACAAAATTAATGAACAGAAATCTCTGGCATTCCTATACACTAATGATGAAAAATCTGAAAGTGAAATCAAGAAAACACTCCCATTTACCACTGCAACAAAAAGAATAAAATATCTAGGAATAAACCTACCTAAGGAGACAAAAGACCTGTATGCAGAAAATTATAAGACACTGATGAAAGAAATTAAAGATGATACAATCAGATGGAGAGATATACCATGTTCTTGGATTGGAAGAATCAACATTGTGAAAATGACTCTACTACCCAAAGCAATGTACAGATTCAATGCAATCCCTATCAAACTACCACTGGCATTTTTCACAGAACTAGAACAAAAAACTTTACAATTTGTATGGAAACACAAAAGACCCCAAATAGCCAAAGCAATCTTGACAACGAAAAACGGAGCTGGAGGAATCAGGCTCCCTGACTTCAGACTATACTACAAAGCTACAGTAATCAAGACAGTATGGTCCTGGCACAAAAACAGAAATATAGATCAATGGAACAGGATAGAAAGCCCAGAGATAAACCCTCGCACATACGGTCACCTTATCTTTGATAAAGGAGGCAGGAATGTACAGTGGAGAAAGGACAGCCTCTTCAATAAGTGGTGCTGGGAAAACTGGACAGGTACATGTAAAAGTATGAGATAAGATCACTCCCAAACACCATACACAAAAATAAGCTCAAAATGGATTAAAGGCCTAAATGTAAGGCCAGAAACTATCAAACTCTTAGAGGGAAACATAGGCAGAACACTCTATGACATAAATCACAGCAAGATCCTTTCTGACCCACCTCCTAGAGAAATGGAAATAAAAACAAAAATAAACAAATTCGACCTAATGAAACTTAAAAGCTTTTGCACAGCACAGGAAACCATAAACAAGACCAAAAGACAACCCTCAGAATGGGAGAAAATATTTGCAAACGAAGCAACTGACAAAGGATTAACCTCCAAAATTTACAAACAGCTCCTGCAGCTCAATAACAAGAAAACAAACAACCCAATCCAAAAATGGGCAGAAGACCTAAATAGACATTTCTCCACAGAAGATATACAGACTCCTAACAAACACATGAAAGAAAGTTCAACATCATTAATCATTAGAGAAATGCAAATCAAAACTACAATGAGATATCATCTCACACCAGTCAGAATAGCCATCATCAAAAAATCTAGAAACAATAAATGCTGGAGAGGGTGTGGAGAAAAGAGAACACTCTTGCACTGCTGGTGGGAATGTGAATTGATACAGCCACTATGGAGAACAGTATGGAGGTTCCTTAAAAGACTGCACATAGAACTACCATATGACCCAGCAAAACCACTACTGGGCATATACTCTGAGAAAACCAAAATTCAAAAAGAGTCATGCACCAAAATGTTCATTGCAGCTCTATTTACAATAGCCAGGAGGTGGAAACAACCTAAGTGTCCATCATCAGACGAATGGATAAAGAAGATGTGGCACATATATATAATGGAATATTACTCAGCCATAAAAAGAAATGAAATTGAGCTATTTGTAATGAGCTGGATGGACCTAGAGTCTGTCATACAGAGTGAATTAAGTCAGAAAGACAAAGACAAATACGGTATGCTAACCCATATATATGGAATTTAAGGAAAAAAAAATGCCATGAATAACCTAGGGCTAAGACAGGAATAAAGACACAGACCTACTAGAGAATGGACTTGAGGATATGGGGAGGGGGAAGGGTAAGCTGTGACAAAGTGAGAGAGTAGCATGGACATACATACACTACCAAATGTAAAATAGATAGCTAGTGGGAAGCAGCTGCATAGCACAGGGAGATCACCTTTGTGCTTTGTGACCACCTAGAGGGGTGGGATAGGGAGGGTGGGAGGGAGGGAGATGCAAGAGGGAAGAGATATGGGAACATATGTATATGTATAACTGATTCACTTTGTTATAAAGCAGAAACTAACACACCATTGTAAAGCAATTATACTCCAATAAAGATGTAAAGCAGCTATAAAAGAGGAAATCGACAGTAACACAATAACAGTGGGGGACTTTAACACCTCACTTACACCAATGGACAGATCATCCAAAATGAAAATAAATAAGGAAACAAAAGCTTTAAATGACACAACAGACCAGATAGATTTAATTGATATTTATAGGACATTCCATCCAAAAACAGCAGATTACACTTTCTTCTCAAGTGCGCACAGAACATTCTCCAGGATAGATCACATCTTGGGTCACAAATCAAGCCTCAGTAAATTTAAGAAAATTGAAATCATATCAAGCATCTTTTATGACCAGAATGCTATGAGATTAGAATCAATTTCAGGGAAAAAATGTAAAAAACACAAACACATGGAGGCTAAATAATACATTACTAAATAACCAAGAGATCAATGAAGCAATCAAACAGGAAATCAAAAAATACCTAGAGACAAATGACAATGAAAACATGACTATCCAAAACCTATGGGATGCAGCAAAAGCAGTTCTAAGAGGGAAGTTTATAGCTATACAAACCTACCTCAAGAAACAAGAAAAATCTCAAGTAAACAATCTAATCTTACACCTAAAGAACTAGAGAAAGAAGAACAAACAAAACCCAAAGTTAGCAGAAGGAAAGAAATCATAAAGATCAGAGCAGAAATAAATGAAACAGAAACAAAGAAAACAGTAGCAAAGATCAATAAAACTAAAAGGTGGTTCTTTGAGAAGATAAACAAAATTGATAAACCAGTAGCCAGACTCATCAAGAAAAAAAGGGAGAGGACTCAAATCAATAAAATTAGAAATGAAAAAGGAGAAGTTACAACAGACACCGCAGAAATACAAAGCCTCCTAAGAGACTACTACAAGTAACTCTATGCCAATAAAATGGACATCCTGGAAGAAACAGACAAATTCTTAGAAAGGTATAACCTTCCAAGACTGAACCAGGAAGAAATAGAAAATATGAACCGACCAACACAAGTAATGAAATTGAAACTGTGATTAAAATTCTTCCAACAAACAAAAGTCCAGGACCAGATGACTTCACAGGTGAATTCTATCAAACATTTAGAGAAGAGCTAACACCCATCCTTCTCAAACTCTTCCAAAAATTGCAGAGGAAGGAACACTCCCAAACTCATTCTGTTAGGCCACCATCACCCTGATACCAAAACCAGACAAAGATACCACAAAAAAAGAAAATTACAGACCAATATCACTGATGAACATAGATGCAAAAATCCTCAACAAAATACTAGCAAACAGAATCCAGCAACACATTAAAAGGATCATACACCATGATCAAGTGGGATTTATCCCAGGGATGCAAGGATTCTTCAATATATGTAAATCAATCAATGTGATACACCATATTAACAAACTGAAGAATAAAAACCATATGATCATCTCAATAGATGCAGAAAAAGCTTCTGACAAAATTCAACACCCATTTATGATATAAACTCTTAAGAAAGTGGGCATAGAGGGAACTTACCTCAACATAATAAAGGCCATATACGACAAACCCACAGCAAACTTCATTCTCAATGGTGAAAAACTGAAAGTCTTTCCTCTAAGATCAGGAACAACAGAAGGATGTCCACTCTCACCACTATTATTCAACATAGTTTTGGAAGTCCCAGCCACGGCAGTCAGAGAAGAAAAAGAAATAAAAGGGATACAAATTGGAAAAGAAGAAGTAAAACTGTCACTGTTTGCAGATGACATAATACTATACATAGAGAATCCTAAAGATGACACCAGAAAACTACTAGAGCTAATCAATGAATTTGGTAAAGCTGCAGTATACAAAATTAATGCACAAAAGTCTCTTGCATTTCTATACACTAATGATGAAAAATCTGAAAGAGAAATTAAGGAAACACTCCCATTTACCATTGCAACAAAAAGTAAAAAATACCTAGGAATAAACCTACCTAGGGAGACAAAAGACCTGTATGCAGAAAACTATAAGACACTGATGATAGAAATTAAAGATGATACCAACAGATGGAGAGATATACCATCTTCTTGGATTGGAAGAATCAATACTGTGAAAATGACTATACTACCCAAAGCAATCTATAGATTCAGTACAATCCCTATCAAATTACCAATGGCATTTTTTACAGAGCTAGAACAAAATATCTTAAAATTTCTATGGAGACACCAAAGACCCCGAATAGCCAAAGCAGTCTTGAGGGAAAAAAACGGAGCTGGAGGAATCAGACGCACTGAGTTCAGGCTATACTAGAAAGCTACAGTAATCAAAACAATATGGTACTGGCACAAAAACAGCAACATAGATCAATGGAACAAGATAGAAAGCCTGGAGATAAACCCATGCACCTATGGTCAACTAATCTATGACAAAGGAGGCAAGGATATACAATGGAGAAAAGACAGTCTCTTCAAAAAATGGTGCTGGGAAAACTGGACAGCTACATGTAAAAGAATGAAATTAGAACATTCCCTAACACCATACACAAAAATAAACTCAAAATGTATTCGAGACCTAAATGTAAGACCGGACACTATAAATCTCCCAGAGGGAAACCTAGGAAGAACACTCTTTGACATAAATCACAGCAAGATCCTTTTTGACCCACCTCCTAGAGAAATGGAAATAAAAACAAAAATAAACAAATGGGACCTAATGAAACTTCAAAGCTTTTGCACAGCCCAGGAAACCATAAACAAGACGAAAAGACAACCCTCAGAATGGGAGAAAATATTTGCAGACGAATCAACAGACAAAGGATTAATCTCCAAAATATATAAACAGCTCATGCAGCTCAGTATGAAAAGAACAAACAACCCAATCCAAAAATGGGCAGAAGACCTAAATAGACATTCCTCCAAAGAAGACATACAGACGGCCAAGAAGCACATGAAAAGTTGCTCAACGTCACTAATTATTAGAGAAATGCAAATCAAAACTACAATGAGGTATCACGTCACACCAGTTAGAATGGGCATCATCAGAAAATCTACAAACAACAAATGCTGGAGAGGGTGTGGAGAAAAGGGAACCCTCTTGCACTGTTGGTGGGAATGTAAATTGATACAGTCACTATGGAGAACTATATGGAGGTTCCTTAAAAAACTAAAAATAGAATTACCATATGACCCAGCAAACCCACTACTGGGCATATACCCAGAGAAAACGATAATTCAAAAAGACACATGCACCCCAATGTATATTGTAGCACTATTTACAAAAGCCAGGTCATGGAAGCAACCTAAATGCCCATTGACAGACGAATGGATAAAGAAGATGTGGTACATATATACAATGGAATATTACTCAGCCATAAAAAGGAATGAAACTGGGTCATTTGTAGAGACGTGGATGGATCTAGAGACTGTCATACAGAGTGAAGTAAGTCAGAAAGAGAAGAACAAATATCGTATATTAACACATATATGTGGAACCTAGAAAAATGGTACAGATGAACCGGTTTGTAGGGCAGAAGTTGAGACACAGATGTAGAGAACAAACATATGGACACCAAGGGGGGAAAGCAGTGGGGGGGTGGTGGTGGTGGTGTGATGAATTGGGCGATTGGGATTGACATGTATACACTGATGTGTATAAAAGTGATGACTAATAAGGACCTGCTGTATAAAAAAATAAATAAAATATTTTTTTTTTTTTAAAAAGAAAGGGCTTCCAGGAGAAACCTATAAGGGCATGGGGGATGAAGGATAGGGAATGGGAAGAAGCCAAATGAGGGTGTGATTTCAGAAGTCCTACACTCAACCTATGCCCGTGGGAGTTCAGAATAAAGGAATAGACATCAGAGTTTGTCCTGCCTTGAAACAAAGGAGCTGGGCTTTGGTATTCCACATCAGCCTGGCTTTGGCTATAGGCTGCCAGGAGGGTGAAGTGGGGTGAAACATAGAACTCCCAGGTACTTTCAGCTCACTCCAGTGCCTGAGGGTAATTTGCAGGACTGGGGTAATGTGCAGGTGCAGCTGATAGCAGCAAAATATGAAAAAGCTGGGGATGGGCTCATAGACCATGGGTGGGGCATCAGTTAGCTACTGTGAGCTTCCTGGTAACTTCCTCTACTGGGCCCACAACACATGTTATCCCAAACTTCCAATAAAAGTTCAAAGTTTCTAAGCAGCTGGCATTGAAGTGTGAATGCCATTGAACCCCAATTTGAGTTGAAATCCTAATTCCACAGAAGGAATGGGAAAAGTCATATTACTGTTTAAGTTTGTATCGTAACCCCATAAAAGAAATTGGAAAAGTCATTATTACTGTCTTGACTCTTTGTCACCATATCCATAAAATGGAAGAATCATCCCTACATCAGAAAGTTTACTCATTTATTTGATCAATCATTCATTCAATGAATATGGAGTGTCTACTCTGAGATTCTGTTCAAGGGTTATTCTGAGAAGAGGATGGTGATAAGAAGAGCTCTGTAAAATGTAAAGCTCTAGGCAACTGCTTTTATCTCCAGTGGTTATTTATTTTCACAGCCCACTAGAAAACATAAAATTACCTAAAACCACAGCAAGGAGATACAAGGGAAAACTTCTTGGTACTGAGCTGGTATAAGCAGGTTTTTCAAAGAGAGAGAGGAAGAAAGAGAGAGAGAGAGAGGGGGGAGAGGGGGAGAGGGGGGAGAGGGGGGAGAGGGGGGAGAGGGGGGAGAGGGGGGAGAGGGGGAGAGGGGGGAGGGGGAGGGGGAGGGGGAGGGGGAGGGGGAGGGGGAGGGGGAGGGGGAGAGGAAAGTCCCCTTTTCTAACCTGGAACAGCTCTTTCTGCCCAGAGACTTGTGACGAGCTACCACGGGCTCGGATTTTGATTGGTCAGTTGAGAAACTAAAATAGCGGGTTGAAAGGAGAGAAAACCCCAGTGATTGCTGCCATCGGGTGGGTGGGAATAAGCGCCGCGACTGCTGCTCCGTGACCTTGGTTCTGTTCTTCACTGGGCGCTGCCGCCAGCCTGGGCGCGTTCACCGTGAGTACCCGCTCCCGCGCCGCCCCCTTCCTCGATTTCTCCTTTTCTTCCCTGGCCTCTGGTTCCTTGGTGCTCTTTCCCTGCCCAGTGTAGTTAGGCGCCAGGTTCGGCTGGTTCAGGCTCGGTCCGGAGCGGACCGACAAGCAGCGGAGGGGCCGGAAAGTGGCAGGCCGCTGGAGCGCAGGCTTCCTGCTCTATTCTCACTGGATAGCTCACAGGGCGCAACCGGACAAAACACTAGGTCATTGATGAGCTGCTGGCTGCCTGGGTGGAGTCGAGGGTGGTGGGCACTGTTTTGCAGGGCTGCCCGGTGTCACCCCGAAGGTTGTCTTTCCCTGAATGCAGACCGGAGGAGGGGCAGGCTGGTCACGAAGGTAAGTGATCCGATGAGAGACAGGTGTTTGTGGGGTCTAAGATAAGAACTGACTCAGTAAGTAGGTCGGCGCCATCGGGTGGAGCATTGAGCACTGCACCCTCCTCTGGGCTCCCTCCATTTTCTTCTGGGGCTCCCCGGTTCGAGGGCTTGTGTCTAAATTTAGATATCTCACACAGTTTTGTGAAATATTTCTATGGCATCTTAAGGTATTTGTTTTTGCTAAAGCTTTATTAAGGTATTTGTATTCGTCAAAGCCTCCTCTGGGCTCTCCCCATTTCCTTCTGGGGCTCCCAGGTTCCAGGGCTTGTCTAAATTTAGATATCTCACACTGTTTTGTGTAATATTTCTATGGCATCTTAAGGTATTTGTTTTCGTTAAAGCTTTATTGAGGTATAAATCACAAACCATAAAATCTTCCTATTTATAATGTACTTCAGTGGGTTACAGTATATTCATGGAGTTCTGCAACCATTTTCTCAATATTAGAACATTTTCATCACCCCCCGAAAAAACACTGTACCGATTAGACATCACTCCCCATTTCTCCCCAACCACCCCCAGCCCTAAGGAACCACTAATCTTTCTGTCCCTATGGATTTGCCTATTCTTGATTTATCATATAAGTGGGATCATACAGTATGTGGTCTTCTGTGACTGGCTTCTGTCATTTGATATGATGTTTTCAAAGATCATCCATTATAGCAAGTACTGGCACTTCATTTCTTTTTTATTGCTGAATAATATTCCATTGTAGGACTATACCACATTTTATTTATTCATTCATCAGTTAATGAGTATTTGGGTTGTTTCCACTTTTTGGCTATTAAAAATAATACTATTACTGGGCTTCCCTGGTGGTGCAGCGGTTAAGAATCTGCCTGCCAATGCACGGGACATGGGTTCGAGCCCTGGTCCGGGAAGATCCCACATGCCATGGAGCAACTGAGGCTGTGCGCCACAACTGCTGAAGCCCGTGAGCCACAACTAGTGAAGCCTGGCACCTAGAGCCTGTGCTTCGCAACAAGAGAAGCCACTGCAATGAGAAGCCCGCACACCACAACAAAGAGTAGCTCCTGCTCACCTCAACTAGAGAAAGCCCGCATGCAGCAATGAAGACCCAACACAGCCAAAAATAATAAATAAATTAAATAAATTTTTTTAAAATAAAAAATAAAATAAAAATAATACTATTATTGACATTCATGTACAACTTTTCAGTGTGAACAGAAGTTTTCAATTCTCTTGGGTATATACCTAGGAGTGGAATTGCTGGGTCATATAGTAACTATATGTTTACCATATAGTTATGTTTACCTTTTGCGGAACTGCCAGACTGTTTTCCAGAAGTGCCACACCATTTTACCTTCCCAACAGCAGTATATGAGAGTCCCAATTTTTCTACATCCTCGCCAACACTTATTTTTTCTTCCAGTTTTATTGAGATATAATTGACATACAGCACTGTATAAGTTTAAGGTGTTACATCACGAAACAATAATCACAATAAGTTTACTGAACATCCGTCAATTCATATGGATACAAAATTAAAGAAATAGAAAAAAATTTTTCCTCGTTATGAGAACTCTTAGGATTTACTCTCTTAACAATTTTTATATATAACATCCTGCTGTTACTTATATTTATCATGTTGTACATTACATCTCTATACTTATTTATCTTATAACTGTAAATTTGTACCTTTTGACTGCCTTCATTGAATTCCCCTCCCACAAACCCCTGCCTCTGGTAACCACAAATATGGTCTCTTTTTCTATGAGTTTGTTTTTGAAGTATAGTTAACCTACAACACTATATTAGTTCCTGTCACACAATATGATATTTCTATACATTTCAAAATAGTCACCATTATTATAGTGTCACCATACAAAGATATTACATAGTTATTGACTATATTCTACACACTGTACATTTTATACCCATGGCTTATTTATTTTGCAACTGGACGTTTGTACCTCTTAATCTCCCTCATCTATTTCTTTCCTCCCCCACCACTGCCCCTCTGGCAACAACCTGTTTGTTCTCTGTTAATTATAACTCTGTTTCTGTTTTTTTTTTTTTTAATTTTTTTTAATTTATTTGATTTTTGTCTGTGTTGGGTCTTCGTTTCTGCACAACGGCTTTCCCTAGTTGTGGCGAGTGGGGGCCACTCTTCATCGCGTGCGTGGGCCTCTCACTGTCATGGCCTCTCCCATTGCGGAGCACAGGCTCCAGACGCGCAGGCTCAGCAGCTGTGGCTCACGGGCCCAGTTGCTCCGCGGCATGTGGGATCTTCCCAGACCAGGGCTCAAACCTGTGTCCCCTGCATTAGCAGGCAGATTCTCAACCACTGCGCCACCAGGGAAGCCCTGTTTCTGTTTTTTTATGTTTGTTCATTTGTTCTGATTTTTAGATTCCACATATAAGTGAAATCAGACAGTATTTGTCTTTCTCTGATTTATTTCACTTAGCACAATACCCTCTAGGTCCATCCATGTTGTCAAAAACGCAAGATTTCATTCTTTTTTATGGCTGAGTAATATTCCATTATATATATATATATATATATATATATATATATATATATATATAAAATCTGTAATATTTTATGGGAAAACCCAAATGAACTTTTTGGCCAACCCAATATATATACACATACATACCAGAACTTCTTTATCCATTCATCTATTGATGGGCATTTAGGTTGCCTCCATATCTTGGCTATTGTAAATAATGCTGTAATGAACACAGGGGTGCATATATCTTTTCTAATTAGTGTTTTTGTTTTCTTTGGATAAATACTCAGGAGTGGAAATGCTGGATCACACGATAGTTCTATTTTTAATTTTTTGAGTAATCTCCATACTGCTTTCCATAGTGGCTGTACCAGTTTACAGTCCCACCAACAGTTCACAAGTGTTCCCTTTTCTCCACATCCTTGCCAACACTTGTTATTTGCTGTCTTTTTTTTTTTTTTGAGGTACATGGGCCTCTCACTGCTGTGGCCTCTCCCATTGCAGAGCACAGGCTCTGGATGCGCAGGCTCAGTGGCCATGGCTCACGGGCCCAGCTGCTCCACGGAATGTGGGATCTTCCCGGACCAGGGCACAAACCCGTGTCCCCTGCATCGGCAGGTAGACTCTCAACCACTGCACCACCAGGGAAGCCCTATTTGCTGTCTTTTTGATAATATCCATTCTGATGGGTGTGAGGTGATATCTCATTGTGGTTTTGATTTGCATTTCACTGATGATTAGTGATGTTGAGCATCTTTTCATATGTCTGTAACCATCTGTATGTCTTCCTTGGAAAAATGCCTGTTTAGACCCTCGGCCCATTTTTTAATCAGGTTGTTTGTTTTTTTGATGTTGAGTTATATGAGTTCTTTGTATGTTGTGGATATTAACCCCTTATTGGATATATCATTTACAAATACCTTCTCCTATTCCGTAGGTGGCCTTTTCATTTTGTTAATAGTTTCCTTTGCTGTGCAAAAACTTAGATGCAGTCCCATTTGGTTATTTTTGCTTTCATTTCCCTTGCCTGAAGAGACATATCCAAAGACATATTACTAAGACTGATGTCAGAGAGCTTACTGCCTTTGTTTTCTTCTAGAAGTTTTATTGTTTCAGGTCTTACAGTTAAATCTTTAATTCATTTTTAATTTATTTTTGTGTATAGCGTGAGAAAGTAATCCAGTTGTTTTTTTGCATGTAGCTATCCAGTTTTCACAACATCATTTACTGAAGAGGCTATCTTTTCTCCATTGTATATTCTTGCCTTGTTTGTCCTAGGTTAATTGCCCATATAAGTGTGTGTTCATTTCTGGCCACTCTGTTCTGTTCCATTGATCTATGTGTCTGTTTTTGTGCCAGTACCATACTGTTTTGATGACTGTAGCTTTGTAGTATAGTTTGAAACCAGGGCATGTGATACCTTCAGCTTTGTTCTTCTTTCTCAAGATTATTTTGCCTATTCAGGGTCTATTATGTTTCCATACAAATTTTAGAATTACCAGATTCATTGGTGAGTTCTAGTAGTTTTTTGGTGGTGTCTTTCGGAATTTCTACATATAGTATAAAGTCATCTGCAAACAATGACAGTTTTACTTCTTCCTTTCCAACTTGGATTCCTTTTATTTCTTTTTCTTGTCTGATTGCAATGGTTAGGACTTCCAATACTATGTTGAATAAAAGTGGTGAGAGTAGGCATCCTTGTCTTGTTCCTGATCTCAGAGGAAATGCTTTCAGCTTTTCACCACTGAGTATAATGTTAGTTGTGGGCTTGTCATATGTGGCCTTTATTATGTTGAGGTATGTTCCTTCTATACCCACTTCACTGACAGTTTTTTGTTTTTTAAACATCTTTATTGGAGTATAATTGCATTACAATGGTGTGTTAGTTTCTGCTTTATAACAAAGTGAATCAGCTATACATATACATATATACTCATATCTCCTCCCTCTTGTGTCTCCCTCCCACCCTCCCTATCCCACCCCTCTAGGTGGTCACAAAGCACCGAGCTGATCTCCCTATGCTATGTGGCTGCTTCCCACTGGCTATCTATTTTACATTTGGTAGTATATATTAGTCCATGCCACTCTCTCACTGAAAGATTTTAATCATAAGTAAATGTTGAATTTTGTCAAAACCTTATTTTTTTGCATCTATTGAGATGATCATATGATTTTTATTATTCAATTTGTTAATGTGATGTATCACATTGATTGATTTGTGGATATCAAACCATCCTTGCATCTCTGGGATAAATCTCACTTGATAATGATGTATGATCCTTTTAAGGTTTGTTGAATTTGATTTGCTAATATTTTGTTGAGGATTTTTGCATCTATGTTCATCAGGGATGTTGGCCTATAATTTTCTTTTTTCTGATATTTGTTTGGTTTTGGCATCAGAGTGACGCTGGTCTTGTAAAATGAGTTCAGAAGCATTCCTTCCTCTGCATTTTTCTTGGAATAGTTTGAGAAGGATAGGAGGATAGGTGTTAACTCTTCTCTTAATGGTAGAATTCACCTGTGAAACCATCTGGTCATGGGCTTGTTTTTGGTTGGGAGTTTTTTGGTTACTGATTCAATTTCATTATTGGTAAAGTGGTCTGTTTCTTCCTGGTTCAGTCTTGGGAGATTGTACATTTCTAGGATTTTTTCCATTTCTTCTAGGTTGTCCACTTTATTGGCATATAATTGTTCCCAGTAATCTCTTATGATACTTGGTATTTCTGTGGTGTCAGTTGTAACTTCTCCTTTTTCATTTCTGTTCTCATTTATTTGGGGCCTCTCTCTTTTTTTCTTGATGAGTCTGGCTAGAGTTTGATCAATTTTGTTTATCTTTTCAAAGAACCAGCTCTTAGTTTTATTGATTTTTTTCTATTTTTTAAGTCCCTATTTCATTTATTTCCACTCTGATCTTTATGATTTCTTTCCTTTCACTAATTTTGAGTTTTGTTCTTCTTTTTCTAGTTTCTATAGGTGTAAGGTTAGGTTGTTTATTTGAGATTTTTCTTGTTTCCTGAGTTAGGCTTGTATCGCTATAAACTTCCCTCTTAGAACTGCTTCTACTGCGTCCCACAGATTTTTGGATCATGTTTTTGTTTTCATTTGTCTCCAGGTATATTTTTAATTTCTTCTTTGATTCCTTCAGTGATCCAGTGGTTGTTTAGTAGCATACTGTTTAGCCTCCATGTGTTTGTGTGGTCTTTTTTTTTCCTTGTAGTTGATTTCTAGTCTCCTAGCATTGTGACTGGAAAAGATGCTTGATATGAATTTCAGTTTTCTTAAATTTACTGAGACTTGTTTTGTGGCCTTGTTTTGTGACCTATTCTGGAGAATGCAGAGTTATCAAAAACTTTTGAGTACACATTTTTCTCTATCTATATACTTTATACTGCTGTCAATCTTATTTTAAGTACTACTAATGCTTAATCTTTGTCTCATTTTTTTCAGTTAAAAATTCAGATTGAGCTTTCTCATAAGTGGCTCCCAGAAGATTCACCCCACCCCACTGTGGGAACACAGCAGTTGTGGATATGGAGACAGGAATGGAACCAGAATCAGAGTTCAAATATACCAGAAAATGTGGACCATAAATTCTTATGTAAGTCAGAGACTGACTGGCCAAGAGCTGTGGGACATTGAGGACTTTAGCATTCACTGTAAACTTTGGCACAGGTCACTTATTTCTCTGAATACTGGATCCAAAAAGCACAATGAACACAAGAATGTGCTATGGTACTAGGGTGAATTCTAGACAAGCACGAGAATTCGGTACATCTGGGGAAGGAGGCACAACTCCTGAGGTGATCTTGGAAGTGGAACTGATAGAACTTGGGGAAAGTGATGAAATAATTGACCTCACTTGTGACTCACTAGAACCTGCAGTGATTGACCTAACTCACCATGACTCTGTTGTGATTACTGAAGAAAGGAGGAGGCCAAGGGGAAATACAAGGTCACTCCAAGGCCAAACTGGCAGCTGTGTGGTGAGCAGTGATAAGGAGGGGTTGATGAGGGACAGAGATGTATCTGTGACCAACAGTGCCTACCATAATGCCCTGGAAGAAACTTTAAGTTGCACACTACCTGGTTATATCTGGTGTCGAATTTGTAGGGATGGGTACTTAGAGATTGAACTGAGTAAACGACATATCTACTCTACACAATGTGGCCACATCTTCTGTAGTCAGTGCCTCTGCACTTCCCTTAAATATACTAGAAATTGCCCAGTTTGTTTGAAAAAAATCAGCTGCCATCTGTACCACCGCATCTATATATGATGTGTGCTGTGTTGCTCAGGACAGACAGACAAGCTAGCTAGATTCTTCCATGTCCTTGTGCAGAAGTGGTGGGTTGTTGGCATTCAGTGCACTGAGTTAAAAACGCCTGATTTTAAAAATTGTTCTCTGGAGTATATAAATTTTTTTTTCATTTCCCACACACAATGAGACTACCTTTTGATTTGTTTTGTTTCATGCTGCAGGACTGGACTTGGTTGTCATAGTGTGCCAGAGACTGGTGGTTGTCCTCAAAGCAAATTTTCCTTTCTTTCTCATAACAATCAATTTTTAATTGGCCACATGTGAGCATTTTGGGTCATGTAAATAAGGGCAACATCCTAGAGATGATGGAACAAGATGGAAGGAACCTGAGAGACCAACAAGTTTGCAAACCAGAGCGACCTACAAGTTTGGGCTTTTACTTGAGAGATGAATAAACTTCATTCTTGTTTATGCAACTATTATACTGAGTCTTGCTTAGAGTAATGGGAACTTTATTTTAATTAATGGAGCAGGCAGGGTGATATCTTCCTGGTTTTTCTGAATATCCTGACTCCACTGGAATAAAAGGAAGTCAGTCCTTTCTGACCATCTCTCCAACCAGCAAGGTGGAGGTAGGTATACAATCAGGTACCATGTCCTGCTGGGACTCCTGGTGGCCTTTGAAACCAGCCTGAGGAGTCACCTAGACACACTGGAATCTAGAGCTGTGGTTCTGTGCTCTCTGACCTGCCACACCAGAGAGAGGCTCCCTTCATCCTAGGCTTACAGGTGTGCCTGCCTTCCACCATACTGGTCAGCTAATCAACAAGTTGGTCTGCTTCTCTTTGAACAAATACATCACTGCATCACCATCCTAGCTGCTCCTGCAGCCTGACTGGGTCACAGGCTTGAGAAGACCTCATCACTGCTTCCCACAGACCCCCAACACACACACACACACACACTTTTTTCTTTTGAAGAAAATCACAAAGGACTCACAATTCCATCTGTACTTTAGAATTAGAGAGGACATGATTTCTACTGTGCTCTCTCCTTTTCCCTCATGATGAAATGTGCAGTAAAGCTTGTTCCTTACTTTCAATGGTTGTAGCAGTGTTGCTTTCCTCCATGGAGGCTCAGTTGTGCCAATGGAGCAATGCCCATCCCAGCATAATGTCTGTTCTACACACTGCATTCTCTGCAATAGCTCATACTCCAAACTTCAGTTGCTTGTCTTAGCACAGGATATGCAAGATAAATGGGTATACTTCCTTCCGTGGGTTTCCTTGTATTTTCTAAAATGAAATGAGGGGATTTCCCTGGTAGCGCAGTGGTTAAGAATCCGCCTGCCAATGCAGGGGACATGGGTTTGAGCCCTGGTCTGGGAAGATCCCACATGCTGTGGAGCAACTAAGCCCGTGTGCCACAACTACTGAGCCTGTGCTCTAGAGCCCACGTGCCACAACTACTGAAGCCCATGTGCCTAGAGCCCATGCTCCACAACAAGAGAAGCCACCGCAATGAGAAGCCCGTGCACCGCAATGAAGAGTAGCCCCCGCTCGCCGCAACTAGAGAAAGCCCACATGCAGCAACTAAGGCTCAATGCAGCCAAAAATAAATAAATAAATTTATTAAAATAAAATAAAACGAGGAAGAAAAACAACATGAAAATTTTTTTAAAAGAAAAAAGTTCTAAATATTAGATGTAGAACTTCCTGCATTTCAATAGGACATCTTGTGTGTTCCACTTTGGAGACTGTTAATTGCTCTGTCACATAGCATAGTGTATCACAAACTTGGCTAATGATCGAAACACCTGAGAGGTGCCTATTAAATATACAGATTCTGCTTTTGCATATATTGCCCATGTGATCTGGAAAAAGAGCATACTCTCTCCAGCTTGCCAGCAGCCCTTGACCCTCCCTATTGTGTTCTACCCAGTCCACTACATTTTTACCTTATCTACCAAACTCATGTAGACATTTGAGTTTTTGACCTCTGCTTTAGGGAAAAAATAGAGGGGATTCTGACTTTTCTGAAAAATTGAGATAAATTTTACAGACAGAAAAATTCACTGATCTTAAAGTGTATAATTAGATGAGCTGGGGCAATTATGTACATTCACAGGACCAGCACCCCAATCAAAATATAGAACAATTCCAGAGCAGTTCTCCTGAGTTCCCTTACCCTGTTGCTCTCCACCTGGGTGCGCCCTCTCAGTAAAGTCTTTTGCTTTGTCAGAAAAAAAAAAAAAAAAAAATATATATATATATACACATACATACACACACACACACACACACACATATAAAACAATTCCATCATTCCAGAAAGTTCCCATCTAGTCTATCCCCATCCCCCACAGGCAACCACTTTTTTGATTACTATCATCATAGATATGTTTGGGGACACTGACTTTTATTACTTCATTGTCTAGCCCAGATCATCTGGGAGGAAAGTTTGATAGGGAAATTTGGAATATAAGCATTAGGCAAGGGTCAAGGGTTTATTTTAGTGGGAGTATGACTTATTTTTCTTAAGAATTGAAGCAAGAAGGTATTAATAATGACACCTGCTATTTATTAAACAATAGCTATTTTCCAGGCACAGTACAAGGCACTTCACACATACATCTAGGCAACAGCAGGAACCCAACAGGATGTAAGAACAAAAGTTGAAGGAAGGGAGCTGCCACAGGCACATTAGTGTGAATAGGTTGGCTGACTATTGTACATGGCTGTGGGAAGAAGTAAGAACTAAAGCTAGAAAAGAATATTAAGGCCACATCCTGAGTAGAGCATTGTGTGCTATGTTATGGAGTTTAGATTTTATTCTACAGTTGCTAAGGAACCATTAAAGGCTCTGAAAAAGAGCCTCCAGAGAAGGATTCTTAAGGATTCAGCATGATATCAGTGAGGGTTGAAGATACTGCTTGAAAACTGGGGAGAAAACATGGAGGTAGGATCAGGAAGGAAAGGTCCTGGTGTTGATTTTCCTCCCAAAATAGAAGTGAATTTTCTGAAATGTATAAGAAAAAGGATGAAAGTACCCTTGGTCTGAAGAATGTGGTAATGCACTGGTACTCTCTTGCCCTTGATGTTAGCAGTTTCATTTTAGCACAGCCAGCAGGGCTGTGCAAGTCTTTTGAGCTATGGCAGCTCTTGGGAGACGGCTGTTGGTCTGAGGTAGCAATGATAGGAATTGAGAGAACAGCTGTGGCGGTTTGGATTTAGCTTTCAGGTACCTTTCTGGAAAAGTGGAAGCTCATTTGACCAGAGTAGAAATGGATTAGAAGAGGTTGGACAATCAAATTTATCCACTTTATGACTGATCTAGCCTTAGAACAAGTTAGCCTCACAGTGAGATAATCTGGCAATTTAAATTAGCTGTTTCCTGATGTTCCCTGAGGTTACGGCAGGGAACTAAAGCCAAACTTCTTGAGCTATAATATGTGAGGATTTCATCAATCACTGATTAAAATCAAGCTGTTCAAGAAAAGGGTTAAGAGAGACAGAGTGGAGAAGTCAGAGGCATCTTTCAGCAAGGATTGGTCTTTCTATTGTCTGATCCACACTGAATTCATCCCTGCAGCAAATGTTAAGCACACCTGCCAGAAGAAACAAGTTACTCTCTGAGAACCTAAAATTGTTAAGATGGATAAACTTTTAGATCCTTTCCTTAGCTATATCAATTAGATCCCACTGATTTCATATTAAAATCTGCATACTGAGATGACTATCCCAGGGAAGTAGGTTTCAATGATATCATTGGCTCAGTGTCTTGTCTCTAAAACAGTAGTTTCCCTGCAACAAGAGCAGGGAACAGCAGCGGCACTTGCACAAATGCACAGGCACTCCCAATGGTTCTCTCCTACTGGTTTCCTTATTTATCACAGTTTTAGACATTTGTTAGTACATAGTATTTTGAAAGTAAAACATGTTTTCTTTTTCCATCTCCAATTTCATAGTTCAGTTTCATGGTATTATGCAGATGGATTTCCAACTTTGAGAAAATGTTTTTTGTTTCACTATCCAGGGACTATGTACAGACAGCTCTAACATGATAACCCTCTTGTGTGGGGAACATTAATCAGGGCAGCATTGGACATGGGCCCTTCCCTGCCCCCTTAGCTTTCAGCAGGCAAAAAGATCCTACAGGGCATAGTCCTTTCTCCTGTGGAGTGGCATGGAGAAGGCATGTGGCCCCAGGTATGACTCTGCCAGCATCACTGACCCTCTAAAGGGAGGGCAGAGGGGCGGCCAGCATGGTGTCACAAGATAGAGGTAGCAGTTACCGACAGCACTTGGCTTCCCTGCTGAGATGAGAGCCTTTAGAGAACAAATTTCTCTCTTCCTTTCCTCTGAACGAGGCCAAGTCACAGAAGTAGCAGCTGCTGTATTCTCCAGCCAGAAAAGAGAAGGTGCAGTGCATTGCTGGGCATGGACCACTCATTAATTCTTTCATTCATCTGCTCATTTGCCTAGTATTTATTAAATTCTGATAGTGTGATAGACGTATATAGTTAAAAAGATGAATAAGACAGTCTCCAAGAAGCTCACAGCTAGTGGGGAAGAGATGTGAAAATAGTTATAATAAAAGAAATAATGCAGTGAAATAAAAGCTATGATAGAAATATCTGCCAGGTGCTGCCGAGGCATAAAAGAGTAAATAACTGACTTCTCAGTAGCTTCCTTGGAGTCTAGAAGATGGAAAATTGAACTTTTAATTTATATTCAGCTCCATGGAGTCCTTGAAGATTAATACCTACTTACATTTCTTGTTATATTTCAAGACAAAGTTAATTTGAAGGGGCATTAGTTTTGTAAACTATTTTCTATACGAATGTTAGTGCAATAACAATAATAATAGCTATGACCATTTATTGGGTGCTCACTATGTGCCAGGTACTGTTAAGCACTTTACATACATCATCTCATTTAATCCTCACCACAATCCTATGAGGTAAGTATTATTATCTCTATTTTTATTTTAATTTTTTTATTTTTGGGCCACACCATGTGGCTTGTGGGATCTTAGTTCCCCGTCCAGGGATTGAACACATACCCTCTTCAGTGGAAGCATGGAGTCCTAACCACTGGACCGCCAGGCAATTCCCTATCATCTCTATTTTATATACGATAAAATTGAGGCTTGGAAAAGAAAAGTAACTTTGGTTTATGACTTTGTTTTTGTTTCCCATCTCCTGGTACCAATTATATGGTAAAACCTGGTATGTAGTTTCTTAAACATCACTGTCCCGCTGCACAAAACTTCGTTTTTAAATAGTGAAATAAAAGCTCGAAGTGCCTTTTTGTGAGATTTGGGACTCTTGCTACATAGGATGTGGAATCACAAACTTTGGAGGTGGAAGGGGAGTCTTAGGAACTCATATTTTATGGTGGAAGAACTGATGCCCAGAGGAGTTAAACATCAGCCAAAGTTACTCATTGTTCTGGTGGGAGACACAGCTTCTCTCTTCTTTTTTTTCTTTTTTAATAAATTTATTTATTAGTTTGTTTTTATTCTGGGCTGTATTGGGTCTTTGTTGCTGCTCATGGGCTTTCTCTAGTTGAGGCAAGTGGGGGCTACTCTTCGTTGCGGTACGTGGGCTTCTCATTGTCTTGGCTTCTCTTGTTGCAGAGCACAGGCTCTAGAACGCAGGCTCAGTTGCTCCGTGGCATGTGGGATCTTCCCAGACCAGGGCTCGAACCCGTGTCCCCTGCATTGGCAGGCAGATTCTTAACCACTGCGCCACCAGGGAAGCCCAAGGCTTCTCTCTTCTAGCCCACTGCTCTTGCCCCAGGGCCAAAGACTCAAGAATGTGCAGACTTCAGGTTTTCATACAATCATCTTTACTAGACATTGTTAAACATTTTAGCCAACAACAAGACATTCAAGATGCAACAAAAAAAATTTTTTTTTACTTGGGGACATCGTTTCTAGGTGATCATCAGCATTTCATAGCCATTTATTTGACAAAGAATTTGATCCAATGAATGCCATGTACTGTCAAGGTAAGCAAGACACAGCACAACCCAGCAGTTGTTCACAACTTAGGGAAGGGGCAGACATGCAATCAAACAATTAAAATAATTATGTACAAGCATGTACAAAGGTTTAGGGTGCTACAGAAATGTGTAAAGTGATGATTCTCAGCTGGGGGTGGGTCCCACTCCCATATACCCAACAGACACTTGGCAATGTCTGGAGACAGTTCTGGTTCTCACAACATGGGGGGGGGGGGCGGTGGTGGTGATACTGGTGATCAGAGGCCAGAAATGCTGCTAAACCTTCTAAAGTTCACAGGTCAGCGCCCCAGCAACAAAGACTTAGGCAGCCCAAAATGTCAATAGGGCTGAGGTTGAGAAACTGTGGTAGACAGCCAGCAAAATATTTTCTACAAGGGATGGGTGAGGGGGTTATATCTTGGGGGACTGGTTGTGGAAGAGTTTACTGAAGAGATAATGATTGGGGTTAGGGAGGGAAGATCCCCAGAATAAGGAACAACATGTACAAAGCCACAGAAGCATAGCATATTTGGGCAATCCCACACACTGGTGGAAGAGTTGTAGGCATTAAGGCTGGACAGCTAGGGAGGAGCTAGACATTCAAGAAAATATATTGAGTTAGAGGAATTACTGTAAGAAAAACTGGTTCCATGATGGCTCTTTATAAGTCACTCAGGAGCACAGTCTAGGTATGTACTGCTATGAGCTAAAACTGCTAAAGAAAGCTGTTTGAAATGAAGCTTTTCTCATCTTGCTTCCTTATGGTCTGAAGTTTTCCAGGCATTTGTTACTTTCTCAGAGACAGAGTCCAAGCTGTTTCAATGGAATGTGAGCTCTGAGAGGTGGAATAACTATTAAAGCCACTTAGCTGGTGTCTCAGTGCTGTGATGAAATCGTGAGCAGGGATAAGGTGGTTATTTCTCATGTGTTAGACTTCCAGGCAGATGATAATGATTATTTCCTCTTTCGTAGAGTGCCCTAGGCCAGAAATGGGGATATGTGACCCTTAAGATTAGACTGCCACCTTGGATCTAAATGAGTTGCCTTCCCCTCCCTCACAAAAAATGGTGGGCAGGTAGGCCATTCCAGTCAGGGTTTCTCTTTCTCTTAAGCTAATGATGATCAAAGCAACTGACAAACTGTCACGGAATCTGTCAGACCTCACTCTGGCCTTCCCCGCCTCCCAGCTCCTGAACTTTCCCTCCTTCTGTCATGCTCTGGGCCCATTCTTAGCAAACTAACAGGTCACAGACTTCTGGTCTGCAACCATCCTAGGCCTATTGAGCTCTGGTCCAAGTGCCTGCCTCTGTCCCCTGGTGGTGGCCTGATGATAGAGCTTCATGGAGGTGAGTTACCTTTTTCTAACTTAGCTGATTTCTGGAGCATAATGTGGAAAACTGGATCAAAGAAGAGGGTATGGATTTTACAGCATGAAAGAAAATTCAGGGGGATAGTTAACCTGTGGCAGCTTATAGCTTCTGTACTCTCTCTAGGCCTTGGAATAATTGAGAATTTAGAGAAGAGAGTTTGGTAGAAAAGTGATGAAACCTACCAAAAACTTTTGAGAAAAATTAAAATAAATACTATACAAAAATGTACTTTCCTTATTAATGTAATCACTATTATTTTAGATTGAAAAAATTTATTATGTATAACTTGATTTGCTCATTATACTATCACACTTGGTATTTTATACTTAAAGTGGAGTTGATTAAACATTTTAAATTGAATTCCTTCAAGATCTCTTCGGAGCTAAAAATAAATGCTATTCTGAATTTAGTGTTTTCTTGATTGTTGTACAGATAAAAGAAAATGTTTATTTACTACAAGGAAGGTAAAAAACCTCACTAAAGTTCATCAACAAGAGATTGTGACACTGAGCCCTTAGGTTCTGAGTTATCATTTCCACCAGTTACTTTTTTGCGGTACGCGGGCCTGTCACTGTTGTGGCCTCTCCCGTTGCGGGGCACAGGCTCCGGACGCGCAGGCTCAGCGGCCATGGCTCACGGGCCCAGTTGCTCCGCGGCATGTGGGATCCTCCCAGACCAGGGCTCGAACCCGTGTCCCCTGCATTGGCAGGCAGATTCTCAACCACTGTGCCACCAGGGAAGCCCCACTTATCTACTTTAAAAAAAAATTTTAGGGCTTCCCTGGTGATGCAGTGGTTGCGAGTCCGCCTGCCGATGCAGGGGACACGGGTTCATGCCCCGGTCCGGGAAGATCCCACATGCCGCGGAGCGGCTGGGCCCGTGAGCCATGGCCGCTGAGCCTGTGCTTCCGGAGCCTGTGCCCCGCAACGGGAGAGGCCCACGTACAGCAAAAAAAAAATAATAATAATAATAAAATTTTTTTTACTTTTGTTGGCATAATGTTGTGTTAGTTTCAGGTGTACAGCAAAGTGATTCAGTTATACATAAACATATGTTCATTCTTTTTTGGATTCTTTTCTCTTATACTTATCACAGAATATTGATTACAGTTCCCTGTGCTATACAGCATGTCCCTGTTGCTTATCAATCTTATACATAGTAGTGTGTGTACGTTCATCCCAAGCTCCTGATTTATCCCTCCCCCTACATTTCCCCTTTGGGAACCAAAAGTTTGTTTTCACTATCTGTAAGACTGTTTCTGTTTTGTAAATAAGTTCATTTGTATCATTTTTTTAAAAAATTAGATTCCTCATATGAGTGGTATCATATTTGTCTTTGTCTGATTTACTTCACTTAGTGATAATCTCTAGGTCCATCCACGTTGCTGCAAATGGCATTATTTCATTCTTTTTATGGCTGAGTAATATTCCATTGTATATATGTACCACATCTTCTTTATCCAGTCCTCTGTTGATGGACATTTAGGTTGCTTCCATGTCTTGGTTATTGTAAATAGTGCTGCAATGAACATTGGGGTGCATGTATCTTTTTGGATTATGGTTTTCTCCAGATATATATCCAGGAGTGGGGGTACTGGATCATATGGTAGTTCTATTTTTACTTTTTTAAGGAACCTCCATTCTGTTCTCCATAGTGGTTATACCAATTTATATTCCCACCAACAGTGTAGGAGGGTTCCCTTTTCTCCAAACCCTCTCCAGCATTTATTGTTTGTGTTTATAAAACACATGAAATAAAGTTCCTAAATGGCATCCACTTCCAAAAGATACTGCATACACAAGGATTAAAAACTGGCTCTAGTAGGCAAGACTTTCTCTTAAATCACCTTCAATTGGCCAGGTTCTTCTACAAGTTTTATCTTATACAGAATGCATCTAATTTTAAAGTTTTCAAGATAGTCTGAGTGGCTTAAAATGCAATGTTTTTTGTCCTTTCATATTCCCTGATGGGCATAATTTTCTGAGTTTGATCTTCCGAGCACATATTGAGAGAGGGTGGAGAATAAACATATTTTTTCCTCTTCACTTCCATTCAGCCAAGTACAAAAAAAAAAGGAATAATCTTTTAGAAAATCATTTGTTATCTTTAGTTAATGGAATTAAATGAATCATTAATATGTAAAGGGATGGTAAATTTAAAATTCTCACTGTACAACAGAACCATAGGAAATAAAGACTAGAAATGAGTTTGCAACATGTTGTAGAGAATTCTGAACTCTGGGGCCCTTTTAAAAAACTTATTTTGGTAGGTTATGGAGAGCAACAGAAGATTTTTGAGGCAGAGGAGGGTTAGCAATTATTATTTCTATTAGCATTATTAACTAGACTCTGTAGCTGATTAGACGATGGAGAATGAAGAAGAAAACAGCCAAAGATAATTCAGATTTCAAAACTGAGATACTGATAGTGCAATAGAAATAGGGAAGTCAAAAGAAGGAACTGATTTACAAAGAAAGACACGTTCTGTTTAAGTCGTGTTGAGTTTCAAGGACCCAGTTGTGGGCTCGGAGATGTGGGCTCCCAGAGATTCAGATTTGGGAGTCACCTCTATAGCAGCTATACATGAAGTTATGGGCATGAATAGCTCACTTGGTAAAAAGAGAGTATAGAACTAGAAGAGAGCTGAAGAAAGTCCTTGGTGATTATTTACTCAGGAAGAGAAGAAAAGGAAGAGAAACCAGCTGAGGCAGGGGAGTGGTCAGAGGCAAGAGAACTAGGACAGTACTGCACCACAAGAGCCAAAGGAGAGACTCAATAAATCGAGGAGAATGAAGAATAAGTCATTAAATGAGTGTTTAGCAAACTCCATGGCAAGCTTTAAGAAAACAGTTTCTATAGAGTGCTGGGGTAGAGGGTCTGTAACAAAGCAGAGATTCAGACAGGTTACCTTAAGCAAAGAGGTAACCTCACTTATCCTGAGGATAAACATCCATCCCTCTAAACACATTTGTTGAGGCCCTACTATGGCAAGGTGTTGTGTTAGGTACAGGAATCCAGGAAAAGCCAAAGGACAGTGCTGTGGTTAACATAACAGAGCCACTCTCCACATTTGTTTCTATGTGTAATTCTTGTCTCTACCAACTAATTGACTCTTTCCACCCTACACCTCTGCATTTTTTTGCCTCCTGTTTAAAATTCATCTCTTAGATTCTGTTTCCTTATGATTCTCCATGCCATGACCTTTCTGTCCCAAACTCTACCTCATAGAAATCTTTATAAGCTTTTGCTTTGACTGTCAATTTTCTGATTCTCTCTTTTGTTTCCATAGCTAAATTTGCAAGAGGTTCTGGTTTGCCCAGATCATCTTTTTTCATTGAGTTGTTGAACAGCCCATGGAATCAGTCAGAAGCCCACCTGTATTTTAATCACCTGTGGCCCGGGAGAAGGATTGGAGGCCACAAGCTATGTGCAGGCTTGACCTTTAGCATGAACTATGGGAACGACAGCAACTGTGATTAATGTATCGAGTAGGTATTGGGGGTGAATCTCAGTTGTGCGAAGAACAGTGCATAGCCTTTTCTATAACACTGTTTATATTGACTTTGAGTCCCCATTCCTGTGGCTGGAAGGAAATTCAACTTGCAATCTTTGAAGAGAGGCATCCATATTGATTATTGCTGAAAGTTCATTTACTCAATCTGGTTAAGATGTGTATGGAGGACATATTGAAATATCCTCCCCCTTCCCTCCCCCCAACCCTTCTCTAAATACATAAAAAGGTTGGATAAATTGTGAAAAACAGTTGAAGCTTTGGTTTTCAAGCGGCAGAATAAAAACAGTGATTTTTTTTCCTCTTCTCAGAAATTCATCCTTCTTTAACTCAAAACTACAAGGAGAATGAAAAATAGACAAACTTTATTTGTGATGTAACTAGAAACACCTGTAAGCCTGGACTACAACCTATGAGTAAGAACTGCCCAATATAGTGAAAGTCAAACAAGAATGTGATAATGGATGCCTAAGGGTGCAGATTTTATACAAAGTGAGAGTGACATAGCTCTCCAAAGAAAGTGACCCAAGACCCACAAGTCCTTATTGTACTGAACAATAAGAACAGGCAAGCAGACTGAAGTAAGGGCTTTTTTCCCACCCATTTGACACAAAGACTTAGATACAGGGAAGGTGAAGCTGAAAAGGGACAAACAGCTATATTTGTAGAAAGCAGTCTGTTGGTGAGGAATAGTGAAGGACATAGACTCTGCATTGTAAGCAACCCTGAAATGCTAATCATGGGAAACAGCAAGGGCTATAAGAACTCATGCAAATACTATTTCATAAAGAAAATGGCCTTAAATATGGTACTGCCTCCACCCTCTTGCAAGTCTCTTGCAAACAGCTGACTCAGGAAGAACTCACCTCATTCAGTGTTTAAAGAAACAAAAATATAAGTAGCATCCATTAAACAAGAGTGGGGAGAAATGTCCAGAGCAAAGCGCAGAGAACTATGGAGTTAGAGAATATGAGAAGGAAATTAAGAGGAATGTGGGATAGAGTGAGAGACTCTGACATTTGTCTGATAGGAGTTTCAGAAAGACTGCAGAGAATACACGAGAGGTAATATTCCAAGAGAAAATGGCTATATTCGGTTCAGGCAGGCAAGACCCCGGTTTGGGAAGATCAGGTATCAGGGGTAAGGAACACAGGCAGTGTGGGAAACTAGGGAGTAAAGGTCTAGGGACTCAATCTAAAGAATTTGGATAGAAAGAGGTGAAGATATAGGTATGGAAAGAGAGCAAAAGAGTCATCAATGAGTATGGAATTTGATGGATGGTGAGGCAAAGGAATTTTAGCCATGTTCCCTTGGCTAGAATAGATCTATGAGTGAAACTAAGCTCACAAACAGAGGCAAACACAAAGTTATGACTGGGAATGGAGGGTTAGAAATGAAGAATAAGGAGTTCTGGACACTCAGATTCTCAAGGGGATGTACAGAAGATGGAGACAGCGCTGGTCTTAGGGTTAGAATTCTTTGGATTCCCTCAATTCTACCACTGACTTGAGTGTCAGAGCAAGTTCTGAGTTCTAGTTTTCCTTTCAAGAGCATGAGACTAACCCATGGACCAATCCTCAGGGATTCTGCCTCAGAATAAATAGTCTATATTTAAGTTTTTCATCCTTCAGAGGCCACAATATGCAAATTGAAAAATAGTGTATGTACATTTAACATTTCTTTTCCCCCCATAATAATCTTCCTCACTTTTGTCTGCCCAAGATTTGATCTTTTAAGTCCCATCTTAGATATCCTATATATTTCCCTTGACCACACCCCCTAGTCATGCATCAGGGACCCATCTATTATGCTCTCCTAAAACGTACTTATCTCTATTATATTGATACAAATGATCCTCCTACTTTGAGGAGGTTTCATCTCAGTCCCCATTTTTATACTCCTGGATCATAGTTTTTTGTTTTTTTTGCGGTACGCGGGCGTCTCACTGTTGTGGCCTCTCCCGCTGCGGAGCACAGGCTCCGGACCCCCAGGCTCAGTGGCCATGGCTCACGGGCCTAGCTGCTCCGCGGCGGGGCACGAACCCGTGTCCCCTGCATCAGCAGGCGGATTCTCAACCACTGCGCCACCAGGGAAGCCCAGGATCATAGCTTTTCATCTTTAGCATTTAGGAAAAGGTAAGAATACAGAGAGCTGGTAATGGAATATGCTGGGAGCAGTGGATCCTGGCATTGGAAAGTCTAAGGTGGGCAAGGTCACTTCAGGAATTCTGGCAGAAAACTCTGCAGGAAGTAGAGTCCAAACTCCTGGAATCTGGGAAGTCAATGGTGACAGCAAGGTCTTCCACACAGCTAAGTCAGACAAACCCCACAGGGTCCCTGAGGCTACAGAAATTCAGTTCTGGTAAAGATGTGACCTGTGAGATGAAACACCAGACTTTCTTTCAGGCCAGCCTCTCCTTGCTAATTCCAGAGCAGAAACAGGTTCTATCCATGGCTGGTGCTCAGATGAGACAGAAAAGGGTGAGTGGAGTGGGTAGGGAAGTACCACCCCTAGACCGGGGCAATGAAGGGCTTTTCCTTTGGCTTATGCTTTAAGGCTCCCACTCTGACCCTTCTCCAACTACGTTCCTCTTTACAAGATACAGAGTCCATGAGACCACAGAGCCCATGCTCTCTCCTACTTTAAATTACATGACATGTACCCAGGACTCTAAAATTATCTGTCCAAAAGATTCTGAGTCCACTGTTAGGACTTCCATAGCTCCCATAGGCAACTGTGTGCCTAAAGGGCAGTTGTGTGTAGGGGTGTGTGTACATGTATGGAGCTTGGTTGTGTGGGCTAGGTTTTCCACACACATGCTTATGAGGTATGGCACAGGGTGAGGGGGTTGGGAGGGGAAGAAGAATGGGCCAGGGACTTCTAGTTGTACTTTGCCTTGGCCCACAAGTGTTAGTGGAAACCCAGATATGAGCAGTTCATGGGCAGAGCCTCTATCTTACCCACTTCTATGCCCCAGCAAGTATGGTCATTAGAACAGAGCTGGAATTATTCAATGTTTACTTCATCAGACTCTTAGGTATTGAGCTCAAAGCCACTTCTGGTGGCTACTTTTTGATAATAGTAGCTATAATACAGCATTCTTCAATGCAGGATACTGTCAATATAAAAATTCTTGCTCTGGAGTCAGATATAGCTTCAATCTTTTAAAATTGAGGTAAAACTCACATAACATAAAATTAACCATTTTATTATTTTTTAACCATTTTAAAGTATACAATTCAGTGACATTTAGGTCATTCACAACACTGTGCAACCACCACTTCTATCTAGTTCCAAAATATTTTCATCGCCCTCCCAAAGAAAACCCATACCATTACGAAGTCACTTCCCACTTCTCCGTCCCCCAGCTTCTGGCAACAACTAATATGCTTTCTGTCTCTATGGATTTACCTATTCTGGATATTTCATGTAAATGGAATCATATAATATGTGACTTTTTATGTCTGGCTTCTTTCATTTAGCATAATGTTGTTGTAGCAGATATCAGTGCTTCATTCCTTTCTATGGCTGAATAACCTTTCATTTTATGGATATGCCACATTTTATCCATTCATTAACTGATGGAATTTGGGTTGTTTCCATCTGTGGCTACTGCAAATAGTGCTGCTATTAACATTTGCATACAAGTTTTTGTTTGAATATCTGTTTTCAACTCTTTTGGGTATATACCTAGGAGGAGAGTTGTTGGATTATATGGTAATTCTCTGGTTAACTTTTAGAGGAACTGACAAGCTGTTTTCCACAGCAGCTGCACCATCTTACACTTTCAACAGCAATATACGAGGGTTCCAATTTCTCCATATCCCCACCAATATTTGTTATTTTCCATGAAAAAATATAACAATCTTAGTGGGTATGAAGTGGGATATCACTGTAGTTCTCATTTGCATTTTCCTAATGATGTTGAACATCTTTTCATGTGCTTGTTGGCCATCTGTCTATCTTTGAGAAATGTCTGTTCAAGTCCTTTGCTAATCTGTAAATTGAGCATCTTTTTGTTGTTGATTTGTAAGAGTTCTTTATATATTCTGGATTCTAGACCCTTAGGTATATATATTTGCAAATATTGCCCCCCACTCCCACTATTCTGTGAATTGCCTTTTCACTATGTTGTGAAAAGAAAACTAAAATCAGTTTCTTTTTTTGTGATGTCTTTATCTGGTGTTAATATCAGGATAATGCTACCCTCATAGAAAGAGTTAGGAAATGTTCCCTTCTATTTTCTGGAAGAGTCTGGAAAGGAGTGATGTTAATTCTTCTTTAAATGTTTGGTAGAATTCACCAGTGAAGTTATCTGGTCCTGGGCTTTTCTTTGTTGGGAGGTTTTAAATGATTGATTCAATCTCTTGTTATAGGTCTGTTCAGATTTTCAATTTTTCCTTGGGTCGGTTTTGGTAATTTCTGTGTTTTTCTATTTCATCTAGGTTATCCAATTTATTGGCATACAGCTTTTCATAGTATTCTCTTATAATTCTTTTCTATTTCTGTACATTCTGTGGTAATGTCCCTACTTTCATTTCTTTTTTATTTTATTTACTTTATTTTTGGCTGTGTTGGGTCTTCGTTGCTGTGCATGGGCTTTCTCTAGTTGTGGCGAGCGGGGGCTACTCTTCGTTGCAGTGTGCGGGCTTCTCATTGTGGTGGCTTCTCTTGTTGCGGAGCACAGGCTCTAGGCGCACAGGCTTTAGTAGTTGTGGCTCATGGGCTCTAGAGCACAGGTTCAGTAGTTGTGGCGCACAGGCTTAGTTGCTCCGTGGCAAGTCCTCTATTTCCTTACTGATAGATACTCTGTCTAGTTGTTCTATTCATTATTGAAAGCTTAGTATTGGAGCCTACAACTATGAATGTAGAACTACCTATTTCTAACTTCAATTCTGTCAGTTTTTGCTTCACATACTTTGGTGCTCTATTGTTAAGTGTGTATATGTTTATAATTGTTATCTCTTCTTGATAGATTGACCCTTTTATCAATATATAATGTCCTTATTTTCTCTTGTAACAATTTTTGTCTTAAGTCAATTTTTGTTTAATATTGGTGTAGCCACTCCATTTCTCTTTTGGTAATTATTTGTATGAAATATCTTTCCCATCCTTTCACTTTTAACCTATTTATTCTGGGCTTCCTTGGTGGAGCAGTGGTTAAGAGTCCTCCTGCCAATGCAGGGGACATGGGTTTGAACCCTGGTCTGGGAAGATCCCACATGCCGCAGATCAACAAAGCCCGTGCGACACAACTACTGAGCCTGCACTCTAGAGCCTGTGAGCTACAACTACTGAAGCCCACGCGCCTAGAGCCTGTGCCCCACAACAAGAGAAACCACTGCAATGAGAAACCCACGTACCGCAACGAAGAGTAGCCCTTGCTCGCCGCAACTAGAGAAAGGCACACACAGCAACAAAGAACCAAAAGCAGCCATAAATAAATAAATAAATAACTATTAAAAAAAAGTGAATCTCCTGTAGACAGCATATAGTTAGATCATGTTCTTTTTATCCATTCTCTCAATCTCTGCCTTTGAATCACAGGTTAATCCATTTTCATGTAAAGTAATTACTGATAAGGAAAGACTCACTTATGCCATTTTTCTATTTATTTTCTACATGTAATATCTTTTTTGTTTCTAAATTCTGTTACTGCATTCAAATAAATTTGTTCTTAGTGTCCCATTTTGATTCCCTTTTCTTTTTCTATATATTGTTTTTATATATTGTCTAGTATTTTTCTTTATTGGTTACTCAGGGGATTAAAATTAGTATTTGAATTTTCTAACAAGCAAGCTAGAAATTCAATTCACATTAATCAAGTGTGAATTAATACCAACTTAGTTTCAATAGTACACAAAAACTCTGTTACTTCCCAGCTCCACTTCCCCCTTTATGTTGTCATTGTCACCAATTACATCTTTATACATTGTATGCCCATTAATGTATGCTTATAATTATTGTTTTATGAATTTATTAAATGATAAAGCAGTTAAAAACCAGAAACTGCATGGGCTTCCCTGGTGGCGCAGTGGTTTTGAGTCCACCTGCCGATGCAGGGGACACCGGTTCGTGCCCCGGTCTGGGAAGATCCCACATGCCGCGGAGCGGCTGGGCCCGTGAGCCATGGCTGCTGAGCCTGCACGTCTGGAGCCTGTGCTCCGCAACGGGAGAGGCCACAGCAGTGAGAGGCCCGCGGTAGACATATATACATGTAGGGGTTTAAAAACCAGAAACTGCAACAATTTTGTCTTTTATATTTACCTATGTTTACCTTTACCATTGTTCTTTATTTCTTCATGTCTTCAAGTTACTTTCTAGTGTCCTTTTATTTTAGCCTGAAGGACTGACTCCCTTTAACATTTCTTGTAGAGCAGGTCTACTAGTGATTACCTCCATCAGTTTTTGTTTATCTCCTCTTTCATTTTTGAAGGTTAGTTTTGATGAATATAGAATTCTTAGTTAACATTTTTTTCCCTACATTTTAAATATATCATCCCACTGTCTTCTGGCTTCCATGTTTTTGAAGGAGAAATCAGCAGTATATCTTATTAAGGCTCTCTTGTACATGATGAACTGCTGCTTTTTTTTTTTTCTGCTTTCATGATTCTCTTTGTCTTTGTCATTTGACAGTTTGACTATACTGTGTCTTGGCATGATCTCTTTGAATTTATCCTGCTTGGAGTTTGTTGAGTTCCTTGGATGTTTATAGATTCATGTCTTTCATCATATTTGGGAACTTTTCAGCCATTATTTCTTCAAATATAGTTTCCACACATTTCTCTCTCTCCTCTCTTTCTGGGACTTCCATTATGCATATGTTGGTATGCCTGATAGTGTCCCAAAGGTCTCTTAGGCTCTGTTCATTTTGGTCATTCTTTTCTCTTTCTACTCTTCAGTGAATTTTTAATTTCAGTTATTGTACTTTTCATTTCCAAATTTTCTATTTGGTTCCTTTTCATTATTTGTCTCTTTATTGATAGTCTCTATGTGATGAGACATTGTTCTCCTGGCTTCCTGTAGTTCTTTGTCCATGGTTCCTTTAGCTGTTTAACCATATTTAAGATAGTTGATTTAAAGTCTTTGTCTAGTAAGTCCAAATCCTGGGTTTCCTTAGGGAAATTTTCTATCAATTTTTCTTCCCCTGTGAATAGGTCATACTTTCTTGTTTTTTTGCATGGCTTTTTTGTTTGAAACTGGTATTTTGAATATTATAATGTGGCAACTCTGGAAATGAAATTCTCCCTACCTGGTTTTCTTTTTCCTGCTTATTTTGGGTTGCTGTTTTTCACTTAGTGACTTTTCTAAACTATTTTCTTACAGTTTGCTATCTCTGTCATGTGTGGCCACTGAAACTTATGTTCCATTAACTTAGTGGTCAGCTAGTGTTCTGACAAAATTTGGCTCAAATGCTTGGACCCAAGAAGAGAAAAAAATAAAATAAAATTGAATCTTCCAGTCTTTACCAATTGGCTCTGTGTTGGGCACTCCTTCAACATTTAGCCAGGCCACTTACAACTCTGTTTAAGCCTTTACTTCTCACTCATGTGGAGCCTGACGGTCAGCCAGAAGTGAAAGCTTAGTGTCTTCTCAGGCATTTTCTGTACACATATCCAGACCTGGGCATGCACTTGGGCTTCTTGACTCCCCAGTACACACTGGAGCTTTTAAAAGCTCTTATGCCCCACACATCTTATTTTCTAACTTCCTTCCAAGGCTTTTTGGGCTTGTCCTATTATCCCTTCCCACAGGCTGCTGTATCCAATCCTTTTGCCTTTAAGTACATTCAGCAAAAACCTCCCAGGAGCTGCCCCAGCCCTGGGAACTCTCTGGGTTGGACAAAACAAAGGCAAGCCCTTGTTCTGACCCTTGAGGGAGCCACCAAAGTGGAAAATACTACCACAATTCTTTGAAAATAAAGTACATATTTCCTCTGGCACTAGCAAACTGCACCAAGAGTGCAACTGCCATCTTCATGGCTGCCACCAATTTGGAGAGTGAGGGATGGTAAGTGAATGAAAACACTACAGTACATTCTTACTACAATGTGGCAGCTTCTTTCTTCCTTTAGTTTTCCCTACTTGTTTTATATATATATATATATATATATATATATATATATTTTTTTTTTTTTACTAGGTCCTGGAGTTCTGCAAAGGTTGATTCTGACAGTTTTTGCAAGTTTATTAGTCGTTTTTTTGGAGTTCTCCCTTGACTTCCTCCTCTGCCATATTTAGTGAAGTCCGTACTGAACTGAAAATTTTAATCTACTGCATTTTGTACTTAAATTTAAAACTCAGAGCTTAAGCATATTTAGTACAAGTGAGGAAATAAAATGAATCAGGCAGCTGCTAAAGGCCCAATTCAATGTTCTTCTGTAGAAAAGTGTGCAATGGTTACTATTAATCAATAGGAAGGGTTGGGCTTCCCTGGTGGCGCCGTGGTTGAGAGTCTGCCTGCCGATGCAGGGGATGTGGGCTCGTGTCCCCAGTGCGGGAAGATCCCACGTGTCACGGAGTGGCTGGGCCCGTGAGCCATGGCCACTGAGCCTGCGCGTCCGGAGCCTGTGCTCCGCAACGGGAGAGACCACAACAGTGAGAGGCCCGTGTACCGCAAAAAAAAAAAAAAAAAAGGGAAGGGTTGGGATCCTTTTTCAGTTTAATGCTTTGTGTGACCTATCAAAGCTACTCTTGTTTTATTGACTCATGTTCTTAAAGTCTATCTGAAGCCTCTGCTGGCTCTACAAATTGAAATCCCCAAAGTGTTCAGAACTACAGAGAAAGAAGGTATTTTCTTCCTGAGTTCTCTTCTCAAAATGAGGGGTGGGAAGTACTAGGTAATGATAGTGCCTGCTTGGTCCACTGAGTTTGGACTTGGACACCTGAGTCTAGGTAGAGTGAGAGCATATTTGTTGGCTCCAGAGATCAGCTTGAGAGTAAAAAAGACTGGCTTATTTAAATCACTCAGAATCTGGGTGCTAATTGGCCAGAAAAGACTCTTTCCTGCCCTTCTCTCTTCTTCCCCTTACTTTTTCTGTGTGTTTTTTCCCCCACAACTTGCCCTTGATTTGTGGCCCTTAGCCTTATACATAAGAGAGAGAGGTGGTCATGTAAGTGGTATAGTTAGAGTATAGCCAGGAATGCAGCATCTAAAAGAGTACTAAAGTGGGATTTCCCTGGCGGTCCAGTGGTTAAGACTCCACGTTGCCACTGCAGGGGAAGTGGGTTCGATCCCTGGTCAGGGAACTGAAATTCTACATGCTGTGTGGCATGGGCAAAAAAAAATTTTTTTTCTATTATTGTACCTTTATTTTATTTTATTTTTTCCTTTTTCTTTTTTTAACATCTTTATTGGAGTATAATTGCTTTACAATGTTGGGTTAGTTTCTGCTGTAATAACAAAGTGAATCAGCTATATGTATACATATATCCCCATATCCTGTCCCTCTTGCATCTCCCTCCCACCCTCCCTATCCCACCCCTCTAGGTGGTCATAAAGCACCGAGCTGATCTCCCTGTGCTATGCGGCTGCTTCCCACTAGCTATCTATTTTACATTTGGTAGTATATATATGTCCATGCCACTCTCTCACTTCGTCCCAGCTTACCCTTCCCCCTCCCCATGTCCTCAAGTCCATTCTCTACGTCTGCGTCTTCATTCCTGTCCTGCTCCTAGGTTCATCAGAACCACTTTTTTTCCTTTTTTTTAGATTCCATATATATGTGTTAGCATATGGTATTTGTTTTTCTCTTTCTGACTTACTTCACTCTGTATGACAGACTCTAGGTCCATCTACCTCACCACAAATAACTCAATTTTGTTTCTTTTTATGGCTGAGTAATATTCCATTGTATATAGGTGCCACATCTTCTTTATCCATTCACCTGTAGATGGACACTTAGGTTGCTTCCACGTCCTGGCTATTGTAAATAGAGCTGCAGTGAACATTGTGGTACATGTCTCTTTTTGAATTATGGTTTTCTCAGGGTATATGCCCAGTAGTGCGATTGCTGGGTCATATGGTAGTTCTATTTTTAGTTCTTTAAGGAACCTCCATACTGTTCTCCATAGCAGCTGTATCAATTTACATTCCCACCAACAGTGCAAGAGGGTTCCCTTTTCTCCACACCCTCTCCAGCATTTATTGGTTTTTTTTAACATCTTTATTGGGGTATAATTGCTTTACAATGGTGTGTTAGTTCCTGCTTTATAACGAAGTGAATCAGTTATACATATACATATGTTCCCATATCTCTTCCCTCTTGCGTCTCCCTCCCTCCCACCCTCCCTATCCCACCCCTCCAAGCGGTCACAAAGCACCGAGCCAATATCCCTGTGCCATGCGGCTGCTTCCCACTAGCTATCTACCTTATGTTTGTTAGTGTATCTATGTCCATGCCTCGCTCTCGCCCTGTCACAGCTCACCCTTCCCTCTCCCCATATCCTCAAGTCCGTTCTCCAGTAGGTCTGTGTCTTTATTCCTGTCTTACCCCTAGGTTCTTCATGACATTTTTTTTTCTTAAATTCCATATATATGTGTTAGCATACGGTATTTGTCTTTCTCTTTCTGACTTACTTCACTCTGTATGACAGACTCTAGATCTATCCACCTCATTACAAATAGCTCAATTTCGTTTCTTTTTATGGCTGAGTAATATTCCATTGTATATATGTGCCACATCTTCTTTATCCATTCATCCGTTGATGGACACTTATGTTGTTTCCATCTCTGGGCTATTGTAAATAGAGCTGCAATGAAAATTTTGGTACATGACTCTTTTTGAATTTTGGTTTTCTCAGGGTATATGCCCAGTAGTGGGATTGCTGGGTCATATGGTAGTTCTATTTGTAGTTTTTTAAGGAACCTCCATACTGTTCTCCACAGTGGCTGAACCAATTCACATTCCCACCAGCAGTGCAAGAGTGTTCCCTTTTCTCCACACCCTCTCCAGCATTTATTGTTTCTAGATTTTTTGATAATGGCTATTCTGACTGGTGTGAGATGATATCTCATTGTAGTTTTGATTTGCATTTCTCTAATGATTAATGATGTTGAGCATTCTTTCATGTGTTTGTTGGCAGTCTGTATATTTTCTTTAGAGAAATGTCTATTTAGGTCTTCTGCCCATTTTTGGATTGGGTTGTTTGTTTTTTTGATATTGAGCTGCATGAGCTGCTTGTAAATTTGGGAGATTAATCCTTTGTCAGTTGCTTCATTTGCAAATATTTTCTCCCATTCTGAGGGTTGTCTTTTGGTCTTGTTTATGGTTTCCTTTACTGTGCAAAAGCTTTGAAGTTTCATTAGGTCCCATTTATTTTTGTTTTTATTTCCATTTCTCTAGGAGGTGGGTCAAAAAGGATCTTGCTGTGATTTATGTCATAGAGTGTTCTGCCTATGTTTTCCTCTAAGAGTTTGATAGTTTCTGGCCTTACATTTAGGTCTTTAATCCATTTTGAGCTTATTTTTGTGTATGGTGTTAGGGAGTGATCTAATCTCATACTTTTACATGTACCTGTACATTCCTGCCACCTTTATCAAAGATAAGGTGTCCATATGTGCATGGGTTTATCTCTTGGCTTTCTATCCTGTTCCATTGATCTATCTTTCTGTTTTTGTCCAGTACCATACTGTCTTGATTACTGTAGCTTTGTAGTATACTCTGAAGTCAGGGAGCCTGATTCCTCCAGCTCTGTTTTTCGTTCTCAAGATTGCTTTGGCTATTCGGGGTCTTTTGTGTTTCTATACAAATTGTGAAATTTTTTGTTCTAGTTCTGTGAAAAATGCCAGTGGTAGTTTGATAGGGATTGCATTGAATCTGTAGTTTGCTTTGGGTAGTAGAGTCATTTTCACAATGTTGATTCTTCCAATCCAAGAACATGGTATATCTCTCCATCTATTTGTATCATCTTTAATTTCTTTCATCAGTGTCTTATAATTTTCTGCATACAGTCTTTTGTCTCCTTAAAAAATAAAAGTAAAAGAGTACTAAAGCTTGAAATTCTGTGATTTAAAATGTATTACTTTGAACTACCAGTTCAAGATGGCAGGCTGCACATACTGTCCACCTTCTCAAAAATCCCATACAAATTTCATAAAGTATATATATAACAAAGAATAAATCCACAACTGTGCTAGAACACAGTGAATTGCTACGAGTGGACCAAGAACACTGGGGAATGTTTGCATGATATAAAGAAAATGGGATTTAGTGGTATAGAAACCAAACTGATAAAAAATCTGTGGCAGAACTCTAGAGAAGGAGAGACTGTTGAAGTGTTAGATCCTGACAAAACACTTTAATAACTTTAAGTTCAAAGTCAGCTGTGCTTACAGTAGAATAAGGCTAAAGAAAGTTCAACTGAGTATTAATTGAGAGGTTGGCAGAGATAGACCAGTTCTTGTCTCTGTGTAAACCAGCTTTGTGTTAGCGCCAGGTACAGCTGGCAAGAGCCTCTCTCTAAACAATTCAGAATATGCTCTCAGTGTAGGAGTGAAAGCTGGAGAGAGAACAGGACAGTGTTCCTGGTAACTTCAAATTCTTACAACAGACGTGGGACCTTCACACACTGAAGGGATGTTTATCTGTTGGCACATTCCAACTGATTCACTTAAATCTACTATTGCACTAACTTCTTATATGCCAAAGAGACCCACAGAACTGCAATGTTAATAGATCTAGGCTTTCATTTATAAAATGGATATTTAAGAATCATCAGAAATTTTGAGTAATACCTGCAATATGAAAGAGAAATCTCAAGCTCACCAGCAGAACAAATAACCAGAACAAAGAAACAAGAGTTACTACCGGAAACAAAAGAGAACTAAAAAAATTTTAATCTACATCTCAATAGAGATTAAAGAGAACAACTTGATCCTGGAATATTTGAGAAAGGAATAACTACACAACAAGAAAGCAGTCTTGGAAGTTAAAAACATGATTGCCTTCTAGCCAAAAATAGCTCTGAGAAAGGATTGAATATCAGAATGAATGCAGCCAAAACTGAATTAGTGGATTAGAATATCAAATTTAAGAATGCTTCTAGAATGTAAAGGGGTGGTGGAGGGAAAGAGAGCAAGAAGCTTTAAATAAAAATTATGAGACAAAGATGTTAGATGTAGTAGATTTAATGTCCATCTAATATGAAGTCTAAAGGAAGAAAACAGAAGATAAAAAGGAAGAAATAACCAATAAAGTTAAATAAGAATTATCTGAGCTAAATAATGTTTTGATTGTTTAGGCTAAAAAGATCACTTAATACTGAGAAATACTGAAAAGCGAAATAAACTTAGAGCCATCCTGCTAAAAATTTGTGAATTTCCAAATAAAGAGAAAATCCTACAAGTTTCTAGAGGGAAATAAACTCATTCCTAAAGGAAGTGAGAATCAAACTGGCACTGGATTTCTCATCCGTAACACTAAATGCAAATAATGGAAGATGTCTATAAAGTACTCAGAGGGAAAGGTTTGGAACTGAAAGTTCTAAACCTACACAAGCTATCATTCAAATGCTAGGACAAAATAGGGTTACTACTACTGGAAGTGAAATTATTCCAATGGAATACACTCCCTATTCAGACTTTCTTTAAAAATTACTTGAAGATATACATTTTAAGTTCCATTTCTGGCAAAACTGTGAACCATTTATCCTGGAAAACCTACCACTATAGAACATCTAGAAATGCCAGTTAAGCTGTAACAAACATCCTCTGTAATGCATACTTGAGTGTAAAAGAAAGTAAAGAGAAACTCCAAAGAATACTTGGAAAGCAGTGAGATGGGCTGGAGTTACTGAGAGCGGTATCTGCACTGAGACCTTTTGTGTATCTCAGGAAAACCCAGATTTAACCATCTTTAGACCCATATCAAGTATGTAGTTGGACCTGAGAACCTTGAATAAAGGTAAAACATTTGAAGAGCTACATCCTCAGTGAAGGAGTAGCAAAGAGAAAAAAAATAAAAAACTTAACTATCTTGATCTGGGGTCTGAGTGATAAACAAGAGTGTCCCTAGAGAATTTTTAACCACAAGCTTGCCCTCATACAGGGTTAGGCTTAAAATTTACAATCCCTTTATGATCTAGAGATTTGAAACCAATAATACTAACATAAAATAGTGGAGGCTGGTAGTAATCTGGATCTCCAAGCAGAAATAAACACAGATATTCTCTGTAGGGACTCACCTTTAATCTAGGCAAAGTATAAAATAGAAGAGATTTATAAACCAAATTACACTAAAATTAAGAACTTCTGTTCATGGGAAGACACTATAATAGGGGTGAAAAGACAAGCCATATACTGAGAGGTGGGAAAAGATATTTACAACACAACCAAAATAGAACTAGTATCTGGAATATATAGAGAACTACTCTGAATCAATAAGAGGACAAACAACTCATTAGAAAAAAATGAACAAAAGACTTAAATGGACACTTCTTCTCTTAACAAAAGAGGATCCACAAATACATGAAAAAATGTTCAACTGCATTAGTAATCACAAAAATGCAAATTGAAGTTATATTGAGGTACCATTACATACCTGCTGGTTTGGCAAAAAATAGAAAATTTGACAATAATATGTGTTAGTGAGGTTATGGAACAACCAAAATTTTCATCCTCTGCTAGTAGAGTGTAAATTGCTACATTTATTTTGGCAAACAGTTTGGTATTATCTAGTAAAGGTAAAGAGTTACATATCCCATGATCTAGCAATGCTATTTCTAGGTACAGATCCTTGAGAAATGCTTACACATGTTCACAAAGAGACACAAACAAGAATGCTATTAATAGCATTGAGCATTTTTTACAGATTGAAGGTCTGTGTCAACCCTGTGCTGTGCAAGTCTATCAGTGCCATTTTTCCAAAAGCATTTGCTCATTTTGTGTCTCTGTGTCACATTTTGATAATTCTTGTAATATTTCAAACTTTCAAGTTATTATATTAATTATCTGAGGTATTATATATTATTATATTTATTATATATTATTATTCTATTTATTATCACAGATAATGTTATCTGTGATTAGGGATCTTTGATGTTACTATTGTAATTGTTCTGAGGCCCCACAGATCACACTCACATAAAACAGGGAACTTAATCGATAAAGGTTGTTTGTGTTCTGATTGCTACACAGATAGGTCATTCCTTTGTCCCTCTCCCTTTCCCTGGGCCTCCCTATTCCCTGAGACATAACAATATTGACATTTGGCTGACTAATAACCCTACAATGACCTCTAAGTGTTCAAGTGAAAGGAAGAACCACATGTCTCTCACCTCAAATCAAAAGCTAGAAATGATTAAGCTTGGTGAGGAAGGCATGTCAAAAGCCAAGATAGGCCAAAAGCTAGGCCTCTTGTGCCAGTTAGCCAAGTTGTGAATGCAAAGAAAATGTTCTTGAAGGAAATTAAAAGTGCTACTCCATCCAAATTAATAAAATTAAAAATCACAAAAAAAAAAAAAAAAAAAAGTGCTACTCCAATAAGCATGTGAATAGTAAGAAAGTGAAACAGCCTTATTGCTGATAATGGAGAAAGCTTTAGTGCTCTGGATAGAAGATCAAACCAGCCACAACGTTCCCTTAAGTCAAAGCCTAATCTAGAGCAAGGCCCTAATTCTCTTCCTATGAAGGCTTAGAGAGGTGAGGAAGCTGTAGAAGAAAAGTTTGAATCTAGCCGAAGTTGATTCATGAGGTTTAAGGAACCATCTCCATAACATAAAATTCAAGGTGAAGTAGCAAGTGCTGATGTAGAAGATGCAGCAAGTTATCCACAAGATCTAGCTAAGATCATTGGTGAAGGTGACTACACTAAACAACAGATTCTCAATGTAGATAAAACAGCCTTATATTGGAAGAAGATGCCATCTAGAACTTTCATAGCTAGAGAGGAGTCGTCAATGTTTGGCTTCTAATCCTCAAAGGCCAGGCTGACTCTCTTGCTAAGGGCTAATGCAGCTGATAACTTTAAGTTGAAGCCAATGCTCATTTACCATTCTGAAAATCCTAGGACCCTTAAGATTTACATTAAATCTACTCTGCCTGTGCTCTATAAACAAAGCCTAGATGACAACACATCTGTTGACAACATGGTTTACTGAATATTTTAAGTCCACTGTTGAGACCTACTGCTCAGAAAAAGATTCCTTTCAAAATATCATTGACAATTCATCTGATCACTCAAGAACTCTGATCGAGATGTACAGTAAGATTCATGCTGTTTTCATGCCTGCTAACATGACATCCATTCTGCAGCCCGTGGATCAAGGAGTAATTTCGACTTTCAAGTCTTAACCGTATAAGAAATACATTTTGTAAGGCTATAGCTGCCTTAGATAGTGATTCCTCTGATGGATCTGGGCAAAGTAGATTGAAAGCCTTCTGGAAAGGATTCACCACTCCAGATGCCATTAAGAAGATTCATGATTCATGGGAAGAGGTCAAAATATTAACATACACAGGAGTTTGGAAGAAGTTGATTCCAACCTGCATGGATGACTTTGAGGGTTTCAAAACTTCAGTGGAGGAAGTACCTGCAGATGTGGTGGAAACAGCAAGAGAACTAGAATCGGAAGTGGAGTCTGAAGATGTGACTGAATTGCTGCAATCTCATGATTAAACTTTAATAGATGAAGAGTTGCTTGTTATGGATGAGGAAAAAAGTGGTTTCTTGAGATAAAACTTACTCCTGGTGAAGACACTATAAAGAGTGTTGATATGACAACAAAGGATTTAGAATATTACATAAAATTAGTTGATAAAGCAGTGGCAAGGTTTGAGAGGATTGATTCCAATTTTGAAAGAAGTTCTACTGTGGGTAAAATGTTATCAAACAGCACTGCATGCTAAAGAGAAATCATTCATGAAAGGAAGAGTCAATCAATGCAGAAAACTTCATTGTTGTCTTATTCTAAGAAACTGCTATAGCCACCCCAGCCTCAGCAACCACCACCCTGATCAGCTGTCAACATCAAGGCAAGACTCTCCACTAGCAAAAAGATTACCACTCGCTGAAGGCTCAGATGATGGTTAGCATATTTTAGCAATACAGTATTTTTTAATTAAGGTATGTACATTTTTTAGACATTATGTTATTGCACATGTAATAGACTACAGTAATAACTTTTATATGCACTGAAAAACCAAAAATTTTGTGTTACTCACTTTACTGTGATATTCACTTTATTGTGGTGGTATGGAACCCAACCTGCAACATCTCCAAGGTATGTCTGTATATAACATTTTTTCACCAAAGAACATGAGCAGGAATGTTCTTAGCAACACTATTTATAATAGCTCCACACTGGTAATTACCTAAAAGTCTATCAACAGTAGAATGGAGAAATAAATTATGGTATATTTACACAATGGATACTATACAGCAACGAGGATGAATGGACCACAATTATATAGAATATGAATAAATCTCACAAATATAATGTTGACCAAAGAATCCAACAACAAAAGAGTATATATTGCATGGCTGCATTTATATAAAATTCAAAAACAGGCAAAACTAATGTATAGTGTTGGAAGTCAGGATGGGGGTCAACCTTGATGAGGGATAGTGACTTGAAGCAGGCATATGGGGAGCTTCTAGGATGCTGAAAATGTTTCTTGATTGGGGTGATGATTACACAGATGTGTTCATTTTGTGAAAAGTTATTGAGCTGTACACTTATGATTCTGCATTTTTCTGTATAAATGTTATTTCTGTAATGTGTTTTTTAAAAAGGATGGGTGGGACTTCCCTGGTGGTGCAGTGGTTGAGAGTCCGCCTGCCGATGCAGGGGACACGGGTTTGTGCCCTGGTCCGGGAGGATCCCACGTGCCGCGGAGCGGCTGGGCCTGTGGGCCATGGCCGCTGGGCCTGCGCGTCAGGAGCCTGTGCTCTGCAACGGGAGAGGCCACAGCAGTGGGAGGCCCACGTACCGCAAAAAACAAAAACAAAAACAAAAACAAATAAAAAGGATGGGTGGAGGGCCTGGATGATATTATAGTTGGTGATATTATGCCATTGACTGAGGAATCTGACTGATCTTCCAATTCTTTGCATATGACTTCCAGAAAACAAAACAAAACAAAAAGGTAATAACTAGTAGAACAGAAGTTGGAAGTAAACCTTTCAACTGATACATAGAGAAAGTGGGTGGAAGAAGCGATGTACAACGAAATACATTTCTTTGATTGAGTACTCATTCTTCTTCTGCCTTGGTTCTCTATTAAAGTTCAATAATGTTGGGAGTAGTAATAAACTATGATGTTAGATAACAATGAATTTATTGATCACTTTCAAAGAAGAGATTATGGTGCCTTTACTCAGACTGCATCAATTCTCAGCTCCTTTAGGAATAGAGCCCACTATCCTGGAATGCTGAAATGGGCAATGAGAAACAGAAACTCATTTTAGCTGTTCTTTTCCAAAGGTATCTTCCAACCCCTCTGTCAACATTGACCCAGACAACTACGTTGAAGTGAATGATTTCATCACCCAGATACCCTCTAAAGTGCAGATACAAGATATTACTATGGAGTTACACTGCCCACTGTGTAATGATTGGTTTTGTGATCCACTGATGCTAAGCTGTGGCCACAACTTCTGTCAGTCTTGTATCCAAAACTTTTGGAAGCAGCAAGCACAAGAAACATTCTGTCCTGAGTGTAAGATGCTATGTCAATACAGCAACTGTACATTTAACCTTGTACTGGAGAAGCTGGTAGAGAAGATTAAGAAGCTACCCCTATTCAAGGGCCATCCACAGTGCCCAGAGCACGGAGAGAACCTGAAACTGTTCAGTAAGCCAGACAGGAAACTGATATGCTTTCAATGCAAAGATGTTCGATTGTCTGTGGGGCAGTCTAACGAATTCCTGCAGATCTCTGATGCTGTCCGTTTCTTCATGGTGGGTGAGCCCTGGGTTTTGAGCAATCTTGAGCAATTCCTTAGGAAGGCTGGGAAAAATCTTTTGTTGGACTTCTTCTCTCTTCCAACACCACCCCTTTATTCAGATGATTACTAGAAAGCTCAGAGTGCTCAAAAAATACAATATATCTTGCAAAGTTCTTTTTCTATAGTTGCCAATTATAGGAAAGCAGTGAAGGAGCTCTGGTCTACTCCCTCAGTCAATCAAATATTTACCCAAACCCTGCCACGACAGCATTCTACTAGACACTGTACAGAATATGGACATATAAGATACTGCTTTTGTTATAAAAGTCTTGAAATTTAGTCCAGTTTAAAATGAATAAAACAACCAAAGCAATATAAGATAGTCTACTGTTGTGAGCTAAATTTTTGTCACATTTGTAATTCACAAATATTTAGAATTTCAGAGGAGATTAGAGAAAACTGAAATAGTCAGGGGAGGCATGGTGAAAGAAAGCTTGAACTGGAAAATTATTTGAATTTGGATGGGCAGAAGGAAGAAATGAGTGTTTTAAGTGAGAACAATGCAAGTAAAAGTATAGAGAGTGAGAACAATGTAACTAGAGCAGAAAATATATAGAGCTCTGTTATCTTCTTCAAACCCCTGAAGTTAGCTAATAAGAGGATAAAACTAAGTTTTTCTGCTGCTTGTAATTTTCTTCACAATTTTTGGAAGAGACAGGAATTACGATACAGGCTAAAGGAGACTTTTGTAACAAGAGCTTGCTTTTTTTACCCCTGACACCCTGGGGCTTTGGGGGAGATGGCCCTTTATCTCTCAATTACCTTGTGTTAATTCTACATGGTATTCCCAGGAGGAGCTTACTATCCATCAGGGTCAACTGGAGGCAACCCTGAAGGAACTTCAGTCCCTGAGGAACATGCAGAAAGATGCTATTGCTGCTCACAAGGTGAGGAGCAGGGTAGAGGGGTTATGAGATACAACCGGAATATACCCTCCTTGTAACTTCAGCTATGTGAGTGGAAAGGTACCTTTACATACCAGGCACCTTTGAACCCAGGTCTCTCAGATTGCTGGCTTTTCTCATCTGATTTGATCTTTCCTAGCTTCCCTAAAACTAAATAAAACTATTGCTTATACTTTCAACTTCACAGGAGGTTAATGGTTAGAGACTTGGCAAATCAGTTCCTAGGTTGGGGGAATAAACTTGGAGTTCTGTTTCTTCATTAATTATTCTGTAGAGGGGTGTCTTCTCTGGCATTTGGCATCTGGAAGAAGAAATATGTACAATGAGGGAAAGAAGAAGGATAGATGGAAATGATGTCTCAAGAGAATCTTGTTCTTGTTGTAAGAGTTCCTAGTTCAGCTATTACAGTCAACATCATTCATTCAACAAATATTTATTGAGTGGGTCAGGTATTATACTAGACACTATATTCCTACCATGGTGGGAGATAGATGTTAATTAAACAATCCCACCAATAACAATAAAACAACTGTGGTAACTACTATAAATGAAAATATAGGGTATATTAGAGCATATAAATGGAGAACCTAATCTAGACTGGGTGTTCTTTGAAGAAGCCACTTATTAAAAATTGAGAATTGAAAGGATAAGTGTTATCCTTAGCCAAGTGAACTGGGTCAGGTGAATATGAAGGAAATTGCCTGGAAAATGTTCTGTGAAGAGGAAAGAGCATACGGAAAAGTTCTGAGACAGGAAGTTAGTTGTTATGTTAAACAGAGAGAAGGCCAATTAAGCTGGATCATGGTAAGCAAGATGAGACTGAAAAGGCAGATATGGGGCCAATCATGTAGGCCCTTGTAGATAATGTTAGGAATTTTGAACTTCATCCAGGGAATAATGAGAAGTCATTAAAGGGTTTAAATAGGACATGGCTTCATCTCATTTGGAAAGCATCAGTCTGGTGGCTATGTGGACTATGGATTGGAGAAAGACAATGACAAGGATAATGGTTAGCAGAGGGCTGCGGCAGTGATCCCAGAGAATGATGATGGCTTGGACTAGAAAGGCAGTAGAGATCAAAAGAAATAAATAGCTTCAGCATATGCTTTGGAAATAAAAATTACCTGCATGTGGGGATTGATTAGATGTGAGAGGTGAGTGATGATATCAAACAGACAGTTGGATATAGGAATCTGGAGCTCAGAAGTTGCACTAGGATGAAAATAAGAAGTCAGCATATAGATTGTATTTAAAGTTGTGAAAGGAGAGGCTATTACCTAGAAAGAGAGTGTAGAATGAGAAGGGGAAAGAGCCCCAGGAAGAATATCAAGTAATCTAATATTTAGAGCTTGGTTAGAGGAGACAGAACCAACAAATAAGACTGAGAGATAGTGGTGAAATAGGTAAAAGGAAAAATGGAAAAGTCTGACCTAGAGGACAGGGAGAGTTAAGACTATTTTAAGAGTGCAATTATAATGACTGACCATAGAATGTAAGCTGGATAATAGGGGACACGAAGAGAGAGAAGTTGATGAATGGAAATGAAGGGGTCAATAAACAGGATGTTTCAATGAGACCCAATAATTGTTGCAATAGGGGTTCCTGAGTAACTGAGCATAAAAAGTAATTTTAGAGATGGTACAATTGCTGGGGATGATAAAATCCTCAATGTGACTAAAAGAACGAATAGATAAACGTAAAAATCACTAGAAATGATGATGAGGAACTGAGAAGCCAGGATGTCAGATGGCGTACCCATGAGGATGTTGAGGTCACCTAAGAAAAGAGATGCCAGTGTAGCAGTTATCAATTTCAGTGCTTCAGACATTGCCCATCTCTTGCTTTTTCTATATTGTCCTGGCAGCAGGAATGGCATCTCCCCTAGTTCTCATTTCTTAAAAAAGGACAGTTCTTCCAGCCTCATATGGACCCAGTCTAACAGAATCACTTGGTAGATATTGGTTTGTACTTCTGGATAAAAGGGAATTATCATTCATTTAAAAATGTTTGATTAACCCCATGGTCTTATTTAATATGGCATTGGTTACCACCTCAGTACTGTAATAGGAACCTAGGATGACTTTTGACTATTTCGTGCTGAACTATTAAACTAGCTGGGAAAGACAGAGTAAGTCTCCCAAAGGGCTCCTTTTCATACAGTTGAATGTTGATAGTCAGCCATTTGCATGCATTTTTCTGTTATAATGTTTCCCAAGTTGTATGAGTGTTAGTGGTGTGGGCCCCCATCCTCAAGTGTCAATCTCAATAACTACCATCGTGATGATCATGGAGTTTTCCAGGAAAACAAGCTACATCTGCAGCAACACATCTCCTCAGAGTTTCTAAAGCTGCATCAGTTTCTGCACAGCAAAGAAAAGGACGCTTTAAATGAGCTCCGAGAAGAGGGGAAAGCCTTGAATGAGGAGATGGAGCTGAATCTGAGCCACATTCAAGAACAGTGCCTCCTAGCCAGGGAGATGTTGGTGAGCATCCAGGCACGGATGGAACAGCAGAACTCCTTCGACTTTCTCAAAGTGAGACTCCATACCAACATGACTATGGGTACAATAGAGGGGGAAAGAGGGTTGGAAACGGTGTAGAAGCAGATTTTCCCCTCCAGGAGGGTAAAAAAACTGCTGTAGTGCTTTTAAGATTCCTTGGGAGAAAAGCAGGAGGCTGCTTTTACCTTATACTCAGTTGAAAGCTTTACTTTCATACTCCTAGAAAAGAAGATAATAAAATGCCATTAAAACAGCATGTTTTAATATTTCTCCATAAAGAAATTTGAAGCTTTATTTCTCAAAAGTAAGAATGTTGCCAAAAAGTTGTATCTTTTACTGGCTCTCAGCAATCATAAATTGACCTGTTTGAAAAGCTGTTGGTCAATTTTTGCTTCCTCACGCTTCACCTCTAAAGTGGCATTGGTTACTACCTCAGTGATCAGAAGCTTGATTAGCCAGAGAAAGGAAAAGTGGCCTTGGCGTTGGAATACCTACTGTGTTTTTCTCCTGAGACTATGTGGCAGTGTAGGCAAAAATAGCTTAACCTTAATTTCTTTCTTGTTCCCTGTAAAAGGGAACTCTAGAAAATCAGAGCAAAGTAAGCCAGTTTATCCTGGGATAGATGAAGGATGAAGATCAGAAAAGGCATATGGAGGATGAGAGGAGTTGGTGGCAATGGGATGGGGACCATCTGCATAGGATCACAGTTTTGACCATCAAATTCTGGTGGTGGCCAGTATGACCAAAGAAATTTCTGGAGCTGATGAACAGGCATCTAACCTTTCTATTTCTCCTTTCCTCTCCTAGGACATCACACCTCTCTTGGATAGGTAAGTGTTTCCCTGTGGTATTAATGCCCTTCCTTCAGTCCCTGGAGGATGTCTAAGAATAAATGATTTATGTCCCCTGCAGCTTGGAGCAAGGAATGAGGGTGCTGACACCCAGAGAGCTTATCTCCAGAAAGCTGAACCCAGGCCTGTTCAAAGGTCCCATCCAGTATATGATGTGGAGGGAAATGCAGTCTACTCTCTCTCCAGGTATCAGTGGGTAGTAGTTATTTGTTCCTGGGGCTCCCACTTTATGTTTCATCTGTGGGATGTCTTCTGTGGCCCTAAATAGTACATTAGAGTCTGGACAGAGGGAGGGGTGAAGTTTAGCCAAAAGAAGGCTAGTTGGTACGACTGAATTTCTTCTCTTACCATCATCTAAGAATTTATGACTCTGTACTGGTAAACAGAGTCTGATGTCCAAATTACTTCTCAGCCTACCATTTTGTTTGATTGTTCTATCAAATGTGACAACCAATATTTTAATGTTTTTCTAAAACAGTTATGTAACTCCCTGAGGCATCTCTGCCCTGGAGGAGGAGGTTACTGTACATACTCATCGTGTGTATGAATACAGTTCCTCTTGTGCTTGACGTTTATAACATGGAGTTATCTCATCTTAGGAGACTGTTTAGAGATCTATAAAAATCATTACAGAAATAAAGCTCTAAATAAAGTTTTTTATAGACTTCATATAGACTCATTATTATTTGTAGTTACTGATTTAATGAAAATCACAAATCTATCCCTGTTAATTTTTCCAGGTAACTGACACTGAAAAAAAAACAGTACTGAGGTATAATTAACACAGAATAAAATTCACCAATTGTAAAGTACAATTTGATGAGTGTGACAAATGTATACACTTATGTAAACATCTCCAAAATCAAGATATAGAAAATTTCTGTCATCCCAGAAAGTTCCCGCATACCCCTTTGCAGTCAATCCTTTTCTTCTAGCCTCAGCCACTGACACTCACTGATCTACTTTATTTCACTTTAGTCGTCTTTTCTAAAATCTCATATAAGTGGAACCATACATTATGTAGTCTTTTCTGTTTGGCTTTTTTCACTTAGCAAAATGCTTTTTGAGATTCACCTATGTTGTTGCATGTATCAATCACGGTATTTTATCGATACATCAAAATTTGCTTATTCATTCACCAACTGATGGACGTTTGGGTAGTTTCTAGTTTATGGCTAGTATGAATAAACTTGCCTGAACATTTGTTTACAAATCTTTGTGTTTTAATTTCTTTAGGGTAAATATCTCGTGACGGGATTGCTAGGTTGTATGTTAGGTATATGCTTAACTATAAGAAACTATCACATTTTTTTTCTTAAGTGGTGGTACCGTCTTAATTCCCACCTCCAGTGAATGAGAGTCCTGGTTTCTCCAAATCCTTGCTAAAACTTGATAATGTTGATCTTTTTGATTTTTTTAACTCCATCAAAAAAGATATTTTAGGGGGCTTCCCTGGTGGCACAGTGGTTGAGAGTCCGCCTGCCGATGCAGGGGACACGGGTTCGTGCCCCGGTCTGGGAAGATCCCACATGCCGTGGAGCGGCTGGGCCTGTAAGCCATGGCCGCTGAGCCTGGGCGTCCAGAGCCTGTGCTCCGCAATGGGAGAGGCCACAACAGTGAGAGGCCCACGTACCGCAAAAAAAAAAAAAAAAAGATATCTTATTAAAGTTCCCAAAACAAATTTGAGAAGTTACGCTGCGTTTAAATTAAAAAAGGCCAAGTTAAAATATGGAAATAAAGTTTTCATTTAGTGGAAGCTGAAACTAATGTATACATTCTAATCAAAGATCTATCCCATGTGACATTTTTTGTTTTTAAGAGTCTACCAGGCCAAACCCTTCACTGCCTTTACTGCCTTTGCTTTGCTTTTCCCCTTTTCTTTCTTTCGCTTTGCCTTCAGCTTCTTTTTTTTCCCTCCCTTTGGCCTCTGGTTCATCCATATGGAGTACTGTCCACGCTGATCTAGAAGACTTTTTGTTTCTCTTAATATCAATCTTCATTTTTATGTCACTTTTTTCATCTTTCACTACATATTGGGTTTTCTCTTGACAATGTTTGGATACCACCACAGTTTTATTTTACCTTATTTTTTTGAAAGATATATTCCCTCATATAGAATTCTGGGTTAATGGACTTCTTTTCACTAATATAAAAAGTCACTCCATTGTTATCTTACTTGTATAGTTTCTGATGAGATGTCTATTATCATTTTTATATTCATTTCTCTGTATGTACTATCTCTTTTCTCCTTGTAAGATTTACTTTTTTTGTCACTTGTTTCCACCAGTTTGATTATGCTGGATCTTGGTGTGTTTTCTTTTTATTTATTTAGTTTGTGGTTCATTGAGTTTCTTGGATCAATGGGTTTATTGTTTTCACCAAGTTTGGGAAAATGTCAGCTATTATTTCTTCAAGAGCTTTTTTTACCTATCCACCTTTTCTTCTCTCCTTCTGGAACTCTAATTTTACATATGTCAGACCACCTAAAATTGTCTCACTTGTCATTGATGTTCAGCATTTTTTAGCCTTTTTTCTTTCTGTGCTTCATTTTGAATAGCTTCTCTTGGTATTCACGTTCTCTCATTTTTTTTTTTTTTTTTTTTTTTTGCGGTACGCCTCTCACTGCTGTGGCCTCTCCTGTTGCGGAGCACAGGCTCCGGACGCGCAGGCTCAGCGGCCATGGCTCACGGGCCCAGCCGCTCCGCGGCATTTGGGATCTTCCCAGACGGGGGCACGAACCCGTGTGCCCTGCATCGGCAGGCGGACTCTCAACCACTGAGCCACCAGGGAAGCCCAGTTCTCTCATCTTTTCACCTGCACTGTCTAATCTTCTGTTAATCCTGTTCAAGATGTTTTTCATTTCAGATACATTTCATTTCTTCAAAAAGTTGGGTCTTTTTATATCTTCAGTTTCTCTCCATACCATGTTATTGTTTCATCTACATTCTCATGCAAATGGAAGATATACATAATAGCTGTTTTAATGTCTTTGCTAATTCCACCACTATTGTAATTTCTAACATGTTGTTATTGCGTGAGTTTTCTTGAGACTGTAGGTCATATTTTCCTGCTGCTTTGCATGGCTGGTATTTTTTTAAATTTTTAATTGACTTAATTTTTTTAGAATACTTTTAGATTTACAGAAAAACTGAAAAGATAGTACAGAGACTTCTTGTATACCTCATTCCTAGTTTATATTATTATTATCTTATATTTAGTGTGATACATGATTTATAATTAATGAATCAATACTAATACATTACTATTAACTAAAGTCAATAGTTTTTTTAGATTTCCTTCTTTTTTTACCTAATGTCATTTTCCTATTCCAGGATCCCATCTAAGGTTTCACATTACATTTAGTTGTCATGTTTCTTTAAGCTCTTCTTGGCTGTGACAGTTTCTCAGACTTTCCTTGTTTTTTGATGACTTTGACAGTTTTGGGGAATACTGGTCATGTATTTCGTAGGATGCCACATTATTGCAATTTGTCTGATGATTTTCTCATGATAAGACCAGGGTTATGAGTTATTGAGAGGAAAACCACAGAGTTAAAGTGCCATTTTCATCACATCATATCAAGCATACATACTGTCAACATAATTTACGACTGTTGATGTTGGCTTTAATCACCTAGCTGAGGTAGTGTTTGTCAAGTTTTTCCACTGTAAAGTTATTCCCCCCTCCCTTTTCCATACTGTATACTTTGGAAGCAAGTTACTATGTGTAGCCCACACTTAAGGAGTAGGTAGTTATGCTCCCTCCTCCTTGAGAGTGGAGTATCTACATAAATTATTTGGAATTTTGCATGAGAGATTTGTCTCTTCTGGCTATCAAACATGATCAGTTTTACATTGCTATTTGCTGAATTTTGTTGTAATCCTTTAAGCTCTATGGATTTAACTTTGGCATTTAGTGAAGTTATTTGAAATAACTTTGTTCCTTTTGACACTTTAAGCTTTGCTGAGCCTTTAAGCTTTGTGAGAGTGGTTCAAGAGCAGCCTTTAATCTAGGGTTAACTTTGTCAATTTTCTAAGGTATTAACCTTCTGAGTACTCTGTCTGATGTTCTACATACTATAACATTTTTCCATTCTGGCTGACAGAATTGAAAACTATTCCCAGTCTTGTGTGAGCTCTAGAAATTATTAGGCCTACTGCTTTCTGGAGATTTGCTCTCTGGACTTAGTGAGTTTCACCGCATGCATGTGGCAATATTCAGCCACAGCCTTGAGGGAATCCCTTTGTAGATGTTTGAAAGTCTATGTACAGCTCCCTCCTCTGTGTTACTCTACCCTGCAAATTCTAGCTGTCTCAGGATCACAGTGTTTTTCTTCTTGTATTCTTTGCCTGTAAAATCAAATTTCACTTTTAGCAATCATTTAAAGCACAAACTGATTTTTTTCTTTTTGGTACAACTTTACATTTAAGAAAATCAAATGGGATTTATTTAATATATGGCTATTTTAATAATAATGTACCATGGTCAAACGCTGGTAAAATATACTTTATACTTCTTATTTCTAGGCCTTTGCTTATTCTGCAGATTCATATTTTCTTCTTTCCTGCCTCATAAATGAGGCTGTTGCTTTAGGATAGGGGCTGATACTTTTTCTGTAAAGGGTCAGACAGTAAATATTTTAGGCTTTTTGGGCTGTTTGGTCTTTGTTGAAAGTACTTAACTATGCCATTGCAGTGAAAAAGCAACCATGGACAATATGGCTTTTCATGTATTCCAGGGTAGGGAATTGTTTAACTTAAAATATTTTAATATATTTCCTTTAGTTTTGTGTGTATTAGTAAAATATCAGCAAAGTTCACTCATTCATTCAACACACTCTTCTAGAGGGCCTACTACATGCTAAGCATTAAGTTGGGCTCCAAGGATATGGAAATAAAAGACAGTTTCTGCTCCTCAGGAAAGGCTAGAAGACCAAGTTAGAGTCTATAGCAACCCTCTAGGTGAAACATTATTAAGATGTAAGCCAGAGGCATGGGAATGGGAATGGAAAATAAAGAATAGATTCTGGAGACAGAATTCCTGGAGCTGAAATATACAGGACAGTAACTGGTGGTAAGGGATAGAGAAAGGTGATGTCAAGGATGGAAATAAAGGAGATGCAGATTTTGGAGGGTGCTGGTGAGTTCAGTTTTGGCCATGTTGTGTTGACCTACAGGACAACTAAGTGAATATATTCAAATGGGTAATTATTCTAACTGGAGCTTAGGAGAGAGGCCACAGCTGGAATAATCAATATAGAGTGGGGGTAGCTGAAGCTATTCATGTAAATGAGATTTCCTAAGGAAACTGAGAACATACAGTCAAAGAGAGAGCATGTTATAGAGAATAACAACAGATGAAGGTCAATGAAGCCTCAGAAGAGACTGAGGAATTCTGGCAACAGAAATAAAAGAAAAACCAGGAAATGAAGTCCACACGGAATCTAAAACAAAGAGACTGTCAAAGAGAAGGGAATGGTCATTCACGCCAAATGCGAAGATCAATTTAGAAAATGACTGGAAAAGAGATATTTTAAACCACAACTGGTGACTTTGGCAAGGCCAATTTCAAAAGAGTGGAATGAGTAGAAGTTATTTAGTAGGGTTCAGGAGTAATTTGGAATGAGGCAGTAATGAAGTGAATAGATCACTCATTTGAGAAGTTTCACTAAGAAGGGAAGATGTATGAATGGAAAACATGCTGAAGGAAAGTAGCCTGTAGAAAGGCAGAAATCAACAGTATAAGAAAGGGAATAATTGGTGGAAGTAGGGAAGAGTGAGAGCTACAGCAGAGAGAGGTATTGACTTTCCACAGTTTCCTCTGAAACCGGAAAGGAGATAAAGATGGTAGAAGTGAACAATTCTGTGGGGTGGGGTTTGCAGTATGAGTGGGAAGAATTGAGGGATTCCTATAAGATGTACTGTAGCTTCTCTGTGAAACAGGAGATGAAGTCTTCTGCCTGGGAGTGAGAAGGGAAGTGGTGGAATAGGGGTTTGAGGTGGGAGTTGAAGGTTTGAAATTGCTGTTGTGAGGAACTGGAGAGGATCTGATTTGGGAAATATAAGAGTTCTGGGCAGTGCTGATGGCCAAGCATAGAGTGGAAATAATGAATTTGTAGTGGTACCTGTATGCACAATTTTGTGATTTTCCTCCTGCAATGGTCAGGAATTGGGGTGTTAATTTGAATAGTTGAATAAATCCAAGGTTAGAGAGTTGCATGGCAGATGCTGCAGAAATAGCATAAGAGGATAAAAGTGTTGAGGCTATTGACAACAAAGCTATCACTGCTAACTGTTTAGGGAAGGATTTTAAGCCAGGAAGGAAAGAGAGATAATAAGAGAGATAGGGGACCAGAGATGTTAATGAAGTCAAGTAATGGTTGTAGGGAGAGATGAGAGTGAGAAAGCTCAAAAAATATAAGAGTATGGCATATCTGAATTGAAGATTTTAGAGAATGAATAGTTCCTGATGACTACAAGATCCAGAATATAGTCATAGATATGGACAGCTTGGATGTAATGGAGTCAAAAGTCACCAGCAGTAAAGTCAAGGACATGCAAGAATAGAAGAGTAGCTATATATAAAAGATAGTAAAATCACTTGAGATGATGGGCTGGATTTGGGGTAGAGAAGTAAGGTTAACCCAAAGTGCAGGGGGTATAACCAGGAACTTTGTACATAATAGCATCAAATAGAGATAGAGGGAAATATGAAATGGAATGACAAGAGTCTCAAATGAAGAGTGATGTTTTTACATGAGGATGAGGAGTAGAGTATGGGTCTGGAAGTAGCAGTGGTGGCAACCTGATCTCTGGCATCTGAATTTAGAAAATGAATAGTCTCATGAACTTCTGGAAGCTGTTTTTTAGTTAGTTTGTTTTTTGGAAGAACCAGCCAGATTTATGTTAAATTAAGGAGGTGATGAGAGAATTCTGTAAACTGAGGATACAGGAGAGATAATTAGGGAGGTAGTTCTAAAGGGCAGAGTGGAAAGGGTTGGGTGGGAACAGTGGAAGGACGGGTGAAGGCAGAGGAGGTAAAGAACAGAAGAGTGGGGATAAAAGTACAGTAGAGAATAAATCATTAGAGGAGTCTACATTCTGGGCACTTATGCCAAGGATAACAGGAAATATGAAGCATGGTGAAATTAATTAGTGTCAAGGTTTCAAATGGAACTCTAATTGAAGTTCGTTTATTTGTTTAACAAATAGTTAGTTGAATACCTAGGAACAGTTCCAAATTTTGAAGATATATGAGGAAACAAAACAGATATGGTCCCTGCCCTTCTAGAGACTACACTCCAGTGGAAGAGACAATGAACAAGTAAATAATTTCACATAGTGATAACTACTGTGAAGAAAACAAAGCATGGTATACTCAGTAAATAATTATTCATGAGAGAAAATAAAGCAGGATAAGAGTACAAACAGTGATAGACAGATGAACATGCTATTTTAGATAGAATGGCCAGAGAAAACCTCTCTGAGCAAACAGTCCCCTCTCCCTATGTTTTACTGTGGACATTTCTAAACATACTGAAAAGTTTAAAGACTTTTACAATGAACACTCCTACACCTACCTAGATTCTATCATTAACGTTTTATTGAACTTGCATGAATAAAGTCCTGAATGATGTGAAGGAGTGAACATATGGGGAAAGAGTGTTTAGGGACAAGGAAAGAAAAGTGTAAAGTCTCTGAAGTAGGAATGAGCTTAGTATGTTCAGGGAACAGCCAAAAGGCAAAGGTGGTTGGACCAAACTAAATGGGGCGAGGGGGTGGTAAGTGGTGGGAAATGAGGTCAGAGAAGTGGGTAAATCATGTATGTCTTGTTTGCTCTGTAAGGACTCTGGATTTTACCTTGGGTGATGGGAAGCATAAGTGCATTTTGAGTAGGAGAACTGGATGATCTCATTCATGTTATGGGCAGAATAGGCTGCAGATAGGCAAGAGTGGAAACAGAACAGTTAAAAAGCTATTGCAGTAGTTCGAAGCCAGTGGTATTTGTGGAAGTTATTTGTCTATATATTCTGAGTAGGCTCAGAATATATTTTAAATGTGGAGCTGACAGAACTTACTGTTGGATTGAACATGGCATAAGAAGAAAAGCAGGGATGCAAAGCTGACTCCTAGGAATCCTCAAAACCAAGGCCGGCTGAGCTAGCTGGAGGTGTCAGAGGTTTGGTGATGAGAGCAGACTCTGGTTCTTAAAAGGTTGACAGGAATTCTTTATGATACCTCCAAAGAAATCCTAGTTCTCATACTGGAAAAAGTAACAACCCAAAGTGGATGAGGATCTGTGTGAGAGAGAAGATTCAGCCTATATGGGAACTTTTCAGGATTCTTCAAAGCCTCTTGTTAGAAAGAAAAAATCCTTGGGATGATGGAAAAGATTCAAGCTTTTCTGAGAAGAGAGAGATAGACTGGACTGATCTTCCTTCCAAGTATAAGTAAATCCATTAACAACAAATGTATGCATATTTGTACCTGTGTCCATGATGTGAACATACAATAGTTTTTGTGTTTCCTGTATCAAATTTTGTGCCAAGGTTCAATTACCTCACATCTAGTATTTGTATCACCTTCTTGCTGATATGCTTCCAATCTCTCTTCATTTAGAAATTCTTTTTTATACTGCTGTCCATTGATTTGTCTAAACCAATACTTCTCAAATTACCTGTGATAAAGGATCAGTTTTTAAAACTGATTATGTTTGTAGAATACGATATAAATTAATTATTTGAAAAAGTGGAATTAAAATAACAAAGATTACAAAGTGCAAGCCCAGTTTTTTAACAAAATCAACTGACAAAATTACTCTGTCAGAATTCTATGAAAGTTTCCAAGAGCTTACTCTCAATTCTGTACTATCCTGTCACAGACTGGCAACTACACAGTTTGTGAACCACATTCTGATTATCAGTGGCATCAACCATTCCAGACCTCAAAAGTTCCAGTGTCTATTAAACCAAATGTAAACTTATCACCATTGTCCTCTAAATTCTGTGCCAGTTAGCTCAGTCTCACCTGCTTCTAACGGGCAAGCCCTTATCTTCTCTCTTATGCAAGCTACTGTTTTTAACTCATTCCTTTTTTGCCTTTTTTTACCCAAAGCATCCTGATACATCTCATAGATGTTACATCAAAACTAAAATGCTTATTGCCCTTAGAAAGCTTTCCTAGGACCCACTTACCTAATCTTTACCCTTTCAGCATTTGTATTTTCTTATATTTATTAGTACAGATTTATCTTATTTGCATTTTTTATTAGAGTATAATAATTGCTTCAGAGTAAAGTCTGATTTTTACCACAAATATAAAAATGTCTAGAATATAGCCACATGGATATCAAAACAATATAAAGTATATAAGTAATTACCTGCCTGTCTAAGAGTATATGGCATGGGGAGATAAAGCACTGGTGCCTATGTGAATACTATCTATGGGAACCTGCATTCATCCCTTTTCCCCCATGCCCTGCTTTCTCTTGTTTTCTTACTAGGCCTATCTCCATTAACTCTGGACCCTAAAACTGCTCACCCAAATCTAGTGCTCTCCAAAAACCAAACCAGTGTGTGGCATGGTGACATGAAGCAGGTAATGCCTGATGATCCAGAGAGGTTTGACTCAAGTGTGGCTGTGCTGGGCTCAAAAGGCTTCACATCTGGAAGGTGGTACTGGGAAGTAGAAGTAGCAAAGAAGACAAAATGGACAGTTGGAGTCGTCAGAGAATCCATCCTTCGGAAGGGCAGCTGTCCTCTAACTCCTGAGCAAGGATTCTGGCTTTTAAGACTAAGGAACCAAACTGATCTAAAGGCTCTGGATTTGCCTTCCTGTAGTATGAAACTGACTAACAATCTCAACAAGGTGGGCATATACCTGGATTATGAGGGAGGGCAGGTATCTTTCTACAATGCTAAAACTATGACCCACATTTACACCTTCAGTAGCACCTTCATGGAGAAACTTTATCCCTACTTCTGCCCTTGCCTTAATGATGGTGGAGAGAATAAAGAACCATTGCATATCTTACATCCACAGTAATTTGTCATACTATTGTATAAATTCAGAGCATTATTAAAGAGGTATTGAAATAGTTTACCAGTCTCACTGGTTTCTCTTCCCAATTTATGGGGAACTCTGGAATAATGAAAAGAGGAATCACAAATTGAATTCTGTTCTCACTGTTCTAAGTGGATTTCACTGGAGCTTTTCAAGCTGTCATTCTAACTCTCTGGGGTCTACTATGACACAGGAGCCATTCTCATGAGCATGATCATCATCCTATTATAACTGGAGCAAAATGCAACTTGAGTTTGTGATGCTCAGGAACCCTTTTCAAATGTGCTCAGAAATTCTATCATACTGTCCTTATTCTCCAACATAATGACTCCATAGATTAATTTTTAGATGTGTGCTCTTCTTCCTATTTAATTATCTTTTAATATACATTTTGCAACACATTTATTTTCTGGAACTTGTTACTGTAATTTAAAAAAAACTGTTCCAGAGATTTAAAGAATAAAATGTTCTGGGCTAGTTTATACTCTTGTCTTGAATTCTCTCAAGATACTTTTTAGTCCAGCGAATCTCTGACTCTTTCTCAGTCCCTTTTTCTTGCTTTACCTACCTATGGAGCACTTGTTTTTCTGTATTCAAATACATTTAAGTATTTCCATTTACTTTTGACTATATCCTTTTAGTCATTCCTGCCTATAATTTAAATACCCGTATATTTCATCGTGTCCTCTCCAATATACTCATCCTCTAGCTTGTTCCTTCTTTCTAAGCCTAAACTTCTTAGGCTTATTGATCTCAGCAGTACCCTTGATAAACCACCCCTATTTCCCTTCCTTTGGAAGTCCCATCTAACTGGGCTTCATGCTCTATATCTGACAGGTTTTTTGGGAGAGATGGGGGGCAGGGGTGCAGTACTTAGGACCTGCAGTATGGCCCTCTAAAATTACAATTAGCACAGCTCTTTGGGCAGGATAAAAGCCCTCTATCCTATCTGTCACAGTGGGAAGGATACATACAACTACAGGTAATATTTGTGTAGTGTTGGTATATACAATATACATACATTTATAGCTGCTGATGTGGGCAAACAGCCATGACATGTTATGGCTACATTTAAGAAACTACCTTTTAAAAAGAAAAATGAATTCATTTTAACTGGAATGTAATAAGGACCTATTTTGTGCCTGGAGCCTTGCTAGATGTTTCGAAGGATATAAAAGAAGCATAAAAAGAAAAAAAAAAAGGTTCATCTGGGGGATATAAAAGAAATTCAGGTGCCTGGACCCCACCTAAGACCAATTAAATAAAAATCTCTAGCAGATGGGGCCTAGGCATTCGTAGTTTGTAAAAGCTTACTAACGTGTGGCTAGGGCAGGGAACCACTGAACTAAAGGAAAATGATTTCTCTCCTTTTTTAATCTTTAAAAAAAATTCAAATGTAGAGGAAAAATTACATATTTATATGATAACTCCCATATACTCTCCACCTACATTACCAGTTATTAACATTTTGCTACATTTTCTTAGTCTCTCTCCCCCACATCCACCCCATATGATTTTGTGTGTGAGTATAATTATTACTAATGTTATTTTTGCTGAACTACTTTAGATTAAGTTGCAGGCATTATAATTCTTATTCCTAAATACATCGGCAAGTATCTTCTAAGAACCAAGGTATTCTCTTACATAATCACAGTACTAAATTATCAAATTCAGAAAATTTAACATCAACACAATACTACTTACTAGCTAATATACAGTCCATATAAATAAGTAAATAATTCTAATGGTGGGATTTTAGGCACTGTAAAATTTCAAGTAATGTGACAAAGAATTTGGGAGAAAGAAGAGGGTCTAGTTAAGCCATAGACAGAATTCTAGATAGTTGATATCTAAAGCCTGTCCTTGGGGACAGACGAGTGCTACAGAGTTCAAAGAAAGGGGAGGTCAGTATTCACCAGAATTGGAGAAAATTCTAAGGAAAAGACAGATTAAGTTGGACATAATGAAAGATGAGTAGGAATGAATATAAATTCTAATCTAGATTTGGAAAATATACTTCTTAAAAATGAATGTTTTGTATTGATGGTTGCATAGCTATATAAATATACTAGAAATAAATGAACTGTAAACTTATAATGGGCAACTTTTTGAGATGTAAATTATACCACAATAAAGCTGTGTTTAAAAAAAGGGAAAGAAAAAATGAATGTTTTATTCAGATCACCAGGGGAATTAGAACAGGCCACAGGTGTATACATATTTTCCACTATCTGTAGGAGTCAACCTTAATACTTTTTCTGATATACTACCTCAGCTCTCCAGTACTTGTCTTAACACAGATGACACAAATTTTCCCCCAGTTTTCCCAGATAATTCGTTATTTTTATAATTGGTTATTCTATACTGAGTAATTTGAACAATCCCTCTACTTAGAACTCAGACTATAATTAAAGGCAGGAATTCGGGACTTCCCTGGTGGCGTGGTGGTTAAGAATCCACCTGACAGTGCAGGGGACATGGGTTCGATCCCTGGTCCGGGAAGATCCCACATGCCGCGGAGCAACTGAGCCTGTGCGCCACAACTACTGAGCCTGCGCTGTAGAGCCCGTGAACCACAAGCCCCCGCTCGCCGCAACTAGAGAAAGCCCACGCGCAGCAGCGAAGACCTAACGCAGTCGTAAATAAATAAATAAATAAAATAACATTTTAAAAAAGGCAGGAATTCTTCTAACAAGTATGAATTATGAAACACCAATACGGGATTTCCCTGCTAGAAATAGACTCTGAATAGTATTCACTAAGAAGCATGACTGGGGCTATCTTATATACTGTTTTCTCTCAGGCCATAGGAGATGAGGCTGATAGTAACCAAAAAATGAAGTAGAGTATAAAGAGGCCCCAGTCAGTGTGTTGGGATTCACTGAGGTGAGAACCTCAAAAGGAAAATGCCTTGTAAAATACATTCAGAAGCATGTATGCAATGTATATGTACAGTTTGGAGAATAATATGAAGAAACAAACACTCATTAATTCACCATCTAGCTTTGGAAATAGAACAGTATCAAAACCTTTGAAGGCCCCTATGTATCTCTCCCAGCCCTGAGGTAATCACTATTCTACATTTTGTGTCTGGATTTTTCTTTTTTGCAAATAATTCATAGGTATGTTTTTCCAACAAATGTATTGTTTAGTTTTTTCCATTCTACATATGTATGTATTCCTAGAAAGTATAGTATCATTACGTCTGTTCTTTGAACTTTAAATGAATGGAATCATGTTGCACGCCTTCCTTAGCTTTTTTAAAATTCAAACTTATGTTGTATTCCAGTGTATGAAAATTCAACAATTTAAACATCCAAACTACTGTTAATAGGTAAGTAGTTGGTTCTAGTTGTTTCATTTTTTTAATTGTTGCTGTTGCTATTGCTATTAGCAACAATGTTGCCATTAACATTATTGGATATGTGACCTGGTAAATGGGAGCAAGAATTCTCTAGGTTTACACCTGATAAGCACTGGTACATAGGGTATGCACATCTTCAAGTAAGTAATGCTGAACAGTTGGTCAACTCTATTGTGCCAATTTACACTGCCACCAGCAGTGGGCGTTCCCATTAATCTATGTCTTTGACAATTCAGTTTTTATCAGTAAGGTGGGTACACATAATGGTATCTCCTGGTTTTAGTTTGCATTTCCCTAATTACCACTGTGGTTGAAGCATCTTTTCATAATTTTATTAACCACTTAAGTTTCCTCTTCTGTGAAATGCCTATACAGATGTTTGCCCATTTTTGCATCAGATTGTCTCTTATTGATTCATAGGGTTACTTATATGTTCTGGATACCAATCCTTTGTTGGTTATTTGCACTGCAAATATCTTCTCCTATGGCTTAATACTTGTGTCTCATTTACAAAAAAATCCTTCTCAGAGGTCAGAGAGATATTCTCCTATGTTTTATTCTACATGTTTTAAAGTTCTGCGTTTTATATTTCAATGCTTGTTCAATCAACTAAAAGTAACAAGTATAAATTTGCATGCACCTAACAACATAATTTCTGTATAGATAAAGCAGTAATTAACAATAAATTAATAAATCTACAAACAATTTAGGAGATTTTTAACATGCCTCTCTCGGTAACTGATAGAAGAATCAGACAATATGATTAACAAACTTGACTCAATGAACATATGTTAGAACAGTGTACCCAACACCTGAGAACATCCAACAGCTGCAGGGCATTCTTTGTAAACACACACAGAACACTGACCATATACTTCAGTCAGAAGGAAAATTACAACAATTTAAAAAGATTATAATCACACAAGCTATATTCTTTGACCTTAATTCATTTAAACCAGACATCGATAACAAAATAACTAATCACATGTATTTGGAAATTTTTAAATATTTTAAATAACCCATGGATCAAAAAAACTCCTATTGGAAATCTGAAAATATTTTGAATTGAATGATAATGAAAAATGACATCTGAAAAACTGGCACACAGTTTAAAGGGAATCGATAAGTCTTATATGCACATATTAGAAAAACAAAGGATGAAAATCAGTCATCTCTTTCAAGAAATTAGAAAAAGAACAGCAATTTAAAGCCAAAAAAAAAAGTAGAAGGAAATTATAAGGGCAGAAATTAAGGATATACAAAAGAAATATATGGGAGTCATATAAAAAATGTCATAAGTTTGTTCTTTGAAAAGTCTAATAAAAATGACAAACTTCGGGCTTCCCTGGTGGCGCAGTGGTTGAGAGTCCGCCTGCCGATGCAAGGGACACGGGTTCGTGCCCAGGTCCGGGAAGATCCCACATGCCGCGGAGCGGCTGGGCCCGTGACCCATGGCCGCTGAGCCTGTGCGTCCGGAGCCTTGCTCCGCGGCGCGAGAGCCCACAGCAGTGAGAGGCCCGCATAACGCAAAAAAAAAAAAAAAAAATGACAAACTTCTGGTGAGACTAAGAAATGAAAAGAAGGCACTAACATCAGTAACTAATATCAGAAATGGAAAAGGAACCACTGCCACAGAGCCTGCAGACATTACAAAATATTATAGAAGGTTTTATGGTCAACTTTATATCAATATTTTTGAAATTTTAGATTAAGAGGACCCAACGGCAGAAAAATATAGCTTATTAAAACTTATGTAAGGCGGGGGATGGGGAAACTATAAAGAAAACATAATTTGAACACAGGTGATATATGACTATATTGAAGAATTGCTATTTTTTAATTTTTTTTTTTTGTTTTTTGCCTGCACCATTCGGCATGTGGGATGTACCATGTGGGATCTTAGTTCCCGGAACAGGGATAGAAGCCCTGTCCCCTGCAGTGGAAGTGCGGAGTGTTAACCACTGGACCGTCAGGGAAGTCCAATGATTTTTTTTTTTTTTTTTTTTTGCGGTACGCGGGTTTCTCACTGCCGTGGCCTCTCCCGTTGCGGAGCACAGGCTCCGGACACACAGGCTCAGCGGCCATGGCTCACAGGCCCAGCCGCTCCGCGGCATGTGGGATCTTCGCGGACCGGGGCACAGAACACGTGTCCCCTGCATTGGCAGACGGACTCTCAACCACTGCGCCACCAGGGAAGCCCCAATGGTACTGTTTTTTAAGACGTCTTCATCTTTTAGAGATTCCAGCTGAAACATTTATAGATGAAGTGATAAAATCAGTTTTGCTTCAAAATAATAACACAGCACAACAACTTTGTTAATACTTAGGGTTTAAATTTCACAAGCACGACTGACCTGCGTCCTCCACCGAGTCTGGGGAAGCTGAGGATCCTCCTCACAATACTACGAGCTGGTCCGCACAGGCTGGCAGCTACGGGAACCTTCTCCGTTGCGCCTCAGGCTTTCCCCGCCCATTACTCTGAGAACCAATCATGGAGCTGGCTTCAGACGTCCGACCAATCAGTGATCTCGGCTCCTGGCCCCCTCCCCCCCACGTCCTCGCTTGTGAGGCGTGTGAGGCGGCGCCATGTTTCAAGGGCAGCGGGCTTGGTTCTGCCGCAGCGTCAGCTGCAACCTGAGGCAGTTCTGGGGTAGGAAGCTGGGCAGAAGCGGGTGGGTGAGGTGGGGAGGGGAGCACCCCCTCCTCCTTCTGGTACCTTGGCCGCAGGATGGGCCAAGGTACCCATCCGCAGGATGGGCTTACCCTGTGCTCTTGCCTCCACAGTGGCCGAAGGGGGGACCGTCAGTGACCCGAGGGCCGCCGATTTCTTGTTCAGCTGCGATGCCTCACACCCAGACACGCTGAGGTACCTGAAGCCCACCTGGCAGTACCTTTTGGGTCATGAGGCGCCAGGAGTTGGAGATAGAAGTTGCAGTCCACTAATAAATATTGATAATAGGAAGATACTGGAAACGAGCAAGTTTTCAGTCCAATCCTAGATGTGCGGGGAGGAAGTAGGCGCGGGAATAGCTAACCTTTCTCCTCTCTTTTCTGCCGCAATGGCATGGCTTCCTACCTGGTCCTCAGATCTTTTCCCGAGTTCCAGTGGTGTGTTTCCATTTGAATCTCCCACATCCCTGTGGCGCCTTGAAGGACCCTCATATTCAACATGTTTAAACCAAATCTCCTGATTGCCTCTCATACCTGTACCAGCTGCTGTGTTCTTAAACTTAAAACCTTGGTGGTTTCTTTTGAATAATAACCCCTATCCCCATTAATCCATTAATTAATCCATGACCAAACACCATGGATTGTGCCCCTGTAAATGTTCTTTGTTCTTCCTGCCACTGTCTTAGTATACAGCGTAAATTACCTCTTACCCCCAAATCACAGTAGTCTATCTGAGAGGTTGCTGTGCCTCCAATCTGTCCACCCGTGATCCGCCTTCACATTGCGGTCCGATTATGTTTACAAAACAGACGTCTGATCACCGTCCTGGCTGATCCCCTTCTCACCCCTTCACTCCCCCACCCCCAGTCTCCTGATTACCTACCAATAATTCTCTTTCTGTTCATTTATTCTGTTTTGAAATGTTGAATACATTCTTGTTCATTGCATAATTTCAAATATTTCCTTTCTTTCTCCTAGAATATATCAGAGTCTTGATTACATAGAAGATAATGCTACAGTTTTTCACGCCTGCTATCTCTCTGCAGTAGCTAATGCTGAAATAAAAAACTCGGTGGCTTTAGGTCATTTTATTCTTCCTCCTGAATGCCTTCAAAAAGGTTAGCAAAGATCTTTCATCTAATCTCTGTTAGACTGCCAAATCCAGCTATGTCACCCAACTTTACTGATCTTTGTTCTCAGAGATTTTTGTGTTTTGTATCATTTAATATAAATAGAAAAGCATGTACTTTGGATCAGATTGCCTTGGGTGTGCATCCTCGCTTTATCATTCATTCACACGTTCACTGAGCTCTTATTGAGCTCTTATTGTGTGCCACGTTTCAGCCAAGGTGCTGGGGATTCAGTGGTGAGTAAGATACAGATCTTGTCCTCACAGTGTTCACTGGCTAGGATCCAACACTTACTAATTTTGTCACCTCCCGAGTTGTTTTGACGATAAAATCAGATAATATATTAAGTAGTCTGACCTGTGAGTATATAATAAATGTTCGTTGCTAGTTTTGAATCTCACCATTATTTTTCTGGATGTTTTTCCTGATATTTCAAGATTCAGTGTGATAATAAACCCATATATTTATATTGTTCTTTATATTATTGAAAGTACTTTCACATTAATTATTTCAGCAACCCTATCAAGTAAAGGGCAAGTGAATAAATTGCTTCTGAGATTGGTCCTTTTAGTTTTCCCTGCTTGGAACCCCCTTTCTTATCCTGTTCTGTCCAAATCCTACCTATCTTTTATGGACTAACTTTAAATATCCCATTTTTGTAGGTCTTGCATTATTGTCCAATTCTTGATGTGTTTTTCGATGTATATGTGTCCATCCCTAGAAAGACAGACTGAAAGTAGTAAAAATTCCCAGTGAGCAGAGTATTTAAAAAAAAACAAAAAAACTTGAAAAATGTTTCTATAGAAGAGCTTTGGAAACCCCAAAGATTGGGTTCCTTCTATAGTTGATGTCCTGGTGAGACCTAGTTATAATTTATAAAAATAAATTGTTCTAAGTGGTTATGCAAATAAATTAATGACTGGATAGGAGAATTGATTTACTCAAAAACTGCAAATCAAAGAATACCCACCTTCAGGGAACTTATATTGTGGAATGACTATCTGATCTAATTTTAAATTATCACTCCTATTAAGTCTTTGTGTTTAGCATCTTACATTAAAATGCATTCAATTTTTTTAAAAAAATTGTTTTAAATGAAAACATGATCCTTTTTAAAAATGAAAAGTATGCATTATTATTCACCTAGATCAGGATTGTCTAGTAGAAGTGTGAGAGGCAAACAAGTGTAAGCCACACACTAATTTAAAATTTTCTAATACCCACATTAAAACTAATAAGAGATGAAGTTAATTTTAAGAAATATTTTATTTAACCTAATGTATCTAAAATATTATCATTTCAATATATAATCAATATAAAAATTATTGATAAATTTTACATTCTTTTTTGATACTGGATTTGAAATCCATTGTTTATTTTAAACTTACAGCATGTCTCATTTTGGACTAGCCACACATCTCAATATGTATCTAGTCTAGTGGCTGCTATATTGGACAGCTTAGGTCTAGAGGAATGTTAACTTTTTGTCCTTGAGTGGGCTACTGTGGAAACTTTTGAGATCATTGATTTAAGATAATTTCATAGTCCTTTGACATGCTGAGCATTGTAGAATTCCTGTACTACCACGCCCACTAGACATGTTGTTCATCCAACCTCTTTTTTAACAAAGTAAATTCTTGAAGCACTCTACAGATTCAGGAATTTTATGCCTTTTATTTATTTATTTATTTTTTTGCGGTACGCGGGCCTCTCACTGTTGTGGCCTCTCCCGTTGCGGAGCACAGGCTCCGGACGCGCAGGCTCAGCAGCCATGGAATGGGCCCAGCCACTCCGCGGCATGTGGGATCTTCCCGGACCGGGGCATGAACCCGTGTCCCCTGCATCGGCAGGCAGACTCTCAACCACTGCGCCACCAGGGAAGCCCTATGCCTTTTATTTTGACTAGACAGTTGTCTTCTTTATAATGCTTGGCCTAAAGACACTGACATCAGATGAAGATATGTATTACAGCCAAGAAAGTTTACAACAATGATTCTCATAATGCACTGGAGTCATCTGGAGAGTTTGTTAGAAATGCAATTCCCCAGCTTCTCCTCAATGATCTGGCTCAATAAGAATCTGCATTTTAAACAAGCATCTTAGGTACTTTTGATGCAAGTGGAATAATACTGACTTAGAAATTTGAAACCTAAACAAAATTCAGAAAATTCTACAAAGTTACTTTTTAAAAAACAGTATTGGATTTGTTTTTCTTACTACAGAAATAAGAAGAAAAATTGGTAGTTTTATTTGGGAACAAGACCAACATTCTCTGATAGAAAAGGTAAGAGTAAATTAAGGTGCTCGATTAGAATCTACAGTTTCAAAAAATTTTGAAAGCAATGTAATCTTAAAAATGCTTACTTGTGATATGTTAGCACCAATGACCCAGAGTAAGGAACTTAAAGGACATGCTTTTATTGAACATATCTAGTTTGACATTATTTTTACACTAGTACTTTAGTAAAATTGAGATTTTTTTGTATGAATAAAATTATTCATGTAAAAACTTGAAAATTTGAAAAAACTTGGAAATCTCAGTAATATTAAGGGAGTAATAGGTACACAGTATTTACCAGTTCTTTACCGCCAGTGTAGATGCTATTTGATTAATTCCTGTGTCGTACCATTTGTTAAATGTTATGAATAATACCCCTTAATAAATGTGTGCAATACTGAAAGTTTTTTAGCTTTTGCCATCCTGCCTCAAATTTGCCTGTGCTTGTGACTTATTTCAGAATCTTTATGCGAAGCCAAATTTGGGATAATTTGAGCATCAAAAAGAATAATGGATTATAATACATTAATTTTTTTTAAATATAAATTTATTTATTTTTGGCTGCATTGGGTCTTTGTTGATGCTCACGGGCTTTCTATAGTTGCAGCGAGCGGGGGCTACTCTTTGTTGTGGTGGGTGGGCTTCTCATTGCGGTGGCTTTTCTTGTTGCGGAGCACGGGCTCTAGGCGCGCGGGCTTCAATAGTTGTGGCACGCAGGCTCAGTAGTTGTGGCTTCCAGGCTCTAGAGCGCAGACTCAGTAGTTGTGGCACATAGGCTTAGTTGCTCCGCGGCATGTGGGATACTTCCAGACCAGGGCTTGAACCCGTGTCCCCTGCATTGGCAGGTGGATTCTTAACCACTGCACCACCAGGGAAGCCCATACATTAAATTTTTTTAAAAATCCGTGATTCCATAGTGATACTCCAAAAGCGTAAAGAAAGAAAAAAGGAAGAACAGAGGAAGGAAAGGAGGAACAAAGGTGGAAAAGGAAGAAGGAAGGAAGCAAGGAAGGAAGGAAGGAAAGGGTGGGATAAGGGAAAATTTCCTTTCAGAATAAAAGGTAATAAACGAAGAAAGGATGATAGAATAGAAAATTCGCACTGTACCACCCCCAGTAAAATAATTGGTTTAGGCAAGTGTCATTAATGGGTGTTAAAATCACGATCTAAAATGATCACTTCATTGATGATTACTTATTAATTACAAAGGCAAGCAATGCTTGTACCTTTACAATGGAGGGACCTGGCAGACGCCACCATAACCAACTGATAAAATTTAGCATCACCAATATTGGAACAACCTCTTGTTATGTTCAGCTCGATGTGATATAATAAAAAGTACACAATATAGGGAATTCTCTGGGGATCCAGTGGTTAAGACTCGGCACTTTCACTGCCATGGCCCCGGTTCGAATCCTGGTCAGGGAAATAAGATCTCGCCCACCTCATGGTGCCAAAAAAAGAAAAGTACACAATATTATCTTGTAGTGTTCTTGTTCAAAATTGTGAATCTAATCATGAGTAAATACTCAGATAATTCCAGATTATGGAACATGTCACAAAGCAACTAACTGGCTTAGACTCTTTAAAACAATGTCATAAAAAAACAAAAAAAAACAGGGCAGACTGTTCTAGATTGAGACATAAGAACCAAATGTGATGTATGAACCTTGAATGGATTGTGGATTTTTTAATTTAAAAAAATGTAAAAAAGAAATTTTGAGGACAGTCGGAAAAATTTAAATATGCAATGTATATATTAGGTGATATTGAGTTAATGTTAATTTTCTTAATTATGATAGTGGTATTAAAATGATAAAATAATGTTGTTGTTTTTTTAGAAAATGCATGCTAAAGATTGAGTGAAATGTCATAATATCTGCAAATATTTTCAAATGGTCCAGCAAAAATAAAAAATGAGAGAGAGAGGGCATGCAGGGTGGCAAAAATGTTAACACTTTGTGAATCTGGGCAAAAGGTATATAGTACTTATTGTATTATTCTTTAACTTTTCAGTAAGCTTGAATTTTTTCAAAATAAAAAGAGAGAAAATCTCTATGTCTAAAGCCCAGCAATTAATTTATGCATTTTGTATTCCTTTCATTAACTTGTTATTTCTTCCCAAAGCGTCATCATCTGAAAATAATAGCTCTTTTAGTATCGTTGGCTATGTTGTACTAAGGATCAAATATCTAATCCTTGACTTGTCAGAGTGTTTCCAGGGACATGAGTGGTGGTAGAATAGTTATTATTTGATAATAATTATTGAGTATACCGAAAGGCCCTTAAAGTTCGTTAATTTAATCATTCTGTTTTAGAAATGAGAAAACTGAGGTAAGAAGGTAAAGACCTGACTTAGTTCACATAACCAGATGTTAGCAAAGTGGAACCAGATTTTCTCAGCTCCAATCCAATCTAATGTTTCTTTCTACTAAAAAATTAGTAGCACATGCCTGTACTGACTGTTGACTCTAGAAATTGTATGATTATACGATAAAGGATTTTGTTCTTTCAAATATTGATTGATGTTGAGTATTATCCAATTATAATAATGTAACCATGGAATATGTAAGTAGAAGGTACTTCATTCAATGGCAATAATAAGGGTAAATCTGGGGACTTCCCTGGTGGTCCAGTGGTTAAGAATCCGCCTTCCAATACAGGGTATGTGGGTTCAGTCCCTGGTCAGGTAACTAAGATCCCACATGCCACGGGCAACTAAGCTTTAGAGCCCACGTGCCACAGCTAGAGAGAAGCTACAGACAAGCCTTCACACTGCAACCAAGACCTGATGCAGCCAAATAAAGAAATAAATATTTTTTATAAAGGGTAAACCTGGAAGGTAATTTGGGGAACATTATTATTGTTTGGAGTGGATTTGTGACCCAAATATAGAAATTTCCTAATGGCATATTAAGTAAACATATTATGTGATAGGTACCAGTATCTGAGGTCAGTCACTTTCACATAATCTTTTGGAAAAGCTTAATATACATTTAGTTCTTTTGTAACTTCATAGCTAAATACTCCACTTTAATTTTTAAGGGGAAACTTAATTTTCAGCTTACTTCATATTTTTGATTTGTAGCTCACAGGAAGCCTAGGAGTTTTCAAGTCAAGGATTTTAAGAAAGTTTAAATTAATAATACTTTTTTTGGTTTCCTTATTTTTTTAAACTAAAAAGTAATATGACCACATTAGGGAAAATTTCAAAAAATCAAAAAGAGAATAAAATCAGTCAGTTTTACTATTTAATACAAACACAGCTGATATTTTAAAAATCTTGGTCTTCTTTCTTTACTATCTCTAAAAATATATAATATAATTCTGTGTGTGTATGTGTGTGTGTACAAAATTTTGTGAGTTTTTCCCACCAAACTAGATGGGATGGACCTGAATGTATAAATATTTTTGTGACTCTTGATATATATTGCCAATTTTTTTCTTTACTTTTTTAAAAAAATTATTGATTGCATCATTGGTGTGCTGATTTTTTTAAATGTGATTTCTTTTGCTCTCCTCAGCATGATGAAGTAACACCAAATGAAATAAAGTCCCTTAGGGAAAGCAGTGTACTAGCAACAGATCACAAAAAAGAATTATCTAAAAGGTACTGAATTTGTATACCTCACTGATATTCAATTAAGTATAGACACCTTTGAACACTGTGTGTTTATCTCATTTAATTTTCACAGTCGTCTTATGAGATTGATATCATTATCACCATTGCCATTTTACAGAAAAAGAGATCAAGTATATATAGATTAAGTAATTTGCCCAAAGTCATACAAACTTTTACTAAATGGGAAGAAGCAGGATTTGAACTGGGTCAGTCTAATTCCAGAATGCATGCATTTAACTATTATGCTAGACTATCCTTGCAGAAAATAAACAAAAATTTTATGTATATTTTGATCACTGTTACATTATTTTTAAACTATGTATTATAATAAGAAAGAAAGAAATATTAGCAGTAATTTTATTAGGATTGGGAGTTCTGGGTGATTTCCCCCTTTCCTTCCCAAATTGTTCGTAAAGTGGCTACTTTGGTTTAAGAAATTAAAATTATATCTTAAAAGACAAACAGACATGGACTTGCCATCGTGTTAGGTCCAATCTCTGAGAGGCCCCCTTGTTTCAGACTTACTCATTATCTAGTCCTAATTCCGTATTTTCCAGTTCAGTGGTTTTCATATGTTCATAGGGAGCATTAACTATATGAAAGTCTGGTATTTAGCTGCTGAAATAAAAATGATCTTTCTTCAATATAAGAATTAATGAGTTTAATTTATATAGTTTTTTTAATTTTAAGTTTTTTCCCATAATTTTTTATACCTTTTGTACCTCCTGTTTTCTTTAATTTGAAATAAGTTATTATCTGATTTAACACAAAGTTTTATATTTAATTATTTTAAGTTTAGTAAACTATTGCTTCATGGTCCTATGACTTCTAGATAATCCACCGCTTGGGTTTGAGTATCCATATTCTAGGTCTTTGGGATCTCTATGTATAGCACTCCTTTGAACTTGTTATGGTTTCTGAGATAAGAAGCTGGTAAGGAGAGGAAGAAAAATGAAATAGAAGTAGAAGAAAATGGTTATCCTAAGTGACCTTGTAATAGAAGAATGGGAAATAGAAATTAAAAAGTAAAGTAACTCCCAGTGATTCACTTGACTTGGAAAGACATCAGATATATATGTTTTTTTTTTTTTTCAAGAAATGGTTGTCCTGGGACTTTCCTGTAGGTCCAGGGGTTAAGACTCCACTCCCAATGCATGGGGCCCATGTTTGATCCCTGGTCAGGGAACTAGATCCTGCATTCTGCAACTAAGAGCCTGAATGCTGCAACTAAAATATCCCACATGCCACAACTAAAGATCCCGAGTGCCGCAACTAAGACCCGGCACAAGCAAATAAATTTAAAAAAAAAAGAATTAAAAAAAAAAGAAAAAAGAAATGGTTGTCCTGCAAAATGCAGAAGCATAAGGAAAAGATTGATAATATGACTACCAAAAATATTTTAAACTTGCACATGGAAATAAAAATACCATAAACCAAGACAAAAGAAAAATATACACTTGAAAAAGTATTTGACAAAGGCTATTTTCCTTAATATACAAAGAGGGCTTACAAATCTGGGGAAAATATGTCCAGTATTTTCCAATAACAACAACAAAAATAGACAAAGTAGGTGTCTAGTTAGAGCCTTTTTCTTTGTAGAACCACCAGAGGGTGCAGTGCAAACATAGATAAAATACACTTTGTCCCTACTCGAAGTTTATTTTTTTGGCATGCTACTAGTGATAGTGAACACTAAGTGGTGAGCTAGTTTTTGAACACTTGCCAAATACAAGACATTTGTGAGCTAAGCAGTTCACAGTATTTCATTTGATGCTCACAACCTTATAAGATAGTTAAATAGCATTAGCCTCATTTCACAATTGAGGAAACAGGTTCAGAGAGCTAAATAATTCACCCAATATTATTTAAGTAGTGAACATAATTTGACACCGACTCTAGCTGATCCAGAGTCCAAACTCTTAATCACTATGCTGTTTTCCTTTCCCAGTAAGTTCCCAGATCTTCTGAAAATGGCATGAATTTTTGCTTATTTTTCTTGTTCTTAATTATTTTATTATAAATATAAAGCATGTAATTTGTCAAGATGGAAAATGCTAAAAAAAGAAAAACTACTAAAAAAGAAAAGAATAAAGAAAATTTAAATTATAAGCAAACCCACCACTCAGATAACCACCATCAACATTAGTACATTTCTTGCTAGCTTTATATAGACATACACATTAAGCAGAGTTGAGGTCAGACTGCAGATATAGTCTGTCTCTTGATTTTCCATTTAATATTCTATGGGCAGTTCCCCATTCTGAAAAACCTTATTTAATATTATGACTTGTAATGGCTGTATATGGCATTTAATCTTATTGTCTGTTTAACCACCTTCCTTTAATTTTTTTTTAAAAATTACAATTTGTTACTCTTGTGGCACCTTCATGAACATCTTTTTAAAAATAAATCTTTCTCTACTTTTTAGATTTTTTTTTTTCTTTTGGCCGTGGCATGTAGCTTGTGGGATCTTTATTCCCCAACCAGGGATAGAACCCGGGCCCTTGGCAGTGAAAGCACAGAGTCCTAACCACTCGACCACCAGGGAATTCCCTTGATAATTTTCTTAATGTAAATTCTCAGATGTGGAATTTACGGTATTAATGAGGTATGAGTGTTTTTAAAGGCCATGATGCCTATTGTCAGTTGCTTCCCTCAAAAGTACAAATTTAAAACTGCCACCAGTGTTGGTCTCACCACATCCTCATCAGTATATTGAGTATTAATAAGAAGGCTTGTGCTAATTTAATAGATGAAAAATAGCATCTTGTTTTTTGTGGGATTTTTTTGCAGTACGCGGGCCTCTCACTGCTGTGGCCTCTCCCGTTGTGGAGCACAAGCTCCGGATGCGCAGGCTCAGCAACCATGGCTCACGGGCCCAGCCGCTCTGCGGCATGTGGGATCTTCCCGGACCAGGGCACGAACCCGTGTCCCCTGCATCGGCAGGCGGACTCTCAACCACTGTGCCACCAGGGAAGCCCAGCGTCTTGTTTTAATTTGCATTTTTCTTTGATTACTAGTAGGTTTGCATCTTTTTGAATTTATTAGCATTTTACATTTTCTTTTCTGTGACTTGTTTTTATCCTTTCTCCATTTTCTATTGGGAGTCTTATTGCTTTTCTTATCAACTTGTCTGACATTTTTAGCTATATTATCCTTTTGCCAGTTTGTCACATTATTTCCTCAGATTGTTCTCTGGCTTATATTTTTTAGAGATATAAGCTTTGAGTTTTTACATTGTTAAACTAATCACTTTTCCTTTATTGTTTCTTCTATCGCTTTTATGTTCAGAAAAGTCCTTTCCCATTCAGGTATCAAATTGGTTTTTAATTCTGCAGATAGTTATTTTGATGTATGGTAATAGGTGAAGATCGAAGTTTATTTTTGTCTTACAAATAAGAATTTTCCACCAGTTTTTTAAGAATAAATCTATCTCCAACTGATGTGATTTCCATTCTCATATGTTGTGTTTAATGTCTGGAGATCTGTTTTTAGACTATTTGTTTTATTCCGTTAATCTATGGATCTATTTTGATATAAACATAATATTCTTTTAAGTTATATAACTTTATGTATTTTAATACCTGACAAGGCAAGTAAGTACCAAACTCATTACTCTCCTCTTATTTTTATTTATTTATTTATTTCAAATGATACTGTTTATATGTGGAATCTAAAAAAATGATACAAATGAACTTATATGCAAAACATAAACAGACCCACAGACATAGAAAGCAAACTTATGGTTACCAAAGGGGAAAGGTGGGGGGAGGGATAAATTAGGAGCATGGGATTAACATACACACTCTACTCTATATAAAACAGATCGTCAACAAGGACCTACTGTATAGCACAGGGAATTTTTTTTAACATCTTTATTGGAGTATAATTGCTTTACAATGGTGTGTTAGTTTCTGCTTTATAACAAAGTAAATCAATTATACATATACATATATCCCCATATCTCTTCCCTCTTGCATCTCCCTCCCTCCCACCCTCCCTATCCCACCCCTCTAGGTGGTCACAAAGCACCGAGCTGATCTCCCTGTGCTATGCGGCTGCTTCTCACTAGCTAGCTGTTTTACATTTGGTAGTGTATATATGTCCATGCCACTCTCTCACTTTGTCCCAGCTTACCCTTCCCCCTCCCCATGTCCTCAAGTCCATCCTCTAGTAGGTCTGCGTCTTTATTCCCATCTTGCCCCTAGGTTCTTCATGACCTTTTTTTTTTTTTTTAGATTCCATATATATGTGTTAGCACATGGTATTTGTTTTTCTCTTTCTGACTTCACTCTGTATGACAGACTCTAGGTCTGTCCACCTCACTACAGATAACTTCGTTTCTTTTTATGGCTGAGTAATGTTCCATTGTATATATGTGCCACATCTTCTTCATCCATTCATCTGTTGGTGGACACTTAGGTTGCTTCCATGTCCTGGCCATTGTAAATAGAGCTGCAATGAACATTGTGGTACATGACTCTTTTTGAATTATGGTTTTCTCAGGGTATATGCCCAGTAGTGGGATTGCTGGGTCGTATGGTAGTTCTATTTTTAGTTTTTTGAGGAACCTCCATACTGTTCTCCATAGTGGCTGTATCAATTTACATTCCCACCAACAGTGCAAGAGGGTCCCCTTTTCTCCACACCCTCTCCAGCATTTATTGTTTGTAGATTTTTTGATGATGGCCATTCTGACCAGTGTGATACTCTCCTTTTAAAAATTTCTTCCTTAGTTCTTCATGCCTACTTATTATTTTTCTACTTTCAAATTTTAATTATTTTTTAGGAAATATATTCATATGGTTCAAAATCCAAGATACACAAAAGGGGAACTATGAAATATACTGGCTCCTAGATAGCCAGTTTCCCTCTCAGAGGCAACCCCAATGTTATCAGTTTCTTATATATGCATATACTACTTCACAAATAATAGTAATTCTATAAACATTGTTCAGCACCTTGCCTTTTTTCTCTTAATAATTTACCTTGGAGATCATTCCATATTACTACATAAAGAGCTTTTTCATTTTTGTGCTGTGTACTATTTTATTGTATGGATTTACCATAATTTATTTAACTAGTCTCCTATTTTACTGGACTTTCAGGTAATTTCTAAGTTGCTGTTAAAAACAGTGCTTCAGTGATTGATCATGTAATGTCATTTTGCATGGGTGCGAGTGTCTTTAGGGTAATTCTTAGAAGGGGAATTGCTAGGTCAAAAGGCATATACATTTTGTATCCTTGATACAATCATTGTCAAATTGCCCTCCATAGAGGTTAAACCAGTTTACATTCTTATTGTTTGTGTATTTAAGTACCTTTTCCAGGCTAGGGTAACCAGCCATCCAGGTTTGCTTGGGACTGTCCTGGTTTTAGCACTGAAAAGCCCATGTCCTGAGAAACCCCTCAATCTAGGGTAAACTGGGATGGTTAGTCACCATTCTTTCTTCTATACTTTCTCCAACACAGTGTGCTAACATATGTTTTGGTCTTTCCTAATCTGATAGATATAAAGTGGTATCTTACTCTAGTTTTTTGTCTGAATTGCCATTATGAGTGAGGTTGAATGTCTTTTCATATGTTTAAGAACCATTTATAGTTCCTATTCTGTGAACTGTTTGTTCATATCCTTTGCACGTTTTTCTATTGACTTTTATTTTTTTGCAAGAACCCTTTACGTTTAGGAGAATTAATTTTTTGTGAAATAAATTACAGTTATTAGCTTATGTTTGTCTTTTGACTTTAAAAATGTTGGGTTTTGCATTCAGAAATTTTTTACTATATGTATTCATTCTTATGAATATTTTCTTTAATGGCTTTTTGAGTTTTATGTCATAATTAGGAAAGTCTTCTCTAAGATTACTATTATTTTGCTATGGTTTCTTCTTAGTGATTTCTTTATTTTTAAATTCAAATCTTTGATACGTTTGGAATATATCTTGGTGTAAGATATGAGGTGGCGATCTACCTTCTTTTTTTTTTCAGATAGTTACCTACTCTTGGCTATTGATTGAATAATTCATCTTTTTCCCCACTCTACTGAAATGCCACCTTTTTCCTAGGTTAAATCCACATAAGTATCTGGGTCTATTTCTGGACTTTATATTCGATTCCATTAATTTGTCATGCAACAGTGCCATTCTGTTTCAGTTGTTTATAATATGATTTAATATCTAGAGCTAGTTCCTCCTCCTTACTCTTTTCCAAATTTTCTTAGTTAACTATTCTTCCTGGTTTACTTTTCCATCTGAGTTTTGGAACCAGCTTGTTCATATTAAAACAAAAACTTCTGTTGTTATTTTTAGTGACATTACAAAAAAATATAGATTAATTTAGGGAGACTTTGATGCTGAATCTTCCTATCTGAGAAAATGGTATTTTTTTCCTTACTTGTTCAAGTTTTCTCTTGTGGCCCTTAAAAAACACTTTCATATTTCCTTCATATAAATCTTATACTTCTTTTAAGATTATTCCTAGGTTTTTTTTTCATTCTATTGTAAATTTGTTCTTGCCTCCTATTAGATCTTCTAACATGTGATTGTTCATGTGAATTTTAGAATTATTTTTTTCTTAAACACTAAAATCCCTTTGGGATTTTATTGAGAATTATATTAAAGGTTGAGAAGAATTGATGTCTTTATAATTTTCAGTATTCCTATCCAAGACAATGCTTTTTTGTTTTTCTTTATTTTTCTTTTCTATATCTTAGTAAAGTTTCCTGATTTTTCTACAGATAGAATCAGAAACTGCTTATTATGTTATTCCTAGATTTTTATGAATTTTGTTGCTATTGTGGATTGGATCATTTCTTCCTTCATTAGTTATTGCTGACATAGAAAAGTCATTTATTTGAGGGTATTTGTCTTATATTTACCCACTTGGAATCTTTACGATTCTAAAAGTATTTCAGTTGATTCTCTTGGCTTTTCAGGGTACACGTTTATATCATTTGTTAATAATGAAACTATTTCTTCTTCCGTTTCACTATATAACTCTTCCATTTCACTAGGTATCTCTTCCATTTCTTTCTCTCCCCTCCCTCATCTCTTTTTGCTTGGCCAGAAATTTTAGAGCCATGACAAATAATAGCAATGATAATGGGTATCCTTGTTTAGTCCCTGAGTTTTCTGGGAATATTGTTTTGCTTTATTTGTAGGATCTCATCCTAACTGAGCTATGGTTTCTTTTAGAAGAGTTTAGATGAACTCTAACTTTTAAACAAATTGAAAGTAAAACCTTTGTTATCACTCAGTGTAATTTTAGAATTTTTAGGAAAATAAGGATGACTCCAATTTTTTATTAAGGTTTTTATTTTCATACAATTGTATTACCTATGGATTATATGTAGTCTAAATATAGTAAATTGTTATTTGGCAGTTAGAAAATAGGATATTTTAGTTGAAAACTGCTTAGCTCTTTAAAAATTAGAATATAATTAATTATATACTATACAACCACACTCAGAATAATTTAACTTTTCTTCTTTTTAACTCAGAAGTCACTTAGTATACCTCATGATTTTCCCAGACATCATTTTTTATTTATTTTAAACTGTGGAAATACGAATTAATAGAGTTCCAATTATTTGAACACTGAATAATAATAAATGCTGTGATTATTTAAAATGGAGCCTTTTCTTTTAACATATTTGAGATTACATATGTATATCTGTTTTTTATCTAATTATAAAGTATTATTGCATTATTATACTTTCAAAAATATTGAGAAAAAGACCCACATCTGTATTTACTCAGTAAATATTTGTTTTATGAAGCAGCCCAGAAAGCCAAAAATATCTGTATGGGCCCTTGTATTACTTAGAAGCACAAAGAAGTTCGTAGTTCATGTTTTCACCCAGTAAGACTGAAGTCTGATCACAGAGCAATTAGATTGCTATATATATTGCCTGGAATCATTTCTCATTTGTAAAACAAGTCCAAAAAAATATAAACATGACTTTCTATGTGTTTCTATATTTTATAGCACAGAAAAGCATTTTATAAGGACTCCAGTTGTAGAAAAGCAGATGTACTTCCCTCTTCAGAATTATCCAGTGAACAACATGGTAACAGGTAATTTAAAATAAAATTTAGAGTCAACCCAAGTAGGGAAGAAACAAGGGAATATTTTGTACAAAGTAGAGCCCCCTCTATTATACATGCTAATAGAAGACATCATTCGCACGTTAAATAAATTAATCTGCAGAACTAATCCAAAGACAGGCTCCATATTTTCTGTGTTAAAATGCTGGTCTGTCCTGCCCCTAGACGTAGAGAATAGACTTGAGGACACGGGGAGGGGGAAGGGTAAGCTGAGACGAAGTAAGAGAGTGGCATGGACATATATACACTACCAAATGTAAAATAGATAGCTACTGGAAAGCAGCCACATAGCATAGGGAGATCAGCTTGGTGCTTTGTGGCCACCAAGAGAGGTGGGATAGGGAAGGTGGGAGGGAGACGCAAGAGGGAGGAGATATGGGGATATATGTATATGTATAGCTGATTCAATTTGTCATGAAGCAGAAACTAACACGCCATTGTAAAGCAATTATACTCCAATAAAGATGTTAAAAAAAAATCCTGGTCTATGGGTAAGGTGAAAACACACCCCTGTTTACATAAGACAATCCCAGTTTATGCGTGTTGTCCTGGCATTAGCGTTTACTCTTTTTTATTTTTTTAACATCTTTATCGGAGTATAATTTCTTTACAATGGTGTGTTAGTTTCTGCTTTACTCTTAAGTGTCCCAATTTGGAAGATTAATTGTATGGACAATTCTAATTATAGTTTCCTTTGAGAATCTGATGAAACATAAGTCCCTTTCCCTAAGCATACACACACACAAACATAACACACAAATTTACATGTAATTTAAAGAGGCTCACTTATGCCCAGAAGCCCTTTCATGGATCATCCAGGTGTCAATGGACTCCATATTTGGGTTTCCTAGTGCCCAACATAAAGAGAAGACAGCTAACTGAGGCTGACATTGAGAGGGTGCAAACAAGGGAACTAGTTGAAAAGTGACCATTGGGATTTGGATAGTGCTACGTGAGGTGAGATAAGGAAATAATATTTGGATAATTTGATCTGGGTTGTATTCAGCAGGGTCATTGATAATTTTAAAAATAGAGGTTTTAAAAAAATTGTTTTTAAGACACTGCAATTAAACAGTATAGGCTTTTTGACATTTCATTATAAAATCATTTGTACATTTATCATTTTCTCTTTATTTAGCAGTGTCAAAACTACCTCTTGCAGCTAGTTCACAAATTCCTAAATGTCTTCTCTCATATTACTGTTCCTTCTAACCAATTTGTCTAGACATTTGTTTTATTATTTTTTTTCTTCTGTTCATTTGAGTGATGTAAAATAGCTTTCAGAAAAGCACTTCAAAAAGAACGTTTAATGTGTAGTTTTGGGCTGAGTGTTGGAGACATCAAAGAAAACTTCTATCCAATTGTGATAGTAGAAAAGTCAGTTTTGGAACTCTTAGGAGCAATTGTTGACTCCAAAGGACAATGAACTAAGTAGAAGTACAGTTGACCTTTGGACAACATGGGTTTGAACTATGAGGGTCCACTTATAAGAGGATGTTTTTCAATAATAAATGCTACAGTTCTACATAATCCTCAGTTGGTTGAGTTTGTGGATGTAGAACTACAGATAAGAGGAACCTTGAATCCCCAGGGCTAGCTATATATTATAAGTGGATTTTCGACTACAGGGTGGGTTGGCACCCTTAACCCCAACCTTACTGGTGAGTCAACTGTACTTAAGTACTAAGACTGGGAGTAGCTGATTGCTGCCTAGATTTATCCTTACACCTACATATTCAGATAAAATGTAGGTACCTTAAACCATGGTTGTGGTATAGTACTGGTATTGATTTTGCTTCAGGCAACTCCATCACCAGGTACTAAATATCTTTTGTTCATTTGGACTTACCAAGTGTTTGATAACATATTATAAAGATCAATGATAAATATTAAAATCAGCCACACAATAAAGACAAATGCTTAGTTTTGGACAAGTAACAATGTTGCTCTATGTTTCATTGCCATCTGACTGTTCAAAAAGACATGACAGTGTTATATAAAAGCAAACTAAAAAAGAACTGTAAAAATAATCATTAGTAGAATCTTTAAAGTATAATTTTAACCTGTGGTAAGCTGGTATTGATTTTATCAGTAGAAGTAAAATTTTTGATTTTTTTAATTTGTGCAATTGAATAATTATCTTCCTTCTTTATATTTCTAAATTAAATTTTAAAATAACACTTTCTTGGAAGAAAGCTTCATTTTTTAAAAGATAATTCAGGGACTTCTCTGGTGGTCCAGTGGTTAAGACTCCATGCCCCTTAAGACTCCATGCTTCCATTTCAGGGGGCATGGGTTTGATCCCTGGTTGGAGAACTAAGATCCTGCATGGTATGGCCAAAAAAAAAAAAAAAAGATAATTCATTTGTCTTTAATTTTGAGGTAAAGTGACAGTCCTTCCTTTTTTGTCATGCCCATCTGCTTGTACAGGAAGAAATAACTTCTTGTTGGGAAAATCATCTTGTGTTAATTGAAAATGTAGTGAATGAGAGTTCTAATTTAGGCAGTGGTATCAATTTTTGTGACTATACCTTGACTGTCTCTTCCTCACAATGGGTTGAGTTCAACTCAGTGAATGTTAAATCTCTTAAAATAAAACTAATTAGATATTTGGTTTTAGAAAGTACAAGTTGGACTATACTGTAGAACAGGGTTTCTCAGTCCTGGAACTGCCAGCATTTTAGGACAGGTATTCTTTGTTGGAGAGGGCAACCCTGGCCAGTGCCCACTAGATGCCAGTAGTATCCCATCCAGAAACCTTTCCCCACCCCCGTGACCCCTAAGTTGTGACAACCAAAAATATATACAGGCATTACCAATGTCCCATAAAATATCAACGGATTTTTTTTTTGGTCTGTTTTTTGTTTTTGACTGGAATTAAATCCTCTAGGTCTGATATCACTGGTTATTACCCATGATAAAAAGTTCTGATTAACAGCTACATGTGTGATTAATAAAAGGAAAAAAATTACTAATAATGATAACTATCTTGCAGGCAAAAATTTTTAAACAAAAATTCTGATAATTAAAAGTTTGGGAACTTATAGTAGATACTGTATTAATTATCTATTGCTGTGTAACAAATTGCTCCAAAACTTAGCAGTTTAAAACAATGGACACTTACTATTACATAGTTTCTGAGGGCCAGGAATCCTAGAGCATCTTAGTTGGATACTTCTGTCTCATAATCTCTAATAAGGTTGCAGTCACGTTGTTTGCCAGGCTGCAGTTATTTCAAGGGACAGCTGGGACTGGAAAATCCATTTCAAAGCTCATGCATGTGGTTGTTGGCAGGCCTTGGATTTTTGCTGGGTTTTGGCAAAAGGCTTAGACTCCTCACCAAGTGGACTTTTCCATAGGGCTGTTCACAACATGGTAGCTTTCTTTCCTCAGAGTGTGAAATGCAAGTGGGAGAAAGAGTGTGCCCAAGACAGACAGAAGCCATGTCTTTTTTATATCCTATTCTCAGAAGTGACATATCATTACTTCTGCCAAGTGCTGCTGGTCATATAGACCAACCCAAGTACAAAGTAGGAGGAGACTACACAAATTCGTAAATACCAGGAGATAGGGATCATTCAGGGCCATCTGGGGGGGGGCTGGCTACCACAGACTCATATGGAATTGTCCACCAAGAATGCGTTTCCTAAGAACTCTCTTTTCTTCTTCCCAATTCATTTGGGTTACATTTTCTAAAACATGAGCTTGCTCCTACCCGCAACAGTTGGTTTGGGAGTGAATGCCTGATCTGAGCTGGGCCAATCACAGTTCTTTGTCTGGATTTCTAGACATGGAATGCAACAAGTCATGTCATTCTTATTCAAGTGACCATAGCTCTAAGATATAAAACTTAAGAGCTATCAGCGGGCATGTTTTCTACCATGTACGGAAAGCCAGCTTGTGTCAAGAGAGGAAAATGAAACTAACATGCAGAGGAAAAAACTGGAGGTTAGTGACATGGCCATGAGAGCTGGTGCTAGTTATTTCTGACTCCCAGCAATATGTTTGTTATTTCCAACTCCCAGCAATATGTTTGCCTTCCTCATAGTTTGACTGATATGGCAATGTCCTTCCAGTAAACTCCTCTTTTGTTTAAGCTAGTTTAAATTGGGTGTATGTGAACTTCAGCCTAAAGTCCTAACTACTCCAAAACTGCTACAATAATCCATTTTTATGCATAAATGTCCTATCCTTCTTTAACTTACAGGAATATTTTTATTAATATGGTAATTATTTTAAATTTTTGTATCCTCATATATATCTTTAGAAACTTCACACAGTGTATATGTGCAATTAATTAAACATTAATATTTTTATGTGCTAGTTTATTTTACATAGAAATCTAGCTGTTAGGCAAAGACCATGAACAATATGGAGTATAGTAATTGTGCTTTAAAAGATTTTCTGAAGTAAATGGCTATGATTGAAATATCTTTAAAGATACGAGTCTATTTTATATGATTGGCTTCATAGTTAATTTATTAACTGTGAATTTATTATCTATTATTATAAACAATCAAACTGTATAGATAACCTGGTGATAATGGTCGTGGTCTAAATTCAGTCATCCCTGAGCTCTACCAGAATTTTTTTCATACAGTATCTACTTTTAAACCAGGTTTCAACTTTAGTATAAACCACAAACATATATTACACATGAAACATTATCACTCAGATGAACAGCTGCTATCAAGGAAATATTGCTTAAAGTCATTGAGTCCTTAAGCTCTCCCCATTCTAGGTTTTCTTTTTGATTCTCATATCTATTTCAGATTATTAATGACATCAGAATTCCTCACACCTGTAACCTTTGTTGACCAAGCAGTGATAACAATTTTCCTATTAATTTTTTAATAAAGACTGTTATCTCAGTGTTAGCAGTGCAGGAAAGTGTCGCTTGCTCTACTAGGGAAGATGAGCTAGCTGTTTGTGCTGTGAGTAGCTAGTTGGATAGGTAATTCTAAGTGATTACATTCTAAGCCAGACACATGTCCCAGTTATTTTGGTCTAGGTACTTTTATGTTCCATCCCTAACCTGTACATCACACTCTCTGTAGTCAAAGTGGCAAATCAAGAATCTGTGTTTTAAAAGGAGGTAGAAGCCTGGGGGGATAGTGGTGAAGGGGGGAGGAAAGTGTTCCCTGATAATTATCAAGTTTCACGGAGAATCTTCTCACTGGTATTTCTTCTTTTTACTTCTTTTCTAAAAACATTCTTTGGGAATCTTATCTAATAAATCAAAGACATTGAAAAGCAGATAATATGATAGAATTTCCTATATATATATTTTATTCTGTAGGTTATATATCAATTGATGCCATGAAGAAATTTCTTGGGGAGCTACATGACTTCATTCCTGGAAGTTCAGGTTATTTGGCATACCATGTTCAAAATGAAATTAACATGTCTGCTATAAAAAACGAATTGAAGAGGAAATACTAAGTTAAATATTGTCCTTCTATCTCGGCATTTATTTTCTGTAAAATATTGCCAAAAGAGTACATAATTTTAAATTCTCCTCTTTGGGACAGAGGGATGGGGAAATGGAGAAGAAAGAATTCATTCTTCCTCAAAATGTCTCTTTAGGAAATTCAGATTCATTTGGCTCTGTGTTTTGACATTTGGGCTGGACTTTTCCCCTGCTTGTAAGGTTATGTCCACAAATTCTGAGTGCACAGTTGTTATGGAGTAATTGTCAATGAAACATACTTCATAAGAAGTCTTAATTTCTCTCTCGCTCTGTCAGATATTCTTTTGGCTTTAATGTTCTATTAATTATGCATATTTTTTCTAGGGTTAATGTTGTGAATGCTAAGTTTTATGATTCTGGTCATCTTATTTTGACTAAAAAATTAGAACGCGATAGTTGAGTTTTGAATTACTGTTTCGGACTTGAAAAATATGTAAGAAAGTAAAAGTAAAACATTTTAATAATTCAGACTTCATGTATGGACAGTTTCTGATAATAAATGTATCAGAAGTGATTTAATGTAAACAAGTGTTATGTCTTCTGAAATGAACCCAAAAGGCGCCATAGAATCACAGCGCTGGAAAGAACCTTAGAGAATACTGAGTCCAGCCTGTTTGTTTTTAATGAGAAAATGAAGGCCTTGAGAAGTTGTCTTGCTTAGAGTGACTAACTGGGAACTAAACCAAGACTGGAACACAACCCTCTTGATTTTCCAGGCCAGTGCTTCCCCACTCTCCCACATGGTATATGCTGTAGTCTGTGTCAGTTATAATAGCAGATCTGCAAAGGGGACTCAGAAACAAGCAAGCATGCTTGGCTTGTCTTTTAAATAAGCTGAAATAGTGTTGAGATTTAGTGATTTCAAGAGGCAGCTTCTTATCTTTATTCATATGATCATGCTATGTAGAATCTGGTGGGTTTATTACATTTTGGAGACTTGTAAATGACATACCTGTGAAGCTATGATCTTATTAAAACTGTACTTTCTTCTGGGAAGTGCATACCAGTTGTAGAATTATCTAAAGAAAATGAAATTTTTTAGTGTTTGGATCATTTGTGTATATGTGGGCCCCGGACTTTCTCTCATGACTCAAATTCATAATACAAAATTTTAACACTAATCTCAGCATCAGCTGAGAAAGTTCTGTTTTTCCCATATGGTAACTTTTGCTTATATATCTTCATATTTGTGGTTAAATTCTTCTGAACACCTAAGTATCAATTATCTTTTTCCTGAAACGTATTAAATATTATCTCTCCTGAACACTTTATCTTAGTCACATCCAGTTGATTATGTTTCTTATGTAAAAACCAAGCCTGTCTGTGTATTTTTTTTTTTTTTTTTTTTGCGGTACGTGGGCCTCTCACTGCTGTGGCCTCTCCCGTTGTGGAGCACAGGCTCCAGACGCGCAGCCTCAGCGGCCATGGCTCACGGGCCCAGCCGCTCCGCGGCATGTGGGATCTTCCCAGACCGGGGCACGAACCTGTGTCCCTTGCATCGGCAGGCGGACTCTCAACCACTGTGCCACTAGGGAAGCCCCTGTCTGTGTATCTTGAATTGATTAAAAGGATTAAGTAAATTTACACCAAGTTATGTACTTGGGATTTCTTGGGAATGTTCCGGTATTTTTCTGACATAAGTAGTATGCATGTATTAACAAAGTAAATAAAAAATTACAACAAAAGTGATTCCCAAACAGAAGTGATTATATCTTTAAGTGTATATAGAAAAGGTCAGATGCAATATATATGCTTGAAATAGAACCAGAAGCAATAAAATCAGTTGCTAATATAAGCCTTTCAGGAATTAGAAGCATGTGAACAAATAAAATAGGCAAAGATAAACTGTTTTGTTAAAAATCTATTGTCTTCTTTATCCATTCATCTGTTGATGGACACTTAGGTTGCTTCCATGTCCTGGCTATTGTAAATAGAGCTGCAATGAACATTCTGGTACATGACTCTTTTTGAATTACGGTTTTCTCAGGGTATATGCCCAGTAGTGGGATTGCTGTGTTGTATGGTAGTTCTATTTTTAGTTTTTTAAGGAACATAAATGGGAAGTGAAAAGCAGTATGATTTTTTCATTGATCATTTAAACTGTTTCTTTTTATTTGCCTTTCTGTATCTGATAGATTGCCTCTGGCTCCCATTTTGTTTAAAATGCTGCCCCACACTAGAACTTTTGGTTACTTCTCTGCCCTTCTGCAATCATGTCTCCTATGATGCTTTTCACTATTAGGCATAGTCATTCCTCATACTGTTTATTTAGTCTGTAGTTCTTAGTTCATCTTATTTATTTCATCCTTCGTGATCAGATTATTTTTCTTTCTAGCTTTTGGTAGGGTTTTATGTCATTAGATAAGCTATGAGTCATTGGCAGAGTCTGCTACTAACTTCTGAATGTCTGTTTGTTACCCTTTCTTCCATGATGACAGAACCCCTAATTTCTATCTGGGCACATGCTACCTAGAATAAAGATGATATTCTCAGTTTTACTTGAAATTAAGTATAGCTGTGTAACAATGTTTTGGTCAATGGATGCACAGTAGAAATGGCTTCTGGGAACTTTCTTTTTTTTGTCTACGCTGTGTGGCTTGTAGGATCTTAGTTCCCTGACCAGGGCTCAAACCCAGGCCCTCGGCAGTGAAAGCGCCAAGTCCTAACCACTGGACCACCAGGGAATTCCCTGGGAACTTTTCTTAATGACATCTGGCACGTCCCCTTTGTTGCCCTTTTCCTTCCACTCATTTTTCCTACTTCTTTTATCCTGTTGCTTGGAATGGAGATGTGATACCTACTATTTGAACTGTAAAAGCATACTCTACGATTTGCAAAGCAGTAAACTAAAAGGAGCCTGGGGTCCTGAGGACATTGTGGAGATATCTGCCACCCCAGCCCTGGGTTGCCTACCTCTAGACTTTTTTTAAAAAAAAATAAATTTATTTATTTATTTATTTCTGGCTGCATTGGGTCTTTGTTGTGGTGCGCGGGCTTCTCATTGCGGTGGCGTCTCTTGTTGTGGAGCACGGACTCTAGGCACGCAGGCTCAGTAGTTGTGGCTTGCGAGCTCTAGAGTGCAGGCTCAGTAGTTGTGGCGCACGGGCTTAGTTGCTCCGCAGTATGTGGGATCTTCCCAGACCAGGGCTCGAACCCATGTCCCCTATATTGGCAGACAGATTCTTAAACACTGTGCCACCAGGGAAGCCTTAGAACTTTATGTGACAGAGAAATAAGCTTCTCCTTTGTTTAAGGCACTATAGTTTTGTGTCTCTTACTGCCAAACTAACCATAAATGAGGCTTAAGAACAGGCTACTGACCTTGTTTTATGGAAGATAATTGTGTGGAAGATAACTAGTTCTTTACATCTGTAAAGTATTGATCTTGAAGTTATAAAGATGACCTTAGTGACATTACATGCCTATTAGATTTATAGCAGCTTTAGTAGAAAATAGTCTTTCAAATGGAATATTTGGTTACACTGTTACTCAGCAGTGTGGAAAAACTGAAAATGACCTCAGTATTTAATAATGAATTAATAGAATGGCACCTTAAATCATATTGTATCAATTTAATGGAATAGTAATTTTTTTCTTTTTAACAGCTTTATTAAGATATAATCACATATCACACAATTCACCCATTTAATGGTACAACTTAATGGTTTTTAGTATAGTGACAGAGTTGTGCAACCATCACCACAGTCGGATTTAGAACTTTTTCATCACCCCAGAGAGGAACCTCTTGCCCACTAGAAGTCAACACCTATGCCCCTCTCCCACACCCATACTGCTAGCCCTAGACAACCACTAATCTACTTTCTGTCTCTGTAGATTTGCCCATTCTGGACATTTTATATGAATGGAATCATATAACACATGCTCTTTTGTGACAAACTTCTTTCACTTAGCATAATGTAGAGTTTATTCATGTTATAGCATGAGGTATCAATACTTTATTCCTTTTTATCGCCAAGTAGTGTTCTATTGTATGGACATACCACATTTTATTTATCTATTCATCAACTGATGGATACTTGAGTTTCCACTTTTTGGCTATTGTGAATAATGCTGCTATGAATATTTCATGCACAAGTTTTTGTGTAGATGTGTGTTTTCAGTTCTCTTGGGTATATATCTAAGAATGAAATTGCTGGATCACATGGAAACTACGTTTAACATTTTGATGAACTGCCAACTGTTTTCCAAAGTAGCTGTATCATTTTACATATCCACCAGCAACGTGTGAGGGTTCCAGTTTCTCCACATCCTCACCAATGCTTGTTATTATCTATCTTTTTGAATATAGTCATCCTTGTGGGTGTGAAGTGGTATCTCATTGATGTCTATTGTTGGGGATATAGTTGGTCATCAAGAGGATGTGACCACTGGTTGACCTGTGAGCTGGACCTGGGGTCAGTGGCTTACCATCCCATCCCCTATCTTTGGAATGTTTGTTCTGCCCACTGTTCCCACAGTGGGAGCCACTTTCAAGGACACAGCCTTGGAACTTCCCTGGCGGTCCAGTGGTTAAGACTCAGTGCTTCCAATGCAGGGGGCTTGGGTTCAATCCCTGGTCAGGGAACTAAGATCCCACATGCCATGCAGTGCGGCCAAAAAATAAAATTTAAAAAAGAGAAAAAAAAAAAAGGACGCATCCTTGAGAGAGTAATGTGTTGTTGAGACCATCTGGACAATATACGTGACTGAACCCAGTTAAGGACTCTTTATAAACTTCTCAGATTCCAGTGGATGGGTGTGGAGATCTACTCGTATTGTGGCCACACAAAACAAGCCTCATATGTCACTTCCCTTGCTTATTGAAACTGCCATCTTCTAATCTGCAGTGGTCTGCCTTTTCTTTTGGTCTCTCCTTACCCTCCATGTAGGGGGACCAGTTACAGATTTTACCTGGGAAGCTCCCAAGTTTGCCAACCAATAGCTATTCGAGTCCTTTGCCCATTTTATTTGTTTTGTTGTTTTGGTTTGTTTGTTTATGTTTTTCTTCCTTTGCCCATTTTAAATTTGGGTTGTCTTTTTATTATTAAGTTATAAGAGATCTTTATATACTCTGGATACAAGTCACTTATATATATAAATTGTAAATACTTCCCCCCACTATGTCAGTTGTTTTTTAATTTCCTTTTTCTTTTTATGTATAAATTTATTTTTTAATTAAGCTTTTATGAAATTGCCATTCTATATTTGGACTCTTTTTTTTAATTTCTTTTTTTTCATCTTTATTGGAGTATAATTGCTTTACATTGTTGTGTTAGTTGTTGCTGTATAACAAAGTGAATCAGCTATATGTATACATATATCCCCATATCCCCTCCCTCTTGCGTCTCCCTCCCACCATCCCTATCCCACCCCTCTAGGTAATCACAAAACACCGAGCTGATCTCCCTGTGCTATGCTGCTGCTTCCCACTAGCTGTTTTACATTTGGTAGTGTATATATGTCCATGCCACTCTCTCACTTCGTCCCAGCTTACCCTTCCCCCTCCCCATGTCCTCAAGTCCATTCTCTATGTCTGCATCTTTATTCCTGTCCTGCCCCTAGGTTCTTCAGAACCATTTTTTTTTTTAGATTCCATATTAATGTGTTAGCATACAGTATTTGTTTTTCTCTTTTTGACTTACTTCACTCTGTAGGACAGACTCTAGGTCCATCCACCTCACTACAAATAACTCAATTTTGTTTCTTTTTATGGCTGAGTAATATTCCATTGAATATATGTGCCACATCTTCTTTATCCATTCATCTCTCGATGGACACTTAGGTTGCTTCCATGTCCTGGCTATTGTAAATAGAGCTGCAATGAACATTGTGGTACATGACTCTTTTTGAATTATGGTTTTCTCAGGGTATATGCCCAGAGTGGGATTGCTGGGTTGTATGGTAGTTCTATTTTTAGTTTTTTGAGGAACCTCCATACTGTTCTCCATAGTGGCTGTATCAATTTATGTTCCAACCAACAGTGCAAGAGGGTTCCCTTTTCTCCACACCCTCTCCAGCATTTATTGTTTCTAGATTTTTTGATGATGGCCATCTGACCGCTGTGAGGTGATACCTCATTGTAGTTTTGATATGCATTTCTCTAGTGATTAGTGATGTTGAGCATCCTTTCATGTGTTTGTTGGCAATTTGTATATCTTCTTTGGAGAAATGTCTATTTAGGTCTTCTGCCCATTTTTGGATTGGGTTGTTTGTTTTTTTGTAATTGAGCTGCATGAGCTGCTTGTAAATTTTGGAGATTAATCCTTTGTCAGTTGCTTCATTTGCAAATATTTTCTCCCATTCTGAGGGTTGTCTTTTCGTCTTGTTTATGGTTTCCTTTGCTGTGTAAAAGCTTTTAAGTTTTTTTAGGTCCCATTTGTTTATTTTTGTTTTTATTTCCATTTCTCTAGGAGGTGGGTCAAAAAGGATCTTGATGTGAGTTATGTCATGGACTGTTCTGCCTATGTTTTCCTCTAAGAGTTTTATAGTTTCTGGCCTTACATTTAGGTCTTTAATCCATTTTGAGTTTATTTTTGTGTATGGTGTTAGGGAGTGTTCTAATTTCATTCTTTTACATATAGCTGTTCAGTTTTCCCAGCACCACTTATTGAAGAGGCTGTCTTTTCTCCATTGTATATTCTTGCCACCTTTATCAAAGATAAGGTGACCTTATGTGTGTGGGTTTATCTCTGGGCTTTCTATCCTGTACCATTGATTTATATTTCTCTTTTTGTGCCAGTACCATGCTGTCTTTTTTTTTTTAATTTTTAATTCTAGAATTTTTATTTTTTTATTTTACTTTTAAAAATTTTGTTTATTTATTTTTGGCTGCATTGGGTCTTCGTTGCTGCATGCAGGCTTTCTCTAATTGTGGTGGGGGGGCTACTCTTTGTGGTGCGCGAGCTTCTCACTGTGGTGGCTTCTCCTTGTGGAGCACGGGCTCTAGGCATGCAGGCTTCAGTAGTTGTGGCGTGTGGGCTCAGTAGTTGTGGCTCGCAGGCTCTGGAGTGCAGGTTCAGTATTTGTGGCACACGAGCTTAGTTGCTTAGTTGCACACAGCATGTGGGATCTTCCTGGACCAGGGCTCGAACCCATGTCTCCTGCATTGGCAGGTGGATTCTTAACCACTGCACCACCAGGGAAGTCCCCTATACTGTCTTGATTAATGGAGCTTTGTAGTATAGTCTGAACTCAGGGAGCCTGATTCCTACAGCTCCGTTTTTCTTTCTCAAGACTGCTTTGGCTATTCGGGGTCTTTTGTGTTTCCATACAAATTGTACATTTTTTTGTTCTAGTTCTATGAAAAATGCCATTGGTAGTTTGATAGGGATTGCATTGAATCTGTAGATTGCTTTGGGTAATATAGTCATTTTCACAATGTTGATTCTTCCAATCCAAGAACATGGTATATCCCTCCATCTGTTTGTATCATCTTTAATTTCTTTCATTAGTGTCTTATAGATTTCTCATACAGGTCTTTTGTCCCCTTAGGTAGGTTTATTCCTAGGTATTTTATACTTTTTGTTGCAATGGTAAATGGGAGTGTTTCCTTAATTTCTCTTTCAGATTTTTCATCATTAGTGTATAGGAATTCAAGAGATATCTGTGCATTAATATTGTATCCTGCTGCTTTACCAAATTCATTGATTAGCTCTAGTAGTTTTCTGGTAGCATCTTTAGGATTCTCTATGCATAGTATCATGTCATCTGCAAAAAGTGACAGTTTTACTTCTTCTTTTCCAATGTGGATTCCTTTTATTTCTTTTTCTTCTCTGATTGTTGTGACTAAAACTTCCAAAACTATGTTGAATAATAGTGGTGAGAGTGGGCAACCTTGTCTTTTTTCTGATCTTAGTGGAAATGGTTTCAGTTTTTCACCATTGAGAACAATGTTGGCTGTGGGTTTGTCATATATGGCCTTTATTATCTTGAGGTAAGTTCCCTCTATGCCTACTTTCTGGAGAGTTTTTATCATAAATGAGTGTTTAATTTTGTCAAAAGCTTTTTCTGCATCTATTGAGATTATCATATGGTTTTTATCCTTCAGTTTGTTAATATGGTGTATATCATTGATTGATTTGTGTGTATTGAAGAATCCTTGCGTTCCTGGGATAAACCCCTCTTGATCACGGTGTATGATCCATTTAATATGCTACTGGATTCTGTTTGCTAGTATTTTGTGGAGGATTTTTGCATCTATATTCATCAGTGATATTGGTCTGTAATTTTCTTTTTTTATAGTATCTTTGTCTGCTTTTGGTATCAGGGTGATGGTGGCCTCTTAGAATGAGTTTGGGAGTGTTCCTCCCTCTGCTATATTTTGGAAGAGTTTGAGAAGGATAGGTGTTAGCTCTTTTCTAAATATTTGATAGAATTCACCTGTGAAGCCATCTGGTCCTGGGCTTTTGTTTGTTGGAAGATTTTTAATCACAGTTTCAATTTCAGTGCTTGTGATTGGCCTGTTTATATTTTCTATTTTTTCCTGGTTTAGTCTCGGAAGGTTGTGGTTTTCTAAGAATTTGTCCATTTCTTCCAGGTTGTCCATTTTATTGGCATATGGTTGCTTGTAGTAATCTTTCATGATCCTTTGTATTTCTGCAGTGTCACTTGTTACTTCTCCTTTTTCATTTCTAATTCTGCTGACTTGAGTCTTCTCCCTTTTTTTCTTGATGAGTCTGGCTAATGGTTTATCAATTTTGTTTATCTTCTCAAAGAACAAGCTTTTAATTTTTTTTAATTTTTAAAAATTTTTTCGGTACATGGGCCTCTCACTGTTGTGGGCTTTACCGCTGCGGAGCACAGGCTCCGGGCACCCAGGCTCAGTGGCCATGGCTCACAGGCTCAGCCGCACCACGGCATGTGGGATCTTCCCAGACCGAGGCACGAACCCGTGTCCCCTGCATCAGCAGGTAGACTCTCCACCACTGCGCCACCAGGGAAGCCCCCAGCTTTTAGTTTTATTGATCTTTGTTATCGTTTTCTTCATTTCTTTTTCTTTTATTTCTGATCTGATCTTTATGATTTGTTTCCTTCTGCTAACTTTGGGGTTTTTTGTTCTTCTTTCTCTGATTGCTTTAGGTGTAAGTTTAGGTTGTTTATTTGAGATGTTTCTTGTTTCTTGAGGTAGGATTGTATTGCTATAAACTTCCCTCTTAGAACTGCTTTTGCTGCATCCCATAGGCTTTGGCCGTCGTGTTTTCATTGTCATTTGTTTCTAGGTATTTTTTGATTTCCTCTTTGATTTCTTCAGTGATCTCTTGGTTATTTAGTAGTTAATTGTTTAGCCTCCACGTGTTTGTATTTTTTACAGATTTTTTTCCTGTAATTGATATCTAGTCTCATAGCATTGTGGTTGGAAAAGATACTTGATATAATTTCAGTTTTCTTAAATTTACCAAGGCTTGATTTGTGACCCAAGATATGATCTATCCTGGAGAATGTTCCATGAGCACTTGAGAAGAAAACATATTCTGTTGTTTTTGGATGGAATGTCGTATAAATATCAATTAAGTCCATCTTGTTTAATGTGTCATTTAAAGCTTGTGGTTCCTTCTTTATTTTCATTTTGGGTGATCTGTCCATTGGTGAAAGTGGGGTGTTAAAGTCCCCTACTATGATTGTGTTACTGTTGATTTCCCCTTTTATGCTGTTAGTATTTGCCTTGTATATTGAGGTGCTCCTATGTTGGGTGCGTAAATATTTACAATTGTTATATCTTCTTCTTGGATCGATCCCTTGATCATTATGTAGTGTCCTTCTTTGTCTCTTCTAATAGTCTTTATTTTAAAGTCTATTTTGTCTGATATGAGAATTGCTACTCCAGCTTTCTTTTGGTTTCCATTTGCATGGAATATCTTTTTCCATCCCCTCACTTTCAGTCTGTATGTGTCTGTAGGTCTGAAGTGGGTCTCTTGTAGACAGCATATATATGGGTCTTGTTTTTGTATCCGTTCAGCCAGTCTGTCTTTTGGTGGGAGCATTTAATCCATTTACATTTAAGGTAATTATCGATAGGTATGTTCCTATTCCCATTTTCTTAATTGTTTTGGGTTTATTATTGTAGGTCTTTTCCTTCTCTTGTGTTTGCTGCCTAGAGAAGTTCCTTTGGCATTTGTTGTAAAGCTGGTTTGGTGGTGCTGAATTCTCTTAGCTTTTGCTTGTCTGTAAAGCTTTTGATTTCTCCGTTCAATCTGAATGAGATCCTTGCTGGGTAGAGTAATCTTGGTTGTAGGTTTTTCCCTTTCATCACTTTAAATATGTCCTGCCACTCCCTTCTGGCTTGCAGAGTTTCTGCTGAAAGATCAGCTGTTAACCTTTTGGGGATTCCCTTGTATGTTATTTGGTGCTTTTCCCTTGCTGCTTTCAATATGTTTTCTTTGTACTTAATCTTTGATAGTTTGATTAATATGTGTCTTGGCATGTTTCTCCTTGGATTTATCCTGTATGGGACTCTCTGTGCTTCCTGGAGTTGATTGACTATTTCCTTTCCCATATTAGGGAAGTTTTCAACTATAATCTCTTCAAATATTTTCTCAGTCCCTTTCTTTTTCTCTTCTTCTTCTGGGACCCCTGTGATTCGAATGTTGGTGCATTTAACATTGTCCCAGAGATCTCTGAGACTGTCCTCAGTTCTTTTCATTCTTTTTTCTTTTTTCTGCTCTGCAGTGGTTATTTGCACTATTTTATCTTCCAGGTCACTTATCCATTCTTCTGCCTCAGTTATTATTCTGCTATTGATTCCTTCTAGAGAATTTTTAGTTTCATTTATTGTGTTGTTCATCATTGTTTGTTTGCTCTTTAGTTCTTCTAGGTCCTTGTTAAGGGTTTCTTGTATTTTCTCCATTCTCTTTCCAAAATTTTGGATCATCTTTACTATCATTACTCTGAAATCTTTTTCAGGTAGACTGCCTATTTCCTCTTCATTTGTTTGGTCTGGTGGATTTTTACCTTGCTCCTTTATCTGCTGTGTATTTCTCTGTCTTATTATTTTGCTTAACTTACTGTGTTTGGGGTCTCCTTTTTGCAGGCTGCAGGTTCGTAGTTCCCATTGTTTTTGGTGTCTGCTCCCAGTGGGTAAGGCTTGGTTCAGTGGGCTGTGTAGGCTTCCTGGGGGAGGAGCTGGTGCCTATGTTCTGGTGGATGAGGCTGGATCTTGTCTTTCTGGTGCGCAGGACTGCGTCCGGTGGTGTGTTTTGGTGTGTCTGTGAACTTAGTATGATTTTAGGCAGCCTCTCTGCTAATGGGTGGTGTTGTGTTCCTGTCTTGCTAGCTGTTTGGCATGGGGTGTCCAGCACTGGAGCTTGCTGGTTGTTGAGTGGAGCTTGGTCCTAGCGTTGAGACAGAGACCTTTGGGAGAGCTCTCGCCGATTGATACTATGTGGGGACAGGAGGTCTCTGGTGGTCCAGTGTCCTGAACTCAGCTCTCCCACCTCAGAGGCTCAGGCCTGACACCTGGCCAGAGCACCAATACCCTGTCAGCCACACGGCCAGACAAGCAAAGTTGAGAGTCAAAGAAAATTTTCACTCTGTCATTTCATGGCATAGCAACATTGCTATCCTTGATTTTCGCAACAGATCCAGAGGTCTTATGGTATGTTTACCTCTTAGAATAAGCCAATTTGAATCTTGTTTCATAAGAAGTTCTTATAAGATCCCTAGAGATGATTTGCCATAGTCTTGTGATAATTTCATAGCCACCTCTTGTTGCTATGGCATGGAGCTCGACTGTTGTGAGCATCAGCTTCAAACGCCAGAGACCGGTTTTTCACTTTCTTGATGGCACTGTTTGCAGCCCACAAGTTTTTAATTTTGATGAAATCCACTTTTTCTATTTTTATTTTGTTGGTTGTGCTGTTAGTTTTGTATCTATGAAGTCTTTGCCTAAACCAAGATCATGAAGTTTAGTCCTATGTTCTCTTCTAAGACTATTATAGTTTTAATTCTTACATTTAGGTCTGTGATTCATTTCAAGTTAATTTTTGTTCATGGTGTGAGGAAGGAGTACAAATTCGTTATTCTGCATGTGGATATTCAGTTGTTCTAATACCATTTGTTGAAAAGACTATTCTTTCTCCCATTTAATTGTCATAGCAGGACTAACTCTTTTATTTTTCTCATTATGTGCGATGTGTTCCTATAAAAAATTAAATGGCATGTAAATAAATAATATAAAAAGTAAAAGGCCCTTAGAATTCTACCTCCAAAGATAATAACTGTTAATACTATAAATGAGTGGTCTGGAATAATTGATCTCTAAGGGACCTTCCACACCTATGTGTATATAAAATTTAACTAGGTACAAATTATTCCCAGAAATACTATTTAGCATAACTTCCTATTTAACATGGGTGATTCCCTGAAGGACTCAAATGAAGGGCCTAGTGGCCCAGTGATGTATCTATCATCTTGTTACTAGTCTATACCAGGGGAACCCACTTTAAGCTATTAATACTTTTATTAAAATATACAGATCTTTCCTGGAATACCCATCTGTTCTTTTTTATTTCCTACTTTGCATTCTTCATTATGCCAAGCAAACATGCTCCTAAATGATACTTGCACTCATCTCTCTGCACTGGAGAGGGCATCACATCTCAATATCAATAAAAAGGAGTGGCTAAGAGCACAGAGTCAGATTGCCCTGTTTATTTTTTGATTTTTAAAATTAATTAATTTATTAATTAATTAATTTATTTATGGCTGCATCGGGTCTTCGTTGCTTCACGTGGGCTCTAGTTGTGGTGAGCGGGGTCTACTCTTTGTTGTGCTATACGGGCTTCTCATTGTGGTGGCTTTTCTTGTTGCAGAGTATGGGCTCTGGGTGCGCGGACTTCAGTAAGAATGATAAAAGATTGTGTTCACCAGGAAGATATACAACTCTAAATTTATACTAACCTAATAACTTAGCCTCAAATAAAACAAAGATTTATAGAACTAAAAGGAGAAATAGGCAAATACAGAATCATATTGAGAGCTTTTCAAAATACCTCTCTCAGTAATTTATGGAATGCAAACTGAATCATTAAGGATATATATTTGGATATACAAACCAGTGAACTTGGCTTAATTGACACATAGAACATCACACCTTGAAATTACAGTTCTTAATTCTTCTTAAATATGCACAGAACATTTAAACAAATTGACCATGTTCTGGATAACTTTTGCTGCATTACAAATTATCATTAAATGTAGAACTCAAAATAACAATTTATTATTATTATTTTTTTTTTGGCTACACTGCACAGCTTGTGGGATCTTAGTTCCCCGACCAGGGATCAAACCCGGGGCCCTCGGCAGTGAAAGCGCAGAGCCCTAACCACTGAACCGCCAGGGAATTCCCAGCAATTTTTTATTATTATTATCTTTATTATTATTATCTTTCAAGGTTCTGTGGGTTGACTGGGCTCAGATGGGTGGTTTTCACTTGGCATCTCCTATGTGACTGCAGACAGATATCCAAGATGGCTCCTTTAGTCACGTGTCCTGGCATCTTGGTGCTCCTTGCCCTCTCTTTCTCTTCTCAGTGTATCTCATCCTCCAGGTCTTTCCACATGGCTTGAGTCTTTCACAGCTTGGTGGTCTCAGGGTAGTCAACCTTCTTAACATGGTGCCCATCTTCCAAGAAGCTGGAAGGAAAATTTACCAGGACAGCTATTTTATCCTGGTTAGTTACAGGCCTTCCTAGATTAAAGAGGATGAAAACATAGACTTGCCCCTTGATGGGCCAGTGGCAAAGTCACATAGCAAAAGGGTATGTGGCATTGGGATATTGTTGTGGCCATCTCTGGAAAATATAATCTTCTACAGACCATATGCTGGGCCATAAAGCTAGTCTCAACAAATTTCAAATAATTGAAATAGTCAAAGTATGTTCTCTAACCACAGTGCAATTAAGCAAGAAATCAATGAAAATAATAACTGGAAAACCCTCACATTTGAATAATAAGAGATATAAATACATCTAAATGACCCATGCATCAAAAAAGAAATCACAGTGGAAATTAGAAAATATTTTAAACTAAATGATAATAAAATACAAAAGTCGTGGGATGCAGCAAGCAAAACATGTGGGATGTGTGCTTTAGGAAGTTGTATAGTCTTAAATACACACTTTAGACAAGAACAAAGGCTAAAAATCGATCTAATAAGCATCCATCTCAAGAAACTAGAAAAAAAATCACCAAAAACCCTCAAGGAAAATAGAAGGAAGGGAATAATATGGTTAAGAGGAGAAATTAATGAAGTAAGAAACAAACCTATAATAGAAGGGACCAGCAAATCAAGAAAATATTTCTTTGAAAAGACTAATTAAATTGATACATTTCTGGCAAGACTAGTTAAGAAAAAGAGAAAGAAGCATATAAAGCCAATAGCAGAAATGAAGAGGAATACATCTCAGACCCAATAGACCTTAAAAAAATTATGAGATAAATTTGACCAAATTTATGCCAGTAAGTTTGAAGATTTAAAAGAACTGTCTAGGGCTTCCCTGGTGGCACAGTGGTTGAGAGTCCGCCTGCTGATGCAGGGGACATGGGTTCGTGCCCCGGTCCGGGAAGATCCCACATGCCGCGGAGCGGCTGGGCCCGTCAGCCATGGCCACTGAGCCTACGCGTCCGGAGCCTTGCTCCGCAACGGGAGAGGCCACAACAGTGAGAGGCCCACGTACCGCAAAAAAAAAAGAACTGTCTAAATTCCTAGGAAATATATTTTACTAAAACTGACACACAGAAAAGAGGAAATCTGATTAGTCTTATAACTATAAAAAATATGAATTTATAAGATAAAAATCTTCCTACAGCCCCATGAGTTACTAATGTTGTGATCTTGCCAAGCTATGTACCTGTTTCCCCATATGAGAAATGAAGATAATAACATAATGTCATAGGTAACACTGTGAGGATTAAATGAGATAATGCCTGTAAAAACACTTTGCCCATGGCCTAGTAGTTGTCACCTGCTCAGTGTAAGCTAGCCATTGAGTCTCCTTTACAGCTCTGGGTGTGTATCACTGAATGCAAAAACGTGCTCTGCAGGTGCCCTAGTATGCGTGTTTCTGAAGTAAAAGTGGTTGGGGGCACTAGATGCATTTGAAATTTTAAAATAAAATTGAAAGTAAATCAGTTTTGTCCTTAAATCAGATTCTTTCTGCTTTCCTTTTGTACACCTGCCTCAGTGTACAATTTTTCCTGCCATATTTGTGTGCAGAACTGCCTACACACCTCCAGGCATGAATCTCGACTTTAGTGGCTTGGAAAAGGCTGTCAGAACTTGTAATTTATACTCCAACCCAGTCAATGGCTGTTTCCATTCTTCTTCTGTCTCCCAGGCTGTTGTCTGATTCTTGTTCTTACTGCTCCTTGATCTCCGGGCATTCAGTACTTTCTAGCTAGAATATCGCCCACGTCACATAAAGTTCTTTTTGCCTTATCTGATCTCTACTCATACTTTGTCACTCTGGGGCTTTGCTCAGATCTGGTTGTGTAACATTCTTTAGGAGATTTCCCTTTCCTTGGTCGGAGGGCTCTTCATACCTCTAGTCCCTGCCTCCGCCGCTCTGAGTTTGTGACACAGACTTACCTCACCACCTGGAATTCCCAGCTTTGCTCCCTCTCCAGGCGAGTTCTTCTTCGCAGCATTGCCTTCTTAAACAAGAGTTTAAGAAGGAGGTGTTTATATGTCAATCCCAATGTCCCAATTTATCCCTCCCTCTCACCGCACCGCACCCCCCACCCGTAACCATAGGTTTGTTTTCTACATCTGTGACTCTATTTCTGTCTTGTAAATAACAAGATTGTAAATCAACTATATTCCAATAAAAATTTTTTTTAAAAAAAGAAGAAAGGGGCTTCCCTGGTGGCGCAGCGGTTGGGAGTCCGCCTGCCGAGGCAGGGGACACGGGTTCGTGCCCCGGTCCGGGAAGATCCCACATGCTGCGGAGCGGCTGGGCCCGTGAGCCATGGCCGCTGGGCCTGTGTGTCCGGAGCCTGTGTCCGCAATGGGGGAGGCCACAGCAGTGAGAGGCCTGCGTACCGCAAAAAAAAAAAAAAAAAAAAAAAGAAGAAGGACCTATGGAGCCCTAACCCCTCTAATGGGTTTTTTTTTCTCTGCCGCCCTGTGATTTCTTCCACCCTGCTCTTTGGAGTCCATTTCATTTCCTTGTCTTAATTAGTCTCTTCACCATACCTCCTCTGCATTGTGTTTCTTCCCATCTGTCAAATTTTTAAAGCTGTTTCTTTCCCTCCCTCCATTCCAACTGTTCAAATCCTGTCCTACCTTCAAGTATCATCTCAAAGGATAAGTCTGAATGAAGCTTTTGCAAGTGCCTCTTCTTACCCCCTCTCCCCACAGGACTATTTATTCTACTTATAGAACTTAGTTTACTCAATCTAAAATTATAATTATTTGTGTATAATTATTGTATATAATTATTTGTGCTCTCTACTAGATACTTAGGAACTTGAGGGCAAGGATATTTTTTACTCATCTTTGCAGCTCCCAAAGCACCCAGCATGGTGCCTGGAACATGGGAGCTGTTCAGGGACTATTTGTTAAATTGAATTCATGAATATGAGACCCCAGAGGATAAAGGCAAGTGTTTCCCTCAGTTTTCAGGCTGAGACCAACAGTGCCCTGAGTGGCTTCATTGTTTAATCAGGAAATGGGTTGTATGAATCTGGAGGTCCCAGATGAAACGAAGGCTTCCATAAAGCATGTTCATCAATCTTGTAAGAATTGTCTCATTCATTCATCAACAAACACCTATTGAGACTAAGTGCTAAACCTAGTGAAGAGAGATTACAGAGAATAGGAAAAATGCCATTAAGACATTAGTAATCTTGTTTAGAAGTTTGAAACATAAACATCTGACTGTAAGGCAAAGTGAAATAGGTACTATAATAAAGTATAGACCAAATTCTCTGAGAACATTAGTCCTTGATTTCAGGAGGGGGAAGGTAGGGGGACACTGGAATAGATGATGATGGCTCAGAAGACGAGCAGCTTTGTTTTTCCTATTGGACTCATAGCATCAGCGTGACAACAAGGCCCCTGAACTTTTCTGGCTCACCCCTCAAATCCCTGCACCTGATGGGAATAGGAGGTAAGAATAGGAAGGAGGAAGCAAGTCAGGTTACTCTAGACCTGAGCTGTCTAATACAGTAGCCACCAGCCAGATGTTGCTACTACTGGACGCTTGAAATGTGGCTAGTCTGAATTGAGATGTACCTAAGTATAAAATATTCAGTGGATTTTGAAAATTTAGTACAAAGAATTAATTTTATATTGATTACATGTTGAAAATAATATTTTGAATATATTGGGTCAAATACAATATATTCTTAAAATTAATTTCACCTGTTTCTTTTTACCATTTTTTTTTTTTTTTTTTTTTTGCTGTACACGGGCCTCTCGCTGTTGTGGCCTCTCCCGTCTTCCCGGACTGGGACACGAACCCGTGTCTCCTGCATCGGCAGGCGGACTCTCAACCACTGCGCCACCAGGGAAGCCCTCTTTTTACCTTTTTAATGTGACTACTTGACAATTTAAAATTAGATACAGCAGGACTTCCCTGGTGGCGCAGTGGTTAAGAATCCGCCTGCCAATGCAGGGGACACAGGTTTGAGCCCTGGTCTGGGAAGATCCCACATGCCGCGCAACTAAGCCCGTGGCCCACAGCTACTGAGCCTGTGCTCTAGAGCCTGTGAGCCACAACTACTGAGCCCTTGAGCCACAACTACTGAAACCCACGTGCCTAGAGCCAGTGCTCCGCAACGAAGAGAAGCCACCGCATTGAGAAGCCAGTGCACCACAATGAAGCATTGCCCCTGCTTGCTGCAACTAGAGAAAGCCTGCACACAGCAACGAAGACCCAATGCAGCCAAAAATAAAATTAATTAATGAATTAATTAAATAAAAAAATAGATACAGGGTTTGCATTATACTTCTGTTGGGCAGCACTGTTCTGAAGTCTGTTCCCCAGGTTCAGGGAACCTAGAAAATTTGGAAAACACATAGACAGATTTTGATACTGAACCAGGACCCAGGCCCAGTGGTATTTACCATTCCTGACCTGGATCCAAACCCTCAGGGACTTCAGTCATCACTTGGGTCTGGGCTGGGGCAGAGTTAGGCCACAGATGGGAAAGTTGGTTCTCTCCCTACTGCATTTCCTTGTGACTAAGGTCACAGGGACAAACATGACAGGGAGTTGGTTTGTCTTCTGTGTTTCTTTCAAGCAGCTTCCTTGAAGTTTCTGAAAGGCAAAGATAAGGGGCTGGTCTGGTGGAGTCTTCCATAATAACAACAAGGCCTTTGATCATTAATCAGTTAGGTTGGTATACTGCTTGCCCAAGGTGAGGGTGGCACTTATATCAAATTGCTCACTGTTCTTTAAAGAACTTTAAGATGATATGCATTACTAAAATAAAACCCTGAGGGTGTGAGAACAACAAAGTCTTAGTGGAGGAGCTTCAGCCCTTGATAACACAGTAAAGCTACCCATCATGGGCATCTAGGTTCCCAAGTGCCCTACCCTACCCTACTGCTTTTACCCTTTGGTTCTGATCTCCCACAGCCCTCTGACTAATGCTTTCAGATTCTGCCCACCACCCTTAATATTCTCTCCAAGGTATTCCCTGTGCCAGGAATAGTTTCCTGTTTCCCTTAGGCCCCACTGTTTCATGATCCATTTTTAAAAATGAGATGAAACTACCACATGGATTCTTTTTGTTTTAATTAAGCTCTTTTGTAAGAAATAAGGATTAATAGTCCAGCTCAAGTAATAGGAGTTTTTTGGGTTTTTTTTGCGGTATGCGGGCCTCTCACTGTTGTGGCCTCTCCTGTGGCGGAGCACAGGCTCCAGACGTGCAGGCTCAGCAGCCATGGCTCACGGGCCCTGCGTCCGCTGCATCGGCAGGCGGACTCTCAACCACTGTGCCACCAGGGAAGCCCAGGAGTTTATTTTAAGATGGCATGTAGCAATAAGGAAGATAGGCGAACCATGGAAATCCAAGAACAGGGAATCTTCTGGGAGCAAGATGGCTCTAGGAATCTCAGTGACAGGAGTTAATAGATCTTCACTGTACTGTTCTTCTGTTTGTGACTCATCTACTAAGACTTTGCTTATTAGGGGAGTTACCACCTCTCCTGACTTCATCAGCATCCATTCGATATCTCCTCTTGACCTCACTACTCTTGTATACTCATAGTTTCTGTTTCGTCATAACTTAGCCCTACTCAAGAACCACAACTTGCTTCTGGCCCCACAACTTCCTCCCTCCTTATGTCTTTTTAGCTTCAGTTCCTGCCCCTAATTTCTTGATTCTCTTCTTACTTCCCATTTCAGATTGTAGAGAGCAACCTGCTGCCACCTTACTTTTTAGGCAGAACTTTCTCCACTAAGCTACATCATTAGTATCTGATCAGCCTGTGGATCTAGCTGACTTTGGGGAATTGGGTGCCCACACATGGTCCAATCAACTGTGGACCAACCAGGCTGCCCAAGTTCTTTCTCAACAAGGGCTGTAAGTATACCAGTCACCATGATTGCCGTGTCCAAGATACTTTCGCTTATGTCATCTCATTTTAATCCTTATAATAATCCTGACAATAGATACCATCCTATTTTCTATAGATGAAGAATCTAGGGAACAGAGAGATTAACTAAGGCAAAGTCAGCATGCAATCTCAAATCTGCCATCAGAAATCACCATGCAGAAGCCTCAAGGAAGCATGTTAAGTGAATTCTCTTGAAACAAAATTACAAGGCAGAGAGATGTCAGAGGTTGGACAGCACTACTGCTGCCCTCTGTTCCTCCCACAACCGCATAAAGGACAGGTTTTCCTAGGAGAACTAACCCATGGTTAGTGTGTGTGTGTGGTGGGGGGGCATCCTGTGCATTCAAACCTGGGATATTACTTAGAATAAAGCCTGATGGATAAAGTCTAAGACAGATCCGTCTTATACCATAATCCACCTTAAGGTAAATAGTAAATACAGATGTAATGTAAAAATCCAGATTTACAAAACAAGTCAATGAAAATATAATTTTTTTTTCCTGTTTCAAATTCTTTCCACCTTATTCTGGACCCTGGGTTATGGGATTGGTGTAGGAGTGGTGTGAGGGAAGCCCTAGGCTTAAGGCCCTTCAGATTTCTCCCTATCCCAGAATAAAAGTCAGGAAGATTCTGCACATGTGAGTACAGGGTGAGTGTAGTGGGACAAACTGAGGGTGGTAAATCAGTAAGTATCTACTTACTAATACACTTCTCCCTGACAGATGAGGAGATGGGAAAAGGTGAGAGTTGGGTGAAATAATATAAGGGAAGCCTTTAGAATAATGCCTGGCTGTATTAGTTTACTATGGCTGCTGTAATAAATTACCACAAACTTACTCACTTAAAACAACACAGATTTGGGAGTGACATCACCAAGATGGAGTAGGAGATTCCTGCCTCCATTCCCCAACAAAGATCAACAATTAGACAGCTATCCATGAATAAACACAGCTCTGGAGAGCTCTGGAGTCCACTTAAGACTACTGAACAAAACACTTGAGAATAACCACACGAAAAGGGAAGGAAGACAGCTTCATTTGTCTGCATGAACCCATCACCCAAGCTAGCATTGCTCAGCACCAAGACAGAACTCTCCAGCTAGGACTCACCAGGAAAGGAAGAACAGGGTGAGCAACCAGCTTCTGCAGCCTTTTGGGGAATCACATGAAGGACCTGCTTCAGTTCACTCCACTCAGAGACTGGCAAAGCTGAGATGTATAAAGGTGGCTAGGAATAGGGAAGAAAAGTGGGGATTCCAGTAGCAGTCATGCAGTCAGAGCAACCACAGTTCCCAGGTCACCCCTGCTCCACAGGTGACCCCAACAGCTTTCAACACTGAAGAAACCAACAGCCCCAACATCTGCTGGGGATCCCCTGCAGATTTCACTGGCTTTTGTTCACAGGTAGTTGCATTTGCTAATGCCAGCTTCCTGAGTCCCTCCCCTTGCCCGCTGGAGCCCGGGAAGTACCCTGGCAGCCGGTCCAGGCCTCTGCAGCACATGAATGCAAGACGCCAAGCTAGACCTCTGCAGCTGACCCCTGCCACTGTGCATGCACTTGGGGATAGCCCCTCCATCTGTGTACTTGCATGCCACTGGCCTGACGCCTGTCACCAGACTCCACTATTTTATGGATGTCCATGAGGAGACTATGCAGCCAACGGACAGCACACCAATGACTTGGGACCATGCAGCTGCTTGTAGGCCTGGATCAGGCCCTGTCTTCTGTCACTGGCCTTCACCACAACACTCATCTGCTAGCCCCTCCAACTGCGTACCTGTGTGCCCTTGGTCCAATCCCAGGTGGGCTCCACTGCCATGTGCCCATGGTGAGACCCAGCAGCCATGGTAGTGCACACAGACAGCCAGAGCCCCTGCAGGTGTCAGTGTGTACACAGTTGGCCCTGGCCCTTGCTGCCTGCCCTGGTCACAACCACTACATGTGTGTTTAATTACCCCCTGCCACTACAGGCACCAGCAGCTGGCCCCCACAGCTGACTGTGTGCATACTATCAGCTCCAGCCATCACTGCTGCTTGCCCTGGTCCATAGCTGCTGGATCTGGAGGCACTGCTGAGGACCCCAACAGCCCTTGCAGTCTCTGCGGACTCCCAATAGCCCTTGTCAAGGGCCATGCAGTTGTAGATGATGTGGACCCCAATGGCCTGAGTCAGTGAGTCACCATGACCCCCAGACCAGGTACCACCAAAGGGAGTTCATCACCACTAGGCCTGCCTTATAAGAAATGCTGGAAGAAGTTCTTCAAGCTGAAATGAAAGGATGCTAACTAGTGTCAGGAAAATATATGAAAATAAACATCATACTGGTAAAGGCAAGCATATAGTCGGATTCAGAATACTCTAATACTATAATATGGTGGTATGTTGACCACTTTAATATAAAGGTTGAAGGACAAAAGTATTAAAAATAGCTATAAGTACAATAATTTGTTAGTGGATACATGATATAAAAGATGTATAGGGCTTCCCTGGTGGCGCAGTGGCTGAGAATCTGCCTGCCAATGCAGGGGACACGGGTTTGAGCCCTGGTCTGGGAGGATCCCACATGCCGTGGAGCAACTGGGCCTGTGAGCCACAACTACTGAGCCTGCACGTCTGGAGCCTGTGTTCCGCAACAAGAGAGGCCGCAATAGTGAGAGGCCTGCGCACCGCGATGAAGAGTGGCCCCCACTTGCCGCAACTAGAGAAAGCCCTCGCACAGAAACGAAGACCCAACACAGCCAAAAATAAATAATTAATTAATTTTTTAAAAAAAGAGGTATAGTGTGACATCAAAAACCATAAAACATAAAATGGGAATAAAAGGGTATAGTTTTTGCATATGATTGAAGTTTAGTTATCATCAGCTTAAAATGGACTGTAATATTTATGTTTCAAGGAAGCCTCAGGGTAACCACAAAACAAAAACCTATAATAGTTACACACAAGATAAGGAGAAGGGAACCAAGTATACCACTATGGAAAATCATCAATTCATAAAGGAAGACAGCAAGAGAGGAAGAAAGAAACTTCATAACAGCCAGAAAACAATGAGTAACATGGCAATAGTAAGTCCTTTCTTATCAATAATTACTTTAAATGGATTAAGTGCTGCAATAAAAAGGCATAGAGTGAATGGATGAAAAAACAAGATCTACCTATATGCTCCCTATAAGAGACTTGCTTCAGCTTCAAGGACACACATAGGCTCAAAGTGAAGGGATGGAAAAAGATATTCCATGCAAGTGGAAATGAGGAGAACAGGGGTAGCTATACTTATATCAGACAAAAGAGAATTTAAGTCAAAAACTATAACAAGTGACAAGGTCATTATATAATGATAAAGAGGTCAATTCATCAAGAGGATATAACAGTTGTAAATATATACATGCCCAATATTGGAGCACCTAAATATATTAAGCAAATACTAACACATCTGCAGGGAAGAATGGACAACAATACAGTAACAGTAAAGGACTTATATACCTCACTTTCAACAATGAATAGATCATTCAGGGGCTTCCCTGGTGGCACAGTGGTTAAGAATCCGCCTGCCAATGCAGGGGACACGGGTTCGCTCCCTGGTCCAGGAAGATCCCACATGCCGCAGAGCAACTAAGCCTGTGCGCCACAACTACTGAGCCTGCGCTCTAGAGCCCATGAGCCACAAATACTGAGCCCACATGCTGCAACTACTGAAGCCCGTGCACTCTGGGGCCTGCGTGCCGCAGCTACTGAGACTGTGTTCTGCAACTACTGAAGCACATGCACCTAGAGCCCGTGCTCCACAACAAGAGAAGCCACCGCAATTAGAAGCCTGCGCACCGCAACAAAGAGTAGCCGCCACTTGCCGCAACTAGAGAAAGCCCATGCACAGCAACGAAGACCCAACACAGCCAAAAATACATTAAAAAAAATTTTTAAATAGATCATTCAGACAGAAAATCAATAAGGAAACATTGGACTTGAACTATATTTTAGACCAAGTGAACATAGAGGACATGTATAGAACAATCCATCCAGTAGCAACAGAATGCACATTCATTTCAAGCACACTTGGAACATTCTCCAAGATCATACATTAGGTCACAGAACAAGTCTCATCAAACTAAAAAAGACTGAAACTATACCAACTATCTTTTCCAACCGCAATGGTATGAAACTAGAAATAATAGGAGGAAACTGGAAAATTCACAAATACATGGAAATTAAATAAGAGTCCTGAACAACCAGTGGGTCAAAGATAAAATCAAAAGGGAAATCAAAAGATAAATTGAAACAAACACAGAATGCCAAAACTTATGAGATGCAGCAAAAGCAGTGCAAAGAGGAAAGTTTATAGGCATAAATGCCTACATTAAGAAAAAAGAAAGATCTCAAATAAACAATCTAACTTTATACCTCAAGGAACTAGAAAAAGAAAAACAAACTAAACCCACAGTTAGCAAAAGGAAGGAGATAACAAAGATCAGAGCAGAAATAAGTGAAATAGAGAATAGAAAAACAATAGAAAAGATCAACAAAAATGAGTTGTTTTTTATTTTAAAAGATAAACATAACTGGGAATTCCCTGGCGGTCAACTGGTTAGGACTATGCACTTTCACTGCTGAGGGCACAGGTTTAACCCCTGGTCAGGGAATTAAGATCCCACAAGCTGTGCAGTGCAGCAAAAAAAAAAAAAAAAAAGGATAAACAAAACTGAGAAACCTTTAGCTAGATTTACCGAGAAAAAAAGAGAGAGGACTCAAATAAATTGAACTATAAAAGGAAAATGAGACACTGCAACTGATACCACAGAAATACAAAGGATCATAAGAGACTACTATGAAAAATTATACACCAACAAATTGGATAACTTAGGAGAAATGGATAAATTCTTAGGAATATGCAATCTACCAAGTCTGAATCATGAAGAAATAGAAAATCTGAATAGACCAATAACAAGTAAGGGAACTGAATCAGTAGTCGAAACCTCCCAACAAAGAAAAGCCCAGGACCAGATGGCTTCACAGGTGAATTCTTCCAAACATTCAAAAAAGAATTAATAACCTTCTCAAAATCTTCCAAAAACTTGAAGAAGGGGGTACACTTCCAAACTCATTTTACAAGGCTTACATTACTATGATGTCAAAACCAGATAAAGACATTACAGGAGGGAATTCCCTGGCGGTCCAGTGGTTAGGACTCTGGGCTTTCACTCCCGGGGCCCAGGTTCGATCCCTGGTTGGGGAACTAAGATCCCGCAAGCCGCACGGACAAATTAAGAAAAAAAGAAAAAAAAGACATTACAGGATATGAAACCTATAGACCAATGTCCCTACAGACCAGATGAATATAGATGCAAAACTTCTCAACAAGATACTAGCAAACCAAATTCAACAGCATATTAAACATAATGCAAATCAAAATGAATAAGTTTTGGAGATCTTAATATACAGCTTGGTGACTACAGCAAGTAACTTGAAGTATACTTGAAAGTTGCTATGAGAGTAGAGCTTTAATGTTCTCACTATAACAACAACAAAATGGTAATTATATGAGCTAAAGGATGAGCTAAAGCTGAATTAACCCTATTGTGGTAAACATCTCATAATATAAACATGTATCAAATCATCACATTGTACACCTTAAACTTACACAGTGTTATATGCCAATTACATCTCAATAAAGCTGGAAAAAAACACCAACACCAACACACATTTATTCTCTTACAGTTCTGAAGGTCAGTAGTATGAAATCAGTTTCTCTGGGCCAAAATCAAGGTGTCTGCAATGCCACACTTCCTCCCGAGGCTCTATGGAAGAATCTATGCCCTCATCTTTTCCAGGATCTAGAGCTGTATCTTTGGTGGCACATTCCTCCATTCTGAAAGCCAGCAGTGTAACATATTGCTTCAGTCCTCACACTGATGGTAAAATCTCCCTCGACTTCCCTCTCTTAAGGGCACCTACAATTACATTTACTGTCTACCAATTTAATCCAGGATAATTTCCCCCATCTCAAAATCCTCAGTTTAATCACATCTGCAAAGTCTGTTTGCCATATGAAGTAACATCCACAGGTTCCAGGGATTAGCACCTGGATATATTTGGGGGCCATTATTCAGCCTGCCACATTGGCATAAAGTAAATGCTTAAGAAACATTAGCTATTATTATTACTGTGCTAAGCACTTCATGATGTATTACCTCATTTAATCCTCAGTACAACCCTATGAGGTAGAAACTATATTAATCCCTATCTTACAGAGAAGAGGTTTGAGAGCTTATATAGTTCCTAAAATCAAATGGTAAGTGGAATTCCAATGCAAGAGACTAACTCCAGAGCCCACGCTCTTGGCTTCTATCACAGGCTGGCTTTGAGGAGCATTTCTATTACTCCTCTTGCAATAACAGTGACGCTCCACCCTACTTTTCTATTTGAGTCATTTGAGTTGATGCATATTTTCTTGGGGAAGGGAGATCCTTCCCCATGGACTGTCATCTTTTTCAGGACAAGGGAGTCTGTCATGCACCTTGTCTTGTGGTTGGTGCTCTGCATGTACTGAAAACAAATCAATGCTGATGTAACTGCTAAAGCTGGAGACCATGAAGATAATTAAGTGCAAACAATACTGATCAAACAGAACAAAATCTACATCCTTATTGTGCCACCCTTAGAAGCTGACATAGTGATGGAGGGAGTTGAAACTGAGAAGTTTATTTTCATCTTCTAAAAGTCAGCAGGTATATTGGTGTCTGGGACATGTAGAAATTAGAACAACCACTCTTCAGGAAAACATCTTCTCATTTTGTTCTATAAAGAATACATAGTGGTTTTGTAAAAAATAAATTTATTTATTTTGGGCTGCGTTGGGTCTTCATTGTTGCGGCAGGCTTTCTGTACTTGCAGTGAGCAGGGGCTACTCTTCGTTGTGGTGTGCGGGCTTCTCATTGCAGTGGCTTCTCGTTGCAGAGCATGGGCTCTAGGCACGTGGGCTTCAGTAGTTGTGGCGCATGGGCTTAGTTGTTCCGTGGCATGTGGGATCTTCCCGGACCAGGGCCCGAACCCGTGTCCCCTTCATTGGCAGGCAGATTCTTAACCACTACACCACCAGGGAAGTCCTACATGGTGTTTTGTTAATGCAGCATGTTCTGGTCTCTCTGGCATGTTGGGACTGTGGTTAAATCAGTATAGCATGGGGCTGGGTAGGAGATGGACATCGTTCAACAGAAGACGGTCAAACCAGGAAATGAACTATGAAGAAAGAGGTATCCACAAGATCAACGTGATAAGTATTCTGAGTGACAGTGGGGAAAAGCACTGTGTGAAGGAGAAGAAAGGTAATGGAAGTATGTGATGTTGGAACTGCATTCCCAGGAGATAATGAAACATGAAGAAAGAGAAGAAAAGAGAGGCTTAGAACTAGGCAATGAGAAGGAGAAAGAGCTTGGTTAATACAAGATTTTTATCTAAAACATTAGAGAAGGAACCAGCAGTGACCATATAAAAATTAATAATCCTGTTTTCCTTCAGAAGGGGTAAGGGCTGGTTAGTATTTGGTAACTGAAAAATCATCATCACAACCTTGTCTTTGATGAATCATGTAGCAGCCACCCCAGAAACCTGAATCACCAAAGCCTCCTCTTCCCTCCTTATTTTCATGTAACTTGAGTAGATTGGGGTGGGAGGAAAAGATGGAAACTACAAACAGTAACCAAGTATCCTCACCAGCAACTCCAAGGCACTAGGGGAAGTGAGGTGGACAAGGTCCTGGTCTAGGATGTTTAGATTTCCACCCATACAGCTCTAAGGGAGTTGATTGGATACACTGTTGGCTCACCAGTACCTCCCCTTCCTGTGGGCAAATCTGTGTGGAAGTCAAAACGTCACCAGAAGATGGTTTCAGAAGCATGAAACCAGGGAGTGGGGGAGGGGATGGTTCCAGTGGCTGATGCCAGCCTGCTTTGTGGCCTGATGCCTCTACATCTGTCATGGGGCTGTCCCATCTATAGAGACTGGCTCCTCATACTTTCAGGTCAGGAAACTATCTTTCTAGGGTGTTTTTGGAAGCAAAGTACCCCTTCTGCTGGCACATTTTTTTTTCTTCTCACATTACTACGCAACTGATTTAGATTTAAATTTAACCTAATCCAGTCCCATCCTATTTTTCTGAAATGACAGTATACCCATGTCACTTTAATTTGATCTGGGTAAGACTCATCTATTACACATTCACAAATAATCCCTTTGTCTGTGTCGTTTCTCCTGGTGTCTGATCTCATCCCTTTTATCTGGATCTTATTGATTTTATCCTAAGTTCGAGGATACACTGGGATGTCAACCCAACATACTGTCCATATAAGTACTGTCTCATTGATTCCACAAATGATCATTATGGAGTAGTGTTATTCTCATTTTAGAGCTGAAAAAACTGACTCTAGGACTTGTCCAAACGTGTCCAAAATAACATAACTGGTAAATTATAGAATTGTGACTCCATTGCAGATAAGTCTGATTTCAAAGTTCAGCCTCTTCCTACATAATATGAAGTAACTATGAAAAATGACTGTGAAAAGTCAAGCTTCCAAACTGACATTTCAATTGGAAATTTACTATTATGTTGCCTGGTGACAACATCTTATACCACGTAAACAGTGGTTCAAACCTGACTGCATATCAACTCATGTTGAGCTTTTAAGAACCACACATGCTTTTAATGTATTATTGAAATTAAATTTGCTAATATTTTGTTCAGTATTTTTGCATCTATATTTATGAGAGAGATTGGCCTGTAATTTTCCTTTCTTGTAATGTCCTTGTCTGATTTGGGTATTAAGGTTATGCTGGCCTCATAAAACAAATTAGAAAGGGTTCCCTCTTTTTTTATTGCCTGTGTTTGGAAAATGTTATCTATACTATTTGTACCATTTGTACTTTACACAGATTTTCTTTTTGGTCTAATATATGGTCAGTTTTTGTGAATTATTCATAGATACTTAAAGGAAAGTGTATTTTCTTTTAGAAAATGTTATCTATGTTATTAATTATGCATTTTAGACCAAAGTCTTTAAGGCTCCTACTACTGTGTTTCTGTTTTTCCTTGTATATCCTGTGGTTTTATGATTTAATTAATATTCATGTTGATGCTATATTTTTTGGTACATATATTCATAACTTTGTAAACTTAATGTGAATTGCATTCTTTATCAGTATAAATGACTATTATTTGTCACCTTTAACACCTGTTTGTCCTGATGTTAACCTTGCCTGATGTTAAAATTACAACCTCTGCTTTCTTCTTGTTTGCAATTGCAAAGATTTCTAAATTATTTTGTTTTGGATCCCTTGTATATGGAATAAAACTGGATTTTGCTTTGATTCAGTAAATTTCTTTTAGTAAATTATTTTCGTCCATTTATATTTATCAAATTGACATATAGTTAGTCTTAGTTCTGTCACATTATTTGATATGACGCCTTCTATTCATAGATTCTTTAAAAACTCTGAAAATGTGGTATGTGTTTTTATTTTTCTGAAAATTTGGAAAGCTTATATTTTTGTTTCAGTGGGTGTCTTTATAACTTATACACCTAATCTTCATTTCTTAGTCATTATTTTATCAATTCCCTAATTTGAATAAATAATAAAATTAGTATATTTTCTTTTTTTTTAATTAATTTATTTTATTATTTATTTGGCTGCATCAGGTCTTAGTTGCAGCACATGTGATCTTCAGTGCAGCATGCAGGATCTTTTTTTGTTGTGGTGTGTAGGCTGTTTGTTGTGGCACGTGGGCTTCTCTCTTGTTGTGGCATGTGGGGTCCAAAGAGCACAGGCTCAATAGTTGTGGCGTGCAGACTCTCTATTTGTGGCGTGTGGGCTTAGTTGCCCCGTGGCATGTGGGATCTTAGTTCCCTGACCAGGGATCAAACCCATGTCCCCTGCATTAGAAGGCAGATTCTTAACCACTGGACCACCAGGGAAGTCCCTGAAATTAGTATATTTTCTTTTCTTCTCCTTCTCCTGCCCTCTATAGCCCTTTTCTTTTTGCCATAGTTTTCTCATTCATCACTCGGTTGGCTTAAGTTCATCTTCTAGTAGTTACTTCAAGAAAGGCTCATGGAAACAATATTTCTTGAGTTCTTGCATGTTCAAAAGTGTCTCACTATGCCTTTTTGGGTAAACCACAGTTGGCTGGGTATAAAATATATGGGCGACACTTACTTTCCTTGAGGACTTCCTAGGCATTGCTTCTAGCAATGAATATTTCTATGGAAATGTCTAAGCTAAGCCTGAATTTTTCCCCCCTTTTAAATGACTTGATTATTTGCCTAGGTGCAAAAGGATTCTTTATTTATCTGTGAGACCAAGTAACTGCTTCTCAGAGTTGACCTTTCCATGTTAACTTTAACTTGGATATGGTGTGATCTTTGTAGATTCAAATGTTCTTTTATTTTTGGAACATATTCTTGAATTATACATTGAAATGATTTTCTGTTCTGTTATTTTGGTTTTCTTTATCAGGAAATCCATTATGCAACTATTGGATCTCTTTTGCCTATCTTTCATATCTATCATTTAAGCTTTAATCCCTTTAAACTTCTCATTTCCATTTCATTTTGCTTACTGTCCTCAATCCTGTCCTCTATGTCCTTTGCTGTGTTTTTGGCAGGGTCTTTCTCCTTTGTGATACTTCCAATTTTGCTTTCTTTCTTTTTTTTTTTAATTTATGTTTTTGTTTTATTCTACTTTCCTTCCTGAGGTCTTCCAGCTCACATTTCATTTCTTTCTAATATTTCAGGATTGCTTCCCTGAGCTTTTCATCTCTGCTTTATGCTGTTTTCTTATAAAGGCAAGTGCATTATTAAATTTCCCTTCATCTTTATTTTTAAATTTTTATTTCTGGAAAAGTTACAAGTACAATACAAAGTACTTTATTTCCTAACCCATGGAGTATAAATTGCCAACATGATGCCGCCTCAAAATTAGGATATTAACATTGATATATAGTATTACTATCAGCTAACCCTCAGACCTCATTCAGATTTTACCAGTTGTCCCAATAATGTCCTTTATAGCAAAAGGATCCAATTCAGAATCCTGTGTTGCATTTAAGTGGCATATCTTTTTAGTTTCCCTCAGTCTGAAATATTTCCTCAGGCTTTCTTTGACTTCCATGACATTGACATGTTTAAAGATTAAAGACCAGTTATTGTAGGATGTTGCTTAGTTTGGTCTTGTCTAATACTTTCTCATTATTAGATTCATTTCATGCATTTTGGGCATGAATATCTCAGTAGTAATGCTACTACTAATGTTTTCTTCTCATTGTGTCCTATCAAGTGGTACAGAATTGCAATTTGCCCCATTCCTTATGGTACCAACTTTGATCACTTGGTTAAGGTGATATATGCCAGTCTTCTCCATTATAAAGTTACTCTTTTCCCTGTATAATTAATTAACACTTTGTGGGTAAGTGCTTTGGATTATGTAACTACCCATTCTTTGTCAAACTTTCAAAGTGTTAATTTTTATCATTATGGAGTTGTGGTTTCCTATTTTATTCAATGGGTTATGATCTGTTACTATTATTATTTATTTTTATGCTCAATTTTTCTCTAATTTGACCAGTAGAAGTGTCTTCAGTCTGGCTTCTGTGACCTTTAATATATTTCATCATTCTTGGAATACTTCCTTACTTTCTGCCACAACAAGTTCACAGGTTCATCCTGTATGTTCCTTTCTCAGCATACTTTTCCTTTCTCAGCCCTAGATTAAGTCATTTCTTCAAGGAGACCTAGTTTCTGTTAGTGGAGAATGGTATTTAGAAGCCAAGATTTGGTGTTACATGTGCTTTTTGCTGTTGAGTATCACTGTTCCCAAGCTCTTTCAGTAGACAGAACTATGGAGTGTGTGTGTACACATACAGATATTTATATTTATTTGTCTGTCTGTATTGAAAACCATAAGTTCACACTGATCTCTTCAATTTTATCCAACACCACACAGGGTTCATTCTGTTTTTCTCTCTTTCTGTATTTGTTTTTGTTGTTGTTTTTTTGGCCACGCCACACGGCTTGCGGGATCTTAGCTCCCCAACCAGGGACTGAACCTGTGCCCTCAGCAGTGAAAGCCCAGAGTCCTAACCACTGGACCTCCAGGGAATTCCCTCTCTTTCCATACTTGTAACTTCCTTCTCTAACAGTGAAACCTTGCTCCCATCATCCTTGATATATTTACTTATTTGCCCCCTCACCAAAGCACATGCTGTCCCCAACTTACCCAGGCTCCCACACCCCACACTGGTTCCTCCTCATGGTCATCCTCTTCATCATACTCAGTCTCCCTCACCTCACCCTGAGCTGTGCTCCCCCCAGATGGACTCCTCCTCACCTTTCTAGGGCTTTGACACTCCATGTTACTACCACTCCCCTGTGAGGATGCCCTTCTCATCCCACTCAAGCTGCCACCCCCTCATTTACCCCCTCCTTACCTCCAGTGTGTAGTATGTCCACATTAGATGCCCTCAGTTTTATGACAAACTCTTCTATCACAAGTTTCATTTGCCCCCCAACAATATTTTTCTGGTGAATGTTCTTTTCATTTTTTCCCTTTCCTTTTTTCCTGTATGATGTTTGTATAGTTCCTATTACAATCCTTTATGGATAAGTAATTTCTGAATGAAGTAAATTATTCCTGACCAGCTATTTGTAGACATGACATGAAGGAAGAGGACAAGGCTAAGTTCTAGGCTAACAGGAATTTCCCCTATGACCCAGATTGTCTATAAGAGCTCTTTTAGCTCCTACTTCTCCCAGCCACAAAGATAGGCAGCTGTTGAGATGTTTATAACAGAACCTACCAGTTCTTTCCCATTGCCTCCTTGTCAACAGGATTCCTTATTCAACCCATCTTCTCTGATTCTCAGAACCAAACCAGTTCTGGAGCTTCCACCACTAAGCTATGCTCCCTGTTCTTGCTGCAAAATGGACTTTGTACCTTAAAGTGAACTCCTCACCTTAGAGAAGTATAATTTTCCAGCTTTTTCCCTGAGGTCTTCAGCCACAGACATTCTCACATTTCTTCTTGCACTTCTGCATTTTTAACAATGTGAAACACTGGAAGACCTATATATAACCCTGGGTTGGGTCCCCTTGCTCAATGTGGCCCTCCCCCACTGCTGACATTTAATGATGGTCTCCTCCCCCTTGAGGATTCCATGTGTGTGGTTCCTTCAGCAGGGAATATACACTCTCTCCTTTGTCTCACTGCTGTGACTACCTAATTCTTTCAAGTACAGCTTATACATCACTGTCTTGGAGCAAACTTTCCTTGCTTTCAAGCTAGACTGAGTTTCCCTGTTACACACTTTTGTGGTATGCTTACCTTTTTCTTCATAGCTTTTACCATTATTATGGATGAGTCATTACTTTTGTGATTATCTATTTAATAACTTCCCCTCCCTGAAGTGGGGATTGTGTTTGTCTTGTTCATTGTCTCCCGAACATCTTGTAACTGGCATGTCGTAGTATTTATTACATATTTACTGAATGAATGGATGAATGATCCCAACCTATTATGGCTCCTATTCCCATCTTTGCACTAAAACCATTTTCCATGATCACCAATAACTTCCTTGTTGCTAAATCCACGAGATACTTTTTGGTTTCTACCTTGACTTCTCGTAAGTATTCAACAGTTGGCCACTTCCTTCTTAAAACACTGCCTTTTCCTATTAGGGCTTCACTAATTCTCAGGATCCTTTGCTGGTCCCTCTTTCTTTTCCTCATCCCTCAGTGTTGGATGCTCAAAACTTAGACCTGAGCTGTCTCTTTTTTCATGCTACACCCTCTCACTATGTTATCTCGTTTCTCTTATTGCTTTAAATATAGTCTATATATCAGTGATTCCAAATTTAGTCTAGACTTTTCAAGCCTAGACTTTCCCAGACCCTTATATTAAACATGCCCTTATATCACGTGGTCATTTCACCTGGATGTCTCATAGGCATCTCAGACTTGGCCTATCCAAAATTACCTGCCTGATCTTTCTCCCAAACCTTCTCCTCCCTCAGTGCTGTCTATATCAGATAATTATATCTCATCCCTCCAGTTAATCATGTCAGAAATCTGAGAGTAGACCTTTCCACTACATTCTCCTCAACTTCTATAAGCCAATCCCCTACCAAGTCCCATGGAACCTACCTCAAAAATAAATCTATCCTCTTCACTCCATCTCTACTTCTACCATTTGTCTAAGTCCAAGTTATCATCCTCAGCTGACATGTGGGAGTAACCTTTAACTCCACGTCCGCTTGCTTGCACTCTTCTGTGCCAGCAGCACGGCCACCACTACCACCAAGCGCCTCTCTCCCCTGGATAGTTCTAGATTAAAATTCCTGCCCTCTTAGTTCCTTTTTCTAACCCTTCTTAATCCTTTCTTGAGATCTGCTAATGGCAGGTATATTACTAGTTCCTTGGGGAAGCCCATTAATCTCATCCATTACATATGGATTTTACTAGTTTAACTCTCATTGGTAACCTTATTTCCAAGGTCTGCAGGAAACCTCATGGTTTCTTTTTGTTTTTTTTTTTGTTGTTGTTTCTTTCTTTCTTTTGTTATAAATAGCCAGGTTTGAGTAATTGAATAGTTGATGACCAAATGGAGAAATCCGGAAATCAGAGTTTTATAACTGTTCTGATCTTTGGAACACTAAGGCGCCTTAGCACACTGATTTTTCTTGTTGGTATACTATGTAAAATTCCAGATCTGAAGTAACCCTGTATCAGTGATAGGATGTTCCGTGGGCTAATGTGTCCCTTTTTCTGGATATGTGCCCCCAGAAGATATGCATCCTGTGATTTAATTTTTAAATTCCAAATACGTTTTCACAGCAGAATTTTACTGACAAGTTGTTGAAGTTATATTCAGTGGAGAGAGTGCCTAAAAGTGCCGTACTGTTTGGGAAAGTTAGGCAGAAGCCCAGAGAAGCTGTGCTAAGCAGGCCACCAGCAAAGGCAAAGCCAGCATTTTATCCCTTATTCAGTAAAATGCCTAAAAAACCTGTTGCTCACCATTGTGGATGCTGGTCTCTGTTAGGAAATTATGTAGAAATATCACAAGTTTAAATACTATAATAACAACTTGCTTTTTTGTTTTAAAAATGTCAGTTTCTTAAGAATCCTTATCAACTCACCATGTTAATTTTTCTATAAAGGGCCCTAGTCATAGAATATATTTTTGAAGGTATCTCCTGCCCTTCCAAATCTCTTGGTCCTCAGCCAACAACCTTCAAGAGAGTTTCAAAGTCCTATTGCTCAGGAGAAAACAAATACCACTCCAAGTGTGGCAGTTGTATCATTATTTTAGTGACTCTTGCTTTGGTTCTGGTGTTCTGTTTTCTTAATTTAAAACTCAAGAAGTGTCCACTTCAAGTAGCCCTCAGCTCTTAAGCCATTCCTGGGGCTTTCTCCATCTTTAGCTTTCATTGGAAACACATTCTGGGAGACTGTGATGAAACTCCTCAAGAGAAGGAGGGGAGGCTGAATTTTAAATTCAGGTGCATGAGCGAAGGCAGGCAACTCCTAGTCAGTCATCTCTCCGAGGCCTGCTCAGGAGCTGAGTGCAGGAACAACCTGGGGAACAAGCCAAGCACAGCCACACCTTGTGGGAGGTGTCTCAAAGCAAAAACAGGACTAACTCTGCAAGTCCCCTGCAAAATCCATCCCACTGCCTGTTATACCTTGTAATACGCCCCCCGCTCCCCCCGCCACTTCCCTTTTTGTCGTTATTGGCATTCCAGAGCTTGATCCATGTTCATCATCCAAAAAACAATTTTGTTTTTGAGATCCTACACTGTACAGAACACTTTACCAGGTTCTGTTTAAGAAATGAGGCCTGGGACTTCCCTGGTGGTCCAGTGGCTAAGACTCTGTGCTTCCAGTGCGGGGGTCCCGGTTTCGATACCTGGTCAGGAAACTAGATCCCATATGCTGCAACTAAGAGTTCACATACTGTGACTAAAGATCCCACATGCTGAAACTAAGACCCAGGGCAGCCAAATAAGTAAATAAATAAATAAAATATTAAAAAAAAGAAAAGAAAGAAAGATATGAGGCCTTAGCCTCAGTGGTCTTCCAGTGCATCTTCGGAAGGGATGAGTACTGGTGAAAATACAGGCTGTGTCCCATATGTGAGGCCTGCAGTAGGTGCCGCACTGAGACATCTTCAAGGAATGAGGTGCTGGGGAATGTGTCCAGGAGGAGGTCAGAGGATCTGGTAGAGTGTCTGGAGGAGGAGGAAAGGCTGTAGGGAATGAAATCCCTACACTGTCTTCAAAGTCTGAAAAGGAGGGTGGGGCCTTTGCAGACTTAGGCCTTTCCAGAGGGCAGCTCACTCCCCTTAGAGTAAAACTTCACTATTTGTTGAAGGGGAGAGAGGCTTCAAGAAAAAATCTGGGCAGAAATCCTGCTTCTAATATAGGAAGCAGAGCTGGTTAAGAGAAAGTGGCTCACAGATTTCATTTCACAGCTCCTTTACACTGATGTGTCAGGCCCGTGGGATGACGCACCAACTCGTTCATTCACTTCTGGTGCCAGGCACTTTGTGGATGCTGGGGACATGGGGCCAACATGGACACTGCATCAATGCAGGGCCTGTTTCCCACTTGTAGACCGTGCCCCACCTGCAGCCTCAGCATTATCAATGCTAATAATACTGACCCTCAGGCCTCAGCTGCGACTAGACTTTACTGCATCAAAATCTCAGTGCTGGTCCTGAGAAACTGCCCCACATTGCCCATTCCCCTTATTCTGCAGCTAAAGTTTCAAAACTCTGGTCTGGGGGGGGTTGCCTCTGCAGACTACCTTCAGGGCAGATTGGACCCCTTGGATGTGAGACAGACAAACAGTGCAGGTGGATCTGGGTTGGCCTTTGCCACCCCTCCCTACCCCTCCCCACCCACTCCCTACTCCCTCCCTACACTCTCTACCCCTCCTTACCCCCTCCTCCCCAGCCCCCGGCCCCCCTCTCCCAATCCCCTACCCCCAATCCCCCACCCCACGCCCTTCCCTGGCTTGCCATGGGGAGGGAGCAGGGCAGTCCCGCCCCGCCCCGCCCCTCCACGCAAGCCCCGCCCCGGCTGTCAGGGACTAGGAAACCCCGCCCCGGGCCGGGCGCGCGCTCCCAGGCAAAGCCCAGCCTACCGCCCCTTATCCCCAGCTGTGCACGGGGTCGCCAACCGAACCACCTCAAGAGCTGCGGATTGCAGCCTCGGCGGACCCAAGAGGTAGAGAGCGACATGGCGGCGGCCAAGCCCGAGAACCTCTCCCTGGTGGTACACGGACCCGGAGACCTGCGCTTGGTAAAACTGGAATGGGAGTGGGAAGTCTTGCCCGTTCCTGCCCTATTCACTTCCAAGCGCAGCCGCGGTCTGAGCTGGCCAATTCCAGCGCGGTGCGGGCCCCACACTGCGCGCCCAGGCCGCCCAGATAGGATCTGGTTACCATGTTGGGGGGAGGGGCACGGTAGGCGGTTAGTTTTAAGGTGCTAAGAGCAGGGTTCTTGTCGCGTGGCCTTCTGGAACCGAGCCCAGTGGCCGGCACGTGGCCAGAACCCAGGAAGGTTGCAAAATGATTGAAGCCTTCTCCCTCCTTTGCCAGCTGCAGATTCATAGTCCAGCCTCTTGTCATTGCACTTTGCAGAAGAGATACCAGAGAGGCTGCCTGGTTTAGAGGACACGTACTGAACTTCTCTGAGTAGACAGTGCAGGGCAGAAAGGGGGGCCATAGGGACATTTAAAAGCTGTGGAACTCGTATTTAATCTTTCATGCTTGGGACTGATAAAACCTCCTTTGCAGGATTATTATGATCAGCGGAGTACCTAGCACTTAATAGATACTCAGAAAGTGCGAGCTCCTTCCACTTTCCTGCCAGCACAGGCCTCCATCTCCAAGACTCTTGGTGTTCGCCATGCCTGTTCCAGATTTCTGGATCTTGATAGTCTTCATGTTCTAAAGCTCCTTTCCTCCTTACCTTCCGTAGTCCACATCTGGTTCATGTTCCAGCCATTTTCCTTCCTGATGCTGCTCCCCTGTCCCTTTAAGAGCATTATGTGTGTGTCTTCTCCACTCCAGATCCTGCCTCTGCTCAGTGGCTCATGGGGCCAAAGTTCTGGGAGCTGCAGAGTCAGCCCTGTGGTTGTGCCAGGGCTCCCTTGACAGAGCCCTTCGCAGGCGGGCCTGGGCAGTGGGTATGTGGGACCAGTGCCGGCCATCTCTGCTGTTCCCTAGCACTTCCTTCCCCCTCACAGAGAACATGCGCCAGGGTCTAGATTGGAGAGACTCAGAAAAGTATCCAGATTAGCAGTTCTTGACTGTTTGAGAATCTGTGGTCTCTCTCCCCACAGAATGCAAACAGATGGAGTTTGGCAGCAGTTTCAGAGAGTTCATGGACTTCCTTTAAGCCTCTCCTTCATAGACCCTCTAGAGGTCTGTGAACCCCAGACTAAGAACTCCTGCCCAGAGCCAACTCATCATTTCCTCAGCTGAGGAAAGTGCCATCTCCAAGCTGACAGGCTTCATTAGTTAACAGAGCCCAGAAAAGAACCCAGAAGTTCAGACTCCCATTCCAGTGTTCTTTCTACTCCCCTTGGAGCTTCCACCCAAGGTCCTGAATTAAAGTGACACTATTAGTTTTCATTGCTGCAAATGCCAGATGGTATTATGAAGAAAGGAAAGTGGTACAGCTCTACACAGCTTACAGAGTGATTTCAAGCTCAGTCCTGCATTCTACAAACATTTACTAGATGAGAGGGTGCCTGCCATGTGCCAAGCACTGGGCTGGGGGTCCAGAGAGGAGGAGGAGGACAGAGCCCCTACCCCCAAGCTGCTCTAGGGAGTCAGACAGATGCTGTAAACAATAAAACTGTGTGAGGGCTTTGATGGAGCATAGAGAGTAAAGGCCTCACAGGGTGCCCTTGGCCCAGGGTAGAGGCTCTGGAAGAGATGGATGCTACTTAGCTGTTTCTTGGATGGAAACTGGGGGTCATTCATGTAAGTGGAAGAGCAAGTGCAAACTAAGTGAAGTACAAAATCGCAAGTCTTGTTTACCGGTCCTGTAAATAGTGTGATGCACTGAATGCACCGGTGGTGAAGCTGGAGAGGTAGATAGGCCCTGCCTCTCCATCTGCTCAGGGCCTGCCTGAAAGTCATGTACCTAATAATGAGCAGAACTGTAATTACAACCCCAGTATCTGCTTTACCTTAATTCCTAAACTCAGGCTCTCCCACTGCTCAGCCACTGTTTATGTGGCTCAGTAGAACAAAGCCTTGAATAAAGAAGAGGGAGGGTGGGGAGGCTCACCTACAGTTGGTCTTATCAGCTGTGCCTTAGAATCCCCTCCTGACTGAATTAGGGGCTGGGTTGGGGTGAGTGTATCCTAAAGAGATGAGAATGTGATAGGCTGGAGAATGTAGCTTATGGTTGTGGGATGTGTACGCTAACTGGGTGAAAGGGTTCATTCAGGGTGGATTCAGGAGGACCCCAGCTCTGTTGGAGGTGATGGGGTTCATTTACTAGACAAAGGAGAGTAGATTAAAATGATGAGATCAGGCTTGAATTTAAGATGTCTCTGGGACAGGACATTTTGGGGTCTCTGAGAAATTACCTTGGTTCTAGGGATCTGGAGACACTTGCAACCCAACACAGACCCTTCTGGCCCTCACCACTCCTTCCTGAGCATGGTCGTCCCCCAGCGCCTCCATAGGGAACTCCCTGGTAGGGTATCTCTGCCCTTGCACCCCCTTCCTTAAAGCAAATAGGTTAAGTGGTTTGGGGTTGAAATGGGCCACTTGAAACTTGTCCCCTACCTACCAGGAAGGAAACCTGACACCCAGCCTTCCTCCTACCTGCCTGTGGAGAAGGCAGGATTCCCTTTTCTTTCTCCAAGCTGTGGCTGCAGGGAAGGAAAAATTAAACTCCTTCACTACTAGGTAGCTAGTGATCACCACAGTCCCAGCAAGGGCGGAGGCAGTGCCCCGTGGCCTGGGGACTTGGGCCTGCACAGTGGTTTGGGCCTTGGGGCATTTATAAGTTGGGTGGTAAATCAGAGAGGGTGGGAGTGTATATACACATGTATATACTGGGAGACTGTCCGTTTCTTTATATCATTCCTTATCATGAGGACTTAAGACTCCTATATCCCCTCTTCCCCACACACACACCATTTTAAATAGAGAACGTGTGGACTTTTAAGGAGCAGTGGAAGAGGCGACCAAGCTGATGCATAGAGACGAACAGCCTATCAGCAAACAGTGTCAGCTGGCTGAGATCTCTTCAAATGGAAACAGTAACGAGGTCACAAGCCAGGTTGGGGCCAGAGTGGAGTTTAGACCCAGCTCTACTGCTTCTGGTTGTATGACTTGCCAAATTACTTTCTGCTTCAGTTTTCTGTCTGTATGATGGGGATGGTAGTAGTACTCACCTCTGGGTTGTGTGAGGATTAGATAGTATCGGGGAGTAAGAAATTTTCCTCTACCCTTCTAGGTTCTTCTGGCAGGTCTAAGAATTAAATTGACATGAGACAGGGGAAAAACAAAAATTTATTAACATGTATACATGGGAGAGGCCCAGGAAAACTGAGAAAGTTGCCAAAATGGCCAAAGCCCTCACCCTAAATACCATCCTCAGCTAAAGAGAAAAGAAGATGTTGAGGGCGGGGAGAGTCACTTATGGGAGGTTGCCAGGAAAAGCACAGAAAACAAGGATAAGGTTGTTATACAGTTTTAAGTCATTGCCTTCTCCAGTGATGAGTTTCTAGAGATTAGGTCATACTCCTCTTTTTGGTACTTTGAGGGAGACACCCTTATAAGTGGAGATTTCCCTTACAAATGTGTCACTTGGGTTTTCCGAGCTTTTCCCAAATCTGCTGTTTCTTAAAAAAAATAGCCAGCTTAAAATAATTAATATGCCCTAGAGACATATTTTGGGATGGCAAATTCTGCTCCCCTACAGAATTCTCTCTCTGAATTACTAGTTCATAGAGTTGGGATATCAAATAGTCAAATTAGTTTTTCTTTGAAGAAGCTGTTTGATGGGATAGTTTGTGCTTCACAAAGTATCAGAGATGAAGGACCAATTTTATTTTTATTTCCTGTTGGCCATGGACCAATATGTTTGTACCAACATTTGGATGCTGCAGCAATGTCAGAATGCTGTAAACATTTCTAAATGCTCCTATCAATTTCTGTGCATATTGCATCACCTATCAGGGCCAGTCCATGGAGCATACTGAGTACACATTATCTCCCTTATTCTTGATGGCCAGCTCTATCCGATTCCAGGCATCTGGACAGGGAGAACAGGAGCAGCGAGGTGGACACCATGCAGGGGATGTAGTCACATTTTTGTTTTATGATTAGCTGCATGAGAAGAGAACAAGTTAAAGGGAAAAGAATCATTTCAGAGTGATGGGTTAATGTTGTTTAATTACAAAGGGCAGAGAAAATAGTGCATCAAGTTTAAACATTAATCAGAGTACCATGAAGATATTTCTTAGAGGTTTTGCTCTGTGAGGAAATGTATTATGCCAGGTGTCAAAAGAATTGCTTTGAATCTGTAATGATATTTCAAAAAGTAAGATAATTCTGTATCTGTAATACAGCACATTCAAGGCATCCCCTCCTTGCATATACACATTGCTGTTAAGATTTTGGGTGAGGAGGAGGGGATTGTAGAAAGAGGAATGGTCCTAAATGTCAGGTCTCTCCCTGGTTTTGCTACTAGTAGACAGAGCTGCTTGCTTCTATAGAATCAAATTAAAGGGCCCTGAAAGTCTTCAAGGAAAAGCTGGGTTAAACTGGGAGATTACTGTGAGTGAGGAAATGCAGGCCACTTAACCCTTTAATACCTGAGCTAGACTTATAAGTCAGAGGCAGTTGAGGCTGAAAACAGAATCTAAAACTCCTTCAGAAAAAGAGAAAACTAGGTAGTAGCAAATAGCCTAAAGAAATGCCTCCTTTCACTTTCATCTTAATTATGTTTCAACAATAAAACAAAACCCAACCAGATAAACAATAGGCAGTTAAATCCAGCAAATACTGCCATCTCTGCCAACTCCTATGGAAGGGCAGTGCCTTTGTCTGCAAAAGGCCAAGAAGTAGAAAGCTGACATTTTCCCCTAAAAGCAGGAGGAACAGTAAACAATACCACAAATAGGATTTTAACATTTTATGTAATAAGTCCCAGCACTACTAAGAGACCTGGTAAAAGTAACCCTGTTCTGTGGCGAAAACTAGAATTATGGATGGATGTGGGGAAAATTTCTTTTAAAATTGCATGATAGAGAAATTACGGAGGAAAAATACGTACTCATGTATACCGTATTGGCGTCCACTTGTTAAGTCTTTTAGTGTGGCTGTTAAAGCTGGCAGTTTTCCCCAAACCAGATTTACAAGAAGAACATTAATTGTTGGAGAAAATATGGTTGGATTTTGTGAAGTGATATTCAGCTCAATAATGTTTTAGAAATGTGAATGTTCAGTTACATAGACCTGAACACAATGAGCACTTAATCAGTGATACTAATAGGCTAGAGCATCCAACCAAGCTCAGAGTCTTCATATTTTCGCTTTAAATAAAGAAGCATCTAATAGGTTCATGTATAGTTATGTTCATACATTTTGAATTAGGAGGAATTTTTTTATAGTTTATTTATCACAGCTGAGAAATAATCCTTTAACCATCCCATATGGATTCAATTGTAGGTGCTGGGGAAACTCAGGAGAGGAAGGATGGTGAGGATAGGGAAGACTTTTTTCAGGAAGTCATTGTTTCTCTCCATGTTCATGATTCATGTTCATGAGTCTCTGTCCCTGACCCATGCCTGATCCCCAGTCCCAGGAGTACAGCGACCTATTGGACAACCCCACCTGGATGTCCCCCGACACCACAATCCCAACACACCCAAACCTAAAATCTCCCTGAGTTCCCACAGGAATTAGAAAGTCATTCTAGATGTCTCCCTTCCCCTCACTTCCCACCTCCTGTGCGATCTCAGTGAAGAAGGAGGGGAATTGGCCAGTGGAGAAATGGCCCCCTTGAGGTGAGGGAGTGAGTGTGCGGTGGTTTGGGAATTGCAGGAGGTTTGCAAGGAGGCAGGTAGCCCGCAAAATGAGGGGTTTAGGATTTTGCAGGGCCACTGGGCACTTTAAATGAATTTGCATTTTAGAAAGATTGTTATCAGCAGGAGGCTGGTTGGAGCCCAGAGAGCCTGGGCTGGAGGCTGGAGACTGGCTCAGTGAACTTTGGGAGAGTGTCTGACCCTTCTACTTTGACCCCGAGTTTGCCAGGACAGGACCAATGCGGCTAGAACAAAGCCTTTTAGGATAAAGTGGCCAAATGGGAAACCTTTGGATTTTCCTCCCACCCTCAAAACACCCTTCAAGCCCTGAAGGGAGGGGGAAAGTTGAGGAGGGAGGGAAGCAAAAGTAAGATTGTCTGCTCCGCTCTCCTTAAGGGTGTAGGGCAGCCAGCCAACAGGTTGACAGGAGACCTGGCAGGCAGAGCAGGTGGCAAAGGTGGGCTGCAAGGACCTAGGGCAAAACTGGCCGCTTTCTCCTAGCCCTGCCTGTTGTCCCTTACTCTAAGGCAGGGAGTACGGCTTTTACACTCAACTGATAGAATCAAGCCTAAAAACACTGCTGGAATCCTACTTGACTTTCTTCTGAATTCCAGCCTTTTAAGGAGCAGTCAAGTTCTCTTAATATAGACGTGAAAACAAGAGAAATACAGCTTTTCCCCAAAACAATTTTTAAAAACTACCCTTTTCAAGAGGAAACGGACAGGGTTGTCCAGAGCTGGTTCAACCGTATTGTGAGCTGATTATACAGAAAGGATTTTGATTTTATTTCTTTTATAATAAGAGCTAATTTATTTACTGTGAGTCGGGCACTGTTTTTATTTTGTTTTGGCCGTGCTGCATGGATTGTGGGATCTTAGTTCCCTGACCAGGTATTGAACCCTGGCCCTTGGCAGTGAGCGCGAGGAATCCTAACCAGTGGACTGGTGGGGAATTCCCAAGGGCACTCTATTTTATGATTATCTTCATTATACAGGGGAGGAAATTGAAGGCACAAAGAGGTTATGTAACTGCCCCGAGGTCACACAGCTCCTGGAGGGGAGCCTGGGTTTCAGCACAGACAGCGATTCCAGAGTCTGAGTTCTTTACCACTGTACCAGCTATGTTGTCTGGAGGAGGGAAAGGGCATCTTCTAATTTCTCCTCATGTTGAGGCCATTGCTGCAATCCAGGCGAGATGTACTGAGGGTGTGAACTCAGATGTGCAGCTGGAAGTTGAGGAAAGGGGACCAATAGTGTATATTCAGGAAATATATATTTAAGCTAATTGGAGAAAATATATTTAGGAAAGGCAAGATAACATTTAGGATGTGAGAGGCACTTGAGATGATTCTGTGTTCCCACAGAGAGTTCTTCCTGAAGTATTTCCGTGATTTATTTGTGGTGGTGGTGCCAGTGGTGGGGAGACCTGAAGGTCATGGAAAGGAGAATATGTAAGTTAAGTATTTCAGTGAAAAATGCTGTAAAACTTACATAACTCAGTAAGGAACGGTTACTCAACTCCTCTTTATCCCCTTGTCACTATCACTCACAGAAAGATAAGAAATCCTGTTCAGGAAACTATGAATATGCCTGATTACAAAACCTTTGGGAATGAAGAAAGGGGGCAGGGGGTTAAAAGTGAAAGTTCCCGATCTCAGAGGAGCTAAGAAATTTTGATACATGAAAAATAGGATAAATGAAAGAATATCACCACCGTAATCTGAGACAGAAAAGGAGATTAAGTAAACAGGATTTAGCCAACATCATACCAAGGAACCATAAATGAAAAGCAGGGTTTTTTTAGTAACCATGCTGTAATAACTTTTGAAGACCTTGTGAGCCCTGCAGCCACGCTTAGGATAATATTTACAAACTTAGAGACTGGTCTTAACATGGTCTAGTGCTTAGGTGGCATGTCTCCTGCAGAGAAGGGAGACAGGAGCCAAGCTGAGCTGTAAGGGTGATTAGAATCAACAAGAAAGAGAAAAAAAAGTTGGTTTTCAGGGAGAGGTATTTAAGTTCTCCATAATGTGTGTTCTGCTACTAAGGAAAAAACCAGGTTATCGGCACAGCACCCTCTGGTGTCCAGGAGAGACGCTGCAGCTTTGCCCAGGTGGTAAGGGCAAAGTTGGTCAGCTCCGTTAATTCCAACAGACATTTACAGTAGTAATCTCTAGTGACCCAAGGGCAACTTGGTGTCCCCAACTGTGGCTTTGAGTTTGGATCTTACCACCTTTCCACCCCAAATGGGGTGTTTGGGCCTGGCCTGGTTGTAGCCAAGGATGTGAAGAGTATGCTGTGGAATTCCCAGTGCCCGGGAAGCTTCCTACTAGTGTCTTTAGGGGGCTATGAGGGTGGGGGAGAGTACAGTTCCATGTTTGAAACAAAAGGCCTTACTTACTCTTTAGTTTCAATTTAACCTGCAATTTAAAATTTTACTCTGTGTAACAGAAGCAGAACTTTACACAGCAGTCCCTGATACTGTGTAATGCCAGATGTGGAACCAGCAATTTTGAGAAAGGTTTTGGTGACAGCCAGCTATCCGGAGTTGCCGGTCCTAGATGGATTCCCTCCTTCCCTCCCTCCTTTCCTTCCTTCCTTCTTTCCTCTCTGCCTTCCAAATTTATTAAGAGATGAAAAAGCTGCCTCTTGACCCCACGTGATGCTGCTTTGGATGCAGCTCCATCATTTACTACCTTAGTGTTACTATAGACAAATTGCTAAATCTCCCCATTCCTCAGCCTCATCATACAAAAAATGGGGTAATAATAAAGGCACTACATAGGATTGTCCTACGGATGAGCTGAGGTGATGCATACACAGCACTTAGCACAGGACCTGACAAAAGGAAGTTGGTCAGTGTTAGCTAATCAGCATTAGCATTATCCCTTTGACCTTTGTTTCACTGGAGACAGGGAGTTCAGATAAGCATTGAGCTGTTACAACAGAAAGGGCTGGTAATCTCCAATGAGCAAGAACCTTAGACTTCCTGTGGAAATACTGTTATGGAGGGTGATTATTTAACCAGTGCAAGCCCCCCAGGTTTGGAGCAGGGCACTGTACCTGGTGCCAGAGATGGAAGGCATAGTCTTTGGCAACTAGGTACTTATCTTGCTAGCAAAATAGCCCTAGGATTATTATTATTTTTTTATATTGGAGTATAGCCGATTGACATGTTGTGATAGTTTCAGGTGCACAGCAGAGCGACTCAGCCATACCTACAGATGTATCCATTCTCCCCCAAACTCCCATCCCATCCAGGCTGCCACATAACACTGAGCAGAGTTCCCTGTGCTATACAGTAGGTCCTTGTTGGTTAACCATTTTAGTGTACATGTCGATCTCAAACTCCCTAACTATCCCTTCCCAGCCCTAGGATTATTTATTGCTACCCATAAAAGTATCTGGGGGAGGCCTTCTGAAGGAGGCAAGGTTTGAGCAGTGCTTCCTCCCAGAGCACTGTGCATTAGGCCCAGTTCCAAAATACTCATCCCCTGATTGACTTTCCTTACATCACCACTGAAGGAGAAAAGGCAGATTCTACCTTGGGGGTGCAGTGGGATGCAGTGAGGCAGACTTGGGAGTCAGACACACCTGGGATTAGACCTGGTTTATCCACTCTGGCCATATGACCTTGACCAAGTTATTTAACTTCCTAGCCTCAGGTTTCTCATCTACAAATGGTGGCCATGTGCCATGATGTATGTAAAGCCCAGTAGACTGTCTGGCACAGTATGTACAGTGAACACTTTTTTACATCCCTTCTCCCTCTTCTTGCTTGGCTGCCTTCAAAGAATTAATAAAATGAACACTTGGATTTGGCTACTCACTGCCCTTCCTCCCTGTCACCAGGAATTTCCTAGCCAGTTGGCAGTGGGAAAAAAGCTTGGTAAATTATCATCATCCTCATCATAAATAGCTGTGAACACTAGATTGCTTTTTAACTCGGTGAGAGTGGGCAAAATGCAGGTCCTATGTGTTCCCAAGGGGCCTCTAAAACACCACATGGGAGGTTTTGGAAGAGAGTAAGTAACAACTATTGGTCGTGCGCTGATGTGAATGAGCGGAGCACACACACTTTCTCCAACCTGTCTAGAGACAAAAACCCTCCTGTGCAACTGCCAGAAACACCTCATCCTTGCCCTGTATGAGTTTGCCAGACCAAACAGATCTGTATTTAAGGATGTATTTTCCATATTCCATATTAGAGACCCAGAAGCATCCTTTCTCCCAGGGTGTGCAAGTAGTATACTTTTTCTTGGTCCACGGCAAATTGCACCAGTGGGTGGGATGAGGTCAGAAGTTAGAGTCAGCAGTATTCAGGGTAGCCCCTCAGGCATCCACCCAGCAGCAGTATGGTCTGAGTCTGTGTTAATTATAAGAAGAATTATTTGAATGAAACTTTAATATAAAAAAAGAATGAAAATGTTCATAAGGTAAAGTTGTTGTGCATACTAAATGGTTTTTCTATTTTGTTTCCTTTAGGAGAACTATCCTATCCCTGAACCAGGCCCAAATGGTAGGTCCTGGGAATACTTGCCTTATATTTTATTGTTCCTTATTGTTTACCCTGGAGACACATGTGCATTGCTCATTTAGCCCTCTTTTTCTACTGTTTATTACTTAAAAGCCTCCATTAAAAACTATGCTTTTGGGCTTCCCTGGTGACGCAGTGGTTGAGAGTCCGTCTGCCGATGCAGGGGACACAGGTTCGTGCCCCGGTCCGGGAAGATCCCACATGCCGCGGAGCGGCTGGGCCCGTGAGTCATGGCTGCTGAGCCTGCACGTCTGGAACCTGTGCTCCGCAACAGGAGAGGCCACAACAGTGAGAGGCCCGGATACTGCAAAAAACAAAAACAAAAAAAAAACTATGCTTTTGTTAGGCTTTCAACGTAGTCCATTGTCCCCAGCGTGACTGGATAGATTCAATCTGGCTGCTACATGAAATAAAAGAAACAGTGGTAGAACCAAGAGAGTTACCGTATCAAACTGCTGACTTCTCCCAAAGAGTTTTTGACATAAAATTCTTCAATTTATGGACCAAAGGCAGAATTGTTCCTGTTTTGAACTAATGACAGAGTTACTCTGTCCTCTTTAAGCCAGAGGTTGGCTTATATTTGTGTGGCTTATATTTGGGTGGCTGAATCATGTCCTAACCCTAATCCAAACTTTGAAATGGAGTGAGTCTATAGATCTTAATCTTTTAATTACAAAAGGGAACACCCAGGAAGGTCCAGGAAGACCAGGACCTTCTGTCCAGTGGGGATGGGAGGGGCTCCATGCAGCCCTACCCTACTACCCTAATCAACCAGGAGCAGAAATCGGGTGAGCACACTGGGGCAGGGTTCCCTTCACCTTTGCTCCACTCCTTCTGGCCGAACCTGCTGAGCTGAGCTGACATGCACGTTTCCTGTACTTTTGGAGGTCATGCCACCCTCTTAGCTATGGCAGATCACAACTGACAGTTCTCTAATTCCTTCCATCTCTGGAGTCCCACAGCAGGAAGTGAGGCTGGTGGTAAGGGGCAAAGTGTCTAAAGATAGCTCATCCCACACCCAGCCACTCGGTTCTCTTTCTGTCCTTGATGAGTTGGGGGTGTGCTTCCCCACCTTGTCCCACCTTACCCCAGAACTGTGGCTTCTGTGTGAACATCAGATTGAAGGCAGCTTTCTTAGAGCCTCTAGAGCTTTGCTACTCAAAGACCAGTTGGGTTACTGATCTATAGCAATAAGAATACAGACAATAGCTGTTTCTATCAGTGTTTACCAAGTAATGTATATTTAAGGCTCAGTGTTTTTACTGAGATATTACATTCAGAGAAGTGAAAGAGACACTTCATTGTGTTCTGAAAAGTTGGTGTGGATTCCAGAGGTGGCAAAAAAAAAGGGGTGTGTGTGGCTGTTTTGGATCCAAAGGATCCTTTACTGTTTCTCTCTCTGGAGCAGCATTCTTCTCTCTTTCTTGCCGTCCTTGAATTGGAAGGGGAAATGATGGTAAATTTCAGCTAGAGTTCTAGCAACTCGAATTTAATCTCTTATTATAAATTGGTAACTTCACAAGAGGAAACTCTGAGGTAATTTTCCTGACTTGGATGACTTTTCCCTACCTTTGAACTCAGGATCCACCCTGCCACTTCTTACTCTGTTCACCAAAGCCAAGGATGAAGGAAGTTCTACAGAGCCACACCTGTTGGATCTCCCATGGTTTGTGGCAAGGGCAGTGTGTAAGACATCTGAGTGCAGAGCAGAGCTTTGGGTATCTTTGTCTTTCTAAGGCAGAACTTTTTCTCAGGGAGATATTTTGTAATGTGGTAAACTCAGTCAGACTAGACCAGTAATCCTTTGGGATTTAATTCAGCAAAGGGGCTCAGTAGCATCATTATTGTAAACTTGGAAAACTGACAAAAACAATATCACCAAATCTCACTGTATTCAAAGCTGTGAAGGAGAAATGCCAGTTGAAATCTTTGGATGGTTTAAATTAAAGGTGCACTTTTGAACAAAATAACAGGCATGAAGAACTCAGCCTGATAGCACACAAAGTATTGGCAAGCCTAGATTGTGCCAACCTCTCATGAATGGTTAAGAATCAAGCATAGCATATTAATTGTCTGGAAACAGTTATCTCCTAGAAAACAGTTTTTTTCTCTTAGGTAGTTGACACACTTCTTCCTACTAATAATATCTTTCATTCGGTACTAATCAGAGTTCTCCAGAGAAACAGAACTGAGAGAAAAGTTATTATTTATATTTATTTATATATAGATTTACTTTGATATAGAGAGAGACAGGGTGGGGGAAGCTGCCTAGTCTGAAATTTGTAGAGATAACCAGCAGGTTGAAACTTCAGGTAAGTCTTGTGGAGAATTCCATCTCCTTCAGGAAACCTCAGAATTCTTTTAAGCCCTTCAACTGATTGGAGGAGGCTTATCCACAGTGTGGAGAGTAATCTGCTTTACTCAAAATCTACTGGTCTAAATGTTTGTTTTATTGAGGTATAATTGACATATAACGTTATATTAGCTTCAGGTGCACAACATAATGATTTGATATCTGTATATATTGTGACGTGATCACCACAATGTCTAGTTAACATTTGTCATCACAAATAGTTACAAATTTCTTTACCTGTGATGAGGACTTTTTTTGTTTGGCTGCATTGTGTGGCATGTGGGATTTTAGTTCCCCGACCAGGGTTGAACCCGTGCCCCCTGCACTGGGAGTGCAGAGTCTTAACCATTGGACCGCCAGGGAAGTCCCGACGAGAACTTTTAAGATCTATTCTCTTAGCAACTTTCAAATATGCAACACAGTATTATTAACTATAGTCACTATGCTGTATATTACCTCCCTATGACTGATTTATTTTATAACTGGAAGTTTGTTCCCTTTGACCTCCTTCACCCATTTCACCCACCCTCCACTCCCTGCCTCTGGCAACCACCGTTTTCTGTATCTATGGAGCTTGGTACGTTTTTGTTTTGTTTTGGTTTTGGTTTTGGTTTTAGATTCCGCATATAAGTGAGATCATAAGGTATTTGTCTTTCTCTGACTTACTCACTTAGCATAATGCTCTCAAGGTCCATCCATGTTGTTGCTTTTTTTTTCCTTTTTTTAAAAAAAATTTATTTATTTATTTATTTATTTTTGGCTGCATTGGGTCTTAGTTGCTGTGCATGGGCTTTCTCTAGTTGCAGCAAGCAGGGGCTACTCTTCGTTGCGGTGCGCGGGCTTCTCATTGCGGTGGCTTCTCTTGTTGAGGAGCATGGGCTCTAGGTGCGTGGGCTTCAGTAGTTGTGGCTCGCGGGCTGTAGAGTGCAGGCTCAGTAGTTGTGGCACACAGGCTTAGTTGCTCCGCAGCATGTGGGATCTTCCCAGACCAGCACTCGAACCTGTGTCCCCTGCATTGGCAGGTGGATTCTTAACCACTGCACCACCAGGGAAGTCCCAAGATTTCCTTTTCTTATGACTAATAGTCCATTGTGTATATACGCCACATTTACTTTGTCCATTCATCCATCAGTGGACCCTTAGATTGTTTCCATATCTTGACTATTGTAAAGCTGCAATGAACATGGATGTGCTTAAATGTTAATCACATCTAAAAAGCACCTTCACAGCAACATCTAGCATTTGACCAAACAACTGGGCACCGTATCCAAGCCAAGCTGATGCATAGAATTTGCCCTCACATGCAATTATTTTGCTCTGTGGAAGCTTTCTTGCCTTACAAGACTTAATCAAGGTTGCTGTTTAGCTTGTTTTTCTCTGTGATCTAAATCTTGTACCTGGCCTTTGAAACCAAGCCCTCTCCTTCATCCAGAGGAAAAACTCCAGGGTGCCTCAGAGGGGCAGAGAGGTCCTTCCCTCCCTCACTTGTTTTTTCCTTCTCCTTTATCTTATCAGAGGTGCTGCTGAAGATGCATTCTGTTGGAATCTGCGGCTCAGATGTCCACTACTGGCAGCATGGTCGAATTGGAGATTTTGTTGTGAAAAAGCCAATGGTGCTGGGGCATGAAGCCTCAGGAACAGTCGTAAAAGTGGGATCATTGGTCAGACACCTAAAACCAGGTCAGCAAAGCCCTTCAGCCAGTGGATTTGTTTATTCATTCAACACAAATATCTGTACGTGATTTCTCAGGGTCAGGCCCTCTGTTAAACACTGGGGATACAGCAGTGAACAAGACAGTCTCAGTTCCTACACACATGGATCTTATGTTCCGCAGGAGAAGGCAACTGGGACAGACAGTAAATTAATCAAAATTGTGTTGAGGGCAGCAGAGGAGAATACAGGGTGCGATCAGTGTATACTACCCTCCAGACCCCTGGCTTGTCTGAGGAAGGACAATTAGTTCAACACCTGAAGGCAAGTAAGAAATAAGCCAAGTAAAGGGGAGGGGAAAAACGTTCCAGCCACAGGAACGACAGAATGCCTCTACATGCTAAGAACCAGGGCCTTCTATGCAGCATTGATCTTATTGGATGACTGGGAAACCACCAATATTTTTCTAGATTTGCTTAATTCAGGGAGGAATTCTCAGCTGTGGCAGATTGTGATGTTCCCCAACTCAGTGAATTAAATCCAAGCTGTCTTAGAATAGCCAGCTGTTGACTTTAACCTTCCTTTCCTGATGAGGCCACTTAATAGCCTGGGGATGATGGATTATTTAGGGGAAGGAGGGAGTTCTCAGGAGGTGCCGTCCTGTGTTATAAGGCTCTCTGAGCCTGGCTGCATGGTGAGGGATCCACTAGCTCTGAAGAAGCTAGACATGTGTCTCATTTGGGAATGTTAAGTCAGGCCCTTCATTTGTCATCAGTGAAGTCGAGAAAGCCCCTGAAGTTTTGCAGGGTTATCCCAAAATGGAAGGTTCATAGCTTCCAACAGCCACTGATTGGTTCTTACCTGTGGGACAAGGTCTCTAAATATAAGTCGTAATAGGAAGTGGGCTTCTCTAAATTTAAGTTATAACAAGCGCTTAATCAGCATCTACAATGGGTCCAGCCTTGTGCCCAGTGCTTTGGAGGATATAGAAAATTGAGAAGGTATGATCCCTGGATGCTTCAGTTTAGTTGAGGAGACCAGATATCAGGATATACATAAATACTTATATACATAAAAACCTATATATATATATACATGTGATTATTTTAAGTTGCTGATCTCTTAAGTTTAAATGCATTTTAACAATCCTTCATTTTTACTCCCCCAATCCAATGTTCAATGTTTTCAACATCATATTTTACATATTTTTGTTTTGTGTATCCCTTAATTTCTCATTATAGATATAGATGATTTTACTACTTTTGTCTTTTAACCTTCCTCCTATCTTTATGAGTGATTGATCTACTATCTTTACTGTATATTTGCCTTTAACAATAACATTTTTCCTTTCATAATTTTCAAATTTCTAGTTGTGGTTTTATTTTCCACTTAATGAAGTCCCTTTAACATTTCTTGTAAAGCCATTTTAGTAGTGCTGAACTCTTTTAGCTTTTGCTTGTTTGGAAGACTCTTGATCTCTGTTTCAAATCTGAATGATAGTCTTGCCAGGTAGAATATTCTTATTCCTGGTTGTAGATTTTTCCCTTTCATTACTTTCAATATATCATGTCACTCCTCTCTGGTCTGCAGAGTTTCTGCTGAAAAGTCAGCTAGCTGATAGTTTCATAGGAGTTCCCTTGTATGTCACTAGTTCCTTTTCTCTTTAAGTTTTGCTTTGGGTTGATCTTGTTTGAGAGTCTGTACTTTCTGGACCTGCATATCTGTTTCCTTTCCCATGTTAAGGAAGTTTTCAGCTATCATTTATTCAAATAAGTTCTCTGCCTTTTTCTCTCTCTCTTCTTTTTCTAGGACCTTTATAATGTGAATGTTAGTATGCTTGATGTTCCAGAGATCTCTTAAACTATCCTTGTTTTTTAAAATAAATAAATAAATTTATTTATTTTGGGCTGCATTGGGTCTTCGTTGATGCACAGGGGCTTTGTCTAGTTGTGGCGAGTGGGGGCTACTCTTTGTTGCGGTGCATGGGCTTCTCATTGCAGTGGTTTCTCTTGTTGCAGAGCACAGCCTCTAGGCATGCAGGCTCAGTAGTTGTGGCTCGTGGGCTCTAGAGCGCAGGCCCAGTAGCTGTGGCACACGGGCTTAGTTGCTCCACAGCATGTGGGATCTTCCCGGACCAGGGCTCGAACCTGTGTCCCCTGCATTGGAAGGCAGATTCTTAACCACTGTGCCACCTGGAAAGTCCCAAACTATCCTTGTTTTAAAGAATTTTTTTTTCTTCTACTACTCTGTCTTCCAGCTCACTGATCCATTCCTCTGTATCATCTAATTTGTTGATTACTTCTAGTGTTTTTTTGTTTTGTTTTGTTTTGTTTTTGGTGGAAAGGAAAGCTTGCTTTATTTTGGATGCGGGCAACCAAGGTGCGGGGGGGGGGCGGGGGGGGGGCGGACGCCTGTCCAAAGGCCGACTCCTCCCTCTGACAATCAGTTGGCTACAGCTTTTATAGACAGAGGGAGGGGGCTACATGCAAAAACAGCACAGTCGGCTCTGACAGTCATCTTGAAACTAATCATGAGGTGGTCTGATCAGGGTCATCTTGATTTAAGTACATTTAGGCTTCAGTTCCAGGGTCGGTTTGTTCCCATTTCCTTGAAGCCAGTTCTCGGAGTTGTGGCAGCTTATGTCATGGCTTCAGTCTGGTCATCATGTAGTTAATATTTTCCACCTGGAAGGGGGTTTCAGTATCTATAAGACAGCTCACAGGATATGTCTTAGAATATTACCTATAGCCCTTGAGAAGGAACTAAAGTTCCTTGAGTATGCTTAATGACTAAATTATTATTATTTGTTCTCCTTTGACTGTTTTCCTTTGTTTCTGCATTTTCTCACTTCTCTCATTAAACTTATTCTTTGGCTGAAGTTTTTCCACAGACAAAAGGCAGGCTGAGGACATGGGGAGAAGGACCATAGTAGGGTCCTGCTCTGTTTCAACATTGTCAGATCATATTAAAAAATGTTGTCTATAGGGAACCCCTTTTAAAATATAAATATTTAAATAGATTACAAATAAAAATATATAAAACGTTAGCATGCACACACTACTCAAGAGAAAGCCAGTGACTATATTAATATCATAAAACATGTAATTCAGAGCAAAGAATATTACAAAGGATAAAGAGAAGTGCTACAAAAATTCACCAGAAAGACATAATAATTCTATATTGATGTACCTAACAGTAAAACTTCAAAATATACCAAGGAAAAACCTACAGAATGAAAGGAGAAATAGACACGTCTATATTTATAGTTGGAGACTTCAGTATTCCTCTCTAAAAAACTGATAAAACAGGAAGATGGAAAAATCAGAAAGGATACGGAACACCTGAATAATACTAAAGTCAACTTGACCTAATTGCCATTTTTAGAACATACCACCTAAAAGCAACAGAATGCACATTTTTTTTCAAGTACACATAGAACATTCACCATGATAGAACATGTTTTGGGAAATAAAACCTCAACAAATTTAGAAGAATTTAAGTCATACAAAATACATTTTCTGATCATAATGGAATTAAACTAGAAATCAATAACAGAAGGATATCTGGAAAACTCCCAAATATGTGGAAGTTAAATGACACTCATCTAAATAAACCACATGTCTAAGAAGAAGTCACTAAGTAAACTAAAAGAAATTTTTTTGAAATTAAAGATAATAAAAAAACAATGACAGTTGTGGGATGTGACTAAAGTAGTGTCTGGGGGAAGTTTATAGCATTCAATTCTTATATTAAAAATAAGAAAAGTCCCAACTCAGTGATGTATACTTCCACCTCGTATCCTACATGAAAATAAAAGTCAGATGGAGTAGTAAATAACTTTATTCAGAAAGGCAAATCTTCTAAAACTATTATAAGGAAATTTGGAAGGGAGCTCAAGGGAAGATTGTAGGGGTACAGCACAGTTTTTGATTTTCCATATTACCCTGCTAGTGTTGGAGAGTCTCCTGCAGAGGCAGGGGGCGGCTGTGGCTCACCGCGGGGACAAGGACACTGGCAGCAGAAGTTCTGGAAAGTACTCCTTGGCGTGAGCCCTCCCAGAGTCCGCCATTAGCCCCACCAGAGTCTCTAGTGTATTTATTTTTAATTTCAGTTATTGTATTCTTCAGCTCTGTTTGGTTCTTCTTTATATTTTCTAACTCTTTGTTAAACTTCTCACTGTGTTCATCCATTCGTCTCCCAAGTTCATTGAGCAACTTTATGATCATTACCTTGAGCTAACTCTTTATTGGGTAGATGCTTATCTCCACTTCACTTAGTTCTTCTGAGGTTTTATCTTGTTCCTTTGTTTAGAACATAATCTTCTATCGCCTCATTTTGCCCAATTCTGTTTTTATTCCTATACATTAGTTAGATCAGTTTCATTTCCCAATCTTAGAGAATTAGACTGATGTAGGAGATATACTGTGGGGCCAGCAGCACGCTCCCTCTGGTCACCAGAGGGGTGTCACCTTTGTGGGCAGCATGGGGCCTTCTGTTGTGGCATGCTGACTACTGTGGGTTGGTGGGTCTGGTTCCTGGCCTAGTTGGCAGCCATGCCCTGCTTTGTGCCGAGGCTGCCAGCCACTGGTAGCTGAGGCTGAGTCCTGGCATGGCTGGCTGTGCAGCCTGTGGGGTCCTGGGACTGGTTCTGACTGGTTGGTGGGTACGTAAGCCCTTTGCACTAATAGGCAAGAGGGAGAACTCCAAAATGGCACTTGTTAGCACCAGTGTTCTTGTGGTAGAACAGGCTCCCCCAAATTGCTGCCGCCACCACCTATGCTCCCAGAAGGAGTCCCATTTACCTCCTGCCTCTCTGGGAAGCTCTCCAAGATTAGCAAGTGGTTCTGACCCAGCTGCCTTTTAAATTACTGCCTCTGGGCTTCCCTGGTGGCGCAGCGGTTGAGAGTCCGCCTGCCGATGCAGGGGACATGGGTTCGTGCCCCGGTCCAGGAAGATCCCACATGCCGCGGAGCACCTGGGCCTGTGAGCCATGGCCGCTGAGCCTGCACGTCCGGAGCCTGTGCTCCGCAACGGGAGAGGCCACAACAGTGAGAGGCCCGCGTACCACAAAAAAAAAAAAAAAATTACTGCTTCTGTGCTGGGTCTCAGTGTGTGAGATTTTGTGAGTGCCCTTTAATAGTGAAGTCTCTGTTTCCTACAGCCCCCTCTGGCTCTCTTGTACAAAAGTCTTGTTGGCCATCAAAGCAGATGTTTTGGGGATTCGTCTTCCCAGTGTATGACCCCTGGGCTGGGGAGCCCGATGTGGGGCTCTGACCTTGGATTCTCTTGGAGGAGAACCTCTGCATTTGTAATTATTCTCCTGTTTGTGGATTGCCTACCCAGAGGTGTGGGTCTTGACTATACTGTATCTCTGCCCCTCCTACCCATCTGTTGTAGCTCCTTCTTCATATCTTTAGTTGTGGAAAATCTTTTCTGCTAGTTCTCATTGATAGTTACTCTGTAAATGTAATTTTGGTGTGCCTATGGGAGAAGGTGAGCTTAGGTTCTTCTTACTCTGCCATCTTGGTCACATCCTCCTGCCTTTTTATCTTACTGTTTGAATTTCCTCTGTGATAGTACCAGCTCAGATAATTATAACAATGATAAATTCAATAAAGATTGTTATTAATGCTACTATATATTACTACTACTACAATCACCATCACTACTGGTACTTTTAATGTGTACTTACTACATACCAGGACTACACTATCCAGTAAGTCCTTTGAACACAAAAGACTTATAAAAATAGCTTAACATGTCTCTGCTTGGTGAAGGGCAGACCTCTCACAGGTTCTTCTCAGGCTCCTAACACAGTCCTCAGGCACAGGTGGGCCCTAACTCTGTTAGTACGCCCTCTGGGGTGGGCTGGGGATTGGCTGGGAAGGGACTAGAAGGAATGAAATTTGTGAGGTAGTGTTAATGTTCTTTGTCTTGATGGGAGTTTACATTACACAAGTGAATGCCTTTATCAGCTTCGTCTAATGATCTACTTAATATTTGTGCATTTTGTCAGCATCTAAACTTTACCTTAATAAGGAACCATAAACAAGTTTTGAAGTCTAATGATATGCAAGCTGAAGTATAATGATAGGAAGCTGAGTGATGTGTACCCATGTGTGCAACCTACTTTGAAATGCATTAGAAAAGAAGATGAATTGATGGATGGAAGAGAGATGGATAGATGGGATGGATATGTGATAAAGTGAATGTAGCTAATTTTTTTTTTTTTTAAGTACCAAGGATCTTTATTCGCAGGGCTGATATTGAATCTGTGGTTGCAGGTAATATGTCACTATTTTGAGAATAAAATTTCTCGTTATCTTCATTCTTTGCAAGTCTTCAGCCACAAAGTTACACATTATTCTCATAACAAGATAAGTGAATCAGGCTAGAAGGGATTAAGGAGGTACACTGATGATGATAAAAGCAAAGGGGAGCAAACACTTCTACAAGCATATTGTCCCAGTTACCTTGAAGGTTAAGTTTCAGATTAATTTGTAGCTAAATGTTAATTGAAGAAACCAAGTTGAGAACATCTGGGTGCTCACCATACAGTTCTTTCAACTTTGCTGTACATTTGAAAATTTTCATACTAAGAAGATGCAAGAGCCAATTCTAAAGCTGGGTTTCCAAGTGGGCGTAGTGAGACACAGAATAGAAGTACAATAGAGCTGGCCATTCACAAACCTGAAAGTTACTCTGCTGTACCCGAGTCTGAGGCCTCTGTGGGTCATTTGCCTTAGTGGTTCTGCTAACCAGGAATCAGTTATTGTCTAGGAGACTGAACATAAAACATGCCATCATTATGACTCCCTTCAGCATATTATCAAAACAGGTGAAGAAAAAAATGCCTGCAAATTCCACACACTAGCCACCTCTTTCACAGCAGTTTGAAATGGGAACTAAACCTGGCTTGATGGGACTGGTTGTGTGTTTCCCAAGCTGGGAGGTGGCTGTGGAGCTGGAGGGGCAAGTTGGCTTGTTCCATGAGCCAATAAAAGAGCAGGCAGGCCAAACTAGCCTGTGAAGAGGCGGACTGGTCATTTTCTTCCAGAGTGTATGTGCTGCGTTTGGTATTTCCTTTGCAGGCACTAATGGGCTGGGCTTGCCTGGCGTACCCTGGGTCCCCAGTGGGGAGGGAGGCTCATTCGGCCAGATTCCCCTGCTGGCATCTGTCCATGAGCACGTGTCTCTTCACAGCATCTGCCTGTGCCCCTGCCTGTGTGTTTTTTTCCCCCAGGTGATCGTGTTGCCATCGAGCCTGGTGCTCCCCGAGAAGCTGATGAATTCTGCAAGATTGGCCGATACAATCTGTCACCAACCATCTTCTTCTGTGCCACGCCCCCTGATGACGGGAACCTCTGCCGGTTCTACAAGCACAATGCTAACTTCTGCTACAAGTTAGTGCCCATGGCCCAGCTGTGCCACCTGGGACCTCTTCTCCAATGTTTGTTTGGTGCTCTTCTAGTTTCCTATAGTGGTTTCTTCATTCTTTTTAGCTCGTAATTCTAAACATGAGGCATCCCTTGGCAGGCCTGCCCTTCTTGGAGGCATTGAGGGAGGGTAGCCTGACTAGGGCTAAGACTGACTCACAGTGCTTGCTTTTTAGTCTTTCACTCTAACTTTCCCTCACCTAGAGCCATAATAGAAAACCATTGCTGAAATCACTCACTCCTCTCCAGCCATCTTGGAGATAGTTTATTGTAGTTGTCCTCCATTATTGGTTTCCACTGCAGCGACGAGAAAGAGATCTTGTAACAGTAGAAACCTCGGCAACAACTAGGATTTACTGTGGCGTGGAGCCAGGGCAATTTGAGCTTTGGGACCCTGGATCCACTGCCTCCTAGTGAGTGACTTTGAGGAAATGACTTAACCTTCTTCTGCTTCAGTCTCTTTTTTTTTTTTTTTTTGCGGTATGCGGGCCCCTCTCAATGTTGTGGCCTCTCCCGTTGCAGAGCACAGGCTCTGGACGCACAGGCTCAGCGGCCATGGCTCACGGGCCCAGCCACTCCGCGGCATGTGGGATCTTCCCCCGGACTGGGGCATGAACCTGTGTCCCCTGCATCGGCAGGTGGACTCTCAACCACTGCGCCACCAGGGAAGCCCTGCTTCAGTCTCTTTTAATCACTTGGAGATTAAATAAGGCAATGCACATAAAGTCACAATTATTGTTTGTTTTTTTATTTATTTTTGGTTGCGTTGGATCTTCGTTGCTGTGCGTGGGCTTTCTCTAGTTGTGTCGAGCGGGAACCACTCTTCGTTGCAGTGCATGGGCTTCTCATTGTGGTGGCTTCTCTTGTTGTGGAGCACTGGCTCTAGGCGCATGGGCTTCAGTAGTTGTGGCACGCAGGCTCAGTAGTTGTGGCACACGGACTTAGTTGTTCTGCGGCATGTGGGATCTTCCCGGACCAGGGCTCGAACCCTTGTCCCCTGCATTGGCAGATGGATTCCTAACCACTGTGCCACCAGGGATGTCCCCACAATTATTGTTACTACGTGCCTGGTCTTGTGCTAATAAGTGCTTTGCGTGTCTTATTTAACTTTCATAACTGTAATGGCGAGGTGGGCACCAGTATTACGGTATTGTGTGAGAGTCAGCAGAGGCAGGAGAAGGCTAACTGGCTAATTGGCTTGAACACAGAACAGAACCAGGAGTCAAGCTGGGGTGGCTGTGATTCTCAAGCTCCTGCCCTGTGCTCACTACCCTACCTCAACTCTCAAAGTGATTTGGGGAAGTTGTGTCTGGCAGAAGCAGAGGGCTATACCTTCTGCATGGGCCCCAGCCCATGGAGCTCTGGGATGCTGCTTTCCTTCTGAACCGACCAGGCACATTTTCCTCCTACCCCAGCCTGGCCCCGGCAGTGACTCTTTTGGCTAGGATGGGGCTTGTCTTTGAAGTCCAGGTGCCAGTCACAGGGGCAGTCTGACAGATCTGAGTTTTCTAGTGTCTACTGGAAGCCTTGAGAGGAGTCACAGGCCAGGGACCTCGTGATGAGTTTAAGTCAGCACTCTAGGAGTGAGCAGTTTACCTACGCAGAGTCCACCTTTGGGCAAGTGGTTCTTGAATCTTCCCACTTTTTCTGGGTCCTTTCCAACTCAAAGTGGCAAACAAGTGTTTCGTGGAAGGCAGAAGAGCATGGCGGTAAAACTTGAGACTAACCACTGGTCTCTCCCATTTGCCAACTGTGTGACCTTGAACAAGATACTTAAACTTTGTAACCTCCGTCTCCTGTGCAATGGAAATAATAGCATCGCCATGATGAAATGCGTAGAATTAGTGATGTGATTCAGTGGGAAAAGCATATCGAGTACTCAGCACGATGCCTGGCACTGAAGAGGAGCTCAGTAAACAGTACCATGATGTGTCATAGCTATGGCCTTGTATCTGGTGGATGTTACCGGGATAGGCCTGAAAAGGAGCCTTGCACTGGGAATCGGGGTCGGGGGGCGGGGGCGCAAGTGGTTTGCAGGGAATGGTGTGGGAGGAAGTGTTCTGGTTGGCAATGGCAAGGGGAGGGCTGTGGAGGGCCTCTAGGGGACATGCGACCCCTACCTTTCCTCTTCTCCTGGGGTACTTTGTATCTATGTCCTCAGCCCAGCCCTGGATCTACACCCTTCTCTCTGGTTTCTCTTCGTGCAGATTTGTACACTGCCACACCTTCTTTATTTTCCGACCCACCTTATTTTCTTTCTGTCTTCCTTCTTCCCCCTTGGCTTCTTGATCATTCTTTTTTTTTTTTTTTTTTTTTTTTTTTGTGGTACGCGGGCCTCTCTCCCGTTGCGGAGCACAGGCTCAGCGGCCATGGCTCACAGGCCCAGCCGCTCCATGACATGTGGGATCTTCTCGGACCGGGGCACGAACCCATGTCCCCTGCATCGGCAGGTGGACTCTCAACCACTGTGCCACCAGGGAAGCCCTTGATCATTCTTTAACCCTTTTTCCTATTTCCTGGATCCCATTGTGAAAACCACCAAGTTGCTTTGTCATTTTCTGGTGTTTATAAAATCATGAACAATTAGGGCCGGGAAGAAACTCATCCCCTTTCCCTTAACCTCCACTGAACAAGGTTGGGGAAGGAGGACCCAGTAACTCTCCCCAGGTCAGTGGCAAAAGGGCTGGACCCCAGGACTCTGGCAACGGCTGCATGTGTGATAAGGCAGCATCTGCCTAATCAGTGGAATAATCTCCCACGTAACAATCCTCTCTCATCACCATCCCCAATCCCATTTCTCCCTGGTATTCTTATTCCAAAGGGAAGTCAGAGCAGAAGATGAGAGGAGCACACAGTTCCTGACCACAGGCCACCCTCTGTTTAGCCCCAGCACCAGCTTTGGGGGAGGCCCAAATGTGAAGAGGCAGGGCTGTTGGAGAGAGTGTGTGTGACTGGGGGTCCTTGAGAGAGTTTGGGAATCTTCATTATTTCACTTCAAACTCTTCCCCCTTATTTGGAATTGATGGGGTAGGTTTGGTGGGTAGAAGGGATGACGACAACAGTCAGAGCAAGAGAGTGGATTGGCGTGTGGGAAATGAGAGAAGCAGAGGGGAGGGGAGATAAAAGGGGTGGTGGGCACCAGTCAGGCCGAATGCAGGCCTTGTTATTTATTCTGTGGAGGATCAGGAACAGAAGGATCATGGGGATCAGCACATGGTTTGGCTGCCACTTTTTTCTCTTTTTGGAACTTGAGGGTTTTCACGTTCTTGCATGTGGAGGTTGTGGATGTACTGAATAAATACTGGGCAGTGGGGAGGTAGCAGAAGTTAGATATTAACTACGGAGCTGCTTGTACCGAGAGGCAGCTGATGCGGGACAGGCAGAGGATATGGAATCAGGAGATCTGGGTTTAAGTCTTGCTCTTCTGCTCACTAGCCTTGTAACCTTGGGCAGGTCGCTCAATGTCTTCAGCTTCAGTTCTGCTTCTGTAGAATAAAGGTTAAAACAAAGCCTGTCCGGGAATTCCCTGGTAGTCCAGTGGTTAGGACTCTGGACTTTCACTGCCAAGGGCCTGGGTTCAATCCCTGGTCTGGGAACTACGATTCTGCAAGCCTTGTGGCCAAAAAAAAAAAAAAAAAAAAACCCACCACCAACAACAAAGCCTGCCCTTCCTGCCTGACAAGTTCATGGTGATGATTAAATGAGATATGGAGGAGAAAGCTCTCTAAATCTGTAAAGCATTATGCAAATATTTGCTGCCTTCATCAGTGGGATGGTTAAGAGGGTCAAGGTGCCAGTGGACAGGGAAGTGAAAACCAAGAACCCAGTGGCAAAGGTAACACAGCATTTAATCTGCTTAACCAATCTAGGGACAGCCAGGCAGCTGCTGCTATCAGATATGGTTCTTCTGAAGTGTGTACTATGGGAGACAACGTACAGGGTGAAGTCAGCTTCTAATCACTGTTTTGCAAAGCTGCTGATAGTCTGGATTGTTTGCTTAAACGAAACCAGAAAGGTTATAAATTTGAGAAGCAGATGAAATGCTGGAATGGTGTTAAGTTAAACCCTTGTGAAATGAACTTTTCATTTATGAATGACAGCCACACCACACTTTATCTTGGATAGCATTTTCAGGGGGGAGCAGTATGATATGGGCTCTGGAGTCAGACATATCTGGCCTCCAGTTCAAACCCTTTAAGCCTCTCAGTACTCACTGGTTTTGAATTTTTGGAGCAAGTCATTTAATCCTCCAAGGCTTGGTTTCCTCGTCTGTAAAATGGGAATAATAATATCTACCACAGAACTATTCTGAGGATTTACATGAGTGAATGTATATAAATTGCTTAGCACATTGCCCAGCACATAAATTAAAGCTCAATAAATATTAGCTATTGTTATTGCTGTTAACCCAGAGGGACTAACTAAGTATGTTGAATGACTCCTCAGACTTCCTGACAATGTCACCTTTGAGGAAGGGGCCCTGATTGAGCCACTGTCTGTGGGGATCCATGCCTGCCGGCGAGCTGGAGTCACCCTGGGGCACAAGGTCTTTGTGTGCGGAGCTGGTAAGAAACAGATGACACCCTGGTTGTGAGTTCATTAAAGGGGAATGTGGGGATCCCTCTGCCCATTTCATTCTCCCTCCAAGGGCTGAAATTGGTCATAGAATCTTTCCGGGTTAGGGAGGATCACAGTGTCCCATTCCTTCAATGACACGCACTTTGCTAGATAAATATCTGCAGGCATGGTAGTAACCAATGTTATTTCCTAGGCAACATAACCCTTTTGTTCACTTAAAGAATGCAATTTGGGATTATTTTTCAACCCTTGACAGGAAACTAGGGAAATATTTTTGGTAGTAAAGGGAAGGGCAACTTTTGGACTTTCAAATCATCCTGGAGAACTGGTCTCCTGGTCCTTCCAGAATGAGGCGGCCCATGCTTATGACCAGCAGAAGGAGTGGGGTCCAGTCCACTGTGAGTCAGCACTCTGCCCACATTGGCTTGCAGCTAGCTGCCTTCTTCCTCCCCTGCTTCCAGTCGCTTGAACAAGCCTAGCAGCCTCAGACTGAATCATCTAGGCTTCTAACTGCTTCTGGTGACCCAAACAACATGCTTCACTCCTTGTGGGTGTGATCTGGTATTCCTCATACACTTTTATTTTTTTATGGAGGTATAACTGACGTATAACATTATATTAGTTTCAGGTGTACAACATAATGATTTGATATTTGTATATATTGCAAAATGATCACCACAGTAAATCTAGCTAACATGTCATCACACAGTTATAAAATTTTTTTCTTATGATAAGAACTTTTAAGATCTATTCTCTTAGCAACTTTCATATATGCAATACAGTATTAACTATAGTCACCATGCTGTACATTAGATAACCAGGACTTATGTATTTTATAACTGGAAGTTTGTACCTTTTGACCCTCTTCATCCATTTCACTGCTGCCACCACCACCTCTGGCAATCAATCTATTCTCCATATCTATGAGCTCAGCTCCATATCTATTCTTCATATCTATGGAATATTTTATACACACACACACACACAAACACACACACACCACATTTTCTCTGCCTATTCATCCATTGGTGAACACTTAGGTGGCTTCCATGTCTGGGCTATTGTAAATAATGCTGCAGTGAATATGGGGGTGGAGATAACATTTTGAGTAAGTTTTTATTTTCTTTGGATAAAATTCCACTTCTGAATAGAAGTAGAATTACTGGATCATTTTTGAGGAATCTCCACACTGTTTTCTGTAGTGTCTGTACCAATTTACATTCCCACCAACAGTGCATAGGGGTTTCCTTTTCTCTGCATCCTCACCAATAATTGTTACTTGTTGTCTTTTTGATAATAGCCATGCTAACAGGTGTACAGTGATATCTCTTTGTGGTATTGATTTACATTTCTCTGATTAGTGGTGTCAAGCATCCTTTCATGTTTATTTTGGCAATCTGTATATATTCTTTGGAAAAATGTCTAGTCATGTCCTCTGCTCAATTTTCAATCAGATTGCTTTTTGCTATTGAGTTGTGCAAGTTCTTATATATATTTTGGATATTAACCCATATCAAATATATGATTTGCAAATATTTTTCTCCTACTCAACATGTTGCCTTTTTCATTTTGTTGATGTTTCCTTTGCTGTGCAGAAGCTTTTTAGTTTGATACAGTCCCACTTGTTTATTTTTGCTTTTATTGCCTTTGCTTTTGGTGTCAAATCCAAAAACTCAAGACTGATGTCAAGGAGCTTACTGCCTATGTTTTCTTCTAGGAGTTTTATGGTTTCAGGTCTTATATTCAAGTCATTAATCCATTTTGAGTTAATCCTCATACACTTTGTGACTGATTTTCTTTGGCAGGGCCAAATAAGTGACTACAGGGCTTCCTAAGCAGGGTGATGGGTATAGAAGATTTGCCTCAATGAGCCAGCAGACTGTAGGATTCACGTGACAGATTTTTTTAAAAAAAACCTCTGCATAAGTAATACTTTTTTGCTATAGAAAAAGAAGTTAAATCATACATACCACATACATACCACACCTGCACGCATGTGCACTCACACAACCCATCAGCCTGAGAGAACCACTGTTAACATTTTGGTGTAGAATATTTCAGTTTGGTTTCTGTTTTTGTTCGTTTAATTCATGAGATCATCCTGAATATGCTTCATTTTACCTACTCTTTCAAAAAATTAATATACTGTGAACATTTTTCTATGTCATTAGGTAAAAGAGTTAGACACATAATTTTTAATAGCTGTTTGGTATCCTTCTGTAGTTTACTTAACTAATCAGCCCTTTGTTGGTTATTTCAGGTATTTCTCAGTGTTTTGCTTTCTGGGCGAACTCACTAAATTATTCTCAAGGGGAGTGTCCGAAAAGCAAGTCCTCAAAGATATTCTGCATAGCCTTATTTGTGGTCTGGTTTTTGTGTTAAAACCATCTAGTGTGCCTATAAAGTGGGGAAGCAGGTGGTCTTTGGGCTGATTCTCAGGCACCTGGACATCCTGGAGCTGCCTGAGCAGCTGGGTCAACCTAGGACACCCTCCAAGGTGGTCCTCAGAGGGCACCTGAAAGGACACGTCTCACCTTGGGGAGGCATGTTGGGTTCTAAGAAGGTAGGGGGTCAAAGAGAGTACAGGAGCCCAGCACTGGGAGCAGATTCCAGGTAGAGGACAATCCCTCATGCACTCATTTACTCATGCATTCAACAAACAGTTGTTAAGGTCTCACTATATGTTAGGCACTGGGATAGATGCTAGAGGTACTCAAAAGATACAGTTCCTGTCCATGGCCTAGACAAGGGGGAGAGCTGGTGTTTGATATTTCACAAATGTCTCCTATTTCTTGCTTTATTTAGGGCCAATTGGACTGGTCAGTTTGCTCGTGGCCAAAGCAATGGGTGCATCTCAAGTGGTGGTGACTGGTAAGGTTTTCTTCTTTTTAAATCTCCTTGGAATAGAAGCAGCTGGGCCTACAGTTTTGGAGCAGGGGCATGAGACCTGTTCCCTTCCTGGTGTAGTGGGTGTCTAATGAGGCTCCTGCTCTTTTCTTCTGGGTTCCAGGGTTGAAAAGCCCACCCAGGAGATGACCAAGTCAGGGCTGAGGAGGAGACTCTTTTGAAGCTCCTGGGAGAGGGTGGCTGCTGCAGAGAAGAGGACCTGGCTCTTTATGTGTGGACCTCAGATGCTTATACTGCCCACCTGGTCCTAAGAAGAGTTTCAGCCCTTGGGTTGTTTGACCAAGCTCAGAGGGTGTGTGTGGTGTGTGTGTGTGATGTGGTGTTAGTGAGGTATGTGATGTGTTTATAAGAGGATGTTTATGTGTGAGGTATGTGGTATGAGTGAGACACTCATGTGTGTGTGAGGAGAGGTTCTCTGACAGGACATGTGGGTATGTGTGTGTGGAGCAGCATGGTATGATGGAAGCGTGTGGGGTATAGAAGGGTGTGTGTGTGTGGAGAAGGTATCTGTGAGAGAGAATGTGTGTGTGTATAATGTATCTGAGAGTGTTTGTATGTATGAGGAGAGGTTATATGTGAGAGTGTATGAGTGAGCATGTAGAGTTGTGTGGTGTATGGGGTGTTGGGGATATATGAGGGGAGTGGGGATGCAGAAGGGTGTCATTGCGTGTTTTGTGTGAAAAGGTGAGAGAGTATGTGTGTAGCTGTGTAGAGCTGTGTGGTATGTATGGGGGTGTATGGGGTTGTAGAAGGTTGTGGATGTTTGAGAAGTTATCTAAGAGATTATGTGTGAGGGTGTGTTTAGAGAGTGTGTGTGTTGGGCTCAGCGACACCATCACTACACCAGAGCTTCCTTGCCATTGGAATCTGCACCTTCATTTTTTCTCCCTAATCCACCATCCAGTTTCTCAGTTTGAAAGAAACTTTTGTTCAACTTTAGATCTGTCAGCCTCTCGGTTGTCTAAAGCCAAGGAAGTTGGAGCTGATTTCCTCCTCCAGATCTCCAACGAGAGCCCGCAGGAAATTGCCAATAAAGTGGAAGGCCTGCTGGGGTGCAAGCCAGAAGTTACCATCGAGTGCACAGGGGTGGAGACCTCCATCCAGGCGGGCATATACGTGAGTGGAATAAGGGTAGCTAAGCTGGTAGGCAGCTTCAGGGAATCAGCCCAGGGTAGTGAACCAAGTAAGATTCCTAGGATCAAGCTTCTCCAGTGATTTGCTGTGTTGACCACCCCTCCCCCCACCAGGTAATTCCTTGATAACTGCTTTCTTATCTCTCTTGTGGAGGTAGTGACATTTCCCTAACACCTTCATTGGGTTATTGTGAACTTCGAACTAGGTAACAGATATACATGGGCCTTGAAAGATGTTAAGTGACCCATATCTTTAGGATGGGATTTCTGTTATGATCACATCTGTGATCATGAAAATAGTGCTCCTGGTAAAAAAAAAATCAACAGAAGGAACAAGGAAGCATGCCTTAGTTGAGTGTGGGAAATCCCTATCTTGCTTTATTGAGGAAAACAGTAGTCTTTGAGTCATTGATACAAACTAACAGTCGTTAATTCAGCTAGTCACAAAGGTGAGGTGATATTTCAGTATCACGGTTGTCTACTACTGTCCTTTCCCAGAATTAGGAACAGATAAGCTGCCAATACCTGAGTTACCCCTCAGCAACCCACCAGTAATTTATGGGATGTTGAAGGGGGAGGGGCAGGGAGGAATAAAATTGAGAAATCAAAGTATGAGGAAAAGAAGGAAGAAAAGAATAAGAACTAGATTCCAAGCTCTACCGTGGGCCGTGTCCTCTGCTGTGTGCTTTATAAACATGATGCTTAATCTGTATAATAGCCCTGAAAATGAGTTCTCGTTTTCCACATTTTACAAGGAGAGCGGCCCAGTGACTCACCTTGAGCGCACTGCTCCAGTGCCTGGGCTTTCCTTACTCCATCTGGCTCCTCTGGAGAGGAAGGGATAGAGGGGACAAGGAACCAGTGCTAGGGTGGGAGGGGCTGGGCTGGGGAGAGCATCGGTAGCTGCCACTGCTGGGCACTCCTGCCCTGTCTCCCAAACTGCTTTCCCACAGCAGCACATGCTTCTTCCTTCCTTCTGAGTCACAGCCAGTCACACACAAGGGCACTGTCCACCGTGCAAGACATTCTGGGAAAACCTGATCCCTCGAGCTGTGTGGCACGGCCCTTAAGCCTGGCACACCCAGGCAGAGCTGCCTTCCCCTCCTCCTACCAAGATGCATATGGCACCCGGGGCCAAGGAAGCAGCAGGAGAGGCAGGAGCAGGTGCCACTTTTGCCCTAACCTTGTTCCAGCTGGAATCAGCCAGCTCTCTGCTCCACTGTCCGAGACAGTCAGTGGTCACCACGTGGGAAGGGGCAAAGAGAAACCAAAACCCAGAGGGCGATGGATGTGTGTGTGATCAGTGGAGCTATGTTCAACCCATGGCAGGTCTTGGGTTCCTGCCTCGTGCCTGGCTTTGTGCCAGACACCTTGAGGGCTTGACCAGTAAGGTGTGTCTACTGTTTTCAAGTTGTCAGCAGGTCAGTGACCCCCACTCAAGAGAGAGGCAGTAAAAGACATGGCTTCCTAGTACAAGTTCTTCCTTCTTCTTGTGCCCTGGCTGGAGGGCATCTGAGAACAAGTTGATATCTCCAACTATTGATGGTGGGGGCCCAGTTGCCAGGCTACCTGAGGTGGGCGTGGAGGTAAATGTGACACAAGGGCCTTCACCAGCCTGAAGCCGGTGCCTGTCCTGAGTGGGGAGTGGAGCATCATGCATGACAGGTGCTGTAGAATGCTACAGTTCACTCTGCCAAGGGGCAGGTTAGGCAGAGGCACCTTATGGACATACCTGAGAGTCACCTTTCTGCCATGTGATGTCTAGATAATGTTCGTGAGGAGACATAGCAAATGCTTAGGGTAGAATTGATGTCATCTCCTTGGTGTGGAAGTCACAACAACAAAACAGTGGTCTGAGATTTCCTTTGCCTGTGGTCAATAAGCTACTGGCCTCCTGGCAGCCTGGGATGACCAGTTTGTAAGAGGTTCCTCTTCCTCCTTACCAGGTGGAGAGGAAGTGCTGAATGGGCAACAGTTTTCCTGGAAAATTTCTTAGTGTATTCTGTGGCTCCCTCACGATTCTGAACACCTCCCCCAACACTTTTCCAATGAGGACAGCAACGTTTTTCAGTTGTGAGATACCCTCCCCCTTACTGACAGTGTTTATATGTCACAGGTGATTTGTAAGTGACTGTGCTTCAATAAAAACGTTGAACCCATCCTAGTGCCAGCCACTGTGACTGTCACCCCTAAGAGCCCTGCTGAGGGGGAGGCATCGTCCTGTTCTCACACATGAGGAACCCATGGCTGACAGAGCACCGTCTAGGGTCCCAGAGCTCAAAAGTACAAATGCTGGGAGTCACCTCCACACTACAGCCCTCTCTCCAGGGTGTATCCTTCCCCTTGGAGGTAGAAGCTGTGATGTTTGCTGTCTTACTGCTCCATTGCTCAGCACTTAGAATGGTCCCAGTAAGTGCTTTCTGCTGTTAACTGTAATGAAAACTTAGCATGAATGAATTGCCCATTTTTCTGTCCCTCACATCATCGAGCACAATGACCGCCCAAAATCTCTGGAGCAGGCCTAGCACTCATGTGAAGTTATGTGAAGATTGTTGGGGAAAATTTTGCTCTCTGCCCACTCAAAGAGGAAACTGATGAATCCATTATGACTGATACCATTGGGAGAATGTCTCTGGAACAAAAATTTCTAATTGCCAGCGTGCACATATAAGGCAGTTTTTAAACCACAGAAGTCCTATAGCCCTCCCCATTGGTATAGTGCTTGGTAGTTGTTTTTTTTTTAACCAAGAAGGTGGTCCGTTAGAGGTTTGGCACTCTGTCTTGTGGGGAGCACTCTGGAGGAGGAAGTGGCTGACACCAACGTCTGGTACTGAATTAGTAAAGCTTTTTTTTTTTTCTTAATTATTATTTATTTTATTTTTGCTGCGTTGCGTCTTTGTTGTCTCATGCGCGCTTCTCTCTGGTTGCGGCGAGACGGGGCTACTCTTCGTTGCGGTGTGCGGGCTTCTCATTGCGGTGGCTTCTCTTGTTGTGGAGTACGGGCTCTAGGCACGTGGGCTTCAGTTGTTGTGGCACTTGGGCTCAGTAGTTGTGGCTCACAGGCTCTAGATCACAGGCTCAGTAGTTGTGGCGCATGGGCTTATTTGCTCCGCGGCATGTGGGATCTTCCCGGACCAGGGCTCGAACCCGTGTCCCCTGCATTGGCAGGCAGATTCTTAACCACTGTGCCACCAGAGATGCCCCCTGAATTAGTAAACATTTGAAAGATGCTCAGTGGCTGCTGAAGGGTCAGCGATGGTTGTAGGGGAGATTCTCATTGCTCTCTGGAGAACCTTTGCTGTTTCCTGGGATGTTGTGGACAGCAGAAGATGCTCCCACTGTGCCTCCACTGGTAAGTGTATTGTTTCAGGATCTTTAAAGGAGACATTGTCTACTCTGCTGCTCTGTTGAGTTTGGTTAACATGCTGAAGAGTCCAGCAGTATAGAAAGAGTCATACTCTGAACTTTTTGGATACTTACCTGTTTGTATGGCAACAGTGCTACTGTGAGTGGGGTCTGCGTTTTCTCATCTTCTTGGTTTTCTTGTTCTTACCTCTTCTTCAGGCCACTCAATCTGGTGGGACGCTGGTGCTTGTGGGGCTGGGCTCTGAGATGACCAGTGTGCCCCTAGTGCACGCAGCTACCAGGGAGGTGGACATCAAGGGTGTGTTTCGATACTGCAACACGTGAGTATGTTGTGGGTGAGCCAGGGTGGCGAGTGGCCAGCAAGTCCAGGGAAGGCCCTAGGTGGCCTCTGGGACCAAGAGTCTCTGCCTGTTTATTCATGAGGGGCACTCCCTAGCCACACTGACATCCGTGTGTTATGATAAGGATCCAAAGATAGAGCACTCACTTGTGGTTAAAGAATGGGAGGGCAGAGCTGAGAGGGCTGTAGGGAAAGAGGGAGGGAGCGGGATTTTGAAACATGCTCTTCTTGGGTGTCTGCCACTCATTGTCTAGGCCCTCTCTTTTCCATTTCTTTAAGTGGCCAGATCTCCATTTTCCCCCTTTAAAGGGAAGAAGGAGAGAAACAGGACAACCGCAAGAACTCAAGTTCCTTGGTTCTCACTCCAGATCCCCAGGTCCCACCCTGGGAAGTGAGAGGGTCTTCATAAATCCCACCTCATGTTCTGTGGGTCCATCCTCTCCCCTGCTGGGGCACTCTGTCCAGGACCACCTTCCCCACCAGTGGCCCTTTCTCCAATCTTTAGAGTCTGTAACCATTCCCTCAGCAGAGTGCTAGTTTTCCAATAAACTCTGCCAAGCCAAGCTGCTAAAGGGTATGATTGGATCATCCTGGGTTTCCCCACTGGAGGCTTATCTGCCTTTTCACAGTGGCTTCCATATGCCTTATGCCTTCATGCCAAAGGAATTCTAGGCTTCATGGCAGACATTGCAGACGGACAGGGGACATTTGGGAACAGACTCTGTACTCCTGAATTATAAGTCATAAGATCCTTTCTCCATTGTTGGCCTGTAGAAGTGACCTTGCAGAACCACAGAGCTACAAACAAATGTGGCCAAACTTATCTTGTGCTGGGTAGTTTTGGGGACCTCCTTCTTTCCTCCTGAAGGTTGAGTGTGATGCTTGTGATTTTTTCCAGGTGGCCGATGGCGATTTCAATGCTTGCATCCAAGTCTGTGAATGTAAAGCCGTTGGTAACCCATCGGTTTCCTCTGGAGAAAGCTCTGGAGGCCTTTGAAACATCCAAAAAGGGATTGGGGTTGAAAGTCATGATCAAGTGCGACCCCAAGGACCAGAATCCATGATATGAATTGGGCTCTGTCCTTGTCCCCACTCTCAGCATCTTGGGGTTGAGTGGTTGGCTGGGCAGTGGTGGAAGTTTCTTTTGAGTAGTAAGAATAATTAAAATAATTCATTATAAAAAGAGAGGCTTACACAGAGGAGTTGGTGTGCCTTAAAAACACAAGTAGGGGGACTTCCCTGGTGGCGCACTAGTTAAGAATCTGCCTGCCAGTGCAGGGGACAGGGGTTCAAGCCCTGGTCCGGGAAGATCCCACATGCTGCAGAGCAACTAAGCCCGTGCACCGCAACTACTGAGCCTGCGCTCTAGAGCCCACGAGCCACAACTATTGAGCCCGCATGCCACAACTACTGAAGCCCACGCACCTAGAGCCCATGCTCCGCAACAAGAGAAGCCACCGCAATGAGAAGCCCGCGCACCACAATGAAGAGTAGCCCCCACTCTCCACAACTAGAGAAAGCCTGCGCACAGCAGCGAAGACCCAACGCAGCCAAAAAATAAATAAAAACAAAACAAAACAAAACAAAAAACCCACAAGTAGGGAGGGACTTCCCTGGCAGCACAGTGGTTAAGAATCCGCCTGCCAGTGTAGGGGACATGGGTTCAATCCCTGGTCTGGGAAGATCCCACATGCTGCAGAGCAACTAAGCCCGTGCACCGCAACTACTGAGCCTGTGCTCTAGAGCCCACAAACTACAACTACTGAGCCCATGTGCTGCAACTACTGAAGCCCATGTGCCTAGAGCCCGTGCTCCACAACAAGAGAAGCCACTGCAATGAGAAGCCCATGCACTGCAACAAAGAGTAGCCCCCACTCACCGCAACTAGAGAAAAGCCCGTGTGCAGCAACAGAGACCCAGTGCAGCCAAAATAAATAAATAAATAAATTATTACTTTAAAAAAGAAACACGCAGGTAGGGAGAATTTGGGAGAACTTGTAGCCAAAATGACCTGTTCGTGCTGATCAAAGTTCGGCAAGTAGAGCAGAGCTTGGCAGGTAGGTGCCAGGACTCCCCTTCTTCCTGGAGTGCCTGGAAGTTGTGTAAGGAGAGAAATCTGCCCATTGGGTTCCTGGTTCTACTGTGACTGTGGCCAGATGGGGGATGAGGGCTCAGTTATGAAGAGACCATTTGCAACTTTATCAAGACTTAACTGGCCCAGAACCTGATTTTCACAAAAATCTGCAGCTCAGGGTTGGGGATGAAAGGTTGTGAACAGTTTTACTTTAGGATACAGTGCTTCTAGACATAAGTGCTATTTGGTATGATGATAAAAGAATAAGGGACTCTAGGATAATTTAAAAACCAAGCAAATAAAACTGAAATCCCATGTGAGATACAGCTAGCTTGGATCCCTCAAATGTAGAAGTAGACAAGGAACTTTTCAGCGCTGCTTGAAGAATTGCCTCTTCAACTCTTGAGAATTCTATGTGACTTATTTTGCAAGGTGAAGAATTGCCTTCCTAACGCGCCACACCCCCACTCTTCTGCACATTCAGAGGCAGCCACTGCAGGCTCCTTTGTCACTAGGCAACCAGGAGGCGCCTACATAAGGACAGCCACGGGGAATCCCCATGGGAGACCTTAAATCACGCTTCTGACTAGCCCAGGAGGTTTTGGTCAGTATATCTGTCTTACCCACCCCACAGGGTTAGCATGCCCTCCTAGGCTCAAAGCTCACTGATGATTATTAGACAATCTGTTTAGTTCTAGTCATTATGAGCGAAAAACCTTTTCCCTTCTCAGAGCCAGTTAAGGGTCTTTGTACCTTTCTGTCGTTTGAATGATAGTTCCAACCTTGTCTATTTTAATCATGGGGTTTTCCTGGGTAAGATTTGGATCCAAATCACATCATGCCATTTGTGACTTTGAGATTACTAGTCAAGAATGAGGATATAGTAGCTGTGACATGACTTGGGCTACAGTCTAATCCCTCATTTCTGCCGGGGGTGGAGGGTGAGTTTGAAGAGGTTCTGGTTTTCTTGTGACCAGGGAAGGCTGTAACCAGTGCCTGGGATTCCTCAAATTGGTTTGGGTAACAAATTCTGCTTGTAGTACTCGACTGCTGCCACCATTTGTGGCCCTGTTTAGGGAGGAATCACTTAGGTTACCCATTTCACAAAAGGAAGCATCTGGGATTTTTGAGAGTGATGCATTTTCTGCATCAAGTACAATTTTCACTGACTGTTGAAATTTTACTTTAATGATCTCTAATCCTCACAGCAAGCCAAATATAATTATTTTACCACTAAGGAAATAGAGAAATCAAGTAACTTGCTCAAGGTCACACACTGCTTTTCTTTTCTCATGTTATCTTTGGAGGAGGGTGGGATCTTGAGTCCACACACAACACAAATACACACTCAGGAGCCACACTGCTTCCTTCTCTGAGTCCTGTTTAGGTAGGGCCAAACTTGCCAGCTCCCTTTTCTTGAAACTCTTTCCAGCTCAGTGATGCCCAAAGTTCCTTGAATGTGGAATGAGAAAGACTCTTCCCTTTCTAGATTGGAAGTCTTCCAATAGAAATGCCCCTGAAGGAGGTGGACTCACTATGTTAAATTCACAAGTAGCCACTCTCCCTCTGATTGTGATTTGGTGGAGCGAGGAAGCCACTGAGCCTGAAAAAGAGGAGTTGCAGTGGGGACTCCTGGAAAGGTAGGGCTATCAAGGACAAAAAACATGTGACAGATTTCACAATGGTGATTGGATCTTCTAAGTCAGTGTCTTGGAGCTTCCACTCCCTGGCCTGTTAAATGGGCTTCATGATACCTCCATGAGGGCAATTACAAAGAGTGAATGGGCTGATTGAAAACAGCAGTTCAGGGAACACTCCATTTCCAAATCCCTCCACGCTCTCAACCTACTGTGATGTTTCACAGCTTCCCAAGCACGGGCAGAGAGCATGGTTGGTGGAAGAGGGAGTGGTGTGGGTGAGCTGCCAGCAAGTCCTCCAGGTGGTGAGAGGGCCCAAGTCTGTGGCACTGAGCCGGCCCTGCGGCTCCCCCACCTCTGCATCCTTGTTGAAATGTTCCCTCCACTGTTTGGAAGGGGCTGCAGGAAGCCCAATAATTCAGTTCTCTTGCTACCTCCACTGAGTGTTCAGTAAGTGTTGATTCAGTGAATCAGTTCCAGAAACAAGAATATGAATTCCCCACGAGCTCTACAAGCTTGGGTGGCTTTGCCGGCCTTTGTGTGCTCTGTCACTCACGTGTGGCAGCAGTCAGTACTGAGGACCCCACCCAGCCATCACTCCCAGCTTGGGTGGAGAGCTGGGAAGAAGAATCCTGCAGGCAGAGGGGAGGCTGCCCCACAGATGTCAAAGGAGAGAGGGGACACAGCTCCAGCCACTTCCTCTTGCCATTCACATTTGGCTACAGTGGATGTTGATATGAAGTCACTTCTGGATCCCCAGTCCCTGGTCCTCAGGCCATCCCAGTCTCATTTCTGTGTAGCACAGTCCTACCTCTTCCTTCCTGGTTCCTATTTTGCTCCCATTGGGAGAGCAAAGGAGGCCCATGGGAACTTGGTTGGGCCAGAGGTTAGGAGTGGGGGAGACAGATAGGATTTATTGGATATTTGCCTTTTCCCAGAACTGTCCTCTGCACATGATCTAAGTCTGAGTTTGGAGTACAGAAGCCAAAATATAGGACCCACATCCCTGGGTAGTAGGCAGGTCTCCAACTTCGCTGTCTGCCTCCACACACTGAGGTCCTTGAGGGCTCAGGGAGGGCAGCAGTGAAGTGGTTTGGCCAGGAGCTCATCACCCAAGGGAAGTGCCTCGAAGACACCAGAGGTACTCTGGTGCAGCCACTGCTGTAGTGAAGCAGCATATCAATACTCCGACGGCCTCCACTTCTCACTCCTGGCTTTCCTCTCTTAAAGCCTTGGCTGAGTCAGATACTGAGTTCCTTCCTTGGGCACCTGAAAGTGGTACAGGATGTATGCAAGGTGTTCCTGCCAAGAGGTTTCTTAGTGGATCTCACCATCCGTGGGAGCTTCTTGGGGGTGACGGGTTGGAGAGAAGCCTCTGTCCTCTGGGCTCTTAGGTATGATCATCAGGGGGTTTGCACACCCAGAGCTGGGCCTGGGGAGGTCTGGCCCCATCAGTGACTTGCCTGTGTGTGATCACCAGTTGGCCTTTCTGTGGTACATGTAGGACTGCAAGCAGAGGCACAGCCTGGCTGCGGGTGGGGGAGCCCAGCAGTTCATCCATAGTGAGGAGGGAGCTGTGGGAAGAAGGTGGGCCTGGGCCAAAGGTGGGCCTATTCTGGGTCTAGCACCACTGAGGCACAGTGGTGGAGTAGCTCCCTTGGGGCCAGCTCCAGGCTTCAGGTGGGTGATGCTGAAGTCCCGTGGGTCCTGCCCTGACCTCACAGCTCTGTATGCACTGGACTGCCAGCTACAGGCACCCTTGGGTTCTCCAGTCCAGGGCACCTCTCACACAGCCCTGTCTCAGCTCCTCCTCCCTGGCAGGAATCCCAAGAGGCTCCTTGGGTCAGCTGTTTGCAGTGCCCTAGTCACTAGGAGATGACGGTGACTGAACTTTCCCTTATCACACAAGGTTGTACATTGATAAGAAAATAAAGTCAGATAAGTAAAAAAAAAAGAAAACCAGCCATATGTGTTCTCCAAGGATGCTAATAAGTTGGAGTACTTCCTTCCAACTCCCCACCCCCTGCATTTCTATACATATAAAACATGTACATGTATTTATAATCAGAAATGGCAATATATTTTACTTACTTTTTTTTCCCATTTTCACCCATAACAGACAAGGACTTTTTTAACCATCACAATTCTCATTAATGAAATTAACAATTTCTTCAAATCATCTAACACCCAATAAATCGAAGTGCAACTTTCCCTAGTTATTTAAAAAAAAAAAAAAGACCTTTTCCACTTGGTTTGCCTGAGTCAGGATCCAGACACATTGCACGTGGTTGATATGTCTTTTTTTTTAACTTTTGGGTTTTTTTTAGTGAGTTGGTCTCTTTTTTTTTTTATTTTTTTTTATTTTTTGGCTGCACTGGGTCTTCGTTGCTGTGTGCGGGCTTTCTCTAGTTGCGGCGAGTGGGGGCTACTCTTCGTTGCGGTGTGCGGGCTTCTCATTGTGGTGGCTTCTCTTGTTGTGGAGCACAGGCTCTAGGCACGCGGGCTTCAGTAGTTGTGGCACGCAGGCTCAGTAGTTGTGGCTTGTGGGATCTAGAGAGCAGGTTCAGTAGTTGTGGTGCACGGGCTTGGTTGCTCAGCGGCACGTGGGATCTTCCTGGACGGGGGATTGAACCTGTGTCCCCTGCATTGGCAGGTGGATTCTTAACCACTGCACCACCAGGGAAGTCCAACCATTATTTTTACTGAGGTATAGTTAATTTGCAATTGTTGTGTTAGTTCCAGGTGTACAGCAAAGTGATTCAGTTTTATATAAATTCTTTTTCAGATTGTTTTCCATTATAGGTTATTACAAGATATTGAGGGACTTCCCTGGAGGTGCAGTGGTTAAGACTCTGTGCTTCCAATGCAGGGGGCCCGGGTTTGATCCCTGGTCAGGGAACTAGATCCCACATGCATGCCGCAACTAAGAGTTAGCATTCCACACTAAGGAGCCCATGAACCACAACTAAGGAGCCTGCCTGCCGTAACAAAGACCCAGCACAACCAAATAAATAAATTAAATAAATATTTAAAAAATTATTTTTAAAGGTTTAAAATTTTTTATTTATTTTAATTTATTTTGGGCTGCTTTGGGTCTTCGTTGCTGCGTGCGGGCTTTCTCTAGTTGCAGCAAACGGGGGCTACTCTTCATTGGGTGCGTGGGCTTCTCATTGCAGTGGCTTCTCTTGTTGCAGAGCACGGGGTCTAGGTGCATGGGCTTCAGTAGTTGTGGCACAAGGGCTCAGTAGTTGTGGCTTACAGGCTCTAGAGCACAGGTTCAGTAGTTGTGGCGCACAGGCTTAGCTACTCCGTGGCTTGTTGGGTCTTCCCGGACCAGGGCTCGAACCCGTATCCCCTGCATTGGCAGGCAGATTCTTAACCACTGTGACCCCAGGGAAGTCCCAAAAAAACTACTAAAAAAAAAGAGATATTGAATATAGTTCCCTGTGCCATACAGTACGTCCCTGCTGTCCATCTACTCCATATACAGTGGTGTGTTTATGTCAGTCTCAAGCTTGCAATTCATCTCACCTCCCCACACCCTGCCATCCCCACTGGTAACCATAAGTTTGCTTTCCATGTCTTTGAGTCTATTTCTGTTTTGTAGATATGTCTTGTAAGTCTCTCTTAATCTCTTATAGTTCCCCCTCCATTTTTGTTTAAATGCCATTGTTTTTTCTTTTTTTGGCCACACCATGTGGCTTGCAGGACCTAATTTCCCCTACCAGGGATCAAACCTGGGGCCCAAGCAATGAGAGGACCGAGTCCTAACCACTGGACCACCAGGGAATTCCCTAAATACCATCCATTATTATGTTGACAAAAGTGGGTCATTTGTCCTCCATACTGTTTTGCATTTGTTTTCATTTAATCAATTTTTTTCACTTAATAAATTATTAAATTCCTTCTATGTCAGTAATTGTACACATCATAATTTTCTTTTTTTTCTTTTTTTCTTCCAGTTTTATTGAGATATAATTGACATACAGCACCGTATAAGTTTAAGGTGTACAGCATAATGATTTGACTTACATACCTCATAAAATGGTTACCAGAATAAGTTTAGTGAACATCCATCATTGCATATAGATAAAAAAGGAATGGAAAAAAATTTTTTCTATTCCTTTTTACTTTTTTTTTAACATCTTTATTGGAGTAGAAGAAATTATTTTGTCCTTGTGATGAGAACTCAAAATTTACTTTCTTAACAACTTTCATATATAATATACAGCAGTGTTAATTATATTTATCATGTTGTACCTTACATCCCAAGGTACTTATTTATCTGATAACTGGAAGTTTGTACCTTTTGACTGCCTTTATCTTATCCAACTCCCTCTCCCCCAAACACCTGCCTCTGGTAACCACAAATCTCATCTCTTTTTCTATGAGTTTGTTTTTGAAGTATAATTGATCTACAACACTATTTTAGTTCCCGTTACACAGCATAGTGTTTCGATATTTCTATACATTTCAAAATAATCACCATGATTTCTAGGTATGATCTATCACCATACAAAGATATTAAGTAATTATTGACTATATTGATAGTTGCTGTACATTTCGTACCGTGACACATTTATTTTTTCAACTGAAAGTGTATACCTCTTAATCTCTCTCAACTATTTCTCTTCATCCCCCACCACCCTCCATTCTGGCAGCCACCTGTTTGTTCTCTGTATCTGTGACTCTGTTTCTGTTTTGTTATGTTTGTTCATTTGTTTTGTTTTTTTAGATTCCACAGATAAGTGAAATCATACAGTATTTGTCTTTCTCTGTCTGACTTATTTCACTTAGCATAATACCCTCTAGTTCCATCCATTTTGTTGCAAATGGCAAGATTTCATTCTTTTTTATGGCCAAGTAATATTCCATTGTATGTACATTCCACAACTTCTTTATCCATTTAACTATGGATAGGCACTTAGGTTGCTTCCATATCTTGGATATTGAAAACAATGCTGCATTGAACATAAGGGTGCATATATCTTTTCGAATTAGTTTTTGTTTGTTTGTTTTCTTGGAATAAGTACCCAGGAGTGGAATTGTTGGATTGCATGGTAGTTCTATTTTTAATTTTGGGGAGAATCTTCATACTGTTTTGCATAGTTGCTGTATCAATTTACATTCCCACCAACAGTTCACAGAGGTTCCCCTTTCTCCACATCCTCCCCAGCACTTGTTATTTGTTGCCTTTTTGTTAATACCCATTCTGACAAATATGAGGTAATATCTCATGGTGGATTTCATTTGCATTTCTCTGATGATTAGTGATGTTGAGTATTTTTTCATATGTCTATTAGCCATCTATATGTCTTCTTTGGGAAAAATGTCTATTCAGATCCTCTGCCCATTTTAAATCAGGTTGTTTCTTTTTTTGATGATGAATTGTATGTGTTCTTTATATATTTTGGATATTAGATCCTTATCAGATATATTGTTTGCAAATATCTTCTCCCATTCAGTAGGTGGCTTTTTCATTTTGTTGGTGGTTTCCTTTGCTGTCCAAAAGCCTTTTAGTTTGATGCAGCCCCATTTGTTTATTTTTGCTTTTGCTTCCCTTGCCTGATGAGCTGTATCCATAAAAAGAATATTACTAAGATTGATGTCAAAGAGCATACTGCCTATATTTTCTTCTATAAGTTTTATGGTTTCATTTTTACATTTAAGTCTTTAATCCATTTTGAATTTATTTTTGTGAACAGTGTGAGAAAGTAGTCCAGTATGATTATTTTGCATGCAGCTGTCCAGTTTTGCCAGTACCATTTATTGAAGAGGCTTCCTTTTCCCCACTTTATATGCTTGTCTCCTTTGTCATAGATTAGTTGCCCATATAAGAGTAAGTTCATTTCTGGGCTCTTTATACTGTTCCATTGATCTATGTGTCCTTTTTTGTGCCACCATACTGTTTAGATTTTTTTTATTATTTTTTTTAATTGAGATATAATTGACATATATAGAAATTATATTATTTAATCAAAGGATATAAATACTTTTATGGCTTTTGGGATCTTGTGATAAATTCATTTTGTCAGTTAGTACTGGTGTCAAGGTAAGAATGTATATCAGACTCACAACATTATTCTTTTTTAGCCTAAGGCATTATAATTCTTTAAAAATATCACTAATTAAACAGACCAATACTTAATTTCTGTTTCTTTAAATGTTAGTAGTGTTGAACTTTTTTACATTTTGTTTTCAATATAACTTTTTTTTATCACTAGGAAGTAAATCACTTTTTATTTATTTTTTAATTGTTTACAATGACAGATAATTTATTATTCAACAAAAACTGAGGCATAAGGACTCAAGTAAAGAAATTAACAGAAAATATTTCATAAGACACCATACTGTTTTGATGACTATAGCTTTCCAGTATAATTTGAAATCAGGGAGTGTAATACCTCCAGATTTGTTCTTCTTTCTCAAGATTCTTTTGGCTATTCAGGGTCTCTCATGTTTCCATACAAACTTTAAATTTGTTCTAGTTCTGTGAAAAATGCCATTGGTATTTTGATAGGGATTGCATTGAATCTGTAGATTGCCTTGGGTAGTATGGTCATTTTCACAATATTACTTCTTCCAATCCATGAGCATGGTATATCTTTCCATCTGTGTTGTCTTCAATTTCTTTCATCATTGTCTTACAGTTTTCTGAGTACAGGTCTTTTATTTCCTTGGTTAGATTTATTCCTAGTTATTTTATTATTTTTGATGCAATGATAAATGGGATTGTATTCTTTTTTTAAATAAATGTATTTATTTATTTAATTTTTGGCTACGTTGGGTCTTCATTGCTGCATGAGGGCTTTCTCTAGTTGCGGCAAGCAGGGGCTACTCTTCGATGCAGTGAACGGGTTTATCATTGCAGTGGCTTCTCTTGTTGTGGAACACAGGCTTTAGGCATGCAGGCTTCAGTAGTTGTGGCGCATGGGCTCAGCAGTTGTGACTCGTGGGCTCTAGAGCGCAGGCTCAGTAGTTGTGGTGCATGGGCTTAGCTGCTCTGTGGCATGTTGGATCCTCACGGACCAGGGATCGAACCCATGTCCCCTGCATTGGCAGGCAGATTCTTAACCACTGCGCCACCGGGGAAGTCCCTGTCTTCGTAATTTCTCTTTCTGATAGTTCATTGTTTTTTTGTGTGTGGTTTTTTTTTTTACATCTTTATTGGGGTATAATTGTTTTACAATGGTGTGTTAGTTTCTTCTTTATAACAAAGTGAATCAGTTATACATATACAAATGTTCCCATATCTCTTCCCTCTTGCGTCTCCCTCCCTCCCACCCTCCCTATCCCACCCCTCCAGGCGGTCACAAAGCACCGAGCCGATATCCCTGTGCCATGCGGCTGCTTCCCACTAGCTATCTACCTTACATTTGTTAGTGTATATATGTCCATGCCTCTCTCTCGCCCTGTCACAGCTCACCCTTCCCCCTCCCCATATCCTCAAGTCCGTTCTCCAGTAGGTCTGTGTCTTTATTCCTGTCTTACCCCTAGGTTCTTCATGACATTTTTTTTCTTAAATTCAATATATATGTGTTAGCATACGGTATTTGTCTTTTTCTTTCTGACTTACTTCACTCTGTATGACAGACTCTAGGTCTATCCACCTCATTACAAATAGCTCAATTTCGTTTCTTTTTATGGCTGAGTAATATTCCATTGTATATATGTGCCACATCTTCTTTATCCATTCATTCAATGATGGGCATTTAGGTTGTTTCCATCTCTGGGCTATTGTAAATAGAGCTGCAATGAACATTTTGGTACCTGACTCTTTTTGAATTTTGGTTTTCTCAGGGTATATGATAGTTCATTGTTAGCATATAGAAACACAACAGATTTCTTTATATTAATTTTGTATCCTGCAACTTTATCAAATTTATTGATGAGTTCTAGTAGTTTTTTGGTGGTGTCTTTAGGATTTTCTATGTATAGTATCATGTCATCTGCAAACAGTGACAGTTTTAATTCTTCCTTTCCAACTTGGATTCCTTTTATTTTTTTCTTGTCTGATTGCTGTGGCTAGGACTTCCAATACTATGTTGAATAAAAGTGGCAAAAATGGGCATCCTTATCTTTTCCTAATTTATAGGAAAACTTTTCAACTTTTCACAGTTGAGTATGATATTAGCTGCGGGCTTCTCATATATGGCCTTTATTATGTTGAGTTATGTTCCCTCTATACCTACTTTTTTGAGAGTTTTATTAAATGATGTTGAAGTTTTTTCAAATGCTTTTTCTGCTCTGTTGAGATGATTATATGATGTTTATTCTTCAGTATGTTAATGTGGTGTATCACATTGATTGATTTGTGGATGTTGAATCCTCCTTGCATCCCTGGAATAAATCTCACTTGGGCATGATGTATGATCCTTTTAATGTATTGTTGAATTTGTTTTCTAATACTTTGTTGAGGACTTTTGCATCTATGTTCATCAGTGATACTGGCCTATAATCTTCTTTTTTGTGATATCTTTGTCTGGTTTTGGTATCAAGGTGATACTGGCCTGAGTTCAGAACCATTCCTTCCTCTGCAATTTTTTGGAATAGTTTGAGGATAGGTGTTAACTATTTTCTAAATGTTGGGAGAATTCACCCATGAAGCCATCTGGTCCTGGACTTTTGTTTGTTGGGAGTTTTCTTTTCTTTTTTTTTTAAATTACTGATTCAATATCATTACTGGTAATTGGTCTGCTCATGTTTTCTATTTCTTCCTGATTCAGTCTTGGAAAATTTTACATTTCTAGGAATGTATCCATTTCTTCTAGGGAGTTCAATTATATTGGCATATAATTGTTTGAAGTAGTCTCTTGTGATCCTTTGTATATCCGTGGTGTCAGCTGTAACTTCTCTTTCATTTCTGATTTATTTGAGCCCTCTTTTTTTCTTGATGAGTCTGGCCAAAAGTTTATCAATTTGGGTTATCTTTTCAAAGAATCAGCTCTTAGTTTTATTGGTCTTTTGTATTTTTAAAATTCTCTATTTCATTTATTTCTGCTCTGACCTTTATGATTTCCTTCCTTCTACTGACTATGGGTTTTATTTGTTCTGCTTTTCCTACTTCCTTTTGGTGTAATGTTTGGTTGTTTATTTGAAATTTTTCTTGTCTTCTTCCCTCTTAAAACTATTTTTGCTGAATCCCATAGATTTTGGATTACTGTTTTTTCATTTTCATTTGTCTACAGGTAGTTTTTTTATTTCCTCTTTGATTTTTTCAGTTGGTTGTTTTTTTCTCATTGGTTGTTTTGTTTAGCCTCTATGTGTCTATATTTCTGCAGTTGTTTTTTTAATTGAAGTATAGTTGATTTAAAATGTGTTTGTTTCATGTGTACAGCAAAGTGATTCAATTATATATATATATATATTTCAAATTCTTTTCCCTTATAGGGTATTATAAAATACTGAGTATAGTTAGTACCCTGTGCTATACAGTAGGTCCTTGTTGGTTATCTATTTTATATATAGTAGTGTGTATATGTTAATCCCAAACTCCTAGTTTATCCCTCCTTCCACCCTTCCCCAGAGGTTTTCTGGGGTTTTTTGTTGTTGTTTTTTGTTTGTTCATTTGTTTTGTGTTGTAGTCTCTTAGCATTTTGGTTAGAAAAGATGATTGATAAGATTTCAGTCTAAAATTTACTGAGACTTGTTTTGTGACCTAGCATGTGATCCCTCCTGGAGAATGTTCCATGTGCACTTGAAAAGGATGTGTGTTGTGCTGCTTTTGGATAGAATGTTCTATGTATATCTATTACATTCATCTGGCCTAATGTGTTGTTTAAGGTTTCCTTGTTGATTTTCTGTCTGGATGATCTGTCCATTTATGTAAGTGGGGTGTTAATGTCCCCTCCTATGATGGTGTTACTATCAAATTCTCCCTTTATATCTTTTAATATTTGCTTTTATGCATTTAGGTACTCCTATGTTGGTTGCATATGTATTTACAATTGTTATATCTTCTTGATGGATTGATCCTTTATCATTATGTAATATCCTTCTTTGTGTTTGGTACAGTCTTTGTTTTAAAGTCTATTTTTTCTGATATAAGTATTGCTACCCTGGCTCTTTTCATTTCCATTTGCATGGAATACCTTTTTCCTTCCCCTCACTTTCAGTCTGTGTGTCTTTAGATCTGAACTAAGTCTTTTGTATGAAACATATATATATGTGTCATGCTTTTGTAGCCATTCATCCACTCTGTGCCTTTTGATTGGATCGTTTAGTCCGTTTACATTTAAAGTAATTACTGATAGGTATGTACTTGTTGCCACTTTTGTTAATTGTTTCCTGGTTGTTTTTGTAATTCATTTTTGTTCCTTTCTTCTTCTTTTACTCTCTTCCCTTTTGATTTGATGACTATCTTTAGTATTATGTTTGGATTCCTTTCTCTTTTTTGTATGTGTATGTATTGTAGATTTTTGGTTTATGGTTACCAAGGGATTTATATTTAACAGTCTATATATCTCTATCTATCTATCTATCTATCATCTATCTATCAGTCTATCTGATTTTTTTTTTTTTTTTTTTTTTTTTTTTTTTGCGGTACGCGGGCCTCTAACTGTCGTGGCCTCTCCCATTGTGGAGCACAGACTCCGGACGTGCAAGCTCAGCGGCCAAGCTCAGCAGCCCAGCTGCTCCACGGCATGTGGGATCTTCCCGGACTGGGGCACGAACCCATGTGCCCTGCATCGGCAGGTGGACTCTCAACCACTGCGCCACCAGGGAAGCCCTGATTATTTTTTTTAAGTTACTGATCTGTTAAGTTGAAGTTCACACACATTTTTAACAATCCTGCATTATTACTCTCCACCCCTCATGTTTACTGTTTTTGACATCATATTTTACATCTTTTTGTTTTGTGTATCCCTTAACTGCTTCTGTGGATATAGACAATTTTACTACTTTTGTCTTTTAACCATCCTACTAACTTTATAAGTGATTGATCTAATACCTTTACTGTAAATTTGCCTTTACTAATGAGCTTTTTCCTTTTGTAATTTTCATATTTCTAGTTGTGGCCTTTTCTTTTTCACTTAGGTAAGTCCCTTTAACTTTTCTTGTAAAGTTTGTTCCATGGTGCTGAACTCTTTTAGCTTTACTTTTGGTCTCTCCTTCAAATCTGAATGATAGCTTTGCTGTGTAGAGTATTCTTGCTTATAGGTTTTTCCCTTTCATTACTTTCAATATATGGTGCCACTCCCTTCTGGCCTACAGAGTTTCTGCTGAAAAGTCAGCTGATATCCTATGAGAGTTCCCTTGTATGTCACTAATTGTTTTTCCCTTGCTGCTTTTATGATTCTCTCTTTATATTTAATTGTTGCCATTTTAGTTATAATGTGTCTTGGCTTGGGCCTCTTTGCATTGATCCTACTTGGGACTCTCTGTGATTCCTGGACCTGGCTGTCTGTTTTCTTTTTTAGTTTAGGGGAATTTTTAGCTATTACATCTTCAAATATGTTCTCTGCCTCTCTCACTCTTCTCTTTCTTGGACCCTTATAATGCGAATGTTAGTATGCTTTATGTTGTCCCAGAGGTCTCTTAAAACTGTCCTTACTCTTTAAGATTCCTTTTTCTGTTCAGGTTGAGTGATTTCCACTACTTTGTCTTCCAGTTTGCTGATCTGTCCCTCTATATCATCTAATCTACTGTTGATTTCTTCTACTGTATTTTTAAAATTTCAGTTATTGTATTCTTCAGCTCTGGTTCTTCTTTATATTTTCTAACTCTTTGTTAAACTTTTCAGTGTGTTTATCCATTCTTCTCCTCACTTCTTTGGAGTATCTTTTAAGTATGACCTTGAACTCTTTATCAGGTAGGTTGCTTATCTCCACTTCACTTAGTTCTTATCCTGGGGTTTTATCTTGTTCCTTCATTTGGAAAACATTCCTCTGTTGCCTCATTTTGGCTAATTCACTGTTTTTATTTCTATGTATTTGGTAGGTTGGTTGTGTGTCCCAATCTTGGAGAAGTGGCCTTTTGTAGGAGACATCCTTGGTGTCCCAGCAGTGCACTCCCCTCTGGTCACCAGAGCTGTACTCTCTAGCTGTACTCTGTGGGTCCTTAGGCTAACTAATATGGGTGGTCTGATAGGTGTTGCTGGCCTTTAGTCCAGTTGGCTACTGTGCCCTGCCTTGTGCGGAGGCTGCCAACTGTTAGTGAATGGATCCGGGTCATGAATCAACTGGCTGTGGAGCCCCAGGGAGTCCCAGGGCTAGTGCTGGCCCACTGATTGGAGGAGCCGGGTCCTGAGGTGGTGGCTGGTTGCAGGGCCAGGTATCCCAGATCTAGTGTCAACCTGCTGGTGGGCAGGGCCAATTCCTGACATGGCTAGCTGCAGGGTCTGGGATGTCCCAGTGCTGATATTGGCCCACTGGTGAGTGGGACTGGATACTGGAATGGCTGGCTGAGTAGCCCAAGGTGTCTCAGAGCTGGTGTCAGCCTGCTGGTGGGTGAGGTTTATCCTGGGGCTAGTGTGGGTCCACTGGTGGGCAGAGTTGGGTCCCACGGTCCCTGACTGCATGGCCCTGCAGGTCCCAGAGTTGGTGTTGGCTCACTGGTGGGTGGGGCCTGATCCCAATGGCTTCCTGCAGGGTCCCAGTGGTCCCAGGTCTAGTGCTAGTGCACTGGAGGGTGGGTCCAGGTTCTAGTCCCTCTGGTGTGTGGGGCTGGCACTAATAAGCTAGAGGGAGGATTCAAAAATGGCGCTTGCCAGCACCAGTGTCCTCATGGTAGAATGAGCTCCCCAAAATTGCTGCCGCCAATATGTTCCCAGTTGCCTCCTGCCTTTCTAGGAGGCTCTTTCCAAAATCAGCAGTTGGGTCTGACCCAGGCTTCTTTCAAATTACTGCTTTTGCCCTGGGTCTTGGAGCATGTGAGATTTTTGTGTGCCCTTTCAGAGTGGAGTCTCTATTTCCTCCAGCTTTCCTGAAAGTAAGCCCTGCTGGCCTTCAAAGCCAAATGTTCTAGGGACTTGTCTTTTCCATGCAGAACCCCCAGGATGGGGAGCCTGATGTGGGGTTCCCCCTGCTTCTTGGGGAGAGCCTCTGCAATTGTAATTATCCTCCCATTTGTGGGTCATCCATTGGGAGGTATGGGACTTGACTATACTGCATCTCTGCTCCTCCTACCCATCTTGCTGTGATTCCTTCTTTATATCTTTAGTTGTAGATCTTTTCTGCTAGTCTTCAGGTCTTTCTCATTAATAGTTGCTCTGTAAATACTTGTAATTTTGGTGTGCCTGTGGGAGAAGGTAAGCTCAGGGTCTTCCTACTCCACCGTCTTGGCCACTCCCATAACTACGTCACACATCATCATTTTATATCACCATATCCCACTGTATGGATATACCATTATTTATAAAGCAAATCACAGTAGTTTGGATATTTGGGTAGTCTACAGGGTTTGGGGCTTAAGATAAAGTTGCAATGACTATCCTTGTACATGCATTTTTGTACTTCTGACTTATTCTTTCATGAAGTTATGTTTTATAATGACAATAGCTGGATTGAAGAGTATACACATTTTAAAGGTGACTTGGTTAGACAAGAAAACAAAATATTGAGACTATCTACGAAAATCTGAGATTGGGTGTGCCCCGGTCCATGTTCAATGTGGGAGGACGCTGGGGAGTGGGAGAGCTTTCAGAGATGGGGCCATGAAGCCACTGGCTCTCTGGCTTCAGGCCAACCCTGGGAAAGCTGGAGGCTTTGGCCTCACCATCTATAACTTGGACAGGTCACCATTTCTTCAGGCATTAGTGTTCTTATTAGTAAACTCAGTGGTTGCTTCTAGTAGGACATGAGAACAAACAGCCCCTGTAAAGGGCTGGCATAGGATTCATGGGCAACTGTGGCTGGATTACTGTGGAGCAGTGGACCCCATAAAAAAAACTTATACTGGAAGTCATTAGGAGGAAGTGAGGGTGGTGTATATAGAATGTTCCTTTTTGCCTCTGGCTTCTCTTATATATTCAAATCAATGTGGTATAGAATGAATTGGAATAGTTAATAAGATGCAAATCTTGGATTCTCAGACCCTAGAGATGGACAGTTTGTAATACTCTTAAGGAATTTCTGAGCGAGTGATTAAAATACAATCGTCATATTGCTATTTTAATCTCTTGTCACATATATATTTAATGCTCTGCTTATATAGCTTAACAATGTAGATTTTCAAGTGTGCTTGCATATTTTTTTAACATTTTTATTGAAGAATAATTGCTTTACAATGGTGTGTTAGTTTCTCCTTTATAACAAAGTGAATCAGCTATACATATACATATATCCCCATATCTCCTCCCTCTTGCGTCTCCCTCCCACCCTCCCTATCCCACCCCTCTAGGTGATCTCCCTGTGCTATGCGGCTGCTTCCCACTCGTTATGTATTTCACATTTGGTAGTGTATATATGTCCATGCCACTCTCTCACTTCGTCCCAGCTTACCCATCCCACTCCCCATGTCCTCAAGTCCATTCTCTACATCTGCGTCTTTATTCCTGTCCTGCCCCTAGGTTCTTCAGAACCTTTTTTTCTTTTAGATTCCATATATATGTGTCAGCATACGGTATTTGTTTTTCTCTCTCTGACTTACTTCACTCTGTATGACAGACTCTAGGTCCATTAACCTCACTACAAATAACTCAGCTCTGCTTCTTTTTATGGCTGAGTAATATTCCATTGTATATATGTACCACATCTTCTTTATCCATTCATCTGTCAATGGACACTTAGGTTGCTTCCATGTCCTGGCTATTGTAAATAGTGCTGCAATGAACATTGTGGTACATGTATCTTTTTGAATTATGGTTTTCTCAGGGTATATGGCCAGTAGTGGGATTGCTGGGTCATATGGTAGTTTCATTTTTAGTTTTTTTAAGGAACCTCCATACTGTTCTCCATAGTGGCTATATCAATTTACATTCCCACCAACAGTGCAAGAGGGTTCCCTTTTCTCCACACCCTCTCCAGCATTTATTGTTTCTAGATTTTTTGATGATGGCCATCTGACCACTGTGAGGTGATACCTCATTGTAGTTTTGATTTGCATTTCTCTAATGATTCGTGATGTTGAGCATCCTTTCATGTGTTTGTTGGCAATCTGTATATCTTCTCTGGAGAAATGTCTATTTAGGTCTTCTGACCATTTTTAGATTGGGTTGTTTGTTTTTTTGATATTGAGCTACATGAGGTGCTTGTAAATTTTGGAGATTAATCCTTTGTCAGTTGCTTCATTTGGAAATATTTTCTCCCATTCTGAGGGTTGTCTTTTCACCTTGTTTATGGTTTCCTTTGCTGTGCAAAAGCTTTTAAGTTTCATTAGGTCCCATTTGTTTATTTTTGTTTTTATTTCCATTTCTCTAGGAAGTGGGTCAAAAAGGATCTTGCTGTGATTTATGTCATAGAGTGTTCTGCCCATGTTTTCCTCTAACAGTTTTATAGTGTCTGGCCTTACATTTAGGTCTTTAATCCATTTTGAGTTTATTTTTGTGTATGGTGTTACGGAGTGTTCTAATTTCATTCTTTTACATGTAGCTGTCCAGTTTTCCCAGCACCACTTATTGAAGAGGCTGTCTTTTCTCCACTGTATATTCTTGCCCCCTTTATCAAAGATAAGGTGACCATATGTGTGTGGGTGTATCTCTGGGCTTTCTATCCTGTTCCATTGATCTATATTTCTGTTTTTGTGCCAGTACCATACTGTCTTGATTACTGTAGCTTTGTAGTATAGTCTGAAGTCAGGGAGCCTTATTCCTCCAGCTCCATTTTTCTTTCTCAAGATTGCTTTGGCTATTCGGGGTCTTTTGTGTTTCCATGCAAATTGTGAAATTTTTTGTTCTAGTTCTGTGAAAAATGCCAGTGGTAGTTTGATAGCGTTTGCTACTATTTTGTTGAGGATTTTTGCATCTGTGTTCATCGGTGATATTGTCCTGTAGTTTTCTTTCTTTGTGACATCTTTGTCTGGTTTTGGTATCAGGGTGATGGTGGCCTCATAGAATGAGTTTGGGAGTGTTTCTCCCTCTGCTATATTTTGGAAGAGTTTGAAAAGGATGGGTGTTAGCTCTTCTCTAAATGTTTGATAGAATTAGCCTGTGAAGCCATCTGGTCCTGGGCTTTTGTTTGTTGGAAGATTTTTAATCACAGTCTCAATTTCAGTGCTTGTGATTGGTCTGTTTATATTTTCTATTTCTTCCTGGTTTAGTCTCGGAAGGTTGTGCTTTTCTAAGAATCTGTCCATTTCTTCCAGGTTGTCCATTTTATTGGCATAGAGTTGCTTGTAGTAATCTCTCATGATCCTTCGTATTTCTGCAGTGTCAGTTGTTACTTCTCCGTTTTCATTTCTAATTCTATTGATTTGAGTCTTCTCTCTTTTTTTCTTGATGAGTCTGGATAATGGTTTATCAATTTTGTTTATCTTCTCAAAGAACCAGGTTTTAGTCTTATTGATCTTTGGTATTGTTTCCTTCATTTCATTTTCATTATTTCTAATCTGATATTTATGATTTCTTTCCTTCTGCTAACTCTGGGTTTTGTTTGTTTGTTTGTTCTTCTTTCTCTAATTGCTTTAGGCATAAGGTTAGGTTGTTTATTTGAGATGTTTCTTGTTTCTTGAGGTAAGATTGTATTGCTATAAACTTCCCTCTTAGAACTGATTTTGCTGCATCCCATAGGCTTTGGGTTGTCGTGTTTTCATTGTCATCTGTTTCTAGGTATTTTTTGATTTCCTCTTTGATTTCTTCAGTGATCTCTTGGTTATTTAGTAGTGTATTGTTTAGCCTCCATGTGTTTGTATTTTTTACAGATTTTTTTCCTGTAATTGATATCCTGTAATTGATTTCCTGTAATTGATATCTAGTCTCATAGCGTTGTGGTCAGAAAAGTTACTTGATATAATTTCAGTTTCCTTAAATTTACCAAGGCTTGATTTGTGACCCAAGATATGACCTATTCTGGGCAATGTTCCATGAGCACTTGAGAAGAAAATGTATTCTGTTATTTTTGGATGGAATGTCCTAGAAATATTAATTAAGTCCATCTTGTTTCATGCATCATTTAAAGCTTGTGTTTCCTTATTTATTTTCATTTTGGATGATCTGTCCATTGGTGAAAGTGGGGTGTTAAAGTCCCATACTATTATTGTGCTGCTGTTGATTTCCCCTTTTATGACTGTTAGCATTTATTTGCCTTATATATTGAGGTGCTCCTATGTTGGATGCATAAATATTTACAATTGTTATATCTTCTTCTTGGACTGATCCCTTGATCATTAGGTACTGTCCTTCTTTGTCTCTTGTAATAGTCTTTATTTAAAGTCTATTGTGTCTGGTATGACAATTGCTAGTCCAGCTTTCTTTTCATTTCCATTTGCATGGAATATCTTTTCCCATCCCCTCACTTTCAGTGTGTATGTGTCCCTAGGTCTGAATGGGTCTCTTGTAGACAGCATATATACGGGTCTTGTTTTTGTATCCATTCAGCCAGTCTATTTCTTTTTGTTAGAGCATTTAATCCATTTACATTTAAGGTAATTATTGATATGTATGTTCCTATTCCCATTTTCTTAATTGTTTTGGGTTTGTTATTGTAGGTCTTTTCCTTCTCTTGTGTTTCCTGCCTAGAGAAGTTCCTTTGGCATTTGTTGTAAAGCTGGTTTGGTGGTGCTGAATTCTCTTAGCTTTTGCTTGTCTGTAAAGGTTTTAATTTCTCTGTCGATTCTGAATGAGATCCTTGCTGGGTAGAGTAATCTTGGTTGTAGGTTTTTCCCTTTCATCACCTTAAATATGTCCTGCCACTCCCTTCTGGCTTGCAGAGTTTCTGCTGAAAGATCAGCTGTTAACCTTATGGGGATTCCCTTGTATGTTATTTGTTGTTTTTCCCTTGCTGCTTTTAATATGTTTTCTTTATATCTAATTTTTGACAGTTTGATTAATATGTGTCTTGGCATGTTTCTCCTTGGATTTATCCTGTATGGGACTCTCTGCGCTTCCTGGACTTGACTATTTCCTTTCCCATATTAGGGAAGTTTTCAACTATAATCTCTTCAAATATTTTCTCAGTCCCTTTCTTTTTCTCTTCTTCTTCTGGGACCCCTATAATTCAAATATTGGTCTGTTTAATGTTGTCCCAGAGGTCTCTGAGACTGTCCTCAGTTCTTTTCATTCTTTTTTCTTTATTCTGCTCTGTGGTAGTTATTGGCACTATTTTATCTTCCAGGTCACTTATCCATTCTTCTGCCTCAGTTATTCTCTATTGAGTCCTTCTAGAGAATTTTTGATTTCATTTATTGTGTTTTTCATCATTGTTTGTTTGCTCTTTATTTCTTCTAGGTACTTATTAAATGTTTCTTGTACTTCTCCATTCTATTTCCAAGATTTTGGACCATCTATACTATCATTACTCTGAATTCTCTTTCAGGTAGACTGCCTATTTCCTCTTCATTTGTTAGGTCTGGTGCATTTTGATCTTGCTCCTTCATCTGCTGTGTGTTTCTCTGTCTTCTCATTTTGCTTAACTTACTGTGTTTGGGGTCTCTTTTCGCAGGCTGCAGGTTCATAGTTCGGGTTGTTTTTGGTGCCTGCCCCCAGTGGCTAAGGTTGGTTCAGTGGGTTGTGTAGGCTTCCTGGTGGAGGGAACTGGTTTCTGTGTTCTGTTGGATGAGGCTGGATCTTGTCTTCCTCGTGGGCAGGACAGTGTCTTGTGGTGTGTTTTGGGGTGTCTGTGACCTTATGATTTTAGGCAGCCTTTCTGCTAATGGGTGGGGTTGTGTTCCTGTCTTGCTAGTTGTTTGGCATAGGGTGTCTAGCGCTGTAGCTTGCTGGTCGTTGCGTAGAGCTGGGTCTTAGTGTTGAGATGGAGATCTCTGGGAGAGCTTTTACCGTTTGATATTACGTGGAGCTGGGAGGTCTCTGGTGTACAAGTGTCCTGAACTCAGCTCTCCCACCTCAGAGGCACAGGCCTGACACCTGGTCAGGGCACCAAGACCCTGTCAGCTACACGGCTAGGTACGTGGAGAGTTTCTTGCCTTTTGGGAAGTCTGAGATCGTCTGCCAGCATTCAGTAAGTGTTCTGTAGGAGTTGTTCCACATGTAGATGTATTTCTGATCTATTTGTGGGGAGGAAGGTGATCTCCACGTCTTACTCCTCCACCATCTTGAAGGTCTCTTGTGCTTGCATATTTGTGCCATGTGCTTTCAGGAACACGAAAGTTAATCATCTCCCTTGTTACCCATTATATGGGATGAGATAGGACTACCAACATTGATAGTCTCAAGGACTGATGATTCTAAGGGACTTCTGGATAAACTGTTATCAGTAAGCAGAATGAAGCATAACATATGACCTTAGAGGGAGTGAATGAGGAAAAAGCTCAGAGAAGAAGGAACTAGTAATCTAGGGCAGGGTGAAGAAAGTGACTCAGCTGTGACCTTTGTAGACTGGGGCTTCTTGTTCTGGGGAAAAAGAGCTGAGCTTTCAGTACAGCACAGGGACAGACAGGCTCTAGTCAGAGCTCTCCTGAGCACCCTGGACTTGGCTTCCCCTGCTACCACATACAAAATTCCCACATCTTGCTGTACACCCAAAAAAACTAGGACCTGAGGAACACCATTGCTCTGTTTACTGGTCCCTAAACCCATACTGCCTTTCCCAGAATAGGGTTCCAAAGGGAGTGAATCTTCCAGGGGTAAGACAGACATTGCTGAGGTGGTTGGCTGAGGAAGAGTATTCTGTCCATCCAACATGCATCTTGTCATTGTCCTGACTAGAGGAAAAGCTCTCCTGCATTTGGAAGAGGCAATAAAGGAAGAGGCCAGTGGGGTGTTTGGACATCTTGGGCTCCCTATAGTAAGAAAGAGGTAGGTACACATTAGGCTACTCCATTTTCTTATGACTTTGAGCAACTCAGATTCTTCAAGCGTCAGCTTCCTCATTCTTTAAGTGGGAAAGATAATACCTACCTCAGTGTTGTCACAGGGGCAGAATAAAGAGATTTTTAAGTCTTTAGCATGGTGAATAGCACCGTGATTATGCTCAGTAAGTGCTTGTATCCCTGCCCCTTCCTCACCAAACCTCTCTTCAGCTGGTAAGTGAGCAGAGTGGATGATCCCCAAGACTTTTCTAGCTCTGAGCCTCGAGTCTGCAAAGGTGCTTCAAAGAAGTTCTCAGGGTGACAGGAAAGGCTCAGCCTGTCCATGACTCAGTAGCCTCTGCTTTTCCATAAACCTGTAAGGGCAAGGGAGGTAGCACTAGAGGTAGACGTGGAGGCCAGGCAGGTAGGAGAAGTGGGGACCAGGTAATTGCTCTCAGGAGCTCCCTGTTATCTGCCTGCACTACTCTGCCCCTGTGACCACCCAGAGGAGCCCCTGCACCCAGGAGCCCTAAGTAAGTGATTGGACCCTGCTGGACAGGGCCTCCCTGAGGCCATGGCTGTGCCTCACACCTACATTATGGAGGTATCCCTCAGTGGCTGGTGCAGTGCCTGGCATACACAGAGGGAGCTCTGGAAATGTCTGTAGCCTGATAAGCAGCCTGATCTTACTCTCAGCTCTGAGCCATTGCCTTCTTGCCAATCAGCCTGAGCTAACCCCAGAGCAGCTGGGAGTGCTCAGCATGATTCACTGTGGAAACCCGTCAGAGACAGCCTGGGGTCCAAATAAGATGGGGCAACCAAGCTGGATCTCACTGGGGGACAAGCAGTGAGACCAGCTGCCCCCTTCAGACCTCTTTGGCTTTAAGGGGGCTTGTGGGGGACCCTGTGGTATGATAAGAACAACTCTGGGCCACAGGCAGAATCCTAGGTTCTGGGCCCAGCCCCCCACTAATTTTAGTAGAGCCATTTAATTTGTGTGTGTTCTTGGGCATCTGTGATGGGGACAGTAAAACCTCTCTCAGTAACGTCATCTGTACAGTAGGATACTAAGCTGCTGTGAAAAAGAATGAGGGAATAATCATAACAGCTAACCTCTGAGTGCTAACTACGGACCAGGCCCTTTTCTGAGAATGCTAGATATCTTAACTCATTTCACCCTCACAACAACCCCATGGGATTAGTATTTCCCCCATTTTAAAGCTGAGAAAACTGAGGTACAGAGATTAAATAATTGCTCCAGATGCCCCCCCCCATACATACATATGTTTGAGTATGTGTGGGAAAATTGTCTAGTAGGATAGACACCAAACTGTTAATAGTAGTTAACTCTGGAGGAGAGGATTTGGGGGTTTTGTGGTGTTTGAGGGTAGGGGAACCCGAGGACTTTCATTTTTTTACTGTATAAATTCCTCTATTGATCGAAAAAAGTTTTTACCATTATCATTTAAGAAATTTAAGAAAATGAATAAGGATGTCAAAACTCACTGTAGCTTTCAGACTCAAATGCAGAAGTGTATAAGCAGTGGCACAGGCTCCCAAGGCAGAGGACACTCTCCATTCCCAGAAATCCTTTGGCTGCAGCCAGTTCCCAGGAGCAGGGAGAGGAAAGGAGCCACCCAAGCTCAATTACAACCTCAACCCTCACCCCTAGAAGACCCCCGGCAGCCTGGGCAGGGTGATCTGTTACATCATGGGCCCAAGGATCACTTGTGAAGTCTCAGGACTATGGGGTGGAACCACTGGCTCTGAGAAGTGAGCTGTTTGCATCCTTGAGCTATCTCTTGGTCTTCTTAAGTAAATCATGTGCTTTATCTGATGACTAGGGGAGTAACCTCTCACAGCTGGGCAGTCATTGGCAGTCCTCCCTTTAGTTCTGCATGCCTGCATCTTTTGGTCTTAGCCGTGTTTTGTGGACTCCATGACACTGAGTTCTATTTTTGAATCGAGTCAAGGCCCTTTCCATTTTCAGAAGAATTCAGCTAGTACTCATTTATGCCTCTGATTATGGTGTCTGTCTTTCGTTATCCCTTGGACCTGCCGTGGTTACATAATTCTTTTGCTTCCATTCTCCATATTTGATTTCTGTAGAGGACTTTGTGTTTTCTGGATCCTTTTAAGTTAGGTCAGAGGAGAACATTACCTCATCTTTCTAGCTTTTAAAACTGGTTTTTACCTTAAAAACCTTTAACAGAATGCTTTTTATCATTCCTGCTATTAATTTCTATGAACAATTAAGTTATATTTTAATCTTGCTTTAGAGAATTGTGGATTTAAGTGTTTCCTCCCCAGTCTTACTCAGCCCTTGGTATTATATAGCTGTCGAAAAAACCCTGTCAAACCTCCCTATTTACTCTCCTAGTGGTTCTCACGATATCGTATCTGATACACCATTTAATGAGACCTCATGCTGTTAAACAGGACCTCAGTTAAGTCTTTCAGATCATATTCCATTTGGTTATATAGTTTACTGAACTACTCCCTTCCCTTTGGACATCCAGATTATGGCTTCCTCATAGGGTTGCTGAGAGAATTAAGTGAGAAAGCATATTAGGGAACTAGTCCTGGGCCTGACTCAGAGGGGAACTCCATTTCTTTGTTTGCTGACCCCCTCCTTCAGCCATTCCAGGTAATGGCATTCCTGTCCCCTAGAAAACAGCCGTAACTGCCTCCCCTCCTCATCTGGGGGCCATTGCATCACATCCTCAAAAGTCTGTGCCTTCCAAGAGTGTCAGCCTCTCCTAAACCCAGACCAGGTAAGACTCTTGTTTCTTATAAAGTGATGTCATAAGGTGACAATCCTTCATTGGGGTCACTGACACTGATGACGTAGCCGTATCACACTGGATGTCAGCAGATCCGAAGGTAATAGGAATTCAGAGATGTTCTTTCCTTATGAAGATGCCATCTTTAGGAAGGTCTGATTGTGAAAGGGGAATATAGCTCAAGTCTGGACCAGTAGAATGTGGACTCCAGCCCAGAGATGAGTTTGTACAATTGACCTTTATCCTTCAAGGTTTAGCTCCTTCCTCCAGAGACGTTTCCTGAACTCCCTCACGGCTCACCCACTCATCTTGGCATTTGATCAATTACTTATTGTGTAATGTAACTTATGCACCAAAAAGCCCGCGAGAATCTGCTCTGTGCCCGGCACTCTGCTAGGCAGTGGAGAAACAACAGTGAAACAGCAAGGGCCCAGGCCCCACCCTCTAGAAGCTTACAGCATAACAGGAAAGACGGACCTTGAACAAGCACTGTGCTTGCAAGTGTGATGAATTACTGCACTTTTTCCCCAGAGCTGGGCTAATTTTCCACTCCCAGAGGGCTGGGATATATTGGGTTGGCCAAAAAGTGCCTCCGGTTTTTAAGTAAACATAAAAGACACATTTTCCATTTTCACTAAGAACTTTATTGAACAACGTATTCACCCTTTTGTTCCACTACCTTCTGCCATTTTTCAGGCAACTTCATAATTCTGTCTTCCCAAGATTTTTTTTTTTTTTTTTTTTTTCGTTACGCGGGCCTCTCACTGTTGTGGCCTCTCCCATTGCGGAGCACAGGCTCCAGACGCGCAGGCTCAGCGGCCATGGCTCACGGGCCCAGCCGCTCCGCGGCATGTGGGATCCTCCCGGACCGGGGCACGAACCCGCGTCCCCTGCATCGGCAGGCGGACTCTCAACCACTGCGCCACCAGGGAAGCCCCTTCCCAAGATTTTTTATCTCTTTGAGCAAAGAACTGTTCCAGGTGCCTTTTATAGTCTTCCAGGGAATTGAAATTTTTTCCATTAAGAGAATTTTATAAAGACTGAAACAAATGGAAATCCAGAGGTGCAATGTCTGGTGAATGTGGAGGATGAATCAGAACTTCCCAGCCAAGCTGTAACAATTTTTGCCTGGTGATCAAAGAAACATGTGATCTTGCCATTATCCTAATGGAATTGGATAATTGCAATTAATTAATTAATTGATAGTTACAATTAATTGTTTGGTTTTCTGGAAGGAGCTCATAATAGAGGATTCCCTTCCAGTCCCACCATGTATACAATGTCACCGTCTTTGGATAAAGACTGGCCTTTGGTGTGGTTGGTGGTGGTTCATTTTGCTTGCCCCACGATCTCTTCCATTCCACATTATTGTACAGTATCCACTTTTCATCACCTGTCACAATTTGTTTTAAAAACGGAACATTTTCATTACATTTCAGTAGAGAATTACGTGTGGAAATAGTCAAGGTTTTTTTCGCTTAACTTATGTGGAACCCAAACATCATTAACATAACCAGGCTGGTGCAAATGATTTTCAGTGCTTGCTTTGGATATTTTGAGTATGTTGGTTATCTCCGGCGTGGTATAACATTGATTGTTCTTAATTAATGTCTCCATTTTGTCACTATCAATTTCAGCTGGTCTACCTGACCATGGAGCATTGTCCAGCGAGAAATCTCCAGCATGGAACTTCACAAACCACTTTTGACACGTTCAATCCATCACAGCACCTTCTCCATACACTACACAAATCTTTTTTTGCGTTTTTACCTTTCTTGAAATAATAAAGCATAATATGCTGAAAAATGTTGCTTTTTTTCCTTCCATCTTCAATATTAAAATGGCTACACAAAAATTCACCAATTTTGATGTCTTTTTTTTAAATGCACGCTGACATGACAGCTGTCACATACAATCTAACAAAATTGTTTCAAATGAAGTTAAAGACAACTAAGTGCTACTAGAGCCATCTTATGGAAAAAACAGAATGAGCCTTTTGGCCAACCCAACATCTTGCATTCCTTTTGGGTCCTGTGGGCTCTAACGTGATCTGTCACAGCAGTTGCTCAATAAATACTATTTGAATAATTAACAATGAGAAACAGATTATGAAAATGTTTGTTTCTTTTCTTAATTTAGGTATAATTGACATATAACATTTATATTAGTTTCAGGTGTGCAATGTAATGATCCAGTATCGTGAGATCACCACAGTAAGTCTAACTAATATCTGTCACCTTATATAGTTACAAAATTTTTTTCTTGTAATGAGAACTTTAAAAATCTACTCTCTTAGCAACTTTCAAATATGCAATACAGTATTATTAACTAGAGTCGCCACGCTATAGTTTGCTTCTTGATTGTCTTCTCTTTCTATACCATTAGAGGCACCAGGATGGAAAGAGCAGAGATTCTGAGATTTCATGGGACCTGGCTTCAAATCCTGGCTTTACTTGTTACTTCTTGGATGTTTATGGGCAATTTGCTCTCTGAGCCTCAGGTGCCTTCTCTGTAAAATGAAAGCAACAATACCTTCTCCAAAGAGTTATTGTGAAGATTAAATGAGGCAATTTATGTAAATGTGGTATAGGATCTAAAACACATACAAATTTTTAAATGTTGGTTTCCTTCCCCTAGCCAATTGAACCTTGGATGGGAGGCCAAAGAAGCTGTTTTCCTAATATAGGACTTCCATTCATTTAGGATAATGAGTGCAGAGGGGAACAGTAAAATTTTAGGTCTGGATGGGGTCTTAGCCTAATCCCTTTATTTTCTTGGTGAGGAAATTGAGGCCCATAGAACTCAGGTGATTTCCCTAGGGTCGCACAATGATTTTAGTAGTAGGGCTGGAAACAGAACCCAGGTCCCGACCCAGCATCCAGTGCATTTTGGGCAGTTTCTCCTAGAATTTTATTGCCAGTCTCTCAATCTCAGAAAAGGGAATGCCTTCATGTTACAGTTCATCTGAAGTCTCCTTCCAGGGAGGAAGATAATTCCTGAGAAGTCAGCTGGAGAAGTTCCCAGACCCTTTACAACTTCCTGGAGACTGGGTGGGAAGGTGGTCAGCTCTCCTTGTTGCATTCCAGGAAAGGCCAGGATAGAGTGACTTCCAGATGATCTGGGGGCCTGATGTCCCTAGAGGATAAGGCAGGCCTCCTCCTCCCCCTTCCTGGGGAGATGGGAAGGGAAGGGAGCAGTCAGCACAGGACAGTCAGAACATGCCACTTAGCATCACTCAAGCCCCAAACACTCCAAACTCCTCAGAATATGGAGCTCTGCCTCCTGGAACCTCAATTTCTCTTAATAACAATAATAACGATGACAACAACAATAATATTATGAAGTGCCAGGCACAGTTAAAGGCTATCATACATTATCTTTGCCTGCACACTTGCAGCCTGTTTTTGAGAGGCAAGATAAAGCAGTAGTTAAGGGCTTAGTCTCTGATTAAAACTTTCTGGGCTCAAATCTAGACCTCTCAACTTACATTCTGGGCAATATTGGGCAAGTTATTTAAGCCTTCTTTGTGCTTCAGCTTCCTTATCTATAAAATGGGAAGAATGGTAATATCTACTGCATAGGTTGTTCTAAAGATTAAGTGAGTTAATACATATGAAGCATTCACAATAGCACTGGGCACACAGCAAGCTCTGTGTGCATTAGTTGTTAATATCTTAGAGTCACTTCAGGGGCCTTCCCTTAATCATCTTATCTAAAGGGTCCCCGTTAGTGACTCACTATCAGATTATTGTTTTATTATTTTCAAAGTTCTTTATCATGATCTGGAATTATCTTCCTTTTTTTCTTTTACTTGTTTCTTGTCTGTTTGCTCCCACTAACAGCTAAGTTTCATGGGAGCAGGACCTCGCCTGGGATCGAATAGACGCTCAGCACACATTTGTTGAATTGAATTGAATTATATCATTGGGGTCTTCCCAAACTCCTGGAAGCAGATACTCCTGTTATTCCCCCCTTTATGAAGAAGCAACATGAGGCACTGAGAGCTCCTTTGTTTGCTCAGGGTCACCCAGCTGGTGGCCCAGTTTGACTCAGGTCAAACCCAGTTTGACTCAAGAGCCCTCACTCTTTTTTTATATATATATTTATTTATTATTTCTGGCTGTGTTGTCAAGAGCCCTCACTCTTAATGATTATGCTAGATTGGCTCCTCTTACTCAAAAATTCTTAGCAAGTGGGTGGGAAGGTTGCCACATCTTATCAACTTTCTCCCCTCTCAAATGGTGCTGGATCTGGAAAGTTTGAAAAAAAGACAAAGAGCTAGCCTTCACGTCTTTCTTCTACAGCTCAGTCTCAGCACCTCCCCATCCTTGTGCACTCCCTTCCCACCAGACCCTGAAGCCCTTCCATCCAGTCTCATCCTCATCTTCTCCATCTCCAATCCTATCTCCATCTAATCCCACCGGATTCCTTTTCCATCCCTGTTCCATTCTCATCCGCGTTCCTATGTCTATGAGGCAGGGCTTGGGTTGGGCTCTGTCCTAGGGCCTGAGACCTATATCTGTGACCTGCAGCAGAAAAGGTTTGCTTTCTTTCTCACTGTCAACATAACAGTTTCCGTGAAGTTTTTCTGAGTCACCTTTCCCTAGTCCTCTTTTTATGAGACATTTTGTGGCCTCCCACGTTTACATATTTTCCAGAGTCTAACCTCTCCCCTGTACCCATTTGTGCAGTGACTTCATTTTCTCAGTCCAAAGGCATATCACCTGCTGGCTGCCTGATCTTGCCTTTCGATCCACTTCCCAAGAAGACTTGGCTACAAAGTTCCAGGAAGGGTGGGGCCCACTGAGGTTTTGGTGAATGACCAGGCTGAAAACACTTCTATCCTCTCTGCAAGTCCTTGACTTTTATCACAGCAACAAGTGGGTTTCTGGAAATTCAGCAAGATTGGATAGCAGTCAGATCATATGAATACATGCTTATAGCTGATATCTAGAACTTGGCTGGGGTTTGGAGTCAACGCCAGGCAGCCTAAGAGCCACCCGAGGCTACTCAGGATCATGATGGCACATCCTTCTGTCCAGCTGGACAGGCAATTGACATTGTCTGGGCTCTGGGAAAAAGTGATCATGGAGTCTTCAGGAGACCCTCACTCAGGCTCAGGAATGGTAGGGAGGATAGGGCTGAGTAGAGAATATTATGGACAATCATGACAGCCATGTTAACAATATCATCTGGTCTAGCAAGGGTAGATGAATTAGGATGAGACAGATAAATATTTTGAGTGGTCTTTAGAAAGGAACAAGGAAGGAATTGATGGGCCAGATTTGGGAATACAGCTAAGGCTGAGACTTAAGGGGCTGGAGTTTGGGATTAGTGACTGGTTGTAGACCCAGTGAGGGGCAGGAGGGCTGGAGGCCTGGAGGCCTGATGCTGTTAGGAAATAGGTAGATTAATAATCAAAGTACATTGCAATTGTATAATATATTCTCATAAATTTTCTCATCTGTATAATTTTCTGGGCCAGTATCACTATCTGTCTTCCTAATACCCACACAGACATTTTAATACATGAGAAAACAGGCTCAGAGAAGTTGAGGGATTTTCCTCGGTAGCTACATATAGGCAAAGTTGGCACTCGTATCCAGGTCTCCTAGCTCCTGATCTGGTGCTCTTCCAGTTCTGTCACAGAGATTCCTTCAGTACAGAGGGTAGGGAGCTAAAGGCATCTGACCTGTCAGAAGAGGTAGAGTATGACCAATGAGGACAGAAGCCTGGGGCAGGAATGTGGAGATGGCCTGAAACTCTCCCTGCCACAGATCCTATTGGCTGGAGGACGCTATTACCCAGCAATTTTACTCCTAGATACATACCCAAGAGGAATGAGTGCATTATGTTCACCAAAAGATAAGTCCTAAGAAAGTTCATAGCAGCTTTATTCATAATTATCAAAAACCAGAAACAATCTAAATGTCTATTAACAGAAGATTGGATAAACTGTGGTAATCTCTACAATGGAATACGACACATCAATAAAAAGGAACAAACTACTGATATATACAACATGGATGAATCACAGAGACATTGTGCTAAGTAAGACAAGCCAGTTTCAAAAGAGTACATTCAGTATGACCAAATGAATCTGGAGTAATAACAAAAAATCACATCTGTGGTTGCTTCTAAGGCTTGGGGAGACTGACTGGAAGGGGTACAAGGGAAGTTTCTGGGGTGATGGAAATGTTCTATATCTTGATTTGGGTAGTAGTAACATATGTAGTACATGGTAACTTTAAGATTTGCACACTTTATGCAAATTATACCTTTTGTTTTTTTAAATTACAGCTTAGCTTTTGAGGAAAGAGCCAGTTGAAGAAGGAAAAGGAAGGGTCTTAAAGAGTATGGAGGTGATGTCCCAGATTGGCTCCTGTGGAAGGTGACCAACTGCCCTGATTTGCCTGGGACTGAGGGGTTTCCTAGGACAAGAGACTTTCAGTGCCAAGACTGGGAGAGTCCTGGGCAAACCGGGACAGTTGGTCATCCAAGTCCTGTGGAGGAGGGGAGCTGAGTGGGAACTCTGGATGATTGGCAGAGAGGCTGGACTCCCTTGGTACCAGAGCTGAGGGGCTGCTCCAGCAGGCTAAGAGAAGGGCCAGCCAAGAGGTGAGGGCAGCGGGCGTTGCTGGTTGCTCCTCAGGGTTCCTGATCCTCTCAGAGCAGGAATGGGTTGGGGGGTAGAGCTGGAGGGAAAAGGCCTCGGAGACTGAATTGAGGCAGGCAGGCCATCCAGGTTTAGCATCGCAACTTCTGAGCTGGGCTCTGAGGAGATTCTCACTCTGAACCCTCTCTTCACACCAGGTATCCCCACCCTGTCCTCCCTCAAATGCCTAGGCCAAGAAAATACCAAAGCAATACATTGATTTTCTGGGAGGAAAACAGACATGGGGACCTATCAGAGGAAAATGCGGTTGTATCTCTTCACCTCCATAGTTGTCACAAGGCAGGGACTGTCCCCTCCCCACTTTGTCTGCCACAGCCTGCTGTGGCTTAAGCTAGAAGGGTCTCCTCTATCTTCTCAGAGCCTGGGACAGATGGGGCAATGAGGGAGAGGCTCTTCCAGCTCTCCAGCTGAGGCCTGAGGTGAATTCTGACAGAAACTGCTGGCAGGGCTGGTCCACGGAGGGATCAGGAACCAGGGAGGGAGGGCTCAGAAGTTCTCATAGTGGTGCACAAAGTGGGCCTGGTCCTTCCTGTTGATGAGCTGACAGGCCTTCTCTACATTCTTGGTCATTCCTGGAGGGCCGCAGCTAAACACCCCAATCTTCCTCACCTGTCAAGTGTGTGGGGGGGGCAGTGGTTGCAGAGAAGCAGAGGCCTGTGGGCTTCCTCCCCAGGAGGGAGCTGCTTCTCAAGTCTGGCTGGAATGACCAGGCCATTGACCCCAGGCCCTGAGAAGACAGCTTGAGTTGGGGAGGCAGGGGGTGGGGTTTGAAGCCCTTCTCCAATGCTTGACCCCATCCTGAGGTCCTCTGCTCAGTACCCAGCTGCAGGCTGCTTGAGGGCCAGGAAGTCCTGGCAGGGGAAGGATGGGTCGGGGTGGGACTGACCTTTGGGTGGACCTCCTGCAGAGAGTCGAAGAAGGGTTCGAAGGGGGGTCGGCCAAAGTGGGTGATGGAGCGCAAGCCCGTGAACAGACTCCGGTTCAGTACCTTCTGGAAGTGCCGCTCACAGATGTACTGGGGGAGGGAGTAGAGGAGGAAGGTCACAGCCAGGCAGAGCCAGGGTCAGCTCCTAGTCCAGATGGCGGTCCACCCACCTGCCTTGGCCATCCTTACCCTCAACCCACATACCCACTGAGCTGCCCTGCCTGGCCGGCCCTGACGTACCAGCATGGTGGTCCTGAGGTCAAACTTCTCAGCCAGCTGGGTGATGTAGATGTGCACAGACACCAGGTCCTGGTGGTCATTCTCCTCCACCTCCCGGATGATGTCAGCCAGCCACTCAAACTGCCGCTGGGTCCGTGTCACCCAGATGAAGTAGATCTGGGGACACACAACTAAAGCTCTGACTCAGCTCAGCTCAAGATTCCTCTACCCAGATGCTTATACTGAGATGGTGGGAAGCCCTGGACCCCCACAGGCCTGATCCAAGGCTTCTTAGCCACAGATCCCAGCAGAGGCTCTTCTGGCTACACCTCCTACCCTCCCTCAAATGTTTGCCATCTGGGCAACTGGGTATGAATGGTCCCAGCAGAACCAGTTGCCTAGGAGCCAGGGACTTTTTATCATGCTACTCTGCTGGGATGTGGGGACACAATCAGGCTGTCTGTCCCCATTTCTTTGAAGAATGGGAGAGGGACACTCACCTTTTTACAGAGCATTTGGCTGCCTAAGGATGACTTGAAGACCAGGTCTTTGAGGATGGAGGCAAAGGGGGTGACCCCAATGCCCCCTCCCACCAGCACGGACACCTCAAACTTATGCCACTCCTGGTGGCCCTCTCCAAATGGTCCATCGAGGTACAGCTGCCAACAGAAGAGGAAGATGAGATGAGCCTGGCCCTTCCCCAGCTCTGAGGGGGGGGGGGCGGGGAGGACAGGGAGAACTAGTTTCTTTGAGGCACCCCAGCCCTCTCCCAGTCTGGCTTTGGGGTGGCTGGAGCATCTTATCCCAAGGTCGGGGAGGGTGGGGACCTTCTATCAATGCCAGAACCCCAAAAGTGGTTCCCAGTGATGGGCACCTTTGGATGTTTGGCACAGCTGTCACCCGTCAGGGGTGAGTAGATCTCCCTGAGGCGGGTGGTCCAGGGCCCTGCTGCCCGGATGTGCAGGCTAAGCGTGTCCTCATGGGGCGCAGAAGTCAGGGTGAAGGGGTGGTACTCGTTGGTCCCCAGAGCCAGGCAGGCGATCCGCACCCACTGTCCTGACTTGTACTCAAAGTCTTGGGGCCGCTGGAACTCGAGGTGGGTCACTCCTGGGGGTCATGGGCAGGGAGGGGCAGGGATCAGAGGGCTTGCTCCTGGTACCTGAGGACTGGCAGGTACCCTGTCCTCTCCACACACCTGAGGCACAGGGAGTAGTAACATGATCTGAGCGAGTATGGCTTCTGGGGCTGGGAGTTGGAGGGCGCCCTTCTCTGTTTCCTGGGTAACTCAAGAGCTGGGCTTCTCTGCTCTCCTGTTCCAGCCCCTCCCCTCCTCTTTGCTGCTTCTTCCCACTAAGGGCCCAGGCCTGACACCACTGTCCTGGATACCAGCCTATTAGGTCAGGGGACCTCAGGCTCCCCAGGTACCATCTCAGTGTTTGCCAAACCTCCACCATATGAGGGTTACCTTTATGGTGGGCCATATCAGCACACCTGCTGCACTATCATTTATCTAACATTTTTCTTTAAATTGACTTACTTTTTCAATTCAATTTACCTTGAGAAGAACATTTAGGTCCCTAAGGTGAGTAGAAAACCAGCATCATGTGCTCTATCTAGCTCCAGAGGCCGTGCTCTATCTAGCTCCAGAGTCCAAGCTCTTAACCAATACCCTACATTGCCTTGCCTAAGTATCGTGTGGTCTAAACAGAAGGTACCATGTTTTATCAAATTTTAGCTGGATACTGTTTTTTGCCTGACCATAGCTGAGCCTCAGGCTTGTTCTCTCTTTGTGGAAAAAGGAGATTCGCAAGTACTGGAGGATGCAGAAGGCATGCTAATACCATGCTGAGACTTTGTTCTTAAATAATCTTGATTGATATACAGTTGAAGTGAGGTTAATTTTCTTACTATGTGAGTCCTGAAGGTTAGCTGGCCCCTTGTCACTTAAGTCATCTTCCACCACCCTTTACATTGATGTGAATCCCCACTCTGGCCAACATTGACTATCAACAACAGACTCTTGTAGTCTGGGCCATTTATCTGTCTCTGAAGAGAGGTTATTCTGAGTGAAGGAATGGGAGAGGGATGTATGGTTCCCCACCCTGCACCCAGGCCACACAAGCGCGGGTCTTTCTTGTCCTTAAACACCTCTGAATGCACTTTCAGCCTCCTCTTCTCATAGTCACTTCTCACTGTCTGTAAGTCCTCCTGGGAACTAAACACAGCTCTTTTGGGGGCTGTAGTTCCATCAGGAAAGCTGCAGGGGTCCCTGAGAGGCTAACAGAGGCAGCAATGGGATGAGGAGGCCTGGGGAGCTGTCTTCCCACGTCCCATGAGTTGACCTCCAATGCTGCCCACCGAGGGTCAGGCCAGGCCTGGTACCTGAAGGCAGCAGTTCTGCTTTCACCACGCCTATCTCCACCTTCTTCCGGCTCAGGCTCACCAGCTTGTCCCCCACATAGATAAGTGCTGGCACCAGGAAGTAGATGTGGAAACGGGGCAGTTGGATCAGAGCGAAGCTGCCGTGAATGATGAGCTGGAGACATGGCCAGTTAGTATAGCTCAGGCCCAGCTGGCCCCCTTCCTGCACCCACCCTACCCAGATACTTCCTGCCTGGGCCCTGGGCCTGGGCAGGGTAGGTGGGGCTGGCATAGGCTCCATAGGCTGTGGTCTCGGGTCTGGGGTCTCGGTCTGAGATCTCGCGTCCAATTCACCCTGCTCCCTCCCCACATCATGAGTGCTCATCTCTGCCTTGTGGCCTGGCCCTGCCCAGAGAAGTCCCTCACCAGCACGTAGAGCAGAATGTAGAGGTGGTGGGTCAGCCAGAAGCCCCGGAAGCTGCGGCGCCGGAAGTGGTGGGAGGCGAAGACGTACATGATGGCGAGAACCAGGAGCAGGAGCACCCCTGTCATACCTGGGGGCAGCGGGGACAGGGTCAGAGAGCCCCTGGCCTCGGGACCTCAGCCTGGGCTGAGAATGCCAGAGGGCATTTCCCCATTCCGCTCTTCTTCCCTGACCTCTCTCATCCCTCCCTGGCTCCCAGAACAGCTTGCCCAAAGAAGCTGGAGCTGAGGCTTGTGCTGGAGGCTGCAAAGGGATCCTATGACCACTATAGACAAGTGTGTATTCATGGGAAGATGAGGGAGGACAAAAGCAAAAGTCCTCAGACAGAAACCCCAGACTCCACATACAGTCTACTCTTTACCTGGGACTGTCTGGAAAAACCACCAGTAGAACTTCTGGGGAAGCTTGGACCTGTAGGACAAAGACACCCAGAGCCTCAGGCTGGGGCAGGAGGGGCTCCACCACTGTTGCAATGTGACTCTGTTCCTGACGGCCTTGAATGAGGAGGTTACTGGGCCTCAACCCAGATGGCCAAGGGTCCTTCCAAAGAACACGGCACCCAGCCTCCTGCAGTTCCACCCTCTGATCTCAAAGCAATTCTTCCTCCTGTGTTATCTTGAATTCTCCTACTGCAGCTGACCTTTGCTTCCTTGAAGTGCTTGGTTCATATTCTGTAAGCTCCATGAGGGCAGGGAGCTTACCTCCATGCTCTATCCCTATGCTCAAACAATGCCCAGCACAGAGTAAATGCTCAATAAATATTTGTTGAACGACTGCATGTATCTTGGCATCCCTACTCTTTGGCTCCTGGATGGACACACAGGACGTATTCCACAAATATTTGCCCAGTGAATGGACAGTAGGCTGAGATAGCAAGCTATGTGTCAGGTACACGTGAGAAAGAGGCTCCGACTTCATCTCCCAAACTCCTTTCCTGGCCAATTACGGCCTGCTTCCTTCCTGAGGGCAAGGAAGTCATCTCTCAGCTTCCCCAAGGATGCTAGCTTCTCGCCCTCACTTAGTGAGAGAGTGGAGGGTCTAGGGCCATCTACCTCTTTTCTTTTGTACCCTGAGGCCTGCCCCAGGATTCCCAAGGGGGACCCTCCCCAAAACTGACCCATCATTCACAAAGACGCTGGGGAAGATGCAGGCCAGCAGGCTGAGGGGGCTGACTGAGAAGATGTAGACATTCACCACGTGGCCAGCACTGTGCAAAACTGAAAGAGACACATCCTGTTAGAGACGCCTCCAGGGCCAACTCTACCTCCAGCCCCGAGGAGAACAGGAAGTATAAGTAGCTCCAGTCTCCCCACTGCCTCCCCCACAGCTCGACCCAGGGGACTGCAGCAGTGGCGAGCGTGCCCAGGAGCCACATACTGGCCAGGACGACAGCAGCCATGGCGATCCAGCGATGGAAGTCCACGGCGGCATCGAAGGGCACGTAGCGGTTGAGGAAGGTCTCTCTCAGGAAGGTGATGAGGTTGCGGCACATGGTGAGCAGGATGTAGGAGAACATGAAGGAGACGCTGGCCGCCGTGCCCCGCGACAGGATGATGCCCACGAGGGTGGTCTCTGCAATGCCCGAGGGTGGCGAGGCAAAGGCATAGTCTGGGGGCACAGTGGGGGTGGATCAGCACAGCACAGAAGCCTGGACCCCAGTCAGAACAGCTGGGCTCCCCTATCCAGATGCCTGAGGATCAAGAATAACAACCAGAAGGCTCTCACGTCTCCCCTCCCACTGCCCACAACCTGGAACTCTCCTTACAGTAAGCACGCTCCACAAACAGTCCGGCACAGATGGCTGAGAAGATTGCCACGACCACGATGTGCCGCCGGTAGTTCTCCACAAAGCGCTTGTACTGCTGCAGCTTCTGGGCCAGGAAGCCCCGCTGCATCTTCTCCTGCAGCGCCTCTGTGTATAGCCGGGGAGGGGGCACCACTGCCCTGCAGCAATGGGAGGCAGGTGGCCCGAGATCAGGGCACCCTGTCCTCCCCTAAATGCCACCCTATGAAGGAGACCTGGTGATCTGGTAGCGGTCAGGATGGGCCACAACAGATGAAAGAAAAAGCTTTTGGGGGGTAGAATCCACTCTGCCAAGCCTTTACCTCTCAGCTTTATTTGCCCTCTCCACCCACTCCTCCGTCTCCCCACGACTCCATCTCCACCTCCTCCTCTCTGTTCTGTGCTTCCTTCTTCCTGCTCCCTGCACAGGCCTCACTGCTGTGCCCAAAGCAGGCAGGAGCCAGGAGACCCCTCACTGCCTGGTGTTGCATCCGAGTGCCAGGCCCCCTGCCTGAAGATTAGGGTGCAGAGGTTGGAAGAGGTTGAAGAGTCATTAACTCAATAGCCTGCCAATCTGGTCAGGGACACCTGGAATGAGTCTCAGGATGGTTCCTTGTGTGTGGGGGTGTGCGCAGACCAGAGACCCTGAGACTTCTCCCCATGTCTCCTCGGGTCAAGGGTCTGGGAAACACTTACTTTTTGCCAAACCTCTTCTTCAACCCAGGGCCTCCCAACTCTGGGACTTCTGAGAAAGGGAGCCCCACTCCCTGAGGGTAAGAACTGAGAAGAGAAAAATGGGTTTCATTCTCCCCTTGTCTTTGCAGCCAGGAGAAGAACTGCCAAGTCAGAGTTGGGGCTGGTGTGGGAGGGGATAGATCCTGGGACTCATTTCTGTCCACAGAACCTGCCCATAAAACCGGTCAGAAAGAAGCCAGGCAGAAGGCAAGACAGAAGGAATGAACATGATCTGATCACATGTTCTGTAGAATGATTCTGTCCTGGAGGGGCAGGGAGAGAGCCAGGCTCCTGAGCAGTAAGGGGTTATGTGTGTGAGGCAGCTGGAACTTGGGCTAGAACAACCGTGCGCTGAAAGCTACTTTCAGAGCAAATGTCTGGCCCAGGGGCTGATTCCACCAGCCCTACTCCTTCATTTCTCTGCAGGGGACCCAGCCGGGGCACCTCCCAGTGCCCCATTCCCACTCACCGTTCCCCAGAAGTCCGAGTGATGAATGACACTCGACAGCTGACGTTTGGTTTAAGAATGTCTCCAGTACCTGGGGAGAACAAGAAGCTGGACGGGCTTCCCCACGAGGGTGGAGACTGTCCTAGGAAGGCTGCCGTGGCACTTGCCAGTGACTTGGTCGTGTCCCCATCTCTTTCCCCAGCCTTGCTCCCCTCACTGCCCACACCGAGCACCCACTGTACACAGGGCGGCGGCCACTGCTAGACAATGTGGCAACTGAGTGCAATTAGAAAAGGGGCCCCCCTCCAGGCGGATGCAACCCTGCAGGTCCTTTGTGTAGAGAAAATAGGGCCTCTTCCTCTGGCCAGACACACCCCAGACCAATCCACATGGTTGGTGTGTAGAATGTAGGCTGGACTTCAGCCTGCCCTGACCCCTCAGTGGGTATCTTTGTGCATAAATTGCGCAGGTGTATGTGATGCCCTTGATTACACGTGCCTGGCTCTCTACTAGGCACCAAGGACTAAAAGAGAAATAAGACCTGAGTGCTATGCACCAGGAACTCTCATTTTGAAGACACGCCCATTCCTGACGCCTTCCAAACTCACACACCTCCACCTCCACCCTTGACACAGAGCTGGGTGCCGCGGAGCTCGTTGTCATGGTCCCGCAGCATGAAGTGGAAGTCCTCCCACGTCAGCTCCTGCTTGTCCTGGAAGCCCGACTCCCGGAACATGGACTCCACCACCTCAGCCAGCTGGGCCTTGGACAGGCAGTTGTTGGAGATCTCGATGAAGGACCTGGGCAGGGGGAGGGAGGAGAGACGAACGCAGCCTGTCACCTGGCAAGGTCAGGTTCAGGCAGGTGCTGGGTGGGGTGGGTCCTGGCCTATCTAATGTGGTTACCAGTGACCCAGGAAATGGCACTGAGAAGGTGTTCATCCAGCCTGCTGCTGACGCTAAGCTGGGTGGGGTGGCCAAGGGCTCAAAAGGCAGAACAAAATTCAAAGTGACCTTGACCAGTTAAAGAAAGCAGTCCCCAAACAGGGGGGCACCTACAGCTGGGATGAATGTCCACTTAGTGTAGGGACTTGTCCAGGGGTGCCATGGCTCTCTCGCGTGGCAGGCTCTTATGTTGATACCTCCCACACCACCGCTGGGCACCCCGTTCGTGGCCCAGCGGGGGGTTGGGAGAGGAGATGCAGCTGCACTGGCTGCTGCTTCCTTGTGCCAACAGCCTGGGGCATAGGCAGGAGTATCTCCGCACCCAATGTGACAGCACCCACAGTGGCAGCTACAGGGGCCATAACTCTTTTCTTAGACTGTGCTTTGGGACAAAAGCAAACAAACATGCAAGTTTGTGTGAGTCCAGCAGAAAAAGACCTTTGTGTGCACGGCACAGCAAGCACTGCCATCACATTAAAAAACACATCATCCCACTGGCTCAGGGTGAGACTGAGCAAGAGCCACACTGAGTACAGGCCAAGGAGGTGGACCTCAGCCCCTGGGGGCAGAGACCGTCTCCTAGAGGGTCCTGCAGCAGCACGCCCAGCGAGGGACAACTGCAATGCGCCTCGCCCTAGCCCTTTCAGAAGCCCATGTCCAGTTGTGGTATCTGGACTGTAAAGAATGTGGCAGTTAAGGTGAAAGCTGAAAGCAATGAGGAGGCTTACAGGGGTAGAAGAGTTAAAAGGGTCTGGGCTGTTCTACACATTCTGTTTATTCATTTACTTATTTGTTTCATCTGATTCAGTTAACTATGTATTGAATGCCTGCTATGTGCCAATCACAGTGCGGAGGAGGGGATTCAGCAGGGAACAAAGAGAGATATGAACCCTGTCCTTATAGAGCTGTAGGCAGCTGTGGAGCACGGTCTTCAGGAATAAGCCTGTGAGCTCAAAACTGGTCTTTATCGGCACACCACAACCAGAAATGGCTTAAGAAGCAGGAGGAGAGAAGGGTTGGAATATAGAAGAACTTTCCATGTTTCTCCTCCTGCCTGTCATGGTGATTAATACTGGCAGTAACCCAGGGCATCCGTCCTCCATGATTCATTATCTCACTGTGTAAAGCACAGCATTTGAAGAGTTAGCAAAGACCCAGAGGCATCCAGAAGGGGTTAGTGGCCTTTGTTACTGGTCATCTTGATGTTGGTTGTCTTTTGTAACTAGGGAGAATTTTCTGGTGGTGTTGGCACTGCAAATACAGACTCTCCTGGAGGCAGGGGCCTGGCCAGGTAAACTTCTGAAGCTGGATGCTCTGAGCGTCTAGGATATAGTAGTACCTAGGCCACCTCTCAATGTAGATGGACTCATAACCTCCTCGCCTACCCTCCTCTGACCTGACCTGTTTTCCTGTTTAAAATATCAGGAAGTCTCAGGACTGGAGGGGCCCACCCCATACCGCATCATGGTAAAGAACTCGTCCTTGGAGAGGAAGCCATTCCCATCAAGGTCATACATGGTGAACATCAAGCGGGACTTGTCCTCTGGGGAGCCTGGCAAGACATAGGGGGATGCCCGTCAACTCTCTGCTGAAAGACACCTGACTCCTGGGATGGTCCACCATCCCCCTACCTTTCATGAAGACCACCAGGACGTCCAGGAACTCCCGGAAGGACAGGTAGCCATTGCCGTCCTTGTCGGCCAGAGAAAACATGGACTCCACAAACATGTCCTGGGGCTTGAGGCCCAGGGACTCGGCAAACTCGGCCCGGCTCAGCTCACACGTCAGGGCCTCCCGCACCTTCTGTGACGAATTCAGGGGCAGGGTCCCGGCGTCTGCCTGGCCGATGTCCAGCACCTGCACTCGGGCAGCAGCAGGGGGAAGGAGAGAAGGAGGTGAGGCTGGAAGCAGTTCAGTGACCTCTCACATCTCCCCAAAGTCCAGCTCAGAAAGGGGGAGTCCTGGTGGCTGCTCACGGTCATTAGATAAACTTCTGACTTGGGCTTCTGCTTTCCTGCAGAGGGGGTGACTGTAGCAGGGGATGGCGTGGGAATGGGGAGGGGCACGGTTTGGGAATGCAAAGTGAGAGAGCCTACACTGGGGACAGAAGCTGCAGCAGACATTAAGTGGACAGGGAGGAAGGGGCTAAAGATACATTCTCTTGTCAATTCAGACAGGGCTGTCATGTGCCTGATTTTAAAAGTCATATACATGTAACTACCATTTGTTAAATGCCTATAACGAAGCAAGCACTTGGGCTAAACCCTGTACATAGAACAGTGTTTATCAAACTTTAGAGTGAATCAGAAGCCTCTGGTGGGCTTGTGGGCCCCAACCCCAGAGTTCCTGATTTCCTAGGTCTTGGGGAAGGGCCTGAGGACTTGAATTTCTAACAAATTCCCAGATGAGCCTGCTGCTGCTGGTCCAGGGGCCACACTTTGAGAACCACTGATGTAGACCATCTCCCTGAATCCTCACAGCAACCTAGAGGGATGGATCCTATTTTAATCACTGTTTCATAGATGAGGAAACTGAAATCTCCAGCCCGCAGAGCAGAAGCTTAGATCACCCCACATAGGGTCCTGTCCAGCCCAGGGTCCCTTCAACCCCTGGGCCCGGTCCTGCCTCCAAAAGGCACAGTCAGGCACCTGGGCAAAGAGGTGTCTGAAGAAGACCTCCAGGATGCGGCCCCGCTGCTGCTTGGTCACAGCCTTCCTGAACAGCTCGTTCTCACTCATCTCAGCCACATCAAGGCCCAGAGTCCAGCTCTCACAGAAGCCCTGCAGCTGCTGCACGAAGGTGCCTCGCTCTTCCTCGGAGTTAAACAGCATCACCTGGTGGGAGGAAGGCTCAAGCTTCTGGTTCAGCCTCCCCTCAGAGGGTCTTGGGTTGGGGGATGGAGAAAAAAGCTGTCCCCCATTCCATCCCGGCTGGGGCCAGGTGAGAGGCTCAAAGGGGATCAGAGGGAGAGTGTGGTGGGGCTGGGGACCTCTGAAAGGAGTGGCTCCTCCCAGCATCAGCCTTCACAACTGAGCTCTGTAGCTGAGGACGGGGTGGCCGGAGAGGACTCGCCATGAGAGGGGAGATGTGCGAGGGCAGCCCAAGCTGGGGAGGCAGGATGGGCCATACCAGGTCATACTCCTTGGGGATCTTGAGCAGCAGGGTGCGGCGTCCGCTGTTGCTGGACAGGATGAGGTGGACCTGCTGCGGGGGCCTCAGCTGGATGGTGCGGAGCACAGAGAGACGCCTGTCCAGGACCTGCAGACGCCTGTCTGGGAGCAGCTGGATGGTGATGGGATAGCTCCTCTCCCTGGGTCCCGGCCACTCCATCGCTAGGGAAGGGACAATGGGGCAGAGTGGTTCAGCAGAGGTCCCCAGGCCCCTGCCCTCAGGCTAGCTCCACTCTGCCAGTCTGAGCAGGCACCCCCAAAGCCTGGCTCTCTCCCCACATCTGTAACCTGGTTCTTTCTCCCAGCACCGCCCCCCCATCTGTCCCCTTCCCTCTTCCCGCCCCTTGGCCCCATCTCACCTGACATTCCATCTTTGGCTGCTTCTTTCTTCACACTCTCTCTGCCTTTCTTTTGTAGCTTCTTGAGCTCTTGGCCCCGGAAATAGGCCACAACCCCAGAGATAAGCAGGCTCACTGAAGGGGGTCAGAAGGAGACACTGGGTGGGGGGGGGCACGGCCTCGCCTACAGCTTCACTGAGGCTTTGGCTGCCACCCCTCCCTTCCCAAGGCCCCTTGAGCCTGGCTTCAAATGTACCTAGGAGCTAGCCTTACAGGCCAGCAGGTAATGAGGGGCAGGGACAGTCTGTGAGGAGGAGGGGAGCCAGAAGAGAAATGGGCGAAGGGGTAAAGGGCTCACCTAGGGGGAGACAGCACAGAGCCACGATGGTGATGCCAAAACCAGGACCACTGCCCTCGAAGAAATGAGTCACAGTCAGGGGCACACAGGGGGGCAAGCCTTCACTTGTGAGCTGCCGGGGCTGAGGGCAGGGTGCACCTGAGGGAAAGACACAGAAGATCTCAGGGCCTGAGGATCCCACTCCTTGGCCAGGCAGCCTTCCCTTCTGTCCTATAAAGGACCAGGTACCCACTCCCTCCCAAACCCTCCTCCCTGGAACTTGTTCCCGTCAAAAATTCCTCTTCCACATCCCATCTCTCAGCATCTATCCCAACTTGACCACAAGGTTCAGCCTGCAAACCAGTCTAGTCTCTACTGGGGGAGGTGGCCTAATGCAGGCCTCCCAGACCAACACAGAAGGAGCTGCCGGTGCCCAGCTCCCTGGACAGCACCAAGTGATCCCCACACAACCTCTGTCTCTTCTCTGCCACCATTGCTTGTGTTCTCCCAGGCCACCCACCTTGTTGCCAAATAAAGACATTGGGCTGCAGGGCACTATGGTTCACGCTGGTGACAGCCACCAGCACGTCCCGAAGAGTGGTGTTTCTGATTTCTGCAATTTCCTCCGTGGAGAATAGCCTAAGTTAGAGAAAGCCAGGAATTGTTGGGATGGGAAGGGGACACAGGTCTCCAGCAAACTCAGGCCCAGGGACCCAGATGAGAAAAGAGATCGAGAGGGGTTGGGGAGGGGTGCTGGGACGTCCGGGTGCTGTTTACAGGCAGAGGGTCTGGGGCCCAGGCCGAGGTAGAGTCTGAGGTGGGAACCCAGGCAGGCCTCACCCATTCCTGCTGTTCTCAAACCAGTAGCGGTCGCCATCCCGCAGTCGCACAAACTGATCGAGGACGATGGTGCTGAAGAGGGGTCCAGGGCCCCCATGGCTCTCCAGGAGCCCCCCGGGGAGTAGCTCCAGCCGGGACATGTCCTGGTTGTACAGGGCGGCTATGGCCTCCAGCACCTGGGGCCACACAGGAAGTGAGGCGCGTGTGAGCGTGGACACGGTTTTGTGTTGGGAGGGCAGCCACTCTTGCCCCACCCCCCAAACACAGGACCCCATCAGCTGCCTGGCTTGCTGCTCAGGCCTGAGGAAGTGTCCTCTGTCTAGGCAGCACTCCTCAGGCGGCGACAAGTCTGGTGGGAGGACCAGTGCGTCACCACCCAGACCGCCTATCCCCAGTGATCAGCAGCTTCAGGGTCACCCAACTCATGGGGCGAGATCCTGCAGGAATAGGACAATGGCACCCAACCCAGGGGCCACTCTGCAGTAATGGTGCAATGCAGTGGTGAGGATACTCTGGAATCAGATGGCTGAATTTAAATCCTGCTTCCAAGACTGACTTACCAATTATGTCATCAGTAAAATGGCGATAATTATGGTCTCTACTCTGTAACGTTCTTGACATAGATTAAATGTGTTACATGTGTAAAGCACTTAGAACAGTATCACCACAAGAAAGCTTTAGCTGCCATTATCATCATCACTATTCCTGACCTGACGGTCCACGGTGGTGTTGAGGTCACTCCAGTTCCCTGGGGTCTCCAGCCCCAAGGCCTGTCGGGCTTGGCTATAGCTGGGCAGCCCCATATCTCGGCCACGTTGGATGCTGCTGGCCACATAGTCAGTGCGGGAGAACTTGCCAGGGCCAGGCCAGTAATCTGAGGAGGAGAGAGGACCAGGCTCTAGGCTCAGTCCCTCTAACCCTTCTTCGCCCAGCAGCCTTGAATTGGGCTGTTGGCATTACCCACACTCAGCACTCCTCGACATGTGCCCTGCCTTGGTGCAGGGTCACTGTCATCATGTGTGACCAGGGGCAATTTTTCTGGCAAAACTCTTCCCCTAAGACTCAGGACTGTTCTAGTCACCAAGCAGTAAATTCCCCATCCCACCTCCTTAACCTCAGCATAGGGCTGGACAAAAACCTTTAGCGACCTAAGCACCAGAGATTGTGGTGCCACCCTTCCCCCACACCCTCAGATGTTGGTAATTTAGAATAAAGCTTGTTTTCTTCTAATGGCTGTTTGCTGTGTGTTTATCTATGTTCCTGCTTTATAGGTACCCTAGGTCTGCCTGATGCTTAACCCAGAAGGGTCCCCAGGCTCCCGGACCTCTGGGCCCTCATCCCCTCTGCCTCCAGTGCTTACCCCTCAGATCTTCAACCACTATGTTGTCCTCCCGCTCCGAAATCTGGGAGGCCATTCCCAGCAGCAGATGATTCACTGCCTCGGCACTGTTCAGATTGGGGTTCTGGAATAAAACAACACACTCAAGGTAGGTTCTCAGGCCCCTCCCTAAAGCCAGGTCCTTCTCAGGACCACTGCAGCACCTCAGGATAAAGGGCCCTTGGCCAGTCCTAGACTCTCTTGAGCTGTTGTCCCCAGATAATTTTCTGATCACTCTACCCTTCAACTCCCACCACCCTGGAGCTGCAACACCTAAGAACTGGAATTGTTGCTTTTCCCAGCCTGTGTGATGAGACTGACCTTGACCCACCTCCCCTTGCCCCTGACCCCAGGCTGACCTCCCGAATCCAGTAGCTGTTGCAGACTCTGAGAGCTGGGGAGCTGCCAAAACCCTCATTCAGGATCATCTGGAAATGACAGCTGGTGTTTCTGAAATGGGGAATCAAGGATGCAGTAAGAGAATTCAGAGAAGTTGAGGTGGGGTTGAGTGGGGCGAGGGATTCAGAGGGGGCCTGGCCAGTACTAAGAGGTGTCCTCGGAACTTCCTTGAACATGGCAGGGGTTTGGCAACGAGTGCGGATTGAAGGTAGAGGTTGCTCTTTGTCCACACAGGGTAGGAAGGGAAAGAGGGAAGAGAGTGACCCAGCTGCTGGACAAATCCTGCTCTCAACAACTGAAGTTCAGCCATTAGGAGGAAATGGGGAGATTTTCCTGTTAAGACTGAACTTCCTACCCCAGGGTGCTGTTTCAGGGCACCAAATTCTGCTTCTTTTCCCCCATGAAACTGTAGGGGTGTAAAAAAGGCCCCAGGCCCACAAGACCACTAATTCTTCACCTCTGCCAGTGTGATGCTCAGCCAGACCCTCCCTCACCTCATGTAGACGCCAGGGGGCACCATGGTGGAGAAGAACTGCTCAGAGGCCACCAGGAACTCCGGAGAGATGCTGGGGTCCAGGAAAGGGCGGTACTCTGTCCACAGGGGTAAGAAGAGAAATAGGCTCTTTAGCCTCACACACTCTCGTCACATGAACCCACCTGTCTTCTTTGTCTATGGATCCTGACCCCCTCCCCCTCCTCAAACCCCTCCTCAGCCCAGGTGTTCCCCAAACTCCCTCACCTGTGTAATTCGGCGGTGCTTGCTGCAGGAAGCTGGGCAGCCACTCATACATCGCGATGTTCTGAGGGTCAAGAGCGGGGGAAATGGGAGGTCAGCGCTGGAGCAGCCAGGCCAGGAAGGATCTGAGCTCAAGGAAGGCTTAGGTGTGAGACGAGGACCAGGCAGGGCAGTCACGGGAGAGACACTCAAACAGGAGAGGGGAGGAGGTTCCCGTTGCCCACGAGGAACGAGGGCAGGGGGGAGGGGCAGCTAAATAACAATCACGAGAAAACCTCTGGTATAACTAGCGCTTTGCCTCCTTATCACTCTCAGGGACTTTCCCTAGACGGTAGCTGTCTGGGGAGGGGTGTTTCTGGGTGGGCTTGTCCAAGGATGGAGGGCTCTGCGGGGCAGCGGAGTCTCCCGGGGACAAGGACGTGGGGGCAGGGCTGCGCGACCGACCTGGTAGGTGGCGATGACCCTCTTGCGCGCGTGCTGGAACAGCTCCTCGTCCTCCCAGAGCGGGTGCTGGTGGGCCAGCTTCTGCGCCCACAGGTTGTGGTAGCGGAACCAGAGCAGGCCCAGCGCCTGCAGGAAGGGCTCGCGGTTCCCTCGCTCCGCCCCGAAGGCTGCCCGCGCGGTGGGGACACAGGGGAGGAGTTGAGCGCGGGTGGGCCCGAGGGGGGCGCACCTCGTCGGCCCCAAGCCCGCGCCCCCGCCGCCTCACCGTACAGCCCCCGGGGCCCGCGCCGTCCCGTGGCGGGGTCGGGCGCAGTCCACATGCGCAGCGGGTCCTGCGCGTTCCGGGGGAAGGCGGGGTCGGGCCCCGACGCCAGCTGCCCACCGGAGAAGCTGCGCAGCTCGTCGCTCCAGGAGTGCGAGGAGCCATAGATGGCGCTGCCGTCCAGCCAGCCCGTCGCCTCGTTGGTCTGCGGGGACAGCGGGAGGCTGAGCCGGGGGTCGGGTGGCCGAGGCGGCTCAGGGCGGGCGAGGGCCGGGCGGCCGTTGCGGGTGGTGGGAGCCTCTCCACAGCTGCCTCAGGTCCCGCCCCACCCCACCCCGCCAGCCGCCTGCCCCGCCCACCAGGTCCCGGGGGTTGCTGGGGCTCTGTCCGGTCTCGGGGTCCCAGCGGCTCCTCTGGAAGGGCAGCACCACGTCCCCGCTCTGGTCGCGATCGAACACGGCGTCTCCGGGCGGGATGTGGATGTTGAGGAACTCGGCTGGGCAGCCAGGCTTTTCCACGCTCACCAGGTCCGAGAGCACGTGGTAGCCTGCGGGCGTCGGGGGGCAAACTGGTGAGAATTGCTACTCCCCACCGCCAAGGCTGACGCCAATTTCTGAAGAGCCTAAAGGCAGATGTTCCAAGGCAAATTCCGCGCCACCAGCTCTAAAACATTTTTCTAATTTGCAAAGTGGGGTTATAGTACCCTCCTCGCCCACCCCATAATGTTGTTGGGAGAATCAAAATAATATAATTAATGTAAGGGCTCCCCCAAGCCAGTCCCCCTCTCCTAACAGATCCTGCCTCTCCCTCCCTCTTCGGGGGAAAGAAGATATAATCACAACAGGAGAGGGGCGGTAGTGGAGTCAGCTTCTAAGAGCTATAATGAGGGTTAGTGGCACTCCTGGGTTTGTAGTCAGTGATAAGAGAAAGATTAGGAGAGCAAATACCCCCGAATCAACACCCCCAAATCCCTCCAAGAGGAAGAAAGGCTTGAAGTGAGGCTTGGTGGGGAGAGGAAGTGGTTCGGGGTCTTGTATCGGTCTCCTGTGGACTTGCAGAGAGGCCTCAGGGCCCCTCTCCCCAGGCTCTGAGCTGAGCGCCAGGTCAACCCTCACCGAAGACGCGTTCTCCCACTTTGCTCTCACCGAAGAAGACCCCCAGCACTGTGCGATTGCGGCTGGATGACAGCCCATCTTTGCCCCGCATGGCGGCGTTGCTGAGTCGGCGCGGGTTGGGCAGCAGCGGCTCCCCCAGAGCCTGATACACGCCGTCCGCGTAATTAGCAGGTACAAGGCGCCGCAGTCGGGAGCCTGTGGGAAGCAGGGAGCCGGGCTCTGTCTGAGCACTCCGTCTCCAACAAGCCCACGAAACTCGCTCTACTCCTCCCTCCAACTCCCCACTCCCACTGACGAGACCCCTTCTTCTGTCCCCAGGGGTGTACAGGAATTCGCGGCGCAGGCAGCCGGGCGGCTGGCGGCTCGCTCTCTCGGCTTCTCCGCCCCGGGTCTCCCGCGACCCTGCCCTCCACTAGCCGTTCTCCACCCCAGACGACGGGACGCACCGGCAGCGCCACGCTCGTGGTGCCTCAGGTTGTTGAACCAGCCGTCATAGCGCTGCACTTCCCAGGTCAGCGAGACTGAGTCCTGGCCTCCTGTGGGTCAGAGGGTGGTCCACTCAGTGCTAGCCTCCCTGCGACCCCTCTGGGACCCGACGGCCTCGGCCCGTGCTTCTCCAGACCGCCGAGCGCCCCCAACCCGACCCAAGTGGCGATACTCGCCCGGCGTCTAGGCTGCGCCAGGAAGTTTCCCATCTGGCTGAGCCGCTCAGCCATCTCACCCGATCTTCCAGCCTCAGGAAGCCGCTTGCCTGCACGTCTCCCTTCCCCAACTCCCAAGGGAAACTGGGAGACATCCCGAACTAGGGGCGCCTGGTACTTACCCGCTGGGTCCAGGAGTGCAGTCAGCAGAGCTCCCAGGAGCACCAGGGCCTCTGGCCTTGCACGGACCATGCTGACCCTGTGGCCAAAAGGGTGGGAGGTGGTACATAGAGACACGGAGCAGGCGTCCCCCACACCGACAGTTGGCACAGGAGGAGGAGGCACCAGCCGTGTCCACTTCTGGATCGAAGCTTTTAGAAACGTCACCAAGTACCCGCACCTGCGGGGCACTTTTTTAAACGCATAAGCAGCCCTCAAGGCAGTGACACTGGTCCCCACCCTCCACCCCGTGGAAGAACTAACCCCGATCACACACAGGAACCCGGGAGGCACAAATCCTCTGGGGCTTGTCAGTCCCTGGCAGGACTTTACCTCCAGCCTCCCAGGTCCCGAACAAAGCCTCGAGTCCTACCCCTCAGGAACTGCTTCTCCTAGAGGAGGCAGGAAAAGGAACGTGGCTAGTGAGCTGGGAATCTGGAACCTGCAGTCCCTCGTACCCCTCAGTGAATGCCTGTGCATGGACATGAGGGATGGGAAGATCAGGTCCCAAGTCCCACTCAGACCTCTGGCTTAGGGCCCCCATCGGGGTCAGAAGTCTTCTTTTTCTTGGAATCTTTGCTTCTCTGCTCTGCTCTCTGCCTCTCCCCCACCACTCCTCCCCAGCTCCGCAGATCCTCAGCCTCCCCGGCTTCATTCTCACCCTCCTCTCTGGGTCCTCTGAGGCCAGCTGTGCAGGTGTCCACTCAGGCCAGACCAGCACCAGATGTGAGCATCTGGACTGGAATTCACCCTCTTGCTATGCAGGTGGGGCTCCTCTCATTTGCATAGCAACCTCCGCCTCTGATTTGCATGACCTTATCCCTCTGGGACCTGGCTGCAAAGCCCCGACATGGCTCGGCATGCTGCCTAGGCTGCTATAAAAAGGATTTCAGGTCTTGTGCGACTTCCAAACGCAGAGTGAACACGCAGAGCTGGCCCTCCCACCTACCTAACTCCGTCCGGCCAACCCAGAGCGTCTGAGGGCAGCTAGCTTCTGCGCTTCCTTAGGGGCAAGCCGAGGCGCTCAGACTTGACTTGTCTATTGAGTCCAGTCCTCGCACGCAGGGAACGGGGTAAAGGGAAGTGGGATCCGGGCTCGGACGCCAGTGACCGCTCTCCCCGTTGGAACAGACCCAGCTCGGCCGGGTTGCAGCATGACTCTGTGGAACGGTGTGCTGCCCTTCTACCCTCAGCCCCGGCATGCCGCCGGCATCAGCGTCCCGCTACTCATTGTCATTCTGGTGTTCTTGGCCTTGGCTGCCAGCTTCCTACTCATCTTACCCGGGATTCGTGGCCACTCGGTAAGGGGGTACTAGAAGTTTAGGTCTGGGGGTGGAGGGCGTCAAGGATAGCATGTCTCTGGAGGATAGGACAGTTAAGACGGCGGCAAGATCTTCCATGCACTGAAGCACTGAACCAGACAGGTGGAGCATAGGCAGAAGTCTGGCCCAGCAAGCACCCCTTCCCAAGGTTAGGGAGAGGTCCCATACAAGACATCCGGAGGCTGACCCTAGTTGGAACATTCAGGAGGCTGCTGCAGAGAGTGGGTGCCCAGTCCAGTAATCCTGGTGCCGATTCTAGTCTTCACATGCTGCAGGGGTCTCCTGCCTCTCCTCAGGCTGCACCTCCACTCCCATCCCACTCCCATCCCGACCTCAGGTGATGACCTTCTGGCCAAGAGGACAGAAACCAGCAACTCATACTGCTGTGTTTCACCTGTGCACTGGGTTGAGTCATGTGTGTGGGACAGAGATATCTCCACAGAAATTTCTTCGAAGTTGTAGCAGACTGGGCACTTTTTCTTAGATTCCCTCCTCTCCCAGAGCCTAAGTTGTCTGTTTTTCAAGTCTAGGAGGACCTAGCCTCCCTGAGTCTTGTGTTTGTTTTCTGGGAAACTGGCACACCTAGTAATATCTGAGAGGTTGTGTTCGCACCTCCTCTACTTGGTGACCAGACCTTGAGGCCTCCCTCTCCTGAGGGAGGTGACCGCTGCCTGCCTAGCACTTCTGGACTCACTGAGCCTCATCATGGCAGTGACCCAAGCAGGAGGTGGGACCAGGGCTGAAGAGGAAAGGGGATGAAGGTGGTGGGAGAGCAGCAGATAGAGACAGCCCAGTTGCAGGGTGGACTGGGAGGCAGAATCATGCAGCCAGAAAACATTAGAAAATGCCAGTGGCTCAGAGGGACTTGCATGACTTGCCTTCAGCCTTTAAAGGTCAGGAATGTAACTGGGAAAAGTGGGCAAGAGAGGGAAGTTGCAGAAGCACTAAAGGCCCGGGTGGCATGGGGTCAATGGAGAGCTTGGGGACTCTGGTTGGGCAGTACCCAGGCCTGACCCGGTTCCTGTTCCTGCAGCGCTGGTTCTGGTTGGTGAGAGTTCTCCTCAGCCTGTTCATAGGAGCAGAAATTGTGGGTGAGTGTGTGATGCAGCGGAGGGGGAGAGGACCTGGGGTGAGGAAGGAGGTGGCCTGAGGGCACCTGGGAAAATGGAGAACTGGGGATGGGTTCCCGCTCCCTCTTCCCATTCTCTTTCTAGTGGGCTCCTTCTAGTGCCCACTCTTCCACCCTTACCGCGTATATCCCTTTGGACTCCTAGACCCCCCCATCTCTGTGCAGTGTCCCAACTCCCATCACCACCCTCCCAATCCCGTCTCCCCAATCTTCTCCCTAACCTTTCCCCTCCCCCACGGTTTGCCTCTCCCCACAGCGGTACGCTTCAGCACAGAATGGTCAGTGGGCAGAGTTAGCACCAATACATCCTACAAGGCCTTCAGTGCAGCACGCGTCCGAGCCCACGTCGGTCTGCACGTGGGCCTGGCGGGCGTTAATGTTACACTCACAGGTGAGGAGCTGCGGCGAAGTGAACTCCTGAGGTTGACAGACACCATGGTTGGGGGTGTGTGGCAGGCAGGGGCAGCTGGAGGACCTGTGAGGACAGCTCCCACAAGCTCATATAGAATAGCTTTTGGCTCTCATTGATTTGTGTTTTCCCCAACCGCTGCCAAACCTATTTCTCTCAAGATTCTCACTCTCCTATCCGAATCCGCTTAGTTGCCCGGTCCTCGCTGTACGCAGCCGGGTGACGACGCCGCCCTCCGCAGGGAACCCAGTGCAGCAGTTGAACGAGACCATCGACTACAACGAGCAGTTCATTTGGCGGATCGGCGAAAACTATGCTGGGGCGTACACGGAGGCATTGCAGAAGGGGCTGCCGGATCCAGTTCTCTATCTGGCGGAGAAGTTCACTCCGAGCAGCCCCTGCGGGGTTTACCGCCAATACCGCTTGGCGGGACACTACGCCTCGGCCACGCTGTGGTGAGCGCGGAAAGAAGACACTTTGCGTACTTGCGCGCGCGCGTGCGTGTGTGTAGCGGGGGTCGGGGTGGGGGCATGTGAGCCGGAGGATGTGAGCTACAGTTACAGACCGACGCGCTTGGGGTGAGAGTTGCCGCCTCGCGAGCAGATGGTCACGAGGTCCGTACAGACCGTGGGAATCCGAAGAGACCCAGCAATGGCTGGGCGCCGGCTACTCCCCTCCAGTGTTTCCCTGCGCCTCCGCCATCCCAGCCCCGGGCTTTTGTTCTGGGGCCGGGAGGTAGGGGAGGCGAGCCCGTGGGAACCCGAGCGGGCTGGGGGAATCCGGCTCACAGCTCCGCTGGTCCCCTCCCCGCAGGGTGGCGTTCTGCTTCTGGCTCCTCTCCAACGTGCTGCTCTCCATGCCGGCCCCGCACTACGGAGGCCTGGCTCTCCTGATCACCGGCGCCTTCGTACTCTTCTCCGTCTTCGCCTTCGCCTCCATCTCCAGCGTGTCTCTCTGCCAGCTCCGCCTTGGCTCCTCCGAGCTCACCACTCACTACGGTGCCGCCTTTTGGATCACACTGGCCACGGGTGAGGACCGAGGGAACCGGCCCCCGGGTGTCTGGGGGCAGAGACGAGATTTATCCCAGCGTGCGCTTTCCGGTTTGCATAATGAGTTCACATATATTATCTAATTTGCCCCTCTCAGTAGTTCGTAGAGGCAGGCACTGTTGTGCCTATTTTACAGAGGAGGGGAAGGGAGTTCGGAAGGGTTCGGTATCTTGCCCCAGTGGCGTGCGAACCCGTGTATCATGTATGCCATATTAGAGGTCTTTCCGTGGTGCGTGTGTCTGGGGAAGAAACGCAAATACCTCCAATAGATGGAGTCGGGCGGCCGGGTTCTGGAGCCCTAACCGCCCTCTTTACCCGCGACTGCGCTAACGCAGGCATCCTGTGCCTCCTCCTCGGAGTTGCGGTGCTGAGTCTCCACTACGCTCGGACCAGCGCTCTTCGCACCTTCTTGGATGGAAGCGTCAAGGGCCTCGAAAGTCAGGCGAAAGGGAGCTCTTCTCTCATCCTCAACAACCCACTGCATAAGCAGTTCTGGGGCTCAGACTTAACCATCAGTACTAACCTGTGAAAGGGACTCAACCTCGGACTCCTACTCTGCCTTGGTCCCCCGCAGGCCGGGGAGCAGTGCCCACCGGGCCTGGGGAGCTCCGGGAGGGCACTGCGCTGGGGGCGCGGGGGGAAAGGGCCAGTGGCCTCAGATGTGCCGCCTGCACCCGGGAAAGAGTCTCCCAGCGTGAGCTGTAAATAAACTTTCTTCTTTTTTTCTTTTTTTTTTTAAACTTTCTCCCATTATTTTCCATGGCTTTTCAAGGCTTTTCGGGATACGAGCTCTGGGGAGACTTCCCTGGGTTGGAGGCAGCCTAGTACACTCTTTCTCTGCTTTGCCACAGACACCGGATTCTCTGTGTCTGAAGAATGCAGAGTAACCCGGGAAAGGGTCTGGGAGAGGGTGCCCTCTAGTGAGCCCAGAGAAGAACAATCAGAGCCTGCATCTTCCTGAGCTACCCCAAGTGGATGGTAGCAGTGACCAGGCAGGTCATTCCCCCACACCTCCACCCCCGCTGGCCCTGTGGGATCCCCCTCCGCTGGCCCAGCTGAGGGGGCTAAGAAGAAATGGCATTTTGGAGTTTATTCACTAGCTTCACTTTATTCATTAAAGGGGTGGTGTCTGAGGGCCGAGGTAAATGTCAGCAAGGCATAAAGCTGTAAACCCCGGGATTTTTTGTTTGTTTGTTTTAGGTCCTTGGCAAGTCCTACAGTCTTATTTGGCAGATTTGAGAACTGAAGCTCAGAGAGAATGGGGCACAATCGGTTAATATTAGATCTAGAACAAGAAGTTTGGTCTCTCCTCCCTCGCAGTACGTTCATTGCACCAAGAGATCACACAAGCTGGGGAAGTGAAGGGAGAACAAAAGGGAGCCAGGAAAAAGGAAAACAAGAGATGCAGAGGGATGAGAGGGAACATGGGAGAATCGCACTGTAAGCCCCCCGCACACGTTTGTCATCATGTGGGTGGAGCTGGGTTTCAGTAAATGGCACCTCGAAGAGGCAAAGCCCCAAGGGAGGGCAGGGTAGCTGGGCAGGAGGAGGGGCAGCCCCTGCTTGGTCTCATCACGCATGGCAGCAGGGTTTATGGCAGCCCCAACATCTGCCTTAGGGCTTTTTGTTTTGTTTCATGTTTTAACATCAATAGGTAGAGCCTCTTTTCCTACTCCACCTACACATTGGGGCTGGGAACCTGATACAACCCATCCTGCAGGCAGTTCTGGTGGTGTTTTGGAGGGGGGGTTCCAGTGAAGTCTGGAGCCAGATTGGAAGTCCGGGTGGCCACCAGGGAGATGAACTTTCCAGGGCAAGTCAGACTCCTCACAGGGCACCTCAGAGGAAGCCTCTGACAGAGGAATGTCCTGGGGCTCGAGACTCTCAGCTGTGGACCTGTAGCGAGGGCTCAGGAGTCCCCCTTCCTCAGGATCCCACTCCAGGACAGGGTCCTCTCCCACAGTGGCTGAAGAAAGCCTGCAGCCTGTGGGCCACCACCATGGCCAGGCCCAGCAGCACACAGAGCAGGCCTGGGGATGAGGCAACAAGTATCCCGCCTTAGTGATAGTAACACCTTCCCAAGGACATCTTCTGCTAAGAGCATTAGAATCCCTCTTAAGGGAAGCCTATATCGTCCCTGCTTCAGGGCAACTTAGGCTCCGAGAAGTGACTGGCATAGGGTCATATGGCTGGTGTGGCTCTGTTGCTCTGAGTTTTTGGACTCTAAACCCAGTGCTCCTTCAATTACATCCCAGGAGAGAGAGAGAGAGAGAGAACTCTGAAAACAGAGAAACCCTGGGGGGAGGGCAGGACACAGTGGGACAGGAGAGGACAATAAAACTGCAGGGCAATTTAAGGCTATGTGAAATAGGCACAGAGAAGTGTTCTAGGAATGGGGGACACAGAGAAGAGTGTTTGGGGGAAGGGGGGACATGACATCGTAAGATCTGGGGAAGAGCTGGGTGAACAGAGAGTTAAGGGATGAGGGACATGACAGAGACAGAGATAAGACACAGGGGAGTAGGGACATATGAGGAGGGAGGGGCTGTGGGTCTGAGAAGGGGAAACCCAGCGATGAGGGATCTAAGACGGAGGGGGCTCTAAAGAGGGGAAAGGTCCCCAGAAGTGCCTCTCGGTCCCTGGAGGCAGACGCTCAACCCCACGGACCTGACGGGCCCCAGCCCTGAGTCCTCCCATCCCTGCCTTCAGAATTGGGCCTCACCTGTGGTCAATGTGATCCAGTAGGCAGGCCCACGGTGAGTGTGCAGTGTGGCAGTGCCCAAGCGTAGGGGACAGGGCAGGGTGAGTGACATGGCCGTGGAGAAGAAGAGCAGTCCCAACAGCTGGAAGACACCCGTGGCCAGCAGCACGTGGCCACCGTAGACCAGCACAGGCATGGACAGCATCACATCCGCCAGCAGCCAGCAGAGGAATGCCACCCTGGAGAGCCAGCCAGGGGAAGGCTGGCCCAGGCACCTCTACCTTGTTTGGGGTGAACTTCTACCTGGAGGGGCCCAGGTGGAGGACACCCAAAGAGGTGAGGTAGGGATTCCTGCCTGTGGGCTTCCCAACCAAGCACCGTGGTGACTGGTGCCGGACTGTCCCACTAGAGGTCTCCACATGGGGTAGGAACCCCACTCCTGGGTCTAGGCCAGCAGGGCCTCCGTCCCACCCTCACCACAGTGTGGCCGAGGTGTAGTGTCCCGCCAGGCGGTACTGGCCATGCAGGCCACACGGGCTGTGTGGGGTGAACTTCTCGGCCAGGTAGAGCACGGGGTCTGGCAGCCCCTTCCCCAGTGCCTTGGCATACTCCTCGGCGTAGTTCTCCCCCAGGCGCCAGGTGGACTCCTTGTTGTAATAGCCGGTCTCCGTTCAGCTGCTGCCTTGGGGTCCCTGGGGAATGGAGCAGCTGTGCCCAGCAGGGACCCGAGGGCCAGAGTGGGTATTTACCTGGGCAGAGGCTTATCACACTGGAAGAGGACCAGGCTCTGGTCTCAAGTGAGAGAAGGCAGCTTCTGAGGCCTGAGAACTTCCCTTCCTACCTCCCCCCGCCCGGATCCTAGAGCTCTTTAGACCACACCCAACATAGATCCCAAAGCCGCAGAGCAGAGGCTTTCCCTTCCTCCCAGGCAAGAGCCCCCCCTCACCTGTGAGCGTGATGTTGACTCCTCCCAGCCCAATCTGCAGCAGCCCAACAGCGGTGCTGATGTATTCCGAACTGAAGGCCTTGTATGATGTGTTGGTGCTGACCTGGCCCACAGACCACTCAGAACTGAAATTCATGGCTGGGGTTGGGGAGTTTGATGTTCAGGAACTCAGGGAGGTCTGGGCATTGCTGGGTTAGTCAGAGGGAGAGCTGCAAGGGGACCATGTCAGTTTTGCTCATAGCTGTGTATCCATTAACCCGCCTAGGACCTGGCTCATGGTAAGTTTGCCAACAATAGGTATGGGATGAATAAATGAATAAATGGGTCAGAATCTAATATCTCCCCTGGTCAGAATCCTCTTCCCCCTGTCCTCCCTTCCTGCCCCCATATAGGGAGAACTACTCAAGCAGCTGGGGCAGGAAACATTAACATAATAAACCATGCTGGGCAAACACAGAGAGCTTCAACATAGAGACTTTCTGTGTTTCCCATCGCCTAATCCCCAAAGCAAAGCAAGCAGCCCACCACCGTTCTCTCCCTCCAGCCTCCGCAGACCCTGTCCCCAAAGGCATTCATTTTGACCTGCTTTCCTCTGAATAAATATGTTAGGAAGGTTGGAGAGATGCATCCAGGAGGCTTGCACCTGTCAGGGCAAAGGTAGATGTGAGGGGATAAGGCCAGGGTGAGGGAGGCGTGCGGGCAGGGAGGTCTAGAAGCCCACCCTGAAGCAGAGCCTCTGTGAGGGAGCCAGGATAGAAGAGATGGGATGCAGGCAGCTGCCCAAGTCAGCTACACTCCACACTCACCCAGGATCACAGCTCCAATGAATAAGCTGGTCACTACTCGCAGGATCCGGAACAGCCTCTGCATCACAGGGTGGGCGGGTTTAGGATGGAGCACCCTCCTTCCAAATCCACCCTTTCTCTTTCCAGACTTGGGAAGGGTGTTCTAGAACTGAGGTCCCTTGGTCACCAGAGATCAAAGTGCCTGGCCCATAATAGATACTCAGTAATTATCTGTTGAATCAATGAGCAGGGAGCTCTCTGCTGGGAGGGGGGGTGACGCTTTCTCGGGGCTAGAATCTCTTTCCTGAATCTGATTGTAATCAGAAAGTCTGGCCCCCTCACCTCGAGGCCGAGGTCTCTCTGGGGCTGGGGTCTCCAGGGCTGGTTTTGTTTCTCACCATCTTGCCGCGAATGCCTGGCAGGATGATGATGAAGGTGACCAGTGAAGTCATAAAGATGGTGATGATGATGGCCAAGGTGGTGACCATTGGGAAGTTCAGCTTGGGGCCAGCGTAGAAGGGGAATGTGTGTCCCAAAGCAGCCATTCTGGTGGGGTTGTTCAGGGGAGGCGGATGCTCTACAACAACAGGTGTTTACTGAGTGCCCTCTATGTGCCACACACTGTTCTTGGGGCCAGAGATCCAGTAGAGAATAAACCACACCCTTCTTCTCTGGTGCTCACCAGACGCCACTGTTACTGCCATTTCCGCTACCCCTCAGCCATCCATCTCTACGTGTTTTTAGCTGTGAGAGAATAAGGGTCTTGGCAATCAGTCTCTGTCACTCCATGCTCCCTTGCTAACCCCCAGGTCCCCTAAACCAGTGCCACCACTACCCTCCAGGCTTCTCTGCTTCCTCTGGGACTGTCTTAAGAAATATAATTCTCTTTTATCTCCCTCAGGCCTCCAGCACAAGCAGACGGATCACAGAACATAGAAAGAGCTATATTTTCTGTCAAGAGAAGGCATAAGGCTGAAAGATGGTACAGATACAAAAAGGTTGGCTTTCCTCCTCACTCCCCAAAGAGCAAAGGCAAGATAGCTCTGCTAAGTATATAAGCCAACTACATCATCAGAGGGCTGATTCCCAGACCTGGCACTGCCCAGGCTGGTCCGACAAGCTTTCCTGGGCACCCTGGCTCCTGTTCTGGCAGCTCGAGAGCAATCGAGCTGAACTGAGCTCACCTCAATAGGCACTGAAGGAGCCTGCCCTCCACTAGGGCACAGTGCTCGGGCCAGATGTCCTTCTACCCCACACATCATCAACAGCGGCCTTCCTCCTTGATTTAAGTTCCTAGGCTTCATTTCAGGTCAAACCCTGGCTTAGCTCTTTTCTGTCTGTCCCCTGATCTCAGAGCTATTTTGGCTCTAGTTTTTCTCTTTGCAGACAGGATATTGGGGAAATGGCACCTAAATTTACTGTGCTTTGTTAAATCCAGACAGAATGATTGCAAGACATGCCATTATTTTAAGTACCACAAAGAAAGAAAGAGGAAAAAACACTGCCAATTAAACAATGACAGCCATCGCTGGTAAAACACACCTCAATTTCAGAGATGTCAAAATGTGAAAAAAAAAAATGCATCTTACAATCAACGAACCCAGCTCTGCTCATTTCCCTGTGTATAATCTGTACTGGGGCCTTGGTACCCAGGAGGCTCTGTAAGTTACAGTCTGACCAGGTAGTGTCTTGTTAAGTGATACAGTGAAAGAATAAGCTTAGAAGTTTAGCAGCTCTGTGTTTGAATTCTGCCTTTGCCTCTTCAAGTTACAGAGACTTGGGTGTATTTTAAAAATAGGGATGATGATGATAATGTTTACTTCATAGGGTCACTGTGAATATGAAACAAGATTGTGTCTGTAAAGTGTTAAGAATAGTACCTGGAACAGAATAATATTAATAAATGGAAGCTACCAGATTGGGAAGGAGGGGACATTTCATTACTCCATTTCTGTCTTTCACCAATCCTTCTTGATGGGAACCCTGGGCAGGAATCAGTTCTGGGTCTAGTTCCGGTTCTTCACTGACTGATTTTTTTTTTCTTTAATTTAAAAATTTTTTTGGCCACACTGCACGGCGTGTGGGATCTAGGTTCCCAGACCAGGGATTGAACCTGCACCCCTGCATTGGAATCTTGGGGTCTTAACCATTGGACCGACAGGTAAGTCCCATTCACTGACTGATTTTATAACTGGACAGGCAAATGACAACCTCCCTGTTTCTTGGCTTCCTCCTCTACAGTTGGATATGATGATCTCCAGGACCCATTCTAGTTCTAAATTCTGTGATTCTCTATGACACATCGGAGCTCCCAACCTCTCTCTCTCCTTCTAGGCTGGCCACCTCCTGGTGCTGTCTCTGGGGAGTAGCATGGTATCAGGCAAAGACAAAGAGACAGTTTAAATGTTTATTCTGTCTTTGGGGCAAGTGAAATAAGCGCTGTCTCAGTTTTAACATGAAGTTTTGCTTTTTTCCCTTAACTCTTCAACTCTCCCATTCCAGAGGAATGTGTATCTCCTTTCTCCTTGGGCTCTGACTCCAATCCTGCCTGCCTTCACCACCACCCTTCTCATCAGTTCTCCCTCTTTCTCTTGGTGACTTTTCAGCTTCTCTTTCTCTGCTGGCTCTTTCTCTCAAGGATATGCTTACATTTCTCCCATCTTAAGAACACAAAGAAAAGGAACTTTTTCTCTTGACCTTTTGGGTGCCCTCCAGCTACTATCTTATGCCACTCTCTCCCTTTCACAGCCAGCCTTTTGGGAAGAAGAATAATAGTCTATGTATGTCCACTGCCTTATTTCCTCAGTGAATCTGGCTTCTTCCCATCCCCAACTTCTCTCCTTTAGGTTACCAAGCGCTAAATCTAAAGAGAAAATTTCACTTTTCATCATTCTTGATCTCTCTGTAGTAATTCCTCTTTCTTCAGGCTTCCTCCCCGGGCCTCAATGACACCATGTTCTCCTGGGTCTCCTGCCTTTGGCCAACCCTTCTGTGGCTCCTTTGCTAGTTCTTTCTCCCCTCTTAAACATTTATGCTCCCTAGGATTCTGTCTTGACGCTCTTCTTCCAGCACTCTTCATGATTCCCTCGGCAAGTTCATCCATTCCCATGGCTGATGCTTCTCAAATCTATGTCTCCACGTAGACCCCCTACTTGGGCTCCAAACACAAAAGGGCCAGCTATCCTCTGGACATTTCACTTGGCTGTTCCAAGGATGCCTTGGATTTAACAGGTCCCAAACTGAATTCACAGTCTCCATTCTGCTTTTTCTTCTGTTTTATTTGTCTCTTTGGTGGCATCACCACCTCACCAATCAAATAAGCCAGAGAGCTGAACCATCTTACCTCCTAAATATTTCTTGAAACCACCCAGGCATTTCCTTTCCTACTGCCTCTGCCCTAATTCAGCCTCATCCTATCTGGCCCAGTGCCACAACAATTCTTCTAACAAGCAAATATAATCATTTCACTTCTTTGCTCTGGGTTAAATCTAATCTTCTCACCATCACATGCAAAGTCCTTTGTGATCTGGTCCCACCTGCACTTCCATCTCCATCTTTTGTGCAATCTAGTCTCTAGCCATACTAAACTACTGGCCTCTCCCTGAATCTGACACGCTCTTTCAAGCCTTCGTGCCTTTGTATATGCTATTTCCTCTGTCTGGAATGCTCATACTCCCATGGCAAACTCTTCACCCATCAAGTCTCAGCTTGTGTTACCACCTCTGTGAAGTTTCCTCTGACGTCATCAGGCCAGTGTAGATGTTCCCACCTCTAATGTTCTGACTGCATTGTGAACATACCTTCACAATCACAATAATTACACTGCACTCTAACTGTTTGAACGTTTAGAACCCATTAGCTTCTAATCTCCTAAAGGGCGACGACTTTGTCTTTCCATTTTTGCATCCCCTGCATGCAGCATATACTTACCAATCAGTCTGTGGATGGAATGGATGAATATATGAATGAACGGGTCCCTATCCCTGCTAGAGGCATCTTCTGTTTTGCACACCAGAGGGAGCTGTGCTCCCTCACTGCCCTCTATCATAATCATTCAACATTAACTATCACCAACATAGGGCTAAGGACTGGACAGGAAGGGATTTGACCAACCCTGTCAATTTTTAGTGCTTTCACAAAATTTTCAGAAAGCCTCTTCCAACAGCTGGAGTCTCCAAAGCATGAATGTTCATGTTTAATTGAATCTGAAACATAAATTTCAACTCCAGCTGAAGATAAGTAAGAATCTGAGGATTAAATTATTTTGTAAAATATGTGATAGTGATACTTATCTTTTTAATATTTATTTTATTTTATTGTTTATTTATTTATTTGGCTGCGCCGGGTCTTAGTTGCGGCATGTGGGGTCTTTTTAGTTGCAGCATGCAGGCTCTTAGTTGCGGCATGCATGTGGGATCTAGTTCCCTGACCAGGCATCAAACCCGGGCCCCCTGCATTGGGAGCGTGGAGTCTTAACCACTGGACCACCAAGGAAGTCCCAATGATACTTATTTTAAAGCAGATATTTACTGGTCTAATAATTTTTTATTTATGACACCTAGACTGAAGCCGTTACAATTTTGATGGAAGGCTATATGATTTAGGAAAGGCTATAAAATGTAGAATATCTTGGTTAATATAGGAAGATAAAGCAAGTCTGAATACATAGTATTCAAGTAAGAGTAAATGTTATATGCTGGAATTTCAAAAACAAATATTTGCAACATAGGCAAATAATAAAGGTGCAATTATTTTGATCAGGGTCATGTATTAGCATTGTTCCTGCATTTATTTCAAAGAGAGGTTATAAAATATTTTATAAGAATGGCTCATCTCTATTAACATGATGATTCAAAGAAACACTAACAAAAGGGTTTCTGTATCTTAAGCACAGAAGAACATGTTAACTTACCTCCAATTCTCCAAAACATTAAAATTGACTAAAGCAAAAAGATAGCTGGTGAATAAAATTTACCTTAATTCCTTCTTGTTCAGTTTAATGAATTAGGTCTTCTTTAATCTACATTGCCCAATTTAAAGTTAATTTTTGTTGACCCTGATCCTAATTTGGTTTTAATTATTAAGCTAAGAGGCCTCCTGCATGAAGAGGTGGGACTGAAATGAAAAGTTCCCACACCCAATAATCCTGCTTTTCCTACAAAGCTTGTAGTTTCCCTTGGGAACATCTTCCTCCCTGGCTTGCCAAGGAGGGTCTGACAGTAGAATTTTTCTAATCTGAGAGAAATCTCATGTCAATCTTCACTCCACCACTTCTCCCCTAGCTGACTACCATGATTGTTATATTGACATAAATATATACTAATATAAATAAGCACAGAATACAGTCAGACATACACCTGCAGGTTCATATAAACAGAAATACAGACACAAGAAGGAAGGAGTTCCCAGTAACAGACCTCTAGACACAAAAACGCTGCATCAGAGGCTCCTGTGACAAAACTGAGGCGCTTTCTCACAGGGTGGGCCAATCCCTACACTTTGGGGGTTCTCCTTTCTCACCTGGCCTGGAGAGGCAAGGGACACCTTTTCCCTTTCTGAACTCCCTTGAAATACTAAAGCATTTCTCATACTCGGTTGCATTTCAGATACAGTTACCCATTCTTTACCTACCACAGGAGAAGTGGGGTTCCCGTGTGTGTATGAGGGATGGCCAAGAAATAAGGCTACAATCTTTTAAGGAAATATAGCCTAGTACAAGCTCCAGACTTCAGCATTCAAAGTTCTTATGTACTTTCTTAATGCTCTGTGGCCTCTGGTAACTTCACAGGGATTTCTTCCTGAAGTCTTCCCCTGACTGCCTTCCCCTTCTTCTAGAACCCATAAAGACTACTAATTCTCTACAAAGGGGGAGTGGGTGACATTCCTGGAGTTGCCAAGAGCTCTTATTGGTGATACAGACCTACTAGAATGTGATGGTTTATTTCTCTGGTTAGGGTGGACCCCATTCAAAGTTTACGGCTTCGGATGGCTAAGGGGACCCTGTCCAGAACTCCTGTCCCAGTCTCTTTTCTTCAAGAAGGTGTGTGGGCGTGTGTATGTGTGCTTCTGCACCAAAGTGGGAGTTAAGTGGAGAAAGAGAACAAGATCTGAAAAGCACGTTGGGGTAGGAATCCCTAATCAGGGCTGTGGTGTGCGAGGAGCCTTGGAGGGCTGAATCACGCCAGTCAAACTATCTAGACTCCAGTTAAGCAGAGATAAACCTTGGGACCTTATTAAGTTTGTTGTTGTTGTTTTGTTTGTTTGCCGGTTCTTAGTTTCTCACCCTACTTTGTTTTTGAACTCCCACTAGATCTGAACTTGGTCTGGGCGGATGCAGGAAGTGCGCCTCTAGGGGCCGGGGCGGGGACAACACTTCAAGGTACCCTCCAAAACCCACCCGGACCGCACAGACCCCAGCAGGCGCATCTCCGCCACTCAAACCCGGACCGCTGTTTCCTACCTTCGCCTCTTCTAAACACTGCGTGCCTCGCAGCACGCGCAGCTCTCCTCCTCGTGGTGGAACCTCACACGCAGCGACCCCAGGGATGGGATAGAGAAGGAACTAGGTCTGGACGTTCTGTCGCCCAAAGCGCACGCCCCTTCTCCTGGCGGGGCTCTCTTCCAACCCCCACTCTTCTAACTCACTTAAGTACTAGACTATAACCAGACAAACCAGGTCCGGGATGCTTTCCCGCCCTTCCCCCAGCCCCCCCACTCCAAATAGCCTCAACCTACTCAGACCGCACCCGAGGCTCTGAGGCGCTGCGCCCGCCCCCACCCAGCCTGGGACAGAAAAAGGACGGGTGCACGAGAACCGTGTCCTACGCAGCCATCCCTCGGACCCCTGCTTCTCCTCGCCCCTTGCCCACAACCCTGGGCAGTTCTAGTACAAACCTAGCGATGCAATCCGGGGTCCGGCAGGGCGCGGGAGGCGCTCGAGGGCGGTGAGACCCCCGAGATCTCACGAGGACCTCCGGGGGGGTGGGTGTTACCACGGACTCTTAAAGGGTCTTAGGACGGATGCCTTGCTCGAACGCGTGGCCTGGTCTGCAGGCGCTGACCGATCCTCTTGGTCTTAGAGCCCAGATCCGCCCGCGTGGAGAGGATTTGGGGGACGCCTCCCCCGTCTCCTCGCACCCTCTCCCCCTCTTCTGCCCTCTCCCCAGCCCCAGCAGACCGGTAGAGGCGGACTTGCCCTTTTCGCCGTTCACTCGGCCGCATTAGCCGAGCCTCGCCACGGACTGGACATCTACCCCATCTGAGGCTTGCGAACCCGTGCGGTCTCACCTTGCGCGCCCGGGTCCCCTCGGAGCCCCTCGGCGGTTCCCGGCGCGCCCGCTTTTTTCCGCCCCACCCCGCCCCGCCCCGCCTCGCCCAGCCTCGCCCCGCCTCGCCCCGCCTCGCCTCGCCCCGCCTCGCCCCGCCTGAGAACTGGGACGTGTGGTACCTTCTTCATCCCCCAGCCCCGGCAGCCCCGGTGCAGAGCTGGAGAGGGAGACGGACCCGAGTGCAAGTCGCGGGCCCAGCTGTGAGCCCGGCGGGAGACAATCCGCCGTCCGCGCTCGAGAGACGCCGCGGCCGCTGGTCAGACCCAGGAGGGCATCCCCCGCCCGCGGGCCCGGGCGCACCGGGGAAGGTGACTGCGGTGGCGTGTGCCCCAGCGCCGCCACGTTTTTGAGGGAAGGGGAATTCTCGCTTTGGCCCCCCTGCGCCTCCGTTCTTAACCTGAGGCTAAAATGAACCTGTGAGGTCCTATCCTCCGCCCCCACCCCCCTCAACGACTGTTTGGAGAGACTGGATTCTTTGGGAACTGGGAATGTTGGGTGGCCTAGTTTGCCTGGGCCTAGGGGCTCTCTCTGGAGCTCCTCCTGGTTCCAGCACATCATGCCAAAAAGGGAACTTTGGGCATTTAGAGTCCAGGCTTTCCCCTTCAGCCCTCCCTTGGGACCACGTTGGACTACCTATGGAGCTGACTCATCTTTTCCCTAGCCCAGGGTCACCACACTAGGGCTTTGGGCCTGGAAAGCAGCCATGTGGGGAAAGAACCAGGCAACCTGTGTTCCCTCCTGGTTCTACCACAGCCCCAGGGGCTTCACTGCCTTGTCATGAGGCTGTGCTTTCTTTTCAAGGCTGTTGGGAAGTTACGGAACCAGCGATGCTGCGTAAATGGTTGTGGCTACCCACCCAAAAGGAGTGGTTATGAAGCATGTCCACCTTCCCCTTCAGTTTCTCCCCACAGCCTGGCCTGAAAGCTCACCGCATGCTTTTACTGGTTGAGTGGTACACCTGGCTGGAGCCCAGACTCCTGAAGACACAGTGGTGGGGGGAAGGGGCAAGACATCCTGGATCAGGGAAGAACCACTGTGGCCACTTCAGCATGTCCAGCCTTTTGCCTTTAACCATCCAAAGCCCTTCACGGGGGTGGAGTGAGTGGAATGCTGAGCTTTTGAATTATGCTGGGCCTACATTTTTTTCATTTGTTTAATGGGAGATGTCAAGTCGGGGAGGAGATCATCCTCTGGGTTCCCTCCTCTGTGACTAGACGACAACCTGTCCAGGAGCCCTGAGGGTCTGGCTAGGGATGAGGCTTTCCCTGAGCTCCTACCTTCCTCTGCTAGACAGTTCCCCAGCCCCACCCCACCCTCTTCTCCATATTGCCTTTAGGAGGTCTTCACTGGCCTTAGGCACTCCTTGTGCCACTCAGGAGTCCCAGCCTGAGTCCCCTGCTGCCTCCGTTTCCCTGTCATCCCTAGGTGATTTGTTGGCCTGGGAGAGAGAGCAGGAAGCCAGCCCCAAACACATAAGCACCGGGGGCTGCATCCTTTCTGAGTCTGCCCAGAGAAGCCAAGCTCCAGCCTACCCTCTCTATATCACATTTACATAACATCTGTCACTTTTCTTGCTTGGAATTCAACCTCATTCTCACATTTGATTCTGGCAAGCAGGCTAGGAGGTAGACAGTTCAGGCATGTGTACTCCCATAGCCAGAAGAGGAAACCAAGGTCCAGAGCAGATAAGTGACCTGCCTAAGATCACACTAGTGGACTGTCAGCCGCACAGTATCCTGGCCTCAACCTAGTGTTCTGGCCCCCAAGCAAGACTCTGTCCAAGGAACGAACACACACACACACACACACACACACACGGTAGGAAGCTGAGTCAAAGCAAGGTTTCCAATTAATCTGAGAAAGTAAAGTCCAGGAAAGCAGAGATTTCTGTCTGCTTTGTTTATCACTTAATCTCCAGTGCCTAGGTCAGTGCCCACTATGTAGTGGGTGCTTATCAAGTGTTTGTTGAGTGAATGAAAGATTCTTGGGAGAGAGTCAGTCTCCTGCCATTTGCTACACACTCTGGTCTTAGCCCAGCCCCAGGCCTTGATTCATAGGGGCCTCAAGAGGCCCTGACTCTTCTGAACTGCTGAGGCTCATTCTCTGTCCTTTGTCTTTTTTCTAGGGTCTCCATTTTAGGGTGTTCTAACAACTGAGCCCTATTAACATTTTCATCATGGGCTTCCGCTTGGCTCTGGCATGGACACTCCTGGTTGGGCCATGGGTGCCCATGGGTGAGTACAGATTGGAGGAGAAGCACAGCTAGGAGCAGAGGAACCCAGCATCCTCTGGGGTCCTCCAAGGACAGAAGCTGTGTCATATTCACCTCTGTATCCCTAGTCCCTAGCTAACCCAGCACGCTGCACATGGTAGGTGCTCATTTCAAGCTTCTTGACTAGATGAATGGATAATGGAATGAAAAATTTCCCCAAATACACAGAATTAGGGAGCCTTCATCTGCTGTGTCAGCACTTCCTGTTTTATTCCTTACAAACTGGGGGCCTTTTCTCTCTCTTCTGTCTTCCCTCTTTCTTCACGCAGTGAGGACCCCTGACACCCCATAGAGGAAAAGACTGATCAGACACACGAAACAATAAAGGATCTTGGTATCGGACTGGACCCAAAGCTAAAGGGAAGTCGCCAGTGTTTTAACACAATGTGATAAAAACAAAAACAAAAATCAATAAGATCCGGGAGTTTCCTGGTGGCCTAGTGGTTAGAATTCTGGGCTTTCACTGCCGTGGCCTGAATTCAATCCCTGGTCGGGGACCTGATGGCATGGCAAAAAAATAAAAATGAAAAAAAAATATATCCATAAGCGTTTGTTACTTCAGCTTTGGACAGTCTCTTATTAGAATCTGAGGCCATTCTCTGTAGTCTGGGTCTCTGAGGAGAAAAGTGAGCTTAAGGTGCCACAAATTAGGTTAAGAGAGCAAGTCTCCGATCATCAGGGGTGGGGGGTGCGCCAGGAGAAAGCAGAGAGAGTCTGTGGCGTGACTGGTCTTGGCTGGAGGCGATAGCATGGTGGGGCAGCCCGTGCAGTTTCTCCCTTGCCAAAGCTGCTCGCGTTCCCTTTCCTCCCAGTCCTCTCCTTGCCTTGGCCTTGGATTTTCCTTTTTTTCCCCAGCTCTTAACTCTTATTCCCAGAGGTATTCTCCCCCATACCCTACCCAAGAGGCGGCCTCCTTGTTCTGCCACCGGTTCATCTTATTTTAGAGACCACATGTATGCGGCTGCCCTAGTTCCTGCCCCATGTCCTGGATCCTTAGTTGAGTTCTTTGCTCAAACATCAGGGCCTGAGTCATCTACCTTCTCAGACCCCCTGGCGCGTGTATGTATGATGTGTGCTGACGTGCGTGCTCCCAGGGCATGGGGCAGGAAAGTAGCTCTGAGATCCTGTCCTTGGTCTGAGTGGAGAGACAACCGGAGGAATGGGTCTCTCTCTGGCTGATGCGAGTCCTTTTCTTTTCTCTGTTCTCTGAGGTGAGCAGACAGGGAACCTAAGCCCTGTAGCCTCCTAGTTTGGGGAAAGGACTCTGGCTGGTCATCTGATCTACTGACCAGAAGGATCCTTGCTCCACTTCTGATTCTAGACCCTTCCTTCTGCCCCCACTGCCTGAGTTCTTTCCTCAACAGCTGAGTGCTTCCTCCTAGACCCTAGTTTTTGGAGAATAAAATAGGGTCAATAGAGGAATCATATGGGGAACATGATGCCCCAGAAGAGGAGGCAGCAAGGTTATCCACATGACCAGTCAGTCCCTGATCTCACCCAAGAAACCGGGGAAAAGATAGGGGTAACAATAGGCCCCAAAGCCACAGCCCCATGGCCCATACCCTTGCTCTGAGAGCGGCTCAACGAGAGAGAGCCAAGCCCCTCTCCATATTTCCCCTGCCCAGGGGTGAGTCACAGAATGACATGTCCTTCACTGGGTGGAAGAGTGGCTGACTCTTGCACTGTATGATGTTTTAGGGCTGGGAACAGTTTCTGTCCTGTCCCCCAGGGAGTTGGGGTGTGAGGGCAGTAGAAGGCTCCTACATCCCTTGCGCCACCACCACTGTTCTCTTTCACCCTCCTCTTCCTCTCTGAGGCCATTTATCAGCACACACTGGCTACACCACTTTAGTGCTCCCTGCCGTAGTTGTCCAGTGAGCAGCTTAAAGACTGGGCTTGAGTTTGGACATACCCTGGGTAAACTCCCTCCATACCCTACCTCCTGCACTGTGCTGGGTATCCACTTTCTGCTGCTGGCCTGTCCTCTCATGCACTGATTTGCTCAGCTGCCCCTTCCCTCTGTTCTCACACAGGAGCTCAGAACCCCATTTCATGGGAAGTGCAGTGATTTGATGGGTGGTACAACAACCTCATGGAGCACAGATGGGGCAGCAAAGGTAGGTGAGAGCCAAGTGGAGATGGAGCCCCAGGGTCAGGGAGGTAGCCACCGCTAAGGGGCAAGGGCTGGCAGGTACCAGCCAAGGCTCACCCATTCCTAAGGTTTTAGGATCTGTGGTGTGGAAAGGAGCCTGGCAGAGAGGTCAGGGAGCCCCCTGAGGATTCATCCTTGCCCCTGCCCCTCCTACTCTAGGCTCCCGGCTGCAGCGCCTCATCCCAGCCAGCTATGCAGTTGGTGTGTACCAGCCCCTCCGAGAGCCTCATTTGCCCAACCCCCGGGCACTTAGCAACACAGCCATGAGGAGCCCCGCAGGACAGGCCTCCCTGCGAAACCGCACAGTGCTGGGAGTGTTCTTCCACGACAGCCTCAACCTCTGGGGAAGGGAAGCCAGTGGGGTCAGCTGGACACCTCTGTGTCTGAGGCGGGGAGTCAGGGAATGAAGGGAGAGAGTGATGGAGGGTCTGAGAGAGGGGGTGAGAGATGGAAGAGGAGGCAATGGGGTCGGGTAGGGGTCGGAGCAGGGGGAGAACGTCTGCTTGGGGGAGGCATAAATCTGCGTCACCTTGAGTTGTTGATGGGAGTGGGGTTAGAGGAGCATGGAAATAATCTGGTAAGTACTCTTGGGGGGACTCTGTTCTCACTCTGCCTCTGTGGCTCCTAGGACAGGTTCAGGGCAGGGTTCTGATTCTGGTAAGAGGGCTGGGGGGTGGGCCAGCAAAATGGGGGTGCCAGGTGGGCCTGACTGCAGTGACTGTGGGTTGTTGGCTCCCAGCAGGAATGCTCAGCTCCTGCTGGCCATCCATGGTGCCCACACTTGCTATCCAGTGTCCAGTGTCCCACTGAGTCTGGCAGGCCCTTTGGGCAGCCTGCTCCCAGCTGCATTTTGGAGCCGGTGCTGCCAGCCCTACTGCTTAGGCACATTCACTGGGCACCTCCCAGTTACCAAGGAGAAGACCAAACTTACAACGAAAACAGTTTGGATGAAGGCTTGGGAAGGGGTGGGGAGGTCAAGGCTTACACTTGACCGTAATGGCTTCTGAGTCTTTTGAAGCTTCAGGGGAAGCGGGTGGGGGGTCTAGATACACTGCTCAGCGGCCCTCAGCTGGCCCTCCCACGCCTTCCCCCATTGCGGGCAGGCTACCACGTGCTCTCGGACCTGGTGAGCGTGGAAAAGCCTGGCTGCCCAGCCGAGTTCCTCAACATCCACATCCCGCCCGGAGATGCCGTGTTCGATCGCGACCAGAGCGGGGACGTGGTGCTGCCCTTCCAGAGGAGCCGCTGGGACCCCGAGACCGGACAGAGCCCCAGCAACCCCCGGGACCTGGTGGGCGGGGCAGGCGGCTGGGGGGGTGGGGTGGGGCGGGACCTGAGGCAGCTGTGGAGAGGCTCCCACCACCCGCAACGGCCGCCCGGCCCTCGCCCGCCCTGAGCCGCCTCGGCCACCCGACCCCCGGCTCAGCCTCCCGCTGTCCCCGCAGACCAACGAGGCGACGGGCTGGCTGGACGGCAGCGCCATCTATGGCTCCTCGCACTCCTGGAGCGACGAGCTGCGCAGCTTCTCCGGTGGGCAGCTGGCGTCGGGGCCCGACCCCGCCTTCCCCCGGAACGCGCAGGACCCGCTGCGCATGTGGACTGCGCCCGACCCCGCCACGGGACGGCGCGGGCCCCGGGGGCTGTACGGTGAGGCGGCGGGGGCGCGGGCTTGGGGCCGACGAGGTGCGCCCCCCTCGCGCCCACCCGCGCTCAACTCCTCCCCTGTGTCCCCACCGCGCGGGCAGCCTTCGGGGCGGAGCGAGGGAACCGCGAGCCCTTCCTGCAGGCGCTGGGCCTGCTCTGGTTCCGCTACCACAACCTGTGGGCGCAGAGGCTGGCCCGCCAGCACCCGCTCTGGGGGGACGAGGAGCTGTTCCAGCACGCGCGCAAGAGGGTCGTCGCCACCTACCAGGTCGGTCACGCGGCCCTGCCCCCACGTCCTTGTCCCCGGGAGACTCCGCTGCCCCGCAGAGCCCTCCATCCTTGGACAAGCCCACCCAGAAACACCCCTCCCCAGACAGCTACCGTCTAGGGAAAGTCCCTGAGAGTGATAAGGAGGCAAAGCGCTAGTTATACCAGAGGTTTTCTCGTGATTGTTATTTAGCTGCCCCTCCCCCCTGCCCTCGTTCCTCGTGGGCAACGGGAACCTCCTCCCCTCTCCTGTTTGAGTGTCTCTCCCGTGACTGCCCTGCCTGGTCCTCGTCTCACACCTAAGCCTTCCTTGAGCTCAGATCCTTCCTGGCCTGGCTGCTCCAGCGCTGGCCTCCCATTTCCCTCTCTCTTGACCCTCAGAACATCGCGATGTATGAGTGGCTGCCCAGCTTCCTGCAGCAAGCACCGCCGAATTACACAGGTGAGGGAGTTTGGGGAACACCTGGGCTGAGGGGGGGGTTTGGGGAGGGGGAGGGGGTCAGGATCCATAGACAAAGAAGACAGGTGGGTTCATGTGAGGAGAGTGTGTGAGGGTAAAGAGCCTATTTCTCTTCTTACCCCTGTGGACAGAGTACTGCCCTTTCCTGGACCCCAGCACCTCTCCGGAGTTCCTGGTGGCCTCTGAGCAGTTCTTCTCCACCATGGTGCCCCCTGGCGTCTACATGAGGTGAGGGAGGGGCTCAGATGTTTGTGTGTTTGGAGGGGTGGAGGTGTATATTGAGAAAAATCTGCCTCAGGAGACCTCAGGACAGGCTTATCAATCAGAATTGTGCCCATTCCCCAGGGAACAGTGAATATGGAGGGAAAGAAGAACAACAGTTGTTTAAAAAGATACATCATTGTGGTTTTTGAGCACCTTAATGTCCACTTTTCTGCAGCTGGTTTAGATATTAATCCTCCAATTAAAGACGGGCTAATTGAGGTTCAGAGGGTGAGTCACAAAGCCCGCAGGTCTGAACCTCAGGTGTTGACACTACACTGGGGATATTTTTAGCTATAAGGACAGGGAGTGGGGCTTATAAGCCTTTGGAGGGAATTACAATAAAAATGTGTGAGAGTTGAAGAAAAGTATTGACTCCAAAATAATGAAAAATAAACTAAAAAATATACATATTAAATTAAAAGTATATAAAATAAAGCATGCAGTCTATTTGTTTTACAATTGCGTTATAAGTTCAAACAGTTCATGGATTAGATTATTTTTACTCCGTACCAATTTCTGGATGTGGCTTATGATGGCCAAGAAATCGTAGTCATTGAGTTATACATAGACAAGTAATTTCAAAAGAACGATTAATAATCCTTTTTTAAATGTTTTAATTTACATATATAAAAAGATCTATAAAGAATGTTGCCCACCATCCAGCTCTACAAGGATCAGGTCATTAGCCACTGCAGTCGCCTTCTAACAGTACACCCTGAAAAGGAATTCGGGACAAAAAACAGGATAAGACACTCAGTGCTTTGGGAAAACAAACCCCTTAGATAGTTAGAGATATCTCAGGAAAACATTTTAATGGACCCAGATTGTTGCACCTTCCCATACACAGGAAAACACAAAAACCATTTACTGAGGTATCTGATCCTTGTGACTAGCAGTAACCTTTCACAGAAATGTATGTTTGATTGCACCCATTCCCTAGCCCAAATCCTATATATACTGGGTTCTCCCCCTCCCTCTTTGGAGCAGTCCCCTCAGAGCTACTAAGAGGCTGTTTCCTGGCCTATAGTCCTCAGTAAGTTTCCTGAATAAAATTGAAACTCACAACTCTTATGTTGTGCATTTTTTCTTTCAGTTGACAGTTTATCTGTCTCTGTCTCTTTCTCTATTGAGAGAGAGAAGAAGAGAGAGAGAATGAAACATGGTGAAATAAGGGATACACTTTTAGACGTTTGGTCTGATGTTTTCTTTATTTTTATTTTTTATTGCTTCCAAAAATTCAGGTTGTTCAGGACCTACCCTGACCACACACCACCTCAAGGAAGCAATAGCCTGGACCCTTGGCTCTAGCCTTGGAGACTAGAGCTGATGCCTGACATTGCGGCTTCATAGCCTCAGTCACCACTAACCTCCTTGCATTTCAGAAATGCCAGCTGCCACTTCCAGGGGGTCATCAATAGGAACTCAAGTGTCTCCAGAGCTCTCCGGGTCTGCAATAGCTACTGGAGCCGAGAGGTCAGGGCTGGGGGCACATATGTGGGTGTGTGTGTGTTGTGGTGTGTGTGTGTTTGTGTCTGAGGGTGTGTGGTGAAGGGGGGCAGTAGGACTGAGGCAGCCAGCTGGGATGGGCTGGGGTAGAGGAAGCAGCCTGGAGGAACCAGCCATCTCCCCTACCAACTGTCTGAGATGACCAGGTAGCTATACACCGTCAAACGTCAGTCCTCCATGCCCACCTCAGGGCTGTGTGAGGCACAGCAGGGGCCTGTGCAGATGTGGCTCTACATCTATCACTTCCTTCTAGGTTTTCCTTCTCCCTTGACAACTCTGGGTCCCCTGTAGGCAATGGAGTACCCCAGCCATCCCAGCCCCCAAGGAAACTTCCCAGTTAGACACACCAGGGCAGTGTGTGAATGTGAACATGTGGGGAGGGCAAGGTGGAGAAAGGAATTCTGAGAGATTACCAGGCATCATCTGTCCAGGCCAGTATGGGTAAAGACCATTGACCATTAATTTAAAGCAAAATCAGATACTTTGTGTAGAGTGTTCATAAAGGGGGAAGGCGGTGGGAGGAAAGAGGGAAGAGGCAAGCATAGAATCAGAGTCATGGAGCTGAGCTGAAAGAGACCTCAGTGTCCTGCTAATACCTGTTTATTATTTTATTTATTCATCCCTAAGGCCCTTTTTATTAAGGGCAGGACACTGAGTTCAGAGAGGTCCTGTCACACAGCTGGTTACTAACCGAGCAAGGACCAGGACCTAGATCTAGTGCCTTTGTCAACCATACCGTCGAGTTTCCTAAAATAGAAGCAAAGTTTTCGGTTCCTTGTGCTTGTGGAGACCTGTGTCCTAGCAGCATGAGCTTTGGATGGGGACATTGCGCACCCCGAGTGGGGAATCAACCTGTAGAGAAGCAATGGCCCCGCAGTTTGGGAGCAAATAGCAGGACTGGGTGGGCCCAGGACATGAACTGTGGGGTTGAGGGAGCCTGGCTGCCCAACCGCTGGCCTCATTAGCCATGCCCCTCTCTTCTCCCCACCCCCAAAGCACCCAAACCTACAAAGAGCTGAAGATGTGGACCCGCTGCTGGGCATGGCCTCCCAGATCGCTGAGTGAGAGGACCATGTGGTGGTTGAGGATGCCTGAGGTGAGGCTGAGGCTGTCCCTGCAGGCTGTGTATGCCTGGCCCCTGGGAAGAAGTTCAGCTGGAGCTCCAGAGTTGGGCAGGGAGGGGTGCCCAGGGCTGGGAGCCTGCACTCTCTCGCTGCTAAGAGAGCTTCTGACCTGCTGACCATGGCTCCCTCTGTATGGCTCAGGTCCCCCTGGGGCTGATTGGAGCCTGGGGCATGGGCCAGAGGAGCTCCCTCAGACTTGGTATCTCATCCCGATTTCTTGCCTGGGCCACTGAAGTTTTTCCGCACAGACCACCTGGCCAGTTGCCTGCAGCCAGGCCGGGATCTGGGCCTGCCCTCTTACACAAAGGCCAGGGCAACACTGGACCTGCCTCCAGTTACCAGATGGCAGGACGTCAACCCTGCACTCTTCCGGAGTGATGGCACTGTGAGGAGGGGTCAGGACCCAGAGGGCAGGGTGGGAGGTCCAGGGCACACTGGTTTGAGACACGGAAGATGGGCGGCGAAACACATGCGTCAGAGACAGGCACCTGGTGAGAGGGGGCAGGGCTCACACAGGTAGCTTTTCCCAGTATCACACACCAGGCTGGAGGTTACCAGACCAGCAGGATTAGGCTTTAGACTCTGTGACTGTGCAGATCCAGCGAATGTTTATTGAGCATTTGTTGCATGCCAGGCACTTAATAGGGTTTATCTCATTTACTCTTCCCAACAACTCCCTAAATGGGTTTAGAAGGTCCTTGACTCAGGAACAAGCTATACTTTCATGCACCAATATTCGAGCTACTTTTGAGGAGTCAGCTGTCATACCCTGAGCTACCCACTGGACAAATGGCATTGCCTGCCAGCCAACAGACCAGTTTTGGCTTCCTTAACATCTTGGCACAGCATTGTTTCTACAAGTGGGTGCCTATTTTATTGTGTTTGCCCTTACTATTTTATAACATTGTTGGAAAGTGGAGAATTGAAAGGCTATAAAGAAGTGATATGTACATGAGACTTGTAACCTTTTATAAAATCAGTAGGTAGATAGGAATCACCAGCTATGCCAAAGGTAGCAAATCTTTAACTTTGGACTTCCCTGGTGGTCCAGTGGTTAGGACTGGATGCTCTCACTGCCAGGGCCCCGGGTTCTATCCCTAGTCGGGGAACTAAGATCCCACAAGCCTCTTGGTGAGCCAAACAAACAAAATCACGTAATTCTATGAGAGAAACCAAAGGAATGAACTTCTAATGGTATAATTTCAGACGCATGTGGCTATTTTCATGGATGGTGTGTATATGGGGCAGGGGAGGAACAGGAGGTTTATTAAAGAATAGAAGTCCAGATCCCTAGGGTCCTTTTTCAGTCCCCCAACTCTGGCTGGCTGGAGTCCTAGAGCTTGGGCTGAATGGGTTGAGCACCCCCAGTGGGCTGGTCCCAGGCTCAACCCCACCCTGTCTGGTCTTCCTTAGCCTTAACACAGTGCAGGCCGTGTGGTGAATGTCTACCTCTTCTCCATCAGCCCGCTCAGCATCCTTTCCTGCCTCTTACCTGGCCTCGTCCATGACAACGGGTGAGTGAGTGTGTATATGTGTGTGTGTGTGTGTGTGCGCGCGTGTGTGTGGCCTGGCTCGGGGGTGAAGGGGGTGGAATTCTTTGCAGAAATTCTCTTGGTTCAGAGGAGTGTGTCACCCTCCAAGTTACAGGACAATGACCAGCCTGAGTCCCCAATCCCAAGTCACAGAAAGGGAGACTGGTGACTGGTGTGGGGTGCTTCCTCTGGAGGATCCTTTCTGGAGGTCCCAGACATCTCCTCACAGGATCCGTCCTTGCTTTCCCTAACCCTCAGGTCTGAGTTCCCCCAGAAGTGTTACTGGTGGTTCTTCCAGACCATGCCAGGTGAGAGCCCTGTCTGCTCCGTGAATTTCTGGGCCTGCCTCTGAGTTCCAGGCTCTGGGTTCTGTCTGCCACAGGCAGCCCAGTCGCTCTCACTCAGCCCTCATAGCCTTCACGGTGAGCCAGGCTCTGCCCTTGCCCCGAGCGCTCTCCTGGGCAGTAGGAGAGTCTGCATTCCAGGCCTTCTCTCAGGAGCTTAGCTGGGCTTCTGCCCTGGTTCTGAACTAGTCCCTCCCTCTGAGGAATGGGAGTGCACCCCTCCACCCCCGACACACACACCTACCATGACAGTGACTTTGAGGAATGCTATGCTCCAGCTGCATGCGGGAGGGACCAGGCTCTTTGTGGAGCCTGATGGACGCCCCCTCCCCTTCTCCCCCTCCATTCTGTAGTCTGTCTTGACAAGAGCTGTTTAGGGGCCTATTCCTAACTCCCCATAATCACCCATTTTAGAGCTATTAGCTGTGAATCTGTTCAAATGCTTCTTGAAGCTATTTATATTTTCACTCTGTTCCCTCCTTGGGGTAAGACGTTTTCTACACTCCTTTCTGTGAGACACAGCGTGTTGTTTTTCATTTTTCTTTAAATCCTGAAACGATCGGCTTTGAACTTCAGGGAATGCTTGCTAACTCCTGCACACTGGGGTTTACTGGATCAGGCCGCGTTTATGCCCTTCTCTCCATTCAGGACTTTACAGGCTTTGGCTAGATCCCTTCTTAACCTCTGCTTTTCCACACTACAGGGCTCTAATCTTCTTCACTTCTGCCTCTCTCCTTGATCACTTGAGGGGCCGTTATCTGGAATGGCTCCAGTATTGCCCTCCTGTGCACCCCTAGCCTGGGATCCCCTTTGAGAGGAGGGATCTCCCACCAGGTCTGGGCCAGATCCATGGGGGCTCTGGTGATGAGCAGCGACAGTGTGGTCCCACTCGCTCACTAACAGTGCCAGTGCTCATGCTTGGTGCTGTGGCTGCCAGGTAGAGTGCAGCTGGAATGCTGGCCAAGCCTCGACTCCCTGACGGCAGGGCCTACAATGTCCAGAGTTCCACCCAGAGGGCTCAGAGCAGCTGCCCTGTACATTCATTCATTCAGCACACATGTCCATAAGGCCCATGGTGTGCCAGGCCCTGCACTAGGCACTCAGGTGCAGTGGTGAACTAGCCTAGCCTGGTCCCTGTTCTTGTGGACCTGAGAGTCAAGAAAGTGACAGACGTAAAACAAGTAATGACACAGGTGCTTGAAAAATAACAATCATGACAAGGTCCGCGAAGGACAAGTAGGATCTGTTGAGATGAAAGGTACCTGTGATCAGTGGTGTCGGAGAGAGGAAGAGGGAAGGATGCTGGGCTTTCCGCCCCCTGCCTAGAGCTGTGGAGTGGAGAGGGGACCCTGGCAGCCTCAGAACAGCCCCCTCTGTGAGGCCCTGCGCCTCTGCCCTTCACCCCATGTTCATTTGCAGGTCTCACGGGGGTCATGCTGCTCCTGGTTCTCGCCGTCATGTACGTCTTCGCCTCCCACCACTTCCAGCGCCGCAGCTTCCGGGGCTTCTGGCTGACCCACCACCTCTACATCCTGCTCTACGTGCTGGTGAGGGCTTTTTGCTGTGAACCAGGCCAGCGGAGTCTGGGCAGATGTTCCCAGGGAGGCAGTGATGCCTGAGACATCAGTTCTCCATCCCCTTAGTTATTTCAAGTATCCTCTTCACTTCTCCGTATCTCTCTCAAAAGGGGGAGATTATATAGTATGGGGCTCTCAGGTAGGCTGACGCAATATGCGGCACTTGGAAGACTGACTCCCTGGCATGGGATTTGTAGTAGCAGCCTTACCTGGCTGATCTGCATTCCTTCCAGACACCCCACATCATTTCTGCCCAGTCAGTCTTTCCCTACCTTTGGGTGGTGGTTTGGGCTCTTGGGTGGACTGTCTGCATTCAAGGGAGCGTCACCTTCTTAAAGAGAAACTTACCTTAAATAGGTTCTGCAACTTTTGTTCTGATCCTGTTTTCTGGGGTGTTAGCTACATCCATCCAGCTAGCTAAATGCCACCTGTAAAGTTAATGAACGTGCTCAAAATGTCTTCATTGGACTGTTGATAAAATGGATTTTTAAGACTCCACCTCTTCCCTTTCCTTCTTAACCTGGGCCCCTGCCTCCCTTCCTTCACATTCCCTCCCTTCTTCTCTCCTGTTCCCTTTTCACCTTTCCCTGGCTTTGTCCTCAGCTGCTTCAGCTGGCTATTTCTAGAGATGACTCTGATCTGTGCCCCTATGTCATGGCTCTGCTTGGCCTGCCTTTCTCACAGACACAGGCATTTCGCCGAAGGGCACCCTGAGGGTCTTGCTGAGGAGTTAAACCAAGTCCCAATGCTCTGATGTCCCCATTGATGATAGCTTGGCTGCCAGCATTCAAGAAGTGCAGAGCCCAGATGGCTGCCCTATCATCTGGCTCCAGGCAGAACTGCACACAGGGGTCTCCTTTGTCCTGAGACAAGGGAGAAAGGTCATCATTGCCTGGGTCAGGCTGGTGCTGGGGTGCAGTCTGTCTTCACTGGTAGGTAGGAGGGTCTGCTTCCAACCTGCTTGAGGCTCAGCACTTCATGGTTCTGAAGATGACTATCCAGCCTGGGCTTAGGATGTTTCCTAGAACTGATGACGTTAGTTTCTCTGGAAATTGTGGCCAATTTATGCCTCCCTCCCAACGTTCCTGATAATGGGTAGAGCCCTAGCATCTGGGTTACTATTTCTGTTAGGGGTGGAAATGATGGTCTTGCTTCTGGTGATAAAGCAGCTTTTTTGAACTAGATGGGAGACCCAGAAGAGTGGCCAGCCTGGTACCCTGAGACCAAGACCGGTTTCTGATTTATCTCCGGTTGTGGGGATCACTGGGGGATCCAGAAGGGAAGTTAGCAGCTCAGAAAGGTGCAGGCCACTCTGCTGGGAAGTCCTAGCCCCTGCAGCTTGGGAGCATCTCATCTGGGGGGAGATCAGAGCCAAAGCACCTGCTGCCTTCCTGTTTGTCTCAGGTATGGCCACTTGACCGCTGGCAGAAAGAGAAGTTACAAGTAAACGACCCCAGTGTGGAGCAGACCCTGGGGAAGGGTGTCCAGGCTCCTGATCCAGGCTGTAGAGGGTGGAGTTAGCACAGCAGAAACTGAGCTGGCAGGCTGTTCCCCAGGCTCCTCAGTCAACCATGACCCTGCAGCAGCTTTGTGGTTTAAAGGTAGAGCCAACACCAAGCAAGGTGTATAAACAAAGGAGTATGAAGTCACCTTGACATTGTTCTCAGCCTGGTTGGATTCTCAGAAAGCCTTGGGGGTGGGCGTGGGCTCCTTAATGAAAGAGGAACTTGGGAAAACTGGAGCCAATTGAGAGAAGAGCCCAAGGAGGTTTGAGTTACCTCTGTGGGGAAGGTTTCAAGAATTGGGTAACACTCAGCTGGAGGAATGGAGAGCTGAATGAGGAACCAGAGTTCACTTTAACTGTTATGTGTTGAGGGTCTAGTATATACTTGCTCTGTGCTAGGCCCAGCAGAGGAGGGGGAGACTCTAAGCTCTGCCCTCAGGAACTGAGGATTTGCTGCAGAGATAAGTGCCATGCACGTGAAATGATCAAAATGAACAGATAATACAGGATTAATTGCTGAGCTGAGTGTTCCAGTCAGTCAGTTAGAAGAGCTCATTGAAGGGAGTTTCGTTTGGGCCAAACTGGTTAGAGAAGACTTTGGGGAGAAGGTGGAACTTGTGCTAAGCTTAAGGAGAGATAAGCTAAGGTTTGACAGGGCAGAGTGGAAACTGAAGAGCATTCCAGGTGGAAGGAAGGGCATGAGGGACTTCCCTGGAGGTCCAGTGGTTAGGACTCTGTGCTTTCACTGCCGAGGGTCGAGGTTCAATCCCTGGTTGGGCCAAAAAAAAAAAAAAGAAGAAGAAGGAGAAAGGCACGAACAGTGGTGCAGAGGTGGGAATGATGGTAGAATATTCGGGGCACAGAGGAGATAGGCCTGGCTATGAGTGGCCAACAGGGCAGTAGGTGGTGGCAGGACATGGCGGACCTGTGCAGGCTGCAGCTGCAGCTGAAGGGCTGTGGCTCAGCTGAGAGGCTGCGCCAGGTGGGAGATCATAGAAAGAGAAGAGCAGAGGGTGAGGAAATCAGGCTTGGGCAACACACAGGATTGGGGGTGGGAGAAGGAGCAGAGCCAGTGCAGGAGATAGAAAGTAAACAGCCAGAGAGGGAAAGAGGGAGAACCAGTAGAGCACTGTTGCAGAAGTGGCAAGGCGGGGGTGGTCACTAGGGCCACAGGCTGCCAAGCACGGGAGCGAATGCAGTCTGAAGGGAGACCTCGGGGTTTGGTCACTTGTGAGCCCTCTGTGAGCAGGTCCTGAGAAGACGTGGAGGCAGGAGCCAGGCTGACCATACTCAGGACCAAGCAAGTGGGAAGAAGGGGGCAAGTCGTGTCTGACCACATTAGACCAGCTTGTTGGGGAAAGGACCGGAGCTGGACATTACCTGTCAGTTATTTCATGGAAAAGGAGGACTGGTTAGGTGTTCTTAGTCTCCAAAGGGACAGGGTAAATTGGGGAAACTCCTTCCATTAACTCAGTAATTACTGAGCACCTACCATGTGCCAGGCAGAAACTGATTGGAGCTGAGAGTGTCATGGCAAATGAAATGGACACAGTCCCTACTCCTCTAGTCCAGTGGGGAGAACAACAGTAAACATGTCCATGGATGAAGGAACACAAGTATCGTGGATGACGACAATGCTCTGAAGGGAGTTAACAGGGAGAAGGGATAGAGAGGGCTGGGTGAAGGCCTGAGGAGGTGGCATTTCTGCTGAGACCTGAAAAGTGAGATGGATGGGAAGAAGTAGGGGAAAGGCATTCCCAGCAGAGGGAGCAGCAGGTGCAAAGCCCTGAAGCAGAAAGGACTTGCCGTGTTTGAAGAACAGGGAGGGGGAAATGCTGGCAGGTAGAGGCCAGAACATTGCAAGGCCTTGTGGTGCAGTGGGAAATCATCTAAGGCCTTTTGAGCTGGGAATGACGTGATAAAACAAACTTTAAAATGTCACACTGGCTGTCTTGGAGAGAATGGATCACAGTAGGGCAACCCAGTGGAAGACCAAGTAGGAGGCTACCGCATGAGTGCAGGTGGCTTGGTCTAGGATGGTGTCAGGAAGATGCAAATAGTCTCATTAACATAAATGCTTTGGAGGATGGGTTGGGAGAGGTTAAGTTTTGGAGCCTGGAAGGAACATGGCACCTGGTGAGGTGAGAATTGGATGGGCCAATTGGGAAGGGATGCAGGGGTCAGACCCTGTTGTGAGTGTGGCTTGGATCTCAGCTATACTCTTTGCTCTGTCCAGCTCATCATCCATGGCAGCTTCGCTCTGATCCAGCTGCCCCGTTTCCACATCTTCTACCTGGTCCCAGTACTTACCTATATGGGGGACAAGCTGGTGAGCCTGAGCCGGAAAGAAGGTGGAGATCAGTGTGGTGAAGGCGGAGCTGCTGCCTTCAGGTACCAACGTAGAGGCTGTCAGGGGAGCAGGCTGGTGGTACTGAGGAAGCTGACAGGCCAGGGGCAGAGCCTGGACCTTGAAATCTCCTGGCCTGGCCCAGTGGAGTTAGCAGGGTCCTTGAGGTGGTAGGGATGAGGGAGCTGGTAAGAGAGGCTCTTTGCCAGGGGACCTGAGCCTCTCTCACAACAGAGAGAGGAGGAGCCCAGGCCAGGCTGACCACCAACCCCAGTGCTGCCCAGCACCCGCTCAGGGTAGATGTGGCCTGAGGGGAGTAATGATCTCTGATCGCGGGAGGCCTCCTCTGTCATATTCCAAAAGCAGAGCTGAGGCTGCAGGTTGGGGAACTCTCTAGGGGTCACATTGTTGCTGGGTTCAGGACAGCCACCTCCCACCCACCTTCCCTCCTCAGGAGTGACCCGCCTCGAGTTCCAGCGGCCCCAAGGCTTTGAGTACAAGTCAGGACAGTGGGTGCGGATCGCCTGCCTGGCTCTGGGGACCACAGAGTGCCACCCTTTCACCCTGACTTCTGCGCCCCACGAGGACATGCTTAGCCTGCACATCCGGGCAGCAGGGCCCTGGACCACCCGCCTCAGGGAGATCTACTCACCCCCGACGGGTGACAGCTGTGCCAAACATCCAAAGGTGCCCAGACCCAGGCCGGATGCACCGCATGCTCCCACAGTCCCTTAGCAGGCCTCGGTCCTGCTGCCCCAGACTCCCCACTGTGTTCCTCCCTTCCCCTATCCAGAGACCGATTCTTCCAGATGATGCTACAAGCCCCCCACTACTCCCCACTCCATACACCTACCTGCATTTCCCTGCCTCCCATTTCTGGCTTCAGAACTATGGTGGTAGCCGAACTTAACTAAAACACACTCCCCTCCCTGCAGCTGTGCCTCGATGGACCATTTGGAGAGGGCCACCAGGAGTGGCGTAAGTTTGAGGTGTCCGTGCTGGTGGGAGGGGGCATTGGGGTCACCCCCTTTGCCTCCGTTCTCAAAGACCAAGTCATCGGTCAGCTGCCAAGTGTTCTGTAGGAAGGTGAGTGTCCCCTCCTCCCACCAGCCCCTGGCCCCCTGCTCCCTATCACTGTGTCCATCTGAACCTGTCTCCTGCCTCTGTCCTTGGCCTCCCTGGTCTGGGAAAGGCTGAGTTGGCCTGACCCCAAGGGACTCGGGGTATTCCTGGACCCTAAGGGACAGAGTTGTTTTGCTGATGCCTTCCAGGCTCTTCCCTCAGTTAGGGGGTGCCCCACGTAGGATGTGCTTCTGAGAGTCCCTCCAGGCAGCGTTGGAGAGGAAGCCAGCACTTGAAGCACTGTCCGGTCCGGTCGGGAGAGGGAAGGGCATACTTGGGGTGGGGCACAAGTGAAACTGGCTCTGCTCTCAAGAGGAAGAGGAAGGGAGGCAGCAAGGCAGGGCTGGCGGGCCTGGATGGCTCTAGGAGCACAGCCCAGGCCCTGAGGCCCCTCCACACCGGGGCCCCTTCGCCTCACCCTGGCCCTGGTGGCAGGCCCCTGCTTGTCTCTCTGGGCCTGGCAGGTGAGTCAGGGCCGCAGGAATGCAGCGGGCAGAGGCCCAGCCTGTATGCTGTCAGCACTCAGAGGGTGACAGCTCCCCTGCCCCTCTGTCCGTACCAGCTCTGTCTCTGCCTCTTAATTCACACAGCCCCGTTTCTCCCCATCAGAAGCTGGAGGTGGGTACCCCCCAGGGCAGCTTCCATTCCCCTGGTCTCTCTTTGAGCCCATACCCATACACTCCAGGCAGCCAGCTGGGTCTTTCCAGAGGCTGTTCTGTGACATACCCCTTAGCGGGACCCTCTGCCTCTAGGCAGCCTGTAGGTTGGGAGCCTAGCAGCCTGAGCAGGGCCCACCGGAGGGAGTGGAATGTCAGGCTCGGCAAGAGGAAGCTGCTTCCCACCCCAACAGACCTTCAGCTCATGACAGCCTCGTTTCTCATGGCCCCAGGCTATTGCTCACTTCCACTGCTCTGTGCCCTGGGGCAACACCATCTTCTGCCTCAGAGCATGGCCCTGTGGCCCCACACATTTCCACCTCCCCAGGCCATCAGGGGAGAGGCACAAGCTGCTAGAGACCAGAAGACTTCTATTGGTGTGATGATTCCTGGGGTGTAGGGAGCCTGAGATGAGCTGGGTCCCAAGCTCTAGCCCTGTCCCCAGATCTACTTCATCTGGGTGACACGGACCCAGCGGCAGTTTGAGTGGCTGGCTGACATCATCTGGGGGGTGGAGGAGAATGACCACCAGGACCTGGGGTCCGTGCACATCTACATCACCCAGCTGGCTGAGAAGCTTGACCTCAGGACCACCATGCTGGTACGTCAGGGCCAGCCAGGCAGAGCAGCTCAGTGATGTGGGTTGAGGGTAAGGATGGCCAAGGCAGGTGGGTGGACCACCATTTGGACTAGGAGCTGACCCTGGCTCTGCCTGGCTGTGACCTTCCTCCTCTACTCCCTCCCCCAGTACATCTGTGAGCGGCACTTCCAGAAGGTGCTGAACCGGAGTCTGTTCACGGGCTTGCGCTCCATCACCCACTTTGACCCCCCTTCGAACCCTTCTTCGACTCTCTGCAGGAGGTCCACCCAAAGGTCAGTCCCACCCCATATTCAGGTTTTCTTCACCTTTGTTTGGGGTCTGAGCAAAGCTCCCAAACCTGCTCCATAGGGGAAGGAGAATCTACCCCCAGGGATATTGGTGGGGTAATGGAATGGAAGGGGAGAGGTGTGGGTCACCCTGAGGGGCAAAGGGAGGAATCAGGCAGCAGGGACTTGCCACCTCTGAAGCCGTGATGCCTTGTCTAGAAGGAAAGGCTTGGTGGTTGGGCTGGTCCTCACCATAGACTCAGAATTATCCTTACCACTAATGCTGTCCAGCCCTCACCCTGGACACCAAGCTAACCTTCACCACGAACACTATGCTAGCCACACTCTCATAAAAACTGGGCTAGCCCTCAATGAGACACTAAACTGTCCTCAACTTGGACATTGATTAACCTGGCCCCTATTGGAAACACTGATCTTGCACCTGAAGCTAGCAAACGCGTTGGAAAACGGTAAAGGCTGGATGCACAGAGAGCAAGTCTACCAAAATTGAGTTAGTTTTATAAACATTGAGGCAGCCCTCACCGTGAATGGTACAAAGCAAACCTTCATCAGGAACACGGAATGGTCTTCACCAAGGACTAGCCCTCCCTCTGAACACTGAGCTAGCCTTCACTTCTTCCTCCAACAGGTCCAGAAGATCGGGGTGTTTAGCTGTGACCCCCGTGGCATGACCAAGAATGTGGAAAAGGCCTGTCAGCTCATCAACAGGCAGGACGGGATTCATTTCTCCTACCATCATGAGAACTTCTAGGCCTCCTGCCCAGGGCCTCTGCCCACTGCCCAGCTGAGCAGAGGTTTGGCCCCATACCTCACCTCTAGCTTTCCTGTTTCTGGCTCCCTCAGCCGTCTCCCCATTCGCACCTCCCAACCTTGGTCCAGGTGGCCATGGTTAGTCACCTCCTGTGGGTTCAGGGACTCCCAGGCCCGGAAGCTCTCAGCCTGGAGAAATGCAAGGCACTGTGTGGGGACTAGAGGTTGGGAGGTAGGAGAGCTATTATTGCTTTGGGGCAAAGTGACACCTCTTCTTCCAAAATAAGAAAAAAAATCAAAAAACTGGAGCAGAAAAATTGTGTGAGTGTGTGTGTGTGTGTGTGTGTGTGTGTGTGTGTGTGTGTGTGTGCGCGTTTAGGGGACTGTGAGCCTAAGGATGAAGTGGGAGCACAGATGCTGGCATCCTAAAACCCCTTCCCCCAAATCTCCCCTCCTCTGAGCTCCCCACTGTCAAAAGGGCTGGCAAATGCCTTAGAGAGGGTAGAGGGTAGACCCACAGAGAGCAATTTACAGGACCCCCTCAGCACCCCATTCTAACAGCACAGTTGTTCTTTTCTGCCAACTTTTTAAACGTGTACTGTAGTCAAAACCTGCCCCAGCAGGCCTCAGTGCTCCTCAGCTCTTCTCTCCTCTTCCTGCTCTAATAGCCTTTTATAAATAAGCCACTTTCCTGCCTTAGGGTTTCTTTATTCTGCTGCAGGGTGGGGTCCTCACGCAGCCGGCTCACCGAGGCTGGTCCACACGTTCTCTTTGAGCTTGCCTGTACCCACTGACTAAGGGAACCCCTCCAAGGCCAAGCGCCCCAGCTAGAGACCCCTTCCCCTGCTCAGGGGCACCTTTCCTGACAGAGGGCCTCTCAGGGTGGCTAGTGTGGGGCTCCTGAGGCCTGGTCAGGAGGGGCAGAGGGAGGTGTGAGGGCTTCTGGTGACGGTGGGCTGGGCACAAAGAAGGGAGCAGTGTAGCAAGACACAGCAGGAGTCTACAGGGAGCCAGAGTTCACTGGCTTGCCCCAGGACCTCAGTTACTCCTGGTCCTCTGAGCCATGGGAGGGTGGAGCACCTGTCTGAGTGCCTGTATGAGTCTTCTGTGTAGTGAGATGACAGCAAGGAGACTGATGAGCACATCACCTAACCTCTTTGGGCCTCTGTTTTCTCATCTGCAAAATAACTGAATGCCCTCCAAGTCTACTTAAGCATAGGGCAACCTCTATGATGGAATGTTTGAAGCAGGACTCAATTTCAAGTGATCCTTTCCACTGTCCCCACAGAATTCTTGCATTCGTCAGATCACATATCCTCGATTTCGAGAAACTAGCCACTGGATTAGAAAATCCAAATTCCCGTGCTTCACACCACTCTTGGGAGTTGCAGGTATCCGTTCTGGAGGAGGCTCTCAGGCTGGGCAGCCATCCCGAGGGTGTTAGTTCAGTGGGTCATCGGTCATTGGGAGCTTCTGTTCAGCTCGCTCATGGGAGCGGGAGGGCGGGCCTGGAGTGGTTTGACAGCAGCTCCGCCTGGCGGACCGGTGGTATTCCCCAGGGACTGGGCCCCAGGCCTCGGCGGGTTCCAGCTGCGGGCGCGGGCTGGGGGGCCGCCAGGGCCGCGGGCGGTGTGGCCCCTCCGGTAGAGGCGCGGCCATCAGGGGGCGCGCGCGGACGGCCCCGCCAGGCGCCACAGCCACGAGGGAGATCCGGGCCCGGGCTGGCCGGCTTCAGGTCTCGGGGTCGGACCCATCGGCCCGGGGCCGCGGGAGGCGCGGCAGGCCCCCGCTTCCTCTGGAAAGGAAACGCAGTCAGCCCGCCAGCTTTCCCGCCTCCGCCGGCGTGCGGCTTCCGCGTGGCAGGGGCGCCCCGCTCCCTCCCGCCTGGCGCGCTGCCTCTTTGTCTCTCCGTGGCTCCCCTCCTCCCAGACAAATGGCTGTTGGCAGGAAATTAGATGCGCTCTCTGGGAGCCGCGCTCGTCGGGGCGGCGGGGAGGGGGCGCCGCGCGGCAGGCCGGCTCTGGTGCCCCAAGCCGGGGCGGGGGCGAGGGGGGATGTTTTGACATCTCGTCAAAGGAAGGAACTTGATGCTTCGAAAGTGCTTTTCACAGCCGCCTGTGTCCGCTCCAGAGCTGATTTATAAACAGAATCTGTGCTCGCTCAACTCCCTCCCCCGTCAGCCCGGGGCGGGGGGAGGAGGGGGCGGGAGGGAGCTGCGGCGCTGGAGGCGCGGAAGCGGCTGTGCCTGGCAGGACTGGGTTTATTTATTGCCTCTGGCCCAGAGCCGGGGCGGCCCCGGGACTGTACAAGTTCCCTCCGGCCGAGCCCTTCCCCTCCTTCCCCACCCCCAATGCCGTCTCCATCCCAGGGGTCTGTCTCCCCGAAGCCCCGCACCAGACTCCGGCGGAGCCCGCCGGTGGTTTGGGGGTGTAGGCGGAGAGGTGGTTAGAGCACCCCGAAGGCCCGCGTCCAGCTCCATTCCCAATCCACCCCTCCACCCCTGGGTAAAGAGGGTGGAGGTCGCCACCTCTGCCCTAGGGGAAGAAAGAGGCTGGAGCTGTCTATCTTAAACTCCTCAGGAGATCAGCGATTCTGAAATCCCTTCCTCCAGGGGCTATCCTTTCTCCCCAGGGAGTCCTCTATCCTCAGCTCCAGACCACCTCTTATTCCAAGGCTCCAGTAGTCCTTCCCTTTAGAATAAATTAAGGAATCTCCAGCTGCCACTCGATTCCAGGGAGAGGGCCAAGAAAGGTTTGAGAGATCATGTGGCCCAGGAAGGGCCACAGCCCTCAGCCAGGGGATGAGCACAGGGCTGGGTCCAGATCTGTCACAATGCCCAGGCCTCACACCTACAGAGTCCGGATGGCCACGGGGTAGAGCAGGGACATGTGCTCGGCCCCCTTAATGGGCAGCTTGCGGCTGGCGTAGTGGTGCACGATTTCAGGGACGCTGCTGAAGGGCGGGCTGTTCTGGCCCAGCACATACTTGTGTTCCTTGGTCCGGGACAGCTTCATGTGCATGAAGCCCTGACTGCTCCTGGGAAGAGGAGGGGAGACCCTGGTGAGTGGGGCCCTCTCCGGTCATTGTTACCACCCCACCACCCGCTGCAAACATGGTTGTTCCAAGCCAGCTGAGAGTGGAGGCAACTAGGGAAGGTGGAGGTCAGCCCAGGAAGCAGGGAGGGGATGTAGGGGATTTTGTAAGTAGGCAGCAGTAGGTACTGGCTTTGTGGTGAGGGCACTGGGTGTGCCAAGAATATGCAGGTGGAAACAAGCTATCAGCACCACCCCCCAACCCTGGGATCCAGTCGCTCCTGCCTCAGCCTATGCACCTCCCCCAGCCTATGTGACCAGGGCCAGTTTACCCTCCCCCTCCTTGAGCTGTGGGGGAGGACATCTGTGGGGGGGGGGAGCTCCTGGTGCCTCGTGAACACAGACACCCTTGGCAGGACAGTGGGTGGACACATGCGACAACCAACCAGGCAAATCTTGGTTGGGGCTCTCTTGCAGAGACTAGGGGAGAGAGGGAGCTGGACATCACCCCCAAATCTGGGAATACTCAGCTGCCTTGTCCTGGGGACATCCCTTCACCCTCCTGCTAACTGGGCCTTGGGCCAATCCCCCAGCTCATCTATCCAGCTCTTCTGCCTGGGATGACATCATCTGTGAGGCTGCAGCTCCATCCCCTCCCTCAGAGAGGACATGCTCCACTGCCTCTCCCATCTCCCCACCACAATCCAGGAAATCAGCATCAGTGCCCAGCTCTGCCCACAAGACAAGGACCCTGCTGCTCAGAGCTCTGGCCAGCTCCCAGCAAGAACGTTGTTCAAACTACCACAGGCCTCGTCGGCCAGGCCCCAGGTCTGAAACTCCAAACAGGCAATGGGGAAACCATGCTTGGGAGAGCCCTGAAGCCCGAGTACTTGTTTCTGCTGGTCAGAGCTTACTTGGGGACAAGAGCCGGGCTCAGAAGCTGGTGTGGGAGGTAGGACTGGGGAGGGGGCTGCCTCCTCGTGAGGTTTGCCACCCTTGAGAGGTGAGGCTGGCAAACCCCCTCACTTGCTTCCCCTGTCTGTTTACAAAGAGGGCTCTGACTGGTCCCATTTCACTAGGGCCACAAGTGAGAAAGCACAGAGAGTGGGGAGACTAAAGAGGAAAGGGATGGGAGGAAAAAAACAGGCCCTTAACACCATCCTTCCCTCCCCCGCCCCCAGGGTACAGTTCCCTAAAGCCTGGGCCTGTGTGTCAGGGTGTGGGACCATCCTTCATCTGCAGGGCTGAGATAACGGCTGAAGTTGACAGTGACCACGCAGGCCCTGGGGAAAAGAGCAAAGGGCCTGAGGAACACATACAGCCCCTGGGGCAGTAGAGAGGGGAGGCAGTGAGTGGTTGCCCTCCCCTGTCTGCCCTATGCCAAAACCCAGACCCAAGGCTATGGGCATCAGGGTAGGCCCTGTGCTTCCACAGTTTGGGGACAGCCCCCCCCCCCCCCCACAGTCCACTTGACAGAATCCCCTCTCCTGAAAACTGTACATTGTATCTTCTCCTTCAGGGACAGATCTGGCCAAGAAGGGCAACAAGTGGCCAGAGAACTGAGTTGGCAGCTGAGCGCTCAGCCTCCACACCTGGATAACTGACCTCCTGGGACGAAGTCCCAAGGGTCCATTAAGACACAGCAGAGCCCTTGCCTGACCCTCAGGGAACTGAGGTGGGACTAGCTGGGCAGCAGGGCTAGGGCTGGCATGGCTTTTGGAGGAAGCTGTTTAATTACCAGTGAAAGCCCTTCCATTACAGAGAGAAGAGAAACCATAATTGTATTTCAGAGAAGCCATTTATATGTAAACGAGGCTCTGGCAGACAGATGCTGGCAGGGCCTGATCAGCCTGGGCTGGAGCGGTGTCCAGGCCGGCCTCCCCCTTTCACTTCTCAGGATAAGGCAGGGCCCAGGCTCTGCTCTGCTCTGCTCTGCTCGTGTCTCTTCTTGCCTTGGACCATACCATACTCGATGGGGGGTGGAGCTGTGTAATGGAACAGTGTGGTTCTTGGAGTTGGCCAGAGCTGGGTTCAGATCCTGCTCTGGGCACTTTATTAGCTGGTGGCCTTGAGCAAGTCACATACCTCTTTGAATCGATTTTCTTTCTATAAAAAAGAGATTGATCTTGCAGGACGGTAGCTGGTTTGGAGATGGTATGTATGCTGCTTGGCACATAGTAGATGCTCTATGAATCTTAACTATAATTTTTAAAGCAATACACATTCTGAAGTTATGTAGATCAAATTTTTGACAAAGAATTTTTCCTAAATGCTCCTTTGATGTTATAATTTGCAGACTCCCCCAGCATAAGAGGTGGAAGAAACCTAAGAGGTATCCATTGACATATTTTGCAAAGGTAGAAACCGAGGTCCAGAGAGGTTAAGTGATTTGGCTAAGGTCACACAGCTAGTTTTTTTTTTTTTTTTTTTTTTTTGGCGGTACGAGGGCCTCTCACTGTTGTGGCCTCTCCCGTTGCGGAGCACAGGCTCCGGACGCGCAGGCTCAGTGGCCATGGCTCACGGGCCTAGCCGCTCCGCGGCATGTGGGATCTTCCCAGACTGGGGCACGAACCCGTGTCCCCTGCATCAGCAGGCGGACTCTCAACCACTGTGCCACCAGGGAAGCCCCACACAGCTAGTTTTATTAAAAGCAAGAATGAAATTCAGGTTATCTGACTATAGTCTGGCATTTTTTCCATTATCTTGCAGTGAAGTTGAATAATTATCCTCCAGTGCATCTGTTTAATACTCCCAAATTTCCATATATTGGATATGTCTGAAGTGGGGGTGTACCTGTACTCTAATGCCCCCTAGAAGATGTGACAGGAAGTGGTACAGATGCCCCAGTAATGATGGGGGATGTGAATGGACACAGCATTCTGACAGGCTGCTCTGTGGGGTGCAGGTTCTACCAGGCAGAGCTCCTAGGTACTGAGGAGAGGACTAGCCATCCTGCCAGTAGAACCTGGGAGGCTGATGCTGGTCTCTGTTTCTGTGCCCAGAGTGGAAGGCTAAGGAGGAGGAGGAGGAGCCCTGCCTCCCCTGCCTCTTCCAGGACCCTTTAAAGCCCAGTTGTCAGCCGCTAGCACCCAGACCTTCTGCCCTCTTCTTCAGAGTGAACAAAAACAGCTTTGTGTCCACTGCTCCATCCTCCTCCCAGCACCCAGCCTCCATCTCACCCTGTTGAGTCCCACAGGCAAAGTTCCTATCTCCTCGCCTGTACTTGTAGAACATCTTGGGCTTCCGTTAATAATGATGATAGTGATAATTCATTAAGCACTTGGCACTATGCTAAGTGCTTATTTCATTTAATCCTTCCCTGTAAGTCAAATATGATTATTCCCCCATTTTATAAGGAAACTGAGGCCCAGAGAGGTTAAGGGGGCCCCAGGCCACAGAGCTAGAAAGTGACAGAGCCCTTCTAAGCTGCACTCTATAGCTTGACTGCCTCCCCCAATGGACTCTGCGCTCCCTGGGAGCCGGGGCTGAGCCTCAGACCTCTCCAGATGCCCGGGGCTTGGCACAGAGTCGGCACATGTTCACAGGGGATGAAGTTCTCCCCAGCCTGGCTGGGCATGGGAGAGATACTGGCGGCTCCTCCTGTCCTGCTGGTTATCCTCCCACCGATTCCCCTTGGAGTCATCCTGACAGGCTCACTCTGCCTGAAGCCACCAGCCAGCAGGCCCCACTCACTTGAGGGACAGGGAGAAGTCGTTCTTGCTGGTCTCACTGTTGCGCACCAGGTAGCTGGCCTCTTTGCACAGCCGGAGCAGGTTCTCGGCATCTGTTCGACTGATGGCCCCGTGGTACCAGCTGAGGACAAGAGAGAGGAAGGGGGGGCATCTCTGCTGGGTCCCTCGCTGTCCAGGCCCACCCATTCTGGGTGTCCCCTGCAGGCAAGCCGGTGCCAGGAGGGGAAGGGAGGGGAGAGTCCCCAGCTGGACACAGACACTCACACCTGGTTTTCCAGAGGCAGTGCTGGGTCTGTCCACTCCCCCAGGGGGCTGCTGGGCTCCACGCTTAGGGACTTGGCTGACTTGGGGTTCCCTGCAGAGAGTCGGGGAGGGAGCCGCCCCTTCTCCTCCCGGCCAGGTGACAGGCAGCTCTTCTCAGATCCTTCAAACTGGGCTGTGGGGGACATACCAGTCATAGACTCTGAGGACCCTAGAGATAGAGCCCTACAGACTAGCCAGTGCTCCATCCCCATTTCCAGCCAAAAGGGGGCAAAGGAATGTTCTGGAAGGGTGGGGCGTGCTCATGAGCCTGACCAGCTCTAGGGACAGTATCCTAGGTCCATCCCTGGGTGGGGCGGGGGCGGGCTCAGCTCACCTGTGCCACAGGGCCTCCCAGTCCCCACACCATGGCAGGAGAGGGAAGACAGCAACACGAGAAACCACTTAAGCTCCTCCCTCTGGAGGAGCTGACTGCCTTCCCTTATTCCATCCCCCTCAGGGTGGCTTCAGTGCTGATAATATTGTTTCTTTCTCCTCCTCAGGAGTTCATTACCGTTCTCCAAATCACCCTGCCAAGCCGTTCTGTAGAAATGACTTATCGATCTGAGAACAATTATCTGACTCCCCTTGGTGCCATCCTGACAGGCTAATCCTGCCCAAAGCCGCCAGCCAGCCCGCCCCTCCCCCGCCCCCAAGGTCGCGGCCCACAGGCTCCCCTCCCCCACCCACAGAAGCCCAGCAGAGGCAGCTCTGGCCTCCCAGACTGGGACAGGCATGACCGCTGAGCCTGCCCAGGGAGGGCTGAAGCCAGTGAGCCAAATGGGCACGAGCACACATGCACAGATGACAGAGACCCTCCTTCAGCCTGTATTTACAAAATACCCACTCACACCCACGCACAAATGTACAAACAGGTGCTCATGCAGGTGTGCGTATGCACAGATGCAAGCACATCCCTGGCTGCCCATTCTGGGTAAAACTGAAAGTAGATGAAGTGTTCAGTGTCTTTTTTCTCCGCCTAGCACTTTCAGGCCCTCATTGTCTTTCCAGTCACCAGATACAAAGATCAAACCTCTCCTTTAACTTCCTGTGCTAGCATCACCCCTGCCTCAGGCGTTATTTGCACTGCTGAGGGATCTGGTCAGGCAGAGCTCTGCCCAAAAGACTGAATTTAGAATAATGGACTTTTATGGCATGGGGGGGGGGGAAGATATTTGGAAGGGGCCTCCCTCAGGAGATGCCTTCCCCACCCCTTTAGGGGAGGGAGGAACGTGTACTTTGTCCCTTCCATCTTCATCCAGGGCAAGAGGGATTCCTCCTGGGTTCTCTGAACTCTGCCCCACCTCTCTGCTTCTCCAACCCAATCCACAGGGCCTGAGGGCTGAGAGGACACATCACCCTGGCCAGAAGCCCCCAAAGGACCCACCGCTGCCGTCCTCCAGGCTGGACTCAGGGAGGGGTGAGGCTGGACCGGAGATGTCCCTGTCCCCGTCGGGAAGGGAGGGGCTGCTGTCCAGCTGTCCCACCGGTGGAGGCCAAGGTAGGTCTTTGATGACCTTAATGTCAACTGGAGCCAGTAGCAGCAGGGAGAAGAGAGACAGACAGGGACAGAGACAGAGAGAGGCAGAGATTGAGACACCAAAACCCAGAGCCAGGACACAGGACAGCCTAGAAAGGAGGAGGGTCAGAGCAGAGGCAGGGGCAGCTTCTGAGGGAAGAACAGGACTCTCAGAGGACTGGGCGGAGCCACACTGACCGCACCATGGCAGGTGGGAGGCTCCAGGAGCAAACAGCCAGACACAGGGTCTTGCTCTGCTAGCCCCACAGGTCCCCTTTATTTGACCTCTCACAAGCCTTCAGGGCCCAAAGGGCCCAGGAAGGGAGGGAAAAGCAGGACCAGGAGCTGCCCATACCCCCCAGCATCATACCTGGACACCCACACAGCATCCTGGCACGCCCCACCTTGCCTCCCTTCCCCCTTTCGCCTGCAGCCTGGGAACTCATGGGCAGCGACACCGAGACAGCCCAGCCTCAGGCTGTCAGGAAAACTCAGAAGCCAGAGCAGATGTTTTATTGAAATTTACCCACCACACCCTCAATCCTGAGCCTTGACAATTAGGAGAGCCATGCCACTGGCGGCTGCAGGACTGCTAACAGGTTTCCTAATGAGGAGCATAGATTTTCCCATTAAGCAACTCAAACAGTATTGATTCTCCAAGGAGACTTCGGGAGATAAACGGCCCATCCTCAATGGTCCACGCTTTACGGGAAACAAATTAGGAACCTGTGGTTTCCCAGTCTGGCTGCCGGGGTGGGGAGGACAGAGTGGAGAGCCGGGTCCAGCTCCAGGATGAGCTCCTTGCCCAAGGAGGGCTGAGGAAGACATGGGAGTAGGAATGAGGTCTAACGGCACTGAAGTCCTTTATGTTCTCACTGAACAAGGCTCTTGTACCAGGCTCTTGTATCACCTACTCAGGCCCTCTCTATGTTGGACTCCGGGCCTGGGATGGACACTGGGGTGCTTGGTACAGGAGAAACCTGATGATTTCTCCCTCTCCCCACTGGTTCCTGCTCCTGAGAAATACCCTTCGGGCTAGGCTATACACACAGTGGGTTTTCACTGTCTGGAGTGTCAGTGCTTTCCTTTGTTACGTGTATGTATTTAACATATGCCACAAGTTTTATCATTTTGTTTGGAATTTCTTTATTTTTAAGTATACACCGCCTCCCAAAAGATGGAAGTGGCTCAAGCCTCTTGGCCTCTGAGAGGTGGTGATGCAGGGAGTCATCCCCGACCCTGCACACAGTTCTGTGTCCACACCGCCCAACTCACCACTCTCCATGGTGCAACTCAACTGCACTTCCCTTGAGCCCAGCTCCTGCCCCCCACCCCCACCCCAAGTCCACTCCTCCCATCCCCCTGAGCCTGGAAAGCTGCTCAGAGGCCTCAGCAGACCTGCCCTCTCCACCCAGGACTCACCTGCAAAGGCTTTGGAAATCCGCTCCTTCTTCCACTCCCAGGGCTGGTCATACTCCTCGGGGGGCCTCTCATCATCCTCTGGCAGGCGGGACTCCCGGGGCCAGGAGGCCCCCTCACCTTCCGGGGTGGCCCCCTCCTCCTCCTCTGGCTCATAGGGCGTGTCATACAGAGGCAAGGGCTGAGCTGCTGTTTCCTTGGAGCCCCGGATCTCTGCCAGGGCAAGGCAGGAGGGAAGGTGTGAGCAGTCCTGGCTGCCTGGCTCAGCGCCCCCAGTAGCACTCCCCAGCTACAAGCCTTCAGAGGAGATGCTGGCTGTGGGGGGAGCCCAGTGACCACACATCTGGGGTCCCTCACCCTCAGAACACCTCTAGGGTTCCAAAACCATGGGACCCAACAGAGGCAGGGGCAGAGAAAAGATCCTGCAATGGACAACAAGGGCTGGGGAGCTGAGGCTTACACATTTAGGAAACTGAGGCAGGGTCCATCTCCTTGCTACTCAGATCCATTTATTTCCTTGTGTCCCAAGTTATGTCATTTTGCAATCAGAAAATCCTTCTTTGTTGCTCAGGTACTGCTGACCACCCCCTCCTTGAAACTGTCCCCTCTGGACAAGTCATTTTCATGGACTGTCCTCCTCTCCCATCACCCCCGTTTGGTCTCTTTCCCTGGATCCTCTCTTGGTCTCTGTCCGCCAGGGCCAAATCTTATTCATTTCTCCCTGCTCTCACTCTCCAGTCTCATGGCACCCTTTGCATCTATATGTTTCCAACTGCCATAAAAATGTTTCACTTTGATGTTTCAAACTCACTGCTTTCCCCCCAACTTCTTCTAGTCTGTTCTGTGATCCTCTTTTGGGGATCACTGACCCAGTGAAAATCTGATAAAAGCTATGGAGCTACTCCCCAGAAAAATGTGCGAATTTTCACATACAATTCCACGACACTCATGGACGTCCTGGGGGTCTACACCCTTCTCATCTAAATACAGTAGCCGCCCTCTCACTTTCTCCATTTCTGTCTACTACACTGCTCTCCTTGGTCCTGGCCCTCCTTCATTCTCTGAATCCCATGTGTTCAGTGCCAATACCTGATGACTCTCCCCCTCAACTCTTCACATCTAGATTACTGCTAGGGTGAACCTCCAATCTACAGGCTTATGTTTCAGGGGCTCCATGGAATGACACTCCCTACTGCTCTCTGCTCCCTCACCCACCTCTCCCAGGGAGGGAGAACAGCTTATCTGATTGGCCAGTGGAAGCTTCCTTTCTTTCCCAGATTTGCCTACTTGCAGAGAGAGAACATTCTGGTTCTTTCTCCTCCTGCCCCCGTGCAGGGGCCTATAGCTGTCCTGAGTTGCCCAAGCCTGAGTAGGCAAGTTTAATTCTGTGGTGAAGTATTCTTAGCTATGTCATTCTGGTGACATAGCTAAGTAATGTTCTCCAGTCAACTTTATCAGTAATAAAGCTGGCATTGCTATCTCCATCTGTTTCCTTAATCCTATTCCTCAGTTATTTCCAAGCTCAGAGGGGAAGAAAGGGGTGTTAATTATTGGTCCCTTAAAGCCTCAACAATTTCCACGATAGCCTACTAACTCATCTTTCTTATTTTTTAATTAATTTATATATTTACTGGCTGAGTTGGGTCTATGTACGCGGGCTTTCTTTAGTTGCGGCGAGTGGTGGCTACTCTTCGTTGCAGTGTGCGGGCTTCTCATTGCAGTGGCTTCTCTTGTTGCAGAGCACAGGCTCGAGGTGCGTGGGCTTCAGTAGTTGTGGCTCACGGGCTCTAGAGCGCAGGCTCAGTAGTTGTGGTGCGCGGGCTTAGTTGCTCCGCGGCATGTGGGATCTTCCCAGACGAGGGCTCGAACCTGTGTCCCCTGAATTGGCAGGCGGATTCTTAACCACTGCGCCACCAGGGAAGCCCCCCAACTCATCTTTCTGATGCCCAGTTCTTCTAGTGTGTTCTGTACACCAAAGCCTCAGTAATCCTCTAAAAATGCCACATTCATCCTGTTCCTTTCTTGCTCAAGAATCCATAATGGCTCCCTTCCCGTGTTTGGAGCAAGTCCAAATGCCTCGTTTGAGCCTTCAAGACCTGCACTACCCCCTCTTGGCCTCTCTCATTTTAGCTCTCCTGTATGCCCAGCACTAAGATTATTTGCCCCCGAGCAAACCTTCCTCTCATCCCTCCCTGGGGCCTTGGCTTACACTGATTCACCCCGTCCTCCTCTCTCATCACCCACATTGTTCCCTTTCCCTGGATGCTTTCTTGGCCTCTGTTCCCCAGGGCCAGCTCTCATTCACTTCTCCCTGCCCTCACTCCTTGAACTACTTGCCCAATCTCATGTGCATTGCATCTGCATTTCTAGTCATGTGTTTCCAATTGCCATAGATGTTCGCTTCGAGGTCCCATCATTTCAGACCCATCACCTTCCCTAAAGCTAGTGATTCTCTTCTTGGGATCAATGACCCCCAGCGCACACCACTAGCTTGTCATTCGTGACTATCCCAAATGCTTCTGTTGTCTGCCCTTTGGTTGTATGGCCTTCTCTAGCACCTCACGTCTCAGGCACCACAAGTCCCAGCTTCTTCTCCAAAATGACTATCTTGAAGACAATGGCCACCCTCCCCAAAGACCCAGCAAAGGCTTTCTCCATATTTTCTAGGGACCAAGGAATCAGTCCTTAGACTTGTGGGTCCCAGAGCCTGTTCTGCAGATACTCAAGCCTCAGGGAGCAACCCCCAACCCCACCCCCACCCCAAACTCCATCACTCACCGGCCATCATCTTTTGGGCCTCATAGGGCTCCATGTAACCGTCATTCTCGGGGACCTTCTCTGGGGCTCCTGAAACTCCTATTGGGCCTTCACCGGTCTCCTGAACATCAAACGGATCCGCATAGTCTTCTAGAATTGCTAGCTTTGGGAAGAGAGTGAGGGGAGCAAGCTTCAGACGTCTGAGAGACAGCTCTGCTTCTCCCCAGGATGCTCTGTCCATGGGAGCAAGAGTCCTGGACAGGCTGCCCAGGAGCTTGGATGGGGAGAAGCTCTGGCTGTTCCTTTGCAGGGGTCCCCACCAGGCTGCCAACAGAATGGTACATCTTTCTTTTCTGTTAATTTTGTGCCTCTGGCCCATTCCCTAGGCTAAGTGGACAGGATGAGGCTCTGGGCTTTAAGGCCTGCCTCATTCAGGGTCCAGGCAGGACCAGAGCCTATACCAGGTGGCCTAACAGAGGGAATTAATTCATAGACCTGATTATAAAGGTGCTGGAGTTCAAAGAATAAGCAGGGAACAGTAGGCAACTGGGGGATTGGCTTGGTCCATGCCTAGCATTGCATTCCCAGATGCTAAACAAATAAGTATTTGCTGACCTTCAAGGAAGATACTGAGTTTATGCCACAGTTCACTGGTTTATCCTCACAACATCCTTCACAATGTCATGTGGGAATTATTATCCCCATTTTAAGGAAATGGAGGCTCAGGGAAGGTAGGGAACAACACGCCCAAGTCCATTCCACGTAAGTGGAGAAACCAGGATTGGAACCTGTGCCCTTTGTGCAAAATCATGCTGCCAGCCTGCTACCACTGGGCATCTTGGCTGTCCTGGGAGAGAGACCACCTTAGGATAGCCCTGAGAAAGCCAGGGTTTGGGCTCTGCTGAAATCCCCCAGGCTCTTGGAGGACAGGGACAGGAAAGGTACGGTCTTGGCCCTCCTCATCCCAGGCTGCAAGCCGCACACCCTGCAGAGGAGCTTAAGGTGCTCGGGGTGGGGCACAGCTGAGGACAAGAAAGCCTTTCTCCAAGCTGGGCACAGGCTTGGGGGGACCTGCTGAGGCAGAGACAGAGCACAGCCCGCTGCACGCTAACTGCACCTTGGGGCAGGAGAACACTGCACACCCGGTTGCCAGGCGTTGACAAGAGGTAGCTCTGGGGCCTGCGGCATGGGGAAGGGGCCACTCCTGCCTTTCCCCTATTCTCGGTCTAGGCTTTGGATCTGGTCCAGATCAGGACTGTGGGAGACAGTTGGGCAGGGAGGCTGTGGGGATGACCACCTGTCCTGGGTTACAGGACCTGGGACCCCTACCAAGGCAGAAATGGAGAAAGAAAACTTCCCACCTCAGAGCCCCCTTCTGCATGTTCATTGAACCCCCACTGGCCCCTCTAGGGGTCTCAAGAGTGTCCCAACAGCTCCTACCATCTCATGCATCGGTTCTTCAGCTCCTACTCGTTTCACCTTGTTCCAGTCAAGACCCCCAGCTCCTTTACCTCCCTCGAATCTCTGCCTGCTTCTGAGAAGACCACCGTCTCAGATCATCCCATCACCTCCACCAGACCATCCACTGGCCTGGGGCTCCTTGTCACTTCTGTCCCTCCAGCTCCAGTAAGCACCTGGTTCACAGTGGGCACTAGAAAAATGTTACTGCTAGATCACTGCCTATTTCCCATTACAGCGCACCCCCACCCCCCGCTCTGCGAGTCCCCCTTTCTGCAGGAAGTGCAGAAAAGGAATCCACTCCTACCCTGAGCTGCTTCACCCCAGGCCAACGGGCACCCACAGTCTCACCCACCTGACCAAGGGGCTCTGGAGCCAGCCCATTCGGTACCCACCCAGGTCGGCACCCAGCCTTACACTCATAAGTGGCAGCTACTTAACAGTAACTGAATCAACAAATGTGCTATCCTTAAACCTTGCAATGGCTCTCCAGTGCCAAAAGAACAAGTCCAAGGTTAAAGGGATTTAAAGATTCCACTTTGCTCTTTGGGTTCTCTCTACCCACCCTAGGTTACTTTGTTACCTGAAAGCTCTATAATCTCTTTCTTCTCTCAAAGGCTTTCCCTTTACCTGGATCAGATTATTTTTCTTTAGAAAGCCTTCCATTCTCCCTCCAGGTCTGGTTAGGGCCTCTGTGCTGGGCTATCAGCACACTGTGTAGTAAATACTTGTTTTATTATCTGTCTTCCTGCAGACTGTGAACTTCCTGAGGGCAGGAACCACGTTCATTGCTAAATTCCCAATACCTAAAAGTGCTCAGTAAATACCTGTTAAATCAGTTCATATAAAAGAGGAAGGAAGAATGGACAAAGGGAGCACTTTTCCTTGTTCATTCAGGAGAGGAGGAAGCATGAATCTGGCTGGGGAGTCAAACACGGGGTATGAGTCCCTGGAAGCTGCTCAATAAGTAGAAGCACCTGGCCCAAGCCCCAGGCGCCCCCCCCCCCAACTCCACAGAGCCCCCCTTGCCTTCCCTTAGCAAGCCCCGTCAGAGCTGCAGGCAGCGCCCTTCCCACTGGAGTCCTGGGCCAGTCGTGGCAGCTCGGGGCCCATGGGCACTCAGGTGGCAGCTCTGTGGGCAGCTCAATGGCTCCTCTGTTCCATTCCTGGCTCCACACCCTGCTCCAGGAAGCCCTGGCCTCCGCCCTGGGCTGGGGCGCCTAGAGAAGCCACCCACGGGGCCGGGTCGGGAGCAGCAGCAGAGACACCTGCTGGGAAGGACGGGCACCCGACCTGGACATAGAGGACGTGTCAGAGACCAGACCTGCTTTCCCAGTGGCTTCTAGGTCACGTGAAGAGGCAAAACTGCTCCGTGTGGGGAAGCTGCCCCTGTAGGCTTCTGACACCTTTGCTCTATCATGATGTACTTTGTTTATGGGCCCTCTACCTGACTCTGCCATGTATACGGCGTCCATCACAGGACCTGGCACACAGTAGGTGCTCAGTGCCCATTTACTGGATGCTCGAAAGGCCTCCTTCTACCCAGACTCCATCTTCTGGAGTGACACAGACTCTCAGATCCCCATTCATCCTAACTCTGACCTGACCGACCAGTAGGGGCTGTAGGAGCAGCCTGTCAGGAGAATCCACATTTGATAGGGATCAAAGCCTTTGGCTCAAGGGCAGAAGGAAGGAACTGGCAGGGAAGGCACCTAAAGCCAGGGCTGATATTTAGGCACATCCTCTGGTACGCTGTTGAAATGCTGAAATATTTCCAAACTAGTAGGTAAGTAGCTCTGCCCAGAGGGCCCCGTGGCTCCCTCCACTCCTGCAGGAGGGTGGCAGGGTGCCTCCGGGACCCTGGTCTTGCACCTGTTCAATGGGGCAGTGCTCCTCCCAAAGCAGCTGTCAGGCCTTGCCTCTCCTTCCTGCCCAGGCCTCTCCTGAGGTAGCTGGCAGGCCCACCATCTGGTTGAACCCTCCACTCTGCAGCTGGGCCTTGCTACGAGTTTCTGACCCCACCCGTGGGGCTTTTGAGGCCAGGGGAGCAAAGGAGACACATGTCACGGGATTTGGGCTCTGCAAAGTACCCGAAGTCTACCACTGTCCCTTTTCTCCATTTCTTTAGTTTATATTTAATGTCTGGAAGCCTCTGGTTTTTTAATCTGTAGAATGGGGATGGTATTAGCACCTACCTTATAGGACTGGGTAGAGGACAATGAATGTAAAAAGTCCTTGGCCCAGAGGCTGGCAAGGAGGAGTCAGTGCTCAATAAATGTTTGCCGTGATGATAATCCCTTTTATTCAGGCATTAGGACCCCAGAGTTCAGGTGCTTGTCCAGGGTGCACAGCTTGCAGTAGCAGAGACAAGAAAGACAGAGACCCAGGTCTCCTGAGTCTCACTGCCTTGCCACAGATTTCCTAGAAAAACTGGGAAATGTAGCATCTTCTCTCCTCTATTTGTAGATTTAAAATACACCTTAGCATGTTAAAGGCTCTGAGAAGTCCTGCAACCAAAAGACTAACTTAATTTTGTTTAATTCAGCATTTCTCCAAACTATTTAACCATGAAATCCCTTTTCCACTGAAAGTCTGTCAGTCTGGGAAATGGTGTACTATTGATATTTACCTTCCTCAAGATTGAACTTTTTGCACTTTCTGTTCCCACTTACTAGAATGCCCTTCCCAATTTTATCTGCCAGGGAAACTCCTTCATGTGAAACAAATTCGTTATTATCCTTTTCTAATAACAAAGCAATGCCATGCTTGTAAAACACTCATCACAGACATGCAATTGATGCTACCAAACCTTTTAAGACCCTTATAAGGCATGTCCGAGGCCACTTTGGGATTGGGTGGCAAGTGCTGGCCTTCAGCATTCAGGAAATGGTGAACTCAGCACAGAATGCAATCCTCATTCCTTCCTTAAGAGCCTCCTTCCCCTGGTTCATTAGCAAATGCTCAGTGGATACTTCCTCTCTCTGCAGGCCTCCTCTCAGCAGGTGCAAAGGTCCCGTGCAAAGGTCCCATACATGAGCTGGCAGCCAGTCTGGAGTCAGGCTGCCCAGCTGGGAACCTCAGCTCTCTAACTAGCTGTGAAACCTTGCAAGCGTGACTCAACATTGCTGTGCTTCAGTCTCCCTTTTCGTAATGCTGGAATAACAACTTGTCATAGACTTGTCATAGGGTTGTCATAGGGTTGTTGTTACAACAACCCTAGACTTGTCATAGGGTTGTTGTAAGGATCAACTGGTCTAATACACATCAGCTGCTTCAAATTGTACTAGATACAAGGTGGAGGCTCAGTAAATGTCCACGATTGTATTATTAAATACAAAGGACAAATTCCTGGATCCTCCAAGAGCTCACAGTGACAGACACAAAACAAGTTCCCAAAGAGTGAAGCACCTTGAGGAGCTATGAAGCCACACGGCTGAGCCCCAGGCTCTGCAAGCCCCACAGGCTCACTGTATGCAGGGTTTGGGCCCCACCTCCACTCTCATATCATATCACACTGGTTCTCCAGGGCAACGGGAGTAGGCTGCAGGTAGCCCTCCAAGTCCCGGGCCCCAGCCAGCTGCTCCATCCAGGGTCACAGGGTCCCAGCTGTTCCTGGCTCCCAAAGGGTGGAGCACCAGGGCTGCGGTGTCACTGAGTCACTGCCCAAGCCAACAAGCCGCAGTTGTCTTCCAGAGGGAGGGAGTGCTGCAGCACGAGGAGGCAGCAGTGGATAGGGTGGACAGGCCTGCGGGCCTCAGCCCTCCTCGAAGCACCAGTGGCAGTGGCACCAACAACAGCACAGGCCACAAAGTTCAGATCCCTTGACCGGAACCCTCCTCCTTTCCTCCATCAGGGGACCCAAGGACACGTGTGAGATAAACGAACCAGACCTATAGACTCTGCGCAAGTCATATGAAAGAAAATTAAAGCAAAGAAGGAAACAAACTCAAAAAAGGTAAGGACTCGGTCTTCTAGGTGGTGAGTCTCTTTCAGCGCCTAGGCCAGTGTCACTTAATGATACTCAAAACACTCAATGAACACTGGCCAGGGAGGGCCCCTACCTGCCCTCCTAATCCCAGGGCAGGCATGTCTTGTTCATCTTCTGACATCCGGAATGTATCCTTCACTTTCTTCTTCCCGCCTATCTGTTCACTCGTTTCCAAACTTGGGCCCAGAGGATCCAAGTCCATGTGAAAACCATCTATGAGGTACAGTATCTATTCTTCAAAGTTCTTAATATTTTGGGCCCTGTGAACGGCAGTGAGAATCTGAGAGCTGTGAGCCTTTTCCCAGAAAAATGCTCATGCCCCCAAATATGTGCACAGTATCTCTGGAGGTTCTTGAACCCTAGAAGCCCCTCTGTGAGCTAAGAACAAGAACCCTAGTTTCAATTCATACAGGGTGCCTGACTCTCTTAGTGTTCACATCACCTCTGTCTCTCTGTTTTGCTCTCTCACTCTCTCATTCTCTGTCTCTTTCTCTCACACACGTATCTTGGCATGATCGAGGCAAAGGACACACTGTGCAGATGGTCAGAGGCAACTGAAAGCTTCATCCAACCAGGGCCCCTCTCCCATCCCCATCCCCTTTTCCTAATTAGATCAGGTTTTTCCTGTTGAAGGTCTGAGAAAAGGGAGCAAAGCAAGGGAAGGCACAGCTCTCTAGCCCCTCTGCCAGAGCATAGCCTGATGGCCAGACAGGGCCCAGTACCAAGAGGGAGTCTTCCTGCAGCCAGATGGCGAGGCTCTGCCTGCCTGCTGCTCCCACACCTGCCCTGCCAGGCCTGCCCAGATGGCCACCCTTGCACCCCTGCCAACTGCAGCCGTGGGTCTCAGGGTGGGCCAGCAGCCAGAGCCCTGCACGGGGAGAAGGCTAATGGTCCTGAGCCCCCAGGCCTCTCAGGGTCCTGTCTGAGGCCTGTTCTCTCCAGCCCCTACATCCACTGGGCTCATTCCCCTTCAATTTCTCTGGCTCATCACAGAAGCATTTGCACCCATTTCATCAAACCTCATGATCCAGCTCCTCTCAGAGGGTTCTGACCCACCCAGCACCAGCTGCTGGACTGCAGGAGAGAAGTGAGCCAGCCCAAGGCAAAACCTGGTCCCCAGCCTCATCTCACCTCAGGAAGAGACTCAAAAGCAGCAAGCCAAGAGGACCTGCAGGGCTAAGCGGAGGGGGAGCTGAGACTAAGGAGAAAGCAGCCACACAGGACAGGAACACCAGCTCAGCAGGGCCTCGGGGGCCAGGCCGGCTCACCATCCAGCAGGCACAATCCTGTGTGAGCTCTGCAGGCAGGTGCTGACCCTTGGGTTTAGGCTAAGGGGCTCAGGTACCTAGTCTGGGCTCTTCCTGAGAAGATCCAAACTCCGCTCCTGAAGAGGTGGAGCTGCTCTCTCTGAATGGTGGGAGCCCCCAGGTCAGCTTCCCTGCCCTTGGGCCAGCTCAGATGGCATACTGAGTCTTTCTCACACACTCATTAAACCACAGATTGTGTGGCTCCTAGGAAATCCTGCTAGATTTCATTCCTGTCCCTGCAGCTGACAAAGGAGTCAGATACCTCTTAGCACCCAAGGTCTGAGCAGCCCACAGATCACAGAGACGACCCAGGGAGAGGCATGGATGCCCTTGGTGAGAAGAGGCTGTGGGCTTCTGCATGGTTGTGTGGGCACAGCCCCTTCCTTGGGGTCTCTGTGGGGAAGTGTACAAGGGGAACTTTAGTTAGGGGAGTCTCTGACCCTCAGGTCACCCTAGCAATGGAGAGTCACCACTCAGGACTTATTGATATTTATGCACCACCCCTCTTTATGCCAAACAGTGTGTCAGGCACTTGGGAGACACAATATGAGGATAAGGCCCTTGTCCTGGAGGAGCCCACGGCTTGGTGGGCAGCCTGTTAGGCCATTCCAAGACAATACAGAGAGGAGGAGGGCCAGGGACAGTTCAGGCCCACATGCCAGCAGGCAGTGGTCAGGGAGGAGGAGACTAACTGATCAATAGTAAGAACAAAGCCTAATGCTCCCTCTGCCTCACTGCCACCACCACCATTGGGGAAAATTAGGAAGAGGAGCCTAAGGACATGTGAAAGCGTAGGCTCCTTCTGCAGGCGAACAGTCCTGGCCCAGGATGGGTAGCCATGCCCCATGGCAGGAACTAGGGGAAAAATAATTCACATTCCTGAGGCTTCTGCTCTGACCCTGACACATCTCTCTTACCCAAGAATCAGGCAGAACAGTGGCGCACTCTCAGCTGAAAGCCTCAGCCCTGGAGCCAACAGATTCAGACAGCAACTTTGCTCTCCAATCAAAGAAAACTGTGTTCTCTGCTGAGGGGAGGGGAGTCAGCCCCAGAGCAAGCTCCCAGGGGTAAGTGAAGAGGGACAATAGAGCTAGGGCAGCCCACCAAGTCATCGTCCTAGAATTTAGGACTACAGGGACCTGGGGATGACTTTCAGCTGTCAGGGAGGGATAAGGCCGCACTGAGGTTGGGCAGGGGGTGTCTTCTCTACCAGGGGCCTTTGAGCCACAGTGGATGTTCTTGGAAACAGTGAATGCCCAGCCCGCCTCTCTACCCCAAGCCTTCAGATCCACAAAAAGCTCTAGCCACCCTCAGAATGGACCCGGGGAGCAGGAGGCCAAGAGGAGAGGAGGAGTGGGTTCAGTTGCTTAGCCCCTTCTGGGCAACAGGTTCTGAGCACTGACTGTCCGCTTACCTGGGGGGATAAGGGAAGGAGTGCAGGAGTGGGCCTGCCTTTACCTCAGTGGTTAGCATCCTTGTGAAGAGCTGCATACTGCCTGTTCTGGCTTCCTGAGAACAACAGTCCACCCGGCTCCAGTCCCACTGGGTAAGGCAAAGGCCAGCTCTTGCTGTGTCCACAGGGAGAAACCCAGCCTTCACCTCCTTCCTGGGGCTTCAGCACCTCCAAGGATGCTTGGGCTTTTTTAACAGGAGAAGGAGTGGAGCTTGGTGCTGGCTCTGCCCTGAGGGGGAGGGGTCAGAGATCAAAGGGCAGTGAGCTGCTGCTCCCAGAGGATTGAAAGGCCATAAACGGGAGAAACGGGCTCAAATCCCGTTAGAAAAAAGGCTCCCCGATTAGGCTCCGGGGTCTGCGATGAGGAGAGCAGAGATTGGGAGGGGGAGGGTCACTAGTTCAGGGGCTATAATAAGGGAAAGAGGCAGAGTTTGGGGCGCATGTCCCAAATTAGAAGGTCGAGAATCTGAACAAAGGTGGATGAAGGCTCCGAGCCCCGGGGTCAGGGACTAAGATCGTGTCCGCCAGGAACCGTGACGCCAAGGGGCCCGGCCCCGGTCAGGCCACCTTTGTCCCTCTCGAAAGCCCCAGACCTCCGACCACCTCTCCTCTTTGCAATCCCCCGACCGGCGTGGCACTCACCCTGTCGCTGCTGGCGGGTGGTCCAGAGATCCGTTCCTCGGGAGGAGGCGCTGGGGGGCCAGGGGTCTCGACCCGAATAAGGCGGTGGGGTGGCGAGCCGTGGCGCGGGGGCGGCGTGGGGCCGGGAACGGCAGGGGTGGCTAGAGCAGCGGAGCCGGACGGCCCCCCGGAGTAAGGGTCTTCAAAGTCGCGCTCCCTCTGCAGTCGGTAGGCGGCCAAGATGTCCGGGGGAGGTGCGGGGGGCGCGGCCGGGGAAGGTGCGGGGGGGCGGTAGTCCGGCTCCGGGGGCGCCGGCTTGCCCCCACCTCCGCCGCCGCCCCCCCCGCGAAAGCCCAGGTGCTCCCGGAGCCACTTGGCCACTCCGCCGCTGCCGCCCCCTCCTGGGCCGGTTCCCGCACCTCCGGCGCCCCGGCGCGATCCAGCCGGGCCGCCCCCCGCGCTCCCCTGCGCCCGCGGCCCCGGGCCGGAGCCGGCAGGAGAAGCTCCGCTCAGTAACATGAGGCCAGCCAGACTGAACGTGGGGAGCTCTGTGGCCGGGCAGGGGGCGGGGCGGGGGCGGAGTTCGGCGGGGCGGCGAGAGGGGGCGGGGCTCGTCAGTAACAAGGGAGGGGCGGGGTTCCGCTACCTAAAGGAGGCGACCTCCCTCCGCCCGGCGGAGAGGAGCGGGCGGGGGCTTCCAACCTGTGTGGACGGAGAAGTGAAGTGGCGACCGTAGGGCAGGGAATGCGACTCTTGAGGATGCACTGAGGATGAATCCTCCACGTGTCGCCACGCGTGCCCCCCCTGGGGACGCACCTGTGCACGTCTGTTCCCCCTCCCCAGCTCCCACCTCGCGCGAGACGCCAAGAGGGGAGTCTTCGGACTCCGGGGTTCCTGGCCCTCCGGCGCCTTCCGCCCCTCCTTTACCCTCCCCAAGGCCTCCCAACTGAGAAATAATATCCTGGGAGGAAAAACTGGGGTGGGGTGGGGGCGAGACAGGGGCTGTTCTGTAAGATGTGTCTGGAACTACCGGCTCCGGCGTGCTGCCTTCGGAGCCCCACCTACCTCCTCCCATCCAACTGCTCTCTGTGCACATACTCGAACCCACTCCAGGTAGACATCTCACATCACAGACAATCAGCTCCCTAGAGGCACCCACTTCTCCCGAGTGGTTTCCACACACGCCCTCCTCACAGGCAAACGGCCCTTGCACAAACGCCTCCCACCCGGCCCTGATGGCAGCGCAAGCATATACACAGGAATCCCTTCAAGTCCCAGGTTGCGTTGCCAATCAGCTTAGTGACAGAATAGAAACAGACAAGTCAATAAATCAAGTCTAGAAACAGTTCCAGTGTTGTCTATCATAAACCCCTTATCCTCCAGAGGCTCGGATGCTCAAGCATTTTTGTCTTAGAAATAAAACCAATTTCTCCCCAGGAATGTTGTAGCCCTGAGGCCAACGCCAACATTTGCTTTTGACTCTGATGGAAAGGTAGCAGCTTCACCTCACCAGCATCCCTCTGAGCACTACCTCAGTGTCTCCCTCACTCTTAGGCTCATATCTGTCTTGTGGGGGAGCGAAGAGCCACGTGAGGCCCCACAGGGAAGGGAGCTCAAAGCTGGAGCAGCGTAAGATGTGATGGCAAAACTGAGAATACCCTAGGATTCCCAGGGCCCCAGGTCTCAAAATATTTGTTGAGTTTCTGCTTTGTGCATATTCTTTGGTGTTACAGGACAGTGCTTTCCAAACTGCGATATGCACACGAATCTCCTGGGGAATTTGTTAAATTGAAGTTTCTGATTCTGTAGGTCTGGCTGGGATGGGGTCCCGGTGTAGTTCCAATAGGCTCCCAGGTGATACAGATGCAGCTGGCCCTCCCACCACACTTTGAGTAGCAGGACTGTAGGAGATACTGAAATATCTGATATTGTGTCTGGTTTCATGAGGTATAATAGAGAAAATAACGTGCACATCGTAAAAATGTGCAGCTTAAAAAATTGACTAACAAATCAAAGCTGGACATAGAGATAATAATTCTAGAAGAATTGTCCAGTTGATGCATATTCGAGGGTCTCCTCAATCACCAGGTGTCTGACAACAATAATTGTGGGCTGTAGCCAGATCTCTGAGGATCAGTGGCAAGATACTCAGTGCCACTGATTTTCACTTGCCTTATATCTGCAAAGGGCATGATGACTGTTGTGTGAGGATTAGGGGAAATGATAGATACGAAATGATGGAAATGATGGAACAGGATTTAAAAACTGTAAAGTGCTTACCATGGTAGATGTCAAATGAAGCCACATATGTTTAAGAAATATGGAGTTAAGCTGCTGACCGCTCAGAGGAATGGAATCAATCAAGTCTACACAAAAGATAGTTAGGCTTCATGGAGGGGGTAGACCTGAGCTGGGTAGGATTTGGACAGATGAAGCAAAGGAGTGAAAGATCATTCCAAGCCAGGAGGTCAGCATGAGTTGAGTGAAGGGATTAAGGTGGGAACCAGCCTACCATAAAGAAGGTGTGGGTTCATAGTGAGGAAGGGTAGGAAGTAAAGTCACATGAAGAGTGGGGAGGATATCACAAGGGTAGAGTTTAAATGATAATTAAAAAGCTGTAGTACCTTATGTGCACCATGAACTTACTCTTGTTTTAAACTATCTGTTAATGCACTTTCCTCCCCCACCAGAGTGTGTGCTCCTGGAATCAGGCATTGTTGAGCACCTCATGGGGCCAGGAAGCTTGCTAGGAACCAAGGATACAGAGGTGAGGCCCTCTCGGCAAGCCTCCTCTAAGACCTGGGTGGAGTTTGCCATATCCAAAGTCTTGCAGTTAAGCATTGTACCATAGACTCAGGATTCTGAAAGGGAGCCGGGGGTGTTCCCATCACTTAGTGCAGAGCCTGTCATGTGGCAGGAGCTTAACAAATGTTGAAATGAATAAAGATCATTCCTCTTGTTCGTATTTTTATATAGCTATAATTGTGGTATACACAATTTTATGTCCTTATTTTTTCCACTTAACATTGCATATTTTCCCCATTTTTATTATGTAAGCTTTATTTTCTTCCAATTTTTTTTCAAAATATTTCAAACCTACAGAAAAAGTCAAAGAAAGTACAGTGGAAATCTGTATAGCCTTCACCTAGATTCACTACTTTTTAACATTTTGCCACATTTGTTCTATCCCCCCACACTTTTTTCCCCTTAACCATTTGATGCAAGTTTCAGGTATCATGATACTTCAGCTCTAAATACTTCAGCAGCCATTCCCTAAGAATAAGGAATTCTTGCATGGGGCCATTAGACCATTACCATAATAGTATTGTCTATTATGCAGTCTACATTAATTTTTTTCCATTTCCCCCCAAATGTCGTATATATATAGTTGGGGTTTTTGTTTGTTTGTTTATTTTTTGTCCTGATTCAGGATTTATCAAGGTTCCTTCCCCTGTTGCACTTGTTTGTTTCTTTAATCTCTTTAAATCTTGAACTGTTCCCCATTTTTTTCTTGCTAGTTTGTTTTTCATGACATTGATCATTCTGAAATGTCCAGGGCAGTTGTCATGTAGAATGTCGCACATTTTGGATTTTTCCATAGTTTCCTCATGATTAGATTCAGGTTAGACAGTTTTTAAAAGACCATTACATGAGGGATGTTGTGGACTTTCTAGTGTGTTACACTGGCGGGCCAGCCAATAGTGCACATTTGTCCTTCATTGGTGATGCTAGGCTTGATCACTTGGTTAAGTTGGAGTCCATCAGATCTCTCCATTTCACAATTTCACAAAGTAAGTTGTGGTGTGATAACCTAGGACTATTAGCTCCCAACATGTTTTACCCAGTGGTTTTAGCTTCCATTGGTGATCTATGCTTACATTTGTTATTACACTGGGGATCACAAAATGATGACTCTGTCATTCTGTATTTGTGGGGTTTTTTAAATTTTTATTTATTTATTTATTTTTGGCTGTGTTGGGTCTTTGTTGCTGTGCGCGGGCTTTATCTAGTTGTGGGGAGCGGGGGCTACTCTTCCTTGTGGTGCACGGGCTTCTCATTGCGGTGGCTTCGCGGTGGCATCTCTTGTTGTGGAGCACGGGCTCTAGGGTGCACAGCCTTCAGTAGTTGTGGCACACGGGCTCAGTAGTTGTGGCTCGTGGGCTCTAGAGCACAGGCTCAGTAGTTGTGGCACACGGGCTCAGTAGCTGTGGCTCGTGGGCTCTAGAGCACGGGCTCAGTAGTTGTGGTGCACGGGCTTAGTTGCTCCGCGGCATGTGGGATCTTCCCAGACCAGGGCTCGAACCCACGTCCCCTACATTGGCAGGCGGATTCTTAACCACTGCGTCACCAGGGAAGTCCCTGCATTTGTTATCTGGCATTCATTTCTGTAAAGAAGAGTTTCTCCTCTTCCTCCTCCCTCCCCCTCCCCCCATCCCCATGGTCTCAAAATCTCTTTTTTTAAAAAAAATTCAATGTGATATAATCCATTACCATCATCATTCTGTTTGATGCTCAAAACTGTCCCAAATTGGGCCAGCAGGAGCCCTTTCAAGAGGCTTCTGCATTCTTTTGACTTGGTCTCGCCAATCTTTAAACACTTACTTGCATTCTCACACGAGATGTTCCAGACTCAACTTGTACTTACCCTGCTGCAAAATGTAACCAGTCATTTTTTTAAGGGAGTCTTACTCCTTTTAGTTGGAAATAGTGCTTTAAAATTGACTTTGTACTTTAAAAATGGCAATTTAATATCTCATCAAATGAGCATACCTCAGTTTAGCTCATCACTTTATTTGTTGAGCATTTAGGCTATTTCCATTCTCCTCCCTTCTAAATAACTGTAACAAACATCTTTATGTGGATAACTTTTCCAAGTTTAGGATTATTTCCTTTGACAAGATTCCCAAAAGTGGAGTTGTTGGGGCAAAGAGTGTACATTTTTTTCTTACTCTTGATACACGTTATCCATCTGCTCTTATAGAAAGTTTTAAAAGTCAACAACGACTTCTAAATGTTAAGCCCAGTTATTTTGTCTCATTCCTCTTTCTCCTTTGCAGCACCTGAGTCTGCTGACCTCCTCTGTGCTTGCAACTGTCTTCTCCCAAACTTTCCTTAAAATGACACTGTTCTCCTTTCTCTTAAGGCAAATCCTCTCTTCCTCCCTTAACCTCCTAAATTTTCGCATGTTCCAACACCTAGACTTAGAGCTCACTTTTCTTACTGGGTACTAAGTGGGGTGTCCCTCCCTTCTATTTGCTTGACTTTGAATGCCCAGTCCCCTCCTGAGCTCCCATTCCTTCTGGTCTTGTCTTCTAAGTCTGGCCCTTGGCTTTGCTCTCCAGCCTTGCCTTGGGTCCATCTCTGTCCACAACCTTGAGAGGACAAACATATCCCAGTATACTCATATATGCACTCTGTTCTTAGAGATTCTGCATGTAAATGGAGCTTCATTTGGGCCGTGTTTTCTATTTGTCTGATATAAAATAACATGGGGCGGCGGGGGGTGGGGGGGACTTCCCCGGTGGTCCGGTGGTTGAGAGTCCACCTTCCAGTGCAGGGGATGAGGGTTCGAGCCCTGGTCGGGAAGCTGGGATCCCACATGCTGTGGGGCAACTGAGCCCGCGCTCTAGAGCCCGCGTGCAGCAACTGAGACCTGATGCAGCCAAATAAATTAATTAAAAATATATATTAAAAAAAATTTAAAAATAACATAGGGGACTTCCCTGGTGGCGCAGTGGTTAAGAATCCGCCTGCCAATGCAGGGAACACGGGTTCGAGCCCTGGTCCGGGAAGATCCCACATGCCACGGAGCAACTAAGCCTGTGAGCCACAAGTACTGAAGCCCTCACGCCTAGAGCCCGTGCTCCGCAACAAGGGAAGCCACTGCAATGGGAAGCCTGCGCACCGCAACGAAGAGTAGCCCCCGCTCGCCGCAACTAGAGAAAGCCCACGCGCAGCAACGAAGACCCAACGCAGCCAAAAATAAATAAATAAATTTATGAAAAAACAAAACAAAAAGAAACATGGTTCCGTGTTGCAAGAATACAACTTAAGATGCAACCATAAAGAAAACGGGGCCACTTCTCTCATTTATGGACTCAAGCAATCTCTTTTCAAATATTTATGGAGAGGCTGTATTCTTGGAACACAAGTATAGTAGGATTCAGTTCTGCCTTCAATGAACTTGAATTTTCTAACTTTAGTGGTTTGTGATTTAAGTTGGATCCTGACAATAAGATAAGAGATGGAAGTGGAGGGTCTCCAAATGAACTATCAAGTCTAGTCCCTCTTCCCAACTCCAAACCCAGGAGGCTTCCCTGACTTTCCAACCTGAAATAAAAATAGGGCTGATTCCCAGCAGAGCCCAGGCTCCCAAAAGTTTTTTACAAGCACAGTAAGGAATTCCTTTCCCTTATCTTATCACCCCAAATAGTGTCCCACCCTCCCTAGCTGCGAGCCAGTGCCTGGGGAGAAAAAGGACTGGATCAGGTGGAGATTCCCCTGGGTATGTATACTCTTTCCTGTAAAGGGAGATTGTCTACCAATGCAGATCTAACACTTCAGGTCTGACTTCTGAGGGTGAGGAGGAGGAAGGGAAGAGGTCACCTGTATTATGCAAGAAGCAAGGGGGGAATATATTTGCATACATATATAAATATTTATTTATACAAAGACTGCCACAGAAAAATATATTGGAAACTGGCAATAATTGGTAGATAGGGTGAACAATGAGAGGGAGACACTTTTCACTGGCTTGTGCATATGTATTCTCTTTGATAATGAATACACCATTTTTAAAAATAAATGTATGAAAAGGAAAAAAATCGCAAGGCCACAGGGGCGCTGTTTTGTTGGTGTAGGAGAATGATTTAGACACTGATTTTCCATTTATTTTCAGGAGGTAAGGGGTTACAACTGTTTGATCTAAAGCTGTATTCAGATAATTAAATGAGAATTACTGAAGATGGTGATCATAGAGGTGTTTCAGTTTTCAGAGGAGAGAGATGCAGCGTTTCATTTTTAAAAAATGAGTCACGATTTATACAAAGTGTTATGGGCTGGGGGAAAGAAAAAGGAATTAGAAAAGACAAGCCCCTTGCCGTGCCATTGTTCCCACAATGCCGTGACTCGGATTCGAACCGAGGTTGCTGCGGCCACAACGCAGAGTACTAACCACTATACGATCACGGCGAGCTACCGGGGACCTGTCAGCGGCCCTTTCTGATTGTCTTCTTCAAGAGTTAAAGGCCTTCCCATTCTGCACGTCACCAAAAGGTCCACCTATGGGGCGGGTTCCGGCCTAAGGCCGGGTCTGAGAACGCGCAGGCGCATTGCTCTCTTGTCAGTTGGTCTGGTTCTCTCCTGTTTTGGCCCATTAGCCACGGGAGGTGGGGATGATGCAGTGGGAAAGGGTGGGTTCCATGTAAGAGTTTAGGGGGTAGCACTTGGGCATCCAGAGACGGGACTGGCCGGAGCTGAGTGTTCACGAGCTGTGTAACTCTCATTCCTTGGAGGACGCCCATCTCCTCTGTCCCGGAGACCCTTCCAGCGACCCCAAACCTGCCGGGGTGCGCTCCTCAGGGCTTCTCTCTACGGATAATGTAGATGCCCGCAGAACTGGGCTGTCCACTTAGAAGGGACTCAGTGAACACACCCTGCCATTCTCCCCGCCTTCAGCACCCACTTCCTTGTTTCTCTTATTCCCGCGACGGCCCTGACTCGTCCCTCCGCAGGTCTCCCGCCGGACCCGGTGCCCTCCTCTGTTGCGTCCCTGGGCGCAGCAGGGACGGGGTCTGATTTTTCTTCTTGTACATCAGTGCTCTCGTCTCCATGGCGCCTAGAACCAGGCCGAGTCCACAGTAGGCAGTGGCTTTTTGCTAAAATGAGAACATACCCCTGGTTCTAACAAGTGAATGCAGAGACCACCGGTCTCTTCAGTGTTGTCTGCTCTAATCACTGCCCCCCTTCAGAGCCGCCAGAGGGATCTTGCTAAACACGAATAGAATCCTCTCACTCCTCCGCCTCTCATCCCCACCCCCGAGACTGCGGAAAATTTGTCCCCCTTTTCCAGCTCATCCTGTGGCCTTCCCTCAGTGTCGTTTCCCATTCCCTAGTTACTTGCTTTCATTCACTCAAGAAGTCCTTGAGAGGCGCCTGCTACCTGTCAGACCAGGGCCTGTGGACGTAGTGGGGGTGGGGAAGAGAGAAGACTTACAAAGAGGAATTATGATTGTTTCTTTTGGAGCCCTTAGCACACGAGATAATCCTGGTTGCTTGACAATCCTGGCTGTTTGACAAATTCCCTTTCTGCCTTTAAGAGCTACTTCAAAGGTTACCTCCTCTAAGAAGCGTTCTCTTCCTATCATTGGGAGCCCGTTTTTAGTGTTGCCATGGACATTGGTACATATGTCAATTATAACACTTCTTGGCCTTGTGAGTGTTCTGTGCTTTGTCTGGGCTGGGCAGGATAACGTGCGTAGGCCAGGGTAAGCGGAAGCCTATATGCTTCCTAAGTCCAATTTAGCGAGACCTGGCGTAAACATTGTTTCCAACTGTCACAAGGGGATTGGGATCCATTTTCAAGGAAGTTATTACAAACTGAAGATAAAAATGGAGGAGAGCGTTAAAAAGCCGACCCCCTGCCGTGCCACTGCTCTCGCAATGCCGTGACTCGGATTCGAACCGAGGTTGCTGCGGCCACAACGCAGAGTACTAACCACTATACGATCACGGCGCGCTACTGGGGAGCCGTGCGTTTTTTTTCTCGCCTAAGCTCTTCTCTGTTTAAGGCCCCGCCCCTTTGCCTTGTCACTGCTGGTTCCCGCCCATCTCTAACCTCGCCTCTCCCTGAAGGGACGCAGGCGCACTGCTCGCTTGCTTTCTAGATATTCGTAAGCACTCACCGGGCCGCCAGATCCCACTGCTTCATTACCGAGGCGTGTGTTTTCTGCGAGTTCCCATTACTCCGCATCTTGAAGGAAGTTGTGCGGCTGGGTCCGAACTGATTTTCCTTCTTGTGGGACTTAAGAGGCGGCCCCATTCCTAGCAAGAGCCCGTTCAGATAGCGTGAGCGCCAGGGCATGGTGGGTGTGATAGGGGCCCAGCGCCGCCATTCGGGCGACCCCCGGGCCTCACATTCGTACAGGCTGTGTGAGAGTCCCGGACGTAGGCCGGGCCTCCTAGGAGTCCTTTAGTTTGCAGAGGACTTTCATGTCCTCTCTTTCACGGGCCGTGCGGACGACCAGAAGAGACTTCGGCCAGGCGTCCACGGCGCCCCTACTCCACTTCGGGCTGGGCGCCAGGGCCAGAGGGGCCTGGTCGACAGTGAGCGGCTTGGGAAGGCGAGAGCGGCAGCCACCTAGACGAGGACGACACTCAATGATGCGCTCCTCGTGGCGTCCCAGTAGCTCGCCGTGATCGTATAGTGGTTAGTACTCTGCGTTGTGGCCGCAGCAACCTCGGTTCGAATCCGAGTCACGGCATTGTGGGAACAATGGCACGGCAGGGCCGCCTTTTTAGATTCCGGAAGCCACATTCTTCGGCGATTAGGCCCCAGCTGCTGCTTGACGTTAGGTCAGGGCCGAAATTATAACGCGGCAAAGGGTGAACGCGGGGTCTTCAGTGAATCAGCCAATCGTCATCTTCCTTCCTATATGATTGTTTAATTTGGGGGAGGTTATTCCGTGTTGTACTCATTATCTTTCCTCATTTGGCCCCTGTCAATGGTGAAGTCATCTACTGGGTTTTCTAAAAAGCCCTCACACTCGCTAAAACTTCAATACTTTGGAGTGCAGGGATTATAGGAATACTGTGCAAACATTTATTAAGCGTTAGAAGAGTGCAGAGTAGACAATACAGTGTGACGAGTGAAAACTGACTGCTCTGGAGGTGCTGGTTCCCGTAGCCACTATGACGGTGCGAAAGAGGACTTTGTGGCCTCCATCTCCACAGCCTCCTGGGTGGGAAGGATATTCTCGTTGAGGATTTTTCCTAATCTGCCTCAGGTTTAGAGCAAATTTTGTTACTTTGTTTTAATGAGCACTTTAAAAATCTAGACTCAACAAATTTAGGTCTGTCATTTAGGCATTAGGCAAAAATGGAAATATGTTTTGGATTTGGCTCTCAGGTGGCTGGCAGCGGCTGTATCACTGTCAAGGAGGGAATGAGATAGGACTCAGTGAGCAATGAGCCTCTCCAGCTTCTCGCAGGGAACCTGGGGGTGGCACAGCAAGTCAGGAAGCATTCCTGGGAGAGATGGACATTGCAGTGGGGTTGTGCTCCGTTTACTGACAGTCTCTCAACAAAGGCTTACTGAACAGCCTGTAAAAGCAAGAAACTGTGCAGGGCTGTAATTTTCCAGGTCTCCCCACTCCCACTTCCGTAAGTTTGATGACTTTAAAGCCACCCAACAGGACAGCTCAGACCATGAGAGAATAGAATGAAGGAAGCTGAGCCTGAGAACTTGCCAGACTTTGGACACTGATTTAAGTGTTACATGTATAGAAAATCAACATCACCAGCAAAAAAAGAACCAGCCAACAGAAATGTGACAACTTCTGTTCCTCTGACTGCTTACCAAATAACTGTACTGAAGTTTTTAAAAATCTGTAGCCTAGAATAAGATGTCAGGGTGGGAAGCAAGGAAAGGATCCAGCTTTTTCTCTGACGGCCCTCCCTCCAACCCCCATTCCTCTCCTGCTGGTGCTTCAGTGCTGGGCAATGAGCTGCTCTCAGAATCTGGGGAGAAATTCTGGGGCAATCACTTCCTAAGAGTATTTTGAGTAAAAACAGTCAACCAAGAAAATAAAAACTACAAACATACATCAATGGCGGTAACCCACTCTAGCCATCCACATCCATCTAAGGCAACTGAAGTGTATTTGAGGGCAGGAATGCACTAAAGAAATCTGAACAGAAAGTTCCCAGTTGCAGGAAGAGTAACAGAAGGGGAAGGTGCTCTCCTAACTTCTGCTTGGCAGGTATGCAATTATCCATGGAGATGGGTGCATCCAGCTATCAAAATGTCATAATATCCTCTTTTCAGGTCGCTCACTTGATTCCCCTTGCTCTGATTTCAGGCCCCCAAACAGACTTTTGGTAATGATTTGCCAGCGCACGTAGACATTCCTGCAGGGAAAGTATTGCTCTGAACAAGTTTCTGATTAGTTGGCGTTTGTTCTTCTTACTGTTGGCATTTGGTTTAGACTCTTAAGAGTCTGGCCGGTATGGTTCATTTCCCTTGCGTCTGCTTATCTCTGGGTGTACTGACAAAATGGAGTTTCCAGGCTGACGTAGCTGAGAGCCAGAGACTCTGGCCTGGGGTGAGAGACTGCTGCTCTGGGACACCCTCTGAGCAGTCAGTCAGCTCCCTGCCCTTGACCTCTTGATTTAAACCACGTTTTGCAGTTTCTGATTCAGGCAATGTGTCCTTTCCCCTACCCCTTCCAGCTGGAGGTCGGAGCTTTTCTCTAGGGTCTCAGCACCAGGAAAGAGGCAGGCAAACCTTCAAGGGACAAACCTTGAAGGGGAGAAATGTACTTCATAAGCTTCAGAGTGTTTACTTAAATGATCAACCCCGTGGCTTGCTGGTCAGACTTGGTACATCTGGGAGCTGCTACTGCTGTAGCTGCCAGTCACCACAAGGGTGCAGTATAGACTGGACCAGCATCCTTTGGTGTCACCCGGAAGCTAGTTCAGATTCAGAATCTTGGTCCACAACCCAGAACTACTGCATCGGAACCTTCATTTTAACAAGAGTCTCTCCAGATTATTCATTTGCACCTTAAATTTTGAGGTGCTGGTCTGCTCTAGAGAACTATCTGGCTCTGATGCAGCCCTTCATTATTTACCTTGTGAGTACTTGGGGTTACTAGAAAGGACCTGCCTGAGTCTGCTGGGCCTCATCGTCTACTGGGCTTCATTGATGAGGGTGACATTGAGGTTTTTGAGGAGGAGAAGATGGAGTTCTGGGAGGGAGACACCGAGGGCCCATGTTTGGGAGCATCTAGGAAGGAGGCAGCAGCCCTGGACTTCCACTAGGAGGTACTGCACCCCAGGAAGTGGATGTAGAATGCTGAGGCTGGATAAAACTTAGTCTAGAAGATACCACTTTGGATTTAGGCCCTATAACACTGAGCCCATTCCTCAGGGATTCTCTGGATATTTAGGGCTCAAGTTCCAGCCATTCCTTCATTCAGTAAACTAGCATATTTTAGCTCTTAAAGTGCTGTACCTCATGGGGAGCTGCAAAGCTGTATATGATCCTTTTTGCCCAAAATAGTTTATTTTCCAGCTGAAAGAAAATGCTAGTCCACAGGCAACAGTCAGAAAACAACACAAGGAATGCTGTAGAAGAGACATCTCTTGCCGCAGTGGAAGGAAACTCTCCAAGGAAGAGCTAACATAAACTTCCAGAATTGTAAAATAATTGAAGTTTATTTTCAGCGCTTCCAGCACCCTCATTCTGATCCCCTTCTACCTCTCTGTGTTGTCCTTATCTCATTCATTCTCGTTCATTTGATCAACAGTATTTACTAACAGCCTACTATGTGTTAGGCACTGTTCTAGGTTCTGGGGTTATAGTAATGAATAAGACAGATGGGTTTTCTCATAGACCTATAGTCTAGTGCAGGAATCAGAAAGGAATGTTAAATAAAAAATAAACAAAAGAACGTGTGCCAATGGAAAATAACTTGATATAGTGTCCTCCTGTTCCCTGCCTATTATCTACCCATGTACCCCCTCAGCTCCTTTGTCTGTACAAAGTAAGATGACTGATAATAATAAGTGTTACCTTTTAATAGGGATGGAAGTTTTACACTAAAAAGATAAACTCTGACCCAGAGTGGCCCACATGTGTCATAAAGAGCCTTCAGATGTGAGGCAGTCTTGTGTGGACAGCGTGAGGAAGACTCCGTGGTGACCTGCGTGGACCTGCAATATAATCCAATACAAGCAGGTGGATGCTGAGGGCCAATGAGCAGGACCAGATGACCCCATAGGTAGGTCAAGAACTTGCCAAGGGCACAAGGAAAACAAAACGTCCACCCAAGAAGTAAGTAAATTTTTTGAATGAATAAAAAGCAGTGAAGTGATCAATTTCAGGAGAAAAAAAACCCCAGAACTTGTTGGGATAAAATAAGCTATAAAATAATTATTTAAAAAACTTTCAGTTACATATGAGGCAACATAATTTTTTCAGTGCTTAAGACCTTGGGAAGTTTAATCCAGCCCCGTTGACACACTAAATCAGTCCCCTGGATCAGAGATGCAACCCCTAGGGAAAGAAAGGGAGGAGGGGACCCTGAATTAAGGTGTATTTCTGTCACTAGGTCGAACATACTTGGATAGATAATAAATTTGGTAAGCAAAGAAGTAAAATTGCATTTTTTTTGCATTCTTGAGTTTGCCAACTGAGATGTGCACCTCATATACGTGCCAAGTGACTAGCATAGAGGTGCTCAATATACATTAGTTGGTCTCTTGTTCCCAGGTACTTCTCTCTACACCCACAAAAGAAAAAGCCATGGGAAGATCCTACAGGACTATTCCTGTCATGAGGCCTAAAACTCATTCTTGAGTCAAGAAGATTGCAGGAGCCACCTCTCAGAAGCAAAGGTCAAAATCAGTGGTTTCCAAACATTATTCTAGAGCTGATAAAACAGGGATGAATTTTTCATCATGGAATGAGAAAAAATAAGGTTGATGTGGTAGGCTTTTCAAAAGGCTGAATGTGTTTAATTCAAAGAACTATTCTCTAGGCTAAGGTTATGGTCTTCCTACTTTTGAGGTGTTATAGTGACTTTTTAAAAAGTAGATGATAATTTTTTTAAAGTCTTTAAATTTGAAAAAATTAAAAACTGGCAATCCTATTTTGGTCTCCAAAATTACTTTTGAAATTTTACTGGTCAGTGAAATCTAAAAGTATAAAGCTCACTACAGAGCCTGGAGAGCAAAGCATCAGACTGAGAAGAGATGGTCCTCAGTTTGTAGTGGTTCTGCAGAGAAATGCTCAGAGGGAGAAGGGTCCCTGTTCTGTCAGGCAGTGGTCCAGGCTAACCCCTATCCACCCACCTAACAAATAGTAGTCCCTAGTATGATCTGTGCTAGGCCTTGGAGATACAAATTCGAATAAAACATTCTTAGAGATCATGTCAGTGCAGGGTTAATCAGATGAGTGAAGAAGTAATTACAGCTATATACATACAAAGTATATTGGAACTTAAATCATTCATTCCTCCAGGATATGACATTTGAGCTGGGTTCCAAGGCATGCAGAGTAGTTTTCCTGGCAGAGAAGGGGAAAGGGTATTCTAGGCAGAGAGAAAGGCAGAAACAAAGGCCAGGAAGTGTGAACAAACAGCATAGGGAAAGATAAAGCTGTGACATAAGATATGGAGGGGAGAGTGGATGGAGATGTGGACTGAGAGAAAAACACACAATGTAAGTTGTGAATTAATTTTTATCTGAGGACCTTACTGAGGACTATAGCCCAGGAAACAGCCTTTTAGATAGCTCTGAGGAACTGCTCCAAAGAGGTAAGGGAGGAGCCAGGATATATATAAACTTTTTTGCTGGGAAAACGTAGTCAAGCATCAAAAGATTACTGCTAATTACAACAAACAGGTATCTCAAGTTAGCGATTTTAGTGCTTTTCTGTGTCTGGGAAAATACAAGCATCTGAATTCATTTGAAAATTTTTCTTAGATATGCATCTTAACTATCTAAAGGCCAGTGTACCCAAAGCATAGAATGTTACCTGTTTTTCTTCATCCTGAATTCCCCTAAGGGCACACTGGCAGTGGGCAACTGCAGTAGCTGATCGCCTGATCCTTGTAGAACTGGAAACGGCAGGCAACATTTTTTTTTTCTTAATAGAGAGCAAGGGTGGAGCCAAATTGATGAATCTCTTGCCCCTATTGAGACAGGCCTTTGTCCTGGAGGCTGGTGGATCTTGACATTTTGTGGTAACTTATTGCTTTGGGGATCCCTTGAAAGTTATATGCTTGTTCTCCAAAATAGTGCAGCTATGATAGAGTGTCAGGAATTCATAGAGGCTTTTTTTTTTTAATTGAAGCATAGTTGATTTACAATGTTGTGGCAGTCTCTGCTGTCCAGCAGAGTGACTCAGTTACACACATAGAGACATGCTTTTTTTTAATATTCTTTTCCATTATGGTTTATCCCAGGAGATTGGATATAGTTCTATGCACAGAGGCTCTCTTATAAGCATTGTGGGACCATTTAAATCTCCAGTTCTAAGCAGAAGAGGGACATAATCGCATCTTCCTTTTAGAAAGGTGAGGTGTAAATGGGTAATTATTGACAGAAGTCTTAATGCAAAGGAGAGATAGAAGAGGATCTCAGCCCCCTGGTCTGGTGGTTGACGTTGGGGCTTGGGGACTAATCTAGGGGGAGAGGCTCTTCCCTCACATCACACCCATAGGTGTTTCCTCTTGAGCTCAGAGGTAGAGGGGATGGACATGTTGGATGAAGGGAATGAATGTGAAGCTTGAGAGAAGCTCTGATATCAAGGGTGGAATATTTTCTAGAATTACAGTAGTCAAATAGTATGAAAATAGATGTATCCATGTTATCCTTATGTATATATACTATATTGTTAATATTGAGATGTGGATATGCAAATTCAAATGTAACTTTAAGTTAAGAGGGAGAAACACATGCACAGGTTGCAACAAACTGACTTGACCCTTACTTTTCCCAACTTCCTCATAAATTTCAGAGTCAAAATACTTCTGTGTCATGACTGCTCTTTGGTTCAGTAGCCTCAGACTGAGTCTAGATGAATTCCTTTCTTACCATATCATCAAAGCTACTAAGAACTCCTTTTCCACTTAATTCTCTTTAGATCAAATGCTCTGAGAGAACTTGTTGTGGTTTTAAAATATGTTCACAAATTCTTTGATACTCCTCTCTTCCAGAGGTAGAGCCTTATTTCCCTCCCTGGACTGAGGGCTGGACTCAGTGACTCCTTCAAACAAATAGAATGAAGTAGAAGTGTTGGTGTTTCACTTCCTAGATGAGGTCATAAAGTGCATGTCGCTTCCTTTTTGCTCTCTCTCAGATCACTAGCTCTGAAGGAAGCCAGCCGCCATGTCAAGAGGACACTCAAGCAATCCCATGGAGAGACCCACGAGGTGAGGAACTGAGGCCTTCCTTCTGCCACAACAGTCATCAAAGAAATGAGATTTTTGGCCAATAGCCATGTGAGTGAGCCACCTTGAAAGCAGATCCTCCAGCCTCAGCCAGACCTTCAGATGACTGCAGCCCTGGCTGACATCTTGACTGCAATTTCATGAGAAACCCTGAACCAAAACCACTCATCTAAGTCATTTCCAAATTCCTGAGTTAAGTAACTGTGAGATAACCAATGTTTGTCATTTTAAGCTGCTAAATTTTCGGGTAATTGTTACACTGTGATAGATAATTAATACAGATTTTGTTACCAGAGGTGGGGTGCTGCCATAACAAAAACCCAGAATGTGAAAGTGGCTTTAGAACTCGGCAGACACTGGAAAAACTTTGAGGAGAGTGTTAGTATAAGTCCAAATAGCCTTGAAGAGACTAGCTTCCTCAGTTTCCCCATCTGTAAAATGAAGGAGTTGGGCTGGATGAATACCTAAATATTTTATAATTCTCTTAATCTTTATCTAATCAAGGTTCTATAAATAATATTACCCTAAACAAAGTAGTTATAGGAGACAGCTAATAACTGACCCAAGGCATAATTCCCCAAGGCATAGCTCCACAACAGAGACAAGAGGCCCTGCACCTGACTTTTGTGCTGTCTGTAAACCTAGTTTCAGCCTGGTTTAATCTCAGGAAACTGAAGCTGGCTCTACCGTTAACAGGTTGCTTCAACAGCTTACAACCACATGCCCCAAAAGGAGTAGGGGTTTCTGATTCTTTAACAAAGGCTGGTCCTTTGTTAAAGATGAAGGTTCTTTATATTCGTTCTTCACCTCAATGATTTAACTAGAAGGTCCAGAATAAAATTGTTTTTCTTCTTACCACTGAATTTTACAAATCTCTGTCCTTGTATATATTGCTAGTGTCATCCTGTCACTGGATGGGACACCTTCAGGGGCCCAAGAGTGGGCTCTTGTCCAACACTCAGAAATGAATTGTCCGAGGAGACACACGTACTGACAAAGCAAGAGATTTTATTGAAAAGGGGCGCTCAAGTGGAGAGCAGCAGGGTAAGGGAACCCAGGAGAACTGCTCTGCCTTGTGACTTGCAGTCTCAGGCGGGGTTAGCTTTCCACGTCGTTTCTGGCCAATCATCTGGCTTGTGCCTTCATTTGGTCGGGCTCAGGGCCCTTCCTGGTGGTGCGCGCATCTCTCAGTCACAATGGTTTTCATCGTGAGGGTTTCTGGGAGGTTGGCGAGACATATTATGGACTCGTGTCTCCTCCCCTTCTTGGCCCCTCGTGGGTTTTCCCTGGGTTGATTTTGGACCCTTCACTGGTTGTGTGTTCTTTTCAAGCATCCTGAGGTGAGAGACTTAAGCAAATCTTTTATTGTTGTGCCTGGCCAGGGTGGGCAGTTTCCTTAACAATACTATCATTAATTTGCTTGGGTCTCAGAAGGCCTTAGTACAGATTTCATGACTCTTGAAAAGAAAATTGCTGGAATGCTTTATTTATATATAAACCATATTCATAAGTTATTCAGATATATATGAATGGCTATTTTGGCAGGGCAAACCCCAGCAATTTTTAATGGGCCCTAAAGAAGCAATTGTTGGGTCTGTGCTGAGCGATTTAGGGGCCTGCTTTCCTGGAAACCAGCAAGGCAATGAAGGCTCAGCCACTAGACAACAGAGTATCTTTTTTTTTTTTTTTAACATCACATTTTTTTTTAATTCAAACAGAAAGTCACAAAAATTATAATCATCCTCATCAGTTCACTCAGTCCCATGTAATTAATTTATTTTTCATCTTGATCTTTCGTTAGCACTTTTATGAATTCATCAGTTTTCCATTAGAGTTCTGAAAATGCTTATTCATTCAGTTCAGCAGTATAGTCAGTTACCAGAAACCTGTACTTGTCAGAGTCTTTTCCATGAATTCCTTGAAGATGAAACCCTTTTATAGGAACATTTTTGCAAAAGCATCAGGGTACACCCAGAACTGTCTGTAAATGACAAAAGACTTAAAAATGACCATGGTTAAAGATGTGATGAAAGTTCATAATAATGCAATTGACAAGGAAATTTAGTTATTTCTGAGATATACATTTTAAAGTAATAACTAAAATTATGACTTATAACATTATACCAGAACATATAAGATTTTTAGGAATTTCATGCAATGTCTGAAACATTTATATTAACATATTTCCATACAAATAACATGAAAAGAAAGTTTAGTATTGGTTGTTTTTTTATTTTTGAATTTTATTATTTTTTTATACAGCAGGTTCTTATTAGTCATCAATTTTATACACATCAGTGTATACATGTCAATCCCAATCGCCCAATTCATCACACCACCACCACCACCCCCCTGTCGCTTTCCCCGCTTGGTGTCCATACGTTTGTTCTCTACATCTGTGTCTCAATTACTGCCCTGCAAACCGGTTTATCTGTACCATTTTTCTAGGTTCTACATATATGCGTTAATATATGATATTTGTTTTTCTCTTTCTGACTGACTTCACTCTGTATGACAGTCTCTAGATCCATGCATGTCTCAACAAATGACCCAATTTCATTCCTTTTTATGGCTGAGTAATATTCCATTGTATATATGTACCACATTTTCTTTATCCATTCGTCTGTCGATGAGCATCTAGGTTGCTTCCATGACCTGGCTATTGTAAATAGTGCTGCAGTGAACATTGGGGTGCATGTGTCTCTTTGAATTATAGTTTTCTCTGGGTATATGCCCAGTAGTGGGATTGCTGGATCATATGGTAATTCTGTTTTTAGTTTTTTAAGCGACCTCCATACTGTTCTCATTAGAGGCTGTATCAATTTACATTCCCACCAACAGTGCAAGAGGGTTCCTTTTATTCCACACCCTCTCCAGCATTTGTTGTTTGTAGGTTTTCTGATGATGGCCATTCTGACCAGTGTGAGGTGATACCTCATTGTAGTTTTGATTTGCATTTCTCTAATAATTAGTGATGTTGAGCAGCTTTTCATGTGCTTCTTGGCCATCTGTATGTCTTCTTTGGAGAAATGCCTATTTAGGTCTTCTGCCCATTTTTGGATTGGGTTGTTTGTTTCTTTAATATTGAGCTGCATGAGCTGTTTATATATTTTGCAGATTAATCCTTTGTCCGTTGATTCGTTTGCAAATATTTTCTCCCATTCTGAGGGTTGTCTTTTCATCTTGTTTATGGTTTCCTTTGCTGTGCAAAAGCTTTGAAGTTTCATTAGGTCCCATTTGTTTATTTTTGTTTTTATTTCCATTACTCTAGGAGGTGGATCAAAAAAGATCTTGCTGTAATATATGTCAAAGAGTGTTCTTCCTATGTTTTCCTCTAAGAGTTTTCTAGTGTCTGGTCTTACATTTAGGTCTCAAATCCATTTTGAGTTTATTTTTGTATATGGTGTTAGGGAGTGTTCTAATTTCATTGTTTTACATGTAGCCGTCCAGTTTTCCCAGCACCACTTATTGAAGAGACTGTCTTTTCTCCATTGTATATCCTTGCCCCCTTTGTCATAGATTAGTTGACCATAGGTGCGTGGGTTTATCTCTGGGCTTTCTATCTTTTTTTTTTTTTTTTTTTTGCGGTATGTGGGCCTCTCACTGTTGTGGCTTCTCCCGTTGTGGAGCACAGGCTCCAGACGCGCAGGCTCAACGGCCATGGCTCATGGTCCCAGCCGCTCCGCGGAATGTGGGATCTTCCCAGACCGGGGCACGAACCCCTGTCCCCTGCATCGGCAGGCGGACTCTCAACCACTGCGCCACCAGGGAAGCCCAAAGGCTTTCTATCTTGTTACATTGATCTATGTTTCTGTTTTTCTGCCAGTACCATATTGTCTTGATTACTGTAGCTTTGTAGTATAGTCTGAAGTCAGGGAGTCTGATTCCTCCAGCTCCATTTTGTTCCCTCAAGACTGCTTTGGCGATTCTGGGTCCTTTGTGTCTCCATACAAATTTTAAGATTTTTTGTTCTAGTTCTGTAAAAAATGCCATTGGTAATTTGATAGGGATTGCATTGAATCTGTAGATTGCTTTGGGTAGTATAGTCATTTTCATGATATTGATTCTTCCAATCCAAGAACATGGTATATCTCTCCATCTGTTGGTATCATCTTTAATTTCTTTCATCAGTGTCTTATAATTTTCTGCATACAGGTCTTTTGTCTCCCTAGGTAGGTTTATTCCTAGGTTTTTTTTTTTTTGTTTTGTTTGTTTTTTTGTGGTACACGGGCCTCTCACTGTTGTGGCCTCTCCCATTGTGGAGCACAGGTTCCGGACGTGCAGGCTCAGCAGTCATGGCTCACGGCCCCAGCTGCTCCGCGGCATGTGGGATCTTCCTAGACCGGGGCACGAACCCCTGTCCCCTGCATCGGCAGGCGGACTCTCAACCACTGCGCCACCAGGGAAGCCCTATTCCTAGGTATTTTATTCTTTTTGTTGCAATGGTAAATGGGAGTGTTTCCATAATTTCTCTTTCAGATTTTTCATCATTAGTGTATAGGAATCCAAGAGATTTCTGTGCATTAATTTTGTATCCTGCAACTTTACCAAATTCATTGATTAGCTCTAGTAGTTTTCTGGTGGCATTTTTAGGATTCTCTATGTATAGTGTCATGTCATCTGCAAACAGTGACAGCTTTACTTCTTCTTTTCCAATTTTCATTCCTTTTATATCTTTTTCTTCTCTGATTGCCGTGGCTAGGACTTCCAAAACTATGTTGAATAATAGTGGTGAGAGTGGACATCCTTGTCTTTTTCCTGATCTTAGAGGAAATGCTTTCAGTTTTTCACCATTGAGAATGATGTTTGCTGTGGGTTTGTCTTATATGGCCTTTATTATGTTGAGGTAGGTTCCCTCTATGCCCACTTTCTGGAGAGTTTTTATCATAAATAGGTGTTGAATTTCGTCAAAAGCTTTTTATGCATCTATTGAGATGATCATATGGTTTTTCTTCTTCAATTTGTTAATATGGTGTATTACATTGATTGATTTGCATATATTGAAGAATCCTTGCATCACTGGGATAAATCCCACTTGATGGTGTATGATCCTTTTAATGTGTTGTTGGATTCTGTTTGCTAGTATTTTGTTGAGGATTTTTGCATCTATATTCATCAGTGGTATTGGTCTGTAATTTTCTTTTTTTGTAGTATCGTTGTCTGGTTTTGGTATCAGGGTGATGGTGGCCTCATAGAATGAATTTGGGAGTGTTCCTTCCTCTGCAATTTTTTGGAAGAGTTTGAGAAGGATGGGTGTTAGCTCTTCTCTAAATGTTTGATAGAATTCACCTGTGAAGCCATCTGGTCCTGGACTTCTGTTTGTAGGAAGAATTTTTTTTTTTTTTTGCGGTTCGCGGGCCTCTCACTGCTGTGGCCTCTCCCGTTGCAGAGCACAGGCTCTGGACGTGCAGGCTCAGCGGCCATGGCTCATGGGCCCAGCCGCTCCGCGGCATGTGGGATCTTCCCGGACCGGGGCACGAACCTGTGTCCCCTGCATCGGCAGGCGGACTCTCAACCACTGCGCCACCAGGGATGCCCAGTAGGAAGATTTTTAATCACAGTTTCCATTTCATTACTTGTGATTGGTCTGTTCGTATTTTCTATTTCTTCCTGATTCAGTCTTAGAAGATTATACCTTTCTAAGAATTTGTCCATTTCTTCCAGGTTGTCCATTTTGTTGGCATAGCGTTGCTTGTAGTAGTCTCTTAGGATGCTTTGTATTTCTGCGGTGTCTGTTGTAACTTCTCCTTTTTCATTTCTAATTTTATTGATTTGAGTCCTCTCCCTCTTTATCTTGCTGAGTCTGGCTAATGGTTTATCAATTTTGTTTATCTTCTCAAAGAACTAGCTTTTAGTTTCATTGATCTTTGCTATTGTTTTCTTTGTTTCTATTTCATTTATTTTTGCTCTGATCTTTATGATTTCTTTCCTTCTGCTAACTTTGGGTTTCCTTTGTTCTTCTTTCTCTGGTTCCTTTAGGTGTAAGGCTAGATTGTTTATTTGAGATTTTTCTTGTTTCTTGAGGTAGGCTTGTATACCTATACCCTTCCCTCTTAGAACTGCTTTTGCTGCATCCCATAGGTTTTAGATCGTCATGTTTTCATTGTCATTTGTCTCTAGGTATTTTTTGATTTCCTCTTTGATTTCTTCAGTGATCTCTTGGTTATTTAATAACATATTGTTTAGCCTCCATGTGTTTGTGTTTTTTACGTTTTTTTCCCCGTAATTCATTTCTAATCTCATAGCGTTGTGGTCAGAAAAGATACTTGATATGATTTCAATTTTCTTAAATTTACTGAGGCTTGATTTGTTACCCAAGATGTGATCTATCCTGGAGAATGTTCCATGTGCGCTTGAGAAGAAAGTGTAATCTGCTGTTTTTGGATTGAGTGTCCTATAAATATCAATTAAATCTATCTGGTCTATTGTGTCATTTAAAGCTTCTGTTTCCTTATTTATTTTCATTTTGGATGATCTGTCCATTGGTGTAAGTGAGGTGTTTAAGTCCCCTACTATTATTGTGTTGCTGTTGATTTCCTCTTTTATAGCTGTTAGCCATTGCCTTATGTATTGAGGTACTCCTATGTTGGGTGCATATATGTTTATAATTGTTATATCTTCTTCTTGGATTGATCCCTTGATCATTATGCAGTGTCCTGCTTTGTCTCTTGTAACTTTCTTTATTTTAAAGTCTATTTTATCTGATATGAGTATTGCTATTCCAGCTTTCTTTTGATTTCCATTTGCATGGAATATCTTTTTCCATCCCCTCACTTTCAGTGTGTATGTGTCCCTAGGTCTGAAGTGGGTCTCTTGTAGACAATATATATATGGGTCTTGTTTTTGTATCCATTCAGCAAGCCTGTGTCTTTTGGCTGGAGCATTTAATCCTTTCACGTTTAAGGTAATTATTGATATGTATGTTCTTATGACTATTTTCTTAATTGTTTTGGGTTTGTTTTTGTAGGTCCTTTTCTTCTCTTGTGTTTCCCATTTAGAGAAGTTCCTTTAGCATTTGTTGTAGAGCTGGTTTGGTGGTGCTGAACTCTCTTAGCTTTTGCTTGTCTGTAAAGCTTTTGATTTCTCCATTGAATCTGAATGAGATCCTTGCTGGGTAGAGTAATCTTGGTTGTAGGTTCTTCCCTTTCATCAATTTAAGTATATCATACCACTCCTTTCTGGCTTGTAGAGTTTCTGCTGAGAAATCAGCTGTTAACCTTATGGGAGTTCCCTTGTATTGGTTGTTTTTCCCTTGCTGCTTTCAATATTTTTCTGTGTCTTTAATTTTTGCCAATTTGATTACTATGTGTCTTGGCCTGTTTCTCCTTGGGTTTATCCTGTATGGGACTCTCTGCGCTTCCTGGACTTGGGTGGCTATTTCCTTTCCCATGTTAGGGAAGTTTTTGACTATAATCTATCTCTTCAGATATTTTCTCTGGTCCTTTCTCTCTCTCTTCTCCTCTTGGACCCCTATAATGCGAATGTTGTTGTGTTTAATGCTGTCCCAGAGGTCTCTTAGGCTGTCTTCATTTCTTTTCATTCTTTTTTCTTTATTCTGTTCCACAGCAGTGAATTCTACCATTCTGTCTTCCAGGTCACTTATCCATTCTTCTGCCTCAGTTATTCTGCTATTGATTCCTTCTAGTGTAGTTTTCATTTCAGTTATTGTATTGTTCATCTCTGTTTGTTTGTTCTTTAATTCTTCTAAGTTTTTGTTAAACATTTCTTGCATCTTCTTGATCTTTGCCTCCATTCTTTTTCCAAGGTCCTGGATCATCTTCACCATCATTATTCTGAATTCTTTTTCTGGAAGGCTGCCTGTCTCCACTTCATTTAGTTGTTTTTCTGGGGTTTTATCTTGTTCCTTCATCTGGTACATAGCCCTCTGCCTTTTCATCTTGTCTATCTTTCTGTGAATGTGGTTTTTGTTCCACAGGCTGCAGGATTGTAGTTCTTCTTGCTTCTGCTGTCTACCCTCTGGTGGATGAGGCTATCTACAAGGCTTGTGTAAGTTTCCTGATGGGAGGGACTGGTGGTGTGTAGAGCTGACTGTTGCTCTGGTCGGCAGAGCTCAGTAAAACTTTAATCCACTTGACTGTGGATGGGTGGGGCTGGGTTCCTTCCCTGTTGGTTTTTTGGCCTGAGGCAACCCAACACTGGAGCCTACCTGGGCTCTTTGGTGGGGCTAATGACAGACTCTGGGAGGGCTCATGCCAAGGAGTACTTCCCAGAACTTCTGCTGCCAGTGTCCTTGTCCCCACGGTGAGCCACAGCCATACCCCGCCTCTGCAGGAGACCCTCCAGTACTAGCAGGTAGGTCTGGTTCAGTCTCCCATGGGGTCACTGCTCCTTCCCCTGGGTCCCGATGTGCACACTACTTTGTGTGTGCCCTCCAAGAGTGGAGTCTCTGTTTCCCCCAGTCCTGTCGAAGTCCTGCAATCAAATCCCACTAACCTTCGAAGTCTGATTCTGTAGGAATTCCTCCTCCAGTTGCTGGACCCGCAGGTTGGGAAGCCTGACGTGGGGCTCAGAACCTTCACTCCAGTGGGTGGACTTCTGTGGTGTAAGTGTTCTCCAGTCTGTGAGTCACCCACCCAGCAGTTATGGGATTTGATTTTACTGTGATTGCACCCCTCCTACCGTCTCATTGTGGCTTCTCCTTTGTCTTTGGATGTGGGGTATCTTTTTTGGTGAGTTCTATTGTCTTCCTGTCGATGATTGTCCAGCAGCTAGTTGTGATTCTGGTGTTCTCACCAGAAGGAGTGAGAGCACGTCCTTCTGCTCCGCCATCTTGGTTCCTCCTGACAACAGAGTATCTTGAAATTCTACAGAACAGCTGGTGACTCACCCTAAGACATTTCCAAGTTTGCAAAGGCCCAACATTTTAATGATACAGAAGGTTGGGATTGGAAAATATGCAGAAAATAAGTCTGATAACACTTCCTAACAATTTCATAGAAAAACCCTTATGTTTCCAGTGGTCTCTTTCTAGGTCCCCTCCTAAGCAGTTGGTTGTGTATCAGTGTGGAAAGGGCAGTAGTCTTTGTGATTAATGTCCAGCACTATGGCTACCCCAAGACATGGCAGTGATACAGGTACAGTTGTCAGTCAACAGAGTTCTCCCACTTCCTGTCTCTGGCCAACTTACATACTCCTCCCCTCCCCCTTCGCCTATTCTAATAGAGTGCCCTCCTGCTACCATCTTCCTACCCTGGCCCCCCCCCTCACATATATATGTATAACTTTCTAATCAGGTCCCATACCCTGGGGCCCTGTTCTTTAATTTCTAAGATAATCAGTTAATCATTTAAGGTCTTATCTTAAATATCTTATCTTTATAATAGTTTATTAACCTTTGCTGAGGATTATGCTTTGCCAGCATCAAGTACTTTATTGTAGTTTTCTATCTTCTGGGAAATAGGGGAAAAACTATCAAGTCAACAACCTGGTTTGCTGATTTTAGCTTCATACTCTTGTAGACACCAGCTCTGGTTCCTAAGCTCTTCCTCCCAGGGCTCTTGAACCTTCTTTCCTCCAATTAAATATATCTCTTTATCCAGTTCCCTTCAGAAGGAGCCAGGTGACCTACTAAGTTGTTGAAGGGTGTTAACAATATTATCCTCCTACCCCAAAGTAACATGATCATTTTAATGGAGACATCTTTTTTTTTTTTTTTTTTAGATTTAATCCTCACAAACCCCCTTTCAGATAGATATGTTAACATCCTTATTTCAAACATGCTTTTGCCTCATCGCCAGTAAGTAGCAGAGCCTGGGTATGAAACCGGGAAGTATAGCTCCAGAGTTAGTGGAGACATCTTAAGCCCAGCCCACCTCCTTGATGCTGAGACCCTGAGACAAAGACAGACTAAGACAGAAGACTCTCTGTACCACCAGGGCTTCATAGTATACCTGGATCTTCAAAGCATTCTTGTCCTGCAGAATCTGCCTCATTTGTGACTTAATATTTAAGACATGGCAAAGGAGAAATGGAGTGTGAGAAAAAGCAGTGTTGTGTCCATTTGTGTGGAATAAAACATATATAACAGGAAGAAATTTGCCTTGGGTAAGAGTGGGCCTAGAAGGTATGTCTGCTCATTGGAACCTCTCTGAGCATAAATCTTGAAGCATTATAGAGGAAGCAGGTGTCTTGTTCTGCTCAGGTTGTCATAACAAAATACCATAGACTGGGCGGCTAAACAACAGAAATTTATTTGTGCTGGCCAATTTATTTTCTGGCGAGAACTCCATGCCTGACTTGCAGATGGCCACCTTTTTGCTTTGTCCTCACATGGTGGAGAGAGAGTGACCACTCTGGTGTCTCTTCTTATAAGAACGCTAATCCTATTGGATTAGGGCCCTGCCTTTATGACCTCATTAAACCTTAATTACTTCCTTACTATAAATATAGTCACATTAAGGTTTAGGGGTTCAACATATGAATTTGGTGGGGTGTGTCGGGGAGGGACACAGTTCAGCACATTAGCAGCAGGGAAGGCTTAATCCAGACCCCTTGCTCTGTGCCCAGAAAGTTGGGGGCATGTCCTCCAATGGTAGAGCCAGCATTCTACTATTTTGGAAGCAGGGATTAGAGGCAGGGGTGAGGCTTACAAATCTCTGCTAGGAGCTAAAGGGCACCCTGGGTACATGTAGTGACACAGTATTTAGTGTTCACTTCACACATTCTGCTGCCTCTCAGCATCAGAAGTTCATTTGCTCAGAAGCTCTAACAAATGTGGCCCACAGGTCCACAGCCTGGGGCCAATAGGTGTTCAGTTTTAGGGTCTTGAGAAGGACTTCCTGGCCTCCAATATTCATTTAGTCAACAACTAAAGAGCCAGGCAATCATCTAGACACTGAGGAAGTAATCCTGAATCAGACAAAGTCTACCTCCCTCATTTGCTCACCATTCTTCAAAGCCCTTTACAGAGCACAGAAACTATATGGTTACTTCCTGACTTTGGTTCCCAGGGAAGCAGCCAACCTCAGGTCTTTTCCTGAGGACAGATTTTGATCAGGCTGGAGAGGAGGAAGACAGAGGATGGAGAAAAGGAAAAAGAGAGAGGGGCCTTTACCTCCAAAGACTCTCTTTTCTGGCTTCCTGTTTATCTGTGCTGTCCTTAGTGCATGTCTCAGACATGGCCCCTCCTCTCTATGCCCCCGTCTGACCCAGGTTGGACCCCATTTCCCTCTCCTTCTCTCAGGTGATATGCACAATGGTTTCCTTGGAAAGGCTTGCAGAGGTGGAGAGGAGAGGAGGGAAGCGAGGAGATGGTAGCAACCACTCTGTTCCATCTTTCTCACAGGCAGGTCCTACTCTTTTAGGCCATGGAGTCAACAGGACTGGAAAAGTTCTTGAGAACTTGACGTATAGACTAAATCACAGGCAGAGTTTGCAGACTTCAAAGCTAGCTCAGCCCGCCTGCCCTTCCCTACTGTCAGAATTGCCTTAATTCCCTTCAGGAGAATGCCATTATACTTATCTTCATTGCTTCACTGCTTGTGGAAGGCTTTATCAGTAACTAGAGAAGCTTCCTGAGGAGATGTGAACTGAGGGGCTGAATCAGTGCTCCAGCTACAATGCCCCTATCAGCACCCTCTGATTAGGGGAGACAAAGCAATTTTGGAACCTACCGATTGGGAGTTTGTGATTCTCCTTGAGAAATACCCAACTGTCTGGATTCAAAACTAAGATTTCTACTTAACAGAAGTTGGGCAAGTTGCTTAGCCTCTCTAAGTCCTGGTTTTTATAAAATAGGGGTTTTAAAAAGCAGTAACTATCGGACTTCCCTGGTGGCCTGCCAATGCAGGGGACACAGGTTCAAGCCCTGGTCCGGGAAGATCCCTCATGCCATGGAGCAACTAAGCCTGTGTGCCACAACTACTGAGCCTGCATGCCACAACTACTGAAGCCCGTGTGCCTAGAGCCCGTGCTCCACAACAAGAGAAGCCACTGCAATGACAAGCCCATGCACTGCAACGAAGAGTAGCACCCCCAGCTCATGGCAACTGGAGAAAGCCCATGTACAGCAATGAAGACTCAGCGCAGCCAAAAATAAATAAGTAAATTTATTTTTTTAAAAAAGGCAGTAATTATCTTGGAGGGTGTTGGGAGGATTCAGTGAGATAATGCATGAAAGGTCCTTGGCTCAGAGCTTGGAACCAAGTAAGCTCTCCATAAAGGTTAACTATTTTTATTAATAATAATAACTGAGTTTTTGGTAATCACATTAGGACGTGCTTTGTATGAGCCTTTTCTCTCTCCCCCCTAAAGGCCTCTGTCAAGTTCCACTGAGCTCATTCAGTGCTCTGACGTGGAGCTTGACAAAACCTCATCAGTGTCTGGACTGGGCCCGTGGTGCCTGGGTGCCTAGCTTCAGCAAGACCTCCCAGGCAGTCACCACTAAGGCTGCATTCTCCTATTATGAAGATAGGGGATACACACTGATACTTGCCGTACTATTTCAAAGAGTTATTGCCAGGATCCAGTGTGTCAATGTACAGGAATGTAATCCATGCAAGGAAAAAAAGCCATACAGATTCAGTGCAACACCTTGTCACCTAGAAATGCTTCAAGATTTATGCTCAGAGAGGTTCCAATGAGGTTACAATACAGCTAAGGGGATATAACTTAAACCAAGTGATAACAGTATACATGTGATTGAAGTGTTAGCCATTTGGATGTCCCCAAAGCCCTCTGGCCTACTGGGAACCCCCATCCTTTAATATTTAAATAAAATTGTCTTGAACCCCCATCTCCTGTAGAGTGAGAATAATCACCATCATTCCCAATATTTCTGAGAATTCTTGGGGCCTCTCTCCTTGTTGTCTCTGGCTCTGTTTGCACACTTCTGCTGAATTTTCTAACTTTGCTGGGTGGGCTGCCTTTTTTTTTTTTTTTTTCAGTATCATATCCCTGCCCCCACCTCCACCCCAGCAGCCCTGAACACCATCTGGCTTCCTGAATTCTCCAAGCATCACTGGCACCGAGCTGTATGTGTAGCAGATTTTACTGAAGACTTGAGGGAAGGAAGGTGAAGTTGTAGCTCAGTACAGCAAATGTTAAATGTCCCTTTCCCTAATTGCCCCTGAAAAGAACTCACTGGCCCACTTTTTACATAGAGATCCAGCAACCACCCTATTGCTCCATTTCCTTCTTCTCCTGCCCTCTTCTACCTGCTCCTCCTAGGTTGATCCAATAATTCATGCTATATTAAGTGGGACAAAATAGACACACCACCTATTGAATGCTTACTTTGTACCAGGCACTACGCTAAGTGCTTTTACATTTCTCAAATAACATACATTCTCACTTTCCTTTGCTCCAGACAATCCAGGCACATATCCTAGGAGCTTCTATTTTTTTCAACAAATAAATTTTACACAACTTTTACGTGCTAGGTGCTGGGATCTTTGCTCTAATGGAGTTTCATAGCCAAAGAGCCCGTCAAGATAATTTGCTAAAAAAACCCAAAAAACCCTCACAATTCTCAATGAGGAATTCTACTGCTACTTTTATACAAACTTTTTTCCCCTCTGGACTACAGTTTAAGACAACATTATGAAAAACAGCAATATTAGAGAAAAATATAAACGATGCCACGTGATTGACATATGAGTAGCTCAGGCAGTAAAAGAGGACAGTGAATTCATTGGGGACTGAAATAGAGTCCAAAGGCTTTCAGGAAAAGGGGGAGTCATCTATGTTGGATCTTAAAGGATGGGTGGCATGAAAATAGGAAGAGAGAGACTTCCCTGGCGGTCCAGTGGCTAAGACTCTGAGCTTCCAATGCAGGGGACGCGGGTTCAATCCCTGGTTGGGGAATTAAGATCCCACACACCATGCAGCAAGGCCAAAAAAAAAGAAAATAGGAAGAGAGGAGGAAGGCATGGGAGGCTAGGGCAGGATGAGCAGTAGAGAGTCATGTTTAAGAGCAAGGACTCTGGGCGCAAACTCAGCTCTGTCATTTGCTTACTTTGGGACTTTGGCAGATTGTTTCATCTCTCTAAGCCTGAGTTTCCTCATCTGGAAAACTGGACTAGCAACAGTACTTTCCTCAAAGGTGTGTGGTCACGATTAAATGAGAAAATGCATGAAATGCATTTCAGGCTTGGAGTAATGCCTGAAATATGATAAGTGAACAAAATAGTTTTAAAAAACAAGCAAAGGATCTATATTAGGATCTTTATACGTCAGCTATTAAAATTTTGGGATCATCTTACCATTTATACAAATGTTTTTCTTCCTTTTACTTTTGTTCATTTAGTGGGCAGGTTCCAAATCTTGTAGGCAGATGTACTTATCATCACTTCCATTTTGCAGAATCAAGATTCAAGAAAGTTAAATACTTTCCCCAAAGGCATGAGGTCACTTTGCTCATGGAGCTTCTGACTCCAAATCTTTCTAATCCTGCCTTAAAAGTAAAACAAAACAAAACAAACAAAACCCCCCCCCCCACACAAAAACCAAAACACACACACAAAAACCCAAAGAGACAAACCCTGAAGTGGTTAATAACAAATAATTTGGCCAAGGATTACTTTCTTATTACTTGTTTTTCAAACAAGGATAGACTTTTACCAATGGGATATAGTTAGAGCATCTGGGGGAGGGTCACGAGTGAGAAACCCACATCAACTTTCCTAGACTTTGTCCACCTCACAATTTAGCCATGGAAAATAATTAGCCAACTATAAATCAATAAGGAATACTAGAGGTCAGACTTTTCTAATCAAAACCCAAGCTAAAAGTCTCCCAAGAAGTTCAGCAAATAGAGAAGAAAGATTCCAGTCACAGTCCTGTAAGACTAATTGTGGGAGGTAGTTGTTAATGCTGAATCTCTAGAACACATGAGCGTGCTCACAGGGCCTCACTGGGTTCTCCACAAGCATCATCCATTCCCATCATAAAGCCTTGACTGCTCATCCACCTGCTCCGTGACAAACACGCCCTTAGCACTGTCTGCCTCAGTCACCAGCTCCACTCTGCAAGGACTGAGGAGGCCCCCGCAGGCATTCCTGAGGCTGTTTGAGTTCTCTCTATCACAGCTTTCTCAGGCAAAGCACTGCAAGGTATAAGTAGGAGAGGTGGGAAACAGAGAGGAAGGGGTTTGAGAGAGAGAGAGAGATGAAGGAGGAAGGGAGGTAGAGTCAGAGAGATAGAGAAATTACAAACAGGATGTTGGGAAAGAATCTTTAGGAATAGGATTCCTTAACACCAGGGCGGAGAGGTTATATAATTCCTTAGGATTTAACCATATTTTCACTCTGCTTTCTGTGGTGAGATAACATTTGGTTGATCTTTCAATTAGGTATTTCTAGAAACTCTTTACTGAAAAAGCAGGTTATCCAGCACTCGGTCATTGAATTGGCCAAGACTAGTGCTGCGGAATGGAAGGGTATTTATCATCTCCCTCCTCTATTTCCACAGCCTCCACACATTCAGTGTCTCACTATGCTGAAAGGAACCCGTGTGGGAGACAAAGCTAGAGAGAAAAAGACCTTAAATTTCTCATAGGCAAAATTTTAAAAAGCAGCAGAATTCCATAAAAAATGGCAAACATTTCAAAAAATAAATCATAGTTGGATGTATAAGACATTAAAAAATAAGGGGGTGTTTGGAAAACACTAGTCATCATCACCCCTTTAAACCTGGCTTTTTTTTTAACTTTTAATTTTATATTGGTGTATAGCCGATTAACAATGTTGTGATAGTTTCAGGTACACAGCAAAGCGACTCAGCCATACATATACATGTATCCATTCTCCGTCAAACTCCCAACCAGGGAGTCCCATCCAGCCTCTCCTCCCATCCAGGCTGCCACGTAACATTGAGCAGAGTTCCCTGTGCTATACAGTAGGTCCTTGTTGAAAGCAACTTTTTTTTTTGGCCATGTCACACAGCATGCGGGATCTTAGTTCCGTGACCGAGGATTGAACCCCTACCCCCTCCAATGGAAGCATGGAGTCTTAACCACTTAGCCACCAGGCACCAGGGAAGTCCCAATAAGATCTTTTTTTTTTTTTCCCCCTTTGGTCATACTGTGCGGCCTGGGGGATCTTAGTTACCCAACCAGGGATTGAACCCCCACCTCCCACACTGGGAGCGTGGAGTCTTAACCACTGGACTGCCAGGGAAGTCCCTAAACCTGCCTTTTTTTTTTTTGGCCATAATGCAGGGCACGTGGGATCTTAGTTCCCCAACCAGGGATCAAACCCCATGCCCCCTGCATTGGAAGCGTGGAGTCTTAACCACTGGACTGCTAGGGAAGTCCCTAAACCTGCCATTTTAACTGTCCCCAGTAATTCACATAGCTTGGTGTTCAGGGTCAACCCTTTTAAAAATTGTGACATTGAAGAAGTGGATCTTTAAATGCTTTCCTTTGCACCCTACTCCATGTCTTGTTTTCTCCTTCACAAGGTCTTCTCTCTGGTGAGAGGGAACAAAGGCCCTAGCTCTAACTCAAGCTCTATACCTGTCTCTAACACATGACCACTTCTACACAGGGCCAAGTGAGGAAAGTACCACTGGGGACACAGAAGGAGAAAAGTAAGTAAAAGGAACGCTTTACCTAGTGGATAACAGAGGGGATTTGGGAGGAGATGGCATCTGAGAAGATAACTGTAATTTTGTAACTGTAATTTTGTGTTTAGAGCAATTAGTGCTGAGACATCAGTGGATCATCTAAGTGGAAAGGTTTTGGGGAAGACAGGAGAATGAGGGGAGACTTCTCAAGGTCACCGTTAGAGAGAGGGACTGGATGTCATCTCCATGAAGTGGAAGGTGTGTAATAGGCTGTCGGGCTCACTGAGGGCCTGAGTACACCACCAGCAGAGCACAGGGTCCTTACACCATGCTCACCAGGCAGCTGCTTGCAGCTTGATGGCTGGCATTACCCACAGTCAGTTCAGTTGTGGTTAATAGGAAGATCTTAAAGGTCCATTTTGCTCTAAAAATCTATAAGATTCTACAAGATAACCTGCTCCACCCCTCCAGACAGCAGCTATTTTATGACCCTGGCTGGCACCAAGGCCAGATGGAATTGAGCAAGGGAGGAATGGGAGGGCCTAGAAGTTCTTCTCCTTGGAACTTTGATTTCTTCAATCACCCTCTTGGAAGCAGGATAATTTCCAAATCTGTTCTCTTCATTAGGTGGTAACAAGATAATAGTATATCCTCTTAACATTAGCTCAGCCAATGATTAGAAAGTTGAAATTTTCAGTTTGTTGGTTCTCTGCCTTTCCTCTAAATATAATTTCTTCTTCTTCTTCTTTTTTTTTTTTTTGCGGTACGCGGGCCTCTCACCGTTGTGGCCTCTCCTGTTGCGGACTACAGGCTTCGGACGTGCAGGCTCAGCGGCCATGGCTCATGGGCCTATCCGCTCCGCGGCATGTGGGATCTTCCCAGACCGGGACATGAACCCATGTCCCCTGAATCAGCAGGCGGACTCTCAACCACTGCGTCACCAGGGAAGCCCCAATTTCTTCATTTTAAACAAATTTTTTTCTGCATTTTCTCCAATGGTTGCTAAATGACATTAGCACAGTATGAACCCTGGCAGACCTATCCTTAGAGCTCAAGAAGGGATAACCCATGTGGGAAGATTGCATGGGTGCCGGAAAAATCCTGGTGATCAAAGCTTTTCTAGCTCCTTTCCTTAGGGCATGATTTCTTCCATCTTCATTATTTATTATCCAACAGTGTTTATTAAATGCCTGCTGTGTCACAACACTAGGAGAAGCACTGTGCATTTGAGCTGGGAGTGATGAGTGTTTTGACTGGTTTGCTTGTTTGTGCTGTGTTACTGGGCTGCTGGAGAGCCTTTCTGTCTGTCTAACAGATGGTTGAGGGCGTCACAGAGGAGACTGGAATTTGTCTGCAGGTGAGACAGGAGCAGGAATGGTTTCTTGGGTGTGTGACCTAGGCAGTCACATAAGGCCCACTCTGAGAAGGGTCCTGTGCTTGGTTTAATACTCTGCTGTCAACATCTGGATATTCTTAATATTTCTGAACAAGGAGGGCCACATTTTCATTGCACACTGGGCCCCACAAATTATGTAGCTGGTCTTGAATAAGGTAGATTTTTCTGGAGAGAATTCTGCATCTGGGGACAGAAGACTGTAGGAATAATAATAGAAGTTGCATAGAAGTGGGAGAAAAGGCACCAAACACTACTCTGAGCTGTGGTTTTGTCCATAATTATTTGACAAATTGAGTTGAAGTGAGTAGAAGAGCAGCCCCCATCGAGCATTGAGCTAAGTAAGTACTTCACATGAATTAACTCAATTTAGGATTCTATTGAATGGGCACTATAGTTACCCATGTTAGCTCTTAAACTAATGCTATTTTGTTTCGGCCAACTACCATTCTATTTACAAAATGACAGGCAACATTTTTTTATATAGATGTCTGCTCCAGCTCTACCCCTCCGCTCAGCCCTCCAGTGTACTCTGCTATCGTTTGCAGCTACAGCTTTAGATCTGGAAGTCTGGAAGGTAGAAGTGAAGACCTTTCAATTGTATCCATTCCTGCTCTAGAACCCAATACTTGTCTTCACAGGCCTTTGTTAAAATGCCTCTTCCCAGAGGACAGGACCCTTGTCTGTGTGGGTCACTACTGTATGCCCAGCATCTAAGGCTGCATCCAGCACAATTAGTAGGCACTCAGGTATTACTTAGAGGGTTCCACTTCTGGCCAAGATGGAGTAACAGGGACCAGACTTACTCTCTCATTCTAAACAACTAAAAAGTCTCGACCAAATATATGGAACAATGATTTTCAGCTGTTGGGAGAGCAGGCAGCACAGGATGGTGATCCTTGAAAGAAGGGTGATAAAATGAACCCTATGATTGTCTCAGCTTACTGCCTGGAGAGAGTTTCCAGGCCGTAGCTCAGAGAAGTGCGAAAGGGCCCAGTGATCTCGTGGAGTTCAGAGTTCAGTTCAAGGTGGCTGGAATTCACAGGGCAGAGTACTGAGGAGGAGAGAGTAATAGAAAGCTGATAAGGACATGCATGTGAGGAAACCAATGAGGCCTGAGAAAGATGAACTGGAAAAGAGCAGGCAGAAAAATCCTCAGAGCTCACGTAGAACTGGGAAACTATTAACCCAAGTGGAAAGACCTCCTAATTCTTAGGGCACTGAGTAAAGTTCTCAGAAAAGGACTGCCTCATAGTAGAGCCAAATTAGTCCTAGTTTAAAGGCTGTTTTGTTTTTGTTTTGGCCACGTAGCATGTGGGATCTTAGTTCCATGTGGGTTCTTAGTTCCCTGACCAGGGATCGAACCCACACCGCCTGCAGTGGACATGCAGAGTCTTAACTGCCAGAGAAGTCCCTTTAAGGCTGTTTTGGACCTATGTAACAACCCAGAAAAAAACAAGTCTTGCTAGATTCAAGCTGTTTCCAAGTAATAACGTAGCTACAGCCTAGAATGAAGTCCAAAAATATTTAAAGGAATACAGAAAATACAGCACCCAACTATGTAAAACTCATATTAACTGTCATCTGACTTTAAAGTACCATCTTACTTTAAAAAAAATTTAATTTACTTTATGTAATGAAGCATAACAATAAGGCTCATAACAAGGGGGAAAATCAATCAATAGAAAAAACACAGAAATGACCCATGATAGATTTAGAGGACAAAATCATTAAAACAAGTATTTTAATACATCCCACATGTATTAAAATATGTTCAAGAAGGTGGAGAAAGTAATGAGCTTAATGAGGAGAGAAATAGAAGATATTAAAAAAATAGAAATTATAAAAAAGATATGTTTGAAATTAAGCCTCTAGAGATAAAAGAAATACACTACCTGAAATGAAAAGTACCCTGGATGGGATTAATAGCAGTTTACACACTGAGGATGAAAAGATTAGTGAACTTGAAGACATAGCAATAGAAACTATCTGAAATGAAACATAGAGGAGAGAGAGAGAGAGAACACTGTATTAGAGATCTGTGGAATATCTTCAAGGGCCTGATATATATCTAATTGGAGTCCCAGAAAGAGAGAATAGATGGTGGAGACAGAAAAGTATTTGAAGATACACTGTTTGAAAAATTGTATGGTAAAGTATCTTTCATTAAAATTCATTTTTTTGGTACATAGAAATATAGTTGATTTTTGTATTTTGTTTTTGCATACTCTTGTAGAGATCATTCCCATCAGCAGTGTATGAGAATTCCAGTTGCTCTGCAAACTCATCAGTACTTGGTATTGTCATTTTTTTCTTTTTAAAAAAAATTTATTTTTTTAATTTATTTTAATTTTGGCTGTGTTGGGTCTTCGTAGCTGCACACGGACTTTCTCTAGTTGTGGTGAGCCAGGGCTACTCTTTGTTGCGGTATGCGGGCTTCTCATTGCGGTGGCTTCTCTTGTTGCAGAGCACGGGCTCTAGGTGCACAGGCTTCAGTAGTTGTGGCTTGTGGGTTCTAGAGTGCAGGCTCAGTAGTTGTGGCGCACGGGCTTAGTTGCTCTGCGACATGTGGGATCATCCCGGACCAGGGCTTGAACCCGTGTCCCCTATTATTGGCAGGTGGATTCTTAACCACTGTGACACCAGGGAAGCCCCATTTTTTTCTTTACTTTCTTTCTTTTCCTTTTCCTCTCTCTCTCTCTCTCTCTCTCTCTCTTTTTTAGTTTTAGCCATTCTAATGGGTGTATAGTGGTATCTCATTGTGGTTTTAATTTACCTTTTCCTGATGACTAATGATGTAGCATCTTTCCATAAGCTTTTTTGCCATCTGATATTTTCTTTGGTGAAAGATCTAAGTCTTTTGCCCATTTATCAAGTTGTTTGGTTGTTTTTTTCTTAATATTCAGTTTTGAGACTTTTAAATATATGCTGGATATAAGTTCATTATCAGATATGTAATTTGCAAATGTTTTCTACCTATTTGTGGTGTATCTTTTCATTCTCTTTATAGTGTCTTTTGAAGAACAGAGGGTCTTAATTTTGATGAAATCCACCTTATTAATTTTCCTTTTATGGATTGTGCTTTTGACATTATATATAAAAATTTTTTGCCTAATCCAAGATCACAAAGGTTTGCTCTTATTTTTTTTTTCCTAGAAGCTTTATAGTTTCTGATTTTGGATTTCGGTCTATGATCCATTTTGAGTTGCTTTTAAAATAGGGCACAAGTTATGAATTGACATTAATTTATCTTTTTTGCATAGGGATACCTAATTGTCCTGGGGCCATTTGTTGAAAACATTATCCTTTTTACATTGCATTGCCTTTACAACATTGTGGAAAATCAATTCACCATATATTTGTGGGTCTATTTCTGGACTCTTTATTCCATTGAACTATGTGTCAGTGCTTTCTCTGATACCACACTGTCTTAATTACTGTCTATTTATAAGAAGCCTTTGCCTTAATCTGCTCAGGCTGCCATAACAAAATGCCATAGACTGGGTGGCTTAAACAAGAAATTTATATTCTCATAGTTCTGGAGGCTAGAAGTTTGAGATCAGGATGCTAGCATGATCAGGTTCTGGTGAGAGTTTTCTACCTGGCGTGCAATCAGCCATGTTCTTACTGCATCCTCACATGGCCTTTGTGCTTACACAGAAAGAGATACTTCTCTTTTTTCCTCGTTTTATAAGACCACTAATCCCATCATGAAGACAGCACTCTCATGACCTAATCTAACCCTAACTACTTCACCAAGGCCCCATTTCCAAATACCATCATATTGGAGCTTATGGTTTCAACATATGAATTTTGGAGGGACACAGTCAGTCCATAACAACCTTGAAAACAAGTACTATGAATCTTCCCATCTTGTTGTTCTTTTTCAAAATTGTTTTGACTATGCTAGTTCCTTTGACTCTCCATATAACTTTTAAAATCAGTTTGTCAATTTTTATTTAAAATCTTTGGGAAGAATTGACATTTTAACAGTATTGAGTCTTTTAATTCATGAACATAGAATATGTCTCCAATTATTTGTTTTCTTTGATTTCGTTCACCAGGGTTTTATAGTTTTCAGCATACAGGATGGGGATGGGTGTGGGAGGGAGGTCCAAGAGGGAGGGGATATAGGTATACATATAGCTGATTCACTTCATTGTACAGCAGAAACTAACACAACATTGTAAAGCAATTTTACTCCAATAAAAATAAAAATAAATAAAAATAAAATAAAATAAAATAAACCTAAGTATTTCACGTTTTTTGGTGCTCTTATAAATGGTACTCTTTTTAAAATTCAGTTTCCAATTGTTCATTGCTGGAATGTAGAAATACAGTAGATTTTATTTATTGATCTTGTATCCTGTAGCCTAATTAAACTCGCTTATAAGTTCTGGTTGTTTTTGTTTTGTTTGTAGATATTTTGAGATTTTCTATGTAGAAAAGCATATTGTCTGTGAATAGAGATAATTTTCTTTCTTCTTTCCAATCCATATGTCTTTTAGGTCTTTTCTTGTCTTATTGTAGTCTCTAGACCTCCAGTATGTTGTTAAATGGGAGTGGTGAGAGCATTCTTGTTCCTGATCTTAGGGAGAAAACGTTGATTTAGTTTTTCATGATCAAAAATGATGCTAGTTGTAGGGTTTTTTGTTTACCTTCTTTATCAGATTGAAAAAGTTGCCTCTATTCCTAGTTTGCTATAAGTTTTTATCATAAACAAATATAGAACTTTGTTAAATCCTTTTTCTGCATCTACGGGGGTAATAATGTGGCTTTTCATCTTTAGTCCGTTGATGTGGTAAATTAGATTGATTTTCAAATGTTGAATAGCCTTTCATTCCTGGGATAAATTCCACTTTGTTATTATACATTATTCTTTTTATGTGTTGCTAGATTTGATTTACTAGTGTTTTGTTGAGGATTTTCTTCATGTTGTGTTCATGTGGAATGTTGATCTGTAGTTTTTTTTTTTATGTTACCATCTGGTTTTTGTATCAGGGTATTGCTGGCCTCCTAAATGAGTCATCAGTGTTCCCTCGTCTTTTACAGTCTGGAAGAGTTATGAAAACTAGTATTATTTCTTCCTTATGTCCTCTGAAAAAAAATGCACAACCTAAAAGTTGAGAGTTATGTTTTATTTGGCAGACATTCTTAGGACTTCAAGCCCAGGAGGCAGGATCTCAATTAACCCTGAGAAACTCCGAGAGGGCGAGGGGGGAGCTAGGATATGTAGGAGTTTTGCAGCAAAGGGCAGGTAGTCGGAAGTCAATAGATTATTGTTAATTAAAGAAAACCAGATATCTCAAGTTAAGGAATTTAGCGCTTTTCTATGGGAATATGCAAGAGTCCTGGCTCTCTGAAATCATTCCTTTGATATGCACCTCAGCTATCTGGGGCCAGTATCCTGTATGTTCTCATCCTGAGTTCCCTCAGGGCTTACCAGCTCATCATTGGAGGTGGCTGCAATCGCTGATGACTGTGCATTCCTTTGTTTACAGATATGGCAGGCAATATTTTATTTCTCACTTAGATATTTGGTAGAATTTTAATATTTGAAGACATCTGGGCCTAAGTTTTCTGTGTTGGAAGGTTTTTAAGTGTACATTCTTTAATAGATATAAGACTATGCTAATAATCTATTTCTTCTGAAGTGAGCTTTGGCAGTTTTGAGTCTCATGGAATTTGTTTCATTTAAATTTTTGAATTTGTGAGCATAGACTCGTTTTTATTATTCCCTTATCTTTTTAATGTATGTAGGAACTATAGTGGTGTCCCCTCTTACTCCTGATATTTGTAACTTGTTTCTTCTCTTTTTTTCCTTCACCATTCTAGCTAGATGCTTATCAATTTAATTGATCTTTTCAAAGAATCAAGCTTTTCATTTCATTGATCTTCTTTATATTTTTTTTCTCCTGGTCTCACTTTCCTTGTTTTCTGCTCTTAATTATTTCCTTCAGTCTGTGTCGGGTTTGATTTACTCTTCTATTTCCAGTTTCTTAAGGTGACGTTTTAGATAAGTGATTTTAGACCTTGCTGTGGGTTTGTTTTCTAATATAAGTACTGCTTCAGTTGCATCCCATAGATTTTGATTTAAGATTTTTTTTTGATGTGGACTATTTTTAAAGTGTTTATTGAATTTGTTACAATATTGCTTCTGTTTTATGTTTTGGTTTTTTGGCTGTGAGGCATGTGGGATCCTAGCTCCCTGACAAGGGATCAAACCTGTACCCCCTGCATTGGAATGCGAAGTCTTAATCACTGGACTGCCAGGGAAGTCCCCCCCAAAGATTTTAATCTTATTTATTTATTTATTTTAAAATTTATTTATTTGGTTGTGCTGGGTCTTAGTTGCGGCAAGTGGGCTCCTTAGTTGTGGCATGAGGGTTCCTTAGTTTCGTCATGTGAACTCTTAGTTGTGGCATGCATGTGGGATCTCGTTCCCTGACTAGGGATCGAAGCAAGGCCCCCTGCATCAGGAGCATGGAGTCTTAATCACTGCCCCACCAGGGAAGTCCTGGATTTTGATATTTTAAAATTTTGATCAATTAAAATGTTTCTAATTTCCCTTGTGACTTCTTCTTTGAGTCATGGGTTATTTACAACTATCTTGTCTAATTTCCAAATATTTGGGGACTTTCAAGGTATTTTTTTTGTTAAACATTCCTAGTTTAACTCCTTAATTGCCTTAGAATATATTTTGTATGATTTCAATTATTTTAAATATTCCAAGTTTTTTTTTTTCCCCTAGAATATGGTCTGCCTTGGTGAATATTCTGTATACTCCTAAAGTCAATGTATATTCTGCACTTGTCAGGTGAAATGTTTAAATATGTCAGGTCAAGTAAATTGATGATGTTTAGATCTTCTGTTTTCTCATATTTTTTTCTATTTATACTATCAATTATTTAGAGAAGAGTATTAAACTCTCCAGCCATAGTTTTGTACTTGTCTATTTCTCCTTTCAGCTTTATCCATTTTTGCCTTGTATCCTTTGAAGCTACATTATTTAGTCCATATGAAACAGTAGGGAAGGGGGCAGGGCACAACCTTTAAAAGAATGACATAGCTGTTGAAGATGTGACATACACTGGTTAGAACCAACTAGGTCCAAGATGGTGGAAGATTCAACTTCCAGTGGACCTTGAGCCTCATTATACACTCATTGTAATATATTAACATGCTAAATGACACACCCACCAGCACCATGACAGTTCCAAGGCTGACCATAAAAGGCTGAAAAGTGGGTGGTGGCTCAATTCCTGGAAATATCCGCCCCTTCCCCAAAATAGTTGGAATAATCCTCCCACTCATTAGCCTATGAAATTACCCAGCCCATAAAAACTAACCACCCCATATTTTGGGGCCTCTTGCCTTCTGAGATGACCCACACTCTGTCTTTGGAGTGTGTTTCTTCCAAAGCCATTCTTGCCTTTTTAGAGGGACTGTATTCTGTCTATGGAATGTGTATCTCTCTAAATAAATCCACTTCTTACCTACCACTTAGTCTTTCACTGAATTCTTTCTGTGATGAGACATAAAGAACCTGAGCTTTGTTAAGTCCTGAGACCAGTTGTGTGACCTCAATTAAAAGACAGTGTGTTGAAGTCCCAATCTGAGTTGTGTGGTTTCACATACATATTTAGGATTGTGATATAGTCTTGGTGAACTGACTCCTTTCCATTAATGTATTACATTAATGGCAATATTAATGGCAATATTCTTTGTTCTGAAGTCTACCTTTCTAATATTAATATAAACACTCCAGCCTTTTTTTTTGGTGTTAACATGATATGTCTTTTCCCATCTTTTTACTTTTATTCTGTGTTTTTATATTTAAAATGGGTTCCTATAGACAGCATATAGTTGGGTCTTGCTTTTTTTTTTTTTTTTAAATCCAATCTGACAATCTCTGTATTTTTTGGTTTATTGCAGAGTTTAAACTATTTATATAACTATTGACATGTGTTGACTGAAAAAAAAAAAGCTCAACCCGAAAGTTGAAAATTATGTTTTATTCGGTAGACTTACTGAGGATATAAGCCCAGGATAATACAGCTTCTCAGATAGCTTTGAGGGATTGTTCTGAAGAGGTAAGGGAAGAGCAAGGATGTATAGGAGTTTTTGAAAAAGAAAAAAAAAAGAAAAAACAGGTAGTCAGAACATCAAAAGATTACTGCTAATTAAAGAAAGCCAGACTTTGAATTTAGCGCTTTTCTATGTATGGGAAGATGCAAGAGTCTGGGCTTACTGTAATTATTCCTTTGATATGCATGTCAACTATCTAGAGCCAGTATCCTGTTCTTTCCCATCCTGAATCCCCTCAGGGTGCACCGCTGGGGTGGCTGCAGAGGCTGATGTCTTGATGGCCTCAACATCCTTTGTTTACTGAAATGGCAGGCTGAAAGGACTCTAGAGTGAAACCTAGAGGAGTTAAGCTCGCAAACAGTACATTGGCCCACTGCAGGATCTTCACTAGTGATTTTTTCTCAACAGACCAACTTTGGAATGGGGAACAAAGCTTTCAAACTAAAAGAAAAAGGAGCGACAGATTGTCAGCCTCCAACTAACATCCCAACCAGGTTTATGTACGTACAAAACTTATACTTACAAGTACTTACTTAATTGGGAATTAAAGGAAATCTCACCCTGAAAATGACTAAGATGGAGCTCTTTATTGTGTTTGCAGTGAAGTTAGAGAAAGCCGGCTTGATAAAACAACTCTTCAGAAACATTTGGCAGTCAGTTGAATAGACTGGGATTCTAAACAGGGAATTCCCAGAACTCTTAATTTTCAGTTTAGTTGGAGATCATCTCACTGATACAAATTAAAGAAAATATAGCTGGGCAAGTCAATCTTTTAATATCATTTAGGTGGCAGACCAGTTTATTGGAGAATGAAAAGTAACTGTTTTTGTCTTGCAAATCTCTACAAATCAGAAATGTAAATACAGTCCACAGTGACCTGAGACTGAGCCTAATTCACTCAATCAGATAGAACCTGAAACCAAGGGAGAACAAAAAAGGGAAATAAGGCCTTTTTAAACTCAAACCACTGGAAAGGCTCCCTCAGCCCAAATCTGATTCATAGCCTCCTTAATGGTTTATCAAGGACAAATACAAATCTTAAAAGTCTTTTCCACAAATAGTAAAAGCCTTAGTCATCTGAGTAAACAAATTTAACTTATTCCAACTGTTATTTACAAACTGGTAAGTTTATATTGTAATACCTGATTCATAACTAAGTGTTAAAGTGAAGCTATGAGATCTCTAGTTTTGTCTGTTTATATGTCTGTATGTACATTATACATATGAGATGTCTCTACCTCCAGAAAATATTATCAAAACTGAATTTATAAAAGAGTTCTATCTAACTGACTTAAAAGTAAGTGCTTACAAATTAAATGTTTCTAAATATAAAGGAAGCAGGCCAGAATGACTTTCAGGTTCACATAATCTAGGAAATATTAATATTAAATTAATATCTGGTATTAAAGCTAGCTTAAGCTTGTTGATTTAATCAATATAGACATGTCTTACTTTTATTGTACCTAGGTATACTGAAGGTCAGTAAGTTCATGTTATTTCTATTGCAGAGTTTATCAGCAAAAAAAAAAAGAAAAAAAAATTAACTTTGGTATGATGATATTTTCATAAGTTATAAAATAAAGATAAATGAGGTAAGAATTTTCAATGTGCACTCTAGGAATAATTATGTTTTGGGTGTGTCCACCTAAAATAGTTTCTGCAGATTTTTTTTTTTTTGGCTGTGTTGGGTCTTCATTGCTGCACGCGGGCTTTCTCTAGTTGCAGTGAGTGGGGGCTACTCTTCATTGCAGTGAGCAGGCTTCTCATGGTGCTTGTTGCGGAGCATGGGGCTCTAGACGTGTGGGCTTCAGTTGTTGCAGCACGTGGGCTCAGTAGTTGCGGCACGCAGGCTCAGTAGTTGTGGCGCACCAGCTTAGTTGCTCCATGGCATGTGAGATCTTCGCACCCATGTTCCCTGCATTGGCAGGCGGATTCTTAACCACTGCGCCACCAGGGAAGTCCCTCTGATAACTTTTAGATCATACTGTTACTCAAAAAACTGTGTTTGCCTCTTGAGCCAAAAGATACAACCAAGCCAAAGACTGGGAGAAGGAAGGATTTATTACTTGCATCAAGTAGAGAGAACATCAGGGATCTTTTCCAAAGCACTGTCTCCCCAAACAGCAAAATTGGGGAAGTTTTAAGCTAAGGGTACATGCATATTCACGAAGGGGCTTGGGTGGTGTATGCGTATTCATGAAGGGGCTTGAGCAGAGGAGAATTCAGCATAGAATTGGGGCAAAGTTCAACAGAGTCCAAGCTTCAGTTGATTGAAATCAGAAAAGGTCAACATCATCATTCCATCCTCTATCTGGGTGGGGTCCTTAGTTCCTGCAGAACTCAAAGATATGTATCAGATTGTTATGTACATCCCCTGAGAAGGAACTAGGATCTATTTTATCCCTGAACTATTGTTTCTTGACTGTTTTTCCTTTGTTCCTGTATTCTCTCACTTCCCTTAAGATCATTAATTACTGAGACATGTTTAAGGGCAAGCACTGTGGCCAGGCTTAGACCACAAATTGACTTAGGCCCACAATGGCTTCTCTTATGTTAGGAAAGCCATACCTGGTTCTCTTTCTCCGGGGACCCCCTCCCCTATCTGCTTACAATACCACTGAACTAGGTAAGAAATTACAAAACTCTAATGAAAAACACGATGACTTCATCCAGATCAATAGGAATTAATTACCTGGGGCTGAATGAACTGATAAATATGGTTTATAATGTTATGACTTTTTTCTGAAATATACTGGCTAAACATCTTGAGGCAGTTGATCATATATTTATCTCTACATAGAATAATTATAATAGAGCAACTCTAGATATGGGAAGAAGCAACAAGGGAAAATACTTCCTGGATTATAAGAGGCTAGTAAGAAAAGAGAGCCAGAGAATTTCAGATTATCAACAGGGCCTAATCCAAAAAATACCCCAGCACATTGAGTGGCCTATCAACAGAATCCTCACTTGATCCAGCAGTGAGCCTTCCTAGGGTAGTGGGGCAAAATTGGTCGTGAAATGCCTACCAAATGTTGGTCAGATTTATGTCCAAGAGAGGGTGCTGTGGACAAAGAATGTCACCAGCCATTTTATTATAGTAAATAAAGGATGTTGAGGCCATCAAGCCATCAGCCACTGCAGCTGCTCCTGATGGCGCACCTGGAGGGAATTCAGGATGTAGAAAAAAACAGGTTACTGACCCTAGATTGTTAAGGTTCATATCAAAGGAATAATTTCAATAAACCCAGACTCTTGCCTCTTCCTATTCACAGAAAAAGGCTAAATTCATTAACTTGCAATGCCTGGTTTTCTTTAATTAGCAGTAACCTTTTGATGTTCTGACTACCTCTTTCTTTATGTTTGTTTTTTTGCAAAAACTCCTCTATATCCTGGCACCTCCCTTACCTCTTTGCAACAGTCCCTCAGAGTTATCTGAGAAGCTGTATCCTGGACTTAAGTCCTCAGTAGGCCCACCAAATAAAACATAATTTTCAACTTTTAGGTTGTGTATTTTTTTTTCAGTCAACTTGTCTTTCCTTAGATTTGGGGATAATTGGTTGCCCTGCAACCTCAGGTCACTGATGGGTTAAAGAAAATTGTAGATTTTCAGATTATCTGAATTTTTAAAATTGTTATGAAGATGAGAGCAAGACTTTTCCAGCTTTCTACATCCTAAATGGAACATAGAAGTTTTATTCTGCTTTTTTCCCCTAAATTTTTCTCTCTGTACTGTTCAGATATTTTCTGTTGACCACTCCTTGAGTTCACTCACCTTGTCTTCTGTTTTATCCAGTTCGTTAAACCATTTTAGTTAGTTCTTTTTATTTTATTTTATTTTTTATTTTTGGCTGTGTTTGGTCTTCGTTGCTGCGTGTGGACTTTCTCTAGTTGCAGCGAGCGGGGGCTACTCTTCGTTGCGGTGCCCGGGCTTCTCATTGCAGTGGCTTCTCTTGTTGTGGAGCACGGGCTCTAGGCACGCGGGCTTCAGTAGTTGTGGCATGCAGGCTCAGTAGTTGTGGCGCACAGGCTTAGTTGCTCCGCGGCATGTGGGATCTTCCCAAACCAGGGCTCGAACCATTGTCCCCTGTATTGGTAGGCGGATTCTTAACCACTGTGCCACCAGGGAAGCCCAGTTAGTTCTTAATTTTAATTCCTAGAATGTGCATTTATTTTTTACAAATTTTAATTGTCTTTTCTAAATCTCCATCTTTTCATCTATTTCTCCACCTTTCCCCTTATTTTCTTGAAAAGATTAATCATAGTTATGTTAAAGCCCCTGTTTGATATTTCTAATATCTGAGTCGTTTACAGATTTGTTTCTATTATCTGGTGTTTTTTTTTTTTTTTTTAAGAATGTGTTGTTCTTTTAAATTAGATGCTGGACATTGTAATTGAACATTTGTAGAGGCTCTGGATGATATGTTATATATGCTTAAAGAAGGTTAGCATTTCTTTTGTCAGGAAGATAGGGTAGAAATAGACTGACTTATTTCTGTTGAGCCTTTGTTTTATGTTTGTTATTTCGGCTTTGTCTTTCCCCTAGGGCACAGTGTTTATTCTTAAGGCATGTTTCTTATTACTAGGCTATGGCCCCTTTAGGGTCTCAATAGAAAGCCTGATGTGTTTACCAAGGTCGAAAACAAACATTTGTCTCTCCAGTACCACATAGTTGCTGAAATCTCTGCTCAGGTCTTTTTTTTTTTTTTTAGTATATTTATTTTATTTATTTATTTTTGGCTGTGTTTGGTCTTCGTTGCGGTGCCCGGGCTTCTCATTGAGCTGGCTTCTCTTTGTAGGGGAGCATGGGCTCTAAGCTCATGGGCTTCAGTAGTTGTGGCACGTGGGCTCAGTAGTCGTGGCTTGTGGGCTCTAGAGCACAGGCTCAGTAGTGGTGGTACATGGGCTTAGTTGCTCCATGGCATATGGGATCTTTCCTGACTAGGGCTCGAACCCGTGTCCCCTGCATTGGCAGGCGGATTCTTAACCACTGTGCCACCAGGGAAGTCCGTCTGCTCAGGTCTTTAAGCACTCCAAATACTGTTTTTCACTGAGTTTCTTGGTGTCTTGTTTTGAGCATCTAAAATTTTTGAGTTGGCCAATGACTTTGAAATTTGGTTGCAGGTTTTTAGGCTCTTTCTTCATTATTCTTTTCTTTTTTCCTTCAAAAAGACTGCTTGAACATTATGATTTGAAAAATAAAATGCCTTCAGGAAAAGAGCTAGGATGAATGTGGAACTCAACTGGTATGCTTCCCTTCTCTCAAGAATCAAAAACCTCCAAGTCCTGCTTCCATTGATTGCTCTGCAGTGCTTTCACCTGTTGATTTATATATTTGTCTAGCCTTTTTAGTTGTTCTCAGCAGGAGAGTTAGTTAAGTGTAAGTTACTTCATTAAGACCAAAACTGGAAGTTTCTATATGCTCTCTAGTTCCCCTTGCTTGTACTAGTAATCAAGGAGAGGTCAAAGCAGGAAGGATAAAATCATTTATTATTTATACCCTACTTATTTCCCAGATGGGTTTGTGGCAGGCCACCTGGTTTTCCAGGAGCAATCCCTAGACTTTAGGAGAGCTCTGAGGCCAAGCTTCCATGGAAATGACCATAGCTAGCCTCCAGTCCTGACTCTGCCCTAACCAGCTGTATGACTTTAGACAAATTGCTCGTTTTCTTTGAATATAATTTTCTCTGTACCTAAAATAGGATTAGTAGTTGACTTGCTTACAGGAATATTATGAGGATGAGCAGTGAAAGTACAGGAAAATCTTTTGAAAAACTGTAAAAGTCTGCAGAGACAGAGCATCTCTTATGTTTCACCCTACAGCCCAGAAATAGCACAGAACCAGGAGTGAGGATCCCAGGATATTGGTTTGGCTTAGCCACTAACTAGCTGTTGACTCTGGGTAAATCATTTCATTCTTCCTGATCTGTACTTTGAGAGTTTATCAAACTGTAAATGATAAGAGAAAAAGAAAACATTTAAACAATGAAGCCCAAGCCTGTGAGCCAGCAGTTACTCAAGGGGAGGTATCAGCCGGATTAATTCTCTTCCTCTCCGCAGTTGGGTGTTATCAATTGTACCTGCATTTAAAGGAAACTTGGATCTGCTGGACAAGTGAGATGAGTGCTGTAGCCTGCATTTAGAAGATGAACATGGATTTTTCACGCCTTCTGGAGGAAAAAGAAAGAGGGAAGAGGAAGGGCAAGAGAAGACAGATGTGATCACTGGCATCATTTCACCTGGACTGAACGCTAGGCTCTGTGCCTATAACTATACCTGGGCTTGACCCCAGAACTGGCAATTTTCTAAGGTAAAAATGAAAACAGAGATAAAGTGTGTGCTAGGATGAGTCAGAGAGACTTCACAGTCATACTGAGATTGTAATCAGATGTCAGCTTGAAAATATCTTTAATTTTCCTGAGTTTCTATAAGAATGTACAATAGTAGACTACAACTGCAAGTTTACCTACTGTTTTTCAAATTCTTTTTCTGTATTAAATTACTTAATTTTCCTAATCATCTTGTCAAATGGCATTGGGCAATTAGGCGGGGCAGGAATAACAGAAGGGGCCCAGAGAGGCAAAATGAGTTGCTCTAGGTTGCAGAATATAACACACATTTACTCTGGTAGGGCTTTTATGTTTGTGTGTACGTATGTGTGTGTGTGTGTGTGTGTGTGTGCATGGAGCTAGGGAAATAGAGATATGTTTTCCTGTTTTGGTGATTGTTATCATCATCTACATACCCAATAATCTAAGCCAGAAATCTGTGTTTGTTTGTTTCACTTATTTTACAGATCTTTATTGATTGCCTAATATTGTGGCAGGCCTTGAGCCTGGGGATATAGTGGTGAACAAGATAAAGAGCCTGTGCTTGATGAGATCATGATCTACTGGGAGACAAGTAAACATTTAGAGCACTAAATGCTCTGTAGTCTTCTGCAAGAGCATGTTGCAGTAGGGGTGTGGGTTAAGGGGTCTTAAGTCTCATCTGGAGGGAATCATGGAAAGCTTCATTGAAGAGAGTAGCCTTGCAACAGAGACTTGAAGGTGGTGTGGGAATTTTCCAGGTACGTAAATAGGAGCAGGGTGTTGGAGGCAGAAGGAACAGCATCCACAAACAGGCACAAGGGAACATCAAGTGTTTAGGGAACAACATACAGCTCAGTATTACTGGCAGGTAGGAGCAGGAAGAAAATAGATCATTGTGAACAATTTTGAAGAATTAACTTCCCTCTTTCGTTTACTCCCTTATGCCCAATTAGTCACCACATCCTGTAGATTTGTTTCCTTCTCTCCATCTACTGCTTTGGTTAGAGCTTCACCATGTCTGACCTGGACTATTGCTTTTGTCTCCTGACTGGTCTCCCTGTCCCCAGTGTGCATCCTTCCAATCCATTCTCCTCTTGCCTCTGCAGCTGGTTCCAAATAAGCCCAAACTTTTAGCCTGGCTTACAGAGCCCATCTCCATCTGGCACTTGACTGCATCTCCAGACTTATTTCTTGATAAACTACCACCGTCTCATTCACATTTTCCCCCTCCATTCCTTAACTAATTTCTTAATTTATTTTGTCCCTCCTTCATTAGTTTCTCAAAAATTTGCCTCTGTTGTTTAGCTATTTTTTTAAACGTCTTTATTGGAGTATAATTGCTTTACAATGGTGTGTTAGTTTCTGCCTTATAACAAAGTGAATCAGTTATACATATACATATGTCCCCATATCTCCTCCCTCTTGCATCTCCCTCCCTCCCACCCTCCCTATCCCACCCCTCTAGGTGGTCACAAAGCACGCACGGAGCTGATCTCCCTGTGCTATGCGGCTGCTTCCCACTAGCTATTGGTTTTACATTTGGTAGTGTATATATGTCCAGGCCATTCTCTCACTTTGTCCCAGCTTACCCTTCCCCCTCCTCGTGTCCTCAAGTCCATTCTCTAGTAGGTCTGCATCTTCAGCTATTTTTTACAGCCTCCTTAGTGTGTCAGGGAAGTCTTCACCTCTGTGCCTTTGTTTCAGTTTCTCCCTCTGGTGGTATATCTTTCCCCTTCTCCATCAGTGATTCCCTACTTACCTTTCAAAACTTTCCAGACTCAGGGCCAATGTTACCAACTCTGTAAAGCCTTTCTTGACACATGTCTTTCCTCACTGATTTGTAATTCTTTCATGGCAGAGGCAATATCCCATTCATCTTTGTGTCCTCAGCACCCAGAACTGTGCCTGGGTGATGGTGAATACTTAACAAATATTTGTTAAATGGATTAGTAAAAGACTTCCTAGCAGTCATTTAGAATTGAATCATGTACAGTCCTTCATTCTGTTGTTTTCTAACAACTGTCTTTCCTGTACAAAATGATGCTAAGTTTTCTGAGTGCAGAGATCCTTCTCTTATTTTTCTTCTCCATACTACCCCGTGCCTAGTTCTGTGCTGGGCAGTGCTCCTGCTGATGTGCCTGTTAGGAATTCCTGCAGAATTCTTAGACCTGACCCTGCAAAATAGTCTTTAGAACATATAAATATTTAACTTGAGAGTTGCACTCCTCCTCTACAGAGAAGGACAGGAACAGCAAAGGAGGGCCCAGGGCAAAATGGGCCAATCAGGAAATCCTTCTCTCTCATCTCCAGCCCATCCCTTCAGAGTCAAGGTCTCGTGGAGCTGAGTTTTTCTTTCTGTCCTTCACTGAGGCACCAGAAGAAATCCTGCAAACTGGAGTAAGTAATGGTCTTGGAGGAGGGCAGGAACCTGATTTGCCAGATTTCTTAATTGATCATATTTAGACCAAATTCAAGTAGTTCTGTGCCTATACAGGAAAGCCCTGATTTAAAAAACAAAAGTTGTTTATGTATGTTGAATAAAATTATATTTAAATGGTTGAAGAGATCACAGTAAAAAACAAAAAACAATTCCATAAAATTGAAGGAAAATTTCTACAAAGTAAAAAAAATCTCAGATGAACCTATATTATAACTTTGAATGTTTATCTATTAAGGTTGCTTATAGTGAGGCTCAAGTGTTTGTTTCTTTATTCTCTCATTTTGTTTTAAAACTTTCTTTACTGGGGATAATTAACATTCATACTGATTATTCTACATGTGGATTTCTTTTATTTATCTCATTAGGTACTCTCTTAGATGCTCCAAAAACAATTCTCATGCTACATTATAGTCAGGAACTGGAAAGTCTGTTAATCTTGGTTTCTCAGTAATATGTTGGGGGCTGTGGTCTTCCCAGCCCCCTGCCTCCTTGTTTTCTTCTTACTCAGCACAGCTCAGTGGGGCCACCTGGAGGCTAACAGGAGTAGTTGCCCTCTAACCCTTCCTTAAGGGGACTGAAGAGAGTCCTTTCTAGTTCGGGTCCTGGAGCCCTGGGTGAGCCACTGATTCATTTCAGTTCCCTTGCCCTTCATTTCTCTTTTTCCCCTTCCTTTGCTATTCACAATAGGAAGTAGAAGTCTATATTTCATTGTTTATTATTTTAGAATTATGTTTCCAATTTTCTCAATTCTTAAAGAAATCAACTAAATCTCTAAATATTTTTAGTTTTGTTTTCCTGTGGGTAACTGGCCCTAAAAGTTCTATCTGGCCCCATATTATAGAACAACTAATCTTTCAGCCTTGGCTCTGAATTTGTTTTTCAGGAGAGCAGGAGATGGAGAAAACAAATGGAAGAGAGGGCATTGCTCTGTCCACAGTGGAGACTGGCATAGAGAACCCAGGGCTGGAGCTCACGGTAACTCACCAGTTTAGTTTCTGCACATCTCTGTGGGCTGATGCATGGCCTCATGTAGGGTCTTTGATTGCTCGCAATCCCTATCACCCCTGGAAGGGCCTTATGACTGACCTCAACTCTACCTGTGCTTACAGGAAGAAGGAATAAATCCTGAGGGAACCAGGAAGACTGAAGAGCGAGGACACAGCCTTGGGGATGGATTGGAACCCCCCACTCAACAGAGGTACAGGTGTTCTGGCATTGATTCAGTTAAGGCCTAGGGTTGGCTAGTATGGTTGGTGGACTCAGAAGATGTCAAACTTGCCCTGTTCTCAGGAGCTTATGATCTATGTTGTCGAAATAAGACTCACAGCCACCTGCTGTTACCAAGTGCACATATACATTTTTATGTAATTAATTGTTACATAAACCTGTGCCATAAGTAACGAGTTCAGCGATATCAGTGTTGGTTGGACCGGCAACAAAAAGAACAGAAATGAGAATAACAACAACTAACATTTATTGAGTACTTACTATTGTGCAGAATGCTTTATGAAACTAATTCATTTAATTTTCATGCCAACAGGTGGGTACTAATTTTAGTCCCCTTTTTCAATTAGAAAATTGAGGCTTAGATATTAACTTACCCATATAATTTTTTTAAAATAGCTCTTTTGGAATACTCAGATTTGGGGATGAGGAGAAAGAGAAATCAGAAATTTAAAAAGATGGAGAAGGACCCACCAAAAGAGATAATAGAGAAAGGTAAAAAGTACAGTCTTGAAAGTCAAAAGGGAAGAAAGTGTCGAGAATGAAGGTACAATCAATCCACATCGTTCTGTGTATCAGGAGACAAGGAAGGAGAAAAATCTCTGAATTTGGTCATGGTCATAATCGCAGAAGTAATGTCTATAGAAGTTGTTGGGGTAAAATAGGTCAGATGGAAGCTGTGTTCCACGGTGTGGAAAAGAGTCTGGGTATTTATAAAAAAGTGCAGGGTTTTCCTGGTGGCGCAGTGGTTGAGGGTCCACCTGCTGATGCAGGGGATGCGGGTTCGTGCCCCGATCCAGCAGGATCCCACATGCCGCGGAGCTGCTGGGCCCGTGAGCCATGGCCGCTGAGCCTGCGCGTCCGGAGCCTGTGCTCCGCAACGGAGAGGCCGCAGCAGTGAGGGGCCCGCGTACTGCAAAAAAAAAAAAAAAAAAAAAAAAAAAAATGCAGAAGTCATACGTTAAGAAGCTTAGAAGAGGATATTAGATAGTTTCTAAAGGGAGTATATGGATATGTGTTTTTTCTTTTTCTTTTTTGGCTGTGTGGTGTCTTCATTGCTACACGTGGGCTTTCTCTAGTTGCAGCGAGTGGGGGCTACTCTTCATTGTGGTGCGCAGGCTTCTCATTGTGGTGGTTTCTCTTGTTGTGGAGCATGGGCTCTAGGTGCGTGGGCCTCAGTGGTTGTGGCACGTGGGCTTCAGTAGTTGTGGCACACGGGCTTAGTTGCTCCACGGCATGTGGGATGTTCCCGGACCAGGGCTCGAACCCGTGTCCCCTGCGTGGGTAGGCAGATTCTTAACCACTGTGCCACCAGGGAAGTCCTGGATATGTCTTTTCTTCTCTTTATTTTTAGGAATTAACTAAGTGACTTCATAGAGAAAACAAGCTTAACTTTTTTTTTTGGTGGGGGAGGTACGTGGGCCTCTTACTGTTGTGGCCTCTCCCGTTGTGGAGCACAGGCTCCAGATGCGCAGGCTTAGCGGCCATGGCTCACGGGCCCAGCTGCTCCACGGCATGTGGGATCTTCCCGGACCGGGGCACGAACCCGTGTCCCCTGCATCGGCAGGCGGACTCTCAACAACTGCGCCACCAGGGAAGCCCAAGCTTAACTTTTTAAATTCTATTTTCTTCTCCAGAAGTTCACGTCTAGATACAAATAGATATATATCAATGTGGACATTACCACTTTGTATTTTTGTTTTTCCACTTATTTTATACATCACATTTCTATGAATTGACAGTAAGCTTTCTATAAATTTTCATTCTTACATAATATTTCATACTCTGTTTAGCAATATAGTGGTTAATGTGAATTCTGGAATCAGACTGCTTAGGTCTATATATGAACTCTACCCAGTGATGTGCTGGTATATGTTTAAGAAATGGCTCTCCAAGAGTAGTTTTTTTTTGTGGTACGCGGGCCTCTCACTGTTGTGGCCTCTCCCGTTGCGGAGCACAGGCTCCGGACGCGCAGGCTCAGCGGCCATGGCTCACGGGCCCAGCCGCTCTGCGGCATGTGGGATCTTCCTGGACTGGGGCACGAACCCATGTCCCCTGCATCAGCAGGCGGACTCTCAACCACTGCGCCACCAGGGAAGCCCTCCAAGAGTAGTTTTGCCATGAATATTGGTTCATATTTTTGCTCGCCTTAGTGAGTAAGACCCTGGGTTGGCAAACTTCTTCTGTAAAGGGCCTGATAGTAAATATTTTAGGCTTTTCAGGCCATAGGGTCTCTGCCACAGCTACTCAACTGTACCATTTTAGTGGGAAAGCAGCCACAGATGATACTAAACAAATGGACATGCCTGTGTTCTTAAAACTTTATTTAGAAAAACAAGGATGGACTGGCCCACAGACCATAGTTTGCCACTTCTTGATCTAGACAAAATAATAAATCAACCTTTGATTTGTAGCATTTGCCTGTAGTGTAAATACTCTCAACATGGCTTATTTCAAGCTACCAATGGGATGTCATTGAATGAGGAGTTGGGAAGAGATGGGCAATGGCATATCATTACGTAAGATTTCCACCATACACACAGAAGAGAGAACCTTAAGAGCTTAGGTAACAGTAAAATGTAGCAAAATGATTAGGAGGTGTCCTGAGATTTATGACCTGTCTTGTTAAAAACCAGAAGCTTGGTGTCATAGTTATGGCATATTAGTCAGCCTCTGCCTCTTCCGGTAGCGTCAGGGCCTCCTGCTTTGCACCTACCATGCTGTGGCTCAGCTTCCAGTGATGTGTCCTAGTGTGCCCAGTGGTTGTTGAGACAGTGGTCAAGCTACCTATAGATTAAAGCCTATTTAAACACAGGGCTGTGTCTTTCTCTATTAAACTTAAACCTTCTAACTTCTGTGGAGCCTTTAGAAGATTGTTTGATAATTGGTTTATATTTAGCCCAGTGACTGTGCTGGGCATAGAAAAGACAGAGTATAGATCCACCTTAAAGTGCCCTGCCCAAGTTAGGGAGTAGGTTCCATGAAGCTGTTGATCAGCTCTTGACTCTTCTAATACTGGGCTTAACTTTTTTTAAAATTTCATTTTAAAATATTGAAGTGTAGTTGATTTACAATGTTGGGCTTGAATTCTTATTCTATTTTATTTTTTTCTGGCTGCATTGCACAGCATGCCAGATCTTAGTTCCCCAACCAGGGATGGAACCCGGGTCCCCTGTGGTGGAAGGGTGGAGTCTTAACCACTGGACCACTAGGGAAGTCTGTGGACCTGCCTACATTTTGTCAGATTGCTGTTGGTGTCTTAAACTGCTCTGATGTATAATTGTGTCCAGTTCCCTCAAATCTCATCAACTTTATATTTTCTCAGATGAAAAATTTGTTACATAGATGTTAAATCATGCTTTAAAGTTATAACTTGCATTTCTTTGAATCCTAGTGAAGCTATACATTTTCCCCATTTAGTTTACTTTCCGTATTTCTCTGTGTGGTTTGCTTTCCTTCTTTTACCACCTATAGTAGAATCTGGATTTTGAAACTCATTTCATTTCTGCTGAACTATTCAAATATCACCCATACAGATTCTTGTTTCCAGTCCTTCCCACTTGCTACACACCTATCTTATATAGATTCTACCAGAACTGCCTAAAGCATGACTCTGAACTGCCTTGTTCAAAAACCTCTATCATTCCCCACTGGTTGGCATTCAAGTCTTCCCCACTGGTTGGCATTCAAGTCTTCCCCACTCCTCCTGCTCTCCAGCCATGATTTGTACCTAACTTGACTTTCCAAAATTAACTCTTAAAATTCCCTTTCTAATGCTACTCTATGCATTAGAATTAACCCTCAATTGTTCCTTAAATATAACTTTTCATTTCCTGCCTCTGTGTCATGTTTTCCATCATTCTCTCTGCGTGAAATGTCTTTTCATTTTACATCTTTCTGCCCAGATACAACATATCTTTTAAGGCCCAACTCAAGAGCAATCATGTCCATGATATTATCACAAATGGTCTTCCTCTTCCTCAACCTCACTGGCCGCAGTCCAAAGAGGCCCCTTCTTCCTCAAAACTCCCATAACATTTCTATTTGATCTTCTCTAATAACACTTAAAAGTTTTGACACTGTGTTACAGATTTATATGTATATTGCATCCCCTAAACTGGACTGTAAATACATTGAGGGCAGGATCCATGTCTACTTCATCCTTTTATCTCCTATAGCACCTGGTACAATGCTTTACCCATAGTATATACTCAAAAATTCAAAAATATTCAGAGTTCAATAGATACACTTTTGAAGTAGAATTGACAAGATTTGATGACGATTAAGGCCAGCCATTCTCAGGACACATACTCAGACCCCTGTCTTTATCCTTTCTTCTGTTCTTGGTTCCTCAGGATATCCTTAATCTGATCCTTCAGTGCAAACTATTTTAACTTCTCTTTCTTTTCATTACTCTTTCTGAATTTAGACATTTCTATAAAGCAATTTAGCAAAACATAAACATTTTAAAGAGGGTTCTTTCTGTTGTTGTTAGAATTCAAAAATGTTTGGTGGTGGTGAGTGGTGTTTGTTTTAAAGAACTAGTGAACTTGAGCACATCTGATGGCTGAAAGAAGGAGCCAGAAGAGTCAAAGAAAGAAAAGGAATGGACAATAGAAGAGGATGGAGATAGTGAGATAAATAATTGTCAGATAAGCCCTTAGGAGTTGTGAGGAGGTGGAATTGAGATCAAGAGTTGGAGGATTTGCTTTGGTAAGTGGGAAGGCCAGTTTTCCCTAAGATTTTAGAAAGGAGGCTCAGAAGCTATTGGGTCAGAGATGTGCTAAAGGATCTAGGTCAAGAGAGGCTGAATTTCTGTAAAACAGAGGGTATACCTGCTGAAAGCAAAGGAAACTAGGCTTCATAAGAGCATCCCTCTACCCCTCAGTCCCACAGACCCTCAGCCATATGCCCTTATGCCCCCCACGACCACCCCCACAGTGATGCTAGGGTCCTGGGGCTGGCTTAGCAGGGAAGCATCCTGTCCTAAGTTTAGGTCTGGCTGATGGAAGGGCCAGTAGACCTGAGAAGAGCTCTTCTGCCCTAGAGGAAAAGAGTCATGTACTTTTTCCTAGCTTGTCTTCTAAATACTAGCTCTTCTGGTTCTTGATTCCAGAAATGAAGAGTTGGATCATTAAAATTTTCTTTTACATGTATGGTTTTTCATTCAAGTCAATTACCAGGAAAAAAAGAATAATGATCATGTACCAAATTAATATTGCTTTAAATCTTGCTGAATTTCAGCTATAAATTCTGTTCAGATAGGCCTAGTCTTCACGTGGAGCCCAGTAAAGTCATTACAACTTAAAACAATTAAGTGGAACTTTGGCACCAAACTGGACTGCCTGAGCCATCTTCAGTGGTTTGACACTTCACTTTGTTACATGTGGACTCACCTGCTTATTTACCTTTAGTAGTTGTTTTAAAACTTCTATTCTTTTCAAATTCTCAACCCATTTTTTCTTACCCATCCCCATCTCCACTGCTATATAATAGCTATACAATCTCCACTGTATATAATCCAATATCATTCCTTTCTAAGAAGACTAAGTATTTTTGTTACTAAGACCCCCATTCATTACTTATAATTTTCTTTGTCCTCTTTTTTTTTCCATTCTCTCAGAAAAAGAGCAGTCTCCCTCTTGCTTTTTTTTTTTTTTTTTTTTTTTTGTGGTACGTGGGCCTTTCACTGTTGTGGCCTCTCCCCTTGTGGAGCACAGGCTCCGGACATGCAGGCTCAGCAGCCATGGCTCACGAGCCTAGCCGCTCTGCGGCATGTGGGATCTTCCCGGACTGGGGTATGAACCTGCGTCCCCTGCATCAGCAGGCGGACTCTCAACCACTGTGCCACCAGGGAAGCCCCTCCCTCTTGCTTTTTAAAGCTAACCTGCCAGTCTCTGCTTTTTAATTGGCATTTTTAGGCCATTTACATTTAATGATTTAAATCTACCATCTTGTTATTTATGTGTGTGTGTGTGTGTGTGTGTGTGTGTGTGTGTGTGTGTGTTTGCTTCGTTTTGTTTTGCTGCACCGTGTGGCATGTAGATCTTAGTTCCCTGACCAGGGATTGAACCCATGCCCCCTGCAGTGGAAGCATGGAGTCTTAACTACTGGACTGCCAGGGACGTCCCAGCTTTTTATTTGTTTTTATTTGGCTCCACTGCTCTTTTCTTTTCTCAACATATCAAATTTATTTCTTCCACTGTTAATTTTCCCAGTCATCCACTAAGAATAGATTGTCTTTTCACTAGTTACCCAATATTACAGTTTGTCTTTTCACTAGTTACCCAATGTTACATTCCTCTCATCAATTAAAGTCACCCCATGCCACTGATTTCATGAAAGTTTTCTTAATGATAAAATTTAGGATTTGGGAAGCATTTATAATTTCATTTGTCATTCTTGGCTCCACAAAACAAAACTAGACAAAATAAAAAGTAAAGGCCCAATTCACAATCAATGAGAATTTAGCTCAGCTGTTTACCCAGATCCTTCCTCTCATCTCTGGATTGCAACTAAATGTAATTTTAAAAATTGAAATATGTTTGACATATAACATTGTGCAAAGATAAGGTGTACAACATGTTAATTTGATATATTTGTAATATGATTGCCACTGTAGCAATAGCTAGCACCTTTATCATGTTACATAATGATCATTTCTTTTTAGTAGTTGGAATCAAGTTCTAGTCTCTTAGCAAGTTTGATGATTATAATACAATACTGTTATCTATATTCACTATACTGTGTGTCAGTTCTCTAGGGCTTATTTACTACTTGTTGAAAGTTTGTACCCTTAACACCATCTGTCCTAGACCCTCACCACCCCATTCCTTGGTAACAACCATTTACTTTCTGTTTTTTAATGTTTGGCTTTTTTATTTATTTTATTATTATTATTTTTTTGGCCATACCACAAGGCTTGCAGGATCTTAGTTCCCCAACCAGAGATTGAACCAGAGCCCCGGCAGTGAAAGTGCCGAATCCTAACCAGTGGACCACCAGGGAATTCCTGAGTTTGGCTTTTTTATAGATTCCTCATATAAGTGAGATCATACAGTACTTGTCTTTCTTTCTCTGACTTACCTCATTTAGCATGATATTCTCAAGGTCCATCCATGTTGTCAAAAATAACAGGATGTCCTTTTTTCTCATGGCTGAATAATATTCCATTGCATATATATATATATACCACATCTTCTTTACATATTCATCCATTGATGGGCACTTAAATTGTTTCCATATCTTGGCTATTGTGAATAATGCTGCAGTAAACATGGGAGTGCATATATCTCTTTGATACCCTGTTTTCTTTTCCTTTTGGCATATACCAGAAGTGGAAATGCTGGGTCATATGGTAGATCTATTTTTAATTTTTTGAGGAAACACCATATTGTTTTCTATAGTGGTTGAACCAATTTATATTCCCACCAACAGTATATAAGTGTTTCCTTTTCACCACATCCTGGCCTACACTTGTTATCTCTTGTCTCTTGATGATAGCCATTCAAACAGATGTGAGTTGATATCTCATTGTGGTTTTGGTTTCCCTAATGATTAGTGATGTTGAGCATCTTTTCATGTACTCATTAGCCATTTGGATATCTTCTTTGGAAATAATGTCTTTTCAGTTCCTCTGTCCATTTTTATTTAATTTAATTAAATTAATTAATTAATTTATTTTGTGGTACATGGGCCTCTCACTGTTGTGGCCTCTCGCATTGCAAAGCACAGGCTCCGGACGTGCAGGCTCAGCGGCCATGGCTCACGGGCCCAGCCGCTCCGCAGCATGTGGGATCTTCCCGGACCGGAGCATGAACCCGTGTCCCCTGCATCGGCAGGCTGACTCTCAACCACTGTGCCACCAGGGAAGCCCTCTCTGTCCATTTTTAAATTGTATCTTTTGTTGTCATTGTTGTTATTAAGTTGTATGAGTTCTTTATATATTTTGGATATTAACCCCTTATCCAGTATATGGTTTGCAAAAATTTTCTACCATTACATAGGTTGCCTTTTATTTCATTAATTGTTTCTTTTGTTGTACAGAAGCTTTTAAGTTTTTTTTAATAATTAATTAATTAATTATTTTATTTTTGGCTGCATTGTGTCTCTGTTGCTGCACACGGGCTTTCTCTAGTTGTGGTGAGTGGGAGCTACTCTTCGTTGGGGTACGCGGGCTTCTCACTGCAGTGGCTTCTCTTGTTGTGGAGCACAGGCTCTAGGTGCACAGGCTTCAGTAGTTGTGGCACGTGGGCTCAGTAGTTGTGGCTCACGGGCTCTAGAGCGCAGGCTCAGTAGTTGTGGCGCACAGGCTTAGTTGCTCTGTGGCATGTGGGATCTTCCCAGACCAGGGCTGGAACCTGTGTCCCCTGCATTGGCAGGCAGATTCTTAACCACTGCGCCACCAGGGAAGTCCCGCTTTTAGGTTTGATATAGTCTCACTTGTTGACTTTTGCTTTTGTTGTTTCTTCTTTCAGTTTTCTAGCCATAAGAGTATTGCCAAGACCAATGTCAAGGAACTTCCTCCCTGTGTTTTATTCTAGGAGTTTTATGGTATCAGGTCTTATGTTTAAGTTTTTGATTCATTTTGAGTTAATTTTTGTGATTGGTATAAAATAGGGGTCCAGTTTCATTGTTCTTTATGTGTTTATCCAGTTTTCCCAACACCGTTTGTTTAAAGAGACTATCTTTTCCCCACTGGGTGTTCTTGGCTCCCTTGTCAAATATTATCTGACTGTATATGTGGGACTTTAAGTCTGGGCTGTCTATTCTATTCCATTGGTCTATGTGTCTTTTTATGCCTGTACCATACTGTTTTTATTACTATAGCTTTGTAGTATAGTTTGAAATCAGGACATTTGATATCTCTGGATTTGTTCTTTTTCTTCAGGATTGCTTCAGCTATTTGAGGTCTTTTGTGATTCCATACAAATTTTCGGATTGTTTTTTTCTATTTCTGTGAAGAATGCCATTGGAGTTTTGCTGGGGATTGTATTGAATCTATAGATGGCTTTGGGTTGTATGGACACTTTAACAATATTAATTTTTCTGATCCATAAACACAGGTGTCTTCCTTTTTTTTTTTAAATGCCTTTCCTCTTTAATGCCCTTTCCTCTTTTTATGCCTTCTTTCAGATTAATTGAAAACAAATTTTTTTTGGCTGTGCCGCACAGCTTGCAGGATCTCAGTTCCCCAACCAGGAATTGAACCCGGGCTCTTGGCAGTAAAAGCATGGAGTCCTAACCACTGGACCACCAGGGAACTCCCTGAATATTTTTAAATGATTCCATTTTACCTCCTTTATTGGCTTATTAGGTATAACTCTTTGTTTTGCTATATTAGTGGTTGATTTAGAGTTTTTAGTATATATTCTCTCTCTCTCTCTCTCTCTCTCTCTTTCCTTCCTTCCTTCCTTCCTTCTTTCTTTCTTTCCTATGTGGTATGTGGGATCTTAGTTCCCTCACCAGGGATGGAACTGGTGCCCCATGCGGTGGAAACATGGAGTCTTAACCACTGGAGCACCAGGCAAGTCCCCTGTAGTGTATATTTTCAACTTATCAAGTCTACCTTCAAGTGATATTATACCCCTTGGCGTATAGTATAAGAAACTTATAATAGTATACTTCTGTATGTCCTCTTCCAGCCTTTATATTACTCTTGTTTATGTTTATATATTTTACTTTCACATATGTTATAAACCCTATACTACAGTATTATTATTTTTGTTTAAACATTAAGTTATCTTCCCATATGTTCCAACTTAAATATACCTGCACCTGCATGAATCCTTATCTTTTCCCCTCCTTATCAGAAGGCCTACTCTCCCTGAGTTTGAAGCCAACCTCTTTATCCATCTTCTTAATGCCACCCTTCTCCATCCCCTTCAACAGGGCCTCCTTCCCCTACCTCTTCAATTATTCCTTCCCTCAATCTATAAATATACTCAAGTTTCTTTCCTCAAAAATCAACCTTATCTCAAACTTGTCATATCCTTTTCCTTCATGGCCAAGTTTCTTGGAAACGTGGGATTTCCTTGCTATTTCCATTTTTCTCACCTCCCCATTCAATTTTCAGCCCAGTACAATCTAGTTTTCACCATCACTGCTCTGCTGAAAATCTTTTACTCAAGTGAGCAATGAAAACGTACATACCAAGTCCAATGTACACACACTTTCACTGGGCATCTGCAGCATGACTTCTGACCCTTTCTTTCTGGAAACTCACTTATTGATTTTAATGGCACTATCCCCTCCTCATTCTTCTACCTCTCTGGATGTTCTTTCTTGTCTGTTGTTTTCCAGAGCCTGTCATTTGTCTTCTGTTCTCACTCCTACACTTAATGTCTTGATTCCTAAAGCCACATCTGAAGCCTGAATCTTTGTTCTAAGCTTCTGACCTATATATCTAACCACTTACCAAACACCTTCATCTAGGTGTTTCATATACACTTCAAATTAAACATTTAAACCAAATTTCTGTCAGCATAGGTTTGATACTTTTCTACTCAGTCAGGCCCTAGTCAGCCTGGGCTCTAGGCACACAAAGATAAATAAACTCACATTTCCTCCTCAGGTCTGTTCCTCCTCCTGTCTTTTCTATTTTGGTTTATGTTATCACCCTGACTGAGTCACTCACGGAAGGAACCTCATTTGTCATCCCAGTTTCCCTCCCCTTGATGTGGATCCTCTTTCTCAAACACCTATGCCTTTGTTACAAAGTTTTAAAAGAAGAGATTTTTTAAATCTTCTAAAGTGGAAATGGAAAATAATTTAAAATAATTCAATGCCTTAATGAAAAACTGATTAATGAATTAAAGTGGCCTAATGGAGATCATTCTGGAAAACAATTTCTTGAGGAAAATTCAGCAAGGTTCATATAATTCTGAATAAAATGTTTATAATAAAAACATGAATTTCCTAATGAATTAAGAGATCCTGGCAGGGCTTCCCTGGTGGCGCAGTGGTTGAGAGTCTGCCTGCTGATGCAGGGGACACGGATTCGTGCCCTGGTCCGGGAAGATCCCACATGCTGTGGAGCGGCTGGGCCCGTGAGCCATGGCCACTGAGCCTGCGTGTCTGGAGCCTGTGCTCCGCAACGGGAGAGGCCACAGCAGTGAGAGGCCCGTGTACCGCAAAAAAAAAAAAAAAAAAAAGAGATCCTGGCAACAGTCGTCAATGCTAACATCTCAAAAATAGAGACAGCCTGTGCCTTCTGATAAAAGCACGCAACGTCTCTGACACAGTCCTGCACACCCGCCTCCCCCGCTGAAAATGGAATCTGATCAGGTCTCTAACTCTACCTACAATTTATAGGAAATACAGGGGGAAGGAGTAACAGGTTCAATTGTACCGCAGGGATGCAATCATCAAAATGCAGCCTGGGGGAAACCTACAGAATAAACAACCTACTTTACTCAACAAATAAAAGGTGGCAGGACATTCAGATGGAAAGACACTTGAAAGAAGCTTCGTCCAACTGGAACATATGGACCTTAAAAAGATTCAGATTCAAAACCCAAACTGTAAGAACAAAACTAACAAAGGACACTTATGAGAAAATCAGGGAACTCTGAACTCTGACTAGATAACTGATATTAAGGAATTAGTGTCATACTGTGATTAAATTGAAAATTAAAAAACAAACAAACAAACAAACAAACAAACACCTATGCATTCACCTCCTATCAGTCCTCCCCTGCACCTTCAGTTACTTCCATACTGGCCCCTAGCCCATCCCTCACCACCCGCCTCCAGAGTGATCTTTCTAAAAAATACATATATACTTATGTTATTACCTTGCTTAAATTCAATGGGTCTCTACTTTCTACAAGAGAAAACTGAAATTCCTAAGCATGATATATAGTCTAAATGACCTGGCTTCTGTCTTCTTTGCATGCTTTCTTCCCACCATCCATCCACATGCTCCCTGCTTCTCAGCGACAGTAAATCATACTGTTCTTTCTTTCTTTCTTTTTTTTTTTTTAAAGAAGATGTTGGGGGGTAGGGGTTTATTAATTAATTTATTTATTTTTTTGCTGTGTTGGGTCTTCGTTTCTGTGCGAGGGCTTTCTCTAGTTGTGGCAAGCGGGGGCCACTCTTCATCGCGGTACGCGGGCCTCTCACTATGGTGGCCTCTTTTGTTGCGGAGCACAGGCTCCAGACGCGCAGGCTCAGCAGTTGTGGCTCACGGGCCCAGTTGCTCCGCGGCATGTGGGATCCTCCCAGACCAGGGCTCGAACCCGTGTCCCCTGCATTAGCAGGCAGAGTGTCAGCCACTGTGCCACCAGGGAAGCCCCATACTGTTCTTTCAAAATGCTTGGCTCACTCAAGTATGCTTTTCCTCCTCTAGAGGTAGCCCAGGGCTCTCTTCTAACTCCCTGAAACACATCCCCTTGACAAGCGCCTTCCCCTTTACCTTTAGGATCGGTTCATCTGTCCTCTTCTTTGTGAAAGCTTCTTTGACATTCACCTGCTCCTTCTCCTCTGCTCTCTTTGTAATTATAACTTTGGAATTCTGGAATGTTCCCTCTGGAATTCCAGTCTTTCATGTCTAATTAGAAGCCCCATGGAGTAATGGAAAGATCTGGGGTTTAAATCCTAACTTTGCCAGCAGGCTCACTTTCCTTGCCTGTGAATATAATATTAACCTTGTGGTTTTAGGGGAGGATGATTGAAGAGGTCTTGCAGTACCTGGTAAAAAGTGTTTACTAAATAGTATCTGGTTTTTCTTTCCTTTAGAGGCAATTTTTTGAAAAAGTAGTCCATATATACTCACACTCACTCAATCCCCTGCAATTCCATTTTCATCCAGTCACTCTCCTGTAAATGGCTCTTTCAAACAGAACCAGTCACCTGTTCACGACCATCTTCTCATTTGCTATGCTACCTGATCTTACACATCACTGAATGTTGTTGACCTCTCCTCCTTTTTTTTAAAAAAAAAAATATATATTTTAAATTTATTTATTTATGGCTGCATTGGGTCTTCGTTGCTGCACACAGGATTTCTCTAGTTATGGCGAGCGGGGGCTACTCTTCGTTGCGGTGCGCGGGCTTCTCATTGTGGTGACTTCTCTTGCTGCGGAGCATGGGATCTAGGCATGCGGGCTTCAGTAGTTGTGGCACACCGGCTTAGTTGCTCTGCGGCATGTGGGATCTTCCTGGACCAGGACTCGAACCAGTGTCCCCTTTATTGGCAGGCAGATTTTTAACCACTGCGCCACCAGGGAACCCCTCTCCTTTTTTGTTTTTCCGGTACGTGGGCCTCTCACTGTTGTGGCCTCTCCCGTTGTGGAGCACAGGCTCCGGACGCGCAGGCTCAGCGGCCATGGCTCACGGGCCCAGCCGTTCCGCGGCATGTGGGATCTTCCCGGACCGGGGCACGAACCCGTGTCCCCTGCATCAGCAGGTGGACTCTCAACCACTGCACCACCAGGGAAGCCTGGGATAAGAGTTCTGGAAGGAAGAAGTTGAGGCTGGGTAGAAGGGCCGGTTGGAAAACCCACTAACTAGGTCCCTCTTGTTTTTGTGGATCTTTGAATCTCTACTTTTAGTGTGAAGAAGATCTGACTTATTATTGCACATCAAGCAGAGATTTGGGTCCTGTGTGGAGAGAGGGTTCTTTTCCAAGGCAACACATCCATCGCAACTCAGCAGTTAAGCACCCGGCTGTGTTCTGGTTTAGGTTCCCTTCTCACTCTACCTGGGCTGATGGTTCTCAGAACTGGTCATCCCCCGGTGCACAGAGCCTCTGACTCCAATGTAAGTTTGCTGGCCTCCATCTGATAGACTTTTCTCTTGCCTTCCCTGGTTTTCCAACTCCTTTTTGGCTTTCCACTTTGGTTTATTAATAAGCTTTTTGCTTCTCAATCACCATTCTCCCTTGGACACTTTTTGTACCTGTTCTTGAGCTCCTCTACCACACTGTCCAGCAACCCTTGCCCATCCAGTTTTAAACCAGTTTTATACACACCTTTGAATCTGGCAAAGTGGTACCCAGTACAATACCCACGGACCAGTTCTTCTTATGCTATCATCAAATGAAAACTTTGGACACCTTGAAAAGATTCTGGTCACTTCTACCTGGAGGCCCTTGCCCTTTACTCAGACCATCATTTGGGTTGACTCATTTTCTTTCTTCTAGTTCTGACTTCAAGCCAGGGCGAGCAAGGATTCACCCAGGGCCCCACTGTCAACAGTCTCAGGAGATGGATTTTTTGAAAGCTACATACGCCTTCCATTCTAACTGCTAAAAGATAGTACCCCAGACCCTGGGAATTTCCATAGCTTTGTCTCCCGTAGTTGGGGGAGTTTCCACAACTTGTGGAAAGGGTCACTGAGAAAATGCATGAACACCCGTGCTGCTAGGCCTGACCTATAGTGACCACTAATGCTGTGTTCAGCTAGCACAACCTATCATCCTTACCCTACTCTTTCCCATGCTGTCACTTGAGGCTGCAGGCAGTAAGCATGTAAGTGAGAGAGTTATTATTAGTCCATATCTGGAAAGCCTTCCACATACATACCTAGAGAATTTATGAGGGGGTACAGACATCACAGCAAGTTATGGACAAGATATCAAGTGTCACCATCTACCAGACAGATTTTTTTTTTCTCAATTAAGCTTCTGAGTATAACACAGTTACTAACTCTCAAACTGAGCCATTATGTAAAGAGCTTGGTTGTATTAGCAAGATCCTAGGCCAAGCAGGATGCCAGGACCATGAACACCCGTGCACATACCTCTATGCACTGCTTCTCAGTTGGTTTAAAAGGGTCTGAGAACATATATTCTCTTTTCCTTGGAATGTCCTATATGATTTTTTTTATTTTAATTTTTTAAAGCAGAGGTCCAGTTGTAAATTGATATGCTAGGATCAGGTTGTTCATGGATTTTGCAGAAATGAGTGCTCTTCACTGACTTCTGGTAGTACCCACTGATCTTTAGTTCCCAGGGAACAGTTGAATGTGGTCCTGAGGTAATGGCAGAAATCTTTTCTAGGTGTGTGGTTTATATTTGTCCTGGACTAGTGAGTGTCCCCGCTCATTTTGCAATGGCTTTGCTGAACTGGCATTTGATTAGGTATGATTTTAAATCAGCTTCACCTAATAGACCAGTTTGGGTCCTAACAGGAACAGACGGAATACTTAAATTAGGATAATTAGAGAAGGGTTTATTTACAGAGGGGGTTTATTTACAGAGAGACCATTACAGGGGTGTGTGCAAGATGTAGCGGAATCACAAGAAACAATAGTGCAAGAACCTGAGGCTGGAAGCAATGAACAGTTACTATTGCTAGGCAAGGGACAAGATATAAGAGAACCCAGAAGGAGAGTCAGATAGAGAAGACTTCACTATGCTGACCTCAGTCTTTTCATCCACTCTGATCTCCTTTTGGATCCTCTTGGTAGAACCCAACTAGATAATCCAGAGGGTTATGTAATCCCACTGATGCAGTCCACATGGGTTAGAATCCCAGGGCACAGAGCAAGATGGAGAGTGGATCTGGAGGAGCAAACCAAAGATATCTGGCACACATGGGAAGTCTAGGATTGAAATTACATTAGTTCCTTGATATACTTTGCAAATGATATTCCAAAGATATTGACATCCTTCAGGTACACTGACACCTCTCAGCAATGGTTTTTACTCACTACTTTCTCTATTAAGCATGGAAAGTTAGCAGAGTTCTTGAGATCCTAAAGCGTCCTCTTGAACTGATAAGTCAGGTGGTGATAAAGAATGTTTTCTCCTTTCTCAGATCACCTATATCTGATAATACACACTCTACTCAACTAACACAAAGCGTTGGACTCCCTGAAGAAAGAAGAAATAAGAAGGAGAGAGGAGTGAAAAGGAAGGCTTTGTATAAAGAAGAGGAGGGAGTGTGTTAGATGGGAGAGGTAGCAATGGAGAAAGAGCCATGGAAATCTGTGAGCTAAGTCCCCAGGGCATTTGGAGCTAGTGGTTGGTCCCAGCCCTGGCTAAGCTGTCCTGCCTCAGCATGATGGGCTTCTTGCTGGGCTCACCTTCTTTGGAGCTTCTAAGAGTTTGGAAATTAGAACTTTTTGTTCATATGACTTCAGTGTGCTGAGGACATTAAAAAGTGGCAGAGACAGGCGAGCCTGGGACCTGGGTAAGATGCAGCAAAGGAAGATGGTTAAGAGCTCAGATTCTGAAGCCAGACTGCCTGAGTTTACATTCTGTCTATGCTCCTTACAACTTCCATGACCTTGGGAAAGGTACTTCTCTGTTTTCCAGTTTCCACATCTGTAAAATGGGAATGATAATAGTAGCCACCTCAAGAGTTCTTATTAGGAGTCAATGAGTTAGTACTTTTAAACTTCTTAGAAAGAGTTCAGCACATAGAAAGCACTATATAAATGTTTGATAAATTAAACTTGAAAAGTTCTACTTGCTGGGCACCTTCTTTCAGGCCCTCTCACCCAGGGATTCTTGAGGGTGGTAGTGTTTTCCATCCAGTCTGTCAATTCATATCTGATTGACTGTTCAGGGTTATGGGTTTATGTGATTTTTATTTTCTCTCAGAAGAATAGGCCCTTTTCTGAATCTGGAAGCTGAGCAATCCCTCGTCCCTAGGGAACAGGAAGGAGTAGGTCCCAGTAGTCTCTCCCTGATGTGACCAGTGTTCCCTTCTATGGTAGGAAATTACTGAGGATATTGCTAGTCCAGGTTGGGTAGGAGTGTTCTGACCTGCTGCCCATTGACAAGGTTGACCTGGCCTTTTTGGCATCGCTACAACACTACCTAACTTCCCCAGGATGAATTTCATTAAGAGAAAACTCTTCCTCAGGCCAGGCAATCTAAGTTCTGGGAATTGATGTAAATGGGATGGAATAATTTTTGGTTCTTAACTTTTGGATTCTCATCAGGAGGAACCTACAGCCTTTCACCAGGGCAAGAAGTTTCTGTAAGACACATGCTGCCTTGTTCAAGAAGGTCCTGCTGAGCCTGTTGTGTTTGGGTAAGGTATTGAGGATCCACGGAAGTGAGAGACACAGTTGTTTTAGAAATGTGACCTTGTGTCAAGACTATTACTAGATGGAAAGCAAATTTATTCACAAGTTGATCTAAAGGGCTATGTGATGTATAGATCGTAATTACTTGTAGGTGAGCTGTAATTTATAGAATTGCACTTCTAGGAATAAGTAAATAAGTTGCACTTCTGAGAATAAGCTATTTTTCAAAATGTACTATTTGATAGACTTAAATATGTCAGAGAATCTGGGCTTGTCTCTTTTTTAGTATCTTGATTAGATGAGGGGCATGGTTCTTGAAGTCTGTGAAAGAAGCCTGTAGTATGTTACTTATTTGCTGGTTTACTGGTAAGATCAATGATATAAAATATTTTTAAAAGATAGCAAACCTCTTGGGAATTCCCTGGCAGTCCAGTGGTTAGGACTCAGTGCTTTCAATGTTGGGGCCCGGATTCGATCCCTGATTGGGGAACTAAGATCCTACAAGCCGCGGGGCATGACCAAAAAAAAATAGATAGCAAACCTTTATTTAAAATATACCGTCAGTGACGTATGGGACTTTGATGTGAATATTAGAGGCAGCTGGGGTAGTGAGAACAAAAATTATATTTTGGGGTGAGTCAAGGGGCCATGGAATGAGAACCATATGGCTGTACCCCCTAGTACTAGCCTTGTTTACTAGAAGAATGGCTCTGCTGAAGAGGAAAAGTTAAAATGACTGGGATTGTAAAGTTTTGAGAAAAGATGACTTTTTAAGAGTATAAAGGTGGGTGCTGATCAAATCCACTTCCAGGGATAGAAAGAGAATATCAAGGGAATGAGATTTTATCAGGGTCAAGTGAAAATATGCAACATTCAAACTAAGTTGGTTCCTCCTTGGGATACCCCAAGAAAACAGTTAGCCACCTATCCTGGCCTTGAGAATTGCATCTCAGTCTGACAGGGCTGGGTGGTAAGGTCACTGGAGGGTTTTACCTGCCTTAAGTCCCAGACATTCATGACTAAATCTTCATTTGGTCCTAAGGGGCTCTGCCTTGCTGGTCCTTACTCTGTACTTTCTCTTTTTAGCTTATGCTGCCTACTTCCTGGCAGCTTGCATCTTGAATTTCCATAGGGCACTGGCCTTGTTCGTCCTCACCTGTTTGGTGCTTTTAGTCCTGGTTCACCGCTTTCTGAAAAGGTTCTTTGGTGAAAAATTAACGAGATGTCTGAAGCCCCTTGAAAACTCCTGCCTGAAGCTCTGGATGAAATGGTAAGTTAAGAATCTCAATATCCCTCATCGCACAACTTGTCTTAAACCCCAATCCATTACCCTTTTCCTCCTTCGACGGTTCCTGGGCTGTCTCTCAGACCCTCCCCTATACTTTACAAAACCAAGGCTCATACGGTATTTGTTTTTCTCTTTCTGACTTACTTCACTCTGTATGACAGACTCTAGGTCCATCCACCTCACTACAAATAACTCAATTTCATTTCTTTTTATGGCTGGGTAATATTCCATTGTATATATGTGCCACATCTTCTTTATCCATTCATCTGTTGATGGACACTTAAGTTGCTTCCATGTCCTGGCTATTGTAAATAGAGCTGGAATCTAAAAAAAACAAAAACAAACAAAAAACCTAGGGGCAAGATGGGACTAAAGATGCAGACCTGCTAGAGAATGGACTTGAGGACACGGGGAGGGGGAAGGGTAAGCTGGGACAAAGTGAGAGAATGGCATGGATGTATATGCACTACCAAACGTAAAATAGATAGCTAGTGGGAAGCAGCCGCATAGCACAGGGAGATCAGCTCGGTGCTCTGTGACCACCTAGAGGGGTGGGATAGGGAGGGCGGGAGGGAGGGAGACGCAAGAGGGAAGAGATATGGGGATATATGTATATGTATAGCTGATTCACTTTGTTATAAAGCAGAAACTAACACACCATTGTAAAGAAATTATACTCCAATAAAGATGTTAAAAAAAACCAAGGCTCAGTGAACAAATAGCAACGGGCCTCTGAACCCTGAACTTAGTCCAGTTTCTTATAGCCTCATGTCTCAATATTGCTAGGGGGCAGGAGGGGTTCCATTTCAGAGAAGAGTTTCAGTCTGTTTATTGTCAGGGCTGGTATCAGAAATGAGAAAAACCATACCCCTCTTCAATGAAGAAATCAAGGCAAAGAGGCTTATAGCAGCATTACACTATCAAATTGATTTGGTGGTCATGTGTTTCTCCCTTAGTTCCTGGATACTTTTTGTGCTTTTTTTCCCTCTAGTCCTCCAGACTTCCTGCACCCACTGGTGTCTTATAATTCCCTAGAGTTTAAGGAGCAAACTCACTGTTCAGTGTGTACTGAGCTGGATGCTACAGCAGCCGCACCTCATCTAACTAACTGTGGCATGCATATGTCCTTTGATCACACGCCTGGGGTGAGAGGATAACTTTCAGACTCTCTATATGTTCCACTTTTATGACTTTTGTCCAATGGATGCACAGAAAATAGCTGTTCAGGATGTTTGCAACAGTGATCATTTGGAGAAACACACCAGACTACAGCCTAAATTTTGGATCATTGATTTATTTGACACTGGAGGGATAGAGTGAAAGGACTTTCTTCATTAACAGGATGGATTCTGGAAGCCAGATTTATTTATTTATTTATTTATTTATTTATTATGTTACTTTATTTTTTAAATTTTATTAAAAAATTTTTTATACAGCACGTTCTTATTAGTTATCCATGGAAGACAGATTTAATGCACTTTGAGTTCACAGTGAGAACAGCTCCAAAATTCAACCCTGACTTGTAATCCCTTCTGTCGTCGTCATCGTTGTTCCTATGGCATCTCAACGGACAATGTGTTCTTTTTGTTTTCTTTTCTTTTCATATGTGATTCACCTTCTAATTCTTTTCCCTTGAACTGAAATGACTCCAACACTCAGACATGAGGAGACTAGTTTATGTATTTTTTTTTCATTTTAACATCTTTATTGGAGTATAATTGCTTTACAATGGTATGTTAGTTTCAGCTTCACAACAAAATGAATCAGTTATATATATATACATATGTTCCCATATCTCTTCCCGCTTGCGTCTCCCTCTAGTTTATGTATTGATCAAGCATGTTTGGTACATAAAGGGACCACAGGGCATTAAGTAGTTGATTGGGCCTTAGCCTTTACTCTTGCCCTTGGAGTGGTTGGAAAGTGGGTGGAGATCCATGGGAGGACTTTTCCTCCTTCTTTTTTAAATATTTTGGTTATGCATTAGAACATTCTTAAAGAATAAGTCTTTATATCACATCTTACTGATATGATAACTTGAAGAAAAGGAGGTCATGAGATTTATGTCCTCAGATTGGACTCTTTCAGCTTCATTCTGTGAGTAAAAGAGTTGAGGGGAGGGGAGAGGTGTTAACTGGGAAACCACCAGATGAATGATTCTAAAGATGTGTCTCTGTGTCTGATCTATTGGGTTGTTTCATTTATCCTTGTGGTGAATTTCTATTTTTTAGAGGTAAAATTAATGATTTCTTATTCACTCACTGATTTGATGACATGATCTTGAAATTCCCTCTCCAGTGTGTTCGCGGGAGTCTCCTTGGTTGGCCTTATCCTGTGGCTGGCTCTAGACACAGCCCAAAGGCCAGAGCAGCTGATCTCCTTCGCAGGAATCTGCATGTTCACCCTCATCCTCTTTGCCTGCTCCAAACACCACAGTGCAGTGAGTTTCGGGTATTGCAGGGTGGGCGTAGTAATACCTAGCCAAGGACCATGTGTTACTAATTGCAAAGTGCATGAGCCAAGTATTGATTACAAAGGCATAGAACTAAGTTCTTAACAATCTCTGGAATTGGCCCCTTTGGCAATATTGCCCCTAAGTGAAGTTTAAAGTTCTCACAGGCCCTAGACCATTTATTTTCACACTGTAGGTTGTGATCCGTTAGTGAGCCTTGATATCAATTTTGTGGATCCAGGCCAGTGTTAAAGAAAAAACAAACAGAAGAAAAAATAAAGAAGGAAAGAAAGAAAATAGAATACAATAGAGAATGAGCTTGCATTGCACATAGTAATATTAAAGTAGTGGTTTATGATGCTTTTATATGTATGTGTGCGTGTGTCTGTGTGTGAGGTCTAACCTGTAGGCATAGTTCTGAAAACCACATAGACGTATGTGGCTCTTTATATACTACTGCCCTATTTCCCCCGCTCCCTGTTCCATCTTACCCCAGATTTACCGTTAACATGCTAAGGTGGTTCCAGAGTACACGTACCCACGTTTAAAACCCCAGCCAGGTAATGAACAGGTCGGGTTTAGAGCTCACATTAGAATAACGTTCTTATTGGTCCCAGGTGTCCTGGAGGGCAGTGCTTTGGGGCCTAGGTCTTCAGTTTGTCTTTGGGATCTTGGTCATCAGAACTGATCCTGGATTTAATGCATTTCAATGGCTGGGAAACCAGATTCAGGTATGAGAAATTGAATATGAGAGCTCTTTTAGAGCCCTAGAGAAAGGAGACTGGGGGAAAGCATGAGGAGATCAGGCTGTGTCTTGTTAGTGATGGTGGTGGGTGATCTGGTGGGAAAGGAGAGAGTATACTGGGGTACAACTATGCATACAAATAAAGAGAATGGAACTGCTGAGTCCTCTGTCATTCAATGAGTAGCTCATAGTGACTTAGGCTGCTTCCCATGCTGTCAAAGGGAGGCCAACCTCAGTAGCAGCACTAGGTCCTCATCATACATGAGGCTGATCCTATCTTCCCTGTGTCCTTTCTGGCTTCACTCTAGTTCTGTCTCTCTTTTTTTTCTTTCAGATTTTTCTCAACTATACTGTGGCTGGCTCCAGTTTTGTTTTTGGGGATATGCTGGTCAAGGATATCTTCGCTTTTCAGGTCATATGTTTCATGAGCAAGAATGAGGGTCAGTGGCAGTGAGGGTGAGGGGGATAAAGCGAGATGACGAAGATGTGTGTCCAAGAGATCAGCCAGTCTATATACCAATTTGACCCTAAGAAGAGGATTTGATCTTATCCATATAGGAAGCAGCATTAATGTCTTGCCCTTTGATCATTGTCATACTGAAATTGGAATGAAATAGGGGTGGGAGAAGAAGGCTCAGAAAACATCTCCTTGTGGCTTAGTATTGACGGCATAATAGATTTGCAATACATTTAAAATTTATTCCTAGACTAGCTTGTGTTTAAATATCCAGAGTATCTATACTGTATCAGCTGTGCTCGGGATGCTAAGAACTTAACTTAGAGACCTGAAACACAGTCTCCTTATGGCACACAGTTGCACATTCAGTGTAGTATCTCACTGGTTGCCTCATCATTCTCATTATAGGCCTTACCGATCATCCTTTTCTTTGGATGTGTGATGTCCATTCTTTACTACCTGGGCTTTGTGCAGTGGGTAGTTCAGAAGGTGAGTCATTCTCCTGCACAGTCAGGAGGTGGGGCTTTGTCTTGTGATCCATCAAGAGGCATGAAGATGGCACTTACTTTGGGAAAAAATGATCATATGTCAGATCTAGAGCATTAGAACGAATGTGAAAAGCAAACTCTTTCAAGCGTGCCTGATACCAGGTGGTCAGGACCAGGCCCTAGGCAGGCTGAGGGGCAGAGCAGGGAGAAAAACTGGGCTGAACTGCCATTTCATACTGAGTTTTAATCTACTTTTTCTGGAAGCCAAGAGTCGTGAGTTCTGGTCCAGGCTCTGTTTGTAACTTGGTTTGTGGTCTCGGCCTTGTGCCTCTTCTTCTCTAGGCCTTAGTTTCCTTACCAACATAATGGAGGAGGAGTTTTGATGGATACACCCCAAGATTTCTGCTAATGTTAATGGTTTGGAACTTTGCATCCCTTTAGATTGCCTGGTTTTTGCAAATCACCATGGGCACCACTGCCCCAGAGACCCTGGCTGTGGCAGGAAACATCTTTGTGGGTATGGTAAGCACCCTGAGGCCTTCTGATCTTTTCTCTGGGGAACAGAGAGTATGGCAGAAAACAGTTTGAGAAATGTATGCTTTCCTTTTGAAAAGTCAAATAGATGAAGACTGTATGGGCAGCCAGTCACTCTGATGAAAGAAAAGTTGGAACTCAGCTCATTGCTTTCACCTTTCATACCTAATAATACTTATTTGGGTGTTTGTAATGGGGACATACTTAACCACAGATCCAAATTCTTACACAGGAATTTAGGGAAATGGCCTGGTCCAAGTCATCCCCCTTCAGGGGCTATGAAAGATGTTTCCTCCATATTCTGGTTTCTTCCTGTAACCTTTGTTTTCCAGAATCTCTAAGGAGACAATAGCTTGCCTTGCTCAGGGCTAACACCAAAGCTTGTCCCCATAATACCTGTTTGATACATTTGTCTGTATGGAGTAGGTGTTCAATATATGCTACTGACTGATCAACTCAGTGTTAGGGACAATGGCTTGTCAAACTGACAAGGAATTAGTATTGAGGTCTTTCTCTCCTAAGGCCCTAGGCTGATTAATGGTATTTGAAATGTTCTCAGAATACTTCTGTATACTTCTACCATAGCATGCTGCATTTTGCTGAAATTCTCCATAATCAGCTTAGTTTCCTCTGCTAGACTGTAAAGTCCTAAGAGTAGGAACTTTGCCTTATTCATAGGAATGTCCCTAGCATATCATATAGCACTAGGCACATAGTTGTCACTCATTAAATAATAAGTATTTCTTAGGTCAATGCTAGATATATTTTACATAGTTGGGTCTTCATCATTTCATACCATTTTCACAAACATTATTTCTTTTGATTCTTTCATCAACATTGGGCTTCAGTAATCTATTTGCAATTCATTTAATGAGTACCTTTTAAGCAATTAATATGTACGCAGTAAGTACACTATACTAAAGTCATTCACTAAGTATATAGTTTCTGTTTGTTTGTTTGTTTGGGCCACACCACGTGGCTTGTGGGATCCTAGTTCCCCAACCAAGGATCGAATCCTAGACCTAGGCAGTGAAAGTGCGGAGTCCCAACCACTGGACCACCAGGGAATTCCTGAGTATATAGTTTTAGACATTGAGAACGTAAAAAAGAAATATACTCTTTGTCTTCTATAGCATTCTAAATTTTAAATAGATGAGACAAACTGATATGAAAACACATGAGAAGAGTGCTAGCCAGGATATGATTAGGTGCCAGAGGGGGTGAGCCAGACACTGGGAGAGCCTAAAAGCAGAGCTTAGTTTTGGAAGAGCACCCACACTGGAGGGATGTGTGCCCGGAGCTGGGGCAGGCACTCTGGGATGGGGAGCTGCACCTTCTTGAATCTGACTCTCTTCTCCTTTTTTATAGACAGAGGCACCTCTGCTCATCCGTCCATACCTTGCAGACATGACACTTTCAGAAGTCCATGCAGTGATGACTGGAGGGTTTGCCACCATCTCAGGCACTGTCTTGGGAGCCTTCATATCCTTTGGGGTAAGCATAGTCTGTTTGATCACTCCTGGGTGAGCCCAAGTCTGGGTTCTGTAGATGCTCATTCCTAAGTCTGGCCTTACAGATTGACACATCATCCTTGATTTCTGCCTCTGTGATGGCTGCCCCTTCTGCTCTTGCTTTGTCAAAGCTGGTATATCCAGAAGTGGAGGAGTCCAAGTTCAAGAATAAGGAGGGGGTAAAATTGCCCCGTGGGTGAGTCCAATGAGGCATATAATTTGGGAGATGATGAGGTCAGGTGCAGAGTCAAGAGTGGTGCTATGGTGGTAGAGGCTTCAAGTCTCCTGGAGAAGGAATAATATGATTCCATATCTCCTCTTGTCTACCTCTGCCTTTAGCTAATCATGTTGATTTTTTTCTTTTGTTTAACCCTCCCACCTGCCTCTCTCTTCTGCATGCCATTATCCTCTGTCCTTTGTGTCAGTAACATTTCATGGCGATTAAATCTGATACTGCTTCAGTGTTATTTCCACAAAAAGGGTCACCAGGAACCCCCATCATCTCTCAAGCTGTTCTTGCAGTCTCCTGTTGCACTCCTGCACTGCTGGGACACTGGGACAGCTCTTCTCTGAGGAGCCGAGATTGCTCTAGACACCGTATTCTTCCCCTATGCCCAATAACCACAGGAAGGAGAAGAATGTTCTGGAAGCTGCCAGCAATGGAGCCACAGATGCCATAGGCCTTGCTGCTAACGTAGCAGCCAACCTGATTGCTTTTTTGGCCGTGTTGGCCTTCATCAATGCTGCCCTCTCCTGGCTAGGGGAACTGGTAGACATACAGGGACTCACTTTTCAGGTAAAGGATTCCATTTGTTGGGCTGTTCCTCTAGGGTGTGTTTAAGTAGTCCTTGAATTGTGCATGTCTTCCTGACCCACAGTGCACTGAGGGAGCATGGAGAGGAGAAGGGTGGAGGAGACTGAGTCAAGGCTCCAGAGAAGTCTTTGTCTCCTGTCTCTTTCTCTCACCCAGGTCATCTGTTCCTATATCCTAAGGCCCGTGGTTTTCATGATGGGTGTCGAGTGGGCAGACTGTCCGATGGTGGCTGAGATGGTGGGGATCAAGTTCTTCACAAATGAGTTTGTGGCCTATCAGCAACTGTCTCAGTACAAAAACAAACGTCTCTCTGGAGTAGAAGAGTGGATTGGAGGCGAGAAACAGTGGATTTCTGTAAGTGACAATCTAGGAAAGCATAAACAGTCCAGGCAGACAAAAAGTGTTACACTAAAGTTTAACACCCACAGATCCCTTTCCAGGGTCCCAGGCCTGACCACAAAGCAAGAGTAACAGTATGCTTAGCTTCGGTGCCTGAGCTGCCCTGAGGTCTGTGTGCTAGTCCCCTACACTCTGACCCAACTTCTCTCTAGAATGTAATTACTGAGCCTTTACAGTTGGGGCAGTCCAAGGAGGATACTATTTCTGATAGTCTAAGGTCTCCTTCTTCATTTATAAGTTTAAATTGCTATAAACTGAGCTCCTTTTTTCTCTCCCTCTATCTCTTTTCTCTCAATCAGCCTCATTCCTAGACCTCCTAATTCATAGGCTTCAACAAGAAGAGCACTGGGTAAAGAGGCCATGGTGGTTCCATATCATTATCCCTATAATAACTCATGAAGCGATTGTTTTCTGAGCATCCTTTCCATATCCCTTAGAGTAGCACACACAAGATCGGGGGTTCTAAGTACTCTGGAACGTCTATCGTGATTATACGACTGCACATATAGGACTGAGTTTACTTATTTATTTTTGTTTTCCCTAGGTGAGAGCCGAAATCATTACAACATTTTCACTCTGTGGATTTGCCAATCTTAGTTCCATAGGAATCACACTGGGAGGCTTGAGTGAGTTAATTCATTTTCCCAGCTACCCAATATGCCAGCCAGTTCCCAGCATCTGTAGTGGGCACTCCTGGTGCTTCAGTATGAGTTGAGACCAGATAGAGAAGCTGATGTGAAATGGGCCTCTCAGGTGAAAGTTAATTTGGAGTTAAGGTAATCATGCTACCTGACTATTCATGAAGCCCAGGCTGGGTTTGCAACCTCAACTTCTGTCATTTTTTTCCCTTTCAGATGGAGGCCCAAAAGACCAATTTTATTTTTATTTTCCCTATGAGGAAGACTATAATGATATTATTTTTATTTTGCCATTAAATGGACATAGTGCATATATAGTAAAGGTATTTTGTTTTTTATTCAGTAGTGAAGGTACTTTCTGAAATTCTGCTGCACACCAGTTGACTTCACAGAATTAAGCATTGCACAAGGAATCAAAGGACAAATAAAAGCAGCAGACACATAAGGCAGATAGATAATTAGAGCAAGTGGTGTGAAGTGTTGGATTAAAAGCTACAAGTCACCAGGTGTGGGAGGAGTGAGTATGTGAAGCATACATAGATACAATTAGATTGCTGAAAATCTTGCTGAATGGTGATGGCTGGAGGAAATAATATGAGGAAAGTGGAATTGTCCTTGAAGGCAGGGGATTTCAAGAGTTTGGAAGATCCAAGTGAGAAATAAAGTGTAAGAAAAATACAGCTCAGTGTGTCCATTTTTTATGGCACTCATATTCTGGGCTAGAATCATTAAGTTGATTCACTTGGTAGCTGATCGAACAATTTAAAGGTAAAACAATTTCCTTTCAGTTTATCTTTTTCCCTTCTGTTAAACACTTGTCTGTATTCTAATTCTTTTTTAATAAATGTATTTATTTATTTATTTTATTATTTTTGTTTATTTATTTATTAGTTTTGGCTGTGTTGGGTCTTCGTTGCTGTGCGCAGGCTTTCTCTAGTTGCTGCGAGCAGGGGCTACTCTTCATTGCGGTGCGCGGGCTTCTCACTGTGGTAGCTTCTCTTGTTGCAGAGCACGGGCTCTAGAGCGCGCAAGCTTCAGTAGATGTGGCACGTGGGCTCAGTAGTTGTGGCTCACGGGCTCTAGAGCGCAGGTTCAGTAGTTGTGGCACATGGGCTTAGTTGCTCCACGGCATGTGGGATCTTCCCGGACCAGGGCTTGAACCCATGTCCCCTGCATTGGCAGGCGGATTCTTAACCACTGCGCCACCAGGGAAGCCCTCTAATTCTTTTTTAAAAAATATTTATTTATTTATTTTTGGCTGTGTTGGGTCTTCGTTGCCGTGCACGGGCTTTCTCTAGTTGCAGTGAGTGGGGGCTACTCTTCGTTGTGGTGCGCGGGCTTCTCCTTTTGGTGGCTTCTCTTTGTTGATGAGCATGGGCTCTAGGTGTGCAGGCTTCAGTAGTTGTGGCTTGTGGGCTCTAGAGTGCAGGTTCAGTAGTTGTGGTGCACAGGCTTAGTTGCTCTGCGGCATGTGGGATCTTCCCAGACCAGGGCTCGAACCTGTGTCCCCTGCATTGGCAGGCGGATTCTTAACCACTGCGCCCCCAGGAAAGTCCCTGTATTCTAATTCTGATGCCTGATTACAATCTGATTGTGAGCTTGTCCTCCAGTAGTAGGATATGCATCGTGTGGCTAAGGCTTAGGTGAATGTTGCCCTCCTTATTTCTCTGGCTCAAAATAGTCTGTCTAATTCTGTCCAGGTTAAGAATGCAGATTTCAACTAGTGAACACCCAAGGCATTTTCACCTGTCTGGAGCAACCCAGGGCTTTGCTTAATTCAGATATATCTTGGGAATGTTCACAGAACCACTAAATAGTTAGGGTCAGACACACAATCCTTGACCTGGGGAATGTCTAAGTTAGTGACCCCTTAGGACTAATGAATATACACACTTCTTAGGGTACCACTGTCCAGCCTCTGGTGGTTGGTGGTAAGAATGCTATTCATCTGCTGCATTTTGATCCTCAGCATTCTTCTAATGGGGTTTCATGGGGTATGCCTAATTGCCTCGTGGGGAAGAGATTGAATTATTTTGTTGTGTTGTCTGCAGCATCAATGGTGCCCCACCGGAAGAGTGACTTGTCCAAGGTTGTGGTCAGTGCCCTCTTCACAGGGGCCTGTGTATCCCTTATCAGCGCCTGTGTGGCAGGTAAGTGTCTCAGCTTAGTCTCAGAATATTGTTTTAACTCTCCATCTCACATATGCATAGAAAAGGCACCAAATCTACAGTGTTCTCAATTTATACCCAAAGAATTAAGACCCTTAAGGAACATGTGTAAAAGCTTCCCCTTAGCATCTCTGTCTCCTTTACCCAGGAATCCTCTATGTCCCCAGGGGAGCTGAAACTGACTGTGTCTCCTTCCTAAACACAAGTTTCACCAATCGAACCTATGAGACCTATGTGTGCTGCAGAGAGCTCTTTCGGAGGTGAGTGAGCACTGGGATCCCTGCCCCCTCCTCCTCTATGCTCTCCTCCACTCAGGAATCTTCTGGGAGTGGGGAGAAGTAAGGTCTTGAGGGTAATCACATGGATGCTGAATAGAGTGTATAAGAAGGGAGACAGGTATTTGTGGTGGTCTAGATCTCCGTTTTTTTCTCTTATTAGATGCATACTCACTATTAGCTCTAGCATGGACAAGTGACAGATTTTACCTGTATTGCTGGGCACTGAGAAGTGGAGGGTGAGGGGAAGTAAGGGAGGGTGGTTTCCCTGATCAGAAGTGATGTATTTATTGTGATTGGAACATAGATAAGTTGTAGGTGAAGACTTGGCAATGGTCCTAAGTGGCTAAAAACTTATAGCCTTCTTCAGACAGAAATGAAGACTGAGAGAGGATAAACTTGAATTGATAAAATCATGATGCATTCGGATAGTGTAAAAATGAACTTGTTTACCAATTTCTGGGATATTATTAGAATAGTTTTCTGGTTCGGCATGTAAGGAGCTCAGAAGTCACCACTCCATCGTAACAACAAGAAAAAAAACTGAACAGTCTGAAAAATCAATAACTCTTCTTGGATCTGTAAGAGACACAGGGCAAACTGCTGACCTGAAGATTGGAGAGACAGACAGGCAAACACATGGCTTACTGGAGCAGACTCATGAGCGGAAACTGCCACAGAATCCTGTGCTGGGGCAGGAAAACCTGAAACTAATTGCTGGAGCCTCAGTGAGGACAGGTCTGGATGTTAAAAACTCTGGGGGGACCCAGTTATAGGGGGCAGCCCTACACTTTGGGGAGTTTTACCTCCGGGAGCCAGACCAAGTTCTCACAGTAAATATCAGGCAAAACGCCCCTCATTCTTCTGGCAGGGGGAGGGGAAAAGGAGCCATTTTGAAATACACCAGAGCACTCTGTTTTTTTAAACAAGGCCTGCCCTCAGGAGAAACTAGTTAACCAGAACCTAACCAGCTGGGGTATTATCAGAGCCTACCTGACCTGGAAGTAGGGAAATACACAACTAAAGCCCACTCTAACCATCCTATCCCACTTAAAGGGGGAGGAAAAACTGAGAAACACTAGTGAAATTCACAGTGCAGAGGCACAGGCTCGCTGAAAGCCTGAGACCTAATCATAGGACTACAGAATGCTTCGCCTTCCCCACACCTCACCACCACATTACTAAGGCCTATTTACAGCAGTTCCTTTTTTGGGTACATCATGTCCAGTTATCAAGAAGAAAGTACAAGCCCTGCTAAAAGGCAAAAAACACAATTTGAGGAGATAGAGCAAGCATGAAAACCAGACATGGCAGAGATTTTGATTTATCAGAGTGGGAATTTCAAACAACTATGATTTATGTGCTAAGGGCTCTAATGGATAAAGTAGACAGCAAGCAAGAACAGATGGGCAATGTAAGTACAGAGATATAGGAATCCCAAGAAAGAACCAAAAAGAAATGCTACAGATCAAAAAACACTGTAACAGAAATGAAGAATGTCTTTGATGGCTTACTAGTAGACTAAACACCTCTGAGGAAAGAACTCCTAGCTTGAAGATATATCAATAGAAGTCTTCAAAACTGAAAAGGAAAGAGAACAAAGACTGAAAAAAAAAAAAAAAAACAGAATGGAGCATCCAAGGATTGTGGGACAAATACGAAAGGTGTAACATACACATAATGTGTATACCAAGAGAAGAACAGAAGAAATATTTGAGACAATTATGACTGAGAATTTCTCCAAATTAATGTCAGACACCAAACCACAGATCCAGGAAGCTCAGAAAACACCAAGCAGCATAAATGCCAAGAAAACTATACTTAAGCATATTTTGAAATTATAGAAAATCAAAGATAAAGAAAAAACACTGAAAGAAGTCAGTTGAAAAAAAAGAGAGTATATCATTAAGCTGAAAGAACTAGTTACAGGACACACAAAATGAAAGATTTGAGGAACTAGAATGTTTGGTTCTTCAAAAGCAAAAGATGTGTATATTAGTAGTGATATATGGGTGAATGAAGAGAGTTCTGAGAGATGAGGCTGAAAGATCTTATAAGGCCTTGTGTGAAATGGTAAGGAATTTAGACTTTGACTTATAGAATTCTTAACACTGGTATGTTTTTTCAAAAGATCATGCTGGTAGCCATTTGAATGTCAGGGAGATCAATAAACACATTGCTGTAATACTCCCAAGTAAGAGATGATGAGAGCTGATACTAAGTAGTTGTGAGGATGAAGATGCACTAGAACAAGGAGAATCAGTAGGATTGGTTATTGAAGTGAAGGGCAGGATAAGGATGACTGTACCCTTTCCGGCTTGGGCAAGTGGGTCTGAGGGATGCCATTCATTCACTGACAGGAAGAGGACTAGTTCCAGGAATGAGAGTAAAGGGGAGAGATTATGGCTTAATTCAGGTGGATATGTTGACTTGGAGGTACCTGTGGGACCATCAAGTTAAGCAACTCACAAACCAACTTGGGTCTGAAGTTCAGGAGAGAAAAAAGAACTGGAGATAGATTTGGAAGTTGTCATTAAGTAAATGATCTGTTCAGTATATAGGTAGATGTTTGGGTACCAGCTCCTTAACAGTTTACTATGGCAAGTTAACAGACATTACCCTCCTGTGTTTGGAGGTTTTCACCAGAGAAAGCAACCAACATCCTCTGAAAAAAATAATCCTTTTGCTGTACTATTAAAGATGAATTATAAACTGGATAGATCATTGGTCTGGCATAGTTACGACTCCTATGTTCTTGGGGAAGTTCAGTGGATGTCATTGTAAGCATAGTCTAAAGTGAATGAAGTGAAAATTGCTAATTTGTGTTTAATGATGAGTTGTCTTTACATCACTGAACTTCACTAAAAAATTAGTAGAATACTCTTTCCTGGTCATTTCTGCCTTCAAAACAGAAACTGACTTTTTGCCTAAAGTCACATACTAAGTATCATTAGTGTCTAAAATCTGAGAGAGATAATGTTTTTGTCCAGTTCATTCATGCTAAATATATTTGGAGTGACTCCAGACCAGGATAACAACAAAGGAGGCTTAAATTTCCCTCTTCCTATGGATGCACCAAATGTACAGCTACACATGGAGTAATTCCCTCTAAGCAAAATCCAGAAACTAGCTGAATGACTCCTACAACTGAGAAAATACCCACATTGAATTGGGTAGGAAAGGCTGAGAAACAGTCTCATCATAAAACCCACCCCTGGCACAGCACCATATAATGGAAGGAAACTCCCAACTCTAAGCTTATCCCTAAGCAGTGAAGGGTTTAGACTGAACATCTAGTGCTCCAATTTTTAAGACTGTACTATGCCTACCTCCCCACCACCCCCTGCCTGCCCCACAAGGCTCAGTGTAGAGGAAGCAGTCAAAAATGTCCATCTCCCACTCTTTCCCTGGAAGGGGTTTGACTGCATACTTTCCAGCTGGTGCCTGAGGGTCCAGCTTCTAATCAGCCTGCATCTAGATGCTGGCTGCAATTCTCCTCTTTGGGACACTAAAGAGACCCACACTGAGACACATTATAATTAAACTGTCAAAACTAAGACAAAGAAAGCATAGATAAAGGCAGCAAGAGAAAAGCAACTTGTTATATACAAGGGAGCTCCCATAAGACTATCAGCAGATTTTTCTGCAGAAACCTTACAGTCCAGAAAAAAAGTGGGATGATATACTAAAAAGAAAAAAACTACCAACCAATGCTTGGTAATGCTTTACCTGGCAAAGTTGTCCTTCAGACTTGAAGGAGAGAGAGTTTTTCAGACAAGCAGAGGTAGCTATACTTATATCACACAAAATAGACTTTAAGCCAAAACAGTAATGAGAAACAAAGAAGGTCATTATATAGTAATAAAGGGGTCAATTCATCAAGAGGATGTAACAACTGTAAATTTTTATGCACCCAACATGGAGCACCTAAATATATAAAGCAAATATTAACAGATCTGAAGAGGCAACAATACAATAATAGTAGAGGACTTCAGCATTCCACTTTCAACAACAGATAGATCATCCAGGCAGAAAATCAACAGGGAAACATCGGACTTAAACTACATGTTAGACCAGATGGACCTGACAACATTTACAGAACAGTCCATCCAACAACAGAAGAATACACATTCTTCTCAAGTACACATGGAAATTATGTTAGGCTACAAAGCAAGTCTTAATATATTTAAGAAGACTGAAATTATATCAAATGTCTTTTCTGACCACAATAGTATTAAACTAGAAATGAGTAACAAGAAAAAAACCTGGTAAATTCACATATATGTGGACATTAAACAACATGCTCCTGAACAATGGGTCAAAAATGAAATCAAAAGAGAAATAAAATATCTTTACTCACCACAAGGAAAAATCTGTAACTGTGTGAGTTGATGGATGTTAACTAAACTTATTGTGGTAATCATCTCACAATATATACCTATATCAAATCATTATATTGCACACCTTATACAATGTTATATGTCAATAATATCTCAATAAAACTGGGGGAAAAAACTTGAAAAAATGTCTTGAGACAAATGAAAATGGAAACACAATATACCAAAACTTATGAGATGCAGCAAAAGCAGTTCAAAGAGGGGAGTTTATATTGATAAACACCTACGTTAAGAAAAAAAGAAAGATCTCAAACAACCTAATTTAACACCTCAAGAAAAAGAAAAACAAACTAAGTCCAAAGTTATAGAAGAAGGGAAATAACAAAGATCGGAGCAGAAACTAATGAAATAGAGGCAAAAACAGACAACAGAAAAGTTCAAGGAAACTAAGAGCCATTTGTCTTAAAAGGCAGACAAAATAGACACATGTTTAGCTAAGCTAAGAAAAAGAGAGAGAAGACTCAAAGTCAGAAATGAAAAAGGAGGTATTACAATTAATAAGACAGAAATACTAAGGATTTTGAGAAACTACTATGGAAAATTATATCCCAACAAATTAGATAACATAGAAGAAATGGATAAATTCCTAGAAATATACAACTGACTGAGACTGAATCATAAAAAAATAGAAAATCTGAACAGAATGATTACTAGTAAGGAGATTGAATCAGTAATCAAAAACCTCCCAACAAAAAAAGCCCAGGACTAGACAGATTCACTGGTGAATTCTTCCAAACAGTTAAAGAATAATTAATACCAATCTTCTCAAACTTTTCAAAAAAACATAAAAGGAGTGAACACTTCCAAATTCATTTTATGAGGCCAGAATTACCTGTTGCCAAAGCCAGACAGGGACACTATAAGAAAAAATTACAGGCCAGTATTCTTGATGAACATAGATGCAAAAATCCTCAACAAAAAATTAGCAAACCAAATTCAACAGTACATTAAAAAGGTCATACACCATGATCAAGTGAGATTTATTCCTGGGATGCAAGGATGGCTCAACATACACAAATCAATAAATGTGATATACCACTGTAACAAAATGAAAGATAAAAACCATATAATCATTTCAATAGATGCAGAAAAAGCATTTGACAAAATTCAACATCCTTACATGATAAAACTCTCAACAAATTGGATGTAGAAGGAATGTATCGCAACATAATAAAGGCCATACATGACAAGCCCACAGCTAACATCATACTGAATTGTGAAAAGCTGAACACTTTTCCTCTAAGATCAGGAATAAGACAAGAATTACCACACTCACCACTTTTAATCAACATAGTATTGGAAATCATAGCCAGAGCAATTAGTCAAGGAAAAGAAATAAAAGGCACCCAAATCAGAAAAGAAGTAAAACTGTCTCTGTCTGCAGATGACATGATCTTATACATAGAAAATCCTAAAGGCTCCACCAAGAAACTGTTAGTACTGATAAACAAATTCAGTAAGTTGCAGGATACAAAATAAACATACAAAAATCTTTTGTGTTTCTATACAATAACAATGAACTACTGGAAAGAGAAATTAATGAAACAATCCCATTTACAATAGCATCAAAAAGAATAAAATACTTAGGAATAAATGTAATCAAGGAGAGGAAAGATCTGTACACTGAAAACTATAAAAAAATTGATGAAAAGTGGAAGGGATAGATAAATGGAAATATACTCCATGTTTATGGATTAGAAGAATTAATATTATTAAAGTGTTCATACTACCTAAGGTAATCTACAGATTCAGTGCAATCCCTATTAAAATTCCAATGGCATTTTTCATAGAAATAGAAAAAACAATTCTAAAATTCATATGGAACCACAAAAGACCCCGAATAGCCAAAGCAATCTTGAGAAAGAAGAACAAAGCTAAAGGCATCACACGTCTTGATTTTAAACTATATTACAAAGCTATAGTAATCAAAACAGTATGGTACTGACTTAAAAATAAGCACACAGGGCTTCCCTGGTGGCGCAGTGGTTGAGAGTCCGCCTGCTGATGCAGGGGACACAGGTTCGTGCCCCAGTCTGGGAAGATCCCACATGCCACGGAGCAGCTGGGCCCATGAGCCATGGCCACTGAGCCTGCGTGTCCGGAGCCTGTGCTCCACAACGGGAGAGGCCATAACAGTGAGAGGCCCGCGTACCGCAAAAAAAATTAAAATAAACACACAGATCAATCAGACAGAATAGAGAGCCCAGAAATAAACCCATGTTTTCAACAAAGGAGCCAAGAATATACAATGGGGGAAAGGGTAGTTTTTTCAATAAATGGCATTAGCAAAACTGTATATCCACCTGTAGGAGAACGAAACTGGACTCCTGTCTTACACCATATACAAAAATCAACTCAAAATGGATTAAAGACTTTAACATAAGACCTGAAACCTTGAAAATCCTTGAAGAAAATGTAGGGAGTAAGCTCCTTGACATTGGTCTTGGCAATGATTTTTTGGACTTGAAACCAAAAGCAAAGGCAACAAAACCAAAAATAAACAATTGGGGGACTTCTCTGGTGGCACAGTGATTAAGAATCCTCCTGCCAATGCAGGGGACATGGGTTCGATCCCTGGTCCAGGAAGATCCCACATGCTGTGGAGCAACTAAGCCTGTGAGCCACAACTACTGAGCCTGCACTCTAGAGCCCTCGATCCGCAACTACTGAGCCCACACGTCGCAACTGCTGAAGCCCGTGCGCCTAGAGCCCATGCTCCGCAGCAGGAGAAGCCACTGCAGTGAGAAGCCCATGTGCCACAACAAAGAGTAGCCCCTGCTTGCTGCAGCTAGAGAAAGCCTGCACACAGCAACAAAGAACGAACACAGCCAAAAACTAATAAAAATTTTAAAAAGCAAAAAACAATTGGGACTTCATCAAACTAAAAAGCTTCTGCACAGCAAAAGAAACCATCAACAAAATGAAAAGTCAACCTACAGAATGGGAGAAAATATTTGCAAACCATATATCCAGTAAGGAATTAATATCCAAAATATACAAAGAACTTATACAGCTCAATAGCAAAAAATCCAAGTAATCCAATATAAAAATGAGCAGAGGGTTTGAATAGACATTTTTCCAAAGAACTCAACCAAATGGCCAACAGGTACATGAAAAGGTGCTCAATATCACTAACTAGCAAGGAAATACAAATAAAAACCTCAATGAGATATCACCTTACACCGGTTAGGATGGCTGTCATAAAAAAGACAAGTGATAGCAAATGCTGGCAACGATGTGCAGAAAAGGAAACCTTTATACACTCTTAGTGGAAATGGAAAATGGTACAGTCACTATGGAGGTTCCTGAAGAAATTAAACATAGAACTACTACCATATGATCCAGCAATCTTACTTCTGGGTATATATCCAAAGGAAACAAAGTCACTACCTGCACTCCCATGTTCACTGCAGCATTATTAACAGTAGCCATGGTATGCAAACAACCTATGTGTCCACTAGCAGATGAATGGATAAAGAAAATATTGTGTATGTATACAATGGAATGTTAGTCATCCTTACAAAAGAAGGAAATCCTGCTATTTGCAACAATGTGGATGAACAATTACACTAAGTGAAATAAGCCAGACAAAGGCAGATACTGCATGGTCTCACTTATATGCAGAATCCAAAAAAAAATAACAAAAAAAAACCCCTCATAGAATGGTGGTTAGGGCTGGGGCATAGGGGAATAGGGAGAAGCTGGTATAATTGTACAAACTTTCAGATATAAGATCAATAGGTTTGAGGACCTAATGTATAACATGGTGGCTATAGTTGATAATACTATATTATATAGTTGAGATTTGCTAAGAGAATAGAACTTAAGTGTTCTCACCAAAAAAAAAAAAAAAAAAAGTAAATGTGTGAGGTGATGGATGTGTTAACTCAATGTTGGGAATCCTTTCACAGTATATGCATATGTCAAATCATCATGTTGTACACTCTCTATATATTACAATTTTATTTGTCAATTATACCTCCATAAAACTGAAACACATATACATATATACATACACACCAAGCCTGAGCTGTTTTCCTTTCTCAAGAGGAAAGTGGCTTTGGAGTACCATCTCACTATTTAGAATAAATTCAGTTCTAAATCATTACAAGGCATAAATGTTGCTTCAGTGATGTTTGGACAGGAAATTCCCCAAAAGACTACGGTTATGAACTGGACAGAGAAGCAGACACATTGTATAGGATTTCTTGCTAGTACTATCTTGGGCATGAATGAGAAAATATGCTTAATTCTGTCCTATTTATTGGTTGGCCAAAAAGTTCCTTCAGTTTTGAAGTAAAAATAAAAGACACATTTTCCATTTTCACCAAGAACTTTATTTGAACAATGTATTCACTGTTTTGTTCCACTGCCTTCTGCCATTTTTCAGGCAGCTTCATAATTCCATCTTCCCAAAACTTTTTATCTTTTTGAGCAAAGAACGGTCCCAGGTGCCTTTTATAGTCTTCCGGGGAATTGAAATTTTTTTCCATTAAGAGAATTTTGTAAAGACTGAAATGAATGGAAATCCAAAGGTGCAATTGTCTGGTGAATATGGCGGACGAATCAGAACTTCCCAGCCAAGCTGTAACAGTTTTTGCCTGGTCATCAAAGAAACATGTGGTCTTGCCGTACCCTAATGGAAGATTATGCATTTTCTGCTGACTAATTCTGGATGCTTTTCTTCGAGTGCTGCTTTCAATTGGTCTAACTGGGAGCAGTACTTGTTGCAATTAATTGTTTGGTTTTCTGGAAGGAGCTCATAATAGAGGACTCCCTTCCAATCCCACCATATACACAACATCACCTTCTTTGGATGAAGACCAGCCTTTGATGTGGTTGGTGGTGGTTCATTTCGCTTGCCCCACAATCTCTTCCATTCCACATTACTGTACAGTATCCACTTTTCATCACCCGTTACAATTAGTTTTAAAAACAGAACGTTTTCGTTACATTTAATTAGAGAATCGCATGCAGAAATACGGTAAAGAAGGTTTTTTTCGCTTAACTTATGTGGAACCCAAACATCAAAGCAATTAACATAACCAAGCTGGGGCAACTGATTTTCATTGCTTGATTTGGATATTTTGAGTATGTCAGCTATCTACTACGTGGTATAACGTTGATTGTTCTCAATATCTCGATTTCATCACTATCAACCTCAACTGGTCTACCCAACCATGGAGCATCGTCCAGCGAGAAATCTCCAGCACGGAACTTTGCAAACCACCTTTGACACGTTCGATCAGTCACAGCACCTTCTCCATACACCGCACAAATCGTTTTTTTTTTTTTTTTTTTGCATTTACCTTTCTTGAAATAATAAAGCATAATATGCTGAAATGTTGCTTTTTTCTTCCATCTTCAATATTAAAATGGCTACACAAAAATTCACCAATTTTGACAAGTTCTTTTTTTTAATTGCATGCTGATATGACAGCTGTCACAATACAATCTAATACAATTGTTTCGAATGAAGTTAAAGACAACTAAGTGCTACTAGAGCCATCTTATGGAACAAACCGAAAGAACATTTCGGCCAGCCCAATATTTGGTCATTGTGATTGGATTCATTAATAAGTTTCTGTTTTTGTTTTCACCTGCTTGGTAGAACTTATTGATACATCTTGTTGCATTGTTTTTATCTGACCCACTATGTATCTCTCTGGCTTTTCATTTCAGTACCTCTCTGAATGGCACCAACCCTCCTTCTTTTCCTGGTCCCTGGGAAGATAAAGAGTTCAGTGCCATAGCCCTTGCTAAATGCTGTGACCTCTACACCAATGCTGTCTGTGCCTAAAGCTGGTGCATTTCCATAACAATCCTGATCTGGATGGCTTTTTGATGGCAAAGTTATTTTCGTACTCAGAGTTCTCATTGTACAGCTAATTCACCTTGATCTTTAATAGTAAATGTAAAATATTCATTTTGGTTCACTGTATGTCAGTAATGAAAATTAGCACTCGTTTTTCCATTATTTGGCTGAACCAAATGAGAAATTCCTTATGGGCTCTGTCTGAGCTTAGAGTTGAAATAATAAATGTTACGATGTCAAAAAATGTCTTTCAAACCTTGCTTCTAGTTGCCATCTTAAAAATTATGTGATGTGTGCCAGAACTCTTCTATATATGTTTTGGTAAAACAAATATGGGAGGCAGGCACAGTCTGCCTTGGAATTTGATGAGTGTCATTCCTCTCTGCCCCTTACTGAAAGAAGACGTATGCAGGCAAGTTATTCAAAATCTTGTACAGTTTTCTTATCGTAAAGTGGGAGGAATGATGTTTGCCCTGTTCACTTCAAGATTATAATAATCAAAGCAGTGTGAGGAAGTTCTTGGAAGACATAAAAAGTGTTTCATGACTCTCTCCTAAAGATGCTGCCAGAAAACTACTAGAGCTAATCAATGAATTTGGTAAAGTAGCAGGATACAAAATTAATGCACAGAAATCTCTTGCATTCCTATACACTAATGATGAAAAATCTGAAAGTGAAATTAAGAAAACACTCCCATTTACCACTGCAACAAAAAAAATAAAATACCTAGGAATAAACCTACCTAAGGAGATAAAAGATCTGTATGCAGAAAATCATAAGACACTGATGAAAGAAATTAAAGATGATACAAATAGATGGAGAGATATACCATGTTCTTGGATTGGAAGAATCAACATTGTGAAAACGACTCTACTACCCAAAGCAATCTACAGATTCAATGCCATACCTATCATACTACCACTGGCATTTTTCACAGAACTAGAACAAAAAATTTCACAATTTGTATGGAAACACAAAAGACCCCGAATAGCCAAAGCAATCTTGAGAAAGAAAAATGGAGCTGGAGGAATCAGGCTCCCTGACTTCAGACTATACTACAAAGCTACAGTTATCAAGACAGTATGGTACTAGCACAGAAACAGAAATATAGGTCAATGGGACAGGATAGAAAGCCCAGAGATAAACCCACACACATATGGTCACCTTATCTTTGATAAAGGAGGCAAGAATATATGGTGGAGAAAAGACAGCCTCTTCAATAGGTGGTGCTGGGAAAACTGGGCAGCTGCATGTAAAAGAATGAAATTAGAACACTCCCTAACACCATACACAAAAATAAGCTCAAAATGGATTAAAGACCTAAATGTAAGGCCAGACATCATCAAACTCCTAGAGGAAAACGTAGGCAGAGCACTCTATGACATAAATCACAGCAAGATGCTTTTTGACCCACCTCCTAGAGAAATGGAAATAAAAACAAAAATAAACAAATGGGACCTAATGAAACTTCAAAGCTTTTGCACAGCAAAGGAAACCATAAACAAGGTGAAAAGACAACCCTAAGAATGGGAGAAAATATTTGCAAATGAAGCAACTGACAAAGGATTAATCTCCAAAATGTATAAGCAGCTCATACAGCTCAATATGAAAAAAACAAACAACCCGATCCAAAAATGGGCAGAAGACCTAAACAGACATTTCTCCAAAGAAGATATACAGACTGCCAACAGACACATGAAAGAATGCTCAACATCATTAATCATTAGAGAAATGCAAATCAAAACTACAATGAGATAATCATCGCACACCGGTCAGAATGGCCATCATCAAAAAATCTAGAAACAATAAATGCTGGAGAGGGTGTGGAGAAAAGGGAACCTTCTTGCACTGTTGGTGGGAATGTAAATTGATACAGCCACTATGGAGAACAGTATGGAGGTTCCTTAAAAAACTACAAATAGAACTACCATACGACCCAGCAATCCCACTACTGGGCATATACCCTGAGAAAACCATAATTCAAAAAGAGTCATGTACCAAAATGTTCATTGCAGCTCTATTTACAATAGCCAGGACATGGAAGCAACCTAAGTGTCCATCAACAGATGAATGGATAAAGAAGATGTGGCACATATATACAATGGAATATTACTCAGCCATAAAAAGGAACGAAACTGAGTTATTTGTAGTGAGGTGGATGGACCTAGAGACTGTCATACAGAGTGAAGTAAGCCAGAAAGAGAAAAACAAATACTGTATGCTAACACATATATATGGAATCTAAAAAAAAAAAAAAAGAAATGGTCATAAAGAACCTAGGGGTAAAACGGGAATAAAGATGCAGCCCTACACGAGAATGGACTTGAGGATACGGGGAGGGGGAAGGGTAAGCTGTGACAAAGTGAGAGAGTGGCATGGACATATATACACTACCAAACGTAAAATAAATAGCTAGTGGGAAGCAGCTGCATAGCACAGGAAGATCAGCTCGGTGCTTTGTGACCACCTAGAGGGGTGGGATAGGGAGGGTGGGAGGGAGGGAGATGCAAGAGGGAAGATGTATGGGGACATATGTATATGTATAACTGATTCACTTTGTTATAAAGCAGAAACTAACACATCATTGTAAAGCAATTATACTCCAATAAAGATGTTAAAAATAAATAAATACAAAGAAAAAAAAGTGTTTCATGACTCTGTATGTGGAATCATTACTATAAAAGGTATTGTAATATATAATTAACATATAATTGACAAATGCTTCACTTTATGTTGGCTGGAGTTGCCCTGAAGTAGACCTTGGATGTTATCTGAATACTTAGGGAAGGATGCTGTTAGAGGTACCCATTTGAGAATGAAAGTTGCAGTTTAATGCCCTTTACTTATAGCTTACTGGGTTTCATTTCATTTTTCTTTTTGTATCAAAACAGTGTATCACAATGGGCATTTGGACAGTTTAAACATTTGGATAAAATATATAATTGACAAAATTTAAAAGAAATTATGTGATGTGGGTGTGCTATAAATGTGATTTGGTATGTAATGTGTACTGAGGTGAAAAGCTGTATTTCTTGGAGTTCTGTGGATGAGCTGGGTTTATGGTACTAAAGGTACATATGAAAGTTCCATGAATATTTTTTTTTTTGCGGTACGCGGGCCTCTCACTGTTGTGGCCTCTCCCGTTGTGGAGCACAGGCTCCGGACGCACAGGCTCAGCGGCCATGGCTCACGGGCCCAGCCGCTCCGCGGCATGTGGGATCTTCTCAGACCGGGGCACGAACCCGTGTCCCCTGCATCGGCAGGCGGACTCTCAACCACTGCGCCACCAGGGAAGCCCTTCCATGAATATTTAATGATAAGATTTTTCTGGTTGCCACACATTCATAAACCTGAAAACTGTTTAACATCATTACACAGTAAACAGTTTTTCCTATATGCAAACTTATAAGGAATATCTGTTTCTTAGGGGCCCTTACTTCATTTTAGTATTCTGCTTTAGTGCCATATTTGCTTCAAGTTTACAATGACTCTTTTAAAAAAGTGACTTTCGGCAGGGAGGGGGGACAGTTTTTCCTCCCAGAGGACATTTGGCAATGTCTTGAGATAGAATTAGTTGTCCCAACTGGGGGAATGCTACTGACATCTTTGACGGACTAGAGGCCAGAACTGCTGCTAAACATTCTACAGTGCACAAGTTAGCCTCCACAACAAAGAATTCTCTGGCCCCAAATGTCAGCGGTGCTAAGGCTGAGATACTCTGATTGAAAATATTTAGCATATTTCTTATATCTAATATTATTTATAGTATTAATAACATTATAGCCTTAAGGAAGAGTTTCAAAAGGATGTAGGAGTTCCTCAAAAAGTTAAAATTACCCCCTGGCCCCACAGTTCTATTCCTTGGTATACCCAAAAGAACTGAAAACAGGTACGCCAACAAGTACATGTACACGCATGACCATGGCAGCACTATTCACGATAGTCAGAAGGTGGAAACAGTCCAAATGTTCATCAACAGCTGAACGGATAAACAAACTATGTTATGTACATACAATAGAATTCTATCCAGCCAATGAAAAGCATGAAGTACTGATATATCCTACACAGAAGAACCTAGAAAACATTATGCTAAGTCAAAAAGCCAGACACAAAGGCTTATTATTGTATGATTCTATTTTGTATGATTCCCTTTATATGAAATATTCAGCATAGATAAATCCATAGAGACAGAATACAGATTGGTGGTTGCCAAGGGTGGGGTGAGGGGGAATAGGGAATTACTACTTAATGAGTATGCAGTTTTACTGTGGGATGATGGAAATGTTTTGGAACTAGATAGAAATGGTGGTTACACAACATTGTGAATGTACTAAATGTCACTGATTTGTTCACTTTCAAATGGTTAGTTTTATGTTATGTGAATTTCACCTCAGTAAATTTATATATGTAAAATTTATATATATATAAATAAATATATAATTATATATATGTAGACTATTTGTATGTTCCCTTAGCTAATCTACCTTCTTCCGTTTCACAATTACCTGAGCTCAAAACCCCTTTGTCTGGGCTTCCCTGGTGGTACAGTGGTTAAGAATCTGCCTGCCAATGCAGGGGACACGGGTTTGATCCCTGGTCCGGGAAAATCCCACATGCCGCAGAGCAACCAAGCCCGTGCACCACAACTACTGAGCCTGTGCTCTAGAGCCGGCGAGCCACAACTACTGCAGCCCATGTGCCACAACTACTGAAGCCTGTGCACCTAGAGCCCGTGCTCTGCAACAAGAGAAGCCACTGCAATGAGAAGCCCACGCACCGCAGAGAAGAGTAGCCCCTGCTCGCCACAACTAGAGAAAGCCATGCACAGCAATGAGGACCCAACGCAGCCAAAGATAAATAAATAAATATCTTTATACTTTAATAAATAAATAAATACCTTTAAATAAAGTTTATTAAATAAATAAATATGTAACTTTAAGTGGCGAGGGGGTGGTGGTGTGATGAATTGGGAGATTGGAATTGACTATCCATATAGTTATCTTATGGATAACTAATAAGAACCTGCTGTATAAATAAATAAATAAATAAATAAATAACTTTATATAAAAAAGAACCTCTTGGTCTTCCTTCCAGTCTCCTGTCCCAACTTCTCTCCCTTATTTTCCAAACCTGAGGTGAAAGAAAACGAAGCCTCAATAAAGAAGCATGCTTCTTGTCCTGCACGCCGATTTTCACCGTAGCCTAGTTTCTTTCTGAGAGGCAGCTGAATGCAGTGGTTGGTGGTACTGGACGGTAGGCCAGATTACTTGGGTTCTGCTTTGAGCTCTGCCACTTATCCCAGAGGATCATGGGCAAGTTCCTTAACGTCTCTGTGCCTTGGCATCCTTGTCTGTAAAATGGGGTTAATGGGACCTGCCTTATAGTTAATGGTTGTGAGGTTGTAAAGGGATCAAGAGTAGCTGCTCACTGTAAGCCCAATGTAAGGGTTAGTTACTATTATTACCATTTAAGGAGCTGAGTTCACAACCATCAATTTATTGAGTTATGTATGAAATTTAGTTCACACGAGGAAGGGTATGGGGCAGAGGGATCTTCTTATCTCCTTTCAGGGGAATGGGCTGACTTTCTAACTCTGTCTCCTATTTCAAGCAAATCTGGTCTAAACTCTCACACTTAGAGGGCTGCCCTGTAACAGCCGGAAGCATGACGACGCCATCACCAGCAGAACAGCCTCACAAGCGGGAGGAACGAACAGGAAAAATTGAACGTGATGTGGGCAAACACAATGCTACCTCCTGGGGCCAAGGGGCACTCGCAGGTGAGCACAGCAGAGACCAGGGTAGAAGTGGGCTGGGCGGGCCCGGGTTGAGTTCGAAGTGCCCGGTCAACCCGGAGGGGAGGCGCAAGACGGGGACCATTGGCCCTCGGGCTCCGTCCTGTGGGCGGGGCAAACATGCAGATTCCCAGTTCTTGGAGACTCCATGGCACGTGCACTTGACTTCCACAAACAAGTCTCCCTGTTTCCATTCCTGATAAAGGAGTCTTAGGCAGAGAGAAGAGAGGAGCCTGAGGAAGAGCTGCCAAGAGAAAAGACCGGAGGACTAGGAAGGGGACTGTGTTGGGATGTGGGAGCCGTAGTGGGAAATGTTGCAGGAAGGGGGACCCCTTCCAGGGCCCGAGAGTGGGCTGTTGTCTAACACTCAGAAATGAATTGTCGGAGGAGACACACGTGCTGACAAAGCGAGAGACTTTATTGGGAAGGGGCACCCAGGTGGAGAGCAGGAGGGTAAGGGAACCCAGGAAGGACTGCAAGCCACGTGTCTCGCAGTCTCGGGTTTTATGGTGATGAGATTAGTTTCCGGGTTGTCTCTGGCCAATCATTCTGACTCAGGGTCTTTCCTGGTAACGCACAACCGCTCAGCCATGATGGATTCTGGCGAGGATTCTGGGAGGTTGGAAGGACCTGTGGACTGGCGTCTCCTCTCTCCTTTTGACCTTTCCCGTATTCTTCTGGTTGGTGGTGGCTTGTTAGTTCCGTGGTTCTTACCAGGATCTCCCGTCGTAAAATAACTCATGCAAATTGTTACTGTCTTTGCCTGGCCAGGGCGGGCGGTTTCAGTCAGTGTTTCCCCTAACGGAAGGTAGACTGTGGAAATGAAGACTGGATCACGGAATGGGTAGAGTCTGTTCCTGCAAACATTACACCATAAAGCCTCTTTTGTGTATATTATTCCACAACCTGCAATTTTTGCTTATGTGTGTGGACATCTATCTAGACCGGTACATGTAAACAGTTTGTGTTTGACTCCCACTTCTGACTCTTATTTAGATGCCTGAACTACTCTTGGTGAAATTCTTTGGCTAAGCTATTGGTTGTCAGACATTTAAAAGGTTATCCCATCTGTGGGAATAATTGACTTTCAAGATAGGAAGAAAAAGATTAAGAGGGCTTCCCTGGTGGCGCAGTGGTTGAGAGTCCGCCTGCCGATGCAGGGGACGTGGGTTCGTGCCCCGGTCCGGTAGGATCCCACATGCCGCAGAGCGGCTGGGCCCGTGAGCCATGGCCGCTGAGCCTGCGCGTCCGGAGCCTGTGCTCTGCAACGGGAGAGGCCACAGCAGTGAGAGGCCCGCGTACCGAAAAAAAAAAAAAAAAAAAAAGAATAGGGATACTTAATATTTAAACCCACCAACTTTGCCCTCAAATCTTCAGTAAAAGTCTGCTCTCTATATGATCTGGTGCCAGTGGTATTTTGATGAATTTAAGAATCCAGGTGGTATCTAGTACAGATAGTATGGTATAGGCACTCCAGTCAACAGGAGTAAAATACAGCCATAAATTATAAGGAGAGAGGTAAGGTGTCCAAGAAACCTCAGAAACATTGGGAACAATGCTGTTTTTTCTCATTTTATATAGGATGGGGGCTCAAGACCATTTCCATTAAATTGTAAAGGATGGGGAATTCTCCAGTAGGTGGGAGGACTTTTGAGATATCAAGACAGCTAAACCTTGAGTTACACTGCTGTGGTTATTCTCTGTAAGTTATGTTTATGTCATGTCCTCCCAGCTGGATTGTAAAATTTTGCAACTTGAAATGATGAGAAATGAGTTGAGTTTGTATGGCATTTTTCTATGTATGAATTTCTTTTTTTTTACATGAGTTCATTGAAACTAACAAAACCGTTTGTGGTATGTATGATGTCATCACTTTTCTCCTCTCTGTTTTAAAAACAAGGCAATTCATGCACAGAGAGTTTAAGTACACCTGCCCTTGGTTACAGAGCTAGCAAGGACCTAAGCCAGTGTGGTATAGTGAAAAGGATATAGTTTAATAAGGCTTTTCACTATATGGGTGAAATCTAGCTTTCCAATCTCTTTCTTTTATTTTTTCTTCTCTTTTTTAAAAATTGAGATATAGTTGATTTACAATATTATATTAGTTTCAGGTGTACAACATAGTGATTCAAAAGTTTTACACTTTATACTCCATTTATAGTTATTATAAAATATTGGCTATATTCCTTGTGCTGTACAATATATCCTTGTAGCTTATTCACTTTATACATAGTAGTTTGTACCTCCTAATCCCTTATCCCTATCTTGCCTCTCCCCCCCTCTCTCCCCGACTAGTTTATTCTCTGTATCTGTGAGTCTTTTTCTTCTTGTTATATTCACTAGTTTGTTTTATTTTTTAGATTCCATATGTAAGTGATAATATACAGTATTTGTCTTTCTGTGTCTGACTTATTTCACTAAGCATGATACCCTCCAGGTCCAGCCATGTTGTTGCACATGGCAAAATTTCATTCTTTTTTTTTTAATAGCTGAGTAGTAGTTCATCCAGTCTCTTTCTTACCACTATCTCATGCTACCCATCCATGTACACAATCACCACAGAGATCTACCAACTTTCCCTAAGAAATCTACACCTCAGTGACTTTGAAAAAGTACCTAACCTCCGAGAGCCTCTATTCTCACAGTTATACTAACGAAGATAATAGTGGTTTCATTAAAGGGTTGTTGTGGAGGTTAAATATTTTAACTCTAAGGCGCTTGGAACACAGAAATGCTTAAGGAATGTTCTCTCCTTGATTCCTTGGCTTTCTTTTTCATATCTTTCAACTTAAAGTTCAATACTTTCTGCATAACGCTACCAAATATTTCTTATATTTCTCTGCAACTTCGATGGCGCCTGGCTTCATGTCCTGTGCATGTCCCAACTCCTCCCCTGGGGCCAAAGGTAGTCTCAGAAGGACGGGGCAAAGGGCTGGGTTAGGTCTGGCTGGTAGTTGCTGAGGGTGGCCTGAGGCAGTCCAACAGGCACCCCATGCCACGTTTAAGTCACAAGACCAAAGATCAGACTTGATGGCGCCAAATCTTGTCTCAGGGAATGGAGGTGATGTAGATCTGGGAACAGGGGCGACTAGGTCATCAAAGGGTTTCAAACAAGTACCAGATACTCACGACAAACACTTGTCATCAACAAGGAAAGCATGATTTAGGAAATTTATTGGAAACCACCCATGTTAACAGCTTACATTTTTCATTAGATAATAACTTTTACAAGTTTTTATTTTTAAAAACGCAACTCTTACACCCAAAAAAGAAAAGCATATTTTTTGAAAACCCCAAATGCACTCTTCAGTTTCAAGGCTCATGTCTATCACATTTATCGCATAGATTTACCTTGACGATAAAAATCCTTTCTGTATATTTTAAGCAAGAATCAAAACAGAACATTGAAGCCATTTTTAACACATAGAGCAGCAATCTCTTTGCTGAAATCATATTTCCACTTGTCAAGAGCTGTTGTACCCTCAAGGGAAGTACACATTACGTCTGTGGCGCTGAGTGTCTCATACAGAAAAAATGGAAGAGGGAGCCCTCTTTTCCATGCTGGCAAGACTAAGGTTTGAATTATTCATTAAGTGAAGGATATTTATTTGTGATTAACCAAACTCAGAGGATGATGTAGGAAATTTCCCCAAGAAAATATTATCCTTCAGGTATTTGACATTTGAGGGCTCCTGTGTTCATGGTTTCGGAAGCAAATCTATGACTCTGTGAAAGGGCAAATTATCCTTCAGCTACATGGCTATGATTTATAGAACAAAAAACAATACCAATTTACTTCCTTAGTGGATTTCAGAGACAAGTTAAATGTTTAAAAGATTTTTTTTTTTTTTTTTTGCGGTACGCGGGCCTCTCACAGCTGTGGCCCCTCCCGCCGCGGAGCACAGGCTCCGGACGCGCAGGCCCAGCAGCCACGGCCCACGGGCCCAGACGCTCCGCAGCCTGTGGGATCCTCCCGGACTGGGGCATGAACCCGCGTCCCCTGCATCAGCAGGCGGACTCCCAACCACCGCGCCACCAGGGAAGCCCTCAAAGAATATTTTAAGGTGGCTAAACAATGAAAGGCAGTATCACTAGTCATATTTTATAAAGGGAAGATACTCAGCTGCATCGCACAGCTGTATGCTGCCTGGCCAGTGGCCACCACTCTTGTGAATCTGTTGCAAATCCATTTGGCTGCTTGGCTATCCCCCGCTGTTGTGGACCACTGCCTATGGTATTGCTGAACCACTCAGATGAGTCTGGCTCTGTATCAGGGTGATGATTGGGTCCAGTGGTGCCTAACAAAGTCTTGGGGGGGGAGGGGGGAGGAGGATGCTCATAACAGTCATATCACATAACAATCACACACAAAATTTTCACTTAATTACTATTAATAATAATAGCTAACATTTGCTGAGTGCATACTAAATGCCAGGCACTGGGTATTACTTAACTGAGTCCTCACAAAAACACTATGAGGTATCCTATAGTCATGAAGTTATGGCCCCTGGTGCTATCTGGCCCCCACAAACTGAGGGTCCTCCACAGGTAGTACTGACTGGGAGGAAGAACCGAAGCACCTGAAAATTGGCCAGAATGAACTGCCGAGGCTTTAGCTTCTCAAGAAGCTACCTGGGTGGGGAGGGGTAGGGCTGGTTAAAACAATCCAGAAGTGTAGGGGAGTTATGTCTGGGGGTGGATAAAACTTAACCCATGAGAGACAGGAGACAGAAAGAAGCCAGCATTGCTCACTCTTTCTCCCGTGTGAAGGGCAGTTCTGAGAAGCAGCAGCTTCATAAGTACTTCCTGGAGATGCCCTGGATGATCAAGCAGCCAGCTTTGTTTGCAGTGAAACTATGGCCATCTTGCTAACACATCCGTTATGTTTGTTTTCACTTTTTCCCTACCTCACTTCCTTTTTCTCTCACATTTTCTTCCCTGGAATTTCACCCATCAACAAAGCATTTAGTACATTATCTTCTGCTTCAAGTTTTGTTTTCTTAGGACTCTCTATTAAAAAGCACTGGTACAGGGCTTCCCTGGTGGCACAGTGGTTGAGAGTCCGCCTGCCGATGCAGCGGACACGGGTTCATGCCCCGGGCTGGGAGGATCCCACATGCCGCGGAGCGGCTGGGCCCGTGAGCCATGGCTGCTGAGCCTGCACCTCCGGAGCCTGTGCTTCGCAACGGGATAGGTCACAACAGTGAGAGGCCCACATACCGTAAAAAAAAAAAAAAAAAAAAAAAAGCACTGGTACCAGGAGTGGTCTTTAAGAACAGACCCTCAAAATGAGATTTTGGAGTTGAATAGCCCACCTATCTGAAGGCAATAGGAATGGTTTTCCTGATAGTAAGTGGGATAATAATTCCTGCTATGAAGTAGCATGGCATCACAGCTACTAAAGCTTTCATCTATAGTTAAATGGGGTGAGGTGCAGGTGGAAGTAAAGCACTGGGATACCAAGTGGATGCTGTACTTGACTGGTATGGGAGAAACGATAATGATAAGGGTTGGGGAAGAGATTGGCTCCTTTTTTTTTGAAGTATAGTTGATTTACAACGTTGTGCCAGTCTCTGCTGTACAGCAAAGTGACTCAGTTATACACATAGAGACATTCTTTATATATATATATACTCTTTTCTACTATGGTTTATCCCAGGAGATTGGATATAGTTCCCTGTGTTCTACAGTAGGACCTTGTGTTTATCCATTCTAAATGTAATAGTTTGCATCTGCCAACCCCAAACTCCCGAGACTGGCTGCTTTTGACAGCACTAGAAGCCTTGCAAAAAGAAAACAATAGTTTGAAGCAGCTGATTGCCGATGTAGGAACACTGTGGAAGCCAGAGGACTTCTCTGGCACCCATAAAGGAGACTCCGATCTCTTGCAGAGCAAGTGAGGCACTGTAGAAAATTCGGTTCAGGATCCAGAGTGGCAGAGTTGCAAAAGAGATTGAATGCATAGCTTCAACAGGTCAAAGACTTTTCCAGGTAAGAAAAATGTGGGACCTTAAGACCTGGACAAGAAATATTTGGGTGGATGAGAGCCTCAGAACCTTGACCTCCCAATTGTCCCTAAATCTTCTTGGCTTGAAGAAGCAGTCCATTTCCTCTTGACTGAAGAAAACAGTCTCCCTTTACCTGGAGACTGTACATGAATGAAATATTAATAGATTCATTGCAAGATGACTCTTGTTTTCCTCCATTGCCCTTTTTTGCTCCCAGTCTGATAACCAGTGTCAGAGCTCTGCACACCCTAACCAGGAAAGTACAGGTCCTGCTCCAGAAGGAATTCACCTACATTCTAAAAGAATTATAGGACCTGAGAATATGTGAGGATCAGAATAATGTAGGAAGAAACTTGACAAAAGTCATGCAGAGCCAAATTTGAAAAGACTTTAGTTCCAGGTAGAATAAAAGATCAAGATAATCTCTGATGTCATTTTCTGTTGGAAAATGAAGGTTGTAGGAAAGTAACCCAAGAGTGAATCCCCACCTAAACTGTGTTTAAACCTGTAACATTTCATTAATTCCATCATTCTATAGACAGGTGTCTTAACTGACCTCCGAATGTATTCAGAAGTTGGCAGTTTACAGGACCACTTTGGTAAGCGTCATGCATCAATAGAGGCATTAGATAGCCAAGCCTCTAAACAAGGTAGATGGAGCAAGAGAACTCAAGACACAACTACTCTGAAGTTCTGCTTCTATTTCTCTAATCCCAGGCAGTGTGGAGTAGAGGAAATAAGACCAGACTTTAGTCAGGTAGCCTGGGACTTTAAAACCTGGCTCTGCCACCTACTGGTGACGTCGATTTTGCTCATTAGAAAACTGCGGTAATAATACGTACCGGCAGGGTGGCTGTGAGGATGAGTAACATCCCATCTGTGCAGAACCTGGGAGGAGGTGCTGAAGAAGAGGTAACTTAGTTTTCCTGTTTTAAAATTCACTTACAAATACAAGTGTCATCTCAAAGTCTGTTTTTCTTTCCAAAGCAATTACTCCCCCAGACCTGTCTTTTCATTAGTAGCTCTGTCATTCTTCCAGCCAGCCAGGCTGAAAACCTGTCATACTGGATTTCTCCTCATTCTTTATCTGCCTATTTTTAACCAGCCACAAGATCCTGCCCTTTTTCTTTCCTTCTTCTAGCATCCTTGTCTTATACTTCGGAATTCCCTACCTGGACAGTTGCCATTGTCTTCTGGCTGGTCTCAGATACCACTTCACCAATGTCACTCCTTTGTGCCAAAATCTTCCATGAATCCTTACTAGCTATGGAATAAAGTCTCAGTTCCTTAGCGCATATGAAAACCTTCCATAATCTGGCCATATGGTTGCCAGATTTAGCAAATAAAAATACATGGAGCCCAGTTAATTTTGGATTGTAGATAAACAACCAATTTTTTTTGGTAAAAGTATGTCACATGCAATATTTGGGATGTAAATTTTTTGCTGTTCATCTGAAATTCAAATTTAACTGGGCATCCTGTATTTTATCAGGCAAACCCACTTGGCCCTAACTTTTCTCTCTTTGGTCCTATAACTCAATACTCTCCACGAATCTAGGCTACTCGTGGTCTGTCCTCAGGTCTCATGTGGCTGATGGCTTGTATTTTGGCCTCAGGTGCCCAAGGAGAATCAGAAAGATCTGATTCTGAACCTCTGCTTTCTTACTTACCAACCCTATAACTTTGGCAACTAATTTAACCTCCCGAACCTCAGATTTCTCATCACAAAATATGAGCCCTAATATTGACACACGAGGGAGTGATTGTGAGGATCAGACGAGCTATGTAAAACCTGGAATCATGGGGTCTACTGTATGTATTCAGCATGTTAGTTCATTGTTGTTGTTGCTAGGATTTCTGTAAGAGCAGAACTTAGTCAGCTCTTCAGGTCCTCAGTTGTACTGCTGGCCATGATTTGTAAGAAGCAGTGTGGTCTAGGTCACATTTGGAAGTTACAGAGGCTGGAGTGGATGTCAGGGTGATCTCTCCTGGGCACGCTTGCCTTCCCACGTCATACTCTGAGCCCAGCAGTGGGAGTGAAGCAAGCTGTGCAGCGGGGGGGACCTGGGGACAGGGAGCCACTCACCACCCCTGCACCAAGGTTCCTCTACCCCACAAAACGTTCTCTCCTCACCTTACTCCCTCTCAACCTGTGTCCCGTCACTCTCCTTGTCTGTTTATTGCCGCACGTCTTTTAAAGGTTCTCACACTTGCTGTTTTCCATTTCTACATATGAAGCTCAGACACCCCAGTAACTCCTTTGAAACAGTGCTTTCAACCCTCTCCAGTCACCTCCTGATTGCCAAATTTGGTCTATTCTTTACTCCTGTATTTGGAACCGCTGACCACTCATCTTCCTGTGACCTCTGTGGTATTGACCTCTCCTGGTTCTCCTCCTACTTCTCCGGTGGCTCCTTCCAACTCTCTTCTGCCTGCTCCTTCTGTATGACTCTTCCAAGCAGGATGGTGGTAGAGTATGGAAGCCTAGCATCTCCTCCCCCAAGTCCACTGAAATAATCAATAGAGCGGGGAGATGGGAGGAAATAATTTATCATTACTGAAAACTAAGGTTGGAATCATCCATAAACTAAAAATCTGGAGGCATTTCTTCTAGCAATAATGATGAGCTCGGATTAAAAAGAGCCAGCGAGGACTTCCCTGGTGGCGCAGTGGTTAAGAATCTGCCTGCCAATACAGCGGATATGGGTTTGAGCCCTGGTCCAGGAAGATCCCACATGCCGTGGAGCAACTAAGCCCGTGTGCCACAACTACTGAGCCTGCGCTCTAGAGCCCATGAGCCACAACTATTGAGCCTTCATGCCACAACTGCTGAGCCCATGTGCTACAGCTACTGAAGCCTGGGCACCTAGAGCCCGAGCTCCGCAATAAGAGAAGCCACCGCAATGAGAAGCTCGTGCACTGCAATGAAGAGTAGCCCCCGCTCGCCGCAACTAGAGAAAGCCCGCGCGCAGCAACACAGACCCAACGCAGCCAAAAATTTAAAAAAAATTAAAAATAGAGCCAGTGAGGGCTGAGAGCCACCCTCGTTCACGAGGGAGGATGACTCATCTAAGACTCCCTGGCTGCCTCCACCATCACTCCCTGACTTGGAGAGGCAAGGGCAGCGCTGTTCTGGCAGAGAGGATGTGAGGCAGGTCGGGGTCGGGGGGGTTGCTGCTGAGAGGCCCAGCACCAGGAGCACCTCGGGCCTCTGTGGACCTCTAACACTGTACTCCACTGCTAGCTTGCAAGGACTGGCTTGCAAGCAGTAAACAGAGACTGAGTGCGTGTGTGTGTAGAGGTCTGGGGGTCCTTTTACAGGGCATCATGGCCCTGTGGCTTAGGCTTCCTCCTCACTCACAGCCTTGGCTGGTGACCTCAGTACTCATTACCTCCAGTTGCGCGCAGCCTCGCCTCCAGATTCAGTCCCAGACCATCTGCTGTTTGCCCACGCCCACCCTCTACGCCTCTCTCCTGCTTTCTCTTGTTTCCCAACTCCCATTTGGCCTTTGGACCAACCCAATCCTTTCTGTAAGGGGTGGCACTTCAGCTCAAGCACTTTAAAAAATGTATGGCTAAAGAGGCAGCACTATGGACTGATTTTTTTAAATTAATTGATTAATTAATTAATTTTTGGCTGTGCTGGGTCTTTGTTGCTGCATGCAGGCTTTCTCTAGTTGCAGCGAGCGGGAGCTACTCTTTGTAGTGGTACACAGGCTTCTCATTGCAGTGGCTTCTCTTGTTGCGGAGCTCGGGCTCTAGGCGCCCAGGCTTCAGTAGCTGTAGCACATGGGCTCAGTAGTTGTGGCACGTGGGCTCAGTAGTTGTGGCTCACGGGCTCTAGAGTGCAGGCTCAGTAGTTGTGGCACACGGGCTTAGTTGCTCTGCAGCATGTGGGATCTTCCTGGACCAGGGCTCAAACCCGTGTCCCCTGCGTTGGCAGGCAGATTCTTAACCACTGCACCACCAGGGAAGTCCCTGGGCTGATTTTTTTTTTTTGCGGTACGCGGGCCTCTCACTGTTGTGGCCTCTCCCATTGCGGAGCACAGGCTCCAGACGCGCAGGCTCAGCGGCCATGGCTCACGGGCCCAGCCGCTCCATGGCATGTGGGATCTTCCCGGACCAGGGCATGAACCTGCGTCCCCTGCATCGGCCGGCTGGCTCTCACCACTGCGCCACCAGCGAAGCCCCCTGGGCTGATTTTTAAATGCCCTCCTCCTTTATACTCTTCTCAGGAGGTAGAACACCAAACTCTTTGATACAATCTGGGCTCAAAAGAATATCCCTCAGTGGAGTATGATGCCGCAGCAAAGTAATTTCAACAATTTTCTCACTTCAAGATATTTCCCCCAAGGGCTCTCCCAGGTCATTAGGACACCATCTGGCTAGTAGTTTGATAAGGATAGATAGTGCTTTCCAAAATGAGGAAGTGAACTACAGCCAGCAGCAGAACAAAGAAATTTTACACTGTTTGAATTTCAAACAGTTTGTGAAAATGTAACAGGTCTCTCTGGGGGGACAGCCAAATATAAAAGAAATAAATCTTTGCCTCCCAGGAAATAAAATTCCATTGTTGAAGTTCTGCATGCAGTGAAGGAAAACTGGCAGTAAAAACAAACAAACAAAAAAACACCTTCCTTATCTGCCCAAGTTCAGGATCAACTGAAAGACAAAGGAGTTGGTTAGCTGGATATTTTTTAAATGAGAGAACATCTGCCATTCTTTTTAAATCCCATTCCCTTTCCCCCCCTCCCCGCCTCTCCCACCCCAGTCTTGTCTTCCCTTTCGTTTTCTTTCCTCCTGGGCATGAAGGCAGTGAGCTGGGGGCAGGGGTGAGCTACATGAGGTGGTATGGCAGCTGCCCACCTGCACCCTGGGACACACACACTGAAGGGGAAAGGAAGGCCCTGTGCAGAGCATGTTGGTGTTGTGCCCACTGGTGCCCAAGAGCGAGGTGAGGAGACAAACAGCAGGGCTGGGAGGCTGCTTACACTGAGCAAATAAGAAAATTCATTGAGCAAATAATTAAATATATTTGGGATTAGAGAGCCAGATTTCTCACCATTGGAGAAAGGAAACATGGAAAGAGGCAAAGTTCAAAAGAACCCAGAGGTGTTGTAGTGGTTTTAGAAGTACTGGTATAAATTCACGGATATGTGTCTACATACATGCCTACTTATGTACATAGACCTCCTAGCTCTGCCCACTGAAAAAAGTCTGGAAGCAATGACACTCTGGAAGCAGTGAGCATATCTAGTAGCCAGATCTTGGTCTCCAAATACCACCCTTCTCTAAAATGCCAGGACTCCTTGAAAACATGGCTGATTCCAGGGCTGGGGCAGGGAACATGCAAGGTGGTCCTGGAATATCTTGTTCCAGAAAGCAAGAAAATATTTACAGAATGATGGGGACATGTCAAAAGATCTTAGAAGCCCCTTGATGGAACTCCCGTTGGCCAAACCTGGATCAATTTAAGCATGAAAATAATGATAGTAACTTAACGATAATGAATGAATAAATGAATAGGAATTCATGAGTCCATACTAATATAAATAAATAAATGAAAGAGTAAATAAATAGGGAGGAGGGAAAGATCTTCTTTACAGTAGAATATCAAGTACTAAACGTAGCAGGAATGCTGGAAGTAGAAAATCACCATTTGGCAACATTCATAGTAGTGGTTTATTGAGGTAAAGTTGTCAGTGAAGGCTAGGGCTGTATGTAACTGGAGGTTGATGGCATAATTTGGCAGCACATCTCCAGGAAGTACTAATCAACATTTACAAAGGTGAATGGGGACCTTACAGGAGAGAAAACTGCAGACGTCAACACCACCGGGTGACTAAGGTTAACACCACCAGTGGTGGGATGGAATGACAACGCAGGCCCCATCTCTACCCTTGAAAGTGTCCAGCATCATTTCTGAGGAATCCCTGATAAGAAAGCACAACTCCAGCGTGGTCAAGAGGAAACACCAAACTTAGATTAAGGATCATTTCTCCAGAGTGTAAGGTCTGTATTCCTTAAAAGTGTCACAGACATGAGGTAAAACCGTTGAGGGTGTGAAAGGCAGGGAAAAAGGGAGAACAGTTTCTGGCCGGAGGAGACGGAAGAGACGTGACCCCAATGGCAGCGTGTGTTCCTTTGAGGGATAGTTGCCAGAAAGGAGGAAGAGGCATTGTTGGGAGAGTTGGGGAAATGTGAGTTGGGACGGAATGGGGGTGGGAGTCTGTGAACTAAATGATGGTGTTGTATCAGTGTTGATTTCCTAACTGGGAGGGTTTTATGGTAGTTGAGTAGCAAAGGGCCCTTAATTTGGGGAAATACACCCTGAAGTATTTAGGGGTGGTGGGGTATCATGGATGTAACTTGTTCTCAAAAGGCTCAGAAAACAACTAATTATATATATACATACAATACACATACAGAAGGAGCAAATGTGATCCAATGTAACACCCCCTGGGTGAGGGTGTGTGTGGATATTCTTTGTACTGTACTTGCAATTTTTCTGAAAGTTTGAAAATAAATTTATTTTCAATAAATAAAATAAAGTTAGTAATTTATCAATTTCAAAAAAAAATCTTCAAATTAATTAAAAGAGAGTGTCAGCTTTTTTTCTTTTCCTTTTTTGACTGATGAAAGCTAAGTTGAAGAAGGTACAGCCCTTTTCCACCCAGGACAAATAGCCAAGGACAACCTCAGGCCTTGCTCTGCAGGAACAGTCTCTTTACTGTACAGACTAAAATATCTGCATCCCAAGATTAGGCTGGGTCCCAAAGAGGAGGAAGTGAGAGGCTGAACCTCATATGCTGTGTCCCTTCTCCCAAACTCACCACTCACACAAGTCTCCTCCCAGCACATCCCAAACACAAATACCCAAGGAGGAGTGAGGGAGGGAACCTCATTTAGCTGACGTCTCTCTACTTGGAAACACAAAGATTGAACATAAGTGTTATTCCTCAACAGCCTTGTTTCGAGGAGCCTCCTATTTTTCAGGTGTCGGTGGGTTGCCCCATGGGCTCCTCGATTACCTTGGGGGGATGAACCCTGCAGTTGCCCAGAAATTCCTCTGCTCCAGTCCCACCACCCACTGAGACCAAGTGTGTTGGTCTCAACACGGGTGTGAATGCTCTTGCAGCTGGGGCTGCTTCTCTGCTATCTGCACATGCTGTCAACTCTCAGGCAAGCGACTCTGTGCCATGTGTGGAGTCAGAACCACTTGGTGGTCTCCCCCAACCCAATTCTCACCCTAGGAAGACCTACTATTTTCCTATTTCTCAGCCCACTTGGGCAACCTCTCCCAGGAAGTTAACTGGCTTGGGCAATAGCTGAGCCTGTCTACTGCGCCTCCTGAGTCGTTCTGGGATGTTTCAGCCTGACCAGGAAGTCACTTCCATCTTTCTTTTTCCATCTGCATATGCTGGGCCACCAAGGTCTGGGACGGGAGTCCTCCCAGACCCCATCCAGGCCTCCCCCTTCCTTAGAAATGGTTTTCTTCCCTTTCCGTTCTGCCAGCCATCTCCCCACTAGCATCCAGTCAGCACATTTTAAGAGTTCTTTTTATTTTATTTATTTAAGTTTCATTGCATTCTCATTTTACAAATGAGGAAAGTGATGCTCAGAGAGGTTAAGATGCTTACCTAAGATCACCCAGCTGGGATGTGGTAGAGCCAGGACTTACACACACCTTAACTCCACAGGTGTGCCCTCCATCTCAATCAGCAAGGCCTTCAAGGTTCCACATTCACGGGTCTCCCATCTCTTCTCCTACCACATCCCTCTGTCCTCCTGAGACTGCTGGTTAGTGCTCTGACTCACTGGTGCTTTCATTCTTCCACCCACATCCATGCTATTTCCTAAGTCTGGAAGGACACTGTCTCATTCCTCATTTATAGAAATCTTACTCAGCTTTTAAAGCTTACTCAGCTCAGATATAAATTATCATATTAGTTAGAACTGCAGAAGACTCAGGAGGAATAATGCTGAAGTTAGTAAAATCACAAGTGAGCATGGACTTGTTTACCAAGTTCTACAATATTAAAGGAAGGGAATATGTCCTGGAGCTTCAAAAAGGCATTTTGGGGGCATGTAAGAGAGGATCACATGAAACGGTGAGTGGTAAACTAGTGGAACCTGTTATTCCACAGGTGATAGAGCTGGAAGATCAACAGCTGACATTTATTGAGCATTAACTCCACGCTGGTTCCAGGAGACTAAATGAGTAGCTTAGTGTTTAATTGGAGAGACGTGTGCTTAAGTACACAATTACAACGCAACGTGCCACGTGCTGTCATTTGGTACCATGAGAGCGTTGAGTAGGTCTAAAGAAACCAGGGAAGGCTTTATAGGTGATGCTGCACTTAACAGTTGAAGGAACAGGAATTTCTCAGGTAGATAAGTGGGAACAGGGAGTAAGAAAGACATTGTAGGCAGATTGAGCTGCAGTGTAAAAGCATGGCAACATGAGAGTTTGAAGGGTTTGCCTTTGATATTGCTAGAGCAGAGGTCAGTTTGAAACTTGCGCATGTGTATGTGTGTGTGAGTGTGAGGTCGTCATGAAGTGTAGGTGGGTGAACAGATTTCTTGGAAATAAGGCTAGGAAGGTGGTGTAAGGTCTTATCATGAAGGGTTGATGTGAAAAGTTAAGGAGTTTAGCTTTTTTCTCTATAATTTTGAATAGTTGCATGATCAGTTTCTTTTCGGAAAGATCATTCTTGGTTGCCATGTGGATCCTGAATAAGAAGAGATGGTTGAGTCTAGAGGTAGAGTTTCTAACGAGAAGGCTACTGCAGTAGTTCAAGTGGTGATGAGGGCTGGTGTGGTAGACACTGGGGTGCCCTGCCCAGATCTCCTTGCACCGGGCTGGAGCCCCCCAGCCCCGGCAGTGACTGTGGTTGCTGATGGCTCACAGCTGCCTCTTTCTCCAGAGAATTACCCACCACTGACTGCGGCCACCTCGCCCAGGAAGTTACGATGCCCCCACGGGGTGGATACAAGAGATTGGCTACTACTAATTAGAGGAGTGAGAAGGGAAGATGAGGAGAGGAAGAGATCTGGAATGTTCTCTAAATCTGGCTTGAGTCTAAGCGGGGGCTGCTATTCATTTACTGAAATAGTTCTGGGGTGGGGGTAAGGGAGGAGATAGGCTAATTCCGTTTTGTGTTTGTTTGGTTTTTTTTTTGGTCGCGCTGTACGGCATGTGGGATATTAGTTCCATCTGCACCCCCTGCACCCCCAGAAGCACAGAGTCCTAACCACTGGACCACTAGGGAATTCCCCCATTTTGGACACTCTGGGTTGGAGATGCTGTGGGATACCCCAGGCATCCAGGTAGAGATGAAGAAGGCAGCTGGAGTTTAAAGTTCAGGATAGGAAATCAGAATTGGAGACATAGATTTGGAACCAACAGCAAATAAGTGACAGTCACAATAGAGGTATTATGTTCTCAATCCTGGCTCCATGCAGGGAAAGTTACAAGATGCTCTCCTGTTGAATCTGTAGGTTAACATCAGGGAAGGCAATCTAGTTCTCCAATTTAGTCCTTTTGGTCCATTGTGAGAATTCTGAGCTGTACAATCTGGACCTGGTCTTTTTTTTTTTTTAATTCTTTTGTTCCTATTGTGGCTCTGTGTCATCATTAAGGCCAAATGTAGTAAAGAATAGTATAAAAATAACCAACTTTTGTTCACGAGTCATAGTCACATCACTCATACATACTATGCCAAAATGAAAAAAATACAAGAGTGTTTCTTACTCTCTTCTTTCAGAGCCAGAATTGACTGTTTGCTAAAGCTCCATAACGAAGGCCATTAGCATCCAGAATCTGAAGGAAGGACAATTTTTACCCAATCAATTATACTAGACATTAAGCCTGAATTTCTATCCTCTCTGCCTCAGAAGTAAAGAGCCCTGAGGATACCTAACTCAACTTTTAGGATGGAGGCCCACCAAAGAAATTACTTGGTAAAGCGTGACCTAAGTTGCAGCAAAGTTTGGGAAGTGAGTTTCCCAACAGGGGCAGAGTTAAGTATGAAGCCTGGGAGAAGAAAGGAAGGAACTAGTTCTCCTAACACATCCTATAGAGTTCCTTACTGGTATAATTTGAAGTATGAAAGAGAAAATACATTTTTTATTCACTGCTGAAGTCCTCACCTCCAGCTACTTAGCATAACATATTGATACAGTCTCGTTGCTCTGTATTAATCTGAACCACTATGTATTCCTTTGCCTTTTCATGTCACCACTTCCCTGAAGGGACCATCACTTTCCAGTCCCTAAGTGAAAAAGAGTTTAGGGTTTAAATAGGCCACTGTGAGACTGGTTCATTTCTTTACTATTCCTTATTCAAATTACCTTTTTGTTGGCAAAGTTAGTTGAGCTCCTGCTCTACAATCAACTTACCAAGACCTTTAATAGAAAATCTTAAATTTAGTCTGTTCACTGTATCCTAAAAGTGAAAACTTACTGAACAATATTAGAAATTGACCATGGACCTTACCTGAACTTAGATTTGAAATAATAAATATTACCATAATATGGTAATAAATTCAATCAAATAAATTCTTAACATTTTTGTTCCTGGTAGTCAGTCTATAAATTATATGATGTAATGTGGTACATGTGTTATGATGAGTAATGGAATCATGGTGAATGTGACATGTATTGCGACCTTAGTAACCACTAGGTGCTGTGCATGTCTTATATGTATTCTTCAAAAACCTGGGCTGTAGGTACTATTGTTCCCTTTTTACAAATAAGGAAACAGGCTGAGCGATTAACTTTCTAATATGTGGTATAGCTGGGACTTGATCCCAAGAGATCTGACTCTAAAACCTGCCTGCTTAACTGATTAAGTACAAAAAAAAGAATTACTAGATAGTGGCAGGGCCATGATTTTTTTTTTTTTAACCACACCAAAGTTTCCATGTCTTAAGTCTAAGGCTCTTTATACTTATCACAAGTTCAGTTATCTATACTGTATATAAATGGCACATGTATCTACTTCGCTACTGCAAGTTCAGTTCCTCCATTTGGTCATAAAACACTTTAGTTTCAAGAAAATTTTATATTTTAGCCTTCCCTGCTAAATTAGGAGTTAGGGAATGCTGACTACAGTTCTGACTGTAGCAGTAGATTTTGCTATGGCTACTGTGGAATAGGCAAGGGTGAAAGTTGAGAAATAAAGCCGGAAATCCGACCACCTGTGTTCTAGTTTTAGTTCACTTATTAAGCTGATCATGGGCAAGATACTTAACCTCCCTGTAACTTAGTTTCCTCATTTGTAAAATGGAGATAATATGCATCTACCTTACAGAGAAATTAGCTAATTCTTATAAAGCGTCTATAATAGTGTCTGTGGCACAGTAAGTTTGGAGTGTTAGCTACTATTATCATCATGGAGCTCAGTCCATGGCTATGAATCAGTTTGTTGGACTTCTTTAAAAGTTGGGCCAACACACATGAACATGGAGACAATTTGGAGAGAAAGGGCAGGCTTTCTAATTCTGATTCGTCTCCTATGTAAAGGAAATCTGGGTGCAGCTCTCCTCGCAAGGAAACAAGACCGTACTAAAACCGTCGCCCGCAGAACAGACTGAAAGGTTGGAAGAGGAATAACGAGGCTTGTCCTGTCCTTGGCAGGCTGGACACGTCGGTTGGGTGGAAAGAGCTGCCAGTCCTGGGAGGCGCACCCTGGGGACCAATCGCTCTCGGGCTGCGCCTTCAGGGGGCGGGAGAATCGGGACGTCCACGCGCGTTGGGCGGGGCCTCTGGGGCGCTCGCAATTCTGCCTTCAGTCCTGCGTGGGTCGGCGAGCCGCGGTCGGCTGGAGCAAGGTGAGCGCGGGAAAGCAGCGTGTACGGGGTGGTAAAGGAAAGAGGGGGGGCTACGACCGTAGAAAATGGGAAATAGGAAACGATGGGAAAGAAAGAGAGGGTGGGAGTTTGCGAGGGTCCGGATAAATGGGGAGAGGGAGGGAGTGAGGGAGGGATGGGGACCGGGCGGCGAGGTGAGACCAACTGGAAGGGGAAGGGAGAGTGCAGACGGGGCGTTGAAAGGGGAATGGGAAGAGTAGGATAACCCACCTTACAAGGATGCCCTAGGAGTTCATTCCGAGTGAGGCAGTAAAGCAAAGCCTGGAAGAGAGCTGTCATATGATCACCAACCTAGCCACACTTTCTGCCTCACTCGGCATGCAAATTACCCGGTGAGTGCAGAAGTGCTGTCTGGCCCTTTAAGACGAGGCTGGTAATGGGACTTTTCCTAGGCTCCTTTAACTGGGACTGCCTTTCTACTCCAAGCATTGGACTAACAGATCAACAGATTCGACCTCTAAGTCACTGCAGGGTTACCCCTCACATCCTCTAGTTTTGAGAAAGGAGCATCTTTTCTTACCTTTTCCTTTACAGGATACCTGACACTTTGACTCCTCCGACACATTCTCTAAAGTATACTCCCCTAAGACAGTTTCTACTGATTTATCTGCCACCTTTCTGAAAACTTTTCTTTCGTTGACTTTTATGTTAGACTATTTTCTCTACATCCTCCCAGCCCGCCACCGCCTAAGAAACCCATCCTGATCGTGTAGACTTACAGACTGGTAAGGCAGGTTTGGGACTTTTGAGATAATCTAGTGGGGACCTCTCATTTTTTAGGTAAAAACGAAACAAACGAAACAAAAACAAAAACCCAAAAAAACAAAAATAACAGAGACTCGGAAAGGGAACATGACATGTATTGTGACCTTAGTAAGCACCAGGTGCTGTGCATGTCTTATATGTATTCTTCAAAAACCTGGGCTGTAGGTACTATTGTTCCCTTTCTACAAATAAGGAAACAGGCTGAGTGATTAACTTTCTAATATGTGGTATAGCTGGGATTTGATCCCAACAGATCTGACTCTAAAACCTGCCTGCCTAACTGATTAAGTACATAAAAAAGAATTACTAGATAGTGGCAGGGCCATGATTTTTTTTTTTTTAACCACACCAAAGTTTCCATGTCTTAAGTCTAAGGCTCTTTATACTTATCACAAGTTCAGTTATCTATACTGTATATAAATGGCACATGTATCTACTTCGCTACCGCAAGTTCAGTTCCTCCATTTGGTCACAAAACACTTTAGTTTCAAGAAAATTTTATATTTTAGGCTTCCTTGCTAAATTAGGAGTTAGGGAATGCTGACTTTACAGTTCTGACTGTAGCAGTAGATTTTGCTATGGCTACTGTGAAATAGGCAATTAGGCAAGGGTGAAAGTTGAGAAATAAAGATGGAAATTATTGGAATGACAATTGCTGGCACTTAAGGGTTTAATCTATTAGGTTCCCTTCTACTCAAGGCCCCCAGGTTTTAGGAGTGGCTTAGGCAGGCTTTAAATGTATAAGTGTCCTCTTATACTGTAGCTACTAACTTCTATTTAAATTGAATATCATGAAGCTGGAGTTGTCCATCTTCCTGTTACCATTTTTCCGGCATGTGCAACTCTTGACATGATGAGCAGTGCCATGATTTCTGGCATCTCCTGATATCATGCAATAATCTCAAATCCTCATCACCTAGAATTTGTCCTTTTCATACTATTCATTGCCTTTTTATAGTTTATTCTTTTTTCTATTTATAATTAGATAGCTTATTTTTTCAGGAGCAAACATCAGTCATGAAACAGCCATCTACCATTTTAATTCCCAGAAATTGGCATGATATATATATATATATATATATGTCCATATATATGCCATATAGATAAAAAATATATACCTTCTCTCTATATATTAAAAAATATATTTGTTTTAAATTATATAATTTAAGTCCCAGAAATTGGCATTTTATACGTAATTACCATATATACCATATTTTAAAATATATTAATATTATATATTAAAATATATTAATATTATATATTTAAATATTATAGATGTGTTTTAATTATATAATACCTGAATTAATGTTTATTGTAAAAAATTAAAACGAGAGATATAGAGTAAATGAGAAAATCCTTTTTTTTAACCCTATCCTTGTATCCCACTTATTTTCCTGAAATAATCACTGTTAATAATTTGGTGTATTCCATATCGTCTGTACATTTACATAGCTGTAGGGGGGTGGGTATGTGCATACACATACACACACAGGTTTTTAAAAACATAAATGAGACACTGTATCCATCTAGGGTCTCAGTCAGGAGACAGAAACCACACATCAAATAGAGTAAGTTTGACATAGAGAATTATTAACTAGTAATAGGGAATTAACTACTAAGGGGTGAAGAGAACTCTAAAAGAATTCGATAGACGATATAGGGAGCAGCCACTACCTCCAGGGTTGAGGCAAAGCATTCAAGGAAGGAAAGAATTTGGAAGAGGCCCTCTTTTCCTCCAAGACTGATAATTGGACTATATGGGAGAGTATGTGATGGTTTATGTCACTGGATGACAAAGTTTGCTGAGTTGCTGCCCACTGAAGGGCTGGCATGCAGGAAACTGTATGTGCTGGAATGCCGAGTTGGAGGGCTGATGAAACTCGCCAGGAAGCCACTGCGATTCTGGGAAGCTGCTCACAGGGATGCTGAGGGAACTCAATGGGAAGACACCCACAGGGGTGCTGTTGAAACTTGATGGTGGGCAAGCACCAGGCACGGAGAAGCCTACCCTCATCAGAGTTCCTCCGGCGCCCTCTACTGGTAGAGGTTAAAATCATATCAGAGGGCAAAGGAAAAATGCTTACAACGTCCAGGATCACAAAACAGGCAAAAGGTAGATTTGGAGCTAAGGAGCAATAAACTACCTGGCACAGATTCACAACTTACTGTTTTTCACTTAACATCTTAGAGAATTCTCATTTGATATATACAGCTCTATCTTATTCTTTTTAATGATTACATAATGTTCCATGTGTCTTAATCTCATTCCTTGATAGATATTTGGGTTATTTTCAGTTTTTCACTGCTGGGTGAGCATTCTTATACACATCACTTTGTGTATATGGCAACTATATCTTTAGGATTAATTTCTAGAAGTGGAATTGCTGGATCAAAGGATATACATGTTTAAACCTTTATAAATATAATACAAATTGATTTTTCACCAGTTGTGCATGATAATGCTGCTTCAGTCAAACTTTTAACAAAATGGATATCATAAATGTTTTATTTTTTGCCAATCTAATGGGTAGAAAGGATGTTCTTTTAATTTGTATTTTCTTGATTCTTAATGAGATTAAGCATCTTTTCATATGTTTTTCTCATTCTGCAAGCATTGTTTTTTTAAATTACAGAAGTAATTTTTATAATAATTCAGTGTCAGAGTATATAAAGTGAAAATGATAGTGGTTAACGTGTAATGAGCATTAACTATGTGTCAGGCACTATTCTGCGGGCATATTGACTTAAGCACAGTCTGTCAATCATTACCACCTGAGGTAACCGCTGTTGACAGTTGTGTGTGTGGTCTTCTAGACTTTATTCGAGGCTAACACAAACATATGCATTCATAGAACTTGTTCCTTGGGACTTTTCGTTTGCTTTGGTTTTACAAAAAATGGAAACTCTTGTGCATATTTTGTTCTACATTATGCTTTTTTCCCACTTTGTTATGTTTTGGACCTCTTTCTAAGCCAGTATGTAAAAATCTACCTCACCCTTTTAAATGTCTTCGTAATATCTCATTGTATGGAGGTACCATAAATTATCCTTTTCCATTCTGGTAGATATTCACTTTGATTCAATTTTTTTCTTTTGCTAAAGAATCAGCGCTGCAATAAACCTTTGTATGCATACCTTTATACACTCATTAGGTTAGCCTTTCAACACTATTTTCTGAGAATTAAAATGTTAGATTACTGCTTTGTGAATCCTCACATCTTCCAGTTTGTCCACTGTAGTTCAACTCATAGAGCTCCAATGCACATGTACTGTAGTATGTGTATATTACTGTACAGTATATACACAATGTGTAGTTGTAATATAATCAAGGTTTCCTCACAAATTACTTAGATAGATGTAGGTTTTAAAGCTTGAATAGTCTCTTTTAGGTATTCAGTGTCTTCCTATCTTTTATTACGATATCCTGACTGTAGGTCCTGATCCTCAGGGTAATAGTTTTTCTTTTCTAGTCTTCCCTGTATGCACTTTTAAACCATTCTGAGATATCTCTGTCAAATTCCCTTGTTCTCAGAAATGCAGGGTTCTTCTCTCTCTCTATTCCCTCTAGGTTTCTTGCCCTTCAGTATCTTACTGAGTCTTATGATAATCACTCGTCTCACCTATTCCACCAGCATTCCCAGAGCTCTCCCGATGAGAAAATCCTTGCATTTGCTTTTTTGGTGATTATGTACACTCTGCTCCCCTTTTTTTGAGCTAAGAATGTTCATATCCATCATTGTTTCCAGGGTGAAATTCTCAGTTTTATAATTCCTTATTTTGATTTTCTTTGTATTTGTGTCACTATGCTTTTTTCTGTCTTACTCCTAAGGCCTTTTTGGTGGGTCTTTCAGCATCTCCCCCCTTTTTTTATTGAGGTGAAATTCACATAATAAAATTAACCAGTTTAAAGTATACAGATCAGTGACATTTAGAACATTCACAATATCATTCAGTCACCACTTCTATCAAGTTCCAAAACATTTTCATTAACCCACCCCAAAAAGATAACCCCATACGCGTTAAGCATTCTTCACTCTTTCTTCCTCCAAGTTCCTGACAGCTCCAGACTATTTTCTATCTCTATGGATTTACTTATTCTGGGTATTTCACGGAAGTAAAATCATGTGATCTTTTTTGTCTGGCTTAAACTAAGCATAGTGTTTTCGAGGTTCCTCCACGTTGTATCATGTATCAGTGCTTCATTTCTCTTTATGGCTGAGTAAAATTCCATTGTGCATATGTGTGTACCATAACTTGTCTGTTCCATTGTGCATATGTGTGTACCATAACTTGTCCATTCATCTGTTGACGGACATTTGGACTGTTTCCACCGTTCAGCTTTGTGAATAATACTGCTGTGAACATTCATGTACGTGTACTTGCTTGAGTCCCTGTTTTCAATTCTTCTGTATACGGTATACTTAGGGGTAGAATAGCTGGGTCGTATGGTAATCCTATGTTTAACTTTTTGAGGAACCACCAAATTGTTTTTTGCGGCAGGTGCACCATTTTACATTTCCATCAGCAACGCATAAGGGTTCCAATTTCTCCAATCCTTTCCAACACTTATTTTCCACTTTTCAAAAATAGTCATCCTAATGGACTTAAAGTGTTATCTCGTGGTTTTGATTTGCATTTCCTTAATGATTAATGATACTGAGCACCTTTTCATGTGCCTGTTGGCCATTGGTTAATTTTTTTAATTAATTTATTTTGGGCTGCGTTGGATCTTCATTGCTGCGTGCGGGCTTTCTCTAGTTGCGGCCAGTAGGGGCTACTCTTCGTTGCGGTGTGTGGGCTTCTCATTGGGGTGGCTTGTCTTTGTTGAGGAGCATGGGCTCTAGGCGTGCGGGCTTCAGTAGCTGTGGCACGCGGACTCGGTATTTGTGGCTCGCAGGCTCTAGAGCGCAGGCTCAATAGTTGTGGCACACGGGCTTAGTTGCTCCGCAGCATGTGGGAGCTTCCCGGACCAGGGCTCGAACCTGTGTCCCCTGCATTAGCAGGCGGATTCTTAACCACTGCGTCACCAGGGAAGTCCCAGTATAATTTGTTTGAAGACATGTCTATTCAAGTTATTTGCCCATTTTTACTTCGGGTTGTTTATCTTTTTGTTGTTGAGTTGTAAGAGTTCTTTATACATTCTGAATACTAGACTCTATTTTTAAAAATATTTATTTGGTTGTGCCGGGTCTTAGTTGCAGCAGGTGGGCTCCTTAGTCGAGGCTCAGGGGCTCCTTAGTTGCAGCAGGTGGGCTCCTTAGTTGTGGCATGAGAACTCTTATTTGCGGCATGCATGTGGGATCTAGTTCCCTGACCAGGGATCGAACCCAGGCCCCCTGTGTTGGGAGTGTGGAGTCTTAACCACTGTGCCACCAGGGAAGCCCCAAGACTTTATATTAGTCATGTGATTTGCAAATATTTTCTTTGATTCTGTGGGTTGTCTTTCTCATTTTCCTGATAATGTCCTTTGATGAACAAAAGTTTTCAATCTTGATAAAGTCTAATTTATCCATTTTTCTTTTGTTGCTTGTGCTTTTTGTGTCATATCTAAGAATCCATTCTGAATCCAAGGTCCTGAAGATTTACAATCCATATGTATCCTTGTAAGAGTTTTATAGTTTTAGCTCTTATATTTAGGCTGTTGATACATTTTGAGTTAATTTTGATATATCATGTGAAGTAGGAGTGTGGGTATCCAGTTGTCCCAGCACCATTTATGGAAGAGACTATTCTTTCCTTGTCGAATAGTCTTGGCATGCTTGTTGAAAATCAGTTGGCCATAGATGTATGGGTTTATTTCTGGACTCTCAGTTATATTCCATTGGTCTATATGTCTATCCTTATGCCAGTACACACTGTTCTAGGTTACCATAGCCATATAGTAAGTCTGGAAATTGGAGAGGGAGTCCTCCAACTTTGTTCTTCTTTCTCAGTATTGTTTTGGCTGATCAAGATCCTTTGCGTTTCGCTATGAATTTTAGAAGATTGGCTTTTCCATTTCTTTAAAAAACTTCTTCTTCTTCTTCTTCTTCTTTTTTTTAGTATTGTCTCTTCCTCCCTCAATTTATCCTTATAATTGATACCAAAGTTTCCTACGTTATCTTTCTTTTCACGCCTTTCTGATACCATTTCACTACCTAAAGCCTGATGGTAGGTCCCTGTTGCATTCTGGATCAAGAATGTTTGCTGTAGGCTCCCTCAGCTTCTCTTTTATTCCACTCCTGCTGCTTTTTAAAATGTATAAATAAGTCCTCAGGTTTAGTTATTAAAATATTTTTTCATCTACTCTGTGTCAAAATGAGTATTTCTTATCATATAAATAGTTCCTCAAATTTTGCTTTTTCCATAAAGCCTTCCCAGACTGATTATTGGGGGTGGGAAAAAGCTAATTACCTCTCTTCTCCTAATGCATTTGGACATGAGATTCCTAAGTTGTATTTGCTCCAGTATCATTCCCAACTATGTTCACTCTTGCTTTAACAAAAATGCACTTAAAATCACAGTATTTAGTGTTGGAGGGAACCTTAGGAATGTAATGCAGACTCCTAGTTAAATGTGGTTGAATGAACACATTCATTTATCTCTGCTGCCTATCCAAAGTCTTCTAAAAGGAATAAGTTCAAAATGCATAAACCCACAAGACAAAGAACCTGGGTGAGCAGATGACAGCAACCACATTTTGGAAGAATGGAAACTGACTTAGCAGAGTAGTAGTTCACTAAGCTGTTAGTGGCGAAGCCATAACAAGCCAATTTTTAGAACCCCCAGGAAAGATCAGGTGGTGGAGGTACTAGATGTCTCTGAAAGGGAGAGTGTGAGTGAGACAAAAAAAAATAAGAGGCATAGCTGAGGACAGAGATACTGTAATGAAAATTAGAATTAAGGGAACCTCAGTATTGGATGGTGACATCTCAGCCCCCTTCTGTAACTCAGCTCTGAGAACGCTGGCAACCAGGCTTGCTCCATGCCCTCCTTGACCCCACAGGCAATTGGATAATTCCTCAGTGGGAAAACTTTCCATCCCAAGAGGGGCAAAACCCTGCAGTCCTAATACGATCACCCTGCACTGACCAGCCCGGCCTCCTACCCTGCCTCACCCCTGCTGTTGGTCTCCTTGCTCTTCATGGACAGCCAAGGCTCACCCTCAGACAATCCAAGAAAGGCCCAGCGTGAAAGACAGACACCAAAAGGAACTCAGAGGACATTGAGGCAATGAAGCTGGCAGGGAAACTTGTTTTAAAAAATTCTATTTTCTGTCCTTGTTGATATCCTTGTCTCCCCAAAGAAAGAAGGCTTTAAAAAGGAGCTTTCAGAAGAAAAAAAACTCATACATTGAAGATACTATAGTAGAAGTGAAAAATTCAACAGAAAGGAAGGAAAATCAGGTGAGGAGACCCCTGAGAACTGAAACCGTCTGTACCCACACAGCTTATTGTTTGCATTTACAAGACTTACTATTCCACTCATCTCAAGGTAACTTTATTATTACAGGGAACTGTTTCACAAGGCAATGACAGATGTAAATAATTTTGTTTATTCTGGGACTGTCCTTCCCCCAAACCCATTTAAATGCTGAGCTTACCAATAGATAGCATCAAGGAACAGTTGACTCCCCTAGACTCTTTGAATCTGCGTCTCAAAATCCTTCCTTGCTGGGACCACCAACACTAAACTGTTATTCTTGTCCAATCCTAACAAGCCCTAGCATTGAAAGACCTGCCCTAAACCAGATTGCAAAACCTCAGAAATAACTAAGCTTTGCCCTCCCCCCTCCAAGAGGCGAAGACTCCGTCAAGTTAGTGCTGTCTCTTCCTTCAGTAAGAATAAACTCAGCTTTTTTTTTTTGATTTTTTTTAATTTTTGGCTGCACTGGGTCTTTGTTGCTGTGCGCAGGCTCTCTCTAGTTGCGCCAAGCGGGGGCTACTCTTCGTTGCGGTGCGCAGGCTTCTCATTGCGGTGGCTTTTCGTTGTGGAGCACGGGCTCTAGTCGCACAGGCTTCAGTAGTTGTGGCACGTGGACTCAGTAGTTGTGGCGCACGGGCTTAGTTGCTCCATGACATGTGGGATCTTCCCGGACCAAGGCTCAAACCTGTGTCTCCTGCATTGGCAGGCGGATTCTTAAGCACTGCGCCACCAGGGAAGTCCCTCAGCTTTGTTTTGCCAAAGGTGGTTTTGGAGATATTTTGGTGGAGCCAGAAATATCGCCTCTAAAAAAGTAGTACAAAAAAAGAGAGGAGGAACATGGGAGAAAAAGGATAAGAAAGTTAAAAGCCAATTCAGGAGACCTAACATCCAAATTATAAGAATTCCCAAAAGAGAAAATGGGGAGAAAAATATCAATGAAATAATTCAAGAAAATGCCCTAGAACTGAAGGACATATGTTTCCAGAATAGAAGCCATGATGGATAAAAGGAGACTCATACCAAGGTTAAAATCATTGTTAAATTTCAGAAAATTTGAGACAATTAGTAGGCAGAGGGAAAAGTTCTTGGTTGCCTGTAGATTAATATTATTGCCCCCAGATGGCAGTAATGCCTCAAAAGGTCTAAGATTGTTTTGTTTTGTTTTGTTTTCTTCATAAAATGTCATCTCTTTCCAAAGCATTAGAAAGAGGCAGGCTCTGTCTGGATTCTTTCAGAGCTCACTCTGATTTTTTTCCTAAAAGACTCTGCTAAAAGGTCACCGTACAATGAAGGAAGGAAGTAAAAAGACATTTCTCTTTGAGGAATGGCTCATGTGGCTCTGAGGGAAAAAAGACTTAAGAGAATGGACTCTGAACCTTACTTGTCTGTGTGGACAGGAGGACTTCTATCATTCATTTATTCTCTCAAGTCTTATTGATGCCTACTGTATGCCAGGTACTGTGCTAGGCACCAGGAATACCCCAGTAAAAAAAAATCAGAAGGAGTCTTTGTCTTCACGGAGCTTACATTCTGAGGGGAGAAATATCCAATACACAAGTTAAATCACATATGTATCTGAGGAATTTGATAGAGGACAGGGTAGAAGCAAGCACACCAGCTTGGAAGCTAATGCAGTTGTCCGGGTGGGAGATATGCATGACTTGGGTTACAGTACTGGTAGGGGAGAGAGAAGTAAGCAAATTCAAGATGTATTGGAGGGTAGAGTTGACAGGACTTGGTCATGGTCTGGACTCATTGTCTAGAGCAGATGCGTTAACGTGTCCAGATAGAGCAAGTGGCTGGGTGGGTGGGTTGCCATTTTCTCAGGTGCAGAAAGCATGGAGAGAAAGAGGTTTTGGAGGAGGGGGTGGTGGTCAGAATCAAGAATTCAGTGAGGAATATTAATTAAGTTAGTCTTTCTCCCCAGGCATGAGGTTCTGGTAGGTCACTGATCCAGGCTAAGAGGAGGTTTGCTTTGATTACTGCCCAAACAGGATGGCTTGGTCTGGCATATTTGTTTTCAATTGGCTCACAGTTAGCGTTCATTAAGTTAGAAATTGCTTTAACTCAGCCTCCCACGGAGCAAGAGCAAAATCAGCTGAAATTTGCAGTGTTTTTTTCCTGAGGTCTGCATTTGAGAGCTAAAGGGCATGCCAGAGCACCTTTCACATTTTATTTTTTTGTACTCTGTTCAGGAATGGCACACAATCTCAAAGGCAAGAAACTTCTAGAAAATGCAAGACCAGTTGTGTTGGTGGATCCTTGCGTTAGTATTTACAGGTAAGATCCTGAGTGTGATTCTGAGATGTCAGAGATGAAAACGTCTTCCGTTGACTCTGAGGATAGAGACCTTTGCCTTATTTTGTCCCCAATGTAGTACCTGATACAAATGTACTCAGTAAATATGTATTGAATTGAAGCCACTCCATCTGGATTTTTTTCCAAGACTCCAGACCCGAGTTAAAGTCTCCATAGAACTTGAAATAGCTCATATTACCTGTTTCCCAAAAAGCTGTTACATGGGAGGAGGTGCCTCTCCAGACTCATCATGGCTTAGGACCACATCACCCGGTGTGTTAGGAAAAGACACACCTCCTTCCTTGTTCCTATAACCCCCCTCCATGGGAATATTTTGCCATCATCAACACAGTGTTAAGACAGAATTTTAAAATCAACTTAGCCCTGAACATCTGTGTTATCATTTGTAACCTGGAGGTTGAGTAGTTCTGTACTGTGCCCATAGTCAACAGTTAGTTACCTCAGTCACCTTCTTTGATTCCCTCCTTGCATTCTCTTTACACCTTTGGATTGTGCTTTTCTGAGGGTAAGAATTGTATATTTTATTTTTAATTAATTTTTTTGGAGTGTAGTTGATTTACAATGTTGTGTTATTTTCTGCTGTATGGCGAAGTGAATCAGTTATACATCTATCCACTCTTTTCTATATTCTATTCCCATATGGGTAGAATCGTATCTTTTTAGACTTTATGCTTTCATACAATTTAGAACAGTGCTTTGTAGACCTGTGGGTGTGAAGGAGTTGCATAGGAGAGCTTTAGCTTCCCCCCACCAATTTGCATAAAACCCACAGCTGCCCTCCAGAATCAGAATTCATATGTAAGAAGAAAAAAGTTTGTAAATTATAAATAAGAGCATCTTTAGAAAACACGTTATTTTTATTGTTGCGTAATATGCATTCGAAGTAAAAACGGTGTGCTAACTACCTAGAAGCAGCCCTCAGTTAATACAAGTCCTCCAGTCTTCCCTTCCAGCCAGATAGCTACCCCTGTTTCCCAGCTAAAAAATCTGACACTCCCACTGCTCAAGAGATTTATTAACAGCTGTTGTTTAAGAGAGGGAGCCAATGCCTGGCAGAACATTCCCCTGTGAGCTGTCTCTCTCCCTGGGCTTTTCTTCTCCCTCTCCCATTAGGTTATGTTGTTTTTGTGCTGTGGACTGTATTCTGGATTTTCAGCAGTCCTTATTTATCTGTGATTCTTGTTTTCCTGATCCAAAGCTTTTTATATAATACACTTTTGGGGGAAGTGACATGTCTAAAGTCCTGTGAAAACTCCCCTTGAATGTCTGCCTGAAATGGTAAGGAAAAAGTTCCGCTGTTTCTGGAAGGCAAACTTTGTTATAAGTTCATTGAAAGCAACGCAGATGTGGGATATTTAAACAAAGTGAAATTCTGGGAAGCTTTTGTGTAGCAGATTTGGGGAGGGTAGTCTGGAAACATCATACTTACAGTTACACCTCAACCTAAATAATAAAATGTGTAAAGTAGTTTTCCTATATATTATTTTCTCCCAATTCAGAAGACTATTCCGAGGCTCAAGTTTTTCTCATAAAAATGATAACTGCTCCACAGACAGTATAATCAGTCAAAAAAACAAAATGAGAGGTTTAAATATTGAAAAGGAGGTGGCAACATTATCATTAGTTGCAGATGACATTATAACGTACCTGGAAAACCTAAGGGAATCAACTTAAAAGTTACTAGAAATACTAGGAACATTCAATAAGTTAGCCATAACAAAATAAATGTACAAAAATCAATAATAGTCTTATATTCCAACCAAAACCATCTCAAAACTATCATAGGTAAAATTATAACTTATATTCCAACCAAAACCATCTCAAAACTATCATAGGTAAAATTATAATCCCAAACCAAAACTATAATAACAGCAAACTCCTAACAGGAAGTATGCATGACCTAGATGAAGAAAAATATAAAACTTAATAGAGGATATAAAAAGGCTTGCTGAGAAAACTCCATACTATAAATATATCCATTTCCCTTGCAGTAATCTGTAGATTTAATAAAATCTCAACAAAAACTATAACTGATTTCTTTTTTTGGACCGTGACTTGATTTTCAGTTTCACTGAAAGAGTGACTGTGAAATTGATTGGCCAAAAAAAAAAAAAAAGTGTTGTACGGGAAGACTTAGCTCTGGTAGCCAACCTATAAGACAGACCGCGGTGATCACTGTCTGCCTCTTGGCTTTCACACCCTTGTGTAGTCCCCTCCTATATTGTACCAGGGTAGGGCTGCCAGATAAAATATAGAATTCTCAGTTAAATTTGAACTTCAGACAAACAATGCATAATTTTTAAATGTTGCACAGGGCATACTTACATAGGCATACCTTATTTTATTGTGCTTTGCCTTATTGTACTTCACAGATACTGTGTTTTTTACAAATTAAAGGTTTGTGATAACACTGTGTTGAGCAGTCCCGTTGGTGCCATTTTTCCAAGAGCATTTGCTCATATTGTGTCTCTGTGTCACATTTTGGTAATTCTCACAGTATTTCAAACTTTTCCATTTTTATTATACCTGTTATGGTGATCTGTGATCAGTGATCTTTGATGTTACTATTATAATTGTTTTGGGGCACCACAAGCTGCACTTATATAAGATGGCAAACTTAGTTGATAAATGTGTGTGTTCTGACTGCTCTACCCCATCTCTCTCTCTGTCTCCTTGGGCCACCCTATTCCCTGAGTCACAACAATATTGAAATTAGGCCAATCGATAACCCTACGATGGCCTCCGAGTGTTCAAGTGAATGGAAGAGTTGCACATCTCTCACTTTAAATCCAAGGCTGGAAATGATTGAGCTTAGTGAGGCAATCAGTCAAAAGCCCAGATAGACTTGAAAGCTAGGCCTCTTGTACCAAACAGTGAGCTAAGTTATGAATGCAAAGGACAAGTTCTTGAAGGAAATTAAAAGTGTTACTGTAGTGAATACACAAATGATAAGAAAGCAAAACAGCCTAACTGATGATAGGGAGAAAGTTTTATTGGTCCAGATAGAAGATCAAACCAGCCACAACATTCCCTTCAGCCAAAGCCTAATCCAGAGCAAGGCCCTAACGCTGTTCAATTCTGTGAAGGCTGAGAGAGTGAGGAAGCTACAGAAGAAAAGTTTGAAGCCAGTCAAGGTTGGTTCATGAGGTTTAAGGAAAGCTGTCTCCATAACATAAAAGTGCAAGGTGAAGCAGCGAGGGCTGATGTAGAAGCTGCAGCAAGTTATCCAGAAGATTTAGCTAAGATAATTAATGAAGGTGGCTACACTAAGCAACAGAGTTCAGTGTAGATGAAACAGCTTTATATTGGAAGAAGATGCCCTCTATGACTTTCATAGCTAAGGGGGAGAAGTCAATATCGGCTTCAAAGATTCAAAGGACAAACTGATTCTCTTGTTAGGGGCTAATGGAGCTGGTGACTTTAAGTTAAAGCCAATACTCATTTACCATTCTGAAAATCCCAGGGCCCTTAAGAATTATGCTAAATCTACTCTGCCTGTGCTGTGTAAATGGAACAACAAAGCCTGGATGACATCACAGCAGTTGACCACATGGTTTACTGAATATTTTGAGCCCACTGTTGAGACCTACTGCTCAGAAAAAAAGATTCATTTCAAAATATTACTCTTATTGGCAATGGACCCAGTCACCCAAGAGCTCTGATGGAGATGTACAACGAGATTCATGTGTTTTTTTTGTTTTTTGTTTTGGCTGCGCTGAGTGGCATGCGGGATCTTAGTTCCCTGACCAGGGATCAAACCCGTGCCCACTGTATTGGGAGCTCTGAGTCTTAACCACTGGACCACGAGGGAAGTCCCTCATGTTGTTTTCATGCCTGCTAGCATAATATCCATTCTGCTGCCCATGGATCAAGGAGTAATTAACAGTTTCAAGTCTTATATTTAAGAAACACATTTTGTAAGGTTATAGCTGCCATAGATAGTGATTCCTCTGATGGATCTGGGTAAACTAAATAGAAAGCTTTCTGGAAAGGATTCACCATTCTGGATGCCATTAAGAACATTTGTGGAGACACTGCTTTGGGAAAGATCACCAGGTGTTCTCCTTACTAGCTGCAAGTAATAAATCAATCTTTCCTTCTCCCGAAAGGAAAAAAAAAAAAAAAAACTTTCATGATTCATGGGAAGAGGTCAATATATCAGTATCCATAGGAGTTTGGAAGAAGTTGATTCCAACCCTCATGGATGACTTTGAGGAGTTTAAGGCTTCAGCAGATGTGGTAGCAAAAAATAGCAAGAGAACTAGAATTAGAAGTGGAGCCTGAAGATGTGACTGAATTGCTGCCATCTCATGATAAAACTTGAGTGGATGAAGAGTTGTTTCTTATGGATGAACAAAGAAAGTGATTTCTTGAGATGAAATCTGCTCCTGGTAAAGATGCTGTGAAGATTGTTGAAATGACCACAGAGGATTTAGAATGCAGTAAGTCCCCTAAGTACGAACCTTCAAGTTGTGAACTTTCAAAGATGCGAACGTGAATTTGCATGTCCGATCATGTAAGTAAGTTCACATGTCTGGCGTACATTGTCACGTGCATGCATCCTCTACAAGTGGTTGTGCTTTTGTGTACTTTACAGTACTGTATAGAGTACAGTAGTACAATATCTTTATTTCAAGCCCAGGATGTCCGGAAACAAGCGTAAAAGCAGTGGTGATGTAGCTGGTACTGCTAAGAAACATCAAGCGATAACAATGTAAACAAACTGAAAATAATTGAGAGAGTGGAGAGAGGCAAAAAGATGGTAGCTGCCACTCATTATTATAACATGAATCGTTCCACCATTGGCACAGTTCTAAAGAACAAGGACAAGATCATGGAACATGTGAAGTCTGCTGTGCCAATGATGTTGACAATAATATTGAAGAAGTGTGGACAAGTGACAGAGGAGATGGAGAAGCTTCTCAGTGTGTGGATGTAGGATCAGCATCAGCATTGAGTCCTGCTCAGCTTAATGCTGATTCAAGAGAAAGCTAAGAGCCTTTATGAAGACTTGAAGAAGAAGCACAGCAAATAATCAGAGAGCGTATCTTTTCATGCCAGCCGTGGCAGGTTTCATTGGTTCAAGGCTAGAGCCAGCCTTCACAATGTAAAGGTAAATGGCGAGAAACTGGGGAGGTCAAGATGGAGGAGTAGGGGGATGTGAAGTTTGCCCTCACAACTAGGGCACCTACCAGGTGCTGGTGGGGGACCTCGGACACCTAAGGGGACAGGAGGAACCCCCGAGCGACTGGGTAGGATGTGAGGGGGGAGAAGTGGGGAGGAGAAGTGGAGGCGGGACAGGACCTGTGCCCCTGAGGGGTGGCTGTGGGAGGGGAGGGGTTCCCACGCTCGGGAGGGGCCCACCCACAGTGAGATCAGTGGAAATGGAAAGAGACCCCTGAGGGATAGGAGGGAATGGGCCAGCATTTCCCCCACCCATTTGGGCCCCAGGGAGCCTGCTGAGGTCCTGATCTGCGCTCTGAAGCCCCCTCTGGCCCCACCCCATGCCAAAGCCCTGCTTCTGCCAAAGCCCTGCCCCACATGGCCAAGGCATTTTCTGGCTTTTTTTTTTGCTGTTGTGGTTCTGTTTTACCTTGCTGTTATTTCACTTGTATTTTTATTTTTTCTAATAAATTTTTTTATTTTTCTTATTTTATTTTATTTTTTATTCTTTGTTATTGTTCTGTCCCCCCACCTTTTGTTTTGGTCAAACCAAGCAGCTTGCAGGATCTTGGCTCCCAGACTGGGGGTTGGGCCTGAGCTCCTGTGGTGGGAGGGCCGAGTCCAAACCACTGGACTATCAGAGAACTTCAAACCCCAGGGAATATTAATCGGGGTGAGGTCTCCTGGAGGTCCTTATCTTGGAACCAAGACCCGGCTCTACCCAACTGCCTGCAAACCCCAATGCTGGACACCTGAGGCCAAACAGTTGCTAAGACAGGAACACAACCCCACCCATCAAAAAAAAAAATGAAGTGACAAAAATGTATGTTACAGATGAAGGAGCAAGGTAAAAACCTAGAAGACCAAATAAATGAAGAGGAAATAGGCAACCTACCTGAAAAAGAATTCAGAGTAATGATAGTAAAGGTGATCCAAAATCTCAGAAATAGAATGGAGGCATGGATCGAGAAAATACAAGAAATGTTTAACAAAGACCTAGAAGAACTACAGAACAAACAGTGATGAACAACGCAATAACTGAAATGAAAAATACTCTAGAAGGAATCAATAGCAGAATAACTGAGACAGAACAATGAATAAGTGAGCTGGAAAATAGAATGGTGGAAATAACTGCTGAGGAGCAGAATGAAGAAAAAAGAATGGAAAGAATTGAGGACAGTCTCAGACACCTCTGGGACACATTAAATGCACCAACACTCGAATTATAGGGGTCCCAGAAGAAGAGAAAGAGAAACGGTCTGAAAAAATATTTGAAGAGATTATAGTCGAAAACTTCCCTAACATGGGAAAGGAAATAGCCACCCAAGTCCAGGAATCACAGCAAGTCCCATACAGGATAAACTCTAGGAGAAACACACCAAGACACACATATTAATCAAACTAACAAAAATTAAATTCAAAGAAAAAAATTAAAAGCAGCAAGGGAAAAGCAACAAATAACATACAAGGGAATCCCCATAGGTTATTGCTGAGTTTTCAACAGAAACTCTGCAGGCTAGAAGGGAGTGGCAGGATATATTTAAAGTGATGAAAGGGAAAAACCTACAACCAAGGTTCCTCTACCCAGCAAGGATCTCATTCAGATTCGATGGAGAAATCAAAGCTTTACAGACAAGCAAAAGCTAAGAGAATTCAGCACCACCAAACCAGCTTTGTAGCAAATGCTAAAGGAACTTCTCTAAGCAGGAAACACAAGAGAAGAAAAAGGCAGGGACTTCCCTTGTGGTCCAGTTGTTAAGAAACCGCCTTCCAATGCAGGGGATGCAGGTTTGGGCCCTGGTTGGGGAACTAAGATCCCACATGCTGCAGAGCTACTAAGCCAGCATGCTTTGGAGCCTGCGCACCACAACTAGAGAGAAGCCTGCACACTGCAACGAAGAGCCTGCGTGCCGCAACTGAAGACCCAATGCAGCCAGATAAATAAAATAAATATATAGATAGATAGATAGATAGATAATATTTTTAAAAAGACCCACGAAAACAAACCCAAAACAAGAAAATGGTAATAGGAACATACATATCAATAATTACCTTGAATGTAAATGGATTGAATGCTCCCACCAAAAGACGCAGACTGGCTGAATGGATACAAAAACAAGACCCATATATAGAATATCTACAAGAGACCCACTTCAGACCTAGGGGCACATACAGACTGAAAGTGAGGGGAAGGAAAAAGATATTCCATGCAAATGGAAATCAAAAGAAAGCTGGAGTAGCAATACTCATATCAGATAAAATAGACTTTAAAATAAAGACTGTTACAAGAGATAAGGAAGGACACCACATAATGATCTTGGGTTAATCAAGGGATCAACCCAAGAAAAAGATATAACAATTATAAATATTTATGCACTCAACATAGGAGCACTTCAATACATAAGGCAAATGCTAACAGCCATAAAAGGGGAAATTGACAGTAACACAATAATAGTGGGGGACTTTAACACCCCACTTACACCAATGGACAGATCATCCAGACAGAAAATAAATAAAGAAACACAAACTTTAAATGACACAATAGACCAGATAGATTTAACTGATATTTACAGGACATTCCACCCACAAGCAGCAGAATACAGTTTCTTCTCAAGTGCTCACAGAGCATTCTTCAGGATAGATCACATCTTGGGTCACAAATCAAGCCTTGGAAAATTTAAGAAGACTGAAATTGTATCAAGCATCTTTTCCGACCACAGTGCTATGAGATTAGAAATCAATTACAGGAAAAAAACCCTGTAAAAAACACAGATACATGAGTATAAACAGTGCACTGCTAAATAACCAAGAGATCACTGAAGAAATCAAAGAGGAAATTTAAAAAAGTGCATAGAAACACACATGAAAATGAAAACTTGATGACGCAAAACCTATGGGGTGCAGTAAAAGCAGTTCTAAGAGGGAAGTTTATAGCAATTCAATCTCACCTCAAGAAACAAGAAAAATCTCAAATAAACAATCTAACCTTACACCTAAAGGAACTAGAGAAAGAAGAACAAACAAAACCCAAAGTTAGCAGAAGGAAAGAAATCATAAAGATCAGAGCAGAAATAAATGAAATAGAAACAAAGAAAACAATAGCAAAGATCAATAAAACTAAAAGCTGGTTCTTTGAGAAAATAAACAAAATTGATAAACCATTAGCCAGACTCATCAAGAAAAAAATGGAGAGGACTCAAATCAATAAAGTTAGAAATGGAAAAGGAGAAGTTACAACAGACACCACAGAAATACAAGGCATCCTAAGAGACTACTAGAAGCAAATCTATGCCAATAAAATGGACAACCTGGAAGAAATGGACAAATTCTTAGAAAGGTATAACCTTCCAAGACTGAACCAGGAAGGAATAGAAAATATGAACAGACCAATCACAAGTAATGAAACTGACACTATAATTAAAAATCTTCCAACAAACAAAAGTCCAGGACCAGATGGCTTCACAGGTGAATTCTATCAAACATTTAGAGAAGAGCTAACACCCATCCTTCTCAAACTCTTCCAAAAAAATTGCAGAGGAAGGAACACTCCCAAACTTATTCTATGAGGCCACCATCACCCTGACACCAAAACCAGACAAAGATACTACAAAAAAAGAAAATTACAGACCAATATCACTGATGAATATAGACGCAAAAATCCTCCACAAAATACTAGCACACAGAATCCAACAACATATTAAAAGGATCATACACCATGATCAAGTGGGATTTATCCCAGGGATGCAAGGATTCTTCAATATATGCAAATCAATCAATGTGATACACCATATTAACAAATTGAAGAATAAAAACCATATGATCATCTTGATAGATGCAGAAAAAGCTTCTGACAAAATTCAACACCCATTTATGATAAAAACTCTCCAGAAAGTGGGATAGAGGGAACCTACCTCAACATAATAAAGGCCATATATGATAAACCCACAGCAAACATCATTCTCAATGGTGAAAAACTGAAAGCATTTCCTCTAAGATCAGGAACAAGACAAGGATGTCCACTCTCACCACTATTACTCAACATAGTTTTGGAAGTCCTAGCCACGGCAATCAGAGAAGAAAAAGAAATAAAAGGAATACAAATTGGAAAAGAAGAAGTAAAAGTGTCACTGTTTGCAGATGACATGATACTATACATAGAGAATCCTAAGGATGCCACCAGAAAACTACTAGAGCTAATCAGTGAATTTGGTAAAGTAGCAGGATACAAAATTAATGCACAGAAATCTCTTGCATTCCTCTACACTAATGATGAAAAATCTGAAAGAGAAATGAAGGAAGCACTCTCATTTACCATTGCAACAAAAAGAATAAAATACCTAGGAATAAACCTACCTAAGGAGACAAAAGACCTGTATGCAGAAAACTATAAGACATTGATGAAAGAAATTAAAGATGATACCAACAGATGGAGAGAGATACCATGTTCTCGGATTGGAAGAGTCAATATTGTGAAAATGACTATACTACCCAAAGCAATCTACAGATTCAATGCCATCCCTATCAAATTGCCAATGGCATTTTTTACAGAACTAGAACAAAAAATCTTAAAATTTGTATGGGGACACAAAAGACCCTGAAGAGCCAAAGCAGTCTTGAGGGGAAAAAAAGTGGAGCTGGAGGAATCAGGCTCCTGGACTTCAGACTATACTACAAAGCTACAGTAATCAAGACAACATGGTACTGGCACAAAAACAGAAATATAGATCAATGGAACAGGATAGAAAGCCCAGAGATAAACCCATATACCTATGGTCACCTAATCTATGACAAAGGAGGCAAGGATATACAATGGAGAAAAGACAGTCTCTTCAATAAGTGGTGCTGGGAAAACTGGACAGCTACATGTAAAAGAATGAAATTAGAACACTCCCTAACACCATACACAAAAATAAACTCAAAATGTGTTAAAGACGTAAATGTAAGACCAGACACTCTAAAACTCTTAGAGGAAAACAGAGGAAGAACACTCTTGGACATAAATCACAGCAAGATCTTTTTTGACCCACCTCCTAGAGTAATGGAAATAAAAACAAAAATAAACAAATGGGACCTAATGAAACTTAAAACGTTTGCACAGCAAAGGAAACTATAAACAAGATGAAAAGACAACCCTCAGAATGGGAGAAAATATTTGCAAATGAATCAATGGACAAAGGATTAATCTCCAAAATATATTATCAGCTCATGCAGTTCAATAGCAAAACAGCAAACAACCCAATCCAAAACTGGGCAGAAGAACTAAATAGACATTTCTCCAAAGAAGACATACAGATGGCCAGGAAGCACATGAAAAGCTGCTCAGCATCACTAATTACTAGAGAAATGCAAATCAAAACTACAATGAGGCATCACCTCACACTGGTCAGAATGGCCATCATCAAAAATCTACCAACAGTAAATGCTGGAGAGGGTGTGGAGAAAAGGGAGCCCTCTTGCACTGTTGGTGGGAATGTAAATTGATACAGCCACTATGGAGAACAGTATGGAGGTTCCTTAAAAAACTAAAAATAGAATTACCATATGACTCAGCAATCCCACTACTGGGCATATACCCTGAGAAAACCATAATTCAAAAAGAGTCATGTACCCCAGTGTTCACTGCAGCACTATTTACAATAGCCAGCTCATGGAAGCAACCTAAATGCCCATTGACAGATGAATGGATAGAGAAGGTGTGGCACGTATATACAATGGAATATTACTCAGCCATAAAAAGGAATGAAATTGGGTCATTTGTAGAGATGTGGATGGACCTAGAATCTGTCATACAGAGTGAAGTAAGTCAGAAAGAGAAAAACAAATATCGTATATTACTGCATATATGTGGGATCTAGAAAAATAGTACAGATGAACCTATTTCCAGGGCAGGAATAGAGATGCAGATGTAGAGAAAGGACGTGTGGACACAGGGCGGGAAGGAGAGGGTGAGATGAATTGGGAGATTAGGTTTGACATAAATACACTACTGTGTGTAAAATCGATAGCTAGTGGGAACCTGGTATAAAGCAGAGGGAGCTCAGTTTGGTGCTCTGTGATGACCTAGCTGGGTGGGATGGAGGTGGGGATTGGAGGGAGGTCCAAGAGGGAGGGGATATATGTATACATATAGCTGATTCACTTCGTTATACAGCAGAAACTAACACCACATTGTAAAGCAATTTTACTCCAATAAAAAAAAAAAAGTATGTGGTGAAGTAGCGAATGCAGGTATGGTAGCTGCCCAGGAATTTCCTGAAACACTTTGCGAAATTATTGATGAAGGCACAGGTTTTCATTGTGGATGAGTCAGGATTGTACTGGAAGAGGAGGCCAGACCAAAGTTATATCAGTAAGGAGGAAAAGTGGTTGCCAGGCTATAAAGCAGCAAAGGATAGGCTAACTCTGTTGTTTGGTGGCAATGCTTCTGGTGATATGAAACTGAAGCCTCTCTTAGTTTATCATTCAGAGAACCCAAGAGCCCATAAAAACATAGCCAAGGGCTCTCTTCCTGTTGTGTGGAAGAGTAACCCCAAAGCCTGGGTTACACAGGCCATTTTCCAGCACTGGTTTTTCCACCACTTTATCCCAGAGGTAGAGACATACTGCTTGGAGAATGACGTCCCGTTCAACAGTCTTTTGCTGCTCAACAGTGCTCTGGGCTACCCCCATTCATGGATGACTTTCATCCCAACGTCAAAGTAGTGCATCTGCCATCGAATACTGTGTCATTCATCCAACCTATGGACCAGGGAGTTATAGTGACTTTCAGGAACTATTATTTACATAATACTTTTCGTCAGGCGGTAAAGGCAAGTGACGAATCAGAAACAACCTTGCGACAATTTTGGAAAGACTATAACATCTACAAGGCCATAAAAACCATTGATTTTGCTTGGTGTGAGGTTATGGCCGTCACCATGAATGGGGTTTGGAAGAACCTTTGTTCATGATTTTTGTGTATTTGAGAAGGTGGATGAGGAGTCCAAAGAGCTCTTCAGCAACTTAGTGACCCTCAGAGAGAAGGTGGAGCTAGATCTGCAAGAGGACGACTTCATTGAACTCCTGGCTGTGCAACACGAAGAGCATACTAGTGAAGATCTGATGGAATTGGAGGCCCAGAGAAAGGACGAAGAGAGACAAGAGGAAGAAGAAGTAACTGAAGAACCGAAGAGATTTATGACGCAGGAAATATCAAGGGGATTTTCTTTATTTGAGGAGGCACTGTTAGTTTTTGAGGCACAGGACCCGAACATAGAATGGTACACGAAGGTTGCAGCGGCCGTTCAGAATGCAATCCAGTGCTACCGTGTCATTTCTGACAAGAAAAAAAAGCTACTACTCAGACATCACTGGATCGTTCTTTCAAGAGGATAGATAGAATTGAATCCAGCGAGCAACCAGAACCTGTGCTGACAGTGTCGGGCGTGAGTGAAATTGCATCTTGCCCTCCGTCTCCTATTGCTGGTGATCCCACCACCTCTCCCTCCTCCAGTCAGTAACTCTTCTCGCCTGTTCACTCGATGCCAGCCCCTGTATGCCAGCTGTTGTATTATACTACTGTACTTTTCAAGGTACTGTACTGTAAGATTAAAAATGTCTTCTTTATTTTTCGTGTTTGTTTTTTATGTATTATTTGTGTGAAAAGTATTATAAACCTATTACAGTGCAGTACTATATAGCCAATTGTGTTAATTGGGTATCTAGGCTAACTTTGTTGGACTTAACGAACAAATTGGACTTACGAACACACTCTCGGAACAGAACTCATTCGTATGTAGGGGACTTACTGTATTACATAAAGTTAGTCGATAAAGCAGTGCCAGGGTTTAAGAGGATTGACTCTAATTTTGAAAGAAGTTCTGTGGGTAAAATGCTATCCAACAGTATTTTTTAATTAAGGTATGTGCATTGTTTTTTCAGACATAATGCTATTGCACACTTACTAGACTATAGTATAGTGTAAACATAACTTATATGTGCACTAGGAAACCGAAAAATTCATGTGACTCACTTTATTGCGATATACTAAATTTTGATGTTTATCTGAAAATTATATTTAACTGAGAATGCTATACTTTTTAAAATCTGGAACACTATTAATTTACAAATTAATTGGTCTGTGTGACCCGTAACATATGACAGAGGTAAGGATATGTCAGCTTCAAGATTAGGTTATAAAAGACAGGCTTCTGCCTTGGACATCCCCCCATCCCCTGGTCTCTCACCCTGGAGGATACAAGCTGCCATATTGTGAGAAGCCCTGTGGAAAGACCTATGTGGCAAGGAACTAAAACCTCTGGCCAGCATCAAGTGAGGAACCAATCCCTGTCCACAACAACAATGTGGGTGACCTTAGAAGTGGCTCCTTCGGCCCAGTCAAGCCTTGAGATGACTTCAGCCCCATCCTACACCTGGATAGCCACCTTGTGAGACTCTGAGGCAGAACCACCCATCTAAGCTGCCCCCAGATTCCTTACAATTGTGTGAGGTAATGTTGTTTTATGATGCTGAATTTCAGGGGTTACTTGTTATGCAACAATAGATAACTAATACACTGACCCAATTGTATATTTAATCATGAAGCTATAACGCTTGGAACAATTTGGTATGTTATGCCAAGAAATCTACACTTCAGTGGACTAGTATTGGGAGTCTAAAAATAGAATGTGTATATGGGAATTTTGTAAATGATACAGGCATTATTTCAAATCAATGTGGAAAAGATTAATTAGTAAATAAATTATGTTAGGATAGTTGCCTAGCCATTTAGAACCTTGCCAAAAATAAAGATGATCTCCTGTTTCTGGACAAGGCTTTTAAATGAAATGAAATGGAAATTTTAGGATATTAAAAAAGCAAAAAGCATTCAAACATTTAAAAAATTTTCCCTTTATTCTCTAAGACATTTCTAAGCAAAATTTTTGTCTTATTTGCATTGCATTTAGTCTCCTGACAAAGATGAGACCATCTCAAATATTTGTGTAGTCCAGGGCCACCCAAGCTGACATGGCTTGCATGGTCCTAGAGCTGGACAGTGTTTGCTGGACAACCTACAGCCCAACTTCTCTCGCAGTATTGAGTGACAGCTTCAAGGAAGAGGGCAATGGGTTCTGATCCCTTTAATACCTCCACCAAGCAAATACTGTGGGCGCTTGGTGACAGTGTATACTTAACTCTTATTCCTCACTTGTGGCAGTTTCAACATTGACATTCACACAACTTTGTAGCCTCATTCAAAGTACTAAGGGGCAAGTCTCTCTCAGCTTTCTAATAGAAACATTAAATAGCAAGTAAGCATTAACAAAGAAAGATGTATGACTTATGGACATTCTGCAAAACTGCATGTACTTTTTCCTTATTGATATATATGTATTTACTTTCTTAGAAAGGTCACACAAATCCTGGTAAAAATTACTTCATGATCATAATTTGTTAACTTCATCTTCTTTCCAGAAGAAAAATGAAAAAAAAAATATACATCATAGTGTTAGAGACTTTGGCTAGAATTTCCCATAACATTAATTTTCTAAAAAAATTTAAATATAGGGTTTTTTTTTTAAATACAGGAAAGCACAAAATGACCCATTACCCACAAAATGGCCCACTACCCAGATAACCAATTGACATTAAAAAAGTAAGGCATGAAAGGAAATTCAGATATTCCAACAACCTTTTAGAAAAACAAGGATACTACAGTTAATATATACTTGGTGATACAATGAATCCCAATTTTAGAAAATGTGTGTGGTAGAGAATATATCTTAAAATTGATGAATTATGTTTTCTTTCCAACTTTTTTCCTTTGTATATTTTTTACATAGTTGATATGTAAAATGTATATACATTTTTATAGCCTGTTCTTTTTTTTTACTTAATATTATCATATAAACATTACCTTAATGTTGTTAAAATTAATTATATTCTTAACGTAATTTATTTAATTAAATAAAACTTTAAGCATTCCATTGTAACTAGTTAACCATTTTCCCATTGTTGACACTTAAGTTGTTTTCAGTGTTTGCTTTTATAATTAAGGATTTTACATATATCATTGTGCATACAGTTTTGTTGACTTTCAGATTATGTCCCCATGATAATATACAGAAGTGAAATTCTTAAGGGTCTTACTACAACACAATATAAAGATGGCTATAGAACATATAGGACTAAACTAGCGATACCTCAACTGAATTTGGGGCCCAACAGTTCAGAGTTTTTCTGTTAACATAAATACAGGCAAGCAAAGAAAATAAATATTTAAGAGATTATTTATCAGACTCTTCTGGAATCTTTGTTCTAGACACTGTGCTAAGTTCTGTAGAGACTATGAAGATCAATAAATAAAATTCCTTCTCTTAAGCTTACTATGACTATATTTACTAATATATTATTATAATGTGATAATGTATTATAACCCACAGCCCATTATTCTAATTTAGTTTCATCTTGGTATTTAAAGTTCTTCAGGGTCATATTCCCATTTTTCTGTATGCTTTGGGCCTTTAAGCTACTTTAATATTGGCCTAAGCAAGATGTTTGGAAAGTGAAAAGTAATATAATTCATGTCAAATTACAAATGAATCGTTTGGGGTAGATATGGTTTTATATAACAGAAAGGCATAAATTACTATGGATTATGCTTCTAATAAATTAACAAAAGGTAAACTGCATCAGGATTTTAGTGAACTCTGTACAAAAAAATTCTCACTTCGGGCTTCCCTGGTGGCGCAGTGGTTGAGAGTCCGCCTGCCGATGCAGGGGACAGGGGTTCGTGCCCCGGTTGGGAAGATCCCACATGCCGCGGAGCGGCTGGGCCCGTGAGCCATGGCCGCTGAGCCTGCGCGTCCGGAGCCTGTGCTCGGCAACGGGAGAGGCCACAACAGTGAGAGGCCCGCGAACCGAAAAAAAACCAAAAAAACAAAAAAACCTCACTTCAGTCACACTATAAAGGAAATGATATTAGGCAAGAGTTGTGGTGTGGAAGATGATATCCTAAAAATGACTTGAACTTCATGGTAAAAACATAGTCTTCCCATTCAACACAAAGGAGAATTATACGTTCTAATGCTGAAGAGTTCAGAGTGAGGCATTTATGGAATTATGAGTAGGCCATATCAATATGGCATGATATTGTCACACCCATCAGCTGCTGGCTTATCCATCCCTAATATTTCCAGGCCTTGAGCCAATGTATTCATTTAATCCAAATACCAACATTACCAGATAATGGTTCTGATTTTTTAAAATTAATTAATTAATTCATTCATTCATTTGGCTGCGTTGGGTCTTCATTGCTGTGCGTGGGCTTTCTCTAGTTGTAGCGAGCGGGGGCTACTCTTTGTTGCAGTGTGCAGGCTTCTCATTGCAGTGGCTTCTCTTGTTGTGGAGCACGGGCTCTAGGCCCGTGGGCTTCAGTAGTTGTGGCACACGGGCTTCAGTAGTTGTGGCACGCAGGCTCAGTAGTTGTGGCTCATGGGCTCTAGAGTGCAGGCTCAGTAGTTGTGGCACACGGGCTTAGTTGCTCCGCGGCACGTGGGATCTTCCCGGGCCAGGGCTTGAACCCGTGTCCCCTGCATTGGCAGGCGAATTCCTAACCACTGTGTCACCAGGGAAGTCCCAATAGTTCTGATTTGATGTAGGAGCTATTCCTCTGCTAAGGAAGGTCCCATGATCCTTACAGGATGACAAAAGGCATAAAGAGGAAAAAAAAGAGAAAAGTTTTGAGCTTTTTTCCTGTCGTCAGCACCTAGTTGAGTAGGACCAGATTTTTTTGACTTTCCGCATGATTCTTAGGTTCATCCAATGAAACATGCTGTACCTAGCAGTTTTTCCACAATTTCGGGTGCCCAATATTCCTGTTGTGGTAGTTGTTTTCATTCTCCAAAGAGTTACTTAGGTCTACTTTTTAAAAAGCAGATTAAACATGGGTAAAAAGAACATAATTCAGCTAGTAGTTCTTAACCTTTTTTGTGTCATGGAATCCTTTTAGAATCTGATTTTTAAAAAACCATGAAAATGCACATACATGAAAATGTTACAAAGTTTCATAGAGTTCAAGGACTGACTTGATCTATGGATGTCACAGGAGTCCATGGTCCCCTGTTGAGAACCCTCATCTAGAGGTTAGAGAGATTGTGTATTAACTATAGCTCTTCGCCCCCCACCCCCCACCCAGATTTTCCTGAACAGTACCGTAGTTGGTTCTAGATTTGTCTTTGGAGACCTACTGATTGAAGAAATATGCTTTTCAGGTATGATCATTTCTAATAGACTCATAACTAGTTTCTCTGCCTTCAGTGAGGCCACTGAGTTTTACAAAAGAGAAAAAAAATTGTGCTTAGATATTTGGGGTGCTCTTTATTCATCACATAAGCTCTGTTAAAATCACTCTATGAGGGACTTCTCTGGTGGTCCAGTGGCTAAGACTCTGTGGTCCCAATGCAGGGGGCCCGGGTTTGATCCCTGGTCAGGGAACTAGATCCCACGTGCTGCAAGTAAGAGTTCACATGCTGCAACTAAAAGATCCCACACGCAGCAACAAAGATTGTGTGGCAACTAAGACCCAGCTCAGCGAAATAAGTAAATAAATAAATATTTTTTAAAAATCACTCTGTGAATTAGTTAAATTTTTAAAAACTAGACTTTATTTTTTTAGAGCAGTTTCAGATTCACAGCAAAATTGAGCAGAAAAGGCAAGATTTACCGTATTCTTCCCTCCTGCCCACCCACAGCCTCCTCCACTATCAACATCCCCCCACCAGAGTGGTACATTTGTTACAATCATTGAACGTCATTGATGTATAATAATCACCCAGAGTCCACAGCGTGCATTAGCTTTCCCTTTTAGTGTTGTACGTTATTTGGGTTTGACAAATGTATAATGACGTGTATCCACCATTATAGCATTACGGAGTATTGTCACTGCACTAAGTCTTTTGTACTCCACCTCTTGGTCCCTCCTTCCACCCTAACCCCTGGCAATCACTGATCTTTTTACTATCTCCATAGTTTTGCCTTTTCCAGAATGTCATGTTGTTGGAATCATAGAGTATGTAGCTTTTACAGATTGGCTTCTTTTACTTAGTAACATGTACTTAAGTTTCCTCTGTGTCTTTTCATGGCTTTTCATAGCTCATCTCTTTTTAACACTGAATAATATTCCATTGTCTGAATGTACCACAGATTGGGACTTCCCTGGCGGCCCAGTGGTTAAGACTCCACGCTTCCAATGAAGGGGGTGCGGGTTTAATCCCTGGTCAGGGAACAAAGATCCCACATGCCATGTGGTGTGGCCAAAAATAAATAACTAAAATGTACCATAGTGTATCGATTTGCCTGCCGAAGGACATTTGGTTGCTCCAACTTTTGGCAACTATGAATATAGCTGCTATAAACATCTGTGTGCATGTTTTTATGTACATATAAGTGTTTAATCTCTTTTGAGTAAGTACCAGGGAGTGTGATTGTTGGATTATATGGTAAGAGGATGTGTTAATTAACTAGATGGGGAATCCTTTCACAAAGTATACGTGTATCAAATCACCACAGTGTATACTTTTTAAGTACGGTACATTTTTATATGTCAATTATACTTCAGTATAAAGCTGACTTTTTTAAGTATTTTTTTTTAAGTTTTGTAAGTAACTGTCAAACTGTCTTCCAAAGCAGCTGTACCATTTTGCAATGTATGAGAGTTCCTGTTGCTCTACGTATTTGTCAGCATTTAGTGTTGTCAGTGTTCTGGATTTTGGCCATTCTGGTAGTTGTGGCAATCTCACTGTTGTTTTAATTTGCATATCCCTGAAGACGTATATTGTGATGGCATCTTTTCATATGCTTATTTTCCTTCTGTACATCTCTTTTGATGAGGTGTCTGTTAAGGTCTTTGGCCCATTTTTCAGTTGGGTTATTTGTTTTCTTATTGTTGCATTTTAAGGGTTCTTTGTATATTTTGGACAATAGTCCTTTATCAGATGTGTCTTTTGCAAATATGTCTGTCTGTGGCTTGTCTTCTCATTCTCTTGACATTGTCTTCCACAGAGCAGAAGTTTTTAATCTTAATGAAGTCTAGGTTATCAATTATCTCTTTCATGGATCATGCCTTTGGTGTATCTAAAAAGTTACCCCTATATCTAAGGTCAAGTAGGATTTTCGCCTGTGTTATCTTCTAGGAGTTTTATATTTTTGCATTTACATTTAGGCCTGTGATCCATTTTGATTTAGTTTTGGTGAAAGGTATAAGGTCTGTGTCTAGATTCCTTTGTTTTTTTTTTTTTGCATGTGTATGTCCAGTTGTTCCAGTACCATTTGTTGAGAAGAAAGACTATCTTTGCTCTATTATATTACCTTTGCTCCTTCATTGAAGATCAGTTGACTGTATTTATGTGGGTCAGTTTCTGGGCTCTGTACTCTGTTCCCTTGATCTATTTCTTTATTCTTATGCCAATACCACTCTGTTTTGATTACTGTAGCTTTATAGTAAATCCTGAAGTCTGGTGGTATCAGTCTTCCAGTTTTGTTCTTCTCCTTCAATGTTGTGTTGGCTATTCTGGGTCTTTGGCCTCTTTATAGAAACTTTAGAATCAGTTTGTCAACATCTACAAAAATAACTTTCTGGGATTTTTATTGTGATTGTGTTGAATCTATAGAGCAAGTTGGAAAGAACTGATACCTTGACAATATTGAGTCTTCCTGTCTGTGAACATGGAATATCTCTCCATTTATTTAGCTCTTCTCCGATTTTGTTCATCAGAGTTCTGTATTTTTCCTCATATAGACCTTGCATATATTTTGTTAGATTTATACCTCAGTATTAGATTTTTTAAGTGCTAATGTAAATGGTAGTGTGTTTTTCATTTTAGATTCCACTTCTTCATTGCTGGTACATAAGAAAATGATTGGCTTTTGTATATTAACTTTGTATCCTGCAACCTTGCTATAATTGCTTATTAGTTCCAGGATTTTTTTGGTTGATTCTTTCACATTTTCTACACAGACAATTACCTTCTCACCATTAAGTATTTTAGCTGTATTCTGTAGGTGTTCTCTATGAAGTTGAGGATATTTCCCTCTTTTCCTAGTTTTCTGATAGATTTTATTAGGAATGGGTGTTGGATTTTGTCAAATGTTTTTCCTGCATTTATTGATATGATCATGTGATTTTCTTTAGCCTGTTGATGTGATGCATTACATTAGTTGATTTTTGGAGGTTTTTTGTTTTTTTTTTTTTTTGCGGTACGCGGGCCCCTCCTGCTGTGGAGAACAGGCTCCAGATGCACAGGCCCAGCGGCCATGGCCCACAGGCCCAGCCGCTCCGCGGCATGTGGGACCCTCCCGGACTGGGGCACAAACCCACGTCCCCTGCATCAGCAGGCGGACTCTCAACCACTGCGCCACCAGGGAAGCCCTACATTAGTTGATTTTTGAATGTTGAACCAATCTTGCATACCTGGGATAAATCCCACTTGGTCATGGTGTATAATACTTTTTATACATTATTGGACTTGGTTTGCTAATATTTTGCTAAATATTTTTGCATTTATGTTCATGAGAGAGATCAGTCTGTTTTTTCCTTTTCTTGTAATGTCTTTGTCTAGTTTTGATATCATGGTAATTCTGGCCTCATAAAATCAGTTAGGAAGTATTTCCTCTACTTCTGTCTTCTGAAAGAGATTATAGAGAATTGGTGTAATTTTTTCCATATTCAAAGTTTGGAAGAATTCACCAGCAAACTCATCTAGGCACAATGTTTTCAAAATGAAATTTTAAGACAAATTTATTGAAAAGCCAAATCCATATTTTATTTATATTGAAATAAGCTTATTTCATTGAAATAAGATGAAATAAAAATTCATTTAGATTAAAATAAAATTTATTCTCCTCACTAAAGACAATAGCCATATATACAGTTATTCCTAAATGAACCACAAAATATTTATTTTTGCAAGCTTTCCAGCTTAAGATGAAGTAAGTGTAGTCAGAGAAAAAGCAGAAGAAAACAGTAAATCAGTTGTATCCATTGCCTCTAATTCTGTCTTGAGCGTGATGCAGAAGTGTTTAACATATACCTGATAAAAAGGTTATGATAAAAGAAGGTGTAGGCTCCACAAAGTAACGTAGATGGCAGCAACCAGATGTGGAACAACAGTGGTAGGCTCTTCATTTGAACTTCAGTTGTAACTTGTTCCTTTAGGTTCACTTGATAAAGACAAAACTACACTGTTTAACCAGCTCACAGTTTCTCTCTCTCTCTCTGGTAATTCCCTTCACTGTACATTACAAATGTTTAACAATATACTTAAACCTTCAGCTAGTGAAAGGTCAGTTGTGAGATTCGTTGTAATATTTTATAAAATGTATTCCTTCCTCCCCCACCTCCCCAAAATTTATTCCTTCAAAGAACTGATAACTCAGTACAGTTGGGTCCACAGTGATAACAGATGCTATGTTTGAAATGACTTTGAACAATTCCAGAGTGCCGGTACCAGAGATCATGCAGAAATGAAATGTGGCGCTTTCAGTACTATCTTCTGGAAGACCAGATAAGTTTTCAAAGTGTGAGCATTAAAACGGTGGTTGTTTTTTTTTGTTTTTTTGTTTTTTTTTTTTAACATCTTTATTGGGGTATAATTGCTTACGGTGGTTGTTTAAACAGGTAGATTATCAATGGCTAATGTATTCAGTCAGAGCCCTGTAGGCAAAAATATTCAAAGATTAAGGTGCCTACGTGCACCTTACAGCTTTTCCTTCAAATATTAAATATAGGAGAAAACCTATTTTTAAACATTCTTTTAGGTATTTTGATAGTTTATGAATTATCTGTAGGAAGCATAGTTGTATAGTTTGATATATGTGTCTACCATGAAATCCAGGTCATGTTTCATATAAAAATTCATTTTAAGCAAAACCAAGGTACTTGAACTTAGGTCTGTCAAAGTGTTCCTCAGGTGTGCTTTGAACTGCTTTCCTCCATTTTCATGGGGCTCATTCTCAACCTCCATCACAGGAAGAATGCAAAGGCCCTTCAGCAATGCATAAACATTAGGAAAACACTTGAGGCCAGGCAGGTGGAGGGCTTCATAAGGGGTGGATGGAAGCTCTACCTCTGTCCTTCTGTGTTTCTGCTTGATTCTCCAGTTGTGGAGCTGGGCTGAGAGTGTGTCAGGGTTCGCTAAGTCACTTGTGTACACATCAGCATGCTATTCCTCTGATGTGTTGAATTTGAGCTGTGACTGATGGTACCAGAGATTAGCATTTACAGGCTTTGGGGTGTTGTTCTGAGTATATACAGTTGATACTTGAACAACTTGGGGGTTAGGGGCACCAACATTGCCTGCAGTTGATCTGCATGTAACTTACAATCAGCTCTCCCTAACCACAGTTCCTTCCTATCCATGGATTTGCCCAACTGTGGATCACGTAGTACTGTGGTATTTATTGTTGCAAAAATCCCGTATAAGTGGGCCTGTGCAGTTCAAACCTGTGTTGTTCAGGGGTCAGCTGTATCTTTAGGTTCCCAAGTAACTCCACTGTTGGAACACTTAGGGATTCTACAGAGTAAGTCTCAGAGGTTAATTGAGATTCCGGGTTACCTTGCTGAACTCTGTGGAATTTCCCAGGGAGTTTCATTTGAGTATCAGGTTTGGTTATCAAACTTATGGCTTCCTCAAACCGAAATCCATAGTAAGTTTTAATATTTTCCATCACCTCGTTAGTGAATGCAACGCTGCAGTCATTCTACTGACTGCAAAGAAAACATCAAAGATTTGCCCCTGGAGATTTTCTCCAAAGACTCTTGAAAAAGATAGGACTTTTTAAAGAGGTTAAGATAGGACACTTTAAAGGACAACAGTGACAAAAATGAAATAAAAATCTGTTGATACACTGCAGAGGACAAATGCTCAGCCAGCTAGATGGTTATTCCATCTAAACATAAAGTAAGTGCTTGCAGGAGATCTATTTAAATTTCAAAAACATCATTCTTGTCTGTCCACTGAGAATGATAAATTTCCTTCAGGTCATTACCCTTCTCATTATTCTGAGAAGAGACAGAAATTACACTGTCAAGTTCTAAAAGAGTCATGGTAATTGATGGATAAAAGAACAACCTTCCTCAATTGTTCCCAATGCAACAGGTACGCCCCTAACAGGCACTGATTTTGCCAACCACATATGTAAGGCACAGGAAGAACAGAGTGTGTAGACAGCTTAGGGATACTTCCCTGCGAGTCTTAAAGCAACAACTTTCATTTTTGAAGAAAATCTACTGGATACAACGTCTGCCTGGCCATGACAGTGCTCCATATTTAGTCCCTACTTCTCAGTTACCCCAGTGTGAAATTACACAACCAGAATTTCTGTATCAACTTGTTGAGGAAGGAAGCCTACAAATTCTTCTCTTGAGTATGAAATTCCTCAGCAAACCTCACCAGGACGGTCTGGTGCTCTTCCCCAGCTATGTTCACACATCATCATAATCACGAGTCCCTCACTTTCCTGAGGGTTTCTTCCTGAATGAGGCTCTCACGGATCTCTAGGAGCTGATTCTACTGTTTGCCAACAGTATGTTAACTGGTGTTGTCTCAAAGTGCCTTCTCAGGACCTCTTCACCAGAATCTGTCTTGGACTTCTGCAATGCTTGAGGTTATCAGAAGTTAAGAGAATTTATGGGAGTTCATCAGCCTCATGTCCATCCAGAGGTAGGTTTTGTTTTACATAAGAATTGAAATTTCAATACAAACTACTATGTATAAAATAAATAGTAAACAAGGACATACTGTACAGCACAGGGAAATATAGCCATTATGTTGTAATAACTTTAAATGGAGTATACTCTATAAAAGTATTGAACCACTATGTTGTACACCTGAAACTAATATAATATTGTAAATCAACTATACTTAAATCTAAAAAAAAAAAGTTCTTTTAAGGAAATTTCAAATAAAGGTTTTTTAGGTATTGTTTCCATTCTCTTCAAGAGTTAAAGATAAGGGGCTTCCCTGGTGGCGCAGTGGTTGAGAGTCCACCTGCCGACTCTCAGCAAACAGTGGCCTGATGCCTAATCCATCCTGCCACCTGACTATGTAAAGAAAGTGTTATTGGAACATAGCCATGTCCGTTCATTTATGTATCTTCTGTGTCTGCTTTCGTGCTCTGATGCAGAGTTGAGTAGTTGAGTAGCAGGGATTGAACCCATGCCCCCTGCATTGGGAGCGCAGAGTCTTAACCACTGAACCAGCAGGAAAGTCCCTCTTTTTTCTTTTTAAACTTGCTTGTGTCAGCTCCTGTGGATAAATATTTGGCTGGTAATTCTTTCAAAGTAAGGTTAGAGAGGTTAATCCATGTTCACGGAGTTAAATATCAGAGATAAGGAGACCTTTAGTCCTCCCCCACCCCCCAAAAAAGTGGAAATGGTAAACAGTTGTCTAGACAGTTAAGTCTCCCTTGGTCAAGAAGTTTCAGGTTTTAAAAATTATTAACTACATATTTATGAAAAAAATTTTTTACTTAAATATGCTGTATTGGTGCCATTTTAATTAATCCCCCAATTTCCTCATCTGTAGAGTGAGGGGGTTAGGTAGTTGGTGGCTCTCAATGCAGGCTGCATATTCAGATCATCAGGCTCCCTGGTCCCCATCCTAGATAATTAAATCAGAATGTCTGAGTATAAGCTGAGATTGAGCTCAGTAAATCCTAGAGGAGAAAGAAATTCATAAACTTTAAAAGATATTATCTTGAGCTTCCCTGGTGGCACGGTGGTTGAGAATCCGCCTGCCGATGCAGGGGACACGGGTTCGTGCCCCGGTCTGGGAGGATCCCACATGCCGTGGAGCGGCTGGGCCCGTGAGCCAAGGCCCCTGAGCCTGTGCATCCGGAGCCTGTGCTCCGCAACGGGAGAGGTCACAACAGTGAGAGGCCCACATACCGCAAAAAAAAAAAAAAAAAAAAAGAACCAAAGCACTCATTAAAACCAGTAAGGAAATGCCTACATACATGTTCAGGATCCAGTACTCTAGAAGGGGCGGTTGAATAACCATATTACATGCCTGATATGCTATATTATAAACTTACATTCCTCAGTGTCTGGTGCTCTGGCTTTTGCCAGAAGCTTAACAAAAGACATGTAGACATCCATCGCACTCCTTGCAGTGGTAGCAAAGTCACCAATCATCAAGGCATGGATTTCAGACAGCACTAGCCTTCAATGCACGGACAAATTAGAAGTGCCGCTGTATGCAAACTAGAACGATAATCAGAATTGGATGTGGGCAGCCACAGATGAAAGAACACCAGCTACTCACGAAACAACCCCAGAAGTAGAAGGAGCAAGTCATTTTACTGTGGGAACCTGAATTCGGAGAATTAAGTAGTCAACCATTAGGAAAACCTCAAGTTAACTGAACGGCAGGGATGAGTTTCTATCATTGTGGAAAGTTCCTACAAAAAAATTATTGAAAAACCTTCTATACCCAGCAGAGCTCTGGGGACTCTGAGATGTGTTTATAAAAATATCTGAGATTACCTAATGAGAAAGATATATGCTACTTACCATACCCACAAGAATTGTTTCCCTCTGCACTCAGAGTTTCTGTGGCTGCTATGCCCAAAGTAACCTACATTAACCAGGCAGTCTGCAAACAAGATGGCAAAGTAAACAATAAAAATGTATTCTCCTTCCTACTTCCATTAATCCCCAGAACTAAATACTGGTATGATATGGGTCAGTTTTCTGGTCTGGACACTAGTTTTGCTTTGGCTTCAGTGAATGCCCCTGGAATTTACTTTATATGGAGTATATTGGGTTGGCCAAAAATTTCTTTTGGGTTTTTCCATAAGAGGTTACGGAAAAACCCAAACAAACGTTTTGGCCAACCCAATACTTCCCAGGTTCTTCCTAAGGTTCCCCAGTGTAGGGATGGCTACTTGAACCAGCACAGGGGAAACTGCTTCATTCCTATTCACACACAGAGTTGACTCAGTTTCCCATTTGCAGATTACCGCCCTGAGGTCATTTATGAACTTAACAAATCTCATCATATTGGCTTTTTATCCAACCATAGTAGCTGAATTCATTTTTTTTCTAAATTAATATTTTTATGCCCCCATTGTAATGAAATCCAAGCTTCTTCGCTCTATCACTATGACAGGAAATTATTAGTCTACAGCAAGCCTTCTAGGGAGTGAAGGAAAGACGGGGGTGTTAACTCATTCTCTGAACTGAGTTCCTTGGAAGAATCAGAAATCATCCTGGATGCCATCCAGTAGTGGGTGGCAGAGCATTCCCATCAACCAGGAATTTCAGAATAAGAAAGCAGCCTCTGTGACACTGACCTTGCACACTGACCTTGCACACCGACTCTTCATCTTTGCTTGCTGCCTCTGAAATGGCTGCCCCCAGAGGCTTTGCCGCATTGAGGCTGATCTGTCTGGCAGTGGAAGAGTCCAAATCCAGGATAAAAAGTAGACAAATGGGGGAGGAAGAAAATGAGCAGCTTCTACATTCCACTGAACACTGATATCCCATTGTAATAAAAATGCTCTTTCTTAACACAGCCTCTCTGACATTTTACCATACTCATCTTTGGGCAGAGTTTACTCTCTCTCTCATCATTTCTAGAATAATCTTTCTTGTCAGACACCATGGACAGCCACTTGGCCCTGAATTCTACTGCTTTTCCCCCAAATTTCCTTGTGTAGGGTATAGCAGTTTTCTCTAGCTGAGTTGTTCATAGGCCCATAAAATCTTAACAGTTTTCAGAAAATGTGCCATAAAAATAATTTCTAGCACAACAGGGAGGCACAGAACCTCTCGGCAGCTGCTACCAATGGAGCATCAGCCCCATCCTGTAGCCGCTGAGATGCTGTGGATTAAATGTCTCTGAATAAGTTTGTGGCCTGTCAGCATAAGAATAAATGTCTCCCTGGAATAGAAGAATGGGCAGGAAATGAATAACGGTACATTTCTCTACGTAGCCTACCCACAGAAGTGTACAGTCACATCCATACCAGCTTGTGTTAACAATAAAATGTGGAAGAGAGCAAACAATATAATCCTCTCTAATGTAGTATGGAAACCAATGCAGGGTTGGTGCCTAGAAATGAAGACAGATCTATGGGAAATGATCATTTGGAAAATAATTATTTTCCATGTTTCAGCCCGGGCTGAAGGTGCTAATGAGCACTAAGAGTTCTGTAAATAACTAGAGGGCAAAGAGAAAGAAAAAAGGAAGAGTCGCAGACTTGGTAGCCAGCCCTTTAAAATTGATAATACATTCCTAGTTAATCCACCCCATTCCCAGAGAGGTAGCGATATCACTGGCCCCAACAATATCATATAATAGTTTTCAAATCTATAGTGTAAAGAAGGCCAGCTTCCCTAGCCTGTCAATAAAGGATAGAGCCACTAGTCTAATCTCTGACAGTTTCCCATCCCTTAATCTGTGTTTTTCTTCAGTTTTTTTTTTTCATATAACAGAACTTCTCACATCTACTTTCTTTTTCTTAGGAAAGAGCTCGTTCTTTGTGGATTTGCTAACCTGGGCCCCGGTAGGGATCATGTGAGAAAACTTGAGCGAGCACAATAGGAACTCCCCACTTCCTTTTCCTCCTATTAAACCTCTGGAATATTACAGACAATTTTAGAAATGGGTATATTTCATTAGGGCCAAAGTGAAGGCCCTGGTGGAAGATTTGTTTCTATACAATGTAAAGCATGAATACTGGATTTATGGATTTATTAAAATGACCAGGAACCAGGAGAGTAGAAATGGTGTCAATCCCCTATGCCCTTGCTAAGTAGATGAACACAAGATTAGTAATGGAAGGCATAATAAAAGCATGTTTCTTAAGAATGCGTGTTGTTCTTCGCTGAAATTCAAAGAAGAGGAATAAGGGAGGAAGAGTCAAGAGTTAGATGTTTAGAAGGAATATTTTAAAGCAACGGTTTGGACTTTTGCTCTCACATGATAGGTTTTGGCTTAGATTTGCAAAGCTAGCGTTCCAGAAATTGTTTTATTTCTACTTAGGTATTAATTAAGCTACCACTAGGTGCCATTCTCACAGACAGTGGTTAAGAGGGTCAAAGACTGATGTGCTTTTGATTTTTTAAAAGAAATAGTCTCTCATACAGGACCTAGACATAAATAATTCCTAGAATTCTCCTTAAGTGTAAAGCATTACACGCAATTGGAAGCAGTTTCAAAAAATACCTAGGTATAATTAATTTTATCCCATACTAATTTCGATGTTATCGATTATTGCTTATCCTAGTATTATCTTGCTTCGTTTTATCTAAGCCTTAAGAAGAACAGAATTTTCAAATTCACCCCGAACTCTTCTTGAATTTGGTCTTCCAAGGGCCCTAGTCACAGTTCTGGGACCTTCAGCACCTTTGTCAACTACCAAAACCTCTTACTTCTTCCGCTGAGGCTTTAACTTAAGCTTTAGGCTGGTGTCTGCTAGTCTTGAACAAGCCTAGGTGACTTTGCCCAGTGCACCGCATCCCTGAGTACTCAGAGCTGTTTCCTTCCTCAGCTGAAGGAGAACTAGAGGGAGAACACGCCTTCTTGACTACCTCTGTGATGGTTAACTCTGTGTGTCAACCTGGCCCAGCTGTTTGGTCAAACACCGGTCTAGATGTTGCTGTGAAGGTATTTTTAGATATGATTAACATTAAATCAGTAGACTTTGAATAAAGCAGTTTACCTTCCATGATGTAAGTAAGCCTCATCTAATCAGTTGAAGGTCTTAAAATCGAAGACTGAGGTTTCCCAAAGGAGAAGGAATTCTCCTCAAGACTGCAATAGAGAAACTCTGCCTGCCTGCCCTAAAGACTGCAGACTCTCTAGCCTCTAAAATTCCATGAGCCAATCCTTAAAATTAGTCTCTCTTCTCTCTCTGTCCCTCTCTCTCTCTATCCTATTGGTTTTGTATCTCTGGAGAACCCTGACTAATACAGCCTTTCTAATAAGAAAGTTATTTCTAGTGAAATAAGTCAGACAGAGAAAGACAAATGCCATATAGTATTACATATTTGGAATCTAAAAAAAATGAACTCGTAGAAACAGAACAGATTGGTGGTTGCCAGAGGTGGGGGATGGAGGGGATGGGTGAAGGGGGTCAAAAGATACAAACTTCCAGTTATAAGAAATAAGTTCTGGGGCTTCCCTGGTGGCGCAGTGCCGATGCAGGGGACACGGGTTCGTGCCCCGGTCCGGGAAGATCCCACATGCCGCGGAGCGGCTGGGCCCGTGAGCCATGGCCGCTGAGCCTGTGCATCTGGAGCCTGTGCTCCGCAACGGGAGAGGCCACAACAGTGAGAGGCCCGCGTACCGCAAAAAAAAAAAAAAAAAGTTCTGGGGATGCAATGTACAGCATGATAACTATAGTTAACAATACTATATTGTATATTTGAAAGTTGTGAAGAGAGTAGATCTTAAAATTCTAATCACAAGAAAAAAACATATGACTATATGAGATGATGGATGTTAACTAGACTATTGTAATCATTTTGCAGTGTTTACATAAATCAAGTTATTAGGTTGTACACCTTAAATTAATACCATGTTATACATCAGTTACACCTCAGTAAAACTTGGGGAAAAAAGAAAGTTATTCCTCTATCTTTGCTTTTAGCATTTTTTTCTTTGAAACCATAATTGAGCTTCTAATCTGCATCAGTCACTTGCACTTATTTACGGGCATTTCTTCATGGGTTCATGGGTTTCCTTAGTAATAGCTCTAACAGGTTTCTATTGTGCACCTTCTTTTTTTTTAAAGAACCTTATCATTCATGTATCTTTTCTAGAAAAGAACATTTCAAAATTACATTTAAAGTTAAAACATAAATACTAAGTGATTTCATCATACTCCTTTGTCACAACTTTTTCAGATGTAGCTCTTAAAAATATTTTAAGTCTTTGAGGATATCTATCAGATAATGTCCCATTTCTTTTTTATCAGAATCACTTATGTATGTTGGATTGTGGGTAGGGAAGAAGAAATGTATTTAAATGAATTTAAGGCACTAAAGACTGCAAGGTTGATAGTAAAAATGATGACAGAATACAAATGCCAATTTGCAAAGGAGAAGGCAGAGCTGTTAGTAGTGATAAACTAAGAATCCTATCAGAATTCCTCCTAATAAACTGGTAGCATACAGAACCCTTGGCTACCTTAAGTTCCTTTCTCCTCATCTCCCCTGTTGCCTGAAGCCTCAGTGATGTCCCACCAGAAGAGCAACTTTCCAAGACTGCATGAGTGCCTTCTTCACTGGGGCTTGTGTATCTTTACCTGCTTGTGTGGCAAGTAGGTGCTTCTTTGGGTCTTGGAGATACAAACACGTAGAAATATGATTTAGTCCTTAAAGAATAAAGGAACCCACCCAGTTCCCAAGGGGGAGGATAAAGTTCAGAGCAATCAGCAACATTTTTTTTGACCCATCAAATGCAAAGCACCTCACTCAGGCTCTTGGGAGTGGTACAAAAAAAAGTAGAAAACAGATCTCTTATCTTCAAAGAAATTACAGATGGGCTGATTTTCAAAAAAGCAGAAGACATACTTTACTGTTTAAAAACTCCCAGAGGGATTTAAATTCTACATTCTACCCATGGGAGCGTTTTTCCCCACTACTTGGGAATCCTCTCTGTATTGATATGTCCCCAAAGGAGGTGAGGCCAGCTCTGTTTCTCCAATACAAGTGCCCAGCAGCAACTATGGCACCTACGTGCTCTGCAAAGAACTTTTCCAGCATTTGGTGTCTCCAGGGCCACAGAGCTCCCCTTTGGTACTTGGTGGGAAAGTTGACCACTTGAAAGTAGAGAATAAAAGAAATGTGTGTGAAAATATGTGGCGTATATAAGCAGTGTGTATAAAGGGAACGTGATGTCCAACCTTGTGTTTTTCCTTCCTTCCTGGAACCAGTTTGAACAATTGTTACCCAGTTAGTAGAAGTTGCAGGTCTGAACAGAAGCTTCCTGGTCTCTCCAAAGGGTGATTATAGCTGATGGTTGGAAGCTTGGCATTTCTAGAGAGAAAGAGGTGGCAGTAGCCCTTTTGCAACTTTTAGGCAGTGGTAAGAATTCTAGCCCTTCGTCTTTAAGCATTATGTTGAGCAGACTTCAGCGTTTTCTTTCAGCATTTTATTCAAGAGAAAGAGTGGAGTGAAGGACGATGAGTCCAAAGTTTATAGCCTGAGCCACTGGAAGGTTGGAATTACTTTAACTAAATAAGCAGAGGCAGACTCAGGGAGCAGCAGGTTTGGGGGGAAAGATCAGGAGTTCAGTTTGGGACATATGAAAATTGAGACGCCTGTTAGACATACAAGTAGAAATGTGGAGCAGGCAGCTGAATATATGCGTGTGGACAGGTCAGGGCTGGAAATGTGCATTTGGATGTCATCTACGTGCATGAGACTGAATGAGATTCCCCAGGAGAAATTGTAGTCTAAGACAAAGAGCCAAAACGGAGCCCTGGAGCAGTCCTGCGTTTCAAGTCAGAGAGACAGGAGGAACCAGGGAGACCAAGTAGCAGCCATTGAGGAGAGAGGAGAGCCAGGAGAGAGGGGTGTCCTGAAAACCAGAGGCAGAAAATGTTACAAGGAAGACAAAGTGATCAATTGTCGGGGACACTGCTGATGGGTCAAGTAAGGATAAAGAAGATGTGCCTTAGATTTTACAACGTGGGAGACATTAATAGCCCTAACAAGGGCAACTTATGTGAAGAGGTCGGGGTAGAGGCCTGAGTGAGTGGGCTCAGAAGAGAAGGGGAGAGGAATTGCAGACAAGGGGGGTAGATGATTATTTTGAGGAGTTTTTCTGTGGCAGGAACAGAAATAGAGCAGTAAGCTAGATGGGGGAATGAGGTCAGGAGTGGTTGTTTGTTTGTTTTTTACGTGGAAGAAATAGTACTATATTTGTATACTAGCGGAAATGTCTAGTAGAGAGAAAAAAAATATGGATGCATTATAGAGGGGAGAATTGCTAAAGCAATTCTCAGAACGCTGAACACATTCTAGCCTTGTGCCAGGAGTTTGTTCCCACTCTGTGCACAATAAGCGCCAGCAGTTCTGGTTAAGGAAATAGTTTCTGTAGGGACAGAGTGGAAAGACTTGTGGCGCTCACTTGAAAGCCACAATCCCTGCATCCTGGAGCCCAAGGACAGGATGGGATGAAAATGCTGACCTCGATGTCTCAGCTTTGACCAGACGATACATTTTTTTCTGGGCATTCCCACAAATACCACCCAAGCATCCTTTCTGTGCAATGTAGGTTATAATAAAAACCTTCCTAAAACAGATTTGACCATTTGTGATCATTTGAAGGGACAAAATCAAATTTTCCCCTTTTACCTTAGAGATAATTGTTCCCATAGAAAATTTAGGCTGTCTACAGAATTATACAGGAAATGTTACTTAGTTTTTTAAAAGGTTTCAGGCATTATCTTTAATGTCTATGCAAATAATAAATTTCAATTTAGGAATTGATTTGTGGTAAGCCCATGGTTTCTTAAATCAACTCATTTTTTCCCCCCATTTCACCGATTCTCTGTTAGGCAATGCTTTCTTAGCCTACTTTGAATATACTAGAGTATTAGAAAATAATAAAACTACTGTTTATGTAAAAATATTTTGTTAGCCTGATTCTTAAATAACTGAGAAGAATTTCTCCCCACAGGTATGGTTTAGAGAAGTTTTAAATAATTGATACCTTCCTAAGCTTTCCTCAAAAAAAGAAAACCAGTTCAATCAGGACTTTTCAGTATTTTCCACCAGTTACCCCTCCTAGCAGAGGAGAACAAATCATACTCTGGAGAGTAGGGGGGTATGGCCAAAGTAGCCAATAAAATCATTAAATTTCTTTGAAGTCTCTTTTTGAAATATTAAAATCCATACAAATATTTCATTTTATACTATAATAACACCATATTTTAAAATATATTAAAATGTTTTAAATTATCATTCAGGGAAAAAGAAATGTTCCGCTTGTATCATTGGTTCAATGAAGAGGCTGCTTTTCTTGGATTCTGTCCACGTCAGAAAACTGGGCTGCACCGAAGGCAGCTGACACCAATACCAGATTCATCATCTCGACAACTTCTCTTCTCTATTTTGGAGTCCCAGTGTCTCTAGAACCCACACCCACAAAAAAACGGCAAACAGTTTTTCACTGCTTTATGGGCTATAAAAGGGTAAATGCTGAAAAAATATGTGTAGGGTGCTGCTGGAGAGAGAGTGATGGTGCAGTATTTTCAGGTTCCTGTGATAAACAATTCTGAGAGTTGCGACATCCTGCTCACAGGCCAAGTAATCAGTGTCATGTGATCTGCTCTCTGACCCAGTCGGCCTTTTTTACTATTTACACAGAATTCTTGTCAAAACACTTTTATGTTGAAGAAAGACGAGTAATGATGTTTTCTGTTTCACTAAAGCCAAAACTTTCACTATGCTTAAATGAACCGAGAATCTCAGTGATACAGTCCTTATGATTTCCATCTAACTCTCAATCTTTATTGTAACAATTTTATTGATGTTCACAAAAAAAAACATTAACAGTTTTGCTTTGCAGTTGTTATCTGAAATTATTTAGACTTCAAACAAATAAACCGAAAGCTATTAAATAAGAAAATTGTGTGAGACATTCTTTATCACCACGATGAACAAGTTAGTCAAATTATCCAGGTTTTTGTCTTTGGTCATCACCTCTCTTTTCTTGCCTAATGAAAAGCAAGTCGACCTTGAGTTTGAAACCTTACTCCAGTGTACTTCCCCCATCCCATATTATTTTGAACCAAATCCTAAATATCATATGATTTTATCCAGAAATATTTCAATATACCAAGACATTTGATTGAGGGCAATTATATCATGAAATGGAACTGATTTGCAGGAGCCAATGGTTTTGTGTATAATCCAAGTAGTAACAGTGATTTACGAGGTGAGAAACTTATAAGGTAGATAAATATCTATTGTACAATAGATATCTCAGCCTTCTTGGACTCACTGAGAAGTCACATGTTCAAGTTTGTCTACTCTGGTCAAAGTATAAATGTGGGCCACAGATACCCACAAAATTTGTTCTTGCCTCGTGTAGCGTCTTGCATTCACTTAAGGAGACTCCAGAGCTAATATCAATGGGTTCCTCGATTACACCAAAAAATGCCAGAGTTTTCAATCACTCTCTACACATAAAAAATTTTCTACTCTACAGTATGCATTCAAGAAAAACACAAGTTTGACTGACATGGAAAAGCAGAATTTTGCTAATTTTACTTGTACATGTGTCACAAAACCCTTTTAAGGGGCAAACATTTTAAACAGTTTTTCTCCAAATCCTGGAATAAAACTGACACTCTCTGAAAATGTACCATAGTTATCCTAGAGCTTTGAGAACTGCAGTTAGAATCTTGCAAGAATAAATATGCCCCTGCTTGAGAAGAGAACGAATCTGAAACCTTTGTGGTATGTGTGAAAGCTGGCTAGAGAAGGAAAGATGAAAAATGCTCTAGGGCATGATGTGTGTTAAGACTTCAAGTTGATCCCTCTCCGTGTTAGCAGATACAGTATCAGTAATACCTGCTGACACATCAAGAGCCAAGGAAAACCACTGGAAATCATTTGCCTTCTTGTTTAATTGATTATCGATGTTGCTCCCAATGTCCTCAACTCTTGGAGCAACGCTTCACACCAAATGGCTAATAGTTTTAAGCAAGTTTGTTTATTCTGGACAGATTCCTTCAGCTGCTGCAATCCAACATGATTTAGTGAACTTACCAGCAGTAAATGGCTTTCCTTGCTTGGCTAACAAATGAGCCAGTAGGAAACTGGCTTTTGTTGCAGCCTTATTTTCATTTTTTACTTTTGTGAAGAAATTTTTCTATGATGAGATATTCCGTTTAAAATTTTCCAATTTTTCTGACTGTTCCTCTCCTGTGAGTTGGGAATATTGTGATCAGGCTTAGTTTGGTAATGTCAGCACAGCCTTAATGTCATTGTATAATAAACACAATGCTTTGGCATCTAATTTGATCAAAATAACCCACATTCCACTGTGCCTTAGAGGCATGACATTTGAAGTCCACTTTTCTTGTTTTGACATGATGGGTATGCACTGGCAGTGAAAAAAATGAAATGTCACGGATAGAGTGATACATAAGGCTCTTGAAACACTGTCAAGTTCTAACTGTGTCAGTGGGATCTGTCAAGTTCTAAGTGTGTCAGTGTGATTCATAGCCCGTGAGCAGCAGCGTGAAGCAGTGATAGCACCACATAAGTAAGGCCTCTGTCCCAACTTACTCAACTCTGCCATTGTAGCACCAAAGCAACCATAGACAATACAGAAGTGAATACACGTGTGTGTCCCATAAGCATTATTTATGGACACTGAAATGAGAATTTCATGTAATCTTTCACATGCTGTGAAATCTTCTTCTTCTTTTGACTTTTTTCAACTATTGAAGAATACAAAGGCCATTTTTAGCTCCAAGGATGTTGAAAACATTTGCTGAATCCTGCTCTAGAGGATGAGCCAAGGGAAGAGGTTTTTAACAGAAAGTCTGGAAAATGGCACTGGAACTCTCACTTCTGTGTTGAACTCAGAGGAGGCAGTTTCTGACAATGTCGTGGGGCAAACTTCAGGTATAAGTTTCTTACCATAAGGATGGTAAGAAAATGATTATGGGAAATACAAGCAATCCTTTCATGAAATTTACCTCTACATGGGGGGAAGGTAATGAGAGGTAGCTGGGGGATGATGTGATTTAAGAGAAAATTGTTAAAATAGGAGAGATTTGGACATGAGCACTTAACCTTTATTTTCTCTTCCTTTTTTAATAAGAAAAATAATACCTATCTTGAAGTTTTTTAGAAAGGTCGAATGAGATAAAGCATGTTTTTTACTCAGGATGATGCCTAGCTTATGGTAAATTCTCAGTAACTCATATATTAATATTCATATATGTTCATTATATTTTTTGGTAAAAAAACCCAACAGAGTCCAGATTACTTTGCTATTAGGTTCCTAAACTATCTTATTTAAAATCAAGACTGTACTCTTATTGAGGTGTTTTGAAAATGGTTAAATAAATTGGAGGTTGACCAGTCAGTCAAGACTTTGTAACTTCAATAATTTTGATTTTGAAACTTCCTCAGCTTTCCTTCTTCTAGACTGAGTTCAATCAGTTTAGTCTATCTTCACGTGAGAGCCACATTGCCCTTCAGATCCTTTTCATCATCTTTTTCAAGCCATAATACAGTCATACCAACTATTATACAAATGAATCACACAAATCATACACTGATTTGGTTTATTAGTAGGGTTATTTTTATTCTTACTAGTTTTTTGGGGGGGAGGAATGTAAATTTTTTTTTAAATTTAATTTTATTTTTTTATATGGCAGATACTTATTAGTCATCAATTTTACGCACATCAGTGTATACATGTCAATCCCAATCACCCAATTCATCACACCGCCACCTCCACCCACCCACCCCCCACCGCTTTCCCCCCTTGATGTCCATACGTTTGTTCTCTACATCTGTGTCTCAATTTCTGCCCTGCAAACTGGTTCATCTGTACCATTTTTCTAGGTTCCAAATATATGTGTTAATATACGATATTTGTTCTTCTCTTTCTGACTTACTTCACTCTATATGACAGTCTCTAGATCCATCCATGTCTATACAAATGAACCAATTTCGTTCCTTTTTATGGCTGAGTAATATTCCATTGTATATATGTACCATATCTTTATCCATTCGTCTGTCAGTGGGCATTTAGGTTGCTTCCATGACCTGGCAATTGTAAGTAGTGCTGCAATGAACATTGGGGTGCATGGGTCTTTTTTTTTTTTTTTGCGGTACATGGGCCTCTCACTGTTGTGGCCTCTCCCGTTGTGGAGCACAGGCTCCGGACACGCAGGCTCATGAGCCATGGCTCATGGGCCCAGCCGCTCCACGGCATGTGGGATCTTCCCGGACTGGGGCATGAACCCGTGTCCCCTGCATCGGCAGGCGGACTCTCAACCACTGCGCCACCAGGGAAGCCCACATGGGTCTTTTTGAATTATGGTTTTCTCTGGGTATATGCCCAGTAGTGGGATTGCTGGATCATATGGTAATTCTATTTTTAGTTTTTTAAGGAACCTCCATACTGTTCTCCATAGTGGCTGTATCATTTTACATTCCCACCAACAGTGCAAGAGGGTCCCCTTTTCTCCACACCCTCTCCAGCATTTGTTGTTTGTAGATTTTCTGATGATGCCCATTCTAACTGGTGTGAGGTGATACCTCATTGTAGTTTTGATTTGCATTTCTCTAATAATTAGTGATGTTGAGCAGCTTTTCATGTGCTTCCTGGCCATCTGTATATCTTCTTTGGAGAAATGTCTATTTAGGTCTTCTGCCCATTTTTGGATTGGGTTGTTTGTTTCTTTAATATTGAGCTGCATGAGCTATTTATAAATTTTGGAGATTAATCTTTTGTCCATTGATTCGTTGGCAAATATTTTCTCCCATTCTGAGGGTTGTCTTTTCATCTTGTTTATGGTTTCCTTTTCTGTGCAAAAACTTAGAAGTTTCATTAGGTCCCATTTGTTTATTTTTGTTTTTATGGGTCAAAAAAGATGTTGCTGTGATTTATGTCAAAGAGTGTTCTTCCTCTGTTTTCCTCTAAGAGTTTTAGAGTGTCTGGTCTTACATTTAGGTCTCTAATCCATTTTGAGTTTACTTTTGTGTATGGTGTTAGGGAGTGTTCTAATTTCATTGTTTTACATGTAGCTGTCCAGTTTTCCCAGCACCACTTATTGAAGAGACTGTCTTTTCTCCATTGTATATCCTTGCCTCCTTTGTCATAGATTAGTTGATCATAGGTGCATGGGTTTATCTCCAGGCTTTCTATCTTGTTCCATTGATCTATGTTTCTGTTTTTGTGCCAGTACCATATTGTCTTGATTACTGTAGCTTTGTAGTATAGTCTGAAGTCAGGGAGTCTGATTCCTCCAGCTGCGTTTTTTTCCCTCAAGACTGCTTTGGCTATTCGGGATCCTTTGTGTCTCCATAAAAATTTTAAGATTTTTTGTTCTAGTTCTGTAAAAAATGCCGTTGGTAATTTGATAGGGATTGCATTGAATCTGTAGATTGCTTTGGGTAGTAGAGTCATTTTCAAAATATTGATTTTTCCAATCCAAGAACATGGCATATCTCTCCATCTGTTGGTATCATCTTTAATTTCTTTCATCAATGTCTTATAGTTTTCTGCATACAGGTCTTTTGTCTCCCTAGGTAGGTTTATTCCTAGGTATTTTATTCTTTTTGTTGCAGTAGTAAATAGGAGTGTTTCCTTAATTTCTCTTTCAGATTTTTCATCATTAGTGTATAGGAATGCAAGAGATTTCGGTGCATTAATTTTGTATCCTGCAACTTTACCAAATTCATTGATTAGCTCTAGTAGTTTTCTGGTGGCATCCTTAGGATTCTCTATGTATAGTATCATGTCATCTGCAAACAGTGACACTTTTACTTCTGCTTTTCCAGTTTGTATTCCTTTTATTTCTTTTTCTTCTCTGATTGCCATGGCTAGGACTTCCAAAACTATGTTGAATAATGGTGGTGAGAGTGGACATCCTTGTCTTGTTCCTGATCTTAGAGGAAATGCTTTCAGTTTTTCACCATTGAGAATGATGTTTGCTGTGGGTTTGTCATATATGGCCTTTATTATGTTGAGGTAGGTTCCCTCTATCCCACTTTCTGGAGAGTTTTTATCATAAATGGGTGTTGAATTTTGTCAGAAGCTTTTTCTGCATGTATTGAGATGATCATATCGTTTTTATTTTTCAATTTGTTAATATGGTGTATCACATTGATTGATTTACATATATTGAAGAATCCTTGCATCCCTGGGATAAATCCCACTTGATCATGGTGTATGATCCTTTTAATGTGTTGTTGGATTCTGTTTGCTAGTATTTTGTTGAGAATTTTTGCATCTATATTCATCAGTGATATTGGTCTGTAATTTTCTTTTTTTATAGTATCATTGTCTGCTTTTGGTATCAGGGTGATGGTGGCCTCATAGAATGAGTTTGGGAGTGTTCCTTCCTCTGCAATTTTTTGGAAGAGTTTGAGAAGGATGGGTGTTAGCTCTTCTCTAAATGTTTGATAGAATTCACCTGTGAAGCCATCTGGTCCTGGACTGTTGTTTGTAGGAAGATTTTTTTTTTTGCCGTACGTGGGCCTCTCACTGTTGTGGCCTCTTCCGTTGCGGAGCACAGGCTCTGGATGCGCAGGCTCAGTGGCCATGGCTCACGGGCCCAGCCGCTCCGCAGCATGTGGGATCTTCCCAGACCGGGGCACGAACCCGCATCCCCTGCATCGGCAGGCAGACTATCAACCACTGCGCCACCAGGGAAGCCCTGTTGGAAGATTTTTAATCACAGTTTCCATTTCATTACTTGTGATTGGTCTGTTCATATTTTCTATTTCTTCCTGATTCAGTCTTGGAAGATTATACCTTTCTAAGAATTTGTCCATTTCTTCCAGGTTGTCCATTTTGTTGGCATAGAGTTGCTTGTAGTAGTCTCTTAGGGTGCTTTGTATTTCTGCGGTGTCTGTTGTAACTTCTCCTCTTTCGTTTCTAATTTTATTGATTTGAGTCCTCTGCCTCTTTTTCTTGATGAGTCTGGCTAATGGTTTATCAATTTTGTTTATCTTCTCAAAGAACCCTTACTAGTTTCTTTTTAATGTAACTATTTTTTTTCTTTCTGTAAGTAGTACATGGAGTTACCATATGACCGAGCAATTCCAGTTTCACTCTGGTATTGCTGGGTCCACACAAAAACTTGCACACAAATGTTCACAGCAGCATTATTCATAATTGCCCCCAAATGGATATAACATAAATATTCACCGACTGATGGACAGATAAAATGTGGAATATCCATATAATGGAATTTTGTTCAGCCATAAAAAAAGAATAAAGTGCTGATATGAGCTACGAAGTGGATAAGACTTGAAAACATTTTGCTAAGTGAAAATATCCCATCACAAAAGACCACATTTTGTATGATTCCATGTATTAAATTTGCAGAACAGATAAATCTATAGAGACAGAAAGTAGATTAGTAATAGCCTAGGGCTTAGAAGAGAAATGGAGAATGACTGCTAATGGGTATGGGGCTTCTTAGTGGGAGGATACTTTATAGTCTGTTGTCTGATAATCTGATATCTGGAGTCTCTGGATATATTTCTGTTGAATGGTTTGCTGAAAGGGTCTTTACTCTTCGTGTGTCTGTCTATCTTTGGTTGTGTATGGGACTTTGTATATGGAATCTTATTTTTAGAAACAATCTGAAGCCTAGACAGATGTTACATTCCCTCAAAGAAGAATTCTTATTACTTTTTTCAGTCATCTGGGAGTGCCAGCCATCAAGTATCATTTTAATCCAATTCCAAGCTAGAGATTTTCTGGGCTACTCAAATGATGTGAAGCTGAGCTGCAGATGGTGCAAGGGCTGGTTCACTTCTATTTCACCTTAATTCCTGGTGTGCAACCAGGTTGTGCGATTTGGGGGAAATTCCCTCAATTTCTTCCTTTATCATGCTATTTAGAATTAACTGTCTAAAGACTAACACATGATTAGGGACTGAATTGGATTAAAAATAAACATTTATCTTCACTTTCCCCTGAAACTGCCCTAAAATGATAGTAATGGAATAACAAGGTAAAAACCCACAAGGACTAAGAGAAAAGGGAGAACAGTAGATGAGAGCTGCCTATAAATTTTTGGAAGACAGGACAGCTGATGGAGGAGTGATACCTAATCCAGACAGCAGGGTACAGGAAGCAGAGACCAATGTGAGCCAGTTCACCACAGAATCCCACAGAAAATGTGCTGTTCCCATTATCAGTCGACAGGGGGGGGCAACCACAACTTGCATTGATGTGTTATGGTCTGTAATACACAATTACTGTATCACATCAAAGATATTTGAATGTGCCCATGTACTGTCACAGTCTGGTCAGGTGGGCCCTAGATCTAATAAAACTGGACAATGTTCAAATATGCTATATTGGTGATATGGTTATCTCAAAATCTGAGGATCAAGCTAAAAGAGACCTTATGAAGGTCATAAATCATATAACTAATTGGGGATAATTGATTAACTCCAAAAAAATCCAGGGCTGTACACAGACTATGAAATTTGGAGGGACTGCATACTGTAGACAATGAGCAATAAATTATTTCTTCCCATCTCTCAGGCTATAGGGATTCAACACCTAGTGGGCCTGTTTGGCTTTTGGAAAAATTGTATCCCTCACTTAGGGATACCGTTAGTTTCAGTTCGTAAGATTACCCAGAAAAAGGCTATATTTGACTGAGGAGCTGAATAGCAACAAGGTTTCTTAGAACCGCAGAGGGCTGTAGCCCAAATTATCCCATTAGGACCTTATGATCCTTATGATGAAATAATATTAGAAGTGTTGGCTGCCTGCACTCATGCCAACTGGAGTGTCTGGCCAAAGGCAATATTTACTGCTCAATGGTGACCTGGACTTCTGAACTAGAAAAGTACTGAATGCTACTCTCTAGTATATTCCTTTTGAAGACAGTTACAGGCTTGTTACTGAGCATTTATGGAACAGCTCCAATAATAGAAGGATATAAGATTATATTAAGGCAGGATTTTTGGTTCCTCTGGGGAAGTATTCCCAGGGGAAAAGGTCCATCATATAGCTGGCAAATAGATTACATTGTCCCTTTACCTATTGTTTGACAACTTAAATATTGGCCTTAAGGGTTTGGTTTCACATACCAATGGCTAAAGTCAGTGTTGCAAATTCTGTCAAAGGACTGCAACAACCACATACACACATGCAGACACACACGCGCACACACACACATATATATCACCTTCCTGTTTGGCCCTCCTAGTTACATTTCATCAGATCAGATCAAGACACTTCACTGCCTATATATACAGTGAAACGGTAGGCAAAGAAACATATTCAGTAGGCTTAGAATATTACTTGTCACTCTCAAAGTAATGGGTTAATAGAAAATAGGGATAAACAAAACATATGCTTTTTAAACGGAGGGAAAACAAGTGATTGAAGGGCCGTTCCACAAAATTATAGGACTATGTCTTATAACTTGACCTGAGGAGGATTAAAGGTAGAATTACATTAGATAATTGGGTAAAACTGATATTGTAGAAGCTAATAAAACATGTGATAATACTGATACGGACAATCAAATGTGAATATTGGGAGACTGAACTAAACCCCTTTAGGATATTATCCCTGTGGAGGAGAACCTGCATGAAGAAAATTTTGACCTGAGCAATGGTAGGTCGACTACAGTCCCTGAATCCCTCAGCAGATACATACCATAAATACAATGGCTGTAGAAGAAGTAGACAAACAAATTGTAAAGTTAGTTCAGAAGTATGAGAAAGTTTATGCTGGAATTTTCAGCTATTTGTTTAAATCCATACCAGCTGCCCACGGATTATTACAAATGCATGGAATTTTCATGTACATTTTGATTGTCTACTTGATTATATATCGTCAAGCAAGTAATGGCTCTCAAACTATGAGTGACCATTTTGTCCTAAAACGGTCTTGACCATGGATGAGGGGTTAGTCCGTGCTGTGAGGGTTAATTCCTGCAGACCTGAAATTGGCCCGAACTCTTTTACTAAAATAAGAAATGTACCCACCTGACACTGACCTCTGGTCCAGGCATAACACCTACTGATTATTAGTGCTGCTTTGTAACCATGGGTGGGAGGAGTTTCAAGGCAAGCTTTTGACATCGTTTATTGATAACAGTGAAATTGACTTGCACCTGGTCTGAGACACCCAGAGGGTTCTGTCATTGGAACTGGTTACATAGCAAGTATATGCCCACATGACCAACAGGGGATGAGAAACCCTGGTTGAGACTCTACCTTGGGCTCCTTGGTTCTGAGATGGTCCGTGCTCATATTGGTGGTTCCGGATCTGAGAAAGTGTGTCTAGACAGCCCTTACAGAGGGCTAACAAATGCAGGTCGGGCTTGGCTGCCCTGGACTCTCTGCTGTGAGATGGCCTTTGGCTGTGATGCATGTCGTTACTTTAATACTATTGCTATATTGTGTCCTTTTCCTGTAATAAACTATATAGATTTATAAGCACTGTCATTTTAAGTCCTATGAGACTTTAGCAGTCAAACCTCGTTTAACTGTTACTGTTGGTGCACTGTGATGGGAATCTAAATGTTTTTCATATTCTTCTAATTTCTTAAAAAAAAAGATCCTCTACATCCAAAAAGTTGACCAAAAAAAATCTGAGGTACTGTATTTTTACATTCTTCTGAACTATTGGGTGGTATTCCTATGTAGTTGCAAGTTAACACACTAGAGTGGTCAGATCCATGAACTTTATTTTTAAAAGGCTATTCCTGAAAGAAATACCTTGCTTTTTTACAAGGAACTAGACCTGCCCTGGCAATATTAGATATTTTTATTTAAATTTAGTTCATTTTTTATGACAGTAGGTTCATCCTAATATGCACAGCTGTTTCCTTAGACATCGAGTTACAAAAGGCTTGGTGGTCCCTAGGAAGAATGGCAATCTGCAGTTGTTGGCAAGTGATCTGGAAACCGTGACTCTAAAGCGGCAAATGGTGGGCCTTCTGCCTGCTACAGATACCATAGAAGCCACCAGGTTGCAGGACTGGTGGATGACGAAAAGAAACCTGATAGCAATTGTGTGGTGGACACCAGGCTGCTTCTGTTTTCCTCTACAACTTTGACAAGAGGGGACACCACAAGGAGTGCCAAGGATCTAAAAATAGAGACTTTATTAAATCATTCAGTTGAGCTATCTTTGTTGAAGTAATCGTCTTATTTAATAACCATGCAAAAGGCCAATGCTAGAGACACGATGAGATGAGGAAGAGGGAAGAGTCCAGGATGGCTTGGCCAACTGAGTCAGTTGTGATAGTGTTGAGCCTGCGATGCCTTTGCACATCCAGATAATGTCCACAGACAGTTGGGAACAGGACCTGGGGCTCAGGGCCAGGCCTAGACTAGAAGATCCAGGCTTAGGGCCTCCCCTCCCACGTAGCCTCTGGGAATTACTGGTGGATATGCAGAGGGGAAGACCTGTGCACAGGTGAGATAACCCGCGAGGGAGAAAGCGGTACCTCAGAAACCCAAAAGAGGAGAGACCTTCAAAGGAATGGTCAGTAAGGCCTGAATTGTATCCACTGGAAATGACACTTGGGTCAGGGTTCTCAGCAGTACACTGAAGCAATAAGGTAGAAATCAGATGGCAAGAGATTGAAGAGTAAATAAAAGGTGAAAAAGTGGACATATCAGTAGATGTATTCTTTCTGGAAACTGAGCTCTAAAAGACAGTGACATTGCCAGAGGGATGGTTTTTGTTTTGAAGATTATTTTGAACATGACTATTTGCTGAGGGAAGACACACACACACACACACACACACACACACACACACACACACACACACAGAGAGGCTGGAGTTATAAGAAAGATGATAACTGATGAAGCCAGTTCCTGAAAGAGGAGAGAAAGATTAGAATCTAAGGACAGTTGTGTGGATTAGACCTGGTCAAAAGGTTCACCTCTTTCTCTGCAGTAGTGAGAGAAGTGTCTTTGTAGAGGGTTGAGAAGTACAGTTGAGTGATGAGAGGAAGACCCAACTTTTCTCTTTAGAAGCTTAGCTAGTACAGGCAAGGAGAGAAAGAATTTAACCAGGGAACGCAAATGCAGGTAAATCTATAGAGAAATGGAGCAGAAAAGCTGAGGGAACTGACACCTGACGGCCTCTATTTTCTCTGTGAAAAATGAAGCAATATGATAAGAGAACAAAGTGAAGGTCTGGAATAGCCACTGAGGAGAATGTGGAGGGGTGTGTAATAGAATTGCAGAGTAGTATTTAAACCCAGGAATATATCCCCTAACTGTGCACCAATCCACATGATTGTAAGGTTTCTTTTTTTTGCGGGCCTCTCACTGTCGTGGCCTCTCCCGCTGCGGAGCACAGGCTCCGGACGCGCAGGCTCAGCAGCCATGGCTCATGGGCCCAGCCGCTCCGCGGCATGTGGGATCTTCCCGGACCTGGGCACGAACCCATGTCCCCTGCATCGGCAGGCAGACTGTCAAGCACTGTGCCACCAGGGAAGCCCCTGTAAGGTTTCTTAAGCAGGATTCAGTCGAGTGTAGAATGGGCAGGTATTTCTGTGGTGCGTGAAAAAAGACACTAGGCTACAAAGGCACGGTCGAAACCCATGACCACTTCAAAGTACACCTCCCCCCATCCCCACCCCACAGATTTTTCATGGGTCAAAATACTGAGTATCTAGAGAATGGAGACTTTTTTCCTCTTCTGGGGCCTAGGATTAGTCCCTTATATTCAGAAGACATTCAGATATTGTTGACTGATTGGATTAATTAATAAATAAAATCTGACTCTGCTAAACATTTCTGAATACAAGCATTAGGTTTAAATTTTTATCTACTAGGGGTGAATATATTGAATAATTCAAAGCATTAGAACACTGTTTCAAGAGCTATATTCCCATAATTTACTTATGCTTAAAATGATTAGACTGATGCCAAACTCTAATAAAACCCATTCTGTAACACAGAAGTTTATTAGAATAAACATACATGTACCGTATCCAATGTTAAAATTATTTCACATCGCATGTAGGTTTTACCTCCATTCGTTTTTTTTTTTAATGCTTTTAAAGTCTGTGCTTTAAATAATTTGCACATCTGTAAACAAATCTTAGATGACCAAAGATGCAATGTATCCACTAGATACTGAACATCAAAATTTAGGAATTGGAACTGATAGTTATATCCTATTGCACTAAATATTCCTCTAAAATTCTGGACAGAGAAGAAAAAAGAGATTAAAATAAATCACTTGAAATGAGGTAAGTTGTATGAAAAGGTTTTTAATAGCAAATATCACCAATGTTGAGATGAGAATATTAAAAATATTCATGGAAAAATTCACTTAAATGTTTGCAATAGTCTAGGTTATTTTTAAAAACAAAAAATTAAAAATTACCAAAATTCCTTATTAGAAAAAGAGACAATTACTGGTTCTAGAAGATCTGTATACATTCTGAGTCTTTTATTTAGAAAAAAGAAGTGATACAAACATTCACAAGTTTAGCAAAAAGGAAAAAAAAAGTGACTATTAGGACTAACATTTCAAGCTGCCTTTTGGAAAGAAAATTAAAAACAGAGGTAGATGGTTAAATATATTAGTAGCCAAGTTACTCAAATGACTAATTTTTGTTTTGGTAGACATTCACCAAATTTTTATGCTTGAAGCCAAACAGTAAAATATTTAGGAGAAGAGAGTAAGATCTAGCACAGGTTATTTTCCTTTTATCAAAGAAAAATAATAAAAATAAACCAGGCTTAAGACCCCTGTTATGGATATGATTGTATAAAGTACTACAGTTCATGCACTTTTTAAAGCAGGAGAATGAACCTTATCCCTAAGCTTCCTAGTTTTATTTGAGGCCAAGCCCCAAGCCCCAGCAGGCCTGGTCAATCAAAGTAGGACTGTAGGGTGCCTCGGCGCCGGACATCGCAGGTCCAGCAGTGGAAGCCTCCTCCCAGGGAATTGGCATTACGAATGTTAACCTTAATGGTACTGATACCTGCATGGAAAAAGAGAGACGTGGCCAGTTAGATGGACTCACATGAAGATTCTTCTATAGAAATGAGCCTAAAAATGGGTAGGAATACTGTGGTTCTAACCCTTAAGTCCACCCCAGGATAGTCTTTCAATTTTATTCGTCAATTATATTTCATCTAATCTATTCCACTGCTAATATAAAACCTTCACCAGAAAGTCAGCAGAGACTCTGAAGTCTATTTTGTTCTATTGACTATTCACAAGTCAACAGGTTTCATGAGTGGATATATCTGACAAATGGTCAGAAACAATCCAAATAGTAAAATTTCAAGGCCTTTTAACTACTTTGTCAGACTGTTTCTAATTTTACCATGTCAATTTAGTAAGAAAAGTATAATTTAGCCAACCTGAAAAGTTGACTTTACCTACCCACATATAAGCAGAGTTTATCTGACACAATTAGCTTGACCAGGCCACCTTAAGGAAACAATGGAACAGAACTCATCTGGGTTGTATGGTCATACAGGTATCAAAGCTACTCAGGCAGTTAGTTTAATCCAGCACCATTTGTATTAATATGGTTATGATGTACATGGCCCAGTCAACCAATGGTATTTTGGAAGAATCTGTTGTGTTTGGCATAATGGGGTTTTAAAAAGAAAATCTATTCTCCTCTCTCAAGGAATCCATGATTTTGAGAGGAAAGCTAAGCTACAGAGTTGCTAAAGGGCCCACTGGTATAGTTAGAAAGGCAGCATGAGTCATCTGGAAAGCCTTTCATGAGAAAGTAAGACTGAGCAGGGCTTTGAAGAGTAAAAACAGGGTTTGGACACAGGTTCAGGAGTGGGCTTGGGATAAGAAGTGGGCTTTTAACCATGAGCATGTGTTTCCTGATAGAAAGACATATCTATCTTAGTCAGATGGCTAGAGCCATATAACCTTGAACTGGAGAGAAGTTAATTTGCTTTAACAAGTTCCCTATGTTCAAAAAGACTTTATTAAAAACAAAATTATAAATCAGATATTTGGTACTTAATAATATTTTAAGTTGAGAAACAATAAAATCTTAAAGGACAGGAAACTGAACCCAAGCAACTGGCTTATTTAACAAAAGCCACGAAAAAAAAAGTGGGATAGCATTACAGGTGAAATCATTAGGTTGGGCTCAATCTAAAACTAATGGGCTAATCTTTTTAAACTGATACTTCATTAAAGAGGGATGTTTCAAAGGGGCAAACAATATCTTCTGAGTAGTACACCTGAAATATAACACATAAATCAAAACATGACTTGATTTCAACAAGTGTACTGCCTGGCTTTATTTGACACTTAGGATATGTCAAGTAGAATGATAGTGATAAACACACACTTCTGCACCCTAATAACAGCCATATGAAAATTCTTTAAATGCTTTTCTCAGTAGAGAATAACTGGTCTAAATTTTGAATACCACGATAAGCAAATTCCCACCCAAGTAATAACCAGTTCTGCTTTTTAGTTCAAAGCTGAAATGATTTACTGACATCCTCTATTGTATTTCATTACTTTGTTCACAGTGCTTATCACACAGATAAGTCACTTCTATATCTGTATCCTTATACATCCTTTAAAATATGTAATGACAAATTACTTTTAAAGGACCCCAACAATTTCTTATTTGGCGAAGGGCCAAATCATCTATATGCTTATCTGCAAAGGGGTAGCTCTCCACACTTGGGCACCGGGAAGTTAGATAAGTCATAGAAGACTGATAAACTTATTGCTTAGGGGGTGTCTAAGGAGCCTGGGATGCATCTCCAACCTTTTGAGGTTGTGATTGTTGAAAAGAAGTATATTGTCCATCTATGAAATAACAACTTGGTACTTCTAAAAGGAACAGAAATTTAATTAGATAAATCATACATCAGACCTAGCATGTCATTTCTTCTCATTTAATATTTTTGAATATGAACATGTTTCCTTTATGCTGGGTACATACCCAGCTTTTCAAACATCTTTTGAATCGGGACTTCGTTGGCATCCACCATAACACGCTTTTCATCTAGCATTAAGACATTCATGGAAAGCCATTTGGACGACATCCAGAGTGGGTGATCTAAAAACAGCAATAACCGTTAAATCATGTCTGCTGTTATTCTTGGTTAAAGCAAGGATTCAGAAGTGAAGAATATTCAAGTGACAGCTCAATTCTTTCAATAGTTCAGTTTCCCTGTGAAAATTTATTTTAATCTTAAGACTATCTGTAAATGTTATGAATCAATCCATACTCATTACACATTTGAATTTCACCTTGTTGTCTTTAAAAAGCCATTTCTTGCTTTCCGTCAAATTGTTTTGTACTGATTTTTCCTGTCTTTTCATTTTCATTTTCTATGGAAGGAGAGGTTGTGAACACAAGTCCAGCCTTGTTCTAGTACCCGTAGTGCCAAGCACCAGTTTACTGCTACCAGAGAAATATTCTAAATTGCTAATATGCAGGCTGCTGTCTATAGGTGAAAGATTCTTGGCCACTGAAGTAATTATTTTAGGCTATGAGTATACAAAAGTAAACATACCATCTGGGATGACTGGTATTGGAGGAGTAACTATGGTCCATCCTGCTTTCTTGAAAAGATCAATCTGCAAGACCAAAATAAAAAAAAACCCCCCAAACCCAAAGAGGCTTAAATCTATAGATACTATTCTTATCATTCTTGGTCTCTGATAGCCCTTATGATTAATAATTCTTTTTGAGAAGCTGTCTTCTCAACTGCCAAAATTTAAAAATTAAAATTTCAAAACATTTGGATGATTTTGTCTGAATCTTAGTTAAAATGTACATAAAGTCCTCAGATTGCCAGATTAAAATTAAAAAGTAACAGAAATGTTAAAGCTTTTAAAAATATTCTTGTGCTTTTCACAGGTTTCAGAGATTTTTTAAAAGACCAAAGATATTTTCCTTGAGAAATTCTCATTAAAGAAAATGAAAAAATTTCCTCTTACTTAGTTGTAAGAAAACAAAATATGACTATGTCAAACCCGTAGTCCATCCACTTCATAGTCTGTCACTTTGCGTCTGTGACCATGGTATAAAGACAGATGTTAGGAATATACTCCCAAAGAACCATAACTGTCCCTAGTGACCTATTATAACCCAACCATCCCTAGTTCACATACCCACTTAGTATATAAATTATATTAAATAAATATTTAATAATATATATAATTGATTTATGTAAATTATATATAAATAAATTAAAATGAAGTGAATAAGTAATCTTGGTCATTGGTCTAAATATATAGAATAGAAATGAACAGTGATATGGTAAAATAGTGAATTTTGCAATGGCGCACTGCAGCCCAGCAAATAACACAAAATCACTCACCGCCCAACTGGAAGTAGGGGGCAGCGGGCAGAAGTAGGAGGCTGCAGGGGGGGATAGACCTGCTGCAGTACAGTGGCTCTGCTCCTCCCCTGCAGGGTGGGACTGGCTGAAGGGAGCCCCACTGGAGAGGGAAGAAGACACCCACTGCCTAGTGGTGTTACCCCAGACATGCAGAGATCATCTTGTTTGCAATTCATCTGCTGAGGAACCTCGGCTGCAAGTTATGAGATAATACCACTCTGTTCAATAAAAACACACACATACGCACAAACTTGAGGCTCTGACAGCAGCAAGCAGCCAAAGTCAGAGTCTGATGACACTACACTAATTATCACGGCTACAGTGTATATTTCTGAGTGTTGGACATCCTGTAGTAAATATAACATAAGCAATCCAATGTTTGATCATAATAATGTGAGCATTGCTGAATCTGTCGTTTAGAATCATTAGGAAATCACGGAAGTGCTTAAAATAATAGTGGCAATTCCTTCAGTTGCCAAACTCTCTTGATTTTCCAGAGTCCTAAGAACTCCCCTACCTGGTGACATGGTCGGTCAGGATTGGAAAGCACAAGACCGGGCCCAATGATATTGAAGGTGGCATCAATGTGCATCGGATTGGGGTCTTTAAAGGAGATGATATGCACTCTGTAGTCTGGAGCGAGATGCTTACGCATCCATTCAATGCCCATGTAGTTTGTCACCTGAAAATAGAAAAGGAGACATAAACCTATAAAGATTTGGTTCTATGTTTAGCTAACTAAAAATAGGATGAAAATATTTTAATTTTGGAAATTTAAAATATAATAATAAAGTGAGAAATTTCCGAGGTAGCCTTTATCCACCTGGCTTCTCTGTGCAAAGATGTCTCTTCCAGCTCGAATGAAGTCAGCAGCATCAAAGCATGGCTCGAACTCAGTCGTCACAAATTTTCCCTGAGCAGCCAATTTGTGTCTGTCTTCTACAGAATGGATGGGGTAATCCTAATTGGAACAAGAATGAACACACACAGTGCCTTGGTTCGTGAAGAGATGACTCATAGGGCCTTCATTACTAAGAAAATTAGTTCAACATCATCATTTCCTGAAATACTACGGCCCTGTTGTAGACTGAAACAGGCATGGGAAGATGTAGGCCCATGCTAAGCAAACCAAAATAAACCAAACCACCAACAAAAAAATGAAAAACTAGGCATGACAAGTTCCTGATACTTGGAAGCAAGTGGTACAGAGGCAGTAATGAAACTGAAAATACTCCATGACCCATCCATTGATTTATGTATCTATCTGCAGTACTGAAAATCTGCAAGATGAAGTCATTCTGTTCTTTTGAAAAAGGAGGTTGGCCCTGAGCCTAACTCATACCATAAAATGCGATGCCATGCATCCCCTACCAACTTTGACTGGGTATGCGGTTGGGTAATAGATTCATTACTTACTTATGTCTTTAAACCCATAAAGGGTTTAAAGAAATTTTCAGTTTTTGATTCCTTCTATAAGTGATCAAATAGTAAGTGATCTAATAAGAGACATATACTTCCTTTTACTGTGAATATGGCCTACAGACCAAATTCTTTTTCTAGAAGAGGCTGGAGTTCAGCCTAGCGACTGTTCTGTCTCCACCAATGAATAGCTGTGCGCCTTTAGACCAGTTTTCCTCCCTGTAATGGAATGAAACTACTCCCTCATGAGGTTGTTGTGAAAAGTAAACAGGACTGAGGATGTAAATAAAGTACTTAGTTCAAGATCTGGCACATGGTAAACACCAATAAGTGTTAGCTATTATTATTACTGTTATTATAACTTATCATTTACTGTTATTTTCATCATAAAACAATCAGTTTTCGAAAAGTAGGTCATCTCAGCTTCTGAAATACATAATAAATACAAGGTATCCGAGAATCTCTCAGTCTCTGTGGATTGTTTAGAAAAGTTACTGAGAAGCTCTCCCATAACTGGGGACTTACCTGGTCATAAAGCTCATCAGCCATTGTGGGCTTAGGAGCTGTTGTCCACTTGGCCCCGCGGCGGAAGTAGTCTTTGATAATTGCTCTGTACGCGCGGTACTCAAAGAAGCGAGCGCGCCAGGCCATGGGAGCCTCGATAATCTCATTTCCCACAACTATCAGGATGTCTCGAGGCATCGCACCATATAAACCTGTCAGGCCAGAAAGTTCCAGAGCAACTTCAGTGATGCTAATTTCCAAGACAGAAGAGTCTATATCATGTGATTTCTTTCTTTGGTAAAAGAATAATAATTACAGAAAACCTATACGTGTATATGTACATAATTTTACGCAAATGAAAAAATATTAAATGATACATCCTAGACTGTTAACATGAATTCTGTGTGGGGATGATGAAGCCAGGCCAAATAGAAAAAAAAGAAAAGAGAAAAAGAAGCATCTCTTGGTCAAAGACATCTTGAACCACCAAGTTTTCACCTTTTGTAACTCCTAACAGAGTTTTTCAGGGAATATCAGTACCACAAGATGAAAATTGGGCCAAGGATCACTTATACAACTGTAAATTAGAACACACCGAACTCCGCAACTAAGGAGCCCACCTGCCACAACTAAGACCCAGCACAACCAAATAAATAAATAAATATTAAAAAAAAAAACACACTGAACTCAGGCACAAAAACAATCCTGCAGCAGTGTCAGTTAAAAATAAGATGGGAATATTTCTGTTCCCCTTTTAATTTCTGTTCTTGAGGAAAATTAAATGGAATCCACTGGTCTTATGTAAGGAAATGCTCATGAAGTTTAGAAAAACTGCTTCTTTCAAGGAAATTCTAGATTTACAATAGAGTTTAAAATGTGTACATCTAAGTCTTACCAAAGAGAACCAAACTGTTCCTAAATAATCTTTAAAGTTTTGAAGGATTATTAAAACAAAGGGATCTCTGAGAAATAATCAGAGCTTTCTCCTTACAGATTGAGAGAAATTAAAAAATTAAGACTCTAGCAGTTAAAGTATCCAGTATCACTTACCCGTAGACTCAAAATCAGGAGTTTTATACTTCAAGGACCAGTCAATGGTGTCAGGCCTCCTCACTGTCACTCCTTCCATTTTTAAAATATTGCACATTTCTTCAATTTCGGCAACAGCCTTTTTCAAATGATCTTTGGGAAAATGATGGCCCCCATACTTTTGGTAAAAAGTCCAGTACTTTTCATATGTGTTGGCCTAGAACCAGAAGAAAGTAAGTGAAATACTTACAGGAAAAAATTACAGCTCAAGATAGGTTCATAGGTTGTGAACAATTACTTGTATAACTTACTGGAATTGAGACTGAGACCACATCTGGTGCAGTGTTCATCCCCAGAACCAAGCACACTGACTCTGGGAAGACACTCAATATTTGTTGAATGAAGATCTCTAAATTCTCTGGATGTTTTGAGACCTTTTGTTCCTTCTGCCTGAGATCTCATGCCTTACCACACACAGCATGTCTGCCCTCACATGGGCTTGGAACGCTCTTGGGCCACTTTTTACATGCTTCATAGACAAAATAGGACATGGACGCTCCCATTAGACAGTCTCAATGAAATCAAATAAGAGAACAAACAAAACAGCTTAATAAAAGCACACCTACCTATACGAAGATAAAACCATGGGCTACCCAGGCATCCCAGAATTCTGTCTAAAAAACAGCACTTCAAGATACTTTGTAGGAAAATAGGACACTGCTCCCTTAAAGGTTAGGGACATACTCTCAACTATGCTTTGTTTCTCTTAAAAAGCCATTATTGATTATTTTCTCATTCAACAGAATCACCACTTGGCAAACCTGTGCAGCGGTGCAAGTCTACCTTTAGCGCTTCCTACACTTCCCTGCCAAAGTGTCTCTCCCCACCAACCTCTCTTCTCCCAATCCATCTAAGCTTTCATAGTGCTTCAGGTCCTTTCACCATAAAAAGAAGTGATTTGAGGGATTCCCTGGTGGCGCAGTGGTTGAGAGTCCGCCTGCCGATGCAGGGGACACGGGTTCGTGCCCCAGTCCAGGAAGATCCCATATGCCGCGGAGCGGCTGGCCCCGTGAGCCATGGCCGCTGAGCCTGCACGTCCGGAGCCTGTGCTCCGCAATGGGAGAGGCCACAACAGTGAGAGGCCCGCGTACCGCAAAAAAAAAAAAAAAAAAAAAAAGTGATTTGATAAGCAAATCCCCAAATTTTTAAGTAGCTGAAAAACAAATCTTAACATTTAGGAAGTGTCCAAGGGTTATATGCATTTTAAAAGACAACTGAATGGAAAGCGGTTGAATGCTTTAAAAAGGCTCAATCAATTTGCTAAAAATTACTATTGAATTAGGGTAGGTACAACAACTATAAAATACTGGTTTTCAAAAGTGGAACAGTCTGGAAGGATTCTTCATTCAGATTGTTTTCCATGTGCAAGGTTCTCAGTCAAATTAAAAAATACATTGGGAAATGTAGGAGACACACATGGATATAATTTATTAAGACACACAAAGCAGAATTCCAATCAGAAGATCCAAACGCTAAGAAAAAGCCTTGGACCTTCATCAAAAGATTGGCAAAGCAACGTACATTTATATGTTTTAAGTTTTTAAAAAATGTTTAAAGCAGGTATTTTTATTTTATTCTTATTTTTAACATCTTTATTGGAGTATAATTGCTTTACAATGGTGTGTTAGTTTCTGCTTTATAACAAAGTGAATCAGTTATACATATACATATGTCCCCATATCTCTTCCCTCTTGCGTCTCCCTCCCACCCTCCCTATCCCACCCCTCTAGGTGGTCACAAAGCACCGAGCTGATCTCCCTGTGCTATGCGGCTGCTTCCCACTAGCTATCTATTTTACGTTTGGTAGTGTATATATGCCCATGCCACTCTCTCACTTTGTCCCAGCTTACCCTTCCCCCTCCCCGTATCCTCAAGTCCATTCTCTAGTAGGTCTGTGTTAAAGCAGGTGTTTTTAAAGTGTTTCCTTATATCATTGATTAACCAACCACTAGTCCTAATCATGTCCGATGAGGTTTCCATTATTACAAATCAGATAACTTCAGACAGTGGTAAGTGCCATAAAGAAGGGGAAAGTGGGTAATGAGACAGACTATCTAGATGTCTAGCTCTTTAATGTCAAAGACCATGTCTCTTCCAGATTATATGTCTCTACTTCCACCTCAGCCTGATAAATATCAAACATATGGAAGCAGACCTGCCTCTTGTTAGTTCAATACCTAGGTTCACATCAATTAGGCTGGAGCTGAGCCTGCTGGGGAGGGAATAAGAATCTGAAAAACAGGTCTTCAGCAAACAGGGAGATGCCAGTGAAGCTCTAAAACGGGGGCTGGCAAACTAAAGTCCATGGGCCAAATCTGGACTGCTGCCTGTTTATGCAAATAAAGTTTTATGGAACATAGAAATACTCATTTACATATGGCCTGTGGTGGTTTTGCACTACAGTGGCAGAGTTGAGAGTGGAGTAGTTGTGACAGAGACCTATGGTCTGCAAAGCCTGAAACATTAATTATCTGGCCCTGTAAAGAAAAACCTTGCCAAACCCTGTCTAAATGATCAGTTAGTTGCTTTACTTTTGAAGATCTATAGGTAAACAATAAGCTCAATTTCTGGCCCATGAAAAATGTTATCAGAATTAAAAATTTGATTGCTTGTTAAGATCAATCCACTCTTTTAAAACACAGAACAAAACAAGAGCACTCTACTGTTTTCTACTCCTAGGAGGTCCTGCAGTAGCAACCAGAGGAGAGGATAATAATGACTCTTTATATTCCTCTCAGACACATCCTGGTACTACTCATCCATTCACCACTTCCTCCTTCTCATGCCGGGCACATCTCTAACAGTCCACGAGGGGACAAGAAGTCTTTGAAAATTTAACACTGGGTGAAATAGTTTCTGCTGCACAGCCATGTTTTCTTGCTGGACACATTCCAAAGTATCCCATGTGACTATTTGTGCAGAGTGAAGCTTGCTTGATAAATATAAACTTCCCTGGGAGAAAAAAGTTATTTGAACAAGTGTGAATTCTCTTGTATAGTTCATACTCTGGCTAAGGTTGAACAAAGTCTGAGTGATCAGGCCAGACTACATTTTCCAAGAGGTAGTTGGAAATTATTTACACTTCCTTTACAACCCTGCTAAGTAAGTTAGCAATCATTTACCAAGTGTCTGCAAGATAAAAAAACACTGTATTAAATGCTTAGCATGGGATGTTTTTAATAATCTGTTGCAGACATGTGGCTGCACTCCTAGAAACCTGATAGTCTTTCAGAGCCTAAAATCCTTTAGGGGTGTTTGCCAAATGAATTTTAAATACTGTCTTTGGAAGGCTAGGAAATCTCAATAGAAACATTATTTATCCAGCTGCAAACTGATATTACATTAACGTTGATCGACTTCGTATTTTTTTTATTAATTTTTATTGGAGTATAGTTGCTTTACAATGTTGGGTTAGTTTCTGCTGTACAGCAAAGTGAATCAGCTATACGTATACACATATCCCCTCTTTTTTGGATTTCCTTCCCATTTAGGTCACCACGGAGCACTGAGTAGAATTCCCTGTGCTGTACAGTAGGTTCTCATTAGTTATCTATTTTATACATAGTAGTGTGTATATGTCAATCCCAATCTCCCAATTCATCCCACTCAACTTTGTATTTTTAAAAGGTCCTTTTATCAAGGGCTTTAGAAAAAAAAGACAAAAGCAAAACAAAAAGCACATATTTGATGGAAAGTATTCACCATGTTTGCAGAATAAAAAGCCACATAGCTTTCAAAAATTGTGCTTCCTGATGACTATGTTCCTCATTCCCATAAAATTTTTCTAGCACTTACATCTTCCAACATATCTTATGCTCTAACTGCCTATAAATGGTTTACTACACTATTTTATATTTCATTGGTCCCAAACTGATTAATATATCTGTCATTTTTCTCCAACTAGAAAGTAAGACCTTCTAGTTGGCCATGCATGTCTTAGATTTAATTTCCTCTCCCTCGATACCTAGTTTCTTATGTGTCATAAAGCAGAAATAACCAGACAAATGAATGAAATCAATACTGCTAAAGCTACTATTATCTACAATTATTATACCCTCAACAGACTTGGCAAATTGCATCCATACAACTATAATGAGTTGTAATTTTGTCCTTTAAAAATAAGTAACATGTAACCTTTTACCTTCCTATTTAATCTCATTAGGTAGATAGCAACCCTCTTAATATCTTCATTTTAGTGAGGCCCAGAAATTTGTGGAATCAAGATCACAAGGTCAAATAGCTGATTAACTGAGATTAGCGAATAAGCTTTTATCAAATACCTAATTCAATCCTGATCTCCTGACTTCAGCCTGGCACACCTTCCAAAAGTCCATGAAATTTCAAAATCTAAAATCATAAATCAAGTGACAAAGAACTCAAAATAATGTCTTAGAATTCTGATTCCGTAAGATCACATGATATAAAAGTCAATTATTCTAAAGACAAATAGAAGGATAAATTATTGCTTGAATTTGAAATTTAATTCCACCCAATTAAAATGGTTAGGGGATGGGACTTCCTTTCAAGAAAAGACTTCAGGGCTTCCCTGGTGGCGCAGTGGTTAAGAATCCGCCTGCCAATGCAGGGGACACGGGTTCGAGCCCTGGTCTGGGAAGATCCTACATGCCCCAGAGCAGCTAAGCCCGTGCACCACAACTGCTGAGCCTGCCCTCTAGAGCCCGCGAGGCACAACTACTGAAGCCCACGCGCCTAGGGCCCGCGCTCCACAGCAGGAGAGGCCACCGCAATGGGAGGCCTGCGCACCATAATGAAGAGCGGCCCCTGTTCACCACAACTAGAGGAAGCCCGCGCCCAGCAACAAAGACTCAACACAGCCAAAAATAAATGAATAAAATAAACTTATTAAAAAACAAAAGACTTTAAAAAGATCGTGCCTTTTTAAAACATGTGGATGATACATAAATTAATCTGTTCATCAAATATCAAAACCAAAGGTAGTTTCAGAACAACTAGAAGAAGTTATGACTTTTTCTATTACCTTCTCTTCAAGGTCTAACTCAAGAATTATTTTCTTCGTTTAGGAAGAAGACTTCTTAACTATTCAGCATTTGGTCATTGCTTTTCCCTTAGCTCTCCTGGTATTTGAATTCAACTGCCTTGCCAGCTAGTTGCCATAAGATACTTAGTATTAGTCTTCATTTCTACGTAATAAACATCATACCTCTCCAAATGGAAAACAAGTTCTTTTGTGCTAATAACTCTGGAGCCCTGAACCCACGTGCCGCAACTACTGAAGCCTGCGTGCCTAGAGCCCGTGCTCCGCAACAGGAGAAACCATCGCAATGAGAAGCCCACGCACCGCAGCGAAGAGTAGCCCCTGCTCACCGCAACTAGAGAAAGCCCACATGTAGCAATGAAGACCCAATGCACCAAAAAATAAATAAATAAGCAAATTTATATATAAAAAAATTAACTCTGATAGAAGCTAGAGGTGGTTTAGAGAGTGCAGCAAATAGGGGAGACCAGTTAGGAGTTCACTGCAATAGTCCAGGCAGTAGATGAGATCCTGACGTAAGGCAGTAGCAGAGGGATGGAGGTAAGGTTCATTTTGATAAAAGACTTGTTCGATCTTGGAGAATGGATGTGTAGGATGTGACTGAAGGAGAAATAAATAAAAGTTTTAGCTTGAATAAATAGGAATGCCCAAAACTGAAAGGAAGGAATGAAGAACGTCCCAGTTTTGCAGAGTGGCTGGCAGCTGAACTCAAATGTGCCATGTTTGAGGTCCAGTGGCAATATCCAGCAAGGACTTTAACGTGTTCATATGGACAGAATTCAGGAGAGAGATCTGGACCAGAGTGGAGGGGTGGGAGGAAGCTATGAGAACAGCTACAGTGAAATTCTGTTCAGCCCAACATTACAGACCACAAAGGAAGAAGATGTGAGGAATAGGGAAAGAACTAATATCCCCCCACCCCCCGAAACGGTCTCCCCAAACCTGAAGGAGGGAGTAATCATTGGTGTAGATAGTGTCAAATACTGCAGAGATGCCAAGTAAGATATCATCAGCCACTGGATCTGGGTAGTCTTGGGTAAGCTAAAGTGAACACAGTTACAGAGGAGAGTGGGAGCAGAAGCCAGACTGCAGACCATGAGGAATGAACCCGCTCAGACATGTGAAACCCTGGCTTTACCTTCACCTCCACAGTGAATGGTGGAACACAGGCATTTTCTGCTCTGCCCACTATCACTTCCTCTAAGGGGTCCCATTCGTTGTAAGAGGAGACAGGGCAGTCCTTGGGCAGAGGATCAGTGGCCTTGTCGTCAGCTGCACAGGAATTCCGGGAGGAAGCCGTAGCTGCCTGGGTGCTCTGGAAAGTTCGCTGCACCCATCCCGTTACAGTTCTTCCAAGCTTCCAAGAACAAAGAAAAGATTATTGTGTGGTCCTGCACAGTACTTGGGGGAGGGGGAAGTAGAGGTAGGATGAAAACCCAGAATAACACAGCCAGGCATTTAAAATCTTTTAGGAGAATGTAAACCGAGATGTTAGTGGATAGGTGGGTAGTGGGGTTACAGATTTTACTTTTGTGTTTATTTATACATTATCTTTTTATGTATTATGTTAATTGGTATAACTCTTTAAAACTTCTCAGAAGATTTTGTCCCCAACGACCATACACCCCCATTTATATCTCGTAATGGTTTTCCGCAATCAAGCCTTAAGCAAGTTTTCTGCAGATGATGGGTCACCCTTCTTCCCAGAAAACCACAGAAAGTGGCTCCGGATCTCCCTGCCAACTCCAGCTGGGGAAGGGAGCCTCCTGTCCCTTTCAGTACCAAAGGTTACTAGTATTAGGATCCTCTCCCCCCGCCCCACGCAAATGAAACTATAGAAGCATTTTAAATGACTTTATCTTTCAGAATAATCAGCTTCAAACCATCAATTTGTCCTCACGGACACACACTTCACATTATTTGGCACTGCAATTATGAGAGAGTGACCAAGTGCCACAGGCTTATTTTACAGATGGTCCACAGTACCCTAGGCAAGATAAGGATTAACTAACCCAGGTACAAACTTAACTAGGAAGGAGATCTAAGAACTTCAAAAAAGGCTTTTGAAAATGTAGAGCCCATAAACTCTAGATCAGGGAGAGTCCCTCATACACTGGGCAAACCTCAACCCCACAAATCTCTATCCGGTTCTGTTAAAAGCCTCAGGAAGGAGGCAGGAGGGGAGCCAGGGTGGAGACTAAAAAGCAGGAGGGAGTGACAGCTGTTCTGAAGCCAGTTGCTGGCGGAAGCCAAACTGCCTGGCTATTCCCGTCCCAGGAGCTAGGGAGGGTTTGCTGCAGGCGCGTGCTTGCATACCAGGAAAGCGGAGGGCAGGACCGGGCAGAAATCTGGGTACAGACCGAACTCGCTCCAACTCCTCTCGCGACTCGGGACTCCACGTTACACTTGGAATGAGCCTGCTCGCTCCCCCTCCGTCCCCAAGTCCCACTTCGCCCCTTCTCCCGTCCATCCACGGTACACGCATGCCCAACTCTCTGCCCACCCATAGCGATGAGCCGCCAAAAGGCCGCCCTTTTTCACTAAGCGGTGTTGCTTGTCGCCCTCGTCCCCTCCGGCTGGGGAGGGCGGCGCCCCCCGCGCTGACGGCCAACGCAACCCGAGGCGCGTAGACCACAGCTGTGCCCACTGGGTGTGGCCCCAACGCACGCCCCCTTCCCCTGGGACACCGCCGAGCTTCCGGCAGCCGGCAAAGGCTCCTGAAGCCGAGCTTCCAAGGGGGCCCAGAAAGGACAGGGTCGTGCAAGGCTGGCGGGGGAAAGCCAGGAAAGGAGAGGGGGAAGAGAGCACGCGGCTGCCCGATGAGGCGGCGGCGCACGCACCCGAGACCCGATGTAGTGCACCGCTTCGGCGCCGCGGCTCCCGCCGCGCAGACACCGCACCCGCAGCATCGTCTCGTGCCCGCCTGGTCCACAAGCCGACTGTGCCGAGCGCTCGGCCACCTCCTTCCGAGTGCCCCGAGAGCGCGCCCGCAGCAGGGTGTCCCGGTGCTCGGCCTTTTGTAGCCTCGCCCCGCCCCGGCCGCTCCCCCTCCTCCTGCGCGCCGCCCCTCCTCCCGCGCGCCCCATTGGCTGCCGGGAGCAGGTGGCGGGGCCGCGGAGCGCAGGGCTGCGCGCGGGGCCGCCCGGGAGTTAGGAACGGCAGGGAGAGCGGGGGACGCGGGGTCAAGTCCCCCGGGCTGGCCCTCTGTTAGCTTGTCAGTCCGCCCACTGGTTTCTGCCGAGCTCCGCCAGCCCCGCCCGGGTCCGTCGAACCAGGCCCGCAGTCTCAGGGACGGGGAGGAGGACGCGATTTCTGACGAGTCAAGTAATGATATATACATGTATGGTTTTAAATTTACATTTATGGATTTAAATATGCAAAGCGTGAGTAGAGTCTCACGTTTAAATTCATCTCTGTGCACTGATCCACTCCCCTCATTTTGCAGTGAACGAAACCACCTCAAGTTTAGGTGGCTTCTTAGGGCAACACCGGGATGGAGCCTGGAGGGGACCAAGTCTGGAACTCAGGTCATCCGCTCCCCGGGGTGCTGCGTGGTCCGCCCACTAGCCTGTTACGTGTTCTTCGGAATACTTGTCGTTTCATAGTCTTCGGCCATGTGTCCCTGGCTTGAGAAACTCAGTCATGAAAATAGAGATAGATGTGGGCCAGAAATGAGGGAGGACTACAGGGAATTTTTTCCCTTCTATCTCATGTATTTAAATTTTGTTTCAATTTGATAAAGATACATTTGTTAGAAAAGTAGCTCCCAAACAGTGCAAAGTTTTAATTGCTGCAGATTTTTGCAAAACTAGAGAACTCGGTTTAACATTTATATTGTTAGAAGGAGAGGGGACAGAGAGTATTTCCTGTCTGTGCCTACAATATATGTAATTACTTATTTTTCATAAGTAATTAAGAGCTGTCATTTTTTTTTCAGGTGGGTTCTTTTTTTTTACACCTTTATTAGAGTACAATTGCTTTACAATGATGTGTTAGTTTCTGCTTTATAACAAAGTGAATCAGTTATACATATACATATGTTCCCATATCTCTTCCCTCTTGCATCTCCCTCCCTCCCACCCTCCCTATCCCACCCCTCCAGGTGGTTACAAAGCACCAAGCTGATCTCCCTGTGCTATGCGGCTGCTTCCCACTAGCTATCTATTTTACGTTTGGTAGTGTATATATGTCCATGCCTCTCTCTCGCTTTGTCACAGCTTACCCTTCCCCCTCCCCATATCCTCAAGTCCGTTCTCTAGTAGGTCTGTGTCTTTATTCCTGTCTTACCCCTAGGTTATTCATGACATTTTTTTTCTTAAATTCCATATATATGTGTTAGCATACAGTATTTGTTTTTCTCTTTCTGACTTACTTCACTCTGTATGACAGACTCTAGGTCCATCCACCTCACTACAGATAACACAATTTCGTTTCTTTTTATGGCTGAGTAATATTCCATTGTATATATTGCCACATCTTCATTATCCATTCATCTGTCGATGGACACTTAGGTTGCTTCCATGTCCTGGCTATTGTAAGTAGAGCTGCAAATGAACATTTTGGTACATGACTCTTTTTGAATTATGGTTTTCTCGGGGTATATGGTCAGTAGTGGGATTGCTGGGTCATATGGTAGTTCTATTTGTAGTTTTTTAAGGAACCTCCATTCTGTTCTCCATAGTGGCTGTATCAATTCACATTCCCACCAGCAGTGCAAGAGTGTTCCCTTTTCTCCACACCCTCTCCAGCATTTATTGTTTGTAGATTTTTTGATCATGGCCATTCTGAAAGGTGTGAGATGGTATCTCATTGTAGTTTTGATTTGCATTTCTCTAATGATTAACGATGTTGAGCATTCTTTCATGTGTTTGTTGGCAGTCTGTATATCTTCTTTGGAGAAATGTCTATTTAGGTCTTCTGTCCATTTTTGGATTGGGTTGTTTGTTTTTTTCATATAGAGCTGCATGAGCTGCTTATAAATTTTAGAGATTAATCCTTTGTCGGTTGCTTCATTTGCAAATATGTTCTCCCATTCTGAGGGTTGTCTTTTTTTTTTTTTGCGGTACGCGGGCCTCTCACTGTTGTGGCCTCTCCAGTTGTGGAGCACAGGCTCTAGACGTGCAGGCTCAGCGGCCATGGTTCACGGGCCCAGCTGCTCCGCAGCATGTGGGATCTTCCCGGACTGGGGCACGAACCCATGTCCACTGCATCAGCAGGCAGACTCTCAACCACTGCGCCACCAGGGAAGCCCTGAGGGTTGTCTTTTGATCTTGTTTATGGTTTCCTTTGCTGTGCAAAAGCTTTTAAGTTTCATTGGGTCCCATTTGTTTTTTTTGTTTTTATTTCCATTTCTCTAGGAGGTGGGTCAAAAAGGATCTTGCTGTGATTTATGTCATAGAGTGCTCTGCCTATGTTTTCCTCTAAGAGTTTGATAGTTTCTGGCCTTACATTTAGGTCTTTAATCCATTTTGAGCTTATTTTTGTCTATGGTGTTAGGGAGTGATCTAATCTCATACTTTTACATGTACCTGTCCAGTTTTCCCAGCACCACTTATTGAACAGGCTCTCCTTTCTCCACCGTACATTCCTGCCTCCTTTATCAAAGATAAGGTGACCCTATGTGCGTGGGTTTATCTCTGGGCTTTCTATCTTGTTCCATTGATCTATCTTTCTGTTTTTGTGCCAGTACCATACTGTCTTGATTACTGTCGCTTTGTAGTATAGTCTGAAGTCAGGGAGCCTGATTCCTCCAGCTCCGTTTTTCTTTCTCAAGATTGCTTTGACTATTCAGGGTCTTTTGTGTTTCCATACAAATTGTGAAATTTTTTGTTCTAGTTCTGTGAAAAATGCCAGTGGTAGTTTGTTAGGGATTGCATTGAATCTGTATATTGCTTTGGGTAGTAGAGTCATTTTCACAATGTTAATTCTTCCAATCCAAGAACATGATATATCTCTCCATCTATTTGTATCACCTTTAATTTCTTTCATCAGTGTCTTATAATTTTCTGCATACAGGTCTTTTGTCTCCTTAGGTAGGTTTATTCCTAGATATTTTATTCTTTTTGCTGCAATGGTAAATGGGAGTGTTTTCTTGATTTCACTTTCAGATTTTTCATCATTAGTGTATAGGAATGCCAGAGATTTCTGTGCATTAATTTTGTATCCTGCTACTTTACCAAATTCATTGATTAGCTCTAGTAGTTTTCTGGTAGCATCTTTAGGATTCTCTATGTATAGTATCATGTCATCTGCAAACAGTGACAGCTTTATTTCTTCTTTTCTGATTTGAATTCCTTTTATTTCCTTTTCTTCTCTGATTGCTGTGGCTAAAACTTCCAAAACTATGTTGAATAAGAGCAGTGAGAGTGGGCAACCTTGTCTTGTTCCTGGTCTTAGTGGAAATGCTTTCAGTTTTTCACCATTGAGGACGATGTTGGCTGTGGGTTTGTCATATATGGCCTTTATTATGTTGAGGAAAGTTCCCTCTATGCCTACTTTCTGCAGGGTTTTTATCATAAATGGGTGCTGAATTTTGTCAAAAGCTTTCTCTGCATCTATTGAGATGATCATATGGTTTTTCTCCTTCAATTTGTTAATAAGGTGTATCACGTTGATTGATTTACATATATTGAAGAATCCCTGCATTCCTGGAATAAACCCCACTTGATCATGGTGTATGATCCTTTTAATGTGCTGTTGGATTCTGTTTGCTAGTATTTTGTGGAGGATTTTTGCATCTATGTTCATCAGTGATATTGGCCTGCAGTTTTTTTACTTTGTGACATCCTTGGCTGGTTTTGGTATCAGGGTGATGGTGGCCTCGTAGAATGAGTTTGGGAGTGTTCCTCCCTCTGCTATATTTTGTAAGAGTTTGAGAAGGATAGGTGTTAGCTCTTCTCTAAATGTTTGATAGAATTTGCCTGTGAAGCCATCTGGTCCTGGGCTTTTGTCTGTTGGAAGATTTTTAATCACAGTTTCAATTTCAGTGCTTGTGATTGGTCTGTTCATATTTTCTATTTCTTCCTGATTCAGTCTTGGCACGTTGTGCATTTGTAAGAATTTGTCCATTTCTTCCAGGTTGTCCATTTTATTGGCATAGAGTTGCTTGTAGTAATCTCTCATGATCTTTTGTATTTCTTCAGTGTCAGTTGTTACTTCTCCTTTTTCATTTCTAATTCTATTAATTTGAGTCTTCTCTGTTTTTTTTCTTGATGAGTCTGGCTAATGGTTTATCAATTTTGTTTATCTTCTCAAAGAACCATCTTTTAGTTTTATTGATCTTTGCTATCTTTTCCTTCATTTCTTTTTCATTTATTTCTGATCTGATTTTTATGATTTCTTTCCTTCTGCTGACTTTGGGGTATTTTTTGTTCTTCTCTCTCTAATTGTGTTAGGTGCAAGGTTAGGTTGTTTATTCGAGATGTTTCCTGTTTCTTAAGGTAGGATGGTATTGCTATAAACTTCCCTCTTAGAACAGCTTTTGCTGCATCCCATAGGTTTTGGGTCATCGTGTCTCCATTGTCATTTGTTTCTAGGTATGTTTTGGTTTCCTCTTTTATTTCTTCAGTGATCACTTCATTACTAAGTAGTGTATTGTTTAGCCTCCATGTGTTTGTATTTTTTACAGATCTTTTCCTGTAATTGTCTCATAGCATTGTGGTCGGAAAAGATACTTGATACAATTTCAATTTTCTTAAATTTACCAAGGCTTGATTTGTGACCCAAGATATGATCTATCCTGGAGAATGTTCCATGAACACTTGAGAAAAAGTGTATTCTGTTGTTTTTGGATGGAATGTCCTATAAATATCAATTAAGTCCATCTTGTTTAATGTATCATTTAAAGCTTGTGTTTCCTTATTTATTTTCATTTTGGATGATCTGTCCATTGGTGAAAGTGGGGTGTTAAAGTCCCCTACTATGAATGTGTTACTGTCAATTTCCCCTTTTATGGCTTTTAGTATTTGCCCTATGTATTGAGGTGCTCCTATGTTGGGTGCATAAATATTTACAATTGTTATATCTTCTTCTTGGATCGATCCCTTGATCATTATGTAGTGTCCTTCTTTGTCTCTTCTAATAGTCTTTATTTAAAAGTCTATTTGGGGGCTTCCCTGGTGGCGCAGTGGTTGATAGTCCGCCTGCCGATGCAGGGGACACGGGTTTGTGCCCCGGTCTGGGAGGATCCCACATGCCGCAGAGCGGCTGCGCCCATGAGCCATGGCCACTGAGGCTGCGTGTCCAGAGCCTGTTGCTCTGCAATGGGAGAGGCCACAACAGTGAGAGGCCCGCGTACCACAAAAAAAAAAAAAAAAAAAGTCTATTTTGTCTGATATGAGAATTGCTACTCCAGCTTTCTTTTGGTTTCCATTTGCATGGAATATCTTTTTCCAACCCCTTACTTTCAGTCTGTATGTGTCTCTAGGTCTGAAGTGGGTCTCTTGTAGATAGCATATACATGGGTTGTTTTTGTATCCATTCAGCCAATCTTGTCTTTTGGTGGGAGAATTTAGTCCATTTACATTTAAGGTAATTATCAATATGTATGTTCCTATTCCCATTTTCTTAATTGTTTTGGGTTCGTTATTGTAGGTCTTTTCCTTCTCTTGTGTTTCTTGCCTAGAGAAGTTCCTTTAGCATTTGTTGTAAAGCTGGTTTGGTGGTGCTGAACTCTCTCAGCTTTTGCTTGTCTGTAAAGGTTTTAATTTCTCCATCAAATCTGAATGAGATCCTTGCTGGGTAGAGTAATCTTGGTTGCAGGTTTTTCTCCTTCATCACTTTAAATATATCCTGCCAGCCCCTTCTGGCTTGCAGAGTTTCTGCTGAAAGATCAGCTGTTAACCTTATGGGGATTCCCTTGTGTGTTATTTGTTGTTTTTCCCTTGCTGCTTTTAATATTTTTCCTTTGTATTTAATTTTTGACAGCTTGATTAATATGTGTCTTGGTGTATTTCTCCTTGGATTTATCCTGTATGGGACGCTCTGTGCTTCCTGGACTTGATTAACTATTTCCTTTCCCATATTAGGGAAGTTTTCAACTATAATCTCTTCAAATATTTTCTCAGTCCCTTTCTTTTTCTCGTCTTCTTCTGGAACCCCTATAATTCGAATGTTGCTGTGTTTAATGTTGTCCCAGATGTCTCTGAGACTGTCCTCAGTTCTTTTTATTCTTTTTTCTTTATTCTGCTCTGCAGTAGTTATTTCCACTATTTTATCTTCCAGGTCATTTATCCATTCTTCTGCCTCAGTTATTCTGCTATTGATCCCATCTAGAGTATTTTTAATTTCATTTATTGTGTTGTTCATCGTTGCTTGTTTCATCTTTAGTTCTTCTAGGTCCTTGTTAAATGTTTCTTGCATTTTGTCTATTCTATTTCCAATATTTTGGATAATCTTTACTATCATTATTCTGAATTCTTTTTCAGGTAGACTGCCTATTTCCTCTTCATTTGTTAGGTCTGGTGGGTTTTTATCTTGCTCCTTCATCTGCTGTGTGTTTTTCTGTCTTCTCATTTTGCTTATCTTACTGTGTTTGGGGTCTCCTTTTTGCAGGCTGCAGGTTCATAGTTCCCGTTGTTTTTGGTGTCTGTCCCCAGTGGCTAAAGCTGGTTCAGTACCACATTATATTTATCTATTCATCAGTTGATGGACGTGTATAGTTTTCATTTTGGGCTATTATGAATAATGCTTTTATGAACATTTACATACAAGTTTTTTTGTGAATGTGTTTTTCATTGATCATGGATGTATATCTAGGAGTCGAATCACTGTATCATATGTTAACTCCATGGTTAACATTCTGAGGAACTGGCAAACTGTTTTCCAAAGTGGCTGTACGAGTTTTACATTCCCACCAGCAATGTGTGAGGGTTCCAGTTTCTTCACATCCTCATCGACACTTGTAAGTCCATTGTTTTTGATCATATCCATCCTAGTGGGTGTGACATGGTGTCTCACTGTGGTTTTAATTTGCATTGCCCCAGTGACTAATGATGTTGATCGTCTTTACATGTGCATATTGGCCATTTGTACATCATCTTTGGGTCACCTCAGTCTTAGGACAGATAAAAATTAAAATACCTTTATTTAGAGCGGAACTGATGGCTGTTTATAGGAACCAACAGCATTCTTTCAAGTGAGGCCAAATTAATAGTTGTTTAAAAATGCAAAGGGGAAATACTTCTTTAAATATATAGCATAGGACTCTGGGGTTAAACACACACTTTTATCTTTAAAAAGTTACAAAAATTAACCTCAAAGCTAAGTGATTTCTCTTAAGGAAAGCTAAGGAAATTTCTCTTTTAGAGCAGAAAAATAAACAGTAACTACCGCTCACATCAAGAATTAAACAATGGGCTTGTAAGAGACATTACCACCAATATTCCTATTTTTGGAGGAGCCTCTGAGACTTGCTTAGGACTTAGTAGATAATGTAACAAATCTGCTGTTTCGAAAAAGATAAAGTTATCATTTTAATATTAATGAACTCACAGAGAAAAACTCAGTTCACCTAAAAGCTAAAGTATAAGCGGAGGGGGGCTATCATACAGCCCTGCCCCTGACAGTGCTCAATTAATATTTGTTGACTGAATTAATTTGAAAATAACTTCCACTCTACTTAATAATAGCTACTATTTACTGAGTGCTTAAATGTGCCAGATTAAGAGCTTCATGTATGTTATCTTATTCACTCATCTATGAGGAAGTATTCTTTTTTTTTAAATAAGGACAAATTTTATTTATTCATTTATTTTTAAATTTTATTTATTGATTGATTGATTTTTTGGCTGCGTTGGGTCTTCGCTGCTGTGCGCAGTCTTCCTCTAGTTGCAGCGAGGAGGGCCACACTTCGTTGCGGTGCGCGGGCTTCTTATTGCTGTAATTTCTCTTGTTGCGGAGCACGAGCTGTAGGCGCACGGGCTTCAGTAGTTGCAGCACGTGGGCTCAGTAGTTGTGGCTCATGGGCTGTAGAGCGCAAGCTCAGTATTTGTGGCGTGCAGGCTTCATTGCTCCGGGCATGTGGGATCTTCCCAGACCAGGGATGTGTCCCCTGCATTGGCAGGCAGATTCTTAACCACTGCGCCACCAGGGAAGTCCTGAGGAGGTATTCTTAAAATAATCTCAAATCTCATGTAGATGAAGAAATTAAGCCTTAGGGAGGTTAAATAAATTGCCCAACGTCAAACAGCTGCCAAGTGACTGACAGAGGCAAATTCAAACACAGGCACAGACTTCAAAGCCTGTGCCCTTACCTCTCATACCTCTTGATTTTCTCCAGATTCTCAGGGAAATACGTATTGCAACACAAGGTACATGTGTAATCCAACTACTTTCAATATCAGATATTCTCCTGTAAGCTTCATGTTGTGTCACATGCTTCCATTTATCCTTCAGGATATCTGAGTGTTTCTTCTGGGAGTTATTTATCAGATAACTGCCCTTCTTAGGATAACACTGTACCTATAAAGATTGCATGGTAGAGTCTTTGACAAATTGAACTTCTACAGGTCAGCTATAGCTGAATGCCAAGGACAGGGAAAGACCAGAACATAGTATGAGCACTCCAATGCTTGCTACGGCAGCATGTATACTAAAATTGGAACTACAGAGATTAGCACGGCCCCTGCACAAGGATGACATGCAAATTCATGAAGCGTTCCATATTTTTATGTAAAAGAATGAAATTAGAACATTCTCTAACACCATACACAAAAATAAACTCAAAATGGATTAAAGACCTAAATGTTAAGACCGGATACTATAAAACTCTTAGGGGAAAACATAGGCAGAACACTCTCTGACATAAATCGCAGCAAGATCTTTTCTGATCCACCTCCTAGAGTAATGAAAATAAAAACAAGGATAAACAAATGGGACCTAATGAAACTTAAAAGCTTTGCACAGCAAAGGAAAGCATAAAGTATGGGCACTCTAAACAAGCACAGGAATGGCTTAGGTGTTTTACTGAGAACTCTACAGAGGCAAGAGAAGGTATTTTAGCGTAGGCGTAGCTGTTGCCCCTGCACTTCAGTCAAAGAGGGGAGAACATCAGGAAGGGGATGGATGCTCCACAAGGGTCTATCCTGTGGGGATGGTTCTGGAAATAGACTACATATTCATCCCCACTTGAGTCCACCCTTAAGACTTTGCGCAGGGGCTAAAATAGCTCCACTCACCCTGCTGAAAAAGGTGCCTCACATTTCCCTCTGAGTCGGCACTTCCCTTTCCTAACCCAACAGCCGCTAGCACCGGTGGTGCTGGCCAGGGGTGGGCCACATCTAGTCAGCACCCAAGAGTGAGGAAGGCATTTGGCCAATTCCAGAAATGGTGGAGAAGTTACTGAATCACCATCATTAAGTTATATGATGTCAGCGCCACAAAGATTTCTTTGCCCATGAACAATTCCTGATTTTGCTGGAAATATCCTTGGATGCCTTAGTGGTGGGAGAGCAGCTTTCACTGGATCCTCTCCCTCGTCTCATTCATTCAGCCTAAATTCCTCTCCCATTATTTTTTCAACCTTCTTCTTAACTCTGACTCCCTATTTTCACGTCTGGCCTAGATCCTCAAAAAAAAAAAAAAAAAAAGCTATGAAATAAGAAAGGGATTGAGTGGCCAACAACTAGCGGATGGGTTAGGAAATTAAAACACGTTCAGCATTGGGCTCTTAAGTGAAAAAATAAAAAAATTTAATGACTATTTCTTAAATGAATGAATAACTTTAGGATTTAGAGTAAATAGATTTCATCATCGGATAAAACATGCAGCCACTAAGAAGAATGTTTACAGAGAATTTTAATAACGTAGGGCAATTCCTATGTCATGATATTAAGAGGAAAAGAACAGAATGTGAAATTATACATATAGTATGCTCTCAACCGTGATGAATACCTATGCATGTAAAATGCTGGAAAGAAATTCACTAAAATTTTAATAGTTACTATCCTTGGATAGAGATATAATGGGTGTTCTTTATAATCTTCTTTCTGCTTTTCAGCAACTTGTGCAGTTTTCTCTATGAACCATTCTTACATTTATAATCAGGAAAAAAACCCCATAAATGTCAATTTTTTCTTTAGAAGAAAAGGATTCTGTGTATACTGCAAAGAACTCTCTTTCTGTCCCAGATGTTTTCCCTCACAGCCCCAGGAAAACTGTAAACCCTGCTCTGGGAGAACACCTCCCATGGCCACCTGGCTCCTCTGTGTCCACACATGTGATGATCTGGCAGGACGCAGGGATTAGCATGGGAAGGCATGTCTGTCTGTTGTGCACTTTGCCCAGCTCTCTCAGATCTGTGCTTGCTGTTTCACTCCCATCTGTCTCACTTGTTGCTGGTGAGGAATTTCCCTAAATTATCACTCCCAGCAGAAGGCATTTCTCTAACTAGGCCCTGGGAAAGGGAGACGTAACATTTGCCAGTTTTCTGTACCCCTCTCTCGGATTGGCTTGGGCAACATCCCAGGAGAAAGCACTTATCCCCACCCCCATCAAGATCGTTTAAGTGGCAAAGCTCCCCCCACAGTCATGTCACGTTCTCACTAAAGAAAGGCCTGCCTAAATAGAATTATTCAGAATTTGCAAGCTTAGGGTCCAGGTAGGAGCCAATTTTGAATTTTTGCTTAGGAATCCTAAATTTCCATTTCTGCCAGGCTGTTCAGAATTTAAAAGCAAAGCTATATACTAAGACTGAGGATTGTAAGGCCTGAGCCACAGATGTTCAGCCGTAAGATGGAAATGAAATGATCTGAGAGGCATGAATATTTAATGAGGCCTGATTTAGAAATGACAGGATATGTAGCCCACACATGGCCTTTTCTGGAAAGTTATCTTGTTCATGTGAACATTGACGCGTATCAACATTCCCCAGAGAGCGCATCTGCCACCTGAGACAGTGTACTTCTCTGGCCCAGCTCTGTAGCAGCCAAATTACTGAGTCAACAACCAATGTATGGCGGGGGAAATCCAGTAATCCCAAATTCTCATACACAGCCAATTAAAATAAATGTTTACTACTATAGGACAGATTCCTCACTGAATCTGGTTAGATCAACTTGTAATGTTTCATTGTTGTCCTTGTTTCTCAGGTCCAAAGCCGTCTCCAGCCTCCACAGGCAGAGCGAAGCAATTCCTCCCTGAGTACCAGTGCACCTTGTTTATACCTCTTTTATAGCACTTGTTACATGCCTGTAACAGCTTGTTTCCAGATCTGTCTCTATCACCAGACTGAGATCTCTGGAGAGCAAGGGCTATAGGTCCTGTACCAGAGCACAGTGATTGCCACTTAATAAATGTCTGTGGAATTAATTGACTCTAAACTTGCAGAAGATACTATCAAGAGAAATCTTACTTTAATATGTTAAAACTATTCTCATGAGTTTGTGGGACATTTTATTTTTATTTTCCATTACAGGTTTTAGATTTATAGAAAAGTTACAAAGGTAGTACAGAGTTCCTATATACCTGTCACCCAGTGTCAGTTCTCCCTAATGCTGTCATCTTACATTACCATGGTACATTTGTCAAAACTAAGGAACTGGGCTTCCCTGGTGGCGCAGTGGTTGAGAGTCCGCCTGCCGATGCAGGGGACACGCGTTCGTGCCCTGGTCCGGGAGGATCCCACATGCCGCAGAGCGACTGGGCCCGTGAGCCATGGCCGCTGAGCCTGTGCATCCAGAGCCTGTGCTCTGCAACGGGAGAGGCCACAACAGTGAGAGGCCCACATACCGCAGAAAAAACCCCAAAAAACAAAAAAACTAAGGAACTAGCACTGTGTATTCCTATTAATGAAACTCCAGACTTTATTCAGATTTCACCAGTTTTCCCACCAATGTCCTTTTTCCATTCCAGGATCCCATCCAGGATACCACATTATGTTTAGTTGTCGTGTCTTCTCTGGTCTTCTCTGGTCTGTGACGGTTTCTTAGTCTTTGCTCTATGAGAGTTTGTTTGTTTTTAGTTTTTATTGGAGTATAGTTGATTTACAATGCTGTGTTCATTTCAGGTATACAGCAAAGTGAATCAGTTATACATATACATATATCCATTCTTTCTTAGATTCTTTTCCCATATAGGCCATTACAGGGTACTGAGCAGAGTTCCCTATGCTATATAATAGGTCCTTATTAGTTATCTATTTTATATATAGTAGTGTGTATATGTCAATCCCAATCTCCCAATTTATCCCTCCCCCCCTTACCCCCTGGTAAGTATAAGTTTATTTTCTACATCTGTGACTCCAGTTCTGTTTTGTAAATAAGTTCATTTGTACCCTTTTTTTAGATTCCATATATAAGCGATATCACATATTTGTCTTTCTCTGACTTACTTCACTCAATCTCTAGGTCCATCCTTCTTGCTGCAAATGACATTATTTTGTTCTTTTTTATGGCTACCATGATAGTTTTCAAGAGTACTGGTTGGGTATTTTGTAGATTGTCCCTCAAATTGGTTTGGTCTTATGTTTTCCTCGTCATTAGACTGGGGTTATGTATGTGTTTTGGGAAAGCATACCACAAATGCCAAGTGCCCTTCTCATCACATTACATCAGGAGGTAAATGATATCCCCATGCTATCACTGGTGAGGTTAACCCTGACCACTTGGTGAAGGTGGTATGTGCCAGGTTTCTCCACTATAAAGTTAGTGTTTTTCCTGTCCATTCTCTATTCTTTTTAGAGGTGAGTCACTAGGACCAGCCTGGAAGGGAAGAGAGGTTTATCTTCATATAGTATTTGGAATTCTTTCATTAGGGAGATTTATCTCTTATCCTCCCTTTATTTATGGAGATTTTAGTTTAGTAGATAATAGCAATTCCTTGAATTTGTGGGAAGTTAAACTAAAATGATAACTGTATAAGACAGTAAGTTTGGGCCAATATAAAGTAAGCATATGGTGTTAGAATATGAATTTAAGAGATAAACACCTCTTTTGGGGACACCACCATGGCTGAGAGAGTTCACATCAATAAACTTTCCAGATTACTGAAATGTATTCCTTCAATCACCAAGAGCTTCTTTTTTTTTAATATATAAATTTCTCCTATCCTTCTGGCTGCCTTTCTATGGTATATCATATGCTTTTATCTTCTTGAACAGAATATCCTGAACAAAAATTTAGCCTTTTTACAAAAATTGATCATGATACTGAAATTCACAGCAATGATGATGGTTAAACTTGATGACCTCTAAAGTTTTTTCCAATCTAAGTTTAACAACTATCAGACAAGATTAATGAAGTTACGTCCCCAAATAACCGAAGACTTCTTGTTTTAAACCTAAGGTTTTTACTTTGGGCTGGGGTACAGTGGTCTCAGCCTTACTTCTAGATCAGAGAGAAGCAACAGGTGTTCACACAAGAGCAGGCAGGACAGCTCATACAAATCATGCAGGGAGGTTTTTAAAAGCCAGATTCTGTTTCAGGCCTGAGATTCTGCATTTCTAACAACCTCCCAGGTGATGCCAGTGTTGCTGGTCCATAGATCCTTCTTTGAGTGACAAGGACCCAGGGAACCCTACATACCCAACTCTGTAGTCTGGCTGTTGGCAAGGCTTTAGGAGGCCAGGAAGTTCCTGGGACGGGGCAGAACTTTTCTCTCATGCTGCAAAGAGCTTTGAATAGACATGGATCATTCACAAAGTACAGTCAGAGCTTAGAAAAAGAAGGAGCTAGGTGACAAAAATAAATAACTCATTCTTCTAAAATAAGCCAAAGGAGGGAAAGAGAATTCTCTCCCTTAAGAGAACTACTTTAGAGGCAAACAGTTCTTGGACTTTCTGGTTCCTCTGATGTTGAAAAGAAGCACCCAGACTACATCAAAAGGGCAATAAGCTAGTTTTACATAAAGATCAGTTTTGTGGAGAGAGGTCCACTTCTAGAACTTGAGGCTTCTTATCCTAAAATTACACTTGAGGATTTTAGGATGACGCTAATGTACATTTTATATGATTCCTTCTATTTTCTTACAAACACAAGGTGGGTTTGTCTGTCCTTCAAGATCTAAGCCACAGCAGCCAAGCCCTTAGTTGCTTTCAAATTAAGCTAATATGACGTATGGAATCTTATTTAAATATATTTAAATCTAAAGTCTACTTATTTAAATATATTTAAATCTAAAGTCATTCCACACTATCCAAGGGGGATTGGCTTCAGGACCTCTGTGGATTCCAAAATCCACGGATGCTCAAGTCAGGGTTTCTTTCAAGTCCTAGTCTTTCACCACTCCATCTCCATAGCTCAGAAAGATATTTTGCATACATTTCAAAATGCTTATCCCTGCTTACAATGTCATTAATAAAGCTGATTCTTCCAACTTGTGCCTAACCCTTGAGCAAGTTGCAGCTTTAATGTTATATCAAGTAATCATCAGAGGAAAAATAGCTGAGATTTGACCTCATTTCTTGAGTAGATATGTTTGTGGTTGTCAGCTAGCTAAGCTAGTGGTTTAGTTAATATTATACAGAGTTATTGCTAAACTCTTTTTTTCCCCAGATAATGACTAAAAATCAAAGTTTATAGCATGAATTATTACCAGTTGATAAGATTCTGAATTTATCATACTGGGTAACAAATATTATATGAGTTGATTTAATTAATTAATTAATATATTTAAAATTTTTTGGCCGCACTGCGAGGCATGTGGGATCTTACTTCCCCGAACAGGGTTGCAACCCGCACACACTGCATTGGAAGCACGGAGTCTTAACCACTGGACTACCAGGGAAGTCCCCAGAGTTGATTTTAGATGAAAAAATGACTCTGGTATCATTGACTGAATTATAAAAGGTAAAGAAGAAAAATGTTGACTGCTGCCTGAAAAAATTTAGCTTGGTAAATATATATCTAAGACAGTGGCAGGCACTATGGCAGGGTGAGATGCAGTCAGCCTAGTAGTGGGAACATGGGCTCTAGAGCTGTACTTCCAGGTTTGAAGTCTGACTCTACCATTTGTTGGCTGTATGACCTTGTGAAGTTGTTTAAACCCTCTGGATCTCAGCTTTCTTGAATGTAACAGGAATAATACTAGTACATAACTCACAGAGTTGTTATGATGATTAAATAATATACGTAAAGCACCACTCACTACACATTCGCTATTGTTATTCTTATTCATAGGAACTGGGGGACTTCCCTGGTGGTGCAGTGGTTAAGAATCCACCTGCCAATGCAAGGCACACAGGTTTGATCCCTGGTCTGGGAAGATCCCACATGCCGTGGAGCAACAAAGCCCATGCACCACAACTACTGAAGCCCGCACGCCTAGAGTCCACGCTCGGCAACAAGAAAAGCCACCGCAATGAGAAGCACGTGCACCTCAACGAAGAGTAGCCCCCTCTCGCCACAACTAGAGAAAGCCTGCGAGCAGCAACGAAGACACAGCGCAGCCAAAAATAAATAAATAAAATAAATTTATTTAAAAAAATAGGAACTGAAATGGGGAGAAGGGGAACTAGTCAAGACAGGAAGGCAAGTGTGGCCACATTAAGAAAAAGATGCTGAGAGCAAGTCCAGAAATGGGGAAGATAATACTTTCCACATCTGCTTCCTACATCAGGTATTCTCTGGACGTGACTACAACACTCTTGTATATAACTCTTCACTATTTGCATGTGTGTGTGTGTGTGTGTAATATTTCAAAGTGATTTCCTATATATCATTTCATTTGATTATCAGCCATCCAGGGAGGTAAAATCTCTTATGCAATCTAGCAAATACTGCTGACTCTCACAGTATGTGGGTAAGGCAAGCACAGGATGGACCCTCAGAGCCCCAAAGTACAGTGCAGGAGAGCACAGTAGAGCATAGCAGGCCATCCCTTCCTGTCTGGATTACCAGAAGTGTTGCTGGGCTCTTTATATGTCACTGGAGATGAAATGTGGGGCTATTTTCTTTCCCAAGATGACCTTATTGTACATTTCCTGAAAGCATTATATTTGATGATCCTCACAGCTTCATATTCATCAAATATATTGGGTTGGCCAAAAAGTTTGTGCGAGTTTTTCTGTAAGATGTTACAGAACGAACTTTTTGGCCAACCCAATACTTCATGTTCCTTGGTAGTAAGCATATTTTGCATGCCTCACCCAGCCTTAGCTATGTATCAGAAAGTAGCCATTTAAAGCACTTTCTCTGAGAGATACTTGAATTGCTACTTTGTTTTGTTTGTTTTTGCTATGATAGCAAGGCAATATCCTACAGAACAGTGCCACAAAAATATTTCAAATAGAATTAAGGGAACAGCAGAAATGACAATATGGTGATGATCAGAACATAATCTCTAGCTGAGTAATAGGAAACATGTGTCAGAGAAGTTACTGGCTTATTGTTATTAATTAAAACAATAATTAACATTGGCCACGTACCATGTGCCTGGCAGTATGCCAAGTGTTTTATGTGAATATAATCAACGTGATATTGCAATATGCCCAGCATATAGCAAACAGGAGGAGTTTAATAGATATTTGTTGAGTAAATCTGTGAGATAGGAATTACTTTTATCAATTTTACAAATAATGAAAATTAGGTTTAGAATTTTAAGCTTTGCCTAAGGTCACATAACTAATAAGTAACAAGTGAACCTAGCTGGTAAACTGAAATTTGATTGTAGCATAACATAGTGTAGTGGTTCAGAGTGGGAACCACAGAGCTAGTTTTGAATCCTAGCTCTGCCGCTTACTAACTGTGTGACCTTGGGGAAGTTACTTAGCCTTTCTGTGCCTCAGTTCCTTCATCTGTAAATTAGAAATAATAATCCCAACCTCCCAAGGTTATTGGATGGATTAAATGAGATCACACATGCAAAGCACTTAGAACTGTGGCTGGCATCCTCTAAATATAGCTATTACTGTTTAGTAGAGCCTTATATTACATACCAATAGAGTTTTCTACTTTTCAAAAGAAATTTTTATACATTATCTCATAACGTCCTTATAAGGTGGACAATAATCATTACAATTAAGACAATAGAATCTCATGGAGTATAATCAATAAAAATATTGAATCACTATGTTGTACACCTGAAATGAATATTCTAAATCAACTATACTTCAATTTAAAAAATAATATTATCTCACTTAATCCTCATAATAATCCATTTTATAGATTACAAGAATCAGGCTCAGAAAGGTTAAATGGATTGCTAAAGATCATACAGCAAGTAGTTAGGCCCTGTTGAGAAAAGGTAGAATGAAAGATTAAAGATAACACAGTGTCAACTCTTAAAATAAGAAGGGAGTAGAGGGAAGACAGGGAGGAAAACAACTAGCTCATTCAAGGCATAATGAAGCCATGTACTAAAAGGGGTGCAGGGCTTCCCTGGTGGCGCAGTGGTTGAGAGTCCGCCTGCCGATGCAGGGGTCGCGGGTTCGTGCCCCGGTCCGGGAGGATCCCACATGCCGCGGAGCGGCTGGGCCCGTGAGCCATGGCCACTGAGTCTGCGCGTCTGGAGCCTGTGCTCCGCAATGGGAGAGGCCACAACAGTGAGAGGCCCGCGTACTGCAAAATAAATAAATAAATAAATAATAAAAATAAAAGGGGTGCAGGTTACATGCTGAGGAAAGCCAAAGGAAGAATTGATGAATTCTGTCTGGAGGTGGTATGTTTGCCTAGAATCCATCCCAGTGGCACCAAAGCAGGTCAGACACTGTTTCATGGCAATGAAACATTGAGTCTGCTTGAAGTCAGAAAAGTTTGAGGGTCTGGGAGTAGCAGAGAAACATGGTAAGAAGTTTCCCAAAGAAAACTTTGAAAAATGCCTAAGCATTCATGACCGCTCCCACACATCTTTTGGACGTGGGAGGGAAACAGTGACCTTCATTTCAAAGGACAAATGAAGTATTCAGTAACGAGGATAATGTGAACAATGTGAGAAGTGAGTTATACATGGCCCGAGGCATGTAGAAATTATGTGAAAATAAGTAACTATATAGTCAACAGATTGTTTCATACACCTGGGTGTGAATCTTGGGGAAAAACCTAGAACCACAGGTGAGAACACTTCAAACTCAAATTTTACAGCCTTACGGCTTATTTGGTTCTGGACTCCCTCTAGTGGTTCAAACCTTTGGTGCTTTAATTGGTACTCTCCAGTTCGTAGAATCATCAAATTTTGGGTCATATTAAAAACAAGAAAAAGGACCACACAACTCCTGAGTGGTTTCCCACAAGAAGAAAACTATGTGATTGAATGGTATGATAATGTGGCTATTAAGGTAGTTGAAATAATAGTGTTTCAAATGGTCTGACCTAAAGGGACACGGTGGATTTCACTGGCTGACTAGAAAAGCCAGTTATAGTTCTGCTGAGAATGTGTGGATAATAGCTGAAGTTCCAGGAACAGAATTTCTGTTTGCTTTTGTTTGCAACCTAAGGTGAGAATTCAACCTTTTAGGGATAGAGAGAAGTGACTATTTTCTGGGTATATGGGTCCTACAAGGTCAGAGAATTCTAGCTTGACCTTGTATAAAGTCAACCTTTCAGACCAACCCAAAGCAACATGTTGTTCCCTTCATATCATATCCCTAATATTGCAGCCTATACATCTGTTTTAAACCAAATTCAGAAAATTCTAAGAGTGATTTAACTTTATTTGCTTCCCTATATTGGCTTTGGTTATGCCCCTTGGCTGTCTCCTACTTCTTGCACATGACCACATGAGGAGGCAGACTCTTGTGTTCACTCCATTAAACTTTCACTTCCTAGCCAGTTCTGCATTATAGATTACATAAATCTGCCAACTCTTTAATATGACAGCCCTTTGCATATTTAGGACAGTTATCATGTCCTGTCTTCTTTCCCTTTTTTGGATCCCCAAAGCTTCTTGGAACCAGAATAAAAGAACCTCTGTGAGGTAGAGGTATCATAATTGAATAACTTAATGGGCATTTTGTTCACATCTTCAGAGGTAAAAACATTGGCTTTTAAAAAAATTTATTGAACTACAGTTGATTTACAATGTTGTGTTAGTTTCAGGTGTACAGCAAAGTGAATCAGTTGTGCATACACACATATCCATTCTTTTTTCGATTCTTTTCCCATATAGGTTATTACAGAATATTGAGTAGGGTTCCCTGTGCTGTACAGTAGGTTCTTATTAGATATCTCTTTTATATATAGTAGTGTGTATATGCTAATCACAATCTCCTATTTATTCCCCCCCCCCCCCCGCCTTCACCTTTGGTAACCATAAGTTTGTTTTCTCCAACTGGGACTCTATTTCTGTTTTGTAAATAAGTTCATTTGTACCCTTTTTTTAGATTCCACATAAAAGAGATATCATATGATATTTATCTTTCTCTGATTTAGTATGATAATCTCTAGGTCCATCCGTGTTGCTGCAAAAAAAAAAATTGGCTTTTTATTTCAGAAAATACAAAGCTGTTCTTGAAAAGTCTGAGTTTAGAGTCTTTGTTCTCCAAACAGAATAGAAAGCAATACGATTAAGAGAAAGAAGCAAACAGGATGTAATGGGTGATTTACCCATTTCAGGACCTCCTCCTAGTATGCTATTTTCTTGTTCCTTTTATGTTGTTCCAGCACAGTAGTTGGAAACATACAGCAGAGATCTGATAAGTGACTGTGGACTCCAGAAGTTAGTCATAGTGTCTTCCCTGAGGTTTGGATACAGTGAGGCCAGGAATGGGCATTGGTCATAAGATCCCAGATCTGACAGTACTTTGCATTGAGAAGAGATCACTATAGAGTCTGCAGCTGATTATTTGCATAAGTAGGAAGAAAAAGCACTCAAACCCCAGTGCCTTAAGCATTCCATCTGCAATCTCAATTTTGTAATCACATAAATTTGGTTTTCAGTGAAAGTGGGAAAAACAGAGGTAGAAAGATGTGAGTAGGATAAAAAAACAAGGCATATTATCTTGACTTTGAATATCTGTAGCTCTTTTTTTTTTTTCCGCCGTACGCGGGCCTTTCACTGTTGGGGCCTCTCCCGTTGCGGAGAACAGGCTCCGGACGCGCAGGCTCAGCAGCCATGGCTCACGGGCCCAGCCGCTTCGCGGCATGTGGGATCTTCCCGGACCGGGCAGGCGGACTCTCAACCACTGGGCCACCAGGAAAGCCCTATAGCTCTTTTTGATGAGCAGAATTTAAAAGGACAGGAGGAAAGAGTAATTCCCGGTGGGGAGGGGAGAGGAGAGGTGGAAAGAGAATATTAGGTGGAGGTCTTAATAATGTAGACAGGCATTGCCTCTAATACAGGACTTAGTACTGTTGTGCCCCAGATAGACAATAAGGACTTAATCACATGAACAGAAGAGGTTATGATTAAGTTGTTGTCAAAGAACATTCAAAGGAGAAGTCAGGAATATGAACAGAATGTACTGGTGTGCCACAACTACGTCAGATGGCCTGGTTTTCCTTCTTTCCCTTCTTCAAGGGATTTAAAATGCTACACTGTGATTCTCTTTTGCTCGGCTAATGCTTTTGTATACGAAGGACATGCATGGACTTTACAAACAGGTTGGAACCCAGGTTATCGAAGGTGCCAAGGCTGTATTTCTCATCCACTCCAAGTCACCTAAGACATTAGCACCAGAGCACTCCAAAATACTGTGCCCCTGGGCTTCCCTGGTGGCGCCGTGGTTGGGAGTCCGCCTGCCGATGCAGGGGACGCGGCTTCGTGCCCCAGTCCGGGAGGATCCCACAGGCTGCGGAGCGGCTGCGCCCGTGGGCCGTGGCCGCTGAGCCTGCGCGTCCGGAGCCTGTTGCTCCGCAGCGGCAGAGGCCGCAACGGTGAGGGGCCCGCGTACCGCAAAAAAAAAAAAAAAAAAAAAAGCAAAATACTGTGCCCCTGAGGACTGTCGAGGTTTTTTCACAAAACAGCAAAATCTCTAGGCTCCAAAAGCGCAGGTGGTGATGCTCGAGTCCGGGAGCCAGGGAAAGAGAGTGCTATGTGGCGACTCCCCAAACCACCAAGGTACATGCTTAATGACCTAGTAAAGGTAGCTTACGCTGCCTCCCAGACACCCGTGACTAAGGCCTTGTTCGTAAAGCTATGGAAAGGACGACTGGAGTTCATCAAACCCAGCACCACAGCAAACTAGCCCCAAGGGTCCGAGCGTTTAACTTCGTCTAACTTCGTCTAACTTCCCGATTGGTCCTTTCTGCCTCCTGTAAGGGAACGGCAACTGATCCCTGGCGCATGCGCATCACGTGGTTCCGGCAGAGGAGCTCTGTGTACCGGTCTTTCTGGCCCGGGTGGAATTCTTACCCCACTTTTCTGGGCCTCGCGTCTTCCGTGAGTAATGGCTCCGGACTCAGGTCCCTTTCCAGAAGGGCCGCTCTTAAAGCTGCTACCCGTAGACGCTAGGGACCGGGGCACCCAGCGCTGTCGCCTGGGCCCGGCGGCCCTCCGCGCCTTAGGCGCGCACCTGGGCTCGGCGGTGGAGATCTCGCTGCCTGACGGCGGCTCCTGCCTCTGCACCGCCTGGCCGCGGCGGGATGGAGCGGACGGCTTTGTGCAACTGGATCCGCAGTGCGCGACCCCGGGGGCGGCAGTGGGGGCGCCAGGGTCCCGGGGAAGTCTGAACCTGAGCCGACTCCGGTTAGTGCCCTGCCCGCCCCTTCGGCTCCTCGCCGTGTGGCCGGTGTTGCGGGAGCTGGCGGGCGTGTCTGGTGCCCCAAATCCAGCCGCGGTGCTGGAGGCGGCGCAGGAGCTGCTGAGGAACCGTCCGGTGTCTCTGGGCCACGTGGTGGCCGCTCCTCCGGGCGCTCCCGGCCCGGTGGCCGCCCTGCACATCGTCAGCGGGGCACCCAACCCGAATCCGGCCGGGCTGGTCACCCCTCGCACCCACATCAGTCTGAGCGGGCTACCTCCGTTGGAAGAGGAGCCGCAGCCCGAGGTGCCCCTGGGGGGCCTTTCCGAGGCGGCCGACTCGCTGCGGGAGCTCCTCGACTTGCCGCTCAGCTACCCCCGCGCCTTGGCCTCGCTGGGGCTAGAAGTGCCACGCGGGGTGCTCCTGGCTGGCCCCCCCGGAGTGGGCAAGACCCAGCTAGTGCGGGCCGTGGCCCGAAAGGCGGGCGCGGAGCTGCTGGCCGTGAGTGCGCCCACGCTGCAGGGCTCCCGGCCCGGGGAGACCGAGGAGAACGTGCGGCGGGTCTTCCAGCGCGCGCAGGAGCTGGCCAGCCGCAGGCCCACCCTTCTCTTCCTGGACGAGGTGGATGCCCTGTGTCCCCGGCGGGGCGGCCCACACCAAGCCCCCGAGAGCCGCGTGGTGGCCCAGGTGTTGACGCTGCTAGACGGCATCAGTGGGGGCCGGGAGGTGGTGGTTGTGGGAGCCACCAACCGGCCGGACGCACTAGACCCAGCGCTGCGTAGACCTGGGAGATTCGACCGAGAGGTAAATAGGCTCAGCCAGCTAGCTCGTTGCCCCCTGGAACCCCGGCCTCTTCTGGCCCTGGTTGGCTGCCCCGAGGCGTTTGCCACTTAGGTTTGGAAGTCAGTGAAGCTGGAGTGGGGCTCTGTAAAGCAGAGAACCCATTCTCTGGTCCACAAATGATCTGCGAGCCAGGACCCTTTCCCCCTCCAGAGTCAAATTGTTCTGAGAAGCAAGGGGGCCGTTAGGGATGAGTTGTGCAGGTCCTGAGAATGAGGAGTACTATAATCAGTAGTGTTAGTTTTTAAGGGAACTAGGACTGCTACAAGCATATTAAACTCTTACAATCTGGAAGGAGAATTTAAAGTAGGATAGCCTCAAGAAACAAATGTATTGAAATAAGGGGGAAGGCAGGGAAGGACTAGATCAGAGCAGACATTTAAGTCTTCTAGATTTATTCATTCCTTGTTCGAACGCCAGCCTCCTATCCCACAATTGCTCCCTGAGTTGCCAGGAAGGTTGAATATTCAAAGCTGTCCTATTTTATAAACTTCAGTCCTAAATTGATTCTTGATTTCTACTAAATAGTTTGAATAGTGATTATTTAAATGATGTTTGAACTTTGTGGTAGGTTTCTAAAGAGACAGGTGATAATTGCCCACTTTAGCATAATCTGTTTAGAACTTGAGTGGATTTCTTCTTCACACCATGTAGTACCTGTCCTGAATAAGCTCCATAAGAGCAGGGACATAGACTATCTAGTTTACTGGCTCCTAGAACGTGGTAGGTTCTCAAAAATAACAAAAACTGGGCTTCCCTGGTGGCGCAGTGGTTGAGAGTCCGCCTGCCGATGCCGGGGACGCGGGTTCGTTCCCCGGTCCGGGAAGATCCCACATGCCGCAGAGCGGCTGGGCCCGTGAGCCATGGCCGCTGAGCCTGCGCGTCGGGAGCCTGTGCTCCGCAACGGGAGAGGCCCTAGTACAGCAAAAAAAAAAAAAAAAAAAAATTGAAAAATAACAAAAACTTATTAAATGACATATGTAATTTTAACTGTGCAACTTTCTAGCCAGTGTTACTCCTCTGGAAGATAAGGATTTTCATGTATTCAGAATCTAAGGTATGCTTAAGAGTGCACAGTAATAGTTCCAAATTTGTTCGCTAAATTATTATACATGTTTGTGAGGATTAAAAAAATAATATTTTAAGCTGTAAACTTTTTCTTTCCTTGCTTTGCACATAGATTGTCATTGGAACTCCCACACTTAGACAAAGAAAGGCAATTCTACAAGTGATTACCTCAAAGATGCCCATCTCCAGTCAAGTCGATTTGAGCCTCCTTGCAGAAATGACTGTTGGCTATGTTGGTGCAGACCTGACCGCACTCTGTAGGGAGGCTGCCATGCACGCTCTGCTTCATAGTGAGAAGGTAAGAAGGATTGATTTATGACCTTCTATGTGAACCCTTTTATTAACGTAACAAGTTAATTTGGAGATTAAAAAAAGTGGTAAGTACATTTTCTTCAAACTTTTGATACCTTCAACAGCTGTTTCTTACATATTTTTTTAAAAAATAAATTTATTTATTTATTTTTGGCTGCGTTGGGTCTTTGTTGCTGCGCGCAAGCTTTCTCTAGTTGCGGTGAGCAGGGGCTACTCTTCGTTGCGGTGCACAGAGTTCTCACTGTGGTGGCTTCTCTTGTTTCAGAGCATGGGCTCCAGGCGTGCAGGCTTCAGTAGTCGTGGGTCACGGGCTGAGTAGTTGTGGCATGCAGACTCAGTAGTTGTGGCACACGGGCTTAGTTGCTCCGCAGCATGTGGGATCTTCCCAGACCAGGGCTCGAACCCGTGTCCCCTGCATTGGCAGGCACATTCTTAACCACTGCACCACCAGCGAAGTCCTCTTACATATATTTTTACAACTGAACTCCATAGAAATAGTCTATAACTGAAAGTAGGGACAGAGAGCTGAGTTCATCAGGTTTGCCCAGAGCATTTTCCCCCACTCCCATAGTAACTCTTTAGTGCTGAAGCCCAGAGCAGTCAGGAAAAAGACAGTGTAGCCCCAGAAGAAGTAAACCTATATCTTTTTAATTTTTGTTTTATTTTGAATCTATTTCAGACTTAGAGAAAAGTTGCAAAAATAGTACGAAGAATTTTTGTATATCCTTCACAGAGATTCGTCAAATGTAACATTTTATCACTTTTGCTTTATCATCCTCTCTTCATGTGTATGAATGTTTATGTGTGTGTGTGTATATATATATATATACTCATACTCTCAAATGCAGCCATGATGCCCCTTTAGCATTGAAAATTTAAGTGTATATTTCCTAAAAACAAGGACTTTAAAACCACAGTACAATTATCAAGATGAGGAAATTAACACTGACATGATACTTCTTCCTAATCTATATAGACCTTAACCAAATCTCACCATTTGTCCCACTAATTTCCTTTGTAGCAAAAATTTTAAAAGGAAAAAAATATATATTTTTTAATCCAGGATTACACCTTGCATTTAGCTGTCATGGCTGTTTAATCTTTAATCTAGAAACATTCTTCAGTCTTTCTTTCACAACTTTAATTTTTTAAAAGTACAGTTCAGTTATTCTATAGAATATTCCTAAGTTTGGGTTTGACTGATGTTTTCTCATGATTTGATTCAGGTTTTGCATTTTTGGCAGAAATATCACAGAAATGATACTGTGTTCTTCTCATTGCATCTGTTAGGTAGCAAATGATATATCTTTGTCCTATTACTGGTGAAATTAACTTTGATTTCTTGGATAAGGTGGTATCTCTGAGATTTCTCCATTGTCAAGATACTATTTTTTCCCTTTGTTGTTAAGAAGCATCTTGAAGGGAAAATAAGCTTTTCTAACTCAGGAGACGATTAGGTGCTTAGGATTTTGTTTAAATTCATCTTTGACATTCAAATCCTTAATTCATGACTGCTTTTCTTAAAAATAGTTAGGATATTATCTTAAATATAGTAGTTTTCAACACTATAGATTGGAAAATCTGTTCACTTTTATGTAATGTCAACCTGAATCCCTAAACCCCTTCCGAAAAAAATTATTTTCAGCATGCTGAGGATTCTCTTGTAACCTTAAAATTGTTCTTTGACCTTATAATTTTTTAAAACCTAATTCGAGTTTGTTTAAGCTATAAAAGGATGATTTATCATCCTAAATTTTGAAAACCTTTTTACCTAGGTCATTTATATCCTTACTCATTTTCTTTTCCTTTATTTTTACTCTTACACCAAAGGTGGGGAAGGAGTTATGTGAACTTGTAAGTCCTCATCTTTTCAGTTTAGGACCAAAGCTGCTTGAAGATTTAATGACAAGTCCCATGTGTGAAGATGTGAGGATATATGCCTCTTGAGGGGAGGACAAGAACACCACGGTGTGGGAAAGGAGGTTTACATTTAGAATTCCCTCTGCTTTGAAGTTCCAGGTTTGACCTTAAGCACGTTGGCTTAGGTGGACCATCCAGCTGCAGCCGTCCTAGGGTGGAGCCCACTGCTTCAGGAGGGGCCTGCCCAGGCATAGTTACCACAGGTGATGGCTCAGTTCATAAACAACCAGGGGAAGTGGAAGAAAGAAAGGCAAAAAGGAAGAAGGGACAGAGGCTTCTGGGAAGGTACTGGCTCCATCTTCTTCTTCTTTCCCTCCCCAGGCAGCTGAGGGGCTACTGCTGCTTCTATCTGTGCCAGGGCAGACAAGGGCACATCACAGTTTGTTCATCTTTTTGTCAAGTATGCCTATTAAAGGGTTAGAAAGACAGTTTAACACACACACATATAGACATAGAGGGGAAAGGATTTTTATCTGCCTGAAAGGATTATGAAAATCAAGTGAATAGTGTACACACAAGTAATCTGCTAGTGTCAATGGGATTTTCAAATGTCAGTTGGTGTCACTTATAAATTAATTAGTATTCAGTTACCCAATATCTAATACTGCTAACTAGTTAAAAAAAATAGCGCTATTTCAAAAAACTATTTAATAGTGTTATTTGTGAGAAATTAAACAAGATAAAAATTATAAAGAAAGTAAAAATTGTCTGAAATCTCACCTCCCAGAGATTATAATTATTGACATTTTTTAGGAAAACTGTTCAGAAAAGCTCCACGTATACATATTCACTTATTTAATCTTTCATAAATGGGATAAAATAGTTTGTTATTGAAAGTGGGAATTTTGGGATAACTGAATGTTCAGAATTTGATGTAAGAGGGCAAATACTTAAATATAATACAGATATTACAAATAGAAATATGTTTTTAATAGCCAGAAAGGAAATGATTTACTGATTTGACCATTTTAGAATGGCAAAACAATACTATTAAAAAAAAAAGAAAGATGACAAGTTCAAAAGCAAAACAAACGAACAATACTATAAGCAAAGGCAAGACACGAGACAGACTGGGAAAAATACTTTCAGCCCATGACAAAAGCCCAATTTCCTTGGTGTAGAAAGAACTCTCACAAAGCAATAAGAAAAGACCAACAATCCAAGAGAAAATGGGTAGCAAGATATGAACTGGTAGTTGACAGTAAAAGGATTACAAATGGCTTATACACATGAAAAATCCTCAACTTCCTTTAAAAATTAATCTTTTGGTTCTTTTTCTTTTTTAAAAACTTATTATTTTGAAATAATTAAAACTTCAGGGAGAGTTCTGAGATAGAGAACTCCTGCTAAATCCTTTATCCAAATTCACCAGTTTTTAACATTTTGCCATATTAGCTTTATCATTCTCTCCTTTCTCTTCTTCTCTCTGTACAGCTGACCTTTGAACAACACAGGTTTGAACTGCACCAGTCCACTTATACGTGGATATTTTTCAATAGTAAATACTATAAGTACTGCACGGTCTGGGGTTGGTTGAATCCACACAGACGTGGGGAACAGCAGATATGGGGGGCCACCTCTACTTAAACGAGGATTAACTCCCATGTTGTTCAAGGGTCAACTGCCTAGGTATACACATTTTTTTTTCTGAATCATTTGAGAAGGGGTTGCATGCATCTTAACCCATTATCCCTTAATATTTTAATGTCCATTTCCTATGAAAAAGTATGTATAATCTCATTATATTCAGGAAATTTAACATTGATCAAAATGTTGTCAGATTTATAGTTCCTATTCTAATTTTGCTAACTGTATCCATTTTTGTAGCATTCTTTTCCTCCAGTACAGGATCTAGTCCAGGATAATGTATTGTGTTTAGTTTTTTGTTTCTTTTTATCTTGAACGCTTCCTTAGCACTTTTTTGGTGTGTGTGCGACATTTGACATTGACATTTTTCAAGGATGCAGGTCAGTGATTTTATAGAACTTCTGTCAGTTTGGGTTTGTCTGTCTCTTCATAGTCAGATTCAGGTTATGCATGCCCATTGGGGATACTACATAAGTGATAGTGTCCTTCTTATGATGTCACATGTGAAGGCACAGTACGTCCACCTGCCCCTCATTGGTGATGTCCCTAATGGTGACTGATGTGATCAATCAGTCAAGGTTTTGTCCAGTTAATTTACTGTATAGCTGCTATTTTTCCCTTTGCAACTAATAAGAAATCTGTGAGGAAACGCTCTGAGACAATGCAGACATACTGTTCCTCATCAAACTTTCCCTCCCCTAGATTAGCATCCATTGATTCTTGCCCTAAACAGCCTTTACTGTGATGGTTGCAAAATTGATTTTCTAATTCCATTATTTTCCTCTACCTCACTCTTGATTAAAGAAATTTAATTAACACAATAGTGAGCACCATTTCCTCTCTCATACTGGCCGAAATTTAAGGTTTGGTAATGTCCATTGTTGGAGAGGTGTGGGGAGAACAGCTTCATATATTGGTGCAGCTTTCAGGACAGTTTAGTAGTAGCTGTGAAAATTGTAAGTGTACATACTCTTAAGCACAATAATTCTACTTTGAGGAAATTATTATATAAAATACTTGAGCATGTGCACAAGGACTTTCAGTTGCTGCTTTGTTTTTAATAACAAAAGACTGGAAACAACCTACGTTCAACAGAAGGATGTTGTTAAAATACTCATACAATATGCAGTTGTCAAAAAGAATGAGATAGAGCTGTATTAGTTGACATGAAAAGATTTCTAAGATAAATGAAAAAGTACAAATTAATATGTATGGTATGGTCACATTTGTGTATCTTTTGGAAAGCATATACATATGTCATAAAACATACTGGAAGAATACACAGGAAACTGTTGACATTCTCTGGGGATGAATATTGGTGGAGTTGAGGGGGAGACATTTAATTTTTTTATACCATGTGTTACAAATTTCTTTATAGTGATAACAAAATAGATGTATAAATTCAAAAGAGGATTTACAATTAAAAAGTAATTGTGTTTGTGTACCACAAGAAAGGCCCACCTGATTTTTGGTTTGATTTTGCTTTTTGGGGTGGATTTCTTCAGAACCAGGACAATCCAGTGATTGATGAAACAGACTTCCTTGAAGCTTTTAAAAAGATCCAGCCCTCATCATTTCGAAGTGTCATTGGACTGATGGACATCAAGCCTGTTGGCTGGGAGCAGATTGGTGGCCTTGAAGATGTAAAACTGAAGTTAAAACAGGTGAGATAGAGAATCTGCTTAAGCCAGTAGAATATGACAGTCTAAGTGTAATGCTTTATGGTGAAAACAAGCTGCACTGAAACTTCCTCCCGTCATCACTAATGCGATCCCAACATCTAGATCTAATGGTCGATTTTCAATCCTTATTTAACCGGACTCTATAGGCATCAAATATTATTTTTCATACTTTCCTGCTTCACCCTCTTTTTGTTTGCTTTTTGCTGTAAAGAGTTTATAATTTAGACCGGGGTCAGTAAACTCTTTTCTGTAGAGGGCCAGAGAGTAAATATTTTAGGCTTTGTGGTCTCTTGCAACCACTCAACCCTGCCATTGTAGCACGAAAACAGTCGTAGACAGTATGTAATGAGTATCTGTGTTCTGATGGAACTTTATTTATGGACACTGAAGTCATATAATTTTCACGTCACAAAATAGTATTCTTTTGAATTTTTTTTTAATTTTATTTATTTATTTTTGGCTGTGTTGGGTCTTCGTTTCTGTGTGAGGGCTTTCTCTAGTTGCGGCGAGTGGGGACCACTCTTCATTGCGGTGCGCGGGCCTCTTACTGTCGCAGCCTCTCTTGTTGCGGAGCACAGGCTCCAGACGCGCAGGCTCAGTAGTTACGGCTCACGGGCCCAGTTGCTCAGTGGCATGTGGGATCTTCCTAGACCAGGGCTCGAACCCGTGTCCCCTGCATTGGCAGGCAGATTCTCAACCACCGCGCCACCAGGGAAGCCCTGAATTATTTATTTATTTATTGAGCATTTGGAAATGTAAAAACGATTCTTATTAGTTCATGGGCTATACAAATACAGATTCTTTGTTCATAGGCTTGAGTTTGCCCTGGGACTGGTAAAAACACAAAATTATAATAAACAGTCAGTATGGCCTGGGTGGCTACTTGATACTGGTTCTCACAGTGGCTGTTGAGGGACACAGCTATTCAGCCCTTCTTACCTGCATTGCAGGTTCAGCAGTTGATTTTGCCAGTACCCCTTTGGGTGATCCTGCCATAAGGAAGTAGGTTTCTCTAATTGCACACACACAAGACTGATTGATACGTATTGATTGTAATTGATAAGTAATTGTAAGTATGTAATTGATGTAATTGATAAGTATCAATTATAATTTATTTGTCTTAACTGGAAGCTACATCTGCAGTGAACCCTGGAATCCTTGTGTCCATGGATAAGCACATTTATAATATGCCCTAATTTTTTATTTATTTATTTATTTTTGGCTGCATTGCGACTTCGTTGCTGCACTTGGGCTTTCTCTCGTTGCAGTGATCGGGGGCCACTCTTCATTGCGGTGTGCAGGCTTCTCACTGTGGTGGCCTCTCGTTGTGGTGCACGGGCTTCAGGCATGTGGGCCTCAGCAGTTGTGGCACACGGGCTCAGTAGTAGTGGCTTGCGGGCTCTAGAGTGCAGGCTCAGTAGTTGTGGCTCATGGGCCTAGTTGCTCTGCAGCGTGTGGGATCTTCCCTGACCAGGGATCGAACCTGTGTCCCCTGCATTGGCAGGCAGACTGCTATCCACTGCACCACCAGGGAAGTCCCCCTAGTTTTTTACATGCTTTGTCTCATTTAATCTTCACAAAATACATGCAGGAGATGAGTAACACCTTCCTGTTAGAAACACTGTTTCTTTAGCTCTGAATATTAAGCTTTCCCGCCTTTCTGAGCACTTGTCTCCCCTACCTTAAATGTTAGTTCTTCAAGCTCCTGAGAGTTTTCTTTTTGCATTTTCTGAGTGAGCCTTTGATCTCCTCAATGTCCCAGGCCTCAGCTGTCCCCTGAAAAATGCTAACTCAGAAATCTTTATATCCAGTGCAGACAGTTCTTTTGATCATTAGAACTACTTAAATGCCTGCCTACTGGATAACTTCCAGGGATCTCAAACTCAGCATGTCCAAAGTTCAGCTAATCAGTTCCACCTCTACACCTGGATTCCCTCCCTCAGTGAATGCAGCCAGTCACCCCATCCCCTCACTCAGAAACCTGTCTTCTGAATGCATGGAGTCATGTCATACATAACGTAATTTTCCCTCTGGATTTCCCCTGCATATAATACAGTTACATTTTATGTTTCGTATACATCCCTCCCACACCACCTCTGCTGCCTGTGGCACATCAAGCCTTATTATTTTTGTAGTCTGAATCCTTGCAAGAGACTGCTAAGTGGTCTCCCTCCCTCTAGTTTCATTTCCTTCTATCCATTCTCTATACTGCTTCCTCATTGTTGACTAAAACTGTCAAGGCCCAATGTGATCTGAATCCTACTTCCACTTCAGCTCTATCGCGTCTTCCCTCCCTCATCCTCCCCTCTGTTCCTGCTTACTGTTGGGAGATGAATTGGATGCTTTCATGTGTCTCTGTATATATTGTTCCTTGTCTGTGGAATGCCCTTCTCTGGTCTGCTTGTTAGTTTACAATCCTGTCTCCCCAACTAAAATAGGAGTTTCTAGGTACAGGGGTCTTGTCTATCCTTTTCTGTAGAGGCAATATATCAGTAGTTAAGAGCTTGTGCTCTTGATCTACACTGTCTGGGTTTAGTCTTAGTTCTGCTGCCTCGCTAGCAGTAAGATAAGATCTGGGCGGGTTACTTCACTTTTTTAGCCCGAGTTTCTGCATCTGTGAAGTTATGATAACAGAACCATCTACCTCAGAGGTAGTGAGGATTTACTTACTATTATGAGTGCCTACTTTGTGAAGGTGTCACTCTAGGTGATGGGGATTTAGAGGTGAACTTCGCTTACATTCTAGCAGGAGCAGAATGACTAACTCAACATGGAAAAATAGTAGTTTCAGACAGCAAATGAATAAGTGCTCCAAAAGTAGAAGATGGGTAGTAGTGTAGACTGCCTAGGAGGAGGAGGATCTGCTTTAACTACAGTGGTTAGGGAAGACCTCGCCAAGGAAATGACATATGAGTGGAGACATGTATGATGAGGGATAGCACACAAAGATCTTAAGGGAGTGTTCAGGCAGAGAGAGACTAGCAGGTAAAGGCCATGAGATGGGAACAAACTGGAGTGTTTGGGCGATGGGTTATGTGAGGCCTTGTAAGCAGTGGTAAGTTAGGAGTTTGGATTTGGATTTTATTCTAATTCTGATGAGAAGTCACGGAAAGATTTTAAGCAGGAAGTGATGTGACCTCACTTAGGTCATAAGGCTGCCGTGTGGAGATCGGACCACATTTCCAGCTCATAGCAGGTACCTGAGGGTTGTGGAACACATGAATTTACTGAATTTTTTGATGTTCATCATTGTACTAAAACAACTCTCTCTTTTTGTGTCCTGTCTCTTTTTGTGTCCTTTTAGAGCATTGAATGGCCTCTGAAATTCCCTCGGGAATTTGTTAGGATGGGCCTGACAGAGCCAAAGGGAGTTCTCCTGTATGGTCCCCCTGGGTGTGCCAAAACCACCCTGGTGAGGGCCCTGGCCACGAGCTGTCATTGCTCTTTTGTTTCAGTGAGCGGAGCTGATCTCTTTTCACCTTTTGTTGGCGATTCAGAAAAAATCTTGTCTCAGGTTTGTTTTTTTATTTTCCCTCATGCAGTTAAGTTTACTTTTGAATTTTTGTTTCATGCCTTAAGGATAAACCTTATTTTTTAAAATATAACTGGCTTTTTTTCCTATTAGGAAAGTTATACTTGATTGTGTATAGAAAATTCAGAAAATATAGAAAAGTGTAAATAAGAAATCCTCCATAATTCTTCTAACTACCGTTAACATTTTGGTGAATTTCCTTTGCTTTTCAGTTTCCTTGGGCAGGGAATGGGTGGATGGTAATATATATCTGTGATTTTTTTAACTTAATATTATCACTTTTAAAATTCAATAATATTAAATATTCTTTGAAAATATGATTTTAACCCCCATATAATACTGTTATTCCTTATTTATTCATTCCCTAGTTCTTAGACATTAGAATCTTTCTCTTCTTTTTATATTTTAAAAATTATAAATACAGAGTAATGCAGAAAACATACATTCATATGAATAAGGCATGACGTATAGCTTTTAAATATTTCCGTTTTTCGAACAAAAGGTATTTCGACAAGCAAGAGCAAATACTCCAGCAATTGTGTTTTTGGATGAAATTGATTCAATCTTGGGCTCTCGATCAATCAGCAGAACAGGATGTAATGTTCAAGAACGTGTTCTTTCTGTTCTCCTAAATGAATTAGATGGTGTTGGATTGAAGACTATAGAGAGAAGAGGAAGTAAATCAGATCAACATGGTAAATACAAGGAGCTGGAAAAAAACGAAGAGGTATTTATTAGCCAGAATACACCAAAAATCCAGGCCAGCATTAAGTAGAATGCATCTGCCCTAGCTTTCCCTGTGCTGGATTCATCTCAGAGAATTATATAATTTCAGTGTGACTCTTAGGACTTTTACAGAGCTCGTAAAATAGTGATTTACCTGGGAAAGGTGAGGCAAATTTTATAATAAAGTATCTTAGATATATATGAATGTGAATTTTTTTCCTAAGATTAGAAACATAACTACATATTGCTAGTGGAGAAGGGAGTTTCTTCTTATTTTTATACCCTGAAAAACTAGTGTTCATCCCTTTCTAAAATTGTTTATGTGAAATGAAACATAACCCACGTTTGGGTTACTGATCATTGGAAATAATGATCAGTAATTGAAAATTTTCAGTTTTCTTAAGGAATGTGTTTCCTTGGTTATAACAAAGTTAAAGTGACCTTGGAAATCCTCTTCCTCTCTTTTGAGCCTTCTCCAGATAGAGTTTGGTATCCTTAAGTAATTCCTGACAGATCATTTTTTTTCTTTTATTTTTTTCTTGTTCTTACTTGTTTCCCATTTTTTAAATTGTTCCATGGAAAGAGAGTCTTACAGCTCCTTAGGAACATATGCCACTAGAATTTGACGGGACCCATCAGGTTTTCTAATCAAATCTCCTCATCATGTAGGATTTCCTTCTATAGCCTCTGACAGGTGTTTACCCAGCCTCTGCTGAAATACTTGCAGATATAGGGAACTCATTGCTTTGAGAGATCACATCACTGGAGAACTGCTTTGATAATTAAGTTCAACAATTTTGAATGCTTAGCATGTGTAAGGCCTTGTTCTGGTTGCTCTTAGATATTTCTTATCTTCAGGATTTATATAAATGCAGCTTATGTTAATTGTCATATTTCTGCCTGTGGAAAGAAAACAAAGAGGTAGAATCAATCTCCTTCTTCAAGAACATGAGAGCCAAGACTTTTCATAGCTATACATGTGTTAGTCAGATGCTTCTGTCTTTTCAAGTCGTCCATTAAGTTGTAATCATTCACTGGGGCCCAGGTGCATTTAGGTCAACAGATAGATGTTCTCTGCTGTGGTGTAAAGCTTTTCATCAGTTCTTACACTGAGAGATGCCCCATGAGGATGGATCACTCCCTTCACTGTGTACACAGAGTAGCTCTTTGATAATAATTTGTTTCTGGGGTACCTTGATACTGAGAAGGTGGTCTGGAAAGGAAATGTAAGCATTCTAGTCCCAAGAAAAAAATATCCCCCTATTTAGAAACAAACGGACCTTCTGATTTGTAATTTAAAAAAAATACATTTAATAATTAACAACTTATTGACATTACTTTGTGTTGTATGTTTTCCCTCAGCTAGAGTTTCAGGAAGTTTTTAATAGCAATGTCATGATTGTTGCAGCAACAAATAGACCTGATGTGTTAGATGATGCCTTGTTACGGCCTGGAAGATTAGACAAGATTATTTATATTCCACCTCCAGATGAAAAGGTAATCATTGTGCACATTTACTCTGTGTGCATTTCTAACAACACATCAGGGAGCTCTAAGAAGACGGCAGAATTGAATCCCTTACTGGGTGTAGGTGTACATGGTATATGTCCTATATTGAATTCCGCGTTTTTCCTTATCTGGGCCCGTCATAAATCATCATTTTCATCTGCTTTTGCTGGGTGCTCTGGCCCTGTTTTCAGAGAAACATAAGCCTAAAAGCAAGGTAGTAATTTCCTTTTTGTGGAAGACTCAAAATACTGAGTTTATCGAGTCTACTCAACATTATTTTGCAACTAGAATGGAGGAATCCTGAAGTGTTAAAAGGGTTTTGGAGGTTATCTGGGTCAGCATTCTTATTTTTCAGTGGAGAAATTTGAGGTTACAGAGATTGTACAATGTATCCACAGCCAAAGAATCAGTAAATCCGTTGCCCTTCACGTCCAGAGCCACTGGCAGTGAGTGGTGAAAGACACAGAAAATGAATTTTTTTCCTTCCTTAGGCTTTTATCAGATTTTGAAGGGATGGAAAAAAAATTATATCTATTTTATTTTTAAATTGTGTCTGATAATTTATGTATTTGCTTTTGAACCATGTCTGATGGGACTGTTTGTACCCAAAAGAGAGATTCATCAAGTCTCTTAAAGATTATATCTATGGTTGGCTGTTTTTTAAATTAATTATAAAAATATTAAAATGGGGCTTCCCTGGTGGCACAGTGCTTGAGAGTCCGCCTGCCGATGCAGGGGACACGGGTTCGTGCCCCGGTCCAGGAGGATCCCACATGCCGCGGAGCGGCTGGGCCCGTGAGCCATGGCCGCTGAGCCTGTGCGTCCGGAGCCTGTGCTCCGCAACGGGAGAGGCCACAACAGTGAGAGGCCCGCGTAACGCAAAAAAAAAAAAAAAAAAAAAAAATTAAAATGTATCATGATGTCACATTTACTTTCTTCTTGAGAAGAAGTGATTCTTTCTTATTGTTTCTGAAATATATATACTTTCTCTGTAATACGATAGAAAACTCTAACTTGAAATGTTTTAATACAGCATTGTGTCAGACATAAATGTTGTAAGGTTATAAACGTATTATTTTTTATTTTGTTCCAGGGCAGGCTTTCTATTCTGAAAGTCTGTACAAAAAACATGCCAATGGGGCCTGATATTTCCTTGGAAAATGTAGCAGCAGATACCTGTTTTTTCTCTGGAGCTGATCTTGGAAACCTCTGCAAAGAAGTAAGTTAATTAATGAAGAAAACCTATAGTTCAAAACATTTATTCACAACTTCATTCACTTGGCAGTATTTACTGAAAGGGAGGCACCATGTGAGGTGAAAAAGACCACTGTGGTCCCTTACCTTCTCTTCAGAGCGTACAGGTTGATGGGGCAGTGGGGGAGGTGCAGAGAGGTAATACTGAATTAAAACATGTAGTGAGTCAGGGAAGTTCAGGGTGCTGTGGGAGTACCTAGGAAGGACACCAGTCCAGACCTGGGGGCATCAGAGAAGGCTATCTGAGAGAGGGTGTGTGTACATTGAAACTGGAAGGATGATTAGGGAGTTAGCTAGGCTAAGGGAGAGAAGCGGAGTGTTTGAGGCAGAAGGAATAAAATGTGCAGCAACTGGAGGTGAGAAATGACATTATTGAAGAGGTGGAGTGGACAGTGGCCAGATCACACAGGTTCTTGTAGGTCACTTTAAGGCATTTAGACTTTATGTTGGCTGCCAAAAAAGGCAGCCACTGTTGGGTTTTTCCTTTCTATAAACTTGTGTTAAATATAACATTCAGAAAAATGCACAGATCAGAGGCTATGGTGCACTGAATTAACATAAAGTGAACACACTCGTATAACCACCTCTCCAGAAGCTTCCCGTGGGCCTTCCCACTCTATCCCAAAAGAGAACCACTCTCCTGACTTCCAGCACTGGGGGGATTAGTTTTGCCTGCTTTTGCACTTTATATAGATGGAACCATACGGTATGCTCTTCTGTCTGCTTCTTTAACTCAAGATTATGTCTGTGAAGTTCATCCGTTGTTTTGTGTGTAGCAGTAGTTTGTTCATTTCCATTGCTTATAATATTCTAATATATGAATGTGCTGCATTTATATACGCATTTTATCTTTGAACATTTGTGTTACAACTTTTTCGCTATTATGAATTATGCTGCTATGAACAATCTTGTACGCGTCTATTGGTATACGTGTGTGTGTATGTCTATTTCGTATACAAAGAGAATTGGTGGGTCATCGAGTATGTGTTGATCTGTTCCTTTATGATCAGTGCTGTTTCCTGTTTAAAAACTCCTACTCTGAGGTCAGGAATATAGTCTCTCTTTTTGTAACTTAACTTTTTTTTTTATTGGTGTATAGTTGATTTAAAAAATTTTTATTTTATACCGGAGTATAGTTGATCTCATCTTTAAAATATATGCACTCACAGTGTCTATATTATTCTGCAGTCTGCTTTCCCCCCAGCCCCCCACCCATTTAAGGCTAGAATTTAATGTAGAAGAGAAGATGGTCTACTGAGAGGACTTTTAATCACTTTAACTTTTTAGCTTAATGTTTCTAGTATCATGAATATTGAAATTCTATGAAGTGAGACTGAGATTTTTGTGTTCAGATTTTAAAGTATTACCATATATTATAAAATAACAATGAAGCATATTTATTATTTCCTATTGTTTGTCTTTTATAGGCCGCCTTGCTGGCTCTGCAAGAAAATGGACTGGAAGCGACCACAGTGAAACAAGAGCACTTTCTAGAATCACTGAAGACTGTAAAACCATCCTTAAGTCACAAGGATTTGACTTTATATAAAAACTTATTTCAGAAACAAGGATTTTCTAACTTAGAAGATATTTAAAAATTATTTTACATACCTGCTTAAGGATTAACTTAAATGTGAACGTGCATTATAATTTGCAACTTCACACTCTGTGTGTGTTATTTCCTATAAATAAAAAAACTTGTGCCTAATAAGCTAAGATTTCATACTTACAGAACAGTTAAAAGAATAATACAAAGAACTCTTATACACTCTTAACCCAGATTCTCCAATTTTTCACATTTTCCTACATTTGTCTCCTTTCTCTCTCTCCCTCCTCCCTCCTCCCCACCACAGTATTTTTCTGAACTATTTAATAAAAGTAGATTTTACACATCATGCCCCTTTATCCCTCTTATAAATGAGGTTATTTTCTTATATGACCACAGTGCAGTTATCAAATTCAAGAAATTTAACATTGATACAACATTTTAATCTATTGACGATGAATTTCATCCATTGTTCCAATAGTAATTGTTTTCCCATTACAAGATCCAGTTTAGGATCATACACTGCACTTAGTTGTCATGTCTCTTTAGCCTCTTTGCCTTTTTTAATCTGAAACAGTTCCTCAGTCTTTCTTGACCTTGACACTTTTGAAGCGTACAGACTAAGTATTTTATAGAACAGTTGGTTCCTAATTTGTGTTTGTCTGATGTGCATCCTGATAGGTTCAGGTTATGCATCACCAGTGGAGCATATGTATGTGCTGTCATGTCCTCAGATCACAGCTGGAGGCACGTGACATCTGCACATTATTGGTGATGTTAATTTTGATCACGTGTTTATGATCTTGTCCATCTTCTCCACTGTATAGCTACTAGTTTTCCTTTTGTAATTGTGAGTATTTTTTAAGGAGATAGGTTATATATAAGTTTTTATTTTCCTTTATGAAAAGAGTAATAATGCTAGAAAATGTAGATAAACATGAAGAAAACATGTGGGTATTTAACTTTCCAGTCCCTTACACATGTATAGATAACTTTTTAAAACCAAAAGCATGGTACTGTGTAGCTCTTGTTTTTCTCACCTAACAGTATCTGGTAAGCATCTTACTGAGACTTTCTTCACTCTCAACGTGCCATACAGGGTGCAGGAGCGTTCGTGAAGGAGACAGACATGGCACTGATAGGGCAGCTGGGAGCGGAGACCTCCAACAGATCATGCAGTGTGAGTTAAACACAGGAGACGAGCTTCAAAGGAATAGGTACAGTCAGGACATGGTGCGTGAACTATATGAAGTCATAAATGTCAAGCAGTTGGAAAGTTTTCTATTTCTGACGGGAGCCAGTACTGTTATTAAGCAAAACCTCACTATTGGGGAACAATTAAGGAAAAGGCCTGTCTTATTTATAGGTATAAAATATAATTCAGTTAAAATTATTCTAACAACCTGACTCTTGCTTTTGAGTAGTAGGGAAAATACCTAGAAACTTTATTAGAATTCTGAATATTTTCATTCATGTTCTGTCCATTATTGATTTTACAGGAAAAGGCAGCCATTAGGCCTTTGCCGTCCCTAGGCCTGAACCCCTAAACTCAGATTCTAGCTGTATGCTCCTTGTTTTTTCCTAGAGAAAGTTTCTAGTGGTCAGCCAAGAAATTTAGTACCCACACTTTGGTTAGAGGCTGAGTTTTTATTTGAAAATGTCTTTTTAAACTGTAACTTTGCAACAGAACTTTGGAAGCCTCCTGAGGACAAAAACCATGTTTCTTCTCTCATTGAAATAAATCAATAAATGATGAAGTCAGATCAAGGATTTCTTTGACTCAACTTCAGTGTGATTAGAGGATGGCTCTGGGAAATTTCCAAAAGCTGTGTTCGTAATCGGTGAGAAAACACTTCAGCTTCTAAGTATTATACCTGGGAAGTGTGAACAGCTTTACATTAAGCTCAGACTCCTTTCTGAGCCACATTACAGCATTAAACAATGTATCAATAGTACACTCCCAGACCATCTGAAATTTAGCAAATCCATATTTGCTAAACCTGGTAACTAGGCAGCCACTGAAGGGTGGGCAGAAAGAATTCCAACACAAAATATTTAATGAAAGGATATTCTATTTTTCTTATAAAGCCTGAGCTGGGCTGATTAAAATCTAAGTTTAAATTCCTAACATGGGAACCAAGTAGCTGTGGTTCCATGCTCCTGCAAGCCCGGGTTGCAGCAGCTAGAGAAGGTTCTGGAAGTTTCTGGCAATTGGGGTGGGGAGGAGAAGCTCCCCCAAGGGATTTTGGGCTTTGGAGCAGCCACAGAGGGTAATGCTGGTGAGTATCCTGAGTGGGTTCCTTTGGGGCGCTGCCAAGATTTGAAGGGTGAGAACTGTGCCTGCTAGTTAGTCATTCTGGGAAAGACTAAACACAAGCTCAGTAAACCTGGGCATTAACCAAAAGAGGGAAAGTATGGCTTTCAGGGTCTAGTTCTCATTGTGAGCTTTAGAACAGCCAGTCTAAAATTTCCTGATCAACAGTAGCGAGGTAATCTGCATGATAAAGACCCCTCTGTTTCCTTCCCACCCACCCCCTCCTCCCACCCCATCCTGGCCCCCAAAAGAAGACAGTCTGGCTTGAAACGAGCATTTTCTTTTGCTACTACTTCTTGCCTCACCCTGCTGCCTTTATAAAAGCTTTCTGTTTGTACTACCCCTTGGAGCACCCTGCTAGTTCATGAATCATTGAATGAAGCCAATTAGATCTTCAAATTGACTCAGTTGAATTCTGTTTTTTAACGCTATATACAATTTATAAATTTTTAAAACATTTTATTCTGAACATTTTCACACACATTTAATAATATAACAAAATCCCACATATCTGTTACCTAGATTGAATAATTAGTATTTTGCTAAATTTGCTTCATTTTCTACTGAAAAACTGAAGTATTTTCAGGTAAATCCCAAACATCATGATATTTTTAAATTATTTCCACATATAATCTCTTTAAAAATGTGTTTTTTAAAAAAAACCACAACCATAATACCATTATCACACCTGAAAAAATCAACAGTACTCCCTTTAATATCATTTCATATCTGGTCTGTAAGTTTCTCTAGTTGCCCCCAAAATGTCTTTACAGTTGGTTTGTCTATTTCTATGTTCAAATAAATATCCTCACCTTTGGTAAGATTTCTCAGAGCCCATTAGTCAGAATTAATCATCGGTCTTTGGCACCAGATCATGACAGAGCGCGTTAGAGTTACTTACAGGCACTAAATTGTAAGAAACGTGAAGTAAGGACTTGTGTTTTATTCTTTTAAATTTACCATGCCCCATTCCGAGAATAATGCCTAGGCTATTACAAAACTGCATTTTGAAAAGAAATGACATTGGCAAAGCAGGGCTCTAAGTTTAAGGTCATTACTAGGCATGGGCTACACTCCCCCCGCCCCCCCTCGCCCCGGGTCGTGCCACGTGGCTTGCAGCATCTTACTTGCCCCACCAGGGTTGGAACCCGGGCCCCCAGCAGTGGAGTCACGGAGCCCTAACTACTGGACCGCCAGGGAATTCCCAAGGGCTACACATTTTAATTTTAATTTGTGGGCCATGATATATTCCTATTTCTTTCCTTTTTCTCCTGCTTGTATCCTAGAAAAAACAATTTGTCTTTAATTAACAAATTGAGGCTTTTCTTAGAACCTTCTGACAAAAGAAGCTTTAGCGATTCTGCAGAAGGAGCATTAAAAGGCTTCTTTGATTCTATTCAATACAAACCACGGAAAATGTTGAATTTTCTCTGAAGTAATCAACAAACGTCTCCAGCTACAGCTCGAGTTACACAGTAAGAACCCTTGTCAGTGACTGGGTGAGAAGTTATATTTATGATCTGCCTTATATAAAACAAATCTTTGCAAATAATAATTACTATTTATTGAATGCCTACTACAGGCAAGGCAGACTGCTACATGCTTTGCATACATTCTAACATTTTTTCCAACTCCCTGCCGAGCCAGGTTTGTCCCCATTTTACAGACATATAAACTGAGAGTCATGAAGGTTAGGTAGTTTCCTCGAAGTCAATCAGCTAATAAAGTATGTCAGGGGTGGGCTCTGAACTCACGTCAGTTTGAATGTAAAGCCCATGACTAGAAATAAAATGGGGCTGAAACAGAGCTGGGTCTGGCCGTTTAGAAAACGTTAAGATGTTTTCGTTTTTAATGCTAACTCATAGCTTAAACTTCAAACAGTTTTAAAATAATTGTTTTAAAATAACTATTTTTAGATAACTGAGCTTGCACTCTTGACTTAATCGCAGTTGCTAAGAGCAGGGTGCAGAAAGAACAGTGCTGCCTGATTGCCAGACAGACCGGGCTTCTGATTATATCTCCGCCGCTTACTGGCTATGTGCCTAGAGCATCTCTGAGCCTAAATAACATATCTTGCAAAAATGTCGAGAAGATTCCAGTACAGTGCCTGACACACAGATACTGATTTAATTATTATTCCCGTGGTTCTGCAGCCGCCTTCATGCTCCGTGAAAGGCTAGGCTGCTAACTTAGGGGCGAGTTCCTTCAGGGTCGTCTCAGAGATCTTCTCCTGGAAACCTCTCCGGTTGATTCTTTTTGTTTCTTCTCTCTCATCTCCTGATTTTTTTTTTAATGGAAAAAATCAGGACAACAAGGAATTATTCTGAAAGGAAATTTACAACTTAAATTATCTCCGTAAGTGCGCCACATCACATTTTTGGAGCTTTTAATGTGACTTGGATTAATTCTAGTTTACCTGCCTGCACCAAGGAGCCTCCCATGGGACCCCCGGATCTGCGGCTCCTTTTCCGGACCTCCTTTTAGACGGGCTGTTTTTCACCTGTTCTTGCATCCAAGTGCCCCTAGTTCTCAGTTCCACCCCCTTGCAGACCCGCCAACGCCCAGCCTGGGCTCGCTCCGAGCGGCGGGTAAGAACCGCGGCAGGCGGCAGGGAGCGCTAGCGTCCTGCTGCGCGGAATTTGAAGGCCCGGCATCCCGCAGGGGGCGCCCGGTTGCCGGGCGCCCGGCTTGGAAAGCGAGTCAAGCCCCGCACGCCCCCTGCGCGGCCCGCGTGACCAGAACGCGCCGGCCGGCCTTCCGGAGAGGGTGGGGTTGGTATATAATGCGCGGAGGTCGAGGACGGCGTTCCGTTCTGGGCGTTAGCATCGTCCGCTCGCGGCGCCCCGCCAGGTCACCCAGGTGAGCTGCCCTCGGGCGGAGGCTCTGGTGAGCCGTCTCGAGGCTGGCTTTGGGATACATTGGCCGGTTTGGAGCCCACCAGGCTTCGTCCTAGTAGCTGAGTTTTGATCAATATCTTGGATTTTTTTTTCTTCTAGATTTGGCATTCTACACTGAAGTCATCATGAGCTTTTTCCAAGTCCTGATGAAAAGGAAGGAAGTAAGGTTTTATTTATTTGTTTATTTATGGCTGCGTTGGGTCTTCGTTACTAAGGGTGGGCTTTCTCTAGTTGCGGTGAGCGGGGGCTGCTCTTCGTTGCGGTGCACGGGCTTCTCAGTGCGGTGGCTTTTCTTGCGGAGCATGGGCTCTAGGCGCGCGGGCTTTAGTAGCTGTGGCGCAGGGGCGTAGTTGCTCTGCGGCATGTGGGATCTTACGGACCAGGGCTTGAACCCGTGTCCCCTGTATTGGCAGGCGGACACTTAACCACTGCACCACCAGGGAAGTCCAAAAGAAGCAACTAAATTTTTAAAGCAACTGAAAATCTGACTAAAAATATTAACTTTTAAAGATGTTGAAGGAAGTATAAAATGATATAGAGCTATTCTGTTATATTTCAAGTGTTTCACATTGAAACGTCCGAGTATTTTGTTCTCTGTTAGCTTATTCCTTTGGCGTTTTTCACGACCGCGGCAGCGACTGGAGCTTTGTCTTTTGCTCTGTATTCCCTTCGAAAACCCGATGTGATGTAAGTAGGCATTCATCATTTATAAAAACGTTTTTAGCCGTGTTAGGTTGACCTTCAGTTTATGAAATGCATAGTATCAGATTCCTGGTTTTCCCCCCAGGATAAGAATGTCGAATTGTGAACTTGGTTAGAGTCAGGGCCAGAAAGCATCCAGGTATCAGAAGACTATCAAATGATGATTAGAGATAAAATAGGTTTACTAATATAAGTTCCTTGTATCTAAATACCCTTTCAGCCACTGGCCCTCCTCCTCTTCTCCTGCAGCAAAATAAAGCTTGTTGGGTTTTTTTTTTAACTTAAGTTTTGAAATTTAAAGTTCTTAGACGGTCTTTTGGGATATACATCATCAATCTTAATCATTTTAATAACATTTTAAAATGTCAGTTCATTAGCAAGGTCTTTCCTAATGTGGTAGAGTTTATAGATTCAGCTGTCTACAATGAATCTAATCTTAGCCCTGGATATAAGGTAAAATACCATGTATCCTGGAATATGAGGAAGAGAAAAACCTGACTCTGATATTGACCGGGTGCAGGGAGGGCTCCGTAGAGCCCTAATGCTAGGCTGTGGCAGTTCATCACCTACTGGTTTCAAGCCCAGCCCTTCTGCCTCTTCCAGAAACTGGGGTAAGAGCATTTTTGCTTGCTCTTAGCCTGGCACTTCCACCCTAATTGCTCTTCAGCTTATGAGAACATTCTCCAGTCTAGACCAGTAAAGGGAATGCAGACCTCCTACTCTGCAGAGGAATTGATCCTTGATGTTTGAGCCAAACTGTGAAGCTTTTTAAAGGAATGTTCCATCAATTTCAATTAACTCAATGCCTAAGTATGCACTCTGAGTCTGTCCCTAGCATATTTATAAACCCAGTATCAGACTTAGTTTAAATGCACTTACTTTAATGTTTAATCAGCTTTCTTTTATTTTTAGCATTGATCGAAAAAGAAATCCAGAACCTTGGGAAACTGTGGATCCTACTGCACCTAGAAAGGTATTGCTGCATTAAAACGTGATTTATACTTAGCCGAAACCTTAGCACATTTGTCAGCAAAATAGATGTAATACCTTTTAACCTTTAGCGTGCCATTTAAAGTGTAGTGCAAAGGGAGTGCTGTAGGGTTATGGAGATTTAGTTCAAATCTTTGCTCCATTAGTCACAGGTGATTTTAGATGATTTGGCCTCTCTGAGGCTCTCAGAATCTATAAAATGGGCACAATAATAGGGCTCTTCCTCAGAGTTTAGAGGATTAAAGTAGATAAAATAGAGCCCTTTAGCACAGTGCCTGGCCCATAGTCAGCACTCAAATATTAACTTTTATCATTATTGTGACACATCATCTCCTTTTTAATTTAATTTTTATTTAATATTGGAGTATAGTTGAGTTACAATGTTGTGTTAGTTTCAGGGGTACAGCAAAGTGAATTAGTTATACATATACATATATCCATTCTTTTTCAGGTTTTTTTCCCAAATAGGTTATTACAGAATATTGAGTAGAGTTACCTGTGCTTACTAGTTATCTTGTCCACAGCTCTGTGCCTTTTCCCTTATTGTATAACTTGGATCATTTGTACTTTTGTTGAGAAATTACAGTGAGGAAATTTTAAGAGCCTACTATGTGCCTAGCTCTGTGCTGGGAGCATCATACCTCCACTCAGACGTAGCAGACACACTTTTTGAGCTTCTAGTTCACATAAAACCATAGGAAATTTAAAAATCTAGAACCTCTTAAGTGAAAGTAGGGTAAATGGATATGACCTTTCTCTCTGATCCTGTAACACTCAGGAACCCAAAGGCTCTTTAGAGGGAGAGAGGGATAGAACCAGCCCATATTACTGTTTTAGAGATGGGAAGAGGTGATTCGTTGACTACAAATGTTGTGGTGATGCTTTTTACAAAGGAAGCAGTGTACAAATCCCAGAAGGGGGCCTGAGGATGGACAGATCCTAACAAAACATTTTTATTCTTTTTTTAAAGCTTATAACAATCAACCAAGAATGGAAGCCTATTGAAGAGTTGCAGCAGGTCCGAAAGGCAACCAGGTGACCAGTCTTCGCCATTTTCTTCCAAAGAGTACTCTATGAATCTAGTGGAAACACTTCTGCACAAACTAGATTATGGATACCAGTGTGCGGAAATGCTTCTGCTACATTTTTAGGGCTTGCCTACGTTTTCAGATTCTGGATAAAGAATTATAAAGGTGGTGCAACAATAACCACGTAGTCCCAAAATAAGATTCTATGTTTATTTTCTTGTTGTAAATTTGTTTTGCGTATTGAAATTTTTGTGTTTATGATGCCTGAATGTTCTCCTTAAAATGTATAAAGATCTGTTAAATTTGATTGTCTCCAATAAAATACCACTTGTGCGAGATTTCTTAAAGTTCAGGTACATTCTTAAATAGAGGAGAAAGTCTTTTTATGGGAGATAAACACATTCTGAAGCGTGGAACTTCATCTTTTTAAATAACACCCAGTGCAAATTTCTGTATAAACTTTTTTTCCAAGTTCACTCATTCATCAGAAATCTATTGAGTAACTACTGTTATCCAGGCACTGTTCTTGTGCAGCTGAGATAAAGCAATGAACAAAACCAAATTTTGGAGGGAGAGGAATAAAAGATGGTAAGTACAGTGAGGAAAATGAAGACAAGATGGGGTATGAGACTTGCATGGGGATTGGTCTTGGAGGAAGTACTGGGATTCTGGCAGTGATGGGAATGTGGGGCATGCGAGAGTAGCCCTCCAGATGCCAAGGCTAACAGTGGTGCTCCTGTGAGGCTTGGGGAGGGGAGGATGGAGAGCACCCCACAGAGTCTAGGGCTCCTCTTCACTGTGGCCAATGGTCCCTTGGAGATCAAAGGTACGATCAAACGCAGCATGCCCCTCGGCTCCCCCTTGACTGTTCTTGAAAGTGGGACCACATAGAAAATAGCTTTTCATTAACTTTTAAAAAAAATTGAGATACAATTCACAGAGCATAGTATTCATCCATTTAAAGGGCACAGTTCGGTGGTTTTTAGTATATTCACAAAGTTTTACAACCATCTCTACCATCTAATTCCAGAACATTTTTATCATCCCAAAACAACACTGTACCCATTAGCAGTCATTCCCCCATTTCTGACCCCTCTGCCCCCAGCCTAGGGAAACACCAATAAAGTTTATCTCTATAGATTTGCCTATTCTGGGCATTTCAGATAAATGGGATCACACATTATGTGGCCTTGGGGCCTGGCTCTAACTTAGTATAATGTTATCATGATTCGTCCGTGTTGTAACACGTATCAGTATTACATTCCTCTTTATGACTAATTTTCCATTGTATGGATATGCCATATTTTGTTTATCCATCAGTTGACAGACATTTGGATTGTTTCTACCATTTGGCTGTTATGAATAATGCTGCTGTGGACAGCCATGTATAAGTTTTTGTATAGCCATATCTTTTCAATTCTCTTGGGTGTGTACCTAGGTTCATTAACTCTTTTAAATAAATATCATAAATCCCTTTTTCTTAATTTCCATCTGAACATAATAGAAATTTAAGAGTAGGGCTAAATTCTAATCACCTTCACGGCAATAAGAATTAATTAGATCTTTCTAGAGACTTGGCAGTTCTGAAGGGATTAAAGCAAGACTACTTCTGGAACTTCTATTTTCCTTATCACCTCAAATTTTCCCAGTGAAAATCTCCAATTATTGATTTCAAGGAATTACATGTACCAGTTAGGAAGTACAATTTTATTTGCTTAAGCTTCTAAAGGGCAATGTGGTACCATATAGTCAAATAAAAATGAACAACCTTGTGATGCTTGGCCAATTAGGAGAGCAAATTGTAGTGTTTGGGAGGGGACTGTGCCTTTCAACTTTAAAACACAAACCTGATTGAAATACAGTGGCTTTATGGGGTGAACAAGGCAGTGGAAGGTACCATGCAGCAGGTTTGGGAGGGAGAAAGGCCAACAGCAATACTGAAACTTAAATTTCAAAAGATTTATTGATTTTATTTTTGATAGTATTCTTAGCATTTTCCACACGTTTTATTTTGAAATTTTTCAAATATTCAGAGAAGTTGAAAAACTAGCACAAAAAATACTCACACTTTTTATCACTTAATATTTTGCCACATTTGCTGTATCTCTCTGTATATTATGCTCTTTTAAAATGAACTCTGAAAATAAGTTACAGACATCATAAAGCTATTCATGCCTAAGAGAAAGGACATTCTAGCTGTTATACCATTATCATTCCTAAGAAGATTACCATTAATTCAATACTATCACCTAACATATAATCCATTTCCATTTCCTCTGACTGTATGTCCTTTATAACTGTAGTTTTAAGTCCAGAGTCCAATCCAAGTTTCACTTGTTGCATTTGGTTGTTAGGCTATTGTACTGAGTACTTGACGGATATGTGGTCATGGAAGTGACTCCCAAGGAGCTTGTATAGAACTCTCTCTGCAGAGTTTGATCTGGATAAGATTCTCTTGCAAGTAGACTTTGAAGTTTTAAAATTTGAGACATATTAAAGACATTTTCAAGTAATTTAAATATTTAAGAAATTGTACAATCGTTAAGCGTTCACTATGTGGTAGGTGGTGTGCTGGCCTCAAGGATCTGACATAGGAAAGGTAGATACATCTGTGAACAAATCCAAGCAATACAGTGACAATAAGGCAAGGATAGAAACAAGCACATGGTACGAAGGAAGGTTCCGAAGAAGATGGGTCCCTGAAAGCCTAGTTTCTTCAAAAACCATTAATTAGGGTAAGATAGGGAGGGTGGGAGGGAGACACGAGAGGGAGGGGATATGGGGATATATGTATATGTATAGCTCATTCCCTTTGTTATAAAGCAGAAACTAACACACCATTGTAAAGCAATTATACTCCAATAAAGATGTTAAAAAAACAGCCAATAATTAGAAGTCAGAAAGGCAATTGAAGTAGAGGCGTGTATTTACCTAGCCATAAAGAGCTAAGACAGCATCTCTTCAGAAACTTGGAGCAATTTAGTACATGAAATTTAATATTGGAGTTTAGAGTGGGATAGGTGAAATGCTTAGGGCCTTTTATGCTATTATTCTGTAGGCACAAATGAATAGGATTTTAAGATGGGGAAGGAGATAATACAGTTTGTGGTTTTTTTTTTTAACATTTTAACAACTTCCATTGTTGGTTTCAGTTTGCAATTAAACCAAAGCCCAGAGTCCTTCAGTTTTATGTCCTTGAGCCTTAAGCAAACACCTATAATTCTCTCATATAAAAAGAGGATGTGAAGTAAGCTTTCTGAATAAAAAAGTTAAAGTCACATACCATATCACTAAAAACGAGTGAGGTCTGATTAAATACTCATTCATCATCATTTTCAATTTTCTTGGGGAAATTCTCACACATTTTAGTTGAGACTTTGTCAGAGAATGAAACTACAGGCTCCGAAATCAGACCACTTTGCCACTTTACTACCCATGTTGCTTTGTACCTCAGATTCCTGGTCTATGAAATTGGGTTAATCTGTTACTTGCTTGGGTTAGTTGTGAAGATTTTGTGAGATAATAAAAGTTTCTGACATGGTGTTTAACATGCACTAGTTGTTCAATAAGTATTCCCTTTTTGCTTTTTAAAAAATGATTATCACTATAAAAGAGAAAGCTCTTTGCACAGTGAACACCCAAGTGTGCTTTATAATTCCCTTGGCTTTGACTCTGTGCTAGAGCAATGTCTGTTCTTTTCCTCCACATTGAAAGGAGTATTCAGAAAGTCCGTCCATTATATTAATTGTGTTTAAGGGTATGAATGATCTAGCATATCCCTTCATAAATTTGCTTTGTCATGAAATATATTTGCATCTAACTGGAAAAAAAGAAGAGAAAGCTCTTAATGTGTATAAAATTATATTCTTCCATGAGTGAGAACATTGCCTGTTTGAGATTCACACACGCCTACTTCTGGTAACTGGTCTACCTTTGGTTCACAGTGCCCCAGTTATAAACCTTTGCCAGAGCATGACCACACCTGAAGATAAACACATCTCACCTTTACTCTCACCTACTCAGACACCGAGCTAGAAATAAGAACCCCTGCATATGTGCCCACCTAGATGGCCTCACATCTAGAAAAGACATAGTAGCAAAAATAATTATTTTTATGTGTATAATATAAAAATTTGTCCTTAGCAACCACTGTCTACATTTTAGTAATCACTATATTCCACAAGTACACTACACATATTCTTACATTCAGAGATGATGGTATGGAGCTTCCCTGGTGGCGCAGTGGTTAAGAATTGGTCTGCTGATACAGGGAACATGGGTTCGAGCCCTGGCCTGGGAAGATCCCACATGCCGCGGGGCAACTAATAAGCCGGTGCGCCACAACTACTGCAAATAATAAGCCCGTGCACCACAACGGCTGCAGCCCACGAGCCTAGAGCCTGTGCTCCGCGACAAGAGAAGCCACTGCAAGGAGAAGCCCGCACACGGCAACCAAGAGTAGCCCCTCCTCGACGCAACCAAAGAAAGCCCATCTGCAGCAATGAAGAACTAATGCAGCCAAAAATAAATAAATAAATAAATTTATTTTAAAAAAATGATGGTATGTGGTTTGAATAAGGAAGGGGGATGAAGTTGAGTATATGTACCTAAGAGAGCAATAGGAATTTTTTAAATTTTATTTATTCATTTTTAGGATTAAAATAGTAACGAAGTTTTCCTGGCATAAAAAAATAGTATCTTCTGTAATTCCAAGGGTTTCTTATTAATTGGTTGTTTCAATGGCTGAACAGTAGTTTCACACATTCATGATAAATTCTGTTTCCCTTCCTAAAATATAGCTTTAGGCTGTTGCAAATTTAGTTCAAGAGATCTTTTTTACCTGAGTGAAAAAGATGAGGAACCTTTGAGATACCTGTTTAGGGTATCAATTTTTTTTAAATGTAAACTTGATAGAAGGGAAATGCAAGCCCCACTATTGATTAACAATAATTCTATTTATGGAGCCCTAACTACAAGCCTGGCATTAGCTCTTTAGCAAGGATTGCCTCTTTTAATCCTCTCAACAAACCCCAGAGGTAGCTTTCACCACCCTCATTTTACAGAAGGAGAAACTAAGGCTTGGAGAGGTTAAGTGAGAGCAATAGGAATTGAACTTGTTTTTCTGGTAATTATCCCTTATAATATCTTTTCCTCATGCTTAGAAAGTTGCATCAGTAATTATGTAATTTCTCCCTAGAAACTAAGGCTTGGTTTTGGTAGTGTTTTATTTGCTTGTGTGCACACTACTTAGTTTTGAAATGAAAACTAGAATAAAATCAAGGAAAACACTAAATTTGATAACTCTTGATGACATGCTAAAAGCAACTCGCTCATTCACTTGGTATGACTTATGATACACATACAATAAAATATTGCTTATTTGGAGAGTGGGCATACTATGTAAAAAATTAAACTCCACTTTTTTGTATTTACATCAAGTAATATATGTGATTTTTCCTTTACTTGGTTGTGTGTAATCATGAAGTTGATACTGTTCTCTTGGTGTTTATGTTCTAAAGGTTATGTTGTTCAGGTTAGGTTGCCTCGGGCAAGTTAACCTGATTATTTTATTTTATAAAATATTTTATATTTTGCTTATCTGAATTCTCCTTATCAACATTAATGAGAAATGGATTCATATTGCAAGACAAATGTGACCTATTGTTTGCTTGTTATTTTCTAGACAAGTTCATTGAGTCAACCACTGGACACTTCTCAAATTTTGTTTCAGGTTATTTTTTGAAGTAGCACCATTTATTTTACTTTTATTTGACTCTTTTTTTTTTTTAACTGAATTTATTCCTGGGCCATAGTTTTTGCTTCTTCAGTTTCTTCTGGGATATCTTTTTCTTCTATGCAACCTCCTCTTCTGGTTTAGGAACAATCTGCTCTTTTTCAGTAAGGATCATCTCAATGTGGCAGGGAGAGCACATGTACGGGTTGATCCCACCATGAGCTCTCTAAGTCCTGCGCTGCATCTTGGGAGCTGTGTTCACCTGGATGTGTTCAATGACCAGAGGATCTACACCTAAGCCCTTCAGTTCAGCATTACTCGCTGCATTTTTGAGCATGTGCAGTAGAAATTCAGCACTCTTTTGGGGCCATTGACCCTGCATCCAGCCCCACTGTTTGGCCTGGGCACACCTACAGACTCTACCATTGTAATGACAGAACGGCACACGTTACTTCTGTAAAGTGATATCCTTCAGATACTTGGTGGATTTTTGGATCTGCATACCCTTAATAGCACAAAGATTTGAACCTCTTGATTTGCATGATTTTTGTGGGTTTCCTGGGTCAAGAGAATAGCGAACCATTTTCAGAGGCCACCTTGGGCTGCTTACTGGGAAACTGCACCATTTATTATACTTTTTAAGTTATTTTTTAAATTGAGGTATAGTTTAGACAGAATAAAATGAACAGGTCTTAATGGTTCAGTTAGAGGAGTTTTGAAAATTATATGCACCCATGAAAGCATCATGCAAAACATGCTATTGAACATTCTTATCACCCGAGAAAGTTCTTGTGGCACAATTTACTTTTTAAATTGAACCCCACTAAATTGTACGCTTTAAAAGGGTGAATTTTATGGTATGTGAATTACATCATCAAAAAAAATCTGCTCCACATTTACTTGCTATCTCACCTCAAGAACTAACAGAGGTTTCCACCATATGTAGTAATCTGTCCCAGTCCCCCCCATATATTACATTTTATTTGCTTTCTTTTTCGAAAACAGGAAATTGGAGGTTACTGAAGATTGTAAGAAGCACATCAACAAGACCAGCTGGGCCAGAGCTTGTAGTTTAGGCTGTCCCTGCAGTGACAACAAATAGGCTTCCCTGGGCTCTGGTGTGGAAAGACCCGGAAGCAGAGTTCAGACACTGGGTTTACCTTGTGTCTCAATGTTGTAAATATCACCACCCACAGAGTAAGGGCCCAGGCAGAGTACAAGAGTTACTGTAGCGGAACAAAGACGTGGAGAATGGACTTGAGGACACGGGGAGGGGTAAGGGTAAGTTGGGACGAAGTCAGAGAATGGCATGGACATATATACACTACCAAACGTAAAATAGAGAGCTAGTGGGAAGCAGCTGCATAGCACAGGGAGATCAGCTCGGTGCTTTGTGACCACCTAGAGGGGTGGGATAAGGAAAGTGGGAGGGAGACGCAAGAGGGAGGAGATATGGGGATATATGTATATGTATAGCTGATTCACTTTGTTGTATAGCAGAAACTGGCACACCACTGTAAAGCAATTATACTCCAATAAGGATGTTAAAAAAAAAAAAAAGACTATCCCGGCAATAAATCCTCTCCAGGGCAAGGCTGTAACCAAGCTAAGCAAGAGAAGTTACAGTTGACTTCACAACTGGATTAGTATACGTTTCCCCAACTTTTCTATCATCGTGTGTGTCAGAGCTTGCCCAAGAGCAGGGAACCCTCTGTGGCGCCAAACCAAATCCTCCCAAACCGCACTAGGAATCTGGCTCATTCTTTCAGTCAAAACGGCTGTTCTCAAACTTTAGCTGTGCATCAGACGCTCCTGAAAGGCACGTTAAGATGTGGATTGCTGGGCCCCAAACGCAAAGATTCTGCTTTAGTAGTTCTGGGGTGGGATCTAAGTATTTGGGTTTCTAACGAGTTTCCAGGTGAATCTGATGCTTCTGGTCTGGGGACCACACTCTGAGAAGTACTGTGCTGAAACTGCTCCTATAACATTTGGTAATTAGTGTGGAATTTCACCCAGTTGTTAATACCCTAGACCAGCCTTGAGATGTCAGTTGAACTCTTGCTATCAGGAGAGCAGGGTCAGGCCAGGCATGGAACACTAAAAGGGTGGGAGTGCCTCTCCTGGCCGGGCTGCCCCGGCTGCCTGTTCAGTCACATTGATCCCAGCACCCTAAACTGAGGAGTGGTGGGTCTAGCAGGTATCAGTGGGAGTAGATGCGGATGCATTTGTGAACATCTTCATTACTCTGCAGAGATGACACTACTGACCACGCATGTCAGGACAGATGGCAGTGGTTCTGCCAGTAACAATCAAATCTGACGTTAATTCAACTTCATGGTGGGCACAGTGGGCAGAGAGCAAGCAGACAGGTCAGCACCTGACTCTAGGCTCTGCAAGTCAAGAGCTGGGTGGGTTTCCTAACTTCTCAAAGCCTTGCTTGGCAAAGGGGGATTCATCTCAGGGGTAAACCAGTGAGGTAGGTTAATATTTAGAAATGTCTTCACTGAGATATCTCATCCCTGCACTGTTTCCTCATCGCTCTTCTTCCCTCCAGTGTTAAGCCCGAGTAACTTTTGCTTCAGGGTGAGGACTGATGCAAGAACAGTCCTCCTCCAAGTGCAGCTGGGTGGGCTGGCAGAATCCGCATCGCCTGGGTCTGCACCCCAGACCTGCTGAATCTGAATCTCTGGCAGGGAGGCCCAGGATTCTGAGTTTCAATACACAGAATTTTCAGGTTATTGCATGGCTAAAGTCTGAGAAGCTCTGGTCTAGAGCAAATAAATATTAATGTAGAGGCTTCAAAATCCATAGCTGAGACCACAGTCCTCCCAAAAGCCAATATGCGTATATGTGTGGCAAGTTGGGAGAGAAAGGGTTTTGTTTGGAAGTCAAAGCTCGGGAAACTGAGCCCAGAGGTTATGTTCTAAGCCACGGTATCTGGAAGATTTTATGATGGCATCGTAGCCCTCTTTACGTCCAAAAGGAAGACCAGTTTGATCAGCAGCAAAGAGAGAGGATGAGAAAGGGCTGAGATTAGATCTTAAAGGATCTACAGGGTTTTCAGTCTTCTTCTGAGTGGCCTCACGAGACCCCAGCTTGAAAAGGCTTATTATGTCGGTCAGACTCTCTCAGAAGCTTAAAGTAAGAGACAAGGGTGACAGCCAGCAGAGAAGTCAGGGCCGTCATAGGGCCACTTACACCCCAAGTTACTGAGGGAGTAGAGATGGAAAGAAGCTAGTCAGGAGAGAGAAAGGAGACCTGAGCAGAAAGCCAGGAAGAGGCCGAGGTGTGGGTGACAGCTTGTGTCCAGAGCCAGTAGGATTACTGTTATGAGCTCAGAGCCCTGGGAAGGGGTGAGGACAGTTCAAGAGGCAAAGCATCAGAGGGCACAGTCATCGTCCATCTCCTGATCGTGGGCAGACAGTTTGGTCTGTGCCTCATCAGACTGGTCTGAGGGTCCCTCCTTCAGGCCTGCCCTTGACCGTGCCCCGAGCAGACCCTGGAGAAGGTTCATTTGGGGTGGTCCCCTGTGGACCTCTGGCTACAGAGGAGCTGGCACTAAGGAGGGGAAGGGGCTGGGAGGTGTCTGGGCTGCACTTCCCTGCAGCGTTGGGCAATCTGGGTGTGTCCCGAGGTTCCTGGAAAGTTGGCTCATTACCTTCACCAAAAACAACCTGAGACACCCATGGTGAGGTCAGCTTCAGTTTAAGCTGCTTCACACACACGCACACAAAAAAATTCTTTTTCCCCTTGACCGGAAAACTTAACGCTTAAAAACTTCAGCGTGTTGTTGGGTGAGGCCTAAGCAGCCAGGAGATGTGGGTTTCCTCTTGCTCTGAAGGACCTTGGGGAAATGACCCTCGAGCAGTCAGTATGTGCTGGCACCTTGTTAAGCAAACCCTGGAATGTGGTCCATAATGTATGGGTGGATTGATGTGCAAACCTCTTCCTCAAAGGAGCCTTCCAGGATCCCCGGCCAGGCCCTCTTGCCTGCACTTCCATAGTCCTGTGACCCTCTCCTTTAGTAACTTTTTCATTCTATGCGCATTTGGAAAATTAATTTCTTCCCACACAAATCTGGAGCGCCATCCGGATTTTTCACTCATCATTGGATCACTAACTGCTGGTGTGTGCCTGGCGTGTAGTAGGCACTCATCGTATCTATTTGTTGGTAAAAGTATGCCAGAGTTCAGTGACGGCATGAGTCTTTGTGAAAGGATTCATCACCGGGTTGAATCATCCAGAAAACATTTAAGGAGCATCCGTCCCATGCCATGTACTATGCTAGGTGATACGGGGAGAGGGCTTATACAAAGGTAAAGAAAACAGGGACTCTGCCCTTAAAAATAAGCACGGGCTGGGGGTAAGGCCCACCCTCCACTGTGGCTGCTCTGGTGTCTTACCCTGTTGTTCTCCTTGAGGAGGAAGCTCTTTCCCACCTGGTCACGGTGGGGGGTTAGTCACAGAGCATATCCTAGCCCCCCAAATTAGAGGAACAGATGTGGCCATCCTAAGTGAGGGCCTTGCATGGTCAGACAGTCCATGAATCATCTAGATCTAGGATTAGAGAGGCAGGAAGTTGGGCACTGGGACAGACTGCAGAGATGGCCCACAGGTCTGCTCACCCTGGACCCCCAGACACAAACCAGTGCTTTGCACATAGCCATACTCAATAAATATTTGTTAAATAAAGGAGTTGGAAGGGGATCCTTGGGCAATGTTAAGACGTGTTTCCTAATTTAGCTCTGGAGTAAATCCAGAGTCCATATACTGATTTTGTTTAGCAATTTATGGCTTTTTTGAGTGTCTACTTATGTGCAGGGCTCTATGAATTTGAAGATAAAGACATAATTGCTGTCATTGAGGAGTTGAGAGTCCGGTGGGGACACAGATTCATGACCTTGTATTTTCTTTATTATCTATAAAGTTAGCACAGAAACACTCCAGGCATGAGGAGGAGGGAGGGTGGGGAGGAGGGAGGGGGAGGTGGGAGGGGGAGGTGGGAGGGGGAGGAGGGGAGGAGGGAGGGGGAGGTGGGAGGGGGAGGTGGGAGGGGGAGGAGGGAGGGGGAGGAGGGAGGGGGAGGAGGGGAGGAGGGAGGGGGAGGAGGGGAGGTGGGAGGGGGAGGAGGGAGGGGGAGGAGGGGAGGAGGGATGGGGAGGAGGGGAGGAGGGATGGGGAGGAGGGGAGGAGGGGGAAGAGGAGGAAAGCAATCGCACAGAGGATGGGAGATGACCTCTGAGGTGGAGAAGCAGGGAAGGGTGTTCAAGGCAAAGGGAACAGCACCTGTAAAGCGGCTGGAGGGTGTGGTGCAATCTGAGGATGGTGTGACAACACAGGAAGGAGCGTGGGGTCCACGGTGGTGGGAGATGAGGCTGGACAGGCAGGTTGTAGCCCGACTGGGAAGGGCTTCAGGGCCGGGCTAAGAGGTTGGAGCTTTATCCTGTCAGGCGGGTAGGGACCCATCATATTTGTGAGCCAGGAAGGCAAACAGGGCACACCTGTGCTTGGTTTCCTTCCTTAAGGCAGTAAGGCAGCCACTCCCCGTCCAGGTGAGTCCTGCCTCAGAGTCACTGTCACTCAGAGTCACTCAGCCCCTGCTCTAGGTCCCTACCTGGGAGAGCCTGTCAGGTTGGGTCCAGCTTTGCCCCACGTCCGGGTCAGAGGGGCAGATGAACAGGTGGGTGTGGAGGAAGGTGCGGGGCGGGGGCGGGGGCGGGGGCTGGCCATGAGGCTTGTGAGTTTCATTCACTGGAGGCATAACTCTCAGGTTCAAACCAGCTGGAGAAGCTGGGGCAGCCTACCCCAGACAGGTGGGCAGCAGGGCTTAGCGAAGGGGCCCCAGGCTGAGTGAGGGCCAGGAGACTGCCTTTCTTATTTGTTTGTTTGAAAGCACGCTTGCCCTTACCGGCTGTGGTACCTTGGTCACTAATTCCCTCTCAGGAGCTCAGCTTCCTCAGCTGTTAAGTGAAGGGGGCCGACCAGGTGATCTTCCAGCTCCGTGATTCCGAGGGAGGAGGAAGCTGCGGGAGCAGCGTGGGACTCTGAGCATAAGCTGCTGGAGGTGGGCGACTCCCAGGCAGAACAAAGCCTCTTCTAGAGGGACAGGCGGGTTTTGCAAGCGGGTGAGTGACAGGGCTCGCCTCCCTACCCTACCTCGGCTGCTCCTGGACCGGCTGCCACCACGGGACTTCGGCGGTGGGAGTGGAGTTCCTCCCCAAGACGCAGCAGAGGGGAGTCCAGCCGGCTCGGCCAGGCTGCTCCGGGGTGCAAGAACGCTAGGTTGCAAGAGGGTCCAGCTGCTCCAGCCCCCTTGGGGTTCCCTTCCTTTCCCGGTGCTCCTCTCTCCCCGGGGCAATGAGTAGCCCACAGGAGCTAAGCCCAGGGGCAGACACCGGGCTCCGGGGCAGGATGGTGGGTGACAGCAGGAGGGGCTTCGGGGCCAAGAGCCCGCGGGAAAGATGGGGACGCCCCCTCCCCCCACCCCGGAAAAGCCAGCTTGACCGAGGGCGCCCCTCGCCCTACAGCCGCCCTCACCACGCCGCCCCGCCTCCTCCGCAGCCCACCCCTCTCACTCTCACAGTCGCCTGAAAGCCCTCATCTTCACAAGCGTCCTTGTTTTAAAAAAACATTTCTGTTTCCTTTATTTGCACTCAGCTCCAGCCTTCATAAATATGCGAATTCGATGTAAGTAATTTTTTTTTTTTTTGCGGTACGCGGGCCTCTCACTGTTGTGGCCTCTCCCGTTGCCGAGCACAGGCTCCGGACGCGCAGGCTCAGCAGTCATGGCTCAGGGGCCCAGCCGCTCCGTGGCATGTGGGGTCTTCCCGGACCGGGGCACGAACCCGTGTCCCCTGCATCGGCAGGCGGACTCTCAACCACTGCGCCACCAGGGAAGCCCGATGTAAATAATTTTATAATGAAAAAATTTTTTTAATGCATTCACACGTGGAGCAAGAGGGACCTAGTTGTCATTCGCAGGAGCCCTGTGCTGGGCCTGGGGGACACAGGCCTGTACTCAGCGTCCTCACAGGGGTGAGACCCGCCACGGAACCACAAGGGGGTTCAGGGAAGACTCCCAAGAGGAGGGAACCTTGACCCGAGACCTGGGGGATTACAGAGATCTGGCCAATTGAAGGAGAGAGGGCATCTCAGGAGAGGGAATGGCATAGGCAAGGCCGGCAGGCAGGCCGCGCGAGGGGTCGTGGTCAAAGCAGGGAGCTGAGGAGGAAATGTTCCTTTTCCTGCCCTGGTAACAATTGTAATCAATTAGTTGTATAAGTATCTGCTTGAGATCTGTATCCCCTGCGAGGTTACAAGCTCCAGGAGAGGAAATGCTGTACATTATAATTTCTCAGGATTCTGGTGCCCAGCACAATGCCTGACACACAGTAAGTGTTCAATTAAATTGGCGTTAAGTGAACGAGTAAATGAGAATTCTCATGTTAACGTGGGTTGTGTCCATAAGGGCTGAGAAGCCAAGCTAACCAGAGTTTGGGTGTTATCCTAAGGGCAATAGGGATCCACTGCAAGTTTTACATAAGGGCATGACGTGGTCGGCTTTGGGTCCCAGGAATCCCTTTTTGGCTTTGGTCTGGAGAATGGCTGGAGACAGAGTCCAGGTGGCAGAGACATTGTCCTTACCTCGGGACATTGTTATAATTTTATTACTTCTTTATGTGACTCTCCCCTAAGCAAGTCGTGAGGCCTGGAGGGCTGGGTCCGGGTCCTGTTCACCTCGGCATCCCCGTACCCAGTACACTGGCCAGCACGGCATGTGGTAACTGCTCAGTGGGTGTTTAATGGCTGAAATTCTGATTGGAAGTTGCTTATGCAACTTTAAGGGTAGGTGATGTTGTTTAATACATGCAATGTCATAGGCAACTTTCAAAACATGAGGAACATGAAAGAAAAAGTCATTTAAGTTTGGGAAGCAGTGGTCAGAGGTCTGGGAGGCAGGGTGAGGGAGGAGGAGGGGTGTAGGGTGATGGAGAGGCTCCTCTGAGCTGTGACAGTTGTTGGACCTATGAGGCCTTCTAGGTTTGGCATCTGCCTGAGATGGGAGCCCGTGGAGAGCAGCAGGTTTGGAGGACTAGGTGAAAAGTTGGGTGCCTGTGGGACATCCAGCTCCAGATTGGGGTGTCTCCAGCAATAGAAGATTCTGGAAGCCTTAGGGGTGAATGTATGGCAGGATATGGGGAGGAGGGCTGGGATGCCCTGGAGAGAAGAACTTTTAAGTAGGGGGCCTGAGGGCCGAGGACTGAGGGAGTCAGTAGGGATGGAGAAGCACTAGGGGCTCCTACCTCAGGACTGTGAGCCTGTGACTTCTCTGTTCCCTCCAGCCTTGTTCTTACCATCCCATTATAACAGCCCGGAACAGGCATCAGCACTGCAGAGCCTTCGGTGAAACCCAGCTCCACAGGGCTCAACTTCTGTGTGTTCTGGGCTCACCTCCCTGTTTTTTTTTTGTTTGTTTGTTTGTTTTTTGCGGTACGCGGGCCTCTCACTGCTGTGGCCTCTCCCGTTGCGGAGCACAGGCTCCGGACGCGCAGGCTCAGCGGCCATGGCTTACGGGCCCAGCCGCTCCGCGGCATGTGGGACCTTCCCGGACCGGGGCACGAACCCATGTGCCCTGCATCGGCAGGCGGACTCTCAACCACTGCGCCACCAGGGAAGCCCCTCCCCTCCCTTTTGTGGTCGCAAGAATGCTACATTCTGTGTTTCCCCTTTGTCTTCACAAGGCCCGCCTCCTGGACATTACACTTTCCTCCACTCAGTGGCTTATCTAATTTCTGCTTGTCACCCTCCTCGTGCTCTTGGCTTTCCTCCCCTGAGTTCCTCCAGATAGTCCTGCCCACCCCCCAGTGAGCCAGGCTCTCCACCGCTGTGTCCTGGGGGAACCAAGGGCGTTTTCCAGTTTCTATCTGCTTCCTCCCCTTCCCTCCTCCCTCACCTGCCTGAGAAAAGGTCCTGCACTGGCAGCAGTGGGTGGAAAACCCAGGGCCAGCTCCCCTCCGAGCCACTGCACATCCAGGTCCCCCAGCTGCAGCAGGGCTCTGGCCAACGTATTACAGGCACTGGGGGCGGAAAGCCCTGATAGGTCACATTTCCTGATTTCTGCAGTGTAAATATTCCCACCGTGACCGATTTCAAGCTACCAACAGGATGTCACTGAATACAGAATTGGGAAGAGATGGGCAGTAGTACACTGTCACATAATATTTCCAGCAAGCAAACACAATAGGCATAGACAGCCTCAAAAGCAAATATAATTACAAAATGCAGTAAAATAGGAAGTTTTGAGTATTTGCTGCTTCTTAAAAATATAACTTATTCTCTTGTAAGATTTGTAATTTAATTGTTAAAATAATGGCTGTTTTAACAACTGCTTTGCAAAATTCCTGGAAACTTAACAATTGGCTCTTGCAAGCAGTACAAACCAGCTCCAGCAAACCACTGAGTGCCACCTGGGCCAGGAGAAAAGAGGGGGATTCCAAGCCCCAAACTTCAGTGCACTCTCGCCTGGCATCCTCTCCCTGCCCAGGCCATGTGGGTGTCAGTGTGGGTGGCATGTGACAGGTACCAAGCCTCTGAATTCCCAGTTAAAGTCAGACCCAGGAGGAGCAGAGCTGGGCCCTGGGCACCTCTCCCACCCACAGATGTGTGCTTTCTGTGCCCGCCCAGGCCTCAGCCTCTGGACACCCACCCTGGCAGCCCCCAGAGCCAGGAAGTTCGAGTGGCCCAATTTCCTTCACCCTGAAAAGTGTGAAATCCTGTGAGGTTTGGAACTTCCATATTTCTCAGAAAGCAAGCTTGCCCAATCACCGGCAATGAAGAAAACGAAAGAAGACAAAGCCTCTCTTTCTGAGCCTCTCTTTATATCCATGGGCTGCAAGGCAGGTCATGCTGGGTCTGAACAGATGTGGGACAGAGAGAGCTTCGGGGGTGCAACTCAACCTTCGGGCATTTCTGAACAGTGAGAATGAAAACCACCAGAGACATGTTCTAAGTGGGCCAGTCTTTGTCCCCCTTTGTGGGGACATCAGACGTGGTGACCCACTGTGGTGGAAACCTTGTGTTGGCTACTGCAGGAAGTCAGCTGAATCTCTGGTTTGATGTTCCTGTGTTCTTGCCAATCACCATTGTGAAAGTTGGAGAAAAGGGATCACCTTCTCACCACACCCCAAATATGCCTCGGTCCTCGGTTTATGTCTTCCCGTAACTAAAGGTGCCTTCCCCTTGCTCATAATCACAGCCCACCACAAGCCAACCCATTGCACCCGCCCCCTCCAGCTCTTGGAGTTGCACCTCTATTTGTAGCGTTTCCACATTCTCCCTTGGGGTCTTCCTTTGAGTGTAGGTTTATGTGCTCTGATTTCTAAGCTCAGGAAAGCCAGGACCTTGTCATTCACTCACTCGTTCATTACTTCATTCAGTGGGGAGCGGGCATAGGGAGGAGGGAGGAGGACGGAAAGTCTGTCCACCTCTGAGTGGGGCGCAGCTCAGGGAAGCCTGCACCCTGAGTGGAGGCGGAAGGAGGGGCAGAGGTAGGCAGGAACTGAGACCAAACCCCTGTTCCCCTCTCAGACCTTGTGCTAGTGGGTACCTGCCTTTTGTAAACAGTAAAACAGTGTCTAAATGCTAGGCGTGGCAGTTATTCGCTTTCTTCCGCCTGCAGGCTGCTCTCAGAAGGTGTTTCCATGGATTCCACTTGGTGCCCCACCCATCACCGGACAGCCTCGCCAGTCTTTCCTGCCTTGTGGTAAAGACCTTTTTATTCCTTTATTCAGAACAAAAAACATTAATGTGTTGTTCCCACCAAAAGACCCAGTTCCAGCTGTATTCCATCTAGCTGTATGATGGTTTAAAGTTTGATTTCTCATTCTTTAATACTTGCTAAATTTTGGGAAATTTAGTTGAAAGTCAGGCATAGCCGGTGGAAGGCTCAGGAGCAAGGCTAGGGCGCCATCTACTGGTAACTTCTAAGTATGACAAAATGGAACTTGCATTGAGCCTCTTGCACAGGTGAAAATGAGTTATTTTTTATTTTATTTTTTAAATTGAAGTATAGTTGATTTACAATGTTGTGTTGGAAATGAGTTGATTTAAAGGTTTAAAACGGAAAAGGTGTGTGCAACAACACATGCAAATAACAAAGAGTTTGTGCCAGAATCTGTAAATAACTCTTACAAGTTAATATAAAAAAACCTCAATAGAAAAATGAGCATAAGACTTAACGGGGCAATTTATAAAAGAGGATATCCAGTGCACGATGAATTTATGAAAGATGGTCGACTTTTCATTCTTGGAGACTCTTGGAAGAGGAAGAGAGGTGAAGGAGGGCCTAGATATAGGGGAAGCCTGAATACTTAGACCAAAAAAACCCCAACTTCCCAGGTAATTCAGATTTCAACCACGAGGGGGCGTACTTTCACTTTAATTTGCATCAGGGAAATGCAAATTGAAACCACAATGAGGTATCATCACCATTTACCCTCCAGAATGGCGAAAATTAAAAGACTAACAACGCCAAGCTGACAAAAATGTGGGGCAATGGGTATTCTCATACACTGCTATGGGGAGTGCAAACGGATACAATTTTGAAAAATTGTTCTGCATTATCTAAAAAAGTTGAACAATGGCTTACTCTGTAACCTAGCAACCTGACTCCTTGGTATACACCACAAAAAATGTGTGCCCATGTACACCAAGAGGCATACAGGATTGTTAACAGCATAACTGGTAATAGCCAAGAACTGGAAACAGTGCAAATGTCCATGAAAATAGGCTGGATAAATAAATCGTAGTATATTAATGCAATGGAATATCTAACAGCAAAACAAACAAAAGCAAATAAAAAACTGCAGCTACACACAGTAACAACATAAATGAATTTTACAAACATTATGTTGAGTAAAAGAAGTTAGAGATAAAACAATGCCTACTATGTGATAATGATTATATAAAAGTCAAACAGGCAAATCATTTTATAGTGTTAGGTGTCAGGATGATGGTGTGTGGAGGATGCAGGCAGAAGCTGCCTGCACCACTTGACCTGGTGGTTATATGGGTGTGTTCACATTGTGATCATTTATCTTTGATTTGAGCACTTAAAAAATACACTTAACACTTCAGTTATAAAAATAAAAAAGTGAAAGGTGGAAGGGTAGAGTGGGATTCCTAACCAGGAGAATATAGGCAAGAGTAGGGAAGGAAGGTATAAGAAACTCAGGAAAGGGGAAAAGCAGGTGCTGACTACAAAAAATCTCCAGGTAATTCAGATTCTTCCCACTGGGGGTCTGCCTCTCTGTCTTCCCCCCTGAGAATTCTTGCCCTATGCAAACATTTTGTTTGGGCTTTTTTTTTTCCTCTTGAATTATTTCCAGAGGGAAAATTTCCACGAGTAGAATAATTTGGTCAAAGGGTACAGCTATTTTAATGTTCTATAAACTTTGCCAGTTTGTCCTCCAGAAAGACAATACCAACCCATAGCAACTCAAGAATGCTTCAAAGTGTGTGTTTTCTAAAACAGAGTTTTAAGAGCTTCTTGATTTAACATTTGCAAAATGGTATGGGGGCTTCCCTGGTGGCACAGTGATTAAGAATCCGCCTGCCAATGCAGGGGACACGGGGTTCAAGCCCTGGTCCGGGAAGATCCCACATGCCACAGAGCAACTAAGCCCATGCACCACAACTACTGAGCCTGCGCTCTAGAGCCCGTGAGCCACAACTACTGAAGCCCCTGTGCCACAACTACTGAAGCCCACGTGCCACAACTACTGAAGCCCGTGGTCCTAGAGCCTGTGCTCTGAAACAAAGAGAAGCCTCCACGATGAGAAGCCCCTGCCCGTAACCAAGAGTAGCCCCCACTCGCCACAACTAGAGAAAGCCTGCGCTTAGCAATGAAGACCCAACACAGCCAAAGATAAATAAATAAATAAATAAATTTAAAAAAAAGGTACGGAAGTGGACTAATTTACATTTCCTTAATTATTAGCGAAACTAAGCATTTTCCTTTAAAATGCTGACAATAATTCCCTCTTATACACACTGCCTGGTCAGTGTGTTCTCTGCCTATTTAGGAGTTTGTATTCTTTATGGGTCTGTATTTAATCTTTTTTATGTTTTATTAGCAAATTTTTATCTGTCATAGTTGTCACAATTTCTCCAATTCTAATGGTTACTCTTAAACAAAAGAAAATGATAAAAATTTACTTGAATTCTTCTGTGGTTACACCTGTCCATTTTTTCCTCAAATTTTTTTTTATTACCTCAATAGTAAGTAATACATATGTCACCAGTGGAAGGGCGATTTCCTCGGTTCTTGCCCTCTCAAGGGAAAGAATTCAGTTGAGAGACATAGAGGAGCTTTAAGGAGTTTTAAGAGTTTTATTCAGCAAAAGTGAAAGTATACTCTTGAGAAAGGATGAGAGTGTGCTGTCTGGAAACCAGAAGCAGCACTGCAATGGGGTAGGGTTGGGTTTTTTAGATTGGTGGTCCCTCCCCGTGTCCTGCATCATTTGACTGACAAGTTGATTGACAGCTTTAGGTTATATAACTTTTCTCCCGGTGTGCAGGTGCTTACCCATAAGCACCCACTTGAAACCCATGGGGGGTGGAGGGGCAAAAACCGAAATGCTAATTTATTACAAATACGGCATAATGAACCCCTGGTTACCTTGAGGCACCTTTTAGGTCTTGGTGCGCCTGCACCAACCTGTGCTGGCAGTTTGTATCTTGTTTGGTCCTGATATAACTGGAAACCTAGCAGTGGTCCTTGGCGACAAGAGGGAGGATCTCTGGGTGTGTTCTGATACCAGTGTCCAGGTGGGGGAGGGAAAGATGACCCCTTCCAGGATGGGGTGTGGACCTGCTCATGTCTGACTAACTACCTAACATATATATATTTCTTCCTAAATTAAGATAAATTTCTTCTAAGCAGTGTTTCCCACGCCAGTTTCCTCTCTCTTTTTTTTTTTCTTTTTTTTTTTTTTGGCGGTACACAGGCCTCTCACTGTTGTGGCCTCTCCCATTGCGGAGCACAGGCTCCGGACGTGCAGGCTCAGCAGCCATGGCTCACGGGCCCAGCCGCTCCGTGGGATGTGGGATCTTCCCGGACCGGGGCACGAACCCGTGTCCCCTGCATTGGCAGGCGGACTCTCAACCACTGCGCCACCAGGGAAGCCCACCAGCTTCCTATCTCTTTGGGTGTTAATGCATTTTCTCAAGGGGTTCTATAGTCAAATAATATTGGAAAATAATGAATTAGACAAAAACTAAACAGCTCCGTTATTATAGTACTTATCAGATCATAAATATGGTACTTTATTCATTGAGCAAAATGTTTGTTGAGCACCTATTATGAGGCACTCTAGAGGCTGGGAATACAGCAGTGAACAACGAGACAAATGTATGTTGTGTATTTCCAGGAGAAGGACACAGTAGACGGATTTTCTCCAATGCATTTGAGCAACACTCTTTCTTACATCACCTATTAATCTTTTACATGATTCCACGGACTGTCCTGATCTAGAATTTTTGTGGCATGAAATGAAAGACGTGAATCAACTTTCATTTTTCCTAAGAGATTCATCCACATTACTTAGCAGAATTTGTTAAATGTGGTTCTTCTTTGTGTGGTTTTACTGTCCACTCACTGATTATAAATTTCCCATAATTTGGGGATTGTGGCATAATTATTTTGTTTCATTGGTTCATATTTCTGAACTGTGTATTTATGGTGAAGGAAATAACTGTATCCCAAAGAGGAGAAGAACTGTCACTTTTCCCACCTTTAATTGTTGCTAAGATGAAGTGGTGCCCTTGAGCCTCAGTTTCCCCAGGCATCTGCCAGCAAGAGCCTGGCATCTCTCAGCAGAAGCATGAGAGAAGAGGGTTATAAAGTCCCTGGAGCCTCCCCAGCCCATCTGTCCGCCAGGATGGAGGAGTATTTGGGGGTTGGAGGGGGTGAGGAGTGGGGGAGAAATTGATAGTTATTGAGTGCTTACTATGTGCCAGTCACATTGCATTTAAGGAATATTTAAGGAGGAGGTGAGGAAGCCAGAGGAAGCATCAGAGAGGTGAAAGGAGAAAGAAAGGGAATAAAGTTTTGGACAGAGAAGTTAATTATAGGGACTGTCCTGGCATGGACAAAAATTTTAAAAATGAAGTTAATCATAAACTCAGCCAGGGGGCTCAGTTACTTTGTTTCACACCCTGCCCAGGGGCTAAGGATGGTGCAGCATGACGCTGGTGTGCATGTGAGGCCACAGGGGCAGTCCAGGATTTTTGGAGCAAAGTTATGCTTTGGTGGAGAGTTGTGCAGATGCCTTCTGAGGCCCTTGAAAATCTGGTTTTTCTTATTCTAGAGCAGCACTGTGCAATAGCCTTTCTACCATGATGGAAAAGTTCTGTATCTTTGCTGTCCAATATGATAGCCAGCAGCCACATGAAGCTACTGAGTGCTTGCAATATGGTCAGAATGACTTAGGAACTGAATTTTAAATTTCACTGAATTTTTTTACTCTTGCTTTTTTTTGTTTTTTAAATTTTTGAATTTTATTTATTTTTTTATACAGCAGGTTCTTATTAGTCATCAATTTTATACACATCAGTGCATAAATCGCCCAATTCATCACCACCACCACCACCCGCCCCCTGCCGCTTTCCCCACTTGGTGTCCATACGTTTGTTCTCTACATCTGTGTCTCAATTTCTGCCCTGCAAACCAGTTCATCTGTACCATTTTTCTAGGTTCCACATATATGCGTTAATATATGATATTTGTTTTTCTCTTTCTGACATCCTTCACTCTGTATGACTGTCTCTAGATCCATCCACGTCTCCACAAATGACCCAATTTCGTTCCTTTTTATGGTTGAGTAATATTCCATTGTATGTATGTACCACATCTTCTTTATCCATTCGTCTGTTGATGGGCATTTAGGTTGCTTCCATGATCTGGCTATTGTAAATAGTGCTGCAATGAACATTGGAGTGCATGTGTCTTTCTGAATTATGGTTTTCTCTGGGTATATGGCCAGTAGTGGGATTGCTGGGTCATATGGTAGTTTTTTAAGGAACCTCCATACTGTTCTCCATAGTGGCTGTATCAATTTACATTCCCACCAACAGTGCAAGAGGGTTCCCTTTTCTCCACACCCTCTCCATCATTTGTTGTTTGTAGATTTTCTGATGATGCCCATTCTAACTGGTGTGAGGGGACACCTCATTGTAGTTTTGATTTGCATTTCTCTAATAATTAGTGATGTTGAGCAGCTTTTCATGTGCTTCTTGGCCATCTGTATGTCTTCTTTGGAGAAATGTCTATTTAGGTCCTGTGCCCATTTTTGGATTGGGTTGTTTTTTTTTTTAATATTGAGCTGCATGAGCTGATAATATATTTTGGAGATTAATCCTTTGTCAGTTGCTTCGTTTGCAAATATTTTCTCCCATTCTGAGGGTTGTCTTTTCTTCTTGTTTACGGTTTCCTTTGTTATGCAAAAGCTTTGAAGTTTCATTAGGTCCCATTTATTTATTTTTGTTTTTATTTCCATTACTCTAGGAGGTGGATTAAAAAAGATCTTGCTGTGATTTATGTCAAAGAGTGTTCTTCCTATGTTTTCCTCTAAGAGTTTTATAGTGTCCGGTCTTACATTTAGGTCTCTAATCCATTTTGAGTTTATTTTTGTGTATGGTGTTAGGAGTGTTCTAATTTCATTCTTTTACATGTAGCTGTCCAGTTTTCCCAGCACCACTTATTGAACAGGCTGTCTTTTCTCCATTGTATATCCTTGCCCCCTTTGTCATAGATTAGTTGACCATAGGTGCGTGGGTTTATCTCTGGGCTTTCTATCTTGTTCCACTGATCTATGTTTCTGTTTTTGTGCCAGTACCACATTGTCTTGATTACTATAGCTTTGTAGTATAGTCTGAAGTCAGGGAGTCTGATTCCTCCAACTCCATTTTTTTCCCTCAAGACTACTTTAGTTATTCGGGTCTTTTGAGTCTCCATCTAAATTTTAAGGTTTTTTGTTCTAGTTCCGTAAAAAATGCCATTGGTAATTTTATAGGGATTGCATTGAATCTGTAGATTGCTTTGGGTAGTAGAGTCATTTTCACAGTATTGATTTTTCCAATCCAAGAACATGGTATATCTCTCCATCTGTTGGTATCATCTTTAATTTCTTTCATCAGTGTCTTATAGTTTCCTGCATACAGGTCTTTTGTCTCCCTTTGTAGGTTTATTCCTAGGTATTTTATTCATTTTCTTGCAATGGTAAGTGGGAGTGTTTCCTTAATTTCTCTTTCAGATTTTTCATCATTAGTGTATAGGAATTCAAGAGATTTCTGTGCATTAATTTTGTATCCTGCTACTTTACCAAATTCATTGATTAGCTCTAGTAGTTTTCTGGTGGCATCCTTAGGATTCTCTATGTATAGTATCATGTCATCTGCAAACAGTGACACTTTTACTTCTTCTTTTCCAATTTGTATTCCTTTTATTTCTGTTTCTTCTCTGATTGCCCTGGCTAGGACTCCCAAAACTATGTTGAATAATAGTGGTGAGAGTGGACATCCTTGTATTGTTTCTGATCTTAGAGGAAATGCTTTCAGTTTTTCACCATTGAGAATGATGTTTGCTGTAGGTTTGTCATATATGGCCTTTATTATGTTGAGGTAAGTTCCCTCTATGCCCTTTATGGAGAGTTTTTATCATAAACGAGTGTTGAATTTTGTCAAAAGCTTTTTCTGCATCTCTTGAGATGATCATATGGTTTTTATTCTTCAATTTGTTAATATACTGTATCACATTGATTGATTTGCATATATTGAAGAATCCTTGCATCCCTGGGATAAATTCCACTTGATCATGGTGTATGATCCTTTTAATGTGTTGTTGGATTCCGTTTGCTAGTATTTTGTTGAGGATTTTTGCATCTATATTCATCAGTGATATTAGTCTATAATTTTCTTTTTTGTAGTATCTTTGTCTGCTTTTGGTATCAGGGTGATGGTGGCCTCATAGAATGAGTTTGGGAATGTTCCTTTCTCCGCAAGTTTTTGGAAGAGTTTGAGAAGGATGGGTGTTAGCTCTTCTCTAAATGTTTGATAGAATTCACCTGTGAAGCCAGCTGGTCCTGGACTTATGTTTGTTAGAAGATTTTTAATCACAGTTTCAATTTCATTACTTGTGATTGGTCTGTTCATATTTTCTATCCCTTCCTGGTTCAGTCTTGGAAGGCTATACCTTTCTAAGAATTTGTCCATTTCTTCCAGTTTGTCCATTTTATTAACATAGAGTTGCTTGTAGTAGTCTCTTAGGATGCTTTGTATTTCTGCAGTGTCTGTTGTAACTTCTCCTTTTTCATTTCTAATTTTATTGATTTGAGTCCCCTCTCTCTTTTTCTTGATGAGTCTGTCTAGTGGTTTATCAATTTTGTTTATCTTCTCAAAGAACCACCTTTTAGTTTTATTGATCTTTGCTATCATTTCTTTGTTTCTATTGCATTTATTTTTGCTCTGATCTTTATGATTTCTTTCCTTCTGCTGACTTTGGGTTTTGTTTGTTCTTCTTTCTCTAGTTCCTTTAGGTGTAAGGTTAGATTGTTTATTTGAGACGTTTCTTGAGGTAGGCTTGTATAGCTATAAACTTCCCTCTTAGAACTGCTTTTGCTGCATCCCATAGGTTTTGGATCGTCGTGTTATCATTGTCATTTGTCTCTAGGTATTTTTTGATTTCCTCTTTGATTTCTTCAGTGATCTCTTGGTTATTTAGTAGAGTATTGTTTAGCCTCCATGTGTTTGTGTTTTTCTACGTTTTTTCCCCTGTAATTCATTTCTAATCTCATAGCGTTGTGGTCAGAAAAGATGCTTGATATGATTTCAATCTTCTTAAATTTACTGAGGCTTGATTTGTGACCCAAGATGTGATCTATCGTGGAGAATGTTCTGTGCGCACTGGAGAAGAAAGTGTAATCTGCTGTTTTTGGATGGAATGTCCTATAAATATCATTTAAATCTATCTGGTCTATTGTGTCATTTAAAGCTTGTGTTTCCTTATTTATTTTCATTTTAGATGATCTGTCCATTGGTGTAAGTGAGATGTTAAAGTCCCCCGCTATTATTGTGTTGCTGTTGATTTCCTCTTTTATAGCTGTTAGTAGTTGCCTTATGTTGAGGTACTCCTATGTTGGGTGCATATATATTTATAATTGTTATATCTTCTTCTTGGATCGATCTCCTGATCGTTATGTAGTGTTCTTCCTTGTCTCTTGTAACATTCTTTATTTTAAAGTCTATTTTATCTGATATGAGTATTGCTACTCCAGCTTTCTTTTGATTTCCATTTGCATGGAATATCTTTTTCCATCCCCTCACTTTCAGTCTGTATGTGTCCCTAGGTCTGAAGTGGGTGTCTTGTAGACAGCATATAGATGGGTCTTGTTTTTGTATCCATTCAGCAAGCCTGTGTCTTTTGGTTGGAGCATTTAATTCATTCATGTTTAAGGTAATTATCGATATGTGTGTTCCTATGACCATTTTCTTAATTGTTTTGGGTTTGTTTTTGTAGGTCCTTTTCTTCTCTTGTGCTTTCCACTTAGAGAAGTTCCTTTAGCGTTTGTTGTAGAGCTGGTTTGGTGGTGCTAAATTCTCTTAGCTTTTGCTTGTCTGTAAAGCTTTTGATTTCTCCATCGAATCTGAATGAGATCCTTGCAGGGTAGAGTAATCTTGGTTGTAGCTTCTTCCCTTTCATCACTTTAAGTATATCATTCCACACCCTTCTGGCTTGTAGAGTTTCTGCTGAGAAATCAGCTGTTAACCTTATGGGAGTTCCCTGTATGTCATTTTTCTCTTGCTGCTTTCAATAATTTTTCTTTGTCTTTGATCTTTTGCAATTTGATTACTATGTGTGTTGGTGTGTTTCTCCTTGGGTTTATCCTGTATGGGACTTGCTGTTCTTCCTGGACTTGGGTGGCTATTTCCTTTGCCATGTTAGAGAAGTTTTCGACTATAATCTCTTCAAATATTTTCTCGGTTCCTTTCTCTCTCTCTTCTCCATCTGGGACCCTTATAATGCGAATGTTGTTGCGTTTAATGTTGTCCCAGAAGTCTCTTAGGCTGTCTTCATTTCTTTTCATTCTTTTTTCTTTATTCTGTTCTGCAGCAGTGAATTCCACCATTCTGTCTTCCAGGTCACTTATCCGTTCTTCTGCCTCAGTTATTCTGCTATTGATTCCTTCTAGTGTAGTTTTCATTTCAGTTATTGTATTGTTCATCTCTGTTTGTTTGTTCTTGTTTCTTCTAAGTCTTTGTTAAATATTTCTTGCATCTTCTCGATCTTTGCCTCCATTCTTTTCCCAAGGTCTTGGATCATCTTCACTATCATTATTCCGAATTGTTTTACTGGAAGGTTGCTCTTTGCCTCCATTCTTTTTCGGAGGTCCTGGATCATCTTCACTATCATTATTCTGAATTCTTTTTCTGGAAGGTTGTCTATCTCTACTTCATTTAGTTGTTTTTCTGGGATTTTATCTTGTTTCTTCAACTGGTACATAGCCCTCTGCCTTTTCATCTTGTCTATCTTTCTGTGAATGTGTTTTTTGTTCCACAGGCTGCAGGATCGTAGTTCTTGCTTCTGCTGTCTGCCCTCTGGTGGGTGAGGCTATCTAAGAGGTTTGTGCAAATTTCCTGATGGGAGGGACTGGTGGTGTGTAGAGCTGACTGTTGCTCTGGTGGGCAGAGCTCAGTAAAACTTTAATCCGTTTGACTGCTGATGGGTAGGGCCAGGTACCCTCCCTGTTGGTTGTTTGGCCTGAGGCAACCCAACACTGGAGCCTACCTGGGCTCTTTGGTGGAGCTAATGGCAGACTCTGGGAGGGCTCACACCAAGGAGTACCTCCCAGAACTTCTGCTGCCAGTATCCTTGTCCCCACGGTGAGCCACAGCCACCCCCGCCTCTGCAGGAGACCCTCCAACACTAGCAGGTAGGTTTGGTTCAGTCTCTCCTAGGGTTACTGCTCCTTCCCCTGGGTCCCAATGCACACACTACTTTGTGTGTGCCCTCCAAGTGTGGAGTCTCTGTTTCCCCCAGTCCTGTCGAAATGCTGCAGTCAAATCCCACTAGCCTTCAAAGTCTGATTCTCTAGGAATTCCTCCTCCTGTTGCTGGACCCTCAGGTTGGGAAGCCTGATGTGGGGCTCAGAACCTTCACTCCGGTGAGTGGACTTCTGTGGTATAAGTGTTCTCCAGTTTGTGAGTCACCCACCCAGCATTTATGAGATTTGATTTTACTGTGATTGCGCCCCTCCTACTGTCTCATTGTGGCTTCTCCTTTGTCTTTGGATGTGGGGTATCTTTTTTGGTGAGTTCCATTGTCGTCCTGTTGATGATTGTCCAGCAGCTAGTTGTGATTCTGGTGTTCTCACAAGAGGGAGTGAGAGGACGTCCTTGTACTCTGCCATCTTGGTTCAGGGCCTTTACTCTTGTTTTTGATAGAGATACAATTGACATACAATACCCTGCACATATTTAAAGGGTATAATTTAATAATATTTGTATATGTATATGCCTGTGAAACAGTCACCACCATCAAGATGGTAAACATATCCATCACCCCTAAAAGTTACCTTGTGTGCCTTTGTAATCCCTCCCCTTCATGCTTCCCTGTCCCCACCCATCCCCAGGCAACCACTGACCTACTTTCTGTCAGTATAGATTAGTTCAACTTTTATATAAATGGAATTATACAATATTTATTTTTGTCCACTTCTTTTGCTCAGCATAATTATTTTGAGACTCATCCACGTTGTTGTGTGTATGAATAGTTGATATACTTCTTGACTGCTCCTCCTTTGTTTCTGCGTCTCCTCCCTTCCCTGATTAGCAACTGTTTGAATTTTCCCTTTGGAACTCAGGGAAGATCAAGGAGGCTGAATGAAGCCTATTTCCTATAAACAAGAAACAGGGGACACAGAAAGGACCTGTACCCATGAGGGCCCCACAGGGTCCTGCTTGGTTTCAAGACTTCTGCTCCTTCTCTAAAATCTGAATTTAATTATTCATCATTTATTCAGCAAAGATCTTTTGAGATCGACTTTGTGCCACTCATCGTGCTGGACACTAAGGATGGGATGGGGCAAGATAGATGTGGACCCTGTCCTCAAGGCACTCACAGTCTAGTGGACTCAATTTGGTTGGGCTATGGGTGTATTCAACATTGAAGTCCACTGAGGAAGGGGAGGAAGAATCCAATGTGATGATCAAGTAGAGTAGTTCAGGTCTGTTTAGATGCTCTTAACTTGGCCCCAGGAAGGGTGTGGGGCTAGGGTGAGGGATGGAGGCCCTCCCTGTCTTACTGATGAAATAAGTCCTACTGTCCTACTATGAAAATAAGAACAAGAGACAGGGACAGTTGGTATGTTTGGAGGATGGGGGTATAGTTGCGAACTTGATGTTTCAGGTAGGGGGATGTGTTGTTGGGGGGAGAGATGAGGACACATGCTGTCCTAGTACTAATTGCGCTTGTCCGAGGGACATGGTGGGGCACAGTAGGGGGACTCCCCATAATCTGAGCTCTCATTCTGTCACTAGGACATGATATACACACATCTCTACTTGGGTCTCCCTCTAGAGAAAAACTATTTTTGGTCCATGAGTTAGAAGGTGTGTGTTTGTTGAACCAAGAGGCTTCCTAAAAACTTTTACATCCTTGTGTTCATGGCTTATCAGAGTCTGCTGTGGATACTTCCCCCAGAAGCAGCCCTAAGCACAGGATTTTTGTGGAAGGAAGAGGAAGGGGCTGAGATATGTCATCCTTGACCTGACGGTGTGATCTGTGCTGGGATGGTTATGAGTGACTTCCTTGTGAAGCAGATCCTGCACCTTAATTGCATATTTAAGTCTGTGACTTTGAACCTGTTTTTAGGGTGTCAGGAAAGCTTCTGTGGGGCCAAGGAAGATCGGGAAACCAAAATAGGAATAATGACAGCTGCAGCCTCCACTGAGTGAGCACGAAGCATTTGCATGCATCATCTCATTTAATTCTCACAACAGTCCTATGAGGTCAGGTAATATTATGACCACCACTTTACCAATGAAAAAACTGAGCCTGAAGAGGTCAAATAATTTACCTAAGGTCTCACTGAGTGAACCTGGATATAAAGTCAGGGTCAGTTTTGCCCCAGTTAGGAGAAGCTGGTATGTATGAAATGACCTGACATAAAACCTCTGATAACCGTTAGTTTCTTTCCATCTTTACATTGGTCCCTTGATGAGAGAATCTGCCTGAGTTAGACTAAGTTGATTATATGTGTCCAGCAGGGACACTTGCAACTTCTCAACCCCGGAGTTGGGAGTGGAAGAAAGAGATGGCATTTTAACTGAGCATCAAGCACCATGTAGACATTTTATGTACAGTGCTTTAGTTCATCCCTAAAGCAAGCCTGTGAGGCCCAGGGTGTTATCCTCTTGCACAGCTGAGACTTTTAGGCCCTTGCTAAGATCACATAGCTATTAAGTTCACAGAGCTGAATTTGAACTGACTGCAGGCTGGATCCAAACCCTCTCCTTTCCACTGCACCATGCTGTCTCTCCTTAGTGTCTCACCAACAAAGTATACAAGAGAAGAGGCAGTAAGAGCATAGCCCCTGGGGGTCTTTATTTGCAAAACGTGTTAGAAAGCCTCAGGCAATCCTGGGAGACATGGGGGCAGAGTTAAGGTAACCTGTCCATCCAGTTGGACAATCACTGAATGAAGCAGGTACGTTCCTGCTGTGCCCCTCTTCACCCACATCCATCCCACCCACACAGCTGCCCACAGAGGCAGGTTCTTGCTGTGGCCCAGGGCAGCCACCCGGGGCCCTCAGAGAGCATAGCACAATACTGTACTAGATAACCCATGAGGCCAGTCACAGCTCTAATCACATAAAGGGTAACAGCATGGACACTGGAGCCTGACCACCTGGATTTGAATCCCAGCTCAAGGTTACTAGTCAACCTTAGGCGAATTTCTTAACCTCTCTCTGCCTCAGCTTCCTCACCTGTAAAACTGGGGTTATGATAACTCATAGGACTATTTGGTAGGATTCTCAAAAACCTGAAAAGCTTTTAGAACTGTTAATTACTCCAAATGAAAAATCTTTTAGAACAATGCCTGGTGTGTACAGCGCTAAGCACTCAATCAATGTTTAAAAAATAATAAGTATTATTATTAAGTATAATATAATAATTATTATTAATAATAATAAGTATTATTAAGTATTAATAAGTATTGTTATTATTGGCTATGCCACGTGGCATGTGGGTCTTAGTTCCCCAGCCAGGGATCAAACCCCCGTCCCCTGCAGTGGAAGTACGGAGTGCCAGCCACTGGACCACCAGAGAAGTCCCCATTATTATTATTATTATTATTATTTAGAGAGCCAGACTGAGGCCCAGAAAAACAGAGTAACTTGTCCGATGAGACACACATAGCAAAGCTGGGATCAGAACCCACTCTCTGGCCTCTTAATCCAGAGCAGTTGTGTATACTTGGCTACACGCTTTAACGCTAAGATTATTGATTTAAAATCCATTGATATTTTGAAAGTAGCCTGAACTGTTCCCCCATGTTGAAAATAATCACTTTATTCATTCATCTTTCAAAAAGAAAGGGTCTTTTATAAAAACAAAGAAGCTGTCATCAAGAAGACTAGAACTGATAGGAACCCGCTCAGTCCTACCACTGGGCTCCAAGAGAAATCATCAGGCCCTGTAAGTGATAAAAACTGCAGGCTGTTAACACCAATTTAGTTGCAGTTAATTGCATACTTGTCTTGGGTGTTTCAGAAAAGTGTCTAACTTCTGTTGCAATCTTAAAAAGATAAAGAAAACCATAAATACTTGCATGGCTGCAGTATAATTACACATATCATAAGTAGAAAAAACCAATTTGTCATTGGGAGATGGCCAATCTGGAACATTTTTCCAGAAGAGTAATTTTACAATAGGGTTTCAGTTACATTACAGGGAAGAGGTTAGAGCATTGACAATGGGGGTTCTTAGGGCTCCTTAAAAATTTTCTGTGTATAAATAGATATTTAATGACTGTATAGTTTCCAACCATGGGAACATTCACCCAGCCCTCCTGTGTCTCTAACATTGGAAATTCAAAGAGCAGACCTAGGTTCCACCCCAGGGGGCTTGTGCGTTATCAGACAGTGGTGGCTCTCCAGGGTGACAGAGACAGAATTAGGGAAGTGAGCACAGAGGAGGGGCTCCTAATTCACTTAGGGAGGGCAAGGAAGGCTTCTTGGAGGAGGTGATGCCTGAGGAGAGTCTTTAAGGATGAGTTGGTTTCTGTGAGGTAAAGAAGTTGGGGAAAAGATCTTTCAGGTAAAGAAGGGGGCAAGAAAGCAGAGGATAAGAAAGTTTGTCTTGTTCTGGGAGCTGCAAGACTGGCAGTGCTCAATTAGTGTTTTTAAAAAAATAAAAGCACACTTGTGAAGAAATTAACTTGTAGATGATAGTTGACATTTGAGCTTTGTGTATTCTTAATACTTTATGTGGTTCATTTAATCCTCGTAAAAGTCACATTAGGTAGAGACAATTATTATCCCCATTTTGCAAATGGAGAAACTGAGGCATAGAGAAGTTTAGTAACTTTCCGCAGTTCTTAGGGTGAGAGAGCCAGGATGGAAATCTAGGCTGCCTGCCAGAGTCCCTGCCTCTGTGTGAGCTCACAATGAAAGCATCTATTTGGTTTGGAGCTACCTAGTAACTAACCCAGATATCAACTAGATTTTGTGCACTCCCAACCAAGATGAGATCAACTTTAACCCATAATTCCATGACTTGTGGGAAGTTCATTGTCTTCCTGGAAATTTCTATGAATTACCAGAGGCTTGTGTTTTCATTTGTTTTGTTTCCTGTGGGTTCACATTCTCTATGCAGCATTTCTGAGCTGTTTGTCTCTGTCCTGTCTTGGTGATGGCTGACTGGTGGGCACAGCCCCTTCTTAATTTAGCCTTCCTTCCCTCCCCCCAAACCATGCATGAATTGACTTAAGATTTGGGGGGCTGCTGTGACCAGTGGGTACCATGGTATGTTGACTGTAACATGGACTGCCCCCACCCCCCTCACAAACAAGACCAGGTGTGGACTGGGAAATGCAGTGTCCTGGCCTTAGAGGAGTGGCTGGCTACAGAGGGAAGGCCAGGAGGAGTCCAAGCCCTGTGGCTTGGATCCCAACCCTTCCCAGTCATGGCTGTGAGGGCTGAGGAATAAGGACAGGAAGGGCCAATGAAGGGAACATGCTGGGACCCTATTAAGTGCCATTCTCGTACCTCAAAAAACAAGAACTCAAGAAACAGAGTAAACTTTTGGCTACTTTTTTGCCAATCATGCATGAACTTATATAAGGTTGAATGTTCCTAAACTATTATACTTCTATTACTTTTATACATCTATTATTAAAACTTGGTTGTGATTGTAACTACATTAGTCTACATTGCATCCCTTTTGTACTACATGTTTACTAGTTACAACTATATTAAAGAGTTGTCTGTGGCTTCTATTCCTGCATTACTGCTCCACCTATAGGACTTCAGGCAAGTCACTTAACCTTTTCTGATCTCAGTTCCTTCATTTGCAAAATGAATATTATAATATTCTTCAAAGTACCATCACGAGGGTTAAATAATACATAAAAAGTGCACAGCGCAGTGTCTGAAGGGCAGTAAGGCAGTGTCTGAAGGGCAGTGTCTGAAGGGCTCAATACATGTTAGCAATTATTTCCCCCATTAACCAAAAGTTGACTGTGGTTTGGTATGGCTGATGCATGGGAAGTAGGATGGCAGTCATGGAGAGGATGGAACTGTGGGTGGAGAAGTCAGCAGTCACCAATTAGAAGGATTTTGTGTGTTTTTACCAAGAGGATGGGCTTTATCCTTCAGGCCAGTTTCTCAAGCCATCCCTAATGGGAGCGTGATCTATCTATAGGGGTGACCGTATGGCTCAACGTGCTCTCCAAAAACATAATATTGTTTAATTTCCTGTTTAATTTTAAAAATACGTAGGAGTTTCGTGTGCTATTCCGTAACATGTTCAGTGGTAGGGAGGTGACCTTCAAAGAGCAATTCTTAGTTGAATGCTTATAAAATCAGCATCTGGAAATAGTCTCAATCTACTCTAGAAAAAAAAAAATTTCCAACCAGTTGAACCAACTTTTTGAGATGTCCCGATTTCAATATCATTGTATCTTAAAGATGAGAATGCTTCTAAAACCAAATATATATCAATGGTTAAAACACTATAAATTCTGTAATACTTTGTCTCAGGGGATTTAAAAATATTCTGGGCTTTGGAAAATATTCTTATACAAAAAAGCAAAGAGAGGATGGAATAGGCTCATGTTCTAATAATACTGAAACTCTGGTCAAGCTGTAGCTGATTTAAAACCTGTTGGAACTAGGATTTGCCTTGTAGCCTTCACAGTTGAATATGATAATTAGTGAATGGAAGTCCAGGAAACTCTTATCTTCATCCCAGTTCTGAAGTTTGAGGCCAAACATTCAATGCAATCACTGTTCAGAGGTAAATATCGCTGTTACCTTTATGCTGTTAGCAAGTTTCTTCTGGAAAGGAAGTAGGGGAAAGGTGATAGAAGAAGGTGGGGACAGAGCCTCAATCCTAGGAAAGTCAAGGGAACAGAGGTGGTCTGTCTTGCTCTAGGGCTAGCCTTGTTTCATGAGGTCTCTAAAAGTTTCCTATTTAAAAAAATCCTACTCTCTTAACAAGAAATACCTCAATATATTTTGGAGAAAAACCTACCCATACTGTCAGCATTTTGTTAAAGTGAAAAAAAGTGTTAAAAAAAAAAAAATTGGTCCTGCGTGCTGTCTGCCACACACAGTGGGGTGTTTCTCCAGGACCTTGCTTCAGACAGGGTGAGATGACACCGACCTTGGAGCCAGGTTTGCTGGGTTTGTATCCCCGCCCCAACATTTAAGAGCTCTGTGGCTTTGGGCAACTCAGGTAGCATGAATCTCATCAGCACAGAGAGAAAGCTTCACTGAAAACTCATTGCAGAGCGGCAGGGGAAGCCGGATTCCACGACGGCAGCAGCAGGGTTCGTGGCAAGAATCACGGCTTTCAGGCCGCCCCCGGCTGTCTCGTCTTCCTGCAGCTTGTAGATCCTCAGGCTTAGGAGCTGTTTCAAGCACACAACCTTGAGAGAGTAAGGTGTTCTTGAGACCTTCTGTACCGAATCCGTGACTGAACCCAGTGAAGACCTCTATATAAACGTTTAAGATTCTGGCCGCACATGCTGAGACCTACGCTTTTAGCCACCAGCTGCTGGAGACAACCTCGTAGACAAAGTGCTACCAAGTCAGCCTGTTCTAGCTGAACAGCTATTGTAGACCCTCGTAATCTGACTTCATAATGGAGACCGCCACATTCACTGCTGTGTGGCTGACAAGGTCTTGGTGCTCCGGCGGGGTGTCAGGCCTGAGCCTCTGAGGTGGGAGAGCCAAGTTCAGGACACTGGACCAACAGAGACCTCCTGGCCCCATGTAATATCAATTGGAGAAAGCTCTCCCAGATATCTCCGTCTCAACGCTAAGACCCAGCTCCACTCCACAACCAGCAAGCTACAGTGCTGGACACCCCATGCCAAACAACTAGCAAGACAGGAACACAACCCCAACTCATTAGCAGAGAGGCTGCCTAAAACCATACTAAGTTCACAGACACCCCAAAACACACCACCAGACGTGGTCCTACCCACCAGAAAGACAAGATCCAGCCTCATCTGCCAGAACACAGGCAGCGGTCCCCTCCACCAGGAAGCCTACACTGAATCAACCTTACCCACTGGGGAATTGTAAATATTTATGCACCCAACATAGGAGCACCTCAATACATAAGGCAAATGCTAACAGCCATAAAAGGGGAAATCGAAAATAACACAATCATAGTAGGGGACTTTAACACCCCACTTTCACCAATGGACAGATCATCCAAAATGAAAATAAATAAGGAAACACAAGCTTTGAATGAAACAAGATGGACTTAATTGATATTTATAGGACATTCCATCCAAAAACGACAGAATACACTATCTTCTCAAGTGCTCACGGAACATTCTCCAGGACAGAGCATATCTTGGGTCACAAATCAAGCCTTGGTAAATTAAAGAAAATTGAAATCGTATCAAGTATCTTTTCCGACTACAACGCTATGAGACTAGATATCAATTACAGGAAAAAAAATCTGTAAAAAATACAAACACAGGGAGGCTAAACAATACACTAATAAATAATCAAGAGATCACTGAAGAAATCAAAGACAAAATCAAAAAATTCATAGAAACAAATGACAATGAAAATACGATGACCCCAAACCTATGGGATGCAGCAAAAGCAGCTCTACGAGGGAAGTTCATAGCAATACAATCCTACCTCAAGAAACAAGAAACATCTCAAATAAACAACCTAAACTTACACCTAAAGCAATCAGAGAAAGAACAAAAAAACCCCAAAGTTAGCAGAAGGAAAGAAATCATAAAGATCAGATCAGAAAGAAATGAAAAAGAAATGAAGGAAACAATAGCAAAGAACAATAAAACTAAAAGCTGGTTCTTTGAGAAGATAAACAAAATTGATAAACCATCAGCCAGACTCATCAAGAAGAAAAGGCAGAAGACTCAAATCCACAGAATTAGAAATGAAAAAGAAGTAACAACTGACACTGCATAAATACAAATGATCATGAGAGATTACTACGAGCACCTATATGCCAATAAAATGGACAACCTGGGAGAAATGGACAAATTCTTAGAAAATCACAAACTTCCGAGACTGAACCAGGAAGAAATAGAAAATATAAACAGACCAATCATAAGCACTGAAATTGAGACTGTGATTAAAAATCTTCCAGTAAACAAAAGCCCAGGACCAGATGGCTTCACAGGCGAATTCTATCAAGCATTTAGAGAAGAGCCAACACCTATCATTCTCAAACTCTTACAAAATACAGCAGAGGGAGGAACACTCCCAAACTCATTCTATGAGGCTACCATCACCCTGATACCAAAACCAGACAATGATGTTACAAAAAAAGAAAACTATAGGCCAATATCACTGATGAACATAGATGCAAGAATCCTCAACAAAATACTAGCAAACAGAATCCAGCAGCACATTAAAAGGATCATACATCATGATTAAGTGGGGTTTATCCCAGGAATGCAAGGATTCTTCAATATACACAAATAAATGAATGTCATACTCCGTATTAACAAACTGAAGGATAAAAACCATATGATAATCTCAATAGATGCAGAAAAATCTTTTGACAAAATTCAACACCCATTTATGAAAAAACTCTCCAGAGGGCAGGCATAGAGGGAACTTACCTTAACATAGTAAAGGCCATATATGACAAACCCACAGCAAACATCGTTCTCAATGGGAAATATTGAAACCATTTCCACTAAGATCAGGAACAAGACAAGGTTGCCTACTCTCACCACTATTATTCAACACAGTTTTGGAGGCTTTAGCCATAGCAATCAGAGACGAAAAAGAAATAAAAGGAATACACATCGGAAAAGAAGAAGTAAAACTGTCAGTTTGCAGACGACATGATACTCTACATAGAGAATCCTAAGGATGCCACCAGAAAACTACTAGAGCTAATCAATGAATTTGGTAAAGTTGCAGGATACAAAATTAATGCACAGAAATCTCTTGCATTCCTATACACTAATGATGAAAAATCTGAAAGAGAAATGAAGGAAACACTCCCACTTACCATTGCAACAAAATGAATAAAATACCTAGGAATAAACCTACCTATGGAGACAAAAGACCTGTATGCAGAAAACTATAAGACACTGATGAAAGAAATTAAAGATGATACAAACAGATGGAGAGATGTTCTTGGACTGGAAGAATCAACATTGTGAAAATGACTCTACTACCCAAAGCAATCTACAGATTCAGTGCAATCCCTATCAAACTAACAATGGCATTTTTCACAGAATTAGAACAAAAATATCACAATTTGTATGGAAACACAAAACCCCGAATAGCCAAAGCAATCTTGAGAAAGAAAAATGGAGCTGGCGGAATCAGAGATAAACTCATGCACATATGGTCACCTTAAATTTGATAAAGGAGCGAAGAATATACAATGGAGAAAAGACAGCATCTTGAATAAGTGGTGCTGGGAAAACGGGACAGCTACATGTAAAAGAATGAAATTAGAACACTCCCTAACACTGTACACAAAAATAAACTCATAATGGAATAAAGACCTAAATGTAAGGTCAGACACTATCAAACTCTTAGAGGAAAACATAGGCAGAGCACTCTATGACATAAATCACAGCAAGATCCTTTTTGACCCACCTCCTAGAGAAATGGAAATAAAAACAAAAATAAACAAATGGGACCTAATGAAACGTAAAAGCTTTTGCACAGTAAAGGAAACAATAAACAAGACAAATAGACAACCCTCAGAATGGGAGAAAATATTTGCAAACGAAGCAATTGACAAAGGATTAATCTCCAAAATATACAAGCAGCTCATGCAGCTCAATATCAAAACAACAAGCTACCCAATCCAAAACTGGGCAGAAGACCTAAATAGACATTTTTCCAAAGAAGATATACAGATTGCCAACAAACACATGAAAAGATGCTCAACATCACTAATCATTAGAGAAATGCAAATCAAAAGTACAATGAGGTATCACCTCACACTGGTCCGAATGGCCATCATCAAAAATCTACAAACAGTAAATGCTGGAGAGGGTGTGGAGAAAAGGGAACCTTCTTGCACTGCTGGTGGGAATATAAATTGATACAGCCACTATGGAGAACAGTATGGAGGTTCCTTAAAAAACTAAAAATAGAACTACCACATGACCCAGCAATCCCACTCCTGGGCATATACCCTGAGAAAACCATAATTCAAAAAGAGTCATGTACCAAAATGTTCATTGCAGCACTATTTACAATAGCCAGGACATGGAAGCAACCTAAGTGTCCATCGACAGATGATTGGATAAAGAAGATGTGACACATATATAGAATAGAATATTACTCAGCCATAAAAATAAATAAATTGAGTTATTTGTAGTGAGGTGAATGGACCTAGAGACTGTCATACAGAGTAAAGTAAGGCAGAAAGAGAAAAACAAATAATGTATGCTAACACATATATATGGAATCTAAAAATAAAATAATGGTTCTGAAGAACCTAGGGGCAGGACAGGAATAAAGACGTAGACATAGAGAGTGGACCTGAGGACACGGGGAGGGGGCAGGGTAAGCTGAGACGAAGTGAGAGAGTGGCATGGATATATATATATATATATATATATACACTACCAAATGTGAAATAGATAGCTAGTGGGAAGCAGCTGCATAGAACAGGGAGATTAGCTCGGTGCTTTGTGACCACCTAGAAGGGTGGGATAGGGAGGGAGGGAGGAAGACACAAGAGGTAGGGGATATGGGGATATGTGTATACGTATAGCTGATTCACTTTGTTATACAGCAGCAACAATGTAAAGCAATTATACTCCAATAAAGATGTTAAAAAATAATAAAAAATTAAAAAAGAAAAAACAAAAACAACCCACAACAACAACCCACAAACCAATGTGCAGAAACGGGCAAGTGAAACACAGACAATAGGAATTTAAAATCAAACCAGAATAAGTCTTTGAAAAGTCCAGGACAGGAGACATCGAAGCTATTTGGTAACTTACAAAGTATCATCTTCATGTTTATTGGATAATACCCACTGGCCAAACTTTACAGTTTACATTCTGTAAAAGTTACATGAGAGCCTTAAACCAGAGTGCTGCTTGAAAATGACATCTTTGGTTATATTTCACTGAACCTTATAATCTTAGGAGGTTTAAACATCTTAATCTTAAACACGATTCACATAGAGATGTCCTAAGGCTTCGTAATCCCTATTTATGCTTAGTTTATTTCACAGCTTATAGCAATTATAATAGATCATAGTTGGAACTGAATTATAATAAAAATGTTATTCTAATATATTAAATAAAGCTGAAAGGTTAGCATAAATGAGAGTTTGTATGGCTGGTAGCCCAGATTAGGATTTGTTTTAGCATCTGACATGGACCCCAAAATATAACACATCAAAAACAAATAGAGCTAGGTATATAATCACAAAGAATATGTAACATATCAGTATTTACTGGTATAACTTATCTAAAACTGTCTTTATTACTGTTTTCAAAAATAGTTGTCTTTTACTAGCTAGGTAACTGGAAAACTCTAAAGAACATACTCTTTTAAAAGACTGACAGCCAATTTTCAATTTACTTAGCAGATAAAATGTTTTTTGTTTGTGAACTCCCAGTTGGCACCAACTACATAAGGTATTCAACATATATACATGTTTATTTCCTTCATTTTTTTGTCATAACTTAAGTGAGAAATTTAAAAATTCAGGTGAATAAGCTTTACGTCGAAAAATAGTTTTTTAAGAAATACTTTACTTATTTATTTAGGCTGCGTGGGGTCTTAGTTGCGGCATGCATGTGGGATCTAATTTCCCGACCAGGGATCGAACCTGGGCCCCGTGCATTGGGAGCTCCGAGTCTTACCCACTGGACCACCGGGGAAGTCCCAAAGAATATTCTTAAATGATGCTGGTGATCATGGTGCTCTGGGTATAAAATGGCTTTGCTGCTGAACATTACATAGAACATATGGTACGTAGGTAATATTTGAAATCTTGCTACTCTTTCCCTATATTTCGGCCCCAAACTCCAAGGCGGATAAAGAAAAGAAAAAAGGTAAAGGGAGGAGAAGACCTTTTGGTGACTTGGGTAGCCGTCAGATCAACCAGTCACAGAAACTTCCAAGGGGGCTCTACAAGAGCTTGCTGCATCCATTTATGCTGTTATGGCCCTAAAATGGTACGATAGGGTACACCAGAGGCCAGCAAACTTTTTCTATAAAGGGACAGATAGTAAATATCTTATATTTGTCACAACTACTCAATTTTGCCACTGCAGCATGAGAGAGCAGCCATGGTTGAATGCGTGTGGATGGGTTCAGTGAGTTTATTTACAGACACTGAAATTTAAAGTTTACGTAATTTTCACCTCATGAAATATTATTATTCTGATTTTTTAACCATTAAAAAAATGAGAAAACCACCCTCAGCTCTTTGGGCCATACAAACAGGCTGGCAGACGGGCCTGTGAGGCGTGCCGCCGACCCCTGGTCTGCACCGTTGGAGGCTCCTCAGGTCGCAACGCTCACACTTCCCGATGGTCCTCACCAAACTCACTCCCGCTAGGGCCTCTTTCTTTCCTGTCTGCCACTGTTGCTGGGGCTGCAGGGACATTAAAAGTGATTGATATAAAAAGTAAAGGTTCTTCTAATCTCTCTTTTATCCTATCTGGAAGATGTTATTTCGTAAACATCTAAAAGGCATTACAATCAGAGATTATGCAACTAGATAGGGGGACTTCCCTGGTGGCGCAGTGGTTAAGAATCCGCCTGCCAAGGTAGGGGACACGGGATCGACCCCTGGTCTGGGAAGATCCCACATGCCGCGGAGCCACTAAGCCCGTGCGCCACAACTACTGAGCCTGCGAGCCACAGCTACTGAGCCCGCGTGCCAGAACTACTGAAGCCCGCATGCCTAGAGCCCATGCTCTGCAACAGAAGAAGCCACCACAATGAGAAGCCCGTGCACCAAAACAAAGAGTAGCCCCTACTCGCCCCAACTAGAGAAAGCCCACGTGCAGCAATGAAGACCCAACGCAGCCAAAAAATAAATTAATTAAAAATAAATAAATAAAACTAGATAGGTTAAAATCTATTTTCCAATGCTTTTCTTTCTAAGAAGATTATCTTTTAAGGCCTATTATGATTATTTATTCAATTTAAAAAGCCTAGAAATTTAAGGCAATGTACACTTTCATTTTTTAATAAACCACATGGCAAAACAATACTTTATTTAATAAATGTATAGGAAATTACAATTTGCAAATTGCAAATACAGTACATATACATATACTGTACTTCGATCTTAAATTACATGGACAAACTCCAGCTTCAAAATCTTTCTAAAATCAATCATTATGCAAAATACCTAGTTTCTGAAGGTGTATATGGAAAAGTATATACAATTTCTTAAACTGTGATATGGCTTACTTATTAACATACATTTATTTAGAGAAGCATAAGCTTTCCAAATATACATTATTTTTCAGGCGCAAAGCTGACATACTGGCACATTTCAATTTTGTGTTGCAGTTATTTCGTAATATACTTAATTGCAATATTTAAATTGACACTGTCACAGGTTTACCTGGGAAAGTCTCCATAATGTTTTCCAATCTTACCAAAACTCAGAAAATGTTTGTTGGTCCTCACCACATGACTGGAAGAACGGGTTAAACCTTTTGTAAGCAAGAATTCAATGACAGGCTGGCCCGAATGTGTAACCCAGTTGCACACACACAATTCAACACCGAGGAACTCTCACAATAATTCTTCTCTCCAATTTGCGTGCTCCTATCAACATCACAATATCCCTGGCTAGCGATCTGTTAACATAAATCTGAAGCCCTGTAAGAACGCCTTATTCATTACGGTGAACCAATTAATATAAACACATAAGAAGAAAATAAATTTAGCTAATTGTGCTTGTTTCAGAAGTGAATTCTTCTCTCTTCTAAAGTAGTAAGAGTGGTGGTTTGAGAAACACAACCCCGAGTCTTATCAGCAGTGATCTTGGCGTGCTGTTTGTTGTATAGTGCATCCACTTCTACCACACTTACTCTATAGAGCTCAGCATGCAGAGAAATCTGGATCAGGAACAACCAGCTGTTTAAAACAAGGTTCTTCCCTACCCAGAAACACATTTATAAGTGGTGCTTTGTCTCTGAAAGATGGTTTTTCCTCACATTAAAATGAAAGGGAAGCTCAAGTATCTGATCCTGCCTGAGTCTATTCTGGGAAAATTCTACTAAAGACAAACACTGTCGGTGAGGACACCTGGGTTCAAGAGACAGAACCAGAACATTGAGACTCCTAAGAGCAGAAAACTAGTTTTAGAAAAATGGGAACAAAGCACCCAAACTTGAAAACAGTAAAATAAGAAATCCAGTGATTTGGCAAATAATACTGATGGGAGCTGCAAGTTGTGAAAATCTGGGCTCACATTATACAAGAAATAGCTAATGGAAAATGTATGGAGGAATTACAAGCACTACTGGTTCTGCATTTCAAAGCCTTCTGAAATATGCCTTACTCAACTGCATTCCCACATTATATTTCTAAAGCAGCATGGTCATTAATGAAACAATAGGTTTTTTTTCCTAAAATAAATCAAAATGCTGCATCTGGCCAGAGCTGTGAAACACAGGTTATATACACAAGTAACTCTGATTATTTGCAAATGTTAACTGAAATACATTGCAATGAAGAACTGCCCAGTTTTTGTGTTGTGATGTTTTCCGTGCAATATTAACAATGCTTGGTATTTATCCAAACAGCCACTGCCTTTCCCAGGACAATGGAAAGCCCTTTCTGAGGGCTGGCTGAGGAGTGTAACTTAGTGCTGTAACTAAGCAGGTGAAGGACAGACCAGCTGTGCAGTTCCTGGTCGTATCTGCTAAGTTCACATCCCTCTCTGTGGGTCTTGTGAAGTTACAAAAAGTTAAATCTATCAATCCTCAAATCTTACAGACCCAGTGGAGTACAAGTACAAAGTCTATAGTCTTTGCTACAAAAAGCAAAGCACAGGAAACTTCATGTGTACCTCACTTTAAGGAGAACACTATAATTAAAATCTACAAAAGTTTTCAGTGTTTCTGCATTTTACAAGAGGATCCTTTCAATCCTCAAATGGATTTTAGACTGTTTCATCAAATAACTTTCCAAGGAATGGGTCATCATGAAAAGTCATATATAGCTATTTAAGATAAAGGAAAGTTTACAAGAAACAAGCTCCAAAGATATGAGGAACAATTAGCAAATATGGGGAAATTCATTAGCATAATTAGCATATATAACGCATATTCTTTTCGTTTCTCTTGCTAGGTACTCAAAGTCCATAAATACCCAGATGTCCACTGAAATGCCTCTCATTTATTCTTACTTGCCCTCTGTATTTTAATTTTATATTTATTTTGATTTAAACAGTTTATATGCTACTGAAATTTTTGAAAAATTCAAAGCATTATTTTAAATAGATTCACAGTAAGAATCCCATAAAGTGAATTTTCAATTCAATTCAACAGACACTGGGTTTTATTAGGAGCCATTAATCCTCATCAACCCTTTTATTGGATACCATCAACTCAATAAATTTTTAGGTAAATCTAGGTTTTATCTTAGGTTTATCACATAGTGAGTTTCTTGGTAGGAAGATGAAATCTGCTTCCTATTCTTCATTTATATCAGCAGTCAACTGCATGCCCACCTGGGATTTCAGTTCACAACTTGTCTAGTACACTCTACTCTGATTCTGAGGAGTCAAAGAACCATATCCATTCTTGGGGTAAGAAACTGTTCCTCTTGAAAATGGATTTCTAATGTGCATAAAGATAATCTCAAAACCAACAGTTGCAAAATGAAACATGAATATTCACAGCTGCCTCTTTAACACAACTGTTACCAATTAGTTGCATTTGCTCTGAAAACTTTTATGCTTAGCCTCCCTACAACACAGATTTCATGTCCATCCCCATTCCCCTGCTTTAAAAAACACACACACAAGGTCAAAAACCCTTGAAAATTTTGTTTTCTCAGAGTAATATCTTGCCCCAATCCCTCTGGGAGTTTCTGTTAAGGTATTATTATTGGAAAAACTTCAAAATTACATCCTAGGGTTTCTGGATTCCATGGAGAATCCCTAATTCATATCATCCAGCCAAAATTCTCTGGAGGAATGTGGTTAATCTACACATGAGAGGTGAAGGGCACACTGAACCTTAGCTTCCCAGAGTTTTACCCTGAAAGGGCTCACACAGATTAACTGGTATGGAAGCAGGAAGGAAGCAAGGTACCAAGCAAACTTTCTGTACAAAAGGTAAAGCAGTTCTTAAAAGGACAGAGGATCATTGTTTACCTTTTGCAGTCTCTTGCTGTTCTTAAAATAATTCCATGAACAACAGGTGATTTCGGGAAGACTTAAATCTGAAACTCCACACCCCATCCTCACTCCCATATTTTGTTTTAAATTATCATATAGTAATTTGAGTTTATGATTAACTTCTGCTATTCAGAATAATATTGAAAATATTTCCTAAACAATTTAATGACAGTGACCACAATATGTAAAGATTTGGTTCTGATAAGGTTACAAATAACCAAAAATGCTAACTTTGAGATTCAAAACCCTGTAACGTCTGGAAAAAATTGATTACAAATTGTTAACAGTAAGATTAAGACTTATTTGTGAAATCAAACATTTCTGAAACTCTAGGAATACATGCTTATTCCACTCTCTGGATAATTAGTAGTACTTTCTGAAATCTGCTGAGAAATAATTTTGGTAAAAAGAGAGCTGGGTGTCAAATTCCAGAAGCTGGGTTCAAGATTACATAATAAAAAAATTCAGTTTTCCAGCACTGGCTTGATATAAAATGGCCTTTAAAAAGGATTTTTAAATGCAAATACTGAATTCTTGATGCTTCCTTTAAGACATGTACTGTCATAATTAATGAAGTACGGTCTCGGATTGTCTTCTATGAGGTATCTGTAGAGTCATGTCTCATTCTGTAAACAGTGTTTTAGAAACATCTTCATCTGAAAATCATGGTGAAGTCTCATTTTGCCATTAAACAGAAAGTAGCACTGTCAGGCTAGAGTGACTGTTTTGAGAGACCGGTGCTTGATACTGACACAGCTGTCAGGGATTCCATTTCTCATTTAGGTGTGCATTTATTGCTCTTACATCTGTGACTGCAGGATAAATAAGGCGGTAGTCTCCAAAATGTATACAGTTAGGGACTGGAACTCTGACACTTTGCACAAGTTCTGTCCACTTCTTGCCTATAACTCTGAAGCTGAATAGTACATTTATACATGCCAAACGTGTTCAATAGTAAATGCTTTGCTTTGGACTGTACTTCCTCCCATTTAGATGAACTTCCAGGAACTGCAAGGTCAAGAAAATATCATTACTATTCATTGTATACAGTTACACATTAGTGAACAAGACAAAGGGCAAAAACAATCTTATTATACTGTGAACAGATTTTTATTAGTTTGATTTCTACCCTCTTGAAGCTATTCTGTTAGAGAAGTATTTCAGTTTACAAAGGCAGAATGACTTCTCATTATTCCAATCTCTCTATTCCACTCTTGGGTAGAGAAAAAATACTAGACATCAATTACAAGTCTTTCATCTTTTGTAGTTTTTAAAATAAACCATATACATGTATTATTTTGATAAAAAAATAAAAAGCTGTGAAATGATTTAAAGAAATAAAAACATAGAGTTTAGCTTTCCTTATATAGAAAAAACATGGTAAATATACTTTGTGCCTTTTATCTGAAGGGAAAAAATCAATTTGTAATATCTCATCAAAGAGATAGAAAATTATTGCTCTGCCAACAATAAATTGACCTGCAACTCACGTTCTGAAGAGCCTCACCCTTCCCTTAAAACATATCTTTCCATCAGAAAAGTCTTCCTATTTAATCATAAGCACAGATGTTTGATTCCAAAGATAGAAGTCCACCAACCCCAGCATTCACCGTCAGCAACATACTTAGCTGTATATGTACTGTGGCAGTAGGTTTTCCTGAAGTGAGAGACCAGATATTTAAATCTTCCACTGAATATACATCTTCTATTTTCATCAAAGCTTCTTTGATATAGTCTACATTCAAATGGCTTGGTACACCTATTCAGAATGTATCATTTATAAATAAAGGTTATTTTGAGAAAACATTTATATATTACTAATAGGACATTTTTTTTTAAAAAAGAAACCAAATGGCTTTACCAAATTCAGTTTAAATGAACACTTTAAAATATATTAAAACTTTAAGATAAACTATGCACACATATAGCAGGATATATACAAGAGGTTAATAAATACTTAGAAAATGTTCATTCTCACTAAAAAGAAATGTCACTCAAACCAGATGACTTCATCTAATAAACAAGCTAGGATAGACAAAAAAGAAAAACGAACATACACTAAAGATAAACCTACTTCTGAGAACTTATAGTTAAATGCTTATACTTAATATCAGTAAGGCAGGGATGCTGGAAATAGAATAGCAAGTTAAATGGGAATTACAGACTTAATAAATAAATTATTAAACATAACTGTATTAAGAATCATGAGCTGCATTCTTGTCCTAGGTCCACAGTTTATTAGCAGCATGACCTTAATGAAGTTATGTTACCTCGCTGAGCCTCAATTTTCTTGTTGGTAAATGGGAATAATAATGTCTGCCTTGCCTACTTTTCTTGGCTATTATAAGGATCAAATGGGTAATAGATGGGAGAGTGCATTGACTCTCACATGTTTTTTACATGTAAGGTGGTATTATAGACTAATAAGTATCAGTAAAGAGAAAGACATGGCTCCTACCCTGGAGTATTCCTGCCCCTCACCAACAGCCCCAATCTGATTTAGGGAAATAATAAACCCACAGTGGGGATACTAGAAATCTTACCTTCTAGTATTATAACTACTGTGTCCCATACGATTCGAAAGGTTGTAAAAGCCACAAGTAATGAAAACACATATGTACAGATGGGATCAGCAATCTTGTATTCTGGCTGAAAAATGACAGATCAAAATTGCGTGATTAAATACAGACAGTCATAAAACAGTCTGTAAAGCAAAGTAAGGCATACTCTGTCCCCTGTTCTTTAGCAGGACTGGAGCACATCTTTAAAACTTGGATAATGCCAATTGAGAAACGTCTTCACTCTTTCCTAGACTGTTTAAATGCCTTTCTTTGTGAAACCTATTGTATTTCCAGAAGTTTAGTCATTTGTTCCACTGTTTTCCTCTGTGCTTTCTCTAAATCTTCCACCCAGAACCATAGACTATCAGAGCTGGAAGGAGTTTTAGCAGCCATCCATCTGGTCTAAGCCCCTCATATTAAAGAGGAGGGAACTCAAGTTTAGAGTTGAGGGACCTGCTCAAGGTCAAAGCATTAAAGGCAGAGCCAAGACTAGAACTCAGATCTCTGGATTTCCAGAGCACTCCAGTGCACATTCCAGTACCTAGCAGTTGAGTGACAAGGCTTAGAATTGAGTTCTTCAGTGAAGGCACCACCAAAGCCAACAGATAAGTTACCCCGTGAGGTTGATACTATTGTGTTTGGTGCTAATAAAAGAGATATACTGATAGTTCAAGTATGCTTGCATAATGCAAAATGAATAGGACTGGCACAGGTGTCTAGTATACTGATAAGACAGTCACCTTTAGTTTTAATGTTGAAATTAAATATATATTTTAAAATAAAAATACTAGCAATCATGTTACCTTGAATCGTATGATGTATGCAGCTATTAGCACACCAACACTCTGTACCAGATCCCCCAAGGCATGTACAAATGCAGCTCTCACTGCCAAGCTATCCTGCCCATGGTTCTCTCCACATCTAGAACCTGTGGTAGGAGAATTTGAAGGCAGGGAGTGGGAATGGGCATGATGGTGACCAGATTGGTTCAATAGCAACCCCATTCTGTTAAAAATAAAAGAAAAGATTATTATTCTTCCTAATATTATTGACAGAAATATTTGTTACTAATCAGACACTAATGAGGCAACATGGAACTCATTCATTTAATAAATATTTGAGCACCTATTATGTATCAGGTACTGTTCTAGGTGTTGGGATCAAAACAGTGCTAAGTCAGACATATCCCTATCCCTATGGAACTTATGTTCTAGTAGAGAGGGCAGAGAATTAACAAATAAATACATAATGTACTGGTGGGCAACGCGAATGCTTTGAAGAAAAGTAAAGCATTGCAAGGAGGTGGAGAGTGATGGGGAGTGATCAGAAAAGGCCTCACTAAGATTCTGAGTAGAGACTCGAATGAAGTCCGGAAGCAAATGGTGGTGGAAGAGTGTTCTAGGCAGAAGGAACACCAGGGCGAAGGCCCTAAGATGAAAATGTGCTGTATGTGTATGTGCTTAAAAAAGCAAGACAGCCATGGTGGCTAGAATAAAGTGAGCAAGAGTGTTGGGAGATGAGTTGGAGGGGTGGCTATGGTAAAAACTTTTGATTTTATTCTAAGTATTAATGGAGGCCACTAGCACAGGGATTGGCAAACCATGGTCTGTAGACCATAGTTGGCTCACTGCCTGTTTTTATAAGTTTTTTTTTTTTTGTAAATAAAGTATTATTGGAACACAGCCATGCTCATTTGTTTACATACTGAATGTGGGTGCTTTTGTTCTGTAGCCGCAAAGTTAAGTAGCTGCCAAAGAGGCTGTATGGCTCTCAAAGCCTAAAATATTTATAATCTGACCCTTTACATAAAAAGTTTACTGACCCCTGGTCCAAATGATTAGGTATGTAACTTAAAGATTTTGTAGTTTTTAGGAAAAAAAGTTGGTAGTTACAAAAAAATCTTATTAAAATAAAAATATTATAAAAGTTAAAAAAAACTTTGTCCTACTTAAATTCCTGATTGTTAGGCAAACTTCAGTATACCTGAGCAAACCCATGAGAAATTTGTAATTTCAATAGTGTTTTATTAACATTTAGAAGAAAAATTAATGTACTACATAACTTTAAAATACATTAAAATATCACTGCAGGCTACTGAATGCATACATAATAGTCTCTAAGTTCACAGTACTTGAAAATATTAATGTGAAAAAAATATAGAGTATATGATACTATAATGGTGGATACATGTCATTATAAATTTGTCCAAACTCATAGAATGAGTTTAACACCAAGAGAGAACCTTCAAGTGAACTACGGACTCTGTGCTATAATGATGTGTCAGTGTAGGCTCATGGTTTGTAACAACTGTACCACTCTGGTGGGGGATATGATAACCGGGGAGGCTATGCATGTGGGGGGCGGGCAGGGTATATATGGGAAAGCTCTGTGCCTTCCGCACAAGTTTGCTTTGAATCTAAAACTGCTTTAAAAAATAAAGTCTATTAAAATTTTTTAAAAAATAGAGCTTACATCATATTAACTGCAACTCCAACAGCTGCGGTAATGAGCATTATATCTCCATTTATTTCATATTTCATATGGATAGTTCTTTGGACAGCTTCATATAGGAGGAATCCCATAAGTATATACACCAACAGCACACTAATCATAGCTGACAATACCTCTGGAGGGAAAAATATAAAAAATAAATACATTTGCAGAATGGTCATTATACTTTATATATACGAAATACTGTACAATCTCTTACTTATATCTTCTTTCCTCTAAGGAGATAAAAGCACTACATTATTTTTGTCATATTATTCTTCCTACTTAAAAAGTGATTAGTAGTTTGCTTTGCATCCTCCACTAATTCACTCCCACCACTCCCCGCCTTCTCCTCATCTCTTTAGGGTCAAATTATGTATATTTACAGACTATACACATGATAAAAAAAATGAAAAAACTGAGAATAAAATTTGTAACATACTTGACCACAGGCTAATTTCCCCATAGACGAGTATACTTACAAATCAATAAAAAAGTGAACAACCCATAAGAAAAATGGGTAAAGGACACAAATAGTAATACACAGAAAATAAACAGAAATGGCTAATTTATCAAAATCAATCATAATACAAGAAATTCAAGTAAGAATTCCTTTTTGCCCCTTACTAAATTGGCAAAGATTAAAAAGTTTGATAACAGCCATAGTTAGCAAAGATATACTGGTGGAAGTATAAAACAGAACTATCTTTTTGGAGGGCAGTTAGTAAAACTAATAAAATTTTAAAATGCATATATTCCTTATATTCTAAAAATCTATCCAGTAGAAACACATCCAAATGTATGCAAAGGTATCTACAAGGTTTTTTACTGTAGCTTTGTCTGTAGTATAAAAAAAGATCTGGAGACATCTTAAATGCCCACCAATGAGGAACTTAATGGATAAATTATGGTATATACATATAATGGGATACCATAGAGTCATATATATAAATATGTATTTTTAAAAAATTAAAGTATAGTTGATTTACAATATCATGTTAGTTTCAGGTGTACAGTAGAGTGATATATATATATTCCTCTTCAGATTCTCTTCCCTTATAGGCTATTATAAAATATTGAGTATAGTTCCCTGTGCTATACAGTAGGTCCTTGTTGGTTCATTTATATTTAAAAAAAAGAAAAAAAATCAGGCAAATTGATAATCACAAGAAAGACGAGAAAATGTTATACCTGAGAAGTGAGACTAAGAGTTTGGGGAATTTATTTTTCACTTTATTCCTTTTGGTAACGCTTGAAAAGTTTTAAGTTTTTACTATAAACACATTTACCTTTAGACTAAAGAAAAACAAACCCATATTTTAAGGCATGTATGAATGCACTTTGACTCAGGATTTCCTTTTCCAGGAGTGATATACACACTCTTGCCAACTGAGCTGCACATGTGCAAAATGAGGTATGTTATGAAGCTATTTATCAAACATTGTATATAATAGCAAACAAGTGAAAACAATTAAAAAAAGTGATTAGTAGGGGCCTTGTAACATGGAATACTATGCAGCTTGGAGAAAAACATTAGGCTGTTTATGTTCTGGTAAGGAGTCATCTTCAAAATAACAGTGTTATGTGAAAAAAGAAAAGTATACAACAGTATGGTATGTTAGCATTTGTGCAAAAAGAAGAAAGAGAATATATAAATAATGATCTGTACATGCAAACTCTGGAAGAATATACAAAATACTGATAAAAACTGATTATGAGGAAAATGGGTGGCTAGGAGACAGGGATGACTTTGCACTATATATGCTTTTATACCATGTGAGTTTTCTACCATGTGAGTATGAAGTAGAAATAATTTTATATCTTTTCAAAATAATAAAAATAGGGCAATGTACATTTTAAAATAATTATTATATAAAACTAGTGTTGACACTCAAAACAATAATAGCAAGAAAATACACAAATTTTTTTTCTTTAAAGAAACCAGATATTAAACTTTTAAGTGTTAAAAGTTAAAACAATCTGGAAAATTGTTATCTGGGTCAACTCATTGCTCAAAGGTTAAAGGCAGTTCAAGTATATTGGACTATGATCATTTTTATTCCACCTCATAAATTACAACACAGAAGAACTATCTAGCAGTAGAAAGTTTTTTCCCAAAGACATTTCATTAATGTAGCCAAAACCCTAATAAAATGCTGTGCATCAACAGGCACTGGAATAAGACAAAAAACATACAACTCCTATTCAAAACCATGATTCATGTATTCCTGATATACTAATTATCATACTTCATAGGAGACACAGGCTTGAAGAAGGCAGAGAAAAAAAACCCCAACTGAAATATACAAAGCTGTGGAGAGACTACCATATCAAGTCTAGACTCTAAGCCCCTAAGGATATAACCAAGTTACATTCCACATCACATTTACTGTAGCATTCAGCAGAAAGGCTGGCATGTAACATGTACTCATATATTTGTGGATGGATCTGTAGACTAAAGTTAGTTAGGCTGAGCAAGGGAAGAGAAAGGGGTATATATACAATTCAGAAGGTAAAGCTAAATATGAACAATAATTATTTACTAAATCCCCCAAAACAAGAATAGGTTAAAAGAAAAGAATTAAACCAAATAGGGACTTCCCTGGTGGTGCAGTGGTTAAGAATCCGCCTGCCAATGCAGGAGACACGGGTTGGAGCCCTGGTCGGGGAAGATCCCAAATGCCGCGGAGCGACTAAGCCCATGTGCCACAACTGCTGAGCCTGTGCTCTAGAGCCCGTGAACCACAACTACTGAGCCCACGTGCCACAACTACTGAGTCTGTGCGCCTAGAGCCTGTGCTCTGCAACAAAGAGAAACCACAGCAATGAGAAACCGGCACACCGCAACAAAGAGTAGCCCTCGCCTGCGGCAAATAGAGAAAGCCCGTGTGCAGTAACGAAGACACAACGCAGCCAAAAAAAACACATAAATAAATTAAAAAGAAAAAGAAGCCAAATATAAGACTGAAAACACATGGAATTTCTTGTCTTAAGTTATAACTGCTGATGGCAACATATACATATATAAATAATATAAAGAAAAGAAATAATTTAAAAATTTTGAACTATAAAATCTCATGTACTAACGGTAGGCTCCTCATTTTACTCATGAAGAAAGAGAACTTTAATTCTCTTTAATATTGGTATGTAAAAAATATCAATCCTTCTCAAACTCTTCTGAAAAAAAAAAAGAAGAGAACTCTAACCCTGTGTCAAGCTTGAAGCTAGCTAGCAGTTAGGACACCAAAGTTTTAAAGGTGCCTTAATCAAATTTTTAATATGAAATTATAAAGCAATATACTTCATAAAGATTAACAGCTATACAAGTTAATGACAGAGATGTGATTGCTTATGAAAATCTAAAACCAATAATTAAAAATTTCAAAACCCCTTGTAATTAGGTTGGCCATACTTTCCAGTTTTCCCAGATAGTTCCAAGTTATGCCTGTTGTCCTGGCATAATTGTTAAAAGTGTCCCATTTAACTCTCAAAAGTGTCCTAGTTTGGATGATAAGATATATTGTTACCCTAGTAGGTCTGCCAGATAACATAGCGGATGCCCAGTTAAATCTTCATTTCAGATAAACAACTAATTTTTTCTATATAAGTATGTCCCCTGCAATATTTCAGACATACTGTCATCCTGAGAGAGAGAGAGAGAGAGAGAGCAAGCTAAATCTGGCAACACCCACATCCCAGTGATAGTTTTCCTAAACACTGAAAATGATCTTTTTGTGAACCCTCAGATAAGGCAAAACCACATTCAAAATAAAGTAAAATGAAAGTCAAACTAAAGCATAAACAAAGCTCTTGACAAGGAGGATTCCCACCCTTTGAAGGCCCTAGGTCCCTGCAGCTGAAAACTCAGTTTTCCACCACACAGTTTTCACCCATGTAAGTAGCACAAAGGATCCTAATGCCTGCCCCTAGTTAAGAGTAATGGAATTCAACTGATTCCTAGAAATTCCCAAAATGACATATTAGGATATTGTTATTAAAGATATGCCTTATTCAGCAATTAATAGGAATATGCCTCATATCTAGTTTCCCTGGTGAAAAGCAAAGACATTCATCTGTTATTTTTTTATTCTAATGACCTGTCAAAATGTCTTCTAAACAGAATACTGATAAATGCAAAAGCAAAAAAAACTCAAAATTTTAAGTAGATTTTTAGGGCTGAGATTTATAATTGAGAAGTATAAGGCACAGTAATACCATATAGCTAAAATTCCTAATAGTAGTTGTGTGATCATTCTGATAAAATGAACAAAAAGCTCTTTCACTGTGAATAAATTAAACTTTGGTGAAATATCATGAGTAGAACTAATTAGTGTTTGAATTTTTTTCATAGTATTTTAAATATGATGGAATGCAGATAAATATAGGCAGGATTTTTTTTCTCCCACAACATTTAAGAGAGAAGGAAGCTTTCAATCAACAACCAAATTATAACTTGCTCCAGTCTTCTCATTCTTGCCCTGTTGCCCTGGGCTGGTATCTGGTCACACAACATACAGTAAAATTTTTCAAGATGAAAGGAGTGCACAACAGGTGGATTTTTCATTTTCTAAAGGAGACCCAGGAACTTTCATAAATGAAACACTGGATTTCTGTGAAAGTTACTACCCTATTCATTTTGGACAAACTTGACTAAATGGAAATTTAGCATAAATGAAAAACTCTTGAAATAGATTTTTATGGAAATTCTAGAAACCTATTATTATAGTAGTTCTAACATATTTTGCTATTTTATTCTACACACAAATAATTATATCACTCCACCTGGCTAAACTGTAGCATTGGAGGATGGAGTAAGATGAATGAATATGTGTTTTTTGTTATAACATCACTTGGGTTTTTTTTTTCAGCTGAAATCTAAACAAATGTTTATAGTCAATGATATAATAAAGACCAAAATATACCGTGAATTTCGCATACAGAGAATAAACAGTTTTGATTTGAATGGCTAATAAATAGTAAGAGCAAAAATTAAATGGGAGAAAACACAGATGATTATCAAGTTTTGATAGGATAAAATATGAAAAATGTTTATTGCACATTTTAACACATCTATAAATTGCCAAAACTAGAGGTTTTCAAGGTTCACATGAAGAATATTGAGTCCTTCTCTGACATCCTGTTATTCTCCATCATAGTACCTTATTCTTTCTCTTCACAGCATTTAATACAATTTATGATTATGTTGTGCTTATGTACATATTTACTGCCTGTCTCCCCACCTTATAACATTACTCATTCATTCAACAGGTAACTTTTGAGCACCTACTCAGTGTATGAGTAACAATCTGCTTCAACTATGTAAACCACACTCAACTCAAGCATATTTGCTTTTTAACGAGTGCTGCCTAGATGTACTGGCCTATCATAACTGTTATCTTTGCTAATGCTATGATGCCAATAATGTGTATTTCCCTTAAACTATATTACACTTGTCTTTCTGTTGCCTCATAGTGAACATCTAAAGTTCAGGTTTCAGAGGTCTATAAAAATGAATAGGGAAGGAAAGTGGAGACATAGTCTCTCTTCTACTTTCTTTTTGCTATTTCTCTTTTCTACATTCTTCTAAAAGCAGATAGGAAGGAGAAAAGAAGGAAATCAGTGGGCTGTACTGGATTTGCCTAGGACCTCCAAACTATTGATAGTATTTTAATTTCACCTCATCCACAGATGAGGATGCACTCAGGATAAAGACATCATGTAGGATTTCAGGGGCCCACTGTTGCCACCAGAATGCTAAGCTAAACTGCAAAGTTTGTCTTTGGATCCTCTCACCTCCTACTCTGAATCACCTCCTGTTTCCTGCCTTCATACCATTCCCTATAGCCCACACCCAAGGTGCCCAGTGTGCTTAAGTTGACTTTTGGCCATCCAGTGTTGACCACCTCACTCATGTCTTACTCCTGCCTCAGTAAAAATTCCCATTTCTAGCATGTACCTATTCTTTTCCTATAGATATTCATGTGATATGAAATAACTCTAAGATGTGACTATAACTAATAGGAATAACTCTTGTCAGGGGTGGGAGGAAGTTGTTAAAATGAATCACTAGGGAGAAGCATTGTGGGGCTTTTTTTTGCTGCATGTATGGGGGAAGAGATTTTTTAGCTGAATACTTTCTGTTCCTTTAGTAAGTATCAGGAGAAAAATAACAAACTACGTAGAACTAGCATTATAACCATATACCTACCTCAGGACAACCATCATCTAGTCAGATCTGCCAAGGTCTTTGTTCAGTAGAATGACACACTGCTACTAAAGATCCCTGCACTGCCACTTCATTATTAACCTAGGCTGATGATCTTATTACCAAAGTAAATCTTGCTTTTTATTTCAAATACAGACAACTCTGCTTACTACGGTCCTTTCACATGGTCACTATCTTTATCTAATCCATGTAGTCTCTTCAGCCCAAGAACTGGAATAGTCATATAAATAAAGTCAATTACACTCATAATCCACAGAGAAAGATAAAAGTAGAAAGCAAGCAAGGGATTGGGCTGTTCTCTTTAGAATAGCATGTCCCCTGAGACATAGGCTATTCTTCCTAAGGATTTGTGGGATTTCTCCTACAGTGTGGCTTCAAGAAGTTCTAAGTTTTAGTAGCTTCCAGAATAAGAAGACATACCCAAAGTCAAATAAATCCAGGCATTTAAAAATAACTCACATGTAGTTCCTACCCTGCTCTCCCTCTTCCCACAAAAGAGCTGCCATTGTAGCTCAGTGTAGTGTGATAAAGAAAGAAGAAAAAGAAAAACCTTGAATGATTTTACACAATCTCTGAGTTCACATGAAGGAAAGAAAGTACCAACAGAATGGACCTGACTCCTGGGACAGTGAGTTTGGCTTACCCCTCAAATCTAAAACTACCTTTCTCTCACCTTGACTGAATGATTTTTGCTAAAATAAATTTTGTTATATTGTCCCAAATGTTACCAAAGACCTGAGTTAAAAAGCACATCTTTAAAAATTGTTATTTAATCATCAGGGTGAATCATCTTATTCTCCTCCTACCTAGCTGAGACAGTTTTGCTAAGAGGATAAGAATTCCGATTAGGGGGAGGGGGGAAGGCAGGTAGTTTTGGAGCATGGAGCATTTTGAGAGATATAAAAAGTCTGGGTAAGATGATAAACCGGCAGGTAGAAGAGGGAAGGAAAAGAAGACTGGAACTAACTTTTACTGAGAATTTACTCTGTGCCAGGTACCATGTTAGGAACTTATACATTATCATCCGTATTTTACAGTAAAAACCCATACTTAGATTAAATCATTCTTCCAAAGGTCATACAGCTAGTAAAAGTGCAGATCTCAGATGTGAACCAAAGACAATTTAACCACAAAACTCTAAAAGAGGTTAAGTACCAAAACAAATAGGATCAGCCCCTGACTGAGATAAGGAAGAAGAAATTCCCTTCTGACTAGTTTCTTAATTGGTCCAAAGGACCTATAAGCCAGGCTATATAACCCAGCTATGTTACAGATCAAATAATTTTTTATAGTTTGTGAGCATAAACAGATTCAGAATTACAGATAAATGTTTTCAAGTCCCAAATATTTTTGTCCCAAAATTTCAAAAATACTCCTACTCCCAGTTTAGAAATTGGTTTAATTTAACCCAAACACAAATGATTTGTGGATCATGAGCTATACTAGATTATCTGTTTCAGTTTTCATAACCATATTTAATCAGCTTGAATACGCAACAATTTGATTAATGATATCTTATACAGCACTTATTAGTGCCAGACCCATGGAGTTTAATATTTTCTGTTCCTGTCCCTACTTAATTCATGGTCTAGAAGGAGACATTGTTTCAGAAAAATATCTATAAAAATGTGATAAATGCTATTAGGCATGTATAAAGTGTTATGAGAAAACAAAAAGAAAATTTAGGGTATGGTGCTACTATTATCTGACTCTCATTCACAGACACACACCTCCAGGATGCTGCCTTTGCATAAGAAAGTGTGGCAGGGAGCGGGATATGAACATATATATGTATTTCCTTATACTTTCAAAAGGAAATGCTGGAAGGACAGGCCAGAAACTAATTAAAATGATTGCTAATTAGGAGTGGGGCAGGAGGATGGGTTGGAGGGGACAGAATGAAAGCGAGGCTTCTCTGAGTAAATCTTTTCTTTTAAAAAATAATTTTTGACTTTTGTGACATGTTTTACAGATTTACAAAATAAATCAACAAAGAAAAAACCAACTCCTGTCCTACCACCCATGCCATTAAAACAAAGCAAATTCAACAACACAGTAATAAACCAGATGTTTCTTAGGGGGGATTCCTTCTGCAGTGTTCTTTAAGACCTGAATTCCCAAGTCTTGGTAGTAGAGGTCATAAGAGGCACACTATCTAAATGTGTCCAATGTAAACAAACCTTTCCCTACAGAACTTAGAGAGATTACTCGTGAGGTGGTGGAATTTTACAGCACACACGGACAGCCACTGCTTTGGTTTATAGCTTTATTCAATTCTACATACCTTTGTTGTCTTTTTAATCCTCCCCACATCATAAGTTTTTCTTCCATTACTTCAAAGAGCAGGATAAGTGAAATAAGTCTTATCTAGATATATCCTTATAAGCTTTTGTAATACAAAGAAGAAAAAGAAGATCCCAAAAAGGCCCTGCTAGTGTGAGGATGTGATTCCCTCCCTAGCTGTGGAAAATACCTGTCTATATCTTAACAATTCTCTTCCTTTTATTTTTTAGATGACTTAAAAAATTTTAGATAAAATTCAAATAACAAAATTCACCACTTTAACAATTTTGAAGTGGACAAATTCAGTGGCTTTTAGTATACGCACAGGCTGTGCAACAATTACCACTATCTAATTCCAGAACACACTCATCACCCCCAAAAAGAAACCCTGTACCCCTTAAGCAGTCACTCCCTTTTATTTTGTAAGTCTCTTTTTCTGAGATTCTAAATAATACAACTTTGGACCTCCCAGATTATTCTTTTATAGTTTTAAATTTTTTCTTCCTGTTTTTATTTTTTTGTTCTGTATTCTGGGAGACCTTTTTTTTTTAACTATTTAAAAAAATTTATTGAAGTATAGTTGATTTACAATGTTGTGTTAATTTCTTCTGTAGAGCAAAGTGACTCAGTTATACATATTTATATGTTCTTTTTCATATTCTTTTCCATTATGGTTTGTCAGGATATTGAACATAGTATAGAGTAGGACCTTGTTTATCCATCCTATATATAATAGTTTGCCTCTGCTAATCCCAAACTCCCATTCCATCGCTCCCCTACCCCTCCTCCCCCTTGGCAACCACAACTCTGTTCTCTATATCTGTAGGTGTGTTTTTGTTTCATGGATATGTTGATTTGTATCGTATTTTAGATTCCACATATAAGTGATATCATATGGTATTTGTCTTTCTGGGAGACTTTCTTTTTTTTAAAATAAATTTATTTATTTATTTATTTATGGCTGCGTTGGGTCTTTGTTGCTGTGGGTGGGCTTTCTCTAATTGCGTTGAGCAGGGGCTACTCTTCATTGTGGTGCGCGGGCTTCTTATTGCGGTGGCTTCTCTTGTTATGGAACACAGGCTCTAGGTGCATGGGCTTCAGTAGTTGTGGCTCATGGGCTCAGTAGTTGTGGCTCACGGGCTCTAGAGCACAGGCTCAGTAGTTGTGGCGTACGGGCTTAGTTGCTCCGTGGAACGTGGGATCTTCCTGGACCAGGGCTCGAGCCCGTGTCCCCTGCTGGCAGGTGAATTCTTAACCACTGTGCCATCAGGGAAGTCCGAGACTTTCTTGATTATATTTTCTAGTCCTTCTATTGAAAAAAACTTTCAAAAAATTTTAGTAATATTTCAATTTCAAAGAGCTTTTTCTGTATGTTTCTTTTTCAAAACATTTTACTGTTTTATTATTCTGGGTATATTAATAAGATAATTGAAAACATTTTCTTCTGTTTCCTAAGTCACCTCTCTTTCCTGTATGACAAATTTTTGTTTGTCTGTTTGTTTTTTTTTTAACTTTCTTTCATGCTGCTGGTTTTTCCCATTTTCTGAAAGATCCTTGGGTGTCCGTTCACATTTAGGGTAATAGGATAGGGAAACTGTCCTTTGCAAAAGGGAAATGCTGGAAGGATAAGCCATAACTATTTAAAATGGTTACTAATAAGGGGTGTAGAGCAGGGAAGACTAAGACAAGTGTATTACTTTAGTGTGGGGAGCCAAACTATAAGGCTGGAGAACCCTGAATTCTAGTATGAAAACGAATTATTTTGGAGCATCAACATTCACACTAAAAGCCTCAGCTTTCTCCAAACATTTGATTCAATTTCCTTCTGGAAGAACTATGTGGTGTTTACATGGGGGAAAATGCGGACCGCCTGAGTGGAGGTGGCGGTGGGAGGAAGGTAGGGACACAGTGGACTAGTGGGAGCAGTCTCTCATTTGCAGTCATTCAATTAGTCTTGTTTTCAGCCCCAATTCTCACTTCTGCCATCTCTGTCCCTGAGTCTTCTTTGGAGTTCTGTTGGGCTGGTCCAGTTCTACCCTAGTGTTCTCTAGGCTGTCGCTTCTTGGCTTGTTTCTTTCTTCAACCCACTCCCATCTACTTTCCAACTTCCAGAAATTTCTGAAAATGTCTTGTTGATTGGTGACTCAACCATTTGCTTCTCTGTGTTGATTTGGTACCTTTTATTTCAATGGACTCTCAAATGCTGACCTCTAGTCCACCATCTTGAAGTAGTACTTTTAAGGAAAGGGAAAAATTTGACTTTCTATAGAAATGTACAGAAATACAATAGGACCAGTCAGTTCTATTTTCTTTCATCTTTTCATAGTACTTGTTATCTATGACTATCTAGATAAACACTAAGTACTTCTCTGATATTTAATAGAATTTTCATGATTATGGGTTCTTAACTTATCATTTGTAGAACTTTCTATGTTCTGGTATTGCATGTTTCTGGGGGAGAATTCCACTGTTTTCATTAGAATTCCAAGGGGTCTATAACCTAAAATGAATGCACTCTCTCAAACAGTGTTAGAACGTAAAAATCCCCATTCCACGATGCTAGTTTGAGTTTTGCTCTTAAATTTTGCAGGTGTTTAAATCACACAAAAATATTAAAGTTTAAGAATAATTTTGAAGTTTTTTAAAAACCCCAAGGCAATCAGTAAACAAATGGATGTATAATGTGTCAGCTAGAAGTGGGAGTTTTTTTTAGGAACACATCCAAATGCATTATGTGTTATTCAGTTGCTTAACAAATAACGGAAAGGCCTCACTCAGGGCTTTACTGCTCTTGTACAGCAGCTGAGGGTGCTGAGAAATGGGGATGCCAGATAAGTTCCCAAACTTACGACTTGGATAGCTACTTGGAATACAGCCATTCAGGTAAAATGTCAAGATTACCTAGAAGATCCAGCTACTAAATTATAGGAGACCTAGATGTTAAGATTAGGCTAAAAAGTAACAAAGAAGGGGAGGAACTGAATGAAATATTAGCCAAGAGTGTCATTGTCTACACAAAATAAAACTACAAGATGTTAATTCTGGTTCTTTAAGACAGGTTTTGCTGAAGATGCCTAAATCAATTTTTGGGTTCTAAGCAAAAAATTAGTCATATGGCACTTCATATACTAATTCAGGTAATTGTTTTATATGTATTTTGACAATAAGTAAAAATTAAAAAAAAACACTAACATGGCAAGAAGAGTTGTGTGGATAACAATGTATGATTTTAACCTCTCTTAATTAAATATTAATATCTGTTCAAAATAGGAAAATATAAATATGTGTGCATTGTGAAAGAAAAAAAATTCAATGACACTTATTAAAACATGGTAAAGAAGACTTTAATACAGTTGGGGGGAAGCTATCAAGATTGGTATAGGGAAGCCTTGTTGAAAACAGGCCAGGGTGATGAGACATCACCTGGGAATAACCCATCAAATATTGAGAGTGGAGGTTCTGTTAAATTGGTTTGGCAGGGTTCTTCCTAAAACTAGATTTAACGAGGAAGTACAGAGATGGGCTTGGGAGACAGCTCAGGAGACTGACAAACGTTTGGTCAAGCAAAGAATCTTTGTTAGCATTTACAGTTAATGGCCACAATGAAGGTCAGCCATACAGTATGTTATACATATTACAGTAGTGCCTAAAACCTGGGTTATAAGTCGCTTTGGTTGGAATACCTTAAGAGAAAGAAAAGCTAATGCTCATTGATGAATTAAATCCATGTGGTTTTGCTTGGTTCGATAAACTGAAGGTAAACTTTTTTTCTGTTAACACCTTCAGGACACAAGGAACAACATTTAAAGATTAATGATTACCACATAATTTTTTTTTTTTTTGGCCGCGCTATGCGGCATGTGGGTTGTGAGGTCTTAGTTCCCCAACCAGGGATCGAACCCATGACTCCTGCAATGGAAGTGTGGAGTCTTAACTGCTGGATTGCCAGGAAAGTCCCTGATTACCGTATAATTTTACATGTGTAAACTATTTAGCTGACTGAACTGCATGTATCCTGGAAGATATATATCTGAATGAATCTTATTTGTCTATTTTCATTTGCTTTGTTCAAACAGACTATCATCAGAAAGATTTCAGTTAATCAAAGGTTATAGTTCATTGTGGTTTTACTATAAAATTTTATAAACCAAAGAAACGCCCAATTACCTACCTAAGCGATGAAATCCAAAGGTGAATCTTTTGGTTGGTGATTTTGAAGACAGCCACAAAGCAAGCAGGGTCAGTATGATGGCACTTAGGTCAGTTAACATATGAAGTGCATCTGTCATGATTGCTAGGCTATTTGCAATGTATCCACCTTAGAGTAAGGGTGACAGGAAAGAAGGGATAAGTTAATTAAAATAATAAACATAAGCAATCAAACCAAAAATATGCAGCATCCTACAAAACATGAACTTCTAACTAAAGTTAACTAAATACTTATCCTATTGCAATTAAGTCAAGGTATCCTGAAATTTTATGCAAAACATTAACTATGCATATTTTTCTAATGGTGAAGATGTCCATTTCCAGGAACAGATTCTCTGAGGAGTAAATGACCTTAAAAAATTTAAGAGCCATTAAATGGGGGCTGACACAAAGAGAAGTTTTGTGTGTTTAGCAATACAGTTTTTACTCAACCTACTAATTCTACTATTAGACAGTGAAATTAATAACCACCATATCTAAATATTACAATAAAGCTGAATAAAAGGTAGGTATTCACTTGTTTGGGAGGGTTTGAACATAAACTGAAGAAATTCACAAAATGTTCATTAGTTCAAAACAAAAGATAAAAATTAACTGATTCTCTTCGGTATAAACAGCAATGTCTCCTAATAGAGGGATAAAAGATGGTATTTAGAATACAATTTTTATATTAGTTTTCCAGTATTATGTATTATTATACATAATAATAATGTGCATATTTAATATATGTGGGTGTGTATATGTATTTTATATATGTATGTATATATGTGTGTATATATATACATAATAATATATATATAATATGTGTACATATATACATATATATGTACTTATTTATGACCATTATGGCCAACCAATTTTCCTAGCACCATAGAATAAGTTTTTATAGTATAATACAGGGTATTCAAACTTTTATGTATATCAGAATCACCTGGAAGTTTTGTTAAACTATAGACTTCTTGACCCCACTCCCAGAATTTCTAATTCAGTAGGTCTGGATGGGGCCTGAGAATTTACATTTCTAACATGTTCCCAGGTGATGCTGATGCTTCTGGTCTTGTAACCACACTGAGAAATACTGTTATAATGTATAGCAGAACTTCATGATCAGGACGTTGTGACACATAAGTGTGCTGAGATGTTGATTCCCCTATTCCTGGGATGTGTATGCAGAGTCAAGAGCAGCAGGAGAACTGGGGCTGGTGATCTTGTAGTCACATCCATTTACTCCAGCCAGTGTGCTCTATAGAAATATCATTTTTTATGTATTCCCTTACATGAAAAAGCTGGAATCACTGACAGAAAATACAGCTTGGCAGTTAATAACATGGGGCTTTGAAATCTCAGAGACTGAGCAAGTTACTTACCATTTTTGAGGTTCAGTTTACTCATCTATAAAATAAGGATAATACCCTAAAGCCACACTGTGCAATAAAACTGAGATGATGGAAATGTTCTATCTGCGCTGGCCAATGGAGCAGCAACTAGTCACAGGTGGCTTTTGAGAATTTGAAATACGGCTCGTGCAACTAAGGAATTGAATTTATTTAATTTTTGTTAACCTAAAGAGCCACATGTGATGATCACCAGCAAAAACAGCAGAGTAAGGACCTATGAAAATCATCTCCTCCATAAAAGCCATAAGAACATGGGCAAAAATTGTCCAAATCAGCATTCTGAAAACTATGGAAATTAAACAAAGGCTGATACAGGTAGCATTTATTCAAGGAAAAAGGCTGAATCTTGGTAAGAAGCTCACTAGCTCTGTGGCACTTTAACTTGCCTTATACCCAATCTCCCCCTCTTCAGTTCTATGGTAGCCTTGAAAACTAACAAGCAGCAACCACAGTGAAAACCTCAGCCTGGCAGCCACTGCAAGGAATAGGATGGCATTAGAGCTCCTTAAAAGCTCCATTGCGGGCTTCCCTGGTGGTGCAGTGGTTGAGAGTCTGCCTGCCGATGCAGGGGACATGGGTTTGTGCCCTGGTCCGGGAAGATCCCACATGCCGCGGAGCGGCTGGGCCCGTGAGCCATGGCCACTGAGCCTGCACGTCCAGAGCCTGTGCTCTGCAACGGGAGAGGCCACATGAGAGGCCCGTGTACAGCGAAAAAAAAATAAAATAAAATAAAAAAAAAACTCCATTGCCAGGAAATTGTCTTTATTTGACCTGTCTGGTGGTTCCCTGGGAGACTATACTTGCAAGGCTCTTTTTATTTGACTTGACTTGGAGCTTGGCCCTGGTGCAAACCTCGGTCAGTGTTTGTCAAAAACAATCAGAGGCAATTGTTTAACACAGCAGCTGCCTGAAGCAATAGTAAGTGTGTATCATGTGTTCTGAAATTTTACAATGATGTACCTGGTGTGGGATTATTTTCATCCAATTTGGGCTTTTATTGACTCTTTTTTTAAAATTTATTTATTTATTTTTTGGCCACGTTGGGTCTGCGTTGCTGTGCACGGGCTTTCTCTAGATGCAGAGTGGGGGCTACGCTTCGTTGTAGTGCACAGGCTTCTCATTGAGGTGGCTTCTCTTGATGCAGAGCACAGGCTCTAGGTGTGCGGGCTTCAGTTGTGGTGAACAGGCTCAGTAGTTGTGGCTTGTGGGCTCTAGAGCACAGGCTCAAGAGTTTTGGTGCATGGGTTTAGTTGCTCTGTGGCATGTGGGATCTTCCCAGACCAGGGCTCAAACCTGTGTCCCTGGCATTGGCAGGTGGATTCTTAACCACTGCGCCACCAGGGAAGCCCTATTGACTCTTTCTATCTGGAATTGTATACCCTTCAGTTCTGGGGAAATTTCTTTTTCTGTTTTTTTGGAAAGGATTCTCCTTTTTTTTTTTTTGCGTAAGGATTCTTCTTTTTTTTAAAAAAAATACTTGGTTATGCTAGGTCTTAGTTGCGGCAGGCGGACTCCTTAGTTGCGGCATGTGGGCTTCTTAGTTGTGGCATGCGAACTCTTAGTTGCAACATGCATGTGGGATCTAGTTCCCTGACCAGGGATCAAACCTGGGGCCCTGCATTGGGAGCGTGGAGTCTTAACCACTGTGCCACCAGGGAAGTCCCTGGGGAAATTTCTTAAACTGTGTTGTTGATAACTTCTTTCCTTCTGCTTTCTCTATTCTCCAGACTCCTATTATTTGGAATTTGAACTAATATACTAATTTTCTTGCCTTTTTTCTCCCATTATCTTCTCTTTTTGCTATATTCTGTGAGAGGTGACCTTAATTCACCTTCTAATTTGTTTGGAGTTAAAATTTTAAATGTTTGTATTAGGGCTTCCCTGGTGGCTCAGTGGTTGAGAGTCCACCTGCTAATGCAGGGGACACGGGTTCGTGCCCCAGTCCGGGAAGATCCCACACGCCGCAGAGCGGCTGGGCCCGTGAGCCATGGCCACTGAGCCTGTGCGTCCGGAGCCTGTGCTCCGCAACGGGAGAGACCACAACAGTGAGAGGCCCGCATACTGCAAAAAAAAAAAAAAAAAAAGTTTGTATTATTCAAAATCTCTATTTTCTACTCTGAATTTCTTTTAAAAAGTAGCCTAGTTTCATGGATTCATGATCTTATTTTATCTCTGTGGATACTTATTGTATTATTATACTATTATATCTGACTGGCTCTTAAACAGGTTTTAATGAACTTTCCTTATTTTAGCCTTCCTCTTTAACCACACTTATAGGGGTACCTGGTACAACCAATTCTGGGCCTGCTTAGGATTCTCTAGTGTAGTTCTCAAGTGTAGTCCTCAGGGTCAGCAGTATCAGCATCTCCTGGGAACTTGTTAGAAAATCCTCAGGCCCTACCCTACCCCAGACCTACTTAATTAGAAACTCTGGTCCAGCAATTTGTTTTTTAATAAGTTGTCTAGGTGTTTCTGATGCATTAGTGTAAACTAGATTGGTTCTTGGCTTTCCCCACTGCTTGTTTAGGAGTTGGCTTTCTTGGGTCAAGTCTTTTACCTGATTCCTTTCTAGTTTGTGTTGCTAGAGTCTCCTCTCAGGTTTTCCCCACCTGTGTGGAGATAGATATATATATATATATATTCCATATATATATGTGTATATGTATGTGTGTGTGTATATGTGTGTGTGTGTGTGTGTGTGTATTTTAAATCCTTTTACTGTAGTTTAAGAGAGTACAACTAGATGCATGAGTTCATTTGCCATCTTTACCTGGAAGTCTATTTGCATTCATTCTTTAAGTTTTTTCATTCCCAATAAAATGCAGCTGTTAAAACAATCAATAACTGTTACTAAATCCAGAGGATATTTTAGTTCTCATCTTATCAGGCCTCTCAGCAGCTTATTCCATTTTGAAATACTCTTTTCTTCAGTTCTGGGATACCCATTTGCCTTCTGCCTGACTTCTAAAGTTGTAGTTCCTCAAAACTGGGGCTCTCTAGATAATTTTTTCTATTGCTATGGCATTACATACTGTTTCTCTCTCTGCCTTGACCTCCCTTCTGAATGACAGACTTATATATAACAGCTCACTAGACATCTTTGTCTATTTCACATACATATGATACTTAACATGCCTAAAACAACCCTTGAGCCCATGCTTAAATCCTGCTCTGTATTTTCTCCCTGGTTCATAACTGACATACATTCCCATATGCTCAGCTGCTTAGGTAAGAAATTTCAGAATCATTCCTGATACTGCTCTCCCATCAACTCTCACATTCAAACCATTAGCCATTTTGCCATTGTTACCTCTAGAATGTTTCTCAATCAGAACATTTTTCTCCATCCACTCCAGTTCAAGCCATAATCATTTCTTGTCTGGACCTCTGCAAAAGTATACTTGCTTCCACTCTTGTACCCTCCAATCCACTCTCCATATGAGTCAGAGTAATCTTTTAAAAAGATAAATCCCATCAGGTCAATCTCCACTCCAAAGCAGTCACTGGCTCCCCGTTGTACTTAGAATTAAAGACTAAACTCATTTAATATGGTCTCTCATGACCTCCCTGGTCTGGTCCCCCTGTCTCTTTCCCTCTTACTTACTACATTCTGGCCAAACTGGTCTTCTTTTTAGATCCTCTTAAAGAATTGAAGGTTTTAGGAGTTTTGAACTTGCTGTTCTCTTTGGTCGAAAACATCTTCCTCCATTCCCTTTGCTCAAATTACTCCTAATATTCTTTTTTTTGGTTTAACTGTATGTGGCTCATACATAAACCATGTCCTGCTGGACATGTCTAAACTATGTCTTATAGTATCTTGTTCTTTTTCTTCACAGTACTTAAGGCCATTTGAATTTTAAATTTATTTGTGTGTTTATTAATACCTGTGTCCTCCACTACAGGAAGATATAATGTCCTCCAAACATTAGATTAAGTGTTTTAGATAGTAGGGAGCATAAGTTTTGTTCTCCATTGTATATAGCAAGTACTTAAAAAGTACTTGCTGAATGGAAAGAATTGATCTTGCCTAAGGTCTCAGAGCAAATCCAAGATTCAAAATCAAGTTTCCCCTTTCAGATCTTTAAAATACTTCATTTTAAAATTACTCCATACTTCCTACATAAGATGCTTTATTTCTAAGTGCTTTCAACACACTTTAATAAATGCTCTACTGTATACAATTTAATTCTATGTAACATTCTGAATAATACTGTTAATGTCTATTCTAAGTACTAGCATCTCTACAGTGTTTAACAAAAGATTTTCATATTTGAAAATAAAGTTAGTATTTGAAAGGAAGTACTTATTGTAGCTTTCACAAAACATCATTTACCAAGTAAGAGATTTAAATAATGCTAAGTCAGGACAATTATATCTTAGTAATTTTTATAGGTGTAAACTCTAATTTTAAGGGGGAAATTGTGATTAATGTGATTTTAACTTCAAATATTAACTTCAAGAATCACTAAGTCTGAATGACTCAATATTCTAACTGGGAATTTGGGCAAGTCATTGACTCTTTTTTTTTAAAAAATAGATTTATTTATTTATTTTTGGCTGCATTGGGTCTTCGTTGCTCCACGCGGGCTTTCTCTAGTTGTGGCGAGCGGGCTTCTCATTGCGGTGGCTTCTCTTGTTGCGGAGCACAGGCCCTAGGTGTAGGGGCTTCAGTAGTTGTGGCTCACGGGCTCTAGAGCACAGGCTCAGTAGTCATGGCGCACGGGCTTAGCTGCTCCGCAGCATGTGGGATCTTCCCGGACCAGGGCTTGAACCCATGTTCCCTGCATTGTCAGGCGGATTCCCAACCACTGAGCCACCAGAAAGCCCCAAGTCATTGACTCTTAATCTGCTGACCATGCCTTATCTGATCTGTTTCACTTCTGTCTTTAATTTCTTCATAGCTTAAACATTTATAATTCTCTAACAGCAATTATTAATTAATTAAACAAAATTTTATTGAGTGTTTACTCTGTGCTAGTCATTGTGCTAGGTGCTGGTAATTCAGCTTATATTTCAATGGACACTGATATTAAACAAGTGAATATACAAACAAGATAATCTCAGGTGCTGAGGGCTTTTAAAGCTGAGGAAGGAACAGGGGAGAAGAGAGGTTGACTTTAGGCAGTTGGAAAGGTCTCTAAGAGGTATCTTTTGTGATGAGACACGAATGACAAGAAGGCAGCCAAGAGAAGATTTGGGAAAAGGCAGTCCATATAAAGCAGTGCTTTTCAAATTGCAGGCTGTGACCCACTTGTAGACCATGAAATTAATTAAGTGGGCTGGGACCATAATTGAAAAAACAGTAGAACACAGCACATGAAGTAAAATTTTTGTTTTAGTTATTCATATATTTATACAAATGTATATGTGTGTGTACATACATACATACGTATGCATGCATGCCTACACGGGTCACAATGTTAAGTGTATTTCTTACTATAGTGAACTCAAAAAAGTTTGAAAGCCAGAGGTAGAAAGACCACTCAGTCTGAAGGTCTTATGGGCAGGAAAACAGCTTTGTGAGTCATAGGGAGAAAGAAGGCCAGCATGGCTGAAGTGAGCACTGGCGAGAAGTGGTATGAAAAGAGGTAGGAAATGTATATAATTTTCCTGCACATAACCTCCAGCCAGCATCTTAAATCTGGACTGCCACCTTTGTTCTTGTCATGGTTCATCATTAAGAGAACACAGGAGGGAATTCCCTGGCGGTCCAGTGGTTAGGACTCCGCATTTTCACTGCTGAGGGGCAGGGTTCAGTCCCTGATCCGGGAACTAGGATCCCAGAAGCCACACGGTGTGGCCAATAGAAAAAAAAAAAAAAAAGAACACAAGAGAATAATCTCCCTGCTTTAATGTCACTTTATCAATTGTCACTAAAAGAAGTTAGCAGTTACACTAATGTGACTCTGAAATTAATATCTAAACTGAGCATGTATTTTATAGTAAGACTGCATTACTTGAATAATTAAAAATGAAAAATAAAACCAAGTTCTATAAAACCCAGGGGAGCCTTCTGGCCTTCAGATCCTCCTTATAATGAAAAATGGTGAGGTCAGTTAGCATTATTTAGCTTTGCAAATTTCTTGAATATAAATACAAAAGGAAATAGTAAGAGACCACTTAATTCAAATGTAGAGGGAAAAAAATCAAGACAACGGGACTGTAGATGTAGCTTTTCAATTACCCACTTAAGTGTCCTCATAATTTATTAATATTTAACCTCTGGGTCCTCTGATCTCTTAAAAAAGAAAAAGGTGGAGCAGGTGTTCAGTAAGGTCCCTTCATACTGTAAAATTTTATGATTCTAAATAATTGTAGAATCATTTACTATTTAAAAGGTTGCAAAAATTAACCTGGTGTTTTATCAGATTTTTTTTTTAAAGAGGAAGTTACAGGATATATAATGAAGATAATGTCCTTAACTTTACAGTAGATGACACAGTGTTTGGAGAATCAGAAGAAGAGGTCAGAGTTATCTTTGGAAGTTTGTTGTACCTAGGTTGATCTGCACTTTGGAACCGTGAGGCCTTTTCACATCAGTATATTGATAAATAACAAGCTTCCTAAAAAGAAAGTTTAAACGCCAAGTTATGTGTAACTACAGCTTGACAAAGACTCTCCAGGCAAGGTAAATGGAAAGTGAGTTGGCAACACAACTCACCTACAAGTTCTCCAATCATGAAAAGCAAGTAAAGAACGGCAGCAATGGTCAATCTGGTTTTCACCTTTCTCTGCGTCAGCAACTCTCTCTGTTTGCTGCAGTTGTCACAGGGGTCCACCTTCAAACTCAGCTGACTGTTGCTCAAAGGTAAGTCCTGGTCCAGCAAGGAATCATCGTCGGCCTGGAGGGCCGGGTGCGCCCCGTTAACAGGCCTTTCCGGGGTTTCAGAACCATCGTCGGCCACCACAACTCGAAGTTTGTTAAATCGAGAAAGCCCCTCATCCCCCACCTCGTCCGAGAAGTCAAAGGCGCTGGTGTCATTTAAAAACAGCGGCGCATCGTCCTTCCTCAGCAGAGATTTGAGGCGCTTCCACACGCCGGATCCGGCCATGGCAGAGGCTGTGCGGCCGCGGCGCCGAACGGCTCGGTGCAGGCGGACGGCCGGCGGCTCCTACTTCACCCGAGTGCCAGTTCCCGATGGCACTGCCGCGCGTCCCTCCCCATCCTGTAGAAAACGAAACTCATTATAAATTAAAAGCGCCCCAACAAAGCCCACAAGTTCCGAAGCCCGGGGCAGCGGGGGAGCCGGGGCTCCGAAAGGGGGGAGCGCTCTACCTGGGGCGCCGCCGCGGTGCCGCAGCTCATCTCTCCGCCCCCGGCCGGCTCGGCGGGGCCGGCACGCACAGCTCGGCCCGGGGCTGCGGGGCAGCGGGGCCGTCCTCGCGCCTGCGGCGCCCACAACTCCAGGCCGGCTCCCGGGTCTGGTCTGACAGGTTCGAGGTCGGGCGCCCGCGGCCGCCGCCCCTCCCCGCCCTGCGCGAGGCCGCGCGCGTGCGCCGGAGCAGCCGCGGGCGAGGCGCGCGAGGGAGGAGTCGGCACGAGGACACGCAGGCCCTGCGCGCTGAGCAGGGGCGCCCGCGAAGGACGGGACAGGGGCGCCCCTCGTCCCGCTCCTGGATGCGGATCCCGCGGGCCCGCCTCTGCCCTGGGGACACTCACAGGCGAAGCCCCAGTCTCCCGCGCGGCCCTTCCACTTCCCGAGGCTGAGAGGTATGAGCGGATGGAGCTGGACTCCGCGGGTTAAGTGGGTAGATTCGAGCGGTCCCGCCCACCCGGGGCTGGGCGTTGCTGCCGGGAGTTCGCTCCACCGAAGGAGGGCCTAGAGAATCCTGTGCTGGGATTTGGGTTTCTGATGCTCGACAGAAAACGAATTTAGCGTTTGCTTTTAAGTGGGTTGCTGAGCCGCTTTTGTCTCCTCGAATTGCTGCCTCTCTGGCAAATTGGCAAAATTTGCTGCACAGTGAGGTCAGCTTGGAGAGGGCAAGGCTTGTGGTCGTCAGCAGTTCTGTGTCCTGCGTTATATTTACTGTTTTTTTCAGCAAATGTGTGTTGTCCTCTGTGTGCTCACCGCCAGGTTCCTTTTGCCTCCAAGGTATTTACAGTATGGACTAAACCCCAGCACAGAAAATCTAGTAGAGGTATCTGTACTGGCCGTTGGTTTTGTTTAACAACGAGATTTAAAAAGAATTAAGTTTTTAGTAGTAGCTTCTAATTTAGATCTACATTTTAAGGACAAAATGAAGTGACAATAAGCCCCGCCTCCCGCTTCTCCAGCGATTCCCTGGATGGGTTTTAGGGGATTCGGAGGCCTTAAAATTTTGTGGGTATATGTATTTTCTTGAGTAAGTCCCTTAGCTTTCATCATATTCTCAAATGGGCACTCAAGATTTAAAACAACAACACTGTTAGAAGAACTCATAGATCAAGCCTCTAGCTTCTACTTGGAGTTGAATTACAGTGCAAACTCCCATTTATCCAATGTTTAGAAATGTATTTTGACAACAGTCTACATGAATTACCAAATTTCAAGTTACAAAAAATACAATAGAAAGTCATATGAAACATCATTTTCCTCTGAAGATCCCGATGATACTTTAGAATCTTGCATGTCTCTGGTGCAAGAGCAGCAACTGTTTTTGGAATCCAGGGCAGTCCATCACTTTTGAATGCCCACAATGTTCCTGCAGAGCTGCAGCCATGGGGGTCAGGTCTAGGGAACTGGGGGTCAGAGATTCCCTAGTTCCCTAGACCCAGAATACTCAATAACCAGGGGACCCAGGTCATTATCGACAGAAGGGAGAAAGTTTCCTGAAGGTTGCTTTCTTAATTCCAAATATCTTAATCCACCCAGATTGGGAGTAGTTTCTTTGTTGTTTTTACTTTTAGTTTGTTATATTCCCTGACATTCTACTACTGAGAGATACAAATGAATAGAGCAAGTATTTCAGGAATGTGATCACTCTTTAGTATATATTTTGCAAATGAGATTCCATTTAAGGAATGGGGATAGATGTTTTTATTTTATTTTATTTTTTTTTTTTTTGGGATAGATGTTTTTAAAGCAAGATGAGGCAAGAGCATGGATTTAGGGGGGTATTTACAGTAAACTTTGTTGGGAAGGGCTGAAGCTCTGCACCCCAGTTTATTTTTCCTATTTTGTGTACTGAGTACCTAGAGAGAGTAATGGGAGGACAACAAAAACTATAGGGTATTTTAAGGTATGTCCACAAATTCTGTGACATACTTCTCATCAATAGGTAGAGCTTAATTCCCCTTCCCACTGAGTGTGGGCTGCTCTTAATGTATAACTTGTGTCTCATTATGAACAGAATATGGGTGAAGTGACAGTGTGTGGCTTATAAGACTAGGTCATAAAAGGCATTGCAGCTACCTTCTTGTTCTCACTCTTGGATCACTTGTACCTAGGGAAGCCAGAGCTATCATGTCATGAGGAACTCAAGCAGCCCTGTGGAAAGGCTCACATGATGAGGAACTGAGGCCTCCTGCCAACAGCCATATGAGTGAGCCATATTGGAAGTGGATCCTGCAGCCCCAGTAAAGCCTTCAGGTCACTGTAGCTTGGGTGATGCTGACTGAAACCTCATGAGAGATCCTGAGCAGAATCACCCAGATAAGCCACTCTCAGATGACCCACAGAGACTATGAGATGATAAATGTTTATTGTTTTAATATGGTAAGTTTTGGAGTAGTTCGTTACACAACAATAGATGACTAATATAGTCTATATCAACTTTCCTCTGTAACAGGAAAGATACCTTTCTTAGTCTTTTATCACACATGGGCTCTTGTTCCTAGGCCTGCCTTGGGCTAGTGGCATGGTTTCTATCATTGAACTTTAAAATGGGCTAAATAAATAGACTTCTGTGAATAGTCTTGGAATGTAACCACCATTTTCAAACTTATGTCTATGTATTCAGTTTATAACAGTAGACAAACCAACTTTTGAAACAACCCATTTATAAGCTGAATACTGCCTGCAATTCTGCTAGCTCTTGTTCAGTATGCCATTCTTTTATAAGAGACTTAATACTTCTTTTTAGTATGAAGAGCTTTTCTGCATGGGCAAATGGAAAAAGTTGTCAATGATTTAGGCTATCTCTTAACCAGGTAACCCATAATACACAGATTGTTTAGTTAACAACAGAGGCCTGTCATTTTAACTGCAGGACGCATATCTTGGGGCAGTTAACTGGAATAGATGCAAAATACCCTATATCAAAACCTGTTTTCTGGCCTAGATATCTCTTAGAACAAATGACAATGCTGAAAATAATACTACAGCTAACGTTTACTTAAGGCTTGTTTATGTGCCAGGCACTATGCAGGGGACCTGATTTACCTGAGCTCATTTAATCCTTACAACATCACTATGAAGAAGGTATTGATTCAAAGCATGGGTCTTGGAGTCAGACTGCTTGTGTTAGAATCCTGGCTTTACATCTTAGGATCCTATAATTTCTGGCAAACTATTTAACCTCTTCGTGCTTCAATTTTCTTACTTATGAAGTGGGGATGATGATGGTACCTGCTTCACAGGGTCGTGATGAGGGTTAATGGATGTAAAGCATGTAAAACTTAGCATACCTAGTTCCTAGCACATAGTAAGTGCTCAATCAATGCCAGCTATTACTATTTTTTTAAGTAGGTGGAGACATGGAACCTCAGGGAGATTAAGTAACTTGGCCACAGTCGTGAAGCTAGCAAACAGAGCAGGAACTCAGTTCCCCGTCAGTTTGGTTTCAGAGCTCAAGCTCTTAACCATCACTCTACACTGTCCCTCTCGGTTTCTTTCTGCATAAAAATGGAATGATCTGCAAAAAAGGCATCTAGACTTCTTGTGGTATGTTAGGAGAGATCCCTGTTTCATATATGAAAGATTTGCCAGCACCTGGAGACCTCTGCATTGTCCGGTGAAATCCCTCTTGGGAATGGAGGGGGAGAAAAGTAAAAAGTTTTTTTAAAACTGAAATGTGGAAAAGGTGCTTCATCCACTTAGTTGACAGGTTCCAATGCTTCATATTCCCCATCATGAGAACTCCTTTCTCCATTGGAGTATGTGGCGATAGGAGGTTCCCATAGGATGTTTTTGGAATGTGTTCCCTTATCTTTTTCAGGAGGGGATGAAAGCTGTTGGGTGGGCATGAACAAGGGTTAGTGATGTGATACACCACTACGGAGAACAGTGAACGTAATCATTTCTTCTTTCTGTGGGTTACTCTAGTAACAGAGAGGCTGGAGATTCAGTTTAACCCCTCCTCCAAGGAAGAAGAAGAAATACCAGAAATAGATTGCCTGAGGACAGGCAGTTGCCTTCTTGGACGGGGAGGAGATAAATGAGAAGATCTCTGGCCCTTGAGACCATCTACCCTGTCACCAACCTGTGAGCCAAAACCTAACAACACCACGCTTAGTCAAGTTCATTGTTTCCATATCTTTGTTTTTGTCTTTGCTTATTGCTTAAATTAAACTTTCCTATGGATTTCTCTAACCATGTCTGGCTGAAATGAGAGGGAATAACGAGGTCCCAGCTGGGACGGTAATTTGAGAACTACGCACGCCAGTGTTGGAATCTGGAGGTGGTGGCTGGGCTGCGGGAGCTTGAAGGTGAGGGTGGAACTTGTAGAACCTGGTTCAGCTTCTAATTTTGCCATCCATTCGCTATGATCTCTAGCAGTGTACTATTGCTGAGCTTATTTTCTTGTGTGTTAACAGTGGAACAGTGTACCTATTTCATAGGGACACTGTAAGAATGCAATGAGATTCTGTATGTGAAAGCGTCCCCTTACCTACTTCACTAGTGAGAACTATTAAAGACCATGCCGTCTGAACCAAATTGCGAAGCAAGGGTACAGACAAATGCTGGTCATGAAATATCTTCCACTTGTGCCTGTCCCTTCTAAGGACTGCTACACTCCATCCTTGGTTTATTCATAACATGTTTTGGCTCACTTAGACCTCTAGGTCACCACCACATACGCTTCACTGTTAAAATTCCTTCATTTCTCTCCTAGGCTCTGTTTGTGTCCATGGCACCTAACATCGTGCTCAGAGCAGGAACCCTGTAAATACATGTGGATTAATGAAAATATTCTGTTTATAGAGAGCTCATCCACGACTTTAAATTCCCCTCTAACAAACATTTCTATTTCTTTAAGCTGGTGTGTAAAGTCATTTGTACGAAATTCTTATTGGTGAGGTCAATGTGTCTCATAATGATTAGAGATTATTGATACACTAGTAGTCAGTTTGTGTTTATACTAGACTTATTTCAAAGAACATTATAACGTTTATGAATTAAGCTGGAACAGAGAAGCAACTGCAGACAAAGTGACTCTTTTGTGGCCTCTGACAACTGGTAGCTTTAAACAATGAAGGCCATTGTATAAGAACTCCCTCCCGGGGTTATTGTGAGGATTAATTAGATTAAAATCTACAAAATGCTTTGACTTTTTCCCAGAATTCTTTTATAAATAAAGATGGCTTTAATTTTTTTAAAAGTATCTTTATATTGGTCCTCCTAGAATCAAATGAAACAAGTTCACCTACTGTTTAACTCTCTGTATTCCCTGAAGCAAAAAGCCAGACTAAGCCAACCTAAATTACCTTTAATGGTTTTAAGTGGGCTACCAGTGCACACATGACTGAGCAGAATTTAGTACGCTAATCACAAAGATCTGGGTGTATGATTTACATGACACAATAATGCCTTGTAATCACTATGCTACATGGTCATTAGATATTAGTTACTGTAATTATTACAGCTGTTTTATACTGAGCAACAAAGTTTTACTATCCTCTTTGTTATTTATATTTTAATAACTCACATTCTGCTCGTTTACAAATAGGGTTTCAGGCAGCCTTCCCTTTAGTAGTTCCTCCTTATCTTCAAACATTGCAAATGTTGAAAATTTTCCCTGATACCGGGTACTGTTCGATCCTCATTGTTTGCACAGAAACACATACAGACACCAGATAAAAGACAGGAGTCCTAGATCCAATTCTCCAACAGTTGGGGTTCTTGGGAACCCCTTTACCTCAGTTTCTTGGTCTCCTTTGTCCCCAGTGACCCACCTGGCCCATGCAGTCCCTTTCCCTGACCCAGAAGGAGCCACTCTGCACATTCTGGTTGACGGGCTGGAGGCAGCAGATTCTCTGGAATAGGCCCACATGAGGTCTGGGGAACAGTAGGACAAGAGACCTGTTGGGGGGCTTCCCTGGTGGTCCAGTGGTTAAAACTCCGAGCTCCCAATGCAGGGGGCACGTGTTCCATCCCTGGTCGGGGAACTAAGATCCCACGTGCCACATGGCAAGGCCAAAAAAAAAAAAAAAAAAAAAGGCCTGTTGGGTAGACCAAACTGCACCTCAATGGCATATTATTTATTTTGAATTAAATTTATGGCCAACAGAAGAAGGGACACTCTGAATCTTCTGTCTTCCTGAAAGCAGAAAATAAATCTCTCATGTGAAAGGTGCACTCCCTGTGTCTGGAGATAGGACACCTTTATCGCCAAAGGTAGGGAATTTGGGCTGAGAAGACTATATAAACAAATCTTACTACTTCTTTAGCTTACTACCCTAAGCCCAAACTCTGTCTTGATTCTTCACTAATTGGGCACCCAGAACCTAAGTGTCTTTGTCCTGTCAATTCCTTACAAATTTGTTTGTCTAAAAAGTATAAAAGCTGCCTGCTTTGGCTACTTCTTAGGTGTCATTTCTATGGGTCCTCCATGGGCGTGAATTAAAATTTGTTCCTTTTTCTCTGTTAATTTTATTATTAATCCAACCACATGAATTCAGGAGGGATAGAGAGGGAAATTTCCCCCTCCCCGATAGACCCATTGTAAATGAGGAACCCGTCTGGCAGGTGCCCAACTGTCCTGGTTTGCTTGGGACGGGGGTATTCCCCGGGCATGGGGCTTTCGGTTTACCAGGATGAGTTTACCTCTCAGCGAGAACAGATTCCGGAACCCTGAATATTTAGATTCCTGAATGCTGGCTGTGTCTTTGCTGGGCCGGGAGAGTATCTTACTTGAGAAAGACACCTTATTCCTTTTGGGCCCGCAGCACACTGGGCTGGGTGTTCTCAGGGAACTCTGTGGATGTGACTCCTGTTACATTGAAATGGAAGAGATCAGAGGTGTCCAAGAGAGAGGCCAGCCACACCAGTTAGTGCCTCCAGTGACCCTGTTAGAGCCTCCAAGGTCCCAGGTCAGTTCGGTAAGCTTTGCAGCTGTGGAAACTACCCCTAAGGATCAGGCTGAAGAAATCGGTGTACGCCCTACTGCTCAGAGAGACTGAGGAAATTACCGTGTGGCCGATGACTTAATTATCCTGAAGGATACACCTCTCCTGTTGCCCTGGATGCCCCCTTCACAGGACCAGTGATATGGGAAATCAGGTTACCTTAGAGCTAGAGCAAAGGTGACAGGGGGTTTATGTGATATTATTTCCAGGCCTCTTGGGCTCTCCTGGCCTCTTAAATGCTCCTGTTTTCCTGCTGGGCTGTTCTTCCTCATCCTCGGTGGCCGGCTAACTCCTGTTCAGCCTTCAAACCCTGTAGGTTTTGCCCAGTTTCCTCCTTCTTTCCCTCTTTTCTCTCCCTCCCTCCCTCCCTCCTTCTCTTCTTCCTTTTCTTCTTTCCTCTTATTCAATAAATATTATTTGAGTGCTTATCATACGCCAGTAATTAAACTATAAAGTATTGAACAAGACAAAGTCTAGCTGATAACCCATCCCGCAGTAGTCCTGTATACACACCACGCATTGTAAATCTTTATCACTAATTTTTCCCGAGATTACATGCAGACTGTTGCTATCTATCTCTAAATGTAACAGTTAAGTGAAAGTACAAAATAATATAGCCTTTCTTCTCAGTTGAATTTTAGTTTAGTTTTACTGAAATCACTCCCCGGGCCCCCATCCAGGGAAGTCGTCAGATAACCAACTCCATCCATTGTGTACTGATTTTTATAGTCTGGGGCAGGAAATTCACACAATATTACTCTAGCTGCCTTCAGTCCTTGCCATTGTGCTTAGTTCTGAGTTGTGACCTCACAGCTCAGAGCCCTGTCTTCATTTTATAAATAGTTCGGGTATTTTTATCCCAAAGTACATTACTTTGCACTTGTTCCTACTAAAGCTCATTTGTCAGTCTGAACACATGCTCATATTTATAGGCGCTTCTGACTAGCCCAAGGACTGGAAAACTTATTCTGTAAAGGGCCAGATAATAAATAAGTTTATTTATTTATTATAAATAAACCCCAGCAATACCCCAGTGTCGGTGGCACAGCTCTGCCGCTGTGTCGTGAAAGCAGCCGTGGAGGATAGTAAACGAATGAGCAGGGCTGTGTTCCCATAAAACTTTATTTATGGACACCGAAATGTGAATTTCATATGATTTTCATGCGTCACAAAGTATTAGTCTTCTTTTGATTTTTCCCAACCATTTAAAAACCATTCTTAGCTTGTGGGCTGCACAGAAATAGATGCTGGCTCGATTTGGCTCTTGGACTGTAGTTTGCTGACCCTGATCTAGACCAGTCGCTAGTTAGAAGTGTTGTTAGGGATTTTACTGCATACTCCCTCCACCTGATCACATACACGTTATCAGTGAGCCCCTTCCTAACACATGTGCTGGAGGATTCAGGCTGTTCACTTGGGTCCATCAATCCCTGCTTCCCAACATTCTATGAAGGCAGCCTAACTGTCCTCATACAGGTGGGGTGCAGCTGGGGTCCCAGAACCCACCAGAGTGCTCTGCTTGTGGCTGCCCAAGCCTCCCAGTGACTCTTGTGAAAATGCATTGAACTTTTCAGCATGGAAATCTGACTGTGTCTCCACCGTTGTCTCACCCCCAGCTGAGTCACTCTATAAATGGAATCCGCACTGAACTTGCGTTGTTTGAGGCTTTGACCACAGCCCTTGTAAGTGCAGCTGCCTTATTTGGAATGCTTTTCTTCACCACTCCTTTTCCTAATCAATTCTAGGTAGACTCTGGGGCCACTCTCCCCCATGGCACCCGTGGCACCCCAGGTCTAGAGGAGCCCATCTGTTACATGAGCTAATGCCTCACTTTGTACTTTTATTTTCATTAGTGGCATTACTTGACTAAGAGCTGCCTCCGACTCCCTTGTTAGACTCTGCTCTATGAGAGGGGGGCTGTCTGTCTTTGCTCACTACTGTATCTCCTGCACCTGGCCCTCTGCCTGGCACATAGTAGGTGTTCAACAAGCATTTGTTGAACAGAGGCGCCAGAACCCCAGTAGACCTCAGCCTATTGGCTGGGGCGTTGTTGTCTATGACAGCCCCCGCCCCGCCCTCACCAGCAGAGCGAACTGGCATGAATTACAAGATCTCTTTGAGCCTCAGTTTCCTCCTCTGTAAAATGGAGGTAATAACTATTATCATCAGGTTGTGGTGACTTAAAGAGATAATGTGCCTGGCACATGGCCTGCCCCAGTTATGGTGAGATTAATGTTAGTCCCCTTCCCCACTTCCTCTCATGGATGTCAACTCCATGGTTGCCTGACGCCTAACTACCTCTTGCCCAGATTCCTCAAGCGCACAGGACTCCACCTTCCTGAAGAGGCGTTTCCTCTGAGAAGTCCAGAATTAGAAATGTGACTACCACACCCTTCACACATCTGCTGCCTTTCCAGGAGCTGCCACTTGGACCCTCAAGTTCCCTCCCCCTACTGGAATCAACAGCCCCCCCCCCATTGTTTTTGCTGCTGAGCTAGTTCTTTATTGCCTCACAAAACATTCCAATCTCATGCGACTTTTATTTCAGCCTCTCCTTTGGAAACCTGTCAAAGGTTTTCTTAAGGTCTCAAAGTGGATGATATTATGCAATTCCCTTTTATCACATGCTATTTACTCCTTAAAAATTAACTAAATTTGTCAAGTTTTACCCTTCTTGCCATTCTTCTCTGAAGTTAATTTTAAGTGTTTAGCCTGCCTATTTCACAAGGAAACCATAACTTCCCAGGTTCCCTCCAAGATTTCTTAATGATAATGAATTTTTTTTTTTTTGGTCGTGCTGCGTGGCATGCCGGATCTTAGTTCCCCCGACCAGAGATCAAATTCACTCCCCCTGCATTGGAATCATGGAGTCTTAACCACTGGACCACCAGGGAAGTCCCAATGATAATGAATATTATCATGTAATAAAAATTATAATATCTTACCTGCTATATAAAAATATTAAAAACATAAAATTCAAAAAATAAATTACAATATTTTGAGCCCAGTACATGACAACCACTGTGCTAGGGACCTTACATACATCATTTAATTTAATCCTTATAACAACTGTACATAGTAGACACTATTATCCCCATTTTTGTACGTGGAATGAAATTTATTCCACGTAAAAAATGAAATAATGGAATAAATGAAATTTATTAGCTTCACAACTAGGAAATGATGGAGTCAAGATTTGTCCCAGCCAAGTGTCCATCATCTTTCCAATCTGACATTTTCCTTCCTTCTTGTGCTTGGTGGTTGGTGATGGTGGTGGGAAGGTGTGTATGTAACATTCTCACACTTATAATCTTTTGGGGGAGCAGCCACTTGTTATGACTGGTTACCCATTTTGGCAAATGGTCCTTCAGTGTCACGTTAGAGTTCCATCAAAACTCATGTAGGTCTTGAAGTATTACCCTTTGATTTAAACCGCTCATCATCCGTCTGTCCAGCCTATATTTCTTAACAGATTAGCTTAGTCTGTTTGGACTATTATAACAAAATACCACAAATCAAATGGCATATAAACAACAGAATTTTATTTCTCACATTCCTGGAGGCTTAGATGTCCAAGATCAAGGTACCAGCATGGGTTGTGTTCTGGTGAGGACCCTCTTCCTGGTTCATGGCTGGCCCTTCTTGGCTGTGTCCTCACATAGTAGAAGGGGCTAGGGAGCTCAGTGGGCTCTCCTTTATAAGAACACTAATCCTTTACGAGATCCATACTGAAGTAAGTGGGGATGAAATGACTTTGGTCTAGCATTTGCTTTAAAATATTTTCTTTTATTTTTTTAAGATTTTTTTTGAGGTGGACCATTCTTAAAGTCTTTATTGAATTTATTACAATATTGCTTCTGTATTATGTTTTGGTTTTTTGGCCGCAAGTCATGTGGAATCTTAGCTCCCTGACGAGGGTTCGAACCCGCACCCCCTGCATTGGAAGGTGAAGTCTTAACCACTGGACCGCCAGGGAAGTCCCTTTTTTTTTTTTTCTCTCTTTTTAAAAACTATTTTAGTTTTAAAAAGTACAGAAAAGTGAAGCAAGTATAGGATTCGATAATGATTTAACTTGGTTAATGAGTATTCTACATTATTCATTATACATTATATAATGTTATACATATTCATTATACTATTTTTTCTGCTTCTTTGTGTTGGAAATTTTCTTAATATAAAATTTAAAAATATAAAGAAAATGACAATAATTTACAGAGAGAAGTAAAATAAGCTACCTGGATGTTCAAGTTACCTTCACCAAGAATACAACATGGAAAGCTAATTTGATTTAAGACTGCTGGGTACACCTGCAGTCCTAGCAAGGGGCGTTAGCTGGAGGATCCAAGCTAATGGCTCCATGCTCTGGGGTCATTTCCACCAAGGAGAGTCACCCACTGTGGGGGCCTGGCAGGACTCCCGTCCCTCAGACTTGCTTGAAAAGTTACTGGCTTTCTCTGAGCTGCCCTAGGCCAGATAGAAGCTCAGTCTTCTGGCTTGTAGGATTCTATCTGTGTCTAAATCCAGAACATCACCTCACTACTATATTGCTATAATTTCTGTTATTTTTGTAACATGACAATGTGTACCACAAAAGACGATTGCCCTGTTAACCATATAAGATGACTGAACCATCCTTTCTGTTTTCCACATCTTCCTCCAAAAACAATTCTGTTTACTAAATTACAACTCCAGTATGGTCCCATCTCCCTAAGAATACAACCAGAGCACCTTTGAGTGCCCCCGAACTCTCTGCTTACTCATTCACAGCTTCCTGCTTTACTCCAACAGACAACTGATCCTCTCCTTCGTGTTTAACTTTTTAGAGGATGGCTTAGTCTCTCATTTCAAGTCTTGAGGGGCACCTCACGGTTGTTCCCTCCCATCCCAGCCATGTCTCTGATGGAGCTGTCCATTATCCATCACAGTTAAAGCCTAATCAGCTCAAGACCAGCAGGAACAAGCCTGTAGTCTGACAAAATCAGCCTCACGATAAGGGGGTGCACTACAGAGCTGTGACGTGCTGCCCTCCACAAAGGACCTCTAGCAGCTGTATTCTGTTTTTTTTTCACTGAAACATTCTTTTTCTTTTCTTTTTTAATTGAATGTAAGATTCTTTAAATTCTATACTGCTTTACAATTTTCAAAAGTTTCACATGTGATTTCATAGAATCCTATAATAATCTCTTTTTCCTGTCCCCTACCCTTATGTTGTCCTTCCCCTCCCTTCCCTCTTCCCATTGGTAACCACTAGTTTGTTCTCTATATCTGTGAGTTAGCAGCTGTATTCTTATGGGATGTTTAGATTAATTACAGAATGAACTTTCCTCACATGTCTACAGATGAATTAGCACCAGAGAGATCATTTTTACAGAATGACAGCTCGCTTCAAGAGCACAGAGTGAGGGCTCCAGAGGCCTCTGGGTCTGAGCTCTCCTGTTTGACCCCTGTACCCTGGGACTGTGATGGTCACTCAGGCAATGACATTGACCCATCTGTGGCCAGGAGCTCCTGTCTCCCCTTCTGCTCTTCTGTCCCAAGGTAAGTTCCAGGGACTGTCTCAAGACTTAGACATCTGATGTCTACATCCATCCCACTCCCCATCCCCATGTCAGGCACTTAAATCCTGTTCCAGGCTGAGGGGGTGGGTGCCTCTATTGCTGCCACCAGTGGCAGCAGGGATCTGTTTCTCCTGCTTCCAGCTTCTGGTTTTGCTTTAAGACCTCATATTCTTGGGATACATGACAGACCCTGCTAACTCAACTGCTGGTTCAGCTTCTGTTCCTGCTGGCAGCTCCATTCCATCAGATGTCTTAGGGGCTGAAACCTGAGAAGCGAAGGGCAAGGTGAGGATTCCTGGCCTTGCAGCCTGACCTGTCTGCCCAACTCTCTGCCTTGTTTGCCCTTCACCAGCTCCAGGAGTGACAGAGGTGGCTAAAGAGGCGCTAATGCTGCCCCCATGGTTTACAGTGCATTTTCACAGGCATGATTTAATTTGATCCTCTTTCAGATCTGTGAGATAGTTATTCCTATTTAAAGAGATAAGAAGTTAGGGCACCATGAGGTTAAGTAATGTGTTTACAGTCATAGAGTTAATTGGCAGCAGGACCATGATGTGAAGTGAAGTATTCTGTCTCCTGGGGGAGCTTTTCTGTATCTAAATCCAATCTATTACTAAACCACTATATTTCTATAATTAAAATATTATTTGTAGCAACCAAGTTATAGTACCATAGAAGATGACTCATTATCAGTAGCAGGCTGAGATTGTTCCAGTAGCCAAATGCCATATTTCATTTTCATCCATGTGGTGAATGTACTATTTTTTCCTAATTTTTCATCAGGAGGAGTCAATAGATAATATATATAGTTGATAAATCAAGAAAAAGAGGTATAAATCTATTACATACAGTTTCAGTGGTAATCAACAGTAGAACTTAAGACAGAAACTACTAATAAAACCTCTGAGTAATGGGCGTGGGAGCAGTGGGGTTGGTGGGGATGGGTGGTGGGAGGTTTTTGTTTCTCATTTTAGGCACTTCTGTACAGTCTGAGTTTTTAGAACATGTGCGAGTACTACTTTTTTTTTTAAATAGATCTTTATTGGAGTATAATTGCTTCACAATACTGTGTGTAGTTTCTGTTGTACAACAAAGTGAATCAGCCATATGCATACATATGTCCCCATATCTCCTCCCTGTTGGATTGGAAGAATCAATATTGTGAAAGTGACTATACTACCCAAAGCAATCTACAGATTCAGTGCAATCCCTATCAAACTACCAATGGCATTCTTCACAGAATTAGAACAAAAAATTTTACAATTCGTATGGAAACACAAAAGACCCTGAATACCCAAAGCAATCTTGAGAAAGAAAAATAGAGCTGGAGGAATCAGGCTCCCCAACTTCAAACTATACCACAAAGCTACAGTAATCAATACAGTATGGTACTGGCACAAAAACAGAAATATAGATCAATGGTACAGGATAGAATGCCCAGAGATAAACCCACGCACATATAGGCGCCTAATTTACGACAAAGGAGGCAAGAACATACAATGGAGAAAAGACAGCCTCTTCAGTAAGTGGTGCTGGGAAAACTGGACAGCTACATGTAAAAGAATGAAATTAGAACACTCCCTAACACCATACACAAAAATAAACTCCAAATGGATTAAAGACTTAAAGGTGAGTATTACTTTTAAATAAAAATTTTAAAAATAGGAAAAAGAAATGAAATAAAATAAAAAGTATCCCATCAGTGAGAGATTGTTTAGTCATACGTAATACTAGGCAGCCAGTAGAAAAACCAAGGTCCATCTATACAAATTTTAAGTAAGAAAAACAAACTGCAGAATGGTGTGGTTAGGATAATATCGTTTATTTCGAATATTGTGTGTGTGCATATGCATGTGAGTGTACCTGCACACCAAGCTGGGAGGATATATATCAAAGTGATAGCAAAGTATGGGGATACATGGCAAAGTGGGGAGGAGAGAAAAGACTTTTTAAATATTCTACACTTTTATATACTGTTTTAAAATTTTTTTTATTTTATATTGGAGTATAGTTGATTTACAATGTTGTTATACTGTTTGTTTTTTCAAGGAGCATGCATTGAATATGAATGTATGGAACGTTCTGCAGGTTCAAAGCTAAAGTGATTCTGAGTGTGTCCCTTTTCTTTTTTGCTCTGGAAGAGCCAAGCGTCACAGTACTGTGTTAGGTATGAGGGTGAGGATATTACACTGACCTGTAGGGAGGAAATTCACTGGTTCTCTGCTCCTTAGTATTGTTCCCAAAGGGAAGTTTGTGAATTGAATCACTACACTGTCGTGCCTTACTGTCACCACAGAGGTGACCAAAAGTCTGATTTCGTGTTTCTTTTTATATAGTTGTATTTCGTTCCTCTGCTCAGTTTTGAGCAAATATCACCAAGAGTGTGTGGGATTTAAATCTCCAAGTCTAGTATCTGATGATCGTGGCAAGGTATCTGTCTCACACTTTGGAGTTCTGGACTTGGGGGTCTTGAGTAACCCCAATACTTGTTAGAATCCTTTGGCAATTCAGTTATTTTTGTATTTTATTATATTGTGGAAAGAGCACTTAACATGAGATTTACCCTCTTAACAAATTTTTAAGTATTCAATATATTATTGTTGACTATAGGTATGATAGTTGTATAGCCTATCTCTAGAACTTATTCATCTTTTAAATTTTATTTTTTCCTTCCAGTTTTATTGAGATAAAATTGACATACAACATTGTATAAATTTAAGGTATACAGCATAATGATTTGATTCACATCATGAAATGATTACCACAATAAGTTTAGTGAACATTCATCATCTCATATAGTTTAAAGAAATAGAAAAGTAAGTTTTTCCTTGTGATGAGAACTCTTAGGATTTACTGTCTTAACAACTTTCATATATAACATATAGCAGTGTTCATTTTATTTATCATGTTGTACATTTCATCCCTAGTACTTATTTATCTTGTAACTGGAAGTTTGTACCTTTTGACTGCCTTCATCCAGTTCCCCCTCCTCCCACCCCCACCTCTGGGAACCACAAATCTGATCTCTTTTTTCATGAGTTTGTTTTTGAAGTATAATTGACCTACAGCATTATGTTAGGTCCTGTTACACAACGTAGTGATTGTATATTGCTGTACATTTCAAAATTATCACTACAATAAGTCTAGTTACCATCTGTCACCATACAAAGATATTACATAATTATTGAATGTATTCCCCACACTGTACATTTCATACCGTGATTCATTTATTTTGCATCTAGGAGTTTGTACCTCTTAATCTTCCTCACCTATTTCTATCCTCCACCCACCCCCTCCCCTCTGGCAACCACCCTTTTGTTCTCTGTATCTATAACTCTGTTTCTGTTTTACCATGTTTGTTCATTTGTTTTATTTTTTAGATTCCACATATAAGTGAAATCATACAGTATTTGTCTTTCTCCTGTCTGACTTATTTCACTTAGCATAATACCCTCTAGGTCCATCCACATTGTTGCAAATGGCAAGATTTCATTCTTTTTTATGGCTGAGTAGTATTCCACTGCATGGTTGGGGCTGAATCCCTGCCTGGCTAGCTGCTTGGCCTGAGGCATCCCAGTACTGGTGCCAACAGGCTGGTGGGTGGGTCCAGTCCTGGTGCTAACAAGCTAGAGGGAGGACTCCAAAGTGGCACTTGCTAGCACCAATGTCCTTTTGGTAGATTTCTCCAAAATGGACGCTGCCAGTGTCTGTGTCCCCAGGGTGAGCTCCAGTTCCCTCCTGCTTCTCCAGGAGGCTCTCCCAGATCAGTAGGTGGGTCTGACCCAGGCTCCTTTTAAATTACCGCTTCTGTCCTGAGACCCAGTGTGTGTGAGATTCTGTCTCTGCCTGTTAAGCGTGGACTCTCTTTCCCACAGCCCTCTGGGTCTCCAGAAAGTAAGCCCCACTGCCCTTCAAAGTCAAAACGTTTTGGCGACTCATCTTCCTGGTGTAGAACCCCTGGGCTGGGGAGCCTGATGTGGGACTCAGACCTCGTTTTCCTTGGGGAGAGCCTCTGCAATTGTAATTATTTGTGGGTCACCCGCCCCCGGGGTATGAGTCCTGGCTACACCACGTCTCTGCCCCTCCTACCCTCTCATTGTGGTTCCTTCTTTATATCTTTAGTTGTAGGAGATTATTTCTGCTAGTCTTCAGGTCTTTCTCATCAATAGTTTCTCTGTAAGTAGTTGTAATTGCGGTGTGCCCATGAGAGGGGGCTGGCTCAGGGTTTTCCTACTCTACCATCCTGGCTACTCCCTCATTTTCCTTTTAATTAAAAGAGGTTATATTTATGAACACTTTAAGACAACTTGGGAATTATGCAGTAAAAGAGAATAAATCCTTCAAATTACAAAGATTTTGCTAATATGCAAACTGCCAATCCATCTAAATTTGGCATATCCTGTCTACTTAAGTAGTAATTTTTGTTGAAGCAGTAATTTTTTAAGTAGTAATTTGTTTAAGTAGTAATTTTTCTAACAAAATTCAGTTGGAGAACCAGTGATATATTTATGCCTTTGACAAAGATAACAAGTATGGTATTGCTGTGGTTGAGAAAAGAGAATATAAATCCTGGCTATCTTATTGTTCTGGCTCATCAAAACTCAAAGAACATGTGAGGTTCTGTCATGTTCAGTGAGGTTAGGCTGTATGTAATAGGGTTACATACTGTGTTGTTATATGTTTTTATCATATAAATGGTCTGGTTGTTCCTCTTCTTCTCCATTAGGAAAATATATAGGGAATAATAAATTTTAATAGGAATCCTTATATGCAGGCAGTTTAGAATCTCTGAGCAATTTTTATGTCCAAGTACAGAGCCATTTACATAGCTTATTTGGGCTTTGTATCCACACTTGCAGTCCATATGCTGTGCTATCTGTGCTTCCCATTTGTCCAGGCATTTTAGTTCCAGGCCAGACTCTGGCAACATCACGGGTTGAAATTGTTCTAAGTCTCCTGTGGATTTTTGTTTGACCATGAGTAGGAGGCTGGCCTTTAAATCCCCATGTTGTCATGACGCCTTGAAAACCTTTACCAATATCATTTTTATTGTGACATTCATATACTGTCTGGGAGAAAATGAGCAGCGTAAGGAGGAGTGCCTGGTTTAATGACAGCGTTGTCTGTTACATGAAAGGTTTTAACTTTCCATACTGGCAGCAATCCAAGTTCTCAGTAAATTTCCAATAGAGATGCAGAGCTATAGACATGTGTTACAGTTTTTCCTCCTACAGTTAGGGCTGCCATTTTCCCATTCTGGTTTTCCTTTGGAGTATATTTTAGGATGTGATAGTCCTGTATCTTAAGTAATGTGACCATATGCTTTTGACCGTCCTTGGTCCATAAAGGCATCATGCCCAGCTTCAGTGTGATAAGGCCAACTTTAGAGAAACCTGGTTCCCAAGGATATAAAGGCCATGGTTCATCTTTCAGAGGACGCAGTTTACTTACTAATTGGGCTTTATTTTTATCAGAGATCAACTGCTTAACAAATGGGGCATTTTCTTTGCAAAGGTGCTTGTCCTAGCAAGTACAGCTCTTGCTGTGGAGACTTCTAAGCAGAAGCCAGATGTTTCTTCTCTTCCCCAAGCCCCGAGCAGCAACCAGGCTGCCTGTGCCTCAGGCCAGTACCTGGGCATTGGTTTGTGTCAGCAGCCTCCAACCAGGCATTCTGTGGCTGGGAAGGGGTCCTCCTGAGACACTTCCGGGCGCCCTACCACTCTGTTTTCAGGGCTTCCCTGCTGTGAGTCAGATATCTGGGAGCCATTCATCCAACAATCTGTGAATTAGAACTTACTCCTCTTGCTTAACGGAAACTTTCTGCCTGTTGTAACTCCCCATTTCCCTCACCCCCAACCCCTCACCACTCCACTCTTCTATTATATGAATTTGACTATTTTAGATACCTGATATCAGTGGAATCATGCAGTATTTGCCCTTCTATGACCCGCTTATTTCACTTAGCATAATGTCCTCAAGATTCATGTATCTTATTGCATATTGTAGAATTTCTTTCTTTTTTAAAGGTGGAACAGTATTCTGTTGAATGTGTATATCACATTTTATTTATCCATTTATCTGTCATTGGACATTTGTTTCCACATCTTTGCTACTGCGAATAGTGCTGCAATGAACATAGAAGTGCTAGTATCTTTGAGATCCTGATTTCAATTCTCTTAGATAAATACCCAGAAGTGGGAGTGCTGGATCATATGGTAGTTCTGTTTCGAATTTTTTGAGGAACCTTCATACCGTTTTCTATAGCAGTTGTACAATTGTGCATTCCTACCAACAGTGTGCCAGAGTTCTAACTTCTTCTAGTTTATCCAGTTGGTGTATAATTGTTCATAGTAGTCTTTTATGATCCTTTTAATTTCCATGGCATCAGTTGTATGTCTTTTCTTCCATTTATGATTTCATTTATTCGAATCTTTTCTTTTTACCTTACTCAGTCTAACTAAGTAAGGTAAAGAAGCCCGTGCACCGCAACGAAGAGTAGGCCCTGCTCACCGCAACTAGAGAAAGCCCACACACAGCAAAAAAGACCCAAAGCAGCCAAAAAAAAAAAAAAAAAAGAAAAAGTGATAACTAAGAAAATAGGGCTGTTAGTGTAGAATAGAGATAGTGTGTTCTCTAACGTCAGACAGTCAAGGCTTCCACCATTCACTACAATTTATATGATCATTGTAATAATTTATATAATCAATATGTGCTTAGACATTGGAAACCCAAAGATAAAAGAGACAGACTTACTTCTTTTCACCATGGCATGTACAATCACGTATTTACCGGGGTGACCATGGGCAAGCTGCTAACCTCTGTGAGCTTTAGTTACTCCATTTGTAAAATAAAGGCAATATTACTGTTATATTCCTTCTAGGGTTCTGGTGGAGCCTAAATGAGATTAACCATGTAACACAGTGCCTGTCGTATACTAAGTGCTCAATAAATATCAGTTTGTCTTTTCTAAAAGGTTTACTAACCATTCTTGGTAGCAACATCCAGTTGCCGATTCCTTTAATTTTTGGTACAGTTTTAACTCTGTCTAGTTTTGGATCTCTAACTTTTCTCTTATTCCTGGTTTTTTATCATGCCCATGTAGTTTTCTTCTTAGAGTCCCTTGAAGGCTGCACCATTTTTTTCTTCCTTTCAATGCTCGTGTATATTGGCATCTTTTTACTGACTTATTTACTGACACGCTTATTTAAGTGTGTATTTATCCAAGCATTTTATTTTTTCCAACTTACATTATATTCTTGCTCTTGAGTTATTCAAATACATACTTAGTTTAGAATACGTACTAGTTTCTGGAAAATTTGCCAGAATTATTCATGATATTTGGGGAAACCCTCTAGATATAGAAGGAAACCAATTTCCTCTCTGCTCTTTTTTTTTTCAGGTGCATTTGATTTTGCAGATGAGTCTGGAAGCATTAGTTGCAAAGGTATGCCTTTGCCTCTCTGGTTACATGAAAGTATAGAAATGTACAAAGAAGCTAAAGTAAGCTTGTGCTGTTCTGAGGAAGAGCTTTCATGCAATCTGCAGATACTAGGTTCCATTAGAAAGTCAGTATTCCCTCTCTACCCCACTGCTGCCAATAACTAAAGCTGCTGAAGAAGAGTGAGTTTGGGGTGTGTCTCCCCACCTTTTTTACCTTTCTTTGCTTTGAACTCTCAGTGTCCTCTGAGAGTGTTCTGTCCTTTCTTTTATTTTCTCAAGCAAATCCTTCCTTGGGCAGAATTGTCGAATGAACTCCCCTGTCAGCATTCCCTTTGCTGCCTGCTCCTCCTCCTTTACTCCTCTGTGAAGGCCTCTCCCCTCTTCTTGCCCAGCCCCCAATCCTCAGTCAGGGTTCAACCAGAGAAACAACCAGTAGGAGATACATTTCGAAATTTACTGCCTGGAATTGGCTTACATGATTGTGGTGGCTGGCAAGGCACACTGGTAGGGTAGGCCATCAGGAAGGGTAGACTGGGACTCTTGGGCATCAGCTGAAGCTGTTATCCGCAGAGGAGTTTCTTCTTCAGAGAAACCTCATTTCTGCTCTTAAAACCTTTTAACTGATTGAATCAGGCCCACCAGATTATCTTCCATAAAGAATCTTCCTTAAAGTCAACTGATTATGGATTTAATTCACATCTATAAAACACCTTCACTGTAACACCTAAATTAGTGTTTGATTAAACAACTGGGGACTATGTCTAGCCAAGTTGGCATATAGAACTGACCACCACACCTCATTTCCTTTAAAATTTGGCTTTCACATACTGGCTTAATGGGTAACTAAAATGTTAATTGATGGAACCTGAATACCTCTCGGGGATATTTTCATTTTATGAAGAAATCTTTATGAACCAAAGGAATGAAACAATAATAATAATAAAAAAAGCTAAGGTATGTGTGATTTGGGGTGGAGTAGGGATGGGAATGAAAACCACTGCCTATTCAAAAGACCAGGACTGCCCACAGGTAGAAGGAAAAACACTGCTACTCTAGAAGATTTGGGGCAAATAGTATTTAAAGAGAGATAACTCTTAGTAGATGAAATATCTAGTTACTTGGAATCATTATTGACTGTGACAATCCTGAGTTGTTTCTTATGTCCGTGTGAATCCCATTGCAAGGCCCAAGTGACTTTAAAGGAGTCCTTGCTGAAGGGGGAAAGGCCATCTTACTGAGAGAGAACTGGACCCCAGCCAGCAGAAGGCATCTAGTATTAATGCTGGCTGAGGAGGAGGGTACACTGATTCTCTCTTCTTTCCCACTCAGTAGCTATCTTGTTGCAGTCATGCCTACTTTTTTCTTTTCCCTTTTCCCCAGTCTGCTAGCATACTCCTGTGAGTGAAACGAAAGCTTTTTTTATTTTTTAATTTTTTATTTATTTTTGGCTGTATTGGGTCTTTGTTGCTGCGCACGGGCTTTCTCTAGTTGCGGCGAGCGGGAGCTACTCTTCATTGCGGTGTGCGGGCTTCTCATCATGGTGGCTTCTCTTCTTGTGGACCATGGGCTCTAGGCGCTCAGGCTTCAGTAGTTGTGGCACGTGGGCTCAGTAGTTGTGGCTCGCAGGCTCAGTAGTTGTAGCACACGGGCTTAGTTGCTCCACGGCATGTGGGATCTTCCCGGACCAGTGCTCGAACCTGTGTCCCCTGCATTGGCAGGCGGATTCTTAACCACTGTGCCACCAGGGAAGCCCGACAGTGCAAGTCTTGAGAAAGTTAACAACCTAGTGAGAGAGACAAATAAAATCTCATTAACTATAATAAAGGGTAGACTATGGTAACTGTCTGATTGGAGATATAAATAAAACCTGGTAGAAGAGATTAATTCTGGTTGCAGTATTAGGAAGGACTTCTTAAATAATGTGACATGCAACCTGGGATTTGGACAGTGAGTTGAATTCTGATAAATGGAAGAGGATAAATAGGGCATCTCATGCAGAAGGAATACTATGTGTAAAGGCAAAAAGACAAAAAATGCACACGTATATAGAAAATAACCAGCAGAAAAGGCAGAATGTCGGTGAATGCAGAGGAGGAATAGCCCAATTAGATAGGAACCAGATTATGATGGCCTGTGAATGTTATATTAAGGAATTTAGTTTTGGATGTGTTGAATTTGAGGTGGGAATGGAAGGGATGTCCAGTAGGTAGCAGGAAATTAGATTCTGAAACTCAGAAATGAGGAGCTCAGAAGTGAGGTGAGAACTGGAGATATAGATCTGGGTGTCATCCATCTCTAAGGGACGAAGTGAAATAGACAAGGAAGAAAGTGCAGAGTGAGGAGAGGGTGAGGAGGAAACATAGGCCACATCTTTTTTTTTTTTTTTTGTGGTACGCGGGCCTCTCACTGCTGTGGCCTCTCCCGTTGCGGAGCACAGGCTCCGGACGCGCAGGCTCAGCAGCCATGGCTCACAGGCCCAGCCGCTCCGCGGCATGTGGGATCCTCCTGGACCGGGACACGAACCCACGTCCCCTGCATCAGCAGGCGGACTCTCAACCACTGCGCCACCAGGGAAGCCCAGGACTTTTTAATAGCAGCAAAACTCCATCGAAGAATGAATTCTGAGCCACGACAAATAATGGTCTTGAATGAGTAGGAGTGGAACCCTGAAACTTGAGATGGGGATATCTCACCTGGGTTGATGAAGTTAAAAATCTTTAATCCTCAGATTTCCCTGGACCCTCTGGGCCTGAACAAGTAGGCCTTTTCTTCCTTTTAAAGGCCAGTGATCCTCCTGTACTTGAAGATGGTGTAGAAGCCCTTCCCTTGTAAGATAATATGCACCCACTCCCCATAGTCAACCCCCATCTCCCATCCTGGCTACCAGACTGATTAGTAGGGTCAAGTAACAATATAACCTAGCACTTCCCTTAGCTTCTAAGGGAGGAAATGGACCATATGCTAAAGGAGCTACCGGATGTAGCCAACATGTATTGGCAGGAGCTGAGTGAGTATATATGAGACTGGATTCTAAGGATGCTGGTTTAATGGGGGTGAGATAAGGTATAACATTGGATAAAGAAGAATTTATGAATATGGGAGCATCCTTCTATAACACAGGCTTTAACACCTTGGAAAATAGTGTCAACTTGCTGCAAGGATGGTTTTTGAGGAAGATTTGAGAAAGTGAAATAGAAAATTCACACTGCTTTGGAAGACAGTAAGAGATTAAAAGGCTCAGACATACGTGCATTCTAGAGTAGATATGAGTCTGAAAAACCTTGCTGCTGCCTATGTTCTGAAAAAGAATCCAGATGATATTCCGTTGGCTAAAGTGGTAAGGAATGTGCTGGTAAATGGGGCACAAGAATCACTGAGAAACTTAATGGTAACTATCTCAGTGTTAACTAGGTCAGGGCTTCCGAAGTGATAGCCATGGGGATGGTAGGATCCTAAAGTAACATAGGCCGAGTGGTAGCACCAAACCCAACAGAAGCAAAGTAGATGCAATTATAATGATAAGCAGAAAGGGTAGAGTGGCCCTTAGAGGAGTCTGACACAGAGAGCTATAGAGGTTAAGAGATCGTGTGTCTAGGGTCAAGATGAATGGACAACCAATAAAGAGTTTTGGGTATTGCCCAATCTGTAAAAATAGAAAGAAATCAAGAATGGATGATCAGGAGGCAGAGGGCCGCCACGCAAATAGAAAGTCGTGATTCCGTGCCGAGTTTCTGTATGTGAGTCAGTTTTCAGATCCAAAGCCCAAAGGGTATAGTCTGCTTCATTAGCTGTATCCTTGCCAGAGAAGATTAATATGATCTCAGGTACAGACTGTTGATGTGATGAATTCATTTTTTTCTGTCCTAGTAAGGAGAATAAGAAGCAGTTTGCACACGGACACAGCAATATACATTTATGTTCCTGTCCTAGGGCTATGTTAACCTTCCATCCTCTGATATAATATAGTACAAAGGGGCCTGGATGACCTGGAGATGCAAGATATCACATGGGAACAAACTAGTGGTTACAAATGGGGAGAGGGAAGGGGAGAGGGACAAGATTGGGATAGGGGATTAAGAGGTACAACCTACTATGTATAAAATAAATAAGCTGGGACTTCCCTGGTGGTCCAGTGGTAAACAATCTGCCTTCTAATGCAGGGGACATGGGTTCGATCCCTGGTCGGGGAACTAAGATCCCACATGCTGCAGGGCATCTAAGCCCGTGCGCCTCAACTATAGAGCCCGCGTGCCGCAAACTACAGAGCCCACATGCTCTGGAGCCTGCGTGCCACAACTAGAGAGAGAAAACCCGCACACCACAACTAGAGAGAAGCCCACACGCCACAACAAAGATCCCGCATGACGCAACTAAGACCCAACACAGCCAAAAATAAAATAAATAAATAAATAAATAAATACTAAAAAAAAGCTACAAGGATATATTGTACAGCACAGAGAATACAGCCAATATCTTATAATTTTTTTAACATCTTGATTGGAGTATAATTGCTTTACAATGGTGTGTTAGTTTCTACTTTACAACAAAATGAATCAGTTATATATATACATATGTTCCCATATCTCTTCCCTCTTGCGTCTCCCTCCCTCCTACCCTCCCTATCCCACCCCTCCAGGTGATCACAAAGCACTGAGCTGACCTCCCTGTGCTATGCGGCTGCTTCCTACTAGCTATCTACCTTAGGTTTGGTAGTGTATATATGTCTATGCCTCTCTCTCGCTTTGTCACAGCTTACCCTTCCCCCTCCCCATAATAATTTTAAATGGAGTATAATCTATAAAAAGCTTGAGTTACTATGTTGCACACCTGAAACTGATATAATATTTTAAATCAACTATACCTCAATTAATTACAAAACAGATTTTAGTTCATCACAGTGAAGAATCTCTTAACAATTATAAATCCTCAAAAGTAACAGGCCACTTAGTGAAGTAATGAGTTTTTCATCCCTAAAAGCTATTCAAAAGAGGTTGACAGTAATTAAGGATTTCTATATTGGAAATGAAAAACAGCAACAGAGTTATAGACACAGAGAACAAAAGGGTGGTTGCCAGAGGGGAGGGGGTGGGTGCAGGATAGAAATAGGTGAGGGGAACTAAGAGGTACAAACTTTTAGATCAAAATAAATGAGTCACGGTATGAGATGTATAGTGTGTGGAATATAGTCAATAACTATGTAATATCTTTGTATGATGACACATGGTAACTAGACTTATCATGATAATTTTGAAATGTATAGTAATATCAAATCACTATGTTGTGTAACAGGAACTAATACAGTATTGTTGGTCAATTATACTTCAAAAACAAAAAGCAAACTCAAAGCAAAAGAGATCAGCTTTGGGGTTACCAGAGGTGGGGGTGGGAGAAATTGGAGGAAGGGAGTCAAAAGGTACAGACTTCCAGTTATAAGATAAATAAGTACTAGGGATGTAAGTTACAATGTGATGAATATAATTAACTGCTGTATGTTATGTATGAAAGTTGTTAAGAGAGCAAATCCTAGGGGTTCTCAGAAGGAAAAAATTTTTTTTCTATTTATTTAATGTTGTATCTATGTGAGATGATGGTGTTCACTAAACTTATTGTGATAATCATTTCATGATGCACGTAAGTCAACTCATGCCATACATCTGAAATTTATACAGTGTTGTATGTCAATTATATCTCAGTAAAACTGGAAGAAAAAAACCATTGTTTAAGAGAGCCTGTTGAGGGGGTGACATGGCAAGCGCAGACGCTATTTGTTGAGAGTGGTCCTCAGTCGACAGCCAACAAAAAAATAAGGACTTCAAGTCCTACACCTGCAAGGGACTGAATTATTGAAACAACCTAAATGATCACTTCCTCCTTGAGCCTCGAGATGAGGATGCAGCCAGCTGACACTTTGATTTCAGCCTTATGAGACCCTGAGCAGAGAACCTAGACAAAATGTGCCAGACCCCTAGCCCACAGAAGCTGTGAGATAATACATCTGTGCTGTTTAAATTACTGAGTTTGTAATACGTTATGCAGCTGTAGCAAAGTAATACAGGCCTTGTAAATATTTCTCCCTCCGAGTGTTTCTCCTTTGTCAATTGGCATGATATTAAGCTTTGTCAGTAGGAGGTGCTGGAGAGACATTGCAGGAGGAGGGTTTTTTTCCTCTCTCTTCTTGATTCCCATGTGCTGCTCTCACTGGTGCTCCTGAAGTATATGCTGCTTCTACAGCTCCCGGCTCCTGCAGTGCACGCGGTTTCTGCACTATCTGCTACTGTGTGCCAGTAGCACACAGTACCTCCCTGTGGGTAGTTTCTTCTAGCATCCCCTAGAATGGCTTTGCAGTTACGAGGTGGGGCATCTCCCTGTAGCTGGCCTCCCTCAGTATCTCAGCAAGTTCTGCTGGTGTGATACCATAGCAAGCTTCTCCACCATCCAGTGAGCCATAGCTATTCTGTCTCCAGCAAGATCCGGATCTTAGTCTTGGTGAGCCGGGCGCGGATCATACTTGCTCTCTCTGAGCCCCAGAGTTGTAACTCCTCCTTATATTTGCTATTATTGTGTTCTTTAGATTTCTCTTCATTTCCTACTGGCCAGTCCTGCATTACTCCAGTGTCTATTATAGTGAATAATTCTTTATATTAAACCTTCTCCATTCACATTACTTGGTGTTTTCTCTCCTGATTGGACTGTGACTGGCATACCCGACAAAGCTGCAATCCTGGCAGGACTCCCCAGTGGGGAGCTAGGACCAGACAGGAGAGCCAGTTGCTGTTTCAGTTGTCTCCTGAGGCAGAGAGGAAGGAGGGACAAAGACCCTGATTTCTTCTTTCCTCTCTCCTTCCAATCTCTCAGTATCCCAGCCTCCAGTCTCCATCAGTACCCCCCGTTCGCCAAACCCATCTGGAAGCCAGCTGACACAGGGGCCAGAGAACATGGGCACCTGCAATACAGAGCAGAACAGGGAAAGGTGAGGAGTGGGTCTGAGGGCCACCAGGGCTGGAAAAGTCCTGCATAGTCACTGACATTAAGGAATTAGTTGTACTAGGTTAATGATGAAATATAGAGGGATTATATTTATCTCTAAGTAAATTAAATGAGTGTATTTTTCTCCTGGAAACACATAATAAAGACTTTTATGAAATCTTAAAAGGAAAAATGACATTTTGAAATCTTTAGCTGTTAATAAAAATTAATGCTTTTAAATGTGCTCTTTCATTAGTAAATTAAGTGAGCAGTTTAGAAAAATTACTTTGGATGAAGATAAGTAAATAATTAATTGTAAAGACAGCACTTTCATAAGGTAATTCAAAAGATGTTGACAAGAAATTTACAGGAAGCCCAAAGACTAGAGCAATAATTTAAAAAATAAGTTGATCCACTGGAATTTTTAAATTGAAAAAGGAATTGGAGACTCTGAACTTTCTGTATTATTGCCCTCACATTACAAGAAATTGAATTTTTATATATCATTTCACCATCTGGTCTGAAGGATCTTTGGAAATTATTCTTGTTTAGCAACAGAAATACTTTGAAGATCTTGAACATTTATAGTAACAAATAAGGATTATTTTGGAAAGCTAATGTATGTACTACTTTTAGCAATTTTGAATTAAGCAAGATTAATATATCCTAGCTAATTTAAATAAATCTATCCTAAAAAGAAAGCTGAGCACTGGAATAATTTATGCTGCCTATAGTCGCTGATAATCCCACTTTCTGCATCACATAGAAAGAGAATAAAGCAGTAATGGTTGGTGGCCACTTTGATATCTACACACTAAGATAATAAATGAATTTTGTGAAAACCCCAAAGTGGAAGAATCATTGTCTTTTGAACCAATATAAGCATATTAAAAGAGAATTTTAAGATGTAAAGTTCTTCAATGAATAAAATTTTCACCACTAGTTTTACTAATAGTCCAGAAGCAATGATGATATTTAAAATAATTACCACTCAATATTATGAATATTCCTTTACTCATGAATAACATCATGAGTCAGACATCATAATGCTAAAAAGAAGAAGAAAATAAGACACCTCGTTCCCCGCCCCACCCCCCCACCCCCCCGCCATAGAAGCAGAATATTGACAGTGGTATTGATGGTAAAGAAAGCCGTGGGTGTTGGTAGTGATCTCTATACTTCAAGACTCAATCATCTCACTCGGCAAGTCTGGAACTTCAGTTGCCAGCTTAGCCAGTGGAGATTTACCCCTAAAAAGCTACCTTATTGTATAACATCGACCTGTACAAAAGAAGTGAGTTTGTAATAAAACGTAATTGCCGAACCCTCTGATACTCACTTAATTCATTTAGTCTCTCTTATCTCACCATGGAAGTCTACTTAAGAAGCTAAATAACAGTTGAAGGGTTCCTTCAGAAACCTAAAACCTATTTAAGAAACCAAATTAAGGTTGGTGAATATATGTAACTGATAAAGTTAATTTGTATATGGGGACCCACAAAATGGAAGCCACCGCAGTGGCCTGGCCCATGTCACATAACAAAACCTAAGTCAGCCTACACTTACAGAAACACCTGTCGAGGAATCCTAATGCTCGCGATCCTCCAACTCAGCCTTAGCTAGCTTACCTTACCCTAGAAAATAGGACCTGCTGGCCTTACAAGGAAGTCCCAACTTTCTAGCCAATCATGCCCTGTTTCCACATTGCCTCTTCTTTATTTTTTTTATTTGTAAATTTTTTTGTTTTGAAGTATAGTTGATTTACAACATTGTATTAGTTTCAGGTGTACAGCAAAGTGATTTGGCTTTTTATATATATATATATATATATATATATTCTTTTTTTTGATTCTTTTCTATTATAGTTTATTACAAGAGATTAAATATAGTTCCCTGTACTATACAGTAAATCCTTGTTTATCTGTTTTATAGATGGTATTGTACATCTGTTAATCCCATACTCCCAGTTTATCCCTCCTCCCCCTTCCCCTTGGGTAACCATAAGTTTGTTTCCTATGTCTGTGAGTCTATTTCTGTTTTGTAAATAATTTCATTTGTACTGTTTTTTAGATTTCACATATAAGTGATATCGTATAATATTTGTCTTTCTCTGTCTGACTTGCTTCACTCAGTATGACAGTCTCTAGGTCCATCCATGTTGCTGCAGATGGCATTATTTCATTCTTTTTTATGGTTGAGTAATATTCCATTGTATATATGTACCACATCTTCTTTATCCATTCCTCTGTAGATGGACACTTAGGTTGCCTCCATGTCTTGTCTAATGTAAGTAGGGCCACTATGAACATTGGGGTGCATGTATCTTTTTTTAAAAAAATTTTATTGGAGTATAGTTGATTTACAATGTTGTATTAGTTTCAGGTGTGCAGCAAAGTGAATCAATTATACATATACATATATCCACTCTTTTTTAGATTCTTTTCCCATATAGGCTATTACAGAGTATTGAGTAGATTTCCCTGTGCTATACAGTAGGTCCTTATTAGTTATCTATTTTATATATAGTAGTGTGTTTATGTCAATTGCAATTGCAAATTAAGCCCTCGTTGGTCACATCGTTTGCAAATATTTTCTCCCATTTTGTGGGTTGTCGTTTTGTTTATGGTTTCCTTTGCTGTGCAACATTGCCTCTTCTAATGTTCTATAAAACTCACTCTTGCTCTAAATCCCTCTGTACAAAAGGCTCTGACTCCCTCAATCCATGGATTGTTTTTCTTTAAATAAAAGACATCAAACTCATTACTGAATTGTTCTAGTTTTGTCATTTGACATAAACGAGGCACTAATAACAGAAATAATACTGTTTCTTCTGGCATGTAATACGTACTCAGGGACCACTATTATTTGTAATAGTGCTTCACAGCTTACAGATCCTTTTCATATGTCTTACTGAGTGTTTAATTCTCACAAGAAATATGTCAAGTAATGGGTCTGGTATTATCTCCCTGTCTCTTTTACTTATGGGGAAGAAAACAGAGAGATTAAGTGACTTGACTAAAATCTCATAACTGATATAGTTGATATCTATTGCTTTGGCTGGGCCAAATTCCTTTCTCAGTTTGGTAACATGACTCTGATTTTCCTTTAAGGAACTACACCTGTGCCTTTCTGTAACTCCTAGCAGGACTGTCAATCAAGGGGCTTTGCCTCTTTCTGTTACATATGACCCACACTAGCCCATCAGATCTCTCTATATCCCCCTGGATGCAGAGACTGCTCCTTGGTATTTACCTGAAGGCATTGAAAACATGTATGCACAAAAACCTGCACCTGGATGTGTACGGCAGCTTTAGTCATAATTGCCAAAACTTGGAAGCAGCAATGATGTTCTTCAGTAGTGAAAAAATAAATAAACTGTGGTACATCCAGACAATGGATTATTACTCTATGCCAAAAACAAAATGAGCCATCCATCCACGAAAAGACATGGAGGAACCTTAAATGCATATTGCTAAGTGAAAGCAATCTGAAAAGGCTACATACTATATGATTCCAAATACATGACATTCTGGAAAAGGCAAAACTATAGAGTAAAAAGATCAGTGATTGCCTGGGATTAGAGCAGAGGGAGAGATGAATGGGCAGTGCACAGAGGATTTTTAGGGCAGTGAGTCTACTCTGCATGATACTATGATGGTGGATACATGTCATTATACTCGTCCAGTTTCATAGAATATACAACATGAAGAGTGAACCCTAATGTAAACTATCAATTTTGGGGGATAATGATGTATTAATGTAGGTTTATCAGTTGTAACAAATGTAGCACTCTGGTGGGGGACGACCTGATAATGCATGACAGTACAAGGTGTCTTTGTACCTTCCTCTTAATTTTGCTGTGAACCTAAAACTGCTCTTAAAAAAAGTCTCTCTCTATATATGTATATGTATAGCTGATTCACTTTGTTACAAATCAGAAACTAACACACCTAAAAAAGAAAAAAAAAGTCTATTTTAAAATGTCAAAAGCTGTTGCTTTTGACCACTGCATATATTTTACAAACTTTTTGGTGGCAAGGGTAGGAGAATGTGTTGGTGAAATAATCCATGGAAGGATATGTTTTTTAGATAATGCAAGAAAGGAATGATGGAAATGTAGTAGAGTTGCATAGGGTGGAAGAATTTTAGTACTTTGCTAATGTGAAAGAATATTTCTCATGTAAATGTAAGAAAAGTGGTTAAAACTGCTGAGACACATTTTTGGGTTGGTTAACCACAGACAAATGGTAAACTGTTTTTTTTTAATACCCCAACTTCTTTCGTTTTCTACCTTCAGTTCCCTTCTTTCCTTTTTATTCTTTTGCAAGCACATCACCCTATATGAATGTTTTCAAATTTTCAACACTTTAATCCACTAGAAGGATAAGGTCATGGGCTGTAACATCTTTCTCCTGTATATTTTCCCCTTTTCCATCCCTTTTCTCTGCAGCCCCTGGTCCCTGCATCTTTCTTGCTCAAATCTTTTTCTCTCCCTACCCCCATTCTTTCTTTTATTTTTGGAAAAGGATGGAGAGAGATGAGGGGAAGGGACAAGCAAATCCTGTGAGAGAATTAGGTCAAACTGGGATAGATTTTTTAAATCAAATCTTAGCACATTCTAAATATAGGACACCTGATCAACAGAAGGAATAGAAAATATTCATGTATTAACATGTTTATTTCTTTACTTGAATCTGCTACCTACCGACTCCCCTTTTGTTAGCAAAAATAATGTAGGAAAATTTAAGGAAAACAGAAAAAACTGAAAAATGGATAAAAGGGTTTGTGTATTTATTGCATAAGATCTGCTCTCCCTCTTTTGGATTTTAAGTTTCTTGAAATCCAATGGACTTAGTTTCCTTTTGCTATGAATATATACAGCATTTAGCTCTTTCTGACTATCATTTCTTTGGACTAACTTCTCCAGAGCTATATGACTACATTTTGTGTTATCTTTTGTCATTGTAAGTTCTTTTGCTCTAAAAGATTATACAACAGTTTTCTCCAGTAGGTTCTTTTACTAACCATTTAATCTATGTTATTCTTGTCTTCCCCAAAAGACAGCACCTCGAGGTCCTTGAGTCTGAAGTATACTTTTGCTACTTATGGTGTCTTTGTTTTTCCTGTTGGAAGCCTTTACTAGTTTTTGTCTGCATATTACATTGACCTGTCCTTCAAGGTACAGCTAATTTCCTCTATTAGGTTTTTAAAATTTCTCTAGTTACTTCCCAATCATGCACTACACAACTGCACACCTGTGGCTGGTTGAATAATGCCCCCTGCAAAGGTGTCCACTTTCAATTCCCCAGAATCTGTGAATGTTACCTTACATGGCAAAAGGAACTTTGCTGAGGTGGTTAAATTAAGGACTATGAGATGGGGCGATTATCCTGGGTTATGCTGGTGAGCTCAGTGTTATCACAAGGGTCCTATGAGAAAGAGGCCAGGATAGGAGAGGAGATGATGCAACAATGGTAGTAGAGGGAGAAAAGGCAATGTGATGTGAGGCCGTGAGCCAAGTAATGCGGCTGCTCTTTAGAAGCTAAACAAGGCAAGGCGGAGGATTCTTCCTCAGAGCCTCCAGAAGTAACTAGCCCTGCCGACACCTTGATTTTAGCCCACAGAGACTGATTTTGGACATTTGACCTCCAGAACTGTAAGGTAAGAAATTTGTGTAGTGTTAAGCAAGTCTTTGGTCATGTGTTACAGCAGCAATAGGAAACCAATATGACATCATTACGTATTTTATATTCTTCTAGGTCTGTTCCACATAATTTAGTACTTTACTGTCAAACTCTCTAATTCTACTATGTGTAATTGGTAGAATATAAATTCCTGGTGGACAGGAACAAGCATTTTTACCCTTGTTTTTTTTTTAAACACCCTACAGTGCCTAGTCCCGTCTTAGGTACTCAGCTATTTGAAGTGGGTTATAACTTTGGTGCATAAAAGAGAATGGCGACTACCAATGGGGAAATGAAAGGCATTTCAAAAGAAATATATAACTCAACAAACTGTGTTTACTTCCTTGGCATCAAATTCCAACCTTTTGATTTTGAGCTTTGTGTCACATGCAGTGCTAGGTGCACAGTATTTGATTAATGGAGGCTGGAATACAGAGTGCCCTCAACAAGCACTTGATGCACTGAGCTGAAATCTGTGGGGGTAAAGAAGGAAAAGGAGAAAGAGAAAAGCAATGTGGGTCTGGCAGAAAGTCCTCCTTGTCTATTTGGCCGATTCATTTTTGTCACATTAAGTAAAGTTAAAATGCTTTACAAGAACATTCATTCTTTTAAGTGTTCTTTTTTGCTTAACATTTTAATGTTCAATTAATTTCATCCATTAAATTTAAATAACCAGTATCTAAAAGTCCAAGTAATATGCTTAATACTGTGCTAAGAGATAAAGAGGTTACAGACCACCTGTAGAACAAGGGTCTATTCCAGAAGGTCTTAGTATCTAGTTAGGAGATAATACTAACAATCAGCTAAGGTTACCAGGCATTTATCAGGTGCCATCTTGTGTGATTCAGACTTTGGAGATTATAGATATTTGGAATTTGGGGCTCGAAAACCAATACCTCATTCAGCAAATACTCATTGAGAACCTATTATGGTTTTCTGTGAATAAGAATTTCTGTTTGGAATTTGCAATTTGATAGAGGAAGAGAAGTAATGAATACAAGAATGGATTAAGTGCTAAACAGCAGGAGGATGCTTTGTAGTTGGGAAAAGGTTATTACTTTCTGAGAGTTGAAAGGGGAGGCAGGACTGTGAATGATTTCAAAGTTAAGGTATTATTTAGGCCGAGCCTTGACAGATGAGTAGGACTTTGAAAAGAATAAAATATTCCAGGCATGAAAGGGCATAGTTCTCAAAGGATGTTTGAAGGGTAGTACATTATTTTCCTATTTAAGTAGTAACAAATAACCACAGACTTAAAGCAATACAAATTTGTATGTTATCTTCGAGTTCAGTAGGTCAGAAGTTCAATACAGCTCTCACTGGGATAAAATTGAGGTGTTGGCAGGGCTGAGTTCCATTCTAGAGGCTCTAGTGGTGAATCCATTTCCTTGTGTTTTCTAGCTTCTAGAGGTCACTGGTAACCCTCTTCCTCTATTTTCGAAGCCAGCAATGTTGCATTGCTCTAGTCATTCTTCATAGTCACATCTCCCTCCTGACTCTTCTTGTGCCGCCCTTTCCCAGTTTGAAGGCCCTTGTGATTATGTTAGTCCCACTCAGTAACTCCGGGTAATCTATTTTACAGTCATGGGCCTAGCAACCTTAATTACACTTTTGCAGTGAAACAGCCTATTCACAGGTTCTGGGGGTGAAGTCTGTGGACATCTTTGGTGGGGGCATTATTCTGCTTACCACAGGTAGTGAGGAGCAGCTAATCTTGAGAGGAAAGAAGGCCAAAAGAGGAAGGGGTACAAGTGCACTGATAAGGGCAATGGGGAGCAGGTGCAAGTTTTTGAGGTTAAATTCTCATTTTTTTTGAAAACAGCTTTGCCTGCAACATAGAAAAAATCGTTTGGACAGGCAATTTTGGGGTGCAACATTAGGAGGCCACTATTACAGTCTAAGAGGGTATAAGGTAAGGAGGGCATACAATCAACAAGAGGAGAGACGAATCCTGGCAGACCCCCAATTAGCAAAGCTGAAGAGACCTAAACACTGAATTTTTTATGGGTCCAAATCTCAGGGAAAGCACGCAGTCCTTCTTCCTAAGGTGTTTCCTTAACAAGGACACAAAACTGAAAAGCTGCGCCTTCCCGTCACTGCCCCTTCCATCCCCCCACCACCATCGGAGGCAGGGATGTGAGCCCCGCCCAGCTGACTCTACTGACACCGACCGACCAGACTAAGACGTCCGCCCGGAACCCTCGAAGCGCGGTGGGTGGGTGGACGGAGGAGGCAAAAAGCGGGAGGGCGGACCCTCGGTCACGTGCCCCGAGCTGTTTTCCGCTTCCGTCACTTCCGGGTGCGACCGTCGCTTCTGTCCCGGTGGGCTCTGTACGCGTTCGGTGCTTCCTCACTGTACCTGACAGTCTGTACTACTGCCCCTTCCCTGTTCCCAGCGGGAGGGACATGAGTGTCCCTGGGCCGCCTCCCCTGGACGGGGTCCTGGCAGGGCCACCCGACGGCCTGGAGGCCGGGGGCCCGACGCCGGGTACGTGCTGTGGGGCGGGGCGGGCGGGACCCGAGTGGGTGGGTCTCCGGGCCGCCCCGCGGGAATAAGATGCTTTCGGCAGCTGCCGCCCCGAGGCTCTGTGCCCAGCGCTGAACTAGGGAACCTTGCCGGCTCTCCTGGCCAGAGGAGGAGGCAGGAAACGAGATCTGGGGGGAAGCGGGGTTTGGGGTGCTGTTGGTGGGGGTTGATGGTGAAGGCATTCTGAGTTTGTGTATTGACTCCAGCACACTGTTGGCTATTTGTTACACGTTAGTGGTTGAGGATGAATTTACCAGAAGGATGATTGGTTTGTAATTCAGAGAATTGATGTATCCAGTAATATTGCACACTCACTCATGAAATGATTATCTTGCGTTTTGACCTTACTGCGTCCTTCTTCCAGCAGTCTTTCTCAGCCCGAGTTCGAGGAGAGATTTAAACCCTAATGGTCTAGGGCATCTATTGAATGTAATGAATGACTTGCTCTGCATCCATAATGATACTATGTACTATCCTAGGGAGAATTGAGAAGGTAGTCACTCAAAGCAGTTTCTGTGTTCTGCGGTTCAGATGAGGAACCCTAGGTGAGAAAGGCTTCAGGACTTTGGATGTACCTTTACTTGTACTTCCTGTTCCAGAAATATAGGTGTTACCCCAAAATTGCGCTCTCAGCCCTTTCTTGGTGGTGCTTTTCCTCAGTGACCTCCCTCTCTTGACACCTTCCTAAGTTGCTTCTGTAAATATCACTTCCTTGTATGTAAGTGCAGGTTGGGTCTCTCTCTGCTTGCTCCTCCATCTGCTTGCTGGGTACTCTGACATGGTTATTTTGCACTAATCTCACACACAGCATGTACATAAATAAAAGTAGATGTCTGATCCTATTAATGGTGCCAAGTCACTATCACTTGAAACTTTGACATTACTCTTGTCTCTTTCCTCCCACTTGCCTCCTATCTCTGTTTAGTCCAGGGGATTCTACTGTACAATTTCCATCTCCTCTTTGCATTTTCACCTTTACAACAACAGTTGTAAGGCTAGTCCACCTCCAGTCTCTTATTCATTCCATCTATCCCACTGTCACGTCACTGCCCCAAGATAAAGCTCCCATCATGCCATTTCCTTGCTTGGAAACCTTAAATGGTTCCTTACTAAATTAAGGGCCAAACACATTATCTTCGCATTCAAGGGTCCTCATAGGCTGGCCACATGGTCTTAGAGCTCACTACTGCATATGTCTCATACTCCAGACATCCCAAACTAACCTCTCTTTCCAGAGCCATCCTATATTCCCACCTTTCCTCATGCTGCTTCCTTTACCCGTATTGCATCCCTTCCTCTCCTGCCTTAGAATTCTTACCCATTTGGAAATAGTAGCCCTCATAGGTTGCTGATGGAAGTGTAAATTGGTGACATCTCTTAGGAAAGCAGTTTTACAATGTCTATTTTTTTTTATAAATTTATTTTATTTACTTTTGGCTGCGTTGGGTCTTCGTTGCTGCACGCGGGCTTCTTCATTGCAGTGGCTTCTCTTGTTGCAGAGCACGGGCTCTAGGCATGCGGGCTAGTTGTGGCACATGGGCTCAGTAGTTGTGGCTCACGGGCTCTAGAGTGCAGGCTCAGTAGCTGTGGCGCACGGGCTTAGTTGCTCCATGGCATGTGGGATCCTCCCGGACCAGGGATGGAACCCGTGTCCCCTGCATTGGCAGGCAGATTCTTAACCACTTTGCCACCAGGGAAGTCCCTGCAGTGTCTATTAAAAATGCATAAACACCTTGTTCCATTAATCTATTTATAAGAATTTATTCTATAGAAACAGTGATATGAATATGCAAAGACAAGCAAGGAAGCTCACTGCAACATTGTTTGAAAAAGCAAAAAGTGGAATAGGTGTCTTATTTTCTTTCTTAGTCTACTCGGGCTGCTATAATAAAATAACATAGGCTGGTGGCTTAAACAACAGACATTTATTCCTTGAAGTTCTGGAGGCTGTGAAGCCCAAGGTCTAGGTGTGGGCAAAATATGTTCCTGGTTAGGACCATCTTCTGATCTTGCAGATGGCTGCCTCCCACTGTGTCCTCACATGGTGGAAGGAGAGAGTTCTGGTCTCTCTTCCTCTTCTTTTAAGGTCAATAATCCCATCATGGGGACCCTACACTCAGACCTCATCTAAACTTAATTATTTCCCAAAGACCCCCACCTCCAGATACCATTACATTGGAGGTTAGGGCTTCAACATGTGAATTTTGGGGGAAGGACACACTTTAGTTCATAACGATAGGGAACTGGTTAAACAAAATGTGGTAGAATTCTGTTAAAAAGAATGGAGTAGATTCATACATGTTGACCATATCTGAGATATATATTTATGAGAAAACTTGTAGAACAATATAAACAAGATTTCATTTGTGATAAAAACAGGGTTTAACCATGTGTATGCAAAGACAATTTCTTGAAGGCTATGTAAGAAACTCCAGAGTGACTCTCTGTGGAGTAAGGTAGTGAGGAGTATTTTTACTTTTCAGGTTATACCCCCTTCTTTTGTATTTTAAGTTTTTACAATGAGTAACAGTTAAAAAGAAAAAAGAAAGGAATGAATATTCTATCCATTCAAGCTTCAGCTCAAATGCCCACCACACCTCCTTTAGGAATTATTCCCTGATATCCCTGATGAAAGTGATTTCTCTAATCTATGGCACTTCTCACATTCTCTGATTCCCCTGTATTGAGCTTTTTCAGGGATGGGGACTTGCCTAATTTATTGTTGTAACCTCAAAAACTAGTACATAAAATGTATGTGCAGCAAATGTTTCTTGTCTCCCACAATAAAGTACCTTGAACTTAGTGAATAAATGTGTGTAAAAACATGAGAAACTTCAACTCTTCCAATAATTTAACCAGAAGACTGGGGCAGGGTAAGGGGGTTGGTGTGAGTTAAAATGTATATATAGTTTAAGGAAGGCGTATTGGTTGTTATTCCTTAAAGTTGAAATATCCTTATTTGGTTGTTTCTGTTTGTCTGTAATACTTATGTTTTCTATGTATATATATGTATATGTATATACATATGTATATACATGTATATGTATGTATACATATCTATGTATATATATATTTAAATATATATATTTTAAGTATATATATATATTTAAATTTATTTATTTTTAAAATTTATTTTTGTCTGTGTCACGTCTTCGTTGCTGTGTGTGGGCTTTCTCTAGTTGCGGTGAGCAGGGGCTACTGTTTGTTGCACGGCGCGGGCTTCTCATTGCGGTAGCTTTTCTTTGTTGCGGCGCATGGGCCCTAGGCGTGTGGGCTCAGTAGTTGTGGCTTGCGGGCTCCAGAGCACAGGTTCAGTAGTTGTGGTGCCTGGGCTTAGTTGCTCCGCGGCATGTGGGATCTTCTCAGACCAGGGCTCGAACCTGTGTCCCCTACATTGGTGGATTCTTAACCACTGCGCCGCCAGGGAAACCCTTCTATATTTTTTATTTTTTTATTTTTATTTTATTTTTATTTTTATTTTTTTGCGGTATGCGGGCCTCTCACTGCTGTGGCCTCTCCTGTTGCAGAGCACAGGCTCCGGACGCGCAGGCTCAGCGGCCATGGCTCACGGGTCCAGCCGCTCCGCGGCATGTGGGATCTTTCTGGACTGGGGCACGAACCCGGCAGGCGGACTCTCAACCACTGCGCCACCAAGGAAGCCCCCTTATATATTTTTTAAAGAGAGTTGCTGCTGTTTGCACTATTATTGTAATCAAGCCTTTAGCAATGACATTAATCATAATAATATAATATATATAACATTAATGATATATTTTATTCACTTCCCAGCTGATGAAACATCAATGGCAATATCTGTAAATGCTTCACTTTTCCCACTATATTTTTATTTCACTTGTGGAGTGCTTCAGTTTCTAGTTAGCTCTTACTTGTTTGAATATTGCCTTGCAATCTAGAGAATTCCAAAGTTTGTTCATATGTTTCTCAGGATCCAAATAAAAACCATGCTAATTTATTTTGATCTCTAAAAGCTAATTTTGAATATGACAGCATGTTGTTTTCCTCAATCTTGCCAAAATTTAAATCTGTGGTAAAAACTATACTTGGAAATGAGCTATAAGCAATGTATTGTGATGAACGTATTTTGTATAATGATCTAATTTGATGTTATGGATTATTACCAGATTATGATTAAAGAGGTGTTTCAGAGTTTAATATTAGTTTAAAAATGCTTTTGGAGTACCATTTTAGTAATGTGGCCATTTCACTTTTTTTGTTTTTAATTCTAAACCAGTGATTCTAAAATCTTACAAATCATTCATTGAACCCTGTTTAGAAATTGTTTTGTACTTTTCTCGGTAGGAGTAGTGATAGATGGGTATTCATGTTAGACATTTTTGAATGCCTGGTACAATGCTTACACTGTTATTATTCAAAGGAAAGGTAGGAATAAAATAGTTCCTGGCATCAAATCTAAATTTACACAGAAGACAACTATTATACACTATTTTCTATGGTAAATTAAGGTTCTGAATTTCAAGAGAGGAGAAATTCTTAGAAAATTTCTTTCCTGCTAACAAATGACAAAACAACCCTCCCTTTACATGTAACTATCAAGCTCTATGCAAAATAAATGTTGACTCATATTACTTCCATAGAATTGAAAAAAAATATTTTTAGGTATTGCATTTATTTAAAAAAATTTTAAGTTTTTTTTTTAATGTGGACCATTTTTTTAAAGTCTGTATTGAATTTATTACAATATTGCTTCTGTTTTACCTTTTGGTTTTTTTGGCCGGGAGGCATGTGGGATCTTAGCTCCTTGACCAGGGATCAAACCTGCACCTCCTGCACTGGAAGGTGAAGTCTTAACCACTGGACTGCCAGGGAAGTCCCTGCATTTAAAAAATATATAATCTCTAGGGGCTTCCCTGGTGGTGCAGTGGTTACAAGTCTGCCTGACAATGCAGGGGACACGGGTTTGAGCCCTGGTCCGGGAAGATCCCACATGCTGCGGAGCAACTAGGCCCCTGCGCCACAGCTACTGAGCCTGCACTCTGGAGCCTACGAGCCACAATGACTGAAGCCCGTGAGCCTGGATCCCGTGCTCTGCAGCGGGAGAGGCCACCGTAGTGAGAGGCCTGTGCAACACAATGAAGAGTAGCCCCCATTTACCGCAACTAAATAAAGCCCACGCACAGCAACAAAGACTTAACATACCCCAAAATAAATAAATTAATTAAAAAAAAATTCTGCAAGCTTTTGGAAAGAAGAATTTCTTGCTTCCATTCAGTAACTGTTCCTTCCTTTTAGGCCTCAGACTCCTTTAATAATTCATCGAAAACTCTAAATCTCCTTCCCTGAAAAATACATACACATATGGAATTTTGCGTGTGTTAATGTTCTTTTCAGCTAGACTTTACCTTGTACTAGTAGCTTTAAAATATTTTTTGAGTGCTCATAACTTGATTTTTAGAGGATGCTCAGGAAGTAAAAGTTAAAAAAAAAAAGGATACCTATAGTATCCTGTGTGTGTGCTCTGAACTCCACTGCCAGCCTCCTTTCCTCCCTCCCTGCTACTTTCTTACCCCTATGTCAGTTTAAAAGCTTCCTAAACTTGATTTTTTGCTTGGGGACAGGTTTAAGTGACACTTCTCCAGATGAAGGGTTAATAGAGGACTTGACCATAGAAGACAAAGCTGTGGAGCAACTGGCAGAAGGCTTGCTTTCTCACTACTTGCCAGATCTGCAGAGATCAAAACAAGCTCTCCAGGAACTCACGTGAGCTGAAAAAAAAAAAACATAGATGCACTCATTTCTTCTCTGGCATAGTCATAATTTACTGTATAAGTAAAGTATATACTGTATTAGGGATAATATTTTGTAACATTTAATACAATGGAGTATTTCTGTGTCTTTTGTGTTAGCAAATGGGAGTGGAGTAATCTAAATTACATAGTATACATGTAATTTAGATTACACAGTAATCTAAATGTAAAAGGTGAAGTGAATGCTCCTAGAGTGTTTGGTATCTTCTGAGAAGTACCCCTAAATCTTATCTAGACTCTTTGATTAGTTTTGGTGTCTCTCCACTATTTTAGGAAAGAATCGCCTCTTGGGGATGTTGCAAATGGGTATACACCTGTTTCTGAGTAGAGCTGCAAAATTGCCTCTGTAAGAGTCACGTTTGTTTTCAATTGCTGGTTCACATGAGTTGCCAGAAATCCCTAATTATCTTTTTTGGAGATGACCCATTTCATTCTTAGTTTATAACTCTACTAGCTAAATAAAGGATTGGAGAATAAGAGAGAAACAGGATAAGGAAGAATGGAATCCATAAAGTGTAATCAATATGCAAAAATATACACTCGGATTTTATCAGCTGTCACCCAGAAACAGCAGCCTGAGCTGCTTCTTCCTCTTGGGTCAGGACCTCTCTGGATTGCCCAAGCTGGCCTATTATTTCTTTTTTGTGGTGGTCACCTTTAAACTGGCTATGAACCACTGCTGCTCTAAGACTTACTCTTTGAAAACTGGTCTCAGAGGCCTTTATTAGGGCAAAAGGAGAGGAATAATCAACAACTATGTCTGTTTTTTAAATATTAGTAACTAATGTTATAATCCTTGGGTTTGAAGATGATAAATGAATATAAAAGTGGTACTGTGTTCTACTACATGTAGTACCCTACTGTAGTTACGGAAGCTGGTAACATTCTTAGTTTTCTGCTAGTTCCAAGTAAGATTATTTTTATTCCCCAGTGTGTGGTATATCTTGTATTTTAACACCAGCCAATCCTTGTGGCAGAAAAGTCAAAGATTTTGTGGGTGAGTTTGGATGATATATGATAGACTGAAGGAAGGTAAGAAACTCTGCAAACAAAACATATCTGGTAACACTTTATTTATAGGAAGTTAGGAATCAAGGTTTAATTGGAAAGTTTAATTGATGAAGACATTGGCTAAAATTTAGTGTTTCAATAACCCCATTTATCTTCCTAGGCGTCTAGACAGTGATGATGATGATGATAGTAAAATCAGCTACTGTTTATAACAGTTGAATATGATGAATAAGCAGTTACTAAACTTCTTGAGTGTTAAGGAAAGATAAGCAAACTTCAGAGAAAGAACAAAGAGAAATATATGGGTCTAGTAAAGAGCTTTCTACACTGTCTCATTGATCAGTGTATCTGTTCTTTCACCAATATCCTGCTGTCTTGATTTCTGTAGTTTCTGTAAGTCTTGAAATTTGGTAATGTACGTCTTCCAACTTTGTTCTTCTTCAGTGTGTCTTAGTTATTATAGGTCTTTGCCTTTCCATGTGAATTTTAAAGTCAGTTTGTTGATATCTACAAAATAACTTTCTGGGATTTAAATTGAGATTGTATTGAACCTATAGATCAAGTTGGGAAGAATTGATATCTTAGCACTATGGAGTTTTTTATTCCATGTACTCGGAATATCTCTTCATTACTTAGATATCTCTTATTTCTTTCATTAGAGTTTAATAGTTTTTGCATATAGATCCTATACATATTTTGTTAGGTTTATACCAGATTATTTCACCTGATGGGTTATTGTAAATGGTATTCTTTAAAATTCTGATTGTTCATTGCTGGTATATAGGAAAGCAACTGACTTTTGTATATTAACCTTGTATCCTGAAACTTTGTTATATTCACATATTCGTTCCTGGGTTTTTGTTGTTGATTCTTTGGGGTTTTCCACATAGGCAATCATGTTATCTGTGAACAAAGACAATTTTACTTCTTCCTTTCTAATCTGTATACCTTTTATTTCCTTTTCTTGTCTCATTGCATTAGCTAGGACTTCCAGTAAAATGTTGAATAGGAGTAGTAAGAGTGGACATCCTTTCCTTGCTCCAGATCTTTAGGAGGAAAGCATCTAGTTTCTTACCACAAGTGCAATATTAGCTGTATGGGTTTTTTTAAAGATATTCTTTATCAAGTTGGGGAAGTTCCTCTCTTCTCCTAGTTTGATTAGAGTGTTTTTAATCATGAATGGTGTTGGACTTCGTCAAATGCTTTTTCTTCATCCGCTGATAAGACCATATGATTTTTCTTCTTTAACCAGTTGATGTGGGTTACATTGATTGATTTTCAAACATTGAACCAGCTTTGCATACATGGAGTAAATCCCACTTGGTTGTGGTGTATAATTCTTTTTATACATTGTTGGATTTGATTTGTTGATATTGAGGAGTTTTGCATCTATGTTCTTAAAAGATAATGATCTATAGTTTTCCTTCTTGTAATGTCTTTTTTAAAAAAAATAATAAATTTATTTATTTATTTTTGGCTGCGTTGGGTCTTCGTTGATGCTCACGGGCTTTCTCTCCTTGCAGTGAGCAGGGGCTGCTCTTTGTTGTGGTGTGTGGGCTTCTCCTTGTGGTGGCTTTTCTTTGTTGTGGAGCATGGGTTCTAGGTGCGCAGGCTTCAGTAGTTGTGGCTCGTGGGCTCTAGAGCGCAGGCTCAGTAGTTGTGGCGCATGGGCCCAGTTGCTCCGTGGCATGTGGGATCTTCCCGGACAAGAGCTCAAACCCGTGTCCCATGCATTGGCAGGTGGATTCTTAACCACTGTGCCACCAGGGAGGTCCCTCTTATAATGTCTTTATCTGGTTTTGATTTTAGGATAATGCTGGCCTCATAGAATGAATTAGGAAGTACTTCCTTTACTTCTGTTTTCTGAAAGAGATTGTGGAGAATTGGTATAATTTCTTCCTTAAATGTTTGGTAGAAATCGTCATGAAGCCATCTGTTCCTGGTACTTTGATTTCTGGAAGGTTACTACTTATAGATATAGGCCTACTTAGATTATCTGTTTCTCCTTGTGTGAGTTTTGGTAGTTTGTGTCTTTCAAGGAGTTAGTCATTTCCATCTAAGTTATCAAATTGGTGAGCATAGAGCTACCTGTAGTATTCCTTTATTATCCTTTTAATGTCCATGGGATAAGTAGTGATGACCCCTCTTCCATAAATTATGTTAGTAGTTTGTATCTCCTCTCTCTTTTTCTTTGTTAGTCTAGCTAGAAGTTTATCAGTTTTATCAATATTTTGGAAGAACCAACTTTTGGTTTTGTTTATTTTTTATTGTTTTCCAGTTGTAACAGTTTGTTTTTGCTGTCCTGCTTGTCTTGGATCATTGGCTTGCTGGGTTCTCCTCTCATCCATTCTGGTTTCACCTTCTGTGGTCTCCAGTCAGAGCTGAAGGGACACTTATGACCTGTAGGATATGCCATACTCAGTGCTAGATGGTGGGGATGTTTTAACTGCCCTTCAGTCTCTTCATTGCTATTTCTTTTTTTCATTGTTGTTCTCTGTTTAGCATACTTCTGCAAGCACATCATGTCATATTTTTCTTTGTCTGTAGTATTCTTTAAAATATTTAATTAAGTGACCGCCCCCCCCCCCCCCGCAGTGTCACTTATTCCTGTGATCCTAGCATTGGTTGATCTGGAGAAGAATATCAGAGAAGTTGGCTTCTCTTCCTCAATAGCAAGTTTTGAATCAGATTTTATTGAGGAGTCTTAGAAATTACTTGGTCTGACCTTCTTATTTTGTAAATGAAATTTAGGTCCAGAGAAACTAAATTTCCAAGATCACACCAACTGATTATTATCTCTTGATACTGCATTTTTTTCCAACTCTAATCTAAAAAGTCACTGCTCCTCTTCCTTTATGATGATGTTACAATTTTAATATATATAAAACATCAAGTTTCTTGGGCAAGATAGTATAAAAAAAACTTTTTGGGGGATAATACAGAGAGTTGTTAGGAATAAGTAATAAAATAATTTTAAATGGTTTGATGTTATTCAAATCTGAAATTGAGGCAAGAATAAAAGACGTATTTAATTATCAGAATATTGGAATATTATTTTGGCTTTGGAATATTATTTTGAAAAAGATTATGATAAACTAAATAAGCCTTGGAGAGTCAATAAATTTCCAACTTAATTTCTACTTTTAACATTAACCAAGATGAATGTGGTTGCTTTTAATGAACCATCACTTAAAGTATGTGAAGTTTATTTTGGCTGTGTGCTTTTGTTTCAGACAGAACCAAGTTGTATTATTAGACACACTGGAACAAGAGATTTCAAAATTTAAAGAATGTCATTCTATGTTGGATATTAATGCTTTGGTAAGTATGATTTAGTTGACATAGCTTAATGACATCTTATTTTAGAAATAGCTAGGTTTATCCTCCCAACTTTGTACTTATGTATGTTTGAGATACTTACGTATGTTTTCCTCTAATTTTTAAAGTTTAGAATTTGTTGTTTAACAGGAAACCTTGATTTACTTTATTAGCCCTTCTATTGTCTTGAATTATTAGCTTTCAAATGTTTAACTTGTGATAGGAAATTGAACTTATATATGAAAGTCTGGAATAGATCTGCTCATAATTAAAGACTAATAAAAGAGAAGTAAAAGTAAGGAACTTTGGAGGTACTATTTTTCCCCTTAAGGAAAGCACATCTCTCTTTATCAAGTACATGGTTTTTAAAATTAGCATTTATTTAATTGTATGGCATTTTCATAATGTCATAACAAATTAACACTGAAATAGACTGTTTGAGGGTCCTTTGCGTCCCCTTTATATCTTTCAATTTAAGTGACAGTAGTTGAATTTCATCAGAAACTTTATAGCTTTTTGATGAGAGGAACTAATACTCTTTATTTTAGGAAATGGAGAATTAACAGAAATAAGGAACTTGTAGCTACCTTTCTCTTTACCCGGAACATTAGAAATAGCTTGGTTTGCGTGATTTTGTGGACTTTCATATATACGTCAAAGAATGGACTTTTCATTGGAAAAATGTGGCTTATTAATGTTTTCCTTTTATAACAATCAGAAACCAAGTCCACCTTCTCTAGTATTAGGCAGAGGCCTGTGGTAGTAAATACAAAGTCTTCTACTCAGTAGTTCTTGATTTGTGAAGGAGGTGGCCTTTGTCTTCTCCATTGAGTTCATGTTGCAGCAGAGCTACATATTTGTTGAATGAATGAACCAAGCATATGTAATACTGTCGCTTCCATCTGAAAGGGCAGAAACTAAGTCTTGCTCTTTTTCCTTCTCTCAGCCCATGAGTGGTGTTTTTTTAATTGTTGTTTTTTGTTTTTTTAATTTTATTTTTGGCTGTGTTGGGTCTTTGTTCCTGTGCGTGGGCTTTCTCTAGTTGCGGCAAGCCGGGGCTACTCTTCATTGCGGTGTGCAGGCTTCTCATTGCAGTGGCTCCTCTTGTTGCAGAGCATGGGCTCTAGGCGCACGGGCTTCACTAGTTGCAGCACTCAGGCTCAGTAGTTTTGGCTTGCGGGCTCTAGAGCACAAGCTCAATAGTTGTGGCGCATGGGCTTAGTTGCTCCACGGCATGTGGGATCTTCCCGGACCAGGGCTCGAACCCATGTCCCCTGCATTGTCAGGCGGATTCTTAACCACTGTGCCACCAGGGAAGTCACCCAAGAGTGGTTTTGATTGTCATTCAGGAGCTGAAAAATAGAAGCCCAGAGAGAGAGAAAGAGGGTCTGTAAGCTCTAGAGCTCATCAGACTCTGACTTTACTTATAGCTACACTAAGGCTGCTAATCTCTCTACTGGCACTTCTTTCCTTTTTTTTACCTGATCTTCTCTTTCTGTTACCTTCCTTCCTAAGAATGAGGTGTTTCTTTTTCCTTCTCTCTCATCTCTGGCTGAGATGGAAAGTCTATACTTATCACTCCTTGGGAAGAAAAATGTCCTTACAGAGATTGTTGTCCTTGGTCTGACTTCAGAAGCCCAAAGAATATGATCGGACTTGTCCACAGCCTTCTCAGGGCTCTCTGGCCACAGCTTGGTTTTTCCTGATGGGCAGACACTTCACTTAAACTGTCCTGTGTACCCTGGCTCAGTCTCTCCCTTGTAAAGGCAGTAGAGAGTGTTTTACTTTTCTTAAATGAAACTGATAGCATTGTTGGATAGTCTTACTAAAATTTTAGAATTATATTGCGTGGTTTTTTTTTTGAATTTTATTTTATTTATTTTTTTATACAGCAGGTTCTTATTAGTTATCTGTTTTATACATATCAGTGTATATATGTCAGTCCCAATCTCCCAATTATATTGCATGTTTTTAAGGCAAAATGTTATCTGTACAGAATATAAATGTCTATTTTATGTTTAGTAACTTTTAATCAATCTGAACTGAATCAAGTATTCTCAAAAGCCTACTAGTGGTTTAAATTAAATTTGAATCTTGGAATTAAAATATGGAGATAATTAGATCTTCAAAAATTTTGACAAATTTAGGCAGAATGAACTGTAATTTAGGTATTGATTTATTTATCCATTTTGATATTTCAGTCTGTTTTAAATTGACTTTTAAATTTACTTTTCCATCTTAAGTTCACTGAAGCTAAACACTATCATGCCAAGTTGGTGAATATAAGAAAGGAGATGCTGATGCTTCATGAAAAGACATCAAAGTTAAAAGTGAGTTGAAAATTCTTTCACAGTCTTTATAGAAGTAGAGGTTTAATTGTCTGTTTTTCTTCAGTATTCATTTTCTGACTTCTTATATATTCATATACAATAGGATACTTAATTCATGGTACATTGTTTTCTTTTAAAACACATTCTTGGGCTTCCCTGGTGGCGCAGTAGTTGAGAGTCCGCCTGCCGATGCAGGGGACACGGGTTTGTGCCCCGGTCCGGGAAGATCCCACATGCGCGGAGCGGCTGGGCCCATGAGCCATGGCTGCTGAGCCTGCGCATCCGGAGCCTGTGCTCCGCAACGGGAGAGGCCACAACGGTGAGAGGCCCGCATACCGCAAAAAAACACAAAAAAACAAAAACACATTCTTATTAACCCCACTCTGGGCTTTTCTACTAATAGCTGGGCTGGTGGGCTCACATTCTCTGAATATGTCACTGTATTTCTCATTTAATAATAAGAGTTTTGAGTAACAGAATTTTTTTATCAAGGAGACCTTAAATTTCCCAGAACATTTAAAAATTGTGAATCACTATATTGTACACCTGTAACTTATACTATACAGCAACTATACTTCAATAAAAAAAAGTTACCCTGAACGAATTTAAAAGTTAAACATGAAATTTATTATTATTTATTGATTACCTTAAATCAAAGCACTATTACTTAAAATTTTTTATTTTTAATTTAATATTTAAAGGTTACTTTCCAGTTACAGTTATTACAAAATACTGGCTATATTCCCCATGTTGTACAATACATCCTTGAGTCTGTCTTACACCCAGTAGTTTGAACCTCCCACTCCCCCACCCCTATATTGTACTCCCCCATAAACCACTAGTTTGTTCTCTAAAACCACTACTACTTTTAAATTAGGCCATAACCTATAAGCCTTTTGCTCTCTTGGTTTTTAATTTTTTTTGACTTAGAAAAGAGCACTTAAACTGCAGCAGAAGAGGCAAAAAGAAGAGTTGGAAAGGGAGCAGCAACGGGAGAAGGAATTTGAAAGAGAAAAGCAGTTAACTGCCAAACCAGCTAAAAGGATGTGAGAAGTTGGATGTTTGTGTCCTTCCTTCCCCTGTTCATGTTCTGGATTTAAGATGACCCAGTGTAGACTGAAGTTAAGGTAGTGCCTTATACCATTGTGTTATGTTTTGAAATCCTTTTCCCATGAGTGCTGTCTCTCTATCTTCATTTCAGCCATTCAAGAAGCTTTTTTTCCTAAGTAGAAGACATAATATCACTTGGTTTGGATATTTTATATGTAATTTTTCAACTTTGTTTTGCTTTTTAAAATTCATTATTTTGGCCTTAAGTCACTTATAAACTGGAAAATGGTTTAATAGTCTAGACTATAAGTGGTTAAAAATTAGTATGGATTGTTTAGCTTCTTAATAAGTGTGGATTTAAAAGTTTCAGTTTCTCATTTTATGAAATTAATTGCCTTTCTGGCAATACAGCGCTGGGTTTTGGCAGTTGCCTTTTCATTGTTTGGTTGAGAAGAATTGCCAGCTGTTTAATCTCATATGCCACTGGAAAAGAGGTGGTATAAGCCTTTGTGAAGAACATGATAGAAAAGTGTGTACACAGGAAATAGTAGCATCTTAGACATAGGATAGGTGAGCAAGATGCCGTGTAGATTCCACTAACCATATACTATATCTGCTTCCTAGCTTTGTTGTTGCTGTTTTTTCCTTATGCTGCTTCTGGGTTCAAAGTAGATTATATCTATTCCTAAAGTTTGGCGGGGGTGATGTAGCTTTCACACACTCAAATGTGTTTAAATATTTATAATTCTTAGTAACAGTCATCACACACTGTGAGATACAGTTGTCAAGCTGATAAGCTAATGAACCCGGCTTTCCAAGTGGAAAGTCTTACTGCTAGCTCTAGCTATCCTCTGATTTGCTGTGTGGTCTTAACATGTGGTTACTTTTTCTGTGCTTTAAAAAAAAAATTCTTAAGGTAGAATGATACATACCAACTACCCATTTTATAGATAATGACAAGAATGGTGGAAAATTAGTAAATAGCTTCTTCACAAAAGAGGCAGCATGATACCTTTAGTGTTTTCTAGATCCCCCTCCCCCATTATTACATGTAGAAATTTATTATGTGAGGGAAATATTATGAAGTTTCATTGTTTTAAATTGAGAGTGTATTATTCACTGTTTTAGTATTACTTAATATCCATGATGTCCAATCTCTTACATAGAGACTGTACAGATTAGATTACAGATTATGATTAGAATGTGTATCTTTTATAATCTACGTTACATGTGGTAAGCTGGAATCACTCACTACCTCTGATCACGTATCAGGCTAACCAATGATGGAGAAGGCATTAGATTTACGTCGAGTGCTAAGAACTGGTCTGTTTAAAGGTTTAAAAAATTTGTTTGAAAACCTCTCCCTTCTTTAGTGAGTGAATTATTATCTCACAATTCTCTTGGTTTTGACCTTATGTTTAAGGGTATAAATATATTTTATTTTTAAAGGCTATGTGTTGCCCTCAAACACTGGCTAAAACTCCTAGGGCAGGATCATTAGCACTGGCAGAACAGTGTCACCTAAACTGCTGAATGTACTCATTGATAACCTGACAAAGGCTGTGCATTGTTTCTTAGAGTGATTTGTGGTGGCCAACTGCAATGATTGTTTAAAATGCTGGTTCCTGGACACCACTCTCAATCTATTGAAGCAGATCTGTTTGTTTTTCTCTTTTTTTCCTTTTTAAAAAATTTCCTCAAGTGATTCTGATGTACCTTATAAGTTGAGAACCGCTGGTCTAGTCAGAGGTTTCCACACTGGGCTGCATATTAGCACCTGGAAACTTTAAAAAAATATACTCTTGAAGATTTTTACTCATTAGTTCTTAGGTAGGGCCCATGCACATTTTAAAGAGCCCCCCAGATAAGTCCAATGCAAGGAACCACTGGTCTAGACTTTCTAGTGATTTATATTTATAAGGAGTGAAATAGTTTGAAAGCTACCCAGTAACTCTTGGGATTAATCTTATTAAATAAATTCTTAAACTGCTGCTTTTGATATAAAGTCAGATTTAAGACTGAAATAAATAGCAGGCCGGAAATAGGTATAGAATTCTGGTTAATTGAACTTTTGTGACCTATATTTAAATAAATCATGTTTATTGACTGAATGGCAAGGCACATGTACTTTTAGAAATGTATTACTTACATTTTGAAGATTTTTTAAAATGTCAAGAATATATATTAGGATTCACTATTTTTAGGTCAATTGTAAATCAGAAGTACTGTTACTTTGGTAATTAAAATCTAAAACTTTAGCTGTATCTCAGTAGCGTACAAACATATCTTACTGACTAAAACTGAACAGAACCCTTATAATTAGTCTTGCTGTATTTTTGCACAAAATTATGAATTGGTACTTGAGTTGAAAAAAATTGCCTATGGTGTTTTAGTTGAAAAAAATTGCCTTTGTTTTGAAACTATATCATATATGTACTGAACTAAAGTGATGGGAGTTAATTTTGTATTTACTTTGTAGGAGGTATCATGTAAATATGCAGACGTTGAATGTAGTATGGATTGTGTCCGCAGTGAATTTTTGGGTGGATACAGTTTATAAATATGCCAATTATATACCCTCATATACTTGTCTGATTTTGAGCTTGTAAAATGAGGACTCCTTTTTACACATTTAATAAAGAAAAGAAAGGTCTATGAATTATCCAATATCATTTATCAAGCACTGGTGTGCACACAGCACTGTACACTTCCCTTTATGTACTTTATTTCAGACATTCCTTTCCTTTGCTTTCCTCTCCTGTCATCTTCCTCTTAATGTTCTCTGTAGGTTGTGTCACAAAATGACTGGTCGGCTCATGAAATCCTTTTCGGAAAGGTGATTGAAAGTGTTACGAAAAGATTCTACCAATAACCCAACTTCATAAAGTTCTTCACTATTTGAGAATAAGAATAACAGCTACTACTTTTGTTTTTTTAATTTATTTTTATTTTATTTATTTTTGGCTGCGTTAGGTCTTTGTTACTACGCACGGGCTTTTGTCTAGTTGTGGCGAGCAGGGGCTACTCTTTGTTGCGGTGCTTGGGCTTCTCACGTTGCGGAGCACGGGCTCTAGGCACACGGGCTTCAGTAGTTGTGGTTCCCGGGCTCTAGAGCGCAGGCTCAGTAGCTGTGGCGCATGGGCCCAGATGCTCTGCAGCATGTGGAATCTTCCCGGACCAGGGCTCAAACTCGTGTCCCCTGCATAGGCAGACGGATTCTTACCCACTGCGCCACCGGGGAAGTCCCTAAAGCAATGATTCTTAATCATTAAACCTTCAGACCTCACTGTGCACATATTTTTAAAAGTTACTTAGTTTCTAGGTTTTCCTTTTGGATCAGGATAGTTCCTACTTTACATATTTGTTCAGATGTTATGCTTGTACAGATGAATCAGATATTTAAGATTTGTTCTACTGATAGCTTATTCACACTGTTTTAGCTCTGCTTGCATGTATGAGGCCAGGTGCCATCTAGTCTTCAGGTTAACATTTGGGTGAAACTAGGTTTATTTTCATAGCCATTAAGAGAGTGAAGGGGAGTAGTCAAGGGAGATGGTTCTAATGACTAGTTTAAAAAGCACTTAAAGCAGAAATTCCAAAGAAATACAATGTGAAGGAAGGGCAGTCAAAGAGAAGATCGGTAAAATTTGGGGTGGGTTGGGGATGGTAATAGAGAAAGAGAAAAGGAAAGGCCAAGTCTGAGGTAGAAGGGAAAGGTGATGTGTCTTTTACGTACCTTTAATAAAGGAGGCTTATAGGCTTGTGAAGAATAATAAATTAATAATATCCACCTGTTTTAAGATGAGGTTGCCCCCTACTGTCACTTCATCATAAACTGAAGAAAAGGTGGTAGCCTGCTGTTCATTCTGGTTTAGATAATGTATATTCCTAAAGTGCTTCAGGAGGCCTGCAGTGCTCAAATTTGGATAAGCGTGTGTGGGTGCTGCTCACTCCTATTCCAGGTTTGACTTTTATTAGGACTTTGGAAAAGAGAGTCAAAAAGTATATTGAACACTTAGTACAAGAGAATAAATACTAAGAAATAAAAACATACATGTATATAGACCTGAAGTTTCCTGGCCTCTGCTTTGATCATAAACCTTTAAATTTTAAAGGATGTAGAACCTTCGTAATATAGTGGTTAGGATTGTGGACCTGAAGTCAGACTGCTGTGGTTTATATTCCTGCTTGATTTTTAGGGCCTTGGACTTGCTTAAACCCTGGGTACCTTTCAGTTTCTTAAACTGTAAAGGTGGGATAAGTGTTTCTGGCTTCATAAGGTTATGAGGTTTTATGATATCCATATAAAAGCCCATAACAAAATAGGAAGAGCTCAAGAAATGTTGGGTGTTATATCATGGTATCTTGAAGTCACATATTCACGTGTGGGGATGGTGCTTATTTTGCCCCTTTGTGCATGCCTGTTTTTGTTCACAGGATTTCCACTAGGATCCTTGGTTCTTTAATATCTTCCTGTTAGACACCTATTTGTTCTTTGCAACTCAAATGTCTCTTCCTTATGGTTTTTCAAACCACTTCCCAAAGCATTTTTTTCTTGTGTTCTATAGTACTTAATACATTTGCCTTAGCATTTACAGTATTGTTATGTGTTCACATGTCTCTCAAGATCGAGGATATTTCTTAGTCATTTCTGTTCCATGGTGCAGTAGTGCCTGGCCTATAGTTATTAATCAGGGTTCTCCAGAGAAACAGAATGAATGTGTGTGTGTGTGTGTGTGTGTGTGTGTCTCTGTGTCTGTGTGTGTCTGTGTGTGGAGAGAGAGAGAGAGAGAGAGAGAGAGGTAGACGTAGACGTAGAGACGTAGAGACGTAGAGGTAGAGACAGAGATGTTTATTTTAAGGAATTGGCTTGTATGATCGTGGGAGCTGGCAATTGCAAAATCTGCAGGGCAGGCCAGCAGGCTGGGGACGCAGGGAAGAGTTGATGTTGCAGCTTGAGTTCAAAGGCAGTATGGAGGCAGAATTCCCTCTTTCTCAGGGGGAATTTTCTTAGTCTTAAGACTTTCAATTCATTGGTTGAGGTCCACTCACATTATGGAGGGTAATCTTAAAGTCTGCTGATTTAAATGTTAGTCTCATCTAAAAAATGCCTTCACAGCAACATCTAGACTGATATTTGCCCAAATATCTAGGTACCATGGTCTAGCCAAGTTGTCACATAAAATTAGCTATCATGATTGAGACTGAATTGAATCTAGTAAGAGAAATAAACAGATATTAAAAATAGCTATAATAAAAACCTGGATTACATAAATGCCAAATAGGGACTATTAAAATAAAAAGATTAAGTTCCTGAAATTGAAACATGGCTTGGGAGTCTGTAATCCTTGGATAACCTGAGCCACTGCTTCCATCCCTGATTACATACTCAATTAGACTAAAAAAAAAAAAAAAATGATAGTCCCAAGATCTTGGGAATAAAATGAGCTCAGAGATAATATGTGTACGGGACTGCAGAAAGATAGATGCTACATCAATTGTAGCTTTATACCTTCTATATTAGTTAGGGGCTGTTCAGTTTTCTTAAAAATGGCTTCTAGGAAGAGGTGGGCAGTTTTAGAGCAGGCTCAACAGATGAGCACATCTTAAAATTAAAACCTGATGAAGCACAGAAGGGACAATGCTGCCATCTTGCGGTACTCTGCTCCCCTAGTCAACAAATTCTGTATTGTCTCAACTAGTTTGATGAAGTTTGGCCTAAGCGTTTTCAACTATAGTGTTTTTGGTAAGTCAGGGTATTCTGTATGGTCTGAGTGAGATGTTTGAAAGTGATCTGTGAAACATCAGGTTTAAAACTACATTTTTCTAACTTTCTGAATCTTTTAGTTTGATGTTAGGCTTGACGGTCGTCGTCCCCCCCGCCACCGCCCTTCTCCCATCGTCTATCATCATCCACCATGCTCAGAATACTGTTCTAAGAAAAACATTCCAGGCCAAAGATCTTGCTGTGGGCAAAGTTCTCAGGAGTTCTGTGCTTTTATTCACCCGACTGTCCCCATTGGGCCTTTGCTGATAGGATCTGGGGTTAACACGTGGCCCAAGGGCAGCCAACTCATGGGCTCAGTGGTGGAATAATTAGCCTGGCAGGAAAAACTCTGCCTAGATGGGGACATAGAGTATCTCATTGGCCTGGTCGGTTACTGTCTTGGGAATATGTATTAGAATACTCAGAGAGAATCAACCCTTTAGTAACTGAAGGAGAAGTGAGAAGACACACGGAAGCAGACAGAACAGCTGAGTGTTATGTGGGGAGGAGTAGGGATCCATGAACTTCTACTTCTGAAAGGGGACAAGGTCATAGACCCCTCAAAATATCTTGGATCCCGAGCTATTTTCCTGTATAAGGCTCTGTGTGACCTGGGTGCTGGGCTTTTCTTAGGTCCCTATGGGATTTAATTACTGGGCTAAGATTCCTGTTTTCCACAGTACCACCCTCCCATCCCCTACTTCCCTTATTTATGAGATAACCTTAATTCTTTATTTATTGCAACTTTAAGCATCTAGCGTTGTCATTTAGTTTCCCTAGCATGTTATATCTTTCAAAGTGTTTTAGTGTGCACTATCTAATTTAATAATAAGGATGCTATTTAGGAGATTATGTGTTTCCATGCCTGCTAATCCAGGAGTTCAAGGAAGAAGATAACACTGACCAGCACACTGACCAGCACCCAGGTAGGAGCAGTGCTGCTGCCAGCCACACACCTACTCTCATTGCTTGCTGGGGTTTTTCTCTTGTATTATCCAGTTTCTTAGAGTGTTCTCATCTCTGGCTGGATTTCTAATCCCACATCTACTTCCAGCTCATTCCCAAGCCTAAAGTTCAGAGCCCTAGCTCTGTTGAGCATCTGTTATATGCCAGGTGCTTTATACACGACGTCTCATAACAACAACTTTAGCAGTTACCACCCTAACACCATATCCTTATCAGCATTTTATAGATGAGGACACTTTACAGATGAGGACAGCTGAGACACATTGAGTCTGATAACTGCCCAGATCACACAGCTGCAAGTGGTGGAGCTGAATTTGATTCTGGGAGAAACCCAAAACTACCACGTTGCTGGGGAGTTTTCTTGGGCTAGAGACCCTAGGACCAGAGATAGAAATAGGCTTGGGAGTTTTACTTTAAATCTTTCTCTACAGCTATACCAGTGATAGGGAATTATGTGGACAAACCATCTGCTAATTTGTTTAATCCAGTCTGATAATATTGGAAGAAGTGGAGGAAGCATGGGTTTCCCTGTTAGGAGAGAGCCTGGTAGGAAGAATGCACAGAACTCTTCTTTGATTTTCCTGCAAGGCTGTTTTAATTTTAGACTGACTCTGAAGCTCCACATTTCTGCAATAGAAACAAGCAACGGTGAGACTGCACCTGGGTGAGATGCGGCTCAGGAGCCTTCCCTTGAGATGCTGCTACTGCTGGAGTAGACGGAAGAAGGGCAGAGCTGCTGGGAGAAGTGAGTGACTCCAGAAGGGCCAGGACATTCCCATTACAGCTGTTTTGAGACATTCACCACCACCACCGCCTCAAGAAAGCATGGATGTTGCCTTGCTCGGCCTGCATTTCTGGGTCTTCATTTCTGCCCACTCGGCTCCATCTCTTTTTGCACTTTTATGGCTTTGGGGGAAGAACACAGGACGAGAAGCCAGATTTCCTCACTGGAGGCCCCTGAGCAGTTCAGTTTCCCTCAGGGGTAAACATGCAGACAGGAGGTGATCCCTAAGACTTCCGGCATTAACATTATGAGACACCTTGTATCCCATGGCTCTCAAGGAATGTTGGCTTATGGGCTGTTGCTTCACCAGTCCATCTGCTTGGTGCAGTGGCAGCATCCAGGCAAAAGCACTCATCTCAGATGAGATTTTTGTAGCCTTTCACTACCTCACAGCCTGGGCCTCAGAAGAATCCTAAGGTCCATGAATTTACCCTTGCACAGTGAGGGAGGTGGGAAGAGATCGCTTCTGAATGAGGGCAGATGTACCTTTCCTGTCTGGATTGAAAGAATAATGGCGAGGAGAGAGGAGGAGAGGCACACATGAGACCCCTTGCCTCTCTGCAGTCCATCCCGGAGCCTCTTATTCTCCTGATTCACCCTCCTTTCCTAAGAGAGGTGTCGTTCTGAGCAGCAGCTTGTGCCCCCTTAGAAGTGAGACCTGTTATTAAGGATGCAGACTGGCATGTAAATCAGGCTTTGACACACCCACCCTAATCTTCATTCTGTGCTCCTGCTGTCACCGTGAGACTATGTCTCACACACCTCTAACTAGTGGACCATAGCTGACCAAGGGCTCTGGCCACAGTGCTCTGAGGCCCCCCCTGCATTTGTACTGAGGCACGCTTTCTCCAGGCTGCCTCCAGCCAATGGTCCGCTCCCTGGGAGACATGGGACTTCTGTGATGTCAGCTTTGGCTCAGGGACTCCTCATTGGCTTTGATGAAATTCTGCTTAGCAGTTTAGGATGCTTCTCTCCTTCACTCCAGCAGACAGTCCAGGAAGGAATAAAGAGGCTGAGGAAAGTGGACATGCTGGAAGGGCTCTATTATGTAAGCCAAAAGACCCACCAGAGGATGCATCCCTTGAGAGGACACACCAGTCACCAAGCTATCAAAGTGTACTGATGAGAGGGGCACCAACATCACTAAGAAGTTCTGGAGGCTGGGGATGATGGAAGGACAGACGGTTACAAACTGAGCTTGTTAGCATCTACGGGGTTCATAGAGGCCAAGAGGTGGCACTTAGCTGCCAGAAGCCAGGAGGCCATAATTACCTCCCTCACCAAAAGGCAAGGCTGGAGGGCAATCAGTGGGCTTTGCCAGCAGGGGGTTGTGGAGATGGCTAATGGGACACTGTGTCGATTTTGCACCTAGGGGCAAAATAGGCAGACAGTTGACAAGATGCTTAGCATCTGTAACGGGGTCAGCAAACTTTTTAGGTAAAGGGCCAGAGAGTAAATATTTTAGGCTTTGAAGGTCACATGGTCTGTGTCACAGCTGTTCCACTCAGCTGTTATAGCACAAAAGCAGCCATAAATAATATGTAAACAAATGTATGTAGCTGTCTTTCAATAAAACTTTGTTTACAAGAACAGGTGGTTGTCTCGATTTGGCCCGTGGGGCCATGTTTGCTGATCTTTCATCTATTTAAAAAAAAAACCCCAAAACACGGGAGTTCCCTGGTGTTCTACCGATTAGGAATTGGTGCTTTCACTGCTGTGACCTAGGTTCAATCCCTGGTTGGGGAACTGAGATTCCACAAGCTGTGTGGTGTGCCCCCCAAAAACAAAAACAAAAACAAAAAAACACAACAAAATTGGAGCAAGAGGATGAGAGCAGTCACTTTAAGAAAAAGTCATGATCTCTTGCTCAGTTCTCAGACTTGTCAGTTTTCAGATCTGGAACCCATTGACTGAAGAAGTGGCTGGAGGACGGACCCTGCAACACTGTGGCAAGTATATACTGTGGCGATTCCTCCAGTCTTTCCTCAAAAGAATCTACCTATGGCCATTTACTTGGGTGACTATATATTAGGACTATTGGACAAAGGTTCTGAGCTGACACTGATACCTAGAGACCCAAAGGAGCATCCTGGCTCTCCTGTTGGATTGGGGGCCTATGAGGACCAGGTGAAAAGTGAGGTCCTAGGTAAAGTCCAGCTTACAGTGGGCCCACTGGATCCACAGATCCATGTAGTGGTCACACTGTATCTTTTCCCACCACTGACCCCGCCAACACCGTGGGGGTCAGCTGGCAGGGCTACCTGCACTGCGCTTGGACCTGTTGCAACACCCTTACCTGCTCCGGCTCCACTCAACACTGTGTCGCTCAGTATGTGGGCCAGAGAAATATCCCTGGGGAACACAAAGAGGTCTGTAAGACAGTGTGCTTCCTTCTTTGTGACATGGTTGTAAGATGCAGCAATTTGTCTTCTGCTTTAGAAAGGGCTATCCCAGAATACCCTTGACCAGTAGACTTCTGAAAACGTCATTGAAATGGTCTGTTTCTGACTCTCCATAGGGTTTATTTCCCATCCTCTGAAGCACAAGCATCTTACTGACTGTAGCATTCTAGCCTCTTCTTGCTTGTCCTGTCCAATCAGGGAAGTCATCAGTGTAATGGATCAGTGTGATGTTTTCTCGGATATTTAAGAGGTCCAGAGTTCTCAGACTATAATATGATAGGAGGTGGGAGAGTTAACATAACCCCGAGGCAAACTGTAAATGAATATTGTCTGTTTTTGCTGCCTACAGAGCCTCAACCGGCATTTCTGTCTGGAGGCTTAAGGAATGTCTGATCCACAGGTATGGAATCTCATAGAGCAGAGCATCCAACCAGGGGATACACTTTCAAATGGAGGGGGTGTGGGAGAGGGTTGTGACCAGGGGTCCTCTGGTTGTGTTGTGTACTGCTCCACTCAGAGGTAACTGGCCCAATGGATTGGGAGGGCCTTCTCTACTCACAACTGAAGCGCCAGCTCTGAGAAAGCACTCTGAAAGGATGGAGTGCCGTCATTCAGAACAAGGTGTCTTTATTAAATCGGAGACCTCTATAGGGTGCTGTGTCCTCAGTAGGAAGGTTATAAGGGTCTGGAAACCAAGCGGTGGGAGCAGGGATGGCCTTGTTTACTGTCATTCCTAATGACCCGCTGCGGGATTTTGTGCTTCCTTTCCCTGCAACTCTGGGCTCTGCATGGTTGGAGTTTCTGGCCCCCAAAGAGAACACACTATTGACAGGGGCACAATAAAGGTCCCATTGAACTATATGGTAAAGCTGCTGCTATGGGGTAAAAAGTTCAAAGGGTACTTTGAACTTTTTGTGTCCAGGGACCAGCAGGCAAGAGAGGAGTTGCCGTGGTAGCAGGGGTAACTGACCCTGGTCATCGGGAGGAGGAAGGCTGCGTTTACACAAGGGGAGCAAGGAGGAATATGTGTGAGACTCAGGTGCTTCAGGTGGGCATCTGCTGGACTCCTTCGCTCCGTGATAACTGTGAATAGACACATGCAGCAACCCAGCCTGAGGAGGGTTTGATTAGCAAGTGTTCAGACCCCTCAGGAATAAAGGTTTGGGTCACACCACCAGGTAAGCCACCAGGACCTGCCTACGTGAGAGCTGAGGGTAAAGGGGATGTAGAATGGATAGGGGAGGGGGGAAAGGGGAGACGGTGAGTAAAAATGTGGCCTTGGGATCAACTCTAGTGATCTCAGGGGACAGTAACTTACCCAGTTTCTCCCTCTTCTGAGTTGCCCTTCAGGAGGGAAGGCCCACAGGCCCATGAGGAGCTGCTCCCTGCACCTGCGTGGAGAAGTAGATCTATAGGACACAAGGAGTGACTGCGGGGACAGGAGACATGGTTCCCAGCCCCTCCAGGGAAATGCTTGCTGCCCAGAACCTCAGCTGCGCAACTGCAGAGCCTCCCAGTGCTCCCTTATAGGTGGACTTTTCCTGTGTTGTTCAAACGTGCATAGAAAAGAGATAGATGAACTAGTAGAAGATTTGCTACCTGCTCCAGGGGTCAGGAAAGCCTTAGGTCCTCATACTCTCCACAACTCCTGAGTTTTTCATTGACTACTATTCTCCCGGTGCTTATCAAATGCGAGTCACAAGTTTACTGGGCCTTTAACAGCCCTTTGGGGCAGCCTGTTTTAGCTTCTTTTGACACTCCTACCTGGGAACCATTCCATGGAACCCAACACACTTTTATTGGGAAAAAGACATTGCTAAGTCCTGGAGACAAGAAGATGCAGAAGACACCGTTCCTTCCCTCAGTGGCTTTATGTTTTTCACGGAGAGACGCAGTTTGTCACATTATGCATTACTTTATTAAAAGGGGTAATAAGTAACCATGACACGAAGTACCAAAGGAACAGAAACTGGTAATGATGGGACTCACTGCTGGCACGAAGGCAGGTTTGGGAAGAAGCATCTTGAAGGAACCGATGCTGACAGGGAGCCAGCCCTCAGCTACAATGGAGCCCTTCCTACACGCCAGCTCTTGATCTTGAGGCAAAAGGAACACCCACAAGCATTTATTTGCCCTGGAGGATACATTGAGACCTCCCCCACTTTTTGCTTCATCTCTTGGGAATATCAGTTCCACTCTTAGGTTCAATTTTATGTCTAAGGGGCACTTTGCAGTGCAGTATATCTGTACTGTAAATAGTTAGCTTTTGTACATTTCCGATTACTCCCATCTTTGAGAAATGAGGTCTAATATTCTTATATTAGACTCAATACTATACTGTTTCACTTGCCTTAGGGCAGACCTGTAGAACTTACTTTTCAGTACCTTGTATAATGCCTGCCTGAACACTGGATAACAATAATTCCTATAATACTATAGTTACTTTAGTAACTACAATTTACTGAATACTTTTTCTATGCCAGGTATGGTACCAATCACTTTATATATATTAACTCATTTAATTTTCATAAGGATGCTGTGAGGTAGGTACTCATAAAAATACCCATTTTACCGATACAGTTAACCGAGGCACGTCAGTTCATTCTTTCTGAGAGTGGTGGTGTATGAACACAAAGGTAACCTTTGGTCTTCATAGTCCCACATACTCTGAGGTATTTGTGGCCCAAAAGTCATAGTGTTTTTTCTTCCAGCATATCCTTGATGTAGGAGGACATATTTATTCCTATCATGTAGATGAGGAAATTTAGGCAAAAGGAATTTCCCAAAACTGAGTTTATGAAGCTAAGTTTCTGAGAAAGACTTGATTCCACTCTTATGTCCTCAGAGACCCCTTTGGATGGAGAGTCTGAGTCTGCCTGAGCCACACCGTCATTCTCCAGCACTCTAATGTACTTTTTTTTTTCCTTAAATTTTTGACTGCATCGGGTCTTAGTTGCGGCACGCAGGCTCTTCCTTTAGGCGCACGGGCTTCTCTCTAGTTGTGGTGCGTGGGCTCCAGAGCGTGTGGGCTCCGTAGTTGTGGCACACGGGCTCTCTAGTTGTGGCTCGAGTGCTCAGTAGTTGCGGCGCACGGGCTTAGTTCCCCTGCAGCATGTGTGATCTTAGTTCCCTGACCAGGGATCGAACCTGCATCCCCTGCATTGGAAGGCAGATTCTTAACCACTGGACCACCAGGGAAGTCCCTCTACTGCACGTGTATTTAGCAGAAGTCTTCGTTGTTCTAGGCCTGAGGGTTTTCACTATCATACCACCTTGCGTATATAAGTAGAAAACAATATATAATAAGATCTAATATGTACGGAGCCTATAGTTGCCATCTTCCTTTTTTCTTTTTTTCTCTTGGCCGCCTAGTATTCAGTCCCTTTCCCAATTTGGGGGAAATACTCATCGTAAGAATCCTGATGGAAGTCAGAGGGGCCATGTACACTCTCTCCTTCCTCTGACAGCTGTGGCGCTGGCCTTTGACATCAGTTTGGTCAGTGGACACTTCCATGAGGACTTGAATTCTCATTCCCTTTATATTTGTGTCACTTACTCTGGAGTCATTTGCCAAGGCAGGGGGAGTATTCTGAGGGCTGCCAGGCTGTTCCTGCTGAAAGATGGTGTTGCGTTTTCTGCTTTTTGATTTTGTAGAGCTGCTGATTCCTGTGCACTTTTCCTGCCATCATTGCTTTGTCATTTTGAGGGTAGTGTGAACCCCTGAAAGCCTTTTCTGTATAAGTTATCCAGAGCTGCTTGCCTTCAACCAAGAGTGCTGATTGAGTTAGAGCTCTTTGTAGTTTGTGAAGCACCTCCATATGCATTAGTGCTTCTGGTCTGAAAAACAGCTTCATCTTCTATGTAACAGATGAGAAAACTCCAGCCACCCTGTAGCCTGATAGCAATTCTAGTTTTTATTTGACATGCAGAATGACTGTGATGAAAACAGTACATTCAGGAGGTGCTGGGGCTGCCTTTAAAACACACCTGGCATAACACACACAATCATTATGCTCTGTCTGCCCACCCCCTTCCGCTTCTGAGAGTGCCTGGTGGTCGGGCAGGATGAACACTGTGTGCTGGCGGGTCCCTGCACTAGGACCTTACCCTAGCTCACACACATCTCGCTGCAGCTCCTCAGAAGCTTGTCAGCTGCGCTGCTCTCTCAGCTAGGGAGGGTTTGCTGGGGCCAGGGGCTGAGGCTGCTTCTCTAGCTACTCAGGGAGGGGAGAATTTGCTACGGGGAAGGGACGAGGGTGGGACGTGCTGATCCGGCTAAAGCAGGGGGTACTATTTAAAGCTGCATGCCTGCAGGAACAGCCTCTTCACAATGCTTCCTCCTGCGCCTTCCTTTTCCTGTTCTCCAGAGAGCACTTTCCTCTGTTCCGTTCCCCGTGCCCACCCATTCCTGTTGCCAGCCCTTCCTGCTCACTAGCCTGCGTGTCTTCCCAGAGCCCTGCCAGTTTACTACTCTGTCTCCTGGATCTTCTTGAATTGGGGTCTGTTCCCATTCGTGCCCGCCCCGCCTATCACTTCCTCTTCCCGCTCTTTAACAGTGCGTCTCTTAGTTTCCCTTCTCCCCAGGTGCACTTGCGCTACTTGGCAGGCCCCACATGGGTAGGAACCGAGTCTGAGTTTTTCAACAGTGTATGGCCAGGCAGTGGGCACAGGGCTTGCTTGATGCATAGCAGGCAGGGACCCAGGGATCATGCATCATATGGAAGAACAACTGTATGAGTAAGCGAGCAAATGAGTGAACTCTCAGCTCCCCCTCTTCCTGGCTGTCTCATGTGACAGTCCCAGCTCTTCTTCAAAGGCTTAAGAGAGGGCTTAGGTGAGATAGTAGGATGAATACAGGTAGAAGCCCCCAGCATGTGGGATCTGCTCAGGACACCTTTCTTAACTCTGAATCTGATTTCACACCACCAACCTCAAACCACCCAGCAAGCAGCACATCTCTTGTGATTCCTTCCTGCCTGCCCACTTCCCATCTACACCAGGGCTGCTGCTGCTGCTTTTTTTGTTGTTGTTGTTAAAACCAGGACTGCTGATGCTTTTTCTTTTTTTTAATTTTTATTTTTATATTGGAGTACAGTTGATTTACAATGTTGTGTTAGTTTCAGGTGTACAGCTAAGTGATTCAGTCTTACATATACATATATCCATTTTTTTCTCAGATTCCCTTCCCCTATAGCTCATTACAGAATATTGAGTAGAGTTCCCTGTGCTATACAATAGGTCCTTGTTGACTATGTATCTTATATATAGTAGTGTATATACCAAGCCCAAACTCCTAATTTATCCCTCCCCACCACGTTTCCCCTTTGGTGACCATAAGTTTGTTTTCAAAGTCTGTGAGTCTGTTTCTGTTTTATAAATAAGTTCATCTGTATAATTTTTTTTAGATTCTACATATAAGTGATATCATATGATATTTGTCTTTCTCTGACTTACTTCACTTAGTATAATAATCTCTAGGTCCATCCACGTTGCTGCAAAGAACATAAGCCATTCTTTCTTATGGCTGAGTAATATTCCATTGTATGTATGTACCACATCTTCTTTATCCATTCCTCTGTCAGTGGACATTTAGGTTACTTCCATGACCTGGCTATTGTAAATAGTGCTGCATTGAACATTGGGGTGCACGTATCTTTTTGAATTAGGATTTTCTCTGGATATATGTCCACGAATGGGATTGCTGGATCATTTGGTAGTTGTTCTGTTTTTAGTTTTTTAAGGAACCTCCATACTCTTATGCATAGTGGTTGTACCAATTTACATTCCCACCAACAGTGTAGGAGGGCTCTGTTTTCTCCACACCCTCTCCAGCATTTATTGTTTGTAGACTTTTTTGATGATGGCCATTCTGACCAGTGTGAGGTGATACCTCATTGTAGTGTTGATTTGCATTTCTCTAATAATTAGTGATGTTGAACATCTTTTCATGTGCTTTTTGGCCATCTGTATGTCTTCTTTGGAGAAATATCTATTTAGCTCTTCTGCCCATTTTTTTTATTGGGTTGTTTGTTTCTTTGATATCGAGCTCCATGAGCTGTTTGTATATTTTGGAGATTAATCCCTTGGTCACTTCGTTTGCAAATATTTTCTCCCCTTTTGTGGGTTGTAGTTTTGTTTTGTTTATGGTTTCCTTTGCTGTGCAAAAGCTTTTAAGTTTAATTAGGTCCAACTTGTTTGGTTTTTTTCATTAGTCTAGGAGGTGGATCCAAAAAGATCTTGCTGCGATTTATGTCAGAGAGTGTTCTGCCTATGTTTTCCTCTAAGAGTTTTATAGTGTCTGGCCTTACATTTAGGTCTTTAATACATTTTCTTTTTGTGTATGGTGTTAGAAAATGTTCTAATTTCATTCAGGTGGTGGAACTGGGAGGTGAGGTGGGGCATTTTGGAAATACACAGGGGCATTTTTATTTGTCAAGGTGATTAGGACACGATCTGTTGGCACTTAGAGGGTGGGAGCCGGGAATACCAACATCCTGTACTCTGTGGATAGTGCCATACACAATTAATTGTCCTGAGTCCTGCATGATTTCTGGTGCCCCCTCTTGCCCCAACATTTAAGTATAAGAAAAAAAATGAAAGAAAAACAGGTGGGTTGATTGGAACACAGAGAAGAGGCAGAACCAAGGGAACAGTGGAGGTGGTGCCTGTAATCCCGGCCCTCCCCACCATGGCAGCTGAGCCTGCAGCCCCAGAGAACCCAGGAGTAGCAGGGGAGGCAGTACACATGACTCTGGCTTCCTGGCCACAGCAGTGCCTGCAGCCACAAGTAGCTGGGCAGCAGTGGCAGTGGTACCTAGGATACCGGCACACCAGCTGCTGAGGTGCCTGTGACTCTAGCCCCGTGGTCTACCACCTGCAGTGGTGGACCCTGCAAACCTGACAACACTGGACACGCCAGAGGCATCTGCATGACCCCAGCCGGCCTCCACCCTCCCTCCCAGTGGTAATGGAGGCTGTGACTCAGGGGATCTTGGACGCAACAGAAGAGCCCACCATCCTGGTGCACAAAACAGCCACATCAGCAACACTGACCCCAGAGGAACAGAAATGATAAGGAGGGCAAGGGGCCACCCCTGTGACAGAGGTGGTAGAGGGTGGGAAGTACTGATTCTCAAACATAATTTATCAGAGGCAGCACAGGGAAGAGAAACTCAAAACTTGTGCTATAGTGCCACATACTGGAAAAACAAAAGAAAAGCCTCTAATTTCTAAGCTGTTGAATTGTGAGAATCACGCAGAAAGTTGTTGGATGCTTCAAATGCACCGGCAGAGGAACAATTCATCAAACACCATGAAGAACCACAGTAACGCCATACCACAAAAAGAAAATGACAATTCTCCAGGAACCCAACTTAAAGTCATAGAATATTGTGATCTCACTGGTAAGAGAATTCAAAATAGCTCTCATGAAGAAACTCAATGAGCTATAAGAAAACTCAGAAAGGCAGTTCAGTGAGCTCAGGAATAAAATTAGTGAACAGAAGGAATACTTTATCAAAGATGTTGAAACTCTAAAAAAGAGCCAAACAAATTCTGGAGCTGAATAAGTCAATAAATGAGATGAAGAATGCATTAGAAAGCATTGAAAATAGAGCAGACCATATGGAAGAGAGAATTAATGAGCTTGAAGATAGAAATCTAGAAATGATACAACTAGAAGAGGAAAGAGAAATGAGATATTAAAAAAGTGAGGAAATTCTGTGAGAGTTATCTCTTTTAGGAAGGGTGACATTAGGGTAATGGGTATCCCAGAAGGAAGAAAGTGAGAAGGGAGCAGAGAATTTATTTAAATAATATCTGAGAAATTCCCAAACCTGGGGAAGGAACTGGTTGTAGAAGTCCATGAAGCTAAGAGAACATCTAATTACCTAAATGAAAAAAGACCTTCTTCAAGACACATTATATTAAGATTGTAAGAAGTCAATGACAAAAAAACGACTTTTAAAGGCAACTGGGGAAAAAAGGATGGTAACCCACAAAGGAACCCCCATTAGGCTTTCAGCAGATTTCTTAGCATAAACCCTACAGGCCAGGAGGAAGTGGAATGACATTCTTAAAATATTGAGAGATAAAAGCTGTTGCCCAAGAATACTCTATCCAGCAAAATTATAGTTCATATACAAAGAAGAAATAAACACTTTCCCAGACAAACAAAGTTGAGAGAGTTCATCATCACTAGACCTTCCTTATAAGAAGTGCTGAAAGGAGCTCTACCAGAAACAAAAAGGCAAAAGTACATAAAACTTTGAGCAAGGTGATAAATAGAACCAGAAAATTGCAACTCTCAATCAGAATAGGTTTTAAACACTTTATTATAGCATAAAGGTTAAAGGGGGGAGCAGAAAAAAGTAACTATAACTACTTCAACTTTGTAACAAGCTCACAACATAAAGAGATAATTTGAGACAACAAAAACCAAAAGGGGGAAAAGGAAGAAACCCATATAGGTAAATGAAGATACGATGCTATCAGCAGAAAAAGGATTATTTTACCTATGAGACATTGTATACAAATCTCATGGTAACCACAAAACAAAAATCTAGAGCAGAGACACGAAACATAAAAAAAGAGGAAACTGAGAAAAACATCATAGAAAACCCCCAAACTAGAATAGCAGACAGAAACACAAGGAAAAAGAAACAATGGAGATATAGAGCAACCAGAAAACAAAAGGTAAATGGCAGTACTAAGTCCTCGTCTATTAATAATCACCCTAAATGTAAATGGATTGAATTCACAAATCAAAAGACACAGAGTGCCTGGATGGATTAAAAAACAAGACCCAACTATATGCTGCCTCTAGGAGACAAACCTCAGCTCCAGGGACACGCATAAGCTGAAAATGAAGGGATGGTAGATGATACTCCAAGCAAATGGCAGACAAAAGTGGATGTAGCCATACTCATATCAGACAAAATAGACTTCAAGCCAAAAAGATAACAAGTGACAAATATAGACAGTACATAGGGACTTCCCTGACAGTCCAGCAGTTAAGACTCCGTGCGCCCAACGCAGGGGGACAACTTTATTAGGTTGCTTTTCCGAGCTCTTACCTCTGTGATTACCTCAATTTTAAGTTTGCTAGGGTTCCTCTTTAAAAAGAAAAAAAAGTTGACTGAAACAAAAAATTCAAAAAGAATTATTCAAAATTCACAGAACGAAATAAATGTAAAAGAAACGTAATTATACTTTCAAGGGACTTTAAAGTTTGTAACACATCTGAAGTTATAGAAGCTTAAAATTGCAGTAAGACTTCTGGACACCCTATATATGTTATAAAAAGGTGCTCTAGATCTGATGTGGTCGAGGACCACTCACCTACACCTCGCACCTACTTAGAGCAGCCAACTGAAAACGTCCAGTCATCAAAGTAGGACGCAACGTGGTGTGGAGACCAGTGTCTGAAAGCCAGCTAACCCTGACCTCCACCCTGAGGGAAGAGCGCTGCTCCGGCGCTTACCAAGGCAAGTTTTGGGGCTTCTCTGAGCCTTGGTTACCTTATCTGTGAAATGAACCCGGGAACAGTTGTCTCTCTGGACAGTCTTGGGAACCAGATGAGAAGCCCAGCAGGGCTCACTGGACGACCCAAAGCAAACCGCCAGGGCCTCTATCCACAGCCCCGCCTTCACCTTTGTTCCTCCCAGTTACGCAACGGTGTAGGCACCCGGGAATGGGGGGAGCGACAGGTGGCCTCCGTGCCCTCCTATGTCGCGCCAAGGGCACCCGGCCGCGCTCCAGGGTGCGCTGCGGGTAGGGGCGTCTGCCCTGCCGGCAGCGCCCCGGGCCCTCTGGACTCGCGTCCCTGGCTGTACCCTGTGAGCGCTTGAAGCCCGGGTGCAGCTTGCACTTGGCCTTGGCTCCCCGGCCCGTGGCGCCGGGCGGGGCAGCGGCGGGACCTTTCCGGAACTTTCCTGGGGTGGGGGTGGGCTCGCTCTCCCCGCCTCCAGCTTCCGCCCAGGGCCGGGCGGGCCCCAGCAGAGGCGAGAGCCCTCGCAGGGAGCGGCTGCTTTTGCTGCACCAACGCTGTGGCCGGAGGCTCTGCGCACCCCTGGGTAAGAGGCATCCTGCGGCCTATATCGGGCACTTGGCCAGGAGAGGGGGACCGGGCGGGGACAGAGATCACCCATAAGGCCGACTGTTAACCCAACTCTGTCCCAGCAGCTGGGACTGCGCGGCCCCTGTGTGTCGGGTTACATCCCTCTTCACACTTTTCTTCCCCACCCCCGGCATCTACAGCTAGTGCTGCCCTTACTGGAACCCGGGTCTTGGGACTCCTTCCGGCAGTGTCGGGCCTCGGGGTCGCGGAGAAGCTGACCTGCGAGGGGCGGTTAAAAACCGGAAGTATCCGTCGTCTTGTGTATGGGAATTTCTTGGTATCTTAGTGTGTGGGAATTTCTGGCACCTTCCGCTTGTTGACACTCAGCATGGTTCCCAGGGCGCGAGGGGTGCTCAGCCCCCAGGGGTAGGAAGTGACGTCTGCTTGCCCACAGTGGGGCACATTTATCCACACAGCTCGAGGCACGGAGGGGCGCTCAAGGAGTCAGCTTCAGCTGCGGCTGGAACCAGCAGAGGAGAGCATTTAGGGCACGTGCTGAGCAGGAACTGGTGGAAAGAGTAGAAAGGGTCCTCTCGTGGAATTGGGGTCCTTTCCTTTCCTCTTCGCTTCTCTCTTTTAGTTATAAAAGAATCCCAACCTAGCTTCTTACTCAAAGACACAGTGAGCAGAGCCTCTGGATTTGCCTGGGCTGCCCATTGCTGTAATGTAAGGGTTCTGACCCATTTTTCTGCCAATTGCCACTTTGGCATTTCTGGGAAGACTAAGGACCACTTTTTGGTGCAGTACTTTTGAAGGTGTAACATAAAAGGCATAGAATTATAAAGGAAACCTATTTCAAAACACTTGTCAACATATTAAAAGAATTTATGCAGTAGTGTATGTGCCTTTAGAAAAACGAATGCATTAAGTAACATGATCTAGCAGTGGATCTAATAGCTATCATAATTTTGAAATAGTAATGAACACAAATAATATTTCAGGATTTGGGCAATGCTTGTAATGTAAGAAAATATCTGTGATTTCTATTGGTGACACAGTAATAGGTACTACTGGTACTGCTGGGGTTTCTTGCATAAACATATGAAGAAAGTGCTAAAGTTCAGTTAGAGATTAGTGAAAATAAAGATAGAAATTTTTATCTTCCACCCAAGTTCAGGAAGTCAGGTCACATGGCTTCTGGTCTTGACACTTCCACTGACTAGCAGCACGAGCTTGTCTTTTGGACTTCTTTTCACCTTGGCTTCTTCATTGTACAGTGGAGATAATCGTACCTTCCCAAGTATTTAAGGTATCCAGTATTGCACCTGGCACAGAGGGGTGAGATAGGTACCATTTATTAAAACTTGTCTCCCTCACTAGACCCCAAGCTTGTGGCAATCACCATTATGTCCCCAATCCTGGTACATGGAATGTAGTCAATAAATATTGTTTGAATGAGTAAGTGCATTGGAGAGGGTTGCTTGTAACTACATCTAAAAAACCCAGAATTTATCCAGGGGACAGCTGGTGGTTTGCGAAATGACTCTGCTTAAAATTCGAGCTGCTTTTTCCTACTGGCTGAACAATGTAGAAACACATCTGGAGCTGGAGGGTTTGAAATGTCAATCAGGGCCTATGGGTCTGTGCGTGTGGGTCTGTGTGGCTGGTGTTTTGCCAGAGAAAATGAAATTGAGTGTTGATAGGAAACTAGAACTCCTTTGCAGAACAGTTTCTCCTCCATCTTGCCTGTGTCTAGGCCTGTTAATCTGATGTGATGTAACGCAGGAAATTGTCTTATAGGGAATGGAGACAGACCCATGATGAGGCATTTCTGGACACAGATGCACATTTCTCTTTTCTCTTTTCACGTTTCCCTGCTCCGTCACCCATTACATAACTCCTCTATGACCCTTGAAGATCTGGTAAAAAGGAGCAGAAGGTGAAAGTTGCTACAAGCTGCCTAGACTAGACCTAAAGCCAACTAGTTGCTTCTTAATTCCCAGCCTTAAAAGTCTATGTAATCCAATAAATGTGGATGGTAATAGGAAGAAGAAAAGTAGATCCAGCCAGTGAAGCCTGTGGTTTACGTTGTAAAATTGCTAAGTTGGGGCAGAGAGATGGGGAGAGAACTTTGTAAAGAACAGTAAATTTAGAGCACGCTGGGTCTGTCTACGCCTGTAACTTTGAAGAGGGCAAATGCTGGTGTTATGAACTGAATTGTGTCCCCTCAAAAATTCATATGTTGAAGCCCTAATCCTCGTACCTTAGGATCTTACTATTTGGAGAGAGGGCCTTTAAAAAGGTAATTAACGTCAAATGAGATCATAAGCGTGGGGCCCTAATCCATTACGACTAGTGTCCTTATAAGAAGAGGAAAAGACACCAGGGGTGTGCAGAGACAAGACCATTTGAGGGCATAAGAAGGTCCAAGCCTAGGAGAGAGGCCTCATGAGAAACCAGACATGCTGACACCTTGGTTTTGGACTTCTAGCCTCTAGAACTGTGAGAAATCAATTTCTGTTGTTTGAGCCACCCAGTCTGTGGTATTTTGTTATGGCAGCCTGAGCAGAATAGTATACAGGCTGAGGAATTTTACATTGAATGTGAGCTCTTTATTCTCTTTCTTCCTTTGTTGCACTGACCTTCAAGGCCATGTGTTCCAAATGATGTTGCTAAAAGATGGAGGAGGAAGGCTCAACCCAGATACGTTTTCTTGTGTCAAGCCGCTGATGTTTCTGGTTCAGTTTTTGCTGTAGGATAGCCTGATGTTAATCAGGCAGACTAATTCAACCTGGACCTTGCCCTTTGAAAACAAAAGCTAAGCATCTGACCTTTTGGTTCTGCAGGTCCATGGGATGAGCCCTCCTTGAGGCAGTGGGTGCCACATGTCTGGTTGCATGAGTGGGGTTGACTCCCAGGGTAACTGAGAATCTCAAGGTGAAAAGAGTTGGTTAATATATCAAAATATTATACTGCTGCAATTACATAGGGCCCCAAGAGGCCTTGCTCTTGAACCTCCAGCCTCTAGAACTGTGAGAAAATAAATTTCTGTTGTTTAGCTGTGGGTTCTCTCTCTCTCTCTCTCTTTTTTAATGGCAGCTCTAACAAGTTAATGTAACGTGGCACTCTATTCTAAGTCGTGATCCCAGCAGGTCCATCACTTTCTTTTAGGACCCCTCTCCTTTACCTACCCAAGAATATCTTATGCTCTCTTTCTACAGACACTCTGTATTGTCCCTTGGATCCTGTCTGAGGTCATTAAGGCCTTCTTCACCTTCATGGTCCTGACTGTTAGGAAAAACAGTCTTAAGCAAATGACCAGCCTAGCTGCTGAGCCATGTACAGAGCAGATGCTTTTATAAATGCATGGTGGGTGATGGGATGATGGTGTTGGTGATCATCCTTAAGTACCATGGGGTAATTCCTTTCCAGTCACAATGAATTTACAAATTTGACCCTAGCCCAGCCCTCAAGGAGCTTTCATTCTGTGTAGCTGGGAACCAGCAGCTCTAGCCCAATCTACAGTAATGGAGAGGGAATAGCTGTGTCTTTATCCTGGGACCAATCCCTGACTTCTGGAAGGGGGAGGCCTCAATCTTGGGGCCTATGGTGATTTCAATCTATGATACTTTCTTTTTCCCTTGGCAGTTTGCTGTAAGGCAGCCCATGGTGTCTTCATAGGAAAATGGTGTGTTTTAACAATCACCTTGTTTATAGTATAGATTGTGAGAACATCCCAAGGAGGTGCTGCGTTTAGTAAATGTGGTTTTGTGTTTCTGTGAGCACGTGCGTGGTGCTTTAAGTGGGTGACAGGCCATCCTATTTTCTGGCCAACTGGGTTTGCACGATGATCGTGAGCCTTTCAAGGTCTAGGTAATCAAATCCAAGCTTGTTTTGAGTCATAGAGTAGGAGGGACCTTTAAAGTCAGCTGGACACATCCACTTATTTTACGCTCGTGGAAGAGGACTCAAAGTGGTTGCGACTTGCCCGTGGCTCCACAATGTCTGTTTCCTCACTTATAAACAGGGATAATAATACCAACCTCTCGGGTTGTTGTGAGAAATTATGTGACGTTCACAGTGTAATGCCTGTCACATAGAAAACCTTCAGTAATTTTTTCTGATGTTTTTGTTGTGTCTGGGATAGTGCACAGCAACTGCCCAGTGAATCATGGTCAGCAATGGTGCTGGTGTCAGACTCGGGGGAAGAGAAAGGGAGATACGGTTTCCATTCTGATTATGTTCAAGGCTTGGTTACAAACCATTGTCATTCTTTGCTGCAGTAGTTTAGAGCTCCAGTCAATTTATGGAGTTAGTAGGACAAGTATTCACCTTTGAGTATCTGCTTGTGAACCTCTGTTTCCCTTTTCCCCTCGTTTAGAGGATCACAGAGTTTAAAAAAGGAAGGGACCTTTGAAACTACCCAGTCCAATCCTTTATTCCACTGATGAAGAAAACATGATCCAGAATAGTTAAGGACAGGCCCTACCTGGCACTACCTGGAATGTGGACTTGGGTCTCCTAACTCCTGACATGTCCTCAGACAAGGCTTTTGCAGGAATGGGAAACTGTGTCATTTATTTAGACATAGGAGAGACGCTAGCTTAGGGAACCTGGCACACCTGTTACTGTGTCTACCCCCTCATTCTATCCTAACCATTAAAGTATTGAACTTGGCATCTCTTCAGTCACGTTCAAACAACACATGTGTAACGTGTAATTAAAGAGTCTCTTCTCATTGTGTTAAGACCTCACACGCTGGATTCCATGGAACAATATGCCTGACAAATTGGCCAGTCCCTGTTTATAATGAAACTCCACTCCTCAGAGGCTTCTTGTATGTGAAACTCTGAGTGGGCATTCCAGCACTCCAGAGGCTGATGAGTAATTTTATTGTGATCGTTGAATGGGTTCAGGAGATCAAGGCAAAGGTGGATCCCTGCTGTGTGACTGGAAGCAAATTAATTCCACATTAGGCCTCCCTCTCCGCTGTGTCTTGTTGTACAGTCTCAGGATAGACACACACAGGCATATGCAAACATTGAAACCTTCAGTATACTTGACTAGAGGCCAACTGTGAATGGTGGGGTTGAAGGGGAGCTAAATTGTGATGATTTATACACTAGAACATGAGTGGTCAAGCTCCCACTGGCTAAAACAAGCAGAGAAACAAGGCACTTCCCCCCATATAATTCAGACAAAACCTTTAACTTTTAGTTGAAATAATCCAATTGACAGTCTTATTGTTTCTTTTTCTGGAGCTGTAATGTGAGAGAATTCTCTTTCTGTAAATAGGATTTTTATTTTCTGCTTAGCAAATGTATGGTTTGGTGAAGTTGTCAGTCCCCCCCTATTGCAAAGCTCTCTGATTGTAAAATGAACATAGGCTAGGGAAACTTGTAGGAAATTTCTCAGTAGCAAAGGGAGCCACTGTTTCATTGCCATGTCCTCATTAGTAACTCTTTTTTTTTTTTTTTTTTTTTTTTTGCTGTACGTGGGCCTCTCACTGTTGTGGCCTCTCCCGTTGCGCAGCACAGGCTCCGGACGCGCAGGCTCAGCGGCCATGGCTCACAGGCCCAGCTGCTCCGCGGCATGTGGGATCTTCCCGGACAGGGGCACGAACCCGTGTCCCCTGCATTGGCAGGCGGACTCTCAACCACTGCGCCAACAGGGAAGCCCCCTCATTAGTAACTCTTAATCAGTAATTCTTTAAAGAAAATTCCTACAGTTTCCCCCTAAAGAGTTAGGTAACTAAAAAACCCAATGTGACTCTAAACCCTGAGTCATCAGAGAGCTGTCCGGGATTGTTTCTGTTGCCTGGATGATTTTCTCTTGGTCCACTACTAGAGCACTACCTTCACAGCTTCATGTTTAAACAAATATTTGGCATTGTAACAGCTCTAGAGGTAGAGTTCCAACATGGCCCTGCAGGCCTAAATGAAGATTGCCCCATTTTCTTTATTTGTTAACAAAATAGTAATCCAGTTCCTGAATTCAAGGGGAGGTGAGCTGAGAGGAAGGGCGCCACCTGCCTAACCCCTTCTCGGGCTCAGCTCCTTCGGCTCCTTCGTTCTCAGGGCCCTCAAGGGGCGTGGTTTCCTTCTCTCTCACCCTGCTTTGGATCTTCACTGCACTCTGAGTAGTCCAGTACTGTTACTTACACTGTCTCTCCAGTATAGCCACCTGAACAAGGTCCCGGTTCACATCCTTCCTTCTTTATCCCCTATGGCTAATTTGTCACAAAAATTCCTTCAACATCTGTTTTGCATTCACACCTTCATCTCTGTTCTCCTGTCTATTCGAAGCCCTTGCTGGTGCCTGAATTTCTGAATCAGCCATTTAATGGACCTTCATATTCCTGGTCTTCCCTGGGACAATAGACTCTTCTTATTCATCCCAGGTTCCGCAGTGCTTAGCACAGTACCTGGGACATAGTAAACACTCAAAAATGCTGAACTCAACTGAATTGCTCTAAGTCATCCTTTCGACTTCTCCCCAGGGGGTCTTTTTCAGTTTCCTTAAGAACTTCCAAGGGCTCTCACTGCCTTTAGCAGGGACCACAGCTCGTGTGCAGCGAGGGCTGAGCAGTAACAAAGGAGTATCGTAGGCCACGTGGGGCTGGGTGAGAGCTGGAACCTCGTGCAGGGTCTAGATGGGCAGTGATGGCTCAGCTCCAGCCGAGAGTTGACATGTGAGAATGTGGGTTCAGTGTTGTCAGAGAGGCCAATAATCTGGAATCTCAAGGGTAAGATATCCAAAAATTTTAATGTTGGCACTAATTCAAAATTTAAGCATAATTTGTGAGTCAAACAGAACACAGCTCTGGTCTGCATTGGTCCTGCAGGTTGCTACTTTGTGACCCCTAGATGAGATTATGAATTGTCTAGGATTAAGCTTCCAACCCCAAATTTTACTTAATATGCCTATACAGTCTTATTTCTCTGTCTTCCCAGTTGGCACCAGCTTAGGCTCCCTTCTCCTTGTCCACAGTTATGCCATGCTCCTTCTAGCATTTGGGATTCTATCTCCCAAATCCCTAACTTGTCCCAAACTAGCCCAGATCGGCCCTTGCCTAGACTTCCCTGTTTCTGCCCACACAATGCCTCTCTCTTCAGCTGCCATGATTCAACTTTGGCTTCGTCCCCACAGGGGCCCTTCTTACCTCTCATCCAGTCATTCTCTTTCCCTTACCTCTGTCTTATCTGAATCTTTCTTTCTTTCTTTTTTTTTTTCTGCAGTACACGGGCCTCTCACTGTCGTGGCCTCTCCCGTTGCGGAGCCCAGGCTCCGGACGCGCAGGCCCAGCGGCCATGGCTCACGGGCGCAGCCGCTCCGCGGCATGTGGGATCCTCCCGGCCCGGGGCACAAACCCACGTCCCCTGCATCGGCAGGCGGACCCCCAACCACTGCGCCACCAGGGAAGCCCTTTATTTGTATTTCTAATGCTAGCACTGAATCAGGCCCTTATCATTATACCTGGACCTCTGTACTAGTCTCCTAACTGATGTCCAGAATTGGTTTTGTCTCTCTTTTGATTTAATTTTCTCCTGGACACTAGATTGATCTTCTCAAAGCTTTCCCCTCTGTTCTGAAAACTTTGATATATAAAGCCTCAGTTCCCTAGCATGGCCCTTTATAATCGGGCTATGATGTTTCTTTATTATCTACTCCTCTCAATATCAGTCATATGTGGTTGGCCTTCCCAGCTTATTAGTCAGGGTCTTGTGAAACACTTGGCACACTCAAACAGTGCTGTTAAGAAGGGTTTAATGAAACAACTAGTTACAAAGATGTGGGCAGGGTTAAAGGGAACCAACAAGAGTGGTGAAGCAATGGTATTGATTTGGGGCCTGAAGAAGCAAGTAGAGGGATTACTAGAACCCTGAGTCAGGGCGGTAGCTGAGGAGAAGGCCACCCCACAGGAACCAAGGCCTTCAGCTGGAGGAATCCAGCATTGCTCAGCTGAGGCTTGGCTGGGAGGGGTCTGGGGAATCAATATCCGAATTTCATTCTTTTCGCATCCTCTGATCTCCTGGTGCCTCCCACTGGCTGAATCCAACTGGAAGCCAGAGGACCAGGGAGGCCAGCTGATGCGCACCTCGCAGGTCAGCTCCCAGGGTTTGGAGAGGGCAGAGAAGGCTGGAGAGAGGTCTGGAGGGCAGTAGCCTACTCTTTGATTCATTTACCTATGCTGTTCCCTCCCATAGCATCTTCACCTGTCCAAATGCTGCCAATCTTTTACGTGCTGCTCAGATTCTGTTTCACCAAGTTTTCATGGATTATTTCTTCTCTCCTCAAAACACCTAAGGTGTTTAGCTCATACTGATTACATTGTACTTTGCTTCTGCTAGTTAAATCTAAGATGTGGGATATAAACCCAGATTTTTGGAAGCCGGCGCCAACTTTCCTTCCCCTAATCCAGAGATGATGTAGGTGGTGGAAAACACAGGTGCCTCATTTTCTGGCAACTGTCCCTGAGGAGGTGGCTAGAGAGTGCTGCACTCCTGGTAGGCTGCAGAGGTTTTCTGCCTGTTGCCACCAACTCTTTGGACCCCAGGGTTGACAAGAAGGGCCCAGATACTCGATAAGTGTTGTGGGGATAGATGGGACCAGAGTTAGAACCAGAGTCTCCAACCATCAAGAGGTTTCAATCTCTCTGAGAAAACAGATGCATCAAAATGCCAACAAATAACAGTGACCACAAGAAAGTTCCAAGAAGGGCAAGACAGGTACCATGACTTGTAGAACCAACCTGGGCTGGAGGGACTAGAGAAGCTGGGACTTGGACTGCACTTTGGGCCACGGCTAAGGTGAGGAGACAGGAAGGGGCATTTCAGAAGGGAATAATAGCCGGGGGTGAGGGGCTAACGTGTACTCCATTCCACTAGAATGTAAGTTCCGTCAGCACAAGGACCTGATGTGACACGTTCACTGGTTTTTTTCCCAGCACAGCTCCTGGCGTAATGAAGGATAGGATCTCAGTAATTGTCTTAGTCTGTTTGGGCCGCTATAACAAATACAGTAGCCCCCTGTTATCGGTGGGAGAATACGTCCCAAGACCCATCCCCCTCCCCCGGCCCCAGTGGATGCCTGAAACCATGCATAGTACCGAATCCTGTATATACTATGTTTTTTCCTCTATGTGCATACCTGTGATAATGTTTAATTTATAAATTAGGTACCGTAAGAGACTAACGATAATAAAATAGGACAATTATAACAATGTACTATAATGACAGTTATGTGAATGTGGTCTTCAAAATATCTTGCTGTATGAATTTAATGCCTTTTCCATCCTAACTAAGCACTTATCACACCGGGGCTGTAACTTTGGCAGTATGAGATGCAACATCAATACTAACACGAATTTCTTTTTCCTTCTTCATAATTTCATGGATAGAAGATTCATTCCTACTGTAGACCTTAGCAAACTCAGTATATGATTTCTTTTATTTTCTTAAGTCAAGAACTTTCACCTTTTCAATTAGAGGGAGCATTTTACATCTTCTCTTTGGCAAATCCAAATTGCCAGCATTGCTCCTCTTGTGCTTTGGGGCCTTCGTTAGGTGAAACAAGGGTGACTTGAACACAGCACTGAAATACAGTTGATCTGATAACCGAGGTGGCCCCTAAGTGACTAAGGGGCAGCATACGCTGGACAGAGTGATGATTGATATCCCAGGTGGGGTGGAGTGGGATGGCGTGAGATTTCATCACACCACTCAGAATGGCGTGCAGTTTTGAACTTATGAATTTTTTATTTCTGAAATTAAAAATTTAATTTCATTTAATATTTTTGGACTGAAGGTCACTGTGGATAATTGAAACCACAGAAAGCAAAACTGTGAGTAAGGAGGGACTACTGTACCACAGACTGGGTGGCTTATAAATGACAGAAATTGATTTCTAACAGTTCTAGAGCCTGGAAGGTCCAAGATCAAGGTGCCAGCATAGTTGAGTCAGGGCCAATGTCTTTTCCCTGTGTCCTCACATAGTAGAAGGGGTGAGGGATCTCCCCGGACCTTCTTTTATAAGGCACTAATCCCATTCATGAGGGTTCCACCCTCATAACCTCATCACCCCCAAAGGCCTCACCTACTAATACCATAACCTTTGGGAGTTAGGATTTCAACGTATGAATTTTGGGAGGGCACAAACATTTAGAGCATAGAATGAATTAGCAGATGGATGGATTTATTCAGTACCTTTGTATGTCAGATGTGTACACAGTGAAGGAAGGTAGTAATTAATTCAGAAACACTCTATTGAGTGTAGAGGAAAACACAAAGCACTAGGACACATCCCTACTCAAGCTAGAAAGGGAAAGATGTACACACATCTCACTACCTTTAACCTTCCAATATTTAAATTAGACATTCTAATGTTAAAAAAACCTTTCCCTTGGGGAATCCTGTGGTGGTCCAATGGTTAGGACTCCACGCTTCCACTACAGGGGGCCTGGGTTTGATCCCTGCTTGGGGAACTAAGATCCTGCAGGCCACACAGTGCGGCCAAAACCAACCAAACACCTTTCCCCTGAAATTTGGCTCACCTTATTATTGACCTACCTTATCAGTAACTGGCAAGCTCTGCTGTTCTTCCATTAGCATCTAAAGCTAATAGACTGGGAATGGGACCAGGACTGGGTGGGGAAATTTCTGTCCATCTGCACAGGTCCTTGTATGTAGTAGGTACTCAACGAATACTTGTAGAAACATTCTTAGATACAGCAGAATTGTGGCCATGCAGATTTCATGTAACTCTTTCTTTCCATAAAGATATGATTGCACATTTAGCATAGCTAAATGTAATTTAATCTGCATACCTTTTGTGTAGGAAATAAATCTGTAAATAAAAATATAGCTTAGGTGATGTTTTTTGAGCACTTCTGGCTGATGACACCTCTCTTTTATCAAGGTTAAATGGCTAAAATATATAGGAAAACTTTCCTTGTTGGAGAAGATATCCCGTTTCAGTACATTAATAGAGTGGGACAAAAGAGAGGACCGCCCGGTGCTGTATTCGTCAGGAGTAATTATTGCATTAAAAAATCATACCGTAGCTATGTTATTTAGTTGCAAAACTTGGCTCACTCACTCACATAATTATAGCATTCAACAGTAATATGTAATTAAATTGCTTTTTAAATGCCACCTGACAGTTCAGCGAGTTTGTAAGGAGAAGGAGTAGAGCAAAATTTGTTAAACATGTAAAATCTTCCATCTGACTGGACAGTAGTGAAGGCACTTTAATGTAGTGTATTAAAATGTACCTGGGATTTGTTTTCAATGAGGCATGGTGAAACCAGCACATCAGGAGATGACCACCATGAAGGACAAAGTTTTGACTCTGAGTTCCCTAGGAATGGGAGGCCTGGTACACCATGTACCAGGGCCACATGGGGAAGCATGCAGGTTGGTCAGGAGGCAGAAAAATTCAGGAAAACCTGTAATGTGGTTTTCATGAGGCAGGGGGAACAGGCGGACCAGGTTTGGGATTGGCTAATTTGAATAATTTTAGTGGGCTCTGGCGTATAGGGACTGCCCTGGTTGTCTGATGTCTGGTCCTGGGATGATTAGGGCAGAAGAATGTTGCCTTCTGGAATGTAAAAGCCAGACAGAGGAAGTGGTTCGGGTATGGACTCTGGGTTTGTTGGCTTTACTTATCAAAGGTGTGCTCCTAGACTGAGTTGTGTACTGTCTTTAGGAGTTGGTTAGCCCTGAGAGGGGCAGTCTCTTTAGGACTAACAAAGTCCCCAAATGTCAAACAATCATAAAATACAGAAATTAAAAACATGATTAATACAGTAGGATTCAAAATATCTCCAGGAAGTTTTCATGAAGTGTCTTATTCAGTGCCATTGATAAGTGCCACAAATATGCCTACATACTTGCATGTACTTCGGATTGAGATGAGCTCACATTAAGGTACCATAGCATTTAGGGGGCAGTGTTTGGTATTTTCCTGGCAATCCAATCACAGTGACAATTTCCTTCCTGAGATTTTTTCCATATTTGGACCTGCCCTTTGATAGTTTAAGTCAGAGGGTGTGATGGCCAATATCATGTGTCAACTTGACTGGGCCACAGGGTGCCCAGATGTTTGGTTAAACATTATTCTGGGTGTGTCTATAAGGGTGTTTCTGGAGGAATCAGACTGGGGAAAGAAGATTGTCCTCCTCGGTGTGGGTAGTGTCATCCAATCAGTTGAAGGTCTGAATAGAACAAAAAGGCTGACCCTCCCACGAGGAAGAGAGAACCCTTCCTGTCTGCCTGCCTTGACCTGGGACATTGGTTTCCTCCTGCCTTGGTATTTGAACTGAAACATCAGCTTTACCTGGATCTTGAGCCCGCTGTTCCTTTGGACTGAAACTCCACCGTTGCCTCTCCTGGATCTCCAGCTTACTGACTGCAGATCTTGGGGCTTAGCCTCCATAATGGTGTGAGCCAATTTCCAGGAGTGCCCTTTGTATAATAGGGAAAGTGATGATGTTTGCTTTGGTTCTCTCCCTCTCTCCTTTCCATCCCCTCCGGTTTAATCCTGGTTTTGTCCTTTTTTGGCTGTGTGGCCTTGATGTAACCAGTCTCCTGGAGCCTCACTTTTTTCAGCTGGTAAAATGGGGATGATATGTCTACCTCTAGTGCCTAGCACAGTGCCTGGCACATCGGAGTCTGAGATGGTGCAGTGATGAGCCAGTTTTACAATAGGGGTCAGGATCTAGCTTCAGATTGTCCAAAGTAGCCATGGTATGCTGGCAAGGGGTGGGAGGGGCTTTTGCAGAGAACTGGTAGAGGGAGGGACCAGGCCAGTTCAGTGAGTCCCAGAGGGGTGGGTGGGCAGAGTGCCCTAGAGGAGTGCAGTAGGCACTAGAGGTGGATTTACCCAGAAGCAAATGAAGTTTAAGCTTTTGGGCCTCTCTCTTGCACAGGTCTCTGTGGGTGCTGGGAGTTCCAGGAGCGGAAGGGTAGCCAGGTTATAACCAGAAAGCATTATGCTTACGTTTCTGTTAAACTGCCTAAGAGAGATCTCAGAAGAGTCTTGACTCACCAAGGATCCAGACATTTATTTGGACTTGTTTTCTCATTCCAAATTAATATTAACTATCTAATTTTGTATTTGTAATTTTGGGTCTCCAACGTGTATAGGCTTCAATGCCCATAAAACCTGGATCTGCCCCTGCCTGGAGGGCTGCCCTTCTGGGGGATGGCATGTGGAGCCCCAGCAAAGAGGTCATCTTGAGATTCGGAGCCGGGAGAAGGTCCAGACTGGGAGCTCTCCACCTCTGAATTGCAGGCTCCCGCTAATGCCTGCGTTGCTGCTCCAAAGGGCATTCAGAAAAAGTTGCTGTTCACGGAAAGGACTCACTGTAGCTCTGACCCTGCTGCAGATTCAAGTGACCTTTGGAAGATCACCTCGGCCCTCTGAGCCTCAGTTTTCCCATTTGTAAAGTGGTATCGATACCTCCAGTGTAGACTCAGGTATGGGTCCTGTGAATTGTAAAGCTCTAGGCACTTGGGAGGGAAGTATCATAATTGTGTTGCTACTACTTGTATTTCTGTTATCTTGCTATTACTTGAAATAGGCTTAGACCTTAACATTTCAGTGACTAAAGAGCAAAGGTAATGTCCACCCTGACACGCTGTTTTTTGATTTCTGTTTTTTGCTGTTTCATTCATTCGTTCATTTTAATTTTTTATTGAGGAAACTTTCCAGCATATACAAAAATTCACAGATTACCACAAGGAATGCCCATATATATATCCATCAATTGGCTTCAGATTATTATCAACTCTGAAATAATGCCATTTGCAGCAATGTGGATGGACCTAGAGATTATCATACTAAGTGAAGTAAGTCAGACAGAGAAAGACAAATAACATATGATATCACTTATATGTGGAATCTAAAAAAATGATACAAATGAACTTATTTACAATTACAAAACAGAAGTAGACTCAGACATAGAAAACAAACTTATGGTTACCGAAGGGGAAACGAGGGGGCAGGGATAAATTTGGAATTTGGATAAATTTGTATTTGGCAACAGATGCAGACTACTATATATAAAATAAACAACCAGGACCTACTGTATAGCACAGGGAACTATATTCAATATCTTGTAATAACCTATAATGGAAAAGAATCTGAAAAAGAATATATATATATATATATAATGGAATCACTTTGCTGTACACTTGAAACATTGTAAATCAACTATACTTCAATTAAAAAAATTATTATCAACTCATGGCCAATCTGATATCATCTACACTCCTACCTACTCACCTCCTGTAATATTTTTGAGCAAATCCCAAATCATTTAAACTGCAAGAATGCCAGTATTTTAAAAATTTAAGGGCCCATAAAAACTTACATCAATACTATTATTCTACCTCACTCATCCCCCAAAAAACTTAAAATTTTTTTCTTCCAATTTGTGTAGTAAGCTAAAATTTAATATCATATATTCCCGCCCAACTCGCTCCCTGGGGCATAAGTTACTTTACATTTGAATTAAATAAAATTCAGCTGGTAGGCATTTTCCCTGAATTATCTCTTAGGTCTAACACTGTGAGAACTCAATTAAGGAGTAAGTTTGAATTAACCTCTGCTCTTTAATCAGTGAGGTGACCTTAGGCAGGTGCTCTAACTTTACACTAGACCTCAATTTTCTCATCTGTAAATGGCGATACTAACACCCTCTTTACAAAGTTATTGTCTCTGAGACAGCATAGGTACAACTAGTAAACACTCAGTAAATGTTAGCTATTATTATTATGATAGTTTCTCCCTACGTTTTCTTATCGAACCCTGTCTTCTGGAAGTAATTTTGTTGAGAGATGTAAATAACTGATGATAGCCTTGGCTGATTTAAGTTAAAAGGCCCAGCAAGCCCAAGGGGGAGGAGCGAATGGAGGAGGAAGAGCCTTCCAGGAGTCTTACCACCTGGGCACTAGGTGTAAGCCCAGCCCGTGCTGTGTAGACAAGGTTCACTTGTGTCTCAGAGGCTGGGACCCACAGGGATGCAAACCCTCAGGACATCACAGCTCAGCATAAGCTTGGCTGGGAAGCTGGAGGTCCAGAGGTCAGGTAGGAGGAACGGGGTGGGTGGTGAGAGGTGGAGGCTATTCATTGTCTGTTTTCCTCTTTGATTTTTGAAGTTGTCTACAAAGACGATATAATAAAGGTTGGCCTTGTAGTTATTGAAACCGAAAGCAATGAGGGCCCAGCCTGGCATGGGCTTGAGATAAGACAGTTGTGACCCATACAAAGACCCCCTGTTTCCTCAAGAGCAAAAATAGCTGAAAGATTGACTGAGTCTTGCTGGCCTGTTGGGTCTTTCATTAAGATGCTCTGAATAAGCCTTGTTTAGAGGCCAGCTCTTTTTGAACTGGGCCAAGTGTCCTAGCTGACACCCGGCGAGTGGCATGCACGTGGCATAGGATTAGAGAGCTCTCGACACTGGCGGTCTGCGGCTTGTCCCAGAAAGGCTGGCTGTGAGAGGTGGGGGAGTCCCAAAGACTTGTCTAGACCAAGGGGTCTGGAGTCAGCAGCCGGTGATGTAAGTAGGAGATGCCTAGCAGGCTGTTTTATTTTTCAATCAGCAGGGATTTTACTTCAGTCAGACTACAGCTATAACAAAGCATTTATTTTGATTCTTTGAAGGAAGCCCTCAATTGATTTAGCATTAATTGAATTTTTATCTAACTTAAAAGCATGACGTTATTTAACTAGGACATGTATTTGTTATATGAAATACATTTTTTTCAACTAAATAAATGTGCCACTTGTTAAATGAAAGTTAATTTTGCCCTATTTATTGATCCTTTTAAAGAGTGGGTGTTTCACCTTGTAAGAGGGTAGAGAGGAAGCAACTGCATTCGTCTGCATCGTTAGTGGGTAATTCTTATTTCTTAACCTAACAGGTAGATGTGTTTCAGGCTCCCTTCTAGGGAGACTCAGAGACTTAGATTTATGCTCCTGAGTTATTTTGTTGACAGAGGTTTTTTATTTCTTTTCTGTTGACTTCAGGGTCCAGTTTGGCCTTTCCTTTTTTTTTCATTCTGGTTAAGATTGTGTGACCTGCTTCCTTCAATTGTCTGTTTTTTTGATTGTTGCTCCAGACTTGGTTTAGGTCAATGTCAGAAATTTCTCTTGGTTCCTGTCGATATTTTCTGACACTACTTCTAACACCAGGTGTATGTCTTTTCCAACACCAGCCAGTTCTCTGACACCAACTGGTTAGTTCTGATGTTAGCTCCCAGAGCTGCAAATGGCATCCCAGGCGACCCACACTTCTGCCTGCCTGACTACAAATTTTGGGGCTCCCAGGATGCCCTCTTAGGTTTGATAATTTGCTAGACTGACACACAGAACTCAGGAAAACACTTCACTTATGCTTACCAGTTTCTTATAAAGCTTATTTCAACTCAGGAATGGCCAAATGGAAGAGATGCGTAGGGCAAGGTATGGGCTGGGGTGGGGGGAGAGGGTGGGGGGGTGCCACAGAACTTCCATGACCTCTCTGGGTGTGTCACCACCCTCCCAGCACTTCAGCACGTTCACCAACCCCGAAGCTCTCAGAATCTCATTGTTGAAGAGGTTTTTTTTAAAAAAATTTTTTTTTATTTATTTATTTATTTTTGGCTGTGTTGGGTCTTTGTTGCTGTGCGCGGGCTTTCTCTAGTTGCAGCGAGCAGGGGTTACTCTTCCTTGCGGTGTGCGGGCTTCTCATTGCGGGGGCTTCTCTTGTTGCGGAGCATGGGCTCTAGGCACGCGGGCTTCAGGAGTTGTGGCACGCGGGCTCAGTAGTTGTGGCTCGCGGGCTCTAGAGCGCAGGCTCAGTAGTTGTGGCGCCCCAGCTTAGTTGCTCCACGGCATGTGGGATCTTCCTGGACCAGGGCTTGAACCCGTGTCCCCTGCACTGGCAGGCGGATTCTTAACCACTGTGCCACCAGAGGAGCCCCTGTTCAAGAGTTTTTATAGAATTCAATCTCCAGCCCCACTTCCTCCCAGAGACTGGGGGCGGGGCTGAAAATTCCAACCCTCTAATGACGTGTTTGGTCTTTCTGGTGAACGGCCTCCATCGTGAAGCTATCTAGGGGTCCCATCCTGAGTCGCTTCATTGACATTAACAGTTATGGTTGAAAGGGGCTCCTTATTATTATTTGCTATTGAATAACAACTCCTGTCACCCAGGAAATTCCAAGGGTTTTAGGAGCTTTGTACCATGAACAGGGAATAAAGTGCAAATATATATATTTTATTATACCACAGTTGCAAAGTGGGATACTAAAAGATTATGATTATTGTCCTGGGTTTTTTCTGGTCTTTGACCTTGAATCATGCCCTACCTTCTCCATAAATAGCATTAGATTGTGGTTCTGGTTCTTCTGATCCGAAGGTGAGGATGACATTACATTGTTAGAATGGGAGTGTTCCTGAGATTTTCAAGTGTTTTCAAGCTTGGAACATTTCCTCTAACACGTTCTTTTATGTTTGTGAAATTTTTGTTTATGATTCACAAGTGAAATTTGACTGCAAAGACCAGGATATTCTGCTTGATGACTGTTTTTAATGAAGTTGATAGAACTGGTTCGGAGGACTTTGTGTTTATTTACACTGAATCCAGAAATAGGCTATGGGTAACTGCTGAAATAAAACAGAACCAGCCTTCTTGGCTGAATGAGGGAAATATTTGCATAAACTCTTCCTCTTTCAAGAGGAGAACCATGGGGTATCAGGCTGGAAGGGAATTAGGAGGTTGAAGAGCCTCAGATGGCGTGGTTGGAAAGCAGAAACTTAGCCAGGCCTCCTTAATTTAGATCATTACTTTGTAACTCTTTCCATGTAGTTAAGATGTTGTGTCAGGACCATGAAAAAGTGGTTTCCCTAAAAGGCAAGTGAGGAGTTTTGCTGTGATTCCGTTGTTCTGTGGACATATAGAAAGGCAGGATGTGATGACTGTCTATTCACCATAAAATATCTTCTTCCCTAGCAAACAGCAGTATCCTACTTGGTGATTTCCTCCACTCCTCAATGATTAAGAAACAAAGAACAAACAAACAAAAAACCCAACCAAACAAATAAAACCGAATTGAGTGATTTTTAAACTTTAAAGCTCATTAAAGAAAACGTGAGAAAAGCACATGCAAAGAAGAGGGGAAAAAATCAATTATAGTGTTATCAAAACATTGCTAATATTTAGGTGTCAGTACTGTGCAAAAAATGGTTTCCCTTTTGTGGGAAGTGTGGAAAAGATATCTGGATTTTTTTCATTTAAGATTATCATGTAAGCACTGTTTTGCTGTTATTGATAGAGATAATAGATATAGTGGTTTAAAGCAGAGGCTCTGGCACTGAAGTGCCCAGGTTCAAATCACAGCCCACCATTTGTGAGCTCCCTGCCTCAGTTTTATCATCTGTAAAATGGGGATGATAATGACAGCCATCTCACAAGTTAGATGTTTATGTAAAGGACTTAGTACATGTTTGTTATTCTCATCAAAATAGATTTCATTATTATAACATTAATATATGTGTACAGTAGAGATTTTATAAGATACAGAAAAGCGGAAGAAATCAAAATCACCCATTATTCTAAAACCCAGAGAAAACCCACTTACCCAGTGTTAACATTTTCCTATTTTTTTAAAATACACTTTCTCTTACATAGTTGAGCTCATATTGTAATTCCAGTTTATATCCTGATCGTTACGTAATTATTCTGGAAAAGACTAATTATGTAAACATAATTTGAAAAGACTACATAGGTCATCTTGTGTAACCATATTTTACTTAACCCTTCCCCAAAGTTTTAACAAGCAGATGGCTATTCCTGCCCATCTCCCCGCACCCACCCCCATATTTAAAAGAGAAGTAATCATAAATTAGCCTTGGTTAGAATAGACTGGAGCCTGAGCCTTCCTTGGCCAGCGTGGAGCCTGCAGTTGTTTTTTCTGTAACCAGGACGTAATCAGATCCAATCCACAAACCAGTTAACTCAGGGTTGAACGTATTATGAATGAATATGTGAGATATATCTTTGTAAAGGTTTGTCTTCTTAAGTATTAGAGGTTACTTCCTTAGAACAGAGTCCCAGAAATGGAAATGCAGGGTCAAAGGATGAGAAATGTTTTCTATAAGGGTCATACTGATTTAAACTTGTGGCAACGGTGTATGAGCCTGCCCCACTTTCTGTAGCCCCCATGTCCCTTCCCCCAGCTCTGGGTTGCTTTTCAGATCTGAAATATTGAGGAAATTGTCAGGGGTTCCAAAACACTGGAGTAGAGTTAATCTTAATTAAAATCATCACTCCGGCCCCTCCTTCTCACTCCTCCAGGGCCCTTCTTTCTTCCTTTCCTTTTCCCTCCCAGCTTTCTCTAATTCCCTCGTGTAGCCTTCCTCTTCTCCACTGGAGGCGGTGGAGGTGGGGGGAGTCATATAATTAAGTTGTTCCCGTTAAGAAGTTGGTGAACTTAGCAGCTAGACGTGTTATCCCCCAGCTGGTTACTTGCATTTTAATAAAGGGTTCCTGGGGCATTGTTGAACCCACAGGACTGAACTTGATGGTGGAATTTGGGGTGCTGCAATACGCAGGGAGGGAGATATTTTGGTCTGGACCCCTCAAGTTATACAATAGACTGTATCTAAGATGTAAGGCCGGATCTGTGGATGGGATGACACCAAGGCCAGCTTCTGAGACGCCTTCATTTCCTCACTGCCAAAGCACCAGCTGCTCAGAGCAGAAACACCTTTTCCTAAAGGTTAAAGTGTGTCTCTTGGAAAAACTATTCGGGGAGATTATTTACCGAATTGGGTGGATATAATAAAAGACTAGTCAGCAGCATATGCAGATTCTTTTCATAAAATATAACTTTATGATACCAGGCAGGGCTCCTTTTATGGCTTTTGCATCATCTGGTTGAAACTGCCATAGATATGGAGGGCCTTTGCTTATGTGTCTGTAGCCAGTGATTTAAATCGTGTGTCACTGGGCAGGCAGATCCGGGTACTTCTTAGTGTGGCTGAGGCTCTGATTACCTTGGCCTGAACTCTGAGCTGCAGAGAAGGTGGGTTTCTTGCTGGACTCTTTCTGTTTCAGCAAGGTCTCAGGTGCCCTTTGTGGCAAGGGATTGTTCAGGTGTCTATCTGTAGACTCATACATATTTGGGGGACTGAAAAGCCAAAGAAAGAATTGAGGAATGTGCCTGAGAGGAGAAGGATGACAGCGGGATACTGTAGATGATGCCCTAGCTTTAGGGAGGAACAAGGAGAGGGACAGGCACATTATGAGGAGAGCTTAAAAGATGAGACTTACTTGGTTCAAAGTCTGAGATGTCCTGCAAGGAGGAGGAGAGGGAGAAAAGGAAAGCTTAGCCAATTGTTAGCCATCTGTGGAGCATTCCCGAGAACCTCTTGACCACAGCCAGGTGGGGAGGTGGTGTGGAAACGGCGGCAACCAGCTCGAGCCGGCCAGATGCCAGCCTCCCCTCCCTCCCTGAATGAAAATGCTTCGGTCCCATAGTGGCTCCTTCCTTACACAGAGCCTTATCTGTTCCTTTCTAGCCTGAAGATGACCCCGCTGGCTGCCGTGGTGTCTGGCCCCCGTGTCCGACTCTTTGCCTGCCTCCTCAGGCTGGGCTGTCAGCAGGCCAAACCACTCCAGCTTCACACGGGGGCCAGCCTCGCAGCTAAGAACCACTATGAGGTGCTGGTGCTGGGTGGGGGCAGTGGTGGGATCACCATGGCTGCCCGCATGAAGAGGAAAGTGGGCGCAGAGAACGTGGCCATCGTTGAGCCCAGTGAGGTAAGTCTCCTCCTTTTGAGAGCGTGCGTGTGTGTGTGCGTGTGCGTGTGTGTGTGTGTGTGTGTGTCGTGCACATGCATGTGTAGGTTAGGGGCTGGGTTGGGGATGACTGTCATGCCTAGGCCACCGTGTTCCCAGGTTAGTGCTTCTCTTTCTGGGCACAAAAAGCAGGTCGTCCAAAAGAATTGGGAGAAGGTGGGGGGAGGGAGAGAGCGAGGACAGATCTCTTGGCTTACGTTCTTCTCTCTGTTAGTTTCTTAGGGCTGCCATAACAAATTACCATAAAGGGGGTGGCGTAAAACAACAGATAATTTATTCTTTCGCAGTTCTGGAGGCTAGAAGTCCCAAACCAAGGTGTTAGCAAGGCCATGCTCCCCTCGAAGGCTGAGGGGGAAGGGGAAGCTGTCTCATGCCTCTCTCCTAGTTTCTATGGTTGTGGACAGTCCTTGGTGTTCCTTGGCTTGTTGTAGATCACTCCAATCTCTGCCTCTGTTTTCACATGGCCTTCTCTCTGTGTGGCTCTAGTGTCTTCACATGACCTACTTATAAGGACACCAGTCATTGGATTAGACGTTAGACAGTCTGATGGATAGACATTAGAGAGTCAAGGACATTCTAATCCAGTGTGACCCCATCTTAACTTGATTACATCTGCAAAGACCCTATTTCCAAATAAGGTCACGATCGCAGGTCCTGGGGTTAGGACGTCAGCATATTTTTTTGGAGAGAAACAGTTCAACTCATGTCATCCTCCACCTTCAATCTCATGTCCAGAGGAAAATCAGTGGCCGTTGCACTTTCCTTTCCCTGTTCCAGTCTGGAGAAAGGGTGATGAGTTGAGGGGCGGTGGGGAAAAGGTGAAAACCCACTGAAAAGGTGTCAGTGGGCTTGAGAAATTTAAGTGTAAAAGATTATAAACAGATTATAAAGCAGAAAAAGGTGGCAGACACGAGGTGGGAAGTTGGCAAGTGTTTATAAGGCACTATTTCAGGAAAAATATTTTAAGATTGTCCAGAGCTTCAAAAAATAGTCAAGATTTTTGGCGGTTGGCTTAATGTTTCCTAAGGAACTGTGTGTGCACCAGTGGGAAACTGTATCTTTGGGAGGAAAAAGCAAAATGGACCTGGTGCCGGTTTGGCGGAGAGGGTAGGGCAAGAAAGGCACAGTCCTTTTCAGGAAGCCTTCCCAGTACCAAACGAGGCTGCGCAGGGCTGTTTTGCAATCTCCAACTGATACGTTGTGATTTGTGGGGAGACTGGAGGGCACTCTCCGTCTATTTCCTTTTAAAAGTGACTTTAATTCAGGGACAACATTTTAAATGACAGCGGTCTGAGAGCTGTATCAGGTGGCCTGTGGTGGATGGTAGCTAACCCACGGAAGGCCTCCCAGTGGGGCTACTCTTTGTGATGAGACAGGTCCCTCCAAGGCACTGGACACAATTCAGGAGGCCAGAATGGAGTCTGTCCTGCTCTGTGAGGACGTGCATGACAGGGGCTGTCACAGGAGCTGCCAGCGGCTCAGGCCTTTGGCGCTTTCCCTCCTGTGTCTGGTTTAGTGATTGCTAGAGCTCGTGCTTGTTTGCAGTCTAAAAAATAATCCGAGTTTGTATTTTCATTCCCTTTTCTGTTCAAGATGGACTTGAAATCGTTGAGCTCTCACAGCTGGAGCTCTCACAACTGGAGACCTCTAACCCCCTTATCTTTTTTTTTTTTTTTTTTTTTTTTTTTTGCGGTACGCAGGCCTCTCACTGTTGTGGCCTCTCCCATTGCGGAGCACAGGCTCCGGACGCGCAGGCTCAGCAACCATGGCTCACGGGCCCAGCTGCTCCGTGGCATGTGGGATCTTCCTGGACCGGGGCACGAACCCGTGTCCCCTGCATCGGCAGGCAGACTCTCAACCACTACGCCACCAGGGAAGCCCTAACCCCCTTATCTTTGATCCCATGCATTATGGCTGTAGGGAGATTGCAGAGCTGTTCCTTATGTCCTCTTCACTCTCTGGGGGTGTTGGCAATTCTGTCTGGCCAGTATGAGGCATTTTGACAAAGTTGAGATCTCTTAGTCCCCCGGTCTGCTCCATGGATGTATTGGAATTCTCAGAGACCATTAAGCCAATATACCCTTTGGCCCCAAGCCTAGAACTTTCACAGCTAACTGAGATCAAGAGTGGACCATCTGAAGCAGAAGAGCTCCAGAAAATACTGGAAGTTTGGGTATCATGGTGGGATCTGATGCCTCTGAGAAAGGAGAAGAGGGATCCTAGTGCTGATAGGGGATGTCTGTAGTCCTCCCCATGGTCTTGGGAAACACAGTGGGAAGTTAATGAAGTTTTGAGCATCCCCAAAGCGGCAGTAAACTTTTCAGACTCACCTCACAAATTTCTGAGGAACCATATTTAGGTTTTTGGGCTTACTTTTTCTTTATATCTGTGCACATAAATGTGTGTGTGTTCATATGCATGTATAAGTAACACGTACATGTTAAACACCAAATCTACTTTAAGCAATAAATAGTACAGTGCTCACTAAAGATAGTTCATGGCTTTTTTCGCTGATCTTGGCAGAATTCTTTTGTAGGTGACTGCCCTTCAGAGCTTAACACAGTAGGAGACGTCAGTGGAGTCGGTGGGGGGAAGACTCACCTTCTGGAGGCTTTTCTCTGTGGTGCTCCAAGGGTCTGGAGGGAAGAACTGAGAGAGTCTAGCTCAGGTACTTTGAGCTATGACCCTTTTGATCGGCCTCACATTGAAATGAATCTCCCAATACTTTGCTTCTTAGAGACATTTCTACCAGCCAATCTGGACCCTGGTGGGAGCTGGTGCCAAACCATTAGCCTCATCTGGCCGTCCCACAGCGAGTGTGATTCCATCTGGTGTAGAGTGGATCAAAGCTAGAGTGGTTGATCTGAACCCAGACAAGAACTGCATCCACACAGACAACGACAAGGAGGTAACCGTCCGGGTCCTTTGGCTTTTGTTAACCTGAGGGCTTGTATTGAACGCACAGCCATTATCAAACTGGACAGCTTCATGGTAAGAGGGCAGTGTACATGTGCGTGTGTGCATGTGTGTGTGTGCTGAATACTGCATGAGATGGGAGGGGGTGTGGGGAATGGAGGATGGGATAGATGGAAGGACTGAGTGATGCTGACTTAATAAATGAACAACGAAGACAAGTATTTATTGAACACCACTGTTTGTCCTGTTGCTTGGTACAGTATCATATGCCTGAATGTTTATTGCACAAATACTACCGCTCTGTGTGAAAATACCAGGGTACCTCCCTCCTTTTTCCTTTGAAGCAGCCAGCCTCTCTATCTGACCCTGGTCCTGCAGAGGAAGGGGGTGTTGGGAAGTATCCATCCCAGTCACACTCGGGGGAGCTCTGCCGGAGCTGTTAGGGAACCGTGTGACTGCGGTGGTGCCAGGGCTGAGAATTGCTGCTGCCGCAGCTTGCGGCTCATGGTTGCTCTGCACCATTTAGAAGTCTCCTCCCACCCCCACCACACAGGGATCACAGCTTTTCAGCAACTGCAGCCCCTGTGTCTGACTGAGGGCATGAGGGCAGGATGGTGAGAAGACAGGCTTAGGAGCCATCGGGGCGTCGTGTCCCCTCGTCTGCTGCTGAGCCCAGGACAGCCGTCGTGCCGCACAGCCCTGTTCCGGGCTCCCATGGTTCTTGGGCCCCCAGGGTGTTATTGGCCTTAATATCCTGACCCGGCTCCCTCCAGACTGGGCACTCCAGCATTTTCACAGAACTGTGGAATCTGAGAGTTGGTGGGAATCTTTCAGATCCAACCCCTTGCTCTAAGCAGGGACCATTGGCGCCAGGCATTCTCAGCCTTTCCTTAGGTCATGGATTTTTCTGAGTGTGGATCTTAATTAGCCCAGTCTAGAAAATGCATATAGGTACCTAATTTTGCATTTAATTTCAAGGAGTTCAGAGATTGTTTGCAGCCTTTCCCTGAGCCCTGATCAACCCTGAACCAACCCTCCTTCCCCGCTTCCTTCCTCCCTCCCTCCCACCCTCTCTCCCTCCCTTCCCTCCTCAATATTTATTAAGCATTATTATAACCTAGGTACAGTTTTAGGGATACACAAGTGAACGACAATAGACAAAAATCCTTATTGTCCTGGATTTTATATTCTAGTGGAGGAGGACATACAATAAACAGTAGACGTAATAAGTTATATAATGTGTTAGAAGGTGATGAATATTAATTTAAAAAACTAGAGCCGAATTACTGGGATTGGGGCGTGGGGTAGGGGGTTGAATTTAAAATGGGTTAGTATTTATACTCTCCAGGGCCAGGGACTTCTCTGACAAGTTATCCCTCTTCATTTTTTATAGACAGACAGGTTATATGAAAGTTCTGCCTTTAATGAGTCAGAATCTACCTCCCTGTAACCTCTTTTTTGTTCTTCCTTGGGCCAGGGTGTTAGTGGCCATAATACTGTTCTTGTCCCTTATTCTTCCTACAGTGTGGGAGAGAAGGCCTTCTCTCTCTTCTGTGGTGAAACCCTCCAACTATTTGAAGGTGGCTCCTAGAGTCTGTGTCAGTCTTCTCCTCAGGTAGACTTGTCCTCCTGTCTCCACTTTCCTCAGATTTCAGGAGCTCCAGCCCTCTCACTACCCTCTTTACCCTGCTTGAGACAGCATCTGGCTTGTTTTGCCCCCATGATCCATGGCCCCTAGAGGTGCCTGGAAGAGTAGCCAACACTACAGAACAGCCCAGAATAGAGTGGGACATTCTCTCCCACAACTAGATAGAATCCAAGCTAGCATTTGCCAAGTTATCACAGTGCTGATTCATGCTGGGCTAGAGGTCAGTTCAAACCACTGGGTCTTTTTTTCACATGATCTACTGTCAAGTCAAGCATCCCCCATCCTAAAATATATACATACATACTTATTTATTTACATTAAATTAAAAAGTTTATATGTTATATATGTATTATGTTCTCCCTGTTGAAACACTTTCATATTTTCCCCAGCATGTCCAGGAGAGCAGACTGGATTAGACACAAGATTGTTCTCAATTCACAAGATTGAGTTTGGGGGCTCATTTCCCTTGCCAGTCTGCTGCCAGCTCATGGGACCAGCGGACTTGTATCTTCTAATACACATCCCCCTTTGGTACAGCAGTGCCTGCTTCCTAGTCAGACCCCTTTGCATTATAGGAATAGCTCAGAGTCCTCTGTGATTGGGTTTGTGTGTATCTTAAGGAACATAAACTTGTCTTATCTCTTGAGAATGAGAGGCACTGGGAGGTGCTCTCACTTCTGAGTCCTGCTTCGACATCTAAGGCCTAGACCCTTGGGAGAGTTGTAGAGTCTTGTTTTAGAGCTGTGAAAGAAGTTGGTATTAGTTGGTGAGACTCTTCTCCGAGATTTTTTAAGCAAAAATATTCCATAGCCACAGAAATCTACATATAACGTCTCTTCTTCTTGGTTTTGGTTCACCCTCCCAGCCTGCCTGGATCTTTTAGATTTTTGATTCAGACATCCAGTTAGCCATTTTTCCTTGCCATTATCCATGATGGTTTCATTTAAGTTCAAGGTTTTAATTCTTTAACATGCCCCTAGAGAACTTTTTTCTAGCTTACATAAATCAATCACTATTCTTTTGAAAATATTAAAAAATTTACCAAATCATTTCCATTCTTTGTTTACACTTTCCTATCCTATTTACAATGTGAGGGTACTGCTGAAATCTAGCCTCAGTGTGTCTGTGTCTCTGATTTTTCCCTGATTCAGAGTTCTGTTTGTTTGGAATGTGTCCCCCAGGCCCCACGTAGACTGGTCCTTGCTCCTTCTCCAGATTTAACCTGATTCTGTTCTCTTCCTTGTTCCTACTCCAGCACACTGGCCTCTCATTTCCTCAAATACTTTGGCCTCCTTCTTCCCCAGGACATTTGCACATGCTGCTTCCACCTCTTCCCCTAGCTAACTCCTGCTTATTGTTAGCTTAGAGATGACATCTTCAGACAAGCCTTCCCTGATCTACAAGACTAGTCAGGTTCCCCCTTGACATGCCATCACAGCATTCTGTGGTTTAGTAATTGTTTGTGTGATTATCTGGTAATGTCTGTCTTGCCTACTAGACTGAGTTCCTGGAGGGGTAGGAACTGGGTCTTTCTTGTTCAGCATTGTATGTCCAGGACTTAGCACAATATCTGTCACACAGAAGGTGTTCAGTAAATCTTTGTGATCAAGTTGTGCCTCAGTTTCTTCATCTGTAAAATGGTACTACTAATAATACCTACTTCATTGGGTTGCTGTGAGGATTAAATGAATTAAAACATAAAACATTCATAACAGTGCCTTGTACAGAGTGAATGCTCAAGAAATGTTGCTGTTATTAATTTTTAAACAATACATGAAATAAACAAATGGGACTTAATTAAACTTAAAAGTTTTTGCACAGCAAAGGAAACCATAAACAAGACAAAAAGACAACCCTCAGAATGGGAGAAAATATTTGCAAATGAAACAACAGACAAAGGATTAATCTCCAAGATATCCAAACAGCTCACGAAGTTCAATATCAAAAAAACAAACAATCCAGTTAAAAAATGGGCAGAAGACCTAAATAGACATTTCATCAAGGAAGACATACAGATGGCCAGGAGACACCTGAAAAGATGCTCAACATTACTAATTATTAGAGAAATGCAAATCAAAACTACAATGAGGTACCACCTCACACTGGTCAGAATGGCCATTATCAAAAAATCTAGAAACAATAAATGCTGGAAAGGGTATGGTGAAAAGGGAACCCTCCAGCACTGGTTGGTGGGAATGTAAATTGATACAACCACTTCGGAAAACAGTATGGAGGTTCCTTAAAAAACTAAAAATAGAACTACCATATGACCCAGCTATCCCACTACTGGGCATATACCCTGAGAAAACCATAATTCAAAAAGAGACATGTACCACAATGTTCACTGCAGCTCTATTTACAATATCCAGGACATGGAACCAACCTAAATATCCATGAACAGATGAATGGATAAAGAAGACGTGGCACATATATACAATGGAATATTACTCAGCCATAAAAAGAAACGAAACTGAGTTATTTATAGTGAGATGGATGGACCTAGAGTCTGTCACACAGAGTGAAGTAAGTCAGAAAGAGAAAAACAAATACCGTATGCTAACACATATATGTGGACTCTAAAAAAAAAAATGGTACTGATGAACCTAGTTGCAGGGCAGGAATAAAGACGTAGACATAGAGAATGGACTTGAGGACATGGGGTGGGAGGGGAAAGCTGGGTGAAGTGAGAGTAGCATCGACATATATACACTACCGAATGTAAAACAGCTAGTGGGACGCAGACGCATAGCACAGGGAGATCAGCTCCTGGGTGCTTTGCGATGACCTAGAGGGGAGGGAGGCTCAAGAGGGAGGGGATATGGGGACATATGTATGCATATGGCTGATTCACTTTGGTGTACAACAGAAACTACCACAGTATTGTGAAGCAATTATACTCCAATAAAGATCTATTAAAAAAAAAGAATACATGGAAGAAAGGAAAAGGAAAGATTTATTGAGTATCCACCCTGCGCCCGCGGAGTATTTGACTGCTGACTGATGGAAAGCAGGTTTACAATCTGTGAACACATGCCGATGCTTTTCTTTTTCTAAATTATTATGAGACATCTATTTAGTAGATGAGCCTGGAATTTTGAAATGTTTAAACATCCTATTTACTAAATGGTTAGTGTCAGAATTTACCTCCCCCCATCCCCTGTATAAAATTAGAACACTTGCCCATATTTAGCCTTCCAGCGGGGTCTGCACTGTTCTCTGAAATTGCTCAAAAGTTTTGTCTACAAGTTTTTGCAATTCCTTAGAGTTAGGTCATCTGGCCTGGAAGCTTGAACTCATTCAAAAGACTTGAGGCTTTCTTGTGTCGTTTGCTACTTTAGGGTTTATTCTCCCTTATTTATTTTTTTTCATAATCTTAAGCATGTCTGTTACTAGTCCTTAAAATAATCAATATTATGCTCTGATAGAACCATCAAGGCATGCACAAACCAATGGCTTTTCTTGCTGACAGTGTGCATATGTCTTACCTGTAGGGCACCACCCCCAGACCCCATGCCATCTCTGACCTCACACCCTGAAGACTCAACACAGTTCACTCAGCCATTTAATGGGCCTGGTACACCTTCCTACAGACCAAGGAACTTAAGGGCACCCAGTCTCTGTGGGTAGGCAAATCATACAGGTGAAGATGTATATATTATCTGTCCACTTTGATAAACTGTATTTTTCGCAAGCAACTGAAATCAACCATCCACCTATCCTTTCATCCAACAAACATTACCAACTTCCTCACTTTAATTTAGTGACTGTGCTGGATGCTAGGACTATAGGGAACAAGACATAACCTTTATCCTCTAGGAGCGTTCGATGTAGTGAGGAGAACATTGCTGCTGTATAACACAAGTGCTTCTCTATTTGGTACAAGACTGTGGCAGTCACCACCTGTGGCTCCATTCTGGGCTCCTGTCACGGCAGTCATTCTCCAGTTTTCTAGGCAAGTCCTTTCACTTTACATCCTTCTTGCTTACACTCTTGTGCTTCAACTTGTCCAACTTCTGATCCTAAACCCCCATTTCCGTCACAATAAACATGGATACTTTTGCCTTCAGCATGGATAAGCACAATGCCCATATTTAAAGAGAGGAGTTTTAAATTCCAAACAGATCATTAAACAAGGTCAGGTAGGTTATACCACACACATCCTTTCTAGTGGCCCTCAAAAGAGCGGTTTCTCAGTTACAATATTGATCCAATTCATACGACAGGTCAAATTTGCTTGGGATTCACAAGCTACCAGATAGCTTTTAAAGAAAACTGATTGTTTTTAGAATATTACTCAGCCATAAAAAGAAACGAAATTGAGTTATCGAAATTGAGTTATCGTGAGGTGGACGGACCTACAGAGTGAAGTAAGTTAGAAAGAGAAAAACAAGTACCGTATGCTAATACACATATATATGGAATCTAAAAAAAAAAAAAAAAAAAGGTCATGAAGAGCCTAGGGGCAGGACAGGAATATAGACGCAGGTGTAGTAGAGAGTGGACTTGAGGACACGGGGAGGGGGAAGGGTAAGTTGGTACGAAGTTAGAGAGTGGCATGGTCACATATACACTACCAAACGTAAAATAGATAACTAGTGGGAAGCAGCCGCATAGCACAGGGAGATCAGCTCAGTGCTTTGGGACCACCTAGAGGGGTGGGACGGGGAGGGTGGGAGGGAGGTGCAAGAGGGAGGAGATATGGGGATATATGTGTATGTATAGCTGATTCACTTTGTTATAAAGCAGAAACTAACACACCATTGTAAAGCAATTATACTCCAATAAAGATGTTAAAAAAAAAAAAGCTGATTGTTTTAAGATTTGAAAGTCATCCTCCCACTCTTCAACATGAAAAATACTGTGTTAACACAAGCACTAGGGAAGCACTGTGGCCTCTTTGCTGTCGTTCTCCACTGTGTAAAAATACAGGCGTCTGCAGCTCCCAGAGGCCAGGCAGGTTATACAATATTTGTGAAGCAGTGAGGTGGGAGGCAGCAGAGAACGGTGGGCATGATGACAAACTGGAGCGTGCATCTCTGCCTGCTGTCCTGCGCACTACCCAAGTCAGTCACGGTAAGAAATGGAAACGCAGTGTTGGCCACACACATTTGGGGCCTGAGTCAGCCCTTGGGCTGCCACTTTTTGGGTCCTGGTCTAAAATGTTATTTTTTGTGTGTTGCAGATTTCCTACAAATATCTTATCATTGCTCTCGGAATTCAGCTGGACTATGAGAAGGTACTGTCTTAAGCTACTTTTATGTTACACTGGCGTCCTTACGCTACGATCAAAACAGCATTTAGTTGCTTTACATTCATTTTGACAAGAAAGAGTATTAAGCAGTCCACTTCTAGTTTTATTTCTCAGCAGTCTTTTTATGGTTTTGAAAAAGTCTTCTCTAAGATTCTGTCAATGATCATGATATGTTCTAGCTTTAAACTATCATCAGAGTTCGGCGTGTCCATGGCCTGATGGTAATTCTTGCAAAATAGCCACCTTTTCCACACTTAGAAGAAAACTACCTTTTTCTGTAGGACTTAGTTGGTTATATTACATATTAAATTTTCCTTTGAAAGTAAGATTTAGATTGTGAATTCCTAAGCAGACTTTAAGGGTAGAATACCAGCAGTTAACTTATCAGGAGCTGGAAGGATGTCTTGAGTTTTGTTGCATAGAGCTGGGGTTTTTGGTATGAAGTGACCGACACAATATAAATGCTGCCCTAGAAGTTCCTCAGATCTCCCTTTTCAGTGAGCTAGAGAGCCAGATGCCTTCTGACAATTGTGAGATTCAAAGTTATTTTCCTAAAACATAATGGGGTGAGTTAGTAATTATGATTTCCGGAAGCTTACTGGGGACTGTGGATAAGTAGCTGAAGCACATAAAGCATTGTGATGACCAGGTCACCAGTTTCAGGAATGCGGTCCAGGTGAGGGCCACGTCTGAGTTGGATCAGCAGGGTCTTCGAAGTGTGTTTCTGTATAAAAAACCAGAATCGTGACATGTCCAGGCTAGGGTGTCGTGAGAATGACCTGGGGACGACAAGCTGTGGAGGAGACTCTATGGAGAAAGGTGCCAGTTATAATTTCTGGGACGTCCGTGCCTCTTAAAAAGCCCACCAGAGTTGACTTAGCAAAGACAGCCCATCTCCACCATCCTGTCGCCCCGACAGCCCAGTGCCGTGAGAGGAGGACTCTTAGAAGAGACCAGTGCTGAGAGTTCTTAGCACCCTCTTGCAGTAAACCGAGAAACAATACTATTTAAAAGTAACTGTTACTATGGAGTCTCTACTATGTACAGGGACCATGCTAGGAATCTAATGCTGACTCCTCACAACTGCTTGTGAGGTAGATATTTTTATCTCCTCTTGATAGATGAGGAAACTGAGGCTAAGAGAGCGTGAATAACATTACCAGGGCTACTGTGTTACTTAGCAGTCTTTGCAGATACTAGAAAACTACCCAGGTTAGTGTAAACAAAAAGGGATTTCTCTGATGAGGATACCAGGGTGTTTGGATCTCGGGGGCAGGAATGTAGTTGGGCCTCGAGAAGGGCTGGATCTCTGATCTGGGCTCTCTTGAACCTCAGCAGCTTCCCTCTGCCCAGCTGCCTCCGCCTCTTTCCCCCACCAGCTCCCGAGGGGGTCTCTGCAGCGCCGTGTCCTGCTCGCTGGTCTGCTCAGTGCAGTAGGACGGTCCACAGCTCCCGGCACACAGCCTGTTATCTCATCTCAGACTTTCCCGTCTCCTCCTGCTTCAGGGTTCCCAGAAGCAACTTGGATTCAGTGGCGTCATAAACTGCCCTTTACGACCAAGTCTCCTTAAAAGGAACTTGGTTACCCTTTTCCTTAGCAACAACTTCTTCAGACTAGAGAGAAACGATGAAGGCAGACTTGCTGTTTGTTTGTCTCTTGGACACTGAGTTTTTCTTTGGGAGCCAGGAAGTATGGAGGTCCTGTGGGAAGAGCCACAGGCAGTGGTCAGGGGCCTCGGTATCTAGTTCTGTAAGAGTCTAGGTGGGTCTCTCAACCTCGCTCTTCAGTTTCGTCGTCTGTGTCTGTGGGTCAGTAATATTCCACCCCCTCCCTCAGAGGGGTATAGTGAATAGAGTGAATATAGACATAGATGAGAAACTGCAGAAACATTAAAATGCAAGGTGATTTTATGGTAATAAATGGTTACTGTTGTTGAGACTGAGACTATTACAACTACTTAAACTGCAGCAGAAGATATGGTCAGTAATCAGAGGAGTAGTTGCTCTTAATGTTGGAAGCAATGGAGGAGACCATAGGACTCTGTTTTCCTTGAGACCTGAGGAATAGGTGTTGGGTGACTCTGCAGGTGGGTGCCCTACAGCCGGGAGAACAGGCTGGAGAACAGCCTGGGGAGGTTCTGAAGGACCAGGCCATCTTGATGACTGTTTTTGATGGTTCCCTGCTTGTGCCTGAGTCCCTTAACTCACTCCTTTCCATCTTCATTGCATTGTATGAACCTTCTAACATTTAAGACAGGGACCCAGTTAATCTTCCTGGCAGGAATACACTAATACTTACAAAACACTACCATGTAAGTGTCATTTTTCTAATCACCTTACACGCTTGGTCTCCTTTATTCCTGCCAACAACCCCATGAAGCAGTTACTTTTATCCCCATTTCACAGATGCTGAACATAAGCTTCTCAGTGTGCATCAGAATCACCTGGAGGGCCTGTTAAAACAGATTTCTGGGCTGGCCTCTGAGTCTCTGATCCAGTAGGTTTGGGGTGGGGCCTGATAATTTGCATTTCTAACAAGTTCCCAGGTGGTCCTGTTCTGGGGACCACACCTGAGACCCACCAGCTGATTTATTGGGTAATTTACACAGGATCACAGTGCTTGTAAGTGGAAAAGCTAGGACTCAGGCTGGGTCTGTAGGGTTCCCAAGTCCATGCTTTTAATTTCCTGCCTTTGCGGCCTTTACCAAGAGCTGGGCCTGGTCCAGCCTGATACAGAGTAATTTAATTTTGTTAATCACTGACAGTATGGCTCTTGGTTCTGCCTGTTGTTCTTTTTCTCCCCAGTAAGGCAACGGGTTCTCTGAAAAGGAAGTAAGCCTGGCTTCTTGTCCTCACTCTGATGGTGGGCAGAGATAGGTTCAAATCCTGGTCTCCAGGCCAGGGAGGCCGAGGGTTTCCGCTGGGCCAAGCCTGTTCTGTGCTTTGACAGGTGACTGCAGACACCACAGCTCTGGGCTCAGCAGATCCCTCAGCCACCTCCTGCTCCACTGTGTGTGAGTCCTGGGGCTAATGATTGTGCTGAAATACTTGAGAGGTTGTAGAAATGGCAGAGAACAAGGACTCTAAACACAGGCTCCATTTGCACTTTTGTTAAATAATAATTTCTTTGTGTGCTTTGTTGCAGATCAAAGGCCTCCCTGAAGGTTTTGCCCATCCCCAAATAGGGTCCAATTATTCAGTTAGGACGGTAGAGAAGACATGGAAAGCTCTGCAGGACTTTAAGGAGGGCAATGCCATCTTTACCTTCCCTAATACCCCAGTGAAGTGCGCTGGAGCCCCGCAGAAGATCATGTATTTATCAGAGGCCTATTTCAGGAAGGTATGCTTCTTTTCCAGGGATAGAGACAAGGAGGGCAGAAGGGATTTCGTGTTTTTTTGTTTTTTTTTGCAGTACGTGGGCCTCTCACTGTTGTGGCCTCTCCCGTTGTGGAGCACAGGCTCCGGACGCGCAGGCTCAGCAGCCATGGCTCACGGGCCCAGCCGCTCCGCGGCATGTGGGATCTTCCCGGACCGGAGCACGAACCCATGTCCCCTGCATCGGCAGGCGGACTCTCAACCACTGCAACACCAGGGAAGCCCGGGATTTCATTTTTATCCATGTCAAAATACCTTTTTTGTTTTTAAATTTTTATTACATATGTACAAAATTATGTAATTGGAAGTTTACAAAATAGAAAAAAGGAAGAAGTCACTCATAATCCAATTGCTTTGGTATAGCTGCTGTCATCAATTTGACATGTACTTCCATTCTTTTCCCTATACATATTTTTTTAACATGGTTATAATCATACTGTACATACAAATTTATATGTATTATATGTTATTAAATAGTCTTTGTAATATACTTTTAAATGTGTGTATAAAAGTCTACTGGTGAGATATGCTACAGATTGTTTAAATATATCCGTGCATTTGCACAATTAGTTGCACATTGTTCATGTTTGTACATAATAATATCCTCAGCTGCTCCCGCTCAACTTCAGTGTTATGAATATTTTTTGGCTCTTATTATATATTCTTGGATGTATAATAGGCAAACCGCCAACTCTAAAGACAAAAAATTGTTCACTTAGAACTTTGGACCTTAGTGGAAAGAGATGTTTGGGTGAGGATGCTTTCTCAGCGTTCCTCAAACACCTTCAGGTGTCCACAGCTCAGGTACACCTGGTGAGAAGCTGTGGAGAAGCTGCTGTCGCCCTCCTGCCCATGTGTGGGATGTCACAGTTGGTTTACCAAAGCACGGTTTGACTTGAGACAGTGACAGGATTCAAAGCAGCCTCTGGTTCTGTAAAGGGACAGGCGGGCAGAAGGGGAGGGGAAGGTGGGGCTGAAGAGGTGTTGATTGTGTGCTTGGAGCCTGGCACTGGGAAGGCCTTCCCCTGGGTTATGTAAACCTGCCCCAACCCTGTGGGGTGGGCAGTTAAGGAACAGGTCCACCATCACTGCTGTTTCTAAGAAAAGGTCACTCCTGGGTCATGAGAATTCCAGGTTGGCACAGCCTTTTGAGGTTCTTACCCACCCATCTTCTTTCAAATAGTGTGATCCAGGTGAGCAAATCCTAAAAGGAGCTGAACAAAAGAAAAGAGTCAGAGGTTAGCTTTCTTCCCCCCTGGAATTCTCTTTGCATAACATCTCCCAAGTCGTACATGGCCTGAGAGGAAGGTTCTCTTTCAGGTGCCTTAAGATCTTAGGCACTTGGGAGGATACCAGCCTCTCTGAAACATATGAACAATACTAGAGCGTATGAGCCAAGCAGACGGGAACTTTGTTTTGTTCACTTCTGTCCTCTCAGCACCTAGAATAGTACCGGGCCAACTCTAGGACCTCATTAAATGTTTACTGAGTGAATCAACAAATGAATATATGAATAAACAATTCAGTTCTATCTTCCCTTGGACTTGACTTTCATCTCTGGCCCTCTTTGAACAGGGTCCACCTCAACACCTGAATCAAGTTGCTCTTAGTTGCTGTGTCACTGACAGAAAATGAGGAGGCAGTGGATTGGTCCACAGCTCACCCACCAGTGCATAGTGACGGAGAAAGCTGGCGAGGTCTCTTCTGAGGGTTTTAAGTCTTGTCTAGGTTAAAAAAAAAAAGGGTGGCCGGAGTAATACTTTGATGTTGGTTGTTTCCATTCTTTTCTTTTTCTCAGACAGGGAAGCGATCCAAGGCCAATATCATTTTCAACACTTCTCTTGGAGCAATTTTTGGGGTCAAGAAGTATGCAGATGCCCTGCAGGAGATTATCCGGGAGAGGAACCTCACCGTTAACTACAAGCAAAACCTCATTGAAGTCCGAGCTGATAAACAAGAGGCTGTTTTTGAAAATCTGGACAAACCTGGAGAGACCCAAGTGATTTCAGTGAGTGTGGAGGTGAAGCTGTCAGCTGAGCAGTGCCATAGATGCAGGCGACGCTGAGGCCCTCACTTCCTTGTCCATCATCATCATGTGCCTGGGAGGCTGGTTACAGTGAGCATATTAGGGTTGCAACAGGGGAGACGGTGGACCCAAATGGGTGGGGAAGAGAAAGAGATAAGAGGCTGTGTCTGTGGGAGGTGAGGAGGGTTCATCTACTGGTACCAAGTGAATTTTTATGCTATTTTGTGTGTACTTCCTTGGCGTTGAGTCACTTGAAGCTGCCAAAAATATTTTACAACTTCACTTATTGCCTAGAGTTTAAGAAAGGCTCCTTAAATGCAGGATTTGGTGATTGTCTCAATCTATGGTTTGTGAGTCAGCCCTGCTTGTGGGCAGTTCAAGAATGATGGGTATCTTTCATCTGTGGAAGGGGCTGTCTTTAAACATCTTTCACCTGTGCCTGAAAGGAGACGCTTAAAAATCCTTGAAAGATCTGGTGGAACCATATCCTGCTTGGAAAGATCTAGCCTTTGTATATGGACTTGGCTTCTGTGTGTCTGTTTCTTCTTCTGTGGAGTGTGGGACTAGTACATTAAGAACAAGATGTAAAGCCATCTGGAGAAGATGCATGGAAGCATCATTTGTTTATTGTCATTCTGGCAAGAGCTGTTACTAATGAGGAACCAGTACATAGAGTCACAGTTTATTCATTCAGCATTTTTAGAGGAATGAAGGAGTCCATAAAAGGAAATTTTGAAGTGAACCAAAGATGAATTTTGTCAACATCAAAACTTCACATGTTAAGCTTCCTAGTACAAACTCTTTTTAAAATGTATTTCACACATCTTTCCTTTCTTAAATGGCATGTGATGACTATCATTTAAAATGTTGCTAATGACTCAAGGTCATATTTTTAAAAACTTTTAGTTAGAAATAATCTCAAACTTAGAGAAGTTGCAAAAATAAAAATTGTGCAAAGAAGGCTGTATACAGACTTTACCTAGATTCACTTTATTATAGAGTTTTACTCATTGATTTCACTTTCTGTTTGTCTCTATATGTAAGTATAATGTAATGTAATATAATATATTTTCCCAAAGCATTTAAAGGTGAGTTATGTACATCGTACAACATGGTCCTTTACCCGTAAATATTTCACTGTAAATTTCCTAAGAGATAGGAGTATTCTCTTACATAACCACAGTACAGTTATCAATTCAGTACATTTAGCATGGATACAATATTTTAATCTATGAGTTACAGTCTGGTTTTGTTGATTGACAAGTAGCATTTGTTAGTGCTATCCCTTCCAGGACAGAAGCCCGTATAATTGCCATGTCTCTTTAGCCTCCTTTAATCTGGAACGTTTCCACAGCCTTTCTTTGTCTTCCATGACACTGACATTTTAGAATAATACAGCTCCCTCCCACCCCACTTTTAGTTTTTAATAGAATGTTCCTCATTTTGGGTTTGTTTATGTTTTCTTCTGATGAGTTTCAGGCTCTGCTTTTTGGACTGAAATACCGCATAAGTGGTGTGTCTTTCTGGGGCATCACATTGGAAAGCACGCAGTGCTCATCTGCCCCTCCCTGAAGATGTTCATTTTGATCTCCGGTCAAGATATGGTCCAATTTCTCCACTGTATAATTATTATTCTTTTTCTTCCTTGCTAACAATAAGGAGTTTGGCGGCGGTGAGGGGGGTGCAATTTCAGACCATGCAAACACCCTACTCAGTAAAGTTTCCCACTAGATTTAACATCCATTGATGATTTTTGCCTAATCCAGTCTTTACTATGATGGTTGCAAAATGATGTTGCGGTCCAGCATTCCCTCCACCTTTACTGGTAGACTCTTGGCATCCTGTCAGCAAAAGCCCTCTCTTCTCAATTCATTAATTAATTATTAGTATGAACTCATGAATTTCTGTTTTCTCCCCCAGTGGTTTATAATTCATCCCTGTCCTTAATTATTTTGGTGCTCAAGTTGTCCCAGATTTGGTCAGTAGGAGCCCTTTCAGGATGGCTCCTATGCTGTCGTGCCATGTCCCCATCATATTTTTGAGCACTTCCTTGCTTTCTGGTGTCACAGTATGTCTCAGGCTCATCTGCTGCCCCAGCTCAGGGTCATAATTTTGCATAGCTCTTGCAGAGTTATGCTCTTAGGGCCTACTGGGTTGTTTAGAGCTAGTTATCACCTTACAAAAGAGTCTCAGACTACTCTGTTATTTGCTGTTGTGTGTGTCCACTTTGTGGTTTTCCGGTTTTCTTTTTTCCTGGCTGTAAGGCAGTTGTGACTTTGGAAGGTCCCTCCAGCTTCAGCTCTTTTAAATCGCTATTTCTAATTTTTTATTGGCTGGAAAATGAGATAGCCAAACTCATTAAATTTTATGGAAAGTAAAAGCAAATAGGCTATGTGTGAGGGCCCACAGCATACTTTTATGAGCAAAGTGTATGAGCTTGAGTGCATGGACTTAATTTTGTTATTTGGGCCTTTTTACTTTGGTTCTCAGCTGTGCTGTGGATAGTTGAGGCTGCAGATAGGGACTTGCATAAATAAATGGTTATGGTTCTTCTAAAGGGTTTATAAGGAAAGAAGATTTTTTGTGCCCTTCTGAAGTATAGGATTTTAGGTAAGATTTTCCCTCCAGACCCAATTCCACTGTCTAAAATATGAATTTCAAAAAATCGACCAAAAGGCTTTAGAGCAGTGGCTCTCAGCCCTGGCCGCACGTTGCAATAACATGGAGAGCTTTTAAAATGTGCTGATGCCTGGGTCTAACCCCCAGGGATTCTGGTTAATTGGTCTAGGGTGTGGACTGAGGATTGGGAATTTCAAAAGTTCCCCTAATGATTCTCTTGTGTAACCAGGATTGGGCACCATGCTGTAAAGAATTAAATGTACCCAAAAGCCTATAGTCTCTGACCCTTCATAGAGAGCTTGTGAACTGGTCCAAGTCTCCTATGTTTATAAATATATAAACTTTTTTTTTTTTTTGGTGGTATGCGGGCCTCTCACTGCTGTGGCCTCTCCCGTTGCGGAGCACAGGCTCTGGACGCACAAGCTCAGTGGCCATGGCTCACGGGCCCAGCCGCTCCGCGGCATGTGGGATCTTCCCGGACCGGGGCACGAACCCGTGTCCCCTGCATCAGCAGGCAGACTCTCAACCACTGTGCCACTAGGGAAGTCCTAAACTTTTTTTATATCATGGAGTCCTAGAACTAGATGAGGTTTTGGAGATTGTCTAATGTAGTGCATTTCCTTATAGATGAGGAAAGGAAAGGTGAAATCACTTTCTAAGTAATAGCATTTCATTTTTCATTGTAAATGAACCTGTTCCTTCAAACCAGAGCTTCTAAAACTATCATCTACAGGTTTCATATGTCAGAATCACTAGGGGATTTTGTTAAAGTGCAGATTCCTGTTCTTCTCCCACACCTACTGGATTGGGATCTGGGGGTGGTGGGGCCCAGGAACCTGCATTTTCCACAAGTCTCCCAAATGCTGCTTATGAACATTAAAGTTTATATTCTCAATAGATGATTTATGTTAATGAAGGATAACCAAGTTATTTATCAGATTCAGTTTATGGAAATAATGGCTAAAGAACAAGCTACAACTGAATGCTAATGTTAATTTTCAGCAAATCTATAATGCAAACCCCAGTAGTTCTTTTCTCAAGTAAAACTTCATACCTTTATGATGATCATGTGGAAATATTTAACCTTCCTTCTAGAAAAGATGTATGAAATTCATGTGTATTTGTGAAATTCAAGCACAGTAACTTTAGTAAGGTTTAGCCCTCAGCTAAAAAAAGTGGTCTGGTTAACTGCAGAAATATAGACATGGCCTTAAGAATTTGGTGGATGACGGTTCTTGACCGTTCCATCTGCTGTCCTGCAGACATGTGCTCAGTCTCCATGTAAATGAACAGACCCAGCCTCAGGGACCCAGGCCCCTAAAGAGCCACCCAGAGTGCTTTGCAGAACACTGCCCATTTGCCCCACTCCTTCTACCTTAAGGTTGATTAAGCTTATAATTGTCTGAGAGTGGGAATAAATACAAGTCACCTTCCTAACTCCCTCTGCCACCACTGACTGCCAGGCCCTGGTGAGGGGACAGAGCTCCTTATGGAAACCAGGGGTTGTTGACTATTACAAGGTTAGGATTGTCCTAAGATGCTAAAGTTTTCACCGTAATGAAATGTTTTGTGGACATTTAAATCAATTTGATATTGCTAGATGGAGTTTATTAAATGAAAGGAATAAAAAGGATAAACTGCAAAATATCATGTAAACAAAAAAGAACATTACATAAACAAAAGAGTTAAATGAGCCATCAGAATTGACCAGGTTTGGTTAGTGCCCTATTGCCAAGGGTAACCCTGATACAGGTTTTTGGAAAAAAAAATCCACCCTGCCTCCCACATGGTTCAGTAAACCCAGCACTGAATCAGACCCCTCCTTCTTCAAAGTGCTAGCCAATATTCTTGCCACCTTTATTTCACCTTAAATTGGTGTTTTGATGGTTTCCTTTATGTATTTTGAGTGTTGGCCCACATTTGGGAATGGTGCCCACTTATGAGCTCCTAACATGGCCTTTAAAAGTTTCAGGTGCTCTGAGAACCTCTTTGCAGAATAAAACTGAAGTACCAGACTTTTACAAGTCGACAGCTGAGGGTCAGGGAGAGAGCAACTGAGATACACCCCCTGCTTTGTTTTAGTAATAAATAGAAACATCAATGAGTTCTTTCAAAACGTTAGTGAGGTTCACTCCAGTATTTCGGATTCCCCCATGCCTGCTGCCCAGGGGATCACGTGCCCTCTGTATAGGGAGACCATGTCAGTTATTTTATCACCACATTTGCACAGGAGCGTGTAAAATCTTGGAGTGGGTGTGGATCAGTAATGAGCACTTATACTGCTCCATACAGCCATAGTACAGCGTGTGGGTTAGGGAGTTAGGACGGGAGCTTGTGGGGCCATAGAAATAACAGAAGAAACACACATTTGGATGCTCTCCCTTTCTGCAGTATGAAATGCTTCACGTTACACCACCAATGAGCCCACCAGATGTCCTCAAGACAAGTCCTGTGGCTGACGCTGCCGGCTGGGTGGACGTGGATAAAGACACTCTGCAGCACAAGCGGTACCCAAACGTGTTTGGGATCGGGGACTGCACCAACCTGCCGACGTCAAAGACCGCTGCTGCTGTAGGTAAGACCACGAGTTGTGTTTCTTCCCCACTCAACATGATGTCATCCTCAGGCACCGTCATAACAAAAACAAAAGTTGGGCACAAGTGGCATTCCATTATGTGCTAATTATATTAATGAAGATAGATTTCATTATCTTCATTAATAATGAAGAAACTTTTGTGGCCTAAAAATGACTTTGGCCTCCCCAACACAGAAGCAAGTTGTCCGTGAACCTAGTGTTGTGTAAAGAAGAAAGTACCTGTTAAGTGCTTTGCACCAGAGTAGCATGACCTCATCTGCCTTTTCTCTGTCAGAGGGGTGGTTTTCAGGGGAGGGGGCATTAGAGACAGAGAGATACCGCTTTTCCAGCTCTCTAGAATTCTGTTACTTCTCATACTGCCGTGCTCACATCCCTGGCCTTCTTTGCCCCCGATGCCAGGTAGGTTGGCTATTTTTCTTCTGCCTGAAACACCGTAAAACTAGGGAAGCATTTGTTTCCCCAGAAAACACATGCAAGTCAATGAAAACTTGCAGAGCAGAAAATTGCACTAAGACAGATACAGTGGAGAGTGCCCTGATTGGTACATGATTAAGGCCTCAGCCTGGGAAACTAAATTCTTCACGTCGATGTTCTGCTCTAGCAGTGATGGAGGGAATTGCCTTTTAGATTCTGTTTTCTGTAGACAGGGACTGTCTTCTTTAGGTGTTATGAAACATGGACCTCCCTGCTGACGGGTATGGGAGTGTTTTGTGTGAATTACACACCTGCCAAACATGTGTTACTTCTGCTTGAATACGTCAACCTAAGAAAGACTTTCTAGGAAATCCATTGAATGTCTTTTTCATTATTATTATTACTATTTTAAAATTTATTTTTGGCTGCATTGGGTCTTCATTGCTGTGCGTGGGCTTTCTCTAGTTGGGGCGAGCCGGGGCTACTCTTTTTTGCGGTGTGTTGTGGTGCGCGGGCTTCTCATTGCGGTGGCTTCTCTTGTTGCAGAGCATGGGCTCTAGGTGTGCGGGCTTCAGTAGTTGTGGCACGTGGGCTCAGTAGTTGTGGCTCGCGGGCTCTAGAGCGCAGGCTCAGTAGCTGTGGCGTACGGGCTTAGTTGCTCCGCGGCATGTGGGGTCTTCCCGGACCAGGGCTTGAACCTGTGTTCCTTGCATTGGCAGGCGGATTCGTAACCACTGTGCCACCAGGGAAACCTGTCTTTTTCATTATTAACAGTAATTTTCCCCCAACTTTTCATTTCAAAAATCTCAAATCTATGAAAAATTTGAAAGTACAGTGAATACCCATATACCCTTCAGGTGTTAACCAGTTATTAATATTTTGTGACTAACATAATAATTAACCAATAAATTAATATTTTGCTTGATCACTATGTACATTTTTTGGTTGAGTTGTTAGAAAGTAAGTTTTGACATCCTGATGCTTCACCCTCAAACACTTCAACCTCTATCTCCTAAGAAAAAGCACTTTCTCCTCTATACCCACAAGACCATTATCATGTCCAAGAAACTGAACATTGTATTATAAAATCATCAATATAATCCAGTTTGAATTTCTCCATTTTCCCTAAAAATGTCCTTTATAGCTTTCCCTGCCCCCCGGCCCCAATTCCCCTTAAATTCATGAACCAGTCAAAGGCCACACTCTGTATTGGTTGTCATGTCTCTTTGGTTTTCTTTAATCTAGAAGCCTCTGACATTTGGTGGTTTTTTTTTTTTTTTTTTTTTTCCTTTCATGACATTGGCATTTTTGAAGAGTCCAGGCTGGTTATCCTTGTAGAACATCCCACAATTTAGAACCATCTAGTAGTTTTTGATGATCAGATTCAGATCATACGTTTCGGCAAGACTTGCACAGTGAGACTGTGTACCTCCCACTGTGTCACCTCAGGAGCCCCTCATGTTAGTTTGTCTTGTCCCTGGTGAAGCTAGATTTCATCACTGGGTTAAGAGTTGTGTTCTAGTTACAGTCTAGAGGGATGGGGTCTTCTTAACTTGTTCACATTAAAGTTACTTGCAAATTAGTTTTCATGGAAAATCTAGCTGCTTATGTTTTTCTGACTTCTCCATTTCTCATGTAGCTGCCCAGTCAGGAATACTTGACAGAACAATTTCTCTGATTATGAAGAATCAAACACCAGTGAAGAAGGTTTGTATGCCTTGTAAGAATCACTGTCTCAATTTACCATCTTCCGTTCTGCATGAAAACAGTGTTTTCCCACAATTTTGACACTTTCTTAATTAATTTCTCTAATATGGGCACTTCAGTTTTTGCCTTTAGTGTATTATATAATTTCTATTTTTTCACTGTACAAAAAATTAGAATATACAAAAAAAGAAAAAAATTACAACCGCTCAGAGTAAATAATAAATTCTAAAGTATCTACGTAGCACCGTGAAAGAAGCCACTTTCCAACTCTGTCTCATGGCCAATTTTAGTATGATGGCTACACGTCGTGTCCACTGGTGACTGGCTACAACCGTGTTATTCTCGCGGAATTTGACTACAACGCTCAGCCCCTGGAAACCTTCCCCTTTGACCAGAGCAAAGAGAGGCTTTCCATGTACCTCATGAAGGCTGACATGATGCCGTTCCTGTATTGGAATATGATGCTAAGGTCAGTGCATTGCCTGGGGGAGAGGCACAGCTGTTAGCAGATTGCACCAACTTGTGCAGGGCGGTTGTTTCCAAAAGGCCTTCCAACTTCAGGAGATATGACCCCAAGCAGGACTGTCGAAAGGGAACCACCTTGCTGTGCCAGGTCTCATAGATTAGTGATGGCTGCCTGAAAAGGGTTCTGAAGCATCGGCCAGATGTGGTGGGAAAGAGGCTGCCCTGGGTGAGGGAAGGGAGCCCTAGCACAGCCACCACCCACAGGGGATGCAGCCTGCTGTCTCCATTATTGGCAGTGACCGAGTCTTCTGTCTTCCAGTTTCTGGTTCTCTCTTGCTGCTGGATAAATAATAGTAATCATCATAGTAAATCACTTTGACATGTCAAGTACTTTATCATCTGCTACCTTGCTTTTGTTTTTATTATGTTATAGGACAAAGAAAACATAGCGATTAAGAGCATAAGCTTTGGAGTCTGACCTTTGTTTGAAATCACGTGTCTGCCATTTACTAGCTGTGTGTCCTAGGGCCAGTTGCTTAAACTCTCTGTGTTTTAAGTTTCTCATCTGCAAAATGAAAGTAACATTGTTTTCCTCACAGGATGGGGAGGAATGAGACAATACCTAAAGAGACAGCTACATAGTAGGCATTCAAGTAGTAAACAGAGTACCAAACTTAATAATTCCTCTTTTTTCGTTGCAAAAAAAAAAATGATCTCATTTGACTTTCCTAAACCTTTAAGAAAAGTAAGTCAGAATATCGATACCAGTGTTTTTCAGCCAGGGGCGGTTTTGCTCCCCGGGGGACGTTTGACAACATCTGGAGACACATTCTGTTGTCACAACTGGAGGGGATGCTACTGGCCTCTAGTGAGCAGAGGCCTAGGATGCTGCTGAACCGGACAGCCTCCACCACAGAGAAGTATCTGGTCCAAAATGTCAGTAGGGCTGAGGTTGAGAAACCCTGACCTATACTTAATTCACGAGCAGGTGAAGGTAGAAGGGATTGCAGTCTGCACGTAGTAGGGGCTTTGTTTGGCCAAACCGAGTCAGCGTGTTCAGGCTCACATAGCAAGTCAGTGTCAAAGCCAGGACTTGTCCCCTCCTAGTCCTGGGATCTTTCTGCTTCGCTGTCAGTCTTGCTGTACGGCCTGATAAGTGTTTTGCGTGAGCAGCCGCCAGGCTGGCCGAAGTCACCCCCATCTTTTCCGACGCAAAGAACTTTTCTGTGTCATTTCTTACAGGGGTTACTGGGGAGGACCAGCCTTTCTGCGGAAGTTGTTCCATCTGGGTAGGAGCTGAGGATGGCTCAGCTTCTGGATGGCTTGCAGGGATGGCCATCCATCCTTGGATGGCTCCTGGACCAAAATCACAGCCACTGATTGACCGCGAGCAGCATGAAGAACTCAAAATCTAACCCCGTAGAGCATTTACTGCTGGATGATGGTGACCAGATGCCTCCCTTTTCAGTCCCTCTGGACAGCCACCATGCAGGCTGCCCAGGATGAGTTTGATTCTTTGGAAATACGCAAATGAAAGAACAGACTTCTATTTTTTAAATAAAAGCTTGCCATTGATTGACATTCTGTGAGAAAATTCTATCTTGACTAGTGGAATGAAAAGTTATGGCCCTGGGGAGGAAAAGATGGTGGTGGTGGGATAGCTTACCTGTTATCTACTTGATAGCGGGCCTAATTTCTCCAGAGCCTGTTTGGATTTACAGAAAACGAGAGTCATTCCAGGGAGAATAGTATTTCAAACAGTGTCTGTGAAAGCCCCAAAGACGTGCGGCCTAGAACTGGTGCTGCGGCGGCAGTGGACCGAGAGCCCGGCTGCTGCCCCTCTGCTCCGCCACCATGTTCACGCGGAGGCCACGTTCTCCTAGCCAGTGACTGATGAGGGGAGTGGGGTGGGTACTCGTGCTGGCCTATTCCTACAGGATGTGGAACTCTTCTTCCTGGCAACTTTGGCTCCAGGATTTCCCATTAGCCTGGCTGAAACTTTCTCGGGACTGCATCAAGCCTGAGGTGGTTCTTTCCCATCCCTCCTTCCTTCCCCTCCTCCTTTCCCAGGTGTCCCTGCCGAATCATGGTCTGAAAGCCCTCCCTTGCCTTCTCCTGTTCCTCCTTCTTTAGCCTTGACAGACATTTCCCCCAATAAATCTCTTGCAAATCTAATTCTCTCATGGCCCCTGCTTTGCAGAGAACATACACACAGCGAGGATGGCGTTGATTCAGTCCCAATTCTGGCCAATAAAATTTTGAGTGAGATCACCTTGGAAATATTGCAGGAAGTAGTTGCAGTTTATTTGAAGTTCAGCAGCAAAATCATTTGTTCCCAACCAGTTTATTTGGAAGCTTGCAGTTTCAGTTCAGTCTGGTATTTGAAAGCTTTGCATGTTTCACATTTATTTATACACTCCACCAAAGGGCATTGTTTAGCAGTCTATGCAATGCCTTCGATTTTCATAACAGTTTAGAGTTCAAACCTAAACTGTTACCTAGTTTAGGTAACAGTGTTACCTAGGGTTGCTAAGTCTCTCTGGTTTCCTGAAGTTCCCTGATGACTTTAGAAACTCTGCTTAGGCATTCATTCATTAATTCAGCAAGGATTTACTGAGCTGCTACAAGCCACCAAGCACTGTCTTGGCCCTGGAGATGCAGTGGTGAACCGACAGATAACGGCCCTGCCACAGTTTGGTGGTTCCTAAAGGATAGTTTCCTCTCCTTTCCCTGGGATGCTGGGGAGCTCGCCGAAAGAGGCCTTGCTCTGATTTGGAAAGTAGACTTTCCTCAGTGGCACAGTTCTGAGGAGGAACGGGGTACCATCCTAGCAGCAGACCCCTAATCTGGCACTAGAAGTGGGAGATGTTTTCTGCGTGACCACACATCTTCCCGTTTAACATATGTTATTCCGGCATAGCTATCAATGACGCCCCCTTTCACTCTCCGCAATGTCCTATTTGGGCCATAGATTATACTGACCACTGTAGTGATCGCACTGAGCCCTCCCACTCCCACCTCAGTTCTAGAATGGGAGAGCAGTGCTATAATAGGCGGCACTGTTTTTCCCTCTGTGCGGCTCTGAAACAGGCAGAGGTGGGGTGTTTCTGCCCTGTTCTCGGAGTCCCTGGGCCTTTACAGAGTTCCTGCCTGAGACCGCTGAGTCAGCGAGAGCTGGGGGCTCTTCACCCCAAATGATCTTTCCCTGCAAGGTCCAAGAAGTCCTGGGAATAACCAGCCAGGACTCTCTCCCTAAATGTGGACAAAAATGTATTTTCAGAGAGTGAGGCTGTGTCTCTGGGAATGGCTGAGGCTCCGGGGTGAGTCACTGTGAAATCCCTCCCGGGGTGAGCTGGAGCTTCTTGGCTCTGTTTACGATCATGCATTCCGAATAAACCTCCAAGCATCAGGAAACTGCCTCAGTGCACATTATGCTGGGCAGAATTTACTGCCGGGGCTGGAGGGAGCAGTAACCACTATTGGTCAGTACACTGGTCTCCAGCTGTTACTCCTCCGAGCCGGGAAAGATCAGAAATGTGCTGAATTCCAGAAAAGTCTGGCCTTTGAAACCATATCTCCTTAACCACGAATGTGGGATCGGCTGAGGGCGAGGCCCTTCTCTGGGACGGCCTCAGGTTAGCCGGGTCAGCAGCAGGAAGTGGGGAGGGGTAAGACCAGGATAGGTGGTGGTTTCTCCAAAGGTGGTGCCTGGGGCAGGGTGAGGTTGCTGGTCCCACCCTGTGGAGGGCTCCAGCTCAGAGGCTGATGCCTGCAGAGTGCAGAAGTGACTCAGGGCTAGGACTGCTGACTTGGGAAATCCCTCCTTGCCCCCCCACCCCCACCCTTGGTGTCAGCCCGGGGTGAGCTGTGGGTATAGTGAAAACAGAGCTGGGTGGCAGCTTAGGGACCACTGAGATATAGGGAGGGAAGTGAGACTTAAGTCAGCAGGGAGAGCACAGGGTTTCAGATTTAGTTCTTATTTATTTATTTCTTTTGTATTAAAAACATTTTTGGTGTTTTTTCCCCCCTTATTTCTAAATTTTGTAGAAAATTTAGAGAACAGAGATCAACAAATGGAATAGAAATCACTCCAAATCCATCACCCAGTTGTAACAGCTAATAGCATCTTGGTGTCTTTTTCTCTAGTGTCCTAATATTGCTGTTACATATAAAGTTCCTGAAAACAAATAGCATCATACTGTAAGTACTGTTTTGTGACCTGTGTTTTACACTTAATATGCGTTGAAGACCCAGGGGTTGGTTGTAGAGAGGAGGAGATCGGTGAGTAATTACTCAAGGTGCATGGATCATTTGTCCTGGCTGAGAAAACTGCTAATTAATTAATGTAACAAATATATGTCATGTGCCTTGGAGAGTATTGGCATATAGTCATCACTAGATACTTTTCTCACATAATCCTCCAATAACAGATAATTATCAAAGACATAGAAGGTCTTTTTGTGGAAGGTGGCTTTGTAATGCAACAGTTAAGAGTAGCTCCTCTGATTGTATGCACTGGATAAGTCCAGTCTGATTTTAAAGCAAAGTCCCTGCTTTATGCCCTAAGACCACAGACGGAACTTTCATTTGGGATAGGCCCATTGTGATCATTTCAGGGGCAGGGGGTGGGGGAAGGAACAAGAGCATTGCTTTGGATAAGATGAGGCTTTCTGAAAGGATGAATGAAAACCAGGTCTCTCTGCATAGGTTAACTGCCAAGTAGCTAAGGAGGTTGCTTGTCTCATGCTAGAGAAAGTCAAGGCTAATACTCTGCAACAGATATTAGGTAGAAAGGTCACAAGACACAGTTGAGAAAGATGGATGGTGAAATATGGAACAGTTTTCTCCCCCCCCACCACCGTATTGATTTTTAAAAAGTAACTTCCCGGGAGGAGTGCATGCTGTGAACAACCCTAAATGAAGTTATAACTTTCCATGTTTACATGCAGTAAAACTCCTGTAATTGCATCCCTCGGCTACAATTTGAGGCCACACCCAGGCCCGCAGTGGTGCAAAAAGGCAGGAACTCTGGTGCTGTACTGGCACAAGCTGGGTTCAGATTTCTCGAGGGACAGCTGGATAGAACACAGGATCTGGAGCCACAGACGGGGATTCAGGTCCTGGCTCTGCCACTGACTCGTGCCTCATAGCGTCCCACTAGTGCGTTTTCATCACCACTTTATAACCTGTAGAGTGGGTCACAATACCTACTTCACAGGGTTAACACAAGCATTAAATGAATTGAGGTATAGCTTTTAGCAGTTTGGCACATAGACTGTAGCTGTGATTGTTGTTGTTAACTCCAGTAGTTGAATGACATGCTCAGAAATACAGCTTCCCCTTAGACTAGAAATTCCTGCCTGTCTGTGAGAAATGGGGTCATGACGGCTCTCCAACATCCTTGTTCTAGCAAGACGGATTCTGTCACTTGATACCACCACAGACCCCTGCCTCATTTCGACAGACTTTCAGAGTTGGGAAATTGCCAGCATTATAGATTAGCCCATGTGGGGTAGTGGCTAAGAGCACGTGTCTGGATCCAGCTTGCCTGGTTTGAATCCCAGATCTGCCTCTCACTGGCTGTGTCACCTAGGGGAAGTCCCTGAAACTTTCTGGGCCACTGGTTAACTTAGATCACAGAAGGCCCTTGTATTCAATCTCTCTTGATCTCAATCAGTCCCAATCTCCAGGCTATATAAATACATATGATAGGTATATACTATTGGTTATAGGGGTTCACTGACTGCAAGAATTCACTATCAGCTACTCCCACAAATATTTTGGGGGCATCTAATAAACACAAGGCCCTGGGGATTCAGAGATGAAAACCCTTGTCCTCAGTGAGCTCTGCTGGGTTCTTTCCATAAGGCGCCAAGGTAGATGTCCCATCTGTGTGTGGTCATAGCATTCAGAATATGCCACTGTCTTACACCAGACATTCAGGGAGAATATTCAGAAGAAGGTAAAGTTTGAGATGAGTCCCTGTATTAGCCAGGTCTCATTTGGTTCGGACAGAAATCCAACCCAAATAAGCCTAAGAGAGAAAGGAGAACTTATTGACTCATGTAACTGGGAAACTCGGGTGTTCACGTCAGATTTGGCTAGATCTAGGAGTCATAATCGAATCAAGGTGCTCTCTTTTTCCTTTCAAGTCTCTCAATTCTTTTTCCCTCTGACTCACTCTCTGTGACAGACAGGCTTTCTCACTGTGCCCAGGGAAGAGGGCTACATGCATGGCCTCCTGGCTTGGCCTCCTTAGTGGAAAAAAGAACCTGGCTTTCTAAATGTCCACAGACCAGTTCTGGGGGAGGACTATGATTATCAGCAGATGAACAAATAAATGTGTTTCCCCTTTCCGAAAGAGTGCTCTTTTTGTTGAGTGCTGTATTAGCAGTACCTAGAACAGCACACAGTAAGTTCTCAGTAAATATTTGTTAGCTGAACGAACCAGCTACATTTTGGCCATGTGCCCACTTAATAGCTAGGGGAGTGGGGTTTGCTACCTAAAGAAGTAGATCGATGGACAAATGTTCTCAGCACTCCAAACCATTATTACCACTGCAGTCCTGATCTGCGAGTTAGACTTGGCCAGGAGCAGAGGAGCGGAAACTTCCCAGGTGTGGGGAACAGTATGTGTAAAGGGATGCAGGCGGGAGGCTGTGGGGACTGTGGGTAACTTGGTATGTGTACGAGGGATACTGAACGACAGGAAGACGGTGGGAAATGGGCTTCTGGAGGATCTTGGGTTGGGATCTCTGATGTTGCCTTTTGTTCCTCCAGGCCCCCCCCCCGCCCCCAGACTTTCTGCATCCTGCTGTCTGCCCTGGGAGGCGGCCCAGCACAGGCCGTGCGAATGGTCTCCCCTGCTGTCTAGTTTCTGGTTGGGTTTGGCCAGTATGGGTTGGTAAGAGGTGGGAGGGAGGGAGGAGGGTAAGGTTGGGGCGTTTCTTTTTCTGGCTCCCTCCTGGCGGGGCTATCTTGGCCCTATGATGAGGCAAGAACAGAAATTGAGAGTAGGAGTTAATTTGACAGAGATAATTTATATATGTTACCTGTTGGATCTAATAATAAAAAAATTGGGGCTTGTGTGTGTGGTTTTTTTTACATCTTTATTGGAATATAATTGCTTTACGATGGTGTGTTAGTTTCTGCTTTATAACAAAGTGAATCAGTTATCCATATACATATGTTCCCTTATCTCTTCCCTCTTGCGTCTCCCTCCCTCCCCACCTCCCTATCCCACCCCTCCAGGCGGTCACAAAGCACTGAGCTGATCTCCCTGTGGGGGCTTGTGTTTTATGTGTTTTCAAATTTCATTTTTTCCCAATAATTTTTAATTGTATTTTGCAGAAGTACTAGTCTGAGAAGAATTGGATTTTTAAAAAATCAAACAAAATGAAAACAAATCCCACAAATCTGGTCCTTCAGCACAGATGGCTGGAGAAGCCCCGCTCTCTTTTTGGGTTCTGATGCCCTCCCCCTGCACCCATCCTGATGGGCACAAGGGTGGCAACAGCTCCCTGGCTACGAATCCCGAGGGACCTCACTGGGCCTGCGGTTCCCCCGACCTGGCCCACCTTTGTACATAAGCCCTTCGTGAACTAGCCTCACTTGACCGTGTCATCTGCTTTCTGTTGGGCCGCTGACTGACACAACGTAAACTCAAAGGGGTGCAGAGCCACGGAAGGAATTTACGCGTGAATGAGAGGAGACTGTAGCAGCTTGGGTGAGCTATGCATTGAGGAGAAGACTCCAGACAGGCTGACCAAAGCCAGGGCCAACTAACTTCAGCAAGGAAGGGTGAGGGCTTGAATTAAGGCACTAAGGAAGGAGAGGAGGGGAAAAATTCAGGAATATTTAGGATACTGTATGTCAGGCAAACAGAAACCACTATATAAATAGTGCAGGCAGAAAGGAATTGGAAAGTGCAGAGGCTGGCAAACTATGACCTGTGAGCCAAATTCAGCCCACTGCCTGTTTTTATAAGTGAAGTTTTATTGGAACACAGCCATCCTCCTCCATTTCTGTATTGTCTAGGGCTGCTTTTGCACTACAGTGGCAGAGCTGAGTAGTTGTGACAGAGACTGAACGTGGCCCTCAAAGGCTAAAATATTGACTAGCTGGCCCTTTACAGAAAAAACTTCACCAACTCCTGGAACATTGGGAAGTTGGTACGTATAGAACTCCAGGAATGGCTGGGGAAACAAACGTCATGGGCAAGTACTGCTGGTTTTCAGGGGGTCAAGAGGCTACAGAAATTGCAGGAATACTGGCCCCATTGATCTCAGGATTTGCCCCATCAAATCAGGTGACTGCCTGCAAGCCTCATGTCTACGGACTGGTATGCCAGCCATTGCCAAAGGGAAAGGGCTTCCCTTCCATCTTCAATCTGGAAGGACGTGCAAATGCCCCTCCCTCACTGGAAGACTTTGGATGAAACCAGTTGTCTTTTCCCAGCTTTCGTCCTTGATACGGAGGTGAGTATAGGAGAGACAGGGATACAGAAGCCCAGGGCTTTGGGATGACTACAATGGGTGGGGGATAGGGAGGCTGGGATGACTGCCAGGCTTCGGCGACTGTGATGGATGACAGTGCCGCCACGGAGAGGGAGGGGGGTGGAAGAGAAGATTCTGGACAGGGAGAGAGGCACTGCCAGCAGGTTAGTTTCCCAAATCCCTGCCAACTGTGGGGTCTCAGCCAAGTTCTGCGATGGGTTTTTTTTTTGCGGTACGCGGGCCTCTCACTGTTGTGGCCTCTCCCGTTGCGGAGCACAGGCTCAGCGGCCATGGCTCACGGGCCCAGCCGCTCCGCGGCATGTGGGATCTTCCCGGACCGGGGCACGAACCCGTGTCCCCTGCATCGGCAGGCGGACTCTCAACCACTGCGCCACCAGGGAAGCCCCTGCGATGGGATTTTACTCAGACTCCGTCACTCGGTGATATTCATGGAGTGAAACCATAAAGTCGTTTTGACGTAAGAAAATTGGATTTACAAGCCTGGGATTAACATATCTTTCCAAGCTTGTAGGCTAAAGCTAGTTATAAGTATTCCTTTTAAAGGAGACGTTCCAGGAGATGGAAAACATTGGCAATCTCTTTGGCCCAAGGGCCCGGTTGGCATGTGTAGTCCCGTGAATGGCAGAGAGAGGCCTGAAGCAAAGCAATGAGGTGAAAAGAGCAGAGTGGAGGGAGAGGTGATGAGAGGCAGAGAGTGGAGAGGAGAGAAAGCGTTGCACCTGGGAGGACCTCATTAAAAAGGGCAGTGGTCACTTAATCCCCTGTATGGGGGCAATGGGAGGACGTGGGGAAAGGGACAAGTGCTGACCAGCCCTTGGCCTCTGCCCGCCCCTGTTTACTATCTCAGTGGTCAGGGCCCTTCCTCCCAGAGTAGATGACCTAGGTTGACTGACCACCCCCTGAAATTTAACAAGATTGTGGCAGAAAACTCTCCCCACCTTATTTCTTCCTTATCTCAGCAAATGGAGGCCTTTTCACTCCAGCAAAGCTGATTTTATTGGTTACTTCCTCCAAATTGGTAATAGTCCAGCTTGTAAATCCATCCATACATCCTGTGAACCCACTGTATATCTGACTAATTAGTGGTTGTCTTCTAAATGAGGAATGCCTTCTTATGGATTTTCTGTGCAAATACAATACTGTAGGTACTTCAACATCAATAACTGTACAAACAATATAGTAATTTGAATGGTTGTGGTTAAAATGAAACTTTTCTAGAATCCAATTTATAAATCTAGGAAAAAGCTGTTATTTGTGACTAGGAACTATGTGTTCATTGTCAAAAGTTCCAAAAGATTTTCAAGATTGCGTAGCAAATGAGACACGGAACTGGGATTTGAATCACAGTCTGTTCTCACTGTGTCTGAGAAAAATTGTTGATATCAGGATTACTTTGGAAGGCTTCTCTTACTTCAGTGCTGTCATATTTCTTCTCAGGAGTAAAAGAAAAAGGAGACATGCATTAGTCCAAGTTCTCTCGTTTTCCAAGTAGCAAAAAAGCAATTTATTGGCTTATGTACTTAGAAGTTTAGGAAGGAGATCAGGCATGGCTGGATACAGAGGCTCAATTTCTTCCTCTCTTGTTCTTGCTCTGCGTTTCTTTGTGTTGGTTTCTTCCTCAGGTACACCACTTCACATGCTGACAAAGTGGGGCAGGGTCAGGCTTACCTCTAGTCTTTAGAGCCCACAGTCCCTCTTTTCTGTTAAAATGGCAAAAATCTGGGGAAAGGTGTGATGATCCAAGCTGAGTTTGTGACTTGTTGAACCAATCTTGGGGGAGAGGATTGGGTCAGCTCTGTGGCAGCCACTTGGACTGAGAATGGGGGTGGTGGTGGTGATTCTCCAATGAGATGCTGGGGTTAAAAACCTTTTTACTACAAGAATAAGAAGGTGGACACATCCTATCTTCTTCTCCATTGTCAACATTAGTCTACTTACTCACTCAGTCTCTGGCCGGCTGCTGGGGTCCTCATGTGGGTAAGTTGGGTTCCCCCGTTGGAGGAGCTTAGACCCTCAGGGAGCCTGCGTTCTCAGGAATGGTCCTTTTGCACCGTCGCAAAGCATCCTCCCGACTAGGAAGGGGGACTGCAGCTCCTCCAGGATGCCCGCTGACACCAGGGATTCCTGCCAGGACCTGCCAACAAGAGCCCTTTCAGCTTCCCAGGGTCTCTCAGTAGGCTCTGTGACAGAGCCGGTGAAGTCCTGGCCCGCGGAGAGGGAGCGGGGAAGGCGAGAGCGCGCCTGGCTGGGTCCCGGAGCCGGGCTGTGGGCGCCGCCTGCTGGAGAACTGGAGCGCCTGCGGATCTTCTTTTACAAATGGGGCCCAGTAAACGCTAGGTTTGAAGTAACGCCAAGCTGTGCGTGTTTACCACCTGCACCTGATTAACTGGCAGCCAGGTGAGCGCTGAGTAAAGGAGCCAGAATTCCGCGTCACTGGGAGCCTCTGCCCGTCTGTCCAGCCGCCTTCCCTACCACCTCACACGACACAGGGACCACAGGGACGGCGCCGCGTTCCCTTTCCTTACCAGGTCCTGCGAGGTGAGTCGGCTCAGCCATAATCACAATCATAATCAAAATAATATTAATTGGTGGGGCTTCCCTGGTGGCGCAGCGGTTGAGAGTCCGCCTGCCGATGCAGAGGACACGGATTCGTGCCCCGGGCCGGGAAGATCCCACATGCCGCGGAGCGGCTGGGCCCGTGAGCCATGGCCGCTGAGCCTGCGGGTCCAGAGCCTGTGCTCCGCAAAGGCCACAACGGTGAGAGGCCCGCGTACCGCAAAAAGAAAAAAAAAAAAGAAAGAAAAATTAATTGGTATAATTTTGAGTACTTTGAGGCAGACACTTGGCTAGGGGCTTTGCATCCAGTTTCATACTTCATCTTCGTGATCACCATACGGGAGGGCATTTTACTTGTGTCTTATAAAGGACTGAGACTTAAATTAGAGAAGTAACTCGCCCAGCGCACGTGGCTAGGAAGCGACCAGGTCAGGCCAGAGCCACAAGAGGGCGCACCTCCTTTTTCAATACTGTCCTATGAGTCTTGCTTTTCCTTGGGGAAAACCCGCAATGTATTTTGACAAATGTTAAGAACCCACATAAACACAGTATGTATGTATGTATGTATTTATGTATGTGTTTATTTATTGGAGGAAATGGACAGCGTTGGGAACACGGGCTGTAGGTAGGATGAACACGTTTCTGGAACTGGAAATTAGACTACCTCTGGTGTGACAGGAGGCAGAATTTTTGAATTTAGGAGTCTTCTACAATCTGGGATGTTGGTCATCGATACCATATGGGAGGAAACTGTAAAGCCACGAGAGGCCCTGGTGAGTTATGGCTGGCAATCCACACCGTGTGCCTATGCATGCAAGCTGCACACTTACCTAGAGTGTCCTCTCAGGCTAGTGCTGGGTTCTCCCTTGCCCCGATAACACTTAGAATTAAAGTCTGGAGTAGCTGTTTTCCTCTGTCTGAGATAACCTAAAGGCATCAGTCTTCCTCTTTTTCTATTTCCCTCTCCCAATTTTCCCTTGCTCCCAACTCTTGGTCCGATTGAGGGGTGTCTAAATGACGTGTTCGTTACAGAGGAGAATATTGCTATTGGCCATTCCTGATTGCCTCGTTTCAACAGGCCATTTCTGATTGTAAGTAACCACTCTAGTTTCTAATTATCAATCGATTTAAAGTGATAGTTTTTAAACCTTCATTAAGGAAGTACGTATCCACTGATTGCCCCCCACCAGACTTTAGGCTTCTGGAGGGCAAAGATCTATCTACTTTATGCAACGAAGCCTTACTATGTACTGTGTTGAGTCTTGATGCTGGGCAGCTGCATATCTGTGGTTCCCAAACCTGGTGGTACAGTACAATCAACTTTTTTTTTTTTTTTCTTTTTAAAGCCTTTGCCTGGGGATTCTGTCTAGATCACTTTGGGCTGAAGCCTGGCAATCTGTGTTACATGAACAGGTGGTGCGCATCCCTGTGGCATCTACCTCTGCCACACCAGTATCTCCCCCAGCTCTTATTATGGCTTCATGGGGTGGGGTGGGGTGGGGTGGAGGTTCCCTATGATGCTGGGAGAAGAGCTTGGGTCTGTTGGCAGGGGTTGAAATGGACTGCTGTCACACTACTGCCCCACTCAAGAGTGGCCTTAAGGACTGTGATGAGGGAGATAATCCCAATAGGCACAGCTGTGAGTGCTACCCTTGTTTGTCCATTTCGCATGGAAGGAGAGGTGGCCTGAGGTAGTTTCCACGGACTCGTGGGCAGTGGTAAATAATTTGGTTAGGTGTCTGGAAGGATTAGGAGTGGAAGATCCAAGACCAGGAGTCTGGGGAAGAAGCGTGTGATTGAACTATGGGAGTGGGCAGGTCTTTATGTTGACCATCAATACCCAGCAGAGGGGTCACTCAACAACCAGGTAGTCAAGATGACTCGTCTGATGGATGTCTGTCAGCCTGTGCTCTTGGCCGTCCCGGTGCTCACACAATGGGCCCATGGATGGAGCTACAGTAGCAGGGATAGAGGCTCTGCCTGGGCTTCCTCTGCCCAAAGCTGGTCCAGTTATTGTCACTTCTGAATACCTGATGTGTTAACGGCAGAGATAAAAGATGAACTCTTGATATGGTACCATTTCTCAAGAAGTCCAGCCATACATTTGTCCCCAAGTTGATGCCCTCAGGCCTTTATCACCCTATATGGGACAGTGATTCTTCCTTTTTGGAATTGATCCCACCAGATATTCATTGGCCTTTCCTGCGCCTCCGCTAATATCATCCCAGTGTTCACAGAGTGCTTGTTTACTCTCATGGGAGCCTGCCTAACAGCTTTTCAGACCAGAAACCGCATTTTACAGTGAAGGAGGTGTGGTAATGGGCATATGAGTATAGAATCCTCTAGGCTTACCATATCCCACATCACCTGGGAGTGAAATAGAAGGTTGGACTGGCCCATGTAGGGCCTTCCAGGGCACGCAGGGACTCCGGGTGCTGGTGTTTCCATAGAGGAGGCCAGAGGCCAGATGATAGGAGTGCAGGTCTGGGAGGGTGTGATCAAGGGGACACTGGATGTCTAGGAGCAGGGGTAATGCGGGAGCATAATGGGGACAGGAGAGGGTGGCAAACAACCAAACAAAATCCAGAAACTGGTCTCTGGATGCCCTTTCTGGTGATTCTGACCAGTGAATCTGAGGGAGGACTTAGGAATCTATACTTTTAAAAGGCTCTTGAGGAAGTTGGGAGCTCCTCCAGGTTTGGGAACCATATGGGGGTGGAAAAAGGACGGAACGTGGAAGAGAAAGAGGCAGGTGTGTGTCCTGGCTTCACCACTTGCCCCAGGTGACCGCCTTTCACGGAGAGTCACTGGCTTACTGGTTTATACTCTTCTCATTTATAAAATTGGGCTTATGATATCACATGGGATAATAGTGTGTGAACCATTATTACATGAGTTAATATACTTAAGGCATTTTGGTGTCTTAAGGTAAAGTGGTGTCTGATAAGCACAAGAGCGCTATTAAAGCATTAGCCATTTTAATGTGAATTCATGTTATTGTTAAAAAGATTGGGGCACAGAAAAGGGTCTGTCTGATGAGGGCCAAAGACATACCTGAATTCTTCCTGCTTGTTAGCTCTTCCAGAACCCAGCCCCGAGGGCCAGAACTACCATGTCTTTCCTCCAATTTTGGGGGGAAATCATTTCAAACTTACAAAAAGTTTGCAAACATAAAATAGTGCAAGTAGCACCTATCTACCCTTTACTGAGATTCACCCTTTGGAACATTTTACTCCGGTTTACTGTATCATTCACGGTCTTTATCTTTCTTTCTCGCTCTCTAAATATATGGAATCTTTGTACGTACATATTTATATACATATGCATACATTTATATACATGCATACATATACATATATTTATACATACTATATATATGTGTGTATATACATTTCTTTTCTGAATAATTTAAGGGTAAGTTACATGCATCATGGCCTTGAACTCTAAATACTATATTACACTAAATACTGAACTACAATATTAGGTGTACTGCAATAGGGACAGTCTCTTATGTAACCACAGTACAATTATCAACCTCACAAATTTACAGTGATACAGTGTTTTAAGTAAACCATCATTGAAAATATTATTTATTTAGTCCCAATTTGAAGCCTCTGAACTGCCATTTCTTCATAATAGAAAATGTAATAATAATATTAAAAAATGGCAACAATAAAGATAATTGCCCCCCCGCCAAGTACTATGAGGATAAAATGAGATAATGTTCTCCAAAGTGCTTTGTAATCCAAAAAGAGCTATCATTATACTGCATGTTGCTAAATACCAGTTACTATCACTGCCGTTTTCATGGGGGCTTTCCCCTTGTATGTTAAAGAGAGTTTATGTGATGTCAGTCTTCATTTCAGACAGTGTGTAGACACAGCCTTAACATTTCCTCCTAATTTCTTGGGGGAGACAACTAACGTGAAGTGAGGAGCTACCATGTTCCAGGTGTTTTCCATATATCGCCTTATTGTAACTAAAAACAAAACCTTATATAGAATCATTTTTCCTCTTTTTTTCTCCTGAACTACTTAATAAGAGCAAGCTGTGGATATGATGCCTCAACACCTCTAAATACTACAGTGGATCTTCCCCCTCCAAACAGCACTTTCCTAAATAACCATCGTACAATCCTCCAAAAAAAAAAAAAAAAAAAAAACAACATTGATACATTTATACCCAAGTTTTTCCAACTATCCCAACAATACCATTTTTGCTGTTCCGGTCTGGGATCCAGTCCAGAATCAGATTGCATTTACTTATCATGTCTCTTAGTCTCCTTCAGTCTGGAATAATTCCTCAGTATTTCACTGTCTTGAATGACCTAGAAAGATTTACAGAGCACTGACCTTTCATTTTGTAGGCTGGCTTTCAACCTGGGTCTGTCTGATGTGTTCTCATGGCCACTGAGGCCATGCATTCTTGGCAGTAATTCCACAGACATGATGCTCTGCTCACGTTAGCAGGTACCTGATGAGAACTCTTTCCACCACGGGTGATATTCACCTTGACCACCTTTCAATTGTCTTCTGTCAGATTTCTCCACCATAAAGCCACCATTTCCCCCCCTTGTGGGGAGATATTTTCAAATTACACCAATATCCTGTTTCTCATCAAACCTTTACTCACAGTCTTTGCAATTACTGATGACACCCTCCATAATGGTTGCCAGGTGGTGATTTTCTGTTTTCATCATTCCTGCCGCATTTATTAGTTGGCATTTTACTGTAAGGAAGAGCTTTCCCTTTCCCTCCTTTCCTTCCTTCCTTCCTTCCATCCATCCAGCCAGCTTTGAGGTCTCATGGGTTCTCATTTTATTTAATGGGCTGTAAACCCCATTATTATCATTTGCTCTAAAGCTCGCATTTCCCAAGTTTGGCTGGTGGGAACCCCTTCAAGCTGACTCCTGAGCTCTTTTGACATGTCTTCGTTAACCTTTGAGTGCTTCCTTACTTTTTTGGAAGGTCAAATCTGTTTCTCCCCCCTACCCACCCCAGTTTTATTGAGAAATAATTGACATACATCACTATATAAGGTTAAGGTGTACAGCATGATGGTTTGATAGTTATATTGTGAAATGGTCTCCGCAACAGGTTCATCTAACATCCATCTTCTCATATAGATACAATAGAAAGAAAAAAAAAAGGGAAAAAATTTTCTCCTTGTGATGAGACCTATTAGGATTTACTCTCAACGACTTTCCTATACAGCAGCAGTGTTAGCCATAGTCACTACGCTGGACTTCCCTGGTACCTATTTATCTCATACGGGCAAACCTCAGAGATATTGCAGGTTGGGTTACAGACCACCGTAATAAAGTGAGTGCCGCAGTAAAGCAAGTCATATGAATTTCTCGGTTCCCCAGTGCATATAAGAGCTTTATTTACACTATACTGTAGTCTGTTCAGTGTGCAATAGCGTTGTGTCTAGAAAAATAACGTACATACCTTAGTTAAAAAATATTGTATTGCTGAAAAATGCTAACCACCATCCGAGCCTTCAGTGAGTTGTAGTCTTTTTGCTGGTGAGGGTCCTGCCTCGGTGTTGGTGGCTGCTGACTGATCAGGCTGGGGGTTGCTGAAGGCTGGGGGGCTATGGCGGTTTCTTAGAATAAGACAACGATGAAGTTTGTTGCATCAATTGACTCTTCCTTTCAGAAACAATTTCTCTTTAGCATGCAATGCTCTTTGATATATATATATATATTTGCTGTACGCGGGCCTCTCACTGTTGTGGCCTCTCCCGTTGCGGAGCACAGGCTCCGGACGCGCAGGCTCAGCGGCCATGGCTCACGGGCCCAGCCGCTCCGCGGCATGTGGGATCTTCCCGGACCGGGGCACGAATCCGTGTCCCCTGCGTCGGCAGGCGGACTCTCAACCACTGCGCCACCAGGGAAGCCTGCTCTTTGATATTTGATAGCATTTTACCCACAGTAGAGCGTCTTTCAAAACGAGTCAATTTTCTCAAATCCTGCCGCTGCTTTATCATGTAACTTTATGTAATATTCTAAATCCCTTGTCATTTCAACAATTTTCACAGGATCTTCACCAGGAGTAGACTCCATCTCCAGAAACCACTTTCTTTGCTCATCCATAAGAAATAACTCCTCATCCATTCAAATTTTGTCATGAGATTGCAGCAATTCAGTCACATCTTCAGGCTCCACTTCCAAATCTAGTTCTCTTGCTGTTTCCACCACATCTGCAGTTACTTCCTTCACTGAAGTCTTGAACCCCTCAAAGTCATCCATGAGGATTAGAATCAACTTCCTCCAAACTCCTGTTAATGTTTGATATTTTGACCTCTTCCCATGAAACACGAATGTTTGTAATGGCATCCAGAATGGTGAATCCTTTCCAGAAAGTTTTTGATTTAGTTTACCCAGCTCCATCAAAGGAATCACTATCTATGGTAGCTATAGCTTTACAAAATGTATTTCTTAAACAATAAAACTTGAAAGTCAACATTACTCCTTGATCCGTGGGCTGCAGAATGGATGTTGTGTTAGCAGGCATGAAAACAACATTAAATCACATTGTACATCTCTGTCAGAGCTCTTAGGTGACCAGGTGCACTGTCAATAAGCAGTAATATTTTGAAAGGAATCTCTTTTTCTGAGCAGTAGGTCTCAGCAGCGGGCCTAACATATTCATTAAGCCATGTTGTAAACAGATGTGCTTTCACCCAGGCTTTGTTCCACTTATAGAGCACAGGCAGAGTACATATAGCATAATTCTTCAGGGCCCTAGGATTTTCAGAATGGTAAATGAGCATTGGCTTCAGCTTAAAGTCACCAGCTGCATTGGCCCTTAGCAAGAGAGTCAGCCTGGTCTTTGAATCTTTGAAACCAGGCACTGACTTCTCCTCTCCAGCTATGAAAGTCCCAGATGGCATTTTCTTCCAGAATAAGGCTGTTTTGTCTACATTGAAAATCTGTTGTTTAGTGTAGCCACCTTCATTAATTATCTTAGCTAGATCTGGGTAACTTGCTGCAGCTTCTACATCAGCCCTTGCTGTCTCGCCTTGCACTTGGATGTTACAGAGATGGCTTCTTACCTTAAACCTCATGGACCTACCTCTACTGGCTTCAAATCTTTTTCTCTGCAGCTTCTTCACCTTTCTCACTCTTTGTAGAATGGAAGTGAGTTAGGCCCTTGCTCTGAATTAGGCTTTGGCTTAAGTGAATGTCGTGGCTGGTTTGATCTTATATCCAGACCACTAAAACTTTCTTCATATCAGCAGTGAGGCAGTTTTACTTTCTTATCATTCGTGTATTCACTGGAGTACTGCTTTCAATTTTCTTCAAGAAAATTTTGCCTTCACAACTTGGCTAACTGTTTGGTGCAAGAGGCCTAGCTTCCGGCACATCTTGGCTTTGGACATGCCTTCCTCACCAAGCTTAATTATTTGTTTGATTTAAAGTGAGAGATGTAAAGTGAGAGATGTACAACTCTTCCTTTCACTTTAACACTTAGAGGCCACTGTAGGGTTATTAATTAGCCTAATCACAATATTGCCGTGTCTCAGGCAGTAGGGAGGCTGCAGGAGATGTAGAAAGAAGAGGGAATGGCTGGTTGATGGAGCAGTCAGAACACGCACAACATTTATCAGTTAAGTTTGCTGTCTTCTATGGGTGCGGTTCATGGTGCCTGAAAACAATTAGGATAGTCACATCCAAGGTCACTGATCACAGATCACTATAACAAATATAAGAATAATGAAAAACCTTGAAGTATTGTGATAATTACCAAAATGTGGCACTGAGACACGACATGAGCAAATGCTGTTGGAAAAGTGGCGACAATAGATTTGTTTGACTGCAACGTTGCCACAAATCTTCAATTTGTAAAATATGTAGTATCTGTGAAGTGTAATAAAGTGAAGGGCAATAAAAAGAGGTGTGCCTGTAGCTGGAAGTTTTCACCTTTTGACTCTCTTCCTCCAATTCCCTCTCTCCCCACCCTCTGCCTCTAGCAAAACCGCAAGTCTGATCTCTTTTTCTATGAGGTTTTTTTTTTTTAAGATTCTACATATAGGTGAGATCATATAATATTTGTCTTTCTCTCTCTGACTTAGCATAGTACCTTCAAGGTCCATCGTATTGTTGCAAATTGTAGGATTTCCTTGTTGTTGTTGTTTTTTTAATGGCTAAATAATATTTCATTGAAATATACAAGTGTCAATGGACACTTAGGTTGTTTCCATGTCTTGGCTATTATAAATGATGCTGCTATGAACATGGGGAGGCAGATATCTTTTTGAAATAACTGTTTTCATTTCCTTTGGATATATTCCCATAAGTGGACTTGCTGGTAGTTCTATTTTTACTTTTGGTAAAAATATGGTAGTTCTATTTTTACTTTTTTGAGGAACCTCTGTACTGTTTTCCATAGTGGCCACACCAGTTTACATTCCCACCAACAGTGTGCTAGGATTCCCTTTTCTCCACATCCAGGTCAGCATTTGTTATGTCCTGCCTTTTTGATGATGGCCATTCCAGCAGGCATGAGGTGTTATCCCACTGTGGTTTTAATTTGCATTTCTTTAATGACTAGTGATGTTGAGCATCTTTTCATGTACCTGTTGGCCTTTTGCATATATTCTTTGGAGAAATGTCTATTTGGGTCCTTTGCGCATTTTTTAATTGGGTTATTTGTTCTTTTTTGCTATTGAGTTGTATGAGTTTTTAATATATTTTGGATATTAACCCCTTATTAGATATGTGGTTTGCAGATATTTTTTCCCACTGCATAGGTTGTCTTTTCACTTCATTGATGGTTTTAAAAAGCTGTACAGAAGCCTTAGTTTGATGGAGTCCCACTTTATTTTTAATTTTCTTGCCTGTGCTTTAGGTGTCATATCCAAATAATCATTACCAAGGCCCATATCAAGGAGCTTTATTCCTATGTTTTCTTCTAGGAGTTTCATGGTTTCAGGTCTTACATTGAAGTCTTTAATACATTTGAGTTAATGTTTGTGAGTGCTGTAAGAGATGGGTCCAGTTTTATTCTTTTACATGTGAAATCCAATTATCCCAGCACCATTTATTGAAGAGAATTTTTGTTTGTTTGTTTTTTCCATTGAGTATTCTTGGCTTCCTTGTCAAACATTAGCTAACCATACATGCTTGGGTTTATTTCTGGGCTTTTGATTCTGTTCTATTTGTCAATTTGTCTGTTTTTATGCCAGAACCATACTGTTTTGATGACTATAGCTTTATAGTATAATTTGAAATCAGAAAGTGTGATGCCTCCTGGTTTGTTCTTCATTCTCAGGATTTCTTTGGCTATTCAGGGTCTTTTGTGGTTCTATATAAATTCAGGAGTGCTTTTACTACTGTAAAAAATGCCATTGCAATCTTGATAGGGATTGCATTGATTCCTTACTTTCTTACACAACAAGATGTTCCAGACTCACACTTGTACTCATTTATTTATTTATATCTTTAAGGCCTTATAGATTCCCATTTTATTCAATGGTTGTAACCATCACTATCATTATTTATTTTTAAGTAACTGCTCCTTTCAGCTCCAGTTTCTTTCCCCTCAAATTCATCTTATACTTTCACCAGATTAATCTAATTTGGTTTGGCTACTGTCATTATCTTTTGATCAAGCTGGCAGTTTTGAAGAAGCAGGAAAAAATCCAAGCTTCCTACCTGTCATTCAAGACACCCCACACTCTGTCCTCGTCATTTCAGGAATTAGCGAGAAGATGATTGTAGCAACCCTTTTTAGAACTCTCAGCTATGATCACATTCAAATCCATAAGGACTTGTAAGATGAGGACTTCTGCTGGGGTTTTATTTTCTAAATTTCAGAGATGGCAGATATGATTGACTGACTGTTTCACATCAGATTTCAATTGCAACTGCTCTTGACAGTTATTTTTGATTGATTTTCCTCCTTGGTGACCTCTTGCAACAGATATCAGAAAAAAAATCAACATGTCAGAATTCAATGCTGTTAGCCTAAAGTCAGCAAGAAAGCAAATAGACAAGCCTATAACCAATCAGCCCAACCTCCTCCCTGTTATCAAACTTCTCTATTTTTTCCACCCCCAAGTAAACATAATATATGCCAAGTTTGATGTTTGGGTTAGATTCTTTCTGCCCTGTACAGGTTCCTGAAGGGTTCTTCCAGACTTTCTGCTATTCACTCCAACGCCGCCTTTGAAGAGTGCTGTGATGAATTGCACCAGTAGTGCTGTAGGTGGCGCTGTGTACCAGTGCATGGTGGTCAGCGTATCTCCAAGATTTCCGTTTGGCGAAGGCAAGGCGTCTGGCATCCTTTTAGTTAAACTTGATCTTTCTGTTCAGCTTCTGTGGAGCAAGTCTGAGAAACAGATTAGCCAATTTCTGACCCTGAACGGAAGGTCAGCCATTCTGTAGCATGCTCAAATGTAGCATTCACTGTAGGCTGGATCATATCCTGGGCTGAGTTTTGGAATTATGCCCACAGGCTGTGAAAATGACCCTGAGGTGTTTCTTCTGAGCCTTTGCCTGGGCAGTCTTTTCTGGGTTTTGTACTTGGAAGCAGAGACTACATTAAGGTCACATTCTAAGCCCGTGAGGGTGGGGAAATCGGGTTGACCGTAACTCATTGGCTTTCTTTTAAGCAGCAAGGCTGCTTGGTGTTTTAGCTGGCATAGCTCAATTTCTAAATCCAATATTGCCCTTTAAAGTGGGAACGACTTGAGTGAAGCCTTTGTTGCTCCCACCCCCGATCCAGTCTTCGGAGCTCTTTTGTGTTAAAAAACCTTCCTGACCGTTCAGGAGCGTCAGTCTCACGTCACAGCGTCGTGGAGGCTGTGAGCACAGCACCTAAGAGCAGGGTGCTAAGTGTATCATTTGTCAGCCGAGCTGCAGGATTGCAAATTCCTTAATTAAAGGTGGAGGCTTTGGGTTTCATAAAATGAACCCGTGTCCTATTTTTACAGAATTTGAATCTGTAGAATTGAGAGAAATGAAAAGCACCTTAGAACCGTGTGCTGGATGACCTGCTACAATTCTAATTTCCTAAACACATTTACTCAAGGCATGTCTAACTCCTTGTCTCTTATAGTTTCCTGTGTTGAAGGGAATGAGATGACACTTCCCTTCACATTTCTATAATGAAGTTATTATAGTCGAATTTGATTATTTTTATTTTCCCCTGTTTATTGTTTTCCGATGACTTCCCTTCTCACTTGTGACCAGTAGATGGCTCTATGGCTTTCCTTGATCTGACACATTAGTTTGGTGCCACTTAATGTCTGAAGTTCATTCACTTTTGCCCTGGCTGGTGGGGAAATCTTGAGCTGTTTCATTCAGTCCCACAGGTGAGGAGAATGGTGGATGGACGTTCTCCCCACCTCCCACCACCCCTATTACCATCTCTACCTTCGGTGTCTGTATCTTTGAGAGCTGCAGGGGTGTGTGTGTGTGTGTGTGTGTGTGTGTGTGTGTGTGTGTGTGTGTGTGTGTGTGTGTGTTTAGGGGGTAGTCCCCTGGAGTAGTCAGGTGGTAGGGCAGTCAGATACTGACCAAGTCTGGGGCACACGGGCAGCAGTCCTTCTGGATGGTTGGTGGGCAGTGTGCAGGCTACTGCTGATAAAAGAACCTCTCCAGATGTCAGAGGGCACGATGACTAGCATGGTTTCTCAGTTCTGCGGGTATAGAGTGCTTTACTCTCATGGAATGGAGTCTGGGCCATCTGTGAGCATGAACTCAGCTTCCAATTGTCTTCCTGGCGCTGGGGGTTGTTGCTTGAATGCAGGGGGAGTGAGGGGCGTGCCTCTGGATGCTGCCTGTGCTTCTGTCCACACAGTTTCTCCAGTGAGGGCCCTTTGTTGAATCCCTCATTGCTTCCCTTTCATCACCCTTCCCTCCTCCTTCCCCATCGCTCACCCTAGGGGTGGGGAAGACTCTTTGTGCCCAGTCATATATTTGCTAAATCTTTTTGTGTTGCCTTTGTGAGGTAGAGATCGCTAGTGCTCACCCACATCTGGTTCTCCTTTTCTTCTTGGGCACATGTGAAGATGAAGCTTTCCAGCCTCTCCTGCAGTTAGGTGGGTCATGTGACTTGTTCTGGCCAATAAAGTGTGAATGGAAGTGGCATTTTCTGATTCCAGGTGGTTATGGATGGAATTGTGTCCCCTCCTTCCCCTCCAACCTTCCCAAATTCATGCGTTGAAGCCCAACCCCCAATGTGACTATATTTGGAGAGAGGGCCTTTAAAGAGATAATTAAGGTTAGATGAGGTCAAAAGTGTGGGGCCCTAATCCAACACGTGTCCTTATAAGAGGAGGAAGCAACACCAGGGATGTGCGCACAGAGAAAAGGCCGTGTGAGGACATAGAAGGCAACTATTGGCAAGCCTAGGAGAGAGGCCTCAGGAGAAATCAAACCTGCTAACACCTTGACTTTGGACTTCTTTTCTCCAGAACTGTGAGAAATCAATTTCTGTTGTTTGAGCCACCCAGTCTGTGGTAATTTGTTATGGCAGCCTGATCAGAATAATATACAGGCTGAGGAATTTTACACTGAATGTGAGCTCTTTATTCTCTTTCTTCCTTTGTTGCACTGACCTTCGAGGCCATGTGTTCCAAATGATGTTGCCAAAAGATGGAGGAGGAAGGCTCAACCCAGATAAGTTTTCTTGTGTCAAGCCGCTGATATTTCTGGTTCAATTTTTGCTGTAGGATAGCCTGATGTTAATCGGGCAGACTAATTCAACCTGGACCTTGCCTTTTGAAAACAGAAGCTAAGCGTCTGACCTTTTGGCTCTGCAGTTCCATGGGATGAGCCCTCCTTGAGGCAGTGGATGCCTCATGTCTGGATGTATGAGTGAGGCTGGCTCACAGGGTAACTGGGAATATGGAGGTTAACAGAATTGGTTAATACATCAAAATATTATACTGCTGCAATTACATAGGGCCCAAGGGACCTAAAAGGTTTCCTCTTGGTGTTCAAGCTGTGCCCTCTTGGTCTCAGAGATTCGCTAAGATGTTTGAGGTGGGGTTCAAGGGCAAGGGGGCCTTTGGCTTTTCTCTCTTTAATCAGAGCAACTCGTTCTTATATCTGTTAGGGTTCTGTGTGAGATTTAATTTAAATGAAGAATTCTGTTGCTAAAGAAATTTTTAAAATCACTGTGATAGTTCCATGGTCAAAGAAATACAGGTTTTATGAGTATATGAAGTCCTTGCAGTTTGAAGGTTAGTTTGATCTAGCCAGAGCTCTTTATCGATGGGGTCAAGGTCATAGGCCTCAGTTCAGCTCAGTTCCTTGATCCTCTAGGTGACTAGGAAAAAAAATCTCTGACTCATGGAAATAGACTTGTACAAAGTACAGGATTTACTTATTGTGGGTTTTCATATATTAATTTATGTTTATAAAAGATATTTATGGAAGACACCAATGGCATACAGTGATGCAGCAGTGATACTAAAATCATGGCCTGAAATGGCATATATGTTTCGCATGCTGTCATTCCCCATCCTGTGCTCAAAGCAGACATTGCTAATTGATCACAGAACTCATTTCCACAGAGCCCAGATGTAGCTCTACAATTCTCAATACAGTGCTCTAGGCAGCCTCTTCCAACTAATTGGTGTTAGCACATGAAATGAGACCTCTTTTTTTTTTTTTACCATCTTTATGCATAATCAGTAATGATTGGGATTCAATGTTGGGTTTTAGAGCTGTGGTAAAGTTGGTAACTGAGTGGTCAGTACTTCTGGAGGTCCACGATGACCATGCTGACCACACTTTTCAGACTTAAATTAGAAATGTGTTCCACATCAAAGTCCTAGTGAGGTTGAGTGTTTGAAATGAGAATGTATCAGTCAAGATCCTGATACGTTCAGGATCTGGTAACAGATGGCATACCCAAAGTGATGAAACTGCAGAGAACTTACTGAACGGGCTATTGACAGAGGTCAGGGGAACCAAAGAGGGATGGTGAAGCATCCAGGTACCAGCAAAAGTGAGAAGCCATTCTCATCCCTTGGCCTGAGCAGCCAGCAGAAGGGACAGCGTTACAGGATCCTGGGGGGAACTGGGGACCTGGAAGGGGGATCTGCCTAGGATCCACATCCTCTATAGGATCTATAGCTTTAGGCTGAGGGACATAACTGAGGCAGATGAGGCAGGGAGAGGGCTGCGGGGGTAAACAGCCTGACCCTTCTTTATCGCTACCACTTGATCTTTTGGTGCCTTCTAATTTCTGAACCCTATTTACTGAACAGCCCCTTCAGTAAATTCTCTGCAGTTTAATGAGGAAGCCAGAGGGTGAGGAGCTCAGGTGATACAGACCACAGAGGTTAACTGCTGGGATACAGAGAAGGGGAGAGATTGGGTCTGGTGGGTGGGACAAAGAGTAAGCAGCACAGAGAGGTATCTGCACCAGGCCAGGGACTTCATCTGACATGTTCATCGCTGTGTCTCCAATATCTGGAGCAGAGTTGGACATGTAGTAAGTGTTCAGTACATGTCTGTTGAATGAGTGAGTAAATATCCTGAGTAACGGGACATACAGCCTTTATAACAAAATGCTCAGTATTTAGGAATTGTCCAGGGGGCCTGAAGAGGTGTCAGATGTGTTCTTTGTCCACAGGGAGGTTTACTTTTAGCATATGGCCAAAACAATATGTTCAGTTTGCTTCTTCTCACTTGTTAACATTTGGTTTGAGGATCCAATGAGGTTATATATTTTACAAAGAACTTTCATTTCCATTTCAGTTGTCTACTGTCATATGACAAATCACCCCAAAACTTAGTGGCTTAAAACAACCCTTTTATTTTGCTCGCAATTCTGTGGGTCAGGAATTTGGGGAGGACTCGGCTGAGTGTCAGCTGGGTGGCTGGCCCTGGATGGATCTGTTCCCCAGATGGCTTCTTCACTCAGATGTCTGGTGCCTCGGAGGCTCTGTGGCCCTCTTTCTCCACCTGGCTTCATCCTCCAGGGCCTCTCCACATGTCTTGGAATTCTCACAGTATGTTGGACTTCTTAGAATTCTTAGAAAGGAGCTGGATGGGGGCCTCTGAGGGAGTTGGATTAGAATCATCTTTTTTTCCCTCTTTTCTCTCTCTCTCTCTTTTTTTTTTTTTTTTTTTTTTTCCGGTACGCGGGCCTCTCACTGTTGTGGCCTCTCCCATTGCAGAGCACAGGCTCCGGATGCGCAGGCTCAGCGGCCATGGCTCACGGGCCCAGCCGCTCCGTGGCACGTGGGATCTTCCCGGACCGGGGCAGGAACCCATGTCCCCTGCATCGGCAGGCGGACTCTCAACCACTGCGCCACCAGGGAAGCCCCTCTCTCTCTCTCTCTTTTTTTTTTTTTGTTTGGTGAGGAAAAGTTAAGGAATGTGTCAAAGGTCATACGGTTAGTTCCTGTTGAAGGCAACACTTGAACTCAGGTCTCCTGTATGATATTTAAAAGGTCTTTTCTTTTTCACCACTTTTATGAGGTTCATTCTTTCGGGATGTTCCTGTCTACATTCAAAAACTGAGAAAAAGCTGTCATTTGTGTGTGTGTGTGTGTCTGCTGCTCCAAATGCGTGTATGTTTCTCTGTAGTATTAGGATGAAGCAGAGATTATTGTGGACTATTACAAAGTGTAATCAACCCAACAGAAACAAAAGCCCACTTCCTCAGGAATAGGTCCCTCTAGAATACCTGTGTGTCATCCAGGACTGAGTAGGAGCTACAGTCTATGCATCAGGAGAGGGAAGGGATCATCCTAAGGCCTGACCTGAATGCTTCTTTTGTATCAAGTCCAATGACACGGGGCCAGGCAACTTCTATGTTGGCTCCCAAAGAGCCCCAATTCCTGGCATTTAAGCCCTTCAGTAAACTCCTCCGCTTGAGTGTGGGCTGAACCTAGTGACTTGCTTCTAAATAATAAAATGATGATCGATGAGCAAGAGTGATGGGCTGTCACTTCTGAGATCATATCACAAAAAGACTGGCTTCCATCTTGCTGCCCCTTTCTTGCTCTCTTGCTTACTCACTCTCAGGGAAGCCAGCTGCCATGCTGTGCGCTGCCCAGTGGAGAGGCTCACAAAGCAAAAAACTAAGGGAGACCTCCAGTCAACAGTCAGTGGGGAACCAAGGCCCTCAGCCCAACAGCCCTCAAGGAACCGAATCCTGCCAACGCCGTGTGAGTGAGCCTGGAAGTGGTTCTCCTCTAGGTGAATGTTGAGATCACTGCAGCTATGGGACCCTGAGCCAGGGGACACAGCTCAGCCTCTTCCGGATTCCTGACCCACAGAAACTGTGAGATAATAAATGTGTGTTCTTTTAAACTGCTAAATATTGGGGTAACTTGTTACGCAGCAGTAGATAACTAATGCAGACACACTTGCTCACCTTCATTGAAGAATGGTTGTTGGAAGGCTTTAATGGAGTGGAATGTTCCATTCTTCCTCCCCACGTTAGTGTTTTTAGAACCATAAGCTATTGCCTAGTACAAGGATGTTCCATGCCATAAGTGTGAATTAATCTTTGAACAGCTTTACTGTTTTATATTTAGCGTTCATGAGATTCTGATGGTGAACAACCTTCACAACATCAGCCATGACCTTGTGTTGCCTGAGTTCTGAGGTGATAAGATGTTTACAGACAAGCAGTCGAAGCACATCGAGAATAATAATTTTTTTTTTACCAAAGCTTCCAATATTAACAGTTTACTTTCACCATCAAGCGTGGCCCACTTATTTTGCAGCTCACAGGTAAGACTTGGAGCACGTATAAGTTCTATGTGAAATCTCGTGAATTTCCACATGGTACTGGGCATTTTAGGACACTCGCCATCCCCTGCTATTTGAGATCTATTCACTTAGACATCCAGAAAAATCCTATCCCAGACTCTCTCTTTTGCTCAGTCATATGAAATGCAGGTTTAGACAGGGATGATGCACTGGGATGCTCAGGCTTGCTGGCCAGGGTTACGCATAGTAGTGCCCAAGTGTGCAGATTGTTTCTGGTGTTAGTTCAAAGGAAATATACAAACTGCAAATAGAACTCGTTCATTGCTCAAAAGAGTTGGGAATTACATAACAAAAGATGTGGATAAGATTTTGCCTTTTTTGAGTCTATCTGCTAAACAAACATGGGACATCATGGTAGAGGGTAGTAGAAACAGCAAAGATTTGGGAGTTAGCTGGATCTGAGTTCAACTTTTGGCATCACCATGTACTAGCATGTGATCTGGAACACAGAATTTATCCTGAACCTCAGTTTCATCATCTATAACATGGGGATAGAAATACCTAACTTGAAGGATTGTTATGATTTGTTTAATAAGGTAAAACATAAAATGCCTAATCTGTATGTACTACTCAGAAAAGAGTAACTATTAATGTTACTGTTGAGGTCTTACTATAAGTCTCCTAAAGTCTAGCATGATGCCTGACAAAGACAGCACAGAACTCTGGTTCTCCAGGTGCTGTTAGGCCAAAGAAAGAATAAACAAAATGACCACGGTCCTTGGGCGTTTGCTCTGGAGGAGGATGCGTCTTTACGTTGTTTTCCTTGCATTTATAAGAACTAATTTTGTGTGCGGATGTGGGAAGGGCTCCATCCCTCAACATTCTGATTCCAAATCTTGTTTGGGGTGTGATTCCAGCTCCCCAGGTCATTCAAATGCACGGCTGTGTGACAATCACTGCATAAAGGGCAGAAACTCTGAATTAGGGTGCTCCAAGGTAGTTCTGGTTAAGGGAAAAAGGGTTGAATTATTCTGCTTCAAGAAAAATAAATGGTAATGTAATTAAATTTTACATGGTTAGCTGTGATGCAATGTAATGCCCCTCCAGTTACCTCCAATCTTTCAGGAGAAACCTACACACAGCTGCCTTGTGTTTGAGCTGAAACACATGGTTTCATGGTTTCATGGTTTGATGAAGGTAAGGAGAAGGGATTTGTTCAGCATTTGGGGAGCACTGAAGATTTTTAAGCAAGTGAATGAGATGATCACATTTATGTTTTACCGCTACCCTGGAGATAGTATAAACAATAAATTGGAGGAGGTAAAGACTGAAGATAGACCAGTTAGGATGATATTATAAGGCTTCCAGTTGGAGATGCAACGTATAATTTGGAATTTGAGGAGAAGAGAGATCTTAAGGTTCAACTGCCAGTTATATTCAGTTTGTCTCTGTGTGTTTGTGTTTATGTGTGTGTATTTGTGAGTGTGGGTATCTTAGTGTATGTTTGCGTGTGTGTGTGTGTGTGTGCATGCCTGGAGGGCCACTGCTCCTCAGGAAAGTGCTTTGCCAGCAGAAATCTCAGAGCATTGCCATGGGTGGACTGCTTAGGTGCTATGTGTCTGTGAATAAGGTTACACTGAGGTTAGAAAGCTCTTCCCTAAGGGATCCTCCTCCTTTTCGACAGCGTGGAAGTGTACCTTGATTTCTTTTTCCAATTAGCACTGAAAAGTTATCTTCCCCGCCATTTAATACCTTTTTATTTTGAAATAATTTCAAACATAAAGAGAAGCTGCAATGTACAAAACAGAAAATTGCCCAAAGGACTGGTATATATGCTTCACCCAGATTTGCCAGTTTTTAGTACTTTGCCACATTGGCTTTCTCTCTCTTTCAATCTACCCACCTATATAAAGCAATTATTTTTTCTGAACCACTTGATAGTGAGCTGCAGATATGATGCCCCTTTACCTCTAAGTAATATAGCATGGATTTCCTAAGAACAAGGATATTCTTTTATATAACCACAGTACAGTGATCACATTCAGAAAATATAACACTGTGATAATATAGAATCTAATATACATCCCATATGCAAATTTCCCCAGTTGTCCAATAATGTCTTTTATAGCTATTGTTTACTCTGGTCTAGGATTTAACACAGGATCACACACTGCATTTAGTTGTCACGTCTCTTTAGTCCTTTAATCTGGGACAGTCCCTCAGCCTTTCTTTGTCTTTTATGATACTGATATTTTTGAAGAGTACAGGCCAGTTATTTGGTAGAATGTTCCTCAGTTTGGATTTGTCTGGTGTTTCTTCATAGTTAGATTCTTATGCATTTTTGGCAGGAATATAATAAAAGTGAATCACATCGGGAGGCACTTGATGTCAGATTGTCTCATGATCGGTGATATTAACACTGATCACTTGGTTAAGGTGGCATCTCTCAGGTTTTTCCATTAAGTTACTATTTCCTTTTTTGTAATTAATGCACAATTTTAGGGAGACACGTCCCTGATATTTTATAAGCATTTACTAAGTACCAGGCTGGACTAGGTACTTTACAGTACTGTATCTCATTTAATCTTCATAATAAACTATGAAGTTTATTTTTGTATTCCCCAATTTTCCCTCCTCTCTCATTTTATGGATGAGAAAATGGAGGCCTGTCTAAAGTCATACAACATGGTTTTGACTCCAAAGGCCATAATTGCTCACTCATATAGTGTCTCCTAGGAACAGTCAAACATCCAGAATTCTTGGTGCCCAGACAGAGAACATATCCACTCCAGGTAAACCTGTGTCCTTAGCAGGAGCTAAGGGACTGTGTCATGAGGCATTGCCTTTATGTTTCATAAAGTAAGACGAGAAAGGGTTGAAGGAACACAAAATCTTGCTCTAGCCACCCAGATAAGAAAGGACTGGGTTGGTTAATAGACTCAGATGTGTCCATGTGTGTTTATCATGTACAACACGCTATGGTTTACAAACGGAAGCTGACTCTTTGTGTTGCGTTGTGTGTGTGTGTGTATGTGTGCAAGTCCTGGTCACTCTCCATGATTGGGCGCTCAGCAAGTCACTACTCAAGTGACAATGACAAGACTGGGTCTTGCTTCTCAGTCCATGATACTTTTTTTTTTTTTTAAAACATGGATCCATGACAGAGCAGACTTCAGAGCAAGGAAAGTTATAAGCAATAAAGAGGGGCATTACATAATGATAAAGGGGTCAGTTCTCCAAGAAGACTTAACAATCCTTAAAGTGTATGTACCTAACAACAGAGAGTTAAAATATGTGAGGCAGAACCTGATAGAACTGCAAGGAGAAACAGATGAATCCACTGTTAAAGCTGGAGACTTCAACAGTCATCTATCAGAAATGGACAGGTCCAGCAGGCAGAAATCTGCAAGGATATAGCTGACCTCAACAGCACCATCAGTCAACAGAATATACTTGACATCTGAGAATACTTCACCCAATAACAGCAGAATACACATTTCTCTCAAGCTGGAACATTCAACAAAGTAGACCACCTTCTGGGCCATTAAACACACCTTAACGAATTTAAAAGAGTAGAAATCATACAATGTCTGCTTTCAGACACAATGGCATTAGACACATTCAGACACAGTAGCAAAAAGATAGCTGGAAAATCCTCAATTACTTGAAGCTTAGACAACAAACACTCTTCTAAATAATACATGGGTCAAAGAAGAAATCTCAAGAGAAATTAAAAAATATTTTGTACTAAATGAAAATACAATTTATCAAATTTGTGGCATTCTTTGAAAGCAGTATGTAGAAGGAAATGGATAGCATTGAATGCGTGTATTAGAAAATAAGAAAGATCTAAAAGCAATCATCTAAGTTAACATCTTAGGAAACTAGAAAAAGAATAATAAATTAAATCCAAAGTAAGAAGAAGAAAAGAGATAATAAGAATTAGAGCAGAAATTATTGAAATTGAAAATAGGAAATCAATAGAGAAAATCAATAAAACCAAAAACTGGTTCTTTGATAAGATCAATAAAATTGATGAACCTCTAGCTAGGCTAACCAAGAAAAAAGGAGAGAGGTCACAAATTACTAATACCAGAAATGAAAGAGGGGGCATCACTACATCTCATGGAAATTAAGAGGATAATAAAGGAATATTATGAACAACTTTATGCCCCCAAACTTGATAGCCTAGATGAAATGGGTTAATTCCTTGAAAGACACAATCTGCCAAAACTCATACAAGAAAAAATAAACAATCTGAATAGGCCTGTGTCTATTAAATAAATTGAATAAATCATTAATAACCTTCCCAAACAGAAAGCATCAGGCCCAGAGGGGTTCACTGGTGAATTCTACCAAACACTGAAGGAAGAAATTATACCAATTCTTGACAATCTCTTTTAAAAGACAGAAGCAGAGAAGCACCTCCCAAGTTATTCTGAGGCCAGCATTATCCTGATACTAAAACCAGATGAAGGCATTACAAGAAAAGAAAACTGGGCTTCCCTGGTGGCACAGTGCTTAAAAATCTGCCTGCCAATGCAGGGGACCTGGGTTCAAGCCCTGGTCCGGGAAGATCCCACATGCCACGGAGCAACTAAGCCCATGCACCACAACTACTGAGCCTGCGCTCTGGAGCCTGCGAGCCACAACTACTGAAGCCAGCGTGCCTAAAGGCCATGCTCCAAAACAAGAGAAGCCACCACAATGAGAAGCCCACACACCGCATTGAAGACTGCGACTAGAGAAAGCCCGCCTGCAGCAACAAAGACCCAATGCAGCCAAAAACAAATAAATAAATAAATTTAAAAAAGAAAAAAGAAAACTGCTGACCAATATCTCATGAATGTGGAAGCAAAAATCCTCAACAAAATGTTAGCAAATTAAATTAAACAACGTGTAAAAAAATTACACATTACAAACAAGTGGGATTTATTTCAGGTATGAAAACCTGGTTCAATATTCAAAAATCAATTCGTGAGATCCATCACATCAACAGGTAAAGAAAAAAAATCACATGGCCATATCAGTAGGTACAGAAAAAGCATTTGGAAAAAATGTGACATAAAAAATTGTCTATTTTTGATAAAAAACTCTCAGTAAACAAGGAATAGAGGGGAATTTTTTCAACTTGAGAGCGAATATCTACAAAACAAATCATACCTAATCGTGAGAAACTCAAAGCTTTCCTTCTGAATCAGGAACAAGGCAGGATGTCCCCACTCACCACTCCTTTTCAACATTGTACTGGAAGTCCTAGCTTATGCAGTAAGACAAGGAAAGGAAATAAAGGATATACTGATTTATTGCGACAAAGGAAATAAAACTGTCTTTGTTCATAGATGATATGATTGTCCATATAGAGAGAATTGAAAAAATTCTGAAATAATTGGCAAAAAACTCCTGGAATTAATAAGTGATTCTAGCAAGGTTGTAGGATATAAGATCAATGTACAAAAGTCAGTTGCTTGCCTAGCAATGAACAAGTGGAATTTGAAATTAAAAACACAATATCATTGGAAAAATGTCTGTTCAGGTCTTCTGCCCATTTTTTGACTGGCTTGTTTTTTTGTTTGTTTCGCTATTGAGTTGTATGAGCTGCTTATATATTTTGGATATTAACCCCTTGTTTGTCATCTTATTTGCAAATATCTTCTTCCATTCAGTAGGTTGTCTTTTAATTTTGTTAATGGTTTCCTTTACTGTGCTAAAGCTTTTAAGTTTAATTAGGTCCCATTTGTTTATTTTTGCTTTTATTTCTTTTGCCTTAGGAGTCAGATCCAAAAAAATATTGCTACTATTTATGTTAAAGAGTGTTCTGCCTATGTTCTCTTCTAGGAGTTTTATGGTTTCACATCTTATATTTAGGTCTTCAATCCATTTGAGTTTATTTTTGTATATGGTGTGAGGAAATGTTCAAATCTCATTCTTTCACATGTAGCTGTCCAGTTTTCTCAGCACCACTTATTGAAGAACCTGTCTTATCTGCATGTGTATACTTCTGTCTCCTTTGTCATAGATAAATTGATGATAGGTGTGTGGGTTTATTTATGGGTTCTCTGTTCTATTCTATCGGTCTATGTGTCAGCTTTTGTGCCAGTACCATAATGTTTTGATTACTGTAGCTTTGTTATATAGTCTGAAGTCTGGGAGTGTGATACCTCTGGCTTTGTTCTTTTTTCTTAAGATTGCTATGGCAATTCAGGGTCCTTTGTGGCTCATATGAACTTTAGGATTATGTGCTCTAGTTCTGTGAAAAATGTCATGGGTATTTTGGTAGGGATTGCATTAAACCTGTAGATTGCTTTGGGTATTATGGCCATTTTAACAATATTAATTCTTCCAACCCAAGAGCACTGGATATCCTTCCACATCTTTGTAGCTTCAATTTCCTTCATCAACGTTTTATAGTTTTCAGGGTATAGGTCTTTCATCTTCATTTTTTTTTTTAAGAAGATGGTGGGGGTAGGAGTTTATTTATTAATTAATTTATTTTTGCTGTGTTGGGTCTTCGTTTCTGTGCGAGGGCTTTCTCTAGTTGTGGTAAGCGGGGGCCACTCTTCATCGCAGTGCGCGGGCCTCTCACTATCGCGGCCTCTCTTGTTGCGGAGCACTGGCTCCAGACGTGCAGGCTCAGTAGTTGTGGCTCACGGGCCTAGTTGCTCCGTGGCATGTGGGATCCTCCCAGACCAGGGCTCAAACCCATGTCCCCTGCATTAGCAGGCAGATTCTCAACCACTGCGCTACCAGGGAAGCCCGCACCTTCTTGATTAAATTAATTCCTAGGTATTTTATTCTTTTTGATGTGATTTTAAATTGGATTTCATTTTTACCTTCTCTTTCTGATAGTTCATTATTAGTGTATAAAAATGTAATAGATTTCTATATATTAATATTGTACCCCACAACTTTGCTGAATTTATTTATTAGTTCTAATAGTTTCGGGTGGAGACTTTAGGATTTTCTATATAAAGTATCATGTCATCTGCAAACAGAAACAGTTTTACCTCTTCCCTTCCAATGTGGATGCCTTTTATTCTTTTCCTTGTTTGATTTCTATGGTTAGGACTTCCAATCCTATGTTGAATAGAAGTGGTGAGAGTGGACATCCTTGTCTTGTTCCTGAATTTAGAGGAAAGGCTTTCAGCTTTTCGCTGTTGAGTATGATATTAGCTATTGGTTTGGCATAAATGGCCTTTATTATGCTGAGATATGTTTCCTCTATACCTACTTTCATGATAGTTTTTATCATGAATGGATGTTGAATTTTGTCAAATGCTTTTTTCTGCATGTACTGAGATGATCATGTGATTTTTATCCTTGCTTTTGTTAATGTGGTGTATCACGTTGATTGATTTGCATATGTTGAACCATTCTTATGTCCCTGGAATAAATCCAACTTGATAATGGTCTATAATCCTTTTTATATATTGTTGGATTTGGTTTGCTAGCATTGTTTTAAACATCTTTATTGGAGTATAATTGCTTTACAATGGTGTGTTAGTTTCTGCTTTATAACAAAGTGAATCAGTTATACATATACATATGTCCCCATATCTCTTCCCTCAATTTGCTAGCATTTTGCTGAGGATTTTTGTATCTATAGTGATCAAAGATTTGGGCCTGTAATTTTCTTTTTTTGTATTATCCTTGTCTGGTTTTGGTATCTGGGTAATGGTGGCCTCATAGAATGAAATTGGGAGTGTTCCCTCCTTTTCAGTTTTTTTGGGAATAGTTTGAGAAGGGTAGGTATTAGTTCTTCTTTATATGTTTGGTAGAAGTCCCCTGTGAAGCCATCCAGTCCAGGACTTCTGTTTGCTGGGATTTTTTAAAATTATGAATTCAATTTCACTGCTAATGATTGGCCTGTTCAAATTGTCTGTTTCTTCTTGATTCAGTCTTGGCAGGTTGTATATTTCTAGAAATCTGCTCATACTTCTAGGTTGTCCAATTTGTTGGCTTATCTGCCAACTGTTCATAGTATTCTCTTATAATTTTTTGTATCTCTGTGGTATCAGTTGTTATTTCTCCTCTTTCATTTCTTATTTTGTTTATTTGGGTCCTCCCTCTTCTTCTTGGTATGGTTAGCTAAAGATTCGTTAATTTTGTTTATCTTTTCAAAAAACTGCTCTAGGTTTCACTGATGTTTTCTTTTTTAAAAAAATCTCTATTTTATTGATTTCCTCTGATCTTCATTATTTCCTTCCTCTGAAGAAGACATACAAATGGCTAACAGGCACATGAAAAGATGCTCAATTTTGCTAATTATTAGACAAATGCTAGTCAAAAGAACAGTGAGGTATCACCTCACACCTGTCAAAATGGCTACCACCAAAAAGTCTACAAATAACAAATGTTGGAGAGGATGTGGAGAAAAGGGAACACTTGGGCACTGTTGGTGGGAATGTAAATTGGTGCAGCCACTATGGAAAACAGTATGGAGGTTCCTCAAAAAAGCAAAAATAGAACTACCATATGATCCAGTAATTCTACTCCTGGGTATATATCCAGAAAAAAATAGAAGCACTAATTCAAAAAGATACATGCACTTCAATTTTCATTGTAGCACTATTTACAATAGCTAAGAATGGAAGCAACCCAAGTGTCTATCAACAGATGAATGGATAAAGAAGATATTGTATATATTGGGTTGGTCAAAAAGTTTGTTTGGGTTTTTCTGTAACATCTTATGGAAATTCCTGAACGAACTTTCTGGCCAACCCAATATATACAATGGAAGATCGCTCAACCATAAAAAGAATGAAATTCTGCCATTTGCAGCAACATGGATGGACCTAAATAATATTATGCTTAGTGAAATAAGTGAGACAGGGAAAGGCAAATACTGTATGATATCACTTATATGTGGAATCTAAAAAATAATACAAATGAATGTATATAGCAAAAGAGAAACAGACTCACAGATATAGAAAACAAACTAGGGGTTATCAGTGGGGAGAGGGAAAGAAGGAGGGGCAAGTTAGGGGTATGGGACTAAGAGATACAAACTACTATGTATAAAATAAAGAAGCAACAGGATATATTTTATAACATGGGGAATTATAGCCATTACTTGTAATAACTTTTATGGAGTATAATCTGTAAAAATACCGACTCACTATGCTGTATACCTGAAACTAACATAATATTGTAAATCAACTATACTTGAATAAAAAAATAAGAAAGGTAAGGACTAAAAAACCAAACCAAACCAAAACAAAAAACCCACAATACCACTTACGTTAGTAGCCCAAAATGAAATACTTGTGTATAAATCTAACAAAATGTGTATAAGATCTATATGAGGAAAACTACAAAACTCTAATGAAAGATATCAAAGAAGAATGAGGGCTTCCCTGGTGGCGCAGTGGTTGAGAGTTTGCCTGCCTTTGCAGGGGACGCGGGTTCGTGCCCCAGTCCGGGAGGATCCCACATGCCGCGGAGCGGCTGGGCCCGTGAGCCATGGCCGCTGAGCCTGAGCATCCGGAGCCTGTGCCCCACAACGGGAGAGGCCACAATAGTTAGAGGCCTGCGTACCGCAAAAAAAAAAAAAAAAAAAAAAAAAAGAAAGGCAGGAAAAAGTGATGTTAAATGTACTAAAATAGAAAGCTTTTTCCTTTTTTCCCATGGTCTCTCTCACAACTTGTCATGGCGACTTTTATCTGCTGCTTAATGTCTTTCTAAGTAAAGACAAATTGAAATTTAAGATTATCAGCATGAATTTGACTGTTCAACTTTATATTGTGCAGTGCTAGTTTTAAGGCAAATAGAAGAGCATTCAACTCACGTGTAGAATCACCAGAATTACACAATTTGTATTTCATGCAAAATACATGCATTTGTATTTTGTTCTGACCAGAACCGTGGAAACACTTCACAAAACTAACTCAACTGCACAGACTCTGGACACGCAGGCTCAGCGGCCATGGCTCACGGGCTCCGTGGCGTGTGGGATCTTCCTGGGCCGGGGCACGAACCTCTGTCCCCTGCATCAGCAGGCGGACTCTCAACCACTGCGCCACCAGGGAAGCCCCTAACTCAACTGTTTTAATCTCACTTCTTGATATGTTCACCTTCTACCAGCACTCTCTACCTCTGCCTCACTGAGGAGTGAGGAAGGTCCGAAAGGAAGGGAATTATGCCTTGCTCTTTTCCTTTCCTTTTACATCATCATTTTCATTGGAAGTGGCTAGAAGTAACTGGCAGGAATGAAGTAACACCAGGAAGAAAGGATGCAGTAGGGTTCCTTGGGCATTTGTGTTTCTTCCAGAACCATCGCCTTCTTTCTGTGTTTGAAACAAGTTCTGACTTGAACAGAAAGTGTGCCCTCTTGGGGCTATGAGTGCCCGTACATACTCAGTCGTTGCTGTCACGTGTACCTTGTAGTCACTTTGAGTCTTGCTGGCTCATCGCGGGTCCACCAAAATCCTAGGGCATCGGGAACGCTCTGTGCTAGAGGGGCAGCGGGAACTACGGGGAACATGCATGTCGAGCACATTCCCCCTGCTCACATCCATGTGCCATTCATTGTCCCATTGGGTTTCATGGACAAAACACAAGTTCGAAGATAAAATTAAGAATTTCTAGATAGGGGGAATTCCCTGGCGGTCTAGTGGTTAGGGCTCCTTGCTCTCACTGCTGAGGGTCTGGGTTCAATCCTGGTCGTTGCACTAAAATCCCACAAGTCCCGCGGCATGGCCAAAAAAACATTTTTTTTCTAGGTAGGAGCAGCACAACATTAAACCCAATGCAGGGCACTTCTGAGGCCAGGGCCCTGTAGGACTGCTCAAGGGTTTGTGCGTCCATGAAGCCCGCCCTGCCAGAAGGGACAAGTCCTGCTGGAGAAAGTGCTCACGAGAGCCAGGAACCGGAGTTGTGGGTTGTAACCCAAAATTATTTCCTTCTGGTTTTCTTTTCTTTTTTTTTTTTTTTGCGGTACGCAGGCCTCTCACTGTTGTGGTGTCTCCTGTTGTGGAGCACAGGCTCTGGACGCGCAGGCTCAGCAGCCATGGCTCATGGGCCCAGTCGCTCCGCGGCATGTGGGATCTTCCCGGACCAGGGCACGAACCCGTGTCCCCTGCGTCGGCAGGCGGACTCTCAACCACTACGCCACCAGGGAAGCCCTGGTTTTCTTTTAATTTAGTTTTTTTTTTTTTTTTTAAACTGAGGAGCTCATTTTATTTAGAAATGTTATCACTTCTGTAATTAACCTCACATCACAAGCCAAGTCAGCTCCTGCCTAGAGTAATTGGAGCAAGGGAATAGAGAGCTGGGGGAGGGGGAGGATTAGCAGCTGGGGAAGTCTGGAATCCCGGAAAAGCTGTAAATAGGCTTGCTGGCTGGAGCAGAGGGAAAGGCTAAATGCCTAGTTATCAGATCTGGGATGCTAGTGGGAGAATAGGCCAGCCCTGGAGAAGGAGACGGGACAAAACAGACCCTGGGGAGTTTCAGCAGAGGCACCTGGTGGCTGTCCTGGCTGGTGGCCTTGGGAGGCACAGGAAGGTCATGACAGGCATCCAGGCTGCCTGTATCCCAGTCTGACCTCATTAATGGCAGTAGGTTTAAAGGCTAGGACACTGGTTTCTGGGGGAACAAGGATAGAAGGTCAAGCAAGGCTGACTTCAGCTCCCAGGGAAACTAGAGGAGTTGAAGGCAAGGGTTTGGGAGCTCTGAGGACAACACTGGTAGGTAAGGCAGGTCTTTGCCATAAGATGCAAGGCAAGAAGGAGTCCCAGCACTGGGTCTGGGATCCATGGTCAGAGGCAGGAGCACCCCAGACTCAATGGTTGTGAGTCCCTGAGCTCCAGTGTTCCTTCTATTTCTTTGACTGCAGGATATACCCCAGGGCCTGAGGAAGGGCCAAGTGGCCCCAGCTGGGGGTTTGGAAAGGCACAGGAGTGGGGGGCCTGGGGAGTTGGTTACCTTATGTGCACCATTTCTGCTGGAATGCATTGGTTTGCTCCCTGGTTTCTATCTTATATATTGGAAAACACAACATATTGGTCCTCCTTTCTCCAAAGAGATTGTTCTTGCAAATGATCCTGAAACATACATCCATGTTAGCTTGTTAAGCAATTCTAGGGGCTCAGAATTCACCGAATTCCGCACCGGTCCTTTTTCCTCAGGAGTCCTAGCGCTTTAAGCATTGTACACATGAAACACAAACACATAGAGAAAAATTCCCCAGGCAAATTGTTTAAAATTTACAAAGAGTAAATCAGTCAGTCAGTCTGTGGTTTGGAATCAGCAAACGTTTAAGCATTGTAGTAATTTCCAACCTATAGCCTGTGGCCAATGCTTGGCGTGCTCAATGAAAAGGCACACCTCTTAGCTGGCTGAGCACAGGTAATATGACCTGTCCTACCTCCAGAGGCTCAGAGAGAGGCCAAGGTGTTGTAATTCCTCATCACCGGAGGCTGGGGTCACTTCAGGATTCATGGCAGTTCTGAAATGCTCCAAGCTATGGATAATTGCAATTCCTCTGAGCCAGGAATCCAAACGTATCCTGTCACAGGGCACCAGGCTGATGTGTGTGGGTTTACGGGGCTTTGTGATTAGGGAGCCTACATTTCCAAAAATGATTCCTTCATTTTCCGACTTTTGTTAGTGACTGCAGTGCATCTTAATTATTAACATATTATTCCTTGGCTTCCAAATCTCGATTCCTGCATCTGTTTCTTGCCTCTTTCTTTCCATATCCATGAGGTTTTGCACATCTTTGGGAAACCCAAATAACAAGCCTTCTCTAGTGTGGGAAAAGGCAAGAGCAGGCATTTAAAATTCTTTGGTGAAGTGGTCCGTAGATCTGATCTAGTGACTTAGCTCTGCATGCATAATTAATTGGGAGCATGTTCACAGCTCCTACTAAGCAGCCTGATTTACACTGTGAAACTAGCAGATGAGTGCTGCTCTGTCAGCCAATCAGAATTCCTGAGGACAGACAACACAAGGTCACGAATGAAGATTGTGTCTTGACAGGCCTTGAAGGGAAGTGAAAATGACCAGGTTTTGATTTGCACCTATGGTCACTGCAGGCTCTGAAAGATGTCATTTTTAGATATTTCCTGTGTTTTCCTTTAGAGTCACAATACGTCAGGCTCGGCTAAATGAAGAACTAAATTAAAACTGTCATTCCAGCTCATAAATAAGAGATGTCTAAGGCAGTTAATGTCTTGAATCTTTCAAAAATGAAAATGACTATACACATTTTTAATGCAGTTCTTGGTAATTTGCCACCTGGCAAATTGGTAATTTGCCAATCTTATCGGTAAGATTTACCGATAATCCTGGCTTGCAAACATGAAAAATAAAACTGAGACTGACTTGTTTATTTCACGAGACTGCTGCTTTGCTCCCTTGCGGTTGTAACAGAATTTAAATTAAAGTTAAATCTAATCACAACAAAACGATGTTCATATACTCATATTAGTAATTGAGTTTTCTGAGATCGTGTGATAGGTACCTGGATGCCAGAGGTTTTTGCATTGCCTGAAAAATCAGTGCTTTATCTTTCTTCAAACTGTCTCCTGCTCAGGAGGTTGTGACTGGACCCATCAGGGTTTAACATGTGGCCCCTGAGCATGCCTCCCAGACCATCTTTATAAGTTTGGTGAGGACTTAATGTTGGTTTGCAAGCTGGCCCCCTACAGGGAGGAAAACAAGACTGAAGAATGAGGCAGATCACACCAGATTGGTAGGTGGCAGGCTTAATAAACAAGGGAACTCATATACGAGGCTTGTCTTGAGATGCCCCCTGCACTCACCCACCAAATCTTTTTTTTTTTTTTTGGCGTTACGCGGGCCTCTCACTGTTGTGGTCTCTCCCATTGCGGAGCACAGGCTCCGGACGCGCAGGCTCAGCGGCCATGGCTCACGGGCCCAGCCGTTCCGCGGCATGTGGGATCTTCCCGCACCGGGGCACAAACCCGCGTCCCCCGCATCGGCAGGCGGACTCTCAACCACTGCGCCACCAGGGAAGCCCCAACCCCTGCCAAATCTTAAAAGTTATGTAGAGGCCTTTACTGGGTTCAGTCACATATACCATCCAGGTGATCTCAACAGCACATTGTTCTCTCAAGGCTGCGTCCTTGAAAACAGCTCTCACTCTGGGAACCGTGGGCAGAACATACATTACAAAGATAGGGGAGGGGATGAGGAGCCTCCAATTGCCTGGGTCCAGCTCTCGGGTTAACCAGTGGCCACATCCTCTGGATGACCTCCTCCAACACTTCCATGTGGTTAAAAAAGGCTGTTGTGACTTCAGTGACACGAGGAAGTGCCCTTCTTCCCTAGAATATTTGTCTCTCTTTGTGTGGGTGAAAAATCTTTCAGGTCTCCATTAAGACTCCAAAATGAGTTAAACTCACACTAAGGTATAGCTTAGCTTATGTCAGATCCTGAGAGTAATGTTTGTTAAAAGGAGAGAGGAGACAGTTAAGTTGTCTCCATTATTTGAGTAATTACTTTCTTGGTGAGCAAAGATAAATATTTGCTTTTGGTCTAGTGGTATAATGAAAAGTGAATTAATTTGGGAGTCATAAAGACCTAAGTTTGAATCTTGGTTATAACAATGATAAGCTAGTGTCCTGGAGTAAGTTACTTAAAATCTCTAGGGCTCAGTTTCTAAAATTGACATAATAATACCTGCCTCCCAGGGATGTTGTAAAGAGTAAATGAGGCAACATATGTAGAACACCTGTACTTAGTAGGTATTCTGTTACTACTAGGGATGTTTGTATATGACTGAGAGAAAAGCAACAAATTGCTCATTAGTGAAAATAATTATATTAGTTGTTCCTTAAGGTTCTCATCACTAAGGGTACCCGAGTACACTGCTCTCCAATCCTGTTACTTTACTTCTGCAAAAATCTTCACTGATTTCTTAGTTCTGCTCAGCACTTCCCTTTGGGATTTCTCTGGATTATTTTACTAGTCGTTACTGCTCAAATATATATTTTGGAGCAAGGCTGTCAGTACCCCCTGCAGAAAAAGACCCTTTCCCCAGCTTGACACTTTCCACAGTCATGTGTAGCCCTAATGTGTCCTGGTATATCTCAGAATCCACACCATGTACCCCAGAGGTCCTGGGTGGCCAAAGCATGTGTCTCACTCCCAAATGCTGGCAGGACCATGTGGACCTCCCGGGAAAGTATGGGTACTTCAGTGAAATGGTGAGGTCACATCTGTCTAAATGCTGCAATGGCTTATTCCCAGCTCAAGATGATCGTTGCTGTGCATGAACATGGGCCCAATGTTGCCAGGTCTTTAGATTTTTCAAGAGAAGACAGATACCAAGGTATTATGTAAAAACTTCCAAGTTTTAATGGTGGCAAGCTCTTCACATTAAACAAAACAAAATAAAGCCCGTGAGGACCAATGCTCTGCTGTGTTAACAAAGCAGGCCTGTGCCTTTCCAGTTCTGACCTATGGGCTTATATGTTTTATTGGCCAGATTTCTGGGTGCCGTTTCTCTCTCGGGGGTCTTAGGCCTCCTGGGAACAGCTACAATTTCTCCTTTAGTAGCTATAAAAATCCCCTTCTTTCTCTCATGGGGTTCATGACATTTCGATTTAGCCATTTAGTTGCTGTAATGATATTCATATCTAATTTGTGGCCATAAAACATAACTATTGAACTTAAAAAAAATCAAGTGATGTCTTTAACCCTCACTCCATCCCTGACTTTCAAGCCCTTATCATCCTTGTGTCCCTGAATCTCACTCTATCCCAAGAGCCCCCAGAGGTGACAGGAGTTTAGAGATAAGAATGTCTGTAACACACAAATCTTAGTGACAAAAAGGTGTGCATTTTAATGGTTTAAAGTTTAGGCTTTGTGAAATGACCCAAAGTTAAAACAAAATATCCTGCTTAAGATCTTGAAGCAATGAGTGTTCTTAGTCCTATTTCCTACTGGCAGAGGTTGTTCCTCAAAGACTGGGGTATATAGGCTCACAATCCCTTTCCCCAATACTTGGTACAGATAGATTTCAGAATTCACAATTGTTCATATTTTGTAAATGTAACATATATATTATGGAACACTTCCTGTACTGTCTGGAACAGCACCTAATAATCAAATATGCCAGTATATCTATAGCAAAATAGGAATATTCATACTAAGTGTGATAAATGAAGACCACAACTAGCCACATATCAGTTCAGGTCAGGTTGTGTTGTTGTTGTTGTTTCTTCAGGTCAGTTTTTTTTTTTTTATTAATTAATTCTTTTTACATCTTTATTGGAGTATAATTGCTTTACAATGGTGTGTTAGTTTCTGCTTTATAACAAAGTAAATCAGTTATACATATACATATATCCCCATATCTCTTCCCTCTTGCATCTCCCTCCCTCCCACCCTCCCTATCCCACCCCTCTAGGCGAACACAAAGCACCAAGCTGATCTCCCTGTGCTATGTGGCTGCTTCCCACTAGCTATCTATTTTACATTTAGTAGTGTATATATGTCCATGGCATTCTCTCACTTTGTCCCAACTTACCCTTCCCCATCCCTGTGTCTTCAAGTCCATTCTCTACGTCTGCATCTTTATTTCTATCCTGCCCCTGGGTTCTTCAGAAACTTTTTTTTTTTTTAGATTCCATATATATGTGTTAGCATACGGTATTTGTTTTTCTGTTTCTGACTTATTTCACTCTGTATGACAGACTCTAGGTCCATCCACCTCACTACAAATAACTCAACTTCATTTCTTTTTATGGTTGAGTAATATTCCATTGTATATATGTACCACATCTTCTTTATCCATTCATCTGTGGATGGACGCTTAGGTTCCTTCCATGTCCTGGTTACTGTAAATTGTGCTGCAATGAACATTGTGGTACATGACTCTTTTTGAATTATGGTTTTCTTAGGGTATATGCCCAGTAGTGGGATTGCTGAGTCGTATGGTAGTTCTATTTTTAGTTTTTTAAGGAACCTCCATACTGTTCTCCATAGTGGCTTCACCAGTTTACACTCTCACCAACAGTGCAGGAGGGTTCCCTTTTCTCCACACCCTGTCCAGCATTTATTGTTTGTAGACTTTTTGATGATGGCCATTCTGACTGGTGTGAGGTGATACCTCACTGTGGTTTTGATTTGCATTTCTCTAATGATTAGTGATGTTGAGCATCATTGCATGTGTTTGTTGGCCATCTGTATGTCTTTGGAGAAATGTCTGTTTAGGTCTTCTGCCCGTTTTTGGATTGGGTTGTTTGTTTTTTTGATATTGAGCTGCATGAGCTGCTTGTATATTTTGGAGATTAATCCTTTGTCAGTTGCTTCATTTAAAAATATTTTCTCCCATTCTGAGGGTTGTCTTTTCATCTTGTTTATGGTTTCCTTTGCTGTGCAAAAGCTTTTAAGTTTCATTAGGTCCCATTTGTTTATTTTTGTTTTTATTTCCCTTTCTCTAGGGGGTGGGTCAAAAAGGATCTTTTTTTTTAAAGGGAGGTTGCAATTTTAATTTATTTATTTATTATTTACTTATGGCTGTGTTGGGTCTTCATTTCTGTGCGAGGGCTTTCTCTAGTTGTGGCAAGCGGGGGCCACTCTTCATCACGGTGCGTGGGTCTCTCACTATCGCGGCCTCTCTTGTTGCGGAGCACAGGCTCCAGAAACGCAGGCTCAGTAATTGTGGCTCACGGGCCCAGTTGCTCCGTGGCATGTGGGATCCTCCCAGACCAGGGCTCAAACCCATGTCACCTGCATTGGCAGGCAGATTCTCAACCACTGTGCCACCAGGGAAGCCCCAAAAAGGATCTTGCTGTGATTTATGTCATAGAGTGTTCTGCCTATGTTTTCCTCTAAGAGTTCTATAGTGTCTGGCCTTACATTTAGGTCTTTAATCCATTTTGAGTTTATTTTTGTGTACGGTGTTAGGTAGTGTTCTAATTTCATTCTTTTACATGTAGCTGTCCAGTTTTCCCAGCACCACTTATTGAAGAGGCTGTCTTTTCTCCATTGTATATTCTTGCCTCCTTTATCAAAGATAAGGTGACCATATGTGTGTGGGTTTATCTCTGAACTTTCTATCCTGTTCCATTGATCTATATTTCTGTTTTTGTGCCAGTACCATACTGTCTTGATTACTGTAGCTTTGTAGTATAGTCTGAAGTCAGGGAGCCTTCTTCCTCCAGCTCTGTTTTTCTTTCTCAAGATTGCTTTGGCTTCAGGTCAGGTTTTAATGCCAGATGAATTACAGGAAAGATTCTGGTTTTGGATGTCAGAATTATGGATGAGGGACTATAAACCTATACATTAATCATAGTCCTGTTGCTGTTCAGTGGCAATATCCTTAGTGTGGCTATAAAGATCTCATTTTGATCTTTATACTAACCCATGCTTCTGTATCTTATTGAATCATAAAAGTTACCTAAGGCTTTAAAAATTTTCTCCACTTTCTAAATTTCTTCAGTGAATATATATTTATAATTAAAAATATATTATAAAATTCACTTGAAATTTTATAAAGTTGGGGCAGTAGGATGCACATACTTAGTGTGTGTGTATGTGTATGTGTGTGTGTGTGTGTGTGTGTGTGTGTGTGTGTGTGTGTGTGTGTAATAGAGAGAGAGACCTGCTGAAAACTTACCTTTGATTTTGCTTTTCACTGCTGTAGCATGAAGTTCTCCCATCTGTGAGCACCTCATTAGGAAGAGGTGGAAGGAATTCCTTCCTTACCCGCCAACCTCCTCTTCCTCTGTCCACTCCTTGACCCTTACGGGGGTAAATAGGCCTCCATGTTTTATTTATTTATACAATCTTATTAAGGTAATGGCAGGGCACTTTGGTTTCAGGGGGCCAAAAGGCACCCCTGGGAGAGGAGGAGCAGTTGCAAGTTGTACAAGGATGGATGGACGGGTGGATGCCTGTACTCATGCTGGCATTGTGCCTCTAAGGCAGCAAGATCTCAGAGAATGACCTCTTGGGGCCCCGAACCGGTTGGTAGCTAATGGTGGTGGCATTTTGAGCCTAGGTTGCTTATCACAGAGGGAGTGGAGTGGGATCTACTTAAGCAAAGCTGCCTAGAACAGTAGTGACTAAGAAGGCTTGACTGCACTATTGCGGGGCCAAGAAAGGCAAGGGCAGGGGAGGCAGCTGAACAGACCCCACGGTGCCTCCTCTCAGAGAGGAAGTCAAAGGGGCTTCCTTTCCAGACTCTGTAAGTTCCTGGGGGCCTTGAACCATCCAAGGGAGAATGGAGCACTCCTAAAAGGTGATGCTGGACGTGGACCAATCTTGAGAAAAACAAATGTGACATTCCTTGCATCTGAAGACTGAGGCACTGTTTATAATTATTACAACTGAAAAAAGGATTATAATATAGAAAATAATTATATCCAGGTTTTAAGAATTTGAGTGTCTCTCATACTATTATCTAGGATTATCTGACCTATGTAATAATGTTATAAAAAAAAGGGAAAGAAAATAAACTGATCAAAGTTCTGATATGGTGGGGAGATATTAGATCTCTAAGGAAGGGTTGGAGGGGAGATGACAGGAAGGGAAAAAGTCTTAGAAATAGGGACTTGGAGGGAACCCACTCTACAGACTTACCAGGGGGCCAACCAGCTTTTAGAAAAAAATCATAGTTAATCAGTGGTTTCCCGTCTAGGATCCTGAGCCCCTAGAGGTCAGTGGAACGGTGCTGGGACTCTTCGAGCAATTTTCTGAATCTCTAAAATTCAGACAGAAATCATGCTTTTACCTCTGAAATGGCTGTATGGGCTAGCAAGAACACGTCTCTTTGCTTTTGTGTGGGATTCTATTGCTTGAGTGAGGGAACAGTGATTACCCAACACTAATCAGAAGCCATGTCTACTTCTAAGGTGTATCAGTGATTAATAGAAAAAGGGGAGAAACAATGACTCAACAAACATAGTTTGTTTGATGGTCAAAAACACTGCCAAAACATAGTATTGGGTAGCGGCATTTATAAAAGAAGTTCTCAGGAATGGCTGGGAACCCTGGTGGACACGATTCTGTCTCCCATATTCTCTGAAGCCAGGTAGCCAGTCATTCCCTGTGCCTGGTTGCCCAGCTCAACAGCATTGTCCCTGAGGGCTGTGCAGATGGAGCTGGTCTTTAAATCAGTGAATCAAAATAGACTTATTTTCAAAAGAGTAGAAGATTTAAATCTTCCTTGTTGATGGACATTTAATCATTCTCATTAGGTGAACTTGGACCAGTCCTCCGTAGCATTGTGGACCTAGGACTCTTTGGATCTCTGACTTTTTTTCCCCATGATCTTCATTTACCATCTGCTTCTTTCTCCTGCCATCTGTGGGTGGTCTGCTTCTCTCCCTCCACATACATTTCCATGGCTCCTGCCCGTCCACCTCCCAACCTTCCCCTCTAGTCCTGGTTCATCAGGATCTCTCCTTTACAGTTGTTCTGTTACTGCAGAGCTCTTACTATGTTCTAGGTCCTGTGCTGGCTCATGTGCAAAGTTCCCAGCAAAGGCTAGCTGCTAAGAAAATGTTTATCTCTTTCTACCATTCACACTGACTTCCATGCAGGAAAAAAAAAAAAATCCCATTTCATCCTTTCTGTGTGAGGTCATGTTCTCAGGGCACAGAAAATCTCATAGGTACACTTAGTCTTCTGCTGTGGTAGGAGCTGAGTGGGAGACAGTGTGTACATACATCCTTGCAGACCTGTTCTAAGCATTCTTAAAAGTGTCTGTCCACAGGGCAGTGGGTAGCAGGGTGCAAAGGACAATTGGGATTCTGCCGGCAGTCTAACTCTGTTATAGGGGTTGCAGAATTTTCCTCTGGACCCCTTGGTCTGACGCACTTAGAGAAGGACTCCTACATGCTTGCGGTCTAGAAGTTGGAAGGTAGAAAGGGAAAACCTTCCTCTAAATCTGTGTTCCCGTTAAATCTTTAGCATCTTCACGTTACTGCGGTGGCTGTTTAATCGTGAGCCTCCCTCGGCTGAAAGAGCAAGCCTTCTTCAGTGGGGCTGAAGGAGGAGGGTTTGGGGGTTGTTAGCGGCTACCCCTACCCACACTATGAGGCTAGGGGCAGTTTGGCTCAAGACGCTCCAATCCTCCCAAATTGGAGTGAAAATTAAAGTTCTAGTCCTTTAGATTCACAGTGGCTATATTAGTTTCTTCGGGCTTCCATACAAATGACCACAAACTAGGTGGCTTAAAACAACAGGAGTTATTCTCTCATAGCTGAGGATGCCAGAAGTCAGAAATCAAGGTGTTGGCCGGGTCGACTCCTTCTGGAGGCTCAGACGGAGAAACCCTCCCAGGCCTCTCTCCTTGCTTCCGGTGCTGATCTGCAGTCCTTGGCATCCTTTGCCTTGTGAATGCATCACTTCAATCTCTGCCTCCATCTTCCCATCACCTGTGTCTCTGTGTGTCCTTTTTGTTTCTTATTAGGACACTCCCGTCGGATTTAGAGCTCACTTTAATCCAGTATGATCTCATCTCCATCCTTACCGTCATTACATCTCTAAAGAGCCTATTTCCAAATAAGGTCGCATTCTGAGGTCCTGGGTGGACGTGGATTTTGGGCGGCACTGATATTCAATCCACTCTAGCGGTCAACCTAGCATGACCCTCCTTTCCTCTGAAAGTCAGTCCCTCATCCACTTGGCGGTATCATAATGCCTTATAAAATACCTTACTGTTTGCAAGTGCTTTTTCGTCTGATATCTAATTTGAGCCCCTCCCTCTGAGACAACTGGATTGGGCATTACCTTTGCTAAATCTCACCTGTAGAATGTGTGCAAGAAGTGCTTTGATTAAGGTAAGTTGCAGAGGTGGGACTAGCTCCATGTTCTCCTGATTCCCAGAAGGAATGCTCTGTAAGGAGAAAATCCAGAAAATGATATCCTTGCCCAACCTCTTCCCATTGGGATGTGTGTCGGGGGGAGGGAAGCTGTGCATTTCTTTTTATTTTCTGACCAACAATCGCAGTTATTAAGTGATGAGCTCACTGAAGCTGTGATTAAAAAAAAAAGCAGCTGTAGATCCTCCTATTCTCTCACACCCCAACAGTGAGGCTGGGTTCATACCCACCATGCTTACTCCTATGAAGAAATGTTGCTGTTTGGAGACCCAGACTTGGCCCAGGATCCTAGCACCACTCACCACCACATACCCCAGCCCCTCCCCTCTCCTTGAGAGTCTGGGCTCTGCAAACTGCCCATTGGAATGGCAGCAGGCTTCCCATTCCTGACACATTGTCCCTCATGGAGGGATTTATTAATGGGTTAACTGAGGCTGCCGAGGCTGAATCCTCTCTTCTTATGAAAATGAGGACTTTCCCAACACATTAGACATACTTATTTAACATATATAAACCATTTAAAACTAACCAACATATATAGACCATTTTAAAAAGACAGAAAGATATCACAAGCTCAGCAGTGTGCCTGAGAAATGTTTGTCTTCAAGGCGATGTTTAAGTGGAGAAAGCAGACTTGAAACTGGGAAACACTTGTACTGAAGTTACTTGTACTGAAGTTACTTAAACACTTGTACTGAAGCAGACTTGAAACTGGGAAACACTTGTAAAGAAGTCCCTTGACTTCTTTGGGACTCAGTTTCCTCATCAGTAAAATGAGAATTACAATATCTCTTTGTCTACTCCATCTGAGATAACATTTTCCAAAGATTCCTTGCATAAGTTAAATTCTATCCAAATAAAAGTGTAACAGTTAGAAAGTCCATAACCCGTGTGGTTCAGTCCCAGAGCAGCATCAGCATGAAAAAACATGGTCCTCAGAACTAGGAGACTGACTCAGGTCCTTTGCTAGGATGTCACGAGCACCATGAAGAGGACATAAATTGTCGTCCCCAGTTTCCTTGCTCTTGCCACCGCCCACTCTACTTTTTGCTCATGACTCAGGCAGAAGAGCCTGACGAAAAACAAGCTGGAGACCTCTTCAGACGACCAGAGCAGTGGAAGGACAGGGACGCACAAATACGCTAAAAATGAGAGTCTCTTATGGGATGGGGTAAACGTTTTAGGTTGGAGACCAGAAAACTGCTTTGGGTCGAAAGAGTAGGGTTGGTAGACCGTCACAGCCATAGTCTCAGGCCACGTCTGCCTGGCCAAGTCTCCAAGTGGTGGAGAACAGAAAACTTCTGCACAACCCCATTCCCAGGCACGTTTGACATGTCCAGAGACGTTTTTGCTTGTTACAATTTAAAAGAGGGGTTGTGTGCTACTGGCATCTAGTAGGAGGAGGCCAGGGATGCTGCTAAACATCCTGTAACGCACAGGACAGCCCCACAGCAGAGAGTTATCTGGCCCCAAGTATCAATAGTGCTGAGGTTGAGACACCGCTGTAGACCCTCCTGGTCATCGCTTGCCATCACAAGCTCTCACCCCCTCACCCCATCTCAGCTGTGCTCTGACCTTGACCTATCCCAATTTCCAGGGAACAATTTCTAAGGAAAGAAATAGACTGTTTCTGGGAGAGTAGATGGGAGCTGGAAACTAAGAAATTCTGACTGTGAGGTGGAGAGAAAAGGGAGGTCAGAGCTGATTGATTTCCCTGCCATTAAAAATGGGAAGTAGCATTTAAAGATTGAAGAGGGACAAAGGGCACGTATGCTAAGAAGAGCACCACATGCAAATGAAATGCAGTTTGAGCCCAAAAGCAGGGAATTGAAACAGGCTGTAAAAAAAACGGCATCATTTTCAGATGAAAAGAGGACAGCGGGAAGCAAATCGACTGGGCAAACAGATTTCACGTTGACATTTCCCGGGAATGACAAAGGCAGTAAAATACCAAAAACAATCTGATTCCAGTGGCAGTGGTATCTCTTTAATGGTGTTTTTGTACCAATGCTGATTTTCACAAGGCAGCATTGGTGAGACGCTGCCCTTTCCAAACTTCCATGGAAATATTTTCCATCATTTTGACATTTCATTTAAAATGAAATATAGGAGATATTAAAAATTCATGCTCATGACAGGTATTATTCGTTTGACTTTGAAATATACAGTGAACACGCTGTTAATGAACAGTGAGGGAAGTGTCAGGACTGTGTGCACGTGCATATTCATGGGCTGATTCCTGACTTCGGAAGAAAACAATTGCAGAATCAAAAAGGGCTGACCTTTTATGGTTCTAAAATCCATGAGTGTGTGGTTATGAATAATTGAAAATGGAATAATAAAAATGACCCTTTTGGGGGGTAGTTCAGGTAAAAGCAAAATGCCATGACTTTATCCTAGAAACATGAACCTCAATTATTTCTGAATTTGCATGAATTACATGAAAATCTCACTTGAAGCATTACAGGGATGCAATCACATGAATTCATCCAGCTGCCAGCATGCCATCTGTGTTTCTCTGTAGTCTTTCCTCCACCCTGAGGACAGAGCAATGGCTCCCTCCCTTTGAATCCTCTATTCTCCTCCCGCTTAGAATCTAGGAGGAAATTGCTTTTTCCTAAGCTGGCAGAGACGTTTTCTGCACTGTTCTGGGTGAAATGAAGGAAAGGGACTGTTTGTGTTCATTACCATTGGCACAAGAGAAGGGCCACTCTCAGGGAATGGGAAAAAAGAGTGGGAGGAGAACCTAGTTCCTCATGTAGTAAGACCAAAGAGGGCAGCCTTCTATTTTCTCTTATTCAAAACCATAATTTATTATTATTATTTTTTTGGTGAAACAGAAAAGAATAGCTTTATTGCTTTTCCAGGCAAAGGGGGGCACAGTGGGCAAATGCCCTCAAAACTGTGTGACCCCATAATTTATTATTATTACTTAAAAAAATTAAGGTGTAGAACTGTTGCATTCTTAAGTGTTCTCCACCATGCAAAATCTGTGAACACAACTCAGTTTGCTCACTGATTTCCTTTATAAATTAAATAAAAGTTTCATTTATTCACAAACCCTTTCAGCATACCTGCCATCTGCTGGGTGCAGGGGCGAGACAGGTGCCAACCTTGCAAACATTATAGTCTAGTGGGGGGATGGACAGTGCCATGGGGGAGGGTAAGTTACTGCAGATGCACATGACGGGGAACCAGTCTGGTCTGGAAGTTCCAAGAAGCCTCCCTGGTGAGCCTTGAAGAAGGAGTGAGAGATGGCCTGGTAGAAAAAACAACAGGTGTTAAGCCTCCTGAAGGGGAGATGCTTTTCTAAGACGATCCCCCAGCCACCACAAGGGTAACAACAACACAGAAACATCAGAAGAAATTAGCTCTCAGGGGTGAAGCATGGTGGGATTCAGGAGGCCTGGATTCTAGTGTTGGTTCTGACATTTATTAAGGAACAGAGAGGTTGTGCTATTTGCTCAAGGTCACACGGTCTGTTTTCTCATTGTAATTTCTGCATGTGGGAAATGGTGGGAGCACGAGGTTCCAGGCTGAATTTAGTGATCTGAAATTCTATTTTTGAATACACAGTAGTCTCTTACGTTTGTGCATGCTGTGTAAAGAATACTGTACATCAATATTAGTGCTTTTGTTTTCCTTCTTTAAGATTTTCTATGAAGTTATACATATCCCATGGGCTATGGAACTAGAATATAAGGTCTAAGAGAAAAGGAAGGGACTTCCCGTGTGGCGCAGTGGTTGAGAATCTGCCTGCCAATGCAGGGCACACGGGTTCGAGCCCTGGTCTGGGAGGATCCCACATGCCATGGTACAGCTAGGCCTGTTCGCCACAACTACAGAGCCTGCACTCTAGAGCCTGCGAGCCTCAACTGCTGAGCCTGAGTGCTACAACTACTGAACCCACATGCCTAGAGCTGGTGTTTCACAGCAAGAGAAGCCACTGCAATGAGAAGCCCACACACCGCAACGAAGAATAGCCCCGCTCACCACAACTAGAGAAAGCCTGCGCACAGCAACGAAGACCCAGTGCAGCCAAAATAAATAAAAAAGAGAAAAGGAAACTTGTCCTCGTTTACCACTTCCTAGGAGAATTCCTGGCACACAGTGGGTGTCTAAGAAATAGGGCTGAATGAATAAATAAATTTTATTAAAAATTAACAAATTACCTGTTAGTTAACATCATAATGTGAAAAGCCAATGGGGCACAGTTTTAGAGGCCAGGCCCCTTGGTCAGGTGAGAGTGCCAGGAGGAAGTGTGGGGCATAGGGTCAACAAGTGTTGATCTGAGTGAAGTTTTCACTTTTCATCCAGATTTTTCAGCATCAGGTATGTTAATTTTTTATGTCAGCAAATTTAACATACCTTATTTTTAACAAAGCAAAGACTTTCCCGAGTGGACTGCAAGTAGGAGATAGTGATGAAAATGAGCAAAACCCAAGAAGGTGGATAGGACATCAGGTTCACTATCAGAAAAGATCCTATAGAGGCTAGTAGTTCAAAGAAAGTCTGATTTTCATTATTCTCAACCCTCCCTGTTTCTTTTCATATCGAATTCCTACATTTAGTCAGATACTTCCTCCCACTTCATATTTCTAGCGTACATTTCCCTTCTGTTCTGCAACCCTAGTAAGACTTTAATATATCAGCTTGACTTGACATAGTAATATCTTTACATCTTGTAGTGCTTAACCCTTTCAAAGATGTTGGTATTAGGATCTTACAAAAAAACCCACAAATCTTCCCACCCTTCATGAAAGGGGAGGCATTTTCCATTCTCTAGGTCAGGAAGATGACACATGGTGAGAGGTCTTCCTTAGGGTCACAGAGGGGATCACTCCCAACACCCCTAAAGTTGGATACATCAAGAAAGGTGTAATGAAGAGATTCTTTACAAGGTTTGCACATGATGTAGGGAAAAATCTTAAGAAGTAGTGCGGAATCCTAGAGCTGTACGTAGTGGGGCTGTTGTTACTTGTAAGTCTGAAGGCATGAAGTGATTAACAGAACCCAGCAATAGGGAGGGATGTGCGGAGGGGACCACCTGAAAGGAGCTAAGACACAGCCACCTGTTTGTGACACCACAGGGGGAAAGCCAAGGGAACAAACACCTCTGCTTGCATCTCCTCTATCTTGCTGATTTGTTGTTGGTACTCCCTATCCAACAAACCCAGCTGGAAGCCAGAGGCAAGGAAGTCCATACTTGTCAATCTCCTGGCACCCGGTAGGTTGAGCAAGGGTGGAGAGTGGTCTAGAAACACAGGAAAAGGTCTGTCACACCCACCACTATGAGGTGGGTTGGGACTAGAGGTCGCGTCTCCAGATTTCCCTCTCACTACTTGTCCGCATGTCATGCTTTCCTCCAAATGAGAGAATCTGAATTCACAGCACCTGGCCCCAAACCACCTGCGAGCTCTTTGATCCCTATATCTTGAGGATTTATGGTTGGAAGGCAGAACTTTGGGTAGATATATTATTCCTCCACTTATCATCCCTGCACATCCTTAACATGGACTATTGAAAGTGTATCTAATAACAGATTCCCCTGAGCATTTAATATGAGAATTTGTTCCTTTACCCCAACTGCAAGGTGATTTTTGATACAGAACAACTGATTATGTACTCTAGCTACACACATCAGCGTGTTGATTATGTGAAATCTCATAAGGAATTGTAGTCAATGCCAATCATTGTGTAAGCGAAGGTCAAACGTTACGTCTTCTATTGGTGTCATCAGCATTTTTAGGATAAATCTTTGAAGCACACAAATTAATATTGGGATACATATCGGCACTGAAGGCATCTGTAAGAAATTAAATGCTTGTGGACTATGGAAGAGAGAGTGCAGGAGAGAGGAAAAATATACCAGGGTCCCCATGCACAAAATTGTTGGTTAAACTACAAGGACTATGATTAGTCTGCTTTTTAAAAGAGCTAAATGTAGCTCAGATATTTGAGTTAGTCAGAAATACCACTTCCCAATTTTAAATGTTTAGTCAGTGAGCAGCTGTGGAGACAGACCTGCGTGCATGCGTGCTCTGTTTAAAAGTATAACTGGGAGTGCATTTGTCTAGGCAATATATATAGTATGGTAATTAAAAGCAATTCTTGTGGAATTAGACATATCTGGATTCAAATCCTGGCTCCACCACTTGCCAGCTATGTGATTTTTCTGAGCCTCTGTTTCCTCCTATGTATGTAAAATAGGAATAATAATAGTACTACTTGTATCAGTTGGCTTTTTCTACAGTTAACGCTGCATAAGAAATGTAGCGTAGAACCTCGTAATCACAAAACCTCAGTGGCATAGAACACTTATTGCTTATGTGCCTGGAGTCACATGGATGTTGGCAAGGATGTTGCTGATCTTGATTGGACTTGATTGATCACTTGTCTGGGTGTTGACTGACTATTGGCTTATCTAAATGGCCTCATCTGGGATGACTTGGGTGACCGGCTGTGCTGCATGTGTCTTTCATCCTCTAGCAGGCTAGCTTGGGCATAGTCTCATGGTGGTGGCAGAGGGCAGGATCAGTAAGTAGAAACACAGAAGCACTTTTCAAGCCTGTGATTGCTAATATTCTATTGGCCAAGGCAACATGGCTAAGTTCTAAGTCAGACTGGGAGGGCACTACACAGTTACATGCAAAGAATGTGCCTACAAGCAAAGAGGGAGAGTCGGGGCCATTAATGCAATCAGTCTACTGCAGGATAATGAAGTTTAAATGAGATAATACTCAGCAAGTACTCAGCACTTGGTGATCGTTTAATAAACGGTAGTTGTTGTTATTATTACTATTCCCTATTCATATCACAACTGGCATCTATCAAGGTCTTTTGTTTTCTAAGCTGGTCTTTGTGTGCTACTTTATGAGCTTATAGAAATTCTTGCTTTAAAACAGAATGGAGAGGTTTGGGTTTAAAACCTGGTTATAAAACTCACTCTTAATACAACCTTACTGTGTATTGTGGTGGAAAGGAGTGTTTGCTGGGGAGCCAGACAGACCTGGTTAAATATTTTGACCATTTTCTGTTCTTTGATCTTGTATATTTACTCCTCCTCAGTCTCCTTAGCTGCAAAATGCAGATAATTGTATTTATCCTGCTGAATATTTTTTTAAAGATTAAATAAGAAAAATATGTTTTATGTCTTTCTCAATATTTGTCACACAATTTGTATTCAATAAATGGTAGCTATTATTATCTATAACCTTTGTAATCTATGTTTGTAGAAAATTTGGAAAAATAATTACCAAATTTCCAGGTTTTTTTAACATCTTTATTGGAGTATAATTGCTTTACAATGGTGTGTTAGTTTCTGCTTTATAACAAAGTGAATCAGCTATACGTATACGTATATCCCCATATCTCCTCCCTCTTGCATCACCCTCACACCCTCCCTATCCCACCCCTCTATGTGGTCACAAGTCTATTTTATTTTTATTTTTTGTTTTTTAGCCACACCACACAGCATGTGGGATCTTAGTTTCCCGACCAGAGATCAAACCCATGCCCCCTGCAGTGGAAGTATGGAGTCTTAACCCCTGGACCACCAGGGAAGTCCCAATCTCTATTTTATTTATTTCCTTTTTGATCTTTATTATTTCTTCCCTTCTGCTGACTTTGGATTTTGTTTGTTTGCTCTCCTTATTCGAATGCTTTTAGGTGGTGGGTCATGTTGTTTGAGATTTTCTTGTTGCTTAAGGAAGGTCTGTATTACTATAAACTTCCCTCTTAGAACTGCTTTTTCTGAATCCCATGGATTTTGTTAGATTATATTTTCATTTTCATTTGTCTTAGAGTATTTTCTGGTTTATTCTTTGATTTCATCTTTGACCCACTGGTTTTTTAGTAGCATGTTGTTTAGTCTTCATGTGTTTGTTCTTTTCCCATTTTTCTTTCTGTGGTTGATTTCTAGATTCATATTGTTGCGATCAGAAAACATGCCTGAAATACTTTCTAAATTATTAGATTTGTTGTGGCTTGTTTTGTAACCTAGTATGTGGTCTATCCTAGAGAATATTTCATGCACTCTTGCAAAATTGTGTACTTTTTTTTTTTTTGGATGTAGTTGTTATGTCCTGTAGATATAAATTAAGTCCAACTGGTCTATTGTGTCATTTAGGACCTCTGTCACCTTACTGATTTTCTTTCTGGATGATCTGTCCATTGATGTCAGTGGGGTGTTAAAGTCTTCTACTGTTATTGTATTCCTGTCAATTTCTCCCTTTACTGTTTATTATTTCATTGTATAAATATATACTTCATTTTACTGTTGTTGGATAATTTGGGTTACTACCATTTGGACTCTTAAGAATAATGTTGCTATTATCATAAGTGTATGTACTTTCTTGGTTTGTATGTGTGCACGTTTCTGTTGGGTATATACCTAAGAGTGGACTAGCTGGATCATAGGTATGTGTGTGTTCATCTTCAGTAGGTAGTGCCAAACTCTTCCAAGATGGGTGTTCTAATTGACACTCCCACCTGCAGTACATAAAAGTTCCTGTTTACATTCTCTTTAACCTTGGCCTTTAAAAAATGAGCTATTCTGGCAGGCGCTTTGGTATTTCATTGTGGTTTTACTTGGTATTTCTCCAATAACAATGACATTGAAATTGAACACCACTTCATGTGTTTACTTGAGCCATCTAGATATTCCCTCTTCAGATGTACGTGTTCAAATCTCTTGCCCCTTTTTCTTCTGGTTATCTGACTTAAAATTGATTCGTGGGAGTTCCTTTTGTATACTGGATAAAACCCTTTGTTGAAACATGTATTGCAAATATATTTTCTCACACTGTCGTTTTTTTAAAATACTCTTTTATAGTGTCTCTTCATGAACATAAGTTCTTAATTCAAAGATAGTCAAATATATCATTCCCATCTTCCCTCCCTTTTACTATTTGATTTGTTTGTGTGTGTGTGTGTGTGTGTGTGTGTGTGTGTCTATGTGCATGTTGTGTTTAAGAAAATTTTTTCCGACTTGGATAACAACAATCTCCTATTGTTCTCTTTAAGATGTTTTTTCTGTTTGTTTCACATTTGGGTTTACAAGGTACCTAGATTTGAGTTTTGCATAGAATGAGGTAGGAATCAAATTCTATTGTTTTCCAGATGGACATTCCATTGTCCCAGCACCTGTTAGTGACAATATTGTCCTTTTTCCATTGCTCTTCAATGCTACATTTGCTTTAAATCAATGTCCATATATGTGTGTATCTGTTTCTGGGCTTTCCATTCTATTCCATTGATCTATTGTCTATAAACTTCAGTCTAGAGGGTATTAAATTTTTAAAAAGGGTTTTGCTACATAATGAAGGAGGCTTTTTATATGGATCTTTTAAAAAAAGTAATAGATAGTCCTTGGAACTACTTTCCTCACAGCCAGTCGGACTGATTCTGAGAAGTTTCCTAGTTATTCCAGCTGTAAGTGAAATTACAACAAAGTCAGTGTCTAGCAATTCATATTCACTTTTTTTGTTGTTGTTGTTAATAGTCCTTCCTCCATTCTTTGTGCTTTCAAATATCTCTCTTGTCTCTGGCAATCTACCATCTACCTATCCTATTTTTACATTCCTCTCATTACTCCCTCTCAACTGGATGTCAGAAAATTTTGCAGAGATAAAAACATGATTACAACACAACCCTTTCCAGGGACGTTTGTGTTTTACAGGGTTATCCTCAGAACAAAATGCCTCCAAAACCAAAAAGAATGGATCTCTCATGGTAGAATGTCAGAATTATAAGAGGGCCACAGATGGTTGATTTTGTCATCTGTCATATGGCAAAATAGGACTGGGTGACCTCTAGTTCTGCAGTCCAGAGAGGTGACAAGATTTGCTCAAAGTCACCTAATTAATGTGTGCAAAACAGGAACAATGATCGGTATCAGAAGATATATTTATAAGGATTTTTTGAGGGATGTCTTCTTAGTGATCTTAAAATTTTACCAGATGAGTAGTAATTTATTCAGCTACCTCCAAAGATGAGCTCTTTTCTGAATTAATTATTATGGAATTGCAAGATTAGGCTGCAGTCCTTCATTTAAAACTGCTTTAAGCAAAAGTGAAAAGACAGAAAGGCCTTAAGGTGAACCTTCCTTTAGTAAAATATTACTTGTCCCCATCTGGTTCTTTTAAAGAAATGTTGTCTTACATGCTTTCCCCCTTGTCAGTTGTGGCCCTGAGGCAATGCTTCAGCTGCTTGGGTCAGTTTCTATTAAGACATATTTCCTGTGAAGACCATGTCCCCTTCCTTTATTTTGGGCACCCCTCCTTAGAGGTGTCAGCTAACTGTAAGAAGTGAAAGACCCCATTACCACTTTCCTCCCTTAGATTCCATGCAGTTAGATCAGATTAGATAAGATTCAGTTCACTTTGATCCAATTCTCTTCAAATGTTTTGTGAGTACCTAGTATGTGCTGAGCACTGAAGTAGGCACGAAGAATACAGAGATGAATCAGATAAAGCAAGATTCCTGCCCTAGCGGTGTTGATATTCTAATGCGGAGGCTGGACATAAAGCAAGTAATGACAGTTATGAGGGAAGGTTTGGGTGACACCAAAGCTTTCCGGGTATGTTCTACATCCAGGAGAAAAGGCAAAGGCCAGTCCAGGGCTGTTACTTCATTTCGGCTCAAGTTACCATAAAACTCAGACAATACTGGCTCTTTTTCTCTGCCTAACCCACAAAATTTAGTTACATTTAACAAATATTTATTGACTAACTGATAGGAGGCACTGTGGTGTATGCTAGGGGAACAGAGCTCAGAAGAGAGGAGAAAAGGGACCTGAAGATGAGTAAGATATGATTCCTGATCTCAAAGGGCATGGGATCTGGGGGTGTGGACAGTAATAGGATATAATCGTAAAAACAATGTAAAATGTGCTCTAAGAAAGACAAATGGGACAAGTGAATGACTTTGAACTCAGGGGAAGGGGATACAATTGGGGGAGTCATTGTGAGAGGCTCAGTGAAGGAAGAGATATTTATGGTGATCTTTATGGGATCAGCAGGGTTAACCAGAAATATGGGGAAAGGCTTCTGGGTAGAAGGTCTGGCAGGAGAAAAGATACAGAAGCAGGAAACTGTAGTTACAGGGGAGTGGTGGGAAAGTAGAGGCTGGAAAGGTACTTGGGTGGACCACGATATGGAAGACTTTATGTGAAAAACAAAAAAAAGAGCACACGTCTAATTTGGTTGGCAGTTGTTATTGAGGGAGAAGGTACATGATCAGAGCTCTGTGCCTTTGATGTATTTTTCTGCCACTAGCAGGACAGAGGGTTGACTGACAGGGGAGGGGCTGAGGTAATCAATTGGAGGTGATTGAAATAGGCTTTACACAAGGGCCTATGAATGCAAGAAGAGTCTCAGGGGAGGGACATTGTGGACAAAGGGGCTATAAGATTGAGCTACAGAAAACCTTTTCTTCTCATATTCCAAGATGAGTTGAAGATTTTGCACCTTGGTAATGTGGACAAAGATGGTGTGTATAGTAGGCAGTTACCGTTTGTGTTTTTGGACTCACCACTGTGTGGGAATTTATTTGGAGCAGGTTTCTACCTTCTACGGAGGAGGCTGGAAGGCGCCAGGCCTCTCATTAGCTCCAGGTACCTAGGTGTAGGCACACAACCCAGGTTTAGCCAATTTATCTGGTGGGACATTGAATGTGTGGGGGAGGAGTGACGTGGAGACCCAGGGGCACAGCCCCATAAAAATAAAAGCACATGGAAATAAAAACACAGCAATTTGATGCCCCTGCATGCACCTGTCTTGTCGTACTGAGGGTCCTCCCCATCTTGGCTATCACCACCTCGACTACACAGACCTAGGATATGGACTTGTCTACCCTCACCTGGTTTTCCTGGGCCAAGGACTTTTTCAGCTTATACCTTTCATATGGGTCCTCCTGTGGGAGCTAAACAATCTTGCCCCATGGCCACCAGCAGCCCAGAGTGTCAGGCCTGGTCTCCCGCATCTTTAGGTGAATTCAGAGGCCAGGGACGATGACTCACTGTTGCAGTATATATTCCTAGCCACAAACACCATTTTAGGGGGAAATGGAAGTACTAAATGTGAACTTTTAGCTATCTAAAGCTGAATAAATAAGTGAACAACCTTGAAACAATATATCTTAAGGGCATAGCGAGGGCATATTGTTTTGCTAGTCATCCATTTCCTACATAAATAAGTGTCCTGGCAGGACCACTAGGCCATGTACGTTTTACTTCCATTACTGCCAGCAGCAGCCTGGGAGGGAGATGGGGAAGGCCTTGCGGAAAGGGCTCACCGGGGATTCAGGGATCAGCGTTCTAGTCCTGTCATTGTCACCACGTGGAGGTATGGTCATTGTGGTGAGCTCCTTGTCTATTTCCTCATTTATAGTAAGGTCATTTCGGCAGGCGTTAAAAGCCACACGAGCTGCTTTTCCCTCCCAAATGTTTCCAGCTGTCCTTAGATGCAATCTCAATGCATTTGTACAGTGCTGCCTGCTGAGCCTGCGTCACACTCCCAGAAATATCCATTAAGGTTGAGAATCTAACACCTTCTCTCCGTCCTTCCTATCCCTGATTGTCTCAAAGAAAAACCAACTGTAAAGAACAAAGGATTGGGGTAAAGTGAATTGGGATAAAGGTACTCTGGGTTCTGGATTGACTAAGGAAGTTTTTCCATTTCTGGAGGATTAACAAAGGTGACCCTTTTCTTTCTTTAGAACTGGGAAAGCTATGAAAGTGGCTGCATTGATTTCAGAATTTACACCTTTTCTGGTGCCAGGGTGACTGAATAAGAATGACCTAGGAGGCAGGTTAAAAGTACAGATTCTGGGGGTCTGCCCTCTGAAGTTTGGATTGGGATCCAGGCATCTCTATTTTATAAAAAAGTTTTGTGCTATGATTCGCACAGCCAGGCTTGGAAACCTCTGTGTTCTAAAGTTTACTTCCCAGATCTCACAAGATTATTGAACCTTATTTGAATGAACAGTATTTATCCACATCATTTGTTTACTAATAATGTTTTTGTGTATGTCTTTTTTTCTATGGGCTTGTAAGATTGAGGGCAAGTGGCTATTTTTAGTTATATTTATAACCTCAGTAACGTCCAGAAGGTATTCATTTTATCAGTAAATTAAACCAGAAACACTGTGCACATTTATTCAGCTCATATGACGGCATTGGTATGTTAGATTTTGCACTGGTGGGTGCTTCATGGGTTACTTGTTCACTTATTTGTTTTTACTTTCACGATAGGACTTCTTCTTTCTCTTTCTTTTTCCTTTTGCCTCTTTTCCTTTGCTGCTCCATGTTGTATTTCTTGCTTGTAGATAATCGTATAATAGTACAAGGCTGCAGAAGAAACTCATCTTCGTTGGTTATCTCAGCCAAGGAAGAGTAGAAAACTCATGTCTCCGAACTCTTAGTCCTAAGTCCTTTTCACTAAGCCAACAATTCTGCCTCTCTTCCATCCTGTAAGTAAGAGAAGGTTTTCTTTTGTTTCCTCAGAAACACAGCCCTTCTACAATGCCCTCACTTCCCAGGGAGATGGTCCATTTGAGCCCTCCAGGTCTTGCATCACAGAATGGATGCAGGTGCAGAGATAAAAGCAATGAAACACATGCTATCAAGGCTTTCCCTAAGCTCCTAGTAAAGGGATTTACATGTAGCAGCTATGGAACAAACTCAAACAGTAATTGACCCTGCCAACCACCTCTGATTATTCAAGGTACAGTAATCTCAAGGGGCTTCATTCATCTCTTTGCTGGAGTCTTAGCTGACTGCAGAATAATTACAGGGAATTCAAGTTAAGACTTAGAAAGTTTGTCACTGGCCGGTGGGTACTACTGGCTTAGTAAAACTCAATGCACTTATAATTAGTATAAGCCAGCTGCAAGTAACCTCTTATTAAAATGCAAATTATTGGTACCTTACTAATAAAGACATGGATTTCTATTTATGTAAAGTAATTGTAACAATATTCCCAGATGCTACCTAAATGATTGTTCTGCCCATCTGCCATCACAAATACTTCTATCTTTAGAGGGCTATGTTACAGTTAGAATATATTGACTAGATTTAAATTTTAAAATATAAATTCTCAACATGGTTTGAAATTCTTACTGTTGATATAATTAATGTTTGTAATTCTTTATTGATTTAAATTTTAAAAAGATGCAAATTATTAAAACATCTATTACCAAATAAGAAAAGTTTTATTTAATTAATTAATTGATTTTTAACATCTTTATTGGAGTATAATTGCTTTACAGTGGTGTGTTAGTTTCTGCTTTATAACAAAGTGAATCAGTTATACATAGGTTCCCATATCTTTTCCCTCTTGCGTCTCCCTCCCTCCCACCCTCCCTATACCACCCCTCTAGGTGGTCACAAACCACCGAGCTGATCTCCCTGTGCTATGTGGCTGCTTCCCACTAGCTATCTGTTTTACGTTTGGTAGTGTATATATGTCCATGCCACTCTCTCACTTTGTCACAGCTTACCCTTCCCCCTCCCCATATCCTCAAGTCCATTCTCTAGTAGGTCTGTGTCTTTATTCCCGTCTTACCCCTAGGTTCTTCATGACCTTTTTTTTTTTTCTTCTTAGATTCCATATATGTGTGTTAGCATACGGTATTTGTTTTTCTCTTTCTGACTTACTTCACTCTGTATGACAGACTCTAGGCCCATCCACCTCACTACAAATATCTCAATTTCGTTTCTTTTTATGGCTGAGTAATATTCCATTGTATATATGTACATATATTCCATTGTATATATATACATCTTCTTTATCCATTCATCCAATGATGGACAGTTAGGTTGCTTCCATGTCCTGGCTATTGTCAATAGAGCTGCAACGAACATTTTGGTACATGACTCTTTTTGAATTATGGTTTTCTCAGGGTATATGCCCAGTAGTGGGATTGCTGGGCCGTATGGTAGTTCTATTTTTAGTTTTTTAAGGAACCTCCATACTGTTCTCCATAGTGGCTGTATCAATTTACATTCCCACCAGCAGTGCAAGAGGGTTCCCTTTTCTCTACACCCTCTCCAGCATTTATTGTTTCTAGATTTTTTGATGATGGCCATTCTGACTGGTGTGAGATGATATCTCATTGTAGTTCTGAGTTGCATTTCTCTAATGATTAATGATGTTGAGAATTCTTTCATGTGCTTGATGGCAATCTGTATATCTTCTTTGGAGAAATGTCTATTTAGGTCTTCTGCCCATTTTTGGATTGGGTTGTTTGTTCTTTTGTTATTGAGCTGCATGAGCTGCTTGTAAATCTTGGAGATTAATCCTTTGTCAGTTGCTTCGTTTGCACATATTTTCTCCCATTCTGAGGGTTGTCTTTTCGTCTTGTTTATGGTTTCCTTTATATTAGGGATTCCAAGCACAGGGATGTGTGGTGAACTTGAAAAGCTTGATGCCCATTATGTGCTTCACTGAATTAAAATGAATTGGTGTTATTAATAAAGACTCGAATGATCTACCCTGCCAGCCCAACCTTTAACCACCTTGCATTTCATTAGAAATGAACTTTTCAATTAAGATCTGTCTTCCCACAATTTCCAAATTGAGTTTTCCAGACTTGTGATTCAGTCACAGAAGCTTAAGGATCATGGTAGGGGCTAGGGGTGGGAGTAGGGGTGGTGGGTCATGCCCAATTTGCCATGACAGCCTGCCAGTCTCTAATACAATATTTCAACTTCTTTCAGAGTAATGTGGTCCCTTGTTTAGTCCCTGATAGCAAATAATTTATTCAATAAAATAGTGCAATTTAAAGGAAAATGAATGAAAATGTTTACACTTGGTAGCAGCTCTCTAAAATAATATTTGCTGCTCAAAATTGAAATGACCCTTTCTTTAACTATTTTGGTAAGAAGAAAAGGAACAGCTAGGAATAAAAGCATTTAAAGACATTCATATTCTCAACTTAGTTTATCCTATGAAGAGCTTTTCCATGCAGATGAGAAAACATTCAACTTGAAATATTCCTTGAAACTAGATTGGTTTGCAAATGTTTGACATATTAATTATTTTGCATGTAAATAGAGATATGATTTAAGGCATGAATCAGCATTTCTCAAAAAGAAAGAATCATTAGTATATTTATTCTGATTTGATGGTCTCTTTAAAGTGACATAATTATTTTGGAGGCTCTTCTCCACCTTTACCTCCTTCTTTCTTTAACTTTGCTTCTCCTATCTTGCCAGGTTACTCAGAGTTGTAAAGAAATACAATGGCAGAGCTGGTTATTTTCACCAGTTGATGTAACTACTTCCTTCTCCTTGGCCAGTATCAGCTGGATTAAACTTGTGGGGTATTTTTGGGGTGGGGTAGATTTATTTGGGTGTCTTCTCTTTTTATTATGGGTACGTATCGTCTCACTACCAGTTTTTCAACAAGATCTCTGTGTGTATTAAATGGTAGCTGGTGTAATTCCTGATGAGTTCCTCAGGGAACTTTATTGGAACTTTATTGAACTTTACTGGGGCCTTGTTTGTTCACTGATGTGAGCCCAGTGCTGTGAGCGGTGCCCGGCACACAGTGACTGCATAATGATCCCCTCCTGCCTCAGCTGGTCAGTCTTCTGACCTCCCATCCCCTGTGTGGAGCCTCCACTGTCTCCTCAGCCGTCACCCCAGGGCAGTGTACACCCTTCCTCACTCCTGGGTCGTGCTCACATGGTTCTCCCCCTGCACCTGCTTCCCTCCTCCTCTCTGTCTGACCAAATCCTACCCCGTCAACTGTACTCGAGATCCATGTCCTCCATAATGGTTTCCACTGGTCCACATCCTCCTGGTTTCCATAATCTGCTATCATAGGGTCTTGCTTAGTTCTTTCAGGCTTTCGTGAGAGATGGTATTTGTCCTCACGGAGTTTGGGCCTAGGTGAGCAGCTTAACACTTGCATGGGTGTATGGTCCTTCAAGGGCCGGGCACAGCACAGGGGCTGGATTAGATGTCCAGCAGATGCTCACTGCTGATTGACGGCCTCTCTCCCCTCCACTGCAGTGAGTTATGCCTGCTTCACCTTAAATGCTACATCTGTTTGGTCATGACTTCAGTTCAGGTCAAAACATGGGCGACATTTCCTCTCTCATATTTCCTAAGCTGCCTCTCATCTCTCTAGATAGTTCAGCAGCCTCTATAGAGAGGCTGTGTTTTTGACATTTGGTGTTTTCCTGGTGTCTTGTGTCCTAGCCTCAGTGCCGTTGCCCCTTTCTGACTCTGGTTGCATTTACCTGTCCCTTTCTCTTCCCAGCCATAATATATCATAGGTTTTTTAATGATACATTTTTATTTTGGTCTATAACCCTCCTAAACATGAGAATACTCACTCTCTATTAAAAAAAAAGAATTCATAATTTGTACTTTTCACTGTCAGACTGACCTTCCCTCTACTTAGTTCAGATTACTGAGCTCTTATTGTATTGAGCCACTCTTTCACCCTCAAATTTCAAAAATGCCTTTTTCTGTCAAATCTTATTTAGGAGGGTTAACCGAAGAAGATGACTACATGTAGAATGTTGACACCCAACAGGTTCCTTGAAATAGATGACTTTGGATATGGGCACTGAGATAATTAGCAAAAGAGAATTGACAGAGACCAATTGCTTCCAAGACAGCACAGGATCACAATCAAAAGAAGGGCAGCAGAAATTGAACAGATAAGCTGATCAAAGATAAACGCTTACCGAGAGACTTGGATTTTTAATGAAAACCATTGGGATACCTGTTATTCATTCAATAATAATTCCACAGCATGGATTGAGCAACTACTATATTATCTGCACTATTGTAGGCACTGGTAACATGGAGAAATGAGAAAGGGTCACTGACCTGCTTACAGGCTAGTGGGGCAGGGGTCAAGGCAGGGGCAATGATAGAACACATAAAATGCACTGTCTCGGAGAGAAAAGTTGATAAATTTATTTTGGGTTCTTTGTGTTTGACGTACCCGTAATATATACAAGTAGAACCGTGGTAGGGGGTGACTTCCCCATTACAGAGGCGCTCACGTTGCAGGGCAGCTGTTGGTCATCTTGCAGAAGGAATGGCCCTTTGGAGTAGATGAGCTCACAGAGCATGTGAATGATACCGTGTTTATTTTCACAATTCCTCTGTGTGATACCTTCTCTTTAATAATGCTCATGGAAGGGAAGGAGGATTTGGTGAGCGTCCAAGCCCTTGGCCATAACACCCTCCTCTCAGAAACAGAAATCACAAAGGGGATGTCTCCTTTTTGTAATCAAGGTTATAAAGGCAATTTAAAATGTTCCATGGCTTATTTCCTACCTTTCTAGACCGCTTTGTAGATTGACATCTGAAATGGCCTCCAAGCTGGCCGCCCTGTTCTAATTATCTAAAATGAAAGAAAGGGGAAATGTTTGTATTTCTTGGGAAGAGAATACACATCACTCCTTAAAAAGAAGGTCAATCTATTGAAGGAAAACGGATTCAGCACTTTAGTAAACTTAAAACAACAATTTTTTCCTTGTTACCAAAATCCAAAGTCATCACAGGAAGTTCAGACAATACAGATAAGAAAAATTATGCAATAAGAATCCACCACCCTGACATTACCATTGCTAACAACTTCTTGGCCTTATGACCATTTTTTCCTGTGAAGATATTGATATATATTTCATAATAGTGGATTCATACAAAGCGTACTATTCTACATAATCTGCTTTTTTCATTTAGTAGTTGTAGTCAGTATGTTTTGTTTCACCAGTTTGGAGGTACAAAATGAGTTCACATTACTTCTAATATTCAAGACAAGTTAACTTGTGGCTCCAATGTACAAAAATATCTCTCATACCTCCCTCTCACTCTCTCTCTCTCAATCTTCCTCTCTTTCTCTCTCTCTCTCTCCATCATCATTTCACAGTTTTGCTCATTGAACACAAAGTTTAGAAAAATAAAATGGCTCTTGGGATTGAAGAGTGTGAAGGGGATGAAAATTTAAAATACTGTGGGATGGGCTGCTACAGCCAGACCTAATAGGAAGGGAGACAAGTGGTAAATATCAGAGCCTTCCTCTTCTGCCTCTTTCTTACTCTGACTGACATGGTAAGGCTCCTCATTTTCCTGATTTGTTATATTGTGAGTAATTTTGGATTGTACCATGAACACTATGAATGTCATGTTGTAGAGAATGGATTCTATTAATTTCCTCTGTGAGTCACATATTTTCATGACTTGGTTGGATATGAGCTCCAAACTCTCTCTTATTTATTTTTTTAAGACCGAAGTCACTTCAGTTTCTACCTTTTACCTTTAGGTGAGGGGCTTTGAATCTGCTCTATGCATGCATGGTCAGGACTCAGCCAGACCTGTGGGCAGGCAGAACTTGGGTATTCCCTTTCAAATTTTCCCTTTCTCCAATGACCGTAGTTACCTTGGACTCAGTACTCTGATTCCCTAGACCAAAAAAATCATGATTTTTCCAGCCATGCTTGGTGCTCTGTGTACGCTACTGAGCCTGCCCTCAGGCTAGAAGAGAAGCAGGAAATTGGAGTGTTTACTCTGTATTAACTCCCTCCTGTGTGCTCAGACTTCTCACTGGAATCTACTTTTCTTCACCCTCTTGTGCTTCCATATAGCTCCTTCCTGTATGTGTCCAGATTTCCTAGTGGCTACCTGTGGAGGGCTTATTCTCTGTGGATTATGTAGAGGATTTATCCTATGTGGGGCAGGATGTTTACTTGGTTATTACTAGAAGCTCAATCCTTATTTAAAACATCTCTTGTTTTTTCTCTTCATGTTTCTAGAACGTCCCTCTCCCCACTATTATGGATATGATATGTCCTTCAAAAAGCCTTCAGGCTTGCTGTAAAATCTGGGTCTCTGAATGTTGTTACATGTTGAAGGGGGCTTAAAGATTTTTTTAGCTGAACCTCTTCATTGCACAGATGAGAAAACTGAGGCCTCAAGGGAGCTGGTAATTTACCTACAATAAGGGGTGGCGCTGCTGGGGAATGTGGGTGAGAGCCATCTGAGAGAGACCCGAGTTTGCCAAGGAGAGACACATCTTCCGAAGACTGAAATGTAATTTGTGAACCCGAAGACTGAAATGTAATTTGTGAACCCTGTTGGGAAGAAGCGTTTTCTTTGATGCCTCTCTGCAGCAGTGATAAGGGTAGTATAGATTTACAGGCTTGAAATGAGTAAGAGAAAAGATTTCTTTGGAAATCTTGTCGAAACTGCCATAAATTTTAGAAACATCCAGTTGGAAAACACATCAAACATGTCTTTTCTCAAGCAAGTCGTCACATTTCATTACCATGGCTGGTTTTCTATTTCGGTCTCTCTCTCCTGAAGCAGCTGTGCTCGTGCTGAATAGACAGAGGCTCAGAGCTCGAGTCAGATGATGACATGTGTTGCCTCAAGTGAGAAGCCTTGACCACAAGGTTTAAAGGTCCTCTCAGTCTTTGTTTACTTGTCTGTTTGAATAAGAATATCCAGGGACTTCCCTGGTGGTGCAGTGGTTAACGTAGGGGACACGGGTTTGAGCCCTGGTCTGGGAAGATCCCACATGCTGCGGAGCAACTAAGCCCGTGTGCCACAGCTACTGAGCCTGCGCTCTAGAGCCCATGAGCCACAACTACTGATCCCGCAAGCCACAACTACTGAAGCCCATGCGCCTAGAGCCCGTGCTCCACAACAAAAGAAGCCACCGCAATGAGAAGCACACGCACTGCAACGAAGAGTAGCCCCCGCTCGCCACGACTAGAGAAAGCCCATGAGCAGCAACGAAGACCCAACGCAGCCAAAAATAGAATAAATAAATAAATAAAAAGAAGAATATGTAGGATTCCCCTAATGTCTTCCTTCTTCCCCCATCTCTCCCTTCTCTCCTACTCCATCAAAATTGACAAAATTTGAAAAAGATGGCCTCAGTCTCATCTGTAACCAGTAGTTACTCTACACCAAACCTGAATCTGGACACCTTATCTATCCAGACATCTTGGTAGATTGGATGGTTAAAACGTCTTAAATTTATGCTTTCTGGGTTTTTGTTGTTGCTGTTGTTTAGATTCCAGAATCATAATAGTAAGTTAAGGGATTCAGAGAATAAAAGAAGTCAAGTCAAGCAAGGAACTTGGGGAGTGGGGGGAGGCTTGAACATAATATTAAACACAAGTGCCTAGAAGTAGAAGAGAAGTATATTAAGGTATAAAATACTTAGTCCCTAAATTATATAAATTTGATGTAATTTATAGGAGGTGGGGCTTTAAAATGGAAAGAAATGTGGATTTTAAAAAGGTGACTTCATTTAAGTTGGGCAACTTAAGATGGGAGTTATTCCCCCAGTGGCATGCACTAACCTGTACAGGTAAGATGCTGTCCTGCCAGTGTTCCTGGGACTTGAGAGCCATTTGTTCATCCCAAGGAACACACATTTAAGCAAAGGCAATCAAACAAAAACACTCAACTCTTTATTAAGTGAGTAAAGCGGGAGTTGATTTATAGACCTGGAAAATTGCATTTCCTCACGCATAATCACCACCCCACAAGAAACTGTGAAATCTCTTCCTGCTCCGAGGAGGAACTCTTCATAATGGTGGTGGGAGTTCTCAGGCTCAGCATTTTAGATGAATGTGGCATATTTAGGAGGAATTTGCTGCAGGGGCTAGCATCAAGTGCTTGCACCCATGTGTTTGTAGGATGGATGAGCAGTTGAGGGAATACATAACTTATTGTCAGCCTGCAATAGCATCTTGTCACTGGATTGGGGTTCACGTCAGTAACCCCACAGGTACGAGTCTTTTCTTTGGAGTTCAGGAGGTCAGGAAGTAGCAGTTGGACACGAAGTGGTTTTCTCTGAAATCAGTTATTAAAAATAAGCTGTTGCCATCAGTAACTTTCTCACTTTAAATGGAACTGACACAATGACTAAATAATTGGTGGTAATTGCCGGCCTGGTGTCAGATTTAATAAACCACTTAAACTGCAAATCTTCTAAAGATGTGGTTAGTTCTTCTCTTATGGCAAGATAGGACTTTCATATCCTTTATTACCTGGTTACTGTTGCTTGTATTTTCCTTCAATATAATATTTCCTGCTTTTTAATAAAAGAGCTGTCATTTCTAATAAGAATTGAAAAAAAAATCATCCAGGGAAATAACACAATTGATGGCTATCACAAGCTGAAACATACCAAATAAGTACACATCTTCAAAAGCTTACAATAGAATCTTGATTCTAAGTTGGACCTTGTGCTGCGATTGTAACTCATCGTGTGAAGTGGGAGGATTCCCCGTTTCTGAGGTTCCTCAGTCTGATTCCCTTGTCTCCAGAAGGCCTCCCTCTTGTAATGAGTAGTGGGCTGAGTAGAAGCTGATCAACACCATTTCTACTTTTTGGTGAATGGAAACATATCCCTTCTTTTTGGCCCAAGTGAGAGAGTGGATTCACAATATGTTACACCCTCCCTCATTAGAATTATATACACCCATGCCCTTTGTCATGTGACTTTGCGGTCCCTCCCATTAAGTGAGGAGAGTGCAATTCCCTACTCTGTCGATGTTGGGATTGGTCACACGGCTTTCTTTGGACAATGGGATATAGGTAGAAGTGGCAATATGCTAGTTTGAAACCAGGGCCTCAAGAGGCATCGTGTGTTTCAGCTATGCTCTTGCACTGAGGATGTTGTACCTGAGAAAAACATGCCCCTTATAGCCAATAAGGAGGTTGGGAGACTCAAGGAGCAGACCTGATCCCCACTGATCTGCAGTCTGAAGCAGAGCTACCCCAGCTGACCTGTAGTGAGCCAGAAAAGCAGATGCTTATTGACACAAGCTCTTGAGTTTTGGGGTGGTTTGTTACGCAGCATTATTGTGGCAATAGCTGACTGTGATAGATCCCTAGCAAGATAAGCAGTGAGCCTGTGACCTAAGTGTGGTGCATCAACTTCTTTTGACTGAGCCCTTAGGACTTGAAGGAGAGGCAAAAGATGCAGGGCAGGGGGTGGGTGTTAGACCTTCTGCCTGGTGGCTGTGACTGTGTTAGAGTCAGGCAGCATGGCAGGGAGGGTCTGGGGGTGGCAAAGCTCTGTGGAGCTGTGGTCAGTGGCTGGAGTCAACAGGGCTGGTGGTGGGTCCTGAGTAGATTGTTATTATGGCAGGGTCTTCACTATGCCTCCCTGCCCTTACTGTCCACCCAAGTCTTGCTGGCCAGGCCTTCCATGGTTCTGAGTCACTCGATATCCTTTGGGTAAACTCCCTGCTGCTTAGATTTCCCAGAGGTATGTTGCCTCTTTACAACCAAGAACCCTGACCGATACATCATGAATTGGGAAGGAACCTGGTTTTCTTATGATTATATCCCCTTGGCATGGCTTAATATGTGTGTAACACTGTCCTAGATTGTCTCCTGTAATCCTCCTAACCCCTCTATGCACAGGACAGCAGAGTGGTTCAGAGCCCTCACTTCACACACAGGGTTTACTCTCTGTGTCTGCAACTGTGTCTGTGTGGGCAAGCCGTTAAACCTCTGTACCTTAGTTTCCTCATATGAAACCAGGAATAAAAATAATTCTACAAACACTTTGTGTGTAGCTTAAAACAATACCTATTCTATGATAAATTCTCAATTAAGAATTACCTGTAAGTGGTAGTACAGAAATGATAGTGATCAGATGCTGCTGTTGCTAATATTAGTATCATCCTGTGCGATAACAATGACCTGTGATGCTTGTCCTAACTTGCACAATGTAAATAAATGGTAGAGCTGGGATCGTCCTTGCGCTCCTGGCTTCCCATAGTTCCAAAGCCTTTTATGAGTTAACATAATGCAGTGGTTCTGAACCTTTTGTCCTGCATGGCTTATGTGTCTACAGCACCCTAACAACCATGCCCTGATTTTGAAGATGCTCTTCTTGAGCTCTTCCTACCATGTCCATTTTGGTAAACATAAGAATCTCATGCCTCACTTCTATTCCTATCATTCTATTTAGATCCCTACATCTGGATCCCTACTCCTACATCCTTATTTGAGAATTTCTGCAGGGTCATCTGTTCTTTCTGATGGAAGTTGTGCTTTGGGTGTTATAGCTGCTAGGGGTTGGGTGGAGAGAAGAATGATGAAGATTATTCAATAATCTAGTTGGTATTCTAGGGTGGTGTGTTGATGGTGGTAGTGGAAGGTGTGCCTTGAGCAAAAGCATCTAGGAAGGTGCAGCCCTGGGGCCAGGAGGCAGTAGAGGAAAGCCCTGGAGGGGCACCAGCATTTCAGGATGGAAGAGTCTAGAGAAATTTTCACTTCTTTTACCTAAGACTGTCCCTGGTTCCAGAATGTTGCTGGTACCAAAATGTATGGTCAGGTTCCTCAAGATGGCTGTTCTCTTGTTCTCAGTACATCCCCTGCTCCACCAGTCCCTGCTTCACCTACACCCTATGCACGTGACTGACCTTCCTACATACTTGCCCCAAGCCCCAGCTGGTGATTGTTCTTATCAAAAGGGTGGTGAGGGGCGTGCCCGTCTACTGGTTTCCCTGGTAACTAATGAGCCCACCTGATGTCAATTCCCCTGTAACTGATAGTCTCCCCTTCTCCCTGGGAGCGAAGACTGCCTCCACATCCTGCCTGCCGCCATCCACCACACATATGGTGGGATGTTGCTCCAGGACCTTGCTTCCGACGTGTAAGCTTCCCCATTCATTAAACCATTGAGGTCTCTTTTGCTGACTCTGGGCTCTTTCTTCAGGCTTAAAGCTGGGCAAGTGCAGGCCTTATTGGCCTGCAGGGGGCAGCCCAACACAAAACAAATACTACAAGTTTAAAGCTCAGCCTCAAACTCAGGTGTGTGAAATATCACTTACTTTATATCCTATAAGTCAGAGTCACTCTTCCTCTGATAGATACTTACTAGCCATTCTGAGGATTCCCCCTTTACACTGACCCCTGCCCCCCAGCCTCTGCCTCATGGACTTGGGTCAATGATCCAGGTATCACTCAGTGCTGAGTTTCGGCCATGGGGAGAATTGCGGGGACCTCTGTGATTGCTCATCGTCTCTAAACTGAGACATCCTATGTCTTTGTCCTCATGGGCCTTTCAGTTGTTGGGACACTGTTACTTCCTGAATATGCCCGGGCTCTGAAAATCTTTGTTGAGTCCAGGCTGTGAACCTTGCACAGCACTTCCTCTTGGGGTCTGGCCTCCTCCTTGGTTGCAGTGCCAGGAGGTGGGGGTCTGGATCCCTGCTGATTTGGGACACAGCCCTCTCTTCCCACTCTTCCTGAACCTCAGGGAGTCCTTTTCTGGTCTGAGGGCAGTCTTCTCTTTCCATGTTTCTCCATCCTCTTAAGTCTCTGCTGCACCTTTCCAACACCCCATCTCTGCTCTTCTACTTTCCTTCCTACTTCTTCCAGAAACTCGTGGAATTCTCCAGTGCTAATTTTACTTTTTGAACCACATACCTACCCTGGGGTACTGAGCAGAGAGCTCTGCTATTTGCTTGAATAAAGGGAAAAGGAACTGTGGGGAATTCTCTATACTCATTGATTAATATGTCCAAAGATTTTCTAGCCACATGAGCAAAATTGAACATGATACTCTGCAGATTATTGGGAATCAACTCTATCACTGCCCGTCAATTCCTGAACAACTCAATTTGCAATTCTGTGCCTCAGTTTCCCCATTTGCAAATAGTGTTCTTGCCAACGCCCTAAGCCCAAGGCATTCTTAAGAGAATGAAGGAATTAAGAGATATAAAAGTGTTTTGAGAAAAGAAAAAAAATACTACTTCAGCTATCTGGAATTAGTAAATGAACCCCTCAGGACTCAGAGGAATGCTAGAATATCTTGTAGTGCCGGTAGTATGTTGATATTGAACTTGTAGAAAAATATAAGCACTGAGTAGAGGATGAGGGAAGTGAAGAATGAAAACAAAACCTCATACAAAAAGATGATAATGATGTGTCTCATGTCAAAATCATCTCCAAACTGCCTTTTTTCCTCCCATCAAACAACTGATGGGCAATGAGATTGTGCTTATTTGTAGTTAAAGCTATTGCAATGCTGACAATTAAATATATATGTGGAACACAATAATGGAACAGTCCCATTTTACCGCCGGTGTTAGCCATTTGCTCCCCAGGGCACAACGTGTGGGAGAGCTCTACACCCTGCATGATTTGCATGTAAAATGCATCCTCTTGGGCTTCCCTGGTGGCGCAGTGGTTGAGAGTCCACCTGCCGATGCAGGGGACGTGGGTTCGTGCCCCGGTCCAGAAGGATCCCGCATGCTGCGGAGCGGCTGGGCCCGTGAGCCATGGCCGCTGAGCCTGCATGTCCAGAGCCTGTGCTCCACAACGGGAGGGGCCACAGCAGTGAGAGGCCCGCGTACCACACACACAAAAAATAATAATAAAATGCATCCTCTTTGCAGGATATGCCTGCAAAGAGTGCCTCAGTGCGGTCAGGAGTTTGCGTTGGGTCATGGTGGGTCTGCTGATCACTGCAGAGTCACTGTAGACTGCTCTGGCCTTGGCTCCATTCCTCTCCTCCTCATTCCTTTGATTCACTGAAGAAATTGCTGACCTGGAAGAGTCCTTCGCGGCTGCTGTCAGCCTCAGACTGAGGGAGTTTTCCACCTTCAGAACCATTGGGTTCAGAGATTTCTCCACCAATGACCTTGAGACTATAGCCCTTCAGCTTGGAGACTAATAATGGTCACAAATGCAGCAACAATGGGGAAGAGAAAATAGAGCAGACACTGTTGATGCCCTGTCCCTATCCCTCAGCTTACCTGCGTTTATCAGCTGCTGTGAGAGACAGTTGCTTCCTACCTCTAAACACCTGTTTCTCTTTTGCTCTGCCTGAAAATTTGCTCAGGTGCTGCTTGAATTTGCTTCACCACGGCAGGGCGTGGCGGAAATATGTGCGTGGGAGTTACATCCTCGAACAATGGAGCGTCTCAATCGGCAGGGAACAAGTCAGTGTCTCCATACCCCCACCTCCCATCTTTTAGTGCAGTGGTTCTCAGAGTGTGGCCTCTGGACCAGCAACCTCAGCATCACCTGGGAACTAGTTAGGAATGCAAACTCTTGGGCCCCGCCCCATACCTTCTCGTCGGGAAACTCTGGGAATGGACCCCAGCCGCCGGTGTTAACAAGCCCTCCAGGAGATGCTATTGTGTCCTCAGGTTTGAGAACTGCTGCATTGGTGGGATGATTCTGTGCCGGCTTCCACACATTTTCTCAGACAGTGTAGATGGGTTTGAGCCCCAGTTGCTCACAGTGGTTAGCTGGCCAATAACATACCCTTTATTGACTCTTGTTCCTTCCCTGTCACATATTCCCTACTTCCTCATTTGTACTTCTGAGGATCACTTCCCTGATAAAGTACTGCCTCCAAAGCCTCTTCTCAGGGTCCGCTTTAGGAACATGACAGACTCAGGACAAAAACCATCTGCCGAAGCCTACCTTGTGTTGGGTGCTTCATACGTATAATCTCATTTAATCATCAGAGATGAGGAAACTAAGGCTCAGCAAAATCAGTTATGTTGTCCAGAGTCACCCCGGGTGAGTGGTAGAGTCACCTTTTAAATCTCTTCCTGTCTGACCCCAAAGCCCACATGCATTGACCACTGCAAAGCCAAACAACTCATAAATATACTGGTTAAGAGCATGAGTTCTGGAGTCAAATATTTGTGTGTTTAAAAACCAGTTCTACCACTTCCTAATTATGTCAACTTGGGGAATTTTCTTCACCTCTCTGAACCTTAGTTTCTTCTGTGCAAAGACAGTCTTGGTCACCTCCCAGTATACGCACTGTAGGATTCACAGCACTGTGTACACAGGACACCGTGGTGGCTAAATATTTCATTTGATCTTTACAACAACTTGAGATGTTTCCTTTTCGTCCTCGTTTTAAAGAGAAGGTGACTTGCTTTTGCTTTCCCAACTCTCTTCTGGTGGGTTCCTGAAAACCTTCAAACAGTTCTTGCTTAGTACAGATGCTGCTGTGTTACAGTTCAGCAGGAATATTCTGGTGAGATGCACACCAGGAGAAAAGTCAGTACTTAGGAGTATCATGTGAGTTTAGCAGGTAGCCGGCAGGAGCACCCTTAACAGGGCACTTAGCTCTGCTGTTTACTCCAGCGGAACCAAGAGCCCAGGAAGGAGGGATGGGAGCTGGAGCTGAAAACGACCTTCAGCATAAGGTCACTGCCTGTTTTTAGGGCTGAGGAAGAAGATGTAAAGGAGGTAAGCAATTTGTCCAAGGTGATATTCAGAGCAAGCCCCAGTGGGACTACAGGGAAGGTAGACCAGGAGAACATCTGGCCTCTTTTTCTTGGCCTGAATCTAGGTCTCAAGACCTGCTTCTGCCGTGTTGGTGACAGTTATCAAAAATCCGAACACAACAAAGGGCAGATGTTTATGGCAGCATAACTATTTTTTACTACCCTCATTCCCACCTCCAAAATCATTCTAAAAAATAACTCCTGGAATTTAAAGGCCCAAAGAACCCCATGCACATAAGCCTCGGTTCTCCCTGGTATAAACTAGACACCCTGATATCAATTCCTTCCCAGGGTGCCCAGAAGTTCTTTCTCTGAAAAGACAGTGAATCTAGTGGCTTCTGGCTACTTTTCCCCAGACACTCAGAGACTTGGTAAATTCTCCAGAATTTCCCCAAACTGAAGATAAGAAAGCGACCTGAAGCTCAGCAGAGTCCTGTCTCTCATTGTTATGCTCAGAGGCTTTTGAGAGGATAGGGAAAGCCCAGCTCCGGCTGAAGAGGGCCTGGTTCCCAGAACTGCCACATCGGTCACACCGATGGGTGACTCCTGGAAGGGGTCAGCTGTAGCCATGCTGGTTCTCTGCAAACACTGATTGCGTATCTCCCCTCTTTCAGGCAGGCAGGATCGTAGGCTAGACAGGCACCAGCTGCTACACAAAACCACAGAACCTCACTTTCTCCTTGCCCAGGCCAAGTGCTGCTCAAGCTTAATCCAACCCCAGTTACCTTCCTCACTCCCTTTTGGGCCTTGAGCAATAAGAAAGTTTCCAAAATGTTCCCAGGGCCAGGTTTACTTCAGTTGGGTTGTCAGAGCATGATGAATCTGTTCTAAATCAGGGTATAAGTTGGAATTGCAGCATTGAAATTATTAATTTAGTTATGTGTTGTGTACAGTTATAAAATACACTGAAAATGTAAAGACTGTCAAAGCATCTTATCTATATTTAAACAAAGCTACTCAAATTTGAAATATACTTCTACTAACAAAGAATGAAAAATATAATATTTCTAGACATAAGTATATATTGTGTTATATATATCATCAGAAATCTTACTGGAGAAAGGGGTAAGGAGCTGTAAGATTGTACTTTAGAATAGCTGGTATGGGGGTGGGGTCGGTCACGAAATGAAATGTTATTAAATGCAAACAAAGGAAGAGCTATTTATGGCTTCACCATTTATGAATTTGACAAACCCTTTTTTAATCCATTTCTATTTCCTGCCTGCACCTTCTCCAGGGGGTAACGAATTCCACAAATTTATTAGCTGCTGTGTGAAGTAATACTCCCATTAAGCACACTGGGAAACCAGCGCTTCCAGCCAGGGAAGGTGAGTGAACTCTCTGTCAGGGATTTCTGCTTCTTAAGTGTGGCAGGGCCATTTGTGAGGTGGAGGAATTTGCTGACAATTGTGTCATTGTGACGCGTCGTTGTCGTAAATTATGTTATTATGCAGATTTAGGAAGCTGGAGCAATTGGTATGATTTGATCTTATGGACACTGAATTGTATTTCCGTCTTTGGAATGACTGCTGGAGAACGTGGAGGATATTTATGGCACCCACAGCTTGAGAGTAGGGCTTCATAGTCTGCAATTTTGTATTAGTCTCACTTCTGACCCTACTCTGTGGTTTTCCTTTCCTTTCTCATCTACTTTGAGTCGATGTTATCTTGCTATATTGTATGCATTTTCGTGAGGTACAGTAAACCCTTTTTGAACATGAGATGAGGAGTTGACAAAGCAGAAACTGATGCAGACAGACACACACAGGCTGAGGGAGAGAGAAACATGGAGAAAAGACTAGGGAAAGAGAGACAATGACAGGGATGGAGAGGAATCCAGGAGGAGAGACTGGAATAATACAGACTTCCATGTGGGATTTATGGAATTCCTATCACTACTCACCTCATAAACCTCATCAATAGAGCATTCTTTGTTGGTTTTTCCAAAGTTTCATGCTTCAGTTAATGGATCTCTAAATAACGACCAGCAAGAAGTAAAATACATTAAATACTCAACCAAACAACAAAACTCATCGATGGTCCTGTAGAAGCATAACCCATGCTTCATATTCCACTTTCTAAAAAAATTGTCAGATTTACTTAGGTTTTGACTTTTAAAAAAATTCAGCTGCAGCAAATGACATCTCACCGGAGGCTTTGGAACTGCAAACCTCACAAGAGCAGTTCCGGTAAGAAAAGGAACTATGAGCAGAGCAGATTCAAGGAAGGAGGCAGGATTCTAAACAGTGAGTCTGTTTAGATTAGGCTTTTATTTGATAAAGTATTTCTTTATCATTTCACTTTCCTTTGCCTTTTTTTTTTTTTTTTTTACATTATTTATTTATTTTTTGGCTGCATTGGGTATTTGTCGCTGCGCGTGGGCTTTCTCTAGTTGCGGCGAGCGGGAGCCACTCTTTGTTGCAGTGTGCAGGCTTCTCGTTGTGGTGGCTTCTCTTGTTGTGGAGCACGGGCTCTAGGCGCACGGGCTTCAGTAGTTGTAGCACGCGGGCTTAGCAGTTGTGGCTCGCGGGCTCTAGAGCGCAGCTGTGGCGCACGGACTTAGTTGCTCCGCGACATGTGGGATCTGCCCGGACCAGGGCTTGAACCCGTGTCCCCTGCATTGGCAGGCGGATTCTTAACCACTGTGCCACCAGAGAAGCCCTGCCCTTTTTCTTTTTGCTCCTTGGGATTTTTTCCTGTTCTCTTTCTTCCACAGGCTCTTCAGCCCTACTAACCAGACTTCTCTCTTTTCTTTAAGATTGCACCCCAGGCCACCTCCCTTTGGTGTCCCAAGAAACTCAGCTCTGTCTACTTTATTATCCCTGTACCCTACTAGACTCTAGGCCTTACCTTCCATATTCAGAGTTTCATCAACCTGCAACAAAGCTCTTCTTACTGGTCATGATTCTTTGTTGTAAACAACAGAACATGACTCTGGCTAATCTAAGCAGAAAAGGAATTTACTGGAAGGCCATAAGTAACTCTCAGAATCAAAGGAGAAGCCTTAGAACCAGGCTCAGAAAACGGCAGGAATCAAAGAAAGCTCAGCAAGCAAGAATGCTGCCAGGGGGACTTCCCTGGTGGTCCAGTGGCCAAGACTCCATGCTCCCAAGGCAGGGGGCATGGGTTCGATCCCTGGTCAGGGGACTAGATGCTGCATGCCACAACTAAAGATCCTGTGTGCCACAACTAAGAGCCGGTGCAGCCAAATAAATAAATAATTTTTTTTTTTTTTAAAAAAGGACACTGCCAGGGTCGTACGCCAGTGGTCTGTTTGGCATGCTCCTGTGGGCACCACTGAAGATAGACAACTTGCTGCTGGTGGTGCTGCAGCCACCATATGGAACATGATAGCCGCTGCATCCTTGATTCCATTGTTGCAAATAGTTTCTGTCATTATTTATTTATTTCAACATCTTTATTGGAGTATAATTGCTTTACAATGGTGTGTTAATTTCTACTTTAAAACTAAGGGAATCAGCTGTACATATACATATATCCCCATATCGCCTCCCTCTTGCGTCTCCCTCCCACCCTCCCTGTCCCACCCCTCTAGGTGGTCACAAACCACCGAGCTGATCTCCCTGTGCTATGTGGCTGCTTCCCACTAGCTATTTTACGTTTAGCAGTGTATATAAGTCCATGCCACTCTCTCACTTTGTCACAGCTTACCCTTACCCTTCCCCATATCCTCAAGTCCATTCTCTAGTAGGTCTGTGTCTTTATTCTCGTCTTACCCCTAGGCTCTTCATGACCTTTTTTTTTTCTTAGATTCCATATATATGTGTTAGCATACTGTATTTGTTTTTCTCTTGCTGACTTACTTCACTCTGTATGACAGTCTCTAGGTCCACCCACCTCACTACAAATAACTCAATTTTGTTTCTTTTTATGGCTGGGTAATATTCCATTGTATATATGTGCCACATCTTCTTTATCCACTCCTCTGTCGATGGACACTTAGGTTGCTTCCATGTCCTGGCTATTGTAAATAGAGCTACAATGAACATTGTGGTACATGACTCTTTTTGAATTATGGTTTTCTCTGGGCATATGCCCAGTAGTGGGATTGCTGGGTCGTATGGTAGTTCTATTTTAGTTTTTTAAGGAACCTCCATACAGTTCTCCATAGTGGCTGTATCAATTTACATTCCCATCAATGGTGCTAGAGGGTTCCGTCTTCTCCACACCCTCTCCAGCATTTATTGTTTCTAGATTTTTTGATGATGGCCATTCTGACAGGTGTGAGGTGATAACTCATTGTACTTTTGACTTGCATTTATCTAATGGTTAATGATGTTGAGCATTCTTTCATGTGTTTGTTGGCAATCTGTATATCCTCTTTGGAGAAATGTCTATATAGGTCTTCTGCCTATTTTTGGATTGGGTTGTTTGTTTTTTAGATATTGAGCTGCATGAGCTGCTTGTAAATTTGGAGATTAATCCTTTGTCAGTTGCTTCATTTGCAAATATTTTCTCCCATTCTGAGGGTTGTCTTTTGGCCTTGTTTATGGTTTCCTTTGCTGTGCAAAAGCTTTGAAGTTTCATTAGGTCCCATTTGTTTATTTTTGTTTTTATTTCCATTTCTCTAGGAGGTGGGTCAAAAAGGATCTTGCTGTGATTTATGTCATATAGTGTTCTGCCTATGATTTCCTCTAACAATTATATAGTGTCTGGCCTTACATTTAGGTCTTTAATCCATTTTGGGTTTATTTTTGTGTATGGTGTTAGGGAGTGTTCTAATTTCATTCTTTTTCATGTAGCTGTCCAGTTTTCCCAGCACCACTTATTGAAGAAGCTGTCTTTTCTCCATTGTATATTCTTGCCTCCTTTATCAAAAATAAGGTGACCATATGTGAATGGGTTTATCTCTGGGCTTTATATCCTGTTCCATTGATCTATATTTCTGTTTTTGTGCCAGTACCAGATGGTCTTGATTACTGTAGCTTTGTAGTGTAATCTGAAGCCAGAGAGCCTGATTCCCCCAGCTCCGTTTTTCCTTCTCAAGATTGCTTTGGCTATTCGGGGTCTTTTGTGTTTCCATACAAATTGTGAGATTTTTTGTCCTAGTTCTGTGAAAATGCCATTGGTAGTTTGATAGGGATTGCACTGAATCTGTAGATTGTTTTAGGTGGTATAGTCATTTTCACAGTGTTGATTCTTCCAATCCAAGAACGTGGTATATCTCTTCATCTGTTTGTATCATCTTTAATTTCTTTCATCAGTGTCTTATAGTTTTCTGCATACAGGTCTTTTGTCTCCTTAGGTAGGTTTATTCCTAGGTATTTTATTCTTTTTGTTGCAATGGTAAATGGGAGTGTTTCCTTAATTTCTCTTTCAGATTTTTCATCGTTAGTGTATGGGAATGCAAGAGATTTCTGTGCATGAATTTTGGATCCTGCTACTTTACCAAATTCATTGATTAGCTCTAGTAGTTTTCTGGTAGCATCTTTAGGATTCTCTATGTATAGTATCATGTCATCTGCAAACAGCGATAGCTTTACTTCTTCTTTTCCAATTTGGATTCCTTTATTTCTTTTTCTTCTCTGATTGCTCTGACTAAAAATTCCAAAACAATGTTGACTAATAGTGGTGAGAGTGGGCAATCTTGTCTTGTTCCTTATCTTAGTTAAAATGTTTTCAGTTTTTCATCATTGAGGATGATGTTGGCTGTGGGTTTGTCATATATGGCCTTTATTATGTTGAGATAAGTTCCCTCCATGCCTACTTTCTGGAGGGTTTTTATCATAAATTGGTGTTGAATTTTGTCAAAAGCTTTTTCTGCATCTATTGAGATGATCATACAGTTTTTATTCTTCAATTTGTTAATATGGTGTATCACATTGATAGATTTGCATATATTGAAGAATCCTTGCATTCCTGGGATAAACACCACTTGATCATGATGTATGATTCTTCTAATGTGCTGTTGGTTTCTTTTTCTAGTATTTTGTTGAGGATTTTTGCATCTATGTTCATCAGTGATACTGGCCTGTAGTTTTCTTTCTTTTTGACATCTTTCTCTGTTTTTGGTATCAGGGTGATGGTGGCCTTGTAGAATGAGTTTGGGAGTGTTATTCCCTCTGCTATATTTTGGAAGAGTTTGAGAAGGATAGGTGTTAGCTCTTCTCTAAATGTGTGATAGAATTCACCTGTAAGCCATTTGGTCCTGGGCTTTTGTTTGTTGGAAGATTTTTAATCGCAGTCTCAATTACAGTGCTTGTCATTCATCTGTTCATATTTTCTATTTCTTCCTGGTTCAGTCTTGGAAGGTTGTGCTTTTCTAAGAATTTGTCCATTTCTTCCAGGTTGTCCATTTTGTTGGCATATAGTTGCTTGTAGTAATCTCTCATGATCCTTTGTATTGCTGCAGTGTCAGTTTACTTCTCCTTTTTCATTTCTAATTCTATTGATTTGAGTCTTTTCCCTTTTTTCTTGATGAGTCTGCCTAGTGGTTTATCAATTTTGTTTATCTTCTCAGAGAACCAGCTTTTAGTTTTATTGCTCTTTGCTATTATTTCCTTCATTTCTTTTCAATTTATTTCTGATCTGATCTTTATGATCTCTTTCCTTCTGCTAACTTTGGGGTTTTTTTGTTCTTTTTTCTCTAATTGCTTTAGGTGTAAGGTTAGGTTGTTTATTTGAGTTGTTTCCTGTTTCTTAAGGTAGGATTGTATTGCTATAAACTTCCCTCTTAGAACTTTTGTTGCATCCCATAGGTTTTAGGTCATCATGTTTTCATTGTCATTTGTTTCTAGGTATTTTTTTATTTCCTCTTTGATTTCTTCAGTGATTACTTCGTTATTAAGTAGTGTATTGTTTAGCTTCCATGTGTTTGTATTTTTTACAGATTTTTTTCCTGTTACTGATATCTAGTCTCATAGTGTTGTGGTTGGAAAAGATACTTGATACAATTTCAATTTTATTAAATTTACCAAGGCTTGATTTGTGACCCCAGATATGATCTATCCTGGAGAATGTTCCATGAGCACTTGAGAAGTGTATTGTGTTGTTTGGGGATAGAATGTCCTATAAATATCAATTAAGTCCATCTTGTTTAATGTATCATTTAAAGCTTGTGTTTCCTTATTTATTTTCATTTTGAATGATCTGTCCATTGGTGAAAGTGGGGTGTTAAAGTCCCCTACTATGATTGTTTTACTGTCGATTTCCCTTTTTATGGCTGTTAGCATTTGCCTTACGTATTGAGGTGCTCCTATGTTGGGTGTATAAATATTGACAATTGGTATACCTTCTTCTTAGATTGATCCCTTAATCCTTATGTAGTGTCCTTCTTTGCCTCTTGTAATAATCTTTATTTTAAAATCTATTTTGTCTGCTATGAGAATTGCTACTCCAGCTTTCTTTTGATTTCCATTTGTGTGGAATATCTTTTTCCATCCCCTTACTCTCAATATATATGTGTCCCTAGGTCTGAAGTGGGTCTCTTGTAGACAGCATATATATGGGTCTTGTTTCTGTATCCATTCAGCCAGTGTATGTCTTTTGGTTGAAGCATTTAATCCATTTACATTTAAGGTAATTATCGATATGTATGTTCTTATTACCATTTTCTTAATTGTTTTGGGTTTGTTATTGTAGGTCTTATCCTTCCCTTGTGTTTCCTGCCTAGAGAAGTTCCTTTAGCATTTATTTTAAAGCTGGTTGGGTGGTGCTGAATTCTCTTAGCTTTTGGTTTTCTGTGAAGGTTTTAATTTGTCTGTCAAATCTGAATGAGGTCCTTGCTGGGTAGAGTAATCTTGGTTGTAGCTTTTTCCCTTTCATCACTTTAAATATGTCCTGCCACTCCCTTCTGGCTTGCAGAGTTTCTGCTGAAAGATCAGCTGTTAACCTTATGCAGATTCCCTTGTATATTATTTGTTGCTTCTCTCTTGCTGCTTTTAATATGTTTTCTTTGTATTTATTTTTTGATAGATTGATTAATATGTGTCTTGGCATGTTTCTCCTTGGATTTATCCTGTATGGGTCTCTGTGTGCTTCCTGGACTTGATTAACTATTTCCTTTCCCATATTAGGGAATTTTTCAACTATAATCTCTTCAAATATTTTCTCATTCCCTTTCTTTTTCTCTTCTTCTTCTGGGACCCCTATAATTCAAATGTTGGTGTGTGTAATGTTGTCCCAGAGGTCTCTGAGACTGTCCTCAGTTGTCTTCATTCTTTTTTCTTTATTCTCCTCTGCAGTAGTTATATCCACTATTTTATCTTCCAGGTCACTTATCCGTTCTTCTGCCTCAGTTATTCTGCTATTGATTCCTTCTAGATAAATTTAAATTTCATTTATTGTGTTGTTGATCATTGTTTGCTCTTTATTTCTTCTAGGTCCTTGTTTAAACTTGTATTTTCTGCATTCTGTGTCCAAGATTTTGGATATCTTTACTATCATTATTCTGAATTCTTTTTCAGGTAGACTGCTTATATCCTCTTCATTTGTTTGGTCTGGTGGGTTTCTACCTTGCTCCTTCATCTGCTGTGTGTTTCTCTGTCTTCTCATTTTGCTTAACTTACTGTGTTTGGGGTCTCCTTTTCACAGGCTGCAGGTTCTTAGTTCCTGTTGTTTTTGGTGTCTGCCCCCAGTGGCTAAGGTTGGTTCAGTGGATTGTGTAGGCTTCCTGGTGGAGGGGACTAGTGCCTGTGTTCTGGTGTATGAGGCTGGATCTTGTCTTTCTGGTGGGCAGGTCTGTGTCCGGTGGTGTGTTTTGGGGTGTCTGTGACTTTATTATGATTTTAGGCAGCCTTTCTGCTAATGGATGGGGTTGTGTTCCTGTCTTGCTAGTTGTTTGGCATAGAGTATCCAGCAATGTAGCTTGCTGGTCATTGAGTGGAGCTGGGTCTTGACGTTGAGATGGAGATGTCTGGGAGATTTTTGCCAGTTGATATTATGTGGAGCTGGGAGGTCTCTGGTGAACCAGTGTCCTGAACTCGGCTCTCCCACTTCAGAGGCAGAGGCGTGACACCTGGCCGGAGCACCAAGACCCTGTCATCCACACGGCTCAGAATAAAAGTGAGAAAAAAAGAAATAAACAAGTAAAATAAAATAAAGTTATAAAATTAAAAATAGTTATTAAAAGTTAAAAAATAAAAAGTAATAAAAAAAGAAAGAATGAATGAAAGAAGAGAGCAACCAAACCAAAAAATAAATCCACCAATGATAACAAGCACTAAAAAGTATACAAACAAAAAACAAAGCAAAAAAATGGACAAACAGAACCCTGGGACAAATGGTAAAAGCAAAACTATACAGACAAAATCACACACAGAAGCATACACATACACGCTCACAAAAAGCGAAAAAGGAAAAAAAAAATATATCATTGTTCCCAAAGTCCACCACCTCAATTTTGGGATGATTCATTGTCTATTCAGGTATTCCACAGACGCAGGGTACATCAAGTTGATTGTGGAGACTTAATCTGCTGCTCCTGATGCTGCGGGGAGAGATTTCCCTTTCTCTTCTTTGTTCGCACAGCTCCTGGGGTTCAGTTTTGGATTTGGCCCCGCCTCTGCGTGTAGGTTGCCCTCTGGTGTTTGTTCTTCGCCCAGACAGGAGGAGGTTAAAGGAGCAGCTGATTCGGGGGCTCTGGCTCACTCAGGCCGGGGGGAGGCAAGGGTACGGAATGTGGGGTGAGCCTGCGGCAGCAGAGGCCAACGTGACATTATAACAGCCTGAGACACGCTGTGTGTTCTCCCGGGTAAGTTGTCCCTGGATCACGGGACACTGGCAGTGGCGGGCTGCACAGGCTCCCGGGAGGGGAGGTGTGGATAGTGACCTGTGCTTGCACACAGGCTTCTTGGTGGCTGGAGCAGCAGACTTAGCATTTCATGCCCGTCTCTGGGGTCTGCACTGATAAGCCGAGGCAAGTCTCTTGCCTCTTCAGCAGTTCCAGACTTTTTCTCGGACTCCCTCCTGGCTAGCTGTGGCACAGTAGCCCCCTTCAGGCTGTGTTCACGCCGCCAACCCCAGTCTTCTCCCTGGGGTCTGACCTCCAAAGCTGGAGCCTCAGCTCTCAGCCCCCACCCATAGTGGCCGGCAGGGGAGCAGACAAGCCTCTCGGGCTGGTGAGTGCTGGTCGGCACCGTTCCTCTGTGCAGGAATCTCTCCTCTTTGTCCTCTGCACCCCTGTTGCTGTGCTCTCCTCCGTGGCTCTGAAGCTTCCCTCCGCCACCCGCCATCTCTACCAGTGAAGGAGCTTCCTAGTGTGTGGTAACTTTTCCTCCTTCACAGCTCCCTCCCACTGGTCCAGGTACTGTCCCTATTCTTTAGTCTGTTTTTTCTTTTTTCTTTTGCCCTACCCCGGTACATGGGGAGTTTCTTGCCTTTTGGGAAATCTGAGGACTTCTGTCAGCGTTCAGTAGGTGTCCTGTAGGAGTTGTTCCACATGTAGATGTATTTCTGATGTATTTGTGGGGAGGAAGGTGATCTCCACATCTTACCCTTCCGCCATCTTGAAGGTCTCTCTCAGTTTCTGTCTTTAAATCTTGAGAGAGTGATGCAGAAACACAAACTGGACTGGCCTAGCCTGAGTCATGTGATTGCTTTGATGGTTAGAGTGATGATAGGGAACAGTCCCTCCTCCACTGCTGTAGGCTCTGCTTCCTATTAAGTACCATATCACGGGGTGATTTCCTGCAACCTGCAAGGAAATACAGATGCTGGGGATCCAAAAAAGGGGGAAATGTCCCGTGAAGTCTCCTGTTCTGGTCTGCACCATTTAGCATCACATGGGGCCCTGGAGTATTTGTCAATTACTCTGAGTGAGATCAGAAGTCATTGGTAGGTTTAGATGAGATGGAGGACATGACCTGACTTGTGTTTAATAGAATTACTTAGATTATGTGTTGAGAATAGATTGCAGGGGCATGGGAGCAAAAGCAAGGGAGACCAGTTGGGTCTTTCTTCAAACTTCCTGGGAGAAGGACAGCCTATTATTTTGCTGGGATTTCTAACAGTGTCACATGCCTCTGCACTCTTACTCTCCTTCCCTAACCTACTTTTTTTCTTGGCTTTCAAATATGATGTGCCCCATTTAAAAATAGCCATTTTGAATCTGCTTTCACTTAGATTTGATAATTTCCCTGCACTTTTGGCCAGTTTCCAGTCCGGCCCTAGGAGTCAGTATCTTAGAAAATCGGTTAGGCCTGCCTTCTTGGATATTGACCAAATGGGTGAAAAGGATCCTTCAGTAGCAGCTCAGCCAGCTAAGAAGCAGATCTTCCTCCACACATAGACGTGAAAGATGACCATTTTGGAGACATGCAGTTTCTCCCCTGCTTATATATGTTTATAAACTTGTTGCATAGAATTCTTAGCTCAGCAATGGATCTGAGAACCTTCCAGTTCAGACATTTTTAAATAGCCAAGTGAATTATTGTTTGCATAATGTTTAACTCAAAGTATACATTTTAACCTTGAGTCCCTTGGCTGGCTTCCCATCTGCTTGTCTTCATCCGTGCACTGACTGAACAAATGAAAATTGACTTGACTTCTCACAAACTCTGTCCTATCTCCTGGTGCTGGCTCTGCTTATTCTCTTCAATGTGTCATTCCTTTATCTGCTGAATTTGCCTATTTTCTGGATGGTAAGAAATGTGACCTTCGTAAGAATGTCATTAGCTTTCACATTAGCTTAGTGTTCGCCAAGTTTATACTCTCAACAAATATTAATTCCCTTGAGTTTTTATCTTCAGAACCATCCTGAGAGAAGTGGACAGGGAGCCAGTGGCCCTTAAGGTTGGGTGCTTTTATTTTCCTTTATTTCTCTCTGACTGTAGCTCTCTTCTGCTCTATTTAAGAAACGATTTACTTTCTTATGTGGACCAATGCTACATGAACTCTATTTTTTATTTTTTTGCGGTACGCGGGCCTCTCACTGCCGTGGCCTCCCCCGCCGTGGAGCACAGGCTCCGGACGCGCAGGCCCAGCGGCCACGGCTCACGGGCCCAGCCGCTCCGCAGCATGTGGGATCCTCCCGGACCGGGGCACGAACCCGTGTCCCCTGCATTGGCAGGCGGACTCTCAACCACTGCGCCACCAGGGAAGCCCATGAACTTTATTTTTATAAAATAATGGAATGAAATATGGAGTTGGGAAGTAGAATATACAGAGAAGGGAGTTCAAGTATTAGTTATTTGATAAATACATGTTGGTTTGATTTGATGATTTTTCTTTTACTTGCAATATTTTGGTAATACTTTTCTTAGATGGGCCCTACTTTTTAAGTGAAGAAAGAGATTATGAAAGAGAAAGCTTCGATTATTTGGGAGCAGAGAGAAGAGGATATTAAATAATGGCTTTAAAATCTCTGCTATGTGTGAATCCCAGCCAGGAAAAAGTAGAGACTGGAGACAGGCCCCATTTTTGCCAGAGTGGGTTTCTAAAAACTCTCATGAAGGAAATTTCATTTCCCTCTCTGGGTCTACATTCTTGACTAAGAATGTAACATAAAAAACAACCACATAGGGGGACTTCCCTGGTGGTGCAGTGCTTAAGAATACACCTGCCAATGCAGAGGTCACCGGTTCGAGCCCTGGTCTGGGAAGATCCCACATGCCGCGGAGCAACTAAGCCTGTGAGCCACTACTACTGAGGCTGCGTGCTACAGCCTGTGAGCCACAACTACTGAGCCCGTGTGCCACAACTACTGAAGCCCACACACCTAGAGCCCGTGCTCTGCAACAAGAGAAGCCACCGCAATCAGAAGCCCACGCACCACAACAAAGCGTAGCCCCCGCTTGCCGCAACTAGAGAAAGCCCGTGCACAGCAACAAAGAACCAATGCAACCAAAAAAAAAAAAACTATATAAAAATAACAACAACTATGTAGGGAGTCCCCTGATGACCTACTGGTTAAGATTCGAGGCTTTCACTGGTGTGGCCCGGGTTCAATCCCTGGTTGAGCTGAGAACCCGCAAGCCGTGCTGCACGGCCAAAAAACATATACATATTGTTTTAAGAAAAAAAACCAGCCATGTACAGGGTCACCAATATTTACAAAGGAGAATATATTATAAAATCAATATAATCATTTAAAATAAAATTACATTTCAATTTATAGAAAATACACATAAATATGCTGTATCTATTTACTATGGAAGGGCCTACAGAGTACTACAAAAACACACGTAACGTATCAGATATAAACCTACTGCTTCATAAGTGACTTAAAACATGTCAATTAATTCCTTCATGGTTTTTACAGCTAATATTTATTTTGTTTGCTTTTTTATTATTTAGAAGATTTATTAAAATAATTTTGATGACTTAAAGAACTGGTTGCAGGGAAATGGATCAGGAAGAAAGGGAGGTATCTATGCATCTATCCTGGGACAAAGTCAGTTCCACCAACCCCAGAGCTATTTCTCATGTGGCTTCCCAGTAAATCATTGCTTTGTGTTGTGGACAAAGTGATGGTTTGTCTTCCATGGAAAAGCATGTTTGCAAATAAAGGCCTGTTCCCTTTCAGGTTATAGTAGGGAGGTCACTTCACCTTCTTTTAAGCTTAAATGCCTCAGCCAGTTCTGTCCTGTTGCAGAGACCACTGCCTCTTCTTTGCAGATAATATTCTATATGATTTATTCATTATATCTCCACTGCCACCATCATTTCTATCCTGGAGAACCACAGTAGCCTCCTAATTATCTTCCTGTTTCTACTCTTGCTTACCCTTAAGTCCATTAGTCAGAGTTATCTTCAAACACATGGATAAGATAACGTCACTCCCTGGTTTAAAATCCTCCAATTGCTTTCCATTTAACAGAGGATGAAATGGAAATTTTCTACCACGGCCCATCAGCCCTGCACAGGGGGACCTTCCCTCTCTCCTCCCATGCTGTTCTGTGCCTGGCTCAGTCTGCTCAGCTCACTGGCCCCTTTTCAGTGTTAGGATTCACCAAATTCCTCTCCATCTCAGGGATTCTGCACTGCTGTTTCTTCTGTCCCCCTATCCTGTGGTTAGGAGTCTTGGGGGAGGGTGGTGAGGAAACAGACTGAGTGAAAATCAGAGGGTTATTGTCTTGAGGCAGTTTTCCCTTCCCTTCCCTTCCCTTCCCTTCCTTTCGCTTCCCTTCCCTTTGCTTCTCTTCCCTTGCCTTCCCTTCCTCTCCCTTAGCTTCCCTTCCGTTTGCTTTCCTTCCCTTCCCTTCGCTTCCTGTCCCTTCATTTTCCTTTGCTTCCCTTCCCTTCCCTTCCCTTTGCATTTCACTTCTTTTCATCTTCCTTTCCCCCCTCATTCCCCCTTCCCTCCCCCTCCCTCTCTCCTTTGTTTCCATCCTTCCATCCTTCCTCCCTTCCTTCCTTGACAGGGATTTGTGATTCTGCCTGACCCACCAAGTCCCATTGCTTGCCTGCTCTCTAAGCTTAAGCCTATTATTCTGCCCTGCTTGAGATGTACAAAAGTCAACTTTTTGCAGAGTATAGGATCACCGAGGTGTAGTTGCAATGCCTCCTCCTGTCTCCTTCACCTGAAACTGAGCTTCTATCTTAGAGAGAGGATGAAAGTAGGATTTAGGTATTCTCTCCAGGGGTGTAGGTAGGGGTGTCAGGAAATAGTGGTTACTGTTAAGGGCCAAAAGGCTTATAGCTGGATCTACTGGTTTTATATCCTTCTGCACTCCTCAGCAGAGAATTGGGCTGATGATGTCATTTCTCATATAAACTCCAAGAAATTGACACTTGTATCTGACTGCCTAGTAAAATGACTTCCATCAATCGTTATCCCTGCCTAATAGCATTACAATGTTAATAACAAATAGTTCTCGCCAAAGACTTGGGGATTTTTAATATAGTTAAGTGTTGGTCTGTGGCTATAGGTTCCCTTCCCTCCAACCCCCAGCTGAAATCTTGTTAATTCTCATGAGCTAGTCTGAGCTGGAATGACCAAGTGGAAGGCCTTTGGGAAAAGGCCCAGTGAACTGTTAGAGTTGAGTGTTATTGCAGTAGGTGGCGCTCTTTCCTCTGAATCCAAGCCAGTTTCCGGTACTGCAGTTGGCTAAGGACTGTGTCGCATTCCAGGAAGCAAGAGCTGAAACGAGGACCTGCCTGAAATCTATCAAAAGCCAGATTTCGCCCCAAGCCTCACAGTATAGATAGTTGAATTGCAGGCAATGGTTAGCTATGGGGGTAGATTAATAAACAAACCTAGAAAGCATTTATACATATAGCTTCAAAATTTAATTTTGGCCAAGGTAAAGTCTTAACTCCCTATTTCTTGGAGCATTCAAGATAGTCAGAATTTAGCTGTTGTCTTTTAAAATACAAAATTTATTCTTACATCTGTGAAACCTAAGGTGCAGCTTATTTTAAGATACAACTTAGGTTTCATAGGATTTCTTGTTGTCTTTCACAGGCCTGGATGCCAGCTTCACAACCTGGCCATGCCCTATTTGGGGTATTATATTTTACTGAGTTTAAGCAAGGCTATGTGTAATCCTATCTATGAGAAATTCACTATTTACAAACAACTGCTCAATCCCTGGTTTGAATCCTCCCTCTTTTTTTTCATTTTTTTTTTTTTTTTCCTTCTTTTTTCCAGCTACATCACTGGTTTGTGTCTCTACCTCTGATATCAGGCAGGGAGTCTGGGTTAGGGCTGATGTCAGTCTAGTGGGGAATGAATTGACTAAGAATCCAGATTTTCTATGAACACTTAGCCTGATTAAAAGATGGATGTTTTGCATCATTGTACTCCATGTTCACTGTAGAAGAATTAGAAAATGTAGTAACTAAAAAAGAAAAGAAAAACAACAAATCACCAAAATGGTAACAGTTTGGTATATTTACTTGTAGACCCTCCTCCACCCCCATGCGTCTTTTTCTCTACTTATATAAATAACACACACACACACACACACACACACACACACACACACCCCTCTATCAGGCTGTCAAAGTTCTGGCAGGAAGCAGTAGTACACTGCCTATTTACACTGCCTAGGGACTATTTTCAAAGGTGGGGCAGGGTTCAGGAAAAGGGATAAAGTCCCCTGGGGCTACAGTGGGAAGCTATTACCACTCCTTCGCCTGAAGGTCCTGATCTGGGAAGGCTGATGGGTGGACTGCATCCTCCCTTGCCCTTTGACTTCCAGTAGAGTTCTGTCCATGAGAGGCCCCATCAGAAGCTCCAAGGGCTTTTGGCCTAGATCCGGACCGATACCCACATCGTTCATCAGTTCTCACAGTTTCTCAGTCATTGTATTGTGATTATTGCTTCGACCTCATTCTCTAATTCCTCACCTTCTGTAATTCCAGTGAGATGTATTTTTAATCTTCTCATCTCTCTTACCCTCTTTCTTATCCACCTCTTTATCTCTCCTTGCTACGTTTGGGATGATGTCCTTACATCTATGTTCTCATCAGTCATCTTCAATCTCTTTCATTTGCTGAATGTTATGTTTTCACATCTAGAAGTTTTGTTTGGTCATTTTCAGGTCTGCCAGTTCTTTTTACACAGTTCCTTAGGGTTCTTTCCCTAGGGTTTCAAGTCTTTTCACCTTATCATTTGAAACATAATTATCTCATAACCTCTTTCAGGTTGTTCTACTGTTGACGATGAAAATTTAACTTTTTGCAGCGCCTGCATTTTGTAATTTTTATTGCGAGCTCATTTTCAGCCAGAATATATTTGCTTGCTCGTGTACTTATGTGCCTTAGAATGTTCTGTATGTTTGGGGGTTTAGAAGGCTTGCTTCCTTTTTTTAAAAAAAATATTTATCTATTTGGCTGTGCCAGGTCTTAGTTGTGGCACACGGGATCTTTGTTGCCTCACATGGGATCTTTTTAGTTGTGGCGTGCAGGCTCTCAAAATTGTGGCATGCAGCATCTAGCTCCCTGACCAGGGATTGAGCCCAGGCCCCCTGTGTTGGGAGCGCGGAGTCTTAACCACTGGACCACCAGGGAAGTCCCTAGAAGGCTTCCTTCTAAACAGTTTTGTGTTTGCTTTTGCTGGAAGCCCCAAGGATTTCACTTATTTGGGTCCCATTTTTGCATTAATTTCTTGGCTGGAGATTCCCACACCATGTGAGCTGTATGAATTTAGTCTCCACCTACATGTGTGGAAAAGGCCTAGGCCTGCTGTTTCTAGTGGGAGATCTTTCCTCTGAGCTGATGAGTGAAGCTCATCTCTAGCCCCCACTGTACTGATAGCCATTCAAGAGTCCTTGCTTTATATGGGGGTGGGGGGAAGGGAGAGGGTGTTCAATCCCTACTGCCTGCATTGTACCTTCCAAGATGAAGCTTCTTGTTCCTTTATGGATGTTAAGCCCCAGTCCTTGCTCATAAGTTTACCACTTTGGCTTTATGTTCCTCCTTCATTTCTGCCTCTTAGAGATTTTCCTTTCTTTTGAGCTCTGCTAAGTATCTATTTCTTTTAGTTTTTTATCCAGCATTTCTATGAGCTTTCACTGAGGTGAATCTCTGTGTTCACATACCGAAGTATCCCTACATGGAGCTTGTAACTTGGTTTTCTGCATAATCATTCTGATATGGAAAGATATCTGTTCTATATAGTGAATCCTCTTTAATGACTACTTGGCAGAAAGAGTCTGAAATAGGTCGTAAAGGGCTGTCTTTAGAATTGCATTTCCTGGGTTAGCATACTTTCTCCATTACTTATGTTCTGGAACTTGAGCAAGTTACTTGAGCTCTTCATGCCTCTATTTCCTTACCTGGAAAGTGGAGATAATAGTACATCTACTTGGCAGGTTTTCTAGGGATGCTGTAACAAATTACTACAAATTTGGTGGCTTTCAAGCATCAGAAACTTATTCTCTCACAGTTCTGGAGGCTGGAATCTGAAATCAAGGTGTTGGTAGAACCAGACTCCCTCTGGAGGTTCCAGGAGAGAATCTGTTCCTTGTCTCTTCCAGCTTGTGGTGGCTTCAGGCGTCTTTTGACCTGTGGCTGCATTACTCCAATCTCTGCTTCTGTCTTCACATTGCCTCATCCTCTGTGCGTGTAGCAGGAGCTCCCTCTGCCTGTCTTTTATTCTGTCTTGATTCCCATGTAAACCATAACTCTTGTTAGGCTCAGCAGAACAGCTACTGCCCTGTGGCTGTTGGCGTGTGTCTCAAGCAGGCACTGGCCCTTGGTTCCCAGCAACACCCATACATTTCCTCATTTGTTCAATCCTGTAATTAATTTAAAATAGTTTACAGAATTGCTGCACCAATACCTGTACAAGAAACAAAGGTATCAATATTAAAAGCGTTCAAGATTCATTTGCAGCTCTAGTCATCACTCAATCTCACCCAAGGCGGCGGACGTACAGTCAAACACTATGCTTTTAAATTACTTGGATTAGTTCTTTGTTTTGTTTTTATCTCCTTCACTATGGAGATGGAATTCACTTGAAATACAATGAGTTCATTTGTTTTGGTTTGGGTTTAGGTTTTTCTTTCCTCCTCTCATAATCGTTGATTTCATTTCATTTTTTGAATATGCAGCATATTAACATGCTCCCATAAGTCAGAAACATACCAGAGAGAGGTCACTCCCATTTTTATCCCTTCTACCCTGTTCTCTCCCCTCACACCTTGTAGGTAACCAGATTTGTTGTTTTTGGCTTTACCTGTCCTGTGTTTCTTTTTGTAAATACCAACAGATATCTGTATGCTTCTTATTTCGCTTTCTTTGTTATACAAAATGTGCTCTTTTGCACTTTGAGAAGCTTCTTTCTTAGTGGGAGAGGCAAGAAAGAAAGGGTGAGATACCATTTTTCACTATTTTCAGAATTCTTTTTAAGTTCTTTTTGCCTCTCCCAATACATTTAAAGAGTGAGGACGACTCATCTGAGCTGGCTGTGAATTATAATGTGCGTATGAATCACCTCATAGATCTTGTAAAAAGGCCAGTGTAGTAGGTCTTGGGTGGGGCTAAGATTGTGCAGTTGGAATAAGCTCCCAGGTGATGCTGAGGCTGCTGGTCCCGGGCCACACGTGAGTGTGACGAGACTGCGTCACAGGCAGTCTCCCTTGGCTCTCAATGAACTTCAGACCCCAGTTCCTGAAATGTCTTTTTAGAACCAATACACATACTTATCCAAACTTGTTGGCTTAGTTCAGAGGAGGAGCTGTCTCTGTATGACTGGTGCTTCATTTTGGGGGGGGTGGTGATAGTATGCTGGAGGAGATAAACATGAAATGTTCTGTCATATCTTGGTGAGGTATAAAGTATCTTTCTTACTTAGTTTCTGCTTTGGTTCCCTTCCTATTTCTCTGTCCAGTGGCTTCATAAACTGCTTTTTTTTTTTCTTGCAAAGAGATTCAAGTCATTTGAGCAGGGATGTTAATTATTAACATCAACTTTGGTCTAAAAGCAAAAAGGTAGGGTGTGACCCACGTCACGGTGTACTATGACAAAGGGAATGCCATTTAAACCCAGGTACTTAGGGTCGTTTGTGTCCTCCTGTTTCCAGTCTTTGGGAATAGGTATGGTAGCTTTCAACATCCACATTTTCCAGTTACTACACTTCTACCTTCTTATGCAGCCATTCAGCTCCCTCCTCAGAGTCCTCCTCCAGCCCACAGCTTTTCTGGAAGTCTTTGGGGCCCATTTCAACTGTGCTCAGATTCAAGTCTGTTCCTGTTCATCTGTTTCATTTCCTTGGGGGTTGACACCTGCATCTTCCTCCTGGGCTTCCTCACACAAACATCGCTTACACAAACAAAATAAAACAGAAAATCATGCTTATCAATAAATAAGTATCAGGAGGAGGTCAGCAGCCCACTAGTCCTACAAAGAGTTAATTCCAAATGCCAATTTGGGCTAATTTTACTCTAATTTACTATTATGACATTGAAAAATAGACCATTTCCTTTATTTCTAGCTTTATTTTATTTTATTTTATTTTTGGCCGCACTGCGTGACTTGCGGGATCTTCGTTCCCCGACTGGGGACCGAACCCGGACCCCCTGCGATGGAAGTGCAGAGTCCTAACCACTGGACCGCCAGGGAGGTCCCTATTTCTAGCTTTAAACTGAGGTAGAGTTGTGTCTAGAAATGTATTGAGCATGGTATGTTTCACTCTAGGAAAGAGCTGCCGTGGTTATTCTGGGCCTATGGTTTCTAATTAGTGAAACCACTTTGGTACTTCCCACCTCCCCCAACAAACAAAAAGTTCAATTTATAATAAGAGCCCATGCCATTTTACACTGGAATGAACCTTAAGAAGATAGCCAAACTGAGCCCCCTCTTACTGCATGGGGCCTCTTCAGTCCTTCCTGGACAATAGTCATAATCTAAAATGTATTACATGTAATTTCAACATCATTTAGCACAGCTGTCAATCTGCCAAAGCAGAGCCCACAAACTGAGCTTCCATGGAGACCAAAGCCTCTTCCTTTTAAACATGTCATTTGCACAGTCAGCTGGAGGTCACTTGGAAGAGAGCACCAGGGAACTTTGGTTTGTGTCCCCTTGTTCCTGGCTACTTACCTTCTCATAAAACTATATATTCAATTTACAGATGCATCAGCATAAGCTCCTCCAGCAAGTGCAAATATTAACCTGGGAGAAGAAAACAAAATAATGTCTGAACCAGAGCTTTCATTTTCTGTTCGACTTTGATGTTACTTTTTTATTTGAAGTCCAAAAAGTGTAACAAGTTGAATTCCTTTTATAAAAGTGAGACAAGGCAAAGGTTGGATAAAAATTCAGCTCAGTTTGTAAGTTAGTCAAGGAGAAAAATGCTGCCTTTCACTAATGGAATGCATATGGTCTATACATTATTTTCTTAGCACCATGTTTAAAAAAATAAAAAAAAATTTAATTGAAGTATAGCTGATTTTCAATGTGTTAATTTCTGCTGTACAGCAAAGTGATTCTGTTATACACATATATACATTCTTTTTAATATTCTTTTCCATTATGGTTTATCACAGCATATGGAATATAGTCCCCTGTGTCTTAGCATCACCTTTAAGGTTTTTTTTTTTTTTTTTTTGAGCAGGGCATGAGGAAAAGAGTTTTATGTATGTATGACTGAGTTGCTGATTGACAGAGTTCATGAATGGCTGTTTTGAAGTGAGAACAATCTAATGCCAGAGCCACAGAACCACCTACAGATGTCACACTAGATCTCAGCTGTCAACATGCCATCTTATTTTATTGCCATTTTCTTTTGCTCTTGGCTTTCATCAGCCATTGTTCTTCAGATACCTGGACCAAGCTGCAGCATGTTGTGAACCCATTTTTTTTTTCTATAGGCAAAATTAAGGACTGATGTTGCATGTCTGTTAAGCTCACTTTTAGGGAGAATAGGTCACTTGGAGGTTGGATACCTTTGTCAACCAAAAACCCATTTCTCTTTAAAGTGAAGTGATGTGAGAGAATGCCAGGATAAAGAGCTATTTAGGATATCTGCTGAGATTTCATTTCAGAGCAATAGGAAAAATACCCCACGAAACCCTTGGGAATTTTTGGTGCCAAACTGTTTACATCCTGGTGACTCTAAGCCTCAATGCACATAATCACTGGTATATAGAAGATCTCTAATTGCTGCCACGATAGGGAGGATATGGCCCATGCCAAGGCTGTGGGCACCGCTGGAGTTCAGGCCTGCCTGGGCATTCCTGTGCACTGCCGGGATGGGCTGCAAGCTGCTGGCTTTTTTGAGTGTTTTTTTTTTTTTTTTTTTTTTTGCATAAGGGAGTATCACTTTAGCTGAAGGAGGAAGGAGGCCATTTTGTGTGAGATGTGTTGGTGGTGGTGGTGAAGGTGGGGAAACAGGACGAGAGGGGGATCACAACTTTGACTGGAGCTGAGGCAGAGGGAGCAGTCCTCAGTGACAGAGCCACTGGGTCTGAGATAGCACTTCTTATACCCTCCCAGCTCTGAGTGTGACCTGGAGGGAAAGGAGCATCTTCCTGTTTCTGTATGAGCTGCAACATGGCTCTGGCACAAGGAGAATGGGAAGAAATGTGTCATCAGGAGGGTGTGGTGACTTTGGAAGCAAGGAAGGTTACACCCTCAGTGTGGTCTCATGGTGGGTATGGGCGGCAGAGGTGGTGGGGAGCTGCTTGTGGAAGGAACTACAAAGGGGGTCTGGAGCAAGAGAGGAAAAATATGGCTGGTGTCACGTGGCGACCACTGCCGACAGATTGTTTTCTAAGTATGTGTGAGGTGCCCTCAGGACGCTCAGAGATAGAGCTGGGAGAAGCCTGCAGAAGCTTGAGAACTAGAGCTAGAAGCCAGAGCTGGTTAGAAGCTAGAGGGTTAGAGACATTAAAATTTGGGTATTTGTCATGGCTCTGTACCCACAGCCTGGTGAAGCTTGGGAAAATTCTAGTTATATTACCCAACACTTTCTTTTTGCTAGCAATATATCAATGACTAATGCTAGGATTAGTGAGATTTATTCTCTTAGGTGAGTAGAAATCACAAAGGGCCAATAAAAATTATGATAAGGTGTGTGCCCCCGCCTCCCATCCTCTTGGCTCACCTGTCTACTCTATTGTTGCTATGGCAACCAGCTGTGCTCAGGTGTAACCTGATCGAACCTCACCTCAATTGCATCATTTACCAATTTCTTTCTGTCCTGGGGCATCTCTGCTACCATCACCTGGGACACCCGCAGAAATCTGCTCAGTCATTCTGACACAGCCACATACTCAAAAGTGTGAGGAGGGTAGGACCCCATAGATAACCTTTGACCAATGGGTAATGGGAGCATATGGATAATTTCTCTCATCTTCTTTCCCTTGTGGGGACAATTCTGAAATACTTCTTACATGGCTCTTCAGAGTGTCCCCAGTAAGAAAAGACCCCAGTTGCCCAAAAGGGGACTAGCTTGATAACACACTTTATTTTGGCTTTTCCTCCTTCCCTGTTTGACTCTTCCCAGCCCTCGATCCACATTCCCAGAAGTCCTTGTCTCAGGCTCCACTTTTTGGGGGAACCGAGTCTACGACAAGGTGAAAGAGCTCTACATGCACTGGAGATCCCCTTACTTTCTTACCAATGACATCCCTGGAAAAAGGTGAGAGTTGGTGGGGGAGAGGGATTGTCCAGTTTCTAATCGATAGCAAAAATCTGTTATTGTCAAACTCAGTGGACATTTAATACCCTTTCACTATGATCTAGGGACCATTTTTATTTAGAAATCACTAAGACAGATCCCTGACATGAGCAAGCTCACAAATCATTTGGGGAGGCAAACGTGGTCACAGCTTACAGAGTAGAGAGTGCTAACGGGAGGGTTGGCATGCATTAGAGTGTAGAGAGGGCTTCCCTGGTGGCGCAGTGGTTGGGAGTCCGCCTGCCGATGCAGGGGACGCGGGTTCGTGCCCCGGGCCGGGAGGATCCCACGTGCCGCGGAGCGGCTGGGCCGGTGACCCATGGCCGCTGAGCCTGCGCGTCCGGAGCCTGTGCTCCGCAGCGGGAGAGGCCACAGCGGTGAGAGGCCCGCGTACCGCCAAAAAAAAAAAAAAAAGAGTGTAGAGAAAGAAACAGTTAATTTTGACTGGAAGTGGGAAGGGTTAGGGTCAGGGAGACCTCCAGAGAAGAGAAGGTATTTGATCTGGACCTTGAGAGATGGAAAGGCTATTGAAGATAGTGAATTGAAGAGCTGGAGAAGCTTGAAAAGAATCTTCCTTAAGTAGAATTGGGGTGAAGTTTACTGTCCTCCCAGCTTAAGGGGCAGAAGCCTGCAGCCCTCCTTGGCCCTAATTCCTCTCCCTTTTAATCTCTTAGATAGGGTTTTGATTGCTCTCTCACAGTCTGCTTTCTCAGAGGGATACTGCCTTACCTTTTCTCTTTATCTCTTTATTATTTATGCTGTATCGTCATCTTTTCTATAGGAGAGAGTCAGAGCTGTAGCTCTTTACCTTGCCTGTGCTCACTATGGAGACCTTATCTCTGGATGCTGGACACTGGGAGGAGGCTTAAAGGTTCTGAGGGGTCTCTCGTCTACCAAGAAGTGGGACCACCTTAGTCCAGATGGGGGTTTTCAGGTGTGATTGATTCACAAGATCACTGGATGAGATACTCAAGGACAAGTACCCTTACCTTGAGGGTGGAGAGGTCACATTCACCGGCTTACTTCTCTCCTGCCTCTATCTGCACTGCTTATATTGAAGTGTGGGTTCTTATATCACTGAGGCAGTCAGTGGTAAACAACGAGGTATTAGTATTTTCTTTCTGAATAGGACCAGAGATGCCTTTATTTCTTCAAATGTAGAGACCTAAGAAGAATTCTACAACTTGGCCCCAGGAAGGGAGGGCTTGGTGGGAAAGGCAGGTGACTAGAAGGGCAGGGCATTGTCCTCAGTCAGATTCTGTGCTGATAACCTGACTCAGCCACCATCTGCATGTCTGTACCTCTCCGTTCCATTGGCATCCAGATGACACATTTTTGAGTTCTAATCTCCCAGTAAGGGAAACAAAGTTGTCCGGGACATCTTGTCCCACCAGGTCAAATGAGAAAGTGTTAATTGTTGAACCTACCTCTGCTCAATCAGTTGACACTACTCTTCAGAGCAAAGTCCACATCATAGGTGGGCAATTGAAGATAGACGAGAAGTGGGCATGGCAGGTGTCTGTATTGCTTTCTCAGTCCATCTCGTCTCTGGCTTCCAGACACACCCCTTCTCCCTAGCTGTACAGAGATGCCCCGCCTAACGTGTTCTATCACATGCATGCCTTGGACGCTCACTTCACTTACAACATAGGGGAAACCCAAGGGTAGCAAGAGGGAATGAGTGATCCTTTCAAAATAATATAGTTTGATGAGGTTCATTTATAAAAAGACTATAAAATTGTGGGTGAGAAGAACCACCAAGGACAGTGCAGTACCCAAGAGCCTGTGGCTTTGGAGCTGTTATCACCTTTTGTCCCAAAGGGATGGGAAGAGGGGATGATTTTTGGGACCTGGAAGAAGAGAGAATTACATAGAGTCATGGGCATTGAGAGGATCAATGACTTCTAACTGAGGGCCATAGCCAGACAAGCAACTCTGCAGAGAGAGATCCAGGGAAATAATGACCTTGCTCTCACTTTTCCTCACTTTTATGTCCTACTGGGGCTCTCCATTGGCCAAACAAACTGGAGCCAGAGGGCACACATGCCTGTTTATATCTCTCCAGGCAGAGATATGAGTGGAGAAGGGTGGAGAAAGGATGGGAGGGAAAATTGGCACAGACACACAGGGACTATATCAAAAGATGTCTCCGGGTCAGTGTAAGAGTGTTCATTAATCTCTCCCCTTACAATCTACCATTGTTGTCCATCCCCCTGGTTCCATTGTGATCTTACCTAGCTGTTATTATTCACCATTCTTCCACCTATGGATTAAAATGAAGTGTGACAAATGCTCATTGAAAATACTGCTAATCAATCATAGCTCTCTTTTTCACTCAGCTTGGATTTAGTATCAACATCCTTCTTAATACAGTGGTCCAGGCAGCCACCCCCAATCAATTGGCATTGACTTGAGATGGAAGAAATTTGCCATCCCTTGCCTATTCAGTAAATCTATCACTTCCCCACTTCACACATAGAAGTGGAGGAAAAACAAAATATAATTGAGACAATTAGAATGAAATAGTAAATCTTGTCTTTAAAAAAATGGTAAACAGGGCTTCCCTGGTGGCACAGTGGTTGAGAGTCTGCCTGCTAATGCAGGGAACACGGGTTTGAGCCCTGGTCTGGGAGGATCCCACATGCTGCGGAACAACTGGGCCCGTGAGCCACAACTACTGAGCCTGTGCGTCTGGAGCCTGTGCTCCGCAACGAGAGGCCGCGATAGTGAGAGGCCCGCGCACCGCGATGAGGAGTGGTCCCCGCTTGCCACAACTAGAGAAAGCCCTCACACAGAAAGGAAGACCCAACACAGCAAAAATAAATAAATTAATTAATAAAGTCCTACCCCCAACGTCTTCTTAAGAAAAAAAGGAAAACAAAAAGATAAGAAGGTACTTTTTCAGTTCATGCATTCTCTAGCAAAAAAAACCAATCTGAAATATAGATGGTGGCCACAATCCTTGCTTCTAGAATTAGTCACGGAGTCACAGCAGGCACTGAAGGCTTTCTCCATTGGTGCTGTTTCTGCACTATTATTTAACATCTTCAGTGTCCTAGACACTGTTAGGTGCTTTACACAATTATTTCACTTATTCCTTGTAGCAGTCCTCATAGGAAGTTACTTATTTTCTCCATTTTACAGCTGAGGAAGCCTCAGCTTAGTAAGATTAAGTTACTTGCCCAAAGTGATGAGTAACTGGTAGAGACGACACTCAAACACAAATTTTTCTGTGCCCAAAGCCTGTGCTCTTTTTTTCTTATCTTTTTTTTTTAAATTGAAGTATAGTTGATTTACAGTGTTGTGTAATTACTGCTGTACAGCAAAGTGACTCAGTTATACATATATATAATTCTTTTTTATATTTTCCATTACAGTTTATCACAGGATATTGAATATAGTTCCCTGTGTTATACAGTGGGACCTTGTTGTTTATCCATTCTATACGTAATAGTTTGCATCTACTAACCTCAAACTCCCAGTCCATCCCTCTCCCACCCTCTTCCCCCTTGGCAACCACAAGTCTGTTCTCTATGTCTGTGATTCTGTTTCTTTTTCGTAGATAGGTTCATTTGTGGTATATTTTAGATCCCACACATAAGTGATATCATATGGTATTTGTCTTTCTTTTTCTGACTTACTTCACTTAGTATGATAATCTCGAGGTCCCTCCTTGTTGCTGCAAATGAATGCCTGTGCTCTTGACCTTTAGGTAATAATGACGTATGCTTCAGCGTTCTCTTTGGCAGACAATTCTGCCGGCTGGAGAACCAGGGAGGTCACCTTTTCCAGTCCCTCAGCGGCCTACAACTTAAGCAGTTGACTTCTTCCTGGTTCTCTAGTAAGAATAAATACTACTGTGTTTAGGCCTATACCCCTTGTATCTTAGATGCCCATGTGTGAAGGGCTTGGGGAATCACGCACTATATCACACTTCTACCAGATCCAGCCCCCACCAGAAACTTGAGGAATTTTCTACAGTGGGTGGCTAGGCAGAAGCTGGTATCATACCACCCTATAGGAAGGAGGTTGGCCACAACATAGACAAACTGTTACGCAAAGTAAAAGAAGCCAAGACACTCTCTGGTTAGGCTTTATTTAACAGCTACTCAGTGACATAGCCAGTGAATTCTGATGTGTCAAACACTATGCTGGGTGCTGGGAGTATTAAGAATTAGGGTGATTAAAGACATTAGAATAGTCCAGGGTTCTACAGTGTACATGTTCCCTCTTGGGGCAAGGTTAAGTTCATTGAGGAACCCAACACACGTTCATCAACCTTGGACTGAAGTGACCAGTTTTGCATCGTCCTTCTCGTCAGCAACTTTTGGCTGAGATCGCTTTTGGAGGGGAGCTGCTCCAGCCACTTCTGCATCAAAGCGCTTGGCTGGGTCCTGCTCATGTTGACTGTGTCCTGCTTGATGGCCACTTTCCTAGTGCGCTGGAGTCTTCAACATCTCTCCCAAGCACTCAGTATACTGAACAGGATACAGGACTGAGGAATCAAGTGTCCTGAGTCTGGACCTCAGTTCTGCTATTTACTTTCTGTGTTATCCTGGGCAAGTTACTTTCCCTCTCTGGGCCTTACACTTTTAGATGACAATAGCTTCTACAACCTATGGTTTTGCAGTTCTCACGGACGCTCAAATTTTTCTGGAACCAGGCTGTGTCAGGTGTGGTAGCAACCTCTGTTTTCCTTGACAGGGGGAGTCTTTTTGTAGTGGCTCTGGCTACTTACAGCTTTATTGCCTCCAGATGGACCAGCCAATGCAGAGTTTATTTAGCTCCTTGCTACTCCAGGTGTGGTCTATGGACCAGTAGCATTGACATCACCTGGGAGTTGACTTATAATGCGGCATCTCAGACCCTAGCCAGACCTGCTGAATTAGAATCTTCACTTTCGTTTTTCTTTTGGTTTCTTTTGGCCGCGCCATGTGGCTTGTGGGATCTCAGTTCCCCAACCAGGGATAGAATCCGGGCCACCGCAATGAAAGCCTGGAATCCGAACCAAAGGGCCACCAGGGAACTCCCAGAATCTTCATTTTTAAGAGACCTCCAGGTGATTGGTACTAACATTAAAGTTCGAGAAGCATAAAGCCCAACGCACAGGAGAATCTGATTGTTTACTACAGCAATTAAATCAGAATCACTGTGGTTGAATTCTGGGTACTCACTGCTCAGGTGAATTTTTTTTTTTTTTTTTTTTTTTTTTTTTTTTTTTGCGTACGCGGGCCTCTCACCGTTGCGGCCTCTCCCGCTGTGGAGCACAGGCTCCAGACGCGCAGGCCCAGCGGCCGTGGCCCGCGGGCCCAGCCGCTCCGCGGCACGTGGGATCCTCCCGACCGGGGGCGCGAATCCGCGTCCCCCGCATCGGCAGTCAGACGCTCAACCATTGCGCCACCAGGGGAGCCCTGCTCAGGTGAATTTTGGCGTGCAGCTAGAGTTGAGAATCTCTAGCCTCACACAGAGTGGAGGTGTGTGTCTTTGTCCAGAATGGGAGACAGAAGATGGGCCTCTCCTTCAGCTGGGGGAGGAAAAGTGCATAGAAAGCCTTCTAGAGGTAATATTTGAACTGCTTGGCGAACATGTAGGGTCAGCGAGGCAGAGAGGAGCTGAAGGGGCTCTCCTGGAGCACTGACCCCAGGGGAGGGAACTGCAAGGCGGTGCGGGGCAGTGGGGGGAGCCCGGGGCTGGGAGGGCTGTGGAAGATGAGGCAGGGGCCACCTCCGCCATGCTTGGGAGTTCATACTTCATCTCAGGGACAGTGGGGGTGGGGTGGGGTGATAGCTGAAAAAAGTGTTTTCAGTGGAGAACGATGTAATTAGATTTGCATTTTAGGAAGCTCTGTCTTCCAGCTGATGCAGCAGATCCCTTGAAGGTGGAGGAGAATGAAAGCAGAGAGAACACCCTGGGGACAATTTCAAAGAAGAAACAAACGAATGTGAGCGTCAGGAAGGATGGAAAGGAAGAGAGAAATTGAAAATTACTTAGTTGGTGACTAGTTTATGAAAGAAGATAGTGAGGGAGGAGTTTAGAATGATCCCAAGGTTTCTGGTGTGTGGTCTGGGGGATGGTGGACCGCTCACCAAGATAAGGTATAAAATATAGGAGAAAGAACAGGCTTGGGGTGGGAGTAAAGAAAAGGGGGAAGGAGGAGAAGATGAACAAGACTTTTACATGGTTAAGTTGCCTGTGAAATGAACTACTGTAGATGTCCTGGAAGTAGTTGGATATCGAAGTTCAGAAGAATGGTCTGGCCTAGAAATGTAGATTTGAGAATTATTAATAAATAAAAAAGTAATCAATTACATGTATTTGAATTTATAGGAATCCTTCCAAGGAGAGGGTAAAAAAATCAGAAAAGTAGAGAGCTTCGCGTGGGGTATCCATCATTTGAAGATCAGATGCAGAGAGAGGTTGACACTTGCAGAAGTAGCCAGAGAGGTAAGTAGAAAACTAGAGGGGAGGGTGTCACAGATGCCAAAGAGGAAAAAGCACCAAGGGATGGTACAAAGAAATCAAGAAGGATGTGGGCGAGAAGATTTCCTGGACTTGATAATCAGGTCATTCTCAAGGCAATGAGATTATTAGTGCTATTAGAGCAGTTTCATAAGTGTGTCAAATGTATTGATAGATTCTCCCTTAATACTTGATGGCTTGTGTTCAAGCAACTAATTTTTCATTTCAACAAATATTTCTTGAATGCCTTGTTTATGCAAGGCACCAGGGCTCTAAAGATAAATAACTGTAGGACCTCGGCCTCTAGGAAGTCCCTGCACCTCAATAAGTTTGCAGGGATGGAGCCCTCTGTCTCTTGGACTGCCCTCGGGTTGGCCGAAGACAGGTCTACAGATGCAGCCACTTATCGAGCCCCTGTGATATGCTGGGAACTGTACCAACCACTAAGGCTACAAATACACACGTTTATTGTATGAACTGATTATCTGACCTTCTAGAGTTTTCTGTCTGGTGGGTGAGATAGATGGATAAACAAGCTCTACTACTAAATTTTTTTAACTACTAAATTTTAAGTATTCTAATAGAAGTTTCAAGAAGATATCATAGAGAGAACATGCACTGAGCTTCTAATAGATGCCTAGGTGAGCTAATGGTGTGACTTACTTGGGCTTCTGCTTGGAAAATCAGCTCTGGTCTGTGAATGAACATAGCCTGTGGGGTTGCAGGATAGAATCACAAGGTAGTAGGCTGGCTCCACATGGCTATTGTCTAGTGAGGGACTGGGAATACATTCCTTTAGCATTATTTGAACAGTTTCACAAAGAGACATTTTACAGAGTAAGATTGAGGGAGGGTAGTTATCAGAGCAGGTGGCTAAGGTTTCATTGTTTCATCACTGCCTTTCAAGGTAAACTGCCTTTTTGGGAAATAGACCCTCCGTTGCTCAAAGTGAAGTTGGAGGAGATAGGCTTTCCTGGGATCTCACTAGTGGTTGAGTGTGTAGACTCCAGGCTCTAGGGAGCATGTATTGGTATGAAGATGGCTGGGGAAGTGCAGACTCATTGAATAGCTTTGGCTGTTCGTAACAAGTTTTGATCAGAGGTGTTTTTCTCTTTGTGGGTATCTGGGGGAGAATCCTAGTGGGTGAGAGTCACTGAATATTTCAGACTGAAGCCTCTGAGTGGTTTGGGAAGCCAGACCTGCATTTTGGGGAGTTTGGAGGTTGTTTCTAGGTTCTTCTTAGTGGGATGGGATAACTGGCTGGGGAGCCCATGATCGTCTTCTCTGCCTTGAACAAAAAGCACAAAACCTGAGGGTTGAAGTAGCAGCATATGAGTATCTTTATATGCAGTCACACTCTGTTTCCTTGAGGGGGAGGACGAGGTCCATTGTTATGTCAAAGCACAAATTTGGAAGGCAATTCGGTCTAACACATAGATTGTTGACGAAAGTCCTGTTTGTATGTCTGGAGATCAAAGGTGAATATGACACTCCACTCTCAAAATGAACAGCCCTGGTCATGGAGATGACTTAAAAAACAAAGTAAGTCTAGACTAATGAATGCATAACGTATTCTGGAAACCTGAGAGAGCAGTTGATTCTTCCATGGGCTATGTCTTGGGAGGAGGAAGTCATTGAAATCACAGAGAGGAGGCCGCACTAGTGCTGGCCTTGAAGGGTGAGTAGAGCCTCCCAGCAAATGGCAGCTGTGAGAAGAAGGGCAATAACAGAGGGGCTGAAAATTGGTGATGTCCAAACAGGACCCAGGTAGGTAGCTTTGTTTAGAGAGTTTAATCCTAAGAAAAACACTCAGTATTCAGAGGCCTGAACTTAGACTGTTGGACTAGCAGAGACCTCACTGGGGTGATGCCTGCCAGCCTCTCAGTGAACAGTAAGGAAACTAGTTGAGGACCTGAGGTGTGGAGGCTACAAACTCACCATCAGGTCTTGGGCCTGTGCTGGGATTTGAAGCCCTTATTGCCGGTATAGTCACTGCTTTAGGCTGTCTCCCACATCTTCAACCCTTGTCATTACTCACGCATGAAGAGAGGAAAGATTGAAAATAAATCCTAATGTTCACGCACCAGCAATACTGTTGGCAAAGTAGGACTGGGCAAAACCTGCCAAGGACACTGCACACAGAATCCAAGGTTGATTTCACCTCACTGGGTTACTGTCAGGATGACTCTGCTCAGTGAAATCCAATTTAAGATATGTTTATTGAATCCACACTGTGGGCAAGTCCCAGAGAAAATCAGATCCTCCCTTTCAGGACCAGCATGGAAGCTGCTAGGACTTCATGTCTGTCATTCTGAGCGTCTTTCTGAGCATGTCTTCTACCACTATTCAACCTAGAAGGATGCTTATCACAATATGCTTTGTTTGTAGAAGCTTATGATCAACATATCTTTTTTTTTTTTTTTTTTTTTTTTTGTGGTACGCGGGCCTCTCACTGTTGTGGCCTCTCCCGTTGCGGAGCACAGGCTCCAGACGCGCAGGCTCAGCGGCCATGGCTCACGGGCCCAGCCACTCCACGGCATGTGGGATCTTCCCGTATCGGGGCGCGAACCCATGTCCCCTGCATCGGCAGCATCGGCAGGCGGACTTTCAACCACTGCACCGCCAGGGAAGCCCTGATCAGCATATCTTTGAATTTCTGTAAAGCAAATGTGGGTTAAATAATGGCAGACTTTTCTGGGTACCTGGCTGGTCTCAGAGGGGATCCATCCACCCTGGCTGCCCTGCCAGATGCTGTGAGTGGTACAGAGCATTTCAGACAGAGCTGGTGGTGGGTCTCTTTTCCACCTCCGTGGGGCTGTCAAGCAGTGGCCCCTGGATTTTCGTCAAAAGTAGCTCATGTGCCCCACGCCGCCATTGCTGAACCTGCCAGGATTAATAGCATTTGGTCTTTTAAAGCTCTGAATTATCCTCTGTTTGTTTCTAACATGTTTACTTACCATTCTAGGAGTTGAGCTATCTGTTCTCTGAAACAATCCTGTTTTTCTGAAGGATGTTACTTAGAATGCTAATAATTTAGTGTTGATGCCAAAGACCACCAGGGATACACCTAGAAGAAAAACGAAAAGTTAGGTTTATTGAGTTTGCTGGAGCAAAAGAGAGTGCCCTGGAGAGGAACTGTGGGCAGGCCCTCTTTCAGGATTCAGGTTTATGTTGGATGATTCTAGGGAGGGATGAGGAAAGCAGGGGCCAATTCTGGATTGGACGATGTCAAGAAGCAGGGGCAATTCGGCGACTGGGTATCTTAATAGATTTTATCAAGGAGGCTGGTGGATTAAAGGTGAGCTATGAATAGTTATTAGAAGAGAAACCGCACTCTATTAGTCAGAAGAGGGGATGTCTCATCATTGTTGAGGTTATGGAGTGGCCATTTCTCTATCTTGTTCCAAACATAGCAGCTGTGTGGCCTTGTCTGAGCCCCATTCATTTATTTTAATTAATTAATTAATTAATTTTTGGCTGTGTTTGGTGTGTGTTGCTGCACGCAAGCTTTCTCTAGTCATGGTGAGCAGGGGCTACTCTTGGTCGCGGTGTGCAGGCTTCTCACTGTGGTGGCTTCTCTTGTTGCGGAGCACCAGCTCTAGGTGCGCGGGCTTCAGTAGTTGTGGCACGCGGGCTTAGTAGTTGTGACGCACTGGCTTAGTTGCTCCGCAGCGTGTGGGATCTTCCTGGACCAGGGCTTGAACCCGTGTCCCCTGCATTGGTAGGCAGATTCTTAACCACTGCACCATCAGGGAAGTCCCTTGAGCACCATTTATATTCGTTGCTTTTGTTCAGCTGTTAACAGCACTGCTGGCTGCTGGCAGGGTCATTTTTCATGTTTTCAGTAGTTTCCTCACTTGTAAAATGAGAGGATAACATAAGATCAGTGGTTTTCCAATCCAAAAATGGGTAGAAGACCTAAATAGACATTTCTCCAAAGAAGATATACAGAGTGCCAACAAACACATGAAAGAATGCTCAACATCATTAATCATTAGAGAAATGCAAATCAAAACTACAATGAGATATCATCTCACACCGGTCAGAATGGCCATCATCAAAAAATCTAGAAACAATAAATGCTGGAGAGGGAGTGGAGAAAATGGAACACCCTTGCACTGTTGGTGGGAATGTAAATTGATACAGCCACTATGGAGAACAGTATGGAGGTTCCTGAAAAAACTACAAATAGAATTACCATACGACCCAGCAATCCCACTACTGGGTATATACCCTGAGAAAACCATAATTCAAAAAGAGTCATGTACCAAAATGTTCATTGCAGCTCTATTGACAATAGCCAGGAGATGGAAGCAACCTAAGTGTCCATCGACAGATGAATGGATAAAGGAGATGTGGCACATATATACAATGGAATATTACTCAGCCATTAAGAGAAATGAAATTGAGTTATTTGTAGTGAGGTGGATGGACCTAGAGTCTGTCATACAGAGTGAAGTAAGTCAGAAAGAGAAAAACAAATACCGTATGCTAACACATATATATGGAATATAAGAAAAAAAGGTCATGAAGTACCTAGGGGTAAGACGGGAATAAAGACACAGACCTACTAGAGCATGGACTTGAGGATATGGGGAGGGGGAAGGGTAAGCTGTGACAAAGAGAGAGTGGCATGTACATATATACACTACCAAATGTAAAACAGATAGCTAGTGGGAAGCAGCCGCATAGCACAGGGAGATCAGCTCGGTGGTTCGTGACCACCTAGAGGGATGGGATAGGGAGGGTGGGAGGGAGGGAGACGCAAGAGGGAAGAGATATGGGAACATATGTATATGTATAACTGATTCACTTCGTTATAAAGCAGAAACTAACACACCATTGTAAAGCAATTATACTCCCATAAAGATGTTAAAAAAATAAATAAATAAAATAAAATTCTACATGTCTGGGGAAAAAAAAAAAAAGATCAGTGGCTTTCTAACTGTGCTCCCAAGAAGGTCCTGTGGGGGAGCTTTGTGGCCACCATAGGTGGCTTGGGGAGGCAGAATGGGCAGGGCTCCTGATGCCCTAACCTCCTCTTAACAGAGAAGCTATGCTCTTCCAGTTTTACGTTGGGGATTATGTGTTAAACCACATTTTAAACAAAGATTCCTTTGCTAAAGAAAAGCTTGAAAATTGCTAGAGTGGACAAGCTCCAAGGTCTCTCCATTGCTTCATGGCACAAAGAAGTAAAAGGTTGTCCTAAATTTATGCAGCTGATTGGATTCAGTAGCCTAGGTTTGCACCTCACCTCTGCCACTGACTTCAGAATTTTGCTTATTTTATTTATTTTTTCCCACTGTGTCAAGAGCTGGTGGGACAGCCACACAGGAAATTTATTTTTATTGAGTCAAACCTCATGAAAAGGATTGCATTTAAAAACTGAAACTTATATAAGTTTGGCTCAACAGTGTGGGAGGACAAGAATGAGAGAAGGTTAGTAATGGAACCCATTTTTATCATCCAGTAGGTGAGATCTGGGGGATCATTGGCTTCACATTATTCCATGAGTGATCAACTGTGTAACAGGACAAATTTAGCACAGATTAAACTAGGTTCTTATTTATTATACGATTCTTTTGGGGATAACTATGCTTCCATTAATTTTATGAGATTCATCCTTATATGTTTATATTATTAGCTACTCGCTTATTAGGTGTTTATTTTCCACTCTACTGTGGCAAAGTGGAATTTTCCTTTTATCCTATAGGTACAGTCTTCGCATATTTTAACTCTGTGTGCACTATGGGTGCTGCAGACCCTAAAGTTTTGTGGTTATAATTTATGCCTTTATAATCATCACTGATCAGACTAGCAATTGATTAAGCTCATAACTTGTCCTAATTTGGACTTCCTTTGAGTTGACAACAACATACTAGAATGTATAGTAATGATGTTGGGTGATTCTGCTTTGTCTGGGGATTTAATTGCTGCTGTTACCCCTCCATATTATATCCTTTGCTCCCTCAGATATGAGATCTGGAGCTTTGAATGGGTATATAAACTTGGGGAAACAAAGGAAAAACTCATAATTCTATTTAGAATCTTGAAACAACTTATGAATGCACCAGGAGAGAGAACTCTGCTCCTAGAATCCATTCTTTGGTTGTCTGATTGAGCCAGTTCAGCAGAAGGAAGGACTGCATGCAAACCTGATTAGATTCTAGCTCAGCAGACTGTTGCTCGGTGAACAGGGCAAGAAGAGTTGAACATTACTAGGCTGTGTGTCTCAGTGAGACATTGTGAGAATCACTTAAGTGAACAAAGGATGACAGTCTACTTCAGGGGTCAGCAAACTATGGCAAACGGGCCAAATCCAGTCTGCTGCCTGTTTTGTATGTCCCCTTACTAAGAATAGTTTTTAGATTTTTAAGTCAGTTAAAAAAATCAAAAGAATAATCATATTTCATGAGATGTTAAAACTATGTAACATTCAAATTCCATTGTCTGTAAATAAAGTTTTATTAGAATACAGCCACTCATTCATTCCTGTATTGTCTGTGGCTGTTTTGTGCTACAATGACAGAGCTGAGTAGTTGGAAAAGAAACCTTGTACCCTGAAAAGGCCAAAATATTTACTATTTGGCCTTTTACAGAAAAGACATGCCAACCTTTGGTCTCTATGTTAGTGTTATACAAGAAAAAGTTTAAGAACTTAACCTCAATAAATAATCTCATTGAATTTTGACTGCTTGCTGGTGAACACTTATTTATTCTAATATTTTTCTGGGGGTATCCTTTGGAATCAGCATATCTGATCTTATAGATAGGACTAGACAGGGATTTAAACCTTTTTTTCTCCACTTCTTTTTCATTTAGAGACACATTTTCCAATTATTGGACTGATCTTTACCGGTTTTATGGAAAAAGTCATATTCTGTATCCTAGTTATTACTTTCTCTCCCTGTTTCTGCTCGTGGATGTTTTGCACATAGCCAGGTTTATGTATGTTGATTCAGCTCATAAGGACTCGGGAAGTGAGTGTGCTGAGGCTTAAAGGTATTGGAAGTAAGGAATGCATGGAAGAAAGACTGAATGCAAGGATGCAGAGTTCTGAGGGGCAGGAGAAAGGAGATAGAAGTCCTTAACAGAGTCATGATGATGGTCAGCAAGTGCAGACCAGCAAAATGCTGCTATTAGAAATTTCAGGGAACTGCTTGGATTGCAGTTGATATTGCAGGAAGGATAGAATCTGGAGTAACTGGGCAGAAAATGCATATTTTTTCCACTTCCCAGGTCACTGAAGGATAGAATGAATTAATCTTTGGTTCAGGGTAAATGCAGAGAAGAGAATCTGAGTTCTCAAGGAGCAAGGTTAACGTGAGAGTGCTCTTTGTTATGAGCTCCCAAGTCTCAAGTCAGGATTCTAGAGCGCAACAATCTGCTCAACTGTGGTCATGAGGTGTAATGACTGGAACCGGTGGGCATCCATAGTGATGTGGTGGGAGATGAGCCATGCACTGAGAAGAGTGTGCATCAAGCAGGAGCAGAATCTAAGTGTAGAATTTAGGACACGACTCTTAGTTCTGAGCGCTGACCCAGCCTATCCTTAGCCTTTGTTCTTCCTGGCTCCCCAGGAAGTCTTGGAAGCGTTTTCTCTCAAGTTCCAAGTTCTGAAATGCTTATCCTTGTTTCAGCTGAGATTCACAGAGCCATTCCGAACAGTAACTTCTGTTAACTTAATAACTGTTTCCTTCTCCAACCACCCTCTTTGTTACCACTGTTTTTGGGGGATGAAGGATACTTTTATGTTTCCAGGCATATTGCTTGCTCATCTAACCAAACGTATTTATATCAGCCTGACTGCATGGCCTATGATCTTGCACTTCAGTATTATTCATTTGGATTGTTGGGTTTGATGGAAGAAGGAGATGGGTATGAGGGTGGCATTTTCAGCAGGAACAGCCGCCGCAATTTGGAAAACTTGCGTCCCTGTGTTCAAACAGTACAGGCGAAACCCTCCTGTGCACAAGTGTGCAGATAACAGTGTGAGGGACCCTGTGGGGGCTGCTTGGGGATAACAGTGTTTCCCTGATCTGATTACAAGGAATGCTAGATGATGAATAATCAGCCCAGTAGATACTGCTTCCAGCAACTGCTTTGTAGTAATCACTCTTCCTGATGAAAGTAGCAGATTGTTCTGCAGACCAGTGAGCTGGGCTCTATGGAAACTGAACATACATTTATTTTGGAGAAACGTACGTTTAGAGCAGTCAGTAAAACCCCCAATTTCATTTCCTTTATAGCAATGTTTTAAACAAGGGTCCCCCCAGCTCCTAGTTCATGGGGAGGAGTTCTTCAACCTAGCTCTTCAGATGGCATAAAAAGAAGCAATGAGACAAAACCAGCCCCAACACCCTTTCTTTAAGAAGAACAGAAATTTATCTTTGTACCTAGCATATGAATTTATTCTTGAGTTATGGAGGCCAGTAGTTCTCGGACTTAATGTGTGAAGATTCCTTAGGACATAGAAAGGATGCCTTCTTGTCTTGCTAGAATAGAAACGTTTGAAACCCCTCACCCAAGACTTCAGAGCAAATCTCTTTTAAGAGTCACAAATGTGGGTTGGAGTCCAAGTTCTCCTCCAGCTGAGCTGCGTGGACTTTAGTAAATCATTGAATTTCTCTGGAGGTCCAACTCCTTCATCAGTATCCATTTAACTTAAAAACTTAAAAAAATCATCAGTTTATTGTAGAAAAATCAGAAATGTCAAGGAACAAAGAGAGGGAACTAAAAGGTTGTCAGAGATCACCACTCAGAGAAACCACTCTTAGAAGCTAGTGAATATCTTTTCATTTCTTTGTTCCCTCTCTCCCTCTCTTCCTTTTATCCATTTGTCCATCTATCCATCCATCCATCTACCCAACCATCCACCCACTCACACATTCAGCGGAATCATACTATGCATAGGGTTTGTATAATTTGCTTTATCTTCTCTGCAATGTTCTTGAATGTCTGTCTGTTACTGTGTGTGTTACCTTCTTGTTGTCTCCAGAAAGGAAGGTCTGAACAATCTAATGTAACTTAGTCATCAATTAATTTTTAAACTAGTTTATAGATACTTCAGTAATATAAAACCTTTATTATTGATATTTTGGTATTTGTCTCTATCCTTTTAAAGGAAAAGGTAAACCTATCCCAGTCTCAGGTTCATATCTTCTATTTTTTCATAATAGATATTTTTCATTTTTTTCCAGCTATGTAATTTCTGGACAATCAATAACAGGAAGGAGTAAGATCCCATGTAAATTGGGGTTTGTGTATACCACAGATTCTTGGTGCAGAATGTTACTTTCGTGACAATGTTATGTAAACCTCTTCCTGATATTTAAAGTTTATGTTTTGCGTCTGTCCTCCGAGATTCTGGAGAGCCAGGAGTCCCATGTTTTACAGAGTGAGGAATCCCACAGGCCATACCCGGTGTTTTCACTTTATCAAAATGAATTTTTGAGTGTTATTTTAAAAAATTTTGTATTTTCCCTTTTCAAAAAGTAACATATGTTTTTAGTTTGTTCTCTGTATCTCTGAGTCTATTTCTGTTTTGTTATATTTGTTCATTTGTTTTGCTTTCTTAGATTACACATATAGGTCAAAACATACAGTATTTATCTTTCTCTGTCTAACTTATTTCACTTAGCATGATACCCTCCAGGCCCACCCATATTGTCACAAATGGCAAGGTTTAATTCTTTTTTATAGCTGAGAAATATTCCTCTGTGTGTGTGTGTGTGTGTGTGTGTGTGTGTGTGTGTGTGTGTGTGTGTATCACAACTTCTTTATCCATTTATCCTTCAGTGGGCACTTAGGTTGCTTCCATATCTTGGCTATTGTAAATAGTGTTGTTATGAACATTGGGGTACCATATATCTTTTCAAACTAGTGTTTTTGTTTTCTTCGGATAAATACCCAGGGATGGGATTGCTGGATAGTATGGTAGTTCTATTTTTAATTTTTTGAGGAACCTCCGTACTGTTTTCCATAGTGACTGCACCAATTTACGTTCCTACCAACAGTGTACAAGGGCTCCCTTTTCTCTGTATCCTCACCAGCACTTGTTATTTATTGTCTTTTTGATATTAGCCATTCTAAAACGTATGAGGTGATATCTCATTGTGGTTTCGATTTGCATTTCCCTGATGATTAATGATGTTGGGCATTTTTTCATGTGTCTCTTGGCCATCTGCATGTCTTCTTTGGAAAAATGCCTGTTGTTTCTCTGCCCATTTTTTCCCTCCAGTTTTATTGAGATATAATTGATATACAGCACTGTATAAGTTTAAGGTGTACAGCATAATGATTTGACTTATATACATCATGAAGTGATTATAATATGTTTAGTGAGAATCCATCATCTCATAGGATACAAAATAAAAGAAAAAGAAAAATTCCTTTATTGTGACGAGAACTCTTAGGATTTACTTTCTTAACAACTTTAATATATAATGTACAGCAGTGTTAATTATATTTATCATGTTGTACCTTATATCCCTTGTACTTACTTATCTTATAACTGGAAGTTTGTACCTTTTTTACTGCCTTTATCCAATTCCCCCTCCTCCCACCCCTGCCTCTGGTAACCACAAATCTGATCTCTTTTTCTGTGTGTTTGTTTGTTTGCTTTTGAAGTATACTTGTCCTACAGCACTTATATTAGTTCCTGATGCACAACATAGTGATTCAGTGGTTCAGTATTTCTATACATTTCAAAATGATCACCATAATAAGTCTAGTTACTATCTGTAATGTAATACAAAGATATAACATTATTATTGACTATATTTCCCATACTGTACATTTCATACCTGTGACTCATTTATTTTGTAACTGGAAGTTTGTACCTCTTAATCTTCCTTACCTATTTCTCTTATCCCCCTACCCACTTCTGCTCATTTTTCAATCAGGTTGTTTGTTTTTTTGATAAAGAGTTATATGAGTTCTTTATATATTTCAGATGTCAACCCCCTATTGAACATATCATTTGCAAATATCTTCTCTCACAGATACAGAGAACAAACTAGTGGTTACTGAGGGGTGGGGGTAAGGTGAAATAGGTAAAGGAGATGAGGAGGTGAAAACTACTAGTCATAAAAAAAAAGTCATAGAGATGTAATGTACAGCACAGGAAATATAGTCAGTATTTTTAATAATTTTGTATGCAATCTATAAAAATATCAAATTACTATGTTGCATACCTGAAACTAATATAATAGAGTAAGTCAGCTATATTTCAATAAAAAGGTAACACATTTTTTGAAGAATATTTGGAAAAATACAGAAAAGTATGGAGAAGAAAATACAGAGGTAAGGTCATTTCTTTGTGAAATTATATTGCATGTACAGTTACTTTTAAGTGAAAAATACTTATAATAAGAAATTCAGATAGTATGATAATGAGAAGTATGTTCTTTCCCACTGTCCACTTTCAGACTTCCTCCTCAGGGTAAACACTGTCAAAATGATTGTGTGTGCGTCCATATAGCTTCCTATTGAATTACACAGTCTTTAAAGACAGCATTAATGGCTTCATGTTATTCCTTTGTGCAGATATGCCGGATTTCTTCTAGCATTATCTAATTAGTGGATATTCAGGTTGTTTCTAAGATTTATTATAGCATATCCTTAAAATATGTGAGGGCCAAATCTTATGGTCTTTGTAAATCCCAATTCTGTAAGTACCTCCAAGTTGAGAATCAAAGCATAAAAAAGGCTTTGCTTTACATTTTTGTAATCTCATAGTGATGGTTTTTCACTTGAAAAGGAAATAGCTCATATACTGTCCTGATGGTTTGTGGTCATTGAACAATATCTAGAATTGGCAAGCAACCTGCCTTTCCCCCCTACATTCAAAAGAAAATATTCCACTACATTTTTTATTCAAACTTCCCAAATCATCCACTCTATAAATTGACTGAGGAACCAGGCTACCTTCTGTAGCCTGTAGTTCAATATTTGAAACTGGGGCTGACGTGGAAAATTACAGCAATTGCTCTAAAAGTTTCAGGTTACTATTATTATCCCTGTAAACTGTCTTCAGATAGTTCAGCCAACGTTGGATCTTGTCTCCATCTTTATTTGAACTCGTAAAATGTGACATTATAAATCCAGAAATTAAACAGCATTGCTAATGCAGAACTACTTCTGGAGGTGATGAATGAATGCTAACTATCATCCTTAAAATAATCCCCTAGACACCAAACATTTTCTGAAATGGTTTTGTTATAATAAATAATCTGCAAATCATCCTTTTATGGGCATGACTCATGTGTGCACAAATTCTGATGGTGTGATAAGATGTAGGGAGTAGGAACAATCCTTTCCCACTCTTCCTGGAGCCTTCCTGGTCACCAGAAAGGACTCAGGTAGTCCTGGTGAATGTAGAGTGCCTTGTATCTTCAGTATTCTATTATAGATAAGAGGTGGATTCACGACTTAGTAACTTTATTTCTCTAAGCGTTTCAAGGTTCTAATCTTGAAATTAAAAATGTTCTAAAAATGTTTTTACTTATACACTAGGCTTGTCTTGGGCACAGATAGAATTGGGGTCTCCCACGTGATTACATTTGAAGCTGCAGGAAGGCCCTCAGCTCTGTTTTACCCATCTCCTTGAACTCCTAAACTTCTACAGTTAGGAACACATTCCTTGGATAAAGAATTATCCATACAGGTATCTTCTTTTAAACTGGATTTACTGTGCAGAATGAGAGTTAAAATACAGATCTGCATCTTGGGATACAGCTGTCTAGATTACACTAGACACTGTCTAGATTGTACTACATTAACCTGTTGGACAGTGAAATCAGTATAAATAAGTTTACAAAGCCTAGAACAAATGTATAATTGATTGACAATGACTCTTAGCCTTGATTCTATTGCTTTGAGGATTCTGAGGTAGAATGAGTCTTTAATGGCATGGAATTTTGTGTTCCAGTAACAATTTCTGCCATGCGTTTAGAGGGAGGAAGCTGTGGCATTCAGGGTGATTTTTGGTTATGCAAAGGCCCAGGTCCTTTGACAATGGATGAATAGCCTAGTTTTTAAAAATAAAAATTGGGATACAAAGTATGGCAACAGGATTTTTATGCCACCTCTGGGTTCAAGAGGGCATAATTCAGATGTGGAAATAGTGGAATTTCTGGTATAATTTTTTGATTTGTGGGAACAACCAAACGTTTGAAGTGAAGACTGTCCTGGGAAATCCTTGGTTAACAAAGTATGCTGGATTAGCTGGGTCCACAGCATTAAAGAAGTGCTCATGCTGAGGGAGGGATGTGAGACAGAAGGAAGGAGCTGTGATGTGACAGTGCTGGGGAAGCTCAGGCTTGAGCAGGAAATGCTTATGTTGAGACACTTCCCAATGTAGCTCCTAAAGTGAATCCTCATAAGCTGGCTTCTGTCCCTGTGTGGGCAAAATTTCCACTACTCAGGCTGTGAAGGCAGGTGTCTTCTCCAGATTGACCCTGGCCTTTGAAAGAACTCAAATGATTTTACCATGGTTAACCAAGGGAAAGATATACTGTCACCCACATCTGAGAAAACCAAACCAAACCAGAGCTGGAGGGGCAGGAGAGGTCTTTGATACAATTGTTTTATCATTAGTCCAACGTTCATTGGGTCATTGAGAAACTGAAAAAAATTTGAACTACTCACCCCTCCCCTGGGCTCCACTAGGCTGGTCTCAATTCCCCTCCTACACCCTCCGCTTTCCCAGTCACCCAGGGGTGCCATTTTAATGCAGAGCAGAGCCCAAAAGGACCCTATGCAACAAATATTGAAAATACCCTCTGAGAGTCATCGCAAACCTCCTTCCAGGTTTGTGGCTTTCGTAGCCCATCATAGTCTGGGTGCACTGTTACCTGGCATTCCGTTTGCCCTTTTCCCACCGGTGCTTGAGCCAGCAGTTGGCACTATTTGCCCCAACTGCTTACGTTTGTCCCAACCATTCCGGGGCCATGTGCATAGCTGATGCTGTGTGAGTGAGTGCTTAGGGAGTGGAAGCACACCCAGGGTTCGGCTGGCTGTGGCCAGCCTTTGGCCTCGGAGTTCTTGGAGAACTCTCATTGGCTTCTGCTTGGCCTCTTGCCATCCTGATCAGGGAACTGGTACCCTTTTCTCTCAGGTGGATCTAGATCTGAGTAAAATGGTGAACTAACCTCACACTTTTACGATTATTGACTCCTGGGGATTTTTTCTTCTTTTTCATATTCTTTTCCATTGTAATTTATAACAGGATATTGAATATAGGTCCCTGTGCTATACAGTAGCACCTTGTTGTTTATCTGTTTTATATGTAATAGTTTGTATCTGCTAATCCCAAACTCCTGATTTATCCCTCCCCCTGATTCCTTGAGATTTTGACTTAAAGAACTTACCTTGGAGTTGATAGGTGTTGATACAGAGACTATTCTTCTATTTCTTCTGGGCAGAAAACACCAGCTATTTGGTCCTTTTCAAGGAAAGAGTGAAAAAATAACCCAGCCTTCTGCAAAGGTGTACGATTCAGTGGTGCCAACTCAATTTTACTTACGATGCCTCAAATTTCTAAAAAATATTCCACCCTCTATCAAAGAAAAACCTAGTCTCCCACGTCACTGAAATTAGCTCCCACTTCTCATTTATGATGCTTTGGTCTTCCATATCCCCACATTCTGCTCTCCAGCTTCTTCTGTCCATTATCATAGGTCACTCCTAGAGGTAATAGCACATAGGTCTCAGAATGGTTTAAAGTGCATGAACTCATAAGACCCTGTCAGAACTTGGTTCCGCTTGTTCCAGGCTCACATTGCCATTGTGGGATCCTTTCTGGTTCCTCCTAAGTCATAAGGCCTCTCCTTCAGTCTTATCCGAATCTCAGGTCTGCCCTCAATGCCAAGTTAATACCTCTCTCCCTTTTTCAGGGTCCCGATCATAGATTGTACCTTTACTCAAGCATGATGTGAAGACAGGATTTCCGTAAACAACCACTTGGGAAAGAGATAATGGGAGAGAAAGGTGAAAAGATGCCTCTGTTGGAGTGGGAAGATGAGGAAGACCAATAAAGAAATACAGATAAGAGAAGGCAAATTGGCTTATTTTTACCACTTTTGGAGAGTTGGCTTTTCTTAATAAGTAGTTTCATGCAACAATTTGCAATCACACTACCTTGGTCCAAATTTCAGCTCTACTACTTACTACTGCTGTGTGACTTTGGACAAGGCACTTAACCTCTCTGGTCTCAAGTTTTTCATCTGTAAAATGAGGATAATGATAATATCTACTTTTCGGGTGGTCGTGAGCACAGTATGCTAGTTCATCAGGGCAGTCACTCCTCGCTCAGGTTCTCCGGGCTCTTCAATGCAGGGGACAATCCAGGGAAGGAACAGTGGATTGAATCAAGAGGTTTGAGGATCAGAGAGCTGAAGTTCTCCTGCTGTGAAAAGAGGTACATAATGCAAAGTCTACCTATTTGCCAGGGCCGTGGTGGAGGTCTAATGGGAGTGAAAACTATAAAGTGCTGTTCAGACCTTAATAGGAGTCATTAGATTACCTGCTCTGATGATGGAGGGACCAGACCATCCGTATGAGAGTCTGCACGTGCTCCTCTGCTCATGCAGAAAAGACGTTCACCTTAAGCACATGGGTGTTGTTGCTATTACTGTGATTTTGAATCTTTAAGAAAAGTAGTTTGCAAAAGTCTTATGGCTTGCAGCAAAATATTTACATGTGCTTTCACTTTCCTGCAGAAACCCCTGCCAACTTGGTGTTAGTCTGGACACAGTGGGGAGTGAGTCGGAGGAGATGAGGAGAGCCATTGGACTGCAGTGCAGCTCTGAGCTATGAAGGAGAGAGGGAAGGAAGGAAGCAAGGTCTTAGTTCTAAGGAAGTTTAGAACAGGCAAATGGGGGATCTTTGACACGGTCTCCTGTCAGCAGTCATGCCTCTCCCAGAAATGGGCCTGCCTTGGTATCTCTGCTGCTTTTAGTCATTGGCTGGGATCCATCTCAGGGGAAGGTGGCTTTGGTGCTAGCACAGTGATGGATTTCAGAGCACAGCAGTTAGGGGCCATTGGTCGACTGTGCTCCCTGCAATAGAAGATCTAAGAGATACATTGTCAAAGCCTCTATGGTGCCTAGTTTTTCAGGCTTTTTTGTATGCCTTTGTAATCTCATCTATTACGCACGTATATATCTGCACGAATATGCATCCATATCTACATAAACATTTATGGTTTCATGAATGGGGCCATATTTTACATTGTGTTTTACAACTTGCATTTTCATTAAATAATAATTTCTTATGCACATCATGTCAGTACATATATATCTTTTGCATTCTTTTTTTTTTTAGAAATAGCAATTTCAATTTATCACTCTTTTTTTCTTACATTTATTGGAGTATAATTGCTTTACAATGGTGTGTTAGTTTCTGCTTCATAACAAATTGAATCAGTTATACATATACATATGTCCCCATATCTCTTCCCTCTTGCGCCTCCCTCCCTCCCACCCTCCCTATCCCACCCCTCAATAAGTGCTCATAAACATGAGCTCTGTTCCCCAAAGCCCAACCCTATCTAATGCTAACAACAACAAAAACGGTACCTTTAGTGACTAAGTAAATTAGAACGTTTACTCTTTAGAAGTATACAGGAGGAATCCGTTTTTGTAGAACTTCTGTTTTTTTTTGTTGTTGTTGTTGTAGAACTTCTGTTTTTAAAGCCTGTGTGTGTGTGTATGTGTTGCCTCAGAATTTAAAAGGGAGGAGGGTAAAACTTCTACTTGGAGTAAGCACACTGCAGTTGATTGCTACTTAAGATGACAAAATACAAAAAAGCAACTGCTTGAGGAATCTGAAAAGTAAATAGAACAAGAAAATTGGGAAAGGCGTTAAAACGTGAAGAACAACTAATACGGTCTTTTTGTGTTTCTCATTTTTGTTTCTTCTTTATCTCCCCGCTATGAGACATATTAAACTGTATGATGGACACCATCATCAGTATCTCCTGTAATCCCTCCTTCTGGCCAGAAGTCCAGGAAAAAAGCCACCTGTGAGCTCAAGAAAGTAGGGATAATTCTTCCTTTTCTCCTTTTTGAAATTCTCGTAGCCCTGCTCCATAGCCAGCCCCATTTTTGCATTCTTTTTAATGACTGAATAGAGTTTCATTGTTCGGCTGTGCTTAATTTTATTCAACTAATCTCAATTGATTAGCTTTTGTGTTCTTTCTAGTTTTTCATTATTATAAATAAGGCCATAAACTCCACTCTCGCAGGCATATCTGTATGTACATGTATAACTTTTTGAAGAGGGTAAATTTCTATCATTGTAACTGTTGAGGCAAAAGACGTGAGATGTAAACTTTTGATAGATACTGCCGAAATGATATCCAAAATAATTTCTACCAATTTGTTCTTCCATGAATAGTTACATGACAGTGCACCTTCATCCACTGCTATAGCAACCCCTGGGTATTGTCATTCTTTTCAATTTTGCCAATTTTATGAGTGAAAAATGAACATACAGGCTTTAAATGTCAGTTTAAAAGGGGCGTTCTAATATCCATGATTTCTGAGGCTTTCTGTTGTCGAATCTATAGTGAGACCACCCTCTGTTAAGAGCCTGGGATTTGGCTTATCTGGGTTTGGAACTCTGAATTCAGAAGCAGATGGGAAAATGAAATTCTTTCCTAGAGGGTGCTTCGACCAGGGTCACAGAACTAGTTAATGACAGAATTTAGACTAAAATGAGATTTTCTGACTTCCAGTACCCTGCCCTGTGAGAATACAAATAGCAGTTATTTTATCATAATTACAGCTAGAAATACTGGTGTTAGCAAACTCCATGAAAATCAAGGTACTTAAGCAAAATAGAGAAAATGGAAGCTAAAGGCAATGCATGTTCAATTTTGAAGAATCATAATTTATATATTCATGTCACTGTGTAGCATATATTGAATCAAATGCTGTGGCTACAATAATTAAAAAGATAACAATGTTTGACTATCATGTTTTAGGGGAAATGCCTGTGATGCTTTGGCATTCTGACGAGTAATCTTTATGTGTAGTTACTGTGCACATATAAACACATATTAATAGGAAGTTTGGTGGCGTAGATAGCTTAAGCAGTTGTCAAAAGACCTTCATAATTTCCAATTTACCCTATTATGTGGCATCTAAACAAGTCACTCTAAACAGACAGTGCTTCTTTCCATGATTCCTCAGAGCTAGCTGATAGCATTCCTTTGATCATATCACACTTGTACCCTGGGATGTGATTTATTTTAATCTGGAAATCTGAATTCTTAGGGAGTAACTAGAATCTCTGGATAATTTTTTTTTCTTTTCACCAGTCTTGTATTTATTTATTTATTTATTTATTTATTTATTTATTTTGCAGTACGCGGGCCTCTCACTGTTGTGGCCTCTCCGTTGCGGAGTACAGGCAACGGACACGCAGGCTCAGCGGCCATGGCTCATGGGCCCAGCCGCTCCGCGACATGTGGGATCTTCCCGGACCGGGGCACGAACCCGTGTCCCCTGCATCAACAGGCAGACTCTCAACCACTGCGCCACCAGGGAAGCTCTCACCAGTCTTGTACTTTGAACCAAAAGACAAGAACAGTTCTGGTTAGGAAGGACCAAAGATCCTACTCCCTAACTGAAGATGGAAATTCTGGCCTCTCATTTCTGTTCTCATAGGAATATGTTAACATTAATCCTTTTGCCATGAGTAGTGAGTCTACTTTCCTTGTTTATATTTTTACTTTGAATCTATTCTGCACTCTCCTGAGTGATTTTAGTCCTTCTTTAGGATCTATCTTTTGTCAAGCCCCCATTTTTAAACTTTTATGTAACATCTTTTCAGTTTTGAGCCCTGAGACACACTGCTATTTTTTCTTAACCTTTTTATTGTAAACTAAAACACAGGTAATAAAAGCCACATAAAGGAAATGTATGGCTTACAGAGCTATTATGAGGCAAGTGTTCCTTTTTTTTTTTTGGCCATGCTGCGCTGCTTGCGGGATCTTAGTTCCCCAACCGGGCCATGGCAGTGAAAGCACAGAGTCCTAACTGTTGGACCACCTGGGAATTCCCAAGGCAAGTATTCTTATAACTATCACTCAGACTAGGAAACAGAACTTTGCCACCCAGTCCAGAAGCTCCTCTGTGTGTCCTGCCACAATTTCTGTCTTCTCGCCCTCTGAAGTAAATACTCACTGGGATTTTTATAGTAATCTCTTCTTGTATCCCTAAACAGTGTATTTTAGTCTTGCCCACCTTTTTGTTTTTTTTTTTTTTTTTTTTTTGCTTTTAATTCTCTTTTAACCTACAGTGTCCTTCCATCCCTTTATTTTCCTTGTAATTTATCTGTTGAAGAACCTGAGGCATCTGACAAGCATTACCACCACTACTACCCATTACTGTAGCATTATCCTTAGTCTGGATTTTGTTGATTGCATATTTTTGGTACAGTTCACCTAGCTCCTCTGTCCTTTGAATTTCCTGCAAGTTTGCAGATGATGCAAAGTATTTATCAGACTTATGAGCCCTTTGGAAGATGGTAGATGGTTGTGTAGTCTTTCATCAGGAAACACATAATGTATGTTCTTCATCTTTTTGTGATTAGCAGCAGTCAATACTCAATATCCAAATCCATTAATTGATTGGGAATAGCAAGGTAGTGAAAATTTCTTCTTTATTCTTCACTTATTAATTATAATACTTTTATAAAAAGGTGCTTGCCCTCATGTACTATTTTGTTACCCGGTGGTATAGCTCATATAAGAAAGGCTAGATAAATGCAAAACTGTACTGTGAGATTTACAACATGCATAGAAGTACAATGTATGCCAACAAAGCAAAAAGGATGTAATTATGTAATGTCCTTGTTCACCCCTTTTATAACCCTGTTCTGACGTCTTTTTTTTTTTTTTTTTTTTTTTTGCGGTACGCAGGCCCCTCACCGTTGAGGCCTCTCCTGCTGCGGAGCACAGGCTCCGGACGCACAGGCCCAGCGGCCATGGCCCATGGGCGCAGCCGCTCCGCAGCATGCGGGATCCTCCCAGACCGGGGCACGAACCCGCGTCCCCTGCATCGGCAGGCGGACTCCCAACCACTGTGCCACCAGGGAAGCCCCTGAAGTCTTTTTTGTCTGATATTAATATAACCACTCCAGCTTCCTTATACTTATTGTTTGTATGGTATGTCTTTGTCCATCAGTTTACTTCTAACATCTATATCTTTATATTTAAAGTAAGTTTCTTGTAGACCGCATACAGTTGGTTCTTGCTTTCTTGTAATTAAACATTACAGTCTTTTCCTTTTTTTAAAGATCGAGGTGTTTAGACTATTTACATTTAATGTAATTATTTATCTGCTTGGATTTAAATTCACTCTCATTAGTTGATTTCCATGTGTTCCATTTGTCTTTTACTCCTTTCCATCCTCTTTTCCTACCTGCTTTTGGTTTAACTGAGCATTTTTTCTAGGATTGCATTTTATCTGTATATGGAGATATAGTTTTACTATAGACATATAGGATATAGATACGTACATATATACACACATACATGTCTATATCTACATACACATAGATATAGTTATACTTCTTAGTTTTAGTTTCAGTTGCTCTAGGGTTTAGAAAACATATATTTAACTTACAGTCTACCTTTAATAATATTATTATGTAAGGGCCACTCTCATGTCTTCTCTTCCATCCTTTGTGCTATCATTGTCATACATTTTACTTCTATGTAAGTCTCACAATATATTTTGATGTTTTTTAACTTTAGACAGCTGATTATCTTTTAAGGAAATTAAAAATAAAAATTATATTTACTCTCATTTTAAAAGTAATATCCAATGCTATTTTATTTCTTATGTAAATCCAGATTTTCATCTGGTATTGTACTCCTTCTGCCTGAAGAACTTCCTTTAACATTTCTTATAGTACTGATTTGCTGACACTAAGTTTTCTTATCTTTTGTTTGTTTGAAAAATTTTTTCCTCCTCTTCATTTTTTTTAACCTCCCCTTCATTTTTTTTTTTTTTCCCCCTTCATTTTTGTTTGTTTGTGGTTTTTTTGGGGTATGCGGGCCTCTCACTGTTGTGGCCTCTCCCATTGCGGAGCACAGGCTCCAAACACGCAGGCTCAGAGGCCATGGCTCATGTGGGATCTTCGCGGACTGGGGCACGAACCCGTGTCCCCTGCATCGGCAGGCGGACTCTCAACCACTGCGCCACCAGGGAGGCCCTTCCCCCTTCATTTTTGATAGACAGTTTCACTGGGTATAGAATTCTGGAGTGACCAATTTTTATTTTCATTTTTTCTTTAAAGGTTTTCCTTTGGCTTATGGCTTGCATAATTTCTGATGAAACGTCTGTTATCATTTTTATCTTTCTTTTATGTGTAATATTTCCTTTTTAATTCTTCTTTGAAATATAGTTGACATACAGTATTAATTTCAGATGTACAATATAATGATTTGGCATTTATATGCATTATGAATTGATCACAAGTATAGTAGCCAAAAAGTTATTGTAATATTATTGACTATATTCCATATGCTGTACATTACATTCCCTTGACTTATTTATTGATAACTGGAAGTTTGTACCTCTTAATCCCCTTCACCAATTACACCCAACCCCTCTGACTCCCTCTCCTATGGTGACCACCAATTTGTTCTCTATCACTGAGTATGTTTCTGTTTTGTTTTGTTTGTTCATTTGTTTTGTTTCTTAGATTCCACATATAAGTGAAATCATATGGTATCCCATTGTGTGTGTGTGTGTGTGTGTGTGTGTGTGTGTATGCTACATCTTCTTTATTCATTCATTGGTTGATGGACCCTTAGTTTGCTTCCATATTGTGTCCATTATAAGTAATGCTGCAATGAACATAGGGGTGCATATATATTTTCTAATTAGTGTATTTGTTTTCTTCAGATATACCCAGGAGTAGAATTGCTGGATCAGATGGTAATTCTATTTTTAATTTTTTGAGGAAACTCCATCATGTTTTCCATAGTGGCTGCACCAATTTACATTCCTACCAACAGTTCATAAATGTTCCATTTTTCCACATCTTCACCACCACTCCTTATTTGTTGTCTTTTTGATGATAGCAATTCTGAGAGGTATGAGGTGATGTCTCTTTCATTGGGTTTTGGTTTGCATTTCTTTCTTTTTTTTTTTTTTTTTTTTTTTGCGGTACGCGGGCCTCTCACTGTTGTGGCCTCTCCCGTTGTGGAGCACAGGCTCCGGACGCACAGGCTCAGCGGCCATGGCTCACGGGCCCAGCCACTCCGCGGCATGTGGGATCCTCCCGGACCGGGGCACGAACCCGTGTCCCCTGCATCGGCAGGTGGACTCTCAGCCACTGCGCCACCAGGGAAGCCCTGCATTTCTTGATGATTAGTGATGTTGAACATGTTTTCATGTATCTGTTGGCCATCTGTATGTCATCTTTGGAAAGATGTCTATTCAGGTTCTCTGCCCACTTTTTAATCATACTGTTTGTTTTTTTGATATTAAGTTTTATGAGTTCTTTATGCATTTTGGATATTAACCCCTTATTAGATATATCATTTGCAAATATCTTCTCCCATCTACTAGGTTGTCTTTTTGTTTTGTTGATAGTTTCCTTTGCTGTGTAAAAGCTTTTTTACTTTGATATAGTTCCATTTGTTTAGTTTTGCTTTTGTTTCCCTTGCTTGAGGAGATAGATCCCCAAAATTATTGCTAAGACTGATATAAAAAAGTGTACTCCTTATGTTTTCTCCTGGGAGTTTTATGGTTTCAGGTCTTATGTTTAAGTCTTTAATCCATTTTGATTTATTTTTGTGTATGGTATAAGATAGAGGTCTGGTTTGATTCTTTTTTCATGGAGTTCTCTCGTTTTGCCAAGATCATTTATTGAAGAGACTGTCTTTTCCCCACTGCATAGTTTTGTCTCCTTTGCTGTAAATGAATTAACCATATAAGCGTGGGTTTGCTTCTGGGCTCTCTGTTCTGATCCATTGATCTATGTGTCTGTTTTTGTGCCAGTACCATCCAGTTTGTTTTTTTTTTAATAGATCTTTATTGGAGTATAATTGCTTCACAATACTGTGTTAGTTTCTGTTGTACAACAAAGTGAATCAGCCATATGCATACATATATCCCTATGTCCCCTCCCTCTTGAAACTCCCTCCCACTCTCCCTATCCCACGTCTCTAGGTCATTGCAAAGCACCAAACTGATCTCTCTGTGCTATGCTGCTGCTTCCCACTAGCTATCTCTTGTACATTTGGTAGTGTGTATATGTCGATGCTACTCTCACTTTGCCCTAACTTCCCCCTCCTCCTCTGTGTCCTCAAGTGCATCCTCTATGTCTACATCTTTATTCCTGCCCTGACACTAGGTTCATCAGTACCACTTTATTTTTTTCTTTTTTAGATTCCATATATATGTGTTAGCATACGGTACTTGTTTTTCTCTTTCTGATGTACTTCACTCCATATGACAGACTCTAGGTCCATCCACCTCACTACAAATAACTCATTTTCGTTTCTTTCTTTGGTTGAGTAGTATTCCATTGTATATATGTGCCACATCTTCTTTATCCATTCATCTGTCAATGGACATTTAGGTTGCTTCCATGTCCTGGCTATTGTAAATAGTGCTGCAATTAACATTGTGGTATATGCCCAGTAGTGGGATTGCTGGGTCATATGGTAGTTCTATTTTTACTTTTTAAGGAACCTCCATACTGTTCTCCATAATGGTTGCATCAATTTACATTCCCACCAGCAGTGCAGGAGGGTTCCTGTTTCACCGCATGGTTTCCAGCATTTATTGTTTGTAGATTTTTTTTTTTTTTTTTTTTGCAGTACGCGTGCCTCTCACTGTTGTGGCCTCTCCCGTTGCGGAGCACAGGCTCCGGACGCACAGGCTCTGTGGCCATGGCTCACAGGCCCAGCCGCTCCGCGGCATGTGGGATCATCCTGGACCGGGGCACAAACCCGTGTCCCCTGCATCGGCAGGCAGACTCTCAACCCCTGCGCCACCAGGGAAGCCCTGTAGATGTTTTGATAATGGCCATTCTGACCCGTGTGAGGTGATACCTCACTGTAGTTTCGATTTGCATTTCTCTAATAATTAGTGATAGCATCTTTTCGTGTGCCTCTTGGCCATCTGTATGTCTTCTTTGGTGAAATGTCTATTTAGGCCTTCTGCCCATTTTTTAATTGAATTGTTTCTTTTGATATTGAGCTTCATGAGCTGTTTATATATTTTGAAGATTAATCCTTTGTCTATTTTTCATTTGTAAATATTTTCTCCCATTCTGAGGCTTGCCTTTTTATCTTGTTTATGGTTTCCTTTGCTGTGTAAAAGCTTTGAAGTTTAATTAGGTCCCATTTGTTTATTTTTGTTTCTATTTCCATTTCTCTAGGAGGTGGGTCAAAAAGGATCTTGCTGTGATTGATGTCATAGAGTGTTCTGCCTATGTTTTCCTCTAGGAGTTTTATAATGTCTGGCCTTACATTTAGGTCTTTAATCCATTTTGAGTTTATTTTTGTGTATGGTGTTAGGGAGTGTTCTAATTTCATTCTTTTACATGTAGCTGTCCAGTTTTCCCAGCACCACTTATTGAAGAGGCTGTCTTTTCTCCATTGTATGTTTTTGCTGCTTTTGTCATAAATTAGGTGACCATATGTGCATGGGTTTATCTCTGGGCTTTCTATCCTGTACCATTGATCTATATTTCTGTTTTTGTGCCAGTACCATACTGTCTTGATTACTGTAGCTTTGTAGTATAGTTTGAAGTCAGGGAGCCTGATTACTCCAGCTCCATTTTTCTTTCTCAAAATTGCTTTGGCTGTTTGGGGTCTTTTGTGTTTCCATACGAATTGTAAAAATTTTTGTTCTAATTCTGTGAAGAATGCCATTGGTAGTTTGATAGGGATTGCATTGAATCTGTAGATTGCTCTGGGTAGCAGAGTCATTTTCACAATGTTGATTCTTCCAGTCCAAGAGCATGGTATATTTCTCCATCTGTTTATGTCATCTTTGATTTCTTTCATCAGTGTTTTATAGTTTACTGAGTACAAGTCTTTTGCCTCCTTCAGTAGGTTTATTCCTAGGTATTTTATTCTTTTTGTTGCAGTGGTAAATGGGAGTATTTCCTTAATTTCTCTTTCTGATTTTTTGTTGTTAATGTATAGGAATGCCAGAGATTTCTGTGCATTAATTTTGTATTCTGCAACCTTACCAAGTTAATTGATTAGTTCTAGTAGTTTTCTGATGGCATTTTTGGATTTTCTATGTATAATATCGTCATCTGCAAACAGTGACAGTTTTACTTCTTTTCCAATTTGTATTCCTTTTATTTCTTTTTCTTCTCTGATTGCTGTGGCTAGGACTTTCAAAACTATGTTGAATAAGAATGGCAAGAGTGGACATCCCTGTCTTTTTCCTGATCTTAGTGGAAATGTTTTCAGGTTTTCACCATTGAGTATGATGTTTGCTGTGGGTTTGTCATATATGGCCTTTATTATGTTGAGGTAGGTTCCCTCTGTGTCCATTTTCTGGAGAGTTTTTATCATAAATGGGTGTTGAATTTTGTCAAAAGCTTTTTCTGCATCTATTGAGAGGACCATGTGGTTTTTATTCCTTAATTTGTTAATATGGTGTATACCATTGATTTATTTGCATATACTGAAGAATCCTTGCATCCCTGTGATAAATGCCACTTGACCATGGTGTACAATCCTTTTAATATTTTGCTGGATTCTATTTGCTAGTATTTTGTTCAGGATTTTTGCATCTATGTTCATCAGTGATATTGGTCTATAATTTTCTTTTTTGTGATATCTTTTTCTGGTTTTGGCATCAGAGTGATGGTGGCTTTGTAGAATGAATTTTGGTGTGTTCCTTCCTCTGCAGTTTTTTGGAAGAGTTTGAGAAGGATTGGTGTTAGGTCTTCTCTAAATGTTTGATAGAATTCACCTATGAAGCCATACGGTCCTGGACTTTTGTTTGTTAGAAGATTTCTAATTACAGTTTCAATTTCATTGCTTGTGGTAGGTCTGTTTATATTTTCTAATTCTTCCCAGTTCAGTCTTGGAAAATTGTACGTTTCCAAGAATTTGTCCATTTCTTCGTGGTTGTCCATTTTATTGGCATATAGTTGTTTGTAGTAGTCTCTTATAATCTTTTGTATTTCTGTGGTGTCAGTTGTGATTTCTCCTTTTTCATTTCTAATTTTATTGATTTGTGTCATCTCCCTTTTTTTTTGATGAGTCTGGCTAAGGGTTTATTAATTTTGTTTATCTTCTCAAAGAATCAGCTTTTAGTTTTTTTGATCTTTGCTATTGTTTTCTTCATTTCTATTTCATTGATTTCTGCTCTGATCTTTATGATTTTTTTCCTTCTACTGACTTTGGGTTTTCTTTGTTCTTCTTTCTCTAGTTGCTTTAGGTGTAGTATTAGGTTGTTTATTTGAGATTTTTCTTGTTTCTTGAGGTGAGATTGAATTGCTATAAACTTCCTTCTTAGAACTGCTTTTGCTGCGTCCCACAGGTTTTGGGTCATTGTGTTTTCATTGTCATTTGTTTCTATGTATTTTTTTTATTTCCTCTTTGATTTCTTCAGTGATCTCTTGGTTATTTAGTAGAGCACTGTTTAGCCTCCATGTATTTGTGGTTTTTACAGTTTTTTATCCTGTATTTGATTTCTAATCTCATAGTGTTGTGGTCAGAAAAGATGCTTGATATGATTTCAATTTTCTTAAATTTTCCGAGGCTTGATTTGTGACCCAAGACGTGATCTATCCTAGAGAATGTTCCATGTGCACTTGAGAAGAACGTGTATTCTGCCACTTTTGAGTGGACTGTTCTATAGATATCAATTAAATCTATCTGGTCTACTGTGTCATTTAAAGCTTATGTTTCCTTATTTATTTTCTGTTTGGATGATCTGTCCATTGGTGTAAATGGGGTGTTAAAGTCCCCTACTATTATTGTGTTACTGTCGATATCCCCTTTCATGGTTGTTAACATTTGCCTTATGTATCTGTTGGGTGCATAAACATTTATAATTATTATATCTTCTTCTTGGATTGATCCCTTGAGCAATCTGGTTTTCCCAGGATCTTTTATTGAAGAGACTGTCTTTTCCCCACTGTGTAGTTTTGTCTCCTTTGTTGAAAATTAATTGACCATATAAATGTGGGTTTGCTCTGGGCTTTCTGTTCTGATCCATTGATGTACATGTCTGTTTTTGTGCCAATACCATCCCTTTTTGATTACTCTAACTTTATAGTGTAGTTCAAACTCAGGGAGTGGGATGTCCACTCCAGTTTTATTCTTCTTTCTTAAGATTGATTTGGCAAATTGAGGTCTTTTGTGTTTCTTTATAAATTTTAGGATTATTTGTTCCAGTTCTGTGAAAAATGCCTTTGGCATTTTGATAGAGATTGCATTGAATCTGAAGATTACTTTGGGTAATATAGACACTTTAACAACAGTAATTCTTCTAACCCATGAGCACAGCATATCTTTCCATTTGTTTGTGTTGTCTTCCGTTTCTTCCATCAATATATTGTACTTTTCAGAGTACCGGTCTTTCACCCACTTGGTTAAATTTATTCCTAGGTATTTTATTCTTTTGATGCAATTGTAAATGGGATTTTTTTCTTAATTTCTCTTTCTGTCAGCTTGTTCCTAGTGTATGGAAACACAACAGATTTCTGCATATTAATTTTGCATCCTGTAACATTACTAAGTTCAGTTACTAGTTCAAATAGTTTTTTGGTGGACTCTTTAGGGTTTTTTTATATATAGTATCATGTCGTCTGCAAATAGCGACAGTTTTACTTCTTTCTTTCAATATGTACATGATAATCAACTTGATGAAAACCAAAGATAAGGAAAAGATCTTGAAGACAGCCAGAGAAAAAAGAAACTTTAGGCTCTCAGGTCAGAATAATGGACTAGGAAGATCCTGAGCTCACCTGGTCCCACAGACACACCAAAACTCGTACTACATATAGAACAACATCTCTGAGAACAACTGAAGACTAGCAGAACAGACTTTCTACAACTAAGGATGTAAAGAAAAGGCCACAGTCTGGTTTGATTCTGTTGATTACTTTATGCCTTGATGATGTGTGACTGTGTTTCTTTTTTGTGTGTCTCATAATTTTTAAAATTTGATCCCGGATGCTGTGTATAGAATAGTGAGAATGAGTAAAATAGAATTTATGGCAGGAAATGAGCAGTCCTCTTTTTATGTCGGGCTTTTGGTGGGAGGTGGTTGAGTTAATCTAGTCAATAGTTAAACTTTTGGGGGTTATTTTTATAGTTACCTTTAGTCTACCTGAGACCTCAAATTCCTTCAACATTAGGCTGCTGGTACATTGTGCTCTGTGTGGGCCCTGAGGCTGCAGCAGGATTTTTCTCAGAATTCCAGTCCACTCTCAGCTTCCATTTGGTCTTGCATGCCTGTGCCAATGAGGGGGTCTCTCTCCATACTCTTGCCCCTTCTCAGAGGCAAACTGCTGTTACTTGTTTCTCATTGGTAGGCTTATGATAGGGTCAGGGTTTAGGGGTTTTTTTGGTTTGTTGGTTTGCTTTTTGTTTCTAAGTATCTTTCCCTTTAAAAACTCTCTGCGGAAATTTATGATGGTAGAATTTTCCTTTTGAGAAGCTCTAATGCTGGAAAAGTATCTTCCCTTTCAGGTAGTCTAACCCTGGGTTTCCACTTATATTAAGAAAGTGTCTAGGATACATGCCCAGTTATACTGAGATTCTTATCATTTTTTATGGTATATACAATTGTTCCTTAAGATTTCTATCACAACTGTTTCATGGACTACTACTTTCTTATTGGTCAAAGTATGGAATACCTGTTTTCTTAACTTTTTGAAAGACAAAATAGCAGGAAAGTCATATACTAAGTCCTTCCAACTCTTTTGGAAGAGTTTAAATAATAAGTGGAGTCAGAAATTTTTGGAAGTTCTGCTCTTGGTAGAAAATGACTTCCAAGGAGGTAGGCTTTGATAATGTCAGATTTGGTTTAAAATCTTGGTTAGCTGTGTCACTTTCAGCAATTTAATTACCCTTTCTGAATCTCAGTTTGCCATCTGAGAAATGGAGACAATTGTATTTATTCATTTTTGCAGCAGCAGGTATTTATTAGGTGCTTTCTAAGTTGCAGGAATTGTTTTAGGTTCTGGTAATACAGCAATGACCAAACAGACAAAAACTCAGCCCTCAGGGAACTTGTATTCTGTATTCGCATAAAGGGCTTATGAAGGTTAAATGAGACCTAATGTAAGTTTCCTAGTTCAGAGCGTAGTTGCTCTATGAATGCTGGTTCCCTTCTGCCTCATTTTAGTAGATGTTTCCTACCACTTCTAAAATTGATACCTTTAATTTGTTGAGCTCTTTGGCTTTATTATTTCAGTAGTCAATGGTCTCCCAAGCAACAACAGCCTAGGCAATATAATTAAGGCATAAGTCAACACTACAGTTTTGTTCAGACTCACAGCAGTACTAGCAGAGTCTCTACTGTCTTTGTTTCCAAATGTCTCCAGTCTCTTCTAGAGAGTCACCCAGAGAGTCCCTAAGTGCCTGTCTCTCCTGGCTAGATCATAGCATTCCTGCTACCTGTGGCTCCCTTCCCATGGCCTCCTGCCATATTCTTCCCTGCCCTAAATGCTTCTAACTTGACATTACCCTTATTGGGAAGGCAGTAACTTTGCTCCATTTGTGGTTAAATTCAGAGTGTATGACATTGCATTGGTGCACCTCTCTCAGCTTTTTGAAATTAGGGCATGGGATAGATTGACCTTATTTTTCAATTCCCTTCAATGACCTTACCTTTTTCCTTTTTTTTTCCTGAAAAGTACAACTATTGTTTCGTTTGCTCAGAATTCCTTCTCTCTTCTTCTCAGATATATAATCCTCTTCTTTTGTAAATGCCTATTTTGTCATTCCTATGGTTCTAATCTATATGTGTGGGGGCTACCATGTCATAGGTTCCTGGTCCCCAAACAATCTAGGGTGGCTACTTTTAAATCACAGCACTATGCTTACCTGGTCACGGTTACGAGGTCCAGGTCTGGCTATAAAATTCAAGACTCAAGATTCTGGACTTTTAAAGGTGAAATTGACAAAGAAGCTTGAATCCCTTTATAGTAGTGAAGCTGTGGGATTGATTGAAAGTGTTGCCTTCCCTCATTCAATATACTGTTGAGGGGTTAATTGAAAGGCATTTTATTTCCTAGTTACTTGGGAAGTCTTGACCTTTGTCTTGGTAAGTTTGGGCTATTAAAACTGATTACCACAGACTGAGGAGCTTATAAAAAACAGACATTTATTTCTCACAGTTCTCCTAGGTTGCAGACTGCTGGCTTCCCATGGTATCCTCATATGGAAGAGAGAGGGCTAGCTTGCTCTCTGGCCTCTTATTATAAGGGCACTAATCCCATTCATGAAGGTGCCACCCTCATGACCTAATTACCTCCCAAAGATTCCACCTCCAAATACCATCACATTGGGATGAGGGTTTCAACATGGGAATTTGGAGAGGGACACAAACATTCAGTTCATGGAAACCTCTGAGATATAGTTTTTTTTTTTTTAATATGCCTAGAAAAACATTTCTAGATCTCTCTGATTCATTGTAGATATACAGCTTAAGCTCTTGCTACATACTACTTGTTCCTTAGAACATCCTGTGAGAAAATTAGGACAGATACAATCTCAGTTTCTCTCTCTCCCTCTCAGTCACACACTCACGCACTTACACGAGATTAAAAGTGGCAAAATGCTTTGTCTGATGTCACATAAGTAGAAATTGCAAAGTCAAAATTATAACTCAAGATACCTGATTTTAAGTTTCATGTTCTTTCCGCTGTACTATAATGACTCCTTACGACTTTTATAGTCTCTATTAGGAAAATAATGTCCAAATATGTTGCCTGATTTTGCCTCAACATTGTGCCACTTTTGTATCTCATCATTTTTTTAAACCTTATCTAAGTACTTCCTTAGCATTTTCCTCCTTTGGCTTCTAGATTTCTCTGCATATTTTTTGATCCATTATACTGCTCCTCATCTATCTCTTACCAATCCTTGGTCATTTCCTGGAGGTTCTATCTCCTATTAGTGTCTATGTTACTGGTTCTTACTGACTACAAACCCGGGTATGTAGATGCCTGAGGTCTTCAGGTTATTCTTGGGCTGCTTTGAGTTTGGGTGCTTTGGGCTGCTTTGTGTTTCCTTGCAACAGAGGATCATATTCAGGGAAAAGGATCTAGGTTTTCCATAGCATGGAAGAGAGAAGGTACAGAAAGGGGAGTAGGAAAGTTGACAAGCAAAAGTCCCCCTACAACAGTCATGTTCTTTGCAGAAGGCAGGCTTGGTGTGACTCTAAGAAGCAGTCACTCCCTGTTCTTACTTGGCTCGCTGGCCTGTTCTGCTAGATATGTGGTATTGATGAAGTCAGGATGCAGGTATAATACCCATATAACCATCTTCCCTCTGTTTCAGAGTCATAGACACCCCATCACAAGACAGACCCAGGAGGGTTTAAGCAAAGACAGAATGGTGTCAATAGTGAAGGGGAGAATGGCCTTTGCACACACAGAACATCGGGGAGCTCCTTCTTGTCACCACTGGAAGGCTTTGGGATCCTTCTTAGGGCCATTGCTTTTTCTACTATTGCCTTTTATGCAACTAAGAATAATTTATTTGTAAGAAAGTATTCCTGAGTGAAAGAATGCTCGGTATAAGTACTGAATTTGTCAGTATGGTGGTTTAAAAATAGGTCCTAAAATTCTTTGATATCTTTCCCTCAATTCCAGATGTGGAGCTTAGTTACCCTTCCCTTGGGTTAGGGTTGGACTTAGCAACTTACTTCTAATGCTAGAATATGGCAGAAGTGATGGTGTCTGATGTCTAAAATTAGGACATAAAAGGCATAGTGACTTCCTCTTGTTCTCTTTCTTGGATTATCCACTTTGGGGAGAGCCTGTTTCCCCATTCAAGAAGCCTAATGGAAAGACCCGTGTGGCCAGGCACTGAGGCCTCCTGCCGATAGTCACGTGAGTGAGTCATCGGAAGCGGACTGTCCAGCCGCAGACAAGGCTTCAGATGACTGCAGCCCTCACTGACATCTTGGCTGCAGCCTCAGGAGAGTTCTCGAGCCAGACCCAGTTAAGCTGCTCCTGAACCCCTGACCACAGAAACTGTAATAGGAAATATTTATTTTTAAAATCGACTACCTTTGGGGGCTATTTGTTATACAGCAATAGGGAAACAGAATTTGGTCATCATGTTCATTTGGACTTGATTTAGATGCCCATGTCCTGGATTTTGAGTTGATGACATAAAGGGATGAGACATCTGAGGGACCTTGGGAGGTGAATCCATTCTGCATGTAGGAGGATTGTAAGTAATTTCTGACCAGAGGCCAGCTGTGAAAGTTTTAAAATGTGTCCACAAATTCTTTGATGCTCCTGTCTTCAAACGTAGGGCCTAATTCTCCTCCCCCAGCAATGAATGGCTAACATACCTGGCTTCTTCAGGGGTGGATTCATGGGTGTTCAACCTGTGCAGTTGCAGGGTCCCCTTGCTCAGAAGCGTTTTGCACTTGGCGTATTGCTCAGTTGTCCCATGTTGAAGTTCTTAATGATTTTTGAACAAGGGACCTCACACTTAAAAATTTTCACTGGCCCCCACAAATTATGTGGCCATTACTGAGCTGCTTCTTTTGCCCTAACCTTGAGGTCACTGGCCTTTCTTGATAGTCAGCTTTCTTTCTATAACCAGAGCCCTAGCGAGCTCAATTTCTGTGGTCTTTGGGAATGTGGGACATAGCTATTTGCTTCACTTCACCTCAGGAAAAAACCAATTTCTCCTGGTCCTTTGAACCATCAGCCCAACTGGTGACCACAGAACTCTGAAGTCTTACTTAGTGAATTCCATCGTCAATGTCTCTTGGTCCCCTGTGGTCCTCTCTGAGCTCAGGTGGCACTTCATTTAGCCAAATCCTGATTCTCCTCATTTCTTCCTTCCTCTGTTTCTTTCTTGGACCACAGAGCATCCAAAACCTGTTATTATTTTTATTTTTTCCTCCAGGGACTACCACACCTTTCTTCACTTTCTGGGAAACACTCTTCCAAGCTTCTGAATCAGATTATTCATTGATAACATTAGCATTTAACTTAATTACAATTAAGTATTGTTTTTATCCAGGTTGGACACATTCTGTAATCCATAACAATTCTCCTTGGGAGAAGAGACTTCTGTTTTTGTGGCCTAGAGATTCACTCTTTTTGAGAATGTCCAAAGCTTCCCTAAAATGTCAACAAACAGGCTGGCTCCTGAAAATGATATTGTTTTTAGCTCCCGAGGAGCTGCTCCTTTGAGGAATAGCTCTCAAGCAGAAACTTATAGTGTGAATGTCTTCCTCACTCTGGTCTTAGCATTGTAGAATTCCTATACCTGCTCGGAAACTCTGAAAGCATCATAAAGTCAGGGCTTAGGCTGTTATTTTATCTTCAGCATTTTTTAAAAAATACTATGACAAATGTAATTTAACCTGCAAAATGGCAACTTGGGAGCTATTTGACATTCAGAGCCTGATTGGAGAATTTATGCCACGACTTAGTTTTTTGGTTGACCCAACTGTAAGCCATTTGACTTCCTCTTCAGAGCAAGCTAGTTAGAAAATAGGATGGAGTTTTAAAGGTGTGAGTGCTGTTTAAACTTGCCTCTCTCTCTAAGGTTTTCCCAATCTCCTCTGACATGGAGATGTTAAGAAGACATCTGGGTACACACTAGGAAAAAAACTCAGAGGAACTTTGAGGCTTTGGAGATGAGAGAGGGTTGAGGGCCTCATTAAGCCAAGTAGAATTTGTCCAGATGTCCACAGGGGGCAGCCTGGCCTTAATTAGGTCAATATTTATTCAGGCCCACATATAGGGTAAAGACTTTTTAATTTTAGCTATCTTAGTGGCAGACCCAGAGATGCATTGTTCTGTTCAGACCCCCCTTCAAAGAAGGACTTGTTACTAAGTTGTAAGGAATGTGGTTCACTGGCAGTCTCCTGCTATTTGCGTCTTCAGATCCACCTCGGCCTTTGAGCCAGACGCCCCTAATGGATGACTTTGCTTCAAAGGGTCGCACTGGGCGGGCAGAGACGTTTGTTGTCCAATATGCATGATGGTCTGCCATCTCTCCCTGCCCAATCCTACCTCCTTCCTTTTCTTTTCACAGTTATTACTCTTCAATCTGCATTCTTAAATCTGTCTCAGCATCTATCTGCTTCCCAGAGGACCCAGCTGACACAGTGGTTCCAGAAGTGTTTGAAGAAAACAGGTGGTAAGATGAGGTTTTGGGCCTAGATCACTCACTGCCTGCTTGGCAAGGAGAACCCTATCCCAGGTGCTGTGTGGGGGCACAGATAGTCTCTGACACAAGATGTTGGCCCAACTGCAAAAGCTTTCCCTGGTGAATTGAGAGGTGTTCCAATGTACTGGTTTAGGCATTTGAAAAATACAGGGGAAAGACATCCATATAAGGGAAATGGAACTGCCTGATTGTTATCAAGTTGCATTGATGCTTATTAGAGGGATAATGAAAAGCTGAAGGCAGTTAAAAATTGATAGCTAAGGAGGTCAGAAGCCCTTTTGGTAGCTTAAAAAGAGATCTGTATCTTCAGAATTGGGAGAGAAGAAAAAGACCAAAATCAAGATTAAATAGATTCCTGAGCTTCAAAGACAATTGATTATACAGCTGAGGCAGGTCTGTTATGTCAAAGTCAGGCCCCTGGTTGAGAAAATTGTCCCTATCCTGACGCATGAGATGGGGACACTTTGTTGCTTGTCTCCCATATGTTGACTCTTCAAACTCCTCTGAATTCTCAGAGCTTGCAGAGGTGGTCCCTTTCCCTAGTAAGAGCTAATATATACCTCTTTCATGAGAGAAGCCACTGTAGACCGTTCTCCTGCAAGGTAACAGGCTTCACCCTGCCCCCATCAAGATAAGGCCCTACCTCTTCTCTTGGCTGCTATTCCTATAACTGGGATTAAGTCATAACATGTCCCAGTTAGGGATGTCCTGGGTCTAATAAGGGAGGAATGGTATTATACTCTCAGGGAGTTATAAGACCTAGCCAGCAGGTACTGACAGGAGCTAGTGGAGTGCCCATGGTACTGGATTTTGAGGGTTCTTGAGGGGCCAGAACATAAGATTGGGTAAAGAAGAGATTAATGGCTTAGAGGTACTTTCTTAGGACACAGATTTACTATCTTGGCAAAGACTCCGGGGCATAGCACAAACTCACTGCTTGAGTGGCTTCTAGAAGCAAGAGGAAATGATAGCCCATGCTGAGCAAAGTAGAAATGCCAGCATTATCATTGCCGATACCAGAGGAAGGAAACAAAAATCTCAGGGAAGTGGGCATGCTGGAGTGGAGATATGTGAGGCCAGAAGATCCACCAGAGCATTATGTTCTATGGGCAAAGGACACAAACTTACTAAGGCCACCAAGAGGGTGCACTTGTAAAAGGTGCCCCAGCATCATTAGACATGTCAGTGTTGGCTCTCCTTTGCAGAGCATGCCTGATAGTAGGAGAAGTTAGCACAGAACTTAACTAGTTGATAGCAATGGGGTTTCGAAGGTACCACATTCCAAATTTAAGAGTGGTGCTTGGGCCCATATACTTGGTGACATAAGAGACCGCCATCTTCTAATGGGCTCCAAAACAAGAAAGGCATCGTAGCGCGTCCAGGGTGCAGTACAAGCAGATCTGTTGCTTGGGCTAGTTGATCTGACAAACCCTATCGGTATGAGAATAAAAGTGCAGACCCCTGAAATTCTGGAGTAAGGCCATATTGCCTTTCGAAAAGCAGCCTAACGGTACCTTGTAAAGACAGACTACTTGTTGATGAGGGCACACGTAACCATGAGTTCAGAACTTCCTATCATTTGCAAGGTCTTGCTGAACCTCCGAGCCATAAAAGCAGGTGTACCCAGCAGCAGTCCATTGTAAATTGGCAGCGGTACATCTGGGATCTAGAACAAGCAGGATATATGAGTGAGTAGCCCAGAGCCCCACGGTATTGACCGGAGTTGCACCAGCAGCCCTTTGCTTCCCACATACTTAGGGCATTTAACATATTGCACCACCCAGAAACAGTGGCCCCGTAGAGTGTTGGAACAGTCTGCTGAAGGTGCAGCTGGAACACTCTGACGACATGGGGCCATCCTTCAGGATGCTGTACACACACATTAACAGAGCCCTCTATGTGGGACTACGTCCCCCAAAGAGAGACAGAATACATGGGTCCAGGAAGCAATTTAAGAAGATGGATTGAGATGCATTTTGATAACGATTTATTTAAAAGAGGGAGGCTTATTAAGCAAATTAATGGTTAAAAAGGAAATGTTTATTTAATGACAATGGAGGACATTTCCCTGATACTTTATTACCTAGAGTGCTACGTTTACATGTATGCTTTATGTCCCCGTATTATTTACATTCTGAATTTACTTATAAGAATGTTTAATATACCGAAAGTAATGGAAAAGGGCTTAAAGTATAATCTTTGAAAGAAGTAACATTTCTCAAAGTCTGTTGTAGAAGTGAACTTTTACTGATACAAAAACTATATTCCTATGCAATCCCTGAATTAGATGGAAAATGACGACTTTGGTGAAGTGAATACATCATTTCTGGGGCTCCTTTTAGGCCTTTGGGAAACATTAGGTAACTGGTACACATGGGAAGGCTAAATGTTAGCAGAACTACGAAGAACCAGAAGGCATAAAGATATCAAAGTAGTTTGATTGACTCAGGGTTACATGTAAACTCCTATTTAAACTTATATGGAATCTTCTTTTCTCATGTAATAAAAGGTTAACCTTTGAGTTTTTCTTTTCAGAACCTTCTAGTGCCTAAGCATGTTCCTTGGGAAATAAGTGATCATCGACAATCTCAAATCTTGGTGGGACAAGTTGCTATATAAGTAGGTACAGTAAGGAGTAAAATTATAATACAGAATTAAAGGGCATCGAAGGCATATGGAGATTTGGTCAAGTATACATTGCCTCAAGAACAACCCGTTTTTTTGGTTGTTGTCATAATTAGGTTCTTGAGGCAATCAATAAGTTAATATTTATTGAGTGCCACGGTGCAAGTCTTCCCCTGTGTCAGGGGCTACGGAGAACACAGAACTCTAAAAAATGGCCTCTGCCTGCAAGTAGCTTATACATTGTCCTAGCTCAGAGTAAAACATATGAATACACAAAAACATTAGTGAACAACCTAACATTTTACATGATTAAGTGCTACATTCTATTTAAGAGAAGGTAAGGGCTTGGGGTACCCAAGTCAGCCATCGTGGCTGCTACACTCAGATTCCCTCCTAGGTTCAATGCTCGGGACCATATGATGGGCTTTGTGTGGTGTGACTGTTGATTGGATTAGAGGTGGTCACATGGCCCCAAGGCAGCCAGTCTGTAGGCCAGCCAGCTACCTATAATATGGCCTGATGCAAACCACAAAACAACAGCAAGTCAAAGGAGCTGGGTCTGATTCTTCTGGAAGTTTGCACCAGGAACTAGTGAGAGACTGAACATTGCGAACTGAGAGCTGAGTCTCATGTTCTTTCCTTCCTTCTCCCCTGGGGAGACAGGAACAAATGAGTGAAGAAATTCTAAGTCAGCAAAGGCTTTAACGTTGGGTAGAGATAGATGGGGAGCAGAGGGTGAGGAGGCCGGTTGGTAGAGAGACATGGACAGATGGAAAGTTGATGTTGATGGCAGGTCACTTTACATGCCTTAATGAAGATCCGTGAAATTCTCCCTTGAGTTACCTTGGACCCATAATCACCTGCAGGGAGGTCTGGATTTTGTTTTTCCTGGGACTCCTGTGCTCGCACCTCCTTTCAGTGAGCCCAGTGTCACTTGAAGTAATTTGAATGAGTCTCAATTTCTTGCAACCAGATAAACTTAACTAGAACAGTGCTATAGGAGATTGGAGGGAAAGTGAAGGCTATAGGTAGAGAAAGAGGTGTTTGGTTTGTGTGGAGAGTCTAGGTGTTTCTCTGTGATTTTCTTCTTTCTTCAGAAAAAGTTTATGGGCTCCAAAAATTCTGGTGCATTTTGAGGTCCAATGAATCCAGAGTTTACTGCCATTCATTCACCAGTGACAATGCACTGATTGTTCTCATGTACAAAAAAGGTAGGCTTGCTAGGTTTGAGCCCAAAGTCAGAACTTTCTTCCATTAGGTATGGAATGTTATTGTACATTGCGCCTTTAGCCCTTAATAGTACAGCTCTAATTGTATCTATTATTAAAGTATCAAAACAGTATTTATGAAAATTACCATTTTTAAAAGCAGTAGAGGTGAAGGTCTTAAAATTTTTTACTACAGATTAAAAATAACTGAGGTTTAAAGAAATCCATGAGAGTGATTATTTTTTTATAGGTCAATGAGGATAAAACCTTCCATAGGTGGGGAATCCTTCATCTAAGTGTAAGGGAGCCGCAAATTTAACAAAGTTAGCAAGAAACTCTGCAGCACTGCTGAGTCCTGTGGGTCTCATTTTGCCTGGGTTTGATATATGTATTACAAAGGAAGCCCCATTAACAACTGCTCTCCCCTCTGGTTGACGAAGATGAAAAGCTTAGCGATCCTGAGCGTGGAGAAAGCAGGCTTTTTTCTCTCTTGACAGATTATATTCCAAGCAATCTGCTGAGAAGGGGAAGAAGGCAGGTCTGGAATAAAAATAGAGCCACTTTAATTTTGAAAATGGTAAGAGAAAATTAAAATAGCAAGAGCAAGAGCCAGTCCCGGAGGCAGACAGTTGTGACACAAGCACTGATGAAATAGACAAGGAAAAATGATTACAGGAAAATGTGAGGGTGATGTGGAAGGAACTCTCCTACTACCCCACATCATTTACTTGTCAAATCTCTACAGTCAGCCCAGGCACAAGGTGTGGACCATAGGAAGTCTGGGATTGGAAATACACGGGGGAATATTTGTCATCTTTCTCAACTGTGAAAGATTCTCTTCCCTGATCCTATACCGCCACACAAATTCCTCCCAAGGTGTTCGAGGTGGGGCTCTAATGGTGAGGGTAGGGTACTCAGGCTAGCTAAAGTCACCAGGATGGCTGGAGGGTGGAGTAGAGTATTCCATGAAGACTTCCGAGCTCCTGGGAGTCTTTTTGTACTTTTTCCACAAAATGGTAGATTTCTTTGCCTAGGAAAAGTCTTATTTAATTAGAGGAGAAGCAGCCATGGAATTGTGGGAAAGAAATGCTAGAGACAAGTAGCTCTTGCTTTGGCGTGTACCTAGACAGGTGAGGTGAACAACTGAAAGTACCAAGAACAGCAAGAAGAAATCTAGTTCAGCCTGCCTAGCTGTGAAGCAAACTTTTCCTCAAACAGCAGAATCAGCTCAGCCTGAATTAAGACCCCAGGAGGGGTATTCAAGTAGATCCTTCAGTCTAGATAGGGAGACAAAACATATTTGTATATGTGCATATGTGTACACATGTGTGTAGAAATAAATATTGTAAAACACCATAAAATCAAAAGTAACCTTGCTTGTTTAGACAATTAGTGATGCTTGAGTTCTGAAGGGGAAGATATTAGCACGGTTTAGAATAGTCTGAAGGTTTGGGGGATTACCTCAGCATGAGCCCCAGCTCCCTTCTCTTGCCACTTTTGCATTCTGTCTCTACCTGTCCCTCCACCTCAGTGCAAGAATGAGCACCTTGGAACATATGGACAAGTTCAATTTTATAGAATATAAAGTTTGAGGGGAACAGAGGCTGGGGTGGTGCGTGTGGCTGGGAAGGTAACAGTAATGGTAATGGTAAGGTTGATGATGATAGCTAATGTTTAGGCAGTGCTTCTAAGCACTTTAAATGCCTTAATAATTATAATCTTTTAAACAAATCATGAGGTGATAAGAACAACAATAAAATCAACAGTAATAACTATCTTAGCTGTTCATAGTTCCCAAGAAAACTGAAGCTTAGGCAGAAGCCTTCTATGCTAATTTTTCTTTTTTTTTGGCCACGCCACCACATGGCATGTGGGATCTTAGTTCCCCGACCAGGGATCGAACCCATGCCCCTCTGCAGTGGAAGTGCAGAGTCTTAACCACTGGACCGCCAGGGAAGTCCCCTCTATGCTATTATTTTATTAGGCAATGCAATCTCAGGTGTCATAGGTGAAAGATCAGGGTGAGTAATGCAGGCAAGGAGGGAGAGGCCATATGAAGATGCTAGCCATCTGGCCACCAGTATAACTAATTGCTCAAACCATGGGACCACGTATCTGAGAAGTTACATAAATTCTGTCTCAGAACTATCCCTGGGTGGGAAAGAAAGGCTCGGGGGACAATTTATATACTGACCCTTGCCTCCCATTGTCCAGGGTGTTAACTTCCCTGCCTTTCCTCATTGTATATTTGAGCCTGTGGGTACCAATTATGATCCTGCAGTAGCTTCAGCAGGGCAGCACTTGAGTGAGAAGAAAGGAAAGAAGCAAGGCACAGGTAGGAAGTGAGGCACTCTCAAGATGCTCCCGCTTAAATTGGATAAGAAAGCATGAGAGCTGGAAGACACAGAAGGTAGAAGGAACTGCATTGATACATAAGCAGTGTCTGATATTGTCCCCCACTTGTGTCATGCAGATTATATCCTCCATGATATACAGCTCCCAGTTTACTAAAGAGATAAAGGGAACAATTTTTCTTTACTTTTTTTTTTTTTTGGTGAGAACACTATTCCATCCGTTCTTTCTTGTGAGAGAAATTTTATCTAACCAGTCACAAAGTTTTTCATGGTGGTGGCTAGCTGCAATCTCTGAGTGACCTAAGGCAAGAGAGTTAGTGAAACAGGTACAGTTTCCATGATAGTAACTGTATTGAAGCCTTAGTTGATATTTAAAATCTACCTTTTCTATCACCAGTCTCCCACAGCCTCAGTCAGCCCTTTACCTGGTCTGGGTTGGCTGGCCTGTGAGATGGTGTGGACCTTCATCCCCTAGAGTTCTAAGCCCTTAGTTTCTTTGCCCTCATTTGACTGTGGTTGCTACAGTTTCCCCTTTATATTATAGTTGATGGGTTTCTAAGCCATTCATGGCTAAGATCATGGGGTAGGAAGCACAATTCCTCAGTGGGTTCTTGGGGAGGGGTAATCAGAGGGACCATTCTGATCTCCACCCCTTGATTCTCAGACTCATGTATTCTAGCTATTAGGGGCAAAACACCATAAATATATGTGTATTTTCTCATGTATATCCCTCTATTTTCTCATGTATCCCTAACAGCTAGGAAAAATGAAGTTGTGTATCATTTCACAAGGCGTTATTCTTCAACTGGTGTCTTATCTGAATGTTGCATGTTGGGTTCCCTGGGTAGCTGACTCTGGGACAGAGATTAGTGTGTAGGATGTTTATTAGGCAGTGCTTTGGGCTCACTGTCTTTAGAAGGGAAGGAATGTAAAGGAACAAGGATTGAGCAGAGAGAGCTGTTGGGCTGTGATTCAGTTCTGAGTTGGGGGGAGAAGGCCGAGTCTTTATACCTCTGTGCCAATCAGTCATGGCTGCCCTGGGGAAGATTCATGCCCTTGGGTGAGTGGATCCCTTTAGTGGGTACAGTTCCTAAGAAGGGCTGACAGCTGAGGCCTATCTGTTGTCAGCAGTCCCAGCACGTGGGGGAATATGTCCTTCTTTCCTGAAGAGGAACTTTGGTAGAGTATCATGGCATCCACCTCACGGAGCCTTTTCAAGGACATGTCACTAGTCTATTAGATTGGCCTCTTCTGGGGGTAGATGGTAAGATCACTGTCATATGCCTCTCATTACACCTCCTTGGCTGTAGGGTCAGTCTCTCAGTTTGAGACACAGTTGTTTGGGGGTCCCAGGTCAATAGATTAGACATTCAGTAAGCACTTAGATGATGGGGCTGGAGGGGATACTGAGGATAAGGAAGGTCAACTCATATCTGGAGAGTGTGTCTATTCCAATAAGGATGATCTGTTACTTCTTCCAGGATGTAAGGTGTCTGAGGTAATCGGTCTTCCACAAAATGGTTGGTTCTTCTCCTGGAGGAACTGTTCCATATCAAAGGCTAGAGATTTAGATCTGTAGTACTGGCAGAGGGTAGGTAAGCCTTGGTGAGAGGGAGGCCATACTATTGAGCCCTTGCATAGTCTCCACTCTTGTCATCATGACTACTCCATTCATGGGCCCGTTGTGCAAACACTGATGGGCATTAGCAGAAGAAGCAAAGTGTCCACTGCCAGAAACATACATCTCTTCCCCAGAATTCCTTCTGCAGTCTTCCACTCTTGTTACTTCTGGGACCTTAACCAGCCAAGCCATTTTCTGCCACCCGGGAGTCTGTGGCTATCTTTTTCTTCTAGCCACTTTTCTCTCCACACAAATTGGACCATCAAGTATACTGATTACGGATCTGCTCACTAGGAAGATTTGCTTTTTCCTCTCTCCTTTAGGGCCACTCTGGTTTTTTGTTTGTTTGTTTGTTTGTTTTGATGTCCAGAATTTTTATTGGAGCTTTTTTTAAAAAATATTTTTATCAGCAGGGATTTTAATTTATTTATTTATTTTTGCTGTGTTGGGTCTTCATTTCTGTGCAAGGGCTTTCTCTAGTTGTGGCGAGTGGGGGCCACTCTTCATCGTGGTGCACGGACCTCTCACTATCACGGCCTCTCTTGTTGCGGAGCACAGGCTCCAGACGCGCAGGCTCAGTAGTTGTGGCTCACAGGCCCAGTTGTTCCGGGGCATGTGGGATCCTCCCAGACCAGGGCTCAAACCCGTGTCCCCTGCATTAGCAGGCAGATTCTCAACCACTGCACCACCAGGGAAGCCCTGGAGCTTTTTTTTTTTTTAGAAAATATAGTTGATTTACAATATCATGTTAGTTTCAGAAAAGTGATTCAGTTATGCATATTTATCATCTATCTATCTATCTATCTATCTATTCTTTCCATTACAGATTATTACAAGATATTGAATATAATTCCCTGTGCTATACCGTAGGTCCTTGTTGTTTATCTATTTTATATATAGTAGTGTGTTGTCTGTTAATCCCAAATTCCTAATTTATCCCTCCCCCTCCCCCTGTACCCTTTCCCCATTGGTAACCATAAGTTTGTTTTCTTTTTTCTGTTTGTTTTTGTATTCTTTTTTTTTAACATCCTTATTGGAGTGTAATTGCTTTACAATGGTGTGTTAGTTTCTGCTTTATAACAAAGCGAATCAGTTATACATATACATATGTTCCCATATCTCTTCCCTCTTGCGTCTCCCTCCCTCCCACACTCCCTATCCCACCCCTCTAGGTGGTCACAAACCACCGAGCTGATCTCCCTGTGCCATGCGGCTGCTTCCCACTAGCTATTTTACATTTGGTAGTGTATATATGTCCATGCCACTCTCTCACTTTGTCACAGCTTACCCTTCCCCATATCCTCAAGTCCATTCTCTAGTAGGTCTGTGTCTTTATTCCCGTCTTACCCCTAGGCTCCTCATGACCTTTTTTTTTCTTCTTAGATTCCATATATATGTGTTAGCATACGGTATTTGTTCTTCTCTTTCTGACTTACTTCACTCTGTATGACAGACTCTAGGTCCATCCACCTCACTACAAATAACTCAATTTCGTTTCTTTTTATGGCTGAGTAATATTCCATTGTATATATGTGCCACATCTTCTTTATCCATTCATCTGTTGATGGACACTTAGGTTGCTTCCATGTCCTGGCTATTGTAAATAGGGCCACTCTTGAGGGGGACTGTCTTATGAGAGCCAGGCACTTTTTGTTAGCACCAACATATTTCCCAGTCCATCTGTGAACCAAGCCTGATTTTTTCCTCCCTTAGTTTGTCCTAGAGATGGAGTTTTTCATGAGCTGAAGGAGAGGCGTCAGTGCAGTAGAGGTCAAGGACATGCAGTCTAGGCTCTGTTCAAATAGTTTAATCATGGCTTCTGGACCTGCTCTATCTCTACTAAGGTATGGTTACACACTCGAAGCTACTTTGCAAATGGCGAGTAGTTCTCTGATGCAGTAGTCTTGGCTGTGCTCCAGACTACTAGCGCTGTGTATTGTACCCCTCCTATTTGGGCTTGCTAAGGATTTTACACATCTGTGATAACAGCTGTGCATACCATCAGCAGCAGTGGATCTTCTGGGCCATACAACCTGAGTGGTAAGGAAACTTGCACCACAGCAAAACTGTCAGTCTCCTAAGTCACCTGGTACATGGGTTAGGTGTGATGTATACTAATATTTTTAAGTGTAACATACGCTACCTCCAAAATCCAAAGAAGTAATCAAACAGTATAGGAGATTAGTAATGAAACAATGTGTCTTTTACTTTAGAGGGGGTGTAATGACATGCCCCAGGCCACTGCATTCCTTAAAATCTCACAGATGTGGCAGGCTCCTGTATCTTCATAGGATTTTTCTTGCATCTTCTAGCATAATGTGTCTTTCCAGAGCATCCACAGTGTTTGCCACATTGTGAATAGTATGATGTCATCAATATACAGGAACACTAATATGTTCTTTGTAATGTCAAGGTGATCAAGGTTCCTGTGGATTATATTTTGACAGAGAATGAGTGAATTAGCTTGGCCCTTGGCAGGATTGTTAAAGTATAATTCTGTCCCTGTCTCCCATTAGATCTCTTTATCCTCTCTCGATGGAGATGGAGAAGAATACATTCCCTCGATAAATAGCTGCAGAACAAGCGCCTGAAGCCATTTGGTTTTGCTCCAAAAGAGATGCCACATCTGGAAATAACATCTGCCCCTGAGGCGCCCGCCTTTAAGCTTATGGTAGTCTACTGTCCTCTGCCACACTCCATCTGGTTTTCTCAGGTGTCAAAATGCTGAAGGGGGATGTGATGGAGAGTACCACCCTTGTTTTCTTGAAGCCTTGGAGGGTTGTGCTAATCTCTGAAATTCCTCTTGGGATACAGTGTTGCTTGTGACTTGCTATTTCAGCCAACACTGAGGCAGTTTCAGAGGCTTCCACTTGAACTTTCCTACCATAATGGCTCTTATTCTATAAGTTAGACAACAAATGTGAGGCTGCTTCTAGGAGTTAAATATATCTCTCCAGTTATACACTTGGGAACTAGGAAATGAGCAGGTCTGCAGTTGTATTGGACTCACTCTAGAATGGTATACTACTCCATTTATCACCTGACCTCCACAGGCATTCACCATAACCAGAGAATTATTATGGAATTTGGGGTTTCCTACTATTAGTGGCAGCTCAGATCCTGTATCTCAAAATTCTCAAAATTTTTGGATATTCTGAACATTCCTTTTCCTGGTGTACAGTTAGCCTGGAAAATGGCTTCACATCTTTTTGGGGGAAGAACTGGGGAAGTATTCATTGTATAAACCTGTGGTGAGTTACATGTTTCTCAGTAGGATCTGTAGTCCTCTTTAATCCGTGGTTTCTGAATCTAAGAACAAAAGAAGAACGAGAAAATTAAAATGTCACGGAAACCAAGGAACTAGAAAATTTCAAGGGGACTACTATATATTTACCTAAACCAATGTCCTTCACTTCTGGGAAACATAACTAAATGACTTCTCTGGCAGTTATCTGAGGCCACGTGACTGAGTTCTGACCAGTAGAATGCAGGCAGTGTAATGTACACAACTTGGAAGTGGGATGATCGTTCCATAGAAATCTCCCACATAATTTTCCATCTTCTCATTTCACTCATCACAGGGAGCAGAACAGAAGGATATGGGGCACCAAAGACACATTTTGCCTGATTCCTGGTTTCCCCTTTGTCTTCTCTCAGGTATCTAGTAATTCATACTATTTAGATGAAAGAGGATTGGAGCTGGAGTTAGGAGTCCTGGGTCTGCTTCCTGGTTCCATCATCTATCAGCTCAGGTGAAGCATGTAATCTTGACCATCTAGTTACTTCATCTATAAGATGAAGCATTGGATAAGGTGATCTCTCAGCCTCTTCTTGTCCCTAAATTTGTATGAATATGAAATATAATCTGAAATTGATTCACAGTAAGGAGCCAATGACTGATTTGGGGGGTTATCCATTTCAGGGGTCTTTGTTTTAGCAGATGTGAAAGCTACTTCCCGGCTTGGCTTGTTTTGCTGGGGAATTAGAGCGGTCTCCGTCCTGACTAATAAATCCCATTTCTTTTTCTCTTTAAATTCTACTGCAGATCAATGCTGGTCCTGAAGATTAGTTTGGGGCCTTGATGTCGCAGGGGGATTGCAGCAATGCAACATGCTAGGATGTGCTTAATCTGTGTAAGAGTGCACAGCAGGCCCTGTATACTTAAATCCTCCAGAGAACATGATTGAATATTCAAGTAAGTTTCCATGAATGGAACTTTTAATGCTTAACATCTTCTACCAAAATAGCATTTTCTTTTCTGATCTTAAAGAGATCCTCTGGAGAACAAATAAAATGTTCACACCAAGGAAGAACACTCTATAATCATAATTATGTTACTCTAAAAGGCTATAATAAGCTTTAAGCAAGTGCTTCCTATTTTATTCTCACTGCAAACAATTTATAAGCAGAACTGTCCTCTTGACGTGATAATGAAAGAGCAGTCACACATGTCAGCTGGGGCAATTATGTTCTTCAGATGTCTGCCATAAGTATTGTATGATTCCTTCCTGCTGACACCTTATCAACTGTGACATGCATATTAAAAAGAACACCCAAGAGAGCTAACTTCAAAATCTTGGGTACTTCCAAGAAGTTCCACTTGTATCAAAAAGCCTCGTACCTTATCTTCCAAGATAGTCTTCTTTGCTACATGAGTTTTGGATCTCAGATGGAAAAGAAAGAACAACAACAAAAGCACACAGAAATATGCATTTTGATAGTACACAGTCGCCTAGTGAGTCAGAGCCTTAAAAATTTACCTGGTTTATTATATCAGTGAATAAAAAATCCACAGTCAGACAGATATGGGTTCAAATTTCAGCTCTGTCATTTCCTAGCTTTTTGACTTTGGTCAAGGGACACATTTTTTGAGCTTCACATATAAAAAGGTAAAGGTGCAGACCACATTGCCCTGGCTGCTGGGAGGTTGAATGAGAGACCAAGTAGTGGAGCACTATGCTTTGGTCTATCACAGGAACCCTGACATGTTAGTCCCCTCCTTCTTGTACGTTTTTAGCAGGACCTAGAGGGTGCCTGCTCTGGGTATGCTTTGGATGTTACCCGGAGAGTCCCTGAGTCCCATGGCCTTTCTGTTGAGGAGGAGGAATGGGGGCTTAGAGGGACCAGAGAGCACTTGCAGCTCAGTCTAGCTCCAAAACTCTGTGTGTGCAGATTAAACACTTTTTCTCAGCTCTTCCTTTCCCATCTCTCCTTTCCCAAGATGAAGTCATCTGGCCCAGTTCCTCAAAGCTTTCCCAGCCATCGTCAGTGCCGACTGCCCAGAGGCCTCCCAAGGCGTGGGTTCCGCCATCAGTCACTGGGCTCCTGCCAGGGTGCTGCGCTGACTCTCAGTGTTACTCTTCAGGCACCTGCCTCGTCAGGGACCCAGGACACTGAGTGGCCCGGCACCTCTCTGCTCCTCTCCTCACCCAGCACAGCCGTCTTCTATTTTAAGCAGGTACAAGCATTTCCGGGTGAAGACTATTCCAGGGCTCCTCCACAGGCCTTTCCAGAGCATTGTTATCTGGGCAGTCCAGACACCTTCTTTGTTATGAATAACCTACATCTCTTTTTGACATCTCCAATCTCGTCCCTCTCATTCAGTTCACTTTCGGCACCAAATTCCATCACGTACTCAAGCCATCACTTTCTATCCATGATGCATTTAGGAAGGCAAGTAATTGTTAATTGTCTTTGTTCCTCTATTCGGATTCTCTCCAGCTTAACCATCGCTTTTTTAAAGTTTGCAGAACAAACGGCACAATCTTCTATGAGGGGTTTCACTGTGTAAAGGAAAAATGGTATCTGGGCTCTTGGGCATCATACTACTTTTGTTATGCCCTGGAATCTGTTACCTTATTTTTTCATTCACAGCACTGTGGTATTGCCGACAGATGATAAAAATCTCTTGCTGTAGTTGGTTAATATATGCTAGTCTTATTAGTAACTGTTCATTAGTAGTAACTAGTCATTTTTATTTATGGGGGTATTTGTGTGTGTATGTGTATGAGAGATAGAGATGGAGAGAGAAGATTTTGAACCATGTATTCGTTCATTCATTCACTCTAAAGTCACTTTCTTGTCCCTTAACTGTGGTGAAAGAGCTCTGAGATATCAGATCAGGAATACTAGGTTCTTGTGCTGACTAAAATCAGCTTACCCTGTGATCTTGGGCAAGGGGTGACCTAACCTCCTTGGATCTTAGACTGTCCAGCTGTGAAATGGAAAGGTAGGACTAGACCTATAAAGCACCTTCTCACGTCAGTACTCCAGGAGCATATTCTGTTTTGCATTTTATGCTTGTCTTTCTTTAAGTTAATTGTTGCCCTAGTACACCATCACCAGAAGTTAGAGCTGAGTGCTTGATGATATCCTTCCTTCCATATAGAGTGCATGTTTCTTCTTTAAATGTCTTTCTTTTTGAAGATTATCTGTGACTATCATCATAACCAAATTTCTATAGCCTGAGGTATGAGAAAAATAAGTGGATTATTTTGATTCACCTTTCCAGGAAGGAGCTTATGATTACTTGTTATAACTCGTGGTTTTGACAATTCACATTGGCCCAGATTCTGCAGACACAGATTTGAGTGGGAGGCTTAGCTCTAACACTTACCAGATGTATGGCTTTGGACAACTCAGATTTATGTTCTCCCATTTGAAAGCCAAGAAAATAACTACTTTGCAGTGTTGTTGAATAAGTAGGGAAGGAGAAAGATTTTAGGTAATGTGTGTGTAATTCCTAGCACATATTGGTTACTCTGTGACTCTTATTCCTGTGTTCAACTATATCTGTAAAGGATGGAAATAGGCTGTATGTCTTTTTCTGGAAACAGTCACTCAAGAAAGTCACCCTGAATTAAGGACAAGCAAATCCCCTGCAAGTTCTGTGCTCTAGACCAAGTTCTAATTTGCCTCTGAAAATCTCCTTAGGTTGAGACTCAGAATTTGCGCCGAGTTCAGGAAAGACTTATCTCTGCCTCTCCCATCCCTCCTGCCCTTGTTTAGATAACCTGCCCTTCTGTTAAATTAATGTGCTATGATTGGTAGCTCCCAAAGCTACTTGATTGCACTTGTTGGCTCTGCATTTTTCGAGTGACTATAAGTCGAGCTTTTGATGATCTGTTCTGGTATCACCCAGCGTTTGTGACATTCAGCTGACTCATCTGTCATTTTCAAGATCGTCCTTCTTTTCTCCTTTCTAAGTTGGTCCTGACATTTTCTCTTTTCCAAAACGTGGGGAATTCTCTAATGGAATTTACTTAAAAAAATTCCACAGGCCACATGATGTGGCCAAAAAAAAAAACCCAAAAAAAAAACCTAAGTAGCAGCTTGACAGTGATGTCTACCCATTGATTAAATCTGCCGTAATCACCAGCCCTTGTCCTAGAGGGACCTGGCACGTAAGAGGAGCCCCTCTTCTTGCCAATTTGGAGGTCTATGGCAGGAGGTCTTTAACGCTTATTCTCACTATCTGCTTTCAGACCTTCAAACATGTACAAGACAGTATAAATCCATACGGTTTTTAACTGAGAAGACTCAATTAACTTCACGCAGGTGGGACTTGCAGTTAGTTACTAAGGTGCATTTCCTGTCCCTGCCACCTAAAAGGAAGGGCTGCTGTTGCTCTAGTGGAATAATGTGATGTGGCAGCTGCTTCGTTGCAGTGAATAGTCCTTGAGATCAAGCTGGGGAGAAACTCAACCATCTCTTGTTAATACAGTAATGGCCAACATTTATTGAGTGCTTCCTATAGGCCAGGCACTGTGCTACGCACTTTATATGGATTATCTCATTTAGTGCTGAAAGTATTCTTATGAATTATATTCTATTACGATCCTTATTTTACTGATGAGCCTGGGTTTAGCTCCAGGCTCCACCGTCATAGCAGGGTGAATTTGGCCAAGTACTGAGTAGAGCTTCCAGCCTACACCTAGACAATATGGCCTTTCTATAATACTACCAGGTGTTACAAACCTCAGAAATGGTCTGAAAAAACATGAACAGAGTCAGAGAATCTAGGTCTTAGCAATTGAAGTCATCTCTAGAGATCACTTATCTAGTCCTTGGTTTTTTTATTTATTTTTAATCTGTTTTTTAAAAATTTATTTTATTTTTGGCTGCATTAGGTCTTCGTTGCTGCTGCATGCGGGCTTTCTCTAGTTGCGGAGAGCGGAGGCTACTCTTCGTTGTAGTGCATGGAGTTCTCATTTTGGTGGCCTCTCTTGTTGCGGAACATGGGCTCTAGGCGTGTGGCTTCAGTAGTTGTGGCTTGAGGGCTCTAGAGTACAGGCTCAGTAGTTGTGGCACATGGGCTTAGTTGCTCCACGGCATGTGGGATCTTCACGGACCAGGGCTCGAACCCATGTCCCCTGCATTGGCAGGCGGATTCTTAACCACTGTGCCACCAGGGAAGCCCTAGTCCCTGTTTTAAGACAAGTTTTGACATCATTGACCTGTTGCGAGCTTCCACATCCTCATTTGTAGAAGCCCTATTGTTGTTAGTCATGGATAAAGGCAGGACCTGCAGCCCAGCAAGAGAGAGAAGATGGAGTAGTTCCAAGTCTTGCATAGCCTTTTTTCACTGATAAAAACCATCTGTTCGACGTTACTTTGTGCCTACTTTATGCCGACTCTCTATAAAGTCCATGGTGTATCATGGGCAAGCAGGTGGGTTGGCACATAAGTGAACATAAAAAGTGTCTTAACAGGGTGTAGGGTTGGGGGAGTGGTGTATGGAGACCTAGTTAATGTATGAATCTAAAATAGAATTTAAATGTAGGGAAATGGAAGAGTGCATAAGGCTAATTTTGTAGGAACAACTCTTTCTCAGCATTTTTAAGTTAGACTAGTTCAGAATGTTTATTTTTTAAAAAACAGATGTCAGTCACTAACATAAAACATCTGCAGTATACTGATAACACATAATACTCAAATACAACAAATGTGTATAAATAAACATTTTAAATCCCCCTACATAGTAAGAGGACTGGTATTCTTAGTAGATGTTTTTCCTAAGTCACCACACAGCTTCTTCTCCTTTCCCCTGGAACTGTTTCTAAGTGACATTTCTAAATGGTAAGTCCAGTGGTTTCTTTTCTCCTGGAGTTTCTCCAGCTACATAATACGCAAACTAATAAATGCTAACGTTACTTTATCTTCCCTAGTTTCATTTCAGTTCGTGGGTATAAAGGGTAGAGAACGTTTGATGTTACAGGATTGGAGCTAATTAATTCCTCAGGATCTCTTCTTATATATTTTAGGTCACGTAAACTTAATTCTTTCTAACAGTAAAAGAAGCAGGCATGTGGGTGATAAGGAGAGACAAGCCAGTTGTGGAAGTTTTTATGGGTAATATTTCTGTTTTGTGAGGAATTAAAGGTAGTATGTTAATACATTAGTTTAAATAATTTAAATGCTAATTCCTATAGGTTACATTGAAAATTAAATTATATAACTAATGGAGAATGGCGGTGATGTTCTAGAATTCCAAACCCAGCGAGTTCAGAACCTAGAACTCCTTTACATTTTATACAAAAGAGCACCAGGAGGTATATCAGTATTCGCGTCTACAAGTTCAGTCTTTTTCCCCTGGTTCAGGGAAGACTAGAATCTGGGAACAGTGGCAGAGATGAATAGGCGACTTCAGTTAATCTTGGAGTGTCTATGTGAGTCAAGAGTTTAGGGATATTGTGTGTATAGATAACTCTTTTTCTAAAGTATCTAAAATTAATGACTTAATTTAGACTCATTGACGGAAGTGGAATTCACACTGTCTACCAAACAAGTTTTTTTCATGGTTTTATACTCTCACATGTACTTGGACCCAAATCCATGTCTTTGACCAGAAATGAGAGGGAAGACAAACAAAAACTATGGAGGAGGGTGAGAAATCTCATTTGCAGCAAATCTCAAATATTCCTTTCCTTTCTACTCCCTTTACCACAACTCCAGTTCAGGATCTTATGTTATATGTAGTGTTGCCTAATGATCAAAATAATAATATGATAATGAAGATGATCATAATACAAGCTAACATTTATTGTGTTTACTATGTGTCACATATGAAGTGCTTTGCATTCGTGAACTCATTTAATCCTCACAACCAATTTCTGAAGTAGGTAATATTTCTACGCCCACTTTACACGTGTGGAAATGGGTTTGGGGCGGTTGAGTAACTTGCCTACATTCACACAGGTAGTGCCAGAGCAGGAATTCCATATCAGGCAGTTGGGCTCCAGAGCCTAAGACTGTAAGCACTAATGCTTTGTTGTCTTGCCTCTGGCTAGCCTGATGCTGCTGTCAGATTTAATGTTCTTAAGCTGTGACAAAGTGAGAGAGTGGCATGGACATATATACACTACCAAATGTAAAATAGCTAGCTAGTGGGAAGCAGCCGCATAGCACAGGCAGATCAGCTCGGTGCTTTGTGACCACCTAGAGGGGGTGGGGTAGGGAAAGTGGGAGGGAGACACAAGAGGGAGGAGATATGGGGATATATGCGTATGTATAGCTGATTCACTTTGCTATAAAGCAGAAACTAACACACCATTGTAAAGCAATTATACTCCAATAAAGTTGTCCAGTAATTGACAGCACGGCAACCACTATTGTGCACACTTTTAGATAAAAGTTAGGAACTCTTCAGGAAAGTCCCAGACACATTGCTTCATGATTAATTCTGTTTAAACTGTGATAAAAATAACATTAATGATGCATTTATAGCAATGTTTTTTGAATTAAAATTATTAGTTTATTGTTATTATCTACTTAGTTAATTGTGTGAATTGTTGCATTAACACTATCGTAGGATCTGTTTGCTTCAAGAGCATTTTGGTCGGGGAACTAAGATCCCACATGCCTCATGGCCAAAAGACCAAAACATAAAAAACAGCAGCAGTATTGTAACAAATTCAATAAAGACTTTAAAAAAAAGTACCCATGATTTTTTTTGTACCCATGATTTTCCATTAACTGAAGTTTAAAACCACGTATTTAAAAAAAAGTACCCATGATTTTTTTTGTACCCATGATTTTCCATTAACTAAAGTTTAAAACCATGTATTTAGCTCAAATATGAGTTAGCCTTACCTCTATTGGCATATCTCTAAGTATATAAATCCAGACCCCGCTCTCCCACTTCCAAATTGCTTTGCTTATTCAATGGTTTCATTATTATTATCACCAAGTACCACTCCATTCCCAAAAGAAGATAGGCCCTGGGGTCTTTTGCATCTCCCAAGCGCGCTCTGACAAAAATGTCTACTTGATTTTTCTTTTGCAGAGAGGATTCAAAAATCCATCCAAAAATGGATGATTCAATGAAATAACCTTTGTGCTTTCTTCTGATTTTGATATTTTATGCTCTTCAGACTTTCTTCTGCAGTGAAACCTGGTGATCATTCACTCTTCTTAACTCATAGGCTACATCACATATTTTAGCATTCCCACAGTTTTATTTCCACCAATAGAAGTTACAGTGTAATTGGGAAGTGCACTGGGTAGGGTTTTTTTTTTTACTACCACCTTGCTATGAAGGGCTTCCCTTGCATCCAAAGCAGTGGAAATATGGTTTCAAAAGAAGAGGAGAAGGAGGTGTGTACCTGTTCTATACAACTCGATTTATTGGATAATTTCTGTTGTTATCGAGCAGTCTTTTAGAAACAGGCCTTTAATTTTTAAGGTCAGCTTGTGTTTTGACTGAATAGTTTGAAAAAGGAATGATTATTCATGCAGATAGCAGCCAGGTACTCCAATAGGGCTTCATTTCATACTATTATAGGCTTTTTCTAAAAGAAACAGTAACATTTGTGGTGAGCATGGAGAACTATTTCTTCAGTACAAATCCGATTTATTTTGGCCAGTTGATTGGTGCTTGAAGCCAGATCAATGGACATGATCTTAATTATTCATTACAGTACTTAGAAGGATAAAATTTTCATTCTCATGCAGTCAAAATTGATGAGGTTTTGCATTTGTACCATAGCAATAGCTTCCAACTCAATGCTAAAACTCAATATACTCTTAATAAAAATTTTGAAAAAGGTACCAATAATTTGAACTTTCTCATATCCACAGAACTTTTTTTATTGGACCCTTTATTAAAGTGTATTAAAAGTGTGTTGAAAATATTCTTTTTATATCTAATCATATGGATATGGCTTTGAAAAAAATCTCAAGAACATTTCAAATGAAAGGTCATAATCACTGTAATAGAGCTTAAAAATGGTGATTTGGAGAACAAAATTGCAACTCATATCTTTATAAAAGACATTTATTGTAGCACATCTTTAGTGTTTTCGTTCTCAGTTAAGAAAATATTGGGGCTGTAATGATTTTCGTAGACAGGTAAATAGTATTCCTGTAGATTAGAAAAATCAAGCACAAAACAGACTTGTCTTACATCAAGAATATGTTTGGAGATATTGCATAAAGCCAGGCCCTTTAGGTCACATATAACAGGCTTCATCTGAGATTCTGACTTGTGCCTATAGCCACAGATAGGTCTACAGAGGGCAGTCCCCTCCATTTACCTCACACTCTCAAGGGTGTGTGGAATGCTGTTATAGCACCTGGCTGGAGGGGAGCCAGGGCAGCTGTGTCTGACGTTTTGTGTACCTGCCTCAGGAGGTAGAATTGGCCAGTGGTACTGATTCATGTTTTTCTGTATCATGTTCTGAACTCTGTAAAAAAAAATTTCGGTTCCAAAGGCTTCACATATTTTTGGAAAGAGATACTTCTAGGAGGAAGGGTGTGTTTGTGTGTGTGTGTAAAGTGTATTGGTTAGGTTGCCTCTGGCCAAAAGTAACAAAGTCTAGACTCCTGAAGACTTAAAAAATGAGACAATTCTCAGATATGTCTGGGAGCCCAGAGGCAAAGCAGGTTCCAGGCATGGTGATCAGAGGTTCAGTGATGGCATCAAGGACGCTGGTTCTTTCCGTTTCTCTGCTCTGCTACTTTCTAGGGCTATTTCCCTTATGGTTGCAAAATGATCACCAATGGCAATCAGGGTACATGCTTCCTTATTCACAAACAGCAGGAGAAAGGATAAGAAAAGTCTCCTTCAAGCACAGAATATACACTCTTTCCTTTGCTACAATTGGACCATCCTAGGTCACATGCCCATATCAGGACCAATAATCATTGTCAGGAAAATGCTGTGCAGCTTGGGTTTCATTGATCAGGATTTCAGGAAATGGGGTGGATGCCTGGACGACATTGGGATTCTGCCAGAAAGAATAAAGAGGAGAGATGGAACTGGGTAAAAAACCAAACTGTCTTCTACCAGAGAAGAAGAGCAGCACTCTTCTTTACCTAGAGAAAGGCTGTATCTGGGGCCCCATTCATCCAGATTCTTATGTTAGGAGTCTGCCTTCCTATCTCTGTTCCTCTTTTCTTGCTCTCAAACTTTAATAAACGCCTACAGGATACACTGGTATTGCTATGATGGCTTGGTAATGATCTGTTTTTGTGTGTTCTATGTTTTACTAACCTCTTCAGATGTATTTATCTCCTCTAAGTTTGAGGTAATGGAGAAAGCACTTTTGATACATATTGCCCCACGTTCCTCTAGAAAAGTGTTACTAATATTTGTTTGTACCAGTTCCACTTGAATGTCCAATTTCCATTCCTTGGATAGCACCAAGCCAGCAAATAGATTAAGAAATAACAGTATGTTTTCTTGTTTTAAAAATTATATTTGGGGGTCTTATCAAATTAGAATAGATTCTAAAACATTATTTTTACATCTTATTTCTTAAAAATTACATTTCTTTATTCTAAGTGATTAAGATTTCATATTTTAATTTTCCCTTTGTACATCATTTTGTAATTACCTGTGCCTTTTGCCCATTTATCAGTTTGGGATGAGATGATTTTCTTGATAGATGAATGATATTGTGAGAGATTGGTTACATTAATGGTCTCAAATTTTCACTTTTCCCTGTATCCATTATACCCTTTGTCCTATGACTTTGGAATTCCTCCTATAAAAGCAGAGTCTATTTCCCATCCCAAGGAACTTCTTTCATCAGTAGAATGATGCAGAAGTGATTGTGAGTCACTTTTGAGCCTAGGCCCCCAACAGCTTTGCAAATTTCTGATTTCCCCCCTTTACCCCTGCTTAAGTACATGCTGGGGCTGACTTGCCGGAGATGAGAGACATGTAGAAAGATGCAGAGGCCATTGTAAATCTGCTGACATTAGCTGACTCCCAGACATGGGAGTGAATACAGTCAAGATCAGGAAAGCCACCTGGCTGACTCCTAGCTGACCCCAGACTGAGCAATAAATGATTACTGTTGTATTCCTCTGAGGCTTTGGTTGTTTGTTAGGCAGACTTGTTATGATAATAGATAACTAATACAACTATTATCCTCTTTCATCCATTAAGTTACAAATACATCCCAGATCTTGCCCTTTAATTTTGTTTATGATGTTTTGCCTTGTAGAAGCTTAAGAGGTTTATAAAACCAAATCTGTTTTTTCCCTTTGTGATTTCTTCCATTGTTTTAACATGTAGAAAATCCTTCTTTACTGAGAAATCAAACATGTATATATATATAATATTTTCTTTTATTTTGTGGTTTCAATTTTAATCTAATTTTTACATAAATTTGGGTCATTTGGTTATATGGTATGATCTAAGGATCTAGAATTTTTTTTCCAAAAATGATTTTTCCAACTAGTATTGAAATAATCCCCTCCCAATTCAATTAATGAAACCACTTCCATATATTTGGCTCTTAGATGTATATCAACATTTACTTTAAAAATATTTAAAAAACAGTATTTATGTATTATGGTTTTATAATATGTTCTAATATTTGTGAGGATTGGATCGTCCTCATTTGTGAAACAACAGAAACAAAGTTGAGAAAAAGAATATGTTTACAAATAAACTTTAGAACCACTTTGGCAATCTCCTAATTTTGTTGCAATTTTGAGAGACATTTTATTAAATCTATAAGTTATGTTGGAAAGACCTGTAATCTTTATAAAAGTTAACCATCTGTTAATAATTGTGCCAATTATTTTTTTGGACTATCATTTTCTTTTTATTTTTCAGGCCGTATATTTTGTTTTTTTAAAAATTAAAGTATAGGTGATTTACAATGTTGTGTTAGTTTTGGGTGTACAGCAAAGTGATTTAGTTATATATATATTCTTTTTCACATTCTTTTTCCTTATAGGTTATTACAAAATATTGAGTATAGTTCCCTGTGCTATACAGTAGGTCCTTGTTGGTTATCTATTTTATATATAGTAATGTGTATATGTTAATCCCAAATTCCTAATTTATCCCTCCCCTCCCCTTCTCCCTTTTGTAATGATAAGTTTGTTTTCTGTGTCTGTGGGCTTATTTCTGTTTTGTATATAAGTTCATTTGTATCACTTTTTTTTTAGATTCCACATATAAGCGATATCATATGATATTTGTCTTTGTCTGACTTACTTCACTTAGCACAATAATCTCTAGGTCCATCCATGTTGTAGCAAATGGCGTTATTTCATTCTTTTTATGGCTGAGTAATATTCCATTGTATATATATGTCACATCTTTGTCCATTCATCTGTTGATGGACACTTAAGAGGTTTCCATGTCCTGGCTATTATAAGTAGTGCTGCTATGAACATTGGGGTGCCTGTATCTTTTCAGATTAGAGTTTTTGTCTTTTCCAGATATATGCCCAGGAGTGGGATTGCTGGATCGTATGGTAACTCTGTTTTTAGCTTTTTAAATTAATTAATTAATTAATGTTAACATCTTTATTGGAGTATAATTGCTTTACAATGGTGTGTTAGTTTCTGCTGTATCACAAAATGAATCAGCTATATGTATACATATATCCCCATAACCCCTCCCTCTTGGGTCTCCCTCCCACACTCCCTATCCCACCCCTCTAGGTGGTCACAAAGCACTGAGCTGATCTCCCTGTGCTATGCGGCTGCTTCCCACTAGCTATCTATTTGACATTTGATAGTGTTTACATGTCCATGCCACTCTCTTACTTCGTCCCAGCTTACCCTTCCCCCTCCCCATGTCCTCAAGTCCATTCTCTATGTCTGTGTCTTTATTCCTGTCCTGCCCCTAGGTTCTTCAGAACCTTTTTTTTTTTTTAGATTCCATATATATGTGTTAGCATATGGTATTTGTTTTTCTCTTTCTGACTTACTTCACTCTGTATGACAGACTCTAGGTCCATCCACCTCACTACAAATAACTCAATTTTGTTTCCTTTTATGGCTGAGTAATATTCCATTGTATATATGTGCCACATCTTCTTTATCCATTCATCTGTCAATGGACACTTAGGTTGCTTTCATGTCCTGGTTATTGTAAATAGTGCTGCAATGAACATTGTGGTACATGACTCTTTTTGAATTATGGTTTTCTCTGGGTATATGCCCAGTAGTGGGATTGCTAGGTTGTATGGTAGTTCTATTTGTAGTTTTTTAAGGAACCTCCATACTGTTCTCCCTAGTGGCTTCACCAGTTTACACTCCCACCAACAGTGTAGGAGGGTTCCGTTTTCTCCACACCCTCTCCAGCATTTATTATTTCAACAAATCCTTTTGAGTTTACATTCTGAAATGAAAATGGTGTAAAGTTTACTATACGTATACACTTACAGAACAAAATTTGAAAGTGTACTGTGCATCTTGATGTCAGTCTTCTATTTTCTCTCATCAAGACTGAGGTTCCATAGCCCCTGTCTGATGGCAATAAAGTCACAACTCATCTGGTCTATACCTTTTCCTGCTTCCTACATTGCTCTCATCCTGATGACTCAGTTGCTGTTTCTTCTTTTCTCCTCTCCTCCCCTCTCCTCTCCGTCTTTCAGTAGTTAGTGAGTGCCTATTATGTGCCAGATGCTGTGTTAGACGGTAAATATAGAAAATTGCTCCCTGTCTGATGGGGGAAGACAAACACAAAGAAAATGATTAAAAAGAGTGTAATAATTTCCATATAAAAGGAGGCGGAAAAAACTGCCTCTTTCGTAAGGTATAACTTGGCAGGAAATGACATTGTAATGAGTTTTTGAACTGAGTAAAGTGGAAAAATTTATACTGTGTTTTTTAGCATACAAAAGGCATATCTAGTAGCATGTGTGTGGTAAAAACTGAAATAGAGTATAGGAGACTCACTATAATATACTTCCTCTAGTGCCATCTTCCACTTCGTCCATAGCTTTGTGAAACTGTAGGGTGGTTCGACGGGGTCTGAGAGCATAACTGAAGGTCTCTAGCAAGCCACATGGGAAGGCGACTTGGTTTGTGGTTACCTGTGATCACTGTGCTTTAGCCCCAATGTAGTTCTTTTTTATAAGGTCTTTAGAAAGAACTTCCTTTCTAACATTTTCAGCTTGCCTCTCCCCCACCCTCTACAAACATCTCAGAAACCACCAAGAAAGCAGCTGATCAAAACCTACAATCTTATGACAGTCTATGGGAAAACAAAAACTTTTTACAGAAGTTTTTTCTCAGAGTAGATTCTTCTGCCAAGCAGTTAATGGCTCTTGTATTGACAACTCTTATTCACTTGTAAGCATATAGTCTTTATGGTAGGGCTGCCCAGTAATTTAAATGTTGCCCAACACAGAATCTAATCATGCAGCAGATGCACAGATGGTTCTGGAATGAACACACTGGTGGACCCTGAAGTTAACTTTCCTCATTTTCTGTTGCATTTTAATGTTTTGTGACTTACTGACAATGGAGTTCATTAGTGTAGAACTCTGCTAGGTAGTTTCCAGATTACGTGAACTATGGGTCTGGTAACTTCATATGAGCGTGTGTGTTATCTGGTTAGTTTTAGGGATTAAAATCTTGTCTTTGAGTAATACTTTAGAAAATATGAAACTTTCCCATGCCAGATAATTGAATAAAATAGCAGCTGATGCTGTATGACACAGAAATCCCACTGCTGGGCATATACCCTGCGAAAACCATAATTCAAAAAGAGTCATGTACCAAAATGTTCATTGCAGCTCTATTTACAATAGCCAGGACATGGAAGCCACCTAAGTGTCCATCAATAGATGAATGGATGAAGAAGATGTGGCACATATTTACAATGGAATATTACTCAGCCATAAAAAGAAACAAAAATGAGTTATTTGTAGTGAGGTGGATGGACCTAGAGTCTGTCATACAGAGTGAAGTCAGAAAGAGAAAGACAAATGCTGTATGCTAACACATGTGTATGGAATCTAAGAAAAAAAAAATGCCATGAAGAACCTAGGGGTAAGACAGGAACAAAGACACAGACCTACTAGAGAAGGGACTTGAGGATATGGGGAGGGGGAAGGGTAAGCTGTGACAAAGTGACAGAGTGGCATGGACATATATACACTACCAAACGTAAAATAGATAGCTAGTGGGAAGCAGCCGCATAGCACAAGGAGATCAGCTCGGTGGTTTGTGACCACCTAGAGGGGTGGGATAGGGAGGGTGGGAGGGAGGGAGATACAAGAGGGAAGAGATATGGGAACATATGTATATGTATAACTGATTCACTTTGTTATAAAGCATAAACTAACACAACATTGTAAAGCAATTATACTCCAATAAAGATGTTAAAAAAACAACAAAAAAGAGACTCAGACAATGAGCACATTGACTTTTGTGCTATATTAGACCATTACAGCAAAATAGAAATAAGTACAAGTAGTATTCTCCCCAAACAAAGAACATTGTGTCTAGGATTTTGGTATCTGTATTATGGTTCTGGATTCTAATAACTAATGGTGTGGGCAAACTCAGCTAATCTATCTGGCCTCATGTTTTTCATGTGTAAAATAAGAGTTGCCTAAATCAGAGTGTTTTCCTACCAAAAAGTTTGAAAGTACTCTTTAAATAAAATTGCAGGGGAAAAGAAACTATATAAAAGGTATACAGCTGGAATTGCGGTTGAAGCAGCAATGTCCAAGAATCTGGGACTCAGAAATGCAGATGCAACCTTGCTGAGAAACACTGTGGCAGCTTCCAATGAGTGAGGGAAGTAAGGACCATGTACTTACTGCAGTGTAAAACAATGTGATGTGTGGGAGTGGAAAGCTCCTCTTCTAGAATGGCAAATCAGGGAGCTTTGTGTACAGGTGTGCTCCCTGGGCAGTAATGGCAAAATCTATCTGTGCTTATTCCAAGCTGAATTTTTAGACGAGTCATTTACTCTTCAGCATTCTGTCACCTTCAAACTATGAAATTCTGAGTTTCTGATCCTCCCAAGTATAGGAAGACACCTCGTGAAAGCACCGTCCTCTGAGATAATCATCTATTCCTCAAGTGATGAACATCTTTAAAAAACTTTATGTTCAAAAGCCAGCGTGGAGTAGTCCTAAGCAAAGCCCCCAAAGTAATCCTGTTTCTCAGTGATTTCATTAACCACTTGTAGTGACTTTCTTGATCTGGAGGTGATTTTCTACCTGACTGGGAAGTACTCATCTCTTCAGCATTTATTTAGTGTCTGCCACATGCCAGGCGTGTGCTCAGTGCAAGAGATAAAAGAAAACTCTTCGTCTTGAGGGAGGTTAAGGTGAAGCACGGGAGATTGCCACGCAAACCAGCAATTCCAGTGCACTGTGTTGAGTTCCCCTGAGGGCTGAACAGGGTGCTGTGGGGAAGTTGGACAAGTAAACCAAGTCAGCCTAGTGGAGGAAGCCTTCATGGAGGAGATGTTGCCAGAATAAGCTGAGAAGGAGGCTAAGAGGAGGAAGAAGAGTGTTTCATGTAGAGGACACAGTATATGGGGAAGCACTGAGGCCAGAAACAGTAATAAGAGTTGAGGATCTCCAAATACTTTGTGGTGGCTAGAGAACCAACCACGTGTGTGTAGGCTGGAAACAAAGCTAGAGAGGTGGGCAGAGCCTCCCTCACATGCCATGATCGGGGGCTGAACTTTATTTTGAAGGCTGTGGAGAATCTCTGATGGAGTGTAAATAGGGAAACAACAAAATATAGATTCATTAGGAGTATTAGGAGGCTCACTCTGTCAACAGTATAGGTGATTGACTGTGGAGGGATGATAGGGAGAAAGTGAGAAGGAATGAACTTAGAGGGTAGGGCATCAGTGAGGAGATGGGTCCAGGGAAAAACTGGTCAATAGCAGATGGAAGGCCATGGCTTTGAATTATTCTTGAATCATCCTTTCCTTTCTCAATAAACTGTACTTGGTCATGATATATATATATATATTTAATGTTCCATTGGATTCTATTTGCTAATATTACATTAGAGATTTTTGCATGGATGTTAATTAGCAAGGTTTCTTATTTCTTTTCTATGCTTTGAAAGAATAAAAATAATATCACATTTTCTGTTCCTTGAAGATTCAAATCCAATGCATTTGTCAATCTTTTTCGGCCTAGTTTTCTTGGGGGTGGGGATGTGGGGAGTTGTGATCTCAGAAGAAGATTAACAAATCTATGGTCATGAAAGAAATTAAGAATGCTCTCGGGATTACCTGGTGGTCCAGTGGTTAGGACTCCATGCTTCCATGGAGGCAGCATGGGTTGGATCCCTGGTGGGGAACTAAGATCCCACGTGCTGTGTGGTGTGGCCAAAAAAAAAGAAGAATGCTCTCAATTTTGATAATTTATAACTTCTTAGAAACTGTCCATTTCATCTTGAAATTCAATGTTATTTTTACAGAGTTTTCACAAAAGTACTCATAATCCTTTTTAATATCTTAGGCATATGAGTCTTTCTTTCATTGTTGATATCTTCCCCTGCAGTATCATTGTTGATTGTTTGTGTTTTCTCCTTTTTATTTTTTGTTTAGACTAACAGCTGGTTTATCTTTAATTACTTTTCCCCCTAAGAACCACCTTTTGGTTTTACTGATTAATTCTACTTTCTTCTGTTTTAGAATCTGTCAATTTCTGCTTTTTATCTGAAATAGTTTCTTTTGCTTTCCTTACATTTTTTTTTTGTTTTTCTTTTTTGTTTGTTTGTTTTATTTTTTTGCGGCACACGGGCCTCTCACTGTTGTGGCCTCTCCCGTTGCGGAGCACAGGCTCCGGACGTGCAGGCTCAGCGGCCATGGCTCACGGGCCCAGCCGCTCCGCGGCATGTGGGATCTTCCCAGACCGGGGCACGAACCCGTGTCCCCTGCATTGGCAGGCGGACTCTCAACCACTGCGCCACCAGGGAAGCCCCTTTCCTTACATTTTATCCTTTTAAAATTATTGAATTGAATTCTTGTCTAGCAATGCAGGTGTATAGATGTGTATGTTTTCACCTGTGCATAGCTTTAACTGTTTACAATGGTTTTATTAATGTAGTATTTTCAATACTATTATTTGCTAGATATTCTGCAACTTTGTGGAGTCAATAAATAAATTATGATCATAATTGTCAAGGAGTTACAACATTTCAGGTATTTGGTTTTATTAGTTAATAATTTCTACTTTAATTGCATTATAACCAGAGATCATGGTCATTAACTACAATTACTATTGGTTTTTTGATGTTTTTCTGGTGCCTAATAAATGGTTACATTTTGTAAACATTTTAGCAAGTATTTGAGGATGGGTCTATTCTGTGTTCAGGGCTGAAGATATAAAAATGTTAATCTAATGAATTAGATTCCAGATTCTTTATATCCTCACTCGTTTTGAGTAGTTGAATTGAGTGGGGCTGAGAGAAATAAATTAAAATCCTCCTGTGTTTGGAGGAATCTCCTTAAATTTCCTGCTTTTAAAGCTTTACGTACTCTGATGTTACAATAATTGGAACGTAAAATAGAACACCAGTTATTTCTTCATTGTAGACTGAATGTTATTATAATGATAAACTACTCTTTTGTCTTGTTTAATGCTTATTGCCTGGAAGTCTGGTAAAGACATGACAAATAAATACAAAAAAAGGAAAAAATCAGAATTACTTGTAATGTCATTTTATTTTTAATATTTCTGAATGACTAAGGCATATCATTAGTTTTTATTAAATCCAATTGGAGAATCTTTGAAGGATTTATTGTATTTCGCATACATATATAACATGTTTCAATGCTGTTGTCTTATGTTTTTCTCTGTCTAATGCTTACATTGTTTTCCATCTTTTTTTTTCTTTTAAGCATCTTTATTGGAGTATAATTGCTTTACATTGTTGTGTTAGTTTCTGCTGTATCACAAAATGAATCAGCTATACGTATACAGATATCCCCATATCCCCTCCCTCTTGAGTCTCCCTCCCACACTCCCTATCCCACCCCTCTAGGTGGTCACAAAGCACCGAGCTGATCTCCCTGTGCTATGCGGCTGCTTCCCACTAGCTATCTATTTTACATTTGGTAGTGTATATATGTTCATGCCATTCTCTCACTTTGTCCCAACTTACCCTTCCCCCTCCCTGTGTCCTTAAGTCCATTCTCTATGTCTGCGTCTTTATTCTTGATCTGTCCCTAGGTTCTTCAGAACCATTTTTTTTTTAAGACTCCATATATATGTGTTAGCATACAGTATTTGTTTTTCTCTTTCTGACTTACTTCACTCTGTATGACAGACTCTAGGTCCATCCACCTCACTACAAATAACTCAATTTCATTTCTTTTTATGGCTGAGTAATATTCCATTGTATATATGTGCCACATCTTCTTTATCCATTCATCTGTCAGTGGACACTTAGGTTGCTTCCATGTCCTGGCTATTGTAAATAGAGCTGCAATGAATTTTGTGGTACATGACTCTTTTTGAATTATGGTTTTCTCAGGGTATATGCCCAGTAGTGGGATTGCTGGGTCGTATGGTAGTTCTATTTTTAGTTTTTTAAGGAACTTCCATACTGTTCTTCATAGTGGCTGTATCAATTTACATTCCCACCAACAGTGCAAGAGGGTTCCCTTTTCTCCACACCCTCTCCAGCATTTACTGTTTGTAGATTTTTTGATGATGGCCATTCTGACAGGTGTGAGGTGATGGCTCATTGTAGTTTTGATTTGCATTTCTCTAATGATTAGTGATATTGAGCATCCTTTCATGTGTTTGTTGGCAATCAGTATATCTTCTTTGGAGAAATGTCTATTTAGGTCTTCTACCCATTTTTGGATTGGGTTTTTTGTTTTTTTAATATTCATTTGCATGAGCTGCTTGTATATTTTGGAGATTAAACCTTTGTCAGTTGCTTCATTTGCAAATATTTTCTCGCATTCTGAGGGTTGTCTTTTCATCTTGTTTATGGTTTCCTTTGCTGTAAAAAAGCTTTTAAGTTTCATTAGGTCCCATTTGTTTATTTTTGTTTTTATTTTCATTTCTCTAGGAGGTGGGTCAAAAAGAATCTTGCTGTGATTTATGTCACAGTGTTCTGCCTATGTTTTCCTCTAAGAGTTTTATAGTGTCTGGCCTTACATTTAGGTCTTTAATCCATTTGGAGTTTATTTTTATGTATGGTGTTAGGGAGTGTTCTAATTTCATTATTTATATGTAGCTGTCCAGTTTTCCCAGCACCACTTATTAAAGAGGCTGTCTTTTCTCCATTGTATATTCTTGCCTCCTTCATCAAAGATAAAGTGACTATATGTGCATGGGTTTATCTCTGGGCTTTATCCTGTTCCATTGATCTATATTTCTGTTTTTGTGTCAGTACCATACTGTTTTGATTACTGTAGCTTTGTAGTATAGTCTGAAGTCAGGGAGCCTGATTCCTCCAGCTCCGTATTTCCGTCTCAAGATTTCTTTGACTATTTGGGGTCTTCTGTGTTTCCATACAAATTGTGAAATCTTTTGTTCTGGTTCTGTGAAAAATGCCATTGGTAATTTGATAGGGATTGCACTGAATCTGTAGATTGCTTTGGGTAGTATAATTATTTTCACAACATTGATTCTTCTTTTTTTTTTTTTTTTTTTTTTTTGCGGTACACGGGCCTCTCACTGTTGTGGCCTCTCCCGCTGTAGAGCACAGGCTCCGGAAGCACAGGCCCAGTGGCCATGGCTCACGGGCCCAGCCGCTCTGCAGCATGTGGGATCTTCCCAGACTGGGGCACGAACCCGTGTCCCCTGCATCGGCAGGCGGACTCTCAACCACTGTGCCACCAGGGAAGCCCAGTCCCTTTCTTTTTCTCTTCTTCTGGGACCCCTCTAATTCGAATGTTAGTGCATTTAATGTTGTCCCAGAGGTCTCTGAGACTGTCCTCAATTCTTTTCTTTCTTTTTGTTTATTCTGCTCTGTGGTAGTTATTTCCATTATTTTATCTTCCAGGTCACTTTTCCATTCTTCTGCCTCAGTTATTTTGCTATTGATTCCTTCTAGAGAATTTTTAATTTCATTTATTGTGTTGTTCGTCATTGCTTGTTTCATCTTTAGTTCTTCTAGGTCCTTGTTAAATGTTTCTTGTATTTTCTCCATTCTATTTCTAAGATTTTGGATCATCTTTACTATCATTACTCTGAATTCTTTTTCAGGTAGACTGCCTATTTCCTCTTCATTTGTTAGGTCTGGTGGGTTTTTACCTTGCTCTTTCTTCTGCTGTGTATTTCTCTGTCTTCTCATTTTGCTTAACTTACTGTGTTTGAGACCTCCTTTTCTCAGGCTGCTGCTTCATAGTTCCTGTTGTTTTTGGTGTCTGCCCCCAGTGGGTAAGTTTGGTTCAGTGGGTAGTGTAGGCTTCCTGGTGCAGGAGACTGCTGCCTGTGTTCTGCTGGATGAGGCTGGATCTTGTCTTTCTGGCGGGCAGGACCACTTCCGGTGGTATGTTTTGAGATGTCTTTGAACTTATTATGATTTTAGGCAGTCTCTCTGCTAATGGGTGGGGTTGTGTTCCTGTCTTGCTAGTTGTTTGGCATGAGGTGTCCAGTGCTGGAGCTTGTTGGTCATTGAGTGGAGCTGAATCTTGTGTTGAGACAGAGGTCTCTGGGAGAGCTCTCGCTGATTGATATTACATGGGGCTGGGAGGTTTCTGGTGGTCCAGTGTCCTGAACTTGACTCTCCCACCTCAGAGGCTCAGGCTTGACAGCCAGCCAGGGCACCAAGACCCTGTCAGTCACACGGCTTTTGGGAAGTCTGAGGTCTTCTGCCAATGTTCAGTAGGTGTTCTGTAGGAGTTGTTCCACACGTAGACGCATTTTTGGTTTATTTGTGGGGAGAAAGCTGAACTCCACATCTTCTCTGCTGTCTTGAAGGTCCTCTCTGTTTTCTATCTTTTATATTTGGTTATATCTTTTTTTAATTTTAATTCTGTTGTTCTCCTACTCTTGATAACTTGAGAGATTTATGATCTGGTTTTTAATTCCTCTGGTGGCTACCTGTATGACTATAAATGCTTTGTTAAAGCTAGATCTGTTGACTCCTTGCTATGAAACATTGAGAAATTCCTGCCCTAGTCCATCCCTATAATACCCCTATATCTCTGTCTTGATTTTTAATTTATTTTCACAATGTTAAAGTTTAGTTTATTTTCACAGCACATATTGAATTTTATAAACTTCGTATGGCTTCAGGGTTCAATAACAATTCTTAAATACCACAGCTTCCCCATTTCTGGTTACTTATTATGGTCCATCTTTTAGCTGGCTGAGTTTCCTTCTCTATCATTTGTTCCCATAAAGGCCTATAGTCGTTGTATCCTGACTTATTGCATGTTGCAAATGCAAGTGTAATGATTGTATTCATGATTGATAACTTTGGCTTGAAATTATTGGGGGCATGGTTATTTCTCCCCAGGACTCTCTAAACATTGCTCTGGCAATGAATGTTTTGTGGATGGGTTATGCTAACCCAGCATTTTTATTTTTATTATTAATTTATTTACATATACATATATAACATATGTATTACCTATATAACACATTCTGTTTTCATTATTGCTCCCTCTCCCAAAGAGCCTTTAATACCACAGATATATTTTATATTTATTTTTATACTATAGCCTTCTGGAGGGCCACAAACCTATAATATCTAAGATTTTTTTCAACCCCCCCCCCCTCAAGAACCAATTCTTGTCCCCTTGGGAGTGATATCATCCCTGTTAAGTATATATGTGCTAACCTGATTCCCCATATCCTCTTGTAAATGACTTAATTTTTTTTGGTGTGGATAGTGTTTTTTCTGCAATTTTTCTTGGGACACAGTGTGATCTTTGCTACTGCAGATTGAGGGCTTTCTTTTTTTCTCTGCCAACTTGTATTATACTTTTGAAAATTTTCTTGTGTTCATTTGTTTCATTCCCATGTTGAAACATATCAACTATGTGTGTATCAGGTATCTGCTTCCATCTTCCACATCTCTGATCTCTTAGCCTCTTTTTTTCTATTTTATTGCCTAGTTGTATTAAAAAGCCCATGCCATTGCATTTCAGATATGTCTATGTTTTTGCTGCTTTTAATCTTTTTCATTTTATAGTGGTTTATAGTGGTTTATTTTATAGTGGTTTACATGTCCTCTTTCTGACTTTACCACCTTACTTTTTCCTAATATGTGCATTCTTTGTCTTTCTTTTGCCTCTTTTATTCCTTTCCTCCTTTTGATATTTCACAACATCTATGCAACCATCATCCCTCAGATTTTGGAGTGATCTGCCCCTGCTCCTCATCTCCTGGTAAGCAGATCATCAGCCAGAAGATCCATGTGAATTCACAGAATCCTCCATGGCTCATGGATCTTTTGTTTGGTGATCCTGTACTTATTTATCTCACTTAGTTTGGTGTAGTAAGCAGGTGCATATCTGCTTGCTATTTCTGATCTGTCTTCAACCTTGCCTGATCTCTAGTTGTTTTCAGCACAGGAGTCCTAACTAGAGAAAGTGAAGATTGAAACAGTTCTTCAGCTCTTGTTCTTCTGTTCCTCAGTGTGTAATAAGACCCCAGGGTGATCTCTGCATGGCCTATGCATGTTCTCATACTCATCCTTCCAGGTAAAGCTAGGTCCTTCAAGTCACTCCTACTTAATTTCAGAGAAATCTCTATTCTTTCTTTTCCTTTTTTAAATTGAAGTATAGTTGCAGGTGTACAACACAGTGATTCAATGTTTTTATAGATTATACTCCATTTAATGTTATTACAAAACAATGGCTATATTCCCTGGGCTGCACAATATATCTTTGTTGCTTATCTCTTTAATAGATAGTAGATTGTATCTCTTAATCCCCTACTCCTATCTTGTCCCTCCCTGCTTCCTTCTCCCCACTGGTAACCACTAGTTTGTTTTCTATATCTGTGACTCTGTTTCTGTTTTGTTATATTCACTAGTTTTTTTTATCTTGTAAATTCTACATATAAATGATAACGTACAGTATTTGTCTTTCTCTGTCTGATTTATTTCATTAAGCATAATACCCTCCAAGTCCATCTATGTTGTTGCAAATGGCAGAATTTCATTCTTTTCTGTGGTTAATATTCCAATGCATATATATGTCACACCTTCTTTATCCATTCATCTATTGATGGACACTTAGGTTGCTTCCATATCTTGGCAATTGTAAATACGAGCAATTGCTGCTATGAACATTGGGGTGCATGCATCTTTTTGAATTAGTGTTTTTGTTTTCTTTGGATATTTGCCCAGGAGTGGAATTGCTGGATCATGTAGTAGTTCTATTTTTAGTTTTTTGAGGAACCTCCATAATGTTTTCCATAGTGTCTGCACCAATTTACATTCCCACTAGCATTGTACAAGTGTTCACTTTTCTTCATATCCTTACCAACATTTGTTATTTGTGGACTTTTTGATGATAGACATTCTGACAGGAGTGAAGTTGTATCTCATTATGGTTTTGATTTACAGAGTAACCTCTATTCTTATCAAGACCCAAGGAGGTATGCATTGGTTTTTGCTACCTCTAGTTTAGGTCTAAATTTTGCTATATTTTGACAATGTCCTTCACTGCCTGTGATTGAAGGTTGTAACCATTTCCTATTTTCATTTTAGATGGAATGTTCTTCTTTAGTTTTTATTCTTTTTATATCTGTGGCTTTCTGGGAAGGAAGAAGAATAAACGTACCCTTATCTCTCATTCTTGACTGGAAATTCTAAGCTTATAGTTTTGCACCTCCCCAAATAGATACAGGCATATTCCCTGTCCAGAGTTGTGACTAAGATCAGGAAATAGGCCACTAGTTATAAAACATGTCAAGCTTACAACACAGGGAATATAGACAATATTTTATAATAACTATAAATGGAGTATAACCCTTAAAATTATGAATCACTATATTATATACCTGTAACTTATAAAATATTGTACATCAACTATACTTCAATAAAAAATTAAAAGAACATGTCAAGCTCTCTTACTAATGGATTTGAGATAGTTAAAATGAAAATGTTACACTGCAAGTGAAAAATAGACTTTGAAATGGAAGGATGAGAAATAAGTGTGAGAAGGGACAGAGAAAAGAAAGGAGAACTCTGTCACATTTCTGTGACAAGGTGGTTGTTGAAGATCAACATGGAAATTAACTCTAAACTTCCTGGAATCCAGCTCTGGGGAGGAAAATCACAAAGGCTGATTCTCTTTTAATAGCTTGATGAAGGGAAACATATTATCCAATGGCCATCAACCATTTTCCTGGCTCTAAGAATTCATAAAAAGGATTTGTTCAATGAATATCCATTGTTCATTATATTACTACATGTCCCTTATATGATTTCAATAGCACGAAGGTAGATTGTTCTCCTGTTTGAAAGAGAGGAGCTGAGGAGCCTGGCATTTGGGTGATTACCAACAGTGAGAATAGAAATTGCCTCTGTCCTGTACATGAACTTACTAGTGCTGGTTCTGGGTCTTCTTACTGCACTTACACCTAGACTTGCATTCTTGCCAATCTTTATTCCTGAGGCCTAGTTAATCCTCCTGACTTTGTTTTTCTCCTCATTCCCAAACTTTCTACTTGCTCCAGATAATTAGAATCTCCTCGCGTTATCTCTGCCTGGTCTTTCCTGGGCCCTTGGCTTGAGCCTGTTGTTTTGAATGCTTGTGTCTTTTGCTACAGTGTGAGTCTTCTTACACAGAAGCACAAAGGGTCAGGTCAACCCAGTAAATAGTGGAAATAATCATAGTTGCTTAATGGCTTCTGGCGAAGAGAGCTGAGATGTGCCACACAGATACCCTATCAGAAATGAAGGATTAATCCCTCCAGCTACTGAGAGTGCTGATGGAAGAAAGACCTCAGCTATCAGCTTCCTGTTGTCTTGGCTGAAACTGATGCCCCTTCCCAGACTGCCTGCATTCAATGACCGATCTTTATGGGGGATATGAAAGCCTGGACCTTTTGCCCCTGCGGGTTCAGACCTCTCTACAGGGTTGACAGAGACCTTTTTTGAATCTATGTTGCAGCCAAACATCTTATTCCACTCTAATCTAGCTTTCTTCCCTTTTCTTCCCCAAGTACACTTACTAATAACCCTCCTGCCCACTAATCCCCATCAAGGAGTCTACTTCCTGTGCAGTCCAACAGGGAACACCTTCTCAAACCAGCTCAGGGTGAGCCACTGCAACATCATGATCAGAACATCATGTAATTGGCCCAAATGCCACAGCCTTAACTAATAGGAGCAGGTAGAGCCAGGAAGGAAACACAGGGCAGTAGAAATGGGTAGGCTTTCCAGAGTAGAAGGGGATGCATTAAAAGAGTGGGAAAGAAGTAGAGGAAAAGCAAGCATATTGGTATAGCTACATCTATCCTCAAGATACAAGTTTTGGGGATTAAACATTGAAGGAGCATCTGAAAACCACTGTCCACATTCTACCAACACTGTACCACCTAAACGAGGAACACTGTAAACCTCTGTAAGACTCTTAATCCCAAACCCTTTAAAATGCTCCTCCATCCTTCCCATTTGATCCTTACAACAGTACCTGTTGAAGTGGTTCCACCTTCATCTCACGGAAGGGGAGAAGTGCTCAGAGAGCTTAGGTGACGTGTCCAAGGCTATCCAGCAGAGCCCAGGGCTTCAGGCCCAAGGCCAGTGCTTTTGCCATGTCAGTTTCCTCTGAAATGGTAGGGCTCAAGACAGGCAACAGCTGGCATTTACCTATTTTAACTAATCTCTGTAAAGTTGCCCATTTCCTTGGGTTATTCACACACCTTGAATAAAACACTCTGGGGTCTTTGGCCTGCATGAGGGCACTGCAAAAATCATGGAAAACAAGTTAGAGAAGCTCTGATCCTCTCAGCTGCCACCTTCTACTCTCTCCACAGGTGTAAATGCTACTCCACAAACACCTTTTGTGTGTGGAGTTAGAGGCCTATTTATTTTTACAGTTTAAAAAAAGGTTTTCTGAAATCTTGCTTGGTGTCTCAGAGCTTCCTGCTATGCCACTGTGCATCTGTAGTGTTGGTATATAAATGCACAGAGCTTGTTCCCTGAAGTTTCCATGGGGTCTACATTAGCTTTATTTTCCTCATGTGAGTAAGCAGTACGGAGCAGATTAGAATCAATTCCTGGAAGACCAGGTCATAGAGAGTTGTAGCTTAGCAAGGGACACTCTGCTGGCAAGGGACAGTCTGCCCTAAGTCTTGCTACTGAATATTTTAAAACAAAAATAGATCAAGGAACTGGAGAAAGTCTCCCTCTGTCTTTGCTCCAACTCCCAATTCCTGCTCACTTGGGTCTGTGCCAGCATGCCCTTGCTGCCTGCAGTTGTGGTGCTCTGGCTGGTGGTAGACTCCCAAGGTGAGGGCACAATGCTTGTTCCTTTTGTGGTTCCCCTGAGCCCTATGGTTGAACGGTTGATTTTTTTATCATACATAAGTAAAATAAGCAAATCTCTAAGAATACCAGTAGGAGAAAAAATAGGAGTGTTTCTCCCCACCCCCTACCGAAAGGCCCCCTTCTGAGGCACCAGATGGGCTGGGTAGCTACACCTCTTCCTCTTAGCCTGATTCAGCAGTGACTTTTATAAAGCTTTTCTGGTACCTGAGATGTAAAACAAAGCAGTAATCAATTATCTTTTCTTTCTTTTTATTTTTTAAATTAAAAAATTTTTTTAATTTAATTTTATTTATTTATTTATTTATACAGCAGGTTACCATCAGTATTTCTTTTTCACACACACACACACACACACACACACACACACACACACTGTATTTTATTTTTAGAAGAGATAAATAAACTGACACCAAGCATTGTAAATGGATGACCACAAAAAAAGGAACAATGATTGCAATTACTAAACACAAAACACACTCATGCTATGTCATAATATTGACATTCAGTCCAGTAATCCTCCACTGTAACAGCTCCTTTACTTTGCAGTGAAAATTGATTTGTATGTTTTTTGCCTCTGAGTCCTTGTGGAATTTTTTTTTTATTCAAACAGAAAGTCACAAAAATTATAATCATCCTCATCAGTTCACTCAGTCCCATGTAATTAATCCTTTTTTCTTTTTTTCTTTTTTTTTTTTGTGGTACGCGGGCCTCTCACTTTTGTGGTCTCTCCCGTTGCGGAGCACAGGCTCCGGACATGCAGGCTCAGCAGCCATGGCTCACGGGCCTAGCCGCTCCACGGCATGTGGGATCTTCCCGGACTAGGGCACGAACCCATGTCCCCTGCATCGGCAGGCAGACTCTCAACCACTGCGCCACCAGGGAAGCCCTAATTTTTTTTATCTTGATCTTTTGTTAGCACTTTTATGAATTCATCAGTTTTCCATTAGAGTTCTGAAAATGCTTATTTATTCAGTTTAGCAGTATAGTCAGTTACCAGAAACTTGTACTTGTCAGAGCCTTTTCCATGAATTCCTTGAAAATGAAACACTTTTATAGGAACATTTTTGCAAAAGCATCAGAGTGCACCCAGAACTGTCTGTAAATGACAAAAGACTTAAAAATGACCACATTAAAGATTTGATGAAAGTTCATAATAATGCAATTGACAAGGAAATTTAGTTATTTCTGAGAAATACATTTTAAAGTAATAACTAGAATTATGACTTATAACATTATTCCAGAACACATAAGATTTTTAGAAATTTCATGTAATGTCTGAAACATTTATATTAACGTATTTCCATACAAATAACCCAAAGAAAGTTTAGTATTAGTTGTTTCTTTTTCTTTGTTTGTTTGTTTTTATACTGCAAGTTCTTATTAGTCATTAATTTTATACACATCAGTGTATACATGTCAATCCCAATCGCCCAATTCAGCACACCACCATGATGATTTGTTCTAGTTCTGTAAAAAATGCCATGGTAATTTGATAAGGATTGCATAGAATCTGTAGATTGCTTTGGGTAGTATAGTCATTTTCACAATATTGATTCTTCCAATCCAAGAACATGGTATATGTCTCCACCTGTTGGTATCATTTTTAATTTCTTTCTCAGTGTCTTATAGTTTTCTGCATACAGGTCTTTTGTCTCCCTAGGTAGGTTTATTCCTAGGTATTTTATTCTTTTTGTTGCAATGGTAAATGGGAGTGTTTCCATAATTTCTCTTTCAGATTTTTCATCATTAGTGTATAGGAATGCAAGAGATTTCTGTGCATTAATTTTGTATCCTGCATCTTTACCAAATTCATTGATTAGCTATAGTAGTTTTCTGCTGGCATCTTTAGGATTCTCTATGATATCATGTCATCTGCAAACAGTGACAGTTTTACTTCTTCTTTTCCAATTTGTATTCCTTTTATTTCTTTTTATTCTCTGATTGCCATGGCTAGGACTTCCAAAACTATGTTGAATAATAGTGTTGAGAGTGGACATCCTTGTCTTGTTCCTGATAGAGGAAATGCTTTCAGTTTTTCACCATTGAGAATGATGTTTGCTGTTGGTTTGTTGTATATGGCCTTTATTTTGTTGAGGTAGGTTCCCTCTCTGCCCACATTCTGGAGAGTTTTTATCATAAATGGGTGTTGAATTTTGTCAAAAGCTTTTTCTGCATCTATTGAGATGATCATATGGTTTTTATTCTTCAGTTTGTTAATATGGCATATCACATTGACTGATTTGTGTATATTGAAGAATCCTTGCATCCCTGGGGTAAATCCCACTTGATCATGGTGTATGATCCTTTTAATGTGTTGTTGGAATCTGTTTGCTAGTAGTTTGTTGAGGAGTTTTGCATCTATATTCATCAGTGATGTTGGTCTGTAATTTTGTTTTTTTGTAGTATCTTTGTCTGGTTTTGGTACCAGGGTGATGGTGGACTCACAGAATGAGTTTGGGAGTGTTCTTTCCTCTGGAATTTTTTGGAAGAGTTTGAGAAGGATGGGTGTTAGCTCTTCTCTAACAGAATTCTCTGATAGAATTCACCTGTGGAGCCATCTGGTTCTGCACTTCTGTTTGTTGGAAGATTTTTAATCACAGTTTCAATTTCATTACTTGTGATTGGTCTGTTCGTATTTTCTGTTTCTTCCTGGTTCAGTCTTGGAAGGTTATACCTTTCTAAGAATTTGTCCATTTCTTCCAGGTTGTCCATTTTATTGGCATAGAGTTGCTTGTAGTAGTCTCTTAGGATGCTTTGTATTTCTGTGGTGTCTGTTGTAACTTCTCCTTTTTCATTTCTAATTTTATTGATTTGAGTCCTCTCCCTCTTTTTTGATGAGTCTGGCTAATGGTTTATCAATTTGGTTTATCTTCTCAAAGAACCACCTTTTAGTTTTATTGATCTTTGCCATTGTTTTCTTTGTTTCTATTTCATTTATTTCTGCTCTGATCTTTATGATTTCTTTCCTTCTGCTAACTTTGGGTTTTGTTTGTTCTTCTTTCTCTAGTTCCTTTAGGTGTAAGGCTAGATTGTTTACTTGAGGTTTTCCTTGATTCTTGAGGTAGACTTGTATAGCTATAAATGTTCCTCTTAGAACTGCTTTTGCTGCGTCCCATAGGTTTTGGATTGTCATGTTTTCATTGTCATTTGTCTCTAGGTATTTTTTGATTTCCTCTTTGATTTCTTCAGTGATCTCTTGGTTATTTCATAATGTATTGTTTAGCCTCCCTGTGTTTGTGTTTTTTACGTTTTTTTCACTGTAATTTATTTCTACTCTCATAGCATTGTGGTCAGAAAAGATGCTTGATATAATTTCAATTTTCTTAAATTTACTGAGGCTTTATTTGTGACCCAAGATGTGATCTATCCTGGAGAATATTCCGTGTGCACTTGAGAAGAAAGTGTAATCTGCTGTTTTTGGATGGAATGTCCTATAAATATCAATTAAATCTATGTGGTCTACTGTGTAATTTAAAGCTTCTGTTTCCGTATGTATTTTCATTTTGGAGGATCTGTCCATTGGTGTAAATGTGGTGTTAAAGTCCCCCACTATTATTGTGTTACTGTCAATTTCCTCCTTTATAGCTGTTAGCAGTTGCCTTATGTATTGAGGTGCTCCTATGTTGGGTGCATATTTATTTATAATTGTTATATCTTGTTCTTGGATTGATCCCTTGATCATTATGTAGTGTCCTTCCTTGTCTCTTGTAACATTCTTTATTTTAAAGTCTTTTTTTATGTCTTATGAGTATTGTTACTCCAGCTTTCTTTTGATTTCCATTTGCATGGAATATCTTTTTCCATCCCCTCACTTTCAGTCTGAATGTGTGCCCAGGTCTGAAGTTGGTCTCTTGTAGACAGCATATATATGGGTCTTGTTCTTGTATCCATTCAGTGAGCCTGTGTCTTTTGTTGGAGCATTTAACCCATTCACATTTAAGGCAATTATCGATATGTACGTTCCTATGATCATTTTTTAATTGTTTTGTAGGTCCTTTTCTCTTGTGTTTCCCACTTAGAGAAGTTCGTTTAGCATTTGTTGTAGAGCTGGTTTGGTGGTGCTGAATTCTCTTAGCTTTTGCTTGTCTGTAAAGCTTTTGATTTCTCCATCATATCTGAATTTGATCCTTGCTGGGTAGAGTAATCTTGGTTGTAGGTTCTTCCCTTTCATCACTTTAAATATGTCATGCCACTCCCTTCTGGCTTGTAGAGTTCCTTCTGAGAAATCAGCTGTTAACCTTATGGGAGTTCCCTTGTATATTATTTGTCATTTTTCCCTTGCTGCTTTTAATAGTTTTTCTTTGTCTTTGATTTTTGCCAACTTGATTACTATGTGTCTCGGTGTGTTTCTCCTTGGGTTTATCCTGTATGGAAGTCTCTGCGCGTCCTGGACCTGGGTGGCTGTTTCCTTTCCCATGTTAGGGAAGTTTTCAACTATAATCTCTTCAAATATTTTATCTGGTCCTTTCTCTCTCTCTTCTCCTTCTGGACCCCTATAATGCGAATGTTGTTGGGTTTAATGTTGTCCCAGAGGTCTCTTAGGCTGTCTTCATTTCTTTTCATTCTTTTTTCGTTATTCTGTTCCACAGCAGTGAATTCCACCATTCTGTCTTCCAGGTCACTTATCCGTTCCTGTGCCTCAGTTATTCTGCAATTGATTCCTTCTAGTGTGGTTTTCATTTTAGTTATTGTTTTGTTCATCTCTGTTTGTTTTTCTTTAATTCTTCTAGGTCTCTGTTAAACATTTCAAAGATCTTCTTGATCTTTGCCTCCATTCTTTTTCCGAGGTCCTGGTCAGCTTCACTATCATTATTCTGAATTCTTTTTCTGGAAGGTTGCCTATCTCTACTTCATTTAGTTGTTTTTCTGGGGTTTTATCTTGTTCGTTCATCTGGTACATAGCCCTCTGGCTTTTCATCTTGTCTATCTTTGTGTGAATGTGGTTTTTGTTCCACAGGCTGCAGGATTGTAGTTCTTCTTGCTTCTGCTGTCTGCCCTCTGGTGGATGAGGCTATCTAAGAGGCTTATGCAAGTTTCCTGATGCAAGGAACTGGTCCTCGGTCATTTCTATTTATTTTATTTTTTTCTTTTGGCTGGTAATAGATCAAAATTTTCTGCTGCTTTGCATGCCTTATAATTTTTGATTGCATGTTTGACATTGTGACTTTACATTGTTTATAGTTTTAGCTGGTGGGTTTTGCTGTTTTCAGTTAAATAGTGCTGAATTTTATCCTAATTTGCAGTTAGTTACTTGGAATCAGTTGAATCTTTTTGAACTTTGCTTGCAAGCTTTGTTAGGATGGATCCAGACCATCCATTAGTTGAGCATCCACTTAGCTCTATTATGGTGGTGATATTCCTCTACATAATGCACCTGGTCTTATGATATCTTTATACTCTGACTGGTAGGAACACAAATTATTCCTATTCTGAGTAGGCTTCTGTAATCGTTCTTCCTACTCTTTTCTGTTGATTCTTTCCCTGTTACACATGTCTTTTTCTACTTAGCAGAGGACTCTACAGAAATCTGGAGCTCTGTCTCTTGCATAGCTCTCCTTTTTTGTTTTTTGCCCCACAAATTTTAGCTATCTTGGCCCTTGCAAATTCCAGTCCCTGTCTTCTCAACTCAAGGAGAAGTGCTGGGCTGTTTGGATTATCTCTGTGCAGTGAGACCTAGAAACTACTGCTGAACAGTATCCTGGTATAGTTGTAGAGCTCATTTTATTTGTGTCCCTTCTCTCAGGGATCTCTGTACTGCTATTTTGTCATTCATTACATGAAAACTGGTTTCATGTATTTTGTTCAGGTTTTCAGTTGTTTAAGTTATGAGGGTAAATCCAATTCCTATAACTCCACTTGACACCCTTATTTGATTTAATTTTAAAAATTGTCTTGCTTTTCAGAGTCAATCCCTTGTTCTTAGGGGGATTAAAGACCTAACAAAATACATACAAAGTGCTTTCCCCCTCATTGTGTTCTTGTTTGGCTGAGTCTCAGCTGTGTGGTATCTTTCTGGTGTCTGATTAATATCTGGATCTCTTCTCCAAACAGCTGGACTATTTTGCATAGGAAATGGCACTGCTCCTTTGGCACCTCCAGAAATAACCTAAATCTCAAGTCTCCCATATTTCCAAAGTTCCAAGGAATTGTCAGAACACAGATCTACTGAACTAAATATTTCTGGTCTAAGTACAAATTGTCTTATGCACACATATTTCCCAAGCAACCCAGTATTTCCAGTACTAAATACATATCCTAGCATCTAACCCTGATTTGTTATCAGCCAGAGACTACCAAAGAGATGCCTCATATTTAGGAGATCATATAAACAGAGAAAACGGATTAGGAAAAGAGAGAGAGGGAGATAGAGAAAGGCTTTCAGTGTCTCCATAGGGCCTGGCTAATTGATACCGATTGTCTAGTCCACTACCCTTGAATTTCAAACTCAAATGTAATAGCTCTTCTGACAAAGGATTCTTACACTATAATTGTCATGCTTGGTGGGAAGAGGGAAGGGGAGGGAAAATATGCACAACTCTGAAACATTCCTTTCTTCTAATAAAATGTCTAACTTTGAGATGGTAACATCTGTTTCTCCCTGTCTTTGTGAGACCCTTTTCTTCCATTTAGTGTCCAGATTATATATTTTGAATTCCCCAAAAATGGAAAACAAGATGTTTTCTATCCCTTTTGGACTCTGCATTCTTGCTTCTTCCCTCCAGAGTCCACACTTAAATGAGTTCAGGAGTATACCTTGTAAGAGATATTATTGGTGCTCCAGCCACATTCTCTTGGGCCTTAACTTTGTGGTACACTCCCTGTCTTACTTCCAACTGCCAGCTTGTGTACCTCTTTGCTGGGAGCCTTGCTAAGGCAGCTGGAACATGCTTCTTGTGCCCAGGATAGGTTAGAAAGCCTCATAATCAAGAGCTTGGGTGGGATATCTTTGAATTGCCTATTCTCCATTGATTCCTGAAGTTTCCCAGCAGGATGATGCTCCAGTTGCCACAGTGGTAGCTGTCTCATTTCCCACTTCCCTGCAGCTGTTTCTTGGATTACCTCCCAAATAAACTACTTGTACTCAATTCCTTATTTCTGAGAGAATCCAAATGTAGTTACTCCTACTTTCTGGCAAGCAAGCAATTCCCCACAGATGACAGGAGACTCTAGAAGTAAAATTCACAGCTTTGCATTCCCAGCAATGCTAGTCTTCAATTCTCACTGAATATAGGAGAAAGAAGGAAAACAAACATAGGATAGGGAGTACACTGCCCCCTACTCTATCTTCATACTGTCAGGCCCCAAATACACTTCCTTATCTGAGCTGGGCCTGTCTCAACCTAGAAATGAATTCCTATCCCCAGCTAAGACCAGGTCCTATTGCTCCACGTGGGATCAGTTACAATATTGCTGTTATCATATGTACTTCAGGAATGAACCTGTCTTAACCCTTAAGATAAATCTTTATCGCCACTGAGATGACTTCTAGAACCATGATGGAGAACATCTCCCAATGCCAGAGACTTTTTTCCCTCCACCTGGGGCTTTTCCCATGAGAAATAAAGCTGCTCTTTATGCTCTGAGTGAGCCCGTCTCCCATATTCTGTGCTTTTCTGCATATACCCAACTTCATCAGGTGTGATTCTGGGACAAGATTTAACTGGGATCCTGAATGCTCAGATCATTGCCCAGCTGCCTATTGTGACTGCTGCCACTCCAGTTAGTCCCCAGGGATATGTACCTCGGGTCCTTTCCAGTGAAAAGAAATACCTTATTAGTAGCTTACACCCAAACTCTTAAGTGATATATTACTTTGATGAATTGGTCGTAGCTTCCTAACTATGAAGACTACTAATCTAGAGGCTTCTGCTGCACCTCTGTGCCTTCTTGCCTCTGAGATCACCACCCTAGAAGAATGCCTCCTGCCAAGTGGAAAGAGATTTTAGAACATTATTTTCAGAAAAAGCACATGAAGAAGTGAGTTATAAGAGGATAAAACAATCTTAAAAAGAGAGGCTAAAAGAGCTCTCTACATGGAAAACAAATTTATCTCTTCTCCAAGGAAAATTCCACCTCTGATTGCTTTTCTGATTATTGATCACATAGTGTCCTTAGATGCTCCTTGAGGAGGGTGTGAGGTTAGATTGGGGTACCAGACTTGTTGAAAATCAATATTTTTTCTTGTTCCAAATAAAACAGATAAAACTTGAACCAGTGTTCAGAGTATCAAAGAAATGTCTAAACTAAAGAAACACAAACAGAAAACCTGGACTTTTGTATGAGTCTGGAATAAGTACAGAATTTGTTACGGGTTAGTGGGTATAATATTTTTGCTCTGTTCTAGAACAGGGGTCCCCAACCCCTGGGCCGCAGACTGGTACCCGTCCTGGGCCTGTTAGGAACTGGGCCGCACAGCAGGAGGTGAGCGACGGGCCAGCAAGCGAAGCTTCATCTGCTGCTCCCCATCGCTTGCATTACCGCCTGAACCATCCCCTCCCCTGTCTGTGTAAAAATTGTCCTCCATGAAACCGGTCCCTGGTGCCAAAAAGGTTGGGGACCGCTGTTCTAGGAGACCAGCCTGAGAGGATTGAATTTTAGGATACATGGATATACTGATGAATCAGAAATAAGTGAAGAACTTGTGAATGAAAAATGTTGCCAGCCATATCCATGAACAAAGGAGGTTGCAGCCATCAAGCCACTACAGGCGCCCCTGACCCTGAGCCCTGAAGGAACTCAGGATGGAGACAAAGGGACTGCCCATTGCCAAGCCCTCAGCCACTGCAGCCACCCCCATCAGTGCACCCTGAGGGGACGCAGGATGGGAAAGAACAGGATACTGGCCCCAGATAGCTGAGGAATGATTTCAGTGAGCCCAGACCCTTGCTTCTTCCCATACATGGAAAAGCGCTAAATTCATTAACTTGAGATGTCTGGGTTTCTTTAATTAATGGTAATATTTTGATGTTCCGACTGCCTGGGCTTTGGTACAAAAGCCCCTACATATCCTGGTTCCTCCCTTACCTCTTGGGAGCAGTCCCTCAGAGCTGGCTGAGAGGCTGTGTCCCAGGCTTAAATCCTCAGTTTTGTCCATCAAATAAAACATAATTCTCAACTTTTAGGTTGTGCACTTCTTTTCAGTCAACAAACTAGAAAAGAGGTGGGATGGTAAAACAAGATGAGATCATTAAAAGAAAGAACAGTGGGGATTTTATTAAGCCACCGTGTGAGGTACTTCAAATGATGCTGGATTTCAAAGGTCAAATAAGAGTATAAGTAGAGGAATAGAAGGGAAAGGAAGATGACTGGGAGGCATTTCAGAAAAGGGAGAAGTAGGAAGGAGAGCAATGGGGAAGTAATAGATGCAATTACATGTGATTATATGTGAGATTACATGCGAGAGAGAGAGAGAGCACGCAAAGATGAGCGGTTAAGGAAATAAGTCAGGAAGTCGAGGAGAGAGAACTAGATAGAGCAGGAGTCAGTGGCCTCTGGGTCACATCTGACTTGCTGCCCCCATTTTTGTAAATAATTTCATAGGCGCGCAGTCAGGCTCATCCGTTTACGTATTGTCTATGACTGCTTTCATACCGGAACAGCAGAGTTGAGTAGTTGTGACAGAGATGCTATGTGACCTGCAAAGCCTAAAATATCTATTTTCACATAAAGATTGCTGACCCCCGGACTAGAGGGAAGGAGGGTAAAGTAGGAGAAATCAATTGGTTAATGAAAGAGTCATAGGTGACCAGTTGCCAATGAGGATGCTTTAGTGAATGTTGTCGTTGTCCTGCCCAGGTCCTCCAGCTTCTGTGAACGTTGTGTCGACTGAAAAAAAAATGCACAACCTAAAAGTTGCGAGTTATGTTTTATTCAGTGGGCAAAACTGAGGACATCAAGCCTGGGACACAACATCTCAGATGACTCTGATAGACTGCTCTGCGGAGGCAAGTGAGGAGCCAGGATAGACAGGACTTTCTGCACCAAAGACCAGGTTGTTGGAGAATCAAAAGATTATGTTAATTGAAGAAAACCAGACATCTCAAGTTAAGGAATTTAGTGCTTTTCTATGTATGGGGAGATGCAAGAGTCTGGGCTCACTGAAATCATTCCTTTGATGTGCACCTCAGCTCTCTGGGGACAGTATCCTGTGTTTTCTCATCCTGAGTTCCCTCAGGGTGTACTGTAGGGGTGGCTGTAATGTGATGGCTTGACTACAACATCCTTTTGTTTACTGATATCTTTCATCCACAGATGATAACCATCGCAGATGTTCCCTTCTGAGAAATGACCTTGACTAATGTCTGCAGCAAGTATATACAAAGGCCAGCCCTCTTCCCTCAAGGTGTAACTCTGTGCTGCAATTCAGCCCCTAGGGCTTCCCCAGGGATCAGACTGAAGCTGGTTGCCAGCTGAGAGCACATTCCCTCTTCCTGTTGTTGCCCTGCCCTGCCCTGCTTCCCTCACAATCCTACTCCTCAAAGTACTCCCCCAGTAAATCCCTTGAACCAGAATTCCTCTCTCAGACCCTGCTTCTATGGAATTTAACTGAGGCAGTACTATTTTAATGTCAGAAAGTGTGCTTAGCCAAGTTTTTAATAGAAATAAACGCAAAGCACCAAAGACCACAGTGACTTTTATATTTTCTATAGAAAAAATCATTAAAATTGTCAGCAATAAAATTAAATTACAAATTATGGTCTGAGAAGCAGACTAAAGCAGTTTGCCACATCATATTCTTCTTAGTCACAAGCACTGGATTTGCTTGTGCATATGGTAGATACACACAAGGTTTGAGGTCTTTGTCATCTGTGAAGCAGCTGCTCTGGACAAGTGTCTGTGATTAGGCAGGGGGCCTTTCTAACTAGCTGCTACATTCAGATCATTCAAAACTCTCTCTGTGGAACGAATTTATTGTTACCCGGGGGGGGGAGGATGGAGGGAATGGATAGTTAGGGAGTATGGGATTGACATGTACACACTGCTATATTTACAGTAGATAACCAACAAGGACCTACTGTATAGCACAGGGAAATCTGCTCAATATTATGTAACAACCTAAATGGGAAAAGAATTTGAAAAAGAAGAGATACATGTATATGTATAACTGAATCACTTTGCTGTACACCTGAAACTATCGTAACATTGTTAATCAACTATACTCTAATATAAAATAAAAAGTTAAAAAAAAACTTTCTCTGCAGCATGAAACCCATGAAGCCATTTGTGTCCTAACCCAATCAAAAAAAAAGGAAATATGCCTTGGGTTCTATAGCGGCAAAGAGATGTCCGTCCTGTTCTCAATCTATTGAATTTCTTCTATTCCTTTTCATCATCCTGAGAATATTGGGATATATAATACATTATACATCCTGTTCTTCTGCTTGTGGAAGTCCAGAAAAATTAGAAAGGGACTCAAAGACCACAGCAGTGGTTTCCTAACTCTGTGAAGTTTCTTGTTTCTCTCAACTGGTATGTCCTAGGATAACACCCACTAATACAACCAAGAGGCAGAAGAGTGGAGAGTTAACATAAACGAGACTTTTAGTAGTATCGGTAAAGTAGCCATGGGATCTTTGGAGGAAGCAGCAGGAACTAAAGTTAAAAACGTTTTCTCCAGTGTTGCTCAGCCTGAAATGCTTGCTTTTTTACCAATAATCTGCTTTCAAAAGTCTATCAATCCTTCAAGGCTTAGTTCTAAAGGGCTTTTTTCTTCACATCTGCAAAGTTAGCATTACTTATGTGGGTATTCATCTACTACTATATCTACACTTTCCCATATAAACTTGCCAACTTGTATCAAGAACTATGTCTAAAAGCAAACAATTAACCACATGCATAAACCGAATACTGAATCTCATTTACACATTTAACCACCGCATTTTTAACTAATAGTGAGTGACGCTAAATGCCCACGTAGCAATTCTGAGAATACTGAGGCAAGAACTGGAATTGAGCATACTGTCAGGCTAGTGGGTAGCAGCAAGCCACTGAGCCAGCTGGTAGACCTTACAACACCCTGGTGGGATTTGGCTGTCCTTGGCACACTAGCCCTTGGGTAAAATACCTTAGTTCTTTGTGAAAAATAACACTCCCAGTGAAGCCAACTGCTTGTACTGGTGAAGACAAGAAGTTAGAAGTAGCTCTAAAAGTACAGAGACCCTGGGTTAGGGTCAGCAAAAGTGGAATTTGTCCCATTATCCCTTTCTCTCAAGCCCATAGCAGATATTGCAAGTTGACCATTCATTTTTTCCTGCTAATTTTAGCCCCTGCCTCACAATTATTTTAAGCTTAACTCTCTGGGCAGTCCCTACCAATACATCAGAGTAGGCACTTAAAATACTTGTTGACCATACTTGCCTTAGTCCAAAGTAATTTTTCTCAAATTACCTTTTATCCTTTTTTTTTTTTTTTTTGCATAACTCAATTCAGATTTTCTGGCCTTACCATTTTCTTTTCCTTATTGGTAGCTGTGTTTTGATAGCTCACACTCTTCAATTAACTTTTGTTTTTAAAACACTATAGCAACTACTACAGCTTAGTTACTAAATTCAGGTTGTTGGCACATACAAACTCCTCTGGATATGTTTGTGATTAGGCATTACAGAATTCTCATTGGTTGAATTTTCTGTAGGTTAAGCCAGGTTTGCTCACTGAGGTGTAGCTTTGAATAACCACTCTCACAGTAGAATCATGTTTCATGTGTTTTATATTATATATATATATTTTTGGTGGTGGACATTCTATGAATGTCTGACAATCTTTAGCTCAAATCTATAAACGCAATGCCTCGAAACATGTTTTCTTTTAAAAGTAGTTGCAAATATATTCTAACTAATGTTGTATGGTTTGTTCAAACTATACTTAAGTAAATGAACTGGGATCTTGTTCACATTTTAATTATGATTTAATCTTAGGTTTGCAGTTTGTCAAGATTCTGCACCTGTGAGGTCCTTGGTGGACACCTCTTCATCTTATGGTATTTGTGACTCTAGACAAGGTCAAAGAAAGTGATGGTTCTTAATTGAATTCAACACTCTATGTTTAATTTATCCCAAATTATTTCTAGCTATTATTCTGTCCATGACCAGAGCAAGTTTACAATATGCACTCTGTGGAACAATAAAAGTGGTTTGTAAGATTTCAATGTGTGCTTTGGTTAGGCTCATCAAATAAGAGAAAACTTCAGTGACTGCTGAATGAGCAGTTATCTCAGGGGTTGAGGATATGCTTAGGAAACTCATGACTGAGTCTCTTTGCTAACGTGACTTAAAGTCAGGAGGCTCAGCAGTCATTTCATTGAAGCATTAGAAGGTAAAGGCTTATTTGTCATTGTTGAACCACACTTTTGTGGAGTAAATAAAATGCTATGGAATTTTTCATGTATTGAGGGATTAGCCAAAGCCCCCAGACAGAGCCCTTCTGAATGGCAAAACTCTACTATGTTGCGTATTTGAACACTTTGCTAGTTCTTTTAACACATGAAATGAAATATGAAAATCTTCTATCTCCTTCAATGTGTTTGAAAAAGCACTCAATGCTGGGCACTATTGATTGAAGTGAAACAGATTATTTTTTTGCAACACTTAACGACTAAGATGTGATATTTTGGGGGAAGTCTCTCCTGCTCAAATATTCAAGAGAGATTTATTGTACTTATCTCATGCACGAGGCGTTGTGGCAGGTGCTGGTGATATAATGGTGCAAAAATAAATAACTAAAAGAGATTTTGTGATTATTTGATCATATTTGCTATGAAGGAAAAGAAACAGTGCTATAAATGAGTAGCAGCAGGATATGACCAGGTCTTTTGATTTCCCTCAAATCAGGGAAAGATTTGAGTTGACACCCGCAGGAGGATGAGTAGGAATTAACTAGCTGAATAGAATGTTGTTGAGGAGACCAGAGCAGGTCATTGTGACTAAGTGCAGGGAACAGAGAAGGGGAGAAGTGAGAGAAGGGGCTGGAAGTGGGCAGGTCCTGGGCCACGCAGGGCCACACTGGACATACCAAGTATTTCACTATTTGTTTTAAGAGCTGAAGAAGTAATTAAAACTAAGCAAGCCATGAGTACTTCATTTTGGCAAGATCACTCAGGTTTCCATGTTGAAAGGAGGTTTCAAGGGGCAAGAATGTACAGAAGAAGAGCAGTTGGAAAGCGACTGTGGACAACCAGGGAAGAAATGATGCCAACTTGACCAGGATGGTTCAAAGTATCTGAAATCACCGCCAACCTCTCCTCTGAGTTAAGAAAAAAATAAAGTCCCTGTAAAAGGGCAAATCTTGGAAGCAGATGGCCATTTCCTCACCAGTACCACATAGAGAAAGATTTGACAGATTAGTTCTGGCACAGAGGGAGGCCCCAGAGAATGGGTCCTAGGTTAGCAAATTGTAGAACCCAGAATACTCACTTGGAGGCGTGGTCTGAACAGGTGTGGTGGGAGAACCTTGGTAGCTGAGAGTTAGCTGAGGATTCCCCAGACCTTACACCTGGTAGTGCTAATTGGTAGCTAATTAGAATCAAAGAAAAGACAGAGGTCCAAAGGGCCAGCCCCATCTCTTCTCTATGTTGCTTAGTATATGCTCTGCCATGTGTCTTATGAATTCATGAGGACACTTTTAAAAATCATAATTATAGAGTGTAGAGTTGGAAGGGATGTGAGATATCATCTGATATAGTGGTTCTCAAAATGTGGACCAGAGACTTCTGTTTCTGGGATTATGGAGTAGAGGCATGTATCCCATTTTCTGCTATTTCTCCTGGTAGGTACAACTAAGCACCATGGACACTTTGTATAAAGCAAACATAAGACTCTGTAAAACAGAAAAAGAAGGCAGACAGGCCTTAGGACCCTAAGGAATAGCACAGTGATGAATTCCCTTAGTTTTCTCCTAGCTTCATGTATAGCCTTACAGCTGAAGATACTGGCAACCCAGAAATACAAACAGCCACAGACCAAAAAAAAAAAAAAATCTTCCAGAAAAAGCCTGGTCTTGGACCTGGCAAGGGGCAACCTGGCAAGACAGAAAACTTTTAGACAATAATCATTAAACTCTAGTCAAATTATGATCCCTGGACCAGCAGCATCCGCATCACCTGGGAACTTGTTAAAAATGCAAATTTCTGAGCCCCACCCCAGACTTCCAGAATCAGAAACTTGGGGCTGGAGCTCAGCAATCTGTGTTTTGACAAGTCCTCCAGGTGATTCTGATGACTGCTAAAGTTTGAGAACCACTGGCATGATACAGCTGGTCTTTCTTCAGTTGAGGAAACTTGAGACCAGAGGCTGGTTGATTTGTCCCAAGTAACAGCATGTGTGGAGTCTCACTCTTGTTCTAGATTTTCCCAGAAAGCCCCTTCTGGTGCTAAAATCTTAGAAGAATAGAGGAAATTTTAAAGACACATTTGAATTAAGTGTTAACAAGTGTTAACATGTGTATTTTTAAGTACTTGGCACATAGCAGGTGCTAGATAAATATTGTTGAATACTGAACAATTTGTTAGTCTTTGACTCAGCTACAGTTTTAGAGAGGATGCTGAAAGAAAAAGGATCTTTTGGAAAACCCCAAACTAGCATCTGCAAAAGCATCTACAGCATCTGTAAATCCTGTCCCAGTAAAGAGGGCTGCTGCAGGTAAAGGGATTGCATGCTGTTCTTTCACATTCCTGGCCTCTTTTTTTTATTTCCAACCTACATGAAGTTTATAAATACCTGACTTCCTATCATGCTAGGGTTTCTCAACTCTGAGTTATTACCTTCTCCTGATGAAGAAGTGAAGAAAGTCTAGATTCGTGTAGTTCGAGCACTAAGTCTCTTCTCCAGGTTAGTTAGAACAAGGGCTTTCAACAATAGAGCAGTTTGTAATTGTTCCTCCATTGAGTTTTAGCCCCAGCTCACTGAATGATTACATTTATGTCGTTAACATTTTGGTTTAATTGGACTAGCGCAAAACATAAATGTCTGCTGCTTGGAAAATAAACATTTTTGTATTTTTAAAATGTTTATTTCAACTGATGCTTACAATTGCCCAGAGACTAAATGAGTTTTTTAAATTTATGTTCAAAGTCATGCCTGCTAGGATGAGTTGATGGAGGCCAAGTCTGAGCCCATAATGTTTTCACAAGCAGTCTTTTAATAACTCTCTCTGTGCAACTGCTTATATGTGAGGAGAACTCAAGGGTGACTGTACTATGGTAGTGCAATTAGGCATCTTGGCCTTGCAGACGCACTAAGGCTACTAGTCTGGCTGCTCCTGCAATCTCCTATTTTATGTTTTGTACAGCTAGTTGGAAACAGCACTAAAGTTTTGTTTGAGAGATTTCTCAAGCCACTGGGTTCAGCAGATGAAGAGTCATGATAACTGGGTGAGTATCTGAAAAGGCTACAGAAATATCCTATTCTAATGCTCATCATGAAAGCCAGGATATCAAAAATGTGGTAGGAAAGTGGAGATGGTGCTTTAGGAAGTACTGGCTCAAGGTGAGACACTTTCTGAGGGGAACAAAAACACACCACTCTAGCATCTGCCTTCTGGTGGCTCCTTGATGCTGTTTGCAAGCTCATCGTAACATTCCACTTAGCTCATGAATACAAAGGGGCTGGATGTTGGTTTAGAGCAGCCATTCTCAAGGTGTGGTGCCTGGACCAGCAGCCTCAGCGTCACTTGGAAATGTGTTAGAAATACAAATTCTCAGGCCCCACCCCAGACCCACTCAATCAGAAACTGGGGATGGGGCCCAACAATCTGTGTTTTCCCGAGTCCCCCAGGTGACTCTGATAGATGCTAGAGTTTGAGAAGCACTGGAGAGAGTGATTTAAAGGAGGGCATGTCTTTTCAAGGGATACAGTATCTCACTGCTGATGTGGAAAATCCATTCAAAAACTGATTAGGAAATGAGTAACTATGTCAAAGGCAAGAAAGAAGTCTTTTGAGAACGAGAGTGACAAAGCCAATGGCTCTCCTGCCGGATTTAGGAGGAATGAGAAAATTCAAGGGAGGTGAGGAGATATAGACGTCTTCTTAAAGAATCAGAAAGTGACTAGCCACTAGGCCCTTGTATAAATATGAAGTTAACTCATTTAGTCACTCTCATATATTCTCTGCCTTCAACTTTCTCTAGGTTATTTGCAGTTAACAATGTTTGTACATCTTGATGAACCTGACGGCGAAACTAAGTGACAGACACCTCCACTTCTAACCTTTCTTATTGTGGTGTTGAGTGGGGAGTGGTAGGTACAGCTTGTGCATAAATTGTGTCCAGACATCTGAGCATAACTGGGGAAGCATGCCTACCTGAATTTATTACATGAGTGACATGGGAGCCTCCTGGGAAGAAACCCTCATCTCAAAGGAAGAGAGAATTAGACAAGGTTGACCCAGTAACCAATCTTGAGTCACCAGTGGGATTCTGTCCTGGCAACCGTTCATTTGCCCTTGACCAGGAGTTCTGTGAAAGAAAAGGTGGGTTGTCGTAAAAATGGAATGTTGCTTCACATCAACAGCTCAGAGATTTGGGGCATAAATAACACTGCTTTGGCTCCTGCAAGGAAAAGTACAACTCAGTTGGGAGAGAGAATGCATCCTTGCTCTTCTGTGAGGAAAATGGCTTTGGTTTTAGGGCATCCAGAACTCCAGGGAACACAGTCAAGTGTTTTCTGCTTTTCAGCAGCATGAGAGTCAGCTGAGGATCCTCAGACCCATGGTGGTGCTAATCTCTGGATGACCTTGGCAGTAGCCCAGGGCCACTAGCATCGTAAAGAAAATGCTATATTGGGGCTTCCCTGGTGGCGCAGTGGTTGAGAGTCTGCCTGCCAATGCAGGGGACACGGGTTCGTGTCCTGGTCCGGGAAGATCCCACATGCCGCGGAGCGGCTGGGCCCGTGAGCCATGGCCGCTGAGCCTGCACGTCTGGAGCCTGTGCTCTGCAGCAGGAGAGGCCACAACAGTGAGAGGCCCGCATACTGCAAAAAAAAAAAGAAAAGAAAAGAAAAGAAAATGCTATATAGTGAAGAGTTTACATTTCCCTTCCTGTTTCCCTGGCTGTATTTTCTTGTCACTTTCATATGTGTTTATGGTTGATGGGGAGGGTCTGAGTGGGGTACAGGACACATTTGTTTGTATCTTTATTTCCTCTGTTTCACACTGTAACACCTAGGTCACAGCTCAGTATACATAACAGGTGTTCAGCTAATTATGCTGACTGAGAGACCTGTGAAAGCAAATCTTTTAAGAATGATTTGATGCTTAACAGAAATGTGGCAAGCCTGTGAATTATAAACAAGCTGAGTACATTTACGTAGCCAAATATATCCAACCAACCAGAAACCTTGTGTTCAACTCCCAGTTCTGGGAAGCCAGGAGAAAAAGACTCAAGAAATGTTGAAGTTAGGGGAGCAACAAGGCACATATTCTACCGGGCTCTGTTTCCCACTTATGATTTCTGCTTGAAAATCCTGCTTAAGACCCAGGCCTTGTTGTGAGGCCAGTGGATGGCCGAGTTCCTTGAACTTGCCTACCTTCCACCACCCCCTCCCTCAGCCCCTCTCTGCTCCCTGCAGCCGGTTCACACCATCTCCATCCTTTGCCTCGCTCCCATTGCTCTAAGCCCTGTGCTTGGGTGGCTTTCTCAAAACAGCCCCTGCATTGCTGTTGGCATGTATGATCTGATGCTTGTGTTTCCTGGTGTTCTCTGTGTTGGCAAGGATCTCTGGGACCAACGATTGCCCAGCTCTCTGTTGTACTTGCTTTGCCCTTGCTGCCACTCTGTTGCCCTCATCCAAGTTCATTTAAGTCAGATTTAGTCTCCAGTGTCAGCCCTACTATGCTCCTTGGTGAGCACACTTATGGCCTTTCCCTGCTACCCCACTTTATGAAATGATACTCAGGTCAAAAGGTGTGCACAGGGCTTCCCTGGCGGCTCAGTGGTTGAGAGTCCACCTGCCGATGCAGGGGACACGGGTTCGTGCCCCGGTCCGGGAAGATCCCACATGCCACGGAGTGGCTGGACCCGTGAGCCATGGCCGCTGAGCCTGTGCATCCGGAGCCTGTGCTCCGCAACGGGAGAGGCCACAACAGTGAGAGGCCCACATACCGCAAAAAAAAAAAAAAGAAAGAAAGAAATTACTGAACAATAGCTTTGAAAACTTTCTCAGAATTATGTGACAAACAGTTTTATGATACAAATGTTTTTTATAATTGACAAAGATATTTACACTATTTTCAATAAAATGTATTCCAGCACCTTGACAAATCATTGTCTAATACTATACAAATATGGCATTAATGAAGAAATGGAAAAAATAAACATCACCATCAGCTTAACTATCAAGATCATCAAGAGTCATTTTAAATTAATGTGATTAAATACAATATGATGTGTGAACAGATTGTTTCCCTGACTTGCTTGTTTAACTTTTAGACAGCTGGCAATATTGCAGAATTGTTTATTTGTAACTGTACTGTATGCTACGTGTCTAACATAATATGAACATGTTCTTAATAGAATATTCACATTGGGAGTTAAATCTCGATGTAGAGTCAAATTACATTTTTAAGCCTATTGGCTTAATATGAACAAAATACAAACTTGTGATACTTCGAATGTTCCTCTATTTTTATTATGAAATACTTGAATGTATTTCTGTTCTGTGCTAAGCTCTCCACAGTTTGGCTTCATGTTAAGGCTGCTGTAGCAAGAGGATTGCCAATGGAAATAAGGGTTACAAGCTTTTTTGGATCACATCCAGCAGGAAAGAGAGAGGAAAATCTCTCCTTGAGGCATGGACTAGGTCTTTCCCTTTAAATTTTATTGGGCTGAACAAATAATAGTCGCCAAGGAAATGCCACACACTAATTAGCTTAAACTACTCAAATTCTCCTGAGTATCCAGAGATGGATTCGGATATCTGAACAACATTGAAATCATATGCAGAGTAAGAAAAGGCTAAATGGATGTTGATGAGGCAATAAATAGTGTCTAGAATGGATGCTGCATTCTTTCTCAAATCCTGATCTTTGCACACAGCGTTTCCTCTGCCTATGATACTTATTGCCGCCCTCTTTACCTAGCTTACTTTTACTTATCTGTCAGCTCTCATCTCCCCCACCCCTTTTTTTTTTTTTTTTTTTTTTTTTGTTGGTATGTGGGCCTCTCACTGTTGTGGCCTCTCCCGTTGCGGAGCGCAGGCTCCGGACGCGCAGGCTCAGCGGCCATGGCTCACGGGCCCACTCTCTCCGCGGCATGTGGGATCTTCCCGGACCGGGGCACGAACCCGTGTCCCCTGCATCGGCAGGTGGACTCCCAACCACTGCGCCACCAGGGAAGCCCTTTTTTCCCCCATTTTCCCCCCATTTTTATTGAGATATAATTGAGATACAGCACTGTATAAGTTTAAGGTATACCGCATCATGATTTGACTTACATATATTGTGAAACGATTACTACAGTGTTTAGTTAGAATGTTCCTTTATTTTAAAATGCATCCCTTAAAAATGAATTTCTGCAGATTACAAAGAGTTGGGTGAAGTGAAGAGAAATAGATGTATTGGGGGATTGAAAATTCAAGGTGACTTTTATAAAAAATTGAGTTGCCCTACTTTGGATCAAATGCTAAAAGTTTTCCACTTCCCAGACCTTGCTTTGCAGATGGCAACACAGAACGGTTCTGGTTCAGTTAGTATCCTGCTGGAATGAATTATGAGAGGTCCAGGCATGATTTAGTGACTTGGAGCTGCTGCTTTGAGTTCTGAAAATGGTAAATGTAGTCAGGAAACATCAGAAATAATCACAAAAAATGACCCTATAAATCTTAAACACTTCACTGAAAACAATGTGTCCAGAAAATAATGCTTACCTCATATTAGTGTCTCATGTCTGAGGAAGCAAAGATGCCTTGAGTTATTCAATTGAGCCATTTTGTTAAGCTTAGCTGGCAAATAATCTGTGGCCAGTTGTACCTCGTCTGAAATAACAGACACTAGGATAACACGGACAAACGGGATGACATCTTTAATATACAGTTTAAGTATTTGATGGTGATGGCCTTAGTTTGCTTTACAATAGTGATAGTTCTGGGAGAAAGGTGTTAGAATTTGAAAGAATTAGTACTAGGGAAATGCACTTGACATTTTGTGTGAGATGAATGCTTAAATTTAGGACAGGACCCTGTGGTTAAAAAGCATCCCATACAGAGTTCACTGGAATGGACAAGGTTTAAAACAATTTACTTGATCGAATTTCAAATTAATCAGCCTACAAGCCATCATGTTCACAGTTATTTTTAAATGAACAATTTAAAATTAACAGAAAAAAATTTCTCCCTAATAATTCTTAATGCCTTGAAAAGTCAGTAATGTTTTCCACAGAAGCTAACAGCTTCAATTATTGTTTCCTCAAAAGCCTTTCCTGACTTACTTGCTAGGACCCTTTCCCTCATTATATACTCTCATAGCACCATGTCTTTTCATACATTTTGTTATTTGATTATTTTATTGGTATCTGTCTTACCCACTTTCATGTGAGGCACATGAAGACAGGAATCTTGGCTGCTTTGTTTGCCATTGTATTTTTAGTGTCTGTACAAGACACAGTGGATATTTGTTGACTGAATCATAAATGGATGAGTCTGGTCCATGTCCTGAGGGCCCTTATAGCATACATGGATGGATAGAAACCATGATTTAATGTCACCCAGTAATACCCATAGGGTGATATAAACACGTGCATAGAATACACTAGAGAAATAATGTACCACAAGTTCTGAGAAGGTTTATTTCAAGGAGCAAAGTGACAAAGGACGATGCAGTGACACTGTCTCCTCTACACTTAACCAGTCATTTAGTACATCATTTTGATGCGTGGAAAGCCACATCTCCCTCTTAATTATTAGGACTTTTTCATGTGCAAGTGACAGAAAACCTAATTCAAGTTGGCTTTTAACAAAAGGGAGTAGAATTCCATTTCTGATAATATGGATATTTAGGTATTTGAACTGACCTTTCCTCTTAAAACAAAAATGCTATGTTAAATAAAAACTATTCTTAAAAATATTGAAGAGATGCTAAGATGGTGAGGAATTGTTGCAGGAAGGGGACCCCTTCCAGGGCCCGAGCGTGGGCTCTTGTCTAACACTCAGAAATGAATTGTCGTAGGAGACACACGTGCTGACAAAGCAGGAGACTTTATTGGGAAGGGGCACCCAGGTGGAGAGCAGGAGGGTAAGGGAACCCAGGAGGACTGCTCTGCCACGTGGCTTGAATGGTGGGTTGAATGCCACAGGTTTAATGGTGATGGGTTCAGCTTTCCCGTTGTCTCTGGCCAGTCATTCTGTTTCAGGGTCCTTCTTGGTGGCGTGTGCATCGCTCAGCCATGATGGATTCCAGCGAGGAGGATTCTGGGAGGTTGGTGGACATACGGACTGGCATCTCCTCTCTCCTTTTGACCTTTCCCAAATTCTTCCAGTTGGTGGTGGCTTGTTAGTTCTGCATTCCTTACCAGGACCTCCTGTCATAAGATAACTCATCGAAGTGGTTACTGTGGTGCCTGGCCAGGGTGGGCTGTTTCAGTCAGTGGTTCCCCTAACAGAATTATAAGGCCAATATCAAAGAGAGTAGGAACCTAGAAAGGTAAATTGAGTGTTAAATCTTGTTTTGTTCAAAGAACATTCACCAAACCTGTGTTGTGTTGTGTTTGTTCGTTTTTCAGCTTTGTCAGGGACCTCAGAAGACAAAGTGCAGCATTTCCCCAAGATGGGACACCTCGTGGGGGACCCTCCCTCCACGCTGGGACTCCAAAGGCCATTCTTCAGAGTAAGGGTGATCCAGAATTAAATATGCTCTAGATCTCTACCCCCAGGGCCCTGTAGGAAAAGTTACCTTTGTGATGAGTGAGCAAAGCAGGGAGGTAAAAGGCCCTGAGAAGTTTGAACAATAGGTTGGCCATCAAGTGAATTTTTAGCTTAAATTTGCATCACTTTGGTGATCCAACAAGTAGTCCAGGATTGGCAGAAGAAAATCCAAATCTCTGGATGAATGTCCCTTTATCCTTGGTGCTGAAAAAATTCCTACAAGAAAATTTTCAAGTTAAATGACAAGCTCACAGAAAAAAAAAGGGTGTGTGTGGGGGCAACTAAGCACAGAAGAAAATGAAAAACCGCGTCCTGATTTTCCTTCTCATCGTAGCAGAGTCTGCTTTTGGGGAGGATCAGATTGAGAAAACAGAATATTAATGTAACTTGACCACATTAACAGATTAAAGGAGAAAAAAATCATGAGATAATCTCAGTAGGTATAGAAAAATACTATCAGAGATTTCAGCATGATAAAAACTTTTAAAAAACCTATGAAGAAACTTTCTTACCCTTATCAACAACCACAGTTGGTGAAATGTTCAAAGCTTTCCCTTTGGCCGATAGTGTGGCTAACCTTTTATTGCTTAATCTCGTAGACTAGACAGGAAAAAACAATTCTAAGTATTTCAATACAGGGAATTAAATACCGGGAAATAATTGCACAGGTGAAGAGGAGTTGAGAAACCAAAGAGGGGATGGTGGATTTTACCAGAGATTAGAAACAACAGGAACTCCTTAGGCTGGAGAGATGTGGGGAGGGGGCAGTATTATGAGACCCTAGTCGCTGGAGTCCTCTGGTAGAGGCTAGAACCATGATGTCATGGGGACCACGAAGGGAAGGGCTATGCCTGGCAGGAACTTCCAAGAAGAGACATAGCTGCTGCCAGACACTGTCCTATAGCGGGTAACAAAGAAACTCCCTGCTTTCTCCTCCCATGTTCTAATTTTCCTTCACTACCTCCCCTTGGTCACATTCAACTGAAAACCAGAGGACAAGAAGATCTGTTAATACAATACACAAATTTATTTCTCTTGGGGTATAGAGCAAGGTGAAGGCTGGATAGTACATCTGGAGGATAAACAGAAACTATGTGGTACAGAGGAGAAACGATTATCACAACATCCAGGCAGGCAGTTACCTCTGGGGGCGGGGGGCGGGACGAGAGTATACAGGTGCCTTCTGAGATGCTGGCAATATTCAATTTCTTGCCTTGATTGGTGGTTACCTTGCTGTTTGCTTTATTATTGTCTTTGAACCTCACATGAATTTTATGCTTTCTTTTGTGTGTGTGTGATATACCTCACAGAAAGTACCAAAAAGAAAATTCACAGATTTACGTAACTGAAAAACTCAGAGGTAGAACTAACTTTAAGTGTATTTTAATCCGGAGGCTTAGTCCTTGACAAAAAGGCTCTTCTCTGTCATCCCACCTCATATTCAGGGTGGCTGCAACAATCTCACCTCTCACCACACAGTTTCTCCCTCCCTTTTTCCCAGAAACTTCCGTAAATATTTCATTGTCTCATTCTGCATCACATGCCCATTCCTGAGCTAGTCAGTGTGGCCAAGGCGAGAGAGGAATCACTTCCATGCAAATTTCATTAGCTGAGTTTGCAGGACAGGTAACTCCTCCAATGGAATCAGTTCCAGCAGGTGGGGGAGATCGGGGGAGGCACATCTCAAGTGATCATTCTTCCACTTCAATCAGTCTTTATCCATCCACCCAACTCCTGGTTTGATGGTCTCTCACATCTAGTGTAAAGCCTACTAGAACCTGGAGAGAAACAAAAAACGAGGGAGATAGAAACTGAGATCTCTGTGTATTTGTGCTTCTGTTCTGAGTCCTGACAAGTTATCCTTGAATAATACGTATTAGCTGTTCCAGGAAATGTTATCAAATAATTGCTTAAGTCACAGGATAAGTTTCTGTAAGTTGGCTGTTTGCCCCTCCTCCACTACAGTCACCTTAAATAGAGCACCACATCAGGCTCTGAAAGGGATAAGGGATATAAGCTAACTGAGGGAGGCTCCCTGGATGAGTGATGGTAACTAATCTGTGTAGCTTAGACAGTGTAGCCCCTGCATGTGGTTTACTGCATATATAAATAATGATTTCAGATATTTAAAACACCCTTACTTATTCATTTCTTTTGAACAAAAAAGGCGTATGTATCCTCCATGACTGTATCTTAATATATATTTATTAATCTTTGCTTTGAAACGTATTGAATAAGCTTCTAAACTGCAACTTTAATTGTTGAGTACATTTAACGAACCTGAACACAGAAGGGCGTGGCTCAGATTCCATTTCAAGAAAGGATTCATTGCCCCAGCTGCGAGGCATGCTATCAGCAGACTGCTTTCAGCTGTCAGCCCCTTCATAGGTTGCCTCAGCTGTAGAGACATCTTTCTCAAGATCATGCCTTTCTGGGTGGTGTGATGGTTAAAAGTATGTGTCAACTTGGCTAGACCACGAGACCCAGATATTTGGTCAAACTTTATTCTAGATGTTTCTGTGAAGGTATCTTTTTAGAGAGATTAGCATTTAAATCAGTAGACTTTGTGGAGAGCCTGTCCTCCATAATGTGGGCGGGTTTAATCCAATCAGCTGAAGGCCTTAATAGAAAAAGGCTGATGGCCCTGGAAGAGGAGAGTGGCTTGCAGCAAACTGCCTTTGGACTCCAACTGCAACGCTTCCCTGCGTCTCCGTCTTGCTGCCTACCCTGCAGATCTCGGACTTACCAGGCCTCTACAACTGCGTAAGCCAATTTTTTCAGGTTAATCTTTCTCTCTTTCTGTATAGAATCCTAACTATATAGTTGGACTATGTTCGATGACTAATCAAGGTGGGAATATAAAGATCCAGCCACTTTAACCCAACATGAGAAAACTCTGGCGGGTTTGCCCTGCCCGAGTTCCCTCCAGAACTCTAGCTGCCTGAGGCTGTTGGGTTGGTGTTATAGCTTGACTTCTGCTCACTTTAGCTCTCTTCCCCTTCCTTCTACCTGCGTTGATCCTAAGGGCACTCCCTAGTACAGTGGTCCCCGACCTTTTTGGCGCCAGGGACTGGTTTCGTGGAAGACAATTTTTCCACGGGACGGGGGTGGGCGGCGATGGTTCAGGCGGTAATGGGAGCGATGGGGAGAGGCAGATGAAGCTTCGCTTGCTGACCCGCCGCTCACCTCCTGGTGTGCGGCCTGGCTCCTAACAGGCCTCGGATTGCTACTGGTCCACGGCCCGGGGGTTGGGGACCCCTGCCCTAATAAAACATCCTGAGTACTAAACTCAGAGTCTGCTTCTCGGAGAACGTAGCTTACAACAAAAGGAAAGTAAAATGTATAAGGAAAATATAATAATTACCATTCTTCCTGAAAAAATATTCTAAGTTCTAGAAGGAAGATATAAGAGACAAAACAATTGTGGTCTGGGCTGAAAAACAAGTTGACTCTGTAAAGGAGTTCCCTAGTTTGGAAAATAGAAAGGAAAGGGATGGGAAAACTTATCCCTGAGATGCTAATCTTTTCCATTAGGGGCAAAGATAACCTTCTTCCTAGCCAGCTACTCCTGAGGTTTGAAGAACGAGAAAAACTTGGAGAGAGAGAGAGCAAGAAACATAGAAAAGCGTTGGACGTCCTGTTGAGATACCAAGGCACATCTCCCAAGGAGATGGGATGAGGGGTGTCTTATATCTTTGGGGAAGAAACTGAGAAATACTAAATCTATTTATGTCCCTCTCCCTCCTCCTTTCCCCGCTCTCCCTCCTTCCCCAATACACTTAGGACTGATTAGAGTTACATGTTCATACTCTAATCCATTACATTTGGTAACCTGAGGCATATGCATTTAAAGGTTACGTGTGTTTTTGTCCTACGGTTACACTACTAACTCTAGTCAATTATTCAAAAAATAAACCGAGAGGGCAATTTCATTTAGCTTATATAGTGGTGTTTGAGTCCTCAACTAACCAGCAGACTTTGACTACTGCTGGTATATTTATTTTTGTTTCAAAGCTCAGGTTTCTCTTTTGGATTTTCCTAATTAATTTATCTCCATGGATATATTTCTCTGTCCATGTTGTGCTGAAATGAATATAATATAGCAAGATAACTTGATAAATTTAATGTAATATGACCATTCTTTGAGGATTGAACTTGGGTTGGTGTTTCTTCCTGCTGCAGGATTGACTATTTCTCAAGAGCCTGTTCTTGAAGTAGAAGACATTTTTCTTTTTTTAAATTGAGATGTAATTGACGTGTAATATTCGTTCTAGGTGTACAACATAATGATTTGATGTATGTGTATATTGTGAAATGATCACCGCAGGAAGTTTACTTAATATCCATCACCTCACATGGTAACAGCTTTTTTTCATGTGTTGAGAGCTTTTAAGATATACTCTCTTAGCAATAGAAGAGTTGCTGAGGCTGAGAATTCAACCCCCTTTGGAGCTCTTCTACTCTTTTATTATAATTGACACCTGGGCCCAATCCTCAGTTTTTTTCTGCTCTCTGCCTTCAGGTGGTACGAGTCTCTTTATATGTTGCCAACAAGGGCCTCTGACTTTCCAGTTTTGCCTTAAATTGGTGATTAATGATACTTAGCGTCTCACTGCTTTCTTTAGTGCGTTGGGTACACTCGGCAACAGCCAGCCAATTCCGTACTCTTGGTAATAACTACTTTCCCTGTACTTCTCAGCTGCCTTGTGTGTGGCACCCGACAGTGCATTCCCTTCTACTGAAAGTCCGTTCCAGTTTATCACCCATAAGAGTTCTTGAACAATTGCGTCATTACAGCAAGCCAGGGACTGTCTATACTCCTCCTACCAATAATGGCCTCCTCTTTCCTAGTGATTCAACTCCAAACTCCATTTGAGAGTCTGATTTGTAGGATCATTTCCAGACCAACCACTGCAGATCAGGTTCCCTGGGAAACAGACTCTGAGACATCGGTATTTTCATACGTTTGTGTATGATCTCTGGATCAATATCTTTGAGGGAACAATGAATGTAGAATTGAGCTGAGGGAGAACCTGAACTGCGATGCAGTTGCAACAGCAGCTTTGGCCAATATTGTGGGGAACTCTATAACTAGGCCCTTCGGTGGTTTCCCAATTTAGGTGATGAAGGGGACAGTCTTTTGTATCAGCACAGCAACAAATGATTGGATGTGGATTGCCCTTAGGGAGGAGCAATATTTGTAGCTTTCTTCAGTCAAGGGCAACCTGGATGGGGCACAGCTGTGAGCCTTCAGTAGCCAACACACCTTGTTGCTGTGGGAATGAGTGCCTTGGTCCTGAAGCTGGTACAGCACAGTATCTACTACAAGCCTCATTGAAAATTAAGAGGTATATTTCCAGAAACAGAAAGGAATAGTGCTGCAAGGAGTGCATCCCTACTCTTGCTGTGATATTGAGTTCCTCAGATTGGGGGGAAAAAAATCACACTACAGTACCACATTATATAGGTAAACTGGTAGACTTAAGCCTGCTTGAAACCAGCACCTTAGAGGTGGCTGTATCACAAGAGTGTTTGGCTACCTGTGTATCTGTAAGCTGGATATTAAGTGTTTTGTGACATAGTTTTAATATCCCCTATGTATAAGCTTGCATAAAGAGTGAAGCTGATAGCAGAATTGTCTGACTTTGAATGGACCATGCTAGACACAAAATGACCAGCTGGTTGTGTAAGACACTAGACTAATAAATAGTGCTAGACAGAGAGGTTGCATCCCACAGTTGTTATAGTCGTTGCTCCTGGGAGTTGCACCTTTTGCAGCTGGGCTATGTCTTCTATTATCATTCCAGATTTTACATAAATAGAAGTAGACCAAGCTCAAGGAGCCTATGTACCCAGATTGGTGGAAAGTCCAAAACCATGCATTTGGGGCATCATTTCATTGGTGATATACAAAGAAATGTGATGTTACTTCTACTTTGAGGATGGTGGAATAATTTACCTTTGTGGCATTAATGTAAATTACCGTGGTAGATTCTATTGTTCAAAATATTTGCTGCTGTCCCCGTAAGGAAGGACTATATATCGCTACCTGCTCCTTTGATATCAGGCTTGGCTATGTGCACTGCAATGAAGTGAAATGGTTAATGAGCGAAAATTACGTTTCACTTCTGAATACAAACTTTAAGAATCATTGCATGGTCTGTGATTTGGCCGCCTTTTCCTCTCCCCACAAGATGATAAATATTCTAGTTAGGGGTTTCCTCTATCAGTCTGGACCTTGACTTAAAGATTCATGGAACAGAGCCACAGCTGACTCATGTTGAAAATACAAACTGAGTGAGAAATAAACCTCTGCTGTTGTAGGATACCAAGATTTTTGAGGGTTGCTTGTTATCACAGTGTAATTTAGCTAAAACTGATTGATAGAGTTGAATTTCATAGGTATCATTTTTGTATACGTTCTGTTTGGGGACTTGATACATGTACTTGAAAATGACTAAGAGGCACTAGACTGTAATAATTCTCTCTGGCAGGAATATTGCTAAAGTAAAATTTGCCTTTGTATTTCATTCCTGTAATCTGGTCCTTTTAGTATTTTGTTTTCCCTTCATTTTCAGGACAATACCTAAGGCAAGGAGAAGAAAGGAAGACAGACAGGGACATAGGGAAGATAAGCTGGTTTAAAAAAAAGAAAAAAGAAAAAATCCTGGCCGGTGGAGGACAGGGAGATAATGGGTGAAAATAACAGCAGTTCTATAATTAGAAGAAAATTTTTAAATTTTGAATTTGCATCTTTTGATGATATACTTTGTTAATCCTTTTGACAGTAATGCTGTAAGTAGCCTGTTCTTCAGTTCTGGTAGGATCAAGGGGAAAAAATATAAGGTTTTCTTGCACCTACCTCTACTCTTAAAGATAGTACGCATTTGCTGGATTCTCACACGCTTAGACAAACACACTCACATATACACTCAGTAAAGTTAAGCTTTTATTCCTTCACTGAAGTTCAGGACTTAAAATAGTAACACAAATAGCCAAAAGATAGTTTTAGTTAAAGAAGTCTTTATGTGTGTTTGCCTAATTTATTTCTTCCACTTTGGGGGGGGGGGCATGAGGATTCCTGTTAGCCATATGGCTTAAATTTTATACAAATATAAAAGTATGGTTTCACCAAAAATACTTATACAACTCCTAAAATAATAGCCACCATTTAAAATAGGCTTTTATGTGAGACACTACACTAAGTATGTTACATGATATATAGGCAGTAACAACAAGGTGGATAGCTTCTTCCACAAAATGAGGCTTTGAAGACCAAGCTCACTGGTTTGGCAGAATAGGAAGTAGTTAGGGCCCGGCCCGGCCCGGCAGGGTCGGGCCGCTGACTGCCGTCCCCGCCGCACCCGCCTCGGTTCGGCCCCTGGGGGCAGAGAGCTATCGGGGCCGGGCGGCCCGAGGGCCTAAGCCGGACCGCCTGACCCTGCAGCGGCCGCGAGCGACGCCGGCCGAGGAGGGCCACGGCCTCGATGTCCCCCACGCCCTCCCTGTCCAGTGTCTGGGAGCCCCGTGAGGGCCGAGCGGGTAGGAGCTACGGCGACGCGGGCGGGAGCCGGGGGCCGGGAGGCCGGCGGCAGGGGGGCCTGCGCGCTCCGAAGGCTGGAAGCGCTTCCCCTCGCCTCAGCCCCGTGGGGAGGCGTCCCTCGCTCCCGTCATGGCTGCGGGAGGAGACTACGTCCTCCATCTTGTCGGGGCCGCGGGGGGAACTGGGGGCAACTCCGACTCGTCCCGGGAAGCCCGGGCTGGGCCCCGCCGCCCGGCCGCCGGGACGGCGCCCGCTGCTGGCTCCGCACCTGGCCCCGGCCGGCGCGACGGGCCCGGGCCAGACGCCGCTCCCGCCTCCGCTGGCCAAGATGGAGGCGGCTGCGGGTCCCCGAGCCGGGCGCCCGCCTGTCGGAAGGGCTGGGCCGTCCCCGGCGGGGCCGCCGCGTCCCAGCCCCTGGGCCTCTGCCCTCGTTGGCCCCGAGGCGGACGGCCCGTCCCCGTGGCGGGAGGGAACGCAGGTGCCGGCCGGGCGGGGCCCGGGCGGGCCTGGCGAGTTGCGACCAAGGAGCCACCTGGGCGCCAGGACCCGGCTTTTGTTCGCCGTCTACACCTCTGTCCTGGGCGCACGTCACGGGCTGTGCGGGTCCCGAGGTTCCACGTAGGAGGCGAGCGGGGAGGCCGCCCTGGCGGCCGTCGGTGGGACTGCAGCCGACGATGTTGGGGAGTAAATGGATGGATAAAATGGACCCAGATTTCAGGATTGCCTACTCGTAAATAGACGGGTGTTGTTACACTTTAAAGTTCGACACGATGGTGAACAGCATGAACTTTTTTTTTTAACATCTTTATTGTAGTGTGATGCTTAACACTGGTGTGTTGGTTTCTGCTGTATAGCGGAGTGAGTCAGCTATATGCATGCGTTTATCCCCATGGCCCCTCCCTCTTGCGTCTCCCTCCCACCTTCCTTATCCCACCCCTCTAGGTGGTCGCAAAGCACCGGGCTGACCTCCCTGTGCTATGCAGCCGCTTCCCACCACAATGTTCCATCGCAGCACTCTTTACAGTTGCCAGGACATAGAAGCAACCTAAGTGTCCACCGACAGATGAATGGTTAAAGAAGATGTGGCACATATATGCAATGGACTATTACTCAGCCATAAAAAGAAACGAAATTGAGCTATTTGTAGCGAGGTGGATGGACCTAGAGCCTGTCATACAGAGTGAAGTAAGTCAACATGAACTTTTTAATGAAGTTATCCATGAAGTTCTCAGTAAAGACTGACTTTATAGAGATGCCACTTAGCATAGTCTAGTAGAAAGTGAGATTCATTATGAATAAAACAATCAAGTAGTCCTCACAAAAAAAAAAAAAGGAAGTAGTTAAATATGAATGCGTGTGGAGTGCATAGCTGAGTGTCTGACACTGAGGAAATAGGAAAAAATGATAACTAATAGGCACTCTAACATTAATACTTCCACCAAATGATATAAGTTTTTAGCTTCATTTTCCCAATTTTTCACATGGAGAAAGTACAAGAGAAAATTGACCAGGGTCAATGTATTGAGACAAAACTTTTATGTTTTCATGTCCCCTGACTTCCTCTTTTCTCTCGTTTCATGCCCTGGCAACACCTGGTTAACCTCTCACTTTTAGAATTGGGTTGTGGCAGGCAGAATTCTAAGATTCTGTCCCTTATTTACATGCTGTGTAGTACCCTCCTCTTGAGTGTGGGAAGAGCCTGTGACTATGATGGGGTATGATTCCCATGATTAAGTTATTCATCCACTGATTTTTTTTGAATTAATCAAAAGGGAAATTACTCTGTGTGGGCTTGATGTTTAAGAGAAGACAGGGCATCAGAGATCCTTCTGCAGGCTTGAGGGAACGGACTGCCAAGCTTTGAGGAGGGCAACTCAGCAAAGTTCTAGGAGAGGCCTCCGGGGACTGAATTGGTCCCCCACTAACAGCTAGCAAGAAAAGAGACCTCAGTTACATGGCCACAAAGAAATGAACTCTGTCAACAAGCCAGTGGAGCATGGAAGTAGATCTTTCCCTTGTCTGTCCTTGAGGTATGGATGCAGCTGTCTGACACCTTAATTTCAGCCTTATATACACCCTGGGCAGACAAACCACAGAAACTGTAAGATAAACCTAATTGTGTTTTAAGAAGCTAAGCTGTGGTAATGTGAGATGCAGCAATAGAAAACGAATGTAAGATGAAACACGCTTTGGGGCGTGGGATCTGGCCTCCTGAGTGTCTGCTGGAGTCAGATGACCTAACGTGGAAATGCAGGGTGATTAAGTCCACATGGGATAAGGACTGACCGATGGGGATGAGGGAAGGGAGGAAGAATGATCCTAAATCCCCACCCTTTCCCCTCACCCTCAGTGGACTACTTTAATTTTTGTTTCCTTTGTAACTCTTCAAGAGAAGCCCTACGTGCCAAGGGAATACGCTTCCTGCTTAACACACTTTTTCTTTTCACAACTTGTCGCGTGTAGCAGCCAGCTTGGAAATGTATCACATCACAGGTTTTTCATTCCTTTCCTCTTCATCTGCACACCCCATATAAGAAGTCAGAACTTTAATCTTTTCCCCAGTTCTGCTTTCTGAAGGAACTGGACTGAGTCAATCACAGAATTTGAGTGCAAGTCTGACTACAGAACTTGAGTTAATTTCAGGATACCTGATTTCATTTTAAAGAAATTAAATTTAAAAGTGAAAAATACATGCATACTAGAGGCAGCGCACAATTTCTATGCTAATAACCACTCAGGAGGATATGAAATAGGGGTTTCAGATTGTCATTCAAAGTAGAGTTGATGTTTTAGAAGGAAAATTTTCTGGCTCTTAAAGGATGTTTAATTTTTTTTTCTTTAACATCTTTATTGCAGTATAATTGCTTTACAATGGTGTGTTAGTTTCTGCTGTATCACAAAGTGAACCAGCTATATGTATACGTATATCCCCCTATCTCCTCCCTCTTGCATCTCCCTCCCACGCTCCCTCTCCCACCCCTCTAGGAGGACACAAAGCACAGAGCTTCCTACTAGCTACTTTACATTTGGTAGTGTATATATGTCCATGCCACTCTCACACTTTGTCACAGCTTACACTTCCCCCTCCGTATGTCCTCAAGTCCATTCTCTACATCTGCGTCTTTATTCCTGTCCTGCCCCTAGGTTCTTCAGAACGCTTTTTTTTAGATTCAATATATATGTGTTAGCATACAGTATTTGTTTTTCTTTTTCTGACTTACGTCACTCTGTACGACAGACACTAGGTCCATCCACCTCACTACAAATAACTCAATTTTGTTTCTTTTCATGGCTGAGTAATATTCCATTGTATATATTTGCCACATTTTCTTTATCCATTCATCTGTTGATGGACATTTAGGTTCCTTCCATGTCCTGGCTATTGTAAATAGAGCTGCAGTGAACATTGTGGTACATGCCTCTTTTTGAATTATGCTTTTCTCTGGGTATATGCCCAGTAGTGGGATTGCTGGGTTGTATGGTAGTTCTATTTATAGTTTTTTAAGGGACCGCCATACTGTTCTCCATAGTGGGTGTATCAATTGACATTCCCACCAACAGTGCAAGAGGGTTCCTTTTTCACCACATGCTTTCCAGCATTTATTGTTTGTAGACTTTTTTTTTAAGGCTTTTTTTTTTAACATCTTTATTGGAGTATAATTGCTTTACAATGGTGTGTTAATTTCTGCTTTATAACAAAGTGAATCAGTTATACATATACATATGTTCCCATATCTCTTCCCTCTTGCGTCTCCCTCCCTCGCACCGTCCCTATCCCACCCCTCTAGGTGGTCACAAACCACCCAGCTGATCTCCCTGTGCTATGTGGCTGCTTCCCACTAGCTATCAGTTTTACATTTGGTAGTGTATATATGTCCATGCCACTCTCTCACTTTGTCGCAGCTTACTCTTCCCCCTCCCCATATCCTCAAGTCCATGCTCTAGTAGGTCTGTGTCTTTATTCCCGTCTTACCCCTGGGTTCTTCATGACCTTTTTTTTTTTCTTAGATTCCATATATATGTGTTAGCATACGGTGTATTTGTTTTTCTCTTTCTGACTTACTTCACTCTGTATGACAGACTCTAGGTCGATCCACCTCACTACAAATAACTCAATTTCATTTCTTTTTATGGCTGATTAATATTCCATTGTGTATATGTGCCGCATCTTCTTTATCCATTCATCTGTCAATGGACACTTAGGTTGCTTCCATGTCCTGGCTATTGTAAATAGAGCTGCAATGAACATATTGGTACATGACTCCTTCTGAATTATGGTTTTCTCAGGGTATATGCCCAGTAGTGGGATTGCTGGGTCATATGGTAGTTCTATTTGTAGTTTTTTAAGGAACCTCCATACTGTTCTCCATAGTGGCTGTATCAATTTACATTCCCACCAACAGTGCAAGAGTGTTCCCTTTTCTCCACACCCTCTCCAGCATTTATTGTTTCTAGATTTTTTGATGATGGCCATTCTGACCAGTGTGAGATGATATCTCATTGTAGTTTTTTTTTTTTTGGTGGGGGGGTTATGCGGGCCTCTCACTGTTGTGGCCTCTCCCGCTGCGGAGCACAGGCTCCGGACGCACAGGCTCAGCAGCCATGGCTCACGGGCCTAGTTGCTCCACGGCATGTGGGATCTTCCTGGACCAGGGCACGAACCTGTGTCCCCTGCATCGGCAGGTGGACTCTCAACCACGGTGCTACCAGGGAAGCTCTCATTGTAGTTTTGATTTGCATTTCTCTAATGATTAATGATGTTGAGCATTCTTTCATGTGTTTGTTGGCAATCTGTATATCTTCATTGGAGAAATGTCTATTTAGGTCTTCTGCCCATTTTTGGATTGGGTTGTTTGTTTTTTGATATTGAGCTGCATGAGCTGCTTGTAAATTTTGGAGATTAATCCTTTGTCAGTTGCTTCATTTGCAAATATTTTCTCCCATTCTGAGGGTTGTCTTTTTGTCTTGTTTATGGTTTCCTTTGCTGTGCAAAAGCTTTAAGTTTCATTAGGTCCCATTTGTTTATTTTTGTTTTTCTTTCCATTTCTCTAGGAGTTGGGTCAAAAAGGATCTTGCTGTGATTTATGTCATAGAGTGTTCTGCCTATGTTTTCCTCTAAGAGTTTGATAGTTTCTGGCCTTACATTTAGGTCTTTAATCCATTTTGAGTTTATTTTTGTGTATGGTGTTAGGGAGTGTTCTAATTTCATTCTTTTTCATGTAGCTGTCCAGTTTTCCCAGCACCATTTATTGAAGAGGCTGTTCTTCTCCATTATATATTCTTACCTCCTTTATCAAAGATAAAGTTACCATATGTGCATGGGTTTATCTCTGGGTTTTCTATCCTGTTGTATTGATGTCTATTTCTGTTTTTGTGCCAGTACCATGTTGTCTTGATTACTGTAGCTTTGTATAGTCTGAAGTCCGGGAGCCTGATGCCTCCAGCTCTGCTCTTCTTAAGATTACTCTGGCTATTCGGGGTCTTTTGTGTTTCCATACAAGTTGTGAACTTTTTTGTTCTAGTCCTGTGAAAAATGCCTTTGGTAGTTTGATAGGGATTGCATTCAATCTGTAGATTGCTTGGGTAGTATAGTCATTTTCACAATGTTGATTCTTCCAATCCAAGCACATGGTATATCACTCCATCTGTTTGTATCATCTTTAATTTCTTTAATGAGTCTTATAGTTTTCTGCATACAGGGCTTTTGTCTCCTTAGGTAGGTTTATTCCTTGGTATTTTATTCTTTTTGTTGCAGTGGTAAATGGGAGTGTTTCCTTCATTTCTCTTTCAGAATTTTCATCATTAGTGTATAGGGATGCAAGAGATTGTTGTGCATTAATTTTGTATCCTGCTACATTACCAGATCCATTGATTAGCTCTAGTAGTTATTTGGTGGCATCTTTAGGATTCTCTATGTATAGTATCATGTCATCTGCAAACAGTGACAGCTTTACTTGTTCTTTTCTGGTTTGGATTCCTTTTATTTCTCTTTCTTCTCTGATTGCTGTGGCTAAAACTTCCAAAATTATGTTGAGTAATAGTGGTGAGTGTGGGCAACCTTGTCTTGTTCCTGATCTTAGTGGAAATGGTTTCAATTTTTCACCATTGAGAATGATGTTGGCTGTGAGTTTGTCATATATGGCCTTTATTATGTTGAGGTAAGTTCTCTCTATGCCTACTTTCTGGAGGGTTTTTATCATAAATGATTGTTGAATTTTGTTGAAAGATTTTTCTGCATCTATTGAGATGATCTTATGGTCTCATTCTTCAATTTGTTAATATGGTGTATCACATTGATTTGTGTATATTGAATCCTTGCATTCCTGGGATAAACCCCACTTGATCATGGTGTATGATCCTTTTAATGTGCTGCTGGATTCTGTTGGCTAGTATTTTGTTAAGGATTGTTACATCTATATTCATCAGTGATATTGGCCTGTAGTTTTCTTTTTTTGTGACATCTTTGTCTGCTTTTACTGTCAGGGTGATGGTGGCCTCGTAGAATGAGTTTGGGAGTGTTCTTCCTTCTGCTATATTTTGGAAGAGTTTGAGAAGGATAGGTGTTGGCTCTTCTCTAAATGTTTGATAGAATTCGCCTGTGAAGCCATCTGGTCTTGGGCTTTTGTTGTTGGAAGGTTTTTAATCACAGTTTCAATTTCAGTGCTTGTGATTGGTCAGTTTATATTTTCTACTTCTTCCTGGTTCAGTCTCAGAAGGTGGTGCTTTTTAAGAGTTTGTCCATTTCTTCCAGGTTGTCCAGTTTATTGGCATATAGTTGCTTGTAGTAATCTCTCATGTTCCTTTATACTGTTGCAGTGTCATTTGCATTTTCATTTCTAATTCTGTTGATTTGAGTCTTTTCCCATTTTTTCTTAATGAGTCTGGCTAATGGTTTATCAATTTTGTTTCTATTCTCAAAGAACCAGTTTTAGTTTTATTGATCTTTGCTATCATTTCCTTCATTTCTTTTTCATTTACTTCTCATCTGATCTTTATGATTTCTTTCCTTCTGCTAACCTTGGGGTTTTTTGTTCTTCTTTCTCTCATTGCTTTGGGTATAAGTTTAGGTTGTTTATTTGAGATGTTTCTTGAGGTAGGATTGTATTGCTATAAACTTCTCTCTTAGAACTGCTTTTGTTGCATCCCATAGTTTTTAGGTCATCGTGTTTTCATTGTCATTTGTTTCTAGGTATTTTTTGATTTCCTCTTTGATTTCTTCAGTGATCTCTTGGTTATTTTGTAGTGTATTGTTTAACCTCCATATGTTTTGTATTTTTACAGTTTTTTTCTTGTAATTGATATCTGGTCTTATAGCGTTGTGGTCGGAAGAGATACTTGGTACAATTTCAGTTTTGTTACATTTACTGAGGCTTGATTTGTGACCCAAGATATGATCTATCCTTGAGTATGTTCCATGAGCACTTGAGAAGAATGTGTATTCTGATTTTGGATGGAATGTCCTATTAATATCAATTAAGTCCATCTTGTTTAATGTGTCATTTAGACCTTGTGTTTCATTATTTTCATTTTGGATGATCTGTCCACTGCTGAAAGTGGGGTGTTATAGTCCCTCACTCTTATTGTGTTACTGTTGATTTCCTGTTTTATTACTGCTGGCAGTTGCTTTATGTATTGAGGTGCTCCTATGTTGGGTGCATATATGTTTATAATTATTATATCTTTTTCTTGGATTAATCCCTTGATCATTATGTAGTGTCCTTCTTTATCTCTTGTAATAGTTTTTATTTTAAAGTCTGTTTTGTCTGGTATGAGAATTGCTACTCCAGCTTTCTTTTGATTTCCATATGCATGGAATATCTTTTTGCATCCCCTCACTTTCACTCTGTATGTGTCCCTAGGTTTGAAGTGAGTCTCTTGTAGACAGCATATATATGGGTCTTGTTTAAGTATCCATTCAGCCAGTCTATGTCTTTTAGTTGGAACATTTACTCCATTTACATTTAAGGTAATTATTGATATGTATGTTCCTATTACCATTTTCTTAATTGTTTTGGGTTGTTATTGTAGGTCTTTTCCTTCTCTTGTGTTTCCCACTTAGAGAAGTTCCTTTAGCATTTGTTGTATAACTGGTTTGGTGGTGCTGAATTCTCTTAGCTTTTGCTTGTCTGTAAAGGTTTTAATTCTCCAAATCTGAATGAGATCCTTGCTGGGTAGAGTAATTTTGGCTGTATGTTTTTCCCTTTCATCACTTTCAATATGTCCTGCCAGTTCCTTCTAGCTTGCAGAGTTTCTGCTGAAAGATCGGCTTTTAACCTTATGGGGATTCCCTTGTATGTTATTTGTTGATTTTTCCCTTGCTGCTTTTAATATGCTTTCTTTGTATTTAATTTTTGATAGTTTTATTAATATATATCTTGGCCTGTTTCTCCTTGGATTTATCCTGTATGGGACTCGACTCTCTGTGCTTCCTAGACTTGATTGACGATTTCCTTTCCCATGTTAGGGAAGTTTTCAACTATAATCTCTTCAAATATTTTCTCAGTCCCTTTCTTTTACTCTTCTTTTTCTGGGACCCCTGTAATTCGAATGTTGGTGGGTTTAATGTTGTCCCAGAAATTTGAGACTGTCCTAAATCTTTTCATTCTTTTTTCTCTATTCTGCTCTGTGGTATGTATTACCACTATTTTATTTTCCAGGTCACTTATCTGTCCTTCTGCCTCCGTTATTTTGCCATTGATTCCTTCTAGAAAATTTAAAATTTTATTTACTGTGTTGTTGATCATTGTTTGCTATTTAGTTCTTCTAGGTCCTTTTTTTAAATGTTTCTTGTATTTTCTCCATTCTATTTTTAAGATTTTGGATATCTTTACTATCATTACTCTGAATTCTTTTTCAGGTAGACTGCCTATTTCCTCTTAATTTGTTTGGTCTGGTGGGTTTCTTCCTTGCTCCTTCATCTGCTGTGTATTTCTTTGTCTTCTCATTTTGCTTAACTTACTGTGTTTGGGGTCTCCTTTTCACAGACTGCATGTTCTTAATTCCCATTGTTTTTGGTGTCTGCCCCCAGTGGGTAAGGTTTGTTCAGTGGGTTGTGTAGGCTTCCTGTGGAGGGGGACTGGTGCCTGTGTCGTAATGGATGAGTGTGGATCTTGTCTTTCTTGTGGGCAGGACTGCGTCCAGTGGTGTTTTGGGGTGTCTGTGAACTTATGATTCTAGGCAGCCTTTGTGATAATGGGTGGGGTTGTGTTCATGTTTTGCTAGTTGTTTGGCATGGGGTGTCCAGCAGTGGAGCTTGCTAATCGTTGAGTGGAGCTGGGTCTTAGCCTTGAGATGGAGATATCTGGGAGAGCTCTCACTGATTGATATTACATGGGGCCGGGAGGTCTCTGGTGGACCAATGTCCTGCACTGGGCTCTCCCACCTCAGAGGCTCAGGCCAGACACCTGCCCAGCTAGAGCACCAAGACCCTGTCAGCCACCCAGCTCAGAAGAAAAGGGAGAAAAGAAAGAAAGAAAGAAAACTTGTTATTAAAGTAAATAATAAAAAAATTATTAAAATAAAAAAGTAAAAAAGGAGAGAGCAACCAAACCAGTTTACAAATCCACCAATGCTTAGTGCTAAAAACTATAGTTAAAAACAAATGGACAGACACAACCCTAGGACAAATTGTAAAAGCAAACCTATACAAACAGAATCATACAAAGAAGCATACACATACACACTCAAAAAGAGAAAAAGGAAAAAATATATGCGCGCGTGTGTGTGTGTGTATATATATATATATATATATATATATATAAAGGATGAGAGCTGCCAAATCAATAAACAAATCTACCAATGACAATAAGCTCTAAATACTAAACTAAGGTAAACATAAAACTAGAAACAAATTAGACGCAGAAAGCAAACCCCAAGTCTACAGGTGCTCCCAAAGTCCACCACCTCGGTTTTTGGATGATTTGTTGTCTATTCAGGTATTCCACAGATGCAGGGTACATCAGGTTGATTGTGGAGATTTAATCTGCTGCTCCTGAGGCTGCACAGAGAGATTTCCCTTTCTCTTCTTTGTTCACACAGCTCCTCTGGTTCAGCTTTGGATTTGGCCCTGCCTCTGCTTGTAGGTTGCCCTCTGGTGTCTGTTCTTCACCCAGACAGGAGGAGGTTAAAGGAGCAGCTGATTTGGGGGCTCTGACTCACTCAGGCCATGGGGAGGCAGGGGTACGGAATGTGGGGCAAGCCTGCGGCAGCAGAGGCCAGCACGACATTGCACCAGCCTGAGACACGCTGTGTGTTCTCCCAGGGAAGTTGCCCCTGGATCACAGGACCCTGGCAGTGGTGGGCTGCACAGGCTCCTGGGAGGGGAAGTGTGGATAGTGACCTGTGCTCGCAAACAGGCTTCTTGGTGGCTGCAGCAGCAGCATTATTGTTCCATGCCTGTCTCTGGCATCTGAGCTGATAGCCGTGGCTCACACCCCTTTCTGGAGCTCATATAGGTGGTGCTCTGAATCCCCTCTCCTCACGCACCCCGAAACAATGGTCTCTTCCCTTTTAGGCAGTTCCAGACTTTATCCTGGACTCCCTCCCAGGTACCTGTGGTGCACTAGCCCCCTTCAGGCTGTGTTCATGCAGGCAACCGCAGTCCTCTCCCTGGGATCTGACCTCTGAAGTCTGAGCCTCAGCTCCCAGCCCCCAACCCCCAGGCCACACCCACCCCGGAGGGTAAGCAGAACAGCCTCTCAGGTTGGTGAGTGCTGGCTGGCAGCGATCCTCTGTGTGAGAATCTCTTGGCTTTGCTCCCTGCACCCCTGTTGCTGCATTCTCTTCTGTGGCTCTGAAGCTTCCCTCCCCTGCACCTGCCTCCCATCCCCACAAGTGAAGGGGCTTTCTAGTGTGTGGAAACTTTTCCTCCTTCACAGCTCCCTCCCAGAAGTGCAGGTCCTGTCCCTATTCTTTTGTCTCTGTTTTTTCTTTGTTCTTTTGCCCTACCCAGGTACGCGGGGAGTTTCTTGCCTTTTGGGAAGTCTGAGGTCTGCCAGCATTCTGTCAGTGTTCTGTAGGAGTTGTTCCACATGCAGATGTATTTTTGATGTATTTGTGGGGAGGAAGGTGATCTCCACGTCTTACTCCTCCACCATCGTAAAGGTCCTCCCTCAGTATGTTTAACATACATATATTTGGGGACAAGGAACTGAATAGTATAGGTGATACTAGATTCCTGTAATGTTCACTTGCTAGTGTGTCTTGGGGCAATAGTATGATGAAAGAGTCACTTGCATTTTCCATAAGGAAGACAATTTCAGGCATACTCTTTTCTCCCATTTTTTTTTTAATGGCTGTCAATACACTTCCTAAGGTGGGAATTTTGCCTTGAACTATTTCTGAGATGCTCTTTTCATTGAATAGTGTTCAATGAGCCTGGGGCAGAGTTTGAGGCAAATAAACAGTACCCAAGTATATTTTTAACACTGAGTTCTGTTGGTAAATGAAAATGTTCCTTTTATATCTGTTTACTGCAGTAGGGCCTAGTAGGGTGGGCATGACTCTCTGCTGCCTTAATGATAGGGCCCAAAGAATAAGTTAGCCCTAATTTCTAGTTTATTTTTCTCCTTTTGAACTCATGGGTAACTTGATGACCATGCCTATGAGTTGAGCACATTGCTGTTATGTTTTGTCCTTAGGATTCAGTTGCAGATTCCTTGGAAATGTCTGTGCTGCCCTAGTTCTTCGACATTTTAACTGATAGTGTGGGTTATTTGGCAGTCACATTCATACCCCCAGCACACCCCCTGTCACATGTGATTGAATGAGATGTGACAACCTGACTGAAGCTTGGCCAAACCTTCTCTCTCAGGAATTTGGAGTTGAGATGGAGACTACCAGTGAGATAGGGCTGATCTCTTGACCAGATGATAGGTAAACCTGGGAGCTACAGGGTAGCCATCTTCCCTCTGTATGTGGATGGAGAAGCTAAAAGCCAGTCTAGTTTTATTATTTATGTGGATTCTTCATTCTTCCCCATTTTAATAAAAATGTGGTATGAAGAGAGATTGCCAGCAGGGACGGTTTTCATTTTTCCCTTCTGCTCCACTCTTCACCTTTCTCCTCCCTGCTTTGTTTCCCAGGAGACTGATCATCATCTGATTCTATGTGACTCCCTTGTCCTCTGACCAATATGAGGAATCATTAGATCAACAAGCAGGAAGAGAGGATGGAGTATTTATTTCCTTGCTTCCTCCCACTCAGGCTGCAGATTTGCAGTGGTTGCCTTTCTCTAACAAGTCACAGATCTTACAGGGTGATCTTTTTCCTTCAGCTATAGCTATAGATATCACTATATTTCAATAAATGCACCCCAGGCCTAGCAGACTCTATTACCACCTATAGGCCTAAAGGAGAATGAAAAGGGAGCTTCATGTTTGCTATTTTTTCTTAACTCTTTAAGTGATCCCTAAACCCTTTGTAAGTGATCCAATTGTGCCTTTTGAGAGTGCCTTTTACCTACTTCTGGGATCATGACTGACTCACTGAATGACCTGTGCTTCTGAGGTTCTAACCCCTTTTGAGTTCCTGACTGTGAAATAAACCTATGATCTTAATTTGTTTTGCTGTAAATGGGTCTTAAAACCAACGAACCCTAAAAAATAAAGGTTCCTTCAATTATATATACTTATATAATGCATACATAGGCCTAAACAATTTTTCAAAATGGGCTAAGAAGTTCATCAATAAATCAAATGGGCTGTTACTGTGTATATGTTAGTTACAATGATGTGTAATGCATTGGGTTTTTTTCTTTTCGGTTTTATTGAGATATAGTTGGCATATAACATTGTATTCGTTTTAGATGTACAGTATGATTTCATATGAGTATATATTGTGAAATGATTACCACAGTAGGTTTAGTTAACATCCATCACCTCATATAGTTACAAATTCTTTTTTTCTTGTGATGAGAACTTTTAAGATTTGCTCTTGCAACTTTCCAGTATGATATAATATTGTTAACTTTAGTCACTATGCTGTACATTGCATCCTCAGAACTTATTTATCTTATAACTGGAAGTTTGTACCTTAGACTACCTTCGCCTGTTTCACCCACCCCCAACCTCTGGCAACCACCAGTTTCTTCTCTGTATCTATGAGTTTGTTGGGGTTTTCTTGTTTTTGTTTTTGATTCCACATATAAATGAGATCATACAGTATATGTCTTTCTCTGACTTGTTTCACTTAGATGTCTATTTGGTTCCTCTGCCCATTTTTATTAGATTATTTGGGTTTTTGTTGTTCTTGTTGAGCTGAATGAATTCTTCATAATTTTGCATATTTACCTCTTATCAGGTAAATGATTTGCAGATATTTTCTCTATTCTGTAGCTTGCCTTTTCATGTTGTTAATGGTTTCCTTTCCTGTACAGAAACTTTTTAGTTTGATGTAGTCTCACTTGTTTGGTTTTGCTTTTTGTTGCCTTTATTTTTTTGTCAAAAACAAAAAATCATCGCCAAGACTGATATTAAGGAGCTTCTCCCCTATGCTTTCTTCAAGGTGTTTTATGATTTTAGACCTTATATTCACGTCTTTAATCCATTTTGAGTTGACTTTTGTGTGTGGGCTAAGATAGGAGTCCAGTTTCATTCTTTGCATGTAGCTGTCCAGTTTTCCCAACACCATTTGTTAAAGAGACTATCCTTTCCCCATTATATATTCTTGGCTCTGTTGTCATTAAATTAATTGACCATAACTGTGAGGTCAGTTTTTAATTCTGGGCTTTCTATCTTATTCCATTGTTCTGTGTGTCTGTTTTTATGCCAATATCTTACTGTATTTATCACCATAGCTTTGTAATACAGTTTGAAATCAGGAAGTGTGATGCCTCTAGCTTTGTTCATTCTTTCTCAAGCTTGCTTTGCCTGTTTGGGGTCTTTTGTGGTTCTATACAAATTTTAGGATTATTTGTTCTATTTCTGTGAAAAATGCCACCGGAATTTTGATAGGAATTGCATTGAATCTGCAGATTGCTTTGTGCAGTGTGGATGTTTTAACAATAATTTTTCCAGTCCATGAGTGTGGAATATCTTTCTATTTATTTGTGTCATCTTTCAATTTCTTTCATCAGTGTTTCATAGTTTTCAGTATATAGATCTTTCACCTCCTTGGTTAACTTTATTTCTGGGAATTTCATTCTTTATGATGGAATTGTAAATGGGATTGTTCTAATATCTCTTTCTGATAGTTCATTATTAGTGTATAGAAATGCAATTGAGTTTTGTATATTGATTTTGTATCCTGCAACTCTACTGAATTTGCTTATTAATTCTAACAGTTTTCTGGTGGAGTCTTTAGGGTTTTTAAAAATGTCAGCTGCAAATAGAGACAGAAATTTAAGAAGTTGTACTTCTTCCTTTCTAATTTTTGGATGCTTTTTATTTTTTTCCTGCTAATTGCTTTGGCTAGGACTTCCACTACTATGTTGAATAAAAGTGGTGAGAGTGGGCTTCCATGTCTTGTTCCTGATCTTAGAGGAAAAGCTTTTAGCTTTTCACTGTTGAGTATGATGCTAGCTATGGGCTTGTCATATATGGTATTTATTATGTTGAAGTATGTTCCCCTACACCCAGTTTGAGATTTTTAAAATCATAAATGAGTGTTGAATTTTGTCCAGTCCCTTTTTTTTTGCTTCTATTGAGGTGATCATATGATTTTTATCCTTCATTTTATAAGTATGTTGTATCACATCAATTTTGTATTTGTTGAACTATCCCTGAATCTCTGGAATAAATATCGCTTGATCATGGTTCATGATCCTTTAATGTATTTTAGAATTTAGTTTGCTAATATTTTGTTGAAGATTTTTGCATCTATGTTCATCAGGGATATTGGTCTATGTTTTTCTTTTCTTGTGTGGTGCTTGTCTGCTTTTGGCATCAGGGCAATGCTGGCATTGTAAAATGAGTTTAGATGTGCTCCCTCTACTATTTTTTGGAAGAGTTTGAGAAGGATTGGTTTTAATTCTTTAAGTGTTCGGTAGAATGCACTAGTGAAGCCATTTGGTCCTGAACTTTTGTTTGTTGGATGGTTTTTGATTTCTGATTCAATCTCCTTACTCATTATTGGTCTGTTCAGATTCTCTGTTTTCTTGGATTTAATATTGGTAGGTTGTATAATACTATGTTTCTAAGCACTTACTTCTTCTGTGTTGTCCAGTTTGGTGTATAACTCTTCATAGTAGTCTCTTATGATCCTTTGTATTTGTGTCGTATCAGGTGCAACGTCTCCTCTTTTTTCTTTTTTTTTTTACTTTTTTTTTTTGAAGTATAGTTGATTTACGATGTTCTGTTAGTTTCAGATGTACAGCAAAATGATTCAGTTATACATATATATAAATCTATTTTTTTCAGATTCGTTTCCCCTGTTGTAAACTGTAAAATACTACATTTCCCCATGCTATACAGTAGGTCTTTGTTGTTTCTCTATTTCATATATATATAGTAGTGTGGATATGTTAATTCCAAGCTCCTAATTTATCCCTCCCCCTTTTCCCCTTTGGTAACCATAAGTTTGCTTTCCATGTCTGTGATCTATTTCTGTTTTGTATATAACTTCATTTGTATCATTTTTTTTAGATTCCACATATAAATGGTATATGATATTTGTCCTCCTACATATACTTGTAACAGATGTTGGTAATAACATTAACCACTTGGAGTGAAATGTGGAAAGATTATTTCCATTTAGGTACCTTTACTTTTCTCACTTTTATTTGTTTAATTTATTTTTTTATACAGCAGGTTCTTATTAGTTATTCATGTTATATATATTAGTGTATATATGTCAATCCCAATCTCCCAATTATTCACACCACCACCACCACCCCCTGCCACTTTGCCCCCTTGGTGTCCATATGTTTGTTCTCTACACCTGGGTCTCAATTTCTGCCCTGCAAACCGGTTAATCTGTATCATTTTTCTAGGTTCCACATATACGCATAAACATACAATATTTGTTTTTCTGACTTACTTCTCTCTGTATGACAGTCTCTAGATCCATCCACGTCTCTACAAATGACCCAATTTCATTCCTTTATATGGCTGAGTAATAGTGCATTGTATATATGTACCACCTCTTCTTTATCCATTCATCTGTCAATGGGCATTTAGGTTGCTTCCATGACCTGGCTATTGTAAATAGTGCTGCAATAAACTTTGGGGTGCATGTGTCTTTTTGAATTATGCTTTTCTCTGGGTGTATGCCCAGTAGTGGGATTGCTGGGTCATATGGTAGTTCTATTTTTAGTTTTTTAAGGAACCTCCATACTGTTCTCCATAGTGGCTGTATCAATTTACATTCCCACCAACAGTGCAAGAGTGTTCCCTTTTCTCCACACCCTCTCCAGCATTTGTTGTTTGTAGATTTTCTGATGATGCCCATTCTAACTGGTGTGAGGTGATATCTCATTGTAGTTTTGATTTGCATTTCTCTAATAATCAGTGATGTTGAGCAGCTTTTCATGTGCTTCTTGGCCATCGGTATGGCTTCTTTGGAGAAATGTCTATTTAGGTCTTCTGCCCATTTTTGGATTGGGTTGTTTATTTTTTTAATATTGAGCTTCATGAGCTGTTTATATATTTTGGAGATTAATCCTTTGTTGATTTGTTAGCAAATATTTTCTCCCATTCTGAGGGTTGTCTTTTCGTCTTGTTTATGGCTTCCTTTGCTGTGAAAAAACTTTGAATTTTCATTAGGTCCCATTTGTTTATTTTTGTTTTTATTTCCATTACTTTAGGAGGTGGGTCAAAAAAGATCTTGCTGTGATTTATGTCAAAAAATGTTCTTCCTATGTTTTCCTCTAAGAGTTTTATAGTTATAGCCACAAGAGAAGCCACTGCAATTAGAAGCCCATGCAACGCAACAAGGAGTAGCCCCCGCTCACTGCAACTAGAGAAGGCCCGCGTGTAGCAACAAAGACCCAACGCAGCCAAAAATAAATTAACATATTTTAATATAAATTTATTTATCTATGTAATTGTGCTTAAAATACTGCACATAGTAAGAACTGTTTAAGTATTTGCTATCAGCTATTGTTTTTTAGAAATGATCCTTGCTCCAGGGCTCATGATACAGTTCAGGTAAACTCATAAATTAAAACTGGCTTGGATTATATTCTATTTCTAAAATAAAGTCCTTACTGAATCAGTAAATATTAAAAAATTACTATACTTGAGAAACAAAGAATAGGATAATGTCTTAGTCTGGGGCCTCTAGAAATCAGAGCCTAAGTTAAGGATTAGGGTGCTACAACTTTAAGAGGTACAAGCCTAGGGCAGTGAGTGTGAGGGAAGAGGGGAAGAGAGTCAAAGAACGATATGAAGCAATTCAAGTGTTACCCTGTGGCTACACAATAGGCTATTGAGGACATAGCACACACCTCAGCGGTTGTATTCACTCACCACACAGGGCTTCACCAGGAAAGAGCCACACCTCAAAATTTCACAGGGGAGAGAAAGGAGAGACCTTTTATCTGTCTCCTTTCTCCTGTCTTCTGTTTCCTATTGGTCCTCAAGGGGAGCTAAATCTCCTGTATCTCTAGTCCATCAATAGCTCTTCAGGGGGCTTCCCTGGTGGCACAGTGGTTGAGAGTCCACCTGCCGATGCAGGAGACACAGGTTCGTGCCCCAGTCCGGGAAGATCCCACATGCCGCGGAGCGGCTGGGCCCGGGAGCCATGGCCGCTGAGCCTGCGCGTCTGGAACATGTGCTCTGCAACAGGAGAGGCCACAGCAGTGAGAGACCCGCGTACCGCAATAAAAAAAAAAAAAAAAACTCTTCAGGGAGTCAGATCCATGTCCTGCATTACGGTACTTCATCTAAATCCAGAAGTAGCGAGGCAACTCAGCATGCGTAAGATAAGAGAGAAAAGAAGGAAGCTTCTGTGTCCATAGGTTGGATAGAATTACCTGCAATTTGGTATTCTTCCCTCAATGACTCCTGGATGGATTTGTATACACCTTTCACATCACTCTGGTTCAAAAAAAAAAAAAAAAACAAAACCCACAAACAACCCAGTGTCTTGACAGTGTCTGCTTGATTAAGACTGTTAACTACCTTCCCCTACCTTAGCTCTGGTGGATCACTCAGTGAAGAATATACAATACTCGTATCTAGTGTTAAATCCTAAAATCCCTGAGGATAGGAACCATGCATTATCTTCACTGGATTTCTCAAAGCACTCAGCAACTAGATGGTCATGGATGAATAAATAAATATTTGTCATAGTGGTTAACCTTTAGATCCTGTCTGCCACATCTGCTATCATTTCCTTCTCATTTCTACTTTCAGGGACTGGTCCAGTTGTCACCTTAACTAAAAATGATAAAATTTTCCTGAGAAGTCTTGTTGTGTGAGAGATCCCCCATCAAATTTGCCGTCGCATTTTACTTGAAAATCTGAATGCATCCTGTGCTGTTTTGCACTGCAATCTAGTTAAATGCATATTTTAAACATCTCATTTTTACTTTATTCAGTAAACTTTGAACACCTATGTCTAGGATGTAGAGTTACATAAATGAGAAGACTTGGTCATTATCTTCTAGGAACTTATGATTCAGGAGAGGGATTCACAGAACAGTATCTCCATCACAGTCATATTGTTATGGTCAAGCTGTAATGTGAGCAGAAAGAAAAGAGAGGCTTTAAAGCAGTTCTCACAGGGGAAATCATGCTAGAGTTTAAAAATGAGAGGCGAATGAATGTGTACATTTTAGGGAAAATGAGGCTAGAGGGTCATGGATATTGGACAGCTTGGGGGGGTGTTTCTTGCTTGTGCTGCAGGGATGCACTGGTGAGAGGACAGTTGTACTCTTGTGAGGCTGAGGGACAGGACATATGGGAGAGCGCTGGAGAGATCAGGCTGAGTAGGAAAGTTGCGGCTAGTAGGGGAGCATGATGAACTATACACTACAGATATTATCGTAGGGGCAAAGGAGGGTCACTGGAGCACTATAAGTAGAAGGGACGATGCACGCTTCCTGAGGGTCAGGGACTATATCTTGGACACATTTGTTTCCTTCATGGTGCCTAGCAGAGCTCATATATACCCCACACTCAGTGAATTTTGGTTAAAAGATGAAACTCCCATAGTTATGGGATACCACGTGAAAGGCACAGATCTTAACATTTACTGTCTTGCTGTGAATTCTTAGAATTTTTTGTTCCTGGGGACAAACTTCTGATTTACCACCTTGTATTTCATACAACTTTGTTCTTCAAACATTGCTGCTGTATAATACTTTTTGTCAGTTAGTTGGAATTGCATTCGGTTAATGGCATATGTAATTAGCCATTTTATCTTGCTTGGAAGGGCACCTAACGAGGTAAAATGAGCTATTTTCAGTGGTTGTTAAACTCCTGAGCCACAGAAATGGAGGTTGAGACCCTTTAAGGGCTCAGAGGAAATGGAGCTGAAACTAAAAAAAAAAAAAAAAAAAAAAAATACTATTGCAAATGGAAACTATTCTGGAAAAAGGGAGAGAATTCAGGTCTGATTTTTGAGATTATGCTGCCATATATATTAAATTCCCAGAGTCGGTTAACCTCTTCTACCACACTCCCAAGCTGCGTTTTTCCTTTTCCCATTTACATAAATATTGAACCAAAGGAGATAACTGCTTAGTTTCATAAATCTATTGTTTATCTTATCAAACTACAAAAAGCTGGTTACTAATTAAAATTTAACAAAAATCAGCTACATAAAATAAGAGTGTTAATAGAAAAGCTAACATTTGTTTTGTGTTTACTATGGACTACGTAACGTTTGAAGTACTCTACATGTATTCTTATTTAATCCTTGTAATAACTCTGGATAACGAAATGGAGTAACTGCTTGATTACACTTCAGTAAGGAAATAATTATTCTCTACCCATGCTTATCTCTAGAGCTGTGCTGTCCAGTGCAGTAGCCACTGGCCACATGTGGCTATTTTTTGATAAATTAAAGTAAAAACTTTAGTTCCTCAAGCACACTATCCCACTCTAACTGCTCTATAGCCGTGAGTGGCTAGTCATTACCATATCGCATAGCACAGCTACAGAACATTTCCATCATCAGAGAAATTTCTATCGGGCAGTGCTGTTCTAGAGAGACTTGACAAACACTGTCACAGAGCTCAGAGCATTTAGACTTAGAAGAGAACTAAGAGGTTATCTGGTTCAATATCTTTATTTCCAGTTAAAAATCTATTTGTCAAAGCCGGTAGGGGACTTCCTTAAGATCACACAGTTTATAATTGAGAGAGCCACGACATAAACTTTCACCTCTTTATCCATCACATGCAGTGCTAGATCCAGGTAATGCACAGCAGGAAGAGGGCAGTGAGGATGTGATAATAGCTACAGCCTTGACCATAAGTACTTCTGTAAACAGTAATCTCAGGGAGGGTATGACTGTGGGAGGATTCAACTCCAAAGGGCATGGACTAGTGTTCATTATTCTCCTGTGGATACCCAGATGCTAATCCAGGTGAAAGAAGAACACCAAGGAGCAACAGGGTGCCCTGTACAATGCGACAGCCTGAGAGGTGGCGGATACAGAACTGAACCTCCATTCCTTCCTTCAAGGGCCAGGGAAGTCTGAAGCTTTCAACAGCCCCTGCTTTTTCTCCTATGATACCCTGTGGCATTTTTACCATGACTTTTGTTTAGCACCTCTGAGAGATGGCTTGTGCCAAAGACTACGTTTTAAAGTTTTCTTATTAGTATTTTCATGGTGACTTTCTTTGATTTAAAAAAAACTTAAAACTTGAAGTATTATAAGTACCCTAATTAACAATACGTAATGTATTTCATACACTTTTTTACAAGTACTATCTCTGTGTTCTACAGCCTTAGCCTTTTTCATTTGTATCTAATATTTTAAGCATATCATAAGTAATAATTTAAAAAATAGGTGTTTAAAATATAATTTGTTGTTCCTCCTCCCCCCTTATTTTAAATTTATTGAGGTATTGCGGGTGCTCTAGTGCTTAGCCGGCTTCCTCTTGGCCCTTGCAATTCTCAGACATGCTGAAGGCTTCTTACGCGAGCAGCTGAGCCTCACTGCTGCAGGGCTTCCTCTGGATGCAGGAGCACATTTGTCTGTCCAATGTGGAGTAGGCAAGAAATGATAGGGAGTAATGACAGCTGGGGATTGGTAGATGAATCTCCCCATATTTCTGCTCTGCAAGTGGGACAACTCGGTTATGTTTTTACCTCTAAGGGTAAAACATTCATTGTGGTTTTGAATCATAGCGTTGGATAATATCCTTCACTTTGCTGTAGGCAGAACCTGAGACTTGCTTCTACTCAATAAATATGGCAAATGTGATGGGCTCTTCACTCCTGTGATGATATTATGTAAGAAACTATCTTAGCAGACTGGAGTGAGAGATTCTCCTGCTGGCCTGGAGAAGTCAGCCGCCATGTTGTGAGTGGGCCTAGAGAGGGCTGCATGGCAAGGAGCTGCAGGCCCTCTGCAGGAGCTGAGGGCCCAGTCCTAGAGACACATGGAGCTGAATTCTACTATCAATTATGTGAAGCTGGAGAAGACACTAAGTGCCAGAAAGAAATGCAGCCTGGCTGACGTCTTGTTTGAAGTTTTATGAAACCCTGAATAGAAAATCCAGGTAAGCTGTGCCCAGACTTAGGACCCATGGAAACTGTGAGATGATAAATGTATGTTGTTTTAAGCTGCTATATTTGTAGTAATTTGTTACACAGCAGTAGAAAACTATACAAGGTTCTTACACAGCCTCTCAGAGATGCCCAGTGGGATGGAGCACAAGTGGCTATCAGTGGTAAGCTCTTCATTACTGTACCCCATATTAGGCTTCCTTCTATTTTCTTTCCTACTTCCCTATTCTCCTAGTGCTACTTCTTGGAATCACCTTCTAAATAAAGTAGTTGTACTCAAATCCTTCTTTTATGACCTGCTTTTGGAAGAACCAAATCTAAAACTTAAGCATTTTGGCTCCTTATTTCTTTTTTCTTTTTTTAAAAAGTCTTTATTGAATTTGTTACAATATTGCTTCTGTTTTGTGTTTTGGTTTTTTGGCCACCAGCCATGTGGGATCTTAGCTCCCCGACCAGGGATCAAACCTGCATCCCCTGCATTGGAAGACGAAGTCTTAAACACTGGACTGCCAGGGAAGTCCCCTGGCTCCTTATTTCTAACAAGTTATTTTTTTAAATTGTTTTATGAAGATATAATTCACGTCATGCCGTTCACCAACTTAAAGTGTACAACTCAATTAAAAAAATATACACAGTTGTGCAACCATCACTACAATCAATTTTAGAACATTTTTATCACTCTAAAAAGAAATCCTATACACACAAGCAGTCACTCCCCATTCCTTTCTACCCTACCCCCCTCCCACCTCAAGGCAACCCTAATCTACTTTCTGTTTGTATATATTTGCCTATTTTGGATATAGAATAGAAATAGAAATAGAATCATAAAATATGTGATCCTCTGTGAATGCCATCTTTCACTTAACATAATGTTTTCAAGGTTCATCAATATTGCAGCATGTATCAGTATTTTATTCCTTTTTATTGCTTAGAATTCCATTATATGGATATAGTATGTTTTATTTATCTATTCACCCATTGATGGGCATTTGGGTTTTCACATTTTGGGTATTATGAATAATGCTGCTATGAACATTTATGTACAAGTATTTTTTTTCTAAATATGAGTTCTTTATTATACATGTTACTAGTTTGTGTTTGTTCACTTTCTTCAAGGTGTCTTTGATGAAAAGTGCTTAATCTGTTAAAAAATTTTATTTATTTATTTGGTTGCACCGGCTCCTTCATTGTGGCAGGCAGGCTCCTTAGTTGTGGCTCCAGGGCTCCTTAGTTGTGGCATGTGAACTCTTAGTTGTGGCATGCATGTGGGATCTAGTTCCCTGACCAGGGATCAAACCCGGGCCCCCTGCATTGGGAGCGCGAAGTCTTAGCCACTGTGCTACCAGGGAAGTCCCTATGTACAAGTTTTTGTGTAGACATATGTTTTCATTTCTTTTGGCTATATACCTAGGAGTGAAATAGCTGGGTCATATGGTAACTCTATGCTAAACATTTTAAGGAACTGCCAAAATGGTTTCCAAAGTGATTGCATCATTTTACATTAGCTACCAGCAATGTGTGAGTGCTATAATTTCTTCACATACTTGCCAATACATGCTATTATCTACCTTTTTGATTGTAGCCATCCTATTACGTAGAAAGTGGTATCTCATTGTGGTTTTGACTTGCATTTTCCTAATGACTAATGATATTAAAGGTTTTCATGTGTTACTGACCATTTGCATATATACTTTAGAGAAATGTTATTCACATCCCTTGCCCATTTTAAAATTGAAGTATTGATCATTTTATTGTTGTTACAAGTCTTCCTCATATATGCTGCATATAAGTCTTATCAGATTTGTTTGCAAATACTTCCATTCTATGAGTTATTTTTTCATTTTCCTTTTTAATTTTAATTTTTAAATTTTTATTGGAGTATAGTTGATTTACAATGTTAGTTTCTGCTATAAAGCAAAGTGAATCAGTTATACATATATATATATATATACACTCTTTTTTAGATTCTTTCCTATACAGGTCATTACAGAGTATTGAGTAGAGTTTGCTGTACTATACAGTAGGTCCTTATTAGTTGTCTATTTTATATATAGTATTGTGTATATGTCAATCCCAATCTCCCAATTTATCCCTCTCCCCACTTTCCCCCCGGTAACCATAAGTTTGTTTTTCACATCTTTGACTCTATTTCTATTTTGTAAATAAGTTCATTTGTACCATTTTTTAGATTCCACATATACGCAATATCATATGATATTTATCTTTCTCTGTCTGACTTACTTCACTCAGTATGACAATCTCTATGCCCATCCATGTTGCTGCAAATGGCATTATTTTGTTCTTTTTTATGGCCGAGTAATATTCCATTGTGTATATGTACCACATCTTCTTTATCCATTCGTCTGTCAATGGGCATTTAGGTTGTTCCATGTCCTGGCTATTGTAAATAGTGCTGCAATAAACTTTGGGGTGCATGTATCATTTCGAATTATGGTTTTCTCTGGATCTATGCCCAGGAGTGGGATTGCTGGAACATATGGTAGCTCTATTTTTAGTTTTTTAAGGAACCTCCGTACTGTTCTGCATAGTGGCTCTACCAATTTACATTCCCACCAATAGTGTAGGAGGGTTCCCTTTTCTCCACACCCTCTCCAGCATTTATTGTTTGTAGATTTTTTTTGATAATGGCAATTCTGACTGGTGTGAATTGTAGTTTTTATTTGTATTTCACTAATAATTAGTGATGTTGAGCACCTTTTCATGTGCTTTTTGGCCATCTGTATGTCTTCTTCAGAGAAATGTCTGTTTAGATCTTCCACCCATTTTTTAAATGGGTTGTTTGTTGCTTTGATATTGAGCTGCATGAGCTGTTTGCATATTTTGGAGATTAATCCCTTCTCAGTCAATTCATTTGCAAATATTTTCTCCTCACTTTCCTTTTTTAAAATTTATTTTTATTGAGATGTAATTGACATGTAACATTATATAAGTTTAAGATGTACAAAATGTTGATTTGATACATTTATATATCACAGCATCGTTAACACCGTAGCACTAGCTAACACCTCTGTCATGCCACATAATTAATATTTATTTTTGTGGTGGGAACAGTTAAGATCTAGCCTCTTAGCAACTTTGAAGTTTATAATACAATATTGTTGTCTATAATGGCTAGGCTGTGTCTTAGATATCCAGGACTTATTTATCTACTGGTTGCAAGTTTGTACTCTTAAACAACATTTCCCCAATTCCCCCATTCCTTAGCCCTGGTAACCACCATTCTGCTCCCTGCTTTTTATGAGTTTGAGTTTTTTAGATTCCAAATTATGGTATCATATACTATCTGTCTGTCTTTGACTTATCTCACTTAGCATAATGCTCTCAAGGTCCACCCATGTTCTCACAAATGGCAAGATATCTTTCTTTCTTATGACTGAATAATATTACATTTTATGTATATAGGTATATACCTCATCTTCTTTATTCATTCATCTATGGATGGACACTTAGATTATTTCCATATCTTGGCTATTGTGAATAATGCTGCAAAATATTGGAATGCATTTATCTCTTCAATATTCTGTTTTCATTTCCTTTGGATATATACCTAAAAGTAGAATTTCTGGGTCATATGGTAGTTGTATTTTTAATTTTTTGAGAAACCTTCATACTGTCTTCAATAGTTGCTGAACAAATTTGCATTCCCATCGACAGTGTAGAAGTGTTCCCTTTTCTCCGTATCCTCACCAATGTTTATCTCTTGTCTTCTTGATGATAGCCATTCTTACGGGTGTGAGATAATACATAATGGTAGTTTTGATTTGCATTTCCGTGTTGATTATTGATGTTGAGCATCTTTTCATGTGTTTGTTGACCATCTGTATGACTTCTTTGGGAAAATGTCTATTTAGTTCCTCTGCACATTTTAAAAATCAGATAGTTTGTTATCGACTTGTATGACTTGTGACTTATTTACATATTTTGGATATTAACCCCCTGTTGAGTATATGGATTAATAATATTTTCTCCCATTCCACAGGTTGCCTTTTCATTTTTATTGTTTCTTTTTAGTTTTTAGTCCTGCTTGTTGATTTCGCTGCTTATACTTTTGGTGTCATGTCTAAAAAATAATTGCCAAGACTGATGTCAGGAGCTTTTCTCCTGTTGCCTTCGAGGATTTTTCTGATATCCGGTCTTAGGTTTAAGTCTTTGATCTACTTTGTTAAATTTTGTGAGTGGTGTATAGTAGTGGTCTAATTTCATTCTTCTGAATGTGGTTGTTGAGTTTTACCAACACCATTTGTTGCAGAGTCTCTTCTTTCCCAATTTATTGTTCTTGGCTCCCTTGTCAAATATTTGTTGCCCATAAATACACGGGTTTATTTCTGGGCTCTCTATTCTCTTCCATTTGTCTATGTGTCTGTTTCTATGCCAGTACCACACCGTTTTAATTACTATAACTCCATAGTATAGTTAGAATTCAGGAATGTGATGCCTCCAGCTCTATTCTTTCTTATGATTGCTTTGGATATTCAAGGTTTCTGGTAATGCCACGAAGATCTTAGGATTGTGTTTTCTATGTCTGTGTAAAAAAGCCATTGGAATTTTGATAGGGATTGCCTTGAATCAATAGACGGCTTTGGGTAGGATGGACATTTTAACAATATTCTTCTGATCCATGAACACAGGCTACCCTTCCATTTGTTTGTCTTGTCTTCAGTTTCTTTCATCAAAGTCTTGTAGTTTTCATTGTACTGACCTTTCACTTCCTTGGTTAAATTTATTCCTAAGTGTTGCTTTTTGATGCTATTGTGAATGGGATACTTTACTTCTCTTTTAGATGTTTTGTTCTTAGTGTATAGAAATGCAACTGATGTCTATGTGTTGATACTCTGCAGCTTTACTGAATTTGTTGATTTGTTCAACAGTCTTTATGGTTTTCTATATATAAGATCATGTCATCTGCAAATAATGGCAATTTGATTTCTTCCTTTATGATTTTAATTGCTTTTCTTTTTCTTGCCCAATTGTTCTAGCTAGAACTTCTAGTACTATGTTGAACAAGAGTGGTGTGAGTGGTCATCCTTGTCCTGTTCCTGATCTAAGAAGAAAAGCTTTTAACTTTTCATGGTCAACTATATGTTAGCTGTGGTTTTGTCATATATGGCCTTTTATGTTGAAATATGTTTCTTCTATATGCAGTCTGTTGAGGATTTTATCATGAAAAAAATATTGCAAATTTTTTTCACATATGAGTTTTATATTTTATTCTATTAATGTGGTGTATAACACATTAATTTGCATATGCTGAACCATCCTTGCATCTCAGATAAATCTCATTTAATCATGCACAATCCTTTTAATGTGTTGTTGAATTCTGTTTGCTAATATTTTGTTGAGAATTTTTACATCTGTATTCATTACAAACATTGGTCTATAGTTTCCTTTTCTGTAGTGCCCTGGTCTGGCTTTTGGTATCAGGGTAATGTTGGCCTTGTAAAATGACTCTGGAAGTGTTCCCTCTTCAACTTTTTGGAAGAACTTTACAAGGAATGGTGTTAATTCTTTAAATGTTTGGTAGTATTCACCAGTGAAGCCATCTAGTCCTGGGGTTTTCTTTATTAAAGGTTTTTGATTTCTGATTCAATTTCCTTACTCATTATTCAGACTTTCTATTTTTCTCTGAATGTCTTGGTAGGTTGTATGTTTCTGGGGAATGTGTCTATTTCTCCTAGTTTATTCAATTTGTTGGATATAATTGTTCACAGTAGTCTCTTACTATCCTTTGTATTTCTTAGTATCAATTGTAATGTCCCTCTTTAATTTCTGATATTTGAGTCCTCTCTTTTTTTTTCTTAGCTGGCCCTAGCTATATGTTTATTAATTTTGATAACTTTAAAAAAACCCAGCTCTTAGTTTTGATTTTTTTTTTTTTTTTTTTTTTGGCACATGGGCCTCTCACTGTTGCAGCCTCTCGCGCTGCGGAGCACAGGCTCCAGACGTGCAGGCCCAGCGGCCATGGCTCACGGGCCCAGCCGCTCTGCGGCATGTGGGATCCTCCCAGACTGGGGCAAGAACCTGTGTCCCCTGCATCGGCAGGCGGACTCTCAACCACTGTGCCACCAGGGAAGCCCAGTTTTGATTTTTTTTCTTCATTTTTTTCTGGTCTATATTTATTTCTGCTCTGATCTTTGTTATTTCCTTCCTTCTGCTAGCTTTGGGCTTAGCTTCTTTTTCTAGTTTATTGAAGAGTAAAGTTTGGTTGTTGTTGATCTATTGTCTTAATATATGCATTTATTGCTATAACTTTCCTCTCAGAATTATTTTGCAGCATCCCATAGGTTTTGGTATTTTTTCCTGTTTTCATTTGTTTTTGAGAGATATTTTGATTTTCCTTTTGATTTTTTCTTTGAACCATTGGTTGTTCAGAGTATGTTGTCTAGTTTCTACATATTTGTAGATTTTCCTCCTTTCCTATTGTTGTTGATTTCTAGTTTCATACTCTTGTATTTGGAAAGAATACTTAGCAAGTTTAAGAAGGTTCAAATCTTACAATGTATGTTTTATGTCCCATCATATGGGCTGTCCTGGAGGATGCTCTGTGTGCACTTGAGAAGAATACGTATTGTCCTTCCGTTGGATGGAATGTTCTATAAATGTCTTTTAGGTCCATTTGGTCTAATGTGTGATTCATGACCAACATTTCCTCATTGATTTTTCTGTCTATCTTGTTGAACTATCCATTGTTGACAATGGGGCTATTGAAGTCCCATACTATTATGTATTGTCTATTTTCCCTTCAGATCTGTGTTTGCTTAATATACTTAGGTGCTCCAATGTTGGGTATGTATATATTTATGATTGTTATATCTTCTGTTGAATTGATCACTTAATCATTATATATTGACCTTCTTTGTGTATTGCTTCCATTTTTGACTTAAGGTCTATTTTGTCTGTTAACAGAAGGTCTGTAAGTATAGCCACAGCCACTTTCTTTTCATTTCCTCTTGTGGGGAATATCTTTTTTCATCCCTTCACTTTGTGCATATCCTTAAAGCTGAAGTGAGTCCATGTGTATATCTGGTAATAGCCAGACAGACCTTAGTATGGACTGTGGAACCAGCAGAGCAGAAAACCTTCCCCAACCCCTCTTATCAGTCAAGAAAAAAACTGGAGATAGCTGTCCTGGACAGATAGCACAGAAGAGAGAGAAACTGTAGAAGTCCAGCATATAGTTAGTTAGTTCTTGTTTTTTTATACAGCTACTCTGCCTTTTGACTAGTGAAATTTAATTCATTTGCACATTTATTTATTTATTTATGGCCACACCGTGTGGCATGTGGGATCCTAGTTCCCTGACCAGAGATCGAACCCCTGCCCCCTGTGTTGGGAGCATGGAGTCTTAACCATTGGACCACCAGGGAAGTCTCTAGATTTATTATTGATATGTATGTACTTACTAATGTCACCTTTTAGATTGTCTTCTATTGTGTTCTAATTCCATTTTCCCTCCTCCTTTCTGCCTACATTTGCAAATTTGATTTTTTTTTCCCCATGGTGGTATGTTCTCTTTCTCCTTTCTTTATCTTTGGTACATTTATTCTAGGTTTTTGCTTTGTAATTACCATGAGGCTTACATAAGATATCTCATACATAAAACAGTCCATATTAAGCTGATAGCAACTTAACTTCACTTGCCTACAAAAGATTCACTCTTCTTCTCTCCCCTTTTATATTTTTGATGTCATTGTTTGCCTCTTTTTTATTGTATATTCATTAACAAATTATAGTAGCTGTAATTATTTTAATACTCCTTTCCTTTGACCTTTATACTATAGTGAAGTGGTGAATACATCATCTGATTACAGAATTAGTTTTCTAATCTGTCTGTGTACATACGTTTACCAATGTGTTGTATATTTTTGTAAGTTTTCATGTTGCTGGTAGTGTCTTTTCATTTTAGCTTGAAGAACTCCTTTCAGAATTTCTTGCATGGGTGGCCTAATGGTGATGAACTCCCTTAGCTTTTTTTTTTTTCTCCCTAGGAAAGTCTTTATTTCTCCTTCATATTAGAAGGAGAAATTTGCTGTGGATAGAGTACTCTTGGGCTGGCAATCTTTTCTTTCAATCCTGTCATTTCATTCTGTCCTGGACTGTAGGGTTTTTGCTGAGAAATCCAATGATAGTCTAATGGGGGTTCCTTTGTAAGTTATCTTCCCCCCCGCCCCGGATGAGTGGACTTTCTGTTGAGCTCAGTCTACAGGAATCATGTTCCTAAAATTCCCTTTGATATTCTTATGTACCTTTTTCCTGATCTCCTACCTCCTCCCAGTCATGAACCTGCTGCTTCAGTACTCTGGGCACAGCTAGAGAGAAACAGGTTTCTCCAGCAGCATCCTAGACACTGGTGTGGCTGGGTACTCACTCATCGCTCTCTATTTCCCCTGAAGCAGAGTTTGCTGCTGCCTGGTAGTCCAGCCCCATGCAGTGTTGCCTTGTTGAGGTGAATGGTGGTGGTAGTTGTTTCTGGTTCTTCCTTCTTCTTTCTTTCTGTGCTATGCCCAATTTTTTTCCCAATGGTATATTGGAATCTCTCCTTGGGGAGGCTGGACTTCTACAGTTTCTCTCTCTTCTGTGCTCTCTGTCCAGGACAGCTATCTCCAGTTTTTTTTCCTGACTGATGAGAGTGGTTGGGGAAGGTTTTCTGCTCTGCTGGTTCCACAGTCCATACTAAGGTCTGTCTGGCTATTACCAGATATACGTATGGGTAAGGCTTCACCCAGATCCCTTGGTGTATGGTGCTAGGCCCCCATAGCTCCCACAAAGGCACTTTTGTCTCTGAATGGACGTCTAATGCTTTGTTGAAAAAGGAACAAAAAGCAGGAATGTCTTATGCTGCCATGATGCTCTTTTTCACTTTCTTAATGGTGTCTTTTGAAGCATAAAATTTTTTAATTTTGATGAAGTCCATTTTATCTTTTCATTTGTTGGTTCTTTTGGTGTTATATCTAAGAAACGATTGTCTAATCCAAGGTCACTGAGATTTATTCTTATGTTTCCTTCTGAGAATTTATAGCTTTAGCTCTTATATTTAGATCTGTGATCCATTTTGACTTACATTTGTGTATGGTGTAAGGAACATGTCCCAGAACCACGAGGCTTCTTGTGGTCTCGGTATCACTTGTTGAGAAGACTATACTTTCCCCATCAAATTGTCTAAGAACACTTGTAGAAAATCATTTGACTATAAATATAAGGATTTAATTCTGTTCTCTCAATTTAGTTCCATGTTTCTAAATGTCTAACCTTATGCCGGTACCACACTGTCTTGATTACTATAGTTTTGTAGTATGTTTTTAAAATTGGGACACATGAGTCCTCCAACTTTGTCCTTCTTTTTCATGATTTTCTTAGATATTCTATGTTCCATGTATTTGCATATGAATTGTTTTTTTTAAAAAGGCAGCTATAATTTTGATGAGGAATGTGTTCAATCTGATGATTGACTTAGCAGTATTCCCTATCTCAACAATATTAAGCCTTCCAATCAATGAACATGAGTGTCTTTCTAAATACTTATATTCTTAATTTCTTTCAATGAACTTTTATAGTTTTCAGTATGTAAGTATTGCACTGTTTTTGTTAATTTTTTTCTAGATAATTTATTCTTTTGATATTGTAAATGGAATTGATTTCTTAATTTCATTTTTAGATTATTCAATGCTAGTGTATAGAAATACAATTGATATTTTACTTTGACTTTGTATCCTACAGACTTTCTGAACTTGTTTATTCATCGTAATAGTGCTTTGGTGGATTCCTAAGGTTTCTTTAGATACACAATCATGTCATCAGCACATATAGATAGTTAACTTCTTCCTTTTAAATCTGAGTGTCTTTTACTTTAGTATTTTTTCCTTTTCTTATCACCCTGGCTAGAACCTCCAGTGCAAATCTGAATAAAAGTGACCAGAGAAGGGGTGGGATAGCGAGGGTGGGAGGGAGGGAGATGCAAGCGGGAAGAGATATGGGAATATATGTATATATATAACTGATTCATTTTGTTGTGAAGCTGAAACTAACATACCATTGTAAAGCAATTATACTCCAATAAAGATGTTAAAAAAAAAAAAAAAGTGACCAGAGAAGATTTTCTTATCTTGTAGATCTTAGAGGGTAAGCATTCACTCTTTCACCACTAAGTATGATGTTAACTGTGGGTTTTTTTTTTTTTTTTTTTTTTTGGCGGTATGCAGGCCTCTCACTGTTGTGGCCTCTCCCGTTGTGGAGCACAGGCTCTGGACGTGCAGGCTCAGCAGCCATGGCTCACGGGCCTAGCCGCTCCGTGGCATGTGGGATCTTCCCGGACTGGGGCACGAACCCGTGTCCCCTGCATCAGCAGGCGGACTCTCAACCACTGCGCCACCAGGGAAGCCCTAGCTGTGTTTTTTAAAAATATCAAGAGATGTCTTTTGTCATGGACTGAATTGTCTTCCAAAAAGATATGTTGAAGTCCTAGCCTCTGGTAATTGTGAATGTGGACCTCATTTTAAAATAGTCTTGCAAATGTAATCAAGTTAAGATAAGGTAATTAGGGTGGGACATAATCCAATATGACTGTGTTCTTATAAGGAGAAAAAAGAGACAGAGACATACACACGGGGAAGATGGTCATGTATGACAGAGGCAGAGGTTGGAGCTATGTTGCCAAAAGCAAAGGAATGCCTGGAAGTATCAATACAAGAAGCTGGAAGAGGCAAGGAAAACTTCTCTAGACGCTTCAGAGGGAGCATGGCTCTGCCAGCACCTTGGTTTCAGACTTCTAGTCTCATTAACTGTGTGAGAGTAAATTTTTGTTTTAAGACACACCCAGTGTGTGGTATTTTGTTACAGCAGAGTTAGGAAACTAACATTCTTTTTGTCAGGCTGAGAAAGTTCCTTTCTTTGCCTGTTACAGATCTATTCAGATTTTCTATTTCTTCTCAAGTCAGTTTTGATAGCTTGATTCTTTTAGATGAAATAGACAATTTCCTTAAGTAATTTGTTGGCATAGAGTTGTCCATACTATTCCCCTATCATTCTTCCTATTTCTGTAACTTTTATAGTCATCTTCCCTTTTCATTCATGATTTTATTGATTTGAGTCATTTTTCTTTTTTCTCTTAGTAAGTCTAGCAAAATATTGTCAATTTATTGCTCTCTTCAAAGAACTAACTTTTGGTCTTTCTGATTTTTTTCTGTTTTTTTCCTATTCTCTATTTCAATAATTCAATCTGTAATCTTTATTTTTTTTTCTTCCTGCTGTTTGATATACATTTAGTTTGCTCTTTTTCTAGAGTCTTAGTGTAGAAAGTTAGGCTATTGATTTGACATCTTTCTCTTTTTGGTAATACAGATGTTTGTAGCATAAATTTCCCCTCTAAGCACTGCTTTAGCTCATGCCCTTATGTTTTGGAATATTATATTTTTATTCACATTTATATTAAATTCTGACTAAATATAGAAACTTTAGTCTTATTCCTTTTTGCTATTATTGTCATATATATGGCATCTGTCTATGTTATAAGTTCAATATGGTTTACTATTTTTAAGAGTCTCTCTCCATTTATTTAGAGTTTATTTGATTTCTTTCCACAACATCTCAGTTTCCTGGACATAGATTTGTACATACTTCGCCAGATTTACAATTAATTATTCCATTTTTTGGTGCTATTGTAAAGAGTATTTAAAAAAATTTCAGTTCTGAACATCTGAAACCAACATAATACTGTGTGTCAACTATATTTTAATTAAAACATTCATTAGTCAGAAAACATTTTCAATTCTGATTACTCATTGCTGGTACAGAGGAAATACACTGACTTTTTTTCTTTACAGTTCTGTTAGGATAAAATTGACATATAGCACTGTAGAAGTTTATAAACAATACAGTTTTATAATTATTTTCTTATAACCTTATTATTTTAAATAAATTGAAAGAAGGGAAGAGAAAGATTTATACAGTCTGTATATGTACCTATGCATAAACCTCTTCTTATTTCTTCGTGTAGATTTGAATTTCTGTTTGATGCTATTTTCTTTCAAAATGAAAGACTTTCTCTTGTATTTCTTATAAGACGGTGTGTTGGCAACAAATTCTTATTCTTTGTTTATTTGGAAATGTCTTTATTGCACCTTCATGTTTAAAATTAATAGACTTTATTTTAGAGCAGTTTTAGGTTTATAGAAAGATTGAACAGAAATTACAAAAAGTTCTGTACATTTCCCCTTTGTCCACCCACAGTTTCCTGCACAGCTAACATCTTGCATTCGTGTGGTACATGTTTTACAATTGATGAATCAATATTGATATATCATTATTAACTAAAGTCCATAGTTTACACTAGGTGCATCCTTTGTAGTGTACAGTTCTATGAGTTTTGCCAAATGCATAATGTCATACGTCCACCATTACAATAACATAAAAATTAATTTCACTTCATTAAAATCCTCCTCCCTTAACCTTCATCCTCTTTCCCTTAACCTTCCTTGGCAGCCACTGTCTTTTTAAATACTATCTCTATAGTTTTGCCTTTTCCAGAATGTCATATAGTTGGAATCATTTAATGCATAGCTTTTTCAAACTGACTTCTTCCACTTAGAGGAAACTTAAATGCATACTGCTATCTTTTCACGGCTTGAAAGGTTCATTTCTTTCTATCATTTAATAATATTCCATTGCATGGATGGGCCACAGTTTATTCATTGACCTATTGAAGGACTTCTTGGTTGCTTCCAAGTTTGGGTACTTACGGATAAAGTTGCTATAAACATCCATGTGCAGGTTTTTGTGTGGACAAAGTTTTCAGTTTCTTTGGATAAGTACCTAGAAGCAAGATTGCTGGAATGTGTGACTATGCTTAGCATTGTAAGAAACTGCCAAACTTTTCCAAAGTGGCTGGACCAATTTGCACTCCCCCTGGCAATGAATGAGAGTTCTTGTTGCTCCATATCCTTACCAGCATTTGGTGTTGTCAGTGTTTTGGATTTTAGCCATTCTAATAGGTATGTAGTGGTATCTCAGTGTTATTTTAATTCCCAATTCCGTAATTCCATATAATGTTGAGCATTTTTCCATACGCTTATTTGCTATCTGTACATCTTCTTTGGTGAGGTGTTTGTTAAGTTCTTTTACCCATTTCTTAATTGGGTTGTTTTTCTTATTGTGGAATTTAAAGAGTTCTTCATATATATTGGATTCAAGTCCTTTATCAGATAAGTGTTTTGCAAGCATTTTCTCCCAGTCTGTGGCTTGTCTTCTTATTTTATGGATGTCCAGTTGTTCCAGTGCTCCTTTCTCCTTTGGATTGCCTTTGCTTCTTTGTCAAAGATTAGTTTACTATATTTGTATAGGTCTATTTCTAGGACCTCTATTATGTTTCATTGGTCTTTTTGTCTATCCTTCCATTCATAGTACAGTACCCATTGAAGTTGGGTAATATTAGTCCTCTGACTTTGTTCTTTTTTATTATCATGTTCACTATATGTAAGTTAAATTTCCATGTAAACCTTTTTTTAGGAGAATATTTTTATTTTTTTAACTTTATTTTATATCAAAGTATAGTTGATTTCCAATGTTGTGACAGTCTCACAGCAAAGTGATTCAGTTATTCATAACATGTATCTTTTCCCATTTACGTTGTTACATAACATTGAGCAGAGTTCCCTGTGCTATACAGCAGGTCCTTGTTGGTTATCTATTTTAAATATAGCAGTGTGTACCTGTCAGTCCCAAACTCCCTAACTATCCCTTCCCCTATGGTTCCCCCCTGGTAAGCATAAGTTCATTCTCTAAGTCTGTGAGTCTGTTTCTGTTTTGTAAATAAGTTCATTTGTATCATTTCTTTTTAGATTCGACATCTAAGTGATATCATATGATATTTCTCTTTGTCTTACTTCACCTAGTATGACAGTCACTAGGTCCATCCATGTTACTGCAAATGGCATTATTTCATTCTGTTTAATGGCTGAGTAATATTTCATTGTATACATGTACCACATCTTCTTTATCCATTCCTCTGTTGATGGACACTTAAATTGCTTCTGTGTCTTGGCTATTGTAAACAGTGCTGCAATGAACACTGGGGTACCTGTAGCCTTTCGGACCATGTTTTTCTCCAGATATATGCCCAGGAGTGGGATAGCAGGATCACATGGTAGCTTTATTTTTAAAATTTTAAGGAACCTCTGTACTGTTCTCCATAGTGGTTGTACCAATTTACATTCTCACCAACAGTGTAAGAGGGTTCCCTTCTTGCCACACCTTCTCCAGCATTTGTTGTTTGTGGATTTTTTTGATGAGAGCCATTTTGACTGGTGTGAGATGATACCTCATTGTAGTTTTGATTTGCATTTCCCTAATAATTAGCAATGTTGAACATCTTTTCATGTGCCTCTTGGCTATCTGTCTTCTTTGGAGAAATGTCTATCTAGGTCTTCTGCCCATTTTTTGATTGGGTTGTTTGTTTTGATGATATTAAGCCGTGTGAGCTGTTTGTAAATTTTGGAGACTAATCCCTTGTTGGTCATAGCATTTGCAAATATTTTCTCCCAATCTGTGGGTTGTCTTGTTTATGGTTTCCTTTGCTGTGCAAAAGCTTTTGAGTTTAATTAGGTCCCAGTTGTTTATTTTTGTTTTTATTTCCATTATTCTGGGAGATGGATCAAAAAAGATATTGCTGTGATTTATATCAGAGTGTTCTGCCTATGTTTTCCTCTGAGAGTTTTATAGTGTCCTGTCTCAAATTTAGGTCTTTAATTCATTTTGAGCTTATTTTTGTGTATGGTGTTTATTAGAACATTCTCTTTCATTTTTTTTTACACATAGCTGTCCAGTTTTCCCAGCACCATTTATTGAAGAGACTGTCTTTCCCCCATTGTATAGTCTTTCCTCCTTTGTCATAGATTAATTGACCATCGGTGTGTGAGTTTATTTTTGGGCTTTCTATCCTGTTCCATATTTCTGTTTTTGTTCCAATACCATACTGTTTTGATGACTATAGCTTTGTAGTATAGTCTGAAGTCTGGGAGCCTGATTTCTCCAGCTCTGTTTTTCTTAAGATTGCTTTGGCTCTTCAGGGTCTTTTGTGTCTCCATACAAATTAAAAATTTTTTTGTTCTAGTTCTGTGAAAAATGCCATTGGTAATTTGATAGGGATTGCATTGAATCTGTAGATTGCCTTGGGTAGTATAGTCATTTTGACAATACTGATTCTTCCAATCCAAGAACATGATATATCTTTCCATCTGTTTGTGCCTTCTTCGATTTCTTTCATCAGCATCTTATAGTTTTCGGAGTACAGATCTTTGTCTCCTTAGGTAGATTTATTCCTGGGTATTTTATTCTTTTTGATGCAATAGTAAATGGGATTGTTTCTTAAATTTCTCTTTCTGATCTTTCATTGTTAGTGTATAGAAATGCAGTGGTTCTGTGTGTTAATTTTGTAACCTGCAACTTTACCAAATTCACTGTTGAGCTCTAGTGGTTTTCTGATAGAATCTTTAGGATTTTCTATATATAGTATCATGTCATCTGCAAACAGTGACAGTTTATCTTCTTTTCCAGTGTGGATTCCTTTTATTTCTCTTTGTTCTCTGATTGCTGTACCTAGGACTTCCAAAATTATGTTGAATAAAATTGGTGACAGTGGACATTCTTATTTTGTTCCTGATCTTAGAGGAAATGCTTTCAGCTTTTCACTGTTCAGTATGATGTTAGCTGTAGGTTTGTCATATGGTCTTTATATGTTGAGGTATATTCCCTCTATGCCCACTTTCTGGAGAGTTTTTATCATAAATTGGTGTTGAATTATGTCAAAAGCTTTTTCTGCATCTATTGAGACAATCGTATGGTTTTTATTCTTCAGTTTGTTGATGTGGTGTATCACATTGATTGACTTGCAGATATTGAAAAATCCCTGGAACTTCCCTGGTGCCACAGTTGTTAAGAATTCGCCTGCCAGCACAGGGGACACGGGTTTGATCCCTGGTCCGGGACGATCCCACATGCTTTGGAGCAACAAAACCTGTGTGCCACAACTACTGAGCCTGTGCTCTAGAGCCCACGAGCCACAACTACTGAAGCCTGTGTGCCTAGAACCCATCCTCCACAAGAAGAGAAGCCACTGCAATGAGAAACCCACACACCACAGCAAAGAGTAGCCCCCCCCCCACAACTAGAGAAAGCCCACATGCAGCAACAAAGACCCAATGCAGCCAAAAATAAATAAATAAAAATACACTTGTATTTATTTACATTATTTAACATGCTGTAAATAGACCCCCACCCCCATCCCGACCTGTGGCTCTCAGCTCCAGCAGTGCTGAATTCTGGTCTCCTCCTCAGCCCCATGTGCCAGGCTGTGTCTTACCATGGAGTTTGCCTTCACACTGTCCCATTTGTTGGAATGCCCCATCCCCACCTAAGTAGCCCTCTCCTCATCTTGAAGACTGGGCACTGATTTCACCTTTTCCAGCATGTTTCTACTTTCTTCCCAAGTCATAATAAGATAAAACTTCTGCATAATAACTTCCTGATAAAAATGTGTGCCTCTCTTGTGGAAAAAAATTTTATAAACAAAGGAAAAGAAAAATCCCTGTGTCCCTGGGATAAATCCCACTTGATCATGGTGTATGATCCTTTTAATGTGTTGTTGGATTCAGATTGCTAGTATTTTGTTGAGAATTTTTGCATCTATGTTCATCAGTGATGTTGGCCTGTAATTTTCTTTTTTGTGGTATCTTTGTCTGGTTTTGGTATTGGGGTAATGGTGGCCTCATAGAATGAGTTTGGGAGTTTTCCTTCCTCTGCAGTGTTTTGACCAGTTTCAGAAGGATAGGTGTTAACTCTTCTCTAAATGTTTGACAGAATTTTCCTGTGAAGCCATCAGGTCCTGGACTTTTGTTTGATGGAAAATTTTTAATCACAGTTTCAATTTCAGTGCTTGTGATTGGTCTGTTCATATTTTCTATTACTTCCTAGTTCAGCCTTGGGAGATTGTACCTTTCTAAGAATTTGTCCATTTCTTCCAGGTTGTCCATTTTATTGGCATAGAGTTGCTTGTAGTAGTCTCTTATGCTCCTTTGTATTTCTGCAGTGTCAGTTGTGACCTCTTCTTTTTCATTTCTAATTTTATTGATTTGAGTCCTCTCCCTTTTTTTCTTGATGTATCTGGCTAAAGGTTTATCAATTTTGTTTATCTTTTCAAAGAACCAGCTTTTAGTTTCATTGATCTTTGCTGTTGTTTTCTTCGTTTCTCTTCCATTTATTTCTGCTCTGATCTTTATTATTTCTTTGCTTCTACTAACTTTAGGTTTTGTTTGTTCTTCTTTCTCTAGTTGCTTTAGGTGAAGTTTAGGTTCATTTTTTTGAGATTTTTCTTCTTTCCTGAGGTAAGATTGTATTGCTGTAAACTTCCCTCTTAGAACTGCTTTTGTTGCATCCCATAGGTTTTGAATCCTTGTGCTTTCATTTTCATTTGTCTCTAGGTATTTTTTGATTTCCTCTTTGATTTCTTCAGTGATCCATTGGTTGGTTAGTAGCATATTGTTTAGTCTCACATGTTTGTGGTTTTACAGTTTTTTTTCTTGTAGTTATTTCTAATCTCATAACATTGTGGTTGAAAAAGATGCCTGATATGATTTCAGTTTTCTTAAATTTACCAAGGATAGCTTTGTGGCCCAGCATGTGGCCAATTCTGGAGAATGTTCTGTGTGCACTTGAGAAGAATGTGTATTTTGCTGCTCTTGGATGGAATGCTCTATAAATATCAATTAAGTCCATCTTGTCTAATGTGTAATTTAAGGCCTGTGTTTCTTTATTGACTTTCTGTCTGGATGGTCTGTCCATTGATGAAAGTGGGGTGTTAAAGTCCCCTACTATGAATGTGTTACTGTCGATTTCCCCTTTTATGGCTGTTAGTATTTGCCTTATGTATTGAGGTGCTCCTATGTTGGGTGCGTAAACATTTACAATTGTTATATCTTCTTCTTGGATCGATTCCTTGATCATTATGTAGTGTCCTTCTTTGTCTCTTGTAATAGTCTTTATTTTAAAGTCTATTTTGTCTGATATGAGAATTGCTACTCCAGCTTTCTTTTGATTTCCATTTGCATGGAATATCTTTTTCCATCTCCTCACTTTCAGTCTATATGTGTACCTAGGTCTGAAGTGGGTCTCTTGTAGACAGTATATATATGGTCTTCTTTTTGTATCTGTTCAGCCAGTCTATGTCTTTTGGTTGGAGCAGTTAATCCATTTACATTTAAGGTAATTATAGATATGTATGTTCTTCTTGCCATTTTCTTAATTGTTTTGGGTTTGGTTTTGCAGGTGTTTTTTCTTCCCTTCCTCTCTTGTTCTCTTCTCTTGTGGTTTGATGACCCTCTTTAGTGTTGTTTGGGCTGCTTTTTCTTTTTTGTGTGTGTATCTATTGTAGTTTTTGGGTTTGCTGTTCCCATGAGGTTTTGATATAGCCGTCTATATATGTACAAGTTTGTTTTAAGTTGCTGGTCTCTTTCCCACCTAGAGGAGTTCCTTTAGCGTTTGTTGCAAAGCTGGTCTGGTGGTGCTGAATTCTCTTAGCATTTGCTTGTCTGTAAAGCTTTTGATTTCTCTGTCAAATCTGAATGAGAGCCTTGCTGTGTAGAGTATTCTTGGTTGTAGGTTCTCTCCTTTCATCACTTTAAATATGTTGTGCCACTCCCTTCTGGTTTGCAGACTTTCTGCTGAATAATCAGCTGATA